>NC_066584.1:89373667-91918667 GCF_024323335.1 Lathyrus oleraceus
TCCTAGGAGTACCTATGACACTTTGGGTGCTAACACATTCCCTCTGTGTAACCAACCCCCTTACCTGTAATCTCTGACATTTTATTAGTTTTGATTTGAAAACTTCTTACTTTTGGGTTTTGTTCGTACTTTTTCCCTTTTCCCTTGGAAAAAATAAAAGCGCGGTGGTGACTTGATGTCTAGCTTATCCATAGCTTGATGATCATGAATTTACCGCTACAGAAGGCATAGCTGGCGCGCAAAGGTCCCTTGAAATGAGCACAGAGGGTCTCTATTTATAGCAAAATGGAATGTTATTTTCACACTTGAAAATTTGTCCAATTTTAGCAATGCCATGTTCATGCTTGCATGGGCGTGTACAGGCCCATGAAGCAACTCAATTAAGTCCAAAACCAACTATGCTGAGGTCTGAATGAAGCTTGAATCGAAAGGCAAAGTTAAATGATCATTTGAAGTTTGAATCTTGCCAACTGATACAGTTGTGTTTACACCATGTGCAGACCCCTCAAGCTTCATCCAAAATGAATGAATTAGGACTCTTTGGAATGCTTAGATCAAGAGGAACAATTCTTATGTTGAACACTTTTACATTTGAAACTTGTATCATGGTGAATTTTGAGGTGGAAGTTTCGAAATTTCAACATTTGAAAAAATTCCTAAGTGTCAAGTCATATACTTCATTATTCCACCTTGCTTAACTTTTTATGTGAGCTCCAAATGAGAAATGTGTCTTCATCAAAGTTGTAAGTCTTTAAAAGCCTTAAAAATGTTCACCAATTTGACATCATTTGGATTTAGAATGAGTTATTTATGCATTTTGGAAGTTGAGGAAAATCACTTGTTCAATGGTATTGGTCCAAAATGACCTATAATGTATCCTCATATCCCATGCTCATAAAAGTTGAATTAGCTCTCACTCCAAACATAAAAGTTGGATTAGACATCTTGAATTTGATTTTGAAACTTGGAAATCTTTCATCTCATAAAAGTTGAGCAAGTAATGGTCTTGGGAAGTTGCCTTTCAAATTAGGGTTTAGATAAAATGATCTATAATGTTTCCACATGGAAAATGACTTTCCAAGCAAAATTAGCTCTAGACCTCAACATGAGAGTTTCTTGGAATGTCATATGGAGTAACATTTCTCTTGGAGACATTTTCATCTGATGAAAATTGTAGGAGATAGGGTCTAGGGAGACCCGGTTTTGATTAGATGAATTCATCTGGCCAACCACCATCAACCAACTTGCTAGCTTGCAATTCCATTGACTTTTTAGGCTCATGGTAGATCATATATGCATAATATGATGGGATTTTAAGTGTCCCTTAAGAAATTTGATCAATTGGTGAGGAAGCTTGTTGAAGAAGTTACTCAAGATACCTAGACAAACTAGGGTTTCCAAGGCAAACCAACTCCAAACTCTTGAATAAATCTTGATCAAAATAACATGTAAAGATCATGGGGACTCATATATGATGCTGAGAGCCATAGTAAACCAATTCTTGACTGAACTCCTAGCATTGAGGGTCTTAAATCCTAGATGTGAGCTTGATAGATCAAAGGTGAGCACATGCTCTACCTAAAAAGAGTTAGATTATACAAAGACATATTTTTGGTATTTTGGTTAGTAAAAATGATAAAATACAAAGTATGATACAAACACATTATGATTAGTGATCTCTCCCAATACAAACCCAATGAATAAGGGGTAAGGAGGATGCCAAGGTGTGATCCCAATGCTAATGCATATGATGATATAGCATGAGGGATCTTAGGTTCAAAATTGGGGTCATACACTATGTCTAAGGGAGAAGTGAACATTGTTGGGCATTTCTATTATCATCAATAAAATACAATTTTATTCATCCACATCTATGATGTTTGTTTTTACTTCTTGCTTTTTTGAAAATGGTAATCACAAAAAACATGAATAAATAATAATCTTCCATCTACATAATATTTGGTCATGATTCACTTCTCTAAAATCAAAATATCAAATCATTATGCGGGTTGGTTCTCAAACCCATTGAATACAAGCATCCCGTTCCCTCTCCAAACTTTTATTTCCCTGTGTTTAAAGCTGAGGAAGAGACTGATGATGAAGAAGTATCTGAGGAATTATCTCATTTACTTGAGCACGAAGAAAAATCCATTCATTCGTTTGAAGAGCGGATGGAATTAGTCAACTTGGGTTTCGAAGATGATGTGAAGGAAGTCAAGATTGGGTCTCAAATGTGTCCAGATGATAAGAAAGGGTTGATTGATCTTCTTCGAGAGTATTCATATGTGTTTGCTTAGTCCTATCATGACATGCCTGGTTTGGATTCTGAGATTGTGGAGCATAGATTGTCTTTGAAGCCAGAATACCCGTCGGTCAAGCAGAAGTTGAGAAGAACTCATCCTGATATGGAAGTTAAGATCAAAGAAGAAGTGCAAAAGCAGATTGATATTGGTTTTCTTGTTACCTCCGAATATCCGCAGTGGGTGGCCAATATTGTACTTGTTCCTAAGAGAGATGGAAAAGTCCGCATGTGTGTTGATTATAGAGATTTGAACAAAGCTAGTCCAAAAGATGATTTTCCTCTGCCACACATTGACAATTTTCTAGACAATACAACTAAATTCAAAGTCTTTTAGTTTATGGACGGATTTTCCGATTATAATCAGATCAAGATGGCACCTGAAGATATGCATAAGACCATATTCATCACACCCTAGGGAACATTCTATTATAGAATGGTGCCTTTCGGTTTAAAGAATGTTGGTGCAACATAGTAGAGAGCTATGACCACTCTTTTTCATGATATGATGCATAAAGAGATTGAAGTTTATGTTAATGCTATGATTGCCAAAACAAGTAATGAAGAAGAACATGTTGAGCATTTGTTGAAGTTATTCCAGTGTTTGAGGAAATATAAACTCCGCTTGAATCCCAATAACTGTACTTTTGGTGTTCGCTCTGGTAAGTTGTTGGGCTTTATTGTCAGTGAGAAGGGTATTAAAGTTGATCCCGCCAAGGTCAAAGAAATATAAGAGATGACTGTGCCCAAAACTGCGAAGCAAGTCAGAGGTTTTCTCGGCCGCTTAAACTATATCTCAAGATTTTTATCGCATATGACCGCGACATGTGCGCCTATGTTCAAGCTTCTTCGGAAAGATTAGTCATGTGATTGGACCGAAGATTTCCAGAAAACGTTTGATAGTATCAAAGAATATTTGCTTGAGACTCCGACTCTATCTCCGCTTGTTGAAGGAAGACCTTTAATCATGTATTTGACTGTGCTTGACGAGAGTATGGGTTGTGTTCTTGGTCAGCAAGATGAATCTAGAAAGAAAGAATATGAAATTTACTACCTCAGTAAGAAGTTCACCGACTGTGATACTCGGTATTCTATGCGTGAAAAGACTTATGGCGCATTGGCCTGGGCTGCTAAGCGTCTGCGCCAGTATATGTTGAATCATACTACTTGGTTGATATCTAAAATGGATCCAATCAAGTACATTTTTGAGAAGCCTGCTTTAACTGGAAGGATCGCCCGTTGGCAGATGTTGTTATCCGAGTATGATATTGAATATCGATCTCAAAAAGTGATTAAGGGTATTGTCTTGGTTGACCATTTGGCTCACCAACCGATTGAAGATTATCAGTTAGTGCAGTATGAAAGACTATGATGAACCATTGATTGAAGAAGGGCCAGAACCTGGTTCCCGTTGGGGCATGGTATTTGATGAAGTTGTTAATTCATATGGTAATGGAATTGGGGCAGTGATTATTACTCCTCAAGGCACTCATTTTCCATTCATAGCTAGATTAACTTTCAAGTGTACAAACAATATGGTTGAATATGAAGCTTGCATTATGGGGCTTGAAGAGGCCATTGATCTCAGAATTAAATATCTCGACATCTATGGAGATTCAACTTTGGTTGTAAATCAAATCAAAGGTGAATGGGAGACGAATCAACCCGATTTGATACCATAGAGAGATTATTGCGAGGAGGATTTCAACTTTCTTTACAAAGGTTGAATTTCATCATATCCCTCGAGATGAAAACCAGATGGCATATGCTCTTTCAATGTTGGCCTCAATGATTATGGTGAAATTTTGAAATGAAGTCCCAAATTTGATTGTGATGTATCTTGATAGGCCAGCTCATGTGTTTGTTGTTGAAGAAGTTAAAGATGAAAATCCATGGTATTTTGATATCAAATGTTTCCTCCAAAGTCAGATTTACCCGTTTGGGAAAAGACTTTGAGAAGATTAGCTGGCAACTTCTACTTGAATGGTGATGTGCTTTACAAGAGAAATTTCGATATGGTTTTACTCTGATGCATGGATAGACACGAAGCAAACTTATTGATGACTGAAGTCCATAAAGGTTCCTTTGGTACTCATTCCAATGGACATGCTACGGCAAAGAAGATGTCGAAAGCAAGTTACTATTGGCTAAGAATGGAATCTGACTGTTGCAAGTTTGTGAAGAAATGCCACAAGTGTCAAATTTATGCAGATAAAATTCATGTTCCTCCGACACTATTGAATGTCATTTCCTCTCCATGGCCCTTCTCCATGTGGGGAATTGATATGATTGGCATGATTGAGCCCAATGTTTCAAACGAACATCGTTTTATTTTTGTGGTTATTGACTACTTCACAAAGTGGGTTGAAGCGGCATCATACGCGAATGTAACAAAGCAAGTTGTTGTGAGGTTTATCAAGAATCAGATTATATTCCGTTATGGATCAAACTTGAACAATAATATTGTGGAAGCTCTTTGCAAAGACTTCAAGATTTCACACCATAATTCTTCTCCCTAAAGACCCAAGATGAATGGGGCTGTTGAAGATGCAAATAAGAACATAAAGAAGATCATTCAGAAAATGGTGGTAACCTACAAAGATTGGCATGAGATGCTCCCATTTGATTTTCATGGGTCCCGTACATCCGTTTGTACTTCAACAGGGGCAACCCCTTTCTCTCTTGTTTATTGTATGGAAGTTGTGCTCCCTGTAGAGGTTGAGATCCCATCAGTGTGTGTCTTAATGGAAGCCAAGTTGATAGAAGCTGAATGGTGCCAGACCAGATATGCTAGCTGAATTTGATTGAAGAGAAGAGATTCACTGTCATGTGTCATGATCAATTGTATCAGCAAAGAATGAAGAAAGATTTTGATAAGAAGGTCAGGACTTGCGTGTTCAGAGAAGTTCACCTTGTTCTCAAGAAGATTCTATCTTTCAAACCAGATGCTAGAGGAAAATGGACTTTTAATTATAAAGGCCCATATGTTGTGAAGAGAGCCTTTTCAGGCGGTGTTTTGATTCTTACAACTATGGATGGTGAAGATTTCACTCGTCCTGTGAATGTCGATGCAGTCAAGAAATACTTCGCCGAAAAAGAAAATGAATAGCTCGCTAAGTTGAAAACCTGGAAGGGCGGCTTAGGCAAAAATGAGCGTCTCGGTGGATTGAAAACCCGAAAGGGAAATCCAAGCAAAAGTTAGAGACATAAATGAGCATTCTCAACCAAAGCCAGGAGCACAGTGGATATTTAAGTTGGTAGGAAGACTAGTGACCATTTTATTCAATGTAGCCTTTTTCCATGTAAATTACCATTTTCGACTTTTTTAAAGATCTATCGAGTCTTGTCATTTACATACTACCATCCTATTAAATAAATTTGAGCTTTTTATCCAATTTTTTTCTACTCTTATTTATATTTAGCTTAATAAAATTGAATTTTTTATGAGAATTTTGTAAGGAATTAATAAATTAAAATCATTTTTTCTTAAGAATATAAAAGCATTTACTTTAAGAACAATCGAATTCAGCAAGGAATATCAACAGCAGGCAGAGAACAGGTAAGCCTTGACAATGCAAAGCCTTGTTGGTCTTCCCCAAGTAGTGGTTTTGGTGATTTTCCCCAAACAATTCATCATTTATCCCTAGTAGAGTAGGGCTGGTGATCAGTCCCTTTTGCAAACCATTTCCCCCAGCTGAATAGCAGAGTTAAACCCTCAGCAAAATGGCTTAGACACCGTACATAGTTTTATCTCCTATATTTCCCAATGTGGATTTCATCTTCAGGTATCGAATATCTCTCGTTCTCGGCAGTATTTGGTTTTGAGCAACGTTTGATCCCCTGCGAGGTTGTCTCCCATTTGATATGGTGTTGACCTAAAATTCTCGAAGAGTTGAATCCTGAGCAAATCTTTTCTCTCTCTCTCCCCATCCAGGATTGAGTTATTCAGAGCTAGATGATTTGTTTTTCATCCTCAATATATTCTCCAGTTGGTGTTTCCATCTTGTTGAGACTAGCCGAGTATTGTAGCAGTGATTCGAATTTGGAATATTCGTATCCTTTAGGATTATTTTGTCAGCATAATTATAATCATATACATACATATTCAAGCATAAAGCACAATATCAGATATTTTCATTATACATTTTCTTGCATTTGATTTCTTATTTCTGATCCCCTGCTACGGTGATACTTATTCAACATACAGGATTGGCGTGTTTGTCCTCCTTCAATTGTAGAGTGTCATCCCCTAAGTAGAAAGAGTTTAACCTTTCTTATTTCCCCACTGAGTTATTTCCTCGTGGATGATTATTGCTTCAGTTTCCTCCCTAGTTAACTATTTGGATGGAATCACTCCCCTTGAGTTATATCCTCATTGGGTCGAGTCTTCGTTAGACCATTTCTTTCTAGTTACTACCTAGATAGATGTTTTGGTTCCTTTAGAATATGTTACCCAGTAACTAGTAATATTCCTCTCAATTTTTGAGTATATTACTTTTTCCCAATACCCGGTAAAATGTAATTCACTTCCTTTGTTTTCCCTAGCGGATTTGTTTTCACGTTTCCCCAAGAAGTCTATCCTTGATATGTTCATCCTAACCGATGAAGGATATTCTCCCTTTGTTGTTTTCTACCTAGTAAAAAGGTAGTTGTAATCCCTATTTAATTCCCCAAAGATTTAATCTTTGATATGTTCATCTTAACGGATGACGAATTTTCTCCTATTGGTTGTCTTCTGCCTAGTAACAGGTAGTTGTAAATCCTGATTTTTCCCTGTTGAGTCTATCCTTGATATATTCATCTTAACCCGTGACGGATATTCTCTTTCTGGTATCCTATCCAGTAACTGATAGATATAATTCCTATAGTTTGTTGCTTTTATAGGTAGTGTGTGTGTTCACCCATGCTCCATCAAGCTCAGATATAGGGTTAGAGACCCTCAATGCAAGGATACTAATCAAGAGATGGTTAAAATTTACTCTAGACATCATATATGGATCCCCATGTTCTTCATTTATCATTTGGACCAAGAAATCATCAAGAGTTTGAAGCTTGTTTGCCTTGGAAACCCTAATCATCTGGGTATCTTGTATGACTTCCTCAATAAGTTTCTTCAACATTTGATCAAATATTTAAAGGGATACTTAATATTTCACCATCTTACACATATAATATCCTCCATTAGTCCCAAATATCAAGAGAATGCCAAGTTTGCAAGTTGGTTCATGGTGGTTGACCTGAGAAAGTCAACTGATCAAAACTGGGGTTCCCTAGACCCTATCTCCTACAATTTTTGTCATATGAAAATAATTCCAAGCGCAAAGTTACTCCTTATGACATTCCAAACAACTTTAATGTTTAAGTCAAAAGCTAGTTTTGCTTGAAATGTCAATTTTTATGGTGAAAGATTATAGGTCATTTTGTCTGAACCCTAGTTAAGAGGTCAACTTCCAAGGACCATAACTTGCTCAATTTTTATGATATGAAATCCATTCAAGTTTCAAGATCAAATTCAAGATTCCCTTTTCAACTTTAATGTTTAAAATAAGTTAAAATTCAACTTGAAAATGCATGTGCCAAGAGGAAACATTATAGGTCATTTTGGGCCCATACCATTGAACAAGTGATTTTTCTCAACTTCTAAAATGCATAACTCCTTCATGCTGAGTTCAAATGAGGTCAAATTTTTGACCAAATTTAAGAAGTTTGAAAGAGATACAACTTTTATGAAGAAACGTTTTCCATTTGAAGTCCATAGAAAAAGTTATTCAAGGTGGAAGAAGTGGACATTTGACTTGGTACTTAGAAAATTTTCATATATGTTTGATTTTCCAAACTTCCACCTCAAAATTCATCATGATTCAAGCTTCAAATGGAAAGTTGTTCCCCTTGATCTCACCTTTCCCAAAAGGCCAAGATCACCTCATTTAAACAAGCTCATGGCCTCAGAAATCACACCTTTCCCAAGCTTTGCCAAGAGAACTCAAAAACCTCACACCATAGAATTCCTTGAAGATTTCTTTGAAATCGAGTTTGAAATTCACCTTCTCTTTTTAAGTTCAAACTTCAAGGATTCATTGCCTTTTTCATCTCAATTGATTACTGCAAACAAGAGGAGGAAGAATCAAGCAAATCCAGATCAAGATCAAGCTGAATTGAAGCTAGTCGAAGGTGAAACTTCAGAAACTTCTCTTCTTCGATTCTCCCTCATTTCTCAATTATTTTGATTGATTTTTGGTTGGTTAAAGTCCTACCAATTTAGGCAAGAAGATTGAGTTACTTTGAGGTCAAACCGAAGCAACTCAGTTCATGATCCTCAAAATTAAAATCCCTGTATCACTTGATATACTTGAAATTGGAGAAAATTGAGACCAGATTCGTGATCCTGAGCATTTTCTCTTTGGAATAGGGTCCTTGTTTATCATTTTTCATTAAGTTTGGGTTGTACCACTCCAGTGGAGCTCACTGGAGAAGATGACCGGAGTTAAGGCTCCGGTGGTGAGTTTGCCTCCTCTCATCCATTTGTTCTTGGTCCAAGGATCTAATCTCAGCCTTCGCTTCTGATTACCACGCGTGTACATGCGTTGATTGTGGAACATGATGGAGCACAAGTTTTGGTCATCAGATCTTCCACCTCAATTAAGGGAGATCTGATGACCCTTGTTTTTTTTGTATTTTTTGTTTTTGTGTTTAATCCTTTTATTTTATTTAATTAATATTAATTTCATTTTTATTCCATATGGGACTTTCACCAAAAATATTTAAATATTTTTCTTTTTAATTTTCTGAATTAAAATAATTTTTTGAATTAATTTTGATATTTTTCATGAATTAAATGTTTTTGTGCATATTTTTAATTGTTTAAAATCATGAAATATTTTGTCTAAGAATCTTTGACCTTGTTTGACCTATGATAAATCTCTTGGCCATTTATTTGGTGTTTTGAAGAGGTTTTTGGTTTTGACCAAACTAAATTGTATTTTAATGCATTTTTTAAATTGATTTTTTATTGATTATTTGTGTAAAAATTATGTTGAGCCGTCTTTATGGTCTTGTGATGTTTGACTATTTGTTTAGGCCTTGGTCGAGGTCGATTTGACTTTTGTTGGATTAAAATCATTGGATTTAGGGGATTGATGAAATGTATATTTCATCTCCCAAAATGAATGAATGATTTTAATTTGATAAAATTCCTCCCATGACCAATTTGTATTTCTTTCATTCGCTTCCCTTTTCAGCTTCATCCCTATTCTTTCCTATTCCTTTCATTGACTAATGAAATCTCAAATGTCCTAAGGCTAATTGGTTCATCAATGACCTTGTGTTAGATGAACCAATACAAGTGTGGATGAGATTTGTCCATCCCTCTTGATCTTTTCTTTTAATGTGTGGTATGTTTTAGGAGTTTGGTTCATTATACCAAATCTCTAACATGCATTGACACCTAAAATTTTATTGCCCAACATCAAATATTTGTGACTTCTACATAAGTCCAATTACAATTGCTTAACATAGAGATAAATTTGACCCTAAAGGCATAACATTCTAGTAAGTGAGATTGTAAGTCTCCCATCCTTCATGGTATTGTGTGGAAACTTGACATTTTTTCCTTCCTGTGGAAGATGTCTTGGTTTAAGGATCCATGATTGTGAATGGATGGTTGAGTGTTCTCCAAAGAATGACTTAATAAATTAAAAAGAAAAACACCACTAATACCACTAACACTTAACTAACATTTGACTAACTCTTATTGATATTGTTTTATTTTCAAGTCATTAACTTTATGCAATTTAATTTTAAGTCATTTATCATTCATTGCCATTTACATTTCACTTAACTTGTTTATGTTTATGTCATTTTCACTTTTCTCATTTGAGGCATATCTTGTGATTGTATATATTTGTTTATGCATTTTGATAAACAACAAAAAACCCTAAAAAATGTTTGGTGGGCTGTTGATCTTGATCTGAACTTTTGGACTTAGGATTAGGCAACATTCCCTGTGTAAAAAGGAGTTGGTCAATGCCAACATTTTGATACCAAGTTATTATGAACTAAGCCTTCATCTAATGCAAGCCTTGGGACTCTGTTTGAATTCATTTGTTGCTCTGTCTTGGTACTAATTGTTATTTTGATCTGGTGCCTGATGCTTTCTTCTGAGTTGATAAAGGAATATTTCATCTGATACATGAGAATACAAGGAAGATTGCTAGCCATGGAGTTGCTTGCCTAGATATGGCTATCTTTATTTGATGCCTTGATCTTCATGTTGTCTGATATTCCTAATTGCTTGTTGATTATTTCTTTAATCAAAGTCCAAGGGAAAATGGTTTTCTATATAACATTCTTGTCTGTTAGATTGCATCCCATTGGTCAGATCTTTTCAACTCTTAACACTAAATTTTATACTTAGGATAGCCTCTTCATCTCCTCCCACTTCTTAAATTTCAAAATCTCTCCCCCTTTTCAAAAAAAATCTTTGCTTGTGATTTCAAACTTATACCTTATTTCAAGTAGGAACTTTGGCCTTATGCCATTAAATTTTTGAACTTCTTTTTCTTAAATCAAACTTGTAAAAAAATCTAACAATATTGACTTAGAATTTCAAAAGGAAAAAATAACTAACAACTCCATTCAAACCTTTAGCCCTTTATGCCCTCCTCAATTAAATTTTTGTTAAAAGCAATTCACCAACTTTGAAATTATTACCACGAACTACGAGGTTTTGATCCCTCATTTTTATGTTTGTACGTAGGCACTAGTCTGAAGGTCTTGTTAAACATAAAAATATAATTAATGAATTCTTTCCTCATCCCCATATTCTATTTTTTTGTCAAACATCATATATACCAAAAATACATACACACATAAAAAAGGGCTCCCTAGGAGTCCCTAGGACACTTTGGGTGCCAACATCTTCCTTCTGTGCAAACCAACCCCCTTACTTGTAATCTCTGGAATTTTATTAGTTTTGATTTGAAAAATTCTTATCTTTGGGTTATGTTCGTACTTTTCCATTTTCCTTTGGAAACAATAAAGGCGCGGTGGCGATTGTAAGACGCCAATTTTGACCCTAAGATCCCTCATGCTATCTCATCTTATGCATCGGCGTTGAGATCACAACTTGGGATCCTGCTCACCCCTCATTCATTGGGTTTGTCTTGGGAGACATCACCAAGCACTATGTGATTATATCATACTTTGTATTTTATCATTTACTAACCCAAATTCGAAAAATATGTCTTTGCATTTGTCTAACTCTTTTGTAGGTAGGGCACATGATCACCTTTGATTCATCAAGTTCATATCTAGGGTTTAAGACCCTCAATGCAAGGAACTCAATCAAGAAATGATATATAATGGCTCTAGGCATCATATATGAGTCCCTATGATCTTTACATGGTATTATCATCAAGAGTCCTTTAAGAGTTTGGAATTGGTTTACCTTGGAAATGCTAGTGCATCTGGGTACCTTGCGTAACTTCTTCACCAAGCTTCTTCAACAATTGATCAAATATTTCAAGGTTATTTAAAATATAATCATCTTATGCATATATGATCTCCCATGAGTCCCAAAAGTCAAGAGAATTGCAAGTTAACAAGTTGGTTGATGGTGGTTAACCAAAGGAATTCATCTGATCAAAATCGAGGTCCCCTAGACCCTATCTACTACAATTTGTATCATATGAAAATTATTCCAAGAGAAACGTTACTCTAAATGACATTACAAACAAATTTCATGTTGAGGTCTAGAGCTAGTTTTTCTTGGAAAGTCATTTTTTATGGTGAAAGATTATAGGTCATTTTATCTAAACCCTAACTTGGAGGTCAACTTCCCAAGGCCATAACTTGCTCAATTTTTATGCGATGAAAGATTTCGAAGTTTCAAAATAAGATTAAAGGCGTATACTCCAATGTTTATGTTTGTAGTAAGAGATGATTAAAATTTTATGAGCATGTGATATGAGGATACATTATAGGTCATTTTGGACCAAAGCCATTGAACAAGTGATTTTCACCAACGTCAAAAATGCATAACTCATTCATCTCAAATCCAAATGAGGTCAAATTTGTAACCATTTTCAATGATTTTGAAAGAGCTACAACTTTTATGAAGACACGTTTCACATTTGAAGCTCACATAAAAAGTTATCCAAGGTGGAATAAGTGAACATATTGCTTGACACTTAGAAAACATTTTGATAATGTAAAATTTCTGAACTTCCACTTCAAAATTCATCATGATACAAGCTTCAAATGTAAAAGTGTTCAACATAAGAGTTGCTTCTCTTGATCTAACCTTTCCAAAGAGTCCAATTGTATCCATTTTGGACAAGGCTTGAGGGGTCTGCGCATGGCTTGAACAGGGCATCATCATTTGGCAAAAATCAAACTTCAAACAGCTGTACACATTTGCCTTGCATTCCAATTCACATTCAGACTCATTTACACTTGATTATGGACCTAATTGAGTGACTTCATGGGCCTGTACACGCCCATGCAAGCATGTATCATCCATTTCCAAATTTGGATGTTGAATTTGAAGGTGAAAATATCCCAAGTTGCAGCTATAAATAGAGACCTCTGGTATCAGAACTAAGGACCCTTTCGCGCCAGCTTTGCTTCAATACCTCAAACCCTCACATTTGAAAGGAGAAACCTAAGAATTTTATTTGAAAATTGAGTTTGAATCTCATTGTTTTGATATTCAAAACTCCAGGGATCCAAAGCTTTTGTTCAATTCTAAACCACTTCTGCAAGCTTTCTGAGTGAGATCAAGCAAGAATCAAAGCAAGAGCAGTCGAGTTCTGCACAACATTGAAGGTATTTTCCATATTTTTTCTTCTCTTCGATTCTCTCTAAATTCTCATCAATTCTCTTGGATCCTCGGTTGTCTGAAGTCCTACCAATATAGGCAAGAAGATTGAGTTGCTTTGAGGTCAAATCGAAGCAACTCAGTTCATGTACCTCAAATTTCAACTCCATGTATCTCTCAATATACTTACAGTTAGGATGAATTGAGGTCAGATTCGTGATTAGTGCCATTTTTACTTTAAAATCATGTCATTCTTTTTCATTTTTGTGATGGTGATGAGTGGACCAGTCCGGCCAAGGTCGCCTAAGAAGATGACTGGTGTTTTGTGCCGGTGATGAACTGGATTGTCTAGAGCCACACGATCATTCCATTATGCTTTAATCACGAGCGTTAGTTTTAAATACTAGTTGTATGGCGCGCTGACTCGTGTACATGGTGGAATACACGTTTCGATCCACTTGATCTGCCACCTCAATTAATGAGGGAGATTAAGTGGTCCATGTTTTTTCTGAATATTTGAATTTCATTTTATTTCCTTTATTTTCATTAATTCATATTAATTTTAATATTGATCGAAAAAATATGAGAGTTTCACCAAAAAAAATTAAATAAATTCCTCTTTCATTTTTTGAATTAAAATTATTTTTTGGATCATTATTAATATTTTTCATAATTTAATTGATTTTATGAATATTTTTAATTGTTTAAAAATGCTTTTACGTTTCCAAAAATTATGAATTTTTTTCTCCAAGGTCCTTTGACATTGTTTGACCTATGATAAATCTCATGGTCATTTCCTTGGTGTTTTGATGAGGTTTTAGGAAATTGACCAACCATTATTTAATTTAATGTATATTTTTATTATTTTTAATTGTTTCAATGCCAAATTAATTATGTAGAGCCATTTTAATTGACTTGTTGAATTTGACTTGTGTTGTTGGGCCTTGGTCAAAGTTGATTTGACTTTGTTAGGTTAAGATCATTGGATTTAGGGGATTGATAGAATGTACATTTCGTCTCCCAAAATGAATAAATGATCTTAATTTGGTAAAAGTCCTCCTTTGACCAATTTGTGTTGAATCCATTCCCCCTCCCTATTCATCTCATTCCCTTTCTTTATTCATCCATGTCATGGACCTATGATATCTTTATATCCTAAGACTATTTGATTGAAAAATTAACATGAGTATGGATGAGATTAGGTCCACCTCTTTCCATATTCTTTTTGTGTGTGGTATGTTTCATGAAAATAGTCCATTATACTATGTCTCTAACATGCATTAACACTAATGTTCTTTTGCCCGACCTCAAATAGTTGTGACTTCTACATAAGTCCAATTACGATTGCTTAACATATCGCTAAATTTGTGACACAAAAGGCATAGAATTCTAGTTAGTGAGATTGTAAGTCTCTCCTCTTTCATGGTATTGTGTGGAAACTTGGTCTTTTTTCCTTCCTTTGGAAGATGTCTTGGTTCAAGGATCCATGCTTATGATAAGCGGGTTTAGTGTTCTCCAAAGAATGACTTAAACAAAACAAAGCAAAAGCAATACTAACTTCTAATCAACTAACAACTAACATTTAATTTCAAGTCATTTACATTTATGCACTTTAATTTTTAAACTTTTAATTCTTTTCCCATTATTCATACCATTCAATTTGTTTACTTTAATGCTATTTTCCCTTTGCCCACTTAGGCCATATTTTGTGATATATTGTGTTTGTGTATACTTGTTTGTTTGTTTGGTCTTTTGACCTTAATGTACATAATAAGAACAAAAACCCTAAAAAACATCTTGTGTGGACTGTTGGTTTGATTTGAGACTACTGGACATAGAATTTAGGCAACACTCCCTATGCAAAGGACTAGGCCAATGCCAACATTCATGAAACCAAGTGCTCGTGAAGTAAACATTCATATGATACAATATTGAAGATCCATTTGAGTTCATCTGCAACATGACCATTGTGAAGATGTTATTTTGAACCTGTGTCTAATGTCATCTTTGAAGTCATCTGATATATGGGAAATTTTGAAGAAGATCATGGAGTTGCTAAGCTTGGATGTGGCTATCTTTCTTTGATGCCTTGCTCTTCATCTTTCTATTTGTGTATTGATATTACTGGATTCTAAAGTCAATGGTAATTTTGGGTTTCTATATGACATTCTTGTCTATTGGATTGCAACCCATTTGTCAGATCTTTTCAACTCTTAACTTTTAAATTTTTGCTTAGAATTAGTCTCTTCATCTCCTCCCCATTTCTTTGATTTCAAAATCTCCCCCCTTTTTTAATATCTTCTTTGCTTGTGTTTGTTTTCTAAGCTTAGACCATTTTGCAAATTAGAAACTTTGGCCTTATGCCATTGCATTTTCAAACTCTTTTCCTAAATAAACTTATAAATAAACTTAACTATACTTGACTTAAAATTTTCAAAAGCCAAAAAGAACTAACACTCATTCAAACCATATTTTTTTTAGGCCTTTAGTGCCTTTGTCAAATTTAAATTTTTGTTAAAAGCAATGCACCCAGTTTGAAATTGATACCATGAACTACGAGGTTTTGATCCCTCATTCTTATGTTGGTACGTAGGCACAAGTCCGAAGGTCTTGTCAGACACAATAATATAATGAATGAATTCTTTTCTCATCCCTCCACTCCATTTTATTGCAAACATCATTTGTACAAAAACACATATACACACAAAAAGGGCTCCCTAGGAGTACCTAGGACACTTTGGATGCTAACACTTTCCCTTTGTGTAACCAACCCCCTTACCTTTAATCTCTGACATTTTATTAGTTTTGATGTGAAAACTTCTTATTTTTGGGTTTTGTTCGTGCTTTTCCCTTTTCCCTTGGAAACAATAAAAGCACGGAGGTGACTCTGGTTTGATTGACGTCTAGCTTATCCATAGCTTGATGGTCATGAATTTACCGGTATAGTGACTCTGGTTTGATTAACGTCAAGCTTACCCATAACTTGATGGTCATGAATTTATTGGAACACCAATGTAGGCAACAAGATTTAGTTGCTTTGAGATCAAATCGAAGCAACTTAGTTCATGATCCTCAAAATTCAAATCCCTATATCTTTTTAGATACTTGGAATGAGAGAAAATGGAGGCCAGATTCGTGCTCCTGAGTATTTTTCCTTTAAATCCATGTCTTTGTTTTTCATTTCTATGGTGGTTTGTGGTGGACCAGTCCGGTGAGGTCCACTGAAGAAGAAGATCGGAGCCCTAGCTCCGGTGGTGCGTTGGCACCTTCCAAACCATCTAATCCTTTTAAAATGTTTTAATCATGGCCCTTGGTTATGATTACCATTGGTGTGGTGCATTGACTCAGGTCTTTGGTGGAATGCGCCCGCTTGGCCATTCAATCTGCCACCTTAATTAATGAGGGAGATCTGATGGCCCTTGTTTTTTTTTTGTTTTTTTTGAATTTCCATTTAATCCACTTATTTTATTTAATTCATATAAATTTTACTTTTAATCCAAAAAATATGGGAGTTTCACAAAAAATCTTTAAATATTTTTCTCTTTAATATTCTGAATTAAAATTATTATTTGGATTAATTTTGATATTTTTCATGAATTAAATGTTTTTGTGCATATTTTTAATTGTTTAAAAATACTTCTGACTTTTCAAAAATTATAATTTTTTTGTCTAAGGTCCTTTGACCTTGTTTGACTTAGGATAAATATCTTGGCCATTTATTTGGTGCTTTGAAGAGATTTTAGGTTTTGACCAAATTAAATTGTATTTTAATACATTTTTAATTTGATTTTTAATTGATTAAATGTATAAAAATTATGTTGAGCCATTTTTATGGTCTTGTGAAGTTTAACTATTTGTTTGGGCCTTAGTCAAGATTGATTTGACTTTTGTTAGATCAAAACCATTGGATTTAGGGGATTGATGAAATGTACATTTTATCTTCCAAAATGAATGAATGGTTTTAATTTGATAAAATTCCTCCCATGATCAATTTGTGTTTCTCTCATTCCCCTACCTATTCATCTTCATCCCTATTCTTTTCCATTCCCTCATCTGACCAATGGAATCTCAAATGTCTTAAGGCTAATTTGTTCATCAATGACCTTGTGTTAGATGAACCTATATAAGTATGACTGAGATATGTCCTTCCCTTTTGATCTTTTCTTTTTGTGTGTGGTATGTTTTAGGAGTTTGGTTCATTATACCAAATCTCTAACATGCATTAACACCTAAATTTTTATTGCCCGACCTCAGATAGTTGTGACTTCTACATAAGTCCAATTACGATTACTTAACATAAAGCTAAATTTGACCCTAAAGGCATAACATTCTAGTAAGTGAGATTGCAAGTCTCCCATTCTTCATGGTACTGTGTGGAAACTTTACCTTTTTTCCTTTCATGTGAGCTAGTGGCATACTTGTTGAATTATCCAAGTTGGAGCCCTTCTCATGGAAGATGTCTTGGTTTAAGGATCCATGCTTGTGAATGGATGGTTGAGTGTTCTCCAAAGAATGACTTAATCAATTAAAAAACACCACTAACACTTCACTAACCTTTGACTAACTCTTGTTAATATTGCTTTACTTTCAGGTTATTTACCTTATGTAATTTAATTTTCAGTCATTTATCATTCATTGCCATTTACATTTCATTTCACTTGTTTATATTTATGTCACTTTCACTTTGCTTAGTTGAGCCATATCTTATGATCGTATATATTGTTTGTGCATTTTGATTTCGTTTGTGGTCTTAGGACCTTAAAACACTTAATAAACAACAAAAACCCTAAAAAATATTTGGTGGACTGTTGATCTTGATCTGAACTTTTGGACTTAGGATTAGGCAACATTCCCTATGCAAAAAGGTCTTGTCCAATGCCAAAATTCTGAGACCAAGTTATTGTGAACCAAGCCTTCATCTGACGCAAGCCTTGGAATCTGTTTGAATTCATCTGTTACTTTGTCTTAGTGCTAATTGTGATTTTGATCTTGTGTCTGATGCTTTGTTGTGAGTTGATCAAGGAATATTTCATCTGGTACATGAGAAGATAAAGAAGACTGCTAGCTATAGGATTTTGCTTGCTAGGATATGGCTATCTTTATTTGATGCTTTGATCTTCATGATGTTTGTATATTTCTAATTGCTTGTTGATTATTGCTTGATTCAAAGTCCAAAGGGAAAGTGGGTTTTCTATATGACATTCTTGTCTGTTGGATTGCATCCCATTGGTCAGATCTTTTCATCTCTTAACTTTTAATTTTATGCTTAGGGTAGCCTCTTCATCTTCTCCCACTTCTTAAATTTCAAAATATCTCCCCGTTTTCAGAAACTTTATTTTCTTGTGATTTCAAACTTAGACCTTAATTCAAATAGAAACTTTGGCCTTATGCCAATGGATTTTCAAACTTTTTTCTTAGGTCAAAATTGTAAATAAGCTTAATCATATTGCCTTAAAATTTCAAAAGACAAAAAGAACTAACCACTTCATTCAAATTTTTGGCCCTTTGTGCCCTTTTCGTTTATACTTTTGTTAAAAGCAATTTACCATCTTTGAAATTGTTACCACGAACTACGAGGTTTTGATCCCTCATTTTTATGTTGGTACGTAGGCACCAGTCCGAAGGTCTTGTCAAACATAAAAATATAATCAATGAATTGTTTTCTCATCCCCACACTTCATTTTTCTCAAACATCTTTTATACCAAACACATATGCACACAGAAAAAAGGGCTCCCTAGGAGTACCTAGGACACTTTGGATGCTAACACCTTCCCTCTGTGTAACCAACCCCCTTACCTGTAATCACTGACATTTTATTAATTTGGATTTGAAAACTTCTTATTCTTGGGTTTTGTTTGTAATTTTCCATTTTCCTTTGGAAACAATAAAAGCGCGGTGGCGATTCTGGTTTTATTGACGTTAAGCTTATCCATAGTTCGATGGCCACAAATTTACCACTACAGAAATCAAGTGGTGACTATGCTAGGGATTAGTCTTCAGTGGGTTTAGCCTACTTTTTTCAGTGTATAATTTGTATATTTGATGTTTGTATATTTGTTTGTATGATATAATCTGTCTATTGTGCTTGGTGATCTTTGAGTGGTGAGATAAGTTCTAACCCGAACTTGAGTGAAATTAAGATAAGAGGATGATATAGTCATGTTCAACTTATGTGGAGTAGTCCTTAACAAGTTAGCTTGAGACCCATCTAATAATTGGAGACCCATTTTGAGTTACTAATGTCACACACGTCATTTGTGGTTAGGCATTACTTTCTGTTATTTGGGGTTAAATGTTCTACGTTCCTTTGGGATGGTTCTGAACCTGACTCCATGCTTGTGACTCACAACAAACCCTTTGATTCTTGGTTGATCTGATCAAGTCTTGTCAATATCAATGGAACTTGGGTGTTGATAAGGTGAAAACCATAATCCACCAAAATGGATGATTGGTCTTGATGATGACATGATCCATCCCTTGAACTTTCCTTGTGTTTTCCTTGTGTGTGATCCATTATTTGTGATTGTTGCATTCAGGCATACATGTGAATCATAACATTCATCAAAGAAAAATAAATTTCAAGGAACTGAGGTCTTATTTGCAAATATTTTCAGACCATGGATTATGGACGAAGGAACACTAAGAAGTACGGTTTCATATGTCTTGATCTGAAAGAGCTTAGGAAGTTGTCATCCCTTATATTAGATCCCTTGGACTTCAAGCAACGTCATGGGAAGCTTTTGTCTGTATTTTCTACTGATGTTGTTGAAGGACTTCTGAGTGTTTTGGTTCAGTTTTATGACCCTCTCTACTGATGCTTCACTTTTTCTGATTATCAGCTTGTGCCTACTTTAGAGGAGTATGCCCATCTCTTAGGAATACCCGTATCTGACAAATTACCTTTTAGTTGATTCGAGGAGACCCCAAAATCTCATATCATAGTTGAAGCTCTTCATTTGAAGAAGTCTGAGATTGATGCTCATTTGGTGAAGAAAGGAGGTATTATTGGGTTGAATTTTGAGTTCCTCATTGGTAAAGCTATTGTCTTTGCTCAAGGCGGTAGTATGGATGCTTTTGAAGCCATATTTGTATTGCTCATCTATGGTCTAGCTTTGTTCCCTAACATTGATGGTTTTGTTGATGTTAACGCCATTAGAATCTTCTTGATTGGGAATCATGTTCCTACTCTGTTGGGTGACATGTATTTCTATTTGCATTTGAGGAATTCTAAAGGTCGTGGGACTATTGTGTGTTATGTTCCTCTTCTGTACAAATGGTTTATTTTGCACTTGCCTCAGACGCATGCTTTCTTGGAGAACAAGCAATGTCTACGGTGGTCTCAGAGACTTATGTCTCTCCCTAATGATGATATTGGTTGGTATGACTCTGCATTGAGTAGCTTGGATATTATTGATAGTTATGGTGAGTTCTCTAATGTGCCTCTCATTGGTACACAAGGAGGAATCAACTACAACCCTACTTTGGCTCCTCATCAACTTGGGTTCCCCTTGAGAGATAAACCTAATAACACTCAGTTATAAGGTCTATTCTATAAAGAGGGTAAAGATCCCCAACATTTGAAGCAAAGGATGATACATGCTTGGTATAATGTGCATAGGAAAGGAAGATCCAAGCTTGGACCATGCAACTGTGAAACTTTCAAAGCTAACACTATTTGGGTGAAGAAGAGAGGTTTGGAGTTAAAGATGCCATATGCTTGTGAAAGACCCATGTATTTGGTTGTGGCTGAGCCATCAACTCTCCCTAACCAATATGTAGAGGAGTTGGAAGACGCGTTCATCAAGATGAAGCAAGAGAGAGAGATATGGGAAATGTTGTTCCATGCTTTGAGTCGAAAGCATGAAGAGTTGCAGCTTGAGTCGAAAGACAAAGACAGACTTATTGAGATTCTTGAAGACCGAGCAGTGAAGAGGCAAAGAGATCTAGAGGGTCTATTTCATCTAGCATGCCTCAACCTTTCGGTGCTTGGAAGAAGATAGTTGATCAGTTAGTTCTTGAGAAGGCTCAAGTGAAGACATCCTTTGAGTCTGAGATTCGACGCATCCGAAGGAAGTACGCGCGCACAACCAGATCATCTGATACCATTGCTAAGGGATCCTTAGGATGATAGTTTCCTTTTCTCTTATATTTGTACTTTGGTTTCTGAAATTGTACTCAATGTCATCCTTCCAAATTTTATAAATAAAAAGAGATTTTTATGGTCAATCAAATTGTTACTATTATTTAAATATATATATATTTGCAACTAACGATTCATATGTTCGTTTAAATTAAAAAAAAAATCAAAAACTTTGCATTTCATGGATCATTTGCATAACAGGTTTTCCTACGCCAGATGTCTTATCAGTTCTTCTTCTATGCTTTAGCCAAGCTCACTCACTGATACAACACTCGTGCTAATCAACCAAGGATCATGGAGCATCCAGAGCAAGAGAATAGAGATGTGAAGGATGAGATTGTCAGGCTAACGGTGCTGATGGAATCTGTCATTGCTGCATAGAACCAGTCTTCACCAACACTCGCAACTCCTCCCCAGAGGACTATTATTTTTGAAGTTGCTACCTCAACTGTTCATGTTACTTCCAGTTAATCCGGTACTTCCATGCCTACTGGATTCCCTTAGGGGATTGTAGCGGTGTATTCGTCACTTTATGATTTATTGACTAAATCAAAAGCAAAGCATACAAAGATAGAGTCGCCACCGCACTTTTATTTATCCAAAGGAATGGCTAAAAAGCGAACAAAAGCCTAAGAAGTTTTACACATAGAAAACTAATGAAAGGTCAGAGATCTGGGTAAGGGGGTAATTATGCAAAGGGAATGTGTTAGGCACCCAAAGCATCCTAGGTACTCCTAGGGAACCCTTTTCACAAATTGTTGCAAAAGATATTGTTTATGAAAATATTCATTGTGCAAACATTGATTGGGAGGATGAGAAAAGAATATACAATTTTTATTATTTTTGTGTTTGGATGGATAACCATTGCCTACGTACCTTTACAGGATCAAAACCTCTTAGTTCGGCTAAAAGATTTCCAAAAAAAGTAAGTGGATTGATTTTAAACAAAAAGCCCTAAGGTCTTTCATTATCCATGGGAGAAAACTCAACCTATACAACCACAAGTCCACATGTGAGAAAAGCTTCAACTTGCTAGTGAGGAACCATGCCCTATAATAAGCAAGGAAGTCTTATAATTCAATCACTAAGGACAAAAGGTGAGATTCACATCAACCACTAAGATAATTGAGATCTATGGCTAATGTATGAAAACTTATCAAGAAAGTGGACTTGAGCCACAAAACAATTGAATGAGTGTAATTAGTCAATTAGGATTATTCACAAAGAAGAAGTCAAAGTTGACATTAGGTTCAATTCAGAAGAAGTATTATGAAAATGAAGTTTGAAAATCAAAGGCTTAAGGCCTAGGTTTCTAATTTGAAAAGAAATGAAAATGTTTGCACAAAGTTTTTGGTTTGAGTTGACATGCAAATGGAGGTTTAGAGAATAAAAAGGGTGGAGGTTAAGGGATGCAAAACTTCTTAGATGTTCACCTCTTGAGATCATATGTAGATGATCCAAGTGATTCCTTTGGAAAAGGCAACAAGAGATAACAAATAAACAACATAAATGGATACCGGATGCAAATCAATGGACTTACACCAATCTCACAAAACAAAAATGGATATTGGATGCCAATCAATGGACTTACACCAATCTCACAAAACAAAATTGGATACCGGATGCCAATCAATGGACTTACACCAATCTCACAAAACAAAAATGGATACCGGATGCCAATCAATGGACTTACACCAATATCACAAAGCAAAGAAAACAAATTCAATAAGCAAGAGGAAACAAGTTGCCAATAAATGGTCTTACACTCGACTCCAAGGAAATGGGATGCCAATCAATGGTCTTAGTCCCAACTCCTACCAGATCATAGGAAACAACTGCCAATAAATGGGCTTACAATTGACTCCTCAATGGACAAAACAAAATGTCACCAAGTATGAACAATGATCATGAAATGATATACAATTAATGTTCAAAGATGAAAGCAATACACAGAGGCACACACAAACAATTATGCACATATGGGCAAACAAACAACAAGCAACCAATTAGCACACACTATACACAATCAATGGGCTCAAGCAAGGTTAGGCTTTTAGAAACAAGCCAACTGGAATGGGGTGTTTTGAGCTCTTAACCCTAACATTGAGAGTTAGGGTGAAGAAGATGAAATGGAGATAAGGGTTATGCCTCATAGCTCTTATCCCTGGCCTGGGAGAGCTTTAATCAATAGAAAGTGTGGGAGTTCAGAATGAGGGAACTCTTCTCCACAAATGATTGACTTTATAAGATCTTGGGTTCTTATTCACAATGCATCGACACATGGTGTGAGCAAAGTGAATGACACAACTGAATAGCAGGGGATGGATTACACATCCCTTTTATCTGCCAATTGCCTCTTAAGAGTACATTACCTACTTGGCACAACATTAAACAAACAAAAACATGGCCTCTTAAGGAGGGCTTCAGACAGGTGCCTGCCAAAGTAACATGGCAGGTCTTCCAGACTACATGAAGATCAAGGGATTATACCTAAGTGGTACGCCAACCACAAGCAAAAGCAAAGCAAAGTTCAAATGAACTTAAAGCAACTTAGGTACCTGTGTAAACAACTAAACCAAGCAGTACAATACTCAGTCAAACAGACAACAGTCAATAACAAAACAATCCCAATGTACAACACATAAGCCATAAGGCAAACTCAATTGACTTATCATCAACCTACAAAACAGCAAATGTTAGCAATCAAAAGCAAATATCAACATTCAAATGATGAAGCATCATCAACCATGGAACTTGGATGCTTAAACCTGAAATTCAAAGCTCACATGTAAGCAACAAACCACTAGGTCAAAGCCTAGGGTCAAAGATGAAGAAAAAATTCAAAACAGGAGCTGAAATTCAACACATTGCAACTTCAAACACATATTAACATGTCCTAAAAAGGCTCACATCAAGATCAATCATCAAAAGCATTTCATGATCAAAAGAAGTCAAAGGCAATTTCAAGGCTCATATATGGACATCATGAATGAAAATTTCAAATCAAAACAGAAATGATTCAAATAATTCTGGAAAAATTCAAGAACATTCAAAGTGTTCAACATGATCAACATACAAAAAATCAGAAGCATCAAAGATCATTTGGCATGGAAATTAAATTGCACAAGCAAGAACAACCAAATGTGTGACACAAATTGTCACACCATGTTAACACAAGCATAAAACATAAATGGTACATGAGAAAAATATCAAACCAAGCCTACAACATCCAACAATGTGTCTAGAATCATCATGTAAAATTTCAAGTCCATTGGATTAAAATCAAGCATTTCATAATAAGATGAACAAGACAAGGTCACAAATGCACCTATGGTCAAAGATTATAGCACAAGCAAAAATACAACCATGCACAACTTTCAAACTTATGATCATAAAAAAATAGACATTCTAAGGATCATTTTGCAAAAAATTGGGAGTGAATTGATGGATTTTTCAATTTGTTATGGATTTTAAAAGTTGATTGAAAAAATAAAAAAAACATATGAAGCATGGCATGTAATATGGAGGGAAAACATGAAAAGAATGAACAATTTGAATATTTTGCACTCGGCCAGAATCGAACTAGGTATGGATTTGAAATTGAGCGCGCGCCAAGCCAAAAAGACACCGTTCCCTAAAACCCTAAGCCTGCGTAGATTTGGACGGTTCAAACCGACGCTATTTGCCAAAACCGACGCAATTTTTCCAGAAACCGTCACAATGCATGCATCTTCATCTTCTTCATGATGAAGATGATGAATGTTCATCCTCGAATTTCCAGAAATTCCAGAAACTTCCAGAAATCCACAAAAAGCATATAATTCAAATCCTTATTCCATGTACATCATAGATCAACTAACAATTCATTCTAAAACATCATCACAAGTGTGAATCGAGCATGAACATTTTTGGATGCAAAACTTCAAATGCACATAACTCAGTCAATAATGCTCCATTTCACACGATTTTTGGCTCAGAATTCTCAACAAACAAAGATCTACACGAATATACTCATGAATTGAAGAATTATGAAGGTCGAAAATCCTACCTCTTGAAGAGCAGGTTCTTGTTTTGCACGATCTACAACTTGTAATGATCCAAATCCACTCCACAATGCTTGCAATGATGTTTGATGAAGAAAAGAAAGTTTGAACACGTGTAGATCTAGCTTAATCTTGAATTTCCATTTTCAACTTCATGAGCTTCAACTGCACAATTCTTGCTCGAATTCACCAATTCAACACTTGATCTGCACTTAATTCATACCAGGGAACAAGAATATGACATAAAATTGCAATTCTATTTGGAAGAAATTTGAATTATGAATGAGAGAAAATTTGGGAGGGAGAGAGAATTTGGATCTAGAAATGTGAATTGTGATTAACCTCCTTCAATTCTATTATGATTAGAGTATTTATATCCTTTCCTAATCAACTTGCTAATCCATAATTAACTTGGTTAATGAAAATAAGGTGTTTTTGAAAATTCCAAAAATGCATGGTGCATGGGCTAATTACACGTGAATAGTACCCTTGGCTTGATCATTTTCACTTAAAATTATCTTTTAAACTCAATGGCAATGGTAGAAAGTCCATACAATGCACCATTTTTGAATTTTGCAATTTCCCTCCAAAAAAAGCATGGATATGCAAGTGATTATGTGATGAGATTTCATGTAATGTGATGCATGATTTGGAAATTAGAGGTCAAGAAAAGAATATTGCAAAAAGAACCACTCAATTTGGAGTTTTGGTTCAAAAGTTATGCTCATTTGAAGCTCCATGCACACTTGGCAATGATTTGATCATATCTCCTCAACCATTCATCAGATGCTCATGATCTTGGACTTTTTGGAAATGGGAGAGAGAGATCTTCAACTTTTATGTTGGACAAAATTTCATTTGAAGCTTCTTTGATGTTGGAAAGTTGAGTTGAAGTTGGATCAAAAACTTTCCATTTTTGGAAAGTTGAAATTATAGGTCACTTTCCATTTTTGGAAACTTTTGACTTGACCTCAAATTCTTCAACCTTGATCTTTGAAATGATGAATAAGCATGATTTGGACATGAATGGGATGAAGAAACTCAATTTCCCAATTCAAAGTCCACAGTTGACTTTTCAGTTGACTGCATTGGCCCTTAGATGACCTGAAATTGTTCTGATGAATTTGGGGCCTCAACCACTTGGGAACTTGCTCCAAAATGAACCTATAGATCAAATAAACTCAATGAAATGATCACATGACCCATATCTCAATGGAAACTTCATCTCTTGTACACAAGATTCACTTGAATTGCCTTGACTGTTGACTGCTTAAGCTGCAAGTAACAAAGGTTAATGACATATTTTTGTACATTTTGGTTAGTGATTAAAAGGAAAAGCAATGATATACAAATGAAAGCAATGTTTGGTATTCAAGAACCACTCTAAAAGGGAGATCCCACCCACAGTGAAGGAAGCAAGGTGCTCAATGATCCTTGAGGCAATGCTATGTTATGATATGATGCCATGAGGGATCTTAGGGACAAAATTGGGGTCTTACAGATGCCCCTATTTAAGGTCATTCTAGCCGGAGAAGTGAAGGTTAAAATCTTCATCTCGACGCGGTAAAATGGGCTTAAATAACAGTAATGAGACAAATTTTGGTCCCTAAGAGACCTCATGATGCGAATGCTTGAATGCAAAACAAACTAACTCTGTGGAGATATAGGTCCACAAAGAAGAAAAAGACGATCCATCAGAGTAATACACTCACCAGGAACAGAGACTCTAACAGGACTCTTATGGGGATAGTAAAAGGAAATGCGTGAGCAGGACATGACTCTGAATTAGGGGAAAACCGACACTGCGTGAGCAGGACACGCGACTGGAGACCTCACTGGGGAGTAAAAGACACATCCATTGGAAAGACTCAAGATGACTTACAAATGCTTGTATTGGGAAAAACGCCAATACAACAAAACTATCCATAAAGGATACTTCGGATAAAATCCGGACTCGGACTGGGGAAGAGATTCACACAGAACCTCCTTGCCGGGGGAAACATGCATATATTGGGGAAAACGCAAATATAGCACAACGGTAAAATCACAACAAAAACTCCGCTGGGGAATGTCTAACAAAGACTCTCCAGGGGAAGCAAAAGGATGAGGTGTTACCGGTTAGTGAGTAACAACCTCAGGAAGAATGAATATCTAAGACCTGTGTAAGGGTGAGAGATATCAATCGACCAAAACATCTGAGGAAGACCTGAAAAAGGTATATCACTCAGGAAAATCTGACTCCACAGGGGACCAAGGTCATAATAGGGAGCAGAAAGGAAGGAACACCAAAGATACCGGGTTGTAGGCATATAACAGGTGACCGACCAAAGCTTGAATTGGTGTGTGTTCCAAGACACTTATCATCCTGAAGAAAGTTGGAAAAGCAAACTTGTTTATAGGATGGACATTCGATTCTATAAAAAATGCGAATCATACTCAATTGGGGAAACAAACAAAGAATTCAACCAAAGAGTGCATGAGATATATTATCTATAGCCGTCAAAACGTAGATAATATACTAGCAGGGAAGATTATCCATAACCGGGTTGTAGGTTGTTAAAGGATAGATCGACCGAAACCGTGAATTGGTTTGTGTTCCAAAACACTCATCACTCTGAAGAAAGCTGGAAAAGCAGACTTGTTTATAGGATGCATATTCGATCCCACAAGGAATACGAATCTTACTCGACTGAAGAAAGACAAAACTTCAACTGAAGAGCGCATGAGGTATATTATCTATAGCCGTCAAAACGTAGATAATATACTCACATGGAAGATTATCCGTAACCGGGTTGTAGGTTGTTAAAGGATAAATCAACCGAAAAGAGAAACAATCGTTACCAATAACAAAAGGGTAGACGAGAGATGACTCACTGGGGATAAATTGCAAGCATACGACAACTATCCAAACAAAAGGTGTAGAATATTCGACTCCGCAAAGGGACGACGAATCTTACTCGACTGGGGAAACACGAAAGGCTTCGACCGAAGAGTGCATGAGATATATTATCTATAGCCGTCAAAACGTAGATAATATACTCGCATGGAAGATTATCCGTAACTGGGTTGTAGGTTGTTAAAGGATAAATCAACCGAAAAGAAAGGCATCGGAATACCAAACTAGGTATGATAATGATGACCAATCAAAAGGGACAACAAACATTACCGGCAAACGGTGAATGAAAGAGGACCCGCTGAGGATAAAATTGCTTACTCGGAGCAAATACCCACAAGGAAGGGGAAGACCCGTTGGGGATAAAATTGCTTACTCGGAGCAAATACCCACAAGGATAGGAAAATCAATACCGCCAACTGGGTAATGATAACCGCAAAGAGGGGATTACATCTACCGGTTAGTAGGCAGAAAACCACTGAAAAGTAACCGTCATCGGTTGGGATGAACACAAGGTTAATTCTGCAAGGAGAGAAAATAGGGTTTACAACTACCAAGATGATGGGTAGAAAACCAAAGATTCCGCTGAGGATCAAAGCGAGAAAATAGGATTTACAACCACCGAATGCTGGGTAGAAAACCACAAAATCCGCCATCAACCAGAATGAACCACAAAGGTTACCTATGCCAGGGGATGTAATTAGGATTTGTAACTACTGGTTAGTAGGTAGAAAACCGCACAGATAGGACTTACAACTACCGGTTCGTAGGTAGAAGGCCACAAGTTCCACTGAAGATAATATGAATGAGTGCCGGTTAGTAAGCAACTATTCATTTATACCACAGGGAAGCACAAGAGACAGTTCAAAAAAGGCCAATTTAGGATCGAACTAAAAGGCAAACTGAATCAAGACTCATCCCAATGAGGAAAGACCTCAAAAGGGAAAACCCATCCCATTATGTGTGTTGGGAGGGAACGGAAACAACCGTCATCCACGAGGATATATCTCAGTGGGGAAACGCAGAAGGAAAGGACAGACTTTTTCTGCTTAAAGGGTTGACTCTATGTTGAGAGATTAGACCCCCGACATCTGCTTGGGGAGATCCACTAGGGAGATCTATATCACCACTTAGCAGGAGACAATAATCAAAAGATATATGGCAAAAGAATGCAACATGAATATCTGGATATTATGATCATGAATATGCGTGATTTATGTTTGATGAATGCTGACAAAACAGACATTTCTAACACAAACCGGCCCAGGAATCAACGTCTGGTACTACACCACAGGAGAGAAAGCCAGGATCGCCAGAGAATAAACAATCTACCGGGATCAAAGACAACAAGGATCATCTGCAAGGATGGATCATCAGTCTCAACTGGGAAAAGGAGCTCACTGCATGGGCAAGAACTTCTACGGAAACAGTCCACACAAGTAGAATCTAGCCGCACAAGCAACTCTACTGGAGGATACTGTCAACAACTCCATTGGGGATAAATCCACTGAGGGAAAACAGATCACACAAGTAGATTCTGCCACACAAGCCACTCTACTAGGGATCAAAAGCATCAGGAAATCAACCAAATCTCTGCAGGGGAGAAAATCATTACAAATACCATCCCCCATGCCACAAATCTACTGGGATTTATCTGAGGCAGAGAAGGAGAACTAGGGGTCAACCACCAAATACCCAACCTTCCAAAAGGAACCACAATTGCTGAGGAGGAAAGGATCACTGCTCTGCTGAAGGGAGGAAAGGTGAAAACCTCAACAAACACCCTGATGGGGAGATAGTATAGATGAAGTACATCATGCTAACAACTCCGTTGGAGACTTCACTGAGGAAAAAGACGAAGTACCGGGGTGTCAACCCAACAACTACCGAATCTTCCAAAAGGAAAGCACCCATGCTGGGGAGAGAATATTGCTGGAGAGGAAAACTGAAGTTTCCAACAAGCACTCTGCTCCGGGAACACAAGATCTCAACAGAAACTCTGCTTGGGGAGAAACCCCAACAACAATCTGGAGAAAGAGGATATAGCCATGCCAGGAATATGAACAAATGTCTTACCCAGTTGGAAATCATGCCACCCTTGGGAGAGCACTGAGAAATTCTTAAGTATCCTTTTATCATTGTGAATGTTCACTTTGTTTAAAAACGATTTTGAAAAATTTGTTTGTTTAAAACAATGACATTTTATCAATTAAAACATGCAAAACATTTGTTGAATTGAAACAAATAAGAGTGCAAATAATTGGATAAAAGCTCAAATTTATTTGATGGAATGGTAGCCTGCAAATGGCAAGACTCCATAGATCTGTACAAATTTGAAATCGGTGATGTATATTTGAAGAGGACTACATTGAACATAATGACCATTTCTCTACCAATTTGAATCCGATGTATTTGAAGCTTCAGTTGACGATGACTGAGCGAGAATCTCTGACGAAAAGACGGCTGTGGAACAGAAAGTCTTGTCAGGATGCTGTTACTTGCCAAATCCCTAACTTTTGCCTAGATTGCCCCAGGGTGAGGTACTCAATCTAGCGGTATGCAAATATACTTTTTTTCATGTCTCTAACTTTTGCCTGGATCACCCTTTCGGGTTCTCCACCAAGACGCTCATTTTCGCCTAAGCCGCCCTTTCGGGTTTTCAACTTAGCGAGCTATTCTGTTTTTCTTTTTTTTTTAGGCAAAGTATTTCTTGACTGCATCTGAATTCACAGGACGAGTGAAATCCTCCCCATCCATTGTTGTAAGCATCAAAGCACCGCCTGAAAAGGCTCTCTTAACAACATATGGACCTTCATAGTTTTGAGTCCACTTGCCCCTGGAATCGGGCGCGAAAGACAAGACTTTCTTGAGCACAAGGTCACCTTCTCGGAACACACGAGGCTTGACCTTCTTATCGAATGCTTTCTTCATTCTCTGCTGATATAACTGACCATGACACATGGCAGTCAATCGCTTCTCTTCAATCAGATTCAATTGGTCGTAACGACTCTGAATCCATTCAGCATCAGTCAACTTTGGGGTTTGAGGGTATATTTTTCTTTTATTTGTTTTTTTTGAAAACTTTTTTTTTTATTTTTGATTTTTGGTTTTTTTATTTATTTTGTTTTTCACCCTTTTCCTTTGTTTTTTTTTTATTACATTTGTAATGCCCCTGTTTGACTGTTTTTGCTGATTCTCAAGATACAGCTGAATGATCTTCTTTTTCATACTCAAGAAGACGGGTAATCTCGTTCAACATCATCTTCCTCTGCCTCGAATACAGGGAATCCACAATTGGGAGATGGCGTTGGATCATTATGTTCAATGGGTTTTAGAAATAACCTGCATACTGATTTTGGATAAAAAAAAACTTTAGAATTTAAACAAGCAAATCATTATGCAGATGAAAAGATTGCTTTTATTCTTGTTTTTAGGGTTTTTTGTGATCACCGATTTCATGCAAAAGCAAAAAGTGAAAACAAATGGAAAAACAAATGTTTGACATGAATTTATTGAATGAAATATCATTGTATAAATGCTTTGCCAACAGTGTCATCACTTCTCCTTTTGGCATGGGAAAAGGGTTTCTAAACAAAGTGAAGCTTTACTTTGATCTATGAATGACTGTAGGAACATCTACAGCGACCCAACTGTGGCAGATCCCGCCAGGGATGACAAAATTGTCAGTATCCTCTGCATCCTCTTCCAGAATAGCAGCAACTTCCTCAGCTTGATCGGCGTGGATGAAACCTCCACTCTTGAACAGCCCTTTCTCATTGAAGACCTCAGAAGAATGGCCAATGCCAGCCCGGGACTTGTTATCTTCAAGCTCAATCATTTTTCCTAAACCAGCAACTGCACCACATTCGATGGCCAGTTTCGCATCACGATAGGAAGCAAATGAAGGAGACATCTTCTCAATAGGCTCGGCTATAGATAAAGCTTGGAAAGGCGTTCTAACTTCATCCTCAGCATCAATGTATGAGAAAGAAGACAAGTGGCTAACCAGGAGAGCCTTTTCTCCCCCTACCACAACCAGTTTCTTGTTCTTAACGAATTTCAGCTTCTGGTGTAGGGTGGATGTCACGGTGCCAGCCTCGTGAATCCATGGTCTACCAAGGAGACAGCTATAAGATGGGTGAATATCTATAACCTTAAAAGTAACCTGGAAATCACTTGGTCCAATCTTGATTAGGAGATCAACTTCCCCAATCACAGTTTTACGCGACCCATCGAAAGCTTTCACAACAACACCACTCTGCCTCATGGGAGGCCCTTGATACGACAATCTAGAAAGAGTGGTCTTTGGCAATACATTCAAACATGATCCAGTGTCCACCAGTATGTTGGACATGGCATCGTTCTTGCAATTCATGGATATATGTAAAGCCATGTTGTGGTCTCTTCCCTCCTCAGGGAGATCAGCGTCACAGAAACTCAAAGTGTTGCAAACAGTGATATTTGCAACAATACTGTCAAACTGTTCAATTGTGACGTCATGATCAACATAAGCCACGTCCAAAACTTTCTGCAGAGCCTCCCTATGGGGTTTTGAATTCAGAAGCAAAGATAGCACGAATATCTTGGACGGCGTTTGTAGAAGCTGGTCTAAAACATTGTACTCACTCTTCTTGATGAGCCTCGGCATCTCATCACAGTCTTCATTCACAGTGCCACTCGGACCAACAGAAGAAGTAGGAGTCTTTTGTATAGAGGAGGGTTTAGCAACACCAAGTGCCGGATTCAGAGGATTAACAGCATCCCCAACCGGACGCTCAACAGAATCAGCTCTAGCCTGAGGCTTCGGTGCTGAAAATACACGACCACTACGGGTCAATCCGCTCACATCAGCAATATTAACAACAGAGGATGAAGGCAACGACACTTCTTTCCCATCTTCCACAGCAACAGGATTATAGTGGAAGGGAATTGCTTTATTAGATGAATATGGTACAGGACCTGCAGGCTTGATAATCAACGAGGGAGAAACCTTCTGCTTTCTACCATCATATCGGATGACAACAGGCTCAGGTATCTTGAACACAGGAGAAATCACATTCACTTCTGGTTCGTCTTCATCAACATTCATGTTTTGAAGAATCTCGATAGTCCCATCATCTAGCAACTCTTGCAGCTCTCTACGCACTTGGCGACAACCCAGACGATTGACGGAGCAGATACGTCATTTGTCATGGTCGTGCTCCATATGACTATAATCATACAGTAGACGATGCAACTCAACCAATGACTGTCGAATATGGCTTACATATTTGACCTTATATTTGCCAGGGCAACCCTAAACCAATGTAACTGACTTCCCATGCTCGGGCAATGGGTTCTTCTTAACATTAGGACCTGCGTCCTCAAAGCTCAGAATACCACATTGTAGCACCTCAAATTTGCACCTATCATTGTACATACCATCTCATATTAGGTCATAGCATATCATGGTCCATTGCATAGCATTTGCATTGTCCTCAGTTGCCTCAAGAGCAAGCAAGCAAGAATTAGGTCAAACTGATCAGGAGATTAGTCCACCAATCAAGCAAAGGTGTTTCTCAAGGAATCAAAGCCCTAGGGTTTGCCCATCAAGTTCACATGACTAGAGGGTTCATTTGAAGTGTTCAAGTCAAGGGTTGAAGGCTCAGAGGTCATCAGTCAATGCACAGCCAGGCAAAAACCCTAGAAAGTCAACAATCAGTCAAAGCAGTGGATGGTGGCCATTCTTGTGGAATTTGGGCACCATGATCAATAATCAAGAGTTCATGTATCTTGGGACATCATTTGAAGTCAAGGTCTCAAGGAATTAGGGTTTGGAATTCATCAGAAGTGCACAGACAGTCCAAAACCCTAGAAAAGTCAAAGTTGGTCAACTGTGGTTGATTTTGTGGATTTGATGGATGGAATTGATTTGGAAGAGTTTATTCATGTCCTAATAGGCCTCATGTGTCATGGCAATCAACATCATTGAAGAATTTGGAGCCAATTAGAAAATTTCCAGAAATAGAAAGTGGACCTGTAATTTCAACTGCCAAAACTAGAAACTTCTTGATCCTCAATTTGCATCATGATACAAGCTCCAAATGAATTTTTGCCCAACATGAAAGTTGAAGATCTTGTTCTCCCATTTTCAAAAAGTCCAAGAACTCTCAAATCCCATGTGTGGTTGTCAAGATATGATCAATTCAATTTCAGAAATTTGTGAACTTCAAAAGGCCATATCTCTCTAACCATAAGGCCAAATTTGGTGGGGTTTTTTTCCTACAAACCACATTTTTCATCCTCTTTCCAAAAATATAAATTTCATATACCAAAACCTTGCCAATCAAAATGGCATTTTTTGACCTTTTCCATTTAAAAATCAAGTTTGACCAAACTTTGACTTTTTGATTCAAACACTTTTTACACAATTGGCCAATGGGGATTCATTCTAAATGGTATTTGAAACTTGCCTCAAGCTTAAATTCATGCTCATTCCATCATCATACCACCATTTTGGACCAAGGTGCAAAAGTGCAAATATGGCAAAATGGTTTGAAATAAGCAAGGCAATGTAGCAATTCAGGAGCAGACCAAAAACAACATTTGCAATGGTCATTTGCAGCCTTGCCAAAGCCCAATTCGTGTACAGCATGCACCTCCATACTCACTTATGCACAAACTTAGCAATTGGCAATTTGGTTTCATTAAGCTAAGCCAGATTACCATTTGATTAGAGGACCTTAAACAGATAATATAAAGTCATTTTTCTGCCATTTGCAACCCTAGAACCACAGCCTCCACGACCAAAATACTCCCATTCACTCCCTCTTGCATATTTGCATTTTTGAAAATTCTGAGCAAATCATCAAAGCACACGAGCAACCCTTAATCCTTTCTTCACCTAGACAACATACTGAGCTCGGTTTCATCATCAAATCCTTGCTGTAACTGCACCTTCTTGTTCTGTTTTCACCAACCACCAACAATGGCAAATCATTATTTGTTTATTGCCAAGCATCTTTGAGCCAAGGGAACTTCATCATCCATCATTTCAAAGCAGGGAGGGCATCTGTTTCAACCTCTAGCAACCAGAAAATCACACTTTCACTCAGCTCTTCAAATCTGGTTGGTTTTTCGATTTCCTTGTTTCTTAAAACTATTGCCTGTTTCTCATAGATCTTCACTCCCTGAGCATTATGAACTTCGAATGGTTTAAAATGATTGAATATGGCATGAGATATTTGGAAATAAAGTTTTGTGTTCAATGATAATTTTGCTCGATGCATGAGGTTCAACATGTTTTAATGCATTTGGCTTATGAATTTGTGATGTTTATGCTTTGCTGAATCGATTGGCATGTTTAATTTGGATTTCTGGGCAATTCGATTTTGCTCATGTTTGAATGATACTGATGATACTCTGCTGTTTGAACCTACATACTTGCCCAGATTTTGCATGGAAATTAGGTTTAGTTGTTGTTAGCTGATGCTTGCATGAGTTCTATTGCCATGTTGGTTGTGAATTATTGTTTGTGAAATTCGTGTTTTGATGATTTAATGATGAATGATGATGAACACATGCTTGCTGTTTCCTAAACTTCTCCCAGATTCTGGTTGGTTGCTGTTGTTGTTTGTGTTTGCATAAATATCACTCTCATTGCCATGCTATCTTGTACATTTCTGGTTGAGTTTTGCTTTTCATAATGTTGGCTGCATGAGGTTGTAATGCTGTTGTTGTCGCATAAACCCTAAGAGAAAATGCTGCCCAGAACATGAACTTGGATTGGCCTCATTACTGTTCCATTGGGAGGCCACCAATCAGAACATTTCGTTCTGTTTCCCTAAGCTGTGCGTTTTGATTAGTGGGGGTGGTATTTACCACCGTGCCACTGGTCAACCATGTTGACCTTGTTAACCATGTCATTTTGTCCATGCTTCTTCCATTTGTTCACTCATCTTCAACAATTCATTCCTCACTCGTTTCAAATCCAAAAATTATGAAACTTTTTCCATCATGTTCACAAGCATGTCCTCTATTTTATCATGAATTTTATTAATTTTTTGCTTGGCTGGATATTAATTGGCTCTAGGGTTTGTGAAATGTGACAAAAATTGATACCTCTTGCCATTTCTTTTGTGAAATACTCATGTTGCATCCTTTGGTCTTGAAATTTTTTGTGGTAAAACTAGACATGCTCACCTTCATTTTGATATAAAGTTTGTGCATTTATCATTTGTGGATTGAGAGATATGATTTTCTGAAGTTAAGTGTTACATTTGGTGTTACATGAATGATGTGCATTTTCCCAATTTTTGTTAACATGCTTCCTTGCATCCAAATGACCCCAAATTTTGCATGATCCCTCCCTTACATGTCTAGTTCATGTGTGATTTTTCCTGGATTTAATTGTGCAATTTTCCATTTTGATTGTGAATTTTCTTCCCTGCCTAGTCAATGGTTGACTTTATGTGATACATGTTGCCAAATCCTTTGGGAAATTCTCATACCATATTGTATGATCATGAAATTTCATATGTGATAACTAGACATCTCAAGCTTTGCATTGGTGTTAATCTCATTAATTTATCATCTGTTTTCAATTTGATATGATTTTTTGAAGTTGACCCTTGTTTGTTGACTTTCATTGTGCTTACTTGAAATTGTGTTGACTTCATGATTTTCATTGACTGCCTTCCTCTCATCCAAATGCCATGAAATTTTACATGTCTACCATGATAGATGTTAGGATTGAATGTGATTTATTTGATGATTTTTGAGATTGTTTGGGTTGACTTTTGATGCAAGTCATTCTGTTAACTTTTTTGTGCTTTCATTTGCCTTACTTTGACTTCAAATGTTCATGAAATGATAATAATGCATGATTTGAATGTGGGCCCAATTGTGATAGCTTCTTAAATGTTTGACCTTGACTTTGGTTGACTTTTCTTTGCTGTTTTGACTTTTTCTTTCATCCTTGACCCTAGGCTAGTCCTAGTGGTCTTTTGAGCTTACAATTGAGTTCCTGTTTCAGGTTGAACATCAAGTGGCCATTGAGATCACTTTCATTTGTTTGAGCTTGCTTGTTTACATACGAGCTAACCTTTGTTTTGTAGGTTTGACTCATATAGTTGAGTCTTGTGCTTTGCACAATTGGTCCTTCTGTGGTTAACTGTTTATCCTTTCCTTTTATTTTGACTGTTGAGCTGTTTACTAATTGGTTTGACTTTTTCAGGTACTTTAGTTGCCTAAGTTCTTTGAACTTGCTTGCTTTGCTTTTTTAGCAACTTGCTTGAGGTATAATCTCTTTTACTTCATGTAGTCTGGAGACCCGGTCTGTTATTTGACCGGGCAAACTGTCTGAAGTCCTCCTTAAGAGGCCATGCTTGTGTGTGTTTAAAATTGTCCCAAGCAGGAAAAGTCCTTCAAGTAAGGCAATTGGTGGAAGGTAGGGATATGCAATCTATCCCCCACTACTCTTGTTGTGTCATCCCTCTGCTCATACTGCTGTGTGTTGATGCATTGGGATACAAACCCAAGATCTTGTACAAAGTGTACAGTGTCAGAGTCTCCGAGTATAGAAGGGTTCCCACTTTCTGGACCCATGCTCATTTGTCTATTAAGCTCTCCCTGGCCAGGGATAAGAGCTGTGAGGTCTCATCCTCACTTCATCCTTTCATCTGTTTCACCTTAGCCTCTCAATGGCAAGGTTAAGAGCACACTTACCCTATTCCAGTTGGCCCTAGTGCCTAACCCTTGTGTGAGCCTCTTGTGTGCATATAGTGTGTGTTACCTGTGCTTTTGTTTGTTTGACTTGTTTGCTTTCGCCCTCGTTGCGATCCTTTCTCTCGCCCTCGTTGCGATCGAGCCTTTTCCTTTCTCTCGCCCTCGTTGCGATCGAGACTTTCCCTTTCTCTTGCCCTAGTTGCAATCGAGTCCTTTTTCCCAGCCGGCCGAACTACGGCAACTCTGATTCTCATGTTCAGATGAGATACGTAGGCACGAGATGCGATGTCTTGTCGAGTTTGACTAACAACTAACAACTAATCCTTGTTTGCTTTCGCCCTCGTTGCGATCCTTTCTCTCGCCCTCGTTGCGATTGAGACCTCCCCTTTCTCTTGCCCTTGTTGCAATCGAGACCCTTGCTTCCTGTGCAAGCCGTGTCTAGGATAGGTTGGCCCGTGTGCCATTTAGCTAGAAACCTTAACTTAGGGTTGACTTTGCATGACAACATCTAGGCTCGAGTCGTAGTCTCCCTAGAGTTGTGTCTCCCTCTGTTATCTGGTTAGGCTAGATCCTTTATCCCTGCGTAGGGGAACTACATCGCCCTGATCTTCATACCAGATGAAGTATGTAGGCAGGAGATTGAGCTGATCTCTCCGGGCGCCCTTTTTCTCTTTTCACCCTTTGTGTCTTAACCACCCTTGTGTGTGTTCTGGTTGGAGTCCGACATAAGTCCAGCGATTGGCAGTTGGTTTCCTGTGTGCGTTTTCTGGTTCGGATGCTGATGTAAGTCCAACGATTGGCATTCAGGCTCCACGTTTGCCTGTGTTTGTGTTTGTTTGTGTGCGTGTCAGCCGAGCTACGAATGCTCTGATTCTTCTCTCGTCCGAGAAGATACGTATGCATAGGATGCGACATCCTAGCGAGCATGTGTCGTTTCCCCAGTCCGAACTACTTCGACTCTGATGTCTATGCCTGATAGACTAAGTAGGCCCAGGATGCGACATCCTGCCGAGTCCGTTTCAGTCAGTTTCTTTTGTCTCTTTTCAGCCAGTGTGTGTGAGTTTGAGCAGTGTTTAGCAACCAATTTTTCCTTCCTTCTGTGCGTGGATCCCGTAGAGTACTACGGATGCGTAGGGTGCCTAACACCTTCCCTTCGCATAACCGACTCCCGAACCCATCCTCTTTGGTCGCGAGACCATGTTCTTTCCTAGGTTTACTTCGAGCGTTTCCCTTCCCTCTTTTGGGATAAATAACGCACGGTGGCGGCTCTGTTGTTTCTTTCTTTTCCCGCCGGTTTTTCGCGTAATGCGACAGCTGGCGACTCTGCTGGGGATATAGAGAAGTTGACCTGTGTTGGTCCATCTTCCCTGAGCGAGTCTCTCCTAGCGCTCTCTAGGATTAGGGTTTTTGGTTGCTTTCTGCTTGTTGTATTTTATTGCATTCATTGTATATATGTACATTTATTGTTTGCATTGATTGTGTGCATTGATGTTTACATTCATATTCATCATTTGCTGTTGCCTGGCTGGTTGTCTGTTTTCTCTGTGTGGGGGGGGAGTCAGTTGAGGTAAAAGGTCCAATACCCAGACCATGAGTGAAATCTAGGATACCTAGGAATAGAGTGATTCATGGGAAGCAGGTGGTATGGCGCCACTTAGCGGAACATTGATATCACGAGCAGTTCAGACCCTGGTGGGGTATCGTCGTTACATACTTCGGGTGTGTATATGATGGTATTCTGCGAAAGGTTATTTATGCTGCGTTTCTCTCTCAGCCTTTACCCTGGCCTAGACTACACCCGTGAGTGGGGGGGATTGATCATTTTAACAGGTACAGTTGGTGACTCTCGGTACTGACGGTGACTGTGAATTATGGACATTTATTTCTGGGACGCCGGAGTTCTGTCCGTGGTTTATCAGCGGGTTCCGTTTATTTCGGATCCCCGGGTTGAATTTGAGAGTACCTGTTCAGAGGAGCTGGCTGTCATCCGTTCAGTGGATGATTCTGTGATGATAGTAATGCAATCTCCAGTTCCGTTTATTTCGGAACTCCACAAGTCGGATTTATGGTGACTCGGTTCTCCAGATTTGGGTTCAGATGCCAGTTGATCAGATTGACTTTGGGTTTCAGATGTTTGTGATCAGAGTTCAAGCCAAAGCATTGACCCTGTGCCTTGAGACGCACAGCTTGACCAGTCATGTTGCATCATTTGCATCATAGCATGTTTATTTTCAAAAAATAATAATGCATGAAAAAAAAAGAAAAAAAAGTTAACTCGCATATGCATATCCTTTTCAGGATCATTCATGATAAAATAGCATCCGCATCATGCATATCATGCACATATCATCCTTGCATTGCAGACATGTTTGGGGACAAGACTTCTCACTTCGGTTCTTGACTGAGACAGGATTGCTGACCGCTGACCGCATCGCCACTCAACCAGACTCGATCATCAGAAGATTATGGATCAGGTTCAAGCAGAGTTGGCTGAGATGAGGGCAAACATGGCCCAGTTCATGACAACAATGCAAGGAGTTGTTCAGGGGCAAGAGGAGCTGCGTGCCTTAGCCCAGAGACTGGAAGCTGTGATTCCAACTGCCAACCGTGCTTCACCAGTGGGTGTTCCTGTGGATGATAATGTTGCTGCTGCCACTCCCGCCAGTAATTTTGATGTGGGTGATGAATTGAGGGGGATCAGAATTAGTGAACAGCCTCTTGCTGCAGAGACTGTTAATATCAGAGCAACCCGCGCTCCGGTTCGCCATCCTGGCTCTTCAAGTTCTTCCGGTTCTAAGAAGCCATCCTCTGGGGCACCCAAAAGGGGAGAGATTGAAACAAATGCTGTGCACCGTCGGAGGAGTGCAAACAGAGGACAGTATCGTCAGGCTGCTGCTGTGACTATCCCAGCAACTCAAACTCAACAGCAACAGAGAAGACCAACTCAGCAGCATCAGCGTCAGCAACATCGTCCTCAGCGGCAGGTTTACCAGCCTCCCATTGACAATCAAGCTGGTACAAGTAATGAGAGGAAGAAGATCATTTTTGATCCAATCCCCACGTCCTACGCCGAACTGTATCCCTCTCTGTTAGAGCGGAACTTGATCACTCCCAGAGACCCGCCGCCCATGCCTGTCAACCCTCGGTGGTGGTATAGGCCTGAACAGCATTGTGTCTATCACTCGGGCGCTCCTGGTCATGATGTGGACAGTTGTTTCCAGCTGAAGGTGAAGGTTCAAGACCTTGTGAGGTCAGGTATTCTGATTTTGGAGGACTTAGGTCCCAATGCTAATCAAGCTTGAAGATAACAAGTCCTGGGCTGGCGCCGACTTTTCCTTCAGAAGGGTTGTTCGGAAAACAGAAGCTGCTGATGCAAGAAATACTGACAGTTGTCATCCCCGATGGGATCTATCACAATTGGGTCACTGTGGGCTTTCCTACAGCTGTTCATAAGTCTTTGTAACAATCACTTTGTTTAAAAACCCTTCTCCCATGCCAAAAGGAGAAGTGATGACATTGTTGGCAACATTTTGTGCAATGATATTTTCATTCAAATAAATTCATGTTAAACATTTGTTTTTCCATTTGTTTTCCCTTTTCGCTTTTTGCATGAAATTGGTGATCACAAAAAACCTTTAAAAACAAGAATAAAAACAATCTTTTCATCTGCATAACGATTGTCTTGTTTGTTTTTCAAAGAGCTTTTCATATCAAAATCTTTATGCAGGTTTTTTTTCTCAAACCCATTGAACATAATGATCGGACGTCATCTCCCAATTTTGAATTCCCTGTATTCGAAGCGAACGAAGATGATTGTTGAAGGGATTCCTGACGATATTTCCCGACTTCTTGAGCAAGAAAAGAAGATCACACTCAGCTGCATCTCGAGAATCAGCAGAACAGCCAACTGGGGCATTTATAAAAAAAAAAAACAAAAAGAGGAGGGTGCAAAATAAGGAAAAAATCAAAATCAAAATCAAAAGAAAGAAAAAAGAAAGAAAAAAAAACAAAAGAAAGATAGCACCCTCAAAGTCCCAAGTTGACTGATACTGAATTCGATCGAAAAGAAGAGATCAACTGCCATGTGTCATGGTCAATCATATCAGCAGAGAGTGAAAAAGCATTCGACAAGAAGATCAAGCCTCGTGTGTTCCGAGGAACCTTGTGCTCAAGAAAGTCTTGTCTTTCGTGCCCAATTCCAGGGGCAAGTGAACTCCAAGCTAAGAACGTCCATACGTTTTCAAGAAAGCCTCTTCAGGCAGTGTTCTGACACTTACAACAATGGATGGAAGTTCACTCGTTCTGGGAACTCTGATGCAGTCAAGAAATACTTCGCCTAAAACAAAAAAGCAAAAAGCTCGATAAGTCGAACACCCCAAAGGGCGACTTAGGCAAAAAAGGAGCGTCTCGGTGGATTGAAAACCCGAAAGGGCGATCCAGGCAAAAGTTAGAGACATTGAAAAAAAAAGAGATTACATCCCGCTAGATTGAGCACCTCACACTGGGGCAATCTAGGCAAAAATTAGGGATTTGGCAAGTAACTGCATCTTGACAAGACTGTACTCTATATCTGTCATCCGTCAGGGATTCTCGATTCGTCGTCGACTGAAGCTTTGAATACATCGAAAATTCAGAATGGTAGAGGAAAGGTCATTATGTTCAATGTAGCCCTCTCCAATATATATCACCGATTTCAAACTTGTACAGATCTATGGAGTCTCGCCCTTTGCAGACTACCATTCCATCACATCAATTTGAGCTTTTATCCAATTATTTGCACTCTTATTTGTTTCAACTCAACAAATGTTTTGCATGTTTTAATTGATAAAGTATCATTGTTTTCAAAATAAACAAATTTTTCAAAAAAAAAAAATTGTTCTTAAACAAAGTGAACATTCACAATGATGGAAGGATACTTAGGAGATCCACAGTGCTCTCCCGAGGGTGGTATGATTACCAACAGGTAAGACAATTGTTCGTATCTCGAGCATGACTGTATCTTTGTCCTGCAGAACCTCGTATGGTCTCTCCTCAGTGAAGTTGCCCGATGCAGTGTCGTTTGAAGTTATTCATCTTCATGTTCCCGGCAGGACAGATTCTTCCTCCAAATCCCTGTTAGCTCTATTGTGGGGCATCCCCAGTAGAGTGCTGTTTGAGCCCTACCGTGGGGCATCCCCAGCAAGTTTGCTGTTTCGGACATTATTGTGGGGCAGCTCCCCAAGCAGAGTGTTTACTGAAGACTTCAACTTTCGCCTCTCCAGCAGGCCAGTCTTCCTCTCCACCAGCATGGGTGTTTTTCTTTGAAGATTCAGTATTCGGTGGATTGACATCCCAGTAATCCGACATTCTCTCAGATAGATCCCTCAGTGGAGTTGTTTGCACAAGGAGCTTTGTCAATGCCTTTGTATTTCTCATCAGAGATCTGGTTGCTTCTTGGTATCCCTGATTTCCAGCACAAGTTGTTGTGGCGCATCCGCCTGTATGTTGAACTCTGTTCTCCGGTTGCGACCGACGATCCCTCTGGAAGCCTCTTGTGGCCTTCCTCCCATGCAGGATAAGTGTTCCCTGATATCCCAGTCCTCAATGGATTTTCTTTGCTCTCTGGTGGCTTTGGTCTTCTCTCCAGACGGTTGGTTCCCGGACCTGTGTGATGAGCATGTCTGTTTGTCAGCATCCGTCATACATTCATCATGCATAATGCATACATGCATAATCATAGCATTCAGATACTCATGATGCAGCTGTTGCCGTGTATCTGTTGATGGTTGTCTCCTGCTACTTGTTGATACAGATCTCTCCAGTAGATTTTCCTAGCAGAGTTGGGTGTGTACGATCTCTCCATGTAGAGTCTACCCCTTAAGCAGAAAGTGTCTATCCTTTCTTGCCATTTCCCCACTGAGATACATCCTCGTGGATGACGGTTGCTTCCGTTCCCTCCCTACACGGGATGGGTTTTTCCCTATTGAGTTCTTTCCTCATTAGGATGAGTCTTGTTTCAGTCTACCTTTTTTGGATCGATCCTAAATTGGCTTCCTGTTGGCTGTCTCCCGTGCGTCCCTGGGGCATAAATGAATAGTCGCTCACTAACCGGCACTCATTCATCTTATCCTCAGCGGAATTTGGTGGCCTCTACCTACGAACCGGTAGCTGTAAGTCCTTTCTTTACGGTCTTCTACCCACTAGCTGGTAGTTGTAAATCCTTTTTTCTCACTCTGTCTCTCAGCAGATCGTTGGCCTCTACCTACAAACCGGTAGTTGTAAGTCCTATCTTTGTGGTTTTCTACCCACTAGCTGGTAGTTGTAAAATCCCACATTCATCCCCTTGGTGGAGTTAACCCTTTGTGCTCATCCCGATGATGACTGGTTACTTTTCCGTGGTTTTCTGCCTACAAACCGGTAGATGTAATCCCCTCTTTGCAGTTATCAATACCAAGTTTGCAGTATTGATATTCTTTCCCCTCTGGATACTTGCCTTGATCAAGCAGTATTGTCCCCATTGGGTCTTCACCTTCTTTTTGGATACTTGCTCCGAGTAAGCAACTTTATCCTCTTTTGATTGGTCATCTTTTGCATACCTAGTCTGGTACCCAGATGCCTTTCTTTTCGGTCGATTATTCATTTAACAACCTACAACCCGGTTATGGATAATCTTCCATGCGAGGTTATCATCTACGTTCTGACGGCTATAGATAATATATCTCATGCACTCTTTGGTCAATCTTTCGATTGTTATCTCCAGCAGAGTAAGATTCGTATTCCTTGTGGAATCAGTGTCCATCCTTTAACAAGACTGCTTTTTCTAGCCCTCTTCAGGATGTTGTGTGTTTTGGAAAACAAACCAATTCACGCTTTGGTCGGTCACCCGTTTCATACCTACAACCCGGTATCCTTGGTGTTCCTTCCTGTTTGCCCGCTGTCGTGACCTTGATCCCCAGTGAAACCCCCTGCAAGTGTTCAGCCTTGCCCTGTCATCTTGTGGATGTCAGTATCCCGTCAGCACCCGCGTGTGTTGTTTCTTTGGTGTCGGTAAACACCATCCGTCGGTGATTTCCAGTCATGCGTAAGTGTCTGGTCTTCTTTGGTGTCGGTAAACACCATCCGTCGGTGATTTCCAGTCATGCGTAAGTGTCTGGTCTTCTTTGGTGTCGGTAAACACCATCCTTCGGTGATTTCCAGTCATGCGTAAGTGTCTGGTCTTCCTTGGTGTCGGTAAACACCATTTGTCGGTGATTTCCAGTCATGCGTAAGTGTCTGGTTTTCTTTTGGTGTCGGTAAACACCATCCGTCGGTGATTTCCAGTCATGCGTAAGTGTCTGGTCTTCTTTGGTGTCGGTAAACACCATCCGTCGGTGATTTCCAGTCATGCGTAAGTGTCTGGTCTTCTTTGGTGTCGGTAAACACCATCCTTCGGTGATTTCCAGTCATGCGTAAGTGTCTGGTCTTCCTTGGTGTCGGTAAACACCATTTGTCGGTGATTTCCAGTCATGCGTAAGTGTCTGGTTTTCTTTTGGTGTCGGTAAACACCATCCTTCGGTGATTTCCAGTCATGCGTAAGTGTCTGGTCTTCTTTGGTGTCGGTAAACACCATCCTTCGGTGATTTCCAGTCATGCGTAAGTGTCTGGTCTTCTTTTGATATCGGTAAACATCCTCTTTCGATGTTCATAACGTCCCCTCCCTTCCCTAGTGAAGTTTTCCTCCTCTCCGTTGGTGTCGATAAACGTGAGTCTCCCTTTCGTCCTATGACGTCTGGTTGAAGTTTTCCTCCTCTCCGTTGGTGTCGATAAACGTGAGTCTCCCTTTCGTCCTATGACGTCTGGTTGAAGTTTTCCTCCTCTCCGTTGGTGTCGATAAACGTGAGTCTCCCTTTCGTCCTATGACGTCTGGTTGAAGTTTTCCTCCTCTCCGTTGGTGTCGATAAACGTGAGTCTACCTCTCGTCCTATGACGTCTGGTTGAGTTTTCCTCCTCTCCGTTGGTGTCGATAAACGTGAGTCTACCTTTCGTCCTATGACGTCTGGTTGAAGTTTTCCTCCTCTCCGTTGGTGTCGATAAACGTGAGTCTTCCTATTCGTCCTATGACGTCTAGTTGTACCTGTCCCCTTGTGGATTTACCTCTCCTAGTTGTCCGTTGGCATCTAGTTGTGATTTCTTTTCCCATTCATCGTCATTGCGGTGTCTGGATGTGGTTATACCCGTTGAAAACAAAAACAAAAAATATATACCCAGTAATAAAAATCAAATCCCAGTGGACGTTTCCATTGGTGGATCCCTGTTGTGCAAATTCTACGGTTCTTTTGTATTCAATCCCTGTTTACCCCGAAAGTCTGACAGCCATCGCTATCATCCGTTCGGGTTCCCAGCTGATTGAATAGGGGCAGCTGTAGCACCTCAAATTTGCACCTATCATTGTACATACCATCTCATATTAGGTCATAGCATATCATGGTCCATTGCATAGCATTTGCATTGTCCTCAGTTGCCTCAAGAGCAAGCAAGCAAGAATTAGGTCAAACTGATAAGGAGATTAGTCCACCAATCAAGCAAAGGTGTTTCTCAAGGAATCAAAGCCCTAGGGTTTGCCCATCAAGTTCACATGACTAGAGGGTTCATTTGAAGTGTTCAAGTCAAGGGTTGAAGGCTCAGAGGTCATCAGTCAATGCACAGCCAGGCAAAAACCCTAGAAAGTCAACAATCAGTCAAAGCAGTGGATGGTGGCCATTCTTGTGGAATTTGGGCACCATGATCAATAATCAAGAGTTCATATATCTTGGGACATCATTTGAAGTCAAGGTCTCAAGGAATTAGGGTTTGGAATTCATCAGAAGTGCACAGACAGTCCAAAACCCTAGAAAAGTCAAAGTTGGTCAACTGTGGTTGATTTTGTGGATTTGATGGATGGAATTGATTTGGAAGAGTTTATTCATGTCCTAATAGGCCTCATGTGTCATGGCAATCAACATCATTGAAGAATTTGGAGCCAATTAGAAAATTTCCAAAAATAGAAAGTGGACCTGTAATTTCAACTGCCAAAAATAGAAACTTCTTGATCCTCAATTTGCATCATGATACAAGCTCCAAATGAATTTTTGCCCAACATGAAAGTTGAAGATCTTGTTCTCCCATTTTCAAAAAGTCCAAGAACTCTCAAATCCCATGTGTGGTTGTCAAGATATGATCAATTCAATTTCAGAAATTTGTGAACTTCAAAAGGCCATATCTCTCTAACCATAAGGCCAAATTTGGTGGGGTTTTTTTCCTACAAACCACACTTTTCATCCTCTTTCCAAAAATATAAATTTCATATACCAAAACCTTGCCAATCAAAATGGCATTTTTTGACCTTTTCCATTTAAAAATCAAGTTTGACCAAACTTTGACTTTTTGATTCAAACACTTTTTACACAATTGGCCAATGGGGATTCATTCTAAATGGTATTTGAAACTTGCCTCAAGCTTAAATTCATGCTCATTCCATCATCATACCACCATTTTGGACCAAGGTGCAAAAGTGCAAATATGGCAAAATGGTTTGAAATAAGCAAGGCAATGTAGCAATTCAGGAGCAGACCAAAAACAGCATTTGCAATGGTCATTTGCAGCCTTGCCAAAGCCCAATTCGTGTACAGCATGCACCTCCATACTCACTTATGCACAAACTTAGCAATTGGCAATTTGGTTTCATTAAGCTAAGCCAGATTACCATTTGATTAGAGGACCTTAAACAGATAATATAAAGTCATTTTTCTGCCATTTGCAACCCTAGAACCACAGCCTCCACGACCAAAATACTCCCATTCACTCCCTCTTGCATATTTGCATTTTTGAAAATTCTGAGCAAATCATCAAAGCACACGAGCAACCCTTAATCCTTTCTTCACCTAGACAACATACTGAGCTCGGTTTCATCATCAAATCCTTGCTGTAACTGCACCTTCTTGTTCTGTTTTCACCAACCACCAACAATGGCAAATCATTATTTGTTTATTGCCAAGCATCTTTGAGCCAAGGGAACTTCATCATCCATCATTTCAAAGCAGGGAGGGCATCTGTTTCAACCTCTAGCAACCAGAAAATCACACTTTCACTCAGCTCTTCAAATCTGGTTGGTTTTTCGATTTCCTTGTTTCTTAAAACTATTGCCTGTTTCTCATAGATCTTCACTCCCTGAGCATTATGAACTTCGAATGGTTTAAAATGATTGAATATGGCATGAGATATTTGGAAATAAAGTTTTGTGTTCAATGATAATTTTGCTCGATGCATGAGGTTCAACATGTTTTAATGCATTTGGCTTATGAATTTGTGATGTTTATGCTTTGCTGAATCGATTGGCATGTTTAATTTGGATTTCTGGGCAATTCGATTTTGCTCATGTTTGAATGATACTGATGATACTCTGCTGTTTGAACCTACATACTTGCCCAGATTTTGCATGGAAATTAGGTTTAGTTGTTGTTAGCTGATGCTTGCATGAGTTCTATTGCCATGTTGGTTGTGAATTATTGTTTGTGAAATTCGTGTTTTGATGATTTAATGATGAATGATGATGAACACATGCTTGCTGTTTCCTAAACTTCTCCCAGATTCTGGTTGGTTGCTGTTGTTGTTTGTGTTTGCATAAATATCACTCTCATTGCCATGCTATCTTGTACATTTCTGGTTGAGTTTTGCTTTTCATAATGTTGGCTGCATGAGGTTGTAATGCTGTTGTTGTCGCATAAACCCTAAGAGAAAATGCTGCCCAGAACATGAACTTGGATTGGCCTCATTACTGTTCCATTGGGAGGCCACCAATCAGAACATTTCGTTCTGTTTCCCTAAGCTGTGCGTTTTGATTAGTGGGGGTGGTATTTACCACCGTGCCACTGGTCAACCATGTTGACCTTGTTAACCATGTCATTTTGTCCATGCTTCTTCCATTTGTTCACTCATCTTCAACAATTCATTCCTCACTCGTTTCAAATCCAAAAATTATGAAACTTTTTCCATCATGTTCACAAGCATGTCCTCTATTTTATCATGAATTTTATTAATTTTTTGCTTGGCTGGATATTAATTGGCTCTAGGGTTTGTGAAATGTGACAAAAATTGATACCTCTTGCCATTTCTTTTGTGAAATACTCATGTTGCATCCTTTGGTCTTGAAATTTTTTGTGGTAAAACTAGACATGCTCACCTTCATTTTGATATAAAGTTTGTGCATTTATCATTTGTGGATTGAGAGATATGATTTTCTGAAGTTAAGTGTTACATTTGGTGTTACATGAATGATGTGCATTTTCCCAATTTTTGTTAACATGCTTCCTTGCATCCAAATGACCCCAAATTTTGCATGATCCCTCCCTTACATGTCTAGTTCATGTGTGATTTTTCCTGGATTTAATTGTGCAATTTTCCATTTTGATTGTGAATTTTCTTCCCTGCCTAGTCAATGGTTGACTTTATGTGATACATGTTGCCAAATCCTTTGGGAAATTCTCATACCATATTGTATGATCATGAAATTTCATATGTGATAACTAGACATCTCAAGCTTTGCATTGGTGTTAATCTCATTAATTTATCATCTGTTTTCAATTTGATATGATTTTTTGAAGTTGACCCTTGTTTGTTGACTTTCATTGTGCTTACTTGAAATTGTGTTGACTTCATGATTTTCATTGACTGCCTTCCTCTCATCCAAATGCCATGAAATTTTACATGTCTACCATGATAGATGTTAGGATTGAATGTGATTTATTTGATGATTTTTGAGATTGTTTGGGTTGACTTTTGATGCAAGTCATTCTGTTAACTTTTTTGTGCTTTCATTTGCCTTACTTTGACTTCAAATGTTCATGAAATGATAATAATGCATGATTTGAATGTGGGCCCAATTGTGATAGCTTCTTAAATGTTTGACCTTGACTTTGGTTGACTTTTCTTTGCTGTTTTGACTTTTTCTTTCATCCTTGACCCTAGGCTAGTCCTAGTGGTCTTTTGAGCTTACAATTGAGTTCCTGTTTCAGGTTGAACATCAAGTGGCCATTGAGATCACTTTCATTTGTTTGAGCTTGCTTGTTTACATACGAGCTAACCTTTGTTTTGTAGGTTTGACTCATATAGTTGAGTCTTGTGCTTTGCACAATTGGTCCTTCTGTGGTTAACTGTTTATCCTTTCCTTTTATTTTGACTGTTGAGCTGTTTACTAATTGGTTTGACTTTTTCAGGTACTTTAGTTGCCTAAGTTCTTTGAACTTGCTTGCTTTGCTTTTTTAGCAACTTGCTTGAGGTATAATCTCTTTTACTTCATGTAGTCTGGAGACCCGGTCTGTTATTTGACCGGGCAAACTGTCTGAAGTCCTCCTTAAGAGGCCATGCTTGTGTGTGTTTAAAATTGTCCCAAGCAGGAAAAGTCCTTCAAGTAAGGCAATTGGTGGAAGGTAGGGATATGCAATCTATCCCCCACTACTCTTGTTGTGTCATCCCTCTGCTCATACTGCTGTGTGTTGATGCATTGGGATACAAACCCAAGATCTTGTACAAAGTGTACAGTGTCAGAGTCTCCGAGTATAGAAGGGTTCCCACTTTCTGGACCCATGCTCATTTGTCTATTAAGCTCTCCCTGGCCAGGGATAAGAGCTGTGAGGTCTCATCCTCACTTCATCCTTTCATCTGTTTCACCTTAGCCTCTCAATGGCAAGGTTAAGAGCACACTTACCCTATTCCAGTTGGCCCTAGTGCCTAACCCTTGTGTGAGCCTCTTGTGTGCATATAGTGTGTGTTACCTGTGCTTTTGTTTGTTTGACTTGTTTGCTTTCGCCCTCGTTGCGATCCTTTCTCTCGCCCTCGTTGCGATCGAGCCTTTTCCTTTCTCTCGCCCTCGTTGCGATCGAGACTTTCCCTTTCTCTTGCCCTAGTTGCAATCGAGTCCTTTTTCCCAGCCGGCCGAACTACGGCAACTCTGATTCTCATGTTCAGATGAGATACGTAGGCACGAGATGCGATGTCTTGTCGAGTTTGACTAACAACTAACAACTAATCCTTGTTTGCTTTCGCCCTCGTTGCGATCCTTTCTCTCGCCCTCGTTGCGATTGAGACCTCCCCTTTCTCTTGCCCTTGTTGCAATCGAGACCCTTGCTTCCTGTGCAAGCCGTGTCTAGGATAGGTTGGCCCGTGTGCCATTTAGCTAGAAACCTTAACTTAGGGTTGACTTTGCATGACAACATCTAGGCTCGAGTCGTAGTCTCCCTAGAGTTGTGTCTCCCTCTGTTATCTGGTTAGGCTAGATCCTTTATCCCTGCGTAGGGGAACTACATCGCCCTGATCTTCATACCAGATGAAGTATGTAGGCAGGAGATTGAGCTGATCTCTCCGGGCGCCCTTTTTCTCTTTTCACCCTTTGTGTCTTAACCACCCTTGTGTGTGTTCTGGTTGGAGTCCGACATAAGTCCAGCGATTGGCAGTTGGTTTCCTGTGTGCGTTTTCTGGTTCGGATGCTGATGTAAGTCCAACGATTGGCATTCAGGCTCCACGTTTGCCTGTGTTTGTGTTTGTTTGTGTGCGTGTCAGCCGAGCTACGAATGCTCTGATTCTTCTCTCGTCCGAGAAGATACGTATGCATAGGATGCGACATCCTAGCGAGCATGTGTCGTTTCCCCAGTCCGAACTACTTCGACTCTGATGTCTATGCCTGATAGACTAAGTAGGCCCAGGATGCGACATCCTGCCGAGTCCGTTTCAGTCAGTTTCTTTTGTCTCTTTTCAGCCAGTGTGTGTGAGTTTGAGCAGTGTTTAGCAACCAATTTTTCCTTCCTTCTGTGCGTGGATCCCGTAGAGTACTACGGATGCGTAGGGTGCCTAACACCTTCCCTTCGCATAACCGACTCCCGAACCCATCCTCTTTGGTCGCGAGACCATGTTCTTTCCTAGGTTTACTTCGAGCGTTTCCCTTCCCTCTTTTGGGATAAATAACGCACGGTGGCGGCTCTGTTGTTTCTTTCTTTTCCCGCCGGTTTTTCGCGTAATGCGACACACATCTCATAAGGTCTTGAACCTTAGTCTTCAGCTAAAAGCAGTTTTCTACATCATGACCGGGAGCACCCGAGTGATAAACACAATGTTGATCAGGCTTATACCACCACTGCGGGTTGACCGATATAGCCGGAGGATCCCTTGGAGTAATCAATTTCCGCTCTATTAAAGAGGGATATAGCTTAGCGTATGACATAGGAATCGGATCGAAAGTGAACTTCTTCCTCTCATAATTCAAATTAGCTTGATTACTGTTGTTGCGAGGCTGGTAAGCCTGTTGCTGCGGGCGATGTTGCTACTGATACTGTGGTTGTTGTTGATTATGCTGCTGATGCTGATTATCACGGAAGACAGGTGCTATGTGAGCCACCTGATGCTGATTGCTGGCATGACGCACAGGCTTCCTCTGGGCAGAGGGTCTTCTGGGTTTAGCATGGGATTGCACAGCATATTCCTCCCCATCCTTCTTCTTAGCAAACACCCCAGCGGAGGAGTAATCTGAGCTCTCACCACCACCTCAACACCTCTGGGCGTACTCTTTAAATGTCTCTTTGTCCTTCTGGGACATGGCTCTGAGTTGATCACGGTCAGGAGCCATATCTATATTATATTTGTATTGCTTGACAAAGGCTTCGCCAAGATCGTTGAAGGAACGGATGTTTGCACTATCTAGGCTCATATACCAATGAAGAGCTGCACCGGACAAACTATCCTGAAAATAATGAATCAGCAGCTGATCATTATCTGTCTGAGTAGACATTTTCCTGGCATACATAACCGGGTGACTGAGCGGGCAGGTGTTCCCCTTGTACTTCTCAAAGTCCGGGACTTTGAATTTGACGGGTATATTAACACCGGGAACCAAATAGAGTTCAGCAGCAGACTTGCCGAACAAATCCTTCCCTCTAAGGGTCTTCAATTCCTTGCGGAGTTCAAGGAATTGGTCATTCATCGCGTCCATCTTTTCATTAACATCTGGGCCCTCAGACGGCTCAGAATGATAGATGATGTCGTCTACCCTGGGAATGGTATGCACGACTGGAGGAGGCATTGCAAGGACCGGGCTAGATGCCGGCATGGAAGCAAATGTTGGAGCGGGAATATCAGGCATAAAACCAGGAGGCATACCCCACGGAAACCCGGCTGGCATGAAATGGGCACTGGCAGCTGGCACTGTCGAGGAAACCACTTCAGATATAACAGTCCTCTGGGGAGGAGTTATAGGTGGTGGAAACGGTTGATTCTGAGCAGCCAGAAACTGTTCCATCAGAGCGCTCAATCTGGCGACCTCTTCCTTCAGCTCACGGTTCTCTTGTTCAAGTTGATCCATCACTCTTGCAGAATTGGCTCTGGTGTAGTACCGATGAGTCAGCTTGTCTTCAAAATAAATGAAGAGCACAGAGTTAGGCCACGGACAAGGAGACCGGAACAACACCTGCTTATGCAAAATGATGAATGCAATGCTTGTGCACATGATTTGTTTTATTTTATTTCAAGGAACTTTAGGGTATTGTTTGCAATTTTGAATATTATCATTTAATCGCATATGGAAAATATCTCATCAAATATATTTGAACAAAGAAGTACAGCATTGTCAATTATTACAAGAGAAAAGGAAATAAACATCCTATGGATCCCTAGAAGCTCGGGATGCCGGAAGATAAGCTGCACGAAGCTTCTTGATCTCTCTCTCATATGCTGCTTCCATATCCGCCTTATCTTTGGCGAGTCTGTCATACCTCCTTTTCCAGAACTTAGAAGACTGAGGAAGTATAGAAGTCCAAGTATCATCAGGATCATCAATGACCTGATGCTCAAGAAACTCGATCAGAGCATCCTTCTCCTTCAGTTGTTGAAGCAATTCTTCTCTTTCACAGATCCAAGCACGTGAAAGGTCTTCGTCTCTCAACTCCTCTACGCCTTGGTTAGGGAGGGTTGAAGGCCCAACCACAACCAACGATGTAGGTCTCGGATGATCATAAGGCATGAGATACTCGGATGCTCTCTTCCTCACCCAAGTCGTATAAGGCTCCAAAGGAATGAAGTTCTTCGGACCCAATTCATTTCTACCCTTCTTGTGAATCTTGCACCAAGCGCGGACCATCCTGGCTTTCAGACCTTGGGGATCTTTACCCTTCTGAAAGAACACACCTTCTAACAGAATGTTATTAGGTTTATCCTTTAGGGGGAACCCAAGCTGACGACGTGCTAACGCAGGGTTGTAGCTAATCCCAGCACATGTACCAAGAAGAGGCACATTGGAGAATTCACCACAAGAATCAATGATCTGGACACCATCATATGCACGATCATACCAAGAGATATCATAATTAGTGAGAGACATGAGTCTCGTAGACCACCGTAGACATCCCTTGTTCTCCTTGAAAGCAATCGTCTGAGGTAAGTGAGAAATAAACCACTTATACAACAGAGGCAAACAACATACAATAGTACCACTACCCTTCGCATTCCTCAGATGCAAAGAGAAATAGGTATCACCCAACAGAGTCGGAACGGGATTAAGAACCGAGAAAATCCTAATAGCGTTCACATCCACAAATTTGTCGATGTTGGGGAACAATACCAATCCATAGATGAGAAGCACGAATATGGCCTCAAAGGCATCCTCACTCATGGCCTTCCCATAAACGGTAGCTTGAGCGATGAGGAACTCAGAAGGGAGACCTTGAATTCCACCTTTGGTAGTCATATGAGCTTTAACCAAGGATTCATCTATGTGCAACAAGTATGCGATCTCTCGAGAAGTAGGAATACTCTCCAAGCCACTGAACGGCACCTGATCCAGAATCGGAATACCCACAAGATGCGCATACTCCTCAAGGGTAGGCAATAGCTGAAAGTCTGGAAAAGAGAAGCAGTGATACAGAGGATCATAAAACTGAACCAGAGTACTCATCAACCCTTCATCAACCTGAGTAGTCAACAGAGGCAGAAGCTTCCCATAACGAGCTTTGAAACCCAAGGGATCTAATACATAAGATGTCAGATTCCTTAACTCTTTCACATCGGGCTGTCTAAAATTTTTGCAAATAAACCCCTTAAGTTCCTTGAAAATTTTCTTTTTATCTGATGATATGGATGCAGATGAATGCATGAATGCAACAATCACACTCAAGGATCAAGCAAAGCACACCAAACAAAGGTCATGGGAAAGCTCATAGCATCCCTAATATCAATCATCCATCTTGGTGGATTATGGTTTTCACCGTATCGACACCCAAGTTCCATTGATATTAACAATACATGAACCGGCTCAATCATCCTTAATATCAATCATCCATTTTGGTGGATTATGGTTTTCACCTTTATCAACACCCAAGTTCCATTGATATTAAGGATGTCTGAACGACTCAACCATGAATCACGGGTTTGTTATGAGTCACGAGCATGGAGTCTCGGTTAAGAACCACCTAAAGGGAGTGTACTATGGTTTAAACATGCTGAACATGTTCTACCAGAGGTTCCCATAGTCATCATCCCATCTTTCGAATATTATCGGAGGAACGAATACTCGTATTTCAAAAATATTCTCAAGAGAGACTCTTATGAGTGTAGTATCGCGTAACAATCGCATCAGATCTTACATCTGAACGACCTCCGCACTACGTCCTAAAAATAGGCCAACATGGGCTTGGTAAACTAAGGTCCTTGGCTTCTAAGGCACATATTGAAAGAATGATGCCTAACCACAAATAACTTGTATGACATCATTAATCCAACATGACCTCCACCAAGTGAATGGACTCGCAAGTCAACTTGCTAAGGAATAACTCCACACAAGTCGACGAGACTATGCCATTCTCCTATCATAAGGTGCACTCGAGTTCGGGTATAGAACTCATCTCACAGAGATCACCAAGCAAGAAAGCAATTGATATATCAAGCAAATCAATCATTACACACAATACAGTAATCCCAAATTGTACAAAAATATGTCATAAACAATATATCACAACAATGGTGAAAAGTTGGCAAACCCACTAGGAAGATATAAAATTCCCCAGCAGAGTCGCCACTTTTCTGTAGCGGTGTATTCGTCACTTTATGATTTATTGACTAAATCAAAAGTAAAGCATACAAAGATAGAGTCGCCACCGCACTTTTATTTATCCAAAGGAATGGCTAAAAAGCGAACAAAAGCCTAAGAAGTTTTACACATAGAAAACTAATGAAAGGTCAGAGATCTGGGTAAGGGGGTAATTATGCAAAGGGAAGGTGTTAGGCACCCAAAGCATCCTAGGTACTCCTAGGGAACCCTTTTCACAAATTGTTGCAAAAGATATTGTTTATGAAAATATTCATTGTCCAAACATTGATTGGGAGGATGAGAAAAGAATATACAATTTTTATTATTTTTGTGTTTGGATGGATAACCATTGCCTACGTACCTTTACAGGATCAAAACCTCGTAGTTCGGCTAAAAGATTTCCAAAAAAAGTAAGTGGATTGATTTTAAACAAAAAGCCCTAAGGTCTTTCATTATCCATGGGAGAAAACTCAACCTATACAACCATAAGTCCACCATGTGAGAAAAGCTTCAACTTGCTAGTGAGGAACCATGCCCTATAATAAGCAAGGAAGTCTTACAATTCAATCACTAAGGACAAAAGGTGAGATTCACATCAACCACTAAGATAATTGAGATCTATGGCTAATGTATGAAAACTTATCAAGAAAGTGGACTTGAGCCACAAAACAATTGAATGAGTGTAATTAGTCAATTAGGATTATTCACAAAGAGGAAGTCAAAGTTGACATTAGGTTCAATTCAGAAGAAGTATTATGAAAATGAAGTTTGAAAATCAAAGGCTTAAGGCCTAGGTTTCTAATTTGAAAAGAAATGAAAATGTTTGCACAAAGTTTTTGGTTTGAGTTGACATGCAAATGGAGGTTTAGAGAACAAAAAGGGTGGAGGTTAAGGGATGCAAAACTTCTTAGATGTTCACCTCTTGAGATCATATGTAGATGATCCAAGTGATTCCTTTGGAAAAGGCAACAAGAGATAACAAATAAACAACATAAATGGATACCGGATGCCAATCAATGGACTTACACCAATCTCACAAAACAAAAATGGATATTGGATGCCAATCAATGGACTTACACCAATCTCACAAAACAAAATTGGATACCGGATGCCAATCAATGGACTTACACCAATCTCACAAAACAAAATTGGATACCGGATGCCAATCAATGGACTTACACCAATCTCACAAAACAAAAATGGATACCGGATGCCAATCAATGGACTTACACCAATATCACAAAGCAAAGAAAACAAATGCAATAAGCAAGAGGAAACAAGTTGCCAATAAATGGTCTTACACTCGACTCCAAGGAAATGGGATGCCAATCAATGGTCTTAGTCCCAACTCCTACCAGATCATAGGAAACAACTGCCAATAAATGGACTTACAATTGACTCCTCAATGGACAAAACAAAATGTCACCAAGTATGAACAATGATCATGAAATGATATACAATTAATGTTCAAAGATGAAAGCAATGCACAGAGGCACACACAAACAATTATGCACATATGGGCAAACAAACAACAAGCAACCAATTAGCACACACTATACACAATCAATGGGCTCAAGCAAGGTTAGGCTTTTAGAAACAAGCCAACTGGAATGGGGTGTTTTGAGCTCTTAACCCTAACATTGAGAGTTAGGGTGAAGCAGATGAAATGGAGATGAGGGTTATGCCTCATAGCTCTTATCCCTGGCCTGGGAGAGCTTTAATCAATAGAAAGTGTGGGAGTTCAGAATGAGGGAACTCTACTCCACAATTGATTGACTCTATAAGATCTTGGGTTCTTATTCACAATGCATCAACACATGGTGTGAGCAAAGTGAATGACACAACTGAATAGCAGGGGATGGATTACACATCCCTTTTATCTGCCAATTGCCTCTTAAGAGGACTTTACCTGCTTGGCACAACATTAAACAAACAAAAACATGGCCTGTTAAGGAGGGCTTCAGACACGTGCCTGCCAAAGTAACATGGCAGGTCTTCCAGACTACATGAAGATCAAGGGATTATACCTAAGTGGTACGCCAACCACAAGCAAAAGCAAATCAAAGTTCAAATGAACTTAAAGCAACTTAGGTACCTGTGTAAACAACTAAACCAATCAGTACAATACTCAGTCAAACAGACAACAGTCAATAACAAAACAATCCCAATGTACAACACATAAGCCATAAGGCAAACTCAATTGACTTATCATCAACCTACAAAACAGCAAATGTTAGCAATCAAAAGCAAATATCAACATTCAAATGATGAAGCATCATCAACCATGGAACTTGGATGCTTAAACCTGAAATTCAAAGCTCACATGTAAGCAACAAACCACTAGGTCAAAGCCTAGGGTCAAAGATGAAGAAAAAATTCAAAACAGGAGCTGAAATTCAACACATTGCAACTTCAAACACATATTAACATGTCCTAAAAAGGCTCACATCAAGATCAATCATCAAAAGCATTTCATGATCAAAAGAAGTCAAAGGCGATTTCAAGGCTCATATATGGACATCATGAATGAAAATTTCAAATCAAAACAGAAATGATTCAAATAATTCTGGAAAAATTCATGAACATTCAACACATTCAACATGATCAACATACAAAAAATCAGAAGCATCAAAGATCATTTGGCATGGAAAATAAATTGCACAAGCAAGAACAACCAAATGTGTGACACAAATTGTCACACCATGTTAACACAAGCATAAAATAGAAATGGTACATGAGAAAAATACCAAACCAAGCCTACAATTCCAGAAATGTGTCTAGAATCATCATGTAAAATTTCAAGTCCATTGGATTAAAATCAAGCATTTCATAATAAGATGAACAAGACAAGGTCACAAATGCACCTATGGTCAAAGATTATAGCACAAGCAAATATACAGTCTTGCACAACTTTCAAACTTATGATCATAAAAAACTAGACATTCTAAGGATCATTTTGCAAAAAATTGGGAGTGAATTGATGCATTTTTCAATTTGTTATGGATTTTAAAAGTTGATGGAAAAAATAAAAAAAAACATATGAAGCATGGCATGTAATATGGAGGGAAAACATGAAAAGAATGAACAATTTGAATATTTTGCACTCGGCCAGAATCGAACTAGGTATGGATTTGAAATTGAGCGCGCGCCAAGCCAAAAAGACACCGTTCCCTAAAACCGACGCTATTTGCCAAAACCAACGCAATTTTTCCAGAAACCGTCACAATGCATGCATCTTCATCTTCTTCATGATGAAGATGATGACTGTTCATCCTCAAATTTCCAGAAATTCCAGAAACTTCCAGAAATCCATAAAAAGCATATCATTCAAATCCTTATTCCATGTACATGATAGATCAACTAACAATTCATTCTAAAACATCATAACAAGTGTGAATCGAGCATGAACATTTTTGGATGCAAAACTTCAAATACACATAACTCAGTCAATAATGCTCCATTTCACACGATTTTTGGCTCAGAATTCTCAACAAACAAAGATCTACACGAATATACTCATGAATTGAAGAATTATGAAGGTCGAAAATCCTACCTCTTGAAGAGCAGGTTCTTGTTTTGCACGATCTACAACTTGTAATGATCCAAATCCACTCCACAATGCTTGCAATGATGTTTGATGAAGAAAAGGAAGCTTGAACACGTGTAGATCTAGCTTAATCTTGAATTTCCATTTTCAACTTCATGAGCTTCAACTGCACAATTCTTGCTCGAATTCACCAATTCAACACTTGATCTGCACTTAATTCATACCAGGGAACAAGAATATGACATAAAATTGCAATGCTATTTGGAAGAAATTTGAGTTATGAATGAGAGAAAATTTTGGAGGGAGAGAGAATTTGGATCTAGAAATGTGAATTGTGATTAACCTCCTTCAATTCTGTTATGATTAGAGTATTTATATCCTTTCCTAATCAACTTGCTAATCCATAATTAACTTGGTCAATGAAAATAAGGTGTTTTTGCAAAGTCCAAAAATGCATAGTGCATGGGCTAATTACACGTGAACAGTACCCTTGGCTTGATCATTTTCACTTAAAATTATCTTTTAAACTCAATGGCAATGGTAGAAAGTCCATACAATGCACCATTTTTGACTTTTGCAATTTCCCTCCAAAAAAAACATGGATATGCAAGTGATTATGTGATGACATTTCATGTAATGTGATGCATGATTTGGAAATTAGAGGTCAAGAGAAGAATATTGCAAAAAGAACCACTCAATTTGGAGTTTTGGTTCAAAAGTTATGCTCATTTGAAGCTCCATGCACACTTGGCAATGATTTGATCATATCTCCTCAACCATTCATCATATGCTCATGATCTTGGACTTTATGGAAATGGGAGAGAGAGATCTTCAACTTTCATGTTGGAAAAAGTTTCATTTGAAGCTTCTTTGATGTTGGAAAGTTGAGTTGAAGTTGGATCAAAAACTTGCCATTTTTGGAAAGTTGAAATTATAGGTCACTTTCCATTTTTGGAAAATTTTGACTTGACCTCAAATTCTTCAACCTTGATATTTTAAATGATTAATAAGCATGATTTGGACATGAATGGGATGAAGAAACTCAATTTCCCAATTCAAAATCCACAATTGACTTTTCAGTTGACTGCATTGGCCCTTAGATGACCTGAAATTGTTCTGATGAATTTGGTGCCTCAACCACTTGGGAACTTGCTCCAAAATGAACCTATAGCTCAAATAAGCTCAATGAAATGATCACATGACCCATATCTCAATGGGAACTTCATCTCTTGTACACAAGATTCACTTGAATTGCCTTGACTGTTGACTGCTTAAGCTGCAAGTAACAAAGGTTAATGACATATTTTTGTACATTTTGGTTAGTGATTAAAAGGAAAAGCAATGATATACAAATGCAAGAAATGTTTGGTGATCAAGAACCACTCTCAAAGGGAGATCCCACCCACAGGGAAGGAAGCAAGGTGCTCAATGATCCTTGAGGAAATGCTATGTTATGATATGATGCCATGAGGGATCTTAGGGACAAAATTGGGGTCTTACAGGGATGCCATCCAATTTTATGCCAGAAGGGTATGCATCCACTTTTGTCTCTCTGTCGGCATCTAGCCCGGTCATGTCAGTGCCACCACCAGTTGTTCACACTTTGCCTCGTGTTTAGGACACTATCTACCATTCTGAGCCGTCTAAAGGTCCAGATGTGTATGAGAAGATGGACAAGATGAATGATCAGTTCCTCGAGTTGTGTAAAGTGTTGAAGACTTTAAGAGGAAAAGATTTATTTGGGAAGAGTGTTGTTGAGCTCTGCCTGGTCCCCAATGTGAAAATCCCGGTGAAATTCAAAGTCCCCTACATTGAAAAGTATAAAGGGAACACTTGCCTGCTGAGGCATCTTGTGATGTACGCCATAAAAGTGTCTACTAAGACTGATAATGATCATTTATTGATTCACTATTTCCCAGACAGTTTAATTGGTGCCGCTTTAAGATGGTATATGGGCTTAGACAGTGCAAGCATCCGTACTTTCAATGACTTGGGTGAATGCTTTGTCAAGCAGTAGAAGTACAACGTGGATATGGCGCCCGATAGAGACCAACTGAGGTTTATGTCTCAGAAAGATAAAGATACGTTCAAAGAGTATGCCCAGAGATGGAGGAATTAGCTGCCCAGATAAGTCCACCATTCAAAGAGAAAGAGATGACAAAGAACTTTCTAAAGACGTTGAGTTCGTTTTACTACGAACTTATGATCGCAAGTGCCCCCAATGACTTCACCGAAATGGTAAATATAGGGATGAGGCTAGAGGAAGGAGTCCGTGAAGGACGTCTGTCTAAAGAAGAAGCATCGTCTAGCAAGAAATATGGTGGAAGTTTCCCCAAAAGGAAGGAGGGAGAAACTAATTCAGTATCAGTGGGGTGGCAGAGGAGGCCTCATGTCAGAAAGAGTTCTCAACCTCGTCAACATCAACATCAAGTTTCATCAGTGATTCCTGTATTTTCCAACAATTCCAACAATCAATCAGTTCCGATTCAGCAACAACAACATCAACAACAACCGCAACAGAGAGCCAACAACAACAACAACAATAATAAGTATAAAATCTTTGAGAGGAAGAAGGTCTCCTTTGACCCTATTACTATGTCGTATGCAGAATTCTACCCATCCTTGGTTCTCAAGAACCTCATTCAAACTAGAAATCGTCCACAAATTCTTGAGTCATTTCCATGGTGGTTCAAATCTGAACTTCGTTGTGCTTTTCACCAGTGAGCCCCTGGCCACAACATAGAGAACTGTTATCCGTTTAAGTATGAACTACAAAAGCTTGTGAAGAGTGGGATGGTGTCCATTAAGGACATAGCGTCTAATGTGAAAGCTAATTCGTTGCCTGCTCATGGTAATGTTTCTATCAATATGGTAGATGGTTGTCCTAGTGAGTACAAGCTTTATGATGTTCTCCATATCAGACAATCTTTGATGGCAATTCATAAAGATATCTATTTGGTCAGTGACTGTGAGCATGACCATGATGGTTGTGTGATATGCAGTGTGAACCCTCGTGGATGTGTTATTGTCAAGAGGGATATTCAGAGGTTGATGGATGAGGGACTTATTCAAATTTTCTAGTCAAGAGATATAGATGATGTGAATGTAATTGTGCATGTGTTCAAGACCCCTGAGTGGGTAGTTATCCAGTTTGATAGCAGCGATAACAACAATGTCAACAGATCAAAATCACCGTTGGTTATACGGTTAGCGGGTCCTGTTCCGTATGCATGCGATAAAGCCATGCCTTATCAATACAATGCCATAATGATAGAAAATGGTCAAGAGGTTCATCTGCCAGTTGCAGACTCTATGGTGAATATTGCTGATATTGTAAAGGTGGCTCGTAGTGGTCGTGTGTTTGGTCCGGTTTTTCCGAAAGATGTAGAAGATATTGTAGCAAGCAAGAAGGCAGAGATTCTAGTAGAGAATTTGGTTAGTACTTTAGTGCGTCAGTCTGGTGAATCCAGCAAAATGAAGGCTAATAATGATGATGAAGTTTTGAAATTGATCAAAAGGAGCGTGTTCAATGTTGTGGAGCAGTTGCTCCATACTCCGCCAAAAATCTTCGTGATGTCACTATTAATGAACTCTGAGGCACATAGGGAGACATTGCAAAAAGTACTTGAGAAGGCTTACGTTGAGCATGATATGACCGTGGATCAGTTTGACCACATTGTTGCCAATATTACTTCTTGCAATAACCTAAGCTTTTGTGATGAAGAGCTTCTTGAGGAATGCCGAAATCACAATTTGGCATTGTATATTTATATATATTATAAAGAGGATGCTCTCTCCAATGTGCTGGTTGATACAGGGTCATCTTTGAATGTGCTTCCAAAATCAACTCTATCAAGACTTTCTTACCAAGGCGCCCCAATGAGATACAGTGGCGTAATTGTTAAAGCGTTCGATGGTTCTTGAAAAACTGTCATTGGTGAAGTGGACCATCCAGTGAAGATAGGTCCGAGTGATTTCCAGATAACCTTCCAGGTAATGGATATCCCCTTGGCCTACATTTGTCTATTAGTAAGGCCATGGATTCATGAAGTTGGAGTAGTGACGTCTACTCTACACCAAAAGCTAAAGTTTGTGAAGAACGGCAAGCTAGTTGTTGTTGGTGGAGAGAAGACACTATTGGTAAGCCATTTGTCATCTTTTTCTTATGTTAAAGTTGAGGAGAAGGTTGGAACGCCGTTCCAAGCCATCTCTATTGCTGAGGAGAAGAAAATTGGGGCACCCATTTCTTTTTTAAAATATGCACAAAAGGCTATTGAGGCTGGCAGCATTGATCAATGGGGTCGAGAACAAGAATAGGGATGGATTGGGATTTCAACCAGGGACGTTCAACGTTAGAACTAAAGGTATGCAACCAAGTTTTCGCAGTGGAGGGTTCATTCATGGGAATGATCAACACTCAGTTGTTGTGATTGAAGACAGTAATGATGATGACGAAGCTTGCGCCAACATTGTGACACATGGTCAGACTTGCAACAATTGGGTTATTGTTGATGTTCCTACTGTTATTCATCGCTCTAAGTAATTTGTTTTTCATTTAAAGAAAAAATCCTTCTCCCATGCCTAAGGGAGAAGCGAACATTGTTGGGCATATCTATTATTATTATCATCAATAAAAGACAATTTTATTCATCCATATCTATGATGTTTTATTTTTACATTTTGCCTTTCGAAAAATGGTAATCACAAAAAACAAGAATAAATAATAATCTTCCATCTGCATAATATTTTGTCATAACTCACTTCTCTAAAATCAAAATATCAAATCATTATGCAGGTTGGTTCTCAAACCCATTGAATACAATGATCCTACTCCCTCTCCAAACTTTGATTTCCCTGTGTTTCAATCTGAGGAAGAGACTGATGATGAAGAAGTATTTGATGAATTATCTCGTTTACTTGAGCACAAGGAAAAAGTCATTCAGCCGTTTGAAGAGACGATTGAACTAGTCAACTTGGGTTTCGAATATGATTTGAAGGAAGTCAAGATTGGGTCTCAACTGTGTCCAAAGGATAAGAAGGGGTTGATTGATCTTCTTTGAGAATATTCAAATCTATTGGCTTGGTCCTATCAAGACATGCCTGGTTTGGATTCTAAGATTGTGGAGCATAGATTGCCATTGAAGCCAGAATGCCCGCCGGTCAAGCAGAAGTTGAGGAGAACTCATCATGATATGGTAGTTAAAATCAAAGAGGAAGTACAAAAGCAGATTGATGTTGGTTTCCTTGTTACCTCAGAGTATCCGCAGTGGGTGGCCAATATTGTGTATGTTCCTAAGAAAGATGGAAAAGTCCGCATGTGTGTTGGTTATAGAGATTTGAACAAAGCTAGTTTGGAAGATGATTTTCCTCTACCACACATTGATTTATTGGTAGACAATAATGCTAAATTCAAAGTCTTTTCATTTATGGATGGATTTTCCGATTATAATCAAATCAAGATGGCACCTGAAGATATGGAGAAGACCACATTCATTACACCTTGGGGGATATTCTATTATAGAGTGATGTCTTTCGGTTTGAAGAATGATGGTGCAACATACCAGAGACCTATGGCCACTCTTTTTCATGATATGATGCATAAATAGATTGAAGTTTATGTTGATGATATGATTTCCAAATCAAGTGATGAAGAAGAACATGTTGAGCATTTGTTAAAGTTATTCCAGCGTTTGAGGAAGTACAAAATCCGCTTGAATCCCAATAAATGTATGTTTGGTGTTTGATCTGGTAAGTTGTTGGGCTTTATTGTCAGTGAGAAGGGTATTGAAGTTGATACTTCCAAGGTCAAAGCAATACAAGAAATGCATGCGCCAAAAACTGAGAAGCAAGTAAGAGGTTTTCTCGGCCGTTTGAATTATATCTCAAGATTTATATCGCATATGACTACCACATGTGCACCTATATTCAAGTTTCTTCGAAAAAATCAGTCTTGTGATTGGATCGAAGATTTCCATAAAGATTTTGATAGTATTACAGAGTATCTACTTGAGCCTCCGGTTTTGTCTCCGCCTGTTGAAGGAAGACCCTTGATCATGTATTTAACTATGCTTGATGAGAGTATGGGATGTGTTCTTGGTCAGCAAGATGAATCCAGAAAGAAAGACTATGCAATTTACTACCTCAGTAAGAAATTCACCGCCTGTGAGACTCGGTTCTATGCTGGAAAAGACTTGTTGCGTATTGGCTTGGGATGCTAAGTGTCTGCGGTAGTATATGTTGAATCATACTACTTGGTTGATATTCAAAATGGATCCAATCAGGTATATTTTTGAGAAGCCTGCTTTAACTGGGAGGATTTCCAATTGGCATATGTTGTTATCCGAGTATGATATTGAATACCGATCTTAAAAAGAGATTAAAGGTAGTGTCTTGGCTGACCATTTGGCTCACCAACCAATTGAAGATTACCAGTCAGTGCATTATGATTTTCCCGATGAAGAGATTTTGTACTTGAAGATGAAAGATTATGATAAATCATTTCTTGAAGAAGGGCCGAAACCTGGTTACCGTTGGGGCATGGTATTTGATGGAGCTATTAATTCATATGGTAATGGAATTGGGGCAGTGATTATTACTCCTCAAGGCACTCATTTTCCCTTCACAGCTAGATTAACTTTCAAGTGTACAAATAACATGGCTGAGTATGAAGCTTTCATTATGGGGCTTGAAGAGGCCATTGATCTCAGAATCAAATATCTTGACGTCTATGGAGATTCAGCTTTGGTGGTGAATCAGATCAAAGGTGAATGGGAGACGAATTAACCTGGTTTGGTACCATATAGAGACTATGTGAGGAGGATTTAAACATTATTTACAAAGGTTGAGTTTCATCATATCCCTCAAGATGAAAACCGGATGGCAAATGCTCTTGCAACGTTGGCTTCAATGATTGTGGTGAAATTTTGGAATGAAGTTCCCAATTTGAGTATGATGTGTCTTGATAGGCCAGCTCATGTGTTTGTTGTTGAAGAAGTCAAAGATGAAAAGCCATGGTATTCTGATATCAAGTGTTTCCTCCAAAGTCAGATTTACCCTCATGGGTCATCTTTGAAAGATAAGAAAACTTTGAGAAGATTAGCTGGAAACTTCTACCTGAATGGTGATGTTCTTTACAAGAAAAATTTCGATATGACTCTGCTCATATGCGTGGATAGACACGAAGCAGACCTGTTAATGACTAAAGTCCATGAAGGTTTATTTGTTACTCATTCCAATGAACATGTTATGACAAAGAAGATGTTGAGAGCAGGTTACTATTGGTTGACAATGGAATCTGACTGTTGCAAGTTTATGAAGAAATGCCATAATTGTCAAATATATGCAGATAAAATTTATGTTCCTCCAAAACTTTTGAATGTCATTTCCTCTCCATGGCCTTTCTCCATGTGGGGAATTGATATGATTGGCATGATTGAGCCCAAAGAGTCAAACAGACATCGTTTTATTCTAGTGGCTATTGATTACTTCAAAAAGTGGGTTGAAGTGGCATCATATGCAAATGTAGCCAAGCAAGTTGTTGTAAGGTTTATCACGAATCAAATTATATGCCGTTATGGTGTGTCGAGTAAGATCATTACTAATAATGGATCAAACTTGAACAATAATGTGGTGGAAGCTCTTTACAAAGACTTCAAGATTGCACATCATAATTCTTCTCCCTACAGACCTAAGATGAATGGGGTTGTTGAAGCTGTAAATAAAAACATCAAGAAGATCATTCAAAAGATCATTGTGAAATATAAAGATTGGCATGAGATGCTCCCATTTTCTTTACATTGGTACCATACATCCATCCGCACTTCAATAGAGGCAACCCCTTTCTCTCTTGTTTATGGTATGGAGGTTGTGCTCCCAATAAATGTTGAGATCCTATCATTGCATGTCTTGATGGAAGACAAGTTGATAGAAGTTGATTGGTGCCAGACCAGATACGACCAGCTCAATTTAATTTAAGAGAAAAGATTGGCTGCCATGTGTCGTGGCCAGTTATATCAATAAAGGATGAAAAAAGCATTTGATAAGAAGGTCAGGCCTCGTGTGTTTAGAGAATGTGACCTTGTACTCAAAAGGATTTTATCCTTCAAACCTGATGCTATGGGCAAATGGACTCCTAATTATGAAGGCCCATATGTTGTTAAGAGAGCCTTTTTATGCGGTGCTTTGATTCTTACAACTATGGATGGTGAAGAGTTCACTTGTTTTGTGAATGTCGATGTAGCCAAGAAATACTTCTACTAAGAAGAAAAGAACAACTCGCTAAGTTGAAAACCAGAAAGGGCGGCTTAGGAAAAAATGAGTGTCTCGGTGTATTAAAAACCCGAAAGGGCGATCCAAGAAAAAGTTAGAGACATAAAACATAAAATTTATCCCGATAGATTGAATACCCCACCTTGGGGAAATCTAGGCAAAAAAGTAGGGATTATGGAAAGTAACTGCATTCGGTTGGTCCTGATCATTGGAGTAGTTCGGAGCAAGTCATTTGGTTCTGATTCATTATTCACAACCAAAGCCGAGAGCACAGCGGATATTGAAGTTGATAGGAGGAGTAATGATAATTGTATTAAATGTAGTCCTTTTCCATGTAAATTACCATTTTCAACTTTTGTAAAGATCTATGGAGTCTTGTCATTTACAGACTACCATTCTATTAAACAAAGTTGAGCTTTTTATCCAATTGTTTCTACTCTTATTTATTTCATCTAAATAAACTTGAATTTTTATGATGATAATTTTGAAATTAATTAATAAATAAATATCATTTTTCTTAAAAAAATATAAAAGCAATTACTTTAAGAACAATCGGTTTCAACAAGGAATATCAAAAATAGTTTAAGAACAGGTAAGTCTTGAAATGCGAAGCCTTGTTGGTCTTCCCCGAGTAGTTTGGTTTAGTCTTTTTTCCCCCAAAAAGTTCGTCAGGCATTCCGCAGCTAAGTTGTAGGTTCACATCCCCAACAATTCACTCAGACCCCCGTGTAGAGTGTTACCTCTTGTTTTCCCTGGCATAGTTCATCTTCTAACACGAAGATCCCTTGTTCCCGGTAGTATTGGTTCTGAGCAACGTTTGGTGCCTTGTGAGGTTGTCTCCCATTTGATAAGGTGTTGACATAAAATTTCCCACAGAGTTGACACTTTGGATCCTTAACAGATTTTCTCTCTCTCCCCCCAGCCAAGGCTAACTTATTCAGAGCCAGATGATTTATGTTCATCCCCAGAATTTTTCTCCAGTTGGTGTTTCCATCTTGTTGAGATTAGTCGAGTGTTGCAGCGATGACTCAAATCTGTGATATTTATATCCTTTGTGATTGTTTTGTCAGCATAATTATAATCATATACATACATATTCATGCATAAAACACAACATCAGATATTTTATTATGCATTTTATTGCATTTGATTCTTAATTTCTTATCCCCTACTACGGTGATATTATTTCCCCATACAGGTTTGGTGTGTCTGTCCTCCTTCAATTATAGATATCATCCCCCTTAGGCAGAAATAGTTTAACCTTTCTCATTCCCCGATGAGTTATTTCCTCGTGGAAAATTATTAGTTCAGTTTCCAGTTAACTATCTGGATGAAACCACTCCCCTTGAGTTATATCCTCATTAGGTTGAGTCATTGTTTGACTGTTTCTTTGTAGTTACTACCTAGATGGATATTTCCTGGTCCCTCGAATGTTTATTTCCCAATAACTGGTAATGTTCTTCTCAATTTTTTAGTACATTACTTTTGCCCAATACCCGGTAAAATGTAATCTACTTCCTTTGCTTTCCCCAACGGATTCGTTTTCATGTTTCCCTAGGCAGTCTATCCTTGATATGTTCATCCTAACCGATGACGGATATTCTTCCTTTGTTGGTTTTCTACCCATTAAAAAGGTAGTTGTAATCCTTATTTCTATTTCCCATAGATTTAATCGTTGATATGTTTATCTTAATTGATGACGGATTTCCTCCTTTTTGCGGTCTTCTGCCAAGTAACAGGTAATTGTAAATCCCGCTTTCCCTTTTTGAGTTTATCCTTGATATGTTCATCCTAACCGATGACGGATATTCTCTTTGGTATTCTATCCAGTAAATGATAGATATAATTCCTATTTTTCTCCCCGGAAGTCTATCCTTGATATGTTAATCCTAACCGATGACAATTATTCTTCCTTTGAGTCTACCCTTGATATTTTCATCTTAAATGGTGACAAATTTTCTCCTCTCTTTGGTCTTCTGCCCAGTAATCAATAGTTGTAAATCCTATTTGACCTTTTTTCCCACCATGTTGTTCTTACCTAGTATCCGATAACGAATACACCGCTTTTTCCTTAGCGAGTCATCCTTCATATGTTTACCCTAATCAGTAACAGATGTCCCTCTATCAGACTACATTATCTTCCTACCCAGTAACCGGTAATAGATAATATACTTTTGGCACTCCTGTGTTGAAGTTTATTCTTCCCCAATGGAGTTTGAGTGCGTATTTACCTAGTGAAGTCGCCAATCCTCTATTTGGTTCAAGTATTTCAGTTTTGTTCTGATTTTCCCGCTTCCCTTGCAGATTTTCCCTTATTCCCCAGATTGAGTCCTTCCATTGATTTATTTTCATGGAAATCCCCCTCGTGTCTCCAGCAAGTTTTTACACATAGCCTGGCCTATGCATGACCTCTTATCCCCAGAGTCTCTGTCTCCCCAGTGAGTTTTCCTTATGGAATGCATTATGTTCCTGTGGACTTTCAGTATCTCCAGATTTGTTTCTTTGGTGGCAATATTTTCCCCATAAAGATTTCTTCAAACATTTCATATCATATGCATCATGAGGACTCTTAGGGACCAAATTTTTTTTCCATATGTTGTTATTTCAGTCCATTCTACCGAGTTAATATGAATATTTTAACCTTCACATCCTCAGTATGAATGTCCTTAAATAGGGGAAGCGATAAGACCCCAATTTTGACCCTAAGATCCCTCATGTCAAGAGTATGTCAATGTATAGTTTACTTCTTTTGTAGGTAGTCTGTGTGTTCACTTATGCTCCATCAAGCTCATATCTAGGGTTTGAGACCCTCAATGAAAAAAGAATAATCAAGAGATTATGCACATTTCTTCTAGACATCATGTATGGGTCCCCATGATCTTCACATATCGTTTTGATCAAGAATTCATCAAGAGTTTGAAGCTTGTTTGCCTTGGAAGCCCTAATTCATCCAGGTATCTTGTGTGACTTCCTCAATAAGTTTCTTCACCATTTGATTAAATATTTTAAGGGATACTTCATATTACAACATATTACACATATAGGATCCTCCATGAGTCTCAAATATCAAGAGAATGTCAAGTTTGCAAGATGGTTCATGGTGACAAAGTCAACAGGTCAAAACTAGGGTTCCCTAGACCCTATATCCTAAAATGTTTATCATATGAAAATCCTTACAAGGGAAAAGATACTCCTTATTAAATTCCAAACAACTTTCATGTTTAAGTCAAGATATATTTTTGCTTGGAAAGGCATTTTTTATGGTGAAAGATTATAGGTCATTTTGTCTGAACCCTAGTTAGGAGGTTAACTTCCAAGGACCATAACTTGCTCAATTTATATGATATGAAATCCATTCAAGTTCCATGATCAAATTCAATATTTCCTCTCTAACTTTTATTATTGGAAGAAGTTCAAATTCAACTTGAAAATGCATGTTCCAAGAGGAAACATTATGTCATTTTGGGCCATTACCATTGAACAAGTGATTTTCCTCAACTTCTAAAATGCATAACTCCTTCATGCCAAATCAAAATGAGGTCAAATTTGTGACCAAATTGAATAAGTTTGAAAGATATACAACTTCAATGAAGGAACATTTTCCATTTGAATCCCATAGAAGAAGTTATTCAAGGTCGAAGAAGTGAACATTTGACTTGGTACTTAGAAAATTTTCAAATATGTTTGATTTTCCAAACTTCCACCTCAAAATTCATCATGATCAAAGCTTCAGATTGAAAAGTGATCAACATGAAAGTTGTTCCCCTTGATCTCACCTTTCCAAAAATTCCAACATCACCTCATTTGGCAAAGAAATGAAGGACTTGGGCATGTGTTCTTTTCAAAGGATCATTTTGATGGAGTTAACATTAACTTTTCAATCTCCATTGCACGAGTACATCACATGATTTCAGCATTGCACGTTGGTGATTTTGGACCTGATAGCATCATTTGATAGGCCTATCATACGGCCATGCAAGCATGCAAGAAGATTGCTAAGTTTGGTAAATTTTGGAAGTGTGTGAAAATCAAATGTAGTGCCCATAAATACAACCCTCTTGGCTCAGAATTAAGGACCTCACACCCTAGCTTTGAACCTACAATCCAAACCCTCACCATTAAAGGATAATCTTGAAAGTTTTCATTTGAAAATCGAGCTTCAAATCTGATTCTGTTTTGAGATTGAAACTCCAAGAGTCCAAGCTTTTCCTTGATCCAATTCATCTCCTACAAGCTTCTTAAGCTAAGCCAATGTCAATTTGAAGCAAGATCAAGCAAGTTTGAAGCTCACTCGAAGGTAATTTTATAGAATTTTCATCTCTTTGATTCTGTCTCAACTATTCACTATTCTTTGTGATTTTTGGTTGGCTGAAGTCCTACCAATGCAGGCAACAAGATTGAGTTGCTTTATGGTCAAATCGAAGCAACTCAGTTCATGATCCTCAAAATTCAATTCCCTGTATCTGTTTATATACTTTGAATTGGAGAAAATTGAGGCCAGATTCACGCTCTTGAGCATTTTTCCTTTAAATCCATGTCTTTTGTTTTTTATTTCTATGATGGTTTGTGGTGGACCAGTCCGGTGAGGTCCACCGGAGAAGAAGACCAGAGCTTTCGTTGGCACCTTCCTAACCATCTGGTCCTTTTAAAATGTTTTAATCTTGGCCCTTGGTTCTGATTACCATTGGTGTGGCGCATTGACTCAGGTCTTTGGTGGAACGCGCGCACTTGGCCACTAGATCCACCACCATTAATGAGGGAGATCTGATGGCCCTTGTTTTTTTTGTATTTTTTGAATTTCCATTCAATCCACTTATTTTATTTTATTCACAGGAATTTCATTTTTAATCCAAAAATCTGGAATTTTTTTCATATTCTGTAATAAAAATAGTTTTTGGATTAATTTTGATATTTTTCATGAATTAAATGTTTTTGTGCAGATTTTTAATTGTTTAAAAATACTTCTGACTTTTCAAAAATCATGAAATTTTTTGTTTAAGGTCCTTTGACCTTATTTGACCTAGGAAAAATCTCTTGGCCATTTATTTGGTGTTTTGAAGAGATTTTAAGTTTTTACCAAATTAAATTGTGTTATAATGTATTTTTAATTTGATTTTTACTTGATTAAATGTATAAAAATTATGTTGAGCCATTTTTATGGTCTTGTGATGTTTGACTAATTGTTTGGGCCTTGGTCAAGGTTGGTTTGACTTTTGTTAGATTAAAACCATTGGATTTAGGGGATTGATGAAATGTACATTTCATCTCCCAAAATGAATGAATGGTTTTAATTTGATAAAATTCCTCCCATGACCAATTTGTGTTTCTCTCATTCCCCTCCCTCTTCATCTTCATCCCTATTATTTTCCATTCCCTCATTTGACGAATGAAATCTCTAATGTATTAAGGCTAATTGGTTCAACAATGACCTTGTGTCAGATGAACCAATATAAGTATGACTGAGATAGGTCCATCCGTCTTGATCTTTTCTTTTAGTGTGTGGTATGTTTTAGGAGTTTGGTTCATTATACCAAATATCTAACATGAATTAACACCTAATATTTTATTTCTCAGCCTCAGATAGTTGTGACTTCTACATAAGTCCAATTACGATTGCATAACATAGAGCTAAGTTTGACCCTAAAGGCATAGCATTCTAGTAAGTGAGATTGTAAGTCTCCCATTCTTCATGGCATTATATGGAAACTTGACATTTTTTCCTTTCATGAGAGCTAATGGCATAATTGTTGAATTATTCAAGTTGAAGCCCTTCTCATGGAAGATGTCTTGGTTTAAGGATCCATGCTTATGAATGGATGGTTGAACGTTCTCCAAAGAATGACTTAATCAATTAAAAAATACCACTAACACTTTACTAACCTTAGACTAACATTTGACTAACTCTTATTAATATTGCTTTACTTTCAAGTCATTTACCTTATGCAATTTAATTTTCAGTCATTTATCATTCATTTCCATTTACATTTCATTTAACTTGTTTATGTTTATGCCACTTTCACTTTGCTCATTTGAGCCATATCTTATGATTGTATATATTGTTTTTGCATTTTTATTTTGTTTATGGTCTTAGGACCTTATAACAATTAATAAACAACAAAAACCCTAAATAATATTTGGTGGACTGTTGATCTTGATCTGAACTTTTGGACTTAGGATTAGGCAACATTCCCTGTGCAAAAAGGACTTCTCCAATGCCAACATTCTGAGACCAAGTTATTATGAACCAAGCCTTCATCTGATGCAAGCCTTGAACTTTGTTTGAATTCATCTGTTACTTTGTCTTAGTACTAATTGTCATTTTGATCTTGTGTCTGATGCTTCGTTCTGGGTTTATCAAGGAATATTTCATCTAATACATGAGAAGACAAAGAATACTGCTAGCTATGGGATTTACTTGCTTGGATGTGGCTATCTTTATTTGATGCCTTGATCTTCATGATGTCTGGATATTGCTAATTGCTTGTGGATTATTGCTTGATTCAAAGTCCCAAGGGAAAATGGGTTTTCTATATGACATTCTTATCTGTTGAATTTGCATCCCATTGGCCAGATCTTTTTAACTCTTAACTTTTAATTTTATGTTTAGGGTAGCCTCTTCATCTTCTCCCACTTCTTAAATTTCAAAATCTCTCCCCCTTTTCAAAAACAGTCATTGCTTGTGATTTCAAATATAGACGTTATTTCAAATAGAAACTATGGCCTGATGCCAATGGATTTTCAAACTTTTTTCTTAAATCAAAATTGTAAATAAAATTAATCATATTGACTTAAAATTTCAAAAGAAAAAAAAATAACAACTTCATTCAAATTATTGGCCCTTTGCGCCCTTTTCATTTAAACTTTTGTTAAAAGCAATTCACCAACTTTGAAATTGTTACCATGAGATACGATGTTTTAATCCCTCATTTTTATGTTGGTACGTAGGCAGAAGTCCGAAGGTCTTGTCAAACAAAAAAATATAATCAATGAATTATTTTCGCATCCCACACTCTATTTTTCTCAAACATTTTTTATACCAAACACATATGCAGACATAAAAAGGGCTCCCTAGGAGTACCTAGGATAGTTTGGGTGCTAACACCTTCCCTCTGTGTAACAAACCCCCTTACCTGTAATCTCTGGCATTTTATTAGTTTTGATTTGAAAACTTCTTATTCTTGGGTTTTGTTCGTACTTTTCCCTTTTCCTTTGGAAACAATAAAAGTGTGGTGGCAACTCTGATTTTATTGGCGTTAAGCTTATCCATAGCTTGATGGTCATGAATTTACTGCTACAGTTGGTCAGTGACTTTACCTCCCCAACAATTCGTCATTCATCCTTGAAATTTGATTGACGAGTTGCTCCCCAAGCAGTTCATCATTTATCTCCAATAAAGCTGATGTGTTGTTCTCTTTGTGGTTCATCATTTATCCCCAGCTAGGGATTTACGATATTCTTTTGCATCTGTGTTTGTCAATGAGTCTTGGATCCTTGTGAAACCTTTATTTGTTTTACGGATCTGATTGATTTCTTCTATACATTGGAATTGGTTTATTTCTCAATTTTCAAGAAGCTCCTGATTGTAAGAATTGGTTGTTAATTTGAATCCTCGTGTGACCTTTGTTTTGTCCCAGCAGATTGTTGAATCCCCAATGAAGGCCCTACAGAGTTTGATTTTCGATGAAATCACCAACATTTTTCCTAATCCCCACTCAGAGTTTTTCCTCTTATTATGACTTGGATCCCTGGTGGAGTTTCATCTTTTGATAGAAGTTCTCTTCATTCAGACATATTTTGATTCTGAGCAGTATTGATGTTGTCCCCTATAGGGTTGTCTCCCATTTGATATGGTGTCGACCTAAAATTCCCCGTAGTGCTAACTTGTTGTATCCCTCAGCTTGAGATGTGGATCTTCAGCAGATCTCCTTTATCCTTAGTATGTTTGGTTGATATTTTCAGCAGTGCTTTCTTCCTCCCGCAAAGTTTGCCATGTTTGGTTGGATGCATGTTCTCCATGTCTTTCCTCAGCCAGAGTTGAATTTATTCTGAGCTAGATGATTTATTTTCATCCCTGGAAGATTCTCTCCAGTTGGTGTTTCCATTTTGTTGAGATTAGCCGAATATCTAGTTGTGATGATTTCAAATCCTCATTTATTTATATCCTTTATGCTCATTTGTCAGCATAATCATATGCATACTCATGCATAAAACACAACATCAGATATTTCATTGTGTATTTTTATCGCATTGACTTTTCTTCTGATCTTCTACTTTGATTATATTATTTCCCCATTCAGATTTGGTGTGCCTGTCCTCCCTCAATTGTAGAGTGTCAGCCCCTTAAGCAGAAAGAGTTTATCCTTTCTTCTTCTCCGTGAGTTATTTCCTCGTGGATGATTATTATTTCAGTTTCCTCCCTAGTTCATTATCTTGATGAAACCACTCCCCATTGAGTTATATCCTCCATTGGTCCCCAAGAGTTTATTAGCTAGTAACAAGTAATATCCTTTTTGATATTGAACCCTTTACCTGTATTCCCCAGCAGATTCATTTTTACGTTTCCCCAACAAGTTTATCCTTGACATGTTTACCCTAATCGGTGACGGATATTCTTCCTGTCTAGTATTCTACCTAGTAAAAGGTAGTTATAATTCCTATTATTTCCCCAGAGAGTCTATCCTTGATATGTTCACTTTAACCGGTGATGGATTTTCTCTTCTTTATGGTATTCTACCTAGTAAAAAGGTGGTTGTAATTCCTATTTGCGGTATTCTGTCCAGTAAATGGTAGATATAAATCTAGTAACCGGTGATGAATATTCTTCCCTCTGGTATTCTACCCAGTAACCGGTAGTTATAAATCCTATTTTTGTTGGTGGTCTATCCTTGATATGTTCATCTTAACCGGTGAGGGATATTCTTCCTCTTTCCCCAGGTGGTCTATCCGTGATATGTTCATCTTAACCGATGGAGGATATTCTTCCCTTTGAGTTTATCCTGGATATGCTCACTCTAACCGGTGACAGATACTCTCTCTTTGGTCTTCTACCTAGTAAAGGTAGTTATAATTCCTATTTTGTTCCCTTTTCCCCAGTAGGTTATTCTTACCTAGTAACCGATAATGAATATTCCTCATTTTTCCCAATGAGTCATCCTTGGTATGTTTATCCTAACCGATAACGGATGTCCCTCTGTCCTAGTGTATTATCTTCCTACCCAGTAACCTTTGGTAGATAATATGTATCAATTACTCATGTGCTGAAGTTTTTCTTTCCTAGTTGAGTTTGGGTTCATATTTCTTTGTGAAAACGAATTTCCTTTGGCTTAAGTATTTTAGCTTTGAACTGTTCAACTCTCGTCCCCTACAGATAGCTTTATTCCCAGTCTGAGTCTTTCCACTAATTTGTTTTCATTGAAATCCCCTCATGTCTTCAACAAATTTTAAGTCGTAGGCTGGCCTACGCATAACTTTTTATCCCCAGATTCTCTGTCTCCTCAGTGAGTTTTCCTTATGGAATGATTTGTACTCCTGTGGATTTCCAGTCTCTCCGAATTCTTTTCCTTTGTGGGAATATATTCCCCACAATGATTATTTTTACAATCATATCATATGCATCATGAGGTCTCTTAGAGAGCAAAATTTGTTTCTTGATGTTATTATTTAATTAAGTCCGTTCTACTAAGTTGATATGGAGATTTTAACCTTCACATATTCACCCAACACCCCAATTTGACCCCAAGATCCCTCATGCTATCTCATCATTTGCATTGGCTTTGAGATCACACCTTGGTACCATCCTCACTCCTCATTCATTGGGTTTGCATTGGGAGAGATCACGTAGCAAATTTGATTGTATCATGCTTTATTTTCTTTTGTTTACTAACAAAAATACCAAAAATATGTCTTGTATAGTGTTGTTTCTTTTGTAGGTAATGTGTGTGTCCACCTATGCCTCATCAAGCTCATATCTAGGGTTTGAGAACCTCAATGCAAAGATATCAATCAAGGAAAGGTTGACAAGGGTTCTAAGCATCATATATGGATCCCCATGTTCTTTATTTGTCAATTTGATCAAGAATCCATCAAGAGTTTGAAACTTGTTTGCCTGGAAAGCCCTAATTCATCTAGGTATCCTCTATGACTTCCTCAATAAGTTTATTCAATAATTGGTCAAATAATTCAAGGGATGCTTCATGAAACATCATCTTAAACATACATTATCCTCCATGAGCCCAAAAAATCAAGATAACTTCATGTTTGCAAGTTGGTTCAAAGAGGTTGACAAGAGAAAGTCAACTGGTCAAATCTAGGGTACCCTAGACCCTATCTCCTACAATGTTTGTCATATGAAAATGATTCCAAGATCAAAGTTACTCTTTATGACATTCCAAACAACTCTAATGTTGGAATCAAGAGATAAATTTTCTTGTAAAGTCATTATTTATGGTGAAAGATTATAGGTCATTTTGTTTGTGCCCTAGTTAGGAGGTCTACTTCTAAAGACCATAACTTGCTCAATTTTTATGATATGAAAACCATCCAAGTTTCATGATAAAATTAAAGATGTCTTATCCAACTTTTCTTCTTTAAGCAATGTCAAATTCAACTTTCAATTGCATGTGCGAAGAGGAAACGTTATAGGTAATTTTGGGCCATCATCATTGAACAAGAAATTTTCCTCAACTTCTAAAATCCATAACTCCCTCATGCAATATCCAAATGGTGTCAAATGTTTGACCAAATTAAAGAGTAATGAAAGATATACAACTTTTATTAAGGAATCATTTTCATCTGAAGCTCATAGAAAAAGTTATTCAAGGTGGAAAAAGTGTTCATTTGACTTTATACTTATAAAATTTTCAACTATGTTTGATTCCTCCAACTTCCAATTTAAAATTCATCATGATACAAGATCCAAATGGAAAAGTATTACATCAAAGTTGTTCCCCTTTATGTTACCTTTCCAAATCATCCAAGATCATGTCATTTGAGCATTTTTGAAGGACTTGCGCATGGGTGTAATGCATGGCCTAATTTGGTAAGTTCCATGATCAATTTTCATTTCCCTAATGCATGACTTCATGCCATTGTTTCAGGTTGGTTTACACCTCATTTTGGACCATTCCCAATCATTTCATGGGCCTATCACACGCCCATGCAAGCATGCAACCAAGAGTTGCTATTTTTGTACAAAATTGGAAAGTGTGCGGAAAGCAACTTGCAAGCCTATAAATACATGCCATGTTGCTCAGAATTAGGGACCCTTGGCCCAAGCTTCGACCTAAAAACACCCACACCCTCATTTGATAAAACACCTTGAGGATTTCTCTTGAAATCGAGTTTGAATTCCCCTTCTATTTTGGGATTGAAACTCCAAGGGTTCAAGCCATTTTTGCATCCAAATCATCTCCTGCAAGTGGATAGAAGTAACCCAAGCCAAATTGAAAGTCAGATCGAGCTCGATTGAAACAAACCGAAGGTGAATTTTCAGATTTTTCTCCTCTTCGATTCTCCCTCATTTCTCCTCCATTTTGATTGATCTTTGGTTTTATGAAGACATACCAATGTAGAAAATAAGATTGAGTTGCTTTTAGGTCAAACGGAAGCAACTCAATTCATACTCTTAAAATTTCATATCCATGTATCTTTCAAAATACTTGGAATTGGAAGAAATTAAGGTCTGAATCGGATTCTTGGTGATTTTCTCTTTAAATTAGTGTACTCACTTTTCATTTTCAAGGAGGTTGGTGGTGGACCAGTCCGGTAAGGTCCATCGGAGAAGAAGACCAGAGCTAGGGCTCCAGTGATGTGTTGGCACCTTTCCGACCATCTGATCTAGTTTAAATGTTTTAATCATGGCCCTTGGTTTTGACTACCATGCGTGTGGCGCGTTGACTAGGTTCCATCATGGACAAAACACGCGTGGCCATCAGATCTCCCACCTTAATTAATGAGGGAGATCTGATGGCCCTTGTTTTTTTACATTTTATTTTAATTTCTGATTTTTCTTTTAATCCCTATATTTTATTTAATCATATAAATTTCATTTTTAATCCAAAAAATATGGGAATTTCACCAAAAATCTTTAAATATTTTCCTTTTCCATATTTCGAATTAAAATCATTTTTTGGATTAATTTTGATATTTTTTGTGAATTACATGATTTTTGAGTTGTTTTTAAATATTTTAAAATACTTTTGACTTTCCAAAAATTGTGAAATTTGTTGTCTAAGGTCCTTTGACCTAGGATAAATCCCTTGGCCATTTATTTGGTGATTTGAGGGGATTAAAGGTTTTGTCCATTTAAAAATTCATTTTAAAATTGATTTTTAATTGTTTAATTGTTTAAAAATATTGTTGAGCAATTTAATTGACCTTGTGATGTTTAACTTTCTGTTTGGCCTTCGCCATGGTAGATTTAACTTTTATTTGACCAATACTATTTGATTTAGGGGGTTGATGAAATGTACATTTTATCCCTCAAGATTAATGGATAGTATTCATGAGATGAATTTCCTCTTGATATCAATTTGGATTTCTATTTCCCCTCCTCTCTTCATCTTCATCCCTATTCTTTCTCAATACATCATTGACCAATGATTTCTCTAATGTCCAAATGCTAGTTGATTCATCAATGACCTTGTGTCATATGAATTAACACGAGCTCGATTGAGATAGGTCAATCCCATCTTTATTTTTGTGTGTGGTATGTTTTAGGATTTGGTTCTTTGTACCAAGTCTCTAACATGCATTAAATCCAATATCTTTATTGCCCGACCTCAGATAGTTATGGCTTCTACATAAGTCCAATTACGATTGCTTAACATAGAGCTAAATTTGTCCCGCAAGGCATAACATTCTAGTAAGTGAGATTGTGAGTCTCCCATTCTTCATGTTATTGTGTGAAGACTTGACCCTCTTCCCATTCATGAGAGCTAGTGGCATTCTTGTTGATTTATCCAAGCTAGAGCCGTTCTCATGAATGATGTCTTGGTTCATGTATTCATACTTGTGAATGAATGGTTGAGTGTTATCCAAAGGATGACTTAAACAATTAAACTTTTCACTAAACTTGACTAACCTCTTATTACCAATCATTGTCATTTACATTTCATGCAACTTATTTATGTTTAAGTCATTTTCACTTTTGCTCACTTGAGCCATATCTTGTGATTGTATATATTGCATGCTTTTTATTTTGTTTATGGTCTTAGGACCTTAGAATACTTAATAACAACAAAAAAACTCTAAAAAACTATGTTGGTGGACTATAGGACTTGGTCTGAGCTTTTGGACTTAGAAGTAGGCAACATTCCATATGCTTTGAAGACTTGGCCAATGCCAATATATTGAGACTAAGTTATTCTTGACGGTGCCTTTCATATGATGCAAACCCTAAGTGCTCTTGGTTCATCTGTCACTTTGTCTATGTGCATGATTGTTATAATATTATTATTGTTGATGTTTGATGATTGTTTCTTTGAGTTTGCCAAAGAAATATTTCATCTGATACATTTGAAGACACTGAAGACTGCTTGCTATTGGAATGGTTGCTTGGATATTATGTCTATGTTTATTTGATTCCTTGGTCTTCATATGGTTTGCTTGGGTATTTCTTTTGCTTGTTGCTTGCTCAAAAGTCCAAAGGAAACGGGTTTCTATCTGACATTCTTGTCTTGTGGATTACATCTGATTGGTCAGATCTTTTCAATTCTTAACTTTTAATTTTTTTTATAAGGTAGCATCTTCATCCCCTCCCACTTATTTAATTTAAAACCTCTCCCGCTTTTCAAAACCTTCTTTGTTTGTGTTTTCAACTTAGACACGTTTTAATGATTATAAACTTTGGGCTTATGCCATTGAATTTTCAAACATTTTCTTAAATCAAACTTGAAAATGAACTTAACTATACTGACTTTAATTTCAAAATATAAAAACAATTAATAACCCCATTCAAATCTTTGGCCATATTTGTGCCTTTATCTGCTAAAGTTTTGTTAAAATCAATTCACCAACCTCTTTGAAATCTTTACCACAAACTACGGGGTTTTGATCCCTCAGTTTTATGTTGGTATGTAGGCATAAGACTGAAGGTCTTGTCAAACACAAAAATGTAATTAATAAATTATTTTCTCATCTCCCCATTCTATTTTTTTCTTAAACACCTTTTCAACCAAAACACTTGCACACAAAAAAGGGCTCCCTAGGAGTACCTAGGACACTTTGGGTGCTAATACCTTCCCTCTGTGTAACCAACCCCCATACCTGTAATCTCTGGCATTTTACTAGTTTTGACTTGAAACAAATAAGGCTAAATGGCGACTCAGATTTTTCAATTGACGTCGGGTTTATCCATAGCTCGATGGTCACGAATGCACCACTACAACTTAAACCCTCTGGTTCAAGACTTTCTTACTCTAGTCATTGCTCAAGACTTCCTGCTTAAACCCCATGGTACAAGACTTCCTTGCTCAAACTACCTAGAATAAGACTTCCTACTTAAACCCTTGGTTCAAGACTTCCTTCCTCAAGCACACAAGCAAGAGACTTCTTCTACTTCAAAAAAAAATGTTTAGTAGACAAGATAACTACTATACTTTGATACACAATCAAAAGTATAACAATTATGCAACAATCACAAATGTTTTCAACCTTTCTAAGATTTCTAAGATAAATCTAAGATAAGAAATCTTAAGATCTTATGCTATATCAGTTACAATAACAACTCAAAATTATGCTAAGATCTTTCTATATGCTGTGATATTGTAACCTTCTTTTGAGTCTTCAGCTTCCTTTTATAGACATAGAAAAAGAGTTGTTGGATGTTTTAACAACAACAGACCTAGTGAAGAAGTATTCTAAGAGAGACGTTGGAGACTTCCATCTGGTCAGAAGCTTTATCCACTTAATAATAACGTTGTTCTCAATATCTTTCATCACACTAGGTATCTACCAAAAGGTAGAACATTTTGAAGGTGTCACATCCCTTTTTTTCTTCAACCTTGCAAAATGAAAACCCTGGTTAACTTTGATAAGACAAGAACAATTTGGTTCAGGGTACGAATCATATGGTCACTTTGATAAGACAAGAACAAGAACATCAAATATGAATGCAATACTTTTCTAAAGAAAAATAAAAAGTGGTTATCTATTACATGGTCTGATTCAGATGATGAAAGTGAAGGAGAAACAACCAACAAAGTGATGGCTTTCACTGGAAAAAATGTGCCTGGAGGTGGGTCTAGTGGTTAGGACATGACTGATGAAGAGTTTGATTCAAAATATAGGCTTATATACACCATGTGGGAGTAAGCATGCATAATTGTGGGCCAACAAAATAAAAATGTAGGTGCACTTCATAAGAAAAAGGATAACCTCGTCTCAACCATATCAGATCTAGAAGAGGAAGTTATCGTGTTAAATTCCAAGGTTGAACATATGAAAAAACATGTGTGTATGTTGAACAATGGTTTTGATATGTTAGATAAGATCTTGGAAAATGGAGAAAAGAAGGTTATAGGGATTGACTATAGCTACTTGAACAAAAGGGTGAAAATTCTAACTAATAAGGTTGTTGCTCATGAAAAGAAAACTGGGTTTTTGAGGAAGGACCACATGTTGCAGCATCTTGCTCAACATATGTCCCCTCACATCAAAAGAAACAAGAAATCATCTCGGAAGCGTCACCAGTATGGAAGATATGGCCATATAAGACCTTTTTGTTAAAAATTGTATGGATATCCCTAATCTTATATTTAGCCAAGGTACAAAGGAAAGAAATAGAAGAAAACTCAATCAAAGAAGGGGTGGAAACCTAAGAAATTGATCTATTATCTTATAGCTCATACATCCCTTAGAGTTTCCTCAAGAGAAGATTGGTATTTTGATAGGGGGTGTTCTCGGCACATGATTGGACAAATGGCATATCTTGAAGAGTTGATACCCTACTCAAATAGCTATGTAGCTTTTTGTGATGAAGCGAAAGGAAGAATCAATGGTATATACAAACTGATTAATCCGGGTTTACCTATCCTTAAGGATGTCTTGCTAGTAGAAGGTCTAACTGCAAATTTGATCAGCATTAGTCAACTATATGATCAAGGCCTTAATTTCAAATTCAACAAGTTTAAATGTATTATCACCAAAAAAGGGAGAGAAGTGCTTATGAAGGGTTTTGGGTCCAAGGAAATTTGTTATATGTGGATATCTCAGCACTCATCTTATTTGATATCCATGGTTGGCGAAACTAATTTATGGCACCAAACACTTGGTCATCTCAACCTCAAAAGCATGAAGAAGATCATATCTGAAGAGGCCATCAGGGGTTTATCTAATCTAAAGATTGAAGAAGGAAAAATATGTGGAGATTTCCAAATTAGTAACCAGACCAAGAAATCCCACAAGAAGCTCCAACATTTGACCACCTTAAAAGTTCTTGAGTTACTTTATATGGACATCATGGGGCATATGAAAGTGGAGACTCTTGGTAGACAGAGATATGTATTTGTCTATGGGGATGATTTTTCATGGTAAACATGGATTAACTTCATTAGAGAAAAATTTAACACCTTTGATATTTTGAAAGAGCTATGTTTATGTATTGAAAAGGAAAGTGAATTGAGATTGTAAACATAAAGAGTGACCATGGCAAGGAATTTTAGAATTTAAAACTCTCTAATATTCCTCAAATGAAGGGATCAGTCATGAGTTATCTGCTCCTATCACACCTCAGTAAAAAAGAGTTGTAGAATGCAAGAATAGAACTCTGCAAGAAGCTTCTAAAGTCATGTTGCATGCCAAGAATATTCCTTACCAATAGAGTGACCATCAGATCTAAAACGAAAGATACTTTGTATGAGATTTAGAAACGAAGGAAACCCAATGTTAAATGCTTTCGTGTCTTTGGTAGTAAGTGCTACATCTTAGAAGATCATGAACAAAGAATAAATATGGATTCAAAGAGTGATGAAGCGATATTCCTTAGTTATCATGTCAATAGCAGAGCCTAAAGGGTGTACAACGTTCGTACCAAGACAATGATGGATCCATTATTGTTGTCATTGATGACAACCATGAAGAAAAAGATGTTGAGGATGAAGATGATGTTTCCCCCTAATAGACATATTTCCCAACAGATGTCCCACCCAAGGGACCATCCATAAGAATTCAGAAGTATCATTCTATTGAAAATGTCATAGGAAATATGAATGAAGGAGTCATCACCAGATCTAGAGATATGATTTCCAACTCTTACTTCATCTCCAAGATTGAACATAAGAATGTAAAATAAGCATTGTTTAATGAATTCTACATAAGTGATATGCAAGAAGAAATATGCCAGTTTATAAGGAATAATGTACGGTAATTAGTTCCAAGACCTGACGATGTCAATGTCATTGGCACTCAGTGGATATTCATGAACAAATAGGATGAATGTGGTAATGTAACAAGGAATAAGGAAAGGCTAGTTCCTCAAGGGTACACTCAAATAGAAGGAGTTAATTTTGATGAGACATTTGTTCCAGTTTCTAAACTTGAGTCCATTGAATTATTGCATGGAATCTCATGCAAGATGAAATTCATATTGTTTCAAATGGATGTAAAAAGTTCCTTTCCGAATGGGTATCGTAATGAAGAAGTCTATGTTGAGAACCCAATGGGGTTCATTGATCCCATCTTTCCTAATCATGTGGAGAAGTTGAAGAAAGCTCTTTATGGATTTAGACAAGCTCCTAGAGCTTGGTATGAGAGGCTAACTAATTTCCTGATCAATAATGGATACTATAGAGGAGGAATTGACAAAACTATATTTGTGAAGAATGATGGATGGAATGTCATGATAGCCCAATTCTATGTTGATAACATATTATTTTATGGAATGTCAGACAAGATGGTGGAGCATTTGGTTCAAAAAATTCAGTATGAGTTTGAGATGAGTCTTGTGGGTGAGCTCACTTATTTTATTGGGCTTCAAGTAAAAAAAAATGGAAGACGGTATTTTTGCATCTCAAAGAAAGTATGTAAATAGCATGGTGAAGAAGTTTGGTCTTGACAATGCAAGCAATAAGAGAACTATAGTTGCTACTCATTTGGAGCTGTCAAAGGATGAAAGTGGAGTTGATGTAGTTGTTAGTCTTGAGTATGTAGAAATTGATAACGATTTGGATGACATTTTCACTAAGGCCCTAGATTTAATAAAGTTTAAATAGTTAAGGGTTGCTCTTGGTGTTTGCATTTGTGACAGCATGTAACAGTCAAAGCTAGGGAAGCGTGCAAGGAGACCAATCAACTATCTCTCTCCTATATTCTATGGTGCACATGAAATGAGACTGATTGATTATTTTTCAAATACTATATTTATCTAGTCCTTTTTTACAAGAAAGAACAACCTTCACTTATCTCTATCTTGCTTTCAGCAAACTGTTCTTTATTTTATTCCTAAAGTGCTTATTACTTTCAATATAAGTCAAAATCATGAGAATCCAATGACGCGTTCCCCCAACAAGGGAATTAATATCATTAAAGCTATTGGTAGATTTCTTAAGACTGAGAAAAATAAGACCAAGGTAGTTTGTTCCACTTCTTCTGCAAAAGTTATGGATACACATGTTGGACCATCTGGTGGAATATCTATGCCTGATAAGAAATCTGTGAACAAGATGAAGTTCTTGAGGAGGAAGCCTATTCAAGCAAGTGGTTATGATTTAGATGTTGTTGAAGACTATGTCACATTCCTCTATTCTAGTGGAAGGATTGGGTAGTGATGTTGAAGGTATTGTTTACCTTCAGTTTGGAAGTTTCTTTTTTCTTTTTTCCCATTGTATTTGGGCATGTTTTGTTTCCTTGTTATGGATATGTAATAATTATTTTGGATTTTGTTACCAATAATTATCCTGATGCTCTAGCATCATGTTCAACATTTTTCATAATGATTGTTAATGTTAGTCCATCCTTAATCTATTGCATGTGCTAACATACTGACCTATGAGATGACGGAATGATTTTTCTGAGGAATACTCTTGTCAAATATGGAAAAAAGGAAATAATAGGCATGGTGTGATGAATGGTGCGACTACTAACTACGGTCTTTGTGAGTTGGTGTATGAGTGCTGATTTTTGCTAAGTGACTTTGTTGACTGCCTCTGTTGTGCTTAGTACTAACTTGTACTAATTGTATATGTGTACACACATGCTGAACGATATGAACCTCAACTCTCTATTTGTGGTGTACTTAATGCTTATATTATAGTTCACATCTTATATATTTCTGAAGAATGTTATTTTGCCAAACTTTTCCAAAGGGGGAGATTGTTGTTCCATTTTTGATTTGTTATATTATGCAAAACAACATTGTATGAACACATGTTGAACATGATCTTCTAGATGGTGTGGCACATTTGGACCCAACTACTTTTGTGAAAAATGAACAAGTGTGGAAACATATGTCCTAACATGTGCCTCGTGTGTGCAGAAGAAGTTGTTTCTATATGTACGTGTTTTCAAATGTCTATAGTGCATGTTTATGTTACTTGTGCAAAAAGGGTTCTTTCTATAAGAAAAAGATTTGGTTATGCATATAGCCTTATGTTTTTATGATAATAATTCATAGACTCTTAAAGAACAATTTTGTATCCTAATCATTTTGCTTAGTATGCAGATACTAGATACAAGTTCTGACGATGACTGAATGGCATGTGATGTCATCAGATTCTGAACCTAGTGCACTCTGACTCTAAGATATGTGGTTTATGAGATAATCAAGCTCTGGATTCGGTAATCAAAACTTCTGATTTTTTTCATCTAAAGCTTTGCTACTCTGAAGCTTCTGACGCTGATATGCTCTAGAGTCTTACGCTCAAACAACTCTGAACTGTGTCACCAGACTCTAAAGACCAGGTTTTGATGAATTGGATCAAGACTCTGAAGACCATGTTTCTAAAGGTTCACTCAACCATACTCTTACTCTTCTTATATGAATTATTTATCATCTATAAATTAGAAGCCTTAAAATATTGAAGATAAGATCAAAAGGTTTTACATGAGAAAAATAGTACATAGTACAAGATCAAATATTCATCCGCTACACTAATTTTGTGGGCTAAGAAATGTACTTTTATACCATTTTATCTCCCATTTTCACAAGCCGTTATACAAGGATTCAACTGCATTTTGGTATTCCAATTCTACCTTCCAATAGATCTCTTCATTGCCTATATAAAGAAGACATAGAAGAATGTAAAAGTGCTACACACTCTAAAGAAAGTATCATATACGTGAACAATGCACTTTGTGAAACATTTAAGAGAAAAGAAACACACAAAAGAACTTTTGTTCATACTCTTCATAGAATATATTTTGAGTGATACACTTATAATTAATTTGTGTATCTGCTTTCTTAGAAGCACTTTGTAAACACACTTTATATCTCAATATGTTTGATTGTATTTCCTTGAGTGACTAGGGTTTAGTCAGTATTGATCAAGAAGACATTGACAATTGGTCTTCGTGTTGTAATCAAGTTTGATTATAGTGGATTAAGTGTTAATGTAAGCCCTAGAGGCCAATACTTTTGGTACTTGTATCAAATTATATATTAATAATAAAAGGTTTTTTCTTTATTATATTTGTTTAATAAATTCGCTAGAATAACTAGTCCGTTTAATGTATCAAGTGCGACTTGATCATGAGATCCCATTAAACATAAGCACATTATTCTTAAAGTATTTGATCATCCATAGGTTACACAAATGAGATCGATCAATTTATATATATGATATAAGTAATTCTGATGCAAAATATGGTATATATGATATATTGTTTCTATTTCATTCATTCAAACACTTAATGATTGTTATTCCTCTAAGCGATCTATGGTCATTTGCTTCAGAATCCGATATTAGTATGGTGAAGCAATGATGTGTTAATCAATCATACTGAATTATTAATCGAGGTGTGTTTGACGATATGAAATTGTTGCATTAGGTTTTATGATGGTACAAGGGTTGTGCTGTCAAAGAGTTATGAGAATAGGATTGTGACTGCACAAGAGTTGTGCTTTAAAGTATCAAGCGTTGATGCGAAAAACAATGTCGGTTTCAAATGAATTATATATTAAAATTTTGCGTCAGGGCACTTCCCCTAACAACCCTACAGGGGGCGCTTCCCCCTTGACCCCCGTCCGCTAAACGGTCAGCGGAACCCCGGCTAACTCTGTGTAGTATGATCAATCGCCGAAATTTAATTTGGTTTATTTAATTAACAAAATTTAAATTAATAATAATAATGTGTTTATTATTATTGTCTTGTGGTGATCAGTTATGGCCTTAGTTTTCCTTTATTTTGTTTTTGGGATTTTAAAATATAGCCTGCGTGTCGTGCCTCTCTTTTAATCTCTTAATGTAACTTATTTTCTCATCTCACTCCCACGTATGTAAAACGAGTTTCTTTTATGTAATGTAATATTATGAAGAAATCGAAGAATATAATATCAAAGGGGGACAACTTTGAAGATCTTTCTTGGAGAAGCTTAGATCGTTATTAAGTTAGCTTAGGTTTTCTCGTTGACTTGGGATAGAAATTGTGCCAGGGGCCATAAATATTTCATTTTGTATGTATGTTGATGCATGTGAATGTATATTGATGCATGTGAGAGACTATTTATATGATAAATAAGCTGGTAAGATCAAAATAATTGTAAATTCCCTCAAATTAAATATTAAGTTTGTATTTTCCAAGTTTTAGCACTCATCAATACTAGTATCAAATAATGTAGGTTTCACCTATGCGAGGTGCATGTTCTATATTAGTAAGGTGCGATGGGATAATTGTAATATCCAATTGCTAAAAAAATCGGTCAAACTTAACTAAATAAATTATAATAAGATTATATACATTTAGAAGCAAGAGTTGGAAATGATCCATATGATGGATTGGAATAAGGAGTTATTCACCCAACTAAAATATTCGAGAGTTGTATTAGATAAAATTGGAAAGAGTTCCTACCTAAATAATCTAGTTTTGTGGAATCCTCCTACGCGGACTTAAAACAAAGTGAAATGTGGATCTCGACCCACTAGAAAATCTTCCAATGGGATTTCCCGAATCAAATGGTGAGGGTCATTTATTTTGAGGAAAATAGTGGGAGCATATTTATTAAAGGCCTAATTGAGTATGTTATTTTAACGATACTTATATTTTCATATTTTTCCATGTAGATTACCATGAAAACAAACACTTCTAATAACATTTTACAATCAAACCTTGATAAGGAAAAATTGTTTGGGACAAATTTTCTGGATTGGCACCGAAATCTGAGGATTGTCCTCAAGCATGATAAAAAGCTGTATGTCTTTGAGGAACCTGTTCCTGAAGAGGAGCTTCCTAGTTCTGCACCTAAGGAAGAAAGAGAAGCTTATAAGAAGCATGTCTACGATTCCAATGAAGCTGCTTGCCTCATGCTATCTACCATGAACTCGGAGTTGCAAAAGCAACATGAGAACATGGCAGCGTTCGATATGATCGGACACCTGAATATGATATATCAAGAGCAGGCACAAAATGAAAGGTTTGAAATTGCAAAAGCTTTTTGAGGGAGCCCTTGTAGGTCCCCATGTGCTCAAGATGATTGGGCATGTGGAGAACCTTGAGAGGTTGGGTTTTCTCCTCGGAAAGGAACTTGCGATTGATTTGATCTTGCAATCGTTTCCAGAGAGCTTCAGTCAATTTGTCCTTAATTTCAACATGAATGATATCGACAAAACTCTTCCTGAATTGCTAGGCATGTTAAGAACTGCTGAGCCGAATCTGAAGTCAAAAGAGAAGTCCATTCTAATGATCAAAAATGGAAAGAAACATAACAAAAGGCCCACCTAGCAGGGTGGTAAAAGGAAAGGCAAGGAAGTTGCCAAACCCAAACCCACTGCTCCTGCTTTGAAGCCTGTGGAGGCATAGCAAAGGATGACACTTGTTTTCATTGTGGTAAGACCAGACACTGGAAGAGAAACTATCCAAAGTACTTGGAAGATAAGAAGAATGGAGCAGAGACTTCAACTTAAGGTATTTTTGTTATGAAATTAATCTATCTACTTCTGCATCATGGGTATTAGATATTGGATGCGGTTCTCACATTTGTAGCAATGTGAAGGGGCTAAAAAGGATTAGATATTTGGAAAAAGGTGAAGTTGACCTACGAGTTGGCTATGGAGCAAAGGTTGATGCTTTAGGCTTAGGAACTTATGTATTGAATTTACCCAGTGGTTTAATAATTCAGTTAGAGAACTGTTATTATGTACCTACAATTAGCATGAATATTATTTCCGTTTCTTATTTTGACAAGTTTGGTTTTTCATTCATAATAAAGAACAATTATTGTTCCATTTTTTTGAATGAGATATTCTATACTACTACAGAAATGAACAATGGACTATATATCATTGATCTTGAAATGCCTATTTATAACATTAATACTAAAAGGATGAAATCTAATGAGTTAAATCCAACTTACCTTTGGCATTGTCAATTAGGCCACATAAATGAGAACGTATTTCCAAACTCCATAAAGATGGACTCTTGGACTCTTTTTATTATGAATCATATGAGACATGTAGATCTTGTTTAATTGGAAAGATGATAAAGTCTCCATTCACAGGAAAAGGTGAAAGAGCTAATGATTTTTTGGCCCTAATACACACTAATGTATATGGACCACTGAACATACCGGCCAAAGGAGGTTTTCAGTACTTCATCACATTTACTGATGATTTTAGTAAATATGGGTATGTGTATTTAATGAAACACAAATTAGAGTCCTTTGAAAATTTTAAGGAATTCAAGAATGAAGTACAAAACCAACTAGGTAAGAATATTAAAACTCTTCGATCAGATCGAGGTGGTGAATATTTAAGCCTAGAGTTTGATGACCATCTGAAAGAATGTGGGATTCTATCCTAACTTACTCCTCCTTGAACACCCCAATGGAACGGTGTATCTGAGAGAAGAAATTGAACCTTGTTAGACATGGTCCGAGCCATGATGAGTCACACCGATCTTCCAAACTCCTTTTGGGGAGATGCACTATTGATAACAACTTACACACTTAACCGTGTTCCACTCAAAAAGGGTGAGAAGACACCATATGATATATGGAGTGGTAAGAAACCACATATGTCTTACATGAAGATTTGGGGTTGCGAAGTTTATGTGAAATGACAAATTTCAACTAAGCTTGAGCCAAAATCAGACAAATGCTTATTTGTGGGGCATCCTAAAGAAACAAGAGGGTATTAATTCTACAATGCTTCTGAGGGAAAAATGTTTGTCGCTCAAATTGGAGTTTTCGTAGAAATAGATTTTATTTCCAAAGGAATCAGTGGGAGGAAAGTAGAGGTTGAAGAAATTCAATAATCACAAAGCATTGTTACACCTATGGATGAATTAGAGCAGGAAACACAAGTAGTTGTGGAAGAGCAACCTGCTCGAGTAGAACAAGACCAACGTAGGTCAAGCAAAATATATCACTTACCTAAGAGATATGGATATCTCATAATTGATCAAGGTGATGTATTACTCATGGATAAAGATGAGCAGGTGACCTACCAAGAGGCCATAACTAGTCCTGAGTTTGAGAAGTGGCTAGAAGCCATGAAATATGAAATGGATTCCGTGCATACAAACCAAGTTTGGACCTTGGTAGAGCCTCCTATAGGAGTTAACCCTATAGGATGCAAGTGTGTCTTCAAAAAGAATACTGACCTGGATGGTAAGGTACATACCTATAAGGCAATACTGGTTGCAAAAGGATATAAACAAATTCATGGTGTTGACTATGATGAAACCTTTTCGCCAGTTCCAATGCTTAAATATGTTCGGATTTTACTTGCTATCGCTACATATCATGATTATGAAATATGGAAGATGGATGTTCAAAATGCTTTCCTTAATGGGAATCTTCTTGAGGATGTGTACATGACACAACCTAAAGGATTTGACATACCAGAAGAAGCCCAAAAGATATGCAAGTTACAAAGATCAATTTATGGATTGAAGAAAGCTTCCAGAAGCTGGAATCTTTGTTTTGATGAAACAATAAAACAATATGGATTCATCAAGAATGAAGATGAGCCTTGTGTCTACAAGAAGGTTAGTGGGAGCATGATCGTCTTCTTGGTATTTTATGTAGATGACATATTACTCATTGGAAACGATGTCCCTAACTTGCAAAAACTAAATACTTAGTTGGGGAATTTATTTTCTATGAAGGACCTAGGTGAAGCAACCTATATATTAGGAATCTGGATCTATAGAGATAGATCACAAAAACTGCTTGGCCTAAGTCAGAGTATATACATAGACAAAGTGCTGAGACGCTTTAATATGCATGATTCCAAGAAAGATTCATACCTATGAAACATGGTCTGTCTCTATTAAAAACACAATCCCCTTCAACTAAGGAAGAAAGGGATTACATGAATAAGATTCCATATGCATCTGTAATAGGATCTATCATGTATGCCATGTTAGGTACTCGACCAAATGTCTCGTATGCTTTAGGTGCAACGAGTAGGTACCAATATGATGCCGGTGATGCTCATTGGGTAGTGTAAGACCTTAATTTTGACCCTAAGATCCCTCATGGCATCATGTTATTGCACAAGTGCATTGCCTCAAGGATCATAACATGTTTGGCTCCTTAACCCTAGGGTTCGGATTTGTTTGAGTGTTTTGAGACCACCAAGCATGCTTGTATTGTTTATTATTTCTTTTATTATTTGATTACTAACCAAAAGCACAAAAATATGTCACTAACTCTTTTTGTTTTAAAGCTCAATTGATCATGTGCTCCACAATGTTCCTAGGAGGCTCCTAAGCCCAATGCAATGGCTAGATGAAGATGAGAAAAAGCATGACAATGGTCCACAAAGTTCCTAATCATCATATATGTCTCCCAAGTATCTCAATTTTCCAATTTTATCAAGATAACCCAAGAGGCTTGAGAATTGTTTCCCAAGGAAACCCTAATTCCATTGTGTTTTGACTATGCCTTGCCCATGAAGCAATCTCAACCTCTAATCAAATTTAATCAAGGGAAGTTCCTTCATTAATCATTTTATGAATATGTGAGACTATTTGAGGCCCCTCAATCATTCATTCATCAAGATTGGAAGTTTGGCCTTGAGAAGTTGACCAGTCAAGTCATCCGACTAAACTGAGGTCCAATAAGATATAACTTTTGATGTGTTTGTCAAATGAAGATGACCCAAAGAGAAACAATGTTATTAATAACCATATGAAAAACTTTCATGTTCATCCAAAATCCATTTGAAACTTGGAAGGTCATTATTCATTTCAAAACATTATAGGTCATTTTGACTGAAACCCTAATTTTGGGTCAACTTACCAAGGGCATAACTTCCTTAATTTTTATGATTTTTAGGTGAGACCAAATGCATTGGAAATCTTGAGATGTATAATTCAAATGTTATGCTAGAAAAAATTTCATAATCATAAAATAAATACATGTGATAATACAAAACATTACGGGTCATATTGGACCTAATTCATTGAATTTGAAAAAGTACCCAACTTCAAATGCCCATAACTTTGTCATAGAAAATCCAAATGATGCAAACTTTGAGTCTAAATTGACCATTTGAAAATATGCATAACTTATATGTTGAAGAGTTTTTCATTTGAAGCTTGCATCATGAAAACAAAGGGGTTTGATTAAGCTTGCTTTTGGTGAAATTTTTCAAAGTGTTTTGAATATGTTTTGTACTTAGATTTTCACAGCCAATTTTCATCAATTTTCAAATGCCAAATGAATTTTTGCCCATACTTAATTTTATTCTTCATTTCAAGGGCTTTCCAATCATTACTCACATTACTCATTTGGATACACCATTTGGGAGTTTCAAATTTGTTTCCATTTATGTGCATTTTGGTATTTTTATGATATAACTTGAAATGAAAGCTTGTCCAGTCCAATGCACATGACCATTTGCTCTTCACATGAACTCAGCAAGATGTTTCATCCATCATTGGGCCTTTCACACGCCTGTACATGCCCATGCATCCAATTTTCAATTTGCCATGCACATGAAAGAAGTGTGATCAGCTGATGCATTCACCTATAAATAACCACTTCCTCTCATTCATTTGGTAACCTTTTGGAGATCTGAATTGCTGCAGTATTGAAATCATAGCCATACCAAAGGAATTGCTCAAATTTTTTTCACACTTTCGAGCTTGAAATTCAGCATCGTTAGCTGAGCTTCACAGCCTAATTCCTTAGCCTTTCACTTCCCCTACATCCATAGATCAAAGAGGAGCAAGGAACTCAAATAATTCATGGCCAAAAGTGCTTCAATTCAGAGGTATACATTCAAGCTTTTTGGATCTAGAACTCTTAATTCAATGTAGCATTCTTGTGTTTGTGTGGTTTTCTGAAGTCCTCACACTTGAGGCAAGCCATTGGTGCTTTCAATTCACCATTTCATGAGCTTACAGTTTGAACACCATGACCTTCTTCTTCACGTTTCTCTCAATATAGGAAGAGTGAGGAAGATCCAATGGTACATTGATGATCTCCATCACACGAGCTTCATTTCCATGTCCTTGTTTTCTATTTTCATTAAAACTTTTTTCTCTGCAACTGGTGGTAGGAATTGGTTGTCTGGCCGGAGAAGATGGTGGTTTCCACCACCACCGCCATGTGTGCACACTTAAACCATTGGATCACCTTGCCACGTTTTAATCTTGTTCGTTCGTTGTGTTTACTTTATTTAATTCATGTTGTGGCGCGCTTGACTCAGGCATACTGTGTTCCCTATGATCTGGAACTTCCATCAATGCCACGTCAAATAATGAGTTAGATCCTGTGGCGCTGGTGTTTTTCCATTTATTCTATTTTCATTTTATTTTCAAGTAATTCCTTTTATTTTCAAAAATTCATAAAAAATTCATTTGAAGTCATAAAAATATGAGACCAACTCCAAAAAAATTCTAGAAATATCTAGTTTCGTATTTTGATTTTTAATTATTTTTGTGAATTCATTTGATATTTTTCATGGATTATTTTATTTTTAATAGTTTTAATTCATTTTAAAATACTTTCTGACTTTTGAAAAATCCAAAAATATTTTCATAGCATTTATGGATCATGATAAGTCAATAAAAAATAGTCTCATCAATTTCTTATTTGATTTGTGATTATTTGAGATTTTAATTCATATTGTGCTATTTTTAATTGTTTTTAATTGTTTTTTAAATACTTTCTGGTTTCAAAAATTTGTGAGAAAGTTAGTCAAAGTTTGTTTGACCAAATTGAACCTATGAGAATTTAATTGGACTTTTTGAAGTTGATTTGAATTGAATTTGAGGTTTGACCTTATTTGTCTATTTTTTATTTGCATTTTATTTTAATTCAAAAAATACCAAAAAAATACCATTGACTCTTTGACTTGTTATCTCCATTTCTCTTCTGTTTGGTGTTGGTTGATGTTGATTTGATTCACATTTGATCAATTGGATTTGATTGTGATCTTCTTTTTCCCTCCCTTTCATCTTCATCCCTTTCTTTCCATCAATGGCCAATGAGTTAAAGTCTTATGGTTGGTCTTGACAAATGAGAAGTTTAACCTTCTTTGATCCAAACCAAACTCAACTTGATCCATGATCAAGTGAGTTATTTTTTGTCCAAGATAGGTTGCTTCTTGGTCAAGCAAATAACCTAAAGTCAATACAAGGCCCTTCCCCTTTTGTTTTGGCATGGCAAGTTTATGGAGCCTGGCTTACTAGTCATGACCTCTAACTTGTGTTATTTACCTATATTCTTATTGACCGGCCTCAGATAGGTGTGACTACTAAATTAGTCCACTTACAATTGCTTAACATAGCGATACATTGTCTTATGACAAGCTAACATAAGTTTACTAACTACTAACTTTAATTTGAGCATTTAATTTCTTGTCATTTACTTCTAATGTCATTTATTTCTTGCTCAATATTCATATTGATTTTCACTTTGCTCACTTGAGCACATATTTTATGTTTATTTCACTTTTCTTTTGCTCATTTGAGCCCATTACTGTACATAAATATATTGCTATCTTGTGTTGTTTTGTGTTTTGTTTGATTTGAACCCAAATGCAAAAGGAGAAAGGACTTAGAATTAGGACTTACCTATGCTTAAAGGAGTTCAAGAGAAACTAGGCCTCAGGCCTTTAGAATGAAAAATTATTGAAGAGCAACTAGACCCCATGCCTTTAGAATGCTAAAATTCTAAGTTGACTTCAAAGAATTTATCCTCCAAACTTATTCTTTGTCCATTCCCCTTATTGTGTTGTGAACTTTTTGATGTTTGTTTTTGTGTGATAGGGATCCCATCTTAAAATTGTGAAAGGAGGACCATTGTCATGAGTATTCAAGTTAAGAGCCAAGCCAAATGAAGATCCTAGGAGCTTGAATCCAAATTTTTTGATTGCTTATTTGTGTGCTAATTCCAAAGGAAAGGAGCATCTTGAGTCATCTCTATGACTTCAAGAAAAGGAACTCCAAGGGTTTTATCTTTCCCCTCTTATCTTTGTATGCTTTAAGACTACCCATTCTATTCTTCTCCCCACTCTAACCAAGCCAAAAATCATTTTCAAAACTTTGACTTTGTTTCAAATTAGAAACCTAGGCCTTAAGACTTTGACTTTTCAAAACTGTTTTCATAAATGCTCATTTGTAAATAGATGTTAATCCAACTTTGACCTCATTTTGTAAATAACTCTAACTTGTAAATATAACTCACTTCAAGTTGTTTTTGTCGTTTCAATGGACGCTTGTTAAAACTTTTGAAAAACATTAGTCATTAGGTTTGAGTTATCATAGTGGTAGATGTAAATCTCACCTCATCCTTAGTGATTGGATTATAAGTCTTCCATGCTTATTATAGGGTTAACCCCTCACTAGCATGTTTAAGCCTTCCTCACGTGGTGGATTGTTGGTTTAGGTTGAGTTTTCTCTCTTTGATAACAAAAGACCTTAATGCTTTTGATCAAATCAATTCACCAATCTTTGAGATTTTTACCCCGAACTACGAGGTTTTGATCCTCCATTGTGATGGTACGTAGGCTATGGGTTCCTCCATTCAAACAACAAAATTTGTAAATATAATCTATTCTATTCTCGTCCCCCCAATCTTTTGTACAAGTCTTTTCACAAATACCAACCTACAACACATATTTGCAAAAAGGGTTCCCTTAGAGTAGTAAGGATGTTTTGGGTGCGTAAAACCTTCCCATTTCATAACCAACCCCCTTACCCAGATCTCTGACATTTTTATTAGCTTTTGATTTAAAAAACTTCTTATTTGGGTTTTGTTCGCTTTTTAGCCTTTCCTTTGGACAAATAAAAGTGCGGTGGCGACTCGAATTGTATGTTGACTTTTGGTTTAGTCAATAAACCTAAAGGTAACGAAAACCCCGCTACAGAAAAGTGGCGACTCTGCTGGGGAAACGAGCCCCGTGGGTTTAGCCTACTTTTTGCTTGTATGTGTTGTATGTTTATATTTATTTGTGACATATATTTATGCAAATTTGGGATGAATGTATAGTTTGTAATGTATGAATTGCTTGATATATTAATTTCTTGTATGCTTGGTGGTTTCTAAGATGAGTTCTATACCTGAACTTGAGTGCACTTATGATAGGAGAATGACATAGTCTTGTTGACTTGTATGGAGTTATTCCTTAGCAAGTTAACTTGTCAGTCCATTCGCTTGGTGGAGGTCTTGTTGGGATCAATAATGTCACACGAGTAGTCGTGGTTGGGCATTACTCTTTCCAATCGGAACCTTAGAAACCAAGGACCTTAGATACCTAGCCCATCTTGGCCTATTTTCGGACGTAGTGCGAAAGTCGTTCAAGTGTAAGACTTGAGGCGATTGTTACGCGATACTACACTCATAAGAGTCCCTCTTGAGAATATTTTTGGAGGACAAGTAGTTGTTTTATCCGATAATAGCCGAAAGATGGGATGATGACCATGGGAACCTTTTTAGAACATGATTGTCAGGTTTAACCATAGTACACTCCCGTTGGGTGGTTCTTAACTGAGACTCCATGCTCGCGACTTACAAAAAACCCGTGATTTGCGGTTGATCCATTCTCGTATATCCTCAATATCAATGGAACTTGGGTGTTGATAAGGTGTAAACCATAATCCACCAAAATGGATGATTTATATTGATGATGACTTGAGTCGTCCCGTAACCTTTGTATGGTGTGACTCGCTTGATCCTTGAGTGTGTTTGTTGCATCCATGCATCCATGCATTCATTTGCATTCATGTCATCAACAATAAAGATTTTACAAGGAACTTAAGAGGTCTATTTGCAAATTGTCAGATCTAGATAAGCAAAGAAGGAATACGAAGAAGTACAGTTTCAGACAACCCGAACTGAAAGAGTTAAGGAGTTTGGTATCTTATGTATTAGAGCCCTTGGAGTTCAAAGCTCGCCATGGGAAGCTTCTATCTATTCTTTCTACCAAGTTAGCTGAGGGTCTGATGAGTGTGTAGGTGCAGTTCTACGATCCTCTGTATCGGTACTTCACTTTTCCGGATTTCCAGCTTTTGCCTACATTAGAGGAGTATGCTTATCATGTCGGTATACCTATTCTTGACCAGTTGTCGTTCAGTGGTTTGGAGAAGATTCCGTCTTCTCAAGAGATTGCTGACATGCTTCATGTGGATGCATCTGACATTGTGGCTAATATGACTTCCAAAGGTGGAATTCAAGGTCTCCCATCTGATTTTCTGATTGCCAAAGCTACCTTGTTTGGGAAGCCCATGAGTAAGGAAGCTTTTGAAGCCATATTTGTACTTCTCATTTATGGGCTAGTGTTATTTCCCAACATCGACAACTTCGTAGATGTGAACGCTGTTAGGATTTTCTCTTCTCTTAATCCCGTTCCGACTCTGTTGGGTGACACTTATTTCTCTTTGCATATGAGGAATGCAAAGGGTGGTGGTTCCATTGTGTGTGCTGTCTGCCTCTGTTGTAAAAGTGGTTTATTTCGCACTTGCCTCAGACGCTTGCCTTCAAGGAGAACAAGGGATGTCTACGGTAGTCTACAAGACTTATGTCTCTCACTAATGATGATATCTTTTGGTATAATCGTGTTTATGATGGCGTTCAGGTTATTGATTCTTGTGGTGAGTTCTCCAATGTACCTCTTTTTGGTACATGTGATGGAATTAACTACAACCCTGCTTTAGCTCGCCGTCAGCTTGGGTTCCCCTTAAAGGATAAACCTAACAACATTTCGTTGGAAGGCTTATTCTTTCAAGAGGGTAAAGATCCTCAAAACTTGAAGGATAGGATGGTCCGCACTTGGCGCAAGGTTCATAGGAAAGGAAGGATTTAGCTTTGTCCAAAGAATTGTGTTGCTTTGGAACCTTACACCTTCTGAGTAAGGAAGAGAGCTCTCGAGTACCACATGTCGTACGAATATTCGAGACCTACCCCTATGATTATGATTGGGCCTTCAACCCTCCCTAATCAAGGAGTAGAGGAGTTGAGAGACGAAGACCGGTCGCGTTCATGGGTTCGTGAGTGCGAGGAACTTCTTCAGCAGCTCAAGGATAAGGATGCATTGATATAGTTTCTAGAGCATCAGGTTATTGATGAGCCTGATGATGTAGTTACTTCTCTCCTTCCTCACTCTTCTAGGTTTTGGAAGAGGAAGTATGACCAGCTCGGCCAGGAGAAGGCAGACATGGAAGCAGCTTATCAGAGAGAGGTGAAGAGGCTTCGTGCGACGTATCTTCCGATCTCAAAGGCTTTGGACGATTGCTTCTAGGGCTCCATAGGATGTTCATTCTCCTTTTCTCTTGTATTGTATTTGGTTACCGAGACTGTACTACTTCTTGGGTGTAAAATGTTTCCAAAATATTATTGCTATGAGTATTCCATATATGTTCAATATTTTCAAAGCATTTGCAAATAGATATTTATAAAGTTCCTCTGATAAAAAAACAAATCATATGCACAAGCATTGCATGCATCATATGCATAAGTAGGTTTTGGTTCTAAGGTCTGATACAATGGTCTAACTCTTTGCTCTTCATTTATTTTGAAGACAAGATGACGCACCTGTATAACACCCGAGCAAATCATCAGAAGATCATGGAACACATCGAGCAAGAGAACATGGATCTGAAAGAAGAAATTGCCAGGCTGACTGCCATGATGGAGTCAGTTCTCGGTGCACAAAGTCAAGCTTCACCAACTCCTGCAACTCATCCCGCGAGGACTGTCGTCTCCGAAGTCGTTACCTCCACAGTGCCTGCTGCCACCGCCCACTTCGCTCCTAGTACGCCTGCTGGATTCCCTTGGGGAATTCCATCCAACTTTGTACCAGAGGGTTTCGCTCCCACCTTTGCTTCTTTGCCGGCATCTAGCCCGGTCCTGTCTGTACCGCCACCTGTAGTGCATACCTTACCTCGTGTGGAAGACATCATTTATCATTCTGAGCCATCTAAGGGCCCGAACTTATATGAAAAAATGGATGAGATGAAAGATCAATTCCTTGAGTTGGGCAAGGAACTGAAGACTTTGAGAGGTAAGGACCTTTTTGGGAAGAATGCCGCTGATTTGGGCTTGGTGCCCAATGTAAAAATCCCAATTAAATTCAAAGTGCCTGACTTTGAGAAGTACAAGGAAACACATGTCCACTCAGCCATCTTGTGATGTATGCTCGCAAGATGTCGACCCAAATAGGCAATGATCAACTATTGATTCACTACTTTCAGGACAGCCTAACAGGTGTTGCACTCCGATGGTATATGGGGCTAGAGAGTGCAAGCATCTGCACTTTGAATGATCTTGGGGAGGCGTTCGTGAAACAATATAAGTACAATATGGATATGGCTCCAGACAGAGATCAGCTGAGGGCGATATCCCAAAAAGACAAGGAGACCTTCAAGGAATACGCTCAGAGGTGGCGAGAATTGACAGCTCAGATAGTGCTAACCTTGGAGGAGAAGGAGATGACAAAGATCTTCCTGAAGACTTTGAGCTCTTTCTACTATGAGCGTATGATTGCTAATGCTCCCTCGGACTTTACCGAAATGGTAAATATGGGGATGAGGCTAGAAGTGAGGGTTCGTGAAGGACGCTTATCTCGTGATGATGGTTCCTCGGCAAAGCAGTATGGGGGATATGCCAGGAAGAAGGAAGGGGAGACTGATGTTGTTTCTTCCCATGTCAAAAGAAGGCCCTCTTTGAAGAGGAGAGAAGTCCGACCGACTGTTACCCAACACCAGGTGGCTCATATAGCACCTGCTTTCAGAGAAGTTCAACAACAACCACAACAACAACATCATCAACAACAACAGGCTTACCAGCCTCGCAACAATAACAACACCAGAACCAACAACTATGAGAGGAAGAGGGTGACTTTTGACCCAATTCCTATGATCTATGATGAACTTTATCATTCCTTAATCGATAGGAAGCTGATAACTCCGTGTGATCTTCCTGCTGTGCCAGCCAATCCTCAATGGTCGTACAAGCCCAAACTTCACTCTGTGTATCATTCTGGTGCTCCCGGACATGACGTGGAGAATTGTTTTCCTTTGAGGATCAAGGTGCAAGACCTCGTGAGGAGTGGGATACTATTCTTTGAGGACGTAGGCCCTAATGTGAAGAAGAACCCATTTCCCGAGCATGGGAAAACAACTGTCAATATGGTTCAGGGGTGCCCTGGAAAATACAAAGTCCTTTATGTGAAATGACATAAGGCAATCCTTGGTAGAGATGCATAAGTTATTGTGTGAACACAATCATTATGAGCATGATCCCGATAGGTTCCAGGTGTGCACTGTCAATGAAAGAGGATGTCGTCAAGTGAGAAGGGACATCCAAGAGATGTTGGACCAAGGGATGATTGAGATACTTTAGAATCGTAATGAGGATGAAGTCGATGTTATCACTCATGTATTCAAAATTCCTGATCCTATTGTCATTAAGTACGATGGCAGCAAGAAGAAAGTGTCGCCAACTCTCGTGATAAAGCCAGTGGGCCCTGTCTCGTACATATCAGATAGAGCGGTTATGTACCGTTATAATGCCATTATGCTGGAGGATGAGAAGGAGGTTTCGTTGCCCTCAACCTCTATGGTAAGCATTTCTGACGTTAGTGGAGTGACCCATAGTGGTCGTGTTTTCTCGGCTCAGCCGAAATCCCATACAGACATTATGAAGAAAGATGGTGTCAATCCTACCGGTCCCATGGGGAATTCTTCTTCGAATCAGTTTGTTCCTGTTGTGAAGGGTGTTGACCTTGTTGTTGACAAATCCATTAAAGCTCCTATCCTAGTTGGCCAGTCTGGCATGTTGAGAGAGGATGGTGATGAGATGTTAAGGCTCATCAAGAGGAGTGAATACAATGTTGTAGAGCAATTGCTTCAAACTCCATCAAAGATATTTGTCTTATCTTTGTTGATGAATTCAGAGCCGCACCGTGAAGCGTTGCAAAGGGTGTTGGACGTGGCATACGTAGATCACGATGTCACAGTTGAGCAATTTGATAGCATTATTGCAAATATAACTGCCTGCAACAATTTGAGCTTCTATGATGATGATCTTCCCGAGGAGGGAAAAGACCACAATTTGGCTTTACATATCTCTATGAATTATAAATACGATGCCCTATCCAATGTGTTGGTGGACACAGGGTCATCACTTAATGTATTTTCAAAGTCCACTTAATGTATTTCTAAAGTCCATTCTTGCCAAACTTTCATATCAGGGGCCTCCCATGAGGCAAAGTGGAGTGGTAGTGAAAGCTTTTGATGGATCGCGTAAAACTGTGATTGGTGAACTAGACCTCCCAATCAAGATTGGACCTAGTGATTTCCAGATCACTTTCCAAGTCATGGATATACATCCGTCACATAGTTGTTTGCTTGGTAGACCATGGATTCACGAGGCAGGCGCCATGACATCCACCCTGCACCAAAAGTTGAAGTTCGTTAAGAACAAGAAGTTGGTGGTGATAGGGGGAGAGAAGGCTCTCTTGGTCAGCCATTTATCTTCCTTTTCCTACATTGATGTTGAGGATGAGGTTGGAACTCCGTTCCAAGCCTTATCTATTGTTGAGCCTTCTAGGAAAACACTTTCTTCATTTGTCTCCTATAATGACGCGAAGTTGGCCATCGAGTATGATGCAACTAATGGTTTGGGAAAAATGATCAAGTTGGAAGATAATAAGTCTCGGGCTGGTATAGGGTACTCTTCTGGTGTTTCTAGTGATCTTGGGCTGATTCAGAGTGAAGGTTTCATCCACACCGTGGGAGATCAGGAAGCTGCTGCCATCATTGAAGAAGATAAAGAGGAAGACCTTGGCAACTTTGTCATACCTGGAGGAATCTGCAATAATTGGGTCGCTGTTGATGTTCCAACAGTTATCCATAAGTCAACGTAATGTGTTCATTTCGATTAAAAACCCTTCTCCCATGCTAAAAGGAGAAGTGAAGACATTGTTGGCATAATTGATTAATACAATGATATTCATTCAATAATCGCATGTTAAATGTTTGTTTTTCTCAAATTATTTTTCCCTTTTGCCTTTTGCATGAAATTGGTGATCACCATAAAACCCTAAAAAAGAGAATAAAATCAATTTTTTTCATCTGCATAAAGATTTGCCTTGTTTGAATTCTGAAATCTCTTTTATACTCAAAATCATTATGCAGGTTGATCAAACCCATTGAACATAATGATCCGACACCATCTCCCAACTTTGAGTTTCCTTGTATTTGAGGCAGAAGAAGATGATGTTGAAGAGATTCCTGATGAGTTTACCCATATGCTTGAGCACGAGGAGAAGATCATTCAGTCCCATCTGAAGAATCTGGAAACAATCAACTTAGGGTCTGAAGACTGCATTCGTGAAGTGAAGATTGGGGCACTCCTTGAAGAGTCTGTTAAGAAGGGGTTGATTGAGTTGCTACGAGAATATGTCGACGTCTTTGCCTGGTCGTATGAAGACATGCCTGGTCTAGATACTGATATCGTGCAACATTTCTTGTCGTTGAAGCCCGAGTTTGTGCCTGTGAAGCAAAAGCTCAGAAGAACTCATCCTGATATGGCAGTGAAGATTAAAGAAGAAGTTCAGAAGCAAATTGATGCGGGGTTTCTGGTGACTTCTACATATCCTCAATGGTTGGCCAACATTGTGCGTGTACCTAAGAAAGATGGAAAAGTCTGAATGTGTGTGGATTACCGTGACTTGAATAAAGCTAGTCTGAAAGATGATTTTCCTCTACCACACATTCATATGTTGGTAGACAATACATCTAAATTTAGTGTATTTTCCTTTATGGATGGATTTTCCGGTTATAATCAGATTAAAATGGCACCCGAGGATATGGAGAAGACAACATTCATCACACCTTAGGGAACATTCTGTTATCGAGTGATGCCCTTCGGTTTAAAGAACGCCGGAGCCACGTCTCAACATGCTATGACTACCTTGTTTCATGATATGATGCACAAAGAGACCGAGGTGTATGTTGATGATATGATTGCAATGTTGAAAACGGAAGTTGAACATGTAGAACACTTGTTGAATCTTTTCCAGCGTTTGAGGAAGTACAAACTCCGCTTGAATCCGAACAAGTGTACATTTGGAGTCCGTTTCGGCAAGTTATTGGACTTTATTTTCAGCGAGAGAGGTATTGAAGTTAATCCTGCCAAGGTCAAAGCAATACAAGAGATGCCTACGCCCAAAATTGAGAAGCAAGTCTGAGGTTTTCTTGGCCGCTTGAATTACATTTCGAGACTTATATCCCACATGACTGCCACATGTGCAAGTATATTCAAGCTCCTCCGGAAAGATCAGCGTCATGATTGGGCCGAGGATTTCCAGAAGGCCTTTGATAGTATCAAAGAGTATTTGTCTGAGCCTCCGATTCTGTCTCCGCCTGTTGAAGGGAGACCGTTGATTATGTACTTGACCATGCTCGATGATTCCATGGGTTGTGTCCTTGGTCAGCAAGATGAATCAAGAAAGAAAGAATAAGCAATATACTACTTGAGCAAGAAGTTCACTGGTTGTGAGTCTCGGTACTTAATGCTTGAGAAGACATGTTGTGCTTTGGCTTGGGCCGCTAAGCGTTTACGCTAGTATATGTTGAATCATATAACTTGGTTGATATCCAAAATGGTTCCGATCAAGTATATCTTTGAGAAGCCTCCTTTAACTGGGAGAATTGTCCGTTGGAAGATGTTGTTGTCTGAGTATGATATTGAGTATCGAGCTCAAAAAGCTATTAAAGGTAGTATCTTGGCTGACCATTTGGCGCATCAACCAATTAAAGATTATCAGTCTGTGCAATACGACTTCCCTGATGAGGAGATTCTGTATTTGAAGATGAAAGATTGTGATGAGCCTACGCTCGATGAAGGGCCAGAGCCTGGTTCCCGATGGGGTATGGTGTTCGAAGGTGTTATCAATCAATATGGAAATGGTATTGGGGCAGTGATTATTACTCCTCAAGGCACACATTTTCCTTTTATAGCAAGGCTAACTTTCAAATGCACGAATAATATGGTGGAGTATGAGGCTTGTATTATGGGTTTGGAATAATGTATTGATCTTAGGATCAAACGTCTTGATGTTTATGGCGATTCGGCCCTTGTTGTTAATCAGATTAAGGGTGAATGAGAGATGAATCAGCCAGACCTCATCCCATATAGAGATTATGCAAGGAGGATTTCAACTTTCTTTACTAAGGTTGACTTTCATCATATTCTTCGAGATGAGAATCGAATGGCGGATGCTCTCGCTACGCTTGCTTCAATGATTGCTGTCAACTATTGGAATGAAGGTCCAAATATTACCGTGATGCACTTGGATAGACCAGCTCATGTGTTTGCAGTTGAGGAAGTTAAAGATAATAAGTCGTGGTATTATGATATCAAGTGTTTTCTCCAAAGTCAGACTTACCCGCCTGGGGCATCTGTTAAAGACAAGAAGACTTTGAGGAGATTATCTGGCAGTTTCTACCTTAATGGTGATATGCTTTACAAGAGGAATTTTGACATGGTTCTGCTCAGATATGTGGATAGACACAAAGCAGACATATTGATGACTGAAGTCCATGAAGGTTCATTTGGTACTCATTCTAGTGGACATGTTATGGCAAAGAGGATGTTGAGAGCAGGCTACTATTGGCTGACAATGGAGTTTGACTGCTGCAAGTTTGTGAAGAAATGCCACAAGTGTCAGATTTATGAGGATAAGATTCATGTTCCCTCGAAACTTATGAATGTTATTTCCTCACCATGACATTTCTCCATGTGGGGAATCGACATGATTGGCATGATTGAACCTAAGGCGTCGAATGTTCACCGTTTTATTCTCGTAGCTATTGATTACTTCACCAAGTGGGTTGAAGCGGCATTGTATGCAAATGTGACCAGGCAGGTGGTTGTGAAGTTTATCAAGAACCAACTCATATGCCGATATGGTGTGCCAGACAAGATCATTACCGATAATGGATCCAACTTGAACAATAAGGTGATGAAAGAGCTGTGTAGCGAGTTCAAGATTGCACATCATAATTCTTCTCCCTATAGACGCAAGATGAATGGGGTTGCCGAAGCTGCTAACAAGAACATTAAGAAGATTATTCAAAAGATGGTTGTTACGTACAAAGATTGGCATGAGATGCTGCCATTTGCTTTTCATGGCTATCGTACATCCGTCCGCACATCAACAGGGGCAACCCATTTCTTTCTTGTATATGACATGGAGGTTGTGCTCCCCGTAGAGGTCGAGATCCCATCAATGAGAGTCTTGATGGAAGCCAAGTTGACTGAGGCTGAATGGGTTCAGAGTCGTTATGACCAACTGAATATGATTGAAGAGAAGAGATTAGCTGCCATGTGCCATGGTCAGTTATATCAGCAAAGGATGAAGAAAGCTTTTGATAAGAAGGTCAAGCCTCGTGTGTTCCGCGAAGGTGACCTCGTGCTCAAGAAAGTTTTGTCTTTGGCGCCCGATTCCAGGGGCAAGTGGACTCCAAACTATGAAGGTCCATACGTTGTTAAGAGAGCCTTTTCAGGCGGTGCTTTATTGCTCACAACTATGATCCAAACCATACGTTGTTAAGAGAGTCTTAGGGTTGGTCTTGACAAATGAGAAGTTTAACCTTCTTTGGTCCAAACCAAACTCAACTTGATCCATGATCAAGTGAGTTGTTTTGTGTCCAAGATAGGTTGCTTCTTGGTCAAGCAAATAACCTAAAGTCAATACAAGGCCCTTCCCCTTTTGTTTTGCCATGGCAAGTTTATGGAGCTTGGCTTACTAGTCATGACCTCTAACTTGTGTTATTTACCTATATTCTTATTGACCGGCCTCAGATAGGTGTGACTACTACATTAGTCCACTTACGATTGCTTAACATAGCGCTACATTGTCTTATGACAAGCTAATATAACTTTACTAACTACTAACTTTAATTTGAGCATTTAATTTCTTGTCATTTACTTTTCTCATTATTCATATTGATTTTCACTTTGCTCACTTGAGCACATATTTTATGTTTATGTCATTTTTCTTTTGCTCATTTGAGCCCATTATTATACATAAATATATTGCTATCTTGTGTTGTTTTGTGTTTTGTTTGATTTGAACCCAAATGCAAAAGGAGAAAGGACTTAGAATTAGGACTTACCTATGCTTAAAGGAGTTCAAGAGCAACTAGGCCTCAAGCCTTTGGAATGCAAAATTGTTGAAGAGCAACTAGGCCCCATGCCTTTAGAATGCTAAAGTTCAAAGTTGACTTCAAAGAATTTATCCTCCAAACTTATTCTTTGTCCATTCCCCTTATTGTGTTGTGAACTTTTTGATGTTTGTTTTTGGGTGATAGGGATCCCATCTTAAAATTGTGAAAGAAGGACCATTGTCATGAGTATTCAAGTTAAGAGCCAAGCCAAATGAAGATCCTAGGAGCTTGAATCCAAATTGTTTGATTGCTTGTTTGTGTGCTAAGTCCAAAGGAAAGAAGCATCTTGAGTCATCTCTATGAATTCAAGAAAAGGAACTCCAAGGGTTTTATCTTTCCCTTCTTATCTTTGTATGCTTTAAGACTAACTCTTCTCTTCTTCTCCCCACTCTAACCAAGCCAAAAATCATTTTCAAAACTTTGACTTTGTTTCAAATTAGAAACCTAGGCCTTAAGCCTTTGAATTTTCAAAACCATTTTCATAAATACTCATTTGTAAATAGATGTTAATCCAACTTTGACCTCATTTTGAAAATAACTCTAACTTGTAAATATAACTCACTTCAAGTTATTTTTGTGGTTTCAATGGCCGCTTGTTAAAACTTTTGAAAAACATTATTCATTAGGTTTGAGTTATCATAGTGGTAGATGTAAATCTCACCTCATCCTTAGTGATTGGATTATAAGTCTTCCATGCTTATTATAGGGTTAACCCCTCACTAGCATGTTGAAGTCTTCCTCACGTGGTGGATTGTTGGTTTAGGTTGAGTTTTCTCCCTTTGATAACAAAATACCTTAAGGCTTTTGATCAAATCAACTCACCAATCTTTGAGATTGTTACCCTGAACTACGAGGTTTTGATCCTCCTTTGTGATGGTACGTAGGGAATGGGTTCATCCATTCAAACAACAAAATTTGTAAATATAATCTATTCTCTTCTAGTCCCCCCAATATTTTGTACAAGTCTTTTCACAAATACCAACCTACAACACATATTTACAAAAAGGGTTCCCTTAGAGTACTAAGGATGTTTTGGGTGCGTAAAACTTTCCCATTTCATAACCAACCCCCTTACCCAGATCTCTGAAATTTTTATTAGTTTTTGATTTGAAAAACTTCTTACTTGGCTTTTGTTCGCTTTTTAGTCTTTCCTTTAGACAAATAAAAGTGCGGTGGCGACTCAAATTGTATGTTGACTTTTGGTTTAGTCAATAAACCTAAAGGTAACGAAAACCCCGCTACAGGTAGCTTTCAAGAATATCCTTAAGTATTTCAGAAGGAAGAAGGACTCATTCTTGATATATAGAGGTTAGGAAGAGCTTGTTGTAATTGGATACACCGGTGCTAGCTTTTAGACAGATAAGGATGACTTTAAATCATAATCTAGTTATGTGTTATGCTTAAACGGTGGCGTTGTGAGCTAGAAAAGTTCAAAGTAAGATACAGTTGCTGATTCTACAATCAAGGCCGAGTAATTGTTGCCTCAAGTGCAGCAAAGGAAGCTATTTGGATAAAAAAGTTCATTCGTTAACTTGGCATAGTTCCTAGCATTGTGGATCCCATTGATCTCTATTATGATAACAATGGTGCTATTGCACAAACTAAGGAGCCTTGATCTCACCAACAATCCAAACACATACTTAGGCGTTCTCACCTTATTCGAGACATAATAGATAGAGGAGATGTGAAAATATGTAGAGTACCTACACTTGACAATATTGCTGACCCATTGACAAAGCCTTTTGCGCAGTAGAAGCATGATCGATATACTAGATCTATGGGTATTAGGGGTATGCCTTATTGGCTCTAGTGCTAGTGGAAGATTGTTGGTGTAAACCCTAGAGGCTAATACTTTTGGTACTTGTATCGAATTATTTATTAATAATAAAATAGTTTTTCTTTATTATGTTTATTTAATAAAGTCCCTAGAATAGCTAGTTCGTTTAACGTATCAAGTGTGACTTAATCATGAGATCCCATTAAACATAAGGACACTATTCTTAAAGTATTTTTATTAGAGCTTTGTTGTGAAGTAGGATAACATTAAATCATTAAGACTATTATGTATATACACTGATGATCACATCTCATGGATAATGGACAAGGAGTTATCAAGTCTTAAACATAGGTATGAATATTAGGAGTAATATTTATACTGGATTGACCCTCTATGAGAATACTACATAGAATGTTATGCAAAGTGTCATAAGTTATTCTCATGGTGATAGTGGTGTATATCACCCTTCGACCTGAAACCACAATGGACCCTATATGTAGGGTCGAGTGCTTTATTGCTGATCAAACATTGATCGTAACTGGATGACCATAAAGACAGTTGATGGGTACTCCATGAAGCATGATGGGGGACATGAGTGACAGTTGGTTCATCAACAATCTTTATCCTTCCTATAAGAGGTTTACTTGCAGGACCGGCTACAAAGTCCTGGACTTAGTATTTGAGCGTATGGATTTTGGTAAACAATGTTTTTAAAAGGTTAAAAACGGTGTAAATATAAAATAAAGTACATTTTTGTGAGGAGATTGACTCTTTTCTCGTAAATGCTTTGATACTTCAAGCTTTACCCCTACTGCAAATGTTCAAAATGCCACCTCCAAAATCTCACATAACACTGGCTTAAATACTAGTTGAAAATAACCGTATGGAGGTTACAAAACCATCTTATGGTGCCACACATCGGTCCACTTTCCTCATTTTGACAAATAACTACCCACAGATTCATTGAGTGCCCACGATTTCCTTCACCGCTCTAACCCTTCGACTTAGACCAAGGCTTACAGGTGTCAACCTACGGACGCGTGCACCATCCTGTCGAGGGTGCTCTGACAAGTTCCCTAGTCGAAACTGGATTTCTCCCCTAGCCCAAATTGGTCAACTAACAAATCCCCCCCTGAAAAGGCTGGCTTCGACATGAGCACGTCGAGCGACGAGCTGGCCTTTTGACGTTCCACATTTCAGCTAGTTGTCTTATCATTACTCATGACTTCATATGTGATGATGACTTTTTTCGGCCGTGCGATTTCCAAGACACTCTATCATCATTAGTAGCTATTCCTAGGTCGTGGGATCTCAACCTAAACCCACTAACTTTTCTTATTACTTCTTAGCCAGCCACCTATCACTCACCTAGTGCTCGACTGTTCACCTCACTGGCCTATAAATAGTCTCTTCTCCTTCTTCACACACTCTTCTGCTTCCATACTCACATATTTTCTTGCTCAAACCTTCAGACACATTTCTGCATTGTAATTTCTCACCCAGCATCTCAAAAACTCCAAAACTTAGTTTCGTCTCACAATGGCTTCCTCTTCTCATGCCAAAGAAGCCATTTCCTATGGTACTAGCCACAATCCCATTGCCTTCAAACTCACTGCTAAAGAGGGTATGAATCACATTCCTCAACCCATGTCATCTGGTGAAGCTGTTATCAAGAAATGGAAACGCCAGATGGTGATACCTTTCATGGTTGACAAAAAGTTGTTGTCGTTCCATGGACCTCTTACTGACCAAAAGTCTTCTCCAAAGATCGTTGAACCCTTTTTTCTTGGGTAGAAACCTGCTACTCTTCCTGCTTTCAACAGATCTGCTGTACTCGATGTCATATTCATGGAGGCGAAAGCCAGGATTTTTCGATCCATGCCCACTCCTGGCAACAAGGAATACCTGGCATGGCTTAAAAAGGTCCAACGAAAGCGTCAAGACCAATGGCGAAGTGCAGGGATTTTCGACCTTATTCAAGTATCAAGGTACGCCCTCCGTGTCAATCCTTCCATGTTATTGGCGTCCCTATATGTAGCGGTGTATTCGTCACTTTACGATTTATTGATTAAATCAAAAGCAAAGCATACAAAGAATCGAGTCGCCACCATAATTTTATTTATCCAAAGGAATGGCTAAAAAGCGAACAAAAGCCTAAGAAGTTTACACATAGAAAACTAATGAAAAGATCAGAGATCTGGGTAAGGGGTTAATTACGCAATGGGAAGGTGTTAGGCACCCAAAACGTCCTAGGTACTCCTAGGGAGCCCTTTTCACAACTTGTTGAACAAAATGATATTTGTTTATGAAATATTTATTGTGCAAACATGGATGAAGGGATGAGAAAAGAATATAAAAGTTATTATTTTTGTGTTTGAACGGATGAACCCGTTGCCTACGTACCTTTCCATGGAAGGTAAGGATCAAAACGCCGTAGTTCGACTAAAAGATTTCCAAAAGTATGTGAATTGATTTTAAAACAAAAGCCCTAAGGTCTTTCGTTATCCACGGGAGAAAACTCAACCTATACAAACAACAAGTCCACCATGTGAGAAAAGCTTCAACTTGCTAGTGAGGGGTTAACCCTATAATAAGCAAGGAAGTCTTACAATTCAATCACTAAGGACAAAAGGTGAGATTAACATCAACCAACTAGGATAACTCAAACCTACGGATAATGTATGAAAACTTATCAAGAATGGACAAAGCCACCAAACAATTGAGTGAGTGAAATTAACTAATTAGGATTATTCACAAAAGTGGTCAAGATATGATTAGAATTCAATTCAAAAGAAGTGTCATGAAAATGAATTTTGAAAATCAAAGGCTTAAGGCCTAGGTTTCTAATTTGAAAACAAGTGAAAATGTTTGCACAATAGTTTTTCTAGTTGTGGGTTAACATGTAAATGGAGGTTTAAAGAAACAAAAGGTGGAAGGGTGAGGAAGTAAAACTTCTTAGGTGTTCACCTCTTGAGATCATATGTAGATGATTCAAGTGATTCCTTTGGAATAGGCAATAAAGCAATAAGCAAATGGACAAAGCAAATGGATACCGGATGCCAATCAATGGACTTATTCCAATCTCCTAAAACAAAATGGATACCGGATGCCAATCAATGGACTTACACCAATCTCCCAAAACAAAGAGAAACATGGATACCAGATGCCAATCAATGGACTTATACCAATCTCCCAAAACAAAATGGATACCAGATCCCAATCAATGGACTTACACTAGCCTCACAAAGAATAATCATAGGAAACAAATGCCAATAAATGGACTTACAATTGACTCCTCACAAGAAACAAATAACAAATGCAATAAGCAAGAGGAAACAAGTTGCCAATAAATGGTCTTACACTCGAATCCAAAGAAAGGAATGCCAATGAATGGTCTTAGTTCCAAATCCCACCAGATCATAGGAAACAACTGCCAATAAATGGACTTACAATTGACTCCTCAATGGACAAACAAAAATGTCACAAAGCAATGAGCTATGATTATGAAATGAAATACAAGTAATGATGATAAATGCACAAAGGCACACTCAAGCAAATATGCACAGATGAATCAAGTAAGCAAACAAACAAGTCAATTAGCACACACTATATACAATCAATTAGGCTCAAGCAAGGTTAGGCTTTACAACCAACTGGAATGGGGTATTTTGTGCTCTTAACCCTAACATTGAGAGTCAGGGTCAAGCAGATGAAATGGAGATGAGGGGTGTGCCTCATAGCTCTTATCCCTGGTCAGGGAGAGCTTTAAACAATGGAAAGTGTGGGAATTCAGGAAGTTGGAACTCTTATCCACAAATGATTGACTCTATAAGATCTTGGGTTATTATTCACCATGCATCAACACATTGTGTGAGCAAGGTGAATGACACACTGAGTAGCAGGAGATGGATTACACATCTCTTTTATCTGCCAATTGCCTCATAAGAGGACTTTTCCTGCTTGGCACACAATTAAACAAGCACAAACATTGCCTCTTAAGGAGGGCTTCCGACAGGTGCCTACCAATAACAGTAGGTCTTCCAGACTACATGAAGATTAGAGATTATACCTAAGTGGTTAAGCAACCAAGCAAAATCAAAGTTCAAGTGAACTTAAAGCAACTTATATACCTGTGGAAACACTAAACAAATCAGTACAATACTCAGACAATCAGACAACAGTCAATAAGCAACAGACAATCCCAATGTACAAAATGTGTAAGCCAAAAGGCAAACTCAAATGAGTTAGCATCAACCTACAATACACACAAATGTTAGTAAACAAAAGCAAACATCAATACTCAAATGATGAAGCATCATCAACTATGGAACTTGGATGTTCTACCTGAAATCAAAGCTCACATGTAAGCAACAAACCACTAGGTCAAAGCCTAGGGTCAAAGATGGAGAAAAAATTCAAAACAGGAGCTAAAATTTAACACAAATCAACCTCAAACACATATTGACACATTCCAAAAGGTCTCACATCAAAATCAATCACCAAAAGCATTTCATGATCAAGTGAAGTTCAATGCAATTTTAAAGCTCATATGTGATCAACTAGAATGAAAAATTCAAATCAAAACAGAAATGATTCAAATAAATCTGAAAAAATTCATTCACAATAAAGACATCTAACACGATCAACACACCAAAAATCAGAAGCATTGGACATCATTTGGCATGGCAATCTCATGGCACAAGTTGGACATCAAAGGTGTGACACAAATTGTCACACCAACTTAGCATAAGCATAAAACAGCAATGGTAATTGAGAAAAATGCCAAACCAAAACCAAAATGTCAAGCAATGTGTCTAGTTTCATCATGCAAAATTTCACATTCATTGGATAAGAAACAAGCATTTCACAAAGTGATAAGCAATGCAAGGTCAAAACAAGACATATGATCAATCATTCTAGCACAAAATAAAATCCAGCCAAGCACAACTTTGGAAATTATGATGATAATAAAGTAGACAAAACAAGGAGCATTGTGCAAAAAATTGGAGTGAAATTGATGCATTTTTCTATTTTATATGATTTTTCTATGTTAAGGAAAAAATTGAAAATTAAAATGGAGCTAAGGTATGAAAATAGGAGGGAAAGTGAAAAAATGGTGAAGCATTTTGAAAATATTCACTCGGTGAGAATCGAACCTGGCGCACATTCAAATTGCGCGCCTTAGCCAAAACGACACAGTTTTGGACTTAAACCCTAGCGCTGCATGGAATTCCAGAATCGTAGCTAATGCATGATTTTCGTAGCAAATTTGAAGCAAGGTCCTAGCAAATTCTGGAAACAATGATGTTCATAGGTTGAAGATGAAGATCATCATGATCTTCATCTGGATTTTCCAGATTTTTCGAAACATGTCCAGAAATTAACAAGATTAACACCAAACGAATCATCATGTCATGTAGATGCAAGATCCATAATCGATTTACACTAAAACGCCATAACAAGATCAAATCGAAGAAAATCAAAATCAACATCAAAACTTCAATCAATCATATCTAGCTCAAAACAGCACCAAATCACACGATTCAAAGCTCAAATTCATCAGGATCAAAAGATCTACAACAACATAGCAATAGATTTTAAAATTAAGAGATTTGAATTGTGACCTCTTGAAGTGCAGAAGCTGGAATTCACACGATCTGCAGTTTGTAATGGTTCAAATCTACTCCACAGTGCTTGAAATGAAGATTGATGAAGTAATTGAGGCTTGAATGGATCTAGATCTTTCTCAAATTAGAAATTCCATTTACATCTTCATGAACCTCTACCACTTGATACATGCGCGAATTCACCAATTGAACACTTGATCTGCACAGAATCAAAGCTAGGCAACAAGTATATGAAGTAAAATTGCATGGTTCTTTGGAAAAAATTTGAATTAAGAATGAGGGAAAAATTTGAAGTGAGAGAGAAATTTGGATCTTGGAGTGTGAAAAATGATTAACCTCCTTCAATTCTGTTAGGGTTTAGGTATTTATATGCTATGCTAATCAACTTGTTAATCCCTAATTAGTTTGGTTAATGATAATAAGGCAAATTACAAAAATCCAAATTTTGCATGTGCATGAAGCAATGGCACGTGAACAGTGCTCTTTTCTTCATCAAAGTCACTTGAAATCTTCTTTTAAATCCAATGGCAATGATAAAAATCTCATATAATGCACCAATTTTGTATTTTGTAATTTCCCTCCATAAAAACCATGGATTAACAAGTGATTATGTGATGACAATTCATGTAATGTGATGCATGATTTGGAAATTAGAGGTCAAGAGGAGAATATTGCAAAAAGAACCACTCATTTTGGAGCTTTGGTTGAAAAGTTATGCTCATTTGAAGTCCCATGCATACTTTGCCATGATTTGATCATATCTCCTTAACCACACATGAGAAATTCATGATCTTGGACTTTTTGGAAATGGGAGAGAAAGATCTACAACTTTCATGTTCAACAAAATTTCATTTGAAGCCTTCTTGATGATGTAATATTGAGTTGAAGTTGGTCCAAAATCTTTCTATTTTGGAAAGTTCAAATTACAGGTCACTTGCTATTTTTGGAAATTCTTGACCTGACTTCAAATTCTTCAATGTGAATTTTTGAAATGTCAAATGAGACTTGTTTGAACATGAATGAAGTATTTCTAATCACTTCCCGCCTTCAAATCCATAGTTGACTTTGCAGTTGACTTTCTAGGTCTTCAGATGACTGGGAAATGTTTTGATGAAATTCAAGCCTCTACCACTTGGGATTTTACTTCAACATGACATCATAATTCATATGAACTCTTGTGAATGATTGTGGGGTCCAAATCTCAAGAATGACCACCATCTATTGCTCAATGAATGCTTTGAATTTGCCTTGACCTGTTATTGCTTCATCTGCAAGACAAAGGTTAGATGACATATTTTTTACTTTTTGGTTAGTGATAGAAAGAAAAGCAATGATATACAAATCCAAGGAATGCTTGGTGATCAAGAACTACTCTCAAAAGTATAACCCACCCACAAGGAAGGAGGCAAGGTGTCCAATGATCCTTGAGGCAATGCAATGTGATGGTATGATACCATGAGGGATCTTAGGGACAAAATTGGGGTCTTACACATGCCCTTATTTAAGGTCATTCTAGCCGGAGAACGGAGAAGTGAAGGTTAAAATCTTCATCTCGACGCGGTAGAATGGGCTTAAATAACAGTAATGAGACAAATTTTGGTCCCTAAGAGACCTCATGATGCAAATGTATGCATGTAAAAGAAAAAACCTCTGTGGGGAATACTGGTCCACAAAGAAAAGACGATCCATCGGAGTAATACACTCACTAGGAACAGAGACTCTAACAGGACTCTCATGGGGATAAGAAAAAGAAAGCGTGAGCAGGACACGACTCTGAATTAGGGGAAACTGACACAGCGTGAACAAGACACGACTGGAGTAGAGACCTCACTGGGGAGTAAAGGACTCAAACTGGGGAAAAGAAGAATTCCAAAGGAAGACACATCCATTGGAAAGACTCAAGTAGACTCAACTATCCACGAAGGATACTTCGGATGAAAATCCGGACTCGGATTGGGATAAAGATTCACACAAAATCTCCCTGCCGGGGAAAACCGCATATATTGGGGGAAACGCCAATACAGCAAAAGGGCAAAATCACAACGGAAACTCCACTGGGAATATCTAACAAAGAGACTCTCCTGGAGAAAAAACTGCAAGATGAGATGTTACCGGCTACTGGGTAACAAACTCAAAGAGACATGTGATCTAAACACCGGTTACTGGATGTAAGAACAACAAGCTCAGGAAGAATGAATATCTAAGACCGGTATAAGGGTGAGAGATATCAATCAACCAAACATCTGAGAAAGACCTGAAAAAGGTATATCAACTCAGGAAAATCTGACTCCACAGGGGACCAAGGTCATAATAGGGAGAAGAAAGGAAGGAACACCAGGGATACCGGTTACTGGGTATATAATAGGTGACTGACCAAAGCGTGAATTGGTATATATGCTAAAACACTCATCATCCGAAAGGAGGGCTTGAAAAAGCAAATCGACTTACAAGATGGACATTCGACTCCGCAACGGGAAAACGAATCTTACTCAGCTGGGAAAAGAAAAACCCAAAGAGCGCATGAGATATAATATCCATTACCGTCAGAACGTGGATAGTATACTCGCATGAGATATATTATCTATTACCGTCAAAACATGGATAGTATACTCGCATGGAAGGAAACACCAGGGATACCGGTTACTGGGTATATAATAGGTGACCGACCGAAAAGAGAGACAATCGATACCAACAACAACAGGGTAAACGAAAGATAACTCACAGGGGATAAATTGCAAGCATCCGGAAATTATCCAAGAAACGAAACAAATATTCGATTCCACAACGGAATATGAATCTTACTCGACTGGGGAAACACAACAGGCTTCGACCGAAGAGTGCATGAGATATATTATCCATTACCGTCAGAACGTGGATAACATACTCGCATGGAAGATCATCCACAACCGGTTACTGGGTTAATAAAGGATAAATCAACCGAAAAGAAAGGCATCGGGATACCAAAACTAGGTATATAAAGATGACTAATCAAGGGAGCAACAATCATTACCGTCAAAAGGGTAAATGAAAGGGGACTCACCAGGGATGCATTGATAAACATCAATGATCCGGGGAACAAATCACTGGCATACGGTGAAAGGACCCGCTGAGGTTAAAATTGCTAGCATCCGGCAATTATCCACAAGGAAAGATTTGCTGGGGATACAATTTCTAGCATACGGCAATTACCCAGAAGAGAGAGGAAATATCAACATCGAATACTGGATGAAGATAACCACAAAGAGTAACCATCATCGGTTAGGATGAATAACAAGGTTAACTCTGCAAAGGAGAGAAATTAGGATTTACAACTACCGAATACGGGGTAGAAGACCAAAAACTCTGACTGAGGATAAAATTGCTAGCATACGGAAATTATCCACAAGAAAGCACATACTCCGCTAGGGAGACAACAACAACATAGGATTTACAACTACCGAATTCTGGGTAGAAGACCACAAAATCCACCATCAACCAGAATGAACCACAACGGTTACCTTTGCTAAGGGATAAAAGTAGGATTTATAACTACCGAATACATGGTAGAAAACCAACAACTCTCTGCGTGGGGATTGAAAGAATCACAACTCCGCACGGGGAAACAAAATAGGGTTTATAACAAACCACCAACTGCTGAGGAGCAAGAAAAATAATAGGGTTTCCGACTAGCGAATACTGGGTTGAAAACCATCGACTCTTGCTGAGGAACAAAGATGTTCACAAGCACCTATTCCACAAAAGGGAAAAAGGTATATAGGATTTACGACTACCGGGTACTGGGTAGAAAACCAACAACTCTCCTGAGGAATAAAAGGTATATAACCACAAATTCCGCCAAGAAAAGGGAACATAGGACTTACAACTACCGGTTACTGGGTAGAGGCCCAAACTCCGCTGGGGATAAAAAACTATTGCCGGTTACTGGGCAATTCATTCATTTATTCCACAGGGACACACAAGAGACAGTTGAAAAATGTCAATAGGAAGATCCATCCCAATATATGTGTTGGGAGGAAACGGAAAAAACCATCATCCACGAGGATATATCTCAGTGGGGAATTGCAGAAGGAAAGACAGACACTTTCTGCTTATGGGGCTGACTCTATATTGAGAGATAAGACACCCGACATCTGCTTGGGAAGATCTACTGGAGAGATCTATATCACCATTAGCAGGAGACAACAAACAAAAGATATATGGCAAAAATGCAATCATGAATATCTGAATGTTGAAAGTATGCATGAATATGCGTGACTTATGTTTGATGAATGCTGACAAAGTAGACATTTCTAACACAAACAGGTCCAGGAATCAAACGCCCGATACTACACTTCCAGAGGAAAAAAATCCAAGGAAATCCAACTGGAAAGCCAATCTGCTGGAGATCTATATGCTAAAAAGAAAAGATCTGCTGGAAAGCAAAAGATCAGAGATATCAAAGAAATCACAAAATCTCTGAGTGATGGATCATCAATCAACCCAACTGGGGAACAGAAGTTCACAACAGGTAGAAACTACCACAAAGACAAATTTGTTGGGGCAATGGAGAAATCCCGAGATTTCTGCAGGGGGATTCTCAGTATCAACTGGGAAACAAGAGTTCACTGCACAAGCAAGAACTGCTGAAGAGAACAGAATACACAAGTAGAATCTAGCCGCACAAGCAACTCTACTGAGGAATACTGTCAGCCACTCCATTGGGGATAAGCCCACTGAGGGAAAATGGATCACACAAGTAGATTCTGCCACAAGCCACTCTACTCGGGATCAAAAACATCAGGAAATCAACCAAATCTATGAATGATAGATCACCAATCAACCCGGCTAGGGAACAGAAGTTCACAGCAGGCAGATAATGCCACAAAAGCAACTCTGTTGAGGATATCAACTCTACTGGGGATACTGCAGGGAGATCACGAAACTTCTGCAGGGAAACATCACAGACACAAACCACCGTACCACAAATCTACTGTTGAATTATCTGAGGAAGAGAAGGAGAACTGGTGATCAACATCCAAATGTTGAACCTTCCAAGAGGAAACTACCACTTGCTAAGGAGGAAATAATCACTGCTCTACTAAAGGGATAAGAGGTGAAAAACCTCAACAAGCACTCTGATGGAGAGATAGCATAAATGAAGTCCATCATATCAACAACTCCGCTGGCGACTTTACTGAGGAAACAGACGAAGTACCGGGATGTCAATCCACCAACTACCGAATCTTCCAAAAGGAAAGCACCCATGCTGTGGAGAGAATACTGTTGAAGAGAAAAACTGAAGTTTCCAACAAACACTCTACTTAGGGAACAAAATCTCAACAGAAGCTCTGCTTAGGGAACAACCCTAACAACAATCTGGAGAAAGAGGATACAACCAATGCCAGGAATATGAACAAATATCTTACCCTGTTAGAAATCATGCCACCCTTGGGAGAGCACTGAGAAATTCTTAAGTATCCTTTCATCATTGTGAATGTTCACTTTGTTTAAAACAACAATTTGAAATTTTTTATTTATTTAAAACAATGACATTTTATCAATTAAAACATGCAAAACATTTGTTGAATTGAAACAAATAAGAGTGCAAATAATTGGATAAAAGCACAAATTGATTTGATGGAATGGTAGCCTGCAAATGGCAAGACTCCATAGATCTGTACAAATTTGAAATCAGTGATATATATTGGAAGAGGGATACATTGAACATAATGATCCTTTCTCTACCAATTTGAATCTCGATGTATTCGAAGCTTCAGTTGACGACGAATTAAGAATCTCTGACGAAAGGACAGCTGCGGAACAGAAAGTCTTGTCAGGATGCAGTTATTTGCCAAATCCCTAATTTTTGCCTAGATTGCCCCAGGGTGAGGTACTCAATCTAGCGGGATGCAAATATTCTTTTTTATCATGTCTCTAACTTTTGCCTGGATCGTCCTTTCGGGTTTTCCACCGAGACGCTCATTTTTGCCTAAGCCGCCCTTTCGGGTTTTCAACTTAGCGAGCTATTCTGTTTTTCTTTATATACTTTTTTTTTAGGCAAAGTATTTCTTAACTGCATCTGAATTCACAGGACGAGTGAAATCCTCCCCATCCATAGTTGTAAGCAACAAAGCTCCGCCTGAAAAGGCTCTCTTAACAACATATGGACCTTCATAGTTTGGAGTCCACTTGCCCCTAGAATCGGGCGCGAAAGACAAAACTTTCTTGAGCACGAGGTCACCCTCTCGGAATACACGAGGTTTGACCTTTTTATCGAATGCTTTCTTCATTCTCTGTTGATATAACTGACCATGGCACATGGCAGTCAATCGCTTATCTTCGATCAAATTCAACTGGTCATAACGACTCTGAATCCATTTAGCATCAGTCAACTTGGCTTCCATCAAGACTCTCATTGATGGGATCTCCACCTCTACTGGGAGAACAGCCTCCATGCCGTAAACAAGAGAAAAAGGGGTTGCCCCTGTTGAAGTGCGGACAGATGTACGATATCCATGCAAAGCAAATGGTAGCATTTCATGCCAATCTTTGTACGTAACAACCATCTTCTGGATAATTTTCTTGATATTCTTATTAGCAGCTTCAACAGCCCCATTCATCTTTGGTCTGTAGGGAGAGGAGTTATGGTGTGCGATCTTGAATTCAGCGCACAACTCTTCCAACATCTTATTATTCAGATTAGATCCATTATCAGTAATGATCTTATCTGGCACACCATAACGGCAAATAAGTTGATTCTTAATAAACTTCACGACCACCTGCCTGATCACATTCGCGTACGAAGCGGCTTCAACCCATTTGGTGAAGTAATCAATTGCTACGAGAATAAACCTGTGTCCGTTGGACGCTTTCGGTTCAATCATGCCGATCATATCAATTCCCCACATAGAGAAAGGCCATGGTGATGAAATCACATTCAGAAGTGTCGGAGGAATATGAATCTTATCCGCATAAATTTGACACTTGTGGCATTTCTTCACATATTTGCAACAGTCAGACTCCATTGTCTGCCAATAGTAGCCTGCTCTCAGCATCTTTCTAGCCATGGCATGTCCATTGGAATGAGTACCAAATGAACCCTCATGGATCTCAGTCATTAACAGGTTTGCTTCGTGTCTACCCACGTATCTGAGCAAAACCATGTCAAAATTTCTCTTATAAAGCACTTCACCGCTGAGGTAGAAACTACCTGACAACCTTCTTAAAGTTTTCCTGTCTTTCACAGATGCCCCAGGCGGGTAAACCTGGTTCTGAAGGAAATTCTTGATATCAAAATACCAAGGCTTGTCATCATGTACTTCTTCCACTACAAATACGTGGGCTGGTCTATCCAAGCGCATCACGGTAATATTGGGAACTTCATTCCAATACTTCACCACAATCATTGAAGCAAGAGTAGCAAGCACATCTGTCATCCGATTATCCTCTCAAGGGATATGATGAAAATCAACTTCTGTAAAGAACATTGAAATCCTCCTCGCATAATCTCTGTATGGAGTGAGACCAGGCTGATTCGTCTCCCATTCACCCTTGATCTGATTGACAACCAGGGCCGAATCACCATACACATCAAGATGCTTTATTCTCAAATCAATACATTCTTCTAATCCCATAATACAGGCCTCATACTCAGCCATGTTATTCGTGCATTTGAAAGTTAGCCTTGCTGTAAACGGAATATGCGTGCCTTAAGGAGTAATGATTACTGCCCCAATTCCATTTCCATACTGATTTACAGCGCCATCAAACACCATCGTCCATCTGGAACCAGGTTCTGGACCTTCATCAAGTGTAGGCTCATCACAATCTTTCATTTTCAAATACAGAATCTCCTCGTCTGGGAAGTCGCACTGAACAGACTGATGATCTTCAATCGGTTGATGCGCTAAATGGTCAGCTAAGATACTACCTTTGATAGCTTTCTGAGCTCGATACTCGATATCATACTCAGACAACAACATCTGCCAACGGGCAATCCTCCCATTTAAAGCAGGCTTCTCGAAAATATACTTGATTGGATCCATTCTGGATATCAACCAAGTTGTATGATTTATCATGTACTGGCGTAAACGCTTAGCAGCCCAAGCCAAAGCACATCACGTCTTCTCAAGCATAGAGTATCGAGACTCACAATCAGTGAACTTCTTACTGAGGTAGTAGATAACAGATTCTCTCTTCCCTGATTCGTCTTGTTGAACCAGGACACAACCCATCGAATCTTCAAGAACAGTTAGATACATGATCAGAGGTCTTCCTTCTACAGGCGGAGACAAGATTGGAGGTTCAGACAGATACTCTTTGATATTGTCGAAAGCTTTCTGGCAATCCTCGGTCCAATCATGAGACTGATCTTTCCGGAGAAGCTTGAATATCGGCGCACATGTGGCAGTCATGTGGGATATAAATCTGGAAATATAGTTCAAGCGGCCAAGAAAACCTCGGACTTGCTTCTCAGTTTTGGGCGCAAGCATCTCTTGTATTGTTTTGACCTTTGCAGGATCAACCTCAATACCTCTCTCGCTGACAACAAAACCCAACAACTTGCCAGAACGGACTCCAAATGTACATTTGTTCGGATTGAGACGAAGCCTGAACTTCCTCAGACGCTAAAAAAGCTTCAACAAATGCTCAACATGTTCAACTTCCGTTCGGGACTTAGCAATCATATCATCAACATAGACCTCTATCTCCTTGTGCATCATATCATGAAACAAGGTAGTCATAGCTCGTTGATACGTGGCTCCGGCGTTCTTCAAACCGAAGGGCATCACTCGATAACAGAATGTTCCCCAAGGTGTGATGAATGTTGTCTTCTCCATATCTTCGGGTGCCATTTTGATCTGGTTATAACCGGAAAATCCATCCATAAATGAAAAGACTTTGAATTTGGTTGTATTATCTACCAACATATCAATATGTGGTAGAGGGAAATCATCTTTCGGACTAGCCTTATTCAAATCTCTATAATCAACACACATACGGACTTTTCCGTCTTTCTTAGGCACAGGCACAATATTGGCCACCCATAGAGGATATGTAGAAGTCACCAGAAACCCCACATCAATTTGCTTCTGAACTTCCTCTTTGATCTTTACTGCCATATCTGGATGAGTTCTTCTGAGCTTCTGCTTCACAGGCACGCACTCAGGCTTCAAAGGCAGGAAATGTTGCACAATATCTGTATCTAGACCCGGCATGTCTTCATACGACCAAGCAAAGATATCGGAATATTCTCGTAGCAAACTGATCAACCCCTTCTTGACAGACTCTTCAAGAAGCGCCCCAATCTTCACCATACGAACACAATCTTCAGACCCCAAGTTGACTATTTCCAGATCTTCGAGATGCGGCTGAATGATCTTCTGCTCGTGCTCAACGAGACGGGTAATCTCGTCAGGAATCCCTTCAACATCATCTTCCTCTGCTTCAAATACAGGGAATTCAAAATTGGGAGATGGCGTTGGATCATTATGTTCAATGGGTTTTAGAGTCAACTTGCATAATGATTTTGGATAATAAAAAGCTTTAGAATTTAAACAAGCAAACCATTATGCAAATGAAAAGATTGCTTTTATTCTTGTTTTTAGGGTTTTTTGGGATCACCGATTTCATGCAAAATCAAAAAGTGAAAACAAAAGGAAAACAAATGTTTAACAATGCATTAATTGAATGAAATATCATTGTATAAATGTTGCCAACAATGTCATCACTTCTCCTTTTGGCATGGGAGAAGGGTTTTTTGAACAAAGTGAACAAATTACGCTGACTTATGAATGACCGTAGGAACATCCACAGCGACCCAATTGTGGCAGACACCACCAGGGATAACAAAGTTGCTCAAATCCTCTGCATCCTCTTCCAGAATAGCAACAGCTTCCTCAGCTTGATCAGCATGGATGAAACCTCCACTCTTGAACAGTCCTTTCTCATTAAATGCCCCAGAAGAATAGCCAATGCCAACCCGGGATTTATTATCTTCAAGCTCAGTCATCTTTCCCAAACCAGCAACTGCACCATATTCAATGGCCAGTTTCGCATCACGATAGGAAGCAAATGAAGGAGACTTCTTCTCAATTGGCTCAGCAATAGACAAAGCTTGGAAAGGCGTTCCAACTTCATCCTCAACATCAATATATGAGAAAGAAGACAAGTGGCTGACCAGGAGAGCCTTTTCTCCCCCTACCACGACCAATTTCTTATTCTTAACGAATTTCAGCTTCTGGTGTAGGGTGGATGTCACAGCGCCAGCCTCGTGAATCCATGGTCTACCAAGGAGACAACTATAAGATGGGTGGATATCCATAACCTGGAAGGTAACTTGGAAATCACTTGGTCCAATCTTGATTGGGAGATCAACTTCCCCAATCACGGTCTTACGCGACCCATTGAAAGCTTTCACAACAACACCACTCTCCCTCATGGGAGGCCCCTGATATGACAATCTCGAAAGAGTGGTCTTCGGCAATACATTCAAAGATGACCCAGTGTCCACCAGCATGTTGGACATGGCGCCGGTCTTGCAATTCATGGAAATATGTAAAGCCATGTTGTGGTCTCTTCCCTCCTCAGGGAGATCAGCGTCACAGAAACTCAAAGTGTTGCAAGCAGTGATGTTTGCAACTATACTGTCAAACTGTTCTATAGTGACGTCATGATCAACATAAGCCAGGTCCAAAACCTTCTGCAGAGCCTCCCTATGGGGTTCTGAATTCAGAAGCAAAGATAGCACGGAAATCTTGGACGCGTTTGTAGAAGCTGGTCTACAACGTTGTATTCACTCTTCTTGATGAGCCTCAGCATCTCATCACATTCTTCATTCATAATGCCACTTGGGCCAACAGAAGAATATGAGTCTTTTGTACAGAGGAGGGTTTAGCAGCAGGTGCCGGATTCGAAACATTCACCGCAGTCCCAATCGGACGCTCAGCAGAATCAGAAACAACGTGAGGCTTCGGGGGTGCAGAAAACACACAACCACTACGGGTCAACCCACTCATATCAGCAATATTTACCACAAAGGTTGAAGGCAAAGGCACTTCTTTCCCATCTTCCACAACAACTGGATTATAGCGGAAGGGAATCGCTTTATCTGAAGCATAAGGCACAGGGCCTGCAGGTTTGATAATCAGGGCAGGAGAAACCTTCGGCTTGCTACCATCATAACGGATGACAACAGGCTTAGGAATCTTGAACACAGGAGAAATCACATTTACCTCTGGTTCGTCTTCATCAACATTTCTGTTTTGAAGAATCTCAATGGTACCCTCATCCAACAGCTCTTGAAGCTCTCTGCGCACTTGGCGGCAACCCAACCTGTTGACAGAGCAGATACGACATTTGTCATGGTCGTGCTCCATATGACTGTAATCACACAGCAGAAGATGCAACTCGACCAATGACTGTCGAATATGGCTTACATACTTGACCTTATATTTGCCAGGGAAACCCTGGACCATGTTAACCGACTTCCCATGCTCGGGCAATGGGTTCTTCGTAACATTGGGGCCTGAGTCCTCAAAGCTCAGAATGCCGCATCGCATAAGGTCTTGCACCTTAGTCTTCAATGGATAGCAGTTTTCTATATTGTGACCGGGAGCACCGGAATGATAAACACAATGTTGGTCGGGCTTGTACCACCACTGCGGGTTAGCAGGTAGAACCGGAGGATCCCTCGGGGTAATCAGTTTCCGCTCTATTAAAGAGGGATATAGCTCAGCATATGACATAGGAATAGGATCGAAAGTGATCTTCTTCCTCTCATAATTCAAATTAGCCTGATTACCGGCGCCACGAGGCTGGTAAGCCTGTTGCTGTGGGCGATGCTACTGTTGATACTGAGGTGGTTGCTGATTATGCTGCTGATTGTCTCTGAAGACAGGTGCTATGTGAGCCACCTGATGCTGGTTGCTGGCATGATGCACAGGCTTCCTCTTGGCAGAGGGTCTTCTAGGTTTGACATGGGATTGCACAGCATGTGCCTCCCCATCTTTCTTCTTAAACGCCCCATATCGTTTAGAAGAGCCTTCATCTTTAGTCAGACGTCCTTCCCGGACTCCTTCCTCCAATCGCATCCCCATATTCACCATCTCGGTGAAATCAGAGGGAGCACTATCGACCATCCGCTCATAATAAAATGAACTAAGAGTCTTCAGAAAGATCTTAGTCATCTCCTTCTCTTCCAGCGAAGGAGTAATCTGAGCTGCCAGCTCTCGCCACCTCTGGGCGTACTCCTTAAATGTCTCTTTGTCCTTTTGGGACATAGCTCTGGGTTGATCATGGTCAGGAGCCATATCAACATTATATTTGTATTGCTTGACGAAGGCTTCGCCAAGATCGTTGAAGGAACGGATGTTTGCACTATCAAGGCTCATATACCAACGAAGAGCTGCACCAGACAAACTATCCTGAAAATAATGAATCAGCAGTTGATCATTATCGGTCTGAGTGGACATTTTCCTGGCATACATAACCAGGTGGCTGAGAGGGCAGGTGTTCCCCTTATAATTCTCAAAGTCAGGGACTTTGAATTTGACGGGTATCTTAACACCGGGAACCAAGCACAGTTCAGCAGCAGACTTGCCGAACAAATCTTTCCCTCGGAGGGTCTTCAATTCCTTGCGGAGTTCAAGGAATTGGTCGTTCATAGCTTCCATCTTTTCATTAACATCTGGGCCCTCAGGCGGCTCAGAATGATAGATGGTGTCGTCTACCCTGGGAATGGTATGCACGACAGGAGGAGGCATCGCAAGGACCGGGCTAGATGCCGGCATGGAAGCAAAGGTAGGAGCTGGAATGTCTGGCATAAAACCAGGAGGCATACCCCACGGAAACCCGGTTGGCATGGCTGGCATGAAATGGGCACTAGCAGCTGGCACAATTAACGCAACTACTTCAGATATAACAGTCCTCTGGGGAGGAGTTGCAGGAGGCGGAGACGGTTGATTCTGTGCAACCAAGAATTTCTCCGTCAGAGCACTCAGTCTGGCGACCTCTTCCTTCAGCTCACGGTTCTCTTGTTCAAGTTGATCCATCACTCTTGCAGAATTAGCTCGGGTGTAGTACCGATGAGTCAGCTTGTCTTCAAAATAAATGAAGAGCACAGAGTCAGATCACAGACAAGAAGACCAGAACAACACCTGCTTATGCGAGATGATGCATGCAATGCTCGTGCATATGCTTTTTTGTTTTTTTTTTATTTTTATTTCAAGGAACTTTTAGGGTTCTATTTGCAAATTTTGAAATATTAAACATTTAATAGCATATCAAATATATTCGAGACAAAGAAGTACAACATTGTTGATTATATTACAAGGGAAAAGGAAAATGAACATCTTATGGATCCCTAGAAGCTCGAGATGCGGGAAGATGAGATACACAAAGCCTCTTGATCTTCTTCCTCTCATAATTCAAATTAGCCTGATTACTGGCGCCATGAGGCTGGTAAGCCTGTTGCTGTGGGCGATGCTACTGTTGATACTGAGGTGGTTGCTGATTATGCTGCTGATTGTCTCTGAAGACAGGTGCTATGTGAGCCACCTGATGCTGGTTGCTGGCATGATGCACAGGCTTCCTCTTGGCAGAGGGTCTTCTAGGTTTGACATGGGATTGCACAGCATGTGCCTCCCCATCTTTCTTCTTAAACGCCCCATATCGTTTAGAAGAGCCTTCATCTTTAGTCAGACGTCCTTCCCGGACTCCTTCCTCCAATCGCATCCCCATATTCACCATCTCGGTGAAATCAGAGGGAGCACTATCGACCATCCGCTCATAATAAAATGAACTAAGAGTCTTCAGAAAGATCTTAGTCATCTCCTTCTCTTCCAGCGGAGGAGTAATCTGAGCTGCCAGCTCTCGCCACCTCTGGGCGTACTCCTTAAATGTCTCTTTGTCCTTTTGGGACATAGCTCTGGGTTGATCACGGTCAGGAGCCATATCAACATTATATTTGTATTGCGTGACGAAGGCTTCGCCAAGATCGTTGAAGGAACGGATGTTTGCACTATCAAGGCTCATATACCAACGAAGAGCTGCACCAGACAAACTATCCTGAAAATAATGAATCAGCAGTTGATCATTATCGGTCTGAGTGGACATTTTTCTGGCATACATAACCAGGTGGCTGAGAGGGCAGGTGTTCCCCTTATAATTCTCAAAGTCAGGGACTTTGAATTTGACGGGTATCTTAACACCGGGAACCAAGCACAGTTCAGCAGCAGACTTGCCGAACAAATCTTTCCCTCGGAGGGTCTTCAATTCCTTGCGGAGTTCAAGGAATTGGTCGTTCATAGCTTCCATCTTTTCATTAACATCTGGGCCCTCAGGCGGCTCAGAATGATAGATGGTGTCGTCTACCCTGGGAATGGTATGCACGACAGGAGGAGGCATCGCAAGGACCGGGCTAGATGCCGGCATGGAAGCAAAGGTAGGAGCTGGAATATTTGGCATAAAACCAGGAGGCATACCCCACGGAAACCCGGCTGGCATGGCTGGCATGAAATGGGCACTAGCAGCTGGCACAATTAACGCAACTACTTCAGATATAACAGTCCTCTGGGGAGGAGTTGCAGGAGGCGGAGACGGATGATTCTGTGCAACCAAGAATTTCTCCGTCAGAGCACTCAGTCTGGCGACCTCTTCCTTCAGCTCACGGTTCTCTTGTTCAAGTTGATCCATCACTCTTGCAGAATTAGCTCGGGTGTAGTACCGATGAGTCAGCTTGTCTTCAAAATAAATGAAGAGCACAGAGTCAGATCACAGACAAGAAGACCAGAACAACACCTGCTTATGCGAGATGATGCATGCAATGCTCGTGCATATGCTTTTTTGTTTTTTTTTTATTTTTATTTCAAGGAACTTTTAGGGTTCTATTTGCAAATTTTGAAATATTAAACATTAAATAGCATATCAAATATATTCGAGACAAAGAAGTACAACATTGTTGATTATATTACAAGGGAAAAGGAAAATGAACATCTTATGGATCCCTAGAAGCTCGAGATGCGGGAAGATGAGATACACAAAGCCTCTTGATCTTCTTCCTCTCATAATTCAAATTAGCCTGATTACTGGCGCCACGAGGCTGGTAAGCCTGTTGCTGTGGGCGATGCTACTGTTGATACTGAGGTGGTTGCTGATTATGCTGCTGATTGTCTCTGAAGACAGGTGCTATGTGAGCCACCTGATGCTGGTTGCTGGCATGATGCACAGGCTTCCTCTTGGCAGAGGGTCTTCTAGGTTTGACATGGGATTGCACAGCATGTGCCTCCCCATCTTTCTTCTTAAACGCCCCAAATCGTTTAGAAGAGCCTTCATCTTTAGTCAGACGTCCTTCCCGGACTCCTTCCTCCAATCGCATCCCCATATTCACCATCTCGGTGAAATCAGAGGGAGCACTATCGACCATCCGCTCATAATAAAATGAACTAAGAGTCTTCAGAAAGATCTTAGTCATCTCCTTCTCTTCCAGCGGAGGAGTAATCTGAGCTGCCAGCTCTCGCCACCTCTGGGCGTACTCCTTAAATGTCTCTTTGTCCTTTTGGGACATAGCTCTGGGTTGATCACGGTCAGGAGCCATATCAACATTATATTTGTATTGCGTGACGAAGGCTTCGCCAAGATCGTTGAAGGAACGGATGTTTGCACTATCAAGGCTCATATACCAACGAAGAGCTGCACCAGACAAACTATCCTGAAAATAATGAATCAGCAGTTGATCATTATCGGTCTGAGTGGACATTTTTCTGGCATACATAACCAGGTGGCTGAGAGGGCAGGTGTTCCCCTTATAATTCTCAAAGTCAGGGACTTTGAATTTGACGGGTATCTTAACACCGGGAACCAAGCACAGTTCAGCAGCAGACTTGCCGAACAAATCTTTCCCTCGGAGGGTCTTCAATTCCTTGCGGAGTTCAAGGAATTGGTCGTTCATAGCTTCCATCTTTTCATTAACATCTGGGCCCTCAGGCGGCTCAGAATGATAGATGGTGTCGTCTACCCTGGGAATGGTATGCACGACAGGAGGAGGCATCGCAAGGACCGGGCTAGATGCCGGCATGGAAGCAAAGGTAGGAGCTGGAATATTTGGCATAAAACCAGGAGGCATACCCCACGGAAACCCGGCTGGCATGGCTGGCATGAAATGGGCACTAGCAGCTGGCACAATTAACGCAACTACTTCAGATATAACAGTCCTCTGGGGAGGAGTTGCAGGAGGCGGAGACGGTTGATTCTGTGCAACCAAGAATTTCTCCGTCAGAGCACTCAGTCTGGCGACCTCTTCCTTCAGCTCACGGTTCTCTTGTTCAAGTTGATCCATCACTCTTGCAGAATTAGCTCGGGTGTAGTACCGATGAGTCAGCTTGTCTTCAAAATAAATGAAGAGCACAGAGTCAGATCACAGACAAGAAGACCAGAACAACACCTGCTTATGCGAGATGATGCATGCAATGCTCGTGCATATGCTTTTTTGTTTTTTTTTTATTTTTATTTCAAGGAACTTTTAGGGTTCTATTTGCAAATTTTGAAATATTAAACATTTAATAGCATATCAAATATATTCGAGACAAAGAAGTACAACATTGTTGATTATATTACAAGGGAAAAGGAAAATGAACATCTTATGGATCCCTAGAAGCTCGAGATGCGGGAAGATGAGATACACAAAGCCTCTTGATCTTCTTCCTCACATAATTCAAATTAGCCTGATTACTGGCGCCACGAGGCTGGTAAGCCTGTTGCTGTGGGCGATGCTACTGTTGATACTGAGGTGGTTGCTGATTATGCTGCTGATTGTCTCTGAAGACAGGTGCTATGTGAGCCACCTGATGCTGGTTGCTGGCATGATGCACAGGCTTCCTCTTGGCAGAGGGTCTTCTAGGTTTGACATGGGATTGCACAGCATGTGCCTCCTCATCTTTCTTCTTAAACGCCCCATATCGTTTAGAAGAGCCTTCATCTTTAGTCAGACGTCCTTCCCGGACTCCTTCCTCCAATCGCATCCCCATATTCACCATCTCGGTGAAATCAGAGGGAGCACTATCGACCATCCGCTCATAATAAAATGAACTAAGAGTCTTCAGAAAGATCTTAGTCATCTCCTTCTCTTCCAGCGGAGGAGTAATCTGAGCTGCCAGCTCTCGCCACCTCTGGGCGTACTCCTTAAATGTCTCTTTGTCCTTTTGGGACATAGCTCTAGGTTGATCATGGTCAGGAGCCATATCAACATTATATTTGTATTGCTTGACGAAGGCTTCGCCAAGATCGTTGAAGGAACGGATGTTTGCACTATCAAGGCTCATATACCAACGAAGAGCTGCACCAGACAAACTATCCTGAAAATAATGAATCAGCAGTTGATCATTATCGGTCTGAGTGGACATTTTCCTGGCATACATAACCAGGTGGCTGAGAGGGCAGGTGTTCCCCTTATACTTCTCAAAGTCAGGGACTTTGAATTTGACGGGTATCTTAACACCGGGAACCAAGCACAGTTCAGCAGCAGACTTGCCGAACAAATCTTTCCCTCGGAGGGTCTTCAATTCCTTGCGGAGTTCAAGGAATTGGTCGTTCATAGCTTCCATCTTTTCATTAACATCTGGGCCCTCAGGCGGCTCAGAATGATAGATGGTGTCGTCTACCCTGGGAATGGTATGCACGACAGGAGGAGGCATCGCAAGGACCGGGCTAGATGCCGGCATGGAAGCAAAGGTAGGAGCTGGAATATCTGGCATAAAACCAGGAGGCATACCCCACGGAAACCCGGCTGGCATGGCTGGCATGAAATGGGCACTAGCAGCTGGCACAATTAACGCAACTACTTCAGATATAACAGTCCTCTGGGGAGGAGTTGCAGGAGGCGGAGACGGTTGATTCTGTGCAACCAAGAATTTCTCCGTCAGAGCACTCAGTGTGGCGACCTCTTCCTTCAGCTCACGGTTCTCTTGTTCAAGTTGATCCATCACTCTTGCAGAATTAGCTCGGGTGTAGGACCGATGAGTCAGCTTGTCTTCAAAATAAATGAAGAGCACAGAGTCAGATCACAGACAAGAAGACCAGAACAACACCTGCTTATGCGAGATGATGCATGCAATGCTCGTGCATATGCTTTTTTGTTTTTTTTTTATTTTTATTTCAAGGAACTTTTAGGGTTCTATTTGCAAATTTTGAAATATTAAACATTTAATAGCATATCAAATATATTCGAGACAAAGAAGTACAACATTGTTGATTATATTACAAGGGAAAAGGAAAATGAACATCTTATGGATCCCTAGAAGCTCGAGATGCGGGAAGATGAGATACACAAAGCCTCTTGATCTTCTTCCTCATATAATTCAAATTAGCCTGATTACTGGCGCCACGAGGCTGGTAAGCCTGTTGCTGTGGGCGATGCTACTGTTGATACTGAGGTGGTTGCTGATTATGCTGCTGATTGTCTCTGAAGACAGGTGCTATGTGAGCCACCTGATGCTGGTTGCTGGCATGATGCACAGGCTTCCTCTTGGCAGAGGGTCTTCTAGGTTTGACATGGGATTGCACAGCATGTGCCTCCCCATCTTTCTTCTTAAACGCCCCATATCGTTTAGAAGAGCCTTCATATTTAGTCAGACGTCCTTCCCGGACTCCTTCCTCCAATCGCATCCCCATATTCACCATCTCGGTGAAATCAGAGGGAGCACTATCGACCATCCGCTCATAATAAAATGAACTAAGAGTCTTCAGAAAGATCTTAGTCATCTCCTTCTCTTCCAGCAGAGGAGTAATCTGAGCTGCCAGCTCTCGCCACCTCTGGGCGTACTCCTTAAATGTCTCTTTGTCCTTTTGGGACATAGCTCTGGGTTGATCACGGTCAGGAGCCATATCAACATTATATTTGTATTGCTTGACGAAGGCTTCGCCAAGATCGTTGAAGGAACGGATGTTTGCACTATCAAGGCTCATATACCAACGAAGAGCTGCACCAGACAAACTATCCTGAAAATAATGAATCAGCAGTTGATCATTATCGGTCTGAGTGGACATTTTCCTGGCATACATAACCAGGTGGCTGAGAGGGCAGGTGTTCCCCTTATACTTCTCAAAGTCAGGGACTTTGAATTTGACGGGTATCTTAACACCGGGAACCAAGCACAGTTCAGCAGCAGACTTGCCGAACAAATCTTTCCCTCGGAGGGTCTTCAATTCCTTGCGGAGTTCAAGGAATTGGTCGTTCATAGCTTCCATCTTTTCATTAACATCTGGGCCCTCAGGCGGCTCAGAATGATAGATGGTGTCGTCTACCCTGGGAATGGTATGCACGACAGGAGGAGGCATCGCAAGGACCGGGCTAGATGCCGGCATGGAAGCAAAGGTAGGAGCTGGAATATCTGGCATAAAACCAGGAGGCATACCCCACGGAAACCCGGCTGGCATGGCTGGCATGAAATGGGCACTAGCAGCTGGCACAATTAACGCAACTACTTCAGATATAACAGTCCTCTGGGGAGGAGTTGCAGGAGGCGGAGACGGTTGATTCTGTGCAACCAAGAATTTCTCCGTCAGAGCACTCAGTCTGGCGACCTCTTCCTTCAGCTCACGGTTCTCTTGTTCAAGTTGATCCATCACTCTTGCAGAATTAGCTCGGGTGTAGGACCGATGAGTCAGCTTGTCTTCAAAATAAATGAAGAGCACAGAGTCAGATCACAGACAAGAAGACCAGAACAACACCTGCTTATGCGAGATGATGCATGCAATGCTCGTGCATATGCTTTTTTGTTTTTTTTTTATTTTTATTTCAAGGAACTTTTAGGGTTCTATTTGCAAATTTTGAAATATTAAACATTTAATAGCATATCAAATATATTCGAGACAAAGAAGTACAACATTGTTGATTATATTACAAGGGAAAAGGAAAATGAACATCTTATGGATCCCTAGAAGCTCGAGATGCGGGAAGATGAGATACACAAAGCCTCTTGATCTTCTTCCTCACATAATTCAAATTAGCCTGATTACTGGCGCCACGAGGCTGGTAAGCCTGTTGCTGTGGGCGATGCTACTGTTGATACTGAGGTGGTTGCTGATTATGCTGCTGATTGTCTCTGAAGACAGGTGCTATATGAGCCACCTGATGCTGGTTGCTGGCATGATGCACAGGCTTCCTCTTGGCAGAGGGTCTTCTAGGTTTGACATGGGATTGCACAGCATGTGCCTCCCCATCTTTCTTCTTAAACGCCCCATATCGTTTAGAAGAGCCTTCATCTTTAGTCAGACGTCCTTCCCGGACTCCTTCCTCCAATCGCATCCCCATATTCACCATCTCGGTGAAATCAGAGGGAGCACTATCGACCATCCGCTCATAATAAAATGAACTAAGAGTCTTCAGAAAGATCTTAGTCATCTCCTTCTCTTCCAGCGGAGGAGTAATCTGAGCTGCCAGCTCTCGCCACCTCTGGGCGTACTCCTTAAATGTCTCTTTGTCCTTTTGGGACATAGCTCTGGGTTGATCACGGTCAGGAGCCATATCAACATTATATTTGTATTGCTTGACGAAGGCTTCGCCAAGATCGTTGAAGGAACGGATGTTTGCACTATCAAGGCTCATATACCAACGAAGAGCTGCACCAGACAAACTATCCTGAAAATAATGAATCAGCAGTTGATCATTATCGGTCTGAGTGGACATTTTCCTGGCATACATAACCAGGTGGCTGAGAGGGCAGGTGTTCCCCTTATACTTCTCAAAGTCAGGGACTTTGAATTTGACGGGTATCTTAACACCGGGAACCAAGCACAGTTCAGCAGCAGACTTGCCGAACAAATCTTTCCCTCGGAGGGTCTTCAATTCCTTGCGGAGTTCAAGGAATTGGTCGTTCATAGCTTCCATCTTTTCATTAACATCTGGGCCCTCAGGCGGCTCAGAATGATAGATGGTGTCGTCTACCCTGGGAATGGTATGCACGACAGGAGGAGGCATCGCAAGGACCGGGCTAGATGCCGGCATGGAAGCAAAGGTAGGAGCTGGAATATCTGGCATAAAACCAGGAGGCATACCCCACGGAAACCCGGCTGGCATGGCTGGCATGAAATGGGCACTAGCAGCTGGCACAATTAACGCAACTACTTCAGATATAACAGTCCTCTGGGGAGGAGTTGCAGGAGGCGGAGACGGTTGATTCTGTGCAACCAAGAATTTCTCCGTCAGAGCACTCAGTCTGGCGACCTCTTCCTTCAGCTCACGGTTCTCTTGTTCAAGTTGATCCATCACTCTTGCAGAATTAGCTCGGGTGTAGTACCGATGAGTCAGCTTGTCTTCAAAATAAATGAAGAGCACAGAGTCAGATCACAGACAAGAAGACCAGAACAACACCTGCTTATGCGAGATGATGCATGCAATGCTCGTGCATATGCTTTTTTGTTTTATTTTTATTTTTATTTCAAGGAAATTTTAGGGTTCTATTTGCAAATTTTGAAATATTAAACATTTAATAGCATATCAAATATATTCGAGACAAAGAAGTACAACATTGTTGATTATATTACAAGGGAAAAGGAAAATGAACATCTTATGGATCCCTAGAAGCTCGAGATGCGGGAAGATGAGATACACAAAGCCTCTTGATCTCTCTCTCATATGCTGCTTCCATATCCGTTTTCTCCTTAGCAAGTCGATCATACTTCCTCTTCCAGAATCTGGAAGACTGAGGAAGTAGAGAAGTCTAGGTATCATTCGGATCATCTATCACCTGATGCTCGAGGAATTCAATCAGAGCGTCCTTCTCCTTGATTTGCTGAAGCAACTCTTCTCTTTCACGGATCCAGGCACGTGAAAGGTCTTCTTCTCTCAACTCCTCTACGCCTTGGTTAGGGAGGGTTGAAGGCCCAACCATATCCAACGGTGTAGGTCTCGGATAATCATAAGGCATAAGATACTCTGAAGCTCTCTGTCTGACCCAAGAAGTATACGGCTCCAAAGCAATGCAGTTCTTCGGACCCAACTCATTTCTATCCTTCTTGTGAATCTTGCGCCAAGCGCGGACCATCCTGGCTTTCAGACCTTGGGGATCTTTACTCTCCTGAAAGAACACACCTTCTAACAGAATGTTATGAGGTTTATCCTTTAGGGGGAACCCAAGCTGACGACGTGCTAAGATAGGGTTGTAGCTGATCCCACCACATGTACCAAGAAGAGGCACATTAGGGAATTCACCACAATAATCAATGATCTGAGCAGTATCATACACGCGATCATACCAAGAGATATCATCATTAGTGAGAGACATAAGTCTCGTAGACCACCGTAGACATCCCTTGTTCTCCTTGAAAGTGATCGCCTGCGGTAAGTGAGAAATAAACCACTTGTACAACAGAGGCAAACAGCACACAATAGCTCCTCCACCCTTTGCATTCCTCAGATGCAAAGAGAAATAAGTATCACCCAACAGAGTAGGAACGGGATTAAGAATAGAAAAGATCCTAATGGCGTTCACATCCACAAATTTGTCGATGTTGGGGAACAATACCAATCCATAGATAAGCAGCACAAATATGGCCTCAAAGGCATCCTCACTCATGGCCTTCCCATAAACGGTAGCTTGAGCGATGAGGAAATCAGAAGGAAGACCCTGAATTCCACCTTTGGTAGTCATATGAGCTTCAATCAGGGATTCATATATGTGCAACAAGTCTGCAATCTCTTGAGAAGTCGGAATACTCTCTAAGCCACTAAACGGCACCTGATCCAGAATAGGAATACCCACAAGATGAGCATACTCCTCAAGCGTAGGCAACAGCTGAAAGTCCGGAAATGAGAAGCAATGATACAGAGGATCGTAAAACTGTGCCAAAGTACTCATCAACCCTTCATCGACTTGAGTAGTCAACAGAGGCAGAAGCTTCCCATAACGAGCTTTGAAACCCAAGGGATTTAATACATAAGATGTCAGATTCCTTAACTCTTTCAGATCGGGCTGTCGAAAGCTGTACTTCTTTGTATGCCTTTTTGGTCTTTCCAGGTCTGAAAATTTTGCAAATAAACCCTTTAAGTTCCTTGAAAATTTTCTCATTTTTCTGATGACATGAATGTAGATGAATGCATGAATGTATGAATGCAGCAATCACACTCAAGGATCAAGCAAGTCACACCAGACAAAGGTCATGGGAAAGCTCATAGTATTCTTAATATCAATCATCCATTTTAGTGGATTATGGTTTTCACCTTATCGACACCCAAGTTCCATTGATATTAACGATACATGAACCGGCTCAATCATCCTTAATATCAATCATCCATTTTGGTGGATTATAGTTTACACCTTATCGACACCCAAGTTCCATTAATATTAAGGATGTCTGAACGACTCAACCATGAATCACGGGTTTGTTGAGAGTCACGAGCATGGAGTTTCGGTTAAGAACCACCCAAAGGGAGTGTACTAGGGTTTAAACCTGCCGAACATGTTCTACAAGAGGTTCCCATAGTCATCATCCCATCTTTCGAATATTATCGGAGGAACAAATACTCGTATTCCAAAAATATTCTCAAGAGAGACTCTTATGAGTGTAGTATCGCGTAACAATTGCATCAGATCTTACATCTGAACGACCTCCGCACTACATCCTAAAATAGGCCAAGATGGGCTTGGTAAACTAAGGTCCTTGGCTTCTAAGGCACATGATTGAAAGAATAATGCCTAACCACAAATAACTTGTGTGACATTATTAATCCAACATGACCTCCACCAAGTGAATGGACTCGCAAGTCAACTTGCTAAGGAATACTCCACACAAGTCGATGAGACTACGCCATTCTCCTATCCTAAGGTACACTCGAGTTCGGGTATAGAACTCATCTCACAGAGATCACCAAGCAAACAGCAATTGTATATCAAGCAATTCAATCATTACAATCAATACAGTAATCCCAAATTGTACAAAAATATGTCATATAACAAATAAACAATATCATACAATAAGGGTGAAAAGTAGGCAAAACCACCAAGGATCCATCTCCCCAGCAGAGTCGCCACTTTTCTGTAGCGGTGTATTCGTCACCGCACTTTTATTTATCCAAAGGAATGGCTAAAAAGCGAACAAAAGCCTAAGAAGTTTTACACATAGAAAACTAATGAAAAGATCAGAGATCTGGGTAAGGGGTTAATTACGCAATGGGAAGGTGTTAGGCACCCAAAACGTCCTAGGTACTCCTAGGGAGCCCTTTTCACAACTTGTTGAACGAAATGATATTTGTTTATGAAATATTTATTGTGCAAACATGGATGAAGGGATGAGAAAAGAATATACAAGTTATTATTTTTGTGTTTGAACGGATGAACCCGTTGCCTACGTACCTTTCCATGGAAGGTAAGGATCAAAACGCCGTGGTTCGGCTAAAAGATTTCCAAAAGTATGTGAATTGATTTTAAAACAAAATCCCTAAGGTCTTTCATTATCCACGGGAGAAAACTCAACCTATACAAACAACAAGTCCACCATCTGAGAAAAGCTTCAACTTGCTAGTGAGGGGTTAACCCTATAATAAGCAAGGAAGTCTTACAATTCAATCACTAAGGACAAAAGGTGAGATTAACATCAACCAACTAGGATAACTCAAACCTACGGCTAATGTATGAAAACTTATCAAAAATGGACAAAGCCACCAAACAATTGAGTGAGTGAAATTAACCAATTAGGATTTTTCACAAAAGTGGTCAAGATATGATTAGAATTCAATTCAAAAGAAGTGTCATGAAAATGAAGTTTGAAAATCAAAGGCTTAAGGCCTAGGTTTCTAATTTGAAAACAAGTGAAAATGTTTGCACAATAGTTTTTCTGGTTGTGGGTTAACATGTAAATGGAGGTTTAAAGAAACAAAAGGTGGGAGGGTGAGGAAGTAAAACTTCTTAGGTGTTCACCTCTTGAGATCATATGTAGATGATTCAAGTTATTCCTTTGGAATAGGCAATAAAGCAATAAGCAAATGGACAAAGCAAATGGATATCGGATGCCAATCAATGGACTTATTCCAATCTCCTAAAACAAAATGGATACCGGATGCCAATCAATGGACTTACACCAATCTCCCAAAACAAAGAGAAACATGGATACCAGATGCCAATCAATGGACTTATACCAATCTCCCAAAACAAAATGGATACCAGATGCCAATCAATGGACTTACACTAGCCTCACAAAGAATAATCATAGGAAACAAATGCCAATAAATGGACTTACAATTGTCTCCTCACAAGAAACAAATAACAATGCAATAAGCAAGAGGAAACAAGTTGCCAATAAATGGTCTTACACTCGAATCCAAAGAAAGGAATGCCAATGAATGGTCTTAGTTCCAAATTCCACCAGATCATAGGAAACAACTGCCAATAAATGGACTTACAATTGACTCCTCAATGGACAAACAAAAATGTCACAAAGCAATGAGCTATAATTATGAAATGAAATACAAGTAATGATGATAAATGCACAAAGGCACACTCAAGAAAATATGCACAAATGAATCAAGTAAGAAAACAAACAAGTCAATTAGCACACACTATATACAATCAATTAGGCTCAAGCAAGGTTAGGCTTTACAACCAACTGGAATGGGGTATTTTGTGCTCTTAACCCTAACATTGAGAGTTAGGGTCAAGCAGATGAAATGGAGATGAGGGGTGTGCCTCATAGCTCTTATGCCTGGTTAGGGAGAGCTTTAAACAATGGAAAGTGTGGGAATTCAGGAAGTTGGAACTCTTCTCCACAAATGATTGACTCGATAAGATCTTGGGTTATTATTCACCATGCATCAACATATTGTGTGAGCAAGGTGAATGACACACTAAGTAGCAGGAGATGGATTACACATCTCTTTTATCTGCCAATTGCCTCATAAGAGGACTTTTCCTGATTGGCACAAAATTAAACAAGCACAAACATTGCCTCTTAAGGAGGGCTTCAGACAGGTGCCTACCAATAACAGTAGGTCTTCCAGACTACATGAAGATTAGAGATTATACCTAAGTGGTTAAGCAACCAAGCAAAATCAAAGTTCAAGTGAACTTAAAGCAACTTATGTACCTGTGGAAACACTAAACAAATCAGTACAATACTCAGACAATCAGACAACAGTCAATAAGCAACAGACAATCCCAATGTACAAAATGTGTAAGCCAAAAGGCAAACTCAAATGAGTTAGCATCAACCTACAATACACACAAATGTTAGTAAACAAAAGCAAACATCAATACTCAAATGATGAAGCATCATCAACTATGGAACTTGGATGTTCAACCTGAAATCAAAGCTCACATGTAAGCAACAAACCACTAGGTCAAAGCCTAGGGTCAAAGATGGAGAAACAATTCAAAACATAAGCTAAAATTTAACACAAAGCAACCTCAAACACATATTGACACATTCCAAAAGGTCTCACATCAAAATCAATCACCAAAAGCATTTCATGATCAAGTGAAGTTCAAGGCAATTTTAAAGCTCATATGTGATCAACATGAATGAAAAATTCAAATCAAAACAGAAATGATTCAAATAAATCCGAAAAAATTCATACACAATCAAGACGTCTAACATGATCAACACACAAAAAATCAGAAACATTGGACATCATTTGGCATGGCAATATCATGGCACAAGTTGGACATCAAAGGTGTGACACAAATTGTCACACCAACTTAGCACAAGCATAAAACAGCAATGGTAATTGAGAAAAATGCCAAACCAAAACTAAAATGTCAAGAAATAAGTCTAGTTTCATCATGAAAAATTTCACATTCATTGGATAAGAAACAAGAATTTCACAAAGTGATAAGCAAGGCAAGGTCAAAACAAGACATATGATCAATCATTCTAGCACAAAATAAAATCCAGCCAAGCACAACTTTGGAAATTATGATGATAAAAAAGTAGACAAACCAAGGAGCATTGTATAAAAAATTGGAGTGAAATTGATGCATTTTTCTATTTTATATGATTTTTCTAAGTTAAGGAAAAAATTGAAAATTAAAATGGAGCTAAGGTATGAAAATAGGAGGGAAAGTGAAAAAATGGTGAAGCATTTTGAAAATATTCTCTCGGTGAGAATCGAACCTGGCGCACATTCAAATTGCGCGCCTTAGCCAAAACGCACAGTTTTGGACTTAAACCCTAGCGCTGCATGGAATTCCAGAATCGTAGCTAATGCATGATTTTCGTAGCAAATTTGAAGCAAGGTCCTAGCAAATTCTAGAAACAATGATGTTCATAGGTTGAAGATGAAGATCATCATGATCTTCATCTGGATTTTCCAAATTTTTCGAAACATGTCCAGAAATTAACAAGATTAACACCAAACGAATCATCATGTCACGTAGATGCAAGATCCATAATCGATTTACACTAAAACGCCATAACAAGATCAAATCGAAGAAAATCAAAATCAACATCAAAACTTCAATCAATCATATCAGCTCAAAACAGCACCAAATCACACGATTCAAAGCTCAAATTCATTAGGATAAAAAGATCTACAACAACATAGCAATAGATTTTAAAATTAAGAGATTCGAATTGTGACCTCTTGAAGTGCAGAAGTTGGAATTCACACGATCTGTAGTTTGTAATGACTCAAATCTACTCCACAGTGCTTGAAATGAATATTGATGAAGTAATTGACGCTTGAATGGATCTAGATCTTGCTCAAAATAGAAATTCCATTTACATCTTCATGAACCTCTACCACTTGATACATGCGCGAATTCACCAATTGAACACTTGATCTGCACAGAATCAAAGCTAGGCAACAAGTATATGAAGTAAAATTGCAAGGTTCTTTGGAAAAAATTTGAATTAAGAATGAGAGAAAAATTTGAAATGAGAGAGAAATTTGGATCTTGGAATGTGAAAAATGATTAACCTCCTTCAATTCTGTTAGGGTTTAGGTATTTATATGCTATGATAATCAACTTGTTAATCCCTAATAAGTTTGGTTAATGATAATAAGGCAAATTACAAAAATCCAAATTTTGCATGTGCATGAAGCAATGGCACGTGAACAATGCTCTTTTCTTCATCAAAGTCACTTGAAATCTTCTTTTAAATCCAATGGCAATGATAAAAATCTCATATAATGCACCAATTTTGAATTTTGTAATTTCCCTCCAAAAAAACCATGGATTAACAAGTGATTATGTGATGAAAATTCATGTAATGTGATGCATGATTTGGAAATTAGAGGTCAAGATGAGAATATTGCAAAAAGAACCACTCATTTTGGAGCTTTGGTTGAAAAGTTATGCTCATTTGAAGTCCCATGCATACTTTGCCATGATTTGATCATATCTCCTTAACCACACATGAGAAATTCATGATCTTGGACTTTTTGGAAATGGGAGAGAAAGATCTACAACTTTCATGTTCAACAAAATTTCATTTGAAGCCTTCTTGATGATGTAATATTGAGTTGAAGTTGGTCCAAAATCTTTCTATTTTTGGAAAGTTCAAATTACAGGTCACTTGCTATTTTTGGAAATTCTTGACCTGACTTCAAATTCTTCAATGTGAATGTTTGAAATGTCAAATGAGACTTGTTTGAACATGAATGAAGTATTTCTAATCACTTCCCGCCTTCAAATCCATAGTTGACTTTGTAGTTGACTTTCTAGGTCTTCAGATGACTGGGAAATGTTCTGATGAAATTCAAGCCTCTACCACTTGGGATTTTGCTTCAACATGACATCATAATTCATATGAACTCTTGTGAATGATTGTGGGGTCCAAATCTCAAGAATGACCACCATCTATTGCTCAATGAATGCTTTGAATTTGCCTTGACCTTTTATTGCTTCATCTGCAAGACAAAGGTTAGATGACATATTTTTGTACTTTTTGGTTAGTGATAGAAAGAAAAGCAATGATATACAAATGCAAGGAATGCTTGGTGATCAAGAACCACTCTCAAAAATATAACCCACCCACAAGGAAGGAGGCAAGGTGTCCAATGATCCTTGAGGCAATGCAATGTTATGGTATGATACCATGAGGGATCTTAGGGACAAAATTGGGGTCTTACATTATACTTATGGGAAGGCTCGACTAACACGTTCCAGCTGCCATGTGGGATGTTTTCACCCATTCTTTTCGACATGGCGGCGATCACTGGCCGTTCACCCCAGGGGAAAAACTTCGATCCAACCCTTTCGACGGAGAACACTTTCATGTTTGGTCAGGCCAACCTCCTGAACTACATCGAAGACCACCATAATAAGGACTCTGTCGAAGTGTCCAACGAAGAGCACATATCCTTCCTTACCTTGGGGCTCTCATACTACGTTTTCTGTCCTGGTTCTTTGCAGATAGCAAAGGGCTATATTTCTATGGCGATCCAAATTCATGAGGGTTGACATATATCTTTAGGAAAATTACTATTGGCTTCCTTGTATCGAGTTTTGGGGATGGCAACCCTAAAACTGAAGCTTCTTGCCAACACTCCCAAGGCCCTGAACCTGTAGGGTACTTTGTGGCTCTTGCAACATTGGTTAAACACTACCTTTGAGTATCAGCTGGGATACATAATGTCGGAGCGTCTCATGCGCCTTAACGAAGATCGACCGATCGAAGGAGCCAGGTTGGCTTTGACAACTTGTCAGGAGACTCCAAACACCAGTATCTTCATGAAATATTTGAATATGTTCATCGAAACGGAAATATTTTCTCCTGGTATGGCGCCATTTGCAGACAAAAACTTCGGCCTCAAATGGTTTTAAGATCCCTTTCCCGGTGGCTCTCCACAAACTGTAGCCCCGTCGAACATGATATTTACGACCTTCCTGACTCCTACTTTCCTGTCACAAAGGATTGAACCATGGCCGAAGGTGTTTGGTTTCATGAGCTACCAACCGAACCTTGTGGCTCATCAATTAGGCCTAGCCAGATGGTCCCGAAATCTCTGGTATCTCATGATACCGACATTGTTTGGTTTGGTCGATCGTTAACAGTTGATGATCACGAGACTTGCCTCCATTTTTGCAGACCTACTAACCGTTATGAACTCCCAGTGTTTAGGTTTCAACAATATTTCATAACAATTGTTCATTTTGACGAGTGGTGGAACTCCTACTATAGTCATGCTTTCACAAGTGACCAGTTTATTCAGAACATGGTCGACGCACTTTCCACTCTCGCCGATTATATACCGCCTCCACCTCCATCTGTTAATGCTCCCGACCTAGAATCCAAAATCCTCAAGTTGACGAAGCCCCTAAAAAGGTACATGTAAACTGATTTAGTTTCTTCTTGTCTTGGTGTTATACCAAATTGACGATTTGTTTTTACTATTAGGGTCGAAAGAGGGTCTCCCCCTCTGCTGAACCGACTCTGGCGAAGCCGTTGAAAAAGCAACGAGCACCTTCGACCCCACCTCCGCAGGTATTACATGTTCATCTTCTGAACAAGTTTTTTGCTAAGAATTTTTTTTATCACCTCTTCACACGTCTCAATATTCAGGTACCCGAAGAAGTGCTTGTGGTGGAGGATGAGTATTTTGAAGGGATTGTGCACTCACACATTTTTTCTCGATCAAAAGCACCGCCTAGAACTCCTCCTACTCCTACACGGCGGAAAAAGGATGAAGCCCAGAAGACTCTAACGAAGGCGGCTTCCAAGGTTTCCCCGACAGTCCAAGAAGATGTCGAAGAGGTTCCCACTCCCCGGGATTCATAGAGGACTCCCACTGCTTCACCTCCTGTGGATCTCCAGGTATGTGTCCACACTCTTCCCCATTATCTATGGGTTTCTCCTCGCCATATGATCTAACACTTCTATCTTTCAGGGACCAGTGGGCTCCCCGATAGAGATAAAGTCGTGGTTAGAGATACGAACGAACATCCTCCAGCCAACGTTGTCTTAAGCCCTCAGCTACAAGCTGAGTTTCAAAGTGGCTCCCTAGTGGTTCCTCCATGTCCTACATCTCCACCAACTCTTACTCCGCCGAACATGGCTAACGAGAGCGCGTCGACCAACATTTTGACACCGAGCTATATAAGGACTATCAAGTACATGAACCCTATTGAGGCCTTAAGAAAGTTGCAAAAATTCCATCCCTTGTCGACTGACGCGCCGTCTCCATCTTCTTCCGTCGATGCTTCCTCAGAGCTTCATGTTGAGGTAATTTTTTTTTCTCCAGCAACTGAAAGCTTCACTCTTCGATGATGAATTTCTAGGCGCTCTTGAAAGAGAAAGGTAGATTGCTCGCGATATTTTTAAATTTCTCAACTCTCTTGCTCTCCATGTTCTTCCTGCCTCAATGGTTAAGTACTTCATCGAGTTTGAGGCCTTCTTTACTCAATTCGTCAAGGAACTCAACCTTCGGCAAAATGTTGATCTCAAATAAAAATGAAACTTAATGATGCAAAGATCGAATGGGAGTCCAGTGAGGCTTGTGAGCGGGAACTCAACGAATTCGAACACCAGAAGGAAGAGCATCTTCGTCAGCGGGAAGCCTTCGATTAGTAAATCTCCGACTACTAAGACCAGATTGTTGAACTGAATAAAAAGATTTATAAGGTAGAAGCACATAAAGATTCTTTGGAGACGGTTGAAGGAATTTCTGTGCAAGAGGCAATCGATAATGAGGTCCTAATGGGAATATCTCATGGAGAAAGAGCCCTTAAGATCGAGGATGACATCAAATACTTGCATGGGAAGAAGGTCACTTTAGATAATAGGATTAGTCACGAGATAACCTCGTTTGTGGATTTTAAGTCTAGATTCCCCCTTTGAAATCTTTCTGGTTTTATTTCTCTTGTAGCTTTGTCGACCATATTTTTTAATGCCCTTTTGGAACATTTTTAAAGAATCAATGAATATTATGTTTGGATTTGGATCTCTTGTAGCATAGGTTTATATTTCTTCAAGTATTTCCCATTTACCCTCAAGATCCTTTGATCCCCACCAAGTTCTTTGATCTCATATGCATTGTTAGTGTATGTTCGTGTTACTTGAAATGGTCCTTCCCACTTTGGCGACTATTTACCTAAGGTTCGATCTCGATGATCCATAGGCAAGATTAATTTCCAAACATAATCATTATTAGCAAAGTTTTTTCCCCTTACCTTTCTCTTGTATACCTTGGATACACGTTCCTTTTGTCGGATCAGTATTTCGCCCGCGACCAATCTTTCTTCGTCCAAATCAGCCAATTCGTCGAACATCATGTTCCAGTATTGTTCCTACTGAAGGTCATTCTGAAGTTGCACTCTGACGGACTGTAAGCAGATCTCTACTGGCAATACGGCATCGTGACCAAACGTCAGTAAAAAATGCGTCGAATTTGTCGCCTCTTTGGGTGACGTTCGACAAGCCGATAGATTTTGGTCCAAAGACTTGTGCCAGTTATTTGGTTTTTTGGAAACATTTTTCCTAATCAAGTTTATTATTACTTTGTTGGCCTCTTCTACTTGGCCATTTGCTTGTGCATATTAAGGTGTAGAGGTAACCAACCTAAAGCCTGTCTCGATGACGAACTCCTGCACCTTTTATCCCATAAACACTGACCCTCGATCTGTGGTAATGGTCTATGGGATGCCAAACCTATACACAATATGTTTTGGATGAATTCAATCACGGCGTCTTGATCCACCTTCACCAGAGGGACAACTTTGACCCACTTGGTGAAGTAATTTATCCCTACTAGGATAAACTTATGCTACTTTGATGAGACTGGTCGCATCTCTCCAATGACATCTAAAGCCACCCCCTAAAGAGCCATGGTTTGATGATCACATGCAACTCACTTTCCAACATATGTTGAATACCTGCGTGTCTTTGACATTCTTGGCATCCCTTGGAAAACTCGATGCAATCTTTCAACATACTGCGGTAATAAACCCCTTGTTGAAACAACAACCACTTCATCTTATGGTCTTCCTTGTGGGATCCACAGGATCCACTGAGCACCTCATATATGGGTAAGTACGCTTCGGTATCCCCTAGGCATTTAAGTAGTACCCCTTCTGGTGTTTTCTTCAGCAATTTGTTTCCTGACCACACATAACTTAAAACCCTGTACTTGGTTTTCCTATCAGTACCTCCGTTTGGACTCTCTAAATATTTAATAATTAGCTTCCTCCAATCTGTTGGCGATGAACTGTTGACAGCAAAAACTCCGTGTTCCCAGGCCTCCTCGACTTCACATGTTTCATGCCATTCTCCGTCATGAATATCATTCTTGTCGAGGATATCTTCTGTCGGTGGTGTTCTCAACACCATTTTCTCTCGAACCTCTATCATATCTTATAATTTTGATTTAGACATCTTATACGCTGAAGTGATCTGACCTAATTCGTTGGCTTCTTGGTTTTCGTTTTTGGGTATATGTCTTATGTCTGTAACTTCGAAATGTTCTAGTAGCTGTTGTAGTAGTAAATTCATGATCATCAAGCTATGGATAAGCTAGAGATAAAATAACAAGAATCGCCACCACGCTTTTATTGTTTCCAAGGGAAAAGGGAAAAAGTACGAACAAAACCCAAAAAGTAAGAAGTTTTCAAATCATAACTAATAAAAATTCAGAGATTACAGGTAAGGGGGTTGGTTACACAGAGGGAAGGTGTTAGCACCCAAAGTGTCCTAGGTACTCCTAGGGAACCCTTTTTGTATGCATATGTACTTGGTATAAAGTGATGTTTACAAACAAAATGGAATGGGGGGACGAGAAAATAATTCATTAATTATATTTTTGTGTTTGACAAGACCTTCGGTCTGGTGCCTACGTACCAACATAAAAATGAGGGATCAAAACCTCGTAGCTCGTGATACAAATTTCAAAGTGGATGCATTGCTTTTAACAAAATTAAGTCTGAAAAGCCCAAAGGCCTAAAAATGGTTTGAATGAGTTAGTTCTTTTTGGCTTTTTGAACGTTCAAGTCAAGTATAGTTAAGTTTATTTACAAGTTTGATTTAAGAAAAGAAGTTTGAAAGTGCAATGACATAAGGCCAAAGTTTCTATCTTTTTGCAAAGTGGTCAAAGTTTAGAACAAAATAGGTTCAATCAAAGAAGATTTTTAAAAAGAGGAAGAGATTTTGAAATTAAAGAAATGGGGAGAAGATGAAGAGATTATCCTATGTACAAAATTAAAAGTTGAAAGTTGAAAAGATCTGACCAAATGGGTAGCCATCCAATAGACAAGAATGTCAATAGAAACCCAGAATTCCCTTGGACTTTTAGAATCAAGCAACACACAAATGCACCATTATATTATCTTGAAGATCAAGGCATCAAATAAAGATGGCCACATCCAAGCTTATCCATTCCATGATCTTTCTCAAAGTAGCCCATGTAACAAATGAATTTCACAAGTCACAGGTTCAAAATAACAGCTTCACAATGATCATGTTGCAGATGAACTTAGAGAGATCTTCAATGATGTATCAGATGAAATTTCAAATTGCAAGCACTTAGTTTCTCAATAAATTGGCATTGGCCAAGTCCTTTAGCATAGGAATGTTACCTAAGTTCTCAGTCCATTTGTCCAAGATCAAGCCAACAATCCACACAAAAGTTTTTTAGGGTTTTTTGTTGTTATTATGTACATTAATGGTCAAAGAAAACAAAAACAAGCAAAGTATACACACACAAAAAATATCACACAATATGGTCCAAATGGACAAAGTGAAAATTGCATTAACATAAACAATTAGAATGATATGAACAATGGAAAATGAAATAAAATGCTAAAAGTAAATTGCATTAAGGTAAATGGCTTGAATTTAAATGTTAGTAGTTAATAGGTTAGACGTTATTATTGTTTTCCTTTTCCTTTTCATTTTAAGACATTCTTTGGAGAATACTCAACCCACTTATCACAAGCATGGATCCTTGAACCAAGACATCTTCCAAAGGAAGGAAAAAAGGTCAAGTTTCCACACAATACTATGAAAGAGGGGAAACTTACAATCTCACTAACTAGAATGCTTACGCCTTTTATGTCACAAATTTAGCGTTATTTTAAGCAATTGTAATTGGACTTATGTAGAAGTCATAACTATTTGAGGTCAGACAATAGAATTTTGGTGTTAATGCATGTTAGAGACATAACGTTATGAACTATGCTCATTAAACATACCACACACAAAAGAAGATATGCAAAGGTGTGGCCTAATCTCATCCATACTCATATTAATTTTTCAATCAACTAACCTTGGGATTTTGAGATATCATAGGCCAAATGGAATGGATGAATGAATAAGGGGAATAAGATGAAGTGGTAGGGGAATGGATCAAAACACAAATTGGTCAAAAGAGGATTTTTACCAAATTAATTTTATCCATTTATTTTGGGAGATGGAATGTACATTCCATCAATCCCCTAAATCCAGTTATATTAATTTGACAAAGTCAAATCAACCTTGACCAAGGCCCAACAACAATAGTCAAACACCAACAAGTCATCACAATTGGTCAACAAAATTATTTGGCATTTAATCAAATTAAAAATACTAAAATAAGGCATTTAAATTAAATATGGTTTGTCCAATTCCTAAAACCTCATCAAAACACCAAAGAAATGGTCATGAGATTTATCATAGGTCAAACAAGGTCAAAGGACCTTGGAGACAAAATTTCATAATTTTTGGACATTCAAAAGTATTGTTAAACAATTAAAAACAAATGAAAAATCAATTAAATCATTAAAAATATTTATAATGATCCAAAAAAAAAAATTAATTCAGAATATGAAAGTGGAAAATATTTGAATTTTTTTTGTGAAACTCTCATATTTTTTGGATCAATATTAAAATTAATATAAATTAATGAAAATCAGAGGAATTAAAATAAAAAAATAGAAAATCAAAAAAACGTGGACCACTTGATCTGCCTCATTAATTGAGGTGGCAAATCAAGTGGTTGAGCTCGCGCGGTTCACCATGAACTTGACTCAATTATCCACACAAGTGGTAATCAACATGTACGCTCGTGATTAAAACATTTAAGCTGGATCCTATGGGTGTGAGAGATGCCAACACATCGCCGAAGTTGTAGCTCCGGTCTTCTTCTCCGGTGGACCTCACAGGACTGGTCTAACTTCAACCATCACCAGAATAAAAAAGGAGGACTTGATCTGAAAGAAAAAATGGCGTAGAGCACGAATCTGACCTCAATTCATCCTAACTCCAAGTATATTGAAAGATACATGGAGTTGATATTTGAGGTACATGAACTGAGTTGCTTCGATTTAGCCTCAAAGCAACTCAATCTTCTTGCATACATTGGTAGGACTTTAGACAACCAAAGAATCAAGAGAATTGAGCAAGATTGAGAGAGAATCGAAGAGATGGAAATTTCTGAAAAATACCTTCAATGTAGGTCTGGATTAAGTTGTTCTTACCTTGGCTCGTGCTTGATCTCACTCCAAATGCTTGCAGAAGAAGAATTGAATGCTCAAAAGGTCTTGGATCCCTAGAGTTTTGAATCTCAAAACAGTGAGAATTCAAACTCAATTTCAAGTGAAATTCTCAGGATTATCCTTTGGAATGAGATGGTTAGAGGTTTGGGATCAAAGTTGGCGCAAATGTGTGTGAAATTTTGAGCATATGGAGCTCTATTTATAGCCAATTCAGTTGATATTTGCACACTTGAAATGACCTTCCAAAATTAGCAATGTGTGATACATGGGTGCATGGGCGTGTGCAGGTCTATGAAATCAGTCTATCTGATCCATAATTAAGTGTAAGCAAGGCTGAAGTCATGTTGGAATGCTAGGCAATTATGCATGGATGTTTGAAGTTCAATCTTTCCAAATGATGATACCATGTTCAAGCTATGCGCATCCTATTCATTTCTTGTCCAAGATGGATGAATTTGGGCTTTTTGGAAAGGTTAGATCAAGAGGAACAACTTTCATGTTCAACACTTTTTCATTTGGAGCTTTTAACTTGAATAATTTTGAGGTGGAGTGTCGCAACCCGAAAAAATACGAAGGTGCGAAAAAACAACCGGCGAAAGAAAATGACAGAAGAGTCGCCACCGTGCGTTATTTATCCCAAAGGAGGGAAAGGAAACGCTCGAAGTAAACCTGGAGAAAGGAAAGGAGAAGACAAGGTCTCGTAACCAAATCTTGGGTTCGGGAGTCGATTATGCGAAGGGAAGGTATTAGCACCCCTACGCATCCGTAGTACTCTACGGGATCCACTCTTGTTGTTCTTGTCTAAAGGGTGTGTGTTTATCTAATGTACTATTTACTAAAAGGGTCAAGAGAAAAATGACTCGCACGGACATCGCATCCATTGCATACGTATCTCATCTGGAATGAGAATCAGAGTCTTCGTATCTCGGCTACCTATGGGTGAAAGAGATGTGTGCTCGCTAAGACGTCGCGTCTTATGCCTACGTATCTCATCGGAAATGAGAATCAGAGCAAAAACGTAGTTCAAACTAAACTACGGGAATAAGGGTCTCGATTGCAACTAGGGCAAGAGAAAAGGAAGGTCTCGATCGCAACGAGGGCGAGGGAAAGGATCGCAACGAGGGCGAAAGCAAACAAGGATTAGTTGTTAGTCGTTAGTCAAACTCGGCAAGACATCGCATCTTGTGCCTACGTATCTCATCTGAACATGAGAATCAGAGTTGTCGTAGTTCGGCTAATACGCACACAAACAAACACAGGCAAACGTGGAGCCTGACTGCCAATCACTGGACTTACATCAGCATCCGAACCAAACAAACTCACACTGGAACCCGAATGCCACTCGATGGACTTACATCAACTTCCGAGCACACAACAACACACCAAAGGGGGTTGAGACACAAAGGTTGAAGAAAAAGGGTGCCCAGAGAGACCTCGCACGGTCTCCTGCCTACGTACCTCATCTGGTATGAGAATCAGGGCGACGTAGTTCCCCTTCATAGGGAAAAAGGACTAGCCTAACCAGATAACAGAGGGAGACACAACTAGGGAGACTACGACTCGAGCCTAGATGCTATCATGCAAAATCATCCCTAAGTTAAGGTTTCTAACTAACTTGCACAGGAAGCAAGCTAAAGCAAACCTGTCTTGCATAGGAAGCAAGTCAAACAAACACACAAGCACAAGTTGCACACACTATACACAAGCAATGGGCTCATACGAAGGTTAGGTTTTAGTCGAGGGGTCATATCAACCTCAACAAACAAACCACTGGAACTGGGTAGTGTTAGCTCTTAACCTTGCCATTGAGGGGCTAAGGTGAAGCAGATGAAAGGTGAGCGAAGATGAGACTTCACAGCTCTTATCCCTGGCCTGGGAGAGCTTAAGACAAGAATGTGTGGGTTCAGAAAGGGGGAACCCTTCTACACATTTGAAACTGACTCAACTGTACAATCGTACAAGATCTTGGGTTTGTATCTGCAATGCATCAACACAGTGGTGTGAGCAAAGCAGATGACACACAGAATAGCAGGGGATAGATTGCGTATCCCTTGGGTTCTGCCAATTGCCTCTTCACTTAGGAGGTCTTTGACTCTATACAAGGACAAATGTAAACAGTCACAAACATTGCCTCTTAAGGAGGACTTCAGACAGTTGCCTGGCCAAGTAACAGGCCAGGTCTTCCAGACTACATGAAGTAAAGAAGTTATACCTCAATGCAAATTGCTATTAAGCAAAGCAAAGAAAAGTTCACAAGGAACTAAAAGCAACTAAAAGTACCTGAAACCAGTCAGACAACATTAGTACACAACTTCAAAGTTAAAGCAAAAGGAAACAGATATCAACCAGTCAAAACAAACAGACAAATGTGCAATGCACAAAACTCAAGGCATGTGAGCCAAGCAACCTACAAAACAAAATAGGTTAGTCATGATAAACAAACACACACAACCAATTTGTATTGGTCTCATTGGATAATTGTTGGTTAACCTAAAAAAAATGAGCTCAAATGTGAGTAACAGGACCACTAGGACAAGCCTAGGGTCAAAAGGGGATGAGAAAATCAAAACAGCAAGTGGCAAGTGTCCAAAATCATGTTCAAACAATCAAGAAACAAACCCAATTGGTTTAACATTCATATCAATCATCATCATCATTTCATGAACAAATTAGGTCAAGGCATGGCATTTAGAAGCCCATAGAAGTCAACAGCAAGACTTAACTCAAAACCAATCTCAAACATTTCAAAAAATCAGCAAATAAATCATGGTCAAACACAACCCATAGCATGGTAAGCATGTCAAATTTCAATTCATTTGGACAATTAGAAGGTGGTCAATGAAAATCAGAAAGGCAAGGCAATTTTAAGCATGCTCAAAGAAGTCAACCAAACATGCATCAACTTCAAAAAATCATACATCAGTGATAGCATATGAGAAATGAATGGGATCAAAACCGTGGCAAAGCTTAAGGTGTCTAATAATCACATATCAAATTTCATGTCCATCTAATAAAGTATGAGAATTTCACAAATGAAATGGGAACAAGTGTCACAAAAAGTCAACATAAGACCAAACAGGGGACAAAAATCTCAAACAAATAGGAAATGCCACAAACAATTCTAGGAAAAATCACATGTAAACTAGACATACTCAAGTACATTCATGCAAAAATTCAATCCAATTTGAGGTCCAGAGGCATGGTATTGAAAATCATCAAGTTGCACATCAATGGTGTGACACAAATTGTCACACCCTACTTCAAAAAATCATAACTCAACAACCAGAGATGATAAATTCATAAACTCTATACCAAAATCACCATGAATGTGTCTAGTTTATGCACAAAAAATTTCAAGGCCATAGGATAAAACATCATCATTTCACAAATGTTTTGGCAAAGTGTACAAAATATGAGCAACATGAACAAAACCCTAATACCAATTAAAAACCATCCATCAAAAAAATCAGGAAAAATTATGACAAATAAGTAGAGGTTATGATGAATCCAATGCAAAAAATCCCATTAAAATTGGATTAAAAATGATGATGTTATGAATTTTGCAAAATGATGTATCAAATTGAAATAAACATTGAAAAATAACATGAGTTAATAGGTCACATGCCACGGCAGTGGCACTTTTGTAAATACCAGAGTCACTAATCAAAACACCGCGTTTTGGGCCAGGCAAGCGAAATAATCTGATTGGTCAATGGATAAAACAGTAACATGTTCATGCAGGCACGTGAGAAATTCAAAATTTTGGGCATGGTAAGTTTAGGGTATATGTACAGTAAAGCTTCATCTTCATCAATCAGATTCGAAATTTTTTTTTTCAGAAATACAAATTGAAAGCATCATCGTGATCAGCAAACAACAAACATCAACATTCCAAAAGCCATTTTCATTGAAACAAACCATGCATCAAGAATCGAGCAAAAATAGATATGAACAACAAACTTCATTTCCACATAACTTCAAAAATACTAAACCATTTTTAGTGGTTTAAGTTTCAGAATGACCAGCATAGCAAGCTCTACATAAAGCATAGCATCATTTCAAGAAATGAGAGATTCGAAATACATACTGTGACGGTGTATTCGTCGCTATATGATCTATCGATTAAATCATAAGCTAAGAGATACGTTGAAATTTTCGAGTCGCCACCGCACTTTTATTTATCCAAAGGATTGGCTAAAAAGCGAACAAAAGCCTAAGAAGTTTTACACGTAGAAAACTAATAAAAAGATCAGAGATTCTGGGTAAGGGGTAAATTACGCAATGGGAAGGTGTTAGGCACCCACTACGTCCTAGGTACTCCTAGGGAGCCCTTTTCACACTTGTTGTATTAAATTATTATTTGTTATGACAAAAATATTGTGCAAACATGATTGGGATGGTGAGAAAAGAATATACATTTTTATTAGGTTATTGGGTTCGAACGGATGAACCCGTTGCCTACGTACCTTCCATCAAAGGTAAGGATCAGAACGCCGTAGTTCGGCTAAAAGATTTCCAAAAGGTGGGTGGATTCAGTTTTAAACACAAGCACTGAGGCTTTTCATTATCAATGGGAGAACACTCGATCAAAAACAACATCCACCACGCGAGGATAGCTTCGACGTACTAGAGGGGTTAGCCCTGTTTGAAGTACGGAAGTCTTACTGTCGACTCACTAAGGATAGGCAAGATTTACATCAACCACAAAGATAATTGAAGCCTATGGCTAATGCATGAAAAGATTAATGGACAAAGCCAAAACAAGTGAATGAGTGAAGTTAATTGATTGTGATTATGAAAGGAGTCAAAGTATGATTAAGATTGATTCAAATAAGTATTATGAAATGAAGTTTGAAAAAAAGTCAAGGACTTGAGTCCAGGTTTTTAGTTAGAAAACATGAAGATGTTTGCACAACACTTATGTCAATTTTGAAAGATAAAGTGTGAAAAGTCTAGGACACAATGGATGATGAATGGATGAGGATGGATTGTAAAACTTCTTAGAAGGTTCACTTCTTGAAATCATATAGCAGATGATTCAAGTGTGTCCTTTGGAATGGCAATGGATAATAATAAACAAACAAAGCAAGCAAAAGCGGATATCGGATGCCAATCACTGGGCTTATACCAATCTCCTAAAACAAAACGGGATGTCAGATGCCACTCAATGGACTTACACTAATCTCCACAGGCAAAGAAATAAAAGCGGATACCGGATACCAATAGATGGATTTACACCAGTCTCCTAAAACAGAAACAGGATGTCAGATGCCACTCAATGGACTTACACTAATCTCCTCAAAAGAAAAACAAAGATGAACTATGGGAGTCAACTGCCAATCTATCTGGACTTAGGTTAACTCCACAGTATGCTCACAGGAAATCCAATGCCACGTCACAGGGACTTACAATGGATCCTCACATACAAGAACAAAAGCAACAATATGATCACAGGAATGCAAATGCCAACTTACAGGGACTTATAATTGCAACCTCCCATACAAACAGATAAACAAACTATGATCACAGGAAAGCAGATGCCAACTTACAGGGACTTATAACTGCAACCTCACATACAAAACAAACAGATCAAATTATGATCACAGGATAACAGATGCCAACTTACAGGGACTTATAACTGTATCCTCACATACAAACAGATAACAGAAGATATGAGTGACCAATGAGGTCTTACACTCTATCCTTCCATATCACAGGAGCAAATGCCAAAGCAATGGACTTACAATTGTCCTCAATGGGTAAACAACGATAACAAAAGTCACACAGACAAATGATATGATCATGCACTAATGGCAATTGATGATGATGATAAATGCATAACATATAAGCAGGCAAGTGCATATGAAGCAATCAATCAAGCAATGAATAGCAAACAACACACTCTATAGCCAAACAATGGGGGCTCACACAAGAGGGTTTGACTTTAAAAGTCCACTGCAATGGGTGAAGGTCGCTCTTAACCTGGCCATTGAGGGGCTCAGGTGAAGCAGATGAAAAGGAGATGAGGGGTGTGCCTCATTGCTTCTATCTCAAATCAGAGAGAGCATCAAAGAAAGTGTGGGAGTTCAGAAGGTAGGAACTCTCTCCACATTATTGACTCGATTAGATCTTGGGTATTTATCTCATTGCTTCAACCATGTAATGGGAGCAAAGAGAGGACACACTGAATAGTGGGGGATAGATTGCTTATCCCTACCTTCCACCAATTGCCTTACTTGAAGGACTTTTCCTGCTTGGGACAAATATAAACAAACACAGGCATTGCCTCTTAAGGAGGACTTCAGACAGTTTGCCCGGTCAAATAACAGACCGGGTCTCCAGACTACATGAAGAAGAAAGGTTTATACCTCAAAGCAAATGCTAAATAGCAAAGCAAGCAAGCAAGTTCAAAGAACTTAGGCAACTAAAGTACCTGAAAAGGTCAAACTTATTAGCAAACAGTTCAACAGTCAAAATCAAAAGGAAATAACCCAATAGTCAACCACAGAGGGACCAATTGTGCAAGGCACAAAGACTCAAGCATATGAGTCACCTACAAAACAAGTGTTAGCACATGATAAACAAACCAACTCAATCAAAATTGAAGGGTCTTTGGGGCATTGGTGCTCAACCTGAAACAAACAGCTCAACATAAGCTTAGAAGACCACTAGGACTAGCCTAGGGTCAAAGATGAGAGAAAAAGGTCAAGGCAGCAAGAAAAAGTCAACCCAAACCAAATTTAAACATTCAAGAAGCATTCTCAATTGGATTCATAATTATATCATGCATCATGGTCATTTCATATGCAAAAGGATGCAAAGCATGGCAAGAGAAGCATACAAAAGTCAACAGCAAAGACTTCATTCAAAAGTCAACTCAAACATTTTCAAAAATCATGAAATAAATCACACTCAATCCTAACATCTAACATGGTATACATGTAAAATTTCATGGCATTTGGATGAGAGGAAGGCAGTCAAGTAAAATCATGAAGTCAAATCAAATTCAAGTAAGCATGGTGAAAGTCAACAAACATGGGTCAACTTCAAAAAATCATATCAATTTGAAAACAGAAGAGAAATGAATGAGATTAACACCAATGCAAAGCTTGAGATGTCTAGTTATCACATATGAAATTTCATGGTCATACAATAAGATTTGAGAATTTCACAAAAGATTTGGCAAGGCATAGCACAAAAAGTCAACAAATGACCAAGTATGGAAGAAAATTCTCAATCAAATGGAAAAACAGCATGATAAATTCCAAGAAAATTCATACACAAACTAGACATGTGATAGATGATTCATGCAAAATTTGGAGTCATTTGGATGTGGGGAAGTGTGTGAACAAAATTTGTGAAAATACATGATCATGGTGTAGCACCAAATGTAACACATAACTTCAAAAAATCATAACTCTCAATCCACAAATGATAAATGCACAAACTTTATATGGAAATGAAGGTCAATGTGTCTAGTTTCACCACAAAAAATTTCAGGCTCAATGGATGCAACATGAGAATTTCACAACTGAAATGGCACAATGTATCATTTTGGCATACATGTTGAAAAATCAATTATCATTTAAAATCCAGAACATGAAAAATTAATTAAAATTCACCATAAAATACTAGACACATTCATGAGTTTAATGCAAAAAATCTCACAATTTTTGGAGTTAAAATGAATTTAAAATGAATTGTGGAAGTTTGATGAATAATTGAATGAAGTATGAACAAACAACATGGACTAGTGGTCAACAAAGGTCAACCGATGGCAAATTTGAAAATATCCCTTCATTAATCAAAACGGTGTGTTTTGGGCAAGCAGAAAGAAATGTTTTCATTGGTCCTCAGCCAATAAAACAGTAAAGCTGGCCAATGGTATGAATTTCTGGGTTTAAGACATAAACCCTAGGGTTTGGCCAACAGCAAAACAGGTTTTGCTTCAAACAATCGTTCAAACCACCTTAAATGCACAGCAACAACTAAACATGGCATTGGCATTTCCAAGCTCAACAGCAACACAAAACTTCGACCAACAATTCCAACAGCATAGCATTCATCATGTAGGCAGCTTATGTTCAAACAACAGCAAAGTATTATGTTCATCATGCAATCAAACAGTCATCACCACTATGCAACAATCAAACACTCACGGCCAAATACAGCTAACACAAAAAACATGTAGATTTTATGAGCAAATTCAAAACAGCAGCAGCATATTCATCACTGTCATGTAATCATCATAACAGCATCAAGCAAACAGCAAGGGTAATGATCATTTATCATTTAGCAAACCTAGCTAACAGCAAAACAACATAATCATGGGAGTTTCTAGTCATGGTTTATGGTTCAAACAAGCATCAACAACATCAGGCAACATAATCCAACCAAGCATACAACAGCAGGGCATTGGAAATCAATCATAATCAATTGAAATTCAGCATAGCAGCAAAGTATTCATGTGTTCATCAAACATCCCAACAAAACAAACAACATAGCATTTAACAATGTTCACATAGCAACCAAACAACAATATGCAACACAGTTCATATGGTTTTTAGGACAATGCTCATGGGATTTCGAAACCGTAGCATGGTTTTAGCAGCACGGTATTGGTAGCTTCATCAATCGATCAAAAATAACAACAAGTGAACAGCAACATGTAACAACACACAAGTCAAACATCCACGACCAACACAATCAAATATCAACCATGTGGATTTTCTGGACATGGTGTTTGGTTCAAATAACAGCAGCAGGGCACTTGCAGCATCACTTTCATGTTATCATCATCATAAAACAAAGTAGAGCAAAAAATCACAACAGCATAGCAAGCTTCATCATGCAATCTCAACCACTAAATACAAAACATGGAAAACTGGACAGAGCTAGGTTTTCAAACAAAAGCACATAAACAGCAGGGTATGGCAAGCAGTAGCAACGAGTTTATGCAAATATAAACAATAGCAGGTAAGCAGCATCAACCAACATTAGAACAAACATGCTCATGGGAGATCCTGGACAGCTTAAGGTTTCCAAATAGCAGCATATGCATTGTTTTATTATCAACATTAAAACGCATTCAAACACCAAAAGACAAACAGCATGAAAAATGATTGTGATATTCACACTGCAAACATACAATAGTAAGACCAAGCAAGTTTCTGGGTTCAACAGCATGGTATAGCAGCAACAGCAACATGGTTCATCACCAATCACACATTCATCATTATTTATCAACCAAACCAAATAAACAACAGCATGGTATTATCTTCATGGTATCAACAAACATTAAACAACATGATTCGACCACACCACCCAACAGCATGGCCTTGACAAATCAATGAGGGTTTTAAAAAATGCAGCATGGTTTTCATGGTGATGCTCACACAACCAACAAACAACAGCATTCAGCATAAATCAAATGGTTTTTTGGGCAATGGTCAGGTTTGAACAGCAGCAAGCATTCATTATCAGCAATGTTCATCAAAAACAACAGCATAGCATCAAAGCTCATCATCAAAGAGAAAATGAATTCCAACAGCACCACATAAACAAGCATGGCCCTGAACAATCGTGCAACCATCAAACAGCCACAAACAAAACTAAATTCATGCAAAATTTGGGCAAGACAGAATTTCAGCTGCAGAGTGTTATCATCATCATGTTCAATCGAGCTTAACAGCAATATTTTCCAGAAATGAAAATCAAATGCGCACAACTGACCAGCAAGCTCTAACTAACATGAATCTACCTGCCATTTCCACTAGAACTCATTGATTGTCACAAATCGAGCAAGAACATAAACCAATTCCAGATTTCATTTCAACATCACTAGCATGATACTTAATCATTTTTAGTAATTTCAAGCTTAATGTAACCACAAGAACATACTCTACACATGGCATAGCATTGATTTAAGAAATTAGAGTTTCGAAAATTTACTTGGATTTGAAGAAAAGTGTAGAGCAGTGATTATTTGAAGGTTTGAAGCTCGAACAGATGAAGATGATGGTCCCAAATGATGTATCTCAGAAGGAATTGTGCTCAACCTTGCTTGAATCGATTCTAGCTTCAAGCTGCCATGGGAGAGGTCTTTGGAAAACAGAAGATGATGAAGACTTTACAGCAGTGATTTGATGGTGAAGGTGAGCTAAATATGTTGTCCAAGTGAAGAAATAACCAAGGGTTACTTGTATGCTTTGATGGTTTTGGGTGGAAAATCTCAGTCGAGCAAAATGCCAGATGAGAGAGTAGGAGTATTTTCTGTATGTGGCTGCTGTCTAGGGTTTCACAAATGTCAGAAGATGACTTATATATCACCTGTTTAGAGTTGGATTAGGGAGTGCTAACTTGGTTTAGTTTGAAAATGAAGCTTTTGCATTTGCTAATTTGGAAGCAAGTGAAAGAGGAGGTGTAGTGGCTGGTCGAGTGGGCTTGCAACAAGCTGGAAACAGACTGCATTTCTGCTGCTTTGGTTGTACAAGTGAAATGCTGTACTGATTTTTTACTTTTGTGAAGCTTCTTTTGCCAAATTGCCAAATTTGCATTTTGATTCAAAATGATGGGAAAATGGTGGTATGATGATGGTTTTGGGATTGGAACAAGTCACAAATGTGATATGGAACATTTCCCAATTGACCAAATCAAGAAAAAGTCAAAAACTCAAAAAGTCAAAGTTTGGTCAAACTTTGAATTTAAATGCAAAAGGTCCAAAAATGCCATTTTGATTGGCAAGGTTTTAGGTCATGAAATTTATATTTTTGGAAAGAGGATGAAAAATGTGGTTTGTAGGAAAAAACCCCACCAAATTTGGCCTTATGGTTTGAGAGATATGGCTTGTTGAAGTTCAAAAATTGGTGAAAATGATTTGATCATATCTTGAAAACCACACATGGGATTTTGATGTTCTTGGACTTTTTGAAAATGGGAGAACAAGATCTTCAACTTTCATGTTGGGCAAAAATTCATTTGAAGCTTGTATCATGATGTAAGTTTAAGATCAAGAAGTTTCCATTTTTGGCGGTTGAAATTACAGGTCCACTTGCTATTTCTGGAAAATTTTCTGATTTGGCTTGATTTTCTTCCATGATGGGGTTGAACATGATAGATGAGGCTTATACAAGCATGAATGAACTCCTTCAGATCAATTCTATCCATCAAATCTCTGATTAAATCAACTGTTGACCAAATTTGACTTTTCTAGGGTTTTGGACTGATTGAACTTCTTCTGATGAATTCCAAACCCTAATTCTTTGAGAAATTGATTTCAAATGATGTCACAAGATGTATGAACTTTTGATTATTGATCATGATGCCCAAATTCCACAGGAATGGCCACCATCCATTGCTTTGACTGATCAATGACTGACTTTGACCTAATTGCTGATGGTTGCTTCAACTGCAAGCAACAAGGTTAGACAGACAATATTTTTGTACTTTTTGAATGATAAACATATGAAAGCAAAGATATACAAATGCAAAGTATGCTTGGTGATCAAGAAGCAACCCACAAGGCAATCTATCCACTAAGAGGAAAACAAAAGCATGCATTGATCCTTGAGGCCATGATATGAATGATATGGGCCATGAGGGATCTTAGGGCCCAAAATTGGGGTCTTACAGATGCCCCTATTTAAGGTCATTCTAGCCGGAGAAGTGAAGTTTAGAAATCTTCATCTCGACGCGGTAGAATGAGCTTAAATAACAGTAATGAGACAAATTTTGGTCCCTAAGAGACCTCATGATGCAGATGTATGCGTGCAAAAGACACAAATTCTGTGGGGAATATGATTCACACAGAAGAAAAGACAATCCATCGGAGTAATACACTCACCAGGAACAGAGACTCTGACAAGACTCTATGGGGATAATAAAAGAAAAAGAAATGTGTGGACAAGACACGACTTTAAACTGGGGAAAAACAAAACTGACATAACGCGAACAAAACACGACTCTGATTAGGAAAACAGAAAACAGACAGGAGAACTCACTGGGGAGTGAAGAACTCACACTGGGGAAAGGAGTTCCAAATGGAAAATAAATCTATTGGAGAGGCACAAGCTGACTCCTGAGGAGAAGCAACAAAAAGTTCCACTGAGGGAAGGCAACAAAGCAAATGAGATGTTACCAAGCATACGGGTAACAAACTCAGGAAAATCTGACTCCACAGGGGGACCGAGGTCATAATAGGGAGCAGAAAGGAAGGAACACCAAGGATACCGGTTACTGGGTATATAATAGGTGACCGACCAAAGCGTGAATTGGATTTCACTTCCAAAACACTCATCATCCTGAAGAACGCTAGAACAGCGAACTCGTTTATAGGATGGACATTCAATTCCACAAGGAATATGAATCTTACTCTGAGGGGAAAACAAATCAAAAGATCGACTCAAGAGCGCATGAGATATAATATCCATTACCGTCAGAACGTGGATAGAATACTCAGATGAGACATATTATTCATTACCGGCAGACCGTGAATAATATACTCGAAAGGAAAATTATCCTGAACCGGTTACTGGGTTGTTTATAGGATAAAATCCGAAGACGTGAATTGGTTTTCACTTCCAAAACACTCATCATCCGAAAGGAGGGCTTGAAAAAGCAAATCGACTTACAGGATGGACATTCGAATCCACGACGGGAAAACGAATCTTACTCAACTGGGGACACAAACCCAAAGAGTGCATGAGATATGATATCCATTACCGGCAGACCGTGGATAAGATACTCGCATGAGATATATTATCTATTACCGTCAGAACGTAGATAATAAACTCGCATGGTAAGAAACACCAGAGATACCGGTTACTGGGCATATAATAGGTGATCTACCGAAAACGTGAATTGGTTTTCACTTCCAAAACACTCATCATCCAAAACGCAAACTGGTTAAAGGATGGGCAAAAAAGGTGAATTGGTGTGTGTTCCAAAACATTCATCATCCTAAACACAAACTGGTTAAAGGATGGATATTCGATTCTACAAAGAATACGAATCTTGCTCAGTTGGGGAAAATCAACAAAGGATTCCAACTAAAGAGCGCATGAGATATATTATTCATTACCGGCAGACCGTGAATAATACACTCGCAAGGAAAAGACACCAGAGATACCGGTTACTGGGTATATAATAGGTGACTAACCAAAAAGAGAGACAATCGATACCAAGCATACGGGTAAACGAAAGACAACTCAAAGGGATAAATTGCAAGCATCCGGCAATTATCCAACAACAAGAAATATTCGACTCCACAAAGGGAAATAACGAATCTTACTCGACTGGGGAAACACAAAAGGCTTCGACTGAGGAGTGCATGAGATATACTATTCATTACCGGCAGACCGTGAATAATATACTCGCATGGAAGACTATCCACAACCGGTTACTGGGTTAAAAAAGGATAAATCAACCGAACAGAAAGGCATCGGGATACCAAACTAGGTATATAATGATAACCAATCAAAAAGGAGCAACAAACATTACCAACAAAGGGGTAAATGAAAGGCGAACTGCTGAGGATAAATTGCAAGCATCCGGCAATTATCGACAGAAGACTAGCTGGGGATACATTGGTAAACAACCAATGATCCGGGGAACAAATCACTAGCATACGGTGAGAAGACCCACTGGGGATAAAATTGCTAGCATACGGCAATTGTCCACAAAAGACTTGCTGAGGATATAAGTGCTGATCTGAGCAACTTACACAAGCAAAGGAAAATCATCATCAAATATTGAATGAAGATAACCACAAAATTAGGGTTTATATCTACCGAATACGGGGTAGAAGACCAAAAACTCCGCGTGGGGATAGAACAAATCACAAATCCGCACGGGAAACCAAAATAGGGTTTATAACAAACCACAAACCGCTGAAGAGCAGGAAAATAGGATTTACAACTACCGGGTAGTAGGTAGAAAACCAAAACTCTGGCTGGAGAATAAAAGGTGTATAACCACAAATTCTGTCAAGAAAGCCAGGAAAAATAGGACTTATAACTACCGGTTATGAGGGTAGAGGCCCAAAAACATTCCGCTGGGGAACAACCCACTGGGAAGCACAAGACATTTGACAAATAGCCAATTCGGGAATAATCCGAAAAGACAGACTGAATAAAGACACGTCCTAATGAGGATGTAACTCAAATAGGAAAATCCATCCCAATATATGGTGGGAGGAAACGGAAGAAACCGTCATCCACGAGGGTATATCTCAGTGGGGAACTGCAGAAGGAAGGACAAACTTTTTCTGCTTATGGGGGTTGACTCTATATGGAGAGATTTATAACACCCAACATCTGCTTGGGGAGATCTGAAAAGAGATCTATATCACCATAGCAGGAGACACGACAAACAAAAGATATATGGCAAGAAATGCAACATGAATATCTGAATGTTTATGAATATGCATGAATATGCGTGATCTATGTTTGATGAATGCTGACAAAACAGACAATTCTAACACAAACGGGTTCAGGAACAAAACGTCCGGTATTATACTTCCAGGGGAAAAACCAGCTGGAGAGCCAATCTGCGGAGATCTACATGCTGTAAAGCAAAGATCTGCAGGTACTGCTGAAGAAGCAGAGGATCAGAAAATATCAGGAAACAACCCAATCAGGGTACAGAAAGTCACAACGGGCAAGACAGCCACCAAGACGAATCTGTAGGGGAACAAGAGAGGTCCCAAAGTATATTTGCAGGGGATCCCAGTGTCAACTGAGAAACAACAAATGCATAAGCACCAACTGCTGTAGAAGCAACTCCACACAACTCCACTGGGGGAACAACCCACTGAGGGAGAATGATATCATCCAAATAGAATCGAACTGCATAAGCAACTCTATTGGGGAAAACTGTCGGCTACTCTCTTGGGAATGAACTACCGAGGGAGGACAGATCAATCAAATATATTCTGCAACGGACCACTCCACTTGGGGAGAATATACAGCAAATTGATCACAACAAGTAGATTCTGCAATACAAGCCACTCTACTGAGGATCACAAACAGTCAGAAAATTAATCCGTTCACTGGAGGCCAAAGCCATCATCCGACCATACCGGGGATTGAAGGGGTATTCAACAGGCGAAACTGCCACAACAAACAATCTGCAGACTAAGCTGAGGAAAAGATGGTTGCAACACATTGGGATGTCAACCCAAACAACTACTGAGTAGGAAAATAAATCCTGCTCTGCTGGAGAGAATAACTCTGATGGAGAGATAGCAACAATTCCGCAGACGACTTCGCCGGGGAAAGGGTAAAGTACCGGGTATCAAACCACTGACTTACCAAGTCTTTAAAAGAAAACAAATGCGCTGAGGAAACAGGCAAATGCTGCTGGCACACTGCATGGGGAAAAGCGGTAACAACTCCACTTGCAATCCTGGTGGGGATATCAATAACAGCTCTACTCGCGACTCCGAGGGGAGTATCGGTCAAAGGCTATACTCATGACTGCGCTGAGGAGACAAATAAAGTCTGGGGATACAACCCACTGGAGAAAGTGACGGGGCACCAGGATGACAAACCATCAACCGCCGAAACTTCTACAAGAAAACACCCATGCTGGGGGAAACTGCTGCTGGAGAAACAAAGTCTTCAACAACAAATCACTTGCGACTGTACTGGGGAACAACCCCAACAACAACTTTGCTTTGAGGAACAACCTCAACAAAAATCTGAAGAAAGAAGATACCACCAAACCAGGAATATGAACGAATGTCTTACCTGTTGGAAATCATGCCACCCTCGGGAGAGCACTGAGATATTCTTGAGTATCCTTTCAATCTTGTGAATGTTCACTTTGTATAAAACAACAAATTTTGAAAAATTTGATTTGTTTAAAACAATGACATTTTATCAATTTAAAACATGCAAAACATTTGTTGAATTGAAACAAATAAGAGTGCAAATAAATTGGATAAAAGCTCAAATTGATTTGATAGAATGGTAGTCTGCAAATGGCAAGACTCCATAGATCTGTACAAATTTGAAATCAGTGATATATATTGGAAGAGGGCTACATTGAACATAATGATCCTTTCTCTACCAATTTGAATCTCGATGTATCCGAAGCTTCGGTTGACGACGAATCGAGAATCTTCTGACGAAATGACGACTGATGAACCAGAAAGTCTTGTCAGGATGCAGTTACTTGCCAAATCCCTAATTTTTGCCTAGATTGCCCCAGAGTGAGGTACTCAATCTAGCGGGATGCAAATATATCTCTTTTTTTCAAGTCTCTAATTTTTGCCTGAATTACCCTTGCGGGTTCTCCACCGAGACGCTCATTTTTGCCTAAGCCGCCCTTTCGGGTTTTCAACTTAGCGAGCTATTCTGTTTTTTTTTCATTCTCTTTTCATTTGCATATACTTTTTTTTAGGCAAAGTATCTCTTAACTGCATCTGAATTCACAGGACGAGTGAAATCCTCCCCATCCATTGTTGTAAGCATCAAAGCTCCGCCTGAAAAGGCTCTCTTAACAACATATGGACCCTCGTAGTTTGGAGTCCACTTGCCCCTGGAATCGGGCGCGAAAGACAAAACTTTCTTGAGCACAAGGTCACCTTCTCGGAACACACGAGGCTTGACCTTCTTGTCGAATGCTTTCTTCATTCTTTGCTGATATAGCTGACCATAACACATGGCAGTTAACCGCTTCTCTTCGATCAAATTCAATTGGTCGTAACGACTCTGAATCCATTCAGCATCAGTCAACTAGGGACTTGAGGGTATACTTTTTTCTTTTTTCCTTGGAAAAATCTTGAAAAAATTTTCCTGGTTTTTGCTTTTTTTTTTCATTCTTTTTTTTTTTTCACCCTCTTTCTTCTTTTTTTTTTTTTTTTTTGTTTTTTTTTTTTTTTTTTGTTTTTTTTTTTTAAATCCCCGGTTTGACTGTTTTGCTGATTCTCGTGATACAGCTGAATGAGCTTCTTTGTGCTCAAGAAGGCGGGTAATCTCGTCAGGAATCCCCTTTACCATCATCTTCCTCTGCCTCAGATACAAGGACTTCAAGATTGGGAGATGGCGTTGGATCATTATGTTCAATGGGTTTAGAAATCCCTGCATAATGATTCTGGATAATGAAAAGCTTTTGATTTTTAAACAAGCAAATCATTTATGCAGATGAAAAAGTTGTTTTTGTTTTTCAGGGTTTTTTGTGATCACTGATTTCATGCAAAAGCAAAAAGTGAAAACAAATGGAAAAACAAATGTTTGACAATGCATTAATTGAATGAAAACATCATTGTATTAAATGCTGTGCCAACAAAGTCATCACTTCTCCTTTTGGCATGGGAGAAGGGTTTTAAGCAAAGTGAACAAATCATGCTGATTTACGAATGACCGTAGGAACATCCACAGCGACCCAATTGTGGCAGACACCACCAGGTATGATGAAATTGTTCAGATCTTCTGCATATACTTCCAAGATAGCAGCAGCTTCTTCGGGTTGATTGGCATGGATGAATCCTCCACTTGAATAACCCATGCTCCTTAAGTGCCCCAGAACAGTAGCCAATGCCAGCCCGGGATCGGTTAACCAGGAATAAATCCATCAACAGGAATAAATCCATCAACAGGAATAAATCCATCATCAGCACTAAGGCTGGCAAAATCCTCCTCGGAGTCCACAATTCTCTTGTTCAGGAAGATCCATCAATCTGGCAGAGTTGGCTCTGGTATAATACCGGCAAAGCGTGTCTTCAAAATAGATGAAGATCACAGGGTCAGACCACAGGACGGGAGACCGGAACAAAACACCTATTTATGCAAATGATGCATGAAGTGTTTATGCATATGCTTGTTTTTTATCAAAGGAACCCGAGGGTTTTATTTGCAAACTTTGAAAGATTTAAGCATTTTGATCATACATGAGAATATCTCATCAGATATATCAGGTGAAAAGATTTTCCCGGTTTTTCATGTTTTGAAATTTTTTGCAAATAAACTCCTTTGAGTTCCTTGAAAATTTTCTTTTTTTCTGATGATATGGATGCGGATGAATGCGTGAATGTATGAATGCAACAATCACACTCAAGGATCAAGCAAAGCACGCCAAACAAAGGTCGTGGGAAAGCTCATTGTATCCCTAATATCAATCATCCATTTTGGTGGATTTAGGTTTTCACCTTATCGACACCCAAGTTCCATTGATATTAACGGTACATGAACCGGTTCAGACATTCTTAATATCAACCAGCCGCTTTGATGGATTTTAGGTTTTACACCTGATCCGGGATCCATTGATATTAACAATGTTTGAACGACTCAACCACGAATCATGGGTTTGTTGAGAGTCACGAGCATGGAGTCTCGGTTAAGAACCACCCAAAGGGAGTGTACTAGGGTTTAAACCTGCCAGACATGTTCTATCAGAGGTTCCCATAATCATCGTTCCATCTTTCGAATATTTTCGGAGGAACGAATACTCGTATTCCAAGAATATTCTCAAGAGAAACTCTTATGAGTGTAGTATCGCGTAACAATCGTATCAGAACTGACATCTGAACGACCTCCGCACTACGGTCCTAAAAATAGGCCAAGATGGGTTTGGTAAACTAAGGTCCTTGGCTTCTGCGGCACATGATTGAAAGAATAATGCCTAACCACAAATAACTTGCGTGACATTATTAGCTCAACATGACCTCCACCAAGTGAATGGACTCGCAAGTCAACTGGCTAAGGACTACTCCACACCAGTCGACAAGACTATGCCATTCTCCTATCCTAGAGAGCACTCGAGTTCGGGTATAGAACTCATCTCACAGATCACCAAAGCAAACAGCAAATGTATATCAAGCAATTCACACATTACAATCAATACATTCATCCCAAATTGTACAAAAATATGTCAGATAAAGAATAATAACATATATCACAACAAGGGTGAAAAGTAGGCAATACCACCAAGGATTCTGGTGAGAGTTTCCCCAGCAGAGTCGCCACTTTTCTGTGACGGTGTATTCGTCGCTATATGATCTATCGATTAAATCATAAGCTAAGAGATACGTTGAAATTTTCGAGTCGCCACCGCACTTTTATTTATCCAAAGGATTGGCTAAAAAGCGAACAAAAGCCTAAGAAGTTTTACACGTAGAAAACTAATAAAAAGATCAGAGATTCTGGGTAAGGGGTAAATTACGCAATGGGAAGGTGTTAGGCACCCACTACGTCCTAGGTACTCCTAGGGAGCCCTTTTCACACTTGTTGTATTAAATTATTATTTGTTATGACAAAAATATTGTGCAAACATGATTGGGATGGTGAGAAAAGAATATACATTTTTATTAGGTTATTGGGTTCGAACGGATGAACCCGTTGCCTACGTACCTTCCATCAAAGGTAAGGATCAGAACGCCGTAGTTCGGCTAAAAGATTTCCAAAAGGTGGGTGGATTCAGTTTTAAACACAAGCACTGAGGCTTTTCATTATCAATGGGAGAACACTCGATCAAAAACAACATCCACCACGCGAGGATAGCTTCGACGTACTAGAGGGGTTAGCCCTGTTTGAAGTACGGAAGTCTTACTGTCGACTCACTAAGGATAGGCAAGATTTACATCAACCACAAAGATAATTGAAGCCTATGGCTAATGCATGAAAAGATTAATGGACAAAGCCAAAACAAGTGAATGAGTGAAGTTAATTGATTGTGATTATGAAAGGAGTCAAAGTATGATTAAGATTGATTCAAATAAGTATTATGAAATGAAGTTTGAAAAAAAGTCAAGGACTTGAGTCCAGGTTTTTAGTTAGAAAACATGAAGATGTTTGCACAACACTTATGTCAATTTGAAAGATAAAGTGTGAAAAGTCTAGGACACAATGGATGATGAATGGATGAGGATGGATTGTAAAACTTCTTAGAAGGTTCACTTCTTGAAATCATATAGCAGATGATTCAAGTGTGTCCTTTGGAATGGCAATGGATAATAATAAACAAACAAAGCAAGCAAAAGCGGATATCGGATGCCAATCACTGGGCTTATACCAATCTCCTAAAACAAAACGGGATGTCAGATGCCACTCAATGGACTTACACTAATCTCCACAGGCAAAGAAATAAAAGCGGATACCGGATACCAATAGATGGATTTACACCAGTCTCCTAAAACAGAAACAGGATGTCAGATGCCACTCAATGGACTTACACTAATCTCCTCAAAAGAAAAACAAAGATGAACTATGGGAGTCAACTGCCAATCTATCTGGACTTAGGTTAACTCCACAGTATGCTCACAGGAAATCCAATGCCACGTCACAGGGACTTACAATGGATCCTCACATACAAGAACAAAAGCAACAATATGATCACAGGAATGCAAATGCCAACTTACAGGGACTTATAATTGCAACCTCCCATACAAACAGATAAACAAACTATGATCACAGGAAAGCAGATGCCAACTTACAGGGACTTATAACTGCAACCTCACATACAAAACAAACAGATCAAATTATGATCACAGGATAACAGATGCCAACTTACAGGGACTTATAATTGTATCCTCACATACAAACAGATAACAGAAGATATGAGTGACCAATGAGGTCTTACACTCTATCCTTCCATATCACAGGAGCAAATGCCAAAGCAATGGACTTACAATTGTCCTCAATGGGTAAACAACGATAACAAAAGTCACACAGACAAATGATATGATCATGCACTAATGGCAATTGATGATGATGATAAATGCATAACATATAAGCAGGCAAGTGCATATGAAGCAATCAATCAAGCAATGAATAGCAAACAACACACTCTATAGCCAAACAATGGGGGCTCACACAAGAGGGTTTGACTTTAAAAGTCCACTGCAATGGGTGAAGGTCGCTCTTAACCTGGCCATTGAGGGGCTCAGGTGAAGCAGATGAAAAGGAGATGAGGGGTGTGCCTCATTGCTTCTATCTCAAATCAGAGAGAGCATCAAAGAAAGTGTGGGAGTTCAGAAGGTAGGAACTCTCTCCACATTATTGACTCGATTAGATCTTGGGTATTTATCTCATTGCTTCAACCATGTAATGGGAGCAAAGAGAGGACACACTGAATAGTGGGGGATAGATTGCTTATCCCTACCTTCCACCAATTGCCTTACTTGAAGGACTTTTCCTGCTTGGGACAAATATAAACAAACACAGGCATTGCCTCTTAAGGAGGACTTCAGACAGTTTGCCCGGTCAAATAACAGACCGGGTCTCCAGACTACATGAAGAAGAAAGGTTTATACCTCAAAGCAAATGCTAAATAGCAAAGCAAGCAAGCAAGTTCAAAGAACTTAGGCAACTAAAGTACCTGAAAAGGTCAAACTTATTAGCAAACAGTTCAACAGTCAAAATCAAAAGGAAATAACCCAATAGTCAACCACAGAGGGACCAATTGTGCAAGGCACAAAGACTCAAGCATATGAGTCACCTACAAAACAAGTGTTAGCACATGATAAACAAACCAACTCAATCAAAATTGAAGGGTCTTTGGGGCATTGGTGCTCAACCTGAAACAAACAGCTCAACATAAGCTTAGAAGACCACTAGGACTAGCCTAGGGTCAAAGATGAGAGAAAAAGGTCAAGGCAGAAAGAAAAAGTCAACCCAAACCAAATTTAAACATTCAAGAAGCATTCTCAATTGGATTCATAATTATATCATGCATCATGGTCATTTCATATGCAAAAGGATGCAAAGCATGGCAAGAGAAGCATACAAAAGTCAACAGCAAAGACTTCATTCAAAAGTCAACTCAAACATTTTCAAAAATCATGAAATAAATCACACTCAATCCTAACATCTAACATGGTATACATGTAAAATTTCATGGCATTTGGATGAGAGGAAGGCAGTCAAGTAAAATCATGAAGTCAAATCAAATTCAAGTAAGCATGGTGAAAGTCAACAAACATGGGTCAACTTCAAAAAATCATATCAATTTGAAAACAGAAGAGAAATGAATGAGATTAACACCAATGCAAAGCTTGAGATGTCTAGTTATCACATATGAAATTTCATGGTCATACAATAAGATTTGAGAATTTCACAAAAGATTTGGCAAGGCATAGCACAAAAAGTCAACAAATGACCAAGTATGGAAGAAAATTCTCAATCAAATGGAAAAACAGCATGATAAATTCCAAGAAAATTCATACACAAACTAGACATGTGATAGATGATTCATGCAAAATTTGGAGTCATTTGGATGTGGGGAAGTGTGTGAACAAAATTTGTGAAAATACATGATCATGGTGTAGCACCAAATGTAACACATAACTTCAAAAAATCATAACTCTCAATCCACAAATGATAAATGCACAAACTTTATATGGAAATGAAGGTCAATGTGTCTAGTTTCACCACAAAAAATTTCAGGCTCAATGGATGCAACATGAGAATTTCACAACTGAAATGGCACAATGTATCATTTTGGCATACATGTTGAAAAATCAATTATCATTTAAAATCCAGAACATGAAAAATTAATTAAAATTCACCATAAAATACTAGACACATTCATGAGTTTAATGCAAAAAATCTCACAATTTTTGGAGTTAAAATGAATTTAAAATGAATTGTGGAAGTTTGATGAATAATTGAATGAAGTATGAACAAACAACATGGACTAGTGGTCAACAAAGGTCAACCGATGGCAAATTTGAAAATATCCCTTCATTAATCAAAACGGTGTGTTTTGGGCAAGCAGAAAGAAATGTTTTCATTGGTCCTCAGCCAATAAAACAGTAAAGCTGGCCAATGGTATGAATTTCTGGGTTTAAGACATAAACCCTAGGGTTTGGCCAACAGCAAAACAGGTTTTGCTTCAAACAATCGTTCAAACCACCTTAAATGCACAGCAACAACTAAACATGGCATTGGCATTTCCAAGCTCAACAGCAACACAAAACTTCGACCAACAATTCCAACAGCATAGCATTCATCATGTAGGCAGCTTATGTTCAAACAACAGCAAAGTATTATGTTCATCATGCAATCAAACAGTCATCACCACTATGCAACAATCAAACACTCACGGCCAAATACAGCTAACACAAAAAACATGTAGATTTTATGAGCAAATTCAAAACAGCAGCAGCATATTCATCACTGTCATGTAATCATCATAACAGCATCAAGCAAACAGCAAGGGTAATGATCATTTATCATTTAGCAAACCTAGCTAACAGCAAAACAACATAATCATGGGAGTTTCTAGTCATGGTTTATGGTTCAAACAAGCATCAACAACATCAGGCAACATAATCCAACCAAGCATACAACAGCAGGGCATTGGAAATCAATCATAATCAATTGAAATTCAGCATAGCAGCAAAGTATTCATGTGTTCATCAAACATCCCAACAAAACAAACAACATAGCATTTAACAATGTTCACATAGCAACCAAACAACAATATGCAACACAGTTCATATGGTTTTTAGGACAATGCTCATGGGATTTCGAAACCGTAGCATGGTTTTAGCAGCACGGTATTGGTAGCTTCATCAATCGATCAAAAATAACAACAAGTGAACAGCAACATGTAACAACACACAAGTCAAACATCCACGACCAACACAATCAAATATCAACCATGTGGATTTTCTGGACATGGTGTTTGGTTCAAATAACAGCAGCAGGGCACTTGCAGCATCACTTTCATGTTATCATCATCATAAAACAAAGTAGAGCAAAAAATCACAACAGCATAGCAAGCTTCATCATGCAATCTCAACCACTAAATACAAAACATGGAAAACTGGACAGAGCTAGGTTTTCAAACAAAAGCACATAAACAGCAGGGTATGGCAAGCAGTAGCAACGAGTTTATGCAAATATAAACAATAGCAGGTAAGCAGCATCAACCAACATTAGAACAAACATGCTCATGGGAGATCCTGGACAGCTTAAGGTTTCCAAATAGCAGCATATGCATTGTTTTATTATCAACATTAAAACGCATTCAAACACCAAAAGACAAACAGCATGAAAAATGATTGTGATATTCACACTGCAAACATACAATAGTAAGACCAAGCAAGTTTCTGGGTTCAACAGCATGGTATAGCAGCAACAGCAACATGGTTCATCACCAATCACACATTCATCATTATTTATCAACCAAACCAAATAAACAACAGCATGGTATTATCTTCATGGTATCAACAAACATTAAACAACATGATTCGACCACACCACCCAACAGCATGGCCTTGACAAATCAATGAGGGTTTTAAAAAATGCAGCATGGTTTTCATGGTGATGCTCACACAACCAACAAACAACAGCATTCAGCATAAATCAAATGGTTTTTTGGGCAATGGTCAGGTTTGAACAGCAGCAAGCATTCATTATCAGCAATGTTCATCAAAAACAACAGCATAGCATCAAAGCTCATCATCAAAGAGAAAATGAATTCCAACAGCACCACATAAACAAGCATGGCCCTGAACAATCGTGCAACCATCAAACAGCCACAAACAAAACTAAATTCATGCAAAATTTGGGCAAGACAGAATTTCAGCTGCAGAGTGTTATCATCATCATGTTCAATCGAGCTTAACAGCAATATTTTCCAGAAATGAAAATCAAATGCGCACAACTGACCAGCAAGCTCTAACTAACATGAATCTACCTGCCATTTCCACTAGAACTCATTGATTGTCACAAATCGAGCAAGAACATAAACCAATTCCAGATTTCATTTCAACATCACTAGCATGATACTTAATCATTTTTAGTAATTTCAAGCTTAATGTAACCACAAGAACATACTCTACACATGGCATAGCATTGATTTAAGAAATTAGAGTTTCGAAAATTTACTTGGATTTGAAGAAAAGTGTAGAGCAGTGATTATTTGAAGGTTTGAAGCTCGAACAGATGAAGATGATGGTCCCAAATGATGTATCTCAGAAGGAATTGTGCTCAACCTTGCTTGAATCGATTCTAGCTTCAAGCTGCCATGGGAGAGGTCTTTGGAAAACAGAAGATGATGAAGACTTTACAGCAGTGATTTGATGGTGAAGGTGAGCTAAATATGTTGTCCAAGTGAAGAAATAACCAAGGGTTACTTGTATGCTTTGATGGTTTTGGGTGGAAAATCTCAGTCGAGCAAAATGCCAGATGAGAGAGTAGGAGTATTTTCTGTATGTGGCTGCTGTCTAGGGTTTCACAAATGTCAGAAGATGACTTATATATCACCTGTTTAGAGTTGGATTAGGGAGTGCTAACTTGGTTTAGTTTGAAAATGAAGCTTTTGCATTTGCTAATTTGGAAGCAAGTGAAAGAGGAGGTGTAGTGGCTGGTCGAGTGGGCTTGCAACAAGCTGGAAACAGACTGCATTTCTGCTGCTTTGGTTGTACAAGTGAAATGCTGTACTGATTTTTTACTTTTGTGAAGCTTCTTTTGCCAAATTGCCAAATTTGCATTTTGATTCAAAATGATGGGAAATGGTGGTATGATGATGGTTTTGGGATTGGAACAAGTCACAAATGTGATATGGAACATTTCCCAATTGACCAAATCAAGAAAAAGTCAAAAACTCAAAAAGTCAAAGTTTGGTCAAACTTTGAATTTAAATGCAAAAGGTCCAAAAATGCCATTTTGATTGGCAAGGTTTTAGGTCATGAAATTTATATTTTTGGAAAGAGGATGAAAAATGTGGTTTGTAGGAAAAACCCCACCAAATTTGGCCTTATGGTTTGAGAGATATGGCTTGTTGAAGTTCAAAAATTGGTGAAAATGATTTGATCATATCTTGACAACCACACATGGGATTTTGATGTTCTTGGACTTTTTGAAAATGGGAGAACAAGATCTTCAACTTTCATGTTGGGCAAAAATTCATTTGAAGCTTGTATCATGATGTAAGTTTAAGATCAAGAAGTTTCCATTTTTGGCGGTTGAAATTACAGGTCCACTTGCTATTTCTGGAAAATTTTCTGATTTGGCTTGATTTTCTTCCATGATGGGGTTGAACATGATAGATGAGGCTTATACAAGCATGAATGAACTCCTTCAGATCAATTCTATCCATCAAATCTCTGATTAAATCAACTGTTGACCAAATTTGACTTTTCTAGGGTTTTGGACTGATTGAACTTCTTCTGATGAATTCCAAACCCTAATTCTTTGAGAAATTGATTTCAAATGATGTCACAAGATGTATGAACTTTTGATTATTGATCATGATGCCCAAATTCCACAGGAATGGCCACCATCCATTGCTTTGACTGATCAATGACTGACTTTGACCTAATTGCTGATGGTTGCTTCAACTGCAAGCAACAAGGTTAGACATACAATATTTTTGTACTTTTTGAATGATAAACATATGAAAGCAAAGATATACAAATGCAAAGTATGCTTGGTGATCAAGAAGCAACCCACAAGGCAATCTATCCACTAAGAGGAAAACAAAAGCATGCATTGATCCTTGAGGCCATGATATGAATGATATGGGCCATGAGGGATCTTAGGGCCCAAAATTGGGGTCTTACACATACCAGATTTGAAGAGCTGAGTTGGATTGTGGTTGTTTGGTCTCAAATGGTTGAAACAGATGAACCACGATGCTCTAGATGGTGAATGGTTAAGGAATTTTGGCTCAGCAACCCTTGAAACAAACCAATTCGAAATCTGCCATTGATGAGTTTGGAAATAGCAGCCCACGAAAGAAGCTTTACAGTTGGTGAATCAAGCTTGAAAGCAGCTCAAAGATGATGGTAGATGATGTAGCAAGCAAAGCAGGCTCGAGGGTTTTGCAATTTTTTAAGGAAAAGTTCAAAATGCCAGAATGTCAAAAATGAGAGAGAGTGAGAAAATTCTGTGATAATGTTGGCTGCTAGGGTTCCATTGAGCAGAAAATGAACAATATATATGCTGTTTATGTTGCTAAGCATGATTAGTCCAAGTGGTAATTCAAATTTTGTTAAAATCACATGTTTTGCTAATTTGGTCCATTTTCACTCAAATGGCAAGGTCTGTGGTTACAGCTGCGAAAGTGGCCTTGTACACACTCCAAATATGATTTCTTAGCAATTTCAATTGGCAAAATATATTGGAAAGGCTTAAATTGCAAAATCACTTTTTCACCTCACTTGAAATAATTCAAGTCACTTCAAAAAGTGCCATTTTGATTGGTGAGTTTTTGGTAAATTGTGATGACATATTTGGAAAGAGGGCATCAAATTTGACTTGTAGCAAAAAACCCCACCCAATTTGGCCAAATGGTTTGGAAGATATGCCACTTTGAAGTTCAAAAATTTTTGAGAATGATTTGATCATAACTTGCCAACCATTCATGGGAATTGAGTGTTCTTGGACTTTTTGAAAATGGGAGAACAATATCTTCAACTTTCATGTTGGGAAAAAATTCATTTGAAGCTTGTATCATGATGTAGTTTTGAGGATCAAGACTTTCCATTTTTGGCAAATTCCAAATACAGGTCAACTTTCTATTTTTGGAAATTTCTTGTTTGACTTCAAATTATTCCATGATGATGTTTGACATGTTATATGAGGCCTATATGGACATGAATGAACCCCTTCAAACCATTTCCCACCTTGAAATCCATAAAATCAGGCACAGTTGACCATGGTTGACTTTTTAGGGTTTCTGGTGAACTGAGCCATGACTGATGACTTCTGGGCACCCAATCTTTGACCAAAACACTTCAAAAGGACCCCTAGGTCATGTGAACATGTTGGACCAACCCTAGGGCCTTGCCTCAAAGGAAAATGCACTGACTTGCTTGATTGACTGATCTCCTGACCAGTTTGACCTAATTCTTCTGAATGGCTTGCACTTGGGCAAAAGGGACAATGCAATGTTATGCAGTGGACTATGTTAATGTTCTGACCTAATATGAGAATGTATGAAATGTAGGGTGCAAATTTGAGGTGCTACAGCTGCCCCTATTCAATCAGCTGGGAACCCGAATGGATGAGAGCAACGGCTGTCAGACTTTCAGGGTAAACAGGGATTGAATACCAAGAACCGTAGAAATTTGCACTCTGCTGGGAAAATAATTAACAACGCCCGTCAGGATCGGCGAAGAAACAGTCTTGAAAGAAAAAATCCGTCTGGAACGAAAAAAGAAATCGGCCTGAATACCGAAACAGAAACGTCGACCTGGATACCAAAATAAATGGTAACAAAGGGATAACCATGGCCTGAGCGCCGCTCGTCAGTCTGAATACTGAGCCTCGGAATATGAGAGATTTGATGTCGATCTGAAACATCGGAAATTGGCATGGACGCCACATTCGGTCTGGATACCGCCTCGGTCTGAACACCGGAAAATTGGCCTGAATGCCGGAAAACTAGTCTGAATACCCTAAGTTCTTCGTCCTGATTGTTGAGAACTTCTTCGATCTGGAAATCGGAAACTGGCCTGAATGCCACTTCGGTCTGGATACCGGGAAAACTGGCCTGAATGCCACTTCGGTCTGGATACCGGGAACTCTGGCCTGAATGCCACTTCGGTCTGGATACCGGGAAAACTGGCCTGAATGCCACTTCGGTCTGGATACCGGGAACCTCTTCGATCTGAAAATCGGGAAAGACTGGCTTGAATGCCACTTCGGTCTGGATACCGGGAAAACTGGCCTGAATGTCACTTCGGTCTGGATACCGGGAACTGGCCTGAACGCCACTTCGGTCTGGATACCGGGAAAACTTCTTCGATCTGAAAATCGGGAACTGGCCTGAACGCCACTTTGGTCTGACTACCGCCTCGGTCTGACCACCGGAAAACTGGTCTGAATACCACCTCGGTCTGAATACCGGAATACTGGTCTGAATACCACCTCGGTCTGAATACCGGAAAACTGGTCTGAATACCATAAGTTCTTCGTCCTGATTGTTGAGAACTTCTTCGATCTGGAAATCGGAAACTGGCCTGAATGCCACTTCGGTCTGGATACCGGGAAAACTGGTCTGAATACCATAAGTTCTTCGTCCTGATTGTTGAGAACTTCTTCGATCTGGAAATCGGAAACTGGCCTGAATGCCACTTCGGTCTGGATACCGGGAAAACTGGCCTGAATGCCACTTCGGTCTGGATACCGGGAACTCTGGCCTGAATGCCACTTCGGTCTGGATACCGGGAAAACTGGTCTGAATACCATAAGTTCTTCGTCCTGATTGTTGAGAACTTCTTCGATCTGGAAATCGGAAACTGGCCTGAATGCCACTTCGGTCTGGATACCGGGAAAACTGGTCTGAATACCATAAGTTCTTCGTCCTGATTGTTGAGAACTTCTTCGATCTGGAAATCGGAAACTGGCCTGAATGCCACTTCGGTCTGGATACCGGGAAAACTGGCCTGAATGCCACTTCGGTCTGGATACCGGGAACTCTGGCCTGAATGCCACTTCGGTCTGGATACCGGGAACTCTGGCCTGAATGCCACTTTGGTCTGAATACCGTCTCGGTTTGAACACCGCCTCGGTCTGGATACCGGGAAAACTGGCCTGAATACCACTTCGGTCTGGATACCGGGAACTCTGGCCTGAATGCCACTTCGGTCTGGATACCGGCTCGGTCTGAACACCGGAAAATTCTTCACGCCTATCAGCATCGGTGAAGATAACAAAACAGTGATACGTGATCCGGCACGCATGCCAAAGATGCAAGCTGGGGATAACAATCGAAAGATTGACCAAAGAGTGCATGAGATATATTATCTATAGCCGTCAAAACGTAGATAATACACTCGCATGGAAGATTATCCATAACCGGGTTGTAGGTTGTTAAATGAATAATCGACCGAAAAGAAAGGCATCAGGGTACCAGGACTAGGCATGCAAAGATGACCAATCAAAAGAGGATAAAGTTGCTTACTCGGAGCAAGTATCCAAAAAGAAGGGGAAGACCCAATGGGGGACAATACTGCTTGATCAAGGCAAGTATCCAGAGGGGAAAAGAATATCAATACCGCCAACCGGGTACCGATAACCGCAAAGAGGGGATTACATCTACCGGTTAGTAGGCAGAAAACCACGGAAAAGTAACCAGTCATCGATAGGATGAGCACAAAGGGTTAACTCCAACAAGGGGATGAAAGTGGGATTTTACAACTACCAGCTATTAGGTAGAAAACCACAAAGATAGGACTTACAACTACCGGTTCGTTGGTAGAAGCCACAAACAGCATGAACCACAAAGGCTACCTCTGCTAGGGGGTGAAAGTGGGATTTTACAACTACCAGCTTGTAGGTAGAAAACCACAAAGATAGGACTTACAACTACCGGTTCGTTGGTAGAAGCCAAAAAATTCCGCTGAGGATGAGATGAATGAGTGCCGGTTAGTGAGCGACTATTCATTTATGCCCCAGGGAAGCACAAGAGACAGCGAACAAGAAGCCAATTTAGGATCGATCCAAGAAGGCAAACTGAATCAAGACTCATCCTAATGAGGAAAGAACTCAATAGGGAAAACCCATCCCATTATGGAGGGAACGGAAGCAACCGTCATCCACGAGGATGTATCTCGGTGGGGAGCGCAGAAGGAATGGTGGACATTTTCTGCCTAAGGGGTCGACTCTATATGGAGAGATCAGACACGCCCACATATGCTAGGGGAATTGAACCAAGCTTGCAAAATGATGCCAACTTCGGGGAGTAACACTGCTGGGGATACCCACTTAACTAAGGAGTCACTTGTTGGGAAAACACCAACTTCTCAACCATGCTGATGAACCCAATTCTGAAGCCGATCCAATGGCGCGATGCTAAACTCTTTCCAACAACCCAATCTCGGCTGGTCACCACGGTCTAGGGCTAATGGACATGTTTGCAATGTTGATGCATGAGTTTTTTTTTTTGTTTTACACAATGCCCCATGATCATGGAAATGCTATGCACTAATGATGCAATATGCTATGCTTATCTAAATGATGAATGCATAAACACACGTCTCCTCCAGAGACAACACCGGGGAACTCCAGGAACTGTGTTGAGGATCTTATAATCACGTCAACTTCCACCCTGCTGGGGAAAGACAAACCTTGCTGAGGATGCATTCCATCGAACCCGAACTGCTTGGAGATTACCCTGCTAGGGGAGGCAACCCATTCTTATCTCTACTGGGGATGATTTTCTCCGAACCCGATCCGCTTGGGGACCTCGCTGAGGGAAAACCATCAACACAAACCCTACTGGGAAGGCAGTAACCTTTAGGCTTGCTGAGGAGACACTGATCTCAAATCTGTTAGGGAGGTAACCCTCTCACACCCACTGGGGAAATACAGCTTATTGGACACGGAACACCTGTCGAGTCGCCGAACAGCGGCATCCATCGTCCACCCACAGTGTCGGCTTTCCTCTTTTGAGAACACCCAGACTCGCCTAGACTCCTCTGATTCATCCCACGAAGATCGAATTCCTGGGATTCATACAAACTTTCCAGTCCTTAGACTTTGAAGATGATTAATCCTCCAGGATCGCCGTCACAACTCTGTCACGGGCTTTTCACCGTTTGTCTATCCATTGCCCCTGGTCGGGCTCTGCAGGGATCTCTTTTGTCAAAAGGTTTCATACCACTACATGCTAGCGAATGAAGATATCTAACGGTACCTGCACAAGAGATTGTTAGATAAAAGCGTGCCCCAGGCGTGCCAACACTTCAACACCTTGGTCACTCAAACTTCCGAATAAGATTTCCAGATTTCAATCTTATAAGCACGCATCGGAAGGGACCTCTATGTTTCAAAATGCAACTATTCTTATCAAAACGAATGGATGTTTTCGTAATCAAAACGGTAATGGAAACAAAAACAAAATTATTTGACTGAACACGCATTTATTGACTGAAACAAAAAGGACGGCTCAGAACTGAACGACGCACAGGAGGCAAACCCTGGAAAGAGGTGATTGCACACAAAAGGAAAAAATATCTATCCTAATGGCAATGTGAAACCATGATCTCATCGGGTTCCAACTCAGTTACACCTCATATGTCCATAAGACTTTCCGCACTTTCGGTCTTCTGAACAAGACGCTTCCGATTCGATCTCTGTCGGAGATTAACCGTGATGTCTTAACCAAAGCACAAACGATCATGCTAGGCGCAGTTGTTCGTTTCAATCCCTCTTTTGGCTGGACCGCCCTTTCGGATCTTCGATCCACCGGGATACCCTTTTTTTTTTTGCCCAAGTCGCCTTTGTGGGGTTTTCGACTTGCCGGGTGTACAGTTCTTTTCTTTTGTTATCCCTAACTTTTGCCCGAACCTTTCTTCTTTTTTCTTGGTTCGCCGGGATGCCCCTTTTTTCCTGGACTCTTTTATTCTTTTTGTCCAGCGGGTCTCTTTTTCACGAAGTATCTTTTAACTGCGTCCGCATTCACAGGGGATGGAAAATCCTCATCATCCGTGGTCGTCAGCAACAAGGCTCTGTCAGAGAAAACCCTTTTTGACCACGAACGGACATTCATAATTGTTTATCCACTTGCCCCACGATCGTCTTGAGGAGGAAGGATCCTTTTCAACACCACATCTCTTCCATGCTACCCACGAGGTCGCACTTCTCGGTCAACAACACGCTTCATTTACTGGGTACAACTGCCCCATGACAAGTAACTGTCAGCCTCTTTTCTCAATCAGGCTCAATGCGTTATACCGAGTCCTCATCCACTCGCCCTTTTCTAACTTCTCATCCATCCGGACTCTTCACAATGAAATCTAGCCTCCAGCAGGCAATATCACTTCCATCCCATACCGCATGAGGAAGGCGTTGCCCCAGTAGATGCACGTACCAAAGTACGACACTCAGGATACCAACTTCGTACTCAGCCACTATCATTGGTGCGTTCACATGTTATCGGGGAAGCACTAGCTCACTCTCTTTAAACTCTCCCCATCAGACATCAAAACCCGTTCGGATTCGGGGTCAGGCCCCTCCTCCGGGATCGGTCACTCTCAATCTTTCGATTCGAGTACCTCGAGATGTCCTCATCAGGGACTTCAGACTTCCTTGGTTGACAATCATCAGTGGGCTGTTGGGCGAGATAACCATACAATACCCTCCTCTTGGTTGCTTTCTAGGAGGTATACTGAATATCCTATTCAGTCGACATCACTTACCCTCTCACAACCCGTCCGTTCGATGCTAGCTTCTCAAACACATACTTGATCAGATCCATTTTGGACATCCACAAGGTGGTATGAACCAGCATACACTGTCTCAATCGGCGAGCAGCCTATGCCAAAGTACATCAAGTTTTCTCGAGCAGTGAGTGTATTGTTTCACAGTCGATAAACTTTTTGCTTAGGTAAATTGCGTGCTCTTTTCGACAAGACTAGTCATACTGACTCAATACGCACCTCATAGACCCTTTAAGGGCTGTCAGGTACCAGATTAGCAGTCGTTTCTTCCCCGTTAGGTATCAGAATCAAAGGTTCCTGCTACTCCTTTTTTTTTGTCTTTCCATGCCCCTTGGCAGTCCTCATTCCACCTGACCATTTGATTTCTTTCTTTTTGTTTATTTTTGGTTCAGGCGTTTCTAGTACCTTTTTTTTTTATTTGCAGGATCAACCTTGATTCCTCTTTCGTTCGCAACATGCCTCGGCAGCTTGCTGGACAACACTCCATAAGTGCGCTAATTCGAACTCAACAGTATGAGTTATCTCTACCTGTCAAACAACTTGATCCACCGGATGCCCCTCTTCTGCTTGGGACTTTGCCATCATGTCATCAACATGGCATTTGCTTTCACGACGAATCATATCATGAAACAAAGTCACCCTAGACTTCTGATACTTGGCACCGGCCTTCTCGATACTGAACGACATAACCTTATAACCAGAAGGTGCCCCTTGTGTGATGGACATGGTTTACGTCATATCATCTGGCAACAGTTCAATCTGGTCTCGGCCAAGAAGCCATCCATGAAGATAAACTGAGCATTATAATCAGTCCAATACCTCGTTGTGACGTACCGGGAATTCATCTTTCAGATTAGCTCAGCTCACATCTCGACAGCCCACACACATTCTCATCTTTCAGCACCGGTTTCCGCTTCCCTGGAGGACAGTCTTCTCTCCATGGTAACTCGTGCCTCCACAACATTGGTATCTTACCTTGGTGTATCTAGATACAACCAGGCGCACATATGCCATCCTGTTCTTGACTTGCCTCTGAAGCGGCCTCAATATTCGCTTTCTGACCTCGGCGGTGCTTGGAGCAACAATTCTGAGCACTCATCATGCGGTTGAATCATCTTCTCCTCTGGTTTCAACGACCTGGCTAATTCCAGCAGATCACAATCTTCTTCGCCTTCTTCTTCGGCATGATAGATCGGATTGTCGAAGTCATACAGAGGTGTAACCAAATTGTTATCGATGAGATCAGGAGGGTAATAACTTTTGAGGTCGGAACCAAATGAATCAAAAGGAAAGGGAATAAAAACATTGCCATTTTTATTTTTTTAAACTGTAAAAAATGAAAAACAAGGAACACCGCTTTTAATCACAAAAACATCCATTTATTACCGATGCAAAACGTTGCAAAATGAAACACATGAGATGGCCCTTACAATGGACCAGTACGTTTCGGGCAAAACATATGGCTTTCATGCAAACAAAATTAAAACAGAAATGCTACACTTCCGGATGAGCGACAGTGATGCTTCTGGAGGCCTTCCAATTGCCTGGTACGCATGACTTTATCCATAGCTCGAGCTCGCGGTCGCAGTCGATCTCTTCACTCACTGAACAGGCATGATCAGGATCCAACATTCCTGCACTGACAAAGATGTACGGTGGACGACGTCCTCTGTTTGGTCTAGACGACTCTTGATCTGGATAACCGATCCCAAACATGTCTGCCTTCACCACTATGTCAATGATCCTGCCCCAACCTCGGGCCTCTTGGTTCTTCACCACCTCTAGAGCTTATTTATAAGAAGAAATGGACAGCTTCTTCTCTTTCTCGACAACAAGAGCGCTCTCCACCTGGACGGTTTCGATTGCTTGACTGGGTATTTCAAGTTTTCCAATGTCCATTTCTACTTCTTTCATCTCTTGGGTCGTGTCTCCCATCAATACACACCCTTCTGTGGCAACGGCTGCACAGCAATTATCAACCACAGGGAAGACTCCATCCTGCACCGGAGGTTTTGGGACCACCGCCAGGGGAACCTTTAGCTGATCTTCCTCAGTCATCCTCATTCCTTTCTTGACCTTTTTCACCATCTTCACTCTTACAGGACCCTGCCTGGGTACCGGGTTGACATCCCCACTCATTATCTGGGCCAAGCTGATGGTCTTGGAGTCCACCATGTCCTGGACGACATGCTTGAAAGCTTTACAACCCTCAACGCTGTGCCCGGGTGCCTCAGAATGGAATTCACAACTGGCATTCTCATCATAGTGTGCTGGCCTCTTCTGTTGTGCTATGGGAATCAAAATCCTTGGCTGGACTAACCCCAAATCCCTCAATCTCCTGAACAGAAGGGTGTAGGTCACAGGTGGCTCCTCAAACTGACGATCCTCCTTCTTTCTCTTCACCTGGCTCCTAGCTCTCGGTGCCTTCTGTTGAGGTGGTGGTTGTTGCGGGGGTACAGGTGAGTTACCAACAAGAGTGGTTACAGCAACAGCATAAGGATGATAACGATCCTTACTGCGTTCTTTCTTTGCCGGCACACCACTTGACTCAACCTCCTTTTTGAGCGGACCACTGTCAGAGAGTTTCTTTGCTACCGAGCCAGAGGGATTTGTTACATCGGATGATGGAGCCTTTCCCTGAACTTTCTCCTTGATCATCCAGCTCTCAATCCTTTCCAATCTCTCAGACATGGCTTTCTGTCCCAAGGCAAGCCCTTGCACGATACTGAACAATCCCCTCATCATCTCTTTCAGTTCAAGGATGTCGGCGTTGGGAAGATCCATCAGCTTGGATTTGTTGAGTCTGACTGTATGTCTGAATGGAAGAGCTATGCGCACCGGTTGACACCTACAAAACAGCAAATGGGTTAGTATGACTCACGCATGCAATGTCTATCCGTACCAGGAATATTCCTTGGATTTTGGTTTCACAGAGACAGATAATTTTTCATCAATAACATTCTGACATCTGGATATCTCTCAACCAGAATCTTAATCAAAAAGTGGACCCTGAGTACGGATAAACACGAGTTAAATGCAGATGAATGCGATGCAAATGCATGAATGCAAGTCACTGCGCCACCAAGTCATCTGAAGACCCATTCTCTGAACTAGTCACAGTTATCGGGACTAAGTCACCATAAATCCGACTTGGGGAATTCCGAAATAAACGGAACTGGAGATTACATCACTATCATCACAGGAACATCCACTGAACGGATGACAGTCAGATCCTCTGAACAGGTACTTTCAAATTCAACCCGGGGATCCGAAATAAACGGAACCCATTGATAAACCACGGACAGAACTCCGGCGTCCCAGAAATAAATGTCCATAAATTTGGCTGAACCAAAGTCACCATCACAGCACTACTGGCAGAAACCGTATCTGTAGAGATCAACCCCCCCCCCCCCCCCCCTCACTGGTAGGTTCTAAGAACAGAAGCTTGTCAGCTTTAGCCCTTCAGTCGAGAATAATACGTTTACCACTGAAGGTTTGGCATTATTACGGGATAAAAGACCTCTGCTGACTCCCCTCAACAGGATATCCTAAAGCAAGTTCCCAGTCTCGGGGTCCTCGGATTGATCAGCGAGAATGCGCCCACCAGAGCTAACATAATCACGTCTCGGAGGAGAGGCCTCGACTGAGTTCTCGGAAAATGGTCACCAGAGTCGACAATTTCTAGAGGAACATCATGTCGTTACGGAACATCCGTAGGACATAATATATCCAAGAGAAACCTCGTCTAGGTGTGGTTCTTCACGAACGACTTAACGTAGCAACATGCCACGCAAGCCTTATGAACATCCACTCTAAAATCTGTGTGTACACTCAAGCCTGGGTAATGGGCTTACCTCTCATAGAACACCCCACCCCAACAAACAGATAAACGGCAGCAGATACAGCAAACATATGTACATGAATGCAATAAGGTAAAGCAGGTAAATGCTGAAAATAAATAACTGTACAAAAGAATAAACACCCAATAAACAAGAAACCTACAAAAGTTAGGAGGGACTCGCTTAGGGAAACCACTTCCCCAGCAGAGTCGCCAGCTGTCGCAACCCGAAAAAATACGAAGGTGCGAAAAAACAACCGGCGAAAGAAAATGACAGAAGAGTCGCCACCGTGCGTTATTTATCCCAAAGGAGGGAAAGGAAACGCTCGAAGTAAACCTGGAGAAAGGAAAGGAGAAGACAAGGTCTCGTAACCAAATCTTGGGTTCGGGAGTCGATTATGCGAAGGGAAGGTATTAGCACCCCTACGCATCCGTAGTACTCTACGGGATCCACTCTTGTTGTTCTTGTCTAAAGGGTGTGTGTTTATCTAATGTACTATTTACTAAAAGGGTCAAGAGAAAAATGACTCGCACGGACATCGCATCCATTGCATACGTATCTCATCTGGAATGAGAATCAGAGTCTTCGTAGCTCGGCTACCTATGGGTGAAAGAGATGTGTGCTCGCTAAGACGTCGCGTCTTATGCCTACGTATCTCATCGGAAATGAGAATCAGAGCAAAAACGTAGTTCAAACTAAACTACGGGAATAAGGGTCTCGATTGCAACTAGGGCAAGAGAAAAGGAAGGTCTCGATCGCAACGAGGGCGAGGGAAAGGATCGCAACGAGGGCGAAAGCAAACAAGGATTAGTTGTTAGTCGTTAGTCAAACTCGGCAAGACATCGCGTCTTGTGCCTACGTATCTCATCTGAACATGAGAATCAGAGTTGCCGTAGTTCGGCTAATACGCACACAAACAAACACAGGCAAACGTGGAGCCTGACTGCCAATCACTGGACTTACATCAGCATCCGAACCAAACAAACTCACACTGGAACCCGAATGCCACTCGATGGACTTACATCAACTTCCGAGCACACAACAACACACCAAAGGGGGTTGAGACACAAAGGTTGAAGAAAAAGGGTGCCCGGAGAGACCTCGCACGGTCTCCTGCCTACGTACCTCATCTGGTATGAGAATCAGGGCGACGTAGTTCCCCTTCATAGGGAAAAAGGACTAGCCTAACCAGATAACAGAGGGAGACACAACTAGGGAGACTACGACTCGAGCCTAGATGCTATCATGCAAAATCATCCCTAAGTTAAGGTTTCTAACTAACTTGCACAGGAAGCAAGCTAAAGCAAACCTGTCTTGCACAGGAAGCAAGTCAAACAAACACACAAGCACAAGTTGCACACACTATACACAAGCAATGGGCTCATACGAAGGTTAGGTTTTAGTCAAGGGGTCATATCAACCTCAACAAACAAACCACTGGAACTGGGTAGTGTTAGCTCTTAACCTTGCCATTGAGGGGCTAAGGTGAAGCAGATGAAAGGTGAGCGAAGATGAGACTTCACAGCTCTTATCCCTGGCCTGGGAGAGCTTAAGACAAGAATGTGTGGGTTCAGAAAGGGGGAACCCTTCTACACATTTGAAACTGACTCAACTGTACAATCGTACAAGATCTTGGGTTTGTATCTGCAATGCATCAACACAGTGGTGTGAGCAAAGCAGATGACACACAGAATAGCAGGGGATAGATTGCGTATCCCTTGGGTTCTGCCAATTGCCTCTTCACTTAGGAGGTCTTTGACTCTATACAAGGACAAATGTAAACAGTCACAAACATTGCCTCTTAAGGAGGACTTCAGACAGTTGCCTGGCCAAGTAACAGGCCAGGTCTTCCAGACTACATGAAGTAAAGAAGTTATACCTCAATGCAAATTGCTATTAAGCAAAGCAAAGCAAAGTTCACAAGGAACTAAAAGCAACTAAAAGTACCTGAAACCAGTCAGACAACATTAGTACACAACTTCAAAGTTAAAGCAAAAGGAAACAGATATCAACCAGTCAAAACAAACAGACAAATGTGCAATGCACAAAACTCAAGGCATGTGAGCCAAGCAACCTACAAAACAAAATAGGTTAGTCATGATAAACAAACACACACAACCAATTTGTATTGGTCTCATTGGATAATTGTTGGTTAACCTGAAAAAAAATGAGCTCAAATGTGAGTAACAGGACCACTAGGACAAGCCTAGGGTCAAAAGGGGATGAGAAAATCAAAACAGCAAGTGGCAAGTGTCCAAAATCATGTTCAAACAATCAAGAAACAAACCCAATTGGTTTCACATTCATATCAATCATCATCATCATTTCATGAACAAATTAGGTCAAGGCATGGCATTTAGAAGCCCATAGAAGTCAACAGCAAGACTTAACTCAAAACCAATCTCAAACATTTCAAAAAATCAGCAAATAAATCATGGTCAAACACAACCCATAGCATGGTAAGCATGTCAAATTTCAATTCATTTGGACAATTAGAAGGTGGTCAATGAAAATCAGAAAGGCAAGGCAATTTTAAGCATGCTCAAAGAAGTCAACCAAACATGCATCAACTTCAAAAAATCATACATCAGTGATAGCATATGAGAAATGAATGGGATCAAAACCGTGGCAAAGCTTAAGGTGTCTAATAATCACATATCAAATTTCATGTCCATCTAATAAAGTATGAGAATTTCACAAATGAAATGGGAACAAGTGTCACAAAAAGTCAACATAAGACCAAACAGGGGACAAAAATCTTAAACAAATAGGAAATGCCACAAACAATTCTAGGAAAAATCACATGTAAACTAGACATACTCAAGTACATTCATGCAAAAATTCAATCCAATTTGAGGTCCAGAGGCATGGTATTGAAAATCATCAAGTTGCACATCAATGGTGTGACATAAATTGTCACACCCTACTTCAAAAAATCATAACTCAATAACCAGAGATGATAAATTCATAAACTCTATACCAAAATCACCATGAATGTGTCTAGTTTATGCACAAAAAATTTCAAGGCCAGAGGATAAAACATCATCATTTCACAAATGTTTTGGCAAAGTGTACAAAATATGAGCAACATGAACAAAACCCTAATACCAATTAAAAACCATCCATCAAAAAAATCAGGAAAAATTTTGACAAATAAGTAGAGGTTATTATGAATCCAATGCAAAAAATCCCATTAAAATTGGATTAAAAATGATGATGTTATGAATTTTGCAAAATGATGTATCAAATTGAAATAAACATTGAAAAATAACATGAGTTAATAGGTCACATGCCACGGCAGTGGCACTTTTGTAAATACCAGAGTCACTAATCAAAACACCGCGTTTTGGGCCAGGCAAGCGAAATAATCTGATTGGTCAATGGATAAAACAGTAACATGTTCATGCAGGCACGTGAGAAATTCAAAATTCTGGGCATGGTAAGTTTAGGGTTTATGTACAGTAAAGCTTCATCTTCATCAATCAGATTCGAATTTTTTTTTTTCAGAAATACAAATTGAAAGCATCATCGTGATCAGCAAACAACAAACATCAACATTCCAAAAGCCATTTTCATTGAAACAAACCATGCATCAAGAATCGAGCAAAAATAGATATGAACAACAAACTTCATTTCCACATAACTTCAAAAATACTAAACCATTTTTAGTGGTTTAAGTTTCAGAATGACCAGCATAGCAAGCTCTACATAAAGCATAGCATCATTTCAAGAAATGAGAGATTCGAAATACATACCAGATTTGAAGAGCTGAGTTGGATTGTGGTTGTTTGGTCTCAAATGGTTGAAACAGATGAACCACGATGCTCTAGATGGTGAATGGTTAAGGAATTTTGGCTCAGCAACCCTTGAAACAAACCAATTCGAAATCTGCCATTGATGAGTTTGGAAATAGCAGCCCACGAAAGAAGCTTTACAGTTGGTGAATCAAGCTTGAAAGCAGCTCAAAGATGATGGTAGATGATGTAGCAAGCAAAGCAGGCTCGAGGGGTTTGCAATTTTTTAAGGAAAAGTTCAAAATGCCAGAATGTCAAAAATGAGAGAGAGTGAGAAAATTCTGTGATAATGTTGGCTGCTAGGGTTCCTTTGAGCAGAAAATGAACAATATATATGCTGTTTATGTTGCTAAGCATGATTAGTCCAAGTGGTAATTCAAATTTTGTTAAAATCACATGTTTTGCTAATTTGGTCCATTTTCACTCAAATGGCAAGGTCTGTGGTTACAGCTGCGAAAGTGGCCTTGTACACACTCCAAATATGATTTCTTAGCAATTTCAATTGGCAAAATATATTGGAAAGGCTTAAATTGCAAAATCACTTTTTCACCTCACTTGAAATAATTCAAGTCACTTCAAAAAGTGCCATTTTGATTGGTGAGTTTTTGGTAAATTGTGATGACATATTTGGAAAGAGGGCATCAAATGTGACTTGTAGCAAAAAACCCCACCCAATTTGGCCAAATGGTTTGGAAGATATGCCACTTTGAAGTTCAAAATTTTTTGAGAATGATTTGATCATAACTTGCCAACCATTCATGGGAATTGAGTGTTCTTGGACTTTTTGAAAATGGGAGAACAATATCTTCAACTTTCATGTTGGGAAAAAATTCATTTGAAGCATGTATCATGATGTAGTTTTGAGGATCAAGACTTTCCATTTTTGGCAAATTCCAAATACAGGTCAACTTTCTATTTTTGGAAATTTCTTGTTTGACTTCAAATTCTTCCATGATGATGTTTGACATGTTATATGAGGCCTATATGGACATGAATGAACCCCTTCAAACCATTTCCCACCTTGAAATCCATAAAATCAGGCACAGTTGACCACAGTTGACCATGGTTGACTTTTTAGGGTTTCTGGTGAACTGAGCCATGACTGATGACTTCTGGGCACCCAACCTTTGACCAAAACACTTCAAAAGGACCCCTAGGTCATGTGAACATGTTGGACCAACCCTAGGGCCTTGCCTCAAAGGAAAATGCACTGACTTGCTTGATTGACTGATCTCCTGACCAGTTTGACCTAATTCTTCTGAATGGCTTGCACTTGGGCAAAAGGGACAATGCAATGTTATGCAGTGGACTATGTTAATGTTCTGACCTAATATGAGAATTTATGAAATGTAGGGTGCAAATTTGAGGTGCTACATGGAGGTTTGGAAATTTTAACATATTGAATTTTTTTTCTAAGTGTCAAGCCATATGTCTCAATATTCCACCTTACTTAACTTTTTATGTGAGCTTCAAATGAGAAAAGTGTCTTCATAAAAGTTGTAGAACTCTCAAAGACCTTCAAAAGGTTCACAAATTTCATGTCATTTGGATCAGATATGATAGAGTTATGCATTTTTGAAGTTTGGAAAATCACTTGATCAACGATATAGGTCAAAAGTGACCTATAATGTAACCTCATATCACATGCTCAAAAAAGATGAATTATATCTCACTACAAACATAAAAGTTTAATTAGACACCATGAATTTGATTTTAAAACTCGTAAGTATTTCATCTAATAAAAATTGAGCAAGTTATGGCCTTGGGAAGTTGACTTTCAAATTAGGGTTTAGATAAAATGACCAATAATGTGTCAACATTGAAAATGATTTTTCAAGCAAAAATAGCTCTAAATCTCAATATGAAAGTTGTTTGAAATGTCATTTAGAGTAAGTTTTATCTTGGAATAATTTTCATATGGTGAAAATTGTAGGAGATAGGGTCTAGGGAGACCCTGTTTTGATCAGATGAATTCATCTGGCCAACCAGCATCAACCAACTTGCTAACCTTCAATTCTCTTGACTTTATAGGCTCATGGTAGATAATATATGCATAAGATTATGAATTTTTAAGTGTCCCTTGAGAAATTTGATCAATTGATGAGATAGCTTGTTGGGGAAGTTACTCAAGATACCTAATCAAACTAGGGTTTCCAAGGCAAATCACCCTCAAACTCTTGAAGAAAACATGATCAATATAACATGTAGAGATCATTAGGACTCATATATGATTCTCATAACCATTCTTGAATCAATCCATGGTTGTGCTCTTTGTCATGAGGGTCTCAAACCCTAGATATGGACTTGATGGATCAATGGAGATCATGCCCTACCTACAAAAGAGTTAAGCAAATGCAAAGACATATTTTTGGTATTTTGGTTAGTGAAATGATAAAATACAAGTATTATACAATCACATAGGGCTTGGTGATCTCTCCCAAAACAAACCCAATGAAAGAGGGGTAAGGAGGATGCCAATGTATGATCCCAATGCTTATGATGAAATTGCATGAGGGATCTTAGGGTCAAAATTGGGGTCTTACAGCTGCCCCTATTTAAGGACATTCTAACTGAGGAGGCGAAGGTTAAAATATTCATGTCGACTCAGTAGAATGGGCTTAAATAACAACATATAAAAACAAATTTTGGTCCCTAAGAGACCTCATGATGCATATGACATGAATGTAAAAGTAAATTCTTTTTGGGGAAATATTGCCACAAAGGAAAATAAATCAGAGAGACCGAAGATCCGCAGGAGTATAATACATTCCGTAACGAAAACTCACTAGGGAGACAGAGACTCTAGGGAAAAAATGGGTTATGCGCAGACCAGGCTACGACTTAAAACTACTGGGGGACTCAATGGATTCAATATGAAATGGAAAAGACTCAGTCGGGGAGCTAACAACATTTGCAGGGGATACGAGTAAGTTAGGATAAAACTGAAGTACTTGAATCATGCAGGAAAAAAGATCTCACTAAGGAAATACACACTCACCTCAACTGGGGAGAAATAAATTTCAACACACGAGGAGCATAAATCTATCATCTACTACCTGTTACTGGGTAAGGAGATAATAAAGATCTGATAGAGATGACATCCGTCATCGGTTAGGATAAACATATCAAGGATGACTCGCTGGGAACCAACATAAGAGAATATTCATTACCGGTTACTGGGTAAGAATAGCCTTGTTGAGGAAAATTGCAGAAAAATAGGATTTACAACTACTAGTTACTGGGCAGAAGACCAAGGGTGAGAGTATCCGTCATCGGTTAGGATGAACATATCAAGGATAAACTCAACATGGAAGAAAATCTGTCCTCGATTAGGATGAACATATCAAGGATAGACTTGCCTGGGATTTTCAAGGAGGATACCCGTCATCGGTTAAGATGAACATATCAAGGATAAACCACCTGAACAAGAAGTAGGAATTACATCTATTGAATGCTGGTTGAATATCGTCAAAGAGAAAATCCGTCACCGGTTAAGATGAACATATCAAGGATAGACTCTGTGAGGAGATAAAATAGGAATTACATTTATCAGTTACTGGATAGAATACCAAGAGAGAGAATTTGTCACTAGTTAAAATGAACATATCAAGGATCAACTCTGCGAAGGGTACAAAAAAAGCAGGATTTACATCTACCAGTTATTGGGTAGAAGACCGCAAAGAGAAGGAACCCGTCATCAGTTAGGATGAACATATCAATGATTAACTCTCTGGGGAACAAAAATAGGGATTACAACTTCCTTTTACTGGGTAGAATACCAAGAAGAGAATATCCGTCATCGGGTAGGATGAACATATCAAGGATAGACTCAAGCATGGGAGAGAAGAATATCTGTAACCGGTTAGGATGAACATATCAAGGATATACTTCCAAGGAGACTAAATCCACTAGGGACTCCACTGCTGGGAAAGCTGGTGTAATTTCACCGGGTATTGGGCAAAAAGTAGCAAACTGTAAACTAAGAAGAATATTACCAGTTACTAGGCAATAAACTCTTAGGAGACTCGAAGCATCTATCTAGGTAAAAACTAGAAAGAAACGGTCAATCAAGACTCAACCCATAGAGAACATAACCCAAGGAGAGTGATTCCATCCAGATAATTAACTAGGGAGAAAACTGAAATAATAATCATCCACGAGGAGACAAACTCAGTGGGGAAAAGGAGAAATGTTAAAATCTTTCTGCTTAACGGGCTGACACTCTACAATTGAAGGAGGACAAACACCAGATTTGTATAGGGATAGAGTACCTCCATAGCAAAGAGTAATAATCTCAAATGAATCAAGCAAACCATAAAATTATATGAATGTGTATGTATATGTATATATGATGATTATGCTGACAAAGACGATCACAAAGGATACGAAGGTGTCACGAAGAAATTTGAATCATCGGTACAATCCTGGTCAATCCATAAAATATGGAGACAACTGCTGGAGAACAGAGAGATCAACAATCCAAAAAGGCTTAACCCCAACTGGAGAATAAGGAGATCTGCTGAGGAAGGAAACCTCAAATTTGTAGGGAATTTTAGGTCAACACCATAAAAATGGGAGGAAACTCTGACTGGGAGCAAGTTGAATGGCGATCGGCGGGGAAACCAATGCAATCTACTAGGGAAGTTAACCTTATCTGCTGAAAATCAACCCTGCTTAGGAAACACAAACTCCGTTGGGGAAGGAAGAAACTCCGTCGGGGAAAATAACATACCGTAGGGTATCCAAATCAACTAACTCAGTTGGGGGAACAAACACTCCGCCGAGGAACTGAACCAACACAAACGGCCAGGGATACCCAAAGGGTTAACTGCTCGGGGGACCTCTAATGTTTTGCACTTAAGGACTTGTTATCCATTAAAATGCTGCTGATATTCCTTTTAATTGCTTTGAAAAAAATTCTTGCTTTTATATATTTATAAAAAACTGATTTTGATTAAAAATTTAATTTTTCAAAATGATCATAGTAAAATTTAAAACTACTGGCTGAAGTAAATAAGAGTAGAAACAATTGGATAAAAACTTAACTTTATTTGATAGAATGGTAGTCTGTTAATGACAAGACTCCATAGATTTTACAAAGTTGAAAATGGTAAGTTACATGGAAAAGGGTTACATTGAATACAAATGACCCTTAATCCTTCTACCAACTCTTGATATCCATTATGCTCTTGACCCTTGGGTGATGAATCGATGTCAACCCTTGTGCCCAATCAAATCTTCAAAACCTTAAAGATCAGCAGAATGCAGTTACTTGCCATCATCCCTAATTTTTACATAAGTTGCCCCAAGGTGGGGTACTCAACTTATCGGGAAATTTTCTGTTTTTATGTCTCTAATTTTTTCTTGGACCGCCCTTTTGGGTTTTCAATCCACCGAGACACTCATTTTTGCCTAAGCCTCCCTTTCGAGTTTTCAACTTAGCGAGTTGTTCTTTTATTTTTAGGAGAAGTATTTCTTGACTGCATCTGCCTTCACAGGATGAGTGAACTCTTCGCCATCCATAGTTGTAAGAATCAGAGCACCACCTGAAAAGGCTCTCTTAACAATATATGGGCCTTCATAATCAGGAGTCCATTTTCCCCTAGAGTCTGGTTTAAACGACAAGATCTTCTTAAGCACAAGGTCACCTTCTTTAAACACACGAGGTTTTACCTTCTTATCAAAAGCTTTCTTCATTCTCTGTTGATATAACTGGCCATGACACATGGCAGTCAATCTTTTCTCTTCAATCAAATTCAGCTGATCAAACCTGGTCTGACACCATTCAGCCTCAGTCAACTTGGCTTCCATAAGCACACGTAATGAAGGAATCTCAACCTCTACGAGGAGCACTACTTCCATACCATAAACAAGAGAGAAAGGGGTTGCCCCTGTTGAAGTGCGGAAGGATGTACGATACCCGTGCAAAGCAAATGGGAACATCTCATGCCAATCCTTATACGTGACAACCATCTTCTGAATAATCTTCTTAATGTTCTTGTTTGTAGCTTCAACAGCTTCATTCATCTTAGGTCTGTAGGGAGAAGAATTATGATGCGCAATCTTGAAGTCTTTACAAAGAGCTTCCACCATATTATTATTCAAGTTCGATCCATTATCAGTAATGATCTTGCTTAGCACACCATAACGGCATATGATCTGATTCTTGATAAACCTTACAACAACTTGCTTGGTTACATTTGCATATGATGCCGCTTCGACCCATTTTGTTAAGTAGTCAATTGCCACTAAAATGAAACAATGTCCATTCGAAGCTTTGGGTTCAATCATCCCAATCATATCAATTCCCCACATGGAGAAGGGCCATGGGGAAGATATAACATTCAATAGTGTCAGAGGAACATGAATCTTATCAGCATAAATTTGACACTTGTGGCATTTCTTCACAAATTTGTAACAGTCATATTCCATGGTCAGCCAATAGTAACCTGCTCGCAAGATCTTCTTTGCCATTGCATTTCCATTAGAATGACTACCAAAGGAACCTTCATGCACTTCGATCATCAACAAGTCTGCTTCATGTCTATCCACGCATCTGACCAAAACCATGTCGAAGTTTCTCTTGTATAGTATATCACCATTCAAGTAGAAATTGTCGGATAATCTTCTCAAACTCTTCTTATCTTTCAAAGATGCCCAGGTGGGTAAATCTGACTTTGGAGGAAACATTTGATATCAAAGTACCACGACTTCTCGTCTTTGATCTCTTCAACAGCAAACACATGAGCTGGCCTATCAAGACGCATCACAGATAAATTGGGAACTTCATTCTAATACTTCGCTACAATCATCGATGCTAACGTTGCAAGAGCCTCTGCCATCCGGTTTTCATCTCGAGGGATATGATGAAACTCAACCTTTGTAAAGAAAGTTGAAATCCTCCTCGCATAATCTCTATATGGTATTAAACCGGGTTGATTTGTCTCCCATTCTCCTTTGATTTGATTCACAACTAAAGTCGAATCACCGAAGACATCCAAATACTTTATTATGAGATTCATGGCCTCTTCAAGCCCCATAATGCAAGCTTCATATTCTACCATGTTGTTTGTACACTTGAAAGTCAATCTAGCTGTAAATGGTAGATGCGTGCCTTGAGGAGTAATAATCACTGCCCCAATGCCATTTCCATATTGATTAACAACTCCATTAAATACCACGCCTCAACGGGAACCAGGTTTTGGCCCTTCTTTAAGCAATGGTTCGACCATAATCCTTCATTTTCAAGTACAAAACCTCTTCATAAGGAAAGTCATATTGCACTGACTAGTAATCTTCAATTGGTTGGTGAGCCAAATGATCATCCAAGATACTACCTTTGATTGCTTTATGAGATCGGTATCCGATATCATACTCTGATAACAACATTTGCCAACGGGAAATCCTCCCAATTAAAGCAGGCTTTTCAAATATATACTTGATTGGATTCATTTTGGATATCAACCAAGTGGTATGATTCAACATATACTGGCGCAGACGCTTAGCAGCCCAAGCCAATACGTAACAAGTCTTCTCAAGCATAGAACACCGAGTGTCACAGTCGGTGAACTTCTTACTAAGGTAGTAAATTGCAAATTCTTTCTTTCTAGTCTCATCTTACTGATCAAGAACATAACCCATACTATCTTCGAGCACAGTCAAATATATGATCAACGGACTTCCTTCAACAGGTGGAGACAAAATCGGAGGCTCGAGCAGATATTCCTTGATATTGTCAAAAGCTTTCTGGCAGTCTTCGGTCCAATCACAAGACTGATCTTTCTGAAGAAGCTTGAATATAGGCGCACATGTGGCAATCATGTGGGAAATGAATCTCGAAATATAATTCAAGCGGCCGAGAAAACCTCTGACTTGCTTCTCAGTATTGGGCGTAGGCATCTCTTTTATTACTTTGACCTTGGCAGGATCAACCTCAATACCCTTCTCACTGATAATAAAGCCCAACAACTTACCAAAACGAACACCAAAAGTACACTTATTGGGATTCAAGCGGAGTTTATATTTCCTCAAAGGCTGGAATAGCTTCAACAAATTCTTAACATGTTCCTCTTCATCAATTAATTTAGCAATCATGTCATCGACATAAACTTCAATCTCTTTATGCATCATATCATGAAAAAGAGTAGTCATTTCTCTTTGGTAAGTTGCACCAGCACTCTTTAAACCGAAAGGCATCACTCTATAACAGAATATTCCCCAAGATGTAATGAATATGGTCTTCTCCATATCTTCGGGTGCCATCTTGATCTGATTATATCCGAAAAATCCGTCCATAAACGAAAAGACTTTGAATTTAGCAGTATTGTCTACCAACATATCTATGTGTGGTAGAGGGAAATCATTTTTCGGACTGGCTTTATTCAAATCTCTATAGTTAACACACATGCTGACTTTTCCATCTTTCTTCGGTACAGGCACAATATTGGCCACCCGTTGCGGATACTCAACGGTTACAAGGAAACCGGCATCAATCTGGTTTGGCACTTCCTCTTTGATCTTCACAGCCATATCAGGATGCGTTCTTCTCAACTTCTGCTTGACTGACGGGCATTCTGGCTCAACGACAATCTATTCTCCACAATCTTAGAATCCAACCTAGCCATGTCTTGATAGGACCAAGTAAACACATTTGAATACTCTCGAAGAAGATCAATCAACCCCTTCTTAACATCTGGACAGAATCGAGACCCAATCTTGACTTCTTTCACATCATCTTCGGAACCCAAGTTGACTAGCTCAATCTGCTCTTCGAACAGTTGAATGGGCTTTTCATCTTGCTTAAGGGGACGAGATAATTCATCACCCACTTCTACATCACTTTCCTCCTCGGCTTCAAACACAGGGAATTTAAAATTTGGAGAAGGAGAATGATCATTGTATTCAATGGGGTTAGGAACCAACCTACATAATGATTTGATATTTTTATTTTAGAGAAGTGAATTTGTGACCAAATATCATGCAGATGGACAATTATATTATTTGTTTATATTTTTTGTGATTACCATTTTCAGAATAAAGCAAAAAGTAAAAACCAACATCATAGATGTGGATGAATAGAAATAATTTTATTGATGATCAATTTGAAAATACCCAAACAATATTCACTTCTCCATTAGGAATGGGAGAAGGAATTTAAAACATATAAAGCAATTAGTTAGATCGATGCAAAATAATAGGAATATCAACAACAGTCCAATTGTTGCAAGCCTTTCCATGCGTCACAAAATTGGTGCAGTCTTCCTCTTCGTCATCCTCTACGGAAGTTAAGTGTTGTTCATCGCCATGAATGAACCCTCCGCTACGGAAGCTGAGTTGCATATCTTCAAATCTAACAGTTGATGAGCCTTTCTGGAACCCCAAACTAGTTTTGCCTCTATTGTCGGAGACTTCTACCATGCGCCCCTACTGATCATCAGTACCTTCTTCAACAATCTTCTGAGCATCTTTCAACGAGGACATAGGTGCCCCAACTCTCTTCTCAGCAGCAATAGATAAGTCTTGGAACGGAGTTCCAAACTCATCCTCAGCTTCAATATAAGAGAAAGATGACAGGTGGCTAACCAACAACACCTTCTCCCCACCAACAATCACAAGCTTGCCATTCTTGACAAATTTGAGCTTCTGGTGCAATGTGGAGGTAATAGCTCCCGCCTTATGAATCCATGGCCTTCCCAATAAACAGCTGTAGGCCGGGTGGATATCCATTACTTGAAAAGTAATCTGAAAATCACTCGGACCTATCTTGACTGGAAGGTCCACTTCACCAATTACTGTTTTGCTTGAACCGTCAAAAGCTTTGACGATTACACCGCTATACCTCATGGGCGCTCCTTGGTAAGATAGCTTTGACAAAGTTGACTTCGGAAGCACATTCAGTGACGAACTGGTGTCAACAAGCACATTTGACAAAGCATCCTCTTTGTGATTCATCGAGATGTGCAAATCCAGATTATGATTTTTGCCCTCCTAAGGGAGTTCTTCGACGTAAAAGCTGAGATTGTTGTAAGAAGTGATGTTATCCACAATGTGATCAAACTGATCCACAGTAACATCATGTTCTATGAACGCTTGTTCAAGAACTCTCTGTAGTGCTTCTCTGTGCGCTTCTGAATTCATCAGCAGAGACAACACTGAAATCTTTGAGGGGGTCTGGAGCAGCTGCTCTACCATATTAAACTTGCTCCTTTTGATTAGTCGGAGTACCTCATCATCATCATTGGTTTTCAACTTGCTCGATTCACCATACTTATCTTTTGAACAACAAACCGGGTCTATACTAGGCACCTCCACTTTCTTACCAACAACTGTTTCCTCTTTATCCTTTGGGAACACCGGGCCAAACACTCAACCACTACGACACAACTTTATCAGATGAATACGGGACTTGACCGCTAACCGTATTACCAACGACGATACTGATCTTTGACTGTTGATGTTACTGGAGTCATACTGGATTACCAACCGCTCTTGTTGCTTGAAAATGGGCACTATGACATTTACATCTTCATCTGCATGACGGGATTGAACAATTTGGATCATGCCTTCATCCATCAATCTTTGGATGTCCTTTTTCACAACATCAGAACCCCTCGGGTTAACACTACAAACAGCATAACCATCATGGTCATGCTCACATTCACTTACCAAACAAATATCCTTATGCATCTGTACTAAGGACCTCCTAATAAAACGCACATCAAAAACTTTGAATTCTCCAGGGCAATCGTCCACCATATTCACTGAAGAGTTCCCATGAGCGGGCAAAGGGTTTGCTTTCACATTCGGCGCATGGTCCTTAAAGGACACCATACCACTCTTCATAAGCTTCTAAACCTCATACTTCAATGGATAGCAGTTTTCAATGTCGTGTCCGGGTTCTCGTTGGTGAAAAGCACAACGGAGTTCAGGTTTATACCACCAAGGAAGTGGTTTTGGATTCTGCAGTGGGTTTCTCGGTTGAATTAAGTTCTTGAGAACCAACGAGTGATACAACTCTGCATATGACATAGGAATCGGGTCAAAAGAGAACTTCTTCCTCTCAAAGTTTTGTTGGTGATGATTGTTGTTGGTATTGTTGTTGTTGTAGGTGTTTGTTCGTTGTTGCGGTTGCCGTTGACGTTGTTGTTGTTGAATTGGTGTTGCTTGTTGATTATAAAATATCGGAATTACCGAGGATACTTGATGATGATGATGTTGACGGGATGTTAGTTTTCTTTTGATATGAGGCCTACTCTGCCTCCCACTGATTACTGCATTCGTCTCACTGTCCTTCTTCTTATTGAAATTACTACCATACCTCTTGCTTGTTGACGCCTCATCTTTTGACAAACATCCGTCACGGAATCCTTCCTCAAGCCTTATCCCCATGTTTACCATTTCAGTAAAGTCACTGGAGGCACTAGCAATCATTCGTTCAGAGTAAGATGAACTCAGAGTTTTCAAGAAGATCTTTCTCATTTATTTTTCCTCCAAAGGAGGAGTGATCTGGGCAGCCAACTCCCTCAATCGTTGCGCATACTCTGTGAATGTCTCTTTGTCTTTCTGAGACATAGACCTCAGTTGGTTTATATCTGGTGCCATATCCACATTATATTTATACTGCTTGACGAAAGCCTCCCCCAAGTCATTGAAAGTGCGAATGCTGGCACTGTCCAATCCCATATACCAACGAATCGCAGCGCCGGTCAGACTATCTTGGAAGTAGTGAATAAGCAATTGATCATTGTCGGTCTGAGTAGACATCTTGCGAGCATACATCAAAAGATGACTGAGTGGACAAGAGTTCCCCTTATACTTTTCAAAGTCAAGCACTTTGAACTTCACCAGGATCTTGACGTTCGGCACTAAGCACAACTCAGCAACATTCTTTCAAAACAGATATTTATCTCTCAGCGTCTACAATTCCTTGCGCAACTCAAGAAACCGATCTTTCATCTCATCCATCTTCTCATACACATCCGGACCCTTAGACGGCTCGGAATGATAAATGGTATCCTCTACGCGAGGCAAAGTGTGCACAACGGGAGGTGGCACGGACATGACCGGGCTAGATGCCGACATGGAAGCAAAAGTAGGCGCAAAGCCTTCTGGCACAAAGTTGGAAGGAATTACCCACGGGAATCCGACATGCATATTCAGTGCGAAGTGGGCGGTAGAAGTAGGCACGGTAGAGGTAACCACTTCTGAGATAATAGTCCTCGCAGGAGGGGTTGCAGGCGTTGGAGAAGCTTGATTTTGAGCAGCAAGAACTGACTCCATCATGGAAGTCAGGTGGGTGATCTTATCCTTCATTTCTCTGTTCTCTTGCTCTAAATGCTCCATAATTTTCAGATGATTGGCTCGGGTATTGTACCGATGAGTCAGCTTGGCTAAAGCACAGAAGAAACACCAATCAGACATCTGGCGAAAACTTGCTTATGCAAATGATGCATGAAATGCAATGCTTGATTATTATTTTTTTTTGTTTTCAAGGAACTTACTATATCATTTGCAAATATACATATTTAAATGGCAACTGCAATAATTTGATATGACCAAAAAATCTCGTTTTATTTATATAAATTGGAAGGATTACACTGAGTACAATTTCAGAAACCAAATGAAAAATACAAGAGGAAAGGAGACTAGTCATCCTAAGGATCCCTAACAACAATGTCAGAAGATTTAGCTGTAGGCGCGTACTTCCTTCGAATGCGACGGATCTCGGTCTCAAAAGAAGTCTTCATCTGAGTCTTCTCGAGGACAAGTTGATCAACAATCTTCTTCCAAGCAACGAAAGGCTGAGGCATGCTAGAAGATGGAACCTCTGGCTCTCTCTGTCTTTTTGTCACTCGGTCTTCAAGTAGCTCAATAAGTGCATCTTTGTCCTTAGACTCCAACTGCAACTCTTGATGCTTCTTGCTCAAAGCACGGAAACACTCTTCCCACATATCCTTCTCTTGCTTCATCTTGATGAGCGTGTCTTCCAACTCCTTTACATCTTGGTTAGGGAGAGTTAATGGCTTAACCACAACCATAGACATAGGTATTTCACAAGGATAAGGCATCTTCAACTCCAAAGCTCTCTTCTTCACCCAAAGAGTGTAAGCTTCCAAAGCTACACAATTGCATGGACCAAGCTCGGATCTTCCTTTCCTATGCACATTATGCCAAGAATGCACAATCTTCTGCTTCAAATGTTGGGGATCTTTACCCTCTTTATAGAAAAGACTTTCTAACAACATGTTATTAGGTTTATCTCTCAAGGGGAACCCAAGCTGACGACGAGCCAAAATAGGGTTGTAGTTAATTCCTCCTTGTGTACCAATGAGAGGCACATTAGAGAATTCACCACAACTATCAATATTCTCTAAACTGCTCAAAGACAGATCATACCAAACTATATCATCATTAGTGAAAGACATAAGTCTTTGATACCACCTTAGACATTGTTTGTTCTCCACAAAAGCAGGCGTATGAGGCAAGTGCAAAATAAACCACTTGTACAGAAGAGGAATACAATAGACAATCGTTCCACCACCTTTAGAATTCCTTAGATGCAAAGAGAAATACATATCACCCAACAGAGTAGGTACAAGATTCCCAATGAAGAAAAGTCTAATTGTGTTAACATCAACAAAATCGTCAATGTTGGGGAACAAAGCTAATCCATAGATGAGAAACACAAAGATAGCTTCAAAAGCATCCACATTACCGGCTTAAGCAAAGGCAGTAGCTTCCTTGATGAGGAAGTCAGATGGCAACCCAAATAATCCTCCTTTCTTCACCCAATGAGCCACTATCTCAGACTTCTTCAAGTGAAGAGCTTCAGCAATAATACTAGATCGGGGAATCTCCTCCAATCCACTAAAAGGAACTCTACTAGAAATAGGTATCCCCAAAAGATGAGAATACTCCTCCAAGGTAGGCACAAGATGATAATCTAGGAAAGTGAAACAGTGGTAGAGAGGATCATAGAACTGCACTAGCACACTCAAAAGTCCTTCAACCACATCAGCAGACAAGATGGACAAAAGCTTCCCATGACGTTGTTTGAGGTCCAAGGGATCTAATACAAAATATGCTAGCTTCCTTAACTCTTTCAAGTCGAGACATCTGAAATTGTACTTCTTAGTGTTCCTTTGTCCACAGTCCATGGTCTGAAAATATTTGCAAATGATACCTTAGTTCCTTGAAATTTTCGTGTGATGAATGTTATGATGCGCATGAATGAATGCAACAATCACAAATAAGGGATCACACACAAGGCATACAAAGGTTAAGGGATGATTCAAGTCATTGTCAAGATCAATCATCCATTTTGGTGGATAATGGTTTATACCTTATCAACACCGAAGTTCCAGTGATATTGACAAGACTTGATTGGATCAACCAATAATCAAGGGTTTGTGGTAGGTAACGAGCATGGAGTCTGGGTAAGAACCATCCCAAAGGAGTGAACTAAGGATAAAAAACTTTAGATCATGTTCTAAAAAGTTCCCATAGTCTTAATTCCATCTATCAGATATTACAGGTTAAGATGACTGACTCATCGACCCATAATATTCTCAAGAGAAACTCGTCTAAGTGTAGTATCGCGTAAAGACTGTTATCAAGTCTACACTTGAACAGTTTTTGCACTACGTCCTAAATAGGCCAAGAGGGGGTAAATGTTCTACGGTCCTCAGCTTCTCGGACCCAATCAGAGATAGCAATGCCTAACCATAAATACTTGTGTGATATTTCCAAATCCAAAAGAGTCTCCACTGAGCAGATGGGTCTCAAGCTAACTTGTTAAGGACTACTCCACACAATTCGAGCATGACTATATCATCCTCTTATCTTAATTGCATTCAAGTTCAGGTTAGATCTTATCTCACCACTCAGAGATCACCAAGAACAACAAGAAGATTATATCACACATACATATATACAAACATCACATATATACAAATATATACACACAAAAAGTAGGCTAAACCCACTGGAGACTACTCCACAGCAGAGTCGCCACTTAATTTTTGTAGCGGTAAATTAATGATAAAAGTAAGAAGTTTTTAAATCAAAACTAATAAAAAGTCAGAGATTACAGGTAAGGGGGTTGGTTACACATAGGGAAGGTGTTAACACCAAAAGTGTCCTAGGTACTCCTAGCGAGCCCTTTTTGTGTGCATATGTACTTGGTATAAAGTGATGTTTACAAACAAAATGGAATGGGGGGATGAGAAAAGAATTCATTAATTATATTTTTGTGTTTGACAAGACCTTCGGTCTTGTGCCTACGTACCAACATAAAAATGAGGGATCAAAACCTCATAGTTCGTGATACAAATTTCAAAGTGGATGCATTTCTTTTAACAAAATTAAGTTTGAAAGGCCCAAAGGCCTAAAAATGGTTTGAATGAGTTAGTTCTGTTTGGCTTTTTGAAAGTTCAAGCCAAGTATAGTTAAGTTTATTTACAAGTTTGATTTAAGAAAAGAAGTTTGAAAGTGCAATGACATAAGGCCAAAGTTTCTATCTTTTTGCAAAGTGGTCAAAGTTTAGAACAAAATAGGTTCAATCAAAGAATATTTTTAAAAGGGAGGGAGAGATTTTGAAATTAAAGAAATGGTTAGAAGATGAAGAGATTATCCTATGTTCAAAATTAAAAGTTTAGAGTTGAAAAGATCTGACCAAATGGGTAGCAATCCAATAGACAAGAATGTCGATAGAAACCCAGAATTCCCTTGGACTTTTAGAATCAAGCAACACACAAATGCACCATTATATTATCTTAAAGAGCAAGACATCAAATAAAGATGGCCACATCCAAGCTTATCCATTCTATGATCTTCCTCAAACTAGCCTATGTAACAGATGAATTTCACAAGTTACAGGTTCAAAATAACAGCTTCACAATGACCATGTTGCAGATGAACTTAGAGAGATCTTGAATGATGTATCAGATGAAATTTCAAATTGCAAGCACTTGGTTTCTCAATAAGTTGGCATTGGCCAAGTCCTTTAGCATAGGAATGTTGCCTAAGTTCTAAGTCCATTTGTCCAAGATCAAGCCAACAATCCACACAAAAGTTTTTTAGGGTTTTTTGTTGTTATTATGTACATTAATGGTCAAAGACCACACAAACAAGCAAAGTATACACACACAAAAAATATCACACAATATGGTCCAAATGGACAAAGTTAAAATTGCATTAACATAAACAATTAGAATGATATGAACAATGGAAAATGAAATAAAATGCTAAAAGTAAATTGCATTAAGGTAAATGGCTTTAATTTAAATGTTAGTAGTTAATAGGTTAGAAGTTAGTATTGTTTTCCTTTGAGAGATATACAACTTTGATGAAGACACTTTTCTCATTTGAAGCTCCTATAAAAAGTTAAGCAAGGTGGAATAGTGAGACATATGGCTTGACACTTAGAAAAATTTTGATATGTCAATTTTTTCCAAACTTCCACCTCAAATATCTCCAAGTTCCAAGCTCCAAATGAAAAAGTGTTCAACATCAAACTTGTTCCTATTGATTTCACCTTTACAGAGAGCTAAATTTGATGAAATTTGGATGAGGAGTGCATAGGCTGTGCATGGCTTAAACAGGCTGGTATCAAGTGGCATGGATCAAAGTTCAAATGACAATGCTCAATTGCCTTGCAATCCAATCGATCTCCAATGCATTTGAACTTCATTTTGGACTTTAAAACAATCATTTCATGGTCCTATGCACGCCCATGCACCATGCTTTCATCATTTGCCAATTTTGGAAAGTAAAAGTTAATGTGCAAATATCATCCAATTCCCCTATAAATACAGTTGCTTATGCTCAAAATTATCACGCACACTGCGCCAGCTTTGAATCCCTACAGAAAACCCTTCACATTAAGAGGATAAACCTGAAAAATTCAGTTGAATTTGAGCTTTAATCTCCACTGTTTTGGAATTCAATTCTCCAGGACTCCATTAATTCTAAGCCATTCCATTCCATTTCTGCAAGCAGTTGAAGTGGAGCAAAGCATGATTCAGATCAAGATCTAGCAAGCTCATACCTCCATTGAAGGTAATTTGCAGAAAATTTGATCTCTTCGATTCTCTTTGTTTCTTGCTTAATTCTCTTGATTATTATGTTGCCTGAAGTCCTACCAATGTAGGCAAGGTATTTGAGTTGCTTTGAGGTCAAATGGAAGCAACTCAGATCATGAACCTCATTTTTCAATTCCACATATTTCTCAATATAGCTGTAATTGGAAGAAATGGAGGTGATATTCGTGCTTAGTAATGTTTTCTCTTTAAAATCATGTCCCTGTTTGAAATTTTGGTGATGGTTCATGATGACCAGTCCGACGAAGCTCGCCGGAGAAGACAACCGGAGCTCTGGCTCCGGTGATGAGGTGTCTTTGGTCTAAACCGTGTGATCCTTGCTCCACGTTATAATCTTAGCTGTTCTTTTTTATTAACACGTTTGCAGCGCAGTTGACTCACGTGTTGGTGGAACGCGCGATGTGGATCATCAGATCTGCCACCTCAATTAATGAGGGAGATCTGATGGTCCACGTATTTTAGCATTTTATGAATTTCCATTTAATTCCATTTTTTTCAATGATTCATAATAATTTTAATATTGATCCAAAAAATATGAGACTTTCACCAAAAAAGTTTCTAATATTTTCCTCTTTCATATTTTGAATTAAAATTATTTTTGGATCATTATTAATATTTTTTATGAATTAATTTATTTTTCATTTGTTTTTAATTGTTTAAAAATATTTTTAAATGTCCAAAAATTATCCAAGGTCCTTTGACCTTGTTTGACCTATGATAAATCACATGACCATTTATTTGGTGTTTTGATGTGATTTTAGGATTTAGACAAAACATATTTGAATTTAATGCATTATTTTAATATTTTTAATTGAATAAATGCCATTTTAATTATGTTGACCATTTGTATTGACGTAATTGAGTATCTCATTTGTTGTTGGGCCTTGGTCAATGTTGATTTGACTTTGTCAAGTTAATATTATTGGATTTAGAGGATTGATGGAATGTATATTCCATCTCCCAAAATGAATGAATAATATTAATTTGGTAAAAGTCCTCCTTTGACCAATTTGTGATCACACCCATCCCCTCCCCTCTTCATCTAACTCCCCTTCTTCATCCATTCATTTCAATTGGCCAATGACATCTCAAAGTCCTAATGCTAATTGATTGAAAGATTAACATGATTATGGATGAGGTTAGGCCACACCTTTTGCATATTTTTGTGTGTGGTATGTTTAATGAGCATAGTTCTTAATATTATGTCTCCAACATGAATTAACACCAAAAGTTCATTTCCCGGCCTAAAATACTTGTGACTTCTAATAAGTCCAATTACGATTGCTTAACATAGCGCTAAATTTGTGACATAAAAGGCATAAGCATTCTAGTTAGTAAGATTGTAAGTCTCCCCTCTTCCATGGTATTGTGTGGAAACTTAGCCTTCATTCCTTCCTTTGGAAGATGTTTTGGTTCAAAGATCCATGCTTGTGGCAAGTGGGTTGAGTGTTCTCCAAAGAATGTCTTGAATCAAAAAGCAAAACAAAAATAACCATTAACTTTTACTTTCAAGCTTTTACTTTTAATGTAATTTACTTTTATTGTTCAATTATCATTTGTTATTGTACATATTGTAGCGGTGTATTCGTCACTATATGATTTATTGATTAAACCATAAGCAAAGCATACAATGAATTCGAGTCGCCACCGCACTTTTATTTATCCAAAGGACTGGCTAAAAAGCGAACAAAAGCCTAAGAAGTTTTACGCGTAGAAAACTAATAAAAAGATCAGAGAGTCTGGGTAAGGTGTAAATTACGCAATGGGAAGGTGTTAGGCACCCACTACGTCCTAGGTACTCCTAGGGAGCCCTTTTCACACTTGTTGTACTAAATTGTTATTTGTTATGAAATATTTATTGTGCAAACATGATTGGGATGATGAGAAAAGAATATACAATTTTTATTGTTTTTGTGTTCGAACGGATGAACCCGTTGCCTACGTACCTTCCATCAAAGGTAAGGATCAAAACGCCGTAGTTCGGCTAAAAGATTTCCAAAAGTTAGTGGATTCAATTTTAAACAATAGCACTTGAGGCTTTTCATTATCAATGGGAGAAAACTCGACCAAAACCAACATCCACCATGCGAGGATAGCTTCGACGTACTAGAGGGGTTAACCCTGTTTTCAGTACGGAAGTCTTATAGTCGACTCACTAAGGATAGGGTAAGATTTACATCAACCACAATGATAATTGAAGCCTATGGCTAATGTGTGAAAACTTAACAAGAATGGACAAAGCCAAAACAATTGAATGGGTGAAGTTAATTGATTATGAGTGTTCATGAAAGCAGGGTCAAAGTATGATTAAGATTGATTCAAAGAAGTATTATGAAAGGGAGTTTGAAAAAGTCAAGGACTTGGGGTCCAGGTTTTTAATTTAAAAGCATGAAGATGTTTGCACAAGATCTATCTCAAGTTTGAAAGTAGGTGTGAAAAGGTTTAGGACAAAGAGGGATGAATGGATGAGGATGGATTGTAAAACTTCCTAGAAGGTTCACCTCTTGAAATCATATAGAAGATGATTCAAGTGTGTCCTTTGGAATAAGCAATAACAAAATAAGCAAACAAATGATATCGGATGCCACTCGATGGTCTTACTCCAATCTCACAAACAAAAGCGGATACCGGATACCAATAGATGGATTTACACCAATCTCCTAAACAAAGAAACAAGGATATCGAAAGCCAATAGATGGACTTATTCCAATCTCCTAAAACAAAACGAAACTTGGATACCGGATGCCAATCTGTCTGGGCTTATACCAATATCCAACATATGATCATAGGAAAGCAAAGGCCAACTTGTAGGGACTTACAATTGCATCCTCACATACAACAAATGCAAATGCATCAAGCAAAGAGAAGATGAGTGGCCAATGAGATGGTCTTATACTCACTTCCATATCATAGGAACAATGGACAATGGATGGTCTTACAATCGTCCTCAATGGGCAAACAACAAAGATATGTCACAGAGACAAATGAAATGATCATGCACTAATGAGTAATTAATGATGATAAATGCACAAAGCATACAAGCAAACATGTGTATATGAGGTAAGCAATCAATCAATTAAAGTCATTCAGCACACGTTAGGCATTGAAGCCAACTGGAATGGGGTTAATGGTGCTCTTAACCTTGCCATTGAGGGGCTAAGGTGAAGTATATGAAAAGATATGAGGGGTGTGCCTCATTACTCTTATCCCTGGCCAGGGAGAGCATTTGAATATCAGAAGGTGTGGGAGTTCAGAAAGTAGGAACTCTCTCCACAGATTATTGACTCGATAGATCTTGGGTTTTTACTCACTATGCATCAACACATGTGGTGTGAGCAAGGTGAGTGACACACAAAATAGTAGGAGATAGGTTGCATATCTCTTGGGTTCTACCAATTGCCTTATTCAAAGGACTTTTCCTGCTTGGGACAAATGTAAACACACACAAGCATTGCCTCTTAAGGAGGACTTCAGACAGTTGCCTGGCCAAGTAACAGGCCAGGTCTTCCAGACTACATGAAGATAAGAAGTTATACCTCAATTCAAATTGCTATTAAGCAAAGCAAAGTAAGTTCTTAAAAGAACTAAGCAACTAAAGGTACCTGAAACCAGTCAAACAGAATCAGTACACAACTCAAAGTCAAAACAAATAAGATAGGGATCAACAGTCAACACAATCAGTTAAATGTGCAATGCACAAGGCTCAAAGCATGTGAGCCAAGCAACCTACAAAAAAAACAAGTTAGTCATGATAATCAATCAAGCTCAATCAATTTGTATTGATCTCTTTGAGTATTTGTTGCTTAACCTGAAACAACAAACTTAAACATGAGCAACATGACCACTAGGACAAGCCTAGGGTCAAAAAGAGATAAGAAAGTCAAAACAGCAAGTGACAAGTGTCCAAAATCAAGTTCAAACAATCAAGAAACAAACTCAATTGGTTTCATGTTCATATCAATCATCATCATCATTTCATAAGCAAATTAGGTCAAAGCATGGCATATAGAAGCTCAAGGAAGTCAACAGAATGATTTAGCTCAAAACCAATCTCAAACATTTCAATAAATTCTCAAATAATTCATGATCAAACATCATCCATAACATGATAAGCATATCAAATTTCAGCTCATTTGGATAAAGGGAAGTTGGTCAATGAAAATCAGAAAGGCAAGGCAAGTTCAAGCATGCTCAAAGAAGTCAACCAAACATGCACCAACTTCAATAAATCATAAAACAGTGGCAACATATGAGAAATGAATGGGATCAAAACCATGACAAGGCTTAAGATGTCTACTAATCACATGTCAAATTTCAAGTTCATCCAATAATGCATGAGAATTTCACAAATCATATGAGAACATGTGTCACAAAAAGTCAACATATGACCAAACAGGGGAGAAAATCCCAAACAAATAGGAAATGCCATCAATAATTCCAGAAAAATTCACATGTAAACTAGACATCCACAAGTATGTTCATGCAAAAATTCAAACCAATTTGAGTTCATTAAGCATGGTAATTAAAATCATGAAGTTGGACATCAATGGTGTGACACAAATTATCACACCCTAATTCAAAAAATCATAACTCCACAACCAGCAATGATAAATTCACAAACTCTACACCAAAATCGCCATGAACATGTCTAGTTTAAGCACAAAACATTTCAGCCTCATTGGATAAAGTATCACCATTTCACAATCAATTTGGCAAGACATACATAAAATGGACACATATGAACAAACCCTAGCACATTTTAAAATCCACACATGCAAAAACTATGGAAAAATCATGATAAAAAACTAGAGATCAAGATAAACATTTTGCAAAAAGTCCCATGAAATTTGGATTAAAAATGAGTGTGCTATGATTTTTGGAAGATGGTGTCACAAAATGAAATAAAAATTGAGAAATAAAATGATTAAATGGATTAAATAGAACGACCGGTGGCAAATTTGTAATTACTGGACTCACTAAGTGAAACGCTGCGTTTCACTTAGTGAGGTGGCGCGTGATTACAGGCTCATGGCAATGCAACAGTGAGTTCATGCAACAAAAAAGATCCACACAGCCAATCGCGTTCTGGGTTTCCAAGAAATTAGGGTTCGGTGCACTGTTCATCATCCCCAACAATCGTGATAAATTTTTTTTCCAGAATTGGCAAACAAACATACCAATCAAATTATCTAACAACATACATCAACATTACAACATCCATTTTCATTAATTTATGCTAACAAGAGAGAACCAAGCAAAAACACATTCACATATGAAACTTTGAATCCAAGTATCTCTCTCAATATGCAACCATTTTTTATGATTCAAAGTTCATTGAAACCAGCATGAAGAGATCTTCCTAAAGCATAGCATGATTTTGGAAATGGTGTGATTCGAAAACTTACCAAATTTGGAGGGCAGTGGTGATTCAGATGTTGTTTGGTCGTGTTATGTTGAAACAGATGAAGCTTCAAGTTCCAGATGATGAATGGAGCACGAATTTTAGTTCAACACTCCTTGAAACAACCCCAATCAAGATCTGCCATGGATATGCTTCAATGGAACAGTAGCGGGTGATAGCTTTACAGTTGAGATTTGAGGCTTGAAAAAGGTTCCAAGAGGTTTGTATGTGATGGCACAAAGCTCAGGGCACGAGTTCCTTTGGAGTTCTCAGCAAAAGTTCAAGATGGAGAAAATGAATGTTTTGAGAGCAAAAGAGTTTTGATCTGTTTTGTGTGTTTGTGGCTGCTAGGGCTTTTCAGAATGGAAATGTGGTATATGTAGTCTGTTTAGTGTTTGTTTAAGTTGGTTAATTGAATGGTAATCAGAATTTGCCTAATGAAGTGTGTTATGACCAATTTGCTAAAATCCATTCAAGTTGCATGGGGGTGCATGGTAATGCACTAAATGGGCCTTGAACAACCTCTAAATATCATTTCTGAACTTTTGCAATTGGTAGAAATGGTTGGAAATGGTTATTTTGAAAGGTCAGTTTTTCACCTCACTCATTTTAATTCAAGTCACTTGGAAAAAGGCCATTTTGATTGGTGAATTTTTGATGAATTGTGATGAAAGATTTGGATAGAGCACATCAAATATGACTTGTAGCAAAAAACCTCACTCAATTTGGCCAAATGGTTTGGAAGATATGCCACTTTGAAGTTCAAACTTTTTTGAGAATGATTTGATCATAACTTGCCAACCATAAATGGGAATTGAGTGTTCTTGGACTTTTTGAAAATGGGAGAATAAGATCTTCAACTTTCATGTTGGGAAAAAATTCATTTGAAGCTTGTATGATGAAGTAATGTTGAGGAGAAGAAGTTTCCATTTTTGGCAAATTCCAATTACAGGTCAACTTTCTATTTTTGGAAATTTCTTGTCTGACTTCAAATTCTTCACTGTGGATGTTTGACATGTTATATGAGGCTTATATGGACATGAATGAGACCTCTCAAACCAATTTCCACCATCAAATCACCGATTTAATGCACAGTTGACCAAGGTTGACTTCAGTTGACTTTGCTAGGGTTTTGCTTGACTGAACCATGTTCTGATGAATTCCAAACCCCTAACACTTGATATCTTGATTCAAAATGATGTCACAACTCATGTGAACTCTTGATGAATGATCATGGTGCCCAAATTCTGCAAGAATGGCCACCATCTATCTCAATGACTGACTTTGACTGATTGACTGTTGATTGCTTCATCTGCAAGTAACATGGTTAGATGACAATATTTTTGTACCTTTGGTTAATAGACAGATGAAAAGCAATGATATACAAATGCAAAACATGCTTGGTGATCAAGAACCACACTCACAAGACAACCCACCCACTAGGAGGGAAGCAAAGGTGCACAATGATCCTTGAGGCAATGATATGATATGATATAGGCCATGAGGGATCTTGGGGACAAAATTGGGGTCTTACAGATGCCCCTATTTAAGGTCATTCTAGCCGGAGAAGTGAAGTTTAGAAATCTTCATCTTGACGCGGTAGAATGGGCTTAAATAACAGTAATGAGACAAATTTTGGTCCCTAAGAGACCTCATGATGCAAATGTATGCATGCAAAAGACACAAATTCTGTGGGGGGATATGATTCACGCAGAGGAAAAGACGATCCGTCGGAGTAATACACTCACCAGGAACAGAGACTCTAACAAGACTCTTGTTGGGGATAGTAAAAGAAAAAGAATGCGTGAGCAGAACACGACTTCAAGTTAGCAAAAACAAAACTGACACAGCGTGAACAAGACACGACTCTGATTTAGGAAATAACAGAAATCAGATTGGAGACCTCACTGGGGAGTGAAGGACTCACACTGGGGAAAAGAAAATTCCAAAGGAAAAACATCCATTGGAGAGACACAAACTGACTCCTGGGGAGAAGCAATAGGAAAACTTCACTGAGGAAGCACCAAAGAATTGAGGTGTTACCGGTATAAGGGCAACAAACTCAGGAAGAATGAATATCTAAGACCGGTATAAGGGTGAGAGATATCAATCAACCAAACATCTGAGAAAGACCTGGAAAAGGTACATAAACTCAGGAGAATCTGACTCCACAAGGGACCAAGGTCATAATAGGGAGCAGAAAGGAAGGAACACCAAGGATACCGGGTTGTAGGTATGTAACAGGTGACCGACCAAAGACGTGAATTGGTGTGTGTTCTAAAACACTCATCATCCTGAAGAGAGCGAAAGCAAGCTTGTTTATGGGATGGATATTTGATTCTATAAAGAATGCAAATCTTACTCAGTTGGGGAAACAAACAAAATGTTCGACAAAAGAGTGCATGAGATATCTTATCTATAGCCGTCAAAACGTAGATAATGTACTCGCATGGAAAATTATCCTGAACCGGGTTGTAGGTTGTTTATAGGATAAGATCCGAAATCGTGAATTGGTTTGTGTTCCAAAACACTCATCATCCTGAAGAAAGCTAGAACAGCAGACTTGTTTATAGGACGGACGTTCGATTCCACAAGGAATACAAATCTTACTCTGCGGAGAAAATAATCAAAAGATTGACCCAAGAGTGAACGAGATATAATATCCATTGCCGTCAGAACGTGGATAGAATACTCACATGGAAGATTATCCTGAACCGGGTTGTAGGTTGTTTATAGGATAAAATCCGAAGACGTGAATTGGTTTGTGTTCCAAAACACTCATCATCCTGAAGAAAGCTAGAACAGCAGACTTGTTTATAGGACGGATATTTGATTCCACAAGGAATACGAATCTTACTCGACTGGGGAAGATCAACAAAGGACTCCAACCAAAGAGCGCATGAGACATATTGTTCATTACCGGCAAACCGTGAATAATATACTCGAAAAAGGAAGAGACACCAGAGATACCGAAGGATATAATAGGTGACTAACCAAAAAGAGAGACAATCGATACCAAGCATACGGGTAAACGAAAGACAATCTCAAAGGATAAATTGCAAGCATCCGGCAATTATCCGACAACAAAGAAATATTCGATTCCGCAAAGGGAAAAAGCGAATCTTACTCGACCAGGGAAACACGAAAGGCTTCGACTGAAGAGTACATGAGATATATTATTCATAGCCGTCAAAACGTGAATAATAACCTCGCATGGAAGATTATCCTTAACCGAGTTGTAGGTTGTTTATAGGATAAAATCCGAAAAGAAAGGCATCGGGATACCAAACTAGGTATATAATGATTAACAATCAAAGGGAGCAACAGACATTACCAACAAGAGGGTAAATGAAAGGCGATCTGCTGAGGATTCACTGGTGAGAATCAATGATCCGGGGATGAATTGCAGAAACAGCAATTATCCACAACGACAAGCTGAGGATATATTGATGACAATCAACTATCCGGGGAACGCAACGCAATCACTGACAAACGGTGAAGGGACCCGCTGGAGATAAATTGCAAGCATACGGCAATTATCCACAAAAGACTTGCTAGGGATATAAGTGCTTATCTGAGCAACTTATCCAAGCGAAAGGAAGATCAACATCAAGTATTGAATGAAGATAACCACAAAGAGGGGATTGTCATCGGTTGGGATGAACAACAAAATTAACTCTGCAAGTGGAGAAAACAGGGTTTATGACTACCGGTTCGTAGGTAGAAAAACCGCAAAGATAGGACTTACGACTGCTGGTATGTAGGCAGAGGGCCAAAATCTGGTGGGGATAACCACAAAATTAGGGTTTACATCTACCGACTGTTAGGTAGAAACCAAAACTATTCCGCTGGGGATAGAACAAATCACAAATCCGCACGGGAAACCAAAATAGGGCTTATAACAAACCACAAACTGTCGGAGAGCAGGAAAATAGGATTTACAACTACCGACTGTTAGGTAGAAAACCAAAACTACTCCGCTGGGGAACAACCCACTGGGAAGCACAAGACTTTTGACAAATAGCCAGTTCGGGAATAATCCGAAAAGACAGACTGAATTAAGACATGTCCTAATGAGGATGTAACTCAAATAGGAAAATCCGTCCCAATATATGTGTTGGGAGGAAACGGAAGAAACCGTCATCCACGAGGGTATATCTCAGTGGGGAACTGCAGAAGGACAGACAACAGACACTTTCTGCTTACGGGGCTGACTCTATATGGAGAGATTTAGACACCCGACATCTGCTAGGGGAGATCTATTAGGGATCTGCACCACCATAGCAAGGAGACAACAAACAAAAGATATATGGCAAACAATGCAACATGAATATCTGAATGTTTATGAATATGCATGAATATGCATGATTTTATGTTTAATGAATGCTAACAAAACAGACAATTCTAACACAAACAGGTCCAGGAATCAAACGCCCGGTATTATACTTCCATGGGAAAACCAACTGGAAAGCCAATCTGCTAGAGATCTATATGCTGAGAAACAAAGATCTGCGGGTACTGCTGAGGAAGCAGAGAATCAGAGATATCAGGAAACCAACTCTCCGAGTGACGGATCAGCAAACAAACCGATCAGGGCACAGAAAGTCACAACAGGCAAAACAGCCACCAAGACGAATCTGTTGGAGAACAAGAGAAAACCCAAGATATCTGCAGGGGATCCCAGTGTCAACTGAGAAACAAAAGGGTGCATTGCACAAGCACGAACTGTTGTGGAAGCAACTCCACATAACCCCGTTGGGGAACAACCCACTGAGGGAGAATGTACCACACAAGTAGATTCTGCAACAAGCCACTCTACTTGGGGAGAATACACAAAGCAAACTGATCGCAACAAGTAGATTCTGCAATATAAGCCACTCTACTGGGGATCACAAGCAGTCAGGAAATCAATCCGTTCTCTGAATGCTAGAGCCATCATCCGACCATACTAGGGATTGAAGGAGTATTCAACAGGCGAAACTGCCACAGCAAACGTTCTGCAGACTATGCTGAGGAAAATATGGTTGAAATACTGGGATGTCAACCCAATCAACCACTGAATAAGAAAATAAATCCTGCTCTGCTGAGGAGAACAAACACTCTGATAGAGAGACAACAACAACTCTTCAGACGACTTTGTCGGGGAAAAGGTAAAGTACCGGGTATCAAACCGCCGACTTACCGAGTCTTTTAAAAGGAAAACGACCGTGCTGAGGAAACAGACAACTCTGCTGGCACCTGCACTAGGGAGAGTGACAACAACTCTGCTTGCGAATGTGCTGAGGAGACAAATAAAGTCTGGGGATGTCGACCCACTGGAGAAAGTGACAGGGCGCCAGGATGACAAACCAATCAACCGCTGAAACTCACAAGGGAACATCCATGCTAGGGAAGATTGCTGCTGGAGAAAACGAAGTCTTCAACAACACTCTGCTTGCGACTATACTGGGGGAACAACCCCAACAACAACTTTGTTTGAGGAATAACCCCAACAAAGATCTGAAGAAAGAAGATACAACCAAACCAGGAATATGAACAAATGTCTTACCTGTTGGAAATCATGCCACCCTCGGGAGAGCGCTGAGATATTCTTGAGTATCCTTTCGATATTGTGAATGTCCACTTCGTTTAAAACAATATTTTTGAAAAATTTATTTGTTTAAAACAATGACATTTTATCAATTTAAAACATGCAAAACATTTGTTGAATTGGAATAAATAAGAGTGCAAATAATTGGATAAAAAGCTCAAATTGATTTGATGGAATGGTAGCCTGCAAATGGCAAGACTCCATAGATCTGTACAAATTTGAAATCAGTGATATATATTGGAAGAGGGCTACATTGAACATAATGATCCTTTCTCTACTAATTTGAATCTCGATGTATCCGAAGCTTCGGTTGACGACGAATCGAGAATCTTCTGACGAAATGACGACTGGTGAACAGAAAGTCTTATCAGGATGCAGTTACTTGCCAAATCCCTAATTTTTGCCTAGATTGCCCCAGAGTGAGGTACTCAATCTAGCGGGATGCAAATATTCTCTTTTTTCCAAGTCTCTAATTTTTGCCTGGATTACCCTTGCGGGTTCTCCACCGAGACGCTCATTTTTGCCTAAGTCGCCCTTTCGGGTTTTCAACTTAGCGAGCTATTCTGTTTTTTTTCATTTGCATATACTTTTTTTTTAGGCAAAGTATCTCTTGACTGCATCTGAATTCACAGGACGAGTGAAATCCTCCCAATCCATTGTTGTAAGCATCAAAGCACCGCCTGAAAAGGCTCTCTTAACAACATATGGACCCTCGTAGTTTGGAGTCCACTTGCCCCTGGAATCGGGCGCGAAAGACAAAACTTTCTTGAGCACAAGGTCACCTTCTCGGAACACACGAGGCTTGACCTTCTTATCGAATGCTTTCTTCATTCTCTGCTGATATAACTGACCATGGCACATGGCAGTTAATCGCTTCTCTTCAATCAAATTCAACTGGTCGTAACGACTCTGAATCCATTCAGCATCAGTCAACTTGGCTTCCATTAAGACTCGCATTGATGGGATCTCTACCTCTACTGGGAGAACAGCTTCCATGCCGTAAACAAGAGAGAAAGGGGTTGCCCCTGTTGAAGTGCGTACAGACGTACGATATCCATGCAAAGCAAATGGCAGCATCTCGTGCCAATCTTTGTACGTGACAGTCATCTTCTGGATAATCCTCTTGATATTCTTATTAGCAGCTTCAACAACCCCATTCATCTTAGGTCTGTAGGGAGAGGAATTATGGTGTGCAATCTTGAATTCAGCGCACAACTCATCCATCATCTTATTATTCAGATTAGATCCATTATCAGTAATGATCCTCTCTGGCACACCATAAGGGCAAACCAGCTGGTTCTTGATAAACTTCACAACCACCTGCCTGGTTACATTCGCGTACGAAGCGGCTTCAACCCATTTGGTGAAGTAATCAATTGCTACGAGAATAAACCGGTGTCCGTTGGACTCTTTCGGCTCAATCATGCCGATCATGTCGATTCCCCACATAGAGAAAGGCCATGGTGACGAAATCACATTCAGAAGTGTCGGAGGAATATGAATCTTATCCGCATAAATTTGACATTTGTGACATTTCTTCACATATTTGCAACAGTCGGACTCCATTGTCAGCCAATAGTAGCCTGCTCTCAACATCTTCTTAGCCATGGCATGTCCATTGGAATGGGTACCAAATGAACCCTCATGGACCTCAGTCATCAACAGGTTTGCTTCGTGTCTATCCACGCATCTGAGCAAAACCATATCGAAATTTCTTTTATACAGCACTTCACCACTGAGGTAGAAACTGCCTGACAGCCTTCTCAAAGTTTTCTTATCTTTCACAGATGCCCCAGGCGGGTAGACCTGGTTCTGGAGGAAATTCTTGATATCAAAATACCAAGGCTTGTCATCTTTCACTTCTTCGATCGCAAATATGTGAGCTGGTCTGTCCAAGCGCATCACAGTAATATTGGGGACATCATTCCACCATCTGACCACAATCATGGAAGCAAGCGTAGCAAGAGCATCTGCCATCCGATTATCCTCTCGAGGAATGTGATAAAATTCAACTTCTGTGAAGAATGTTGAAATTCTCCTTGCATAATCTCTGTATGGGATGAGACCAGGTTGATTCGTCTCCCATTCTCCCTTGATCTGATTAACAACTAGGGCCGAATCACCATACACATCTAGATACTTGATTCTCAAATCAATGCATTCTTCAAGTCCCATGATACATGCTTCATACTCCGCCATATTATTCGTGCATTTGAAAGTTAGCCTTGCTGTAAACGGAATGTGTGAACCTTGAGGAGTAATGATCACTGCCCCAATTCCATTTCCATATTGATTAACAGCGCCATCAAACACCATCGTCCATCTGGAACCAGGTTCCGGACCTTCATCAAGTGTAGGCTCATCGCAATCTTTCATCTTCAAATACAAAATTTCCTCATCAGGGAAGTCATACTGAACAGACTGATGATCTTCGATCGGCTGGTGCGCTAAATGGTCAGCCAAGATGCTACCTTTGATAGCTTTTTAAGCTCGATACTCAATATCATACTCAGACAACAACATCTGCCAACGGGCAATCCTCCCAGTTAAAGCAGGCTTCTCGAAGATATACTTAATCGGATCCATTCTGGATATCAACCAAGTTGTATGATTTATCATGTACTGGCGCAAACGCTTAGCAGCCCAAGCTAAAGCACAACACGTCTTCTCAAGCATAGAGTACCGAGACTCACAATCAGTAAACTTCTTACTGAGGTAGTATATAGCAAATTCCTTCTTCCCTGATTCATCTTGTTGACCGAGTACACAACCCATTGAGTCTTCAAGAACTGTCAAATACATGATCAGAGGTCTTCCTTCCACAGGCGGAGACAATATCGGAGGTTCAGACAGATATTCTTTGATACTGTCGAAAGCTTTCTGGCAATCCTCGGTCCAATCATGGGACTGATCTTTCCGGAGGAGCTTGAATATCGGTGCACATGTGGCAGTCATGTGGGATATAAATCTGGAAATGTAATTCAAGCGGCCAAGAAAACCTCGGACTTGCTTCTCAGTTTTGGGTGCAGGCATCTCTTGTATTGCTTTGACCTTTGCAGGATCAACCTCAATACCTCTTTCACTTACCACAAAACCCAACAATTTGCCAGAACGGACTCCAAATGTACATTTGTTCGGATTCAGGCGGAGTTTAAACTTCCTCAAACGCTGGAAAAGCTTCAACAAATGCTCAATATGCTCAACTTCCGTTCGGGACTTAGCAATCATATCATCAACATAGACCTCTATCTCCTTGTGCATCATATCATGAAACAAGGTAGTCATAGCTCGTTGATACGTGGCTCCGGCGTTCTTCAAACCGAAGGGCATCACTCGATAACAGAATGTTCCCCAAGGTGTGATGAATGTTGTCTTCTCCATATCCTCTGGTGCCATCTTGATTTGATTATATCCGGAAAATCCGTCCATAAAGGAAAAGACTTTAAATTTAGCTGTATTGTCTACCAACATGTCAATGTGTGGTAGAGGAAAATCGTCTTTCGGACTAGCTTTATTCAAATCTCTATAATCAACGCACATACGGACTTTTCCGTCCTTCTTAGGAACAGGCACAATATTGGCCACCCACTGAGGATATGTAGAAGTCACCAGAAACCCCGCATCAATTTGCTTCTGAACTTCCTCTTTGATCTTCACTGCCATATCTGGATGAGTTCTTCTGAGCTTCTGCTTCACAGGCACGCACTCAGGCTTTAAAGGCAGGAAATGCTGCACAATATCTGTATCTAAACCCGGCATGTCTTCATAGGACCAAGCAAAGATATCTGAATATTCTCGTAACAGGCTGATCAAATCTTCCTTGACAGACCCTTCAAGAAGTGCCCCAATCTTCACCAGGCGAACACAATCCTCAAACCCCAAGTTGACTGTTTCCAAGTCTTCGAGATGCGGCTGAATAATCTTCTCTTCGTGCTCAAGGAGACGGGTAATCTCATCAGGAATCCCCTCAACGTCATCTTCCTCTGCCTCAAATACAGGGAATTCAAAATTGGGAGATGGCGTTGGATCATTATGTTCAATGGGTTTTAGGATCAACCTGCATAATGATTTTGGTTAATGAAAAACTTTTAGCATTTAAACAAACAAACCATTATGCAGATGAAAAAGGATTGTTTTTATTCTTGTTTTTATGGGTTTTTTGTGATCACTGATTTCATGCAAAAGCAAAAAGTGAAAACAAAGGAAAAACAAATGTTTAACAATGCATTAATTGAATGAAAACATCATTGTATATATGCTTTGCCAACAATGTCATCACTTCTCCTTTTGGCATGGGAGAAGGGTTTTAAACAAAGCGAACAATTACTCTGATCTATGGATGACTGTAGGAACATCTACAGCGACCCAATTGTGGCAGACACCACCAGGAATAACGAAGTTGTTCACATCTTCTGCATCCTCTTCCAAGATAGCAGCAGCTTCCTCTTCAGGTTGATCATCATGGATGAATCCTCCACTCGTGAACAAACCTTGCTCATTACATGCCCCAGAACAGTAGCCAATGCCAGCCCGGGATCTATTGTCTTCAAGTTCAATCACCTTCCCTAAACCAGCAACTGCAACACATTCAATGGCCAGCTTCACATCACGGTAGGAAGTGAATGAAGGAGACTTCTTCTCGATTGGTTCATCAATAGATAAAGCTTGGAATGGAGTTCCAACTTCATCCTCGGCGTCAATGTACGAGAAAGAAGACAGATGGCTAACCAGGAGAGCCTTTTCTCCCCCTACCACAACCAGTTTCTTGTTTTTCACAAATTTCAACTTCTGGTGTAGGGTGGATGTCACGGCGCCAGCCTCGTGAATCCATGGTCTGCCTAAGAGACAGCTATAAGATGGGTGGATATCCATTACCTAGAAGGTAACCTGGAAATCACTTGGGCCAATTTTGATAGGGAGATCAACTTCCTCAATCACGGTCTTACGCGACCCATCGAATGCTTTCACAACAACCCCACTCTGCCTCATAGGAGGACCTTGATACGACAATCGAGAGAGTGTGGATTTTGGCAATACATTTAAAGAAGATCCAGTGTCCACCAGCACATTGGACATTGCATCAGATTTGCAATTCATGGAGATATGTAAAGCCATGTTGTGGTCTCTTCCCTCCTCAGGGAGATCAGCGTCACAAAAGCTCAAAGTGTTGCAAGCGGTAATGTTTGCAACACTACTATCAAATTGCTCAATAGTGACGTCGTGATCCACATATGCCAGATCCAAGACTTTTTGCAGAGCCTCCCTATAGGGTTCTGAATTCAGCAGCAGAGAAAGAATGGAAATCTTGGATGGCGTTTGTAGAAGCTGGTCTACAACGTTGTACTCACTCTTTCTGATGAGCCTCAACATCTCATCAGATTCTTCATCTACAATGCCACTCGGGCCAACTGAAGAAACAGGAGTCTTTTGTATGGAGGAGGAGGGTTTGGCAACATCAAGTGTCGGATTCTAAACATTGACAGCGGTCCCAACCGGGCGTTCATCAGATTCGGAAGCAATAGCCTTAGGAGGCGCAGAGAATACACGACCACTTCGGGTCAACCCACTTACATCAGCGACAATGGTTACGGAAGTGGAAGGTAAAGGTACTTCGACCCCATCTTGCACAGCAACAGGGTTATATCTGAATGGCACAGCTCGGTCAGAGGAATAAGGCACAGGGCCGGCCGGTTTAATGATCAAGGAAGGGGAAGCCTTCGGCTTGTTGCTATTATAACGAATAACAACAGGCTCAGGCAACTTGAATACTGGTGAGATGAAGTTCACTTCAGGCTCGTCTTCATCAACATTGCGATTCTGCAGAATCTCAATGGTACCCTCATTCAATAGCTTTTGAAGCTCTCTGCGTACTTGGTCGCAACCCAAGCGGTTAACCGAACAGACGCGGCACTTGTCGTGGTTATGCTCCAAGTAGCTGTACTGACACAGCAAACGGTGTAATTCAACCAATGACTGCCTGATGTGGCTCACATATCTGACCTTGTACTTCCCAAGGCATTCCTGAATCATATTGACTGATTTCCCATGCGCAGGCAATGAGTTCTTGGTGACATTCGGGCCTGAATCTTCAAAACTCAGAATACCACATCTCACAAGGTCCTGAACCTTGGTCTTCAGCTGAAAACAATTCTCTATATCGTGGCTCGGAGCGCCAGAATGATAGACACAGTACAAGTCAGGTTTATACCACCACTGAGGGTTGATCGGTATAGCCGGAGGATCTCTTGGAGTAATCAGCTTCCGCTCCATTAGAGAGGGATATAACTCTGCGTAAGACATGGGAATCGGATCAAAACTGATCTTCTTCCTATCATAACTCACATTCGCTTGATTACTTGTGCTACCACGAGGCTGGTAAGCCTGTTGCTGTGGACGAGACTGTTGTTGTTGGTACTGAGGTTGTTGATATTGTTGCTGATGCTGATACTGTTGATGTTGGTATTGCTGATGTTGCTGAGCATTGTCTTTGAAGACAGGTGCTATATGAGCCACCTGGTGCTGATGACCGGCACGACGTGCGGGCTTCCTCTGAACAGAGGGTCTTCTATGCGTGGGATGGGATTGCACAGCATGTGCTTCCCCATCTTTCCTCTTAAACGCCCCATATCGTTTAGAAGAAGAACCATCATCTTTCGCCAACCGTCCTTCACGGACACCTTCTTCGAGACGCATCCCCATGTTCACCATCTCGGTGAAGTCAGAGGGAGCGCTTGCTACCATCCGCTCATAATAGAATGAGCCAAGAGTCTTCAGAAAGATCTTGGTCATTTCCTTCTCCTCAAGCGGTGGAGTGATTTGAGTTGCCAGCTCTCGCCATCTCTGGGCGTACTCCTTAAAAGTTTCCTTGTCCTTCTGTGACATGGACCTGAGTTGATCTCGGTCAGACGCCATATCAACGTTGTACTTATATTGCTTGACGAAAGCTTCGCCAAGGTCATTGAAGGATCTGATGTTGGCACTGTCCAAGCTCATGTACCGTCTGAGCGCGGCACCAGACAGACTGTCATGGAAATAATGAATCAGAAGTTGATCATTATCAGTCTGGGTGGACATCTTCCTGGCGTACATGACCAGGTGAGCGAGTGGACAGGTGTTCCCTTTGTACTTTTCAAAGTCAGGTACTTTGAACTTAATCGGTATCTTCACACCGGGAATAAGGCACAACTCGGCAGCAGACTTGCCGAATAAATCTTTGCCTCTAAGAGTCTTCAATTCCTTTCTCAGCTCGAGGAATTGGTCGTTCATGGCGTCCATCTTTTCATAAACGTCCGGGCCCTCAGACGGCTCGGAGTGATAGATGGTGTCGTCTACCCTTGGCATGGTATGCACGACAGGAGGATGCCGACATGTGAGCAAAAGTTGGCGCGGGCCGATCAGGCATAAAACCTGGAGGCATCCCCCACGGGAACCCGGCTGGCATAGCATTGGGCACAGGAGCACTGGCTGACACAGTCGAAGTGGCTACTTCTGAGATGACTGTCCTCTGAACAGGAGTTGCAGGCGGTTGAGCAGGTTGATTTTGAGCAGCGAGGAGTTGCTCCATCAAAGCGCCAAGTCTGGCGACCTCTTCTTTCAATTCTCTGTTCTCTTGTTCTAGCTGCTCCATGACTCTTGCAGAATTGACTCACGTATAATACCGGTGAGTCAGCTTGTCTTCAAAATAAATGAAGATCAAAGTGTTAGGACAAGAAGACCAGAAACAAAGGGTACCTGCTTATGCAAAAATGATGCATGAAATGCTTGTGCAGATGCTTTGTTTTTTTCAAGGAACCCTTAGGGTATTATTTGCGATATTTCGAATATTTAAAACATTTTAATCTCTCATAGAAAATATTTCATTCAATATATCAAGACAAAGAAGTACAACATTTTTTTTGATTATTACAAAGAGAAAAGGGAAATACACATCCTATGGATCCCTAGAAGCTCGGGATGCTGGAAGACGAGAAGTACACAACTTCTTGATCTCTCTCTCATAGGCCGCTTCCATGTCTGCTTTCTCCTTTGCAAGTCGATCATACCTCCTCTTCCAGAATTTGGAAGACTGAGGAAGCAGAGAGGTCCAGGTGTCGTTCGGGTCGTCGATCACTCGGTGCTCGAGGAACTCAATCATAACGTCCTTCTCCTTGAGCTGCTGCATCAATTCTTCTCTTTCACGGATCCAAGCACGTGAAAGGTCTTCTTCTCTCAACTCCTCTACACGTTGGGTAGGGAGGGTTGAAGGCCCAACCACATCCAACGGTGTAGGTCTCGGATGATCATACGGCATCAAGTACACGACAGCTCTCTGTCTGACCCAAGAGGTGTATGGCTCCAAAGCAATGCAGTTCTTTGGACCCAACTCATTCCTACTCTTCTTGTGAATACTGCGCCATGCACGGACAAATCTGGATTTCAGGCCTTGGGGATCTTTACCCTCCTGGAAGAACACGCCTTCTAACAGAATGTTATGAGGTTTATCCTTCAGGGGGAACCCAAGCTGACGTCGTGCAAGAATAGGATTGTAGCTGATCCCACCACATGTGCCAAGAAGAGGCACATTAGGGAATTCACCATAATAGTCAATGATCTGGACGGTATCATACACACGATCATACCAAGTGATGTCATCATTGGTGAGAGACATAAGTCTCTGGGACCACCGTAGACATCCCTTGTTCTCCTTGAAAGCAACTGTCTGCGGCAAGTGCGAAATAAACCACTTGTACAGCAGAGGTAGACAGCAGACAATAACTCCTCCACCCTTTGCATTCCTTAGATGCAAAGAGATATAGGCATCTCCCAACAAAGTTGGAACGGGATTAAGAACTGAGAAGATCCTAATAGCGTTCATGTCCACGAACTTTACAAAGTTGGGAAACAACACCAATCCATAGATGAGCAGTACAAACAAAGCCTCAAAGGCATCCTCACTCATGGCCTTCCCATAAAAGGTAGCTTGAGCAATGAGGAACTCGGAAGGAAAACCCTGAATTCCGCCTTTGGTAGTCAGATTAGCCCTAATCAGATCTTCATCTATGTGCAACAAGCTGGCAATCTCTCGAGCAGTCAGAATACTCTCTAGGCCACTGAACGGCACTTGATCCAGAATTGGGATTCCAATGAGATGAGAATACTCCTCCAAAGTTGGCAACAGCTGGAAGTCCGGAAATGAGAAGCAATGATACAGCGGATCGTAAAACTGAGCCAGAGTACTCATCAGCCCTTCGTCAACCTGAGTAGTCAGCAAAGGTAGAAGTTTCCCATAGCGAGCTTTGAAACCCAAGGGATCTAATACATAAGATGTCAGATTCCTTAAATCTTTTACATTGGGCTATTTAAAGTTGTACTTCTTTGTATGCCTTTTTGGTCTTTCCATGTCTGAAAATTTTGCAAATAAACCCTTTAAGTTCCTTGAAAATTTTCTTTTTTCTGATGACATGGAGTGCAGATGAATGCATGAATGCAACAATCACACTCAAGGATCAAACAAGTCACACCAAACAAAGGTCGTGGGAAAGCTCATTGTGTCCCTAATATCAATCATCCATTTTGGTGGATTTAGGTTTTCACCTTATCGACACCCAAGTTCCATTGATATTAACGGTACATGAACCAGCTCGGACATCCTTAATATCAACCATTCTTTTTTTGGGGGATTTAGGTTTTATACCTGATCAACGCCCAGGTTCCATTGATATTAAGGTTGTCTGAACGACTCAACCACGAATCATGGGTTTGTTGAGAGTCACGAGCATGGAGTCTCGGTTAAGAACCACCCAAAGGGAGTGTACTAGGGTTTAAACCTGCCAGACATGTTTTACTAGAGGTTCCCATAATCATCGTTCCATCTTTCGAATATTATCGGAGGAACGAATACTCGTATTCCAAAAATATTCTCAAGAGAAACTCTTATGAGTGTAGTATCGCGTAACGATCACATCAGAACTTACATCTGAACGACCTCCGCACTACGTTCCTAAAAATAGGCCAAGATGGGTTTGGTAAACTACGGTCCTTGGCTTCTGCGGCACATGATTGAAAGAATAATGCCTAACCATAAATAACTTGTGTGACATTATTAATCCAACATGACCTCCACCAAGTGAATGGACTCGCAAGTCAACTGGCTAAGGAATACTCCACACCAGTCAACAAGACTATGCCATTCTCCTATCCTAGAGTGCACTCGAGTTCGGGTATAGAACTCATCTCACAGATCACCAAAGCAAACATCAATTGTATATCAAGCAATTCAAACATTACAATCAATACAGTCATCCCAAATGGTACAAAAATATGTCATATAACAAATAACAATATAGCACAACAAGGGTGAAAAGTAGGCAATACAACCAAGGATAATGTTCCCCAGCAGAGTCGCCACTTTTCTGTAGCGGTGTATTCGTCACTATATGATTTATTGATTAAACCATTAGCAAAGCATACAATGAATTCGAGTCGCCACCGCACTTTTATTTATCCAAAGGACTGGCTAAAAAGCGAACAAAAGCCTAAGAAGTTTTATGCGTAGAAAACTAATAAAAAGATCAGAGAGTCTGGGTAAGGTGTAGATTACGCAATGGGAAGGTGTTAGGCACCCACTACGTCCTAGGTACTCCTAGGGAGCCCTTTTCACACTTGTTGTACTAAATTGTTATTTGTTATGAAATATTTATTGTGCAAACATGATTGGGATGATGAGAAAAGAATATACAATTTTTATTGTTTTTGTGTTCGAACGGATGAACCCGTTGCCTACGTACCTTCCATCAAAGGTAAGGATCAAAACGCCGTAGTTCGGCTAAAAGATTTCCAAAAGTTAGTGGATTCAATTTTAAACAATAGCACTTGAGGCTTTTCATTATCAATGGGAGAAAACTCGACCAAAACCAACATCCACCATGCGAGGATAGCTTCGACGTACTAGAGGGGTTAACCCTGTTTTCAGTACGGAAGTCTTATAGTCGACTCACTAAGGATAGGGTAAGATTTACATCAACCACAATGATAATTGAAGCCTATGGCTAATGTGTGAAAACTTAACAAGAATGGACAAAGCCAAAACAATTGAATGGGTGAAGTTAATTGATTATGAGTGTTCATGAAAGCAGGGTCAAAGTATGATTAAGATTGATTCAAAGAAGTATTATGAAAGGGAGTTTGAAAAAGTCAAGGACTTGGGGTCCAGGTTTTTAATTTAAAAGCATGAAGATGTTTGCACAAGATCTATCTCAAGTTTGAAAGTAGGTGTGAAAAGGTTTAGGACAAAGAGGGATGAATGGATGAGGATGGATTGTAAAACTTCCTAGAAGGTTCACCTCTTGAAATCATATAGAAGATGATTCAAGTGTGTCCTTTGGAATAAGCAATAACAAAATAAGCAAACAAATGATACCGGATGCCACTCGATGGTCTTACTCCAATCTCACAAACAAAAGCGGATACCGGATACCAATAGATGGATTTACACCAATCTCCTAAACAAAGAAACAAGGATATCGGAAGCCAATAGATGGACTTATTCCAATCTCCTAAAACAAAACGAAACTTGGATACCGGATGCCAATCTGTCTGGGCTTATACCAATATCCAACATATGATCATAGGAAAGCAAAGGCCAACTTGTAGGGACTTACAATTGCATCCTCACATACAACAAATGCAAATGCATCAAGCAAAGAGAAGATGAGTGGCCAATGAGATGGTCTTATACTCACTTCCATATCATAGGAACAATGGCCAATGGATGGTCTTACAATCGTCCTCAATGGGCAAACAACAAAGATATGTCACAGAGACAAATGAAATGATCATGCACTAATGAGTAATTAATGATGATAAATGCACAAAGAATACAAGCAAACATGTGTATATGAGGTAAGCAATCAATCAATTAAAGTCATTCAGCACACACTATAACCAAACAATCAGGCTCACACAAAGGGTTAGGCATTGAAGCCAACTGGAATGGGGTTAATGGTGCTCTTAACCTTGCCATTGAGGGGCTAAGGTGAAGCAGATGAAAAGATATGAGGGGTGTGCCTCATTACTCTTATCCCTGGCCAGGGAGAGCATTTGAATATCAGAAGGTGTGGGAGTTCAGAAAGTAGGAACTCTCTCCACAGATTATTGACTCGATAGATCTTGGGTTTTTACTCACTATGCATCAACACATGTGGTGTGAGCAAGGTGAGTGACACACAAAATAGTAGGAGATAGGTTGCATATCTCTTGGGTTCTACCAATTGCCTTATTCAAAGGACTTTTTCTGCTTGGGACAAATGTAAACACACACAAGCATTGCCTCTTAAGGAGGACTTCAGACAGTTGCCTGGCCAAGTAACAGGCCAGGTCTTCCAGACTACATGAAGATAAGAAGTTATACCTCAATGCAAATTGCTATTAAGCAAAGCGAAGCAAGTTATTAAAAGAACTAAGCAACTAAAGGTACCTGAAACCAGTCAAACAGAATCAGTACACAACTCAAAGTCAAAACAAATAAGATAGGGATCAACAGTCAACACAATCAGTTAAATGTGCAATGCACAAGGCTCAAAGCATGTGAGCCAAGCAACCTACAAAACAAACAAGATAGTCATGATAATAAATCAAGCTCAATCAATTTGTATTGATCTCTTTGAGTATTTGTTGCTTAACCTGAAACAACAAACTTAAACATGAGCAACATGACCACTAGGACAAGCCTAGGGTCAAAAAGAGATAAGAAAGTCAAAACAGCAAGTGACAAGTGTCCAAAATCAAGTTCAAACAATCAAGAAACAAACTCAATTGGTTTCATGTTCATATCAATCATCATCATCATTTCATAAGCAAATTAGGTCAAAGCATGGCATATAGAAGCTCAAGGAAGTCAATAGAATGATTTAGCTCAAAACCAATCTCAAACATTTCAATAAATTCTCAAATAATTCAAGATCAAACATCATCCATAACATGATAAGCATATCAAATTTCAGCTCATTTGGATAAAGGGAAGTTGTCCAATGAAAATCAGAAAGGCAAGGCAAGTTCAAGCATGCTCAAAGAAGTCAACCAAACATGCACCAACTTCAATAAATCATAAAATAGTGGCAACATATGAGAAATGAATGGGATCAAAACCATGACAAGGCTTAAGATGTCTACTAATCACATGTCAAATTTCAAGTTCATCCAATAATGCATGAGAATTTCACAAATCATATGAGAACATGTGTCACAAAAAGTCAACATATGACCAAACAGGGGAGAAAATCCCAAACAAATAGGAAATGCCATCAATAATTCCAGAAAAATTCACATGTAAACTAGACATCCACAAGTATGTTCATGCAAAAATTCAAACCAATTTGAGTTCATTAAGCATGGTAATTAAAATCATGAAGTTGGACATCAATGGTGTGACACAAATTATCACACCCTAATTCAAAAAATCATAACTCCACAACCAGCAATGATAAATTCACAAACTCTACACCAAAAATCGCCATGAACATGTCTAGTTTAAGCACAAAACATTTCAGCCTCATTGGATAAAGTATCACCATTTCACAATCAATTTGGCAAGACATACATAAAATGGACACATATGAACAAACCCTAGCACATTTTAAAATCCACACATGCAAAAACTATGGAAAAATCATGATAAAAAACTAGAGATCAAGATAAACATTTTGCAAAAAGTCCCATGAAATTTGGATTAAAAATGAGTGTGCTATGATTTTTGGAAGATGGTGTCACAAAATGAAATAAAAATTGAGAAATAAAATGATTAAATGGATTAAATAGAACGACCGGTGGCAAATTTGTAATTACTGGACTCACTAAGTGAAACGCTGCGTTTCACTTAGTGAGGTGGCGCGTGATTACAGGCTCATGGCAATGCAACAGTGAGTTCATGCAACAAAAAGAATTAACAACCACGTTCAAACCTTTGGCCTTTTTATGCCTTTTTATTTAACATTTTGTTAAAAATCAACTTACCAACTTCTTTGAAATTTTTACCACGAACTACGTGGTTTTGATCCCTCATTTTTATGTTGGTATGTAGGCACAAGACCGAAGGTATTATCAACACAAAAATATAATCAATGAATTATATCCTCATCCTCACACTCTATTTCATCAAACACCTTTTATACCAAAACACATGCACACTTAAAAAAAGGCTCCCTCGGAGTACCTAGGACACTTTGAGTGCTAACACCTTTCCTCTGTGTAACCAACCCCCTTACCTGTAATCTATGGAACTTTATTAGTTTTGATTTGAAAACTTCTTTTCTTTGGGTTTTGTTCGTTATTTTCCCTTTTCCTTTGGAAACAATAAAAGCGTGGTGGTGACTCTGGTTTTATTGATGTTAAGCTTATCCATAGCTTGATGGTCATGAATTTACCGCTACATAAGGCACATAAGTGTATTATGTTAGGATACTCTAAACTCTCTAAGGGCTATAAAGTATATAACACAAAAGTACGAATTGTTGAAGAATCAATTCATGTTAGATTTGATGACAAGCTTGACCCTGAAAAGTCAAAGCTAGTTGAAAAGTTTGTAGATATGGAGATCACTTTTTCAGGCCCTAAAGGTAAAGAATCAGAAGCCAAGGAATATGAGACTAGAGACTCTGAAACTGTTCAACAAGAAGTTGTTGAAGTTTGGACTAATTTGAGGAAGCACATATAAAGATCCTCACACTCTGAAGAATTGATTATGGGAGATAAACTAAACCAGTTAGAACTAGATCCTCATTCAAACCTTCTAAAAAGACACTTTTTGGTTTGGTGTCCCTCGTAGAACATACATCTATTCATAAAGAACTTCTGGAAACTAAGTGGATTCTGGAAATGCAAGAAGAATTCAACCAATTCTCCGGAAATGATGTCTGGACTCTTGTGCCTAGACTCAAAGGAACTCATGTCATTGGGACAAAATGGGTCCTCAAAAATAAGCTGAATGAACCAGGAGAAGTGGTACGAAAACAAGGTTACACTAGTTGCATAAGGTTATAGTCAGCAAGAGATGATTAACTATACTAAGACCTTTGCACCAGTTTCCATATTAGGGGTTATTCGTCTCTTAATTTCTTTGGTTATTAATAATAACATCATATTGTATTAGATGGATGTTAAGAGTGCATTTATGACTGGTCACTGTAAGACCCCAATTTTGACCCTAAAATCCCTCATGCATTTCCCTCATAAGCATTAGCATTGGGATCATACCTTGGCATCCTCCTTACCCCTCTTTCATTGGGTTTGTTTTAGGAGGGATCACCAAGCACTTTGTGATTATATCATACTTGTATATTATCATTTTACTAAACAAAATAGAAAAAATATGTCTTTGTATCTATCTAACTCTTTTGTAGGTAAGGCATGATCTCCTTGATTCATTGATCACATCTAGGGTTTGAGACCCTCATGAACAAAGAGCACAATAAAGAATCAACTCAAGAGTGGTTATAAGCATAATATATGAGTCCCAATTGCTTCTAAATTTTATATTGATCAAGTTTTCTTCAAGAGTTTGAGGGTGATTTGCCTTGGAAACCCTAGTTTGACTGGGTATCTTGAGTGCCTTCTCCAACAAGCTATCTCACCAATTGATCAAATTTCGCAAGGGACACTTCAAATTTCATCATATTATTCATATATGATCTACCATGAGTCAAGAAAGTCAAGATAATTGGAAGTTAGCAAGTTGGTTGATGGTGGTTGGCTAGATGAATTCATTTGATCAAAACTGGGTATCCCTAGACCCTATCTCCTACAATTTTCACCATATGAAAATAATTCAAAGAGAAAACGTAATCTACATGACATTATAAACAACTTTCATGTTGAGACCTAGATCTAGTTTTGCTTGAAAAATCAGTTTCTATGTTGAAACATTATAGGTCATTTTGTCTTAACCCTAATTTGAAAGTCAACTTTCCAAGGCCATAACTTGCTCAATTTTTATGAGATGAAATATTTCCAAGTTTAAAAATCAATTTCAATGTGTCTACTTCAACTTTGATGTTTGGAGTGGGAACTAATTCAACTTCTTTAAACATGTGATATGAGGCTACATTATAGATCACTTTTGACCTATACCATTGATCAAGTGATTTTGCCAAACTTCAAAAATGCATAACTCTATCATTTTGAATCCAAATGACAAGAAATTGGTGACCATTTTGAATATCTTTGAGAGAGACACAAATTTTATTAAGACACTTTTCTCATTTAAAGCTCCTATAAAAAGTTAAATAAAGGTGGAATATTGAGACATATGGCTTGACACTTAGAAAAAAAAATTATATGTCAAATTTTTCCAAACTTCCACCTAAAATATATCCATGTCCCAAGCTCCAAATTAAAAAGTGTTTAACATCAAACTTCTCCCTCTTGATCTCGCCTTTCCAAAGAGCTAAAATTCATGCATTTTGGATGAGGAATGCATAGGTTGCACATGGCTTAAACAGGCTGGTATCAAGTGGCATGGATCAAACTTCAAATGACAATGCTCAATTGCCTTGCAATCCAATCCATCTACAATGCATCTAAACTTCATTTTGGACTTTCAAAAAATCATTTGATGGCCTATGCGCGCCCATGCAGCATTCTTTCATCATTTGCCAATTTTGGAAAGTAAGAGTGAATGTGCAAATATCATCCAATTCCCCTATAAATGCAGTTGCTTATGCTCAGAATTATCACACACACTGCGCCAACTCTGAACCCCCACAAAAAACCCTTCATATTAAAAGGATAAACCTGAGAAATTCAGTTGAATTTGAGCTTCAATCTCCACTGTTTTGGAATTCAATTCTCTAGGAGTCCATTGATTCTAAGTCATTCCATTCCTTTTCTGCAAGCAATTGAAGTGGAACGAAGCACGATTCAGATCAAGTTCTAGCAAGCTCAGACCTCCATTGAAGGTAATTTGCAGAAAAGTTGATCTCTTAGATTCTCCTTGTTTCTTGCTCAACACTCTTGATTATTGTGTTGGCTGAAGTCCTAACAATGTAAGCAAGGTATTTGGGTTGCTTTGAGGTCAAATCGAAGAAACTCAGATCACGAACCTTGTTTTTCAATTCCACATATCTCTCAATATAGTTGGAGTTGGAAGAAATGGAGGTGATATTCGTGCTTAATGATGTTTTCTATTTAAAATCATGTCCTTGTTTGAAATTTTGGTGATGGTTCATGATGACCAGTCCGGCGAAGCTCGCCGGAAAAGACAACCGGAGCTCTCACTCCGGTGATGAGTTGTCTTTGGTCTAAACCGTGTGATCCATTTCTCATGTTATAATCTCATCCGTTCCTTTTGATTAACACGTTTGCAGCGGAGTTGACTCACGTGTTGGTGGAAGGCGTGTTGTGGATCATCAGATCTGCCACCTCAATTAATGAGGGAGATCTGATGGTCCACGTATTTTAGCATTTTCTGAATTTCCATTTAATTCCGGTTTTTTTCAATAATTCATAATAATCTTAATATTGATCCAAAAAATGTGAGACTTTCACCAAAAAAATTCTAATATTTTTCTCTTTCATATTCTGAATTAAAATTATTTTTTGGATCATTATTAATATTTTTCATGAAATAATGGATTTTTCATTTGTTTTTAATTGCTTAAAAATATTTTTTAATGTCCAAAAATTATGAATTTTTTTATCCAAGGTCCTATGACCTTGTTTGACCTATGATAAATCACATGGTCATTTATTTGGTGTTTTGATGTGATTTTAGGATTTGGACAAAGCATATTTAGATTTAATGCATTATTTTAATATTTTTAATTGAATAAATGTCATTTTAATTGTGTTGATCATTTGTATTGACTTATTTGAGTTTCTCATTTATTGTTTGGCCTTGGTCAAGTTTGATTTGACTATGTCAAGTTAATATTATTGGATTTAGGGGATTGATGGAATGTACATTCCATCTCCCAAAATGAATCAATAATATTAATTTGGTAAAAGTCCTCCTTTGACCAATTTGTGATCACACCCATCCCCTCCCCTCTTCATATAATTCCCCTTCTTCATCCATTCATTTCAATTGGCCAATGACATCTCAAAGTCCTAATGCTAGTTGATTGAAAGATTTACAAGAGTATGGATGAGATTAGGCCACACCTTTTGCCTATTTTTGTGTGTGGTATATTTAATGAGCATAGTTCTTAATACTATGTCTCTAACATGCATTAGCACCAAAAGTTTATTGCCCGACCTCAAATAGTTGTGACTTCTACATAAGTCCAATTACGATTGCTTAACATAGCGCTAAATTTGTGACATAAAAGGCATAAGCATTCTAGTTAGTGAGATTGTAAGTCTCCCCTCTTCCATGGTATTGTGTGGAAACTTAGCCTTCTTTCCTTCCTTTGGAAGATGTTTTGGTTCAAGGATCCATGCATGTGGCAAGTGGGTTGAGTGTTCTCCAAAGAATGTCTTGAATCAAAAAGCAAAACAAAACTAACCATTAACTTACTAACCATTAACTTTTACTTTCAAGCTTTTACTTTTAATGCAATTTACTTTTATTGCTCTATTATCATTTGTCATTATACATATCATTCTAATTGTTTATTTTTATGCAATTTTCACTTTGTCTCTTGGACCATATTGTATGATATACTTTGTTGCTTTGCTGGTTTGATTGGTCGTTGACCATTAATGTACCTAATAATAACAAAAACCCTAAAAGACATTTGAGTGGACTCCTGTTTCGATCTTGCCCAATTGGACTTAGAACTTAGACAACATTCCTTTGCTAATGGACTTGGCCAATGCCAATTTGTTGAAATATCAAGAACTTGCAAGTTTGAATTCATCTGATGCATCATTCTAGACCTCTCCAGATTCATCTACAATATTGATCATTGTTAAGCTGTTATGTTGAACCTGTGACTTATGGAATTCATTTGTTACATGGACTATTTTGGAGAAGATCATGAAGTGGATAAGCTTGGATGAGGCCATCTTTATTTGATGCCTTTGCTCTTCAAGATTGATATAATTGTGCATTTGTGTGTTTGTTGATTCTAAAAGTCCAAGGGAATTCTGGGTTTCTATTGACATACTTGTCTATTGGATTTCTCCCATTTGGTTAGATCTTTTCAACTTTAAACTTTTAAATTTTTGTGCATAGGGTAGTCTCTTCATCTCATCCCCACTTCTTTAATATGAAAATCTCTCCCTCCATTTTTAAAAACCTTCTTTGTGTGAACTACTTTTGTTCGAAACATTCTTTTCCCTGTGATCTCAGACTTTTATTATTTTTTATTTGAAAACTTCTTACTATTTGGGTTTTGTTCGTACTTTTTCTCTTTTCCCTTGGAAACAATAAAAGCGCGGTGGAGACTCTTGTTAATTGATCTCTAGCTTGTCAATAGCTTGATGATCATGAATTTCCCGTTACAGAAATTAAGTGGCGACTCTGCTGGGGAGTAGTCTCCAGTGGGTTTAGCCTACTTTTTGTGTGAATATATTTGTGTATATGTGATATTTGTATATATGTATGTGTGATGTAATCTGCTTGTTGTGCTTGGTGATCTCTGAGTGATGAGATAAGTTCTAACCTGAACTTGAGTGCAATTAAGATAGGAGGATGGTATAGTCATGTTTGACTTGTGTGGAGTAGTCCTTACCAAGTTGGCTTGAGACCCATCTGCTCAGTGGAGACTCCTTTGGATTTGGAAATGTCACACAAGTATTTGTGGTTAGGCATGACTATTTCTACTTGGGTTGAGAAGCTGAGGACCTTAGAATACCTAACCCATCTTGGCCTATTTAGGATGTAGTGCGGAATCTGTTCATGTGTAGACTTGATAACAGTTGTTACGCGATACTACACTCAGACGAGTTTCTCTTGAGAATATTATGGGTCGATGATTCAGTCATCTTAACCTATAATATCCGATAGATGGAATTAAGACTCTGGGAACTATTTAGAACATGATCTACAGGTTTTTATCCTTAGTTGACTCCTTTGGGATGGTTCTTACCCAGACTCCATGCTCATGACTTACAACAAACCCTTGATTCTTGGTTAATCCAATCAAGTCTTGTCAATATCAATGGAACTTGGGTGTTGATAAGGTGAAAACCATAACCCACCAAAATGGATGATTGATCTTGACAATGACTTGATTCATCCCTTGACCTTTGTGTGATCCCTTGCTTGTGATATTTGCATTCTTGCATTTCATGCGCATCATAACATTCATCACACGAAATTTTCAAGGAACTAAGGTATCATTTGAAAATATTTTCAGACCATGGATTGTGGATGAAGGAACACTAAGAAGTACAGTTTCAGATGTCCCGACTTGAAAGAGTTAAGGAAGCTAGCATCTTTTGTATTAGATCCTTTGAACTTCAAACAACGTCATGGGAAGCTTTTGTCCATCTTGTCTGCTGATGTAGTGGAAGGGTTGTTGAGTGTATTGGTGCAGTTCTATGATCCTCTCCACCATTGTTTCACTTTCCCATATTTTCAGCTTGTGCCTACCTTGGAAGAGTATTCTCATCTTTTGGGGATACTTGTTTCTAGTAGAGTGTCTTTCAGTGGATTGAAGGAGATTCCCTGATCTAGTATTATTACTGAAGCTCTTCACTTGAAGAAGTCTGAGATAGAGGATCATTGGGTGAAGAAAGGAGGATTGTTTGGGTTGCCATCTATTTTCCTCATCATGGAAGCTACCACTTTTTCTCAAGCTGGTAGTGTGGATGCTTTTGAAGCTATCTTTGTGTTGCTCATCTATGGATTAGCTTTGTTCCCTAACATTGGCGATTTTGTTGATGTTAACGCCATTAGAATTTTCTTGATTGGGAATCATGTGCCTAATTTGTTGGGGGATATGTATTTCTCTTTGCATATAAGGAATTCTAAGGGTGGAGGAACGATTTTCTGTTGCATTCCTCTTTTGTACAAGTGGTTTATTTCGCACTTGCCTCAGACACCTGCTTTTGTGGAGAACAAACAATGTCTAAGGTGGTCTCAGAGACTTATGTCTCTCACTAATGATGATATAGTTTGGTATGACCCATCTTTAAGAAGTTTGGAGATTATTGATAGTTGTGGTGAATTCTCTAATATGCCTCTCATTCATACACAAGGAGGAATTAGCTACAACCCTGCTTTCGCTCATCGTCAACTTGGGTTTCCCTTGAGAGACAAGCCTAATAACACTTTGTTAGAAGGTCTTTTCTATCAAGAAGGTAAAGATCCCCAACATTTGAAGTAGAAGATTGTGCATGCTTGGCATAATGTGCATAGGAAAGGAAGATCCGAGCTAGGTCCGCGCAATTGTGTAGCTTTGGAAGCTTACACTCTTTGGGTGAAGAAGAGAGCTATGGAGCTGAAGATGCCTTATTCGTGCGAAAGACCTATGTCTATGATTGTGGTTGAGCCATTAACTCTCCCTAACCAAGATGTAAAGGCGTTGGAAGACGCACTCATCAAGATGAAGCAAGAGAAGGACTTGTGGGAAGAGCATTTTCATGCTTTAAGCAAGAAGCCTGAAGAGTTACTATTGGAGTCTAAGGACAAAGATGCACTGATTGAGCTACTTGAAGACTGAGTGACGAAGAGACAGAGAGAGCCAGAGGTGTCATCTTCTAGCATGCCTTAGCCTTCCATGGCTTGGAAGAAGATTGTTGACCAGCTTGTCCTCGAGAAGACTCATATGAAGGCTTCTTTTGAGACCGAGATTCGTCGCATTCGATGGAAGTACGCGCCTTCAGCTAGATCTTCTGACACTGTTGATAGGGATCCTTAGGATGGTTAGTCTCCTTTTCTCTTGTATCTTTTATTTTGGTTTCTGAAATTGTACTCAGTGTAATCCTTCCAATTTATATAAATAAAAATAGATTTTTGGTCATATCAAATTATTGCAATTGCCATTTAAGTATTATATATTTGAAAATGATACAGTAATTTCTATGAAAATAAAAATAATCAAGCATTGCATTTCATGCATCATGTGCATAACCAGGTTTTTGCCAGGTGTCTGATTAGTGTTCTTCTGTGCTTTAGCCAAGCTGATTCACCGGTACAACACTCGGGCCAATCCTTCAAAGATTATGGAACACCTTGACCAAGAGAACCGAGACTTGAAAGAGGAGATTTCCAGGCTGACTGCCATGATGGAGTCACTTTGCTCTGAATCTGCCTGCTGGATTCCCTTGGGGAATGCCACCTAACTCTGTGCCAGAGGGTTTCGCTCCCACTTTTGCTTCCATGCCAGCATCTAGCCCGGTCATGTTTGTGCCACCTCTCGTTGTGCATACTTTGCCGCGTGTTGAAGACACCATCTATCACTCCGAGCCATCTGAGGGCCCAGATGTCTATGAGAAGATGGATGAGATGAAGGACCAATTCCTTGAGCTGCGCAAGGAACTAAAAACGTTAAGAGGCAAAGATTTGTTTGGGAAGAGTGTTGTTGAACTGTGCTTAGTGCCCAATGTCAAAATCCTAGTCAAATTCAAAGTGCCTGACTTTGAGAAGTACAAAGGCAACTCTTGTCCACTCAGTCATCTTGTGATGTATGCCCGCAAGATGTCAACCAAGATAGATAATGATCAACTGCTGATTCACTATTTCCAGGATAGCCTGACTGGTGCTGCACTCCGTAGGTATATGGGGTTGGATAATGCAAGCATCCGCACTTTCAATGATCTAGGAAAGGCTTTTGTGAAACAGTACAAATACAACGTGGATATTGCGCCAGATAGGGACCAACTGAGGTCCATGTCTCAGAAAGATAACGAGACATTCAAAGAGTATACCCAGCGTTGAAGGGAGTTGGCTACCCAGATCACTCCTTCTTTGGAGTAGAAGGAGATGACGTAAATCTTTCTCAAAACCCTGAGTTTATTTTATAATGAACGAATGATTGCGAGTGCCCCCAGTGATTTTACCGAAATGGTAAATATGGGGATGAGACTTGAAGAGGGAGTCTGTGAAGGACGATTGTCGAAAGAGGAGGTGTCGACCAACAATAAGTATGGGAGCAATTTTAGCAAGAGGAAGGACAATGAAACAAATGCAATAAGCAGTGGGAGGCAGAGGAGGGCTCAAATCAGAAGAAACCCACCACCCCGTCAACATCATCATCATCAAGTATCATCCGTCATTCCAGTATTTTCCAATCAGTAAACAACACCAATTCAACAATAACAACAACATCAATATCAAAATCAACGTCAACAACAACAACCGCAGCAAAGAACAAACACCTACAACAACAACAATTCCAACAACAATCATCACCAACAACAGAATTTTGAGAGGAAGAAGGTCTCTTTCGAACCAATTCCTATGTCATACGCAGAGTTGTATGCATCTTTAGTCCTCAAGAATTTGATTCATCCGAGGAATCCGCCGCAGATCCCAGAACCACTTCCTTGGTGGTACAAACCTGAACTTCGCTATGTTTTTCACAAGGGTGCACCCGGGCACGATATTGAGAACAATTACCCGTTGAAGTATGAGGTGCAAAAGCTTATGAAGAGTGGCATTGTGTCTTTTGAAGACTGCGCGCCTAATGTGAAACTAATCCTTTGCCCGCTCATGGGAATACTTCAGTGAATATGATGGACGGTTGTCCTGGTGAGTATAAAGTTTTTGATGTGCATTTTATCCGTGGATCCTTGGTGCAGATACACAAGGACATCTGTTTGGTGAGTGAATGCGAACATGATCACGAAGGTTGTGATATTTGTAGTATGAACCCAAAAGGGTGTGTTGTCGTGAAAAGGGATATCCAGCGCCTGATGGATGAAGGCATGATTCAGATTTGTCAATCCCATCATGAAGATGATGATGTCAATGTCATTGTTCCCGTTTTCAAACAACCATAGCAGTTGGTGATTCAGTATGATAGTAGCAGTAGCTAGAGCGTTAGCAATAGATCAGTTTCTCCATTGGTAATACGGTTGGCGGGCCTAGTCCCGTATGCATCTGATAAAGTTGTACCGTATCAATACAATGATACGATGATAGAGAAAGGTCAAGAGGTCTCGTTGCCTACGACCAATTCAGTGGTAAGCATTGCAGATGTGACGAAGGTGACCCGCAGTGGTTATGTTTTTTGACCAGTTGTCCTTGAGAATAAGGAAGAATTAATTGTTGGTAAGAAGGCGGAGGTGCCTAGTGTAGATCCTGTTGGTTGTTCAAGAGATAAGTCTGGTGAATCCAGCAATTTGAAATCCAATAGTAATGATGATGAGGTACTCCGATTGATTAAGAGGAGTGAATTTAACGTGGTTGAGGAGTTGCTCCAGACTCCCTCTAAGATTTCCGTGTTGTCTCTAGTTTTGAATTCTGAAGCACACAAAGAAGCACTCCAGAGAGTTCTTGATTAGGTATACGTGGAGCAAGATGTTACTGTGGCTCAATTTGATCATATAGTAGCTAACATCACTTCATAAAATAATTTTAGCTTTTGCGATGAAGAACTCCCTGAGGAGGGAAGAAATCACAATCTGACTTTGCATATTTCGATGAATTGCAAGGAAGAAGCTTTGTCAAACGTAATAGTTGACACCGGTTCGTCACTCAATGTGCTTCCGAAGTCAACATTATCAAATTTATCTTATCAAGGAGCTCCCATGAGGTACAGTGGAGTAATTGTCAAAGCCTTCGATGGCTCTCGCAAGACTGTCAATGGAGAAGTGGACCTTCCAGTCAAGATAGGTCCGAGTGATTTTCAGATTACTTTCCAGGTAATGGATATTCACCCGGCCTACATCTGTTTGTTGGGAAGGCCATGGATTCATGAAGCAGGGGCTGTTAGTTCCACTCTGTATCAAAAGCTCAAATTTGTCAAGAATGGCAAGTTGGTGATTGTGGGAGGTGAGAAAGCATTGTTGGTCAGCCATCTGTCATCTTTCTCATATGTAGAAGCTGAGGATGAGGTTGGAACACCGTTACAAGACTTATCTATTGCTGCTGAGAAGAGAGTTGGGGAACCTATGTCCTCTCTGAAAGATGCTCAGAAGATTGTTGAGGAAGGTCCTGTTGATCAGTGGGGGCATGTGGTAGAGGTCGCTGACAACAAGGGAAGAACTGGTTTGAGGTTCCAAAATGGCTCGTCAACCGTTAGATCAGAAGAGATGTAACTCAGCTTCCGTAGCTGAGGGTTCATTCATAGGAATGAAAAACACTTAATTGTTGTACTAGAGGACGATGCAGAAGAAGACTGCACCAACTTTGTGACGCATGGAAAGACATGCAATAATTGGACTGCTGTTGATATTCCTGTTATTTTGCATCGATCTAAGTAATTGCTTTTATATTTTTAAAATCTTTCTCCTATGCCTATGGGAGAAGTGAACATTGTTTGGGCATTTTAAATTGATCATCAATAAAATTAATTCTATTCATCCACATCTTTGATGTTTTGTTTTTACTTTTTGCTTATTTCTGAAAATGGTAATCACAAAAAACATAAATAAACAATATAATTGTCCATGTGTATAATATTTGGTCATAAATTCACTTCTCTAAAAATAAAAATATCAAATCATTATGCAGGTTGGTTCTTAACCCCATTGAATACAATAATCATTCTCCTTCTCCAAAATTTGAATTCCCTGTGTTTGAAGCCGATGAGGAAAGTGATATAGAAGTGAGTGATGAATTGTCTCGTCTTTTGGAGCAAGATGAAAAGATTATTCAGCCGTTTGAAGAGCAGATTGAGTTAGTCAACTTGGGTTCCAAAGATGATGTGAAGGAAATCAAGATTGGGTCTCGACTGTGTCCAGATGCTAAGAAGGGGTTGATTGATCTTCTTCGAGAGTATTCAAATGTATTTTCTTGGACCTATCAAGACGTGCCTGGGCTGGATTCTGATATTGTGGAGCATAGATTACCGTTGAAGCTAGAATGCCCACCAGTCAAGCAGAAGTTGAGAAGAACGCATCCTGATATGGCTGTGAAGATCAAAGAGTAAGTTCAGAAGCAGATTGATGTCGGTTTCCTTGTGACTTCCGAGTATCCGCAATGGGTGGCCAATATTGTGCCCGTGCCGAAAAAAGATTGAAAAGTCTGCATGTGTGTTGACTATAGAGATTTGAATAAAGCCAGTCCGAAAGATGATTTCCCTCTGCCACACATCGATATGGTGGTAGACAATACTGCTAAATTCAAATATTTTTGTTTATGGATGGATTTTCCGGATATAACCAGATTAAGATGGCACCCGAGGATATGGAGAAGACCATATTCATTACACCCTGGGGAATATTTTGTTATAGAGTGATGCCTTTCGGTCTAAAGAATGCTGGTGCAACTTACCAGAGAGCAATTACTACTCTTTTTCATGATATGATGCATAAAGAGATTGAGGTGTATGTCGATGACATGATTGCTAAATCGATTGATGAAGAAAAACATGTTGAGCATTTATTGAAGTTATTCCAGCGTTTGAGGAAGTATAAACTCCGCTTGAATCCCAATAAGTGTACTTTTGGTGTTCGTTCTGGTAAGTTGTTGGGCTTTATTGTCAGCGAGAATGGTATTGAAGTTGATCTTGCCAAAGTCAAAGTAATACAGGAGATGCCTACGCCCAAAACTGAGAAGCAAGTAAGAGGTTTTCTCGGCCGCTTGAATTATATTTCCCGATTCATTTCCCACATAACTGCCACATGTGCACCTATATTCAAGATTCTTCGGAAAGATCAGTCTTGTGATTGGATCGAAGACTGCCAGAAAGCTTTTGATAGTATCAAGGAATATTTGCTTGAACCTCCGATTTTGTCGCCTTCTATCGAAGGAAGACCGTTGATCATGTATTTGATTGTGCTAGAAGATAGTATGGGTTGTGTTCTTGGTCAGCAAGATGAGATTGGGAAGAAAGAATTTGCAATCTACTATGTCAGTAAGAAGTTCACCGACTTTGAGATTCGGTATTCAATGCTTGAAAATACTTGTTGCGCATTGGCTTGGGCTGCTAAGCGTCTGCGTCAATATATGTTGAATTATACCACTTGGTTGATATTAAAAATGGATCCAATTAAGTATATATTTGAGAAACCTGATTTAACTGGGAGAATTGCCCGTTGGTAGATGTTGTTATCAGAGTATGATATCGAATACGGATCTCAGAAAGCAATCAAAGGTAGTATCTTGGCTGACCATTTGGCTCACCAACCAATTGAAGATTATCAGTCAGTGTAGTATGACTTTCCCGATGAAGAGATTTTGTACTTGAAAATGAAAGATTGTGATGAACCATTGCTAGAAGAAGGGCCAGAACCTAGTTCCCATTGGGGCATGGTATTTGATGGAGCGGTTAATCTATATGGTAATGGAATTGGGGCAGTGATCATTACTCCTCAAAGCACGCATCTACCATTTACAGCCAAATTGACTTTCAAGTGTACAAACAACATGGTAGAATATGAAGCTTGCATTATGGGGTTTGAAGAGGCCATGAATCTCAGAATCAAGTATTTGGATGTCTTCGGTGATTCGGCTTTGGTTGTGAATCAAATCAAAGGAGAATTGGAGACGAATCAACCCGGTTTGATACCATATAGAGAATATGCGAGGAGGACTACAACTTTCTTTACAAAGTTTGAATTTCATCATATCCCTCGAGATGAAAATCGGATGGCAGATGCTCTTGCAACGTTGGCATCAATGATTGTAGTGAAGTATTGGAATGAAGTTCCCAATTTGTCTGTGATGCGTCTTGATAGGCCAACTCATGTGTTTGTTGTTGAAGAAATCAAATACGAGAAGCCGTGGTATTATGACATCAAGTGTTTCTTCCAATGTCAGATTTACCTGTCTGGGGCATCTTTGAAAGATAAGAAGACTTTGAGAAGATTAGCCGGTAATTTCTACTTGAATGGTGATATACTATAGAAGAGAAACTTTGACATGGTTTTGCTCAGATGCGTGGATAGACACGAAGAAGACTTGTTGATGACTGACAATGGAATCTGACTGTTGCAAGTTTGTGAAGAAGTGCCACAAGTGTCAAACTTATGCTGATAAGATTCATGTTCCTCCGACACTATTGAATGTTATCTCTTCCCCATGGCACTTCTCCATATGGGGAATTGATATGATTGGGATGATTGAGCCCAAAGCTTTAAATGGACATCGTTTCATTTTGGTGGCAATTGATTATTTCACAAAATGGGTTGAAGCGGCATCGTATGCAAATGTAACCAAGCAAGTTGTTGTAAGGTTTATCAAGAATCAAATCATATGCCGTTAAGGTGTGCTAAGTAAGATCATTACTGATAATGGATCAAACTTTAATAACAATATGGTGGAAGCTCTTTGCAAAGACTTCAGGATTGCACATCATAATTCTTATCCCTACAGACCCAAGATGAATGGGGTTGTTGAAGCTGCGAATAAGAACATCAAGAAGATTATCCAGAAGAGGGTTGTCACATATAAGGATTGGCATGAGATGCTCCCTTTTGCTTTGCATGGGTATCGTACATCCGTCCACACTTCAAAAGGGGCAACCCCTTTTTCTCTTGTGTATGGTATGGAAGTAGTGCTCCCCGTAAAGGTTGAGATTTCTTCGTTGTGTGTGCTCATGGAAGCCAAGTTGGCTGAAGCTGAATGGTGCCAGACCAGGTTTGATCAGTTGAATTTGATTGAAGAAAATAGATTGACTATAATGTGTCATGTTCAGTTATATCAGCAGAGGATGAAGAAAGCTTTTGATAAGAAGGTCAAACCTCGAGTGTTCAAAGAAGGTGACCTTGTGCTCAAGAAGATTTTATCGTTCAAACCAGAATCCAGAGGAAAATGGACTCCCAATTAGGAAGGCCCATATGTTGTTAAGAGAGCCTTTTCAGGCGGTGCATTGATTCTTACAACTATGGATGCTGAAGAGTTCACTCGTCCTGTGAACGCAGATGCAATCAACAAATACTTCGCCTAAAAAGAAAAGAACAACTCGCTAAGTTGAAAACCCGAAAGGGCGACTTAGGAAAAAATGAGCATCTCGGTGGATTGAAAACCCGAAAGGGCGATCCAGGGAAAAATTAGAGACATAAAAACATAAATAATTTCCCGATAAGTTGAGTACCCCACCTTGGGGCAACTTATGCAAAAATTAGGGATTATGGCAAGTAACTGGATTCTGCTGATCTTCAGCGATTTTGAAAACTTGTTTAAGCACAAGGGTTGACATCGGTTCATCTCCAATGGCGGTCAAGAGCATAGTGGATGTCAAGATTTGGTAGAGGGTTAAGGATCATTTGAATTCAATGTAACCTTTTCCATGTAAATTACCATTTTCAACTTTGTAAAATCTATGGAGTCTTGTCATTTATAGACTACCATCCTAATAAATAAAGTTGAGCTTTTATCCAATTGTTTCTACTCTTATTCACTTTAGCCAATAGTTTTAAATTTTATTATGGTCATTTTGAAATTAAATTTTTAAATCTAATCAAGTTTTCTTTAATATATAAAAGCAAGAACTTTTCCAAAATAAGTAACATCAATATCAACAACATTTCAGTAAGAAGCAAGTCCTTAAGTGTGAAGCATCTGAGGTTCCCCAAGCAGTAACTCTTCGGGTATCCCTAGTCATCAGTGTTTACTCATTTCCTCAATAGGGTGGTGTTGGCCCCAGCTAACGGATTCAGTTCCTTGGTGGAGTGTTTGTTCTCCGGTAGAGATTCTTTCTTGATCCCCAACTGAGTTTGTTGTGGCGTGTCCTTGTCCCCAACATAGTTTCGGCCATCCCCAACGGAGTTTCTTTTTCCTCAGCAGATAGATTGTCATCAAGAGATGTTTGATCTTTCCTCAGTAGATTGCCGCGGTGTCCCCACCGATCGTCATATCTTTGCTCCCAGTCAGATATTCCTCGTGGTTCTTGAGCAGCTTTTGATTTGTTCCCCAGTAGGGTTGTCTCCCATTTTTATGGTGTTGATCTAAAATTTCCTACATATTGGATTGTTTTTCCTCAACAGATCTCTTTCCTCAGCCATGATTTTTGTGGATTGACCGAGGATTGTACCTGTGGTTCAATTTCTTTGCGACACCTTTGTATCCTTCGTGATCGTTCTATCAGCATAATCACCATATATACATATACATGAACATTCATATAAATTCATGATTTTCATATTCAGCATCTTCATATTTTATTTGTTTGAGATTCTCATTCTTTGTTATAGAGGTACTTTATCCCCATACCAAATATGGTGTTTGTCCTCTTTCAATTGTAGAGTGTCAGCCCCTAAGCAGAAAAGACTTTAACCTTTCTTTGTTTCCCCACTGAGTTTGTATCCTCGTGGATGGTTGATCTTTCAGTTTCCTCTCCAGCAAACTTTCTGGATGAAATTACTCCCTTTGAGTTATGTCCTCATTGGGTTGAGTCTTGATTGGCCGTTTTCTTTCTAGCTCTTACCTTGATAGATATTTTGGTCCCTTAAGAATATATTACCCAGTAACTGGTAATATTCTTCTTAGTTTGCAGTTTGTTACTTCTTGCCCAATACCCGGCAAAAGTAACCTTTTTCTCTCCAGTAGAGTCCCCTTAAAGTATATCCTTGATATGTTCATCCTAAACGGTGACATATATCTTTCCTTCTTCACAGCGAGTCTATCCTTGATATGTTCACTTTAACCAGTGACGGGTATTCTCTTCTTTGGTATTCTACCCCAGTAAAAAGGTAGTTGTAATTCCTATTTTGGTTCCTCTGAGAGTTAATCCTTGATATGTTCACTTTAACCGGTGACCGATTTTCTCTTCTTTGGTATTCTATCCAGTAACTGATAGATGTAATTCCTATTATATCTCCTCATCAAAGTTTATCCTTGATATGTTCACTTTAACTAGTGACTGATTTTCTCTTTCTTTGGTATTCTATCTAGTAAATGGTAGATGTAATTCCTACTTTTATTCCCCCTTTCAGAGTCAATCCCTGATAAGTTCACTTTAACCGGTGACGAATTTTCTCTTTGATTGGTCTTCTACCCAGTAACCGGTAGTTGTAAATCCTACTTTGTCCCCTCGTAGAGTTTAATCCTTGATATGTTCATCCTAACCGATTTTCTCTCCGACGGTTTTCTATCCAATTTTTGATAGATGTAATTCCCTTTTGTGGATTCAGTGATTTTATCCTTGATATGTTCATCCTAACCGATGACGGGTATCCTCCTTGACATCCTCATGAAAGTTTATCCTTGATATGTTCATCTTAACCGATGAAAGATTTTCTTCCCTGTCGAGTTTATGCTTGATATGCTCATCCTAATCGATGACGGATACTCTCATCCTTGGTCTTCTGCCCAGTAACTGGTAGTTGTAAATCCTATTTTCAATAGTTTTTCCCCAGTAAGGCTATTCTTACCCAGTAATTGGTAATGAGTATTCCCTCCTGGAGATCCTCAGCGAGTCATCTTTGATATGTTCATCCTAACCGATGACAGATGTTCTCCCTGTCAGATCTTTATTATTTCCTATCCAGTAACAGGTAGTAGATAATAGATTTCTACTCCTCCTGTGTTGAAGTGTAATGCTTCCCCAGTCAAGTCGAGTGCGCATTTTCCTTATGTGAAATCGTGTTTTCCCGCTGCATGAATCGAATACTTCAGTTTTATCCTGACTTATTCGTGTCCCCTACAATTGCTATTGTTTCCCCGACTGAGACTTTCCATTTCATGTGGATTCCCTCGAGTTCCCCAGTAGTTCTAGTCATAGCCTGGCCTACGCATGACTCCTTTTATCCCCTCAGAGTCTCTGTCTCTCTAGGGAGTTTTCCTTATGGAATGCATTGTGCTCCTGCAGATTTTCGATCTCTCTGATTTCTTTTTCCTGTGTGGCAATATTTCCCCATAGAGCATTAACTTTTGCATTCACATCATATGCATCATGAGGTCTCTTGGGGTCCAAAATTCTTTTCTCTACGTTGTTATTTAAGCCCATTCTACTGAGTCAACATGAAAATTTTAACCTTCGCCTCCTCAGCTATAATATCCTTAAATAGGGCAGCTTCAAGACCCCAATTTTGACCCTAAGATCCCTCATGCATTTCCCTCATAAGCTTTAGCATTGGGATCATACCTTGGCATCCTCCTTACCCCTCTTTCATTGAGTTTGTTTTGGAAGGGATCACCAAGCACTTTGTGATTATATCATACTTGTATATTATCATTTTACGAACCAAAATACCAAAAATATGTATTTGTATCTATCTAACTCTTTTGTAGGTAAGGCATGATCTCCTTGATTCATTGATCACATCTAGGGTTTGAGACCCTCATGAACAAAGAGCACATTCAAGAATCAACTCAAGAGTGGTTATAAGCATCATATATGAGTCCCAATTTCTTCTAAATGTTATATTGATCAAGTTTGCTTCAAGAGTTTAAGGGTGATTTTCCTTGGAAACCCTAGTTTGACTAGGTATCTTAACTGACTTCTCCAACAAGCTATCTCACCAATTGATCAAATTTCTCAAGGGACACTTAAAATTTCATCATCTTATTCATATATGATCTACCATGAGTCAAGAAAGTCAAGAGAATTGGAAATTAGCAAGTTGGTTGATGGTGGTTGGCTAGATGAATTCATCTAATCAAAACTGGGTCTCCCTAGACCCTATCTCCTACAATTTTCACCATATGAAAATGATTACAAGAGAAAACATAATATAAATGACATTATAAACAACTTTCATGTTGAGACCTAGAGCTAGTTTTGCTTGGAAAAGCATTTTCTATGTTGAAACATTATAGGTCATTTTGTTTAAACCCTAATTTGAAAGTCAAATTTCCAAGGCCATAACTTGCTCAAATTTTATGAGATGAAATATTTCCAAGTTTCAAAATCAATTTGAATGTGTCTAATTCAAATTTGATGTTTGGAGTGGGAGCTAATTCAACTTCTTTGAACATGTGATATGAGGCTACATTATAGGTCACTTTTGACCTATACCATTGATCAAGTGAATTTGCCAAACTTCAAAAATGCATAACTCTATCATTTCCAATCCAAACTATATGAAATTGGTGACCATTTTTAATGTCTTTGAGATAGCTACAACTTTGATGAAGACATTGTTCTTATTTGAAGCTCCTATGAAAAGTTAAGAAAGGTTGAATATTGAGACATATGGCTTGACACTTAGAAAATTTTTGATATGTCAAATTTTTCCAAACTTCCACCTCAAATATCTCCAGGTTCCAAGCTCCAAATGAAAACGTGTTCAGCATCAAAGTTGTTCCTCTTGATCTCACCTTTCCAAAGAGATAAAATTCATGTATTTTGGATGACGAATGCATAGGTTGCGCATGGCTTAAACAGGCTGGTATCAAGTGGCATGGATCGAACTTCAAATGACAATGCTCAATTCCCTTGCAATCAATTCCATCTCCAATGCATCTGGAGTTCATTTTGGGCTTTCAAACAATCATTTCATGGGCCTATGCACGCCCATGCACCATGCTTTCATCATTTGTCAATTTTGGAAAGTAAAAGTGAATGTGCAAATATCATCCAATTCCCATATAAATACAGTTGCTTATGCTCAGAATTATCACACACACTGCGCCAACTTTGAATGTGCACAGAAAACCCTTCACATTAAGAGGATAAACTTGAAAAATTCAGTTGAATATTAGCTTGAATCTCCACTGTTTTGGAATTCATTTCTCCAAGAGTCCATAGATTCTAAGCCATTCCATTCCTTTTCTTCAAGCAATTGAAGTGGAGCAAAGCACGATTCAGAGCAAGATCTAGCAAACTCAGACCTCCATTGAAGGTAATTTGCAGAAAATTTGATCTTTTCGATTCTCCTTATTTCTTGCTCAATTCTCTTGATTACTGTGTTGGTTGAAGTCCTACTAATGTAGGCAAGGTATTTGAGTTGCTTTGAAGTCAAATCGAAGCAACTCAGATCATGAACCTCATTTTTCAATTCCACATATCTCTCAATATAGTTGGAGTTGGAAGAAATTGAGGTGATATTCGTGGTCAGTGATGTTTTCTCTTTAAAATCATGTCCCTGTTTGAAATTTTTGTGATGGTTCATGATGACCAGTTCGGCGAAGCTCGCCGAAGAAGACAAGCGGAGCGCTGGCTCCGGTGATGAGTTGTCTTTGGTCTAAACCGTGTGATCCATTTCTCATGTTATAATCTCAGTCGTTCCTTTTGATTAACACGTTTGTAGCGCAGTTGACTCATGTGTTGATGGAACGCGCATTGTGGATCATCAGATCTGCCACCTCAATTAATGAGGGAGATCTGATGATCCACGTATTTTAGCATTTACTGAATTTCCATTTAATTCCATTTTTTTCAATAATTCATAATAATCTTAATATTTATCCAAAAAAATGAGACTTTCACCAAAAAAATTCTAATATTTTTTTCTTTCATATTCTGAATTAAAATTATTTTTTGGATCATTATTAATATTTTTCATGAATTAATGGATTTTTTATTTTTTTTTAATTTCTTAAAAATATTTTTTAATGTCCAAAAATTATTAAATTTTTTATCCAAGGTCCTTTGACCTTGTTTGTCCTATGATAAATCACATGGCCATTTATTTGGTGTTTTGATGTGATTTTAGGATTTGGACAAAACATATTTGAATTTAATGCATTATTTTTATATTTTTAATTGAATAAATGCCATTTTAATTGTGTTGACCATTTGTATTGACTTATTTGAGTTTCTCATTTGTTGTTGGGCCTTGGTCAAGGTTGATTTGACTTTGTCAAGTTAATATTATTGGATTTAGGGGATTGATGGAATGTACATTCCATATCCCAAAATGAATGAATAATATTAATTTGGTAAAAGTCCTCCTTTGACCAGTTTGTGATCTCAGCCATCCCCTTCCCTATTCATCTAATTCCCCTTCTTCATCCATTCATTTCAATTGGCCAATGAAATCTCAAAGTCCTAATGCTAGTTGGTTGAAAGATTAAAATGAGTATGGATGAGATTAGGCCACACCTTTTGCCTATTTTTGTGTGTGGTATGCTTAATGAGCATAGTTCTTAATACTATGTGTCCAACATGCATTAACACCAAAAGTTCATTGCCCGACCTCAAATAGTTATGACTTCTACATAAGTCCAATTACGATTGCTTAACATAGCGCTAAATTTGTGACATAAAAGGCATAAGCATTCTAGTTAGTGAGATTGTAAGTCTCCCCTCTTCCATGCTATTCTGTGGAAACTTGACCTTATTTCCTTCCTTTGGAAAATGTTTTGGTTCAAGGATCCATTCTTTGGCAAGTGGGTTGAGTGTTCTCCAAAGAATGTCTTGAATCAAAAAGCAAAACAAAACTAACCATTAACTTTTAATTTCAAGCTTTTACTTTTAATGCAATTTACTTTTATTGTTCTATTATCATTTGTCATTGTACATATCATTCTAATTATTTATGTTTATGCAATTTTCACTTTGTCCCTTGGACCATATTGTGATATATACTTTGTTGCTTTGCTGTATTGATTGGTCGTTGACCATTAATGTACATAATAATAACAAAAACCCTAAAAGACATTTGAGTGGACTGTTGTTTTGATCTTGCCCAATTGGACTTAGAACTTAGGCAACATTCCTTTGCTAATGGACTTGGCCAATGCCAATTTGTTGAAGAATCAAGAACTTGCAAGTTTGAATTCATCTGATGCATCATTCTAGGCCTCTCCAGATTCATCTGTAACATTGATCATTGTTAAGCTGTTATGTTGAACCTGTGACTTGTGGAATTCATCTGTTACATGGACTATTTTGAAGAAGATCATTAAAGTGGATAAGCTTGGATGAGGCCATCTTTATTTGATGCCTTTGCTATTCAAGATTGATATAATTGTGTATTTGTATGTTGCTTTATTCTAAAAGTCCATGGGAATTCTGGGTTTCTATTGGCATACTTGTCTATTGGATTGCTCCCATTTGGTTAGATCTTTTCAACTTTAAACTTTTAAATTTTTGTGCATAGGGTAGTCTCTTCATCTCCCCCCACTTCTTTAATTTCAAAATCTCTCCCTCCATTTTTAAAAACCTTCTTTGTGTGAACTACTTTTGTTCTAAACTTTGTCCACTTTGCAAAAAGGTAGAAACTTTGGCCTTATGCCATTGCATTTTTAAACTCATTTTTTCTTAAATCAGACTTGTAAATTAACTTAACTATACTTGACTTAAACTTTCAAAAATCCAAAAATAACTAACTCATTCAAAACATTTTTAGGCCTTTGTGCCTTTCAAGCTTAATTTTTTTTAAAACCAACATACTCATTTTTAAATTTATACCACGAACTACGAGGTTTTGATCCCTCATTTATATGTTGATACGTAGGCACAAGATCGAAGGTCTAAAATAACTGAAGAAGTGTATGTACACCAACCTCCTGGTTTTGAAAATCATAAAAACCCATATTTCGTTTTCAAACTTAAGAAATCTTTGTATGGTCTAAAATAAGCTCCTAGAGCATGGTATGAAAGACTAAGCAATTTTATTTTAGAAAATGATTTTACCAGAGAGAAGGTTTTTATAACTATATTTCTTGTTGTTCAAATTTATTAGGATGATATCATATTTGGTTATGCTAATGCTACTTTGTGCAAGGAATTTGTTAAGTCAATGTAGAAAGAGCTTGAGATGAGTATGATGGGAGAACTCGAGTTCTTTATGGGTATCCAGATTAATGAAAGTCCATCAGAGTAAATATACCAAATAACTTCTGAAAAAGTTTGACATGTTTGAATGCAAGATATCAAAAAGTCTTATCCATAATACTTGTATTCTTGAGAAGGATGAGGTAAGCGCAAAGGTAGAGTTGTAAGACCCCAATTTTGATCCTAAGATCCCTCATGCAATTTCATCATAAGTATTGGCATTGGGATCATGCCTTGGCATCGTCCTTACCCCTCTTTCATTGGGTTTGTTTTGGGAGAGATCACCAAGAACTTTGTGATTATATCATACATGTATTTTATCATTCACTAACCAAAATACCAAAAATATGTCCTTGCGTTTCCCTAACTCTTTTGTAGGTAGGGCATGATCTCATAGATTCATCAAGTTCACATCTTGGGTTTGAGACCCTCATGAACAAAGAGCACAACCAAAAATTGATTCAAGAATAGTTATGAACATCATATATGAGTCCCAATGATCTCTACATGTTATATTGTTCAAGTCTTCTTCAAGAGATTGAGGGTGATTTTCCTTGGAAACCCTAGTTTGACTAGGTATCTTAAGTAACTTCTCTATCAAGCTATCTCACCAATTGATCAAATTTCTCAAGGGACACTTCAAAATTCAACATCTTATGCATATATAATCAACCATAAGCCTATAAAGTCAAGAGAATTGGAAGTTAGCAAGTTGGTTGATGGTGGTTGGCCAAATGAATTCATCTGATCAAAATTGGGTCTCCCTGGACCCTATCTCCTACAATTTTCACCATATTAAAATGATTACAAGAGAAAACTTACTCTAAATTACATTCTAAAAAACGTTCATGTTGAGACCTAGAGCTAGTTTTACTTGGAAAATCATTTTCTATGTTGAAACATTATAGGTCATTTTGTCTAAACCCTAATTTGAAAGTTAACTTCCCAAGGACATAACTTGCTCAATTTTTATGAGATGAAAGATTACCAAGTTTCACAGTAGATTTCAATGTGTATACTTCAGCTTTGATGTATGGAGGTGGAGCTAATTCAACTTCTTTAAACATGTGATATGAGGCTACATTATAGGTCACTATACCGTTGATCAAGTGATTTTTCCAAACTTGAAAAATGCATAACTCTATCATTTCAAATCCAAATGACATGAAATTGGTGACCATTTTTAAGGTATTTGAGAGAGCTATAACTTTTATGAAGACACGATTCTCATTTAAAGCTCCCATTAAAAGTTAAGCAAGGTGGAATATTGAGACATATGGCTTGACACTTAGAAAAAATTTGATATGTCAAAAATTTCCAAACTTCCACCTCGAATGTTTCCAAGTTCCAATATCCAAATGAAAAAGTTTTGAACATGAAAGTTGTTCCTCTTGATCTCACCTTTCCAAAGAGCTCAAATTCATTCATTTTGGACAAGAAATGCATAGCAAGCGCATGGCTTTAAGAGGGTGATATCACTTGGCATGGATCAAACTTTAAACATCAATGTGCATTTGCCTTGCAATCCAAGCTTACTTCAGAGCATCTGATCTTCACTTGTGGACCTCTAGCAATCATTTCATGGGCATATGCGCGCTCATGCACCATTGCATCACCATTTTCCAAAATTGGAAAGTGAATTAGAGTGTGCCATTATCAACCATTCTAGCTATAAATAGAGCTTCAATTACTCATAAATTCACACACAAGCGTGCCAGCTTTGATCCCCTATTTCAAACCCTAAATTCTCAAAGGATAAGCCTGATAAATTCTCTTGAATTTGAGCTTGAATCTCCACTATTTTGGAATTCAATTCTCCAAGAATCCATGGCTTCTAAACCATTCAATCCTTTTCCTACAAGCAAGTGGAGTGAGTCCAAGCACAAGCAAGATCAAGATCCATCGAATCCAGACCTATATTGAAGGTATTTTTTAGAAATTTTGAACTCTTCTATTCTCTCAAATTCTTGCTGAATTCTATTGATTCTTTGGTTGTCTGAAGTCCTACCAATGTAGGCAAGAAGATTGAGTTGCTTTGAGGCCAAATCGAAGCAACTCAGTTCATGTACCTCAAATTTCAATTTCATATATCTCTCAATATACTTGGAATTGGAGTGATTGGAGGTCAGATTCGAGCTCAGTGTCATATTTTCTTCAAGATCATGTCCTTGTTTTTTATTATGGTGATGGTTCATGGTGGACCAGTCCGGTGAGGTCCACCAGAGAAGATGACCGGAGCTGTGGCTCCGGCGATGAGTTAGCTAGCATGTGAACCACATGATCCATGTGTTTTGTTTTAGTCCAGGGCGTTGGTTTTGAATACCATATTTGCCATGCGTTGACTAAGGTACATGTGGAGCGTGCGCTAGGGACCATCAAATCTGCCACCTCAATTAATGAGGAATATCTGATGGTCCACGTAATTTAGATTTTATGAATTTTTATTTTAATTGCATTTTCTTCAATAATTCATATTAAATTCAATATTGATCCAAAAAATATGGGACTTTCACCAAAAAATTTCAAATATTTTTCTCTTTCATATTCTGAATTAAAATTATTTTTTGGATCATGTAACACCCCAAAATTTGCCCTCCTCATTCATGCATTCATTTTTAGGTCATTTAACATTTCACATTGCATTTCATCATTATCAATCAGAATTAGATACATTGCATTTCATCATGTCAATCGGGATTAGCTCCAAGAAGCTTGAACATCATCCAGGACACTTTGTGGGTTCTATTTAGATGATCAGTCAACACAAGGGAAAGACTTGAGTTACTTCCAACAGGTTTAAATGGGGTCTATTCGTCAGTCAAAACGTTAATCTTGAAGGAGCAAAAGTTTGTTCATGAGCTGTCATGCTCGCTAGGCAAGCAGAATGGGCCGCCTAGCGAGTCCCAAGAAAAGCCACCAGAATCACCTACGCTCAGAGGAATTTTTTGAACTGTCATGCTCGCTAGGCGAAGCCCACGTGTTTAAAAATAAATAAATAATAATAAATAAATAAATAAATAAATAAATAAAATATAATAGAAAATTTTTGGACTTGGGCCTCTCTCATTTGAGCCCACAGGTCCACAAAAATCAGGTTGTAAATTCAGAGTTTCAGTGAAACGAAAGGCCATTCTATTCCTATTACCCTGGCTGGGAAAAAGATAGTGAGAGAAGAGCTAACAGAGTTCAGAGCAACCTATAGAGACTGAAGGGAACTCATCTGCAAAGAACCAATTCCATCTCATATAAACCCTCAAATTGCTTTGCAAACCCAACCGGGCAATTCAAGTTCATTTGATCTCTCCAGTCAGGTTTTCCTTATTCCCATTACTTTATGCTTTTAATTTGAATGCTCTGAATGTATGAGGTATTATGCGTAAATTTTATACCCTTTTGATGCATGTGTTTGACAAGAGGTTTAGGCCTCCTACCCTTAGTTGCTTTTTGTGAGTTTTTTGTGAATTTTAATGGCATGATTCATGTGGTTACAAGAGGTTTAGGCCTCCTATCTTGTTTCTCTAACTTGTTTGTTGAGTTTTGTTTTGTGAGGGCTCACATGACTCTTGGAGAGATGACTTGCCTGGTGTTCCACTTATTTGTAGGGTACCACCTGGAGGTATATTTCCGATTACCTGTACTGACTCACTTTCTTTGATGGTGCTAGCTTGAGAGATCTCTGGGTTTCTTATCTCTTTATTTGTTGTTGCTTCGGATCTTTATCCGTGTGGTAGATCTGTTCACCCCTTTTATCTTTCCCGCATTTTACTACTTTTTGCCTAAAGACCTCCGTGAAGAGTCAATTGACGGATAAAAGGGATCAATAGTCAATCCCCCGTTATTCAGTGCGTCGTTCTTTAAGATCACACTACGTGTCGATGCTTCAGAACAAAAACCCTAGATCTTTTGTCCAGTCAGTCAGTGGAGAGGGTTCCACCTTTCTGAACCCCCACTTTTTGTCATGAGCTCACCCTGTCCAGGGGTAAGAGCTTTAAGGTCTTATCTTCATTACCCCTTTTGCATGAGTGTTCCTAAACACCAACAACTCATTGATTTTTCTTCTCCTAAGAACACGTTATCTCCTTCTACTACAGGCGAGTAAGTCTCCAAAGGTCGAGCATCCGATAGATTGCGTAGTAACGTCGTTCACCCCAAAACACAACCCTTAACCTGTAGTTAGTCGAACTACGGCTTGCTCTGATTCTCATTCCAGATGAGTAACGTAGGCATAAGACGCGATGTCTTAGCGAGCACACTCCCCTAACCCTTAGGCAGCCGAGCTACGAAGACTCTGATTCTCATATTCAGATGGGATACGTATGCAGTGGATGCGACATCCGTGCGAGTCATTTCCTTTTGACCCTTTTTTTCAGTAAATAGTACATTAGATAAACCCACACCCTTTAGACAAGAACTACAAGAGTGGATCCTGTAGAGTACTACGGATGCGTAGGGGTGCTAATACCTTCCCTTCGCATAATCGACTCCCGAACCCAAGATTTGGTTGCGAGACCTTGTCTTTTCCTTTCCTTTTTCCAGGTTTACTTCGAGCGTTTCCTTTCCCTCCTTTTGGATAAATAACGCATGGTGGTGACTCTTCTATCATTTCCTTTTTCGCCGGTTGTTTTTTTTCGCAGGTAGGTTGCGACAGATCATTATTAATATTTTTCATGAATTAATTGATTTTGAATTTGTTTTTAATTATTTAAAAATACTTTTAAATGTCCAAAAATTATGAATTTTTTTCTCCAAGGTCCTTTGACCTTGTTTGACCTATGATAAATCTCAATGCCATTTCTTTGGTGTTTTGATGAGATTTTAGGAATTGGACAAAACATATTTGATTTAAATGCACTATTTTATTATTTTTAATTGAATAAATGACAATTAAATTTGGTTGACCATTTGTATTAACTTGTATGAATTTGCTTATTGTTGTTGGGCCTTGGTCAAGTATTATTTGACTTTGTCAAGTTAATATCATTGGATTTAGGGGATTGATGGAATGTACATTCCATCTCCCAAAATGAATGAATGATATTAATTTAATAAAAGTCCTCCTTTCACCAATTTGTGATCTCATTCATCCCCTTCCCACTTCATCTCATTCCTCTTTTTAATTCATTCATTTCATTTGGCCTATGACATCTCAAAGTCCTAATGCTAGTGGATTGAAAAATTGACATGAGTATGGATGAGATTAGGCCGTGGCTTTTGCATATTGTTTTTATGTGTGGCATGTTTCATGAGCATAGTCCATTATATTATCTCTCTAACATGCATTAAAACAAAAATTCTATTGCCCGACCTCAAATAGAGTTGACTTCTACATAAGTCTAATTACGATTGCTTAACATAACGCTAAATTTGTGACATAAAAGGCATAAGCATTCTAGTTAGTGAGATTGTAAGTCTCCCCTCTTTCATGGTATTGTGTGGAAACTTGGCATTCTTTCCTTCCTTTGGAAGATGTTTTGGTTCAAGGATCCATGCTTGTGATAAGTGGGTTGAGTGTTCTCCAAAGAATGTCTTGAAATGAAAAGCAAAACAAAATTAACTCCTAACCTACTAACTACTAACCTTTAATTTCATGCTTTTACTTTAATGCAATTTACTTGTAGCACTCTATTTCATTTGCCATTGTTCATATCATTCTAATTGTTTATGTTAATGTAATTTTCACTTTGTCCATTTGGACCATATTGTGTGATATATTTTGTTTGTGTTACTTTGCTTATTTGTGTGGTCTTTGGCCATTAATGTACATAATAATAACAAAAACCCTAAAAAACGTTTAAGTGGACTTTTGGCTTCATCTTGGACAAATGGACCTAGAATCTAGGAAACCTCCTAAGCTAAAGGACTTGGACAATGCCAACTTGTTGAAGAACCAAGTGCTTGCAATTTGAAATTCATCTGATACATCTTTGAAGATCTCTCTAAGATTCATCTGCAACATGATTATTGTGAAGCTGTTATTTTGAACCTGTGCCTCGTGGAATTCATCTGTTGCATGGGCTATTTTGAAGAAGATCATGGAATGGATAAGCTTGGATAAGGCCATCTTTATTTGATGCCTTGCTCTTCAAGATAATAAATTGTGCATTTGTATGTTGCTTGATTCTAAAAGTCCAAGGGAATTCTGGGTTTCTATTGACATTTTTGTCTATTGGATTGCTACCCATTTGGTCAGATCTTTTCAACTCTAAACTTTTAATTTCAAAATCTCTCCCTCTATTTTCAAAACTTTCTTTGTGTGAACTAGTTTTTTTCTAAACTTTGACCACTTTTGCAAAAAGATAGAAACTTTGGCCTTATGCCATTGCATTTTCAAACTTATTTTCTTAAATCAAACTTGTGAATAAACTTAACTATACTTGACCTAAACTTTCAAAAATCCAAAAAGAACTAACTCATTCAAACCATTTTTAGGCCTTTGTGCCTCCCAAACTTAAAATTTTGTCAAAAATAATGCATCCACCTTGAAATTTGTATCACAAACTACAAAGTTCTCTCATTTTTATGTTGGTAAGTAGGCACAAGTCCGAAGGGCTTGTCAAACACAAAAAATATAATTAATGAATTCTTTTCTCATCCCCCAATTCTATTTGTTTGTAAACATCACTTTGTACAAAATACATATGCATACAAAAAGGGCTCCCTAGGAGTACCTAGGACACTTTGGATGCTAACACCTTCCCTCTGTGTAACCAACCCCCTTACCTGTAATCTCTGACTTTTATTAGTTTTTATTTGAAAACTTCTTATTTTTGGGTTTTGTCGTACTTTTTCCCTTTTCCCTTTGGAAACAATAAAAGCGCGGTGGCGACTCTTGTTAATTGATCTCTAGCTTGTCAATAGCTTGATGATCATGAATTTCCCGCTACAGAAATTAAGAGGCGACTCAGCTGGGGAGTAGTATCCAGTGGGTTTGGCCTACTTTTTGTGTGTATATTTGTATATATGTGATGTTTGTATATATGTGATGTTTGTATATATGTATGTGGTGAGATAAGTTCTAACCCAAACTTAAGTGCAATTTAGATAGGAGGATGGTATAGTCATGTTCGACTTGTGCGGAGTAGTGCTTAACAAGTTGGCTTGAGATCCATCTGCTTAGTGGAGACTCCTTTGGATTTGGAAATGTCACACACGTATTTGTGGTTAGACATTACTATTTCTAATTGGGTCTAAGAAGCTAAGGACCTTAGAACATTTAACCCATCTTGGCCTATTTAGGACGTAGTGTGGAAACTGTTCAAGTGTAGACTTAATAACAATTATTACGTGATACTACACTCAGATGAGTTTCTCTTGAGAATATTATGGGTCGATGAGTCAGTCATCTTAACCTGTAATATCCGATAGATGGAATTAAGAGTCTGGGAACTTTTTAGAACATGATCTACAAGTTTTATCCTTAGTTCACTCCTTTGGGATGGTTCTTACCCAGACTCCATGCTCTTGACTTGCAACAAACCCTTGATTCTTGGTTGATCTAATCAAGTCTTATCAATATCAATGGAACTTGGGTGTTGATAAGGTGTAAACCATAATCCACTAAAATGGATGATTGATCTTGACAATGACTTAATTCATCCCTTGACCTTTGTTTTCCTTGTGTGTGATCCCTTATTTTTTATTGTTGCATTCATGCATTCATGCGCATCATAAAATCCTCACACAAAATTTTCAAGGAATTAAGGTATCATTTGCTAATACTTTAGACCGTGGATTGTGGACGAAGGAACACTAACAAGTAGAGTTTCAGATGTCCAGATTTGAAAGAGTTAAGGAAGCTATCATCTTTTGTATTAGATCCCTTGGACTTCAAACAACATCATGGGAAGCTTCTGTCCTTAAGGACTTTAGAACATTTAACCCAAATCCTAAAATCACATTAAAACACCAAATAAATGGCCATGTGATTTATCATAGGTCAAACAAGGTCAAAGGACTTTGGATAAAAAAATTCATAATTTTTGGACATTTAAAAATATTTTTAAACAATTAAAAACAAATGAAAAATTAATTAATTCATGAAAAATATTAATAATGATCCAAAAAAGAATTTTAGTTCAGAATATGAAAGAGAAAAATATAAGAATTTTTTTGGTGAAAGTCTCATATTTTTTGGATCAATATTAAAATTATTATGAATTATTGAAAAAAATGGAATTAAATGGAAATTCAGAAAATGGTAAAATACGTGGACCATCAGATCTCCCTCATTAATTGAGGTGGCAGATCTGATGATCTACAGCGCGTGTTCCACCAACACGTGAGTCAACTGCGCTGCAAACGTGTTAATCAAAAGGAACGACTGAGATTATAACATGAGAAATGGATCATGCAGTTTAGACCAAAGACAACTCATCACCGGAGCCAGAGCTCCGGTTGTCTTCTCCGGTGAGCTTCGCCGGACTGGTCATCCTGAACCATCACCAAAATTTCAAACAGGGACAAGATTTTAAATAGAAAACATCATTGAGCACGAATATCACCTCCATTTCTTCTAATTCCAACTATATTGAGAGATATGTGGAATTGTAAAATGAGGTTCATGATCTGAGTTGCTTTGATTTGACCTCAAAGCAACTCAAACACCTTGCCTACATTGGTAGGACTTCAGCCAACACAATAATCAAGAGAATTGAGAAAGAAACTTGGAGAATCGAAGAGATCAAATTTTCTGCAATTTACCTTCAATGGAGGTCTGAGCTTGCTAGATCTTGATCTGAATCGTGCTATTCTCCACTTCAATTGCTTGCAGAAAAGGAATGGAATGGCTTAGAATCAATGGACTCCTGAAGAATTAAATTCCAAAACAGTGGAAATTCAAGCTCAAATTCAATTGAATTTTTCAGGTTTATCCTCTTAATGTGAAAGGGTTTTCTGTGGGGACTCAAAGTTGGCGCAGATTGTGTGATAATAGCGGAATTAGATGATATTTGCACATTCACTTTTACTTTCCAAAATTGGCAAATGATGAAAGCATTGTGCATGGGCGCGCATAGGGCCATGAAATGATTGTTTGAAAGTCCAAAATGAAGTTCAGAGGCATTGGGGATGGATTGGATTGAAAGGCAATTGAGCATTGTCATTTGATGTTTGATCCATGCAACTTGATACCATCCTGTTTAAGCCATGCGCAGCCTATGCATTCCTCATTCAAAATTCATGAACTTTATTTATTTGGAAAAGTGAGATCAAGAGGAACAAGTTTGATGATGAACATTTTTTCATTTGGATCTTGGAACTTTGAGATATTTGAGGTGGAAGTTTGGAAAATTTTGACATATCAAAATTTTTCTAAGTGTCAAGCCATATGTCTTAATATTCCATCTTGCTTAACTTTTTATAAGAGCTTCAAATGAGAAATGTGTCTTCATAAAAGTTGTATCTCAGTCAAAGACATTAAAAATGGTCACCAATTTCATGTCATTTGAATTTTAAATGATAGAGTTATGCATTTTTGAAGTTTGGCAAAATCACTTGATCAATGGTATAGGTCAAAAGTGACCTATAATGTAGCCTCATATCACATGTTCAAAGAACTTGAATTAGATCCCACTCCAAACATAAAAGTTGAAGTAGACACATTGAAATGGATTTTGCAACTTGTAAATGTTTCATCTCATAAAAATTGAGCAAGTTATGGCCTTCGGAAGTTGACTTTCAAATTAGGGTTTAGACAAAATGACCTGTAATGTTTCAACATAGAAAATGATTTTTCAAGCAAAACTAGCTCTAGGTATCAACATGAAAGTTGTTTATAATGTCATTTAGAGTAAGATTTCTCTTGGAATAATTTTCATATGGTGAAAATTATAGGATATAGGGTCTAGGGAGACCCAGTTTTGGTCAGATGAATTCATCTGGCCAACCACCATCAACCAACCTGCTAACTTCCAATTCTCTTGAGTTTATTAACTCATGGTAGATCATATATGAATAAGATGATGAAATTTGAAGTGTCCCTTGAGAAATTTAATCAATTGGTGAGATAGCTTGTTGGAGAAGTCACTTAAGATACCTAGTCAAACTAGGGTTTCCAAGGCAAATCACCCTCAAAATAGATGTGATCTTAGTTCATGAGGGTCTCAAACCTAGATGTGATCAATGAATCAATGAGATCATGCCCTACCTACAAAAGAGTTAGATAGATACAAAGACATATTTTTGGTCAAAATTGGGGTCTTACAGCTGCCCTTATTTAAGGACATTCTAACTGAGGAGGCGAAGGTTAAAATCTTCATTTCGACTCAGTAGAATGGGCTTAAATAACAACATAGAGAAACGAATTTTGGTCCCTAAGAGACGTCATGATGCATATGATGCGAATGCAAAAGTTAATGCTCTGTGGGGAAATATTCCCACAAAGGAAAAAGAAATCAAAGAGACCGACAATCCGGAGGAGAACAATGCATTCAATAAGGAAAACTCCCTGGGGAGACAAAGACTCTAAGGGGATAAAAGGAGTCATGTATAGGCCAGGCTACGACTTAGAACTACTAGGGAACTCGAGGGAATCCACATGAAATGGAAAGACTCAGTCGGGGAAACAACAACAACTGCAGGGGACACAAATAAGTTAGGATAAAACTGAAGTATCTGATTCAGGCAGGGGGAAAACACGATTTCACATAAGGAAAACATGCACTCGACTCGACTGGGGAAGTGTTACACTTCAACACAGGAGGAGTAAAAATCTATTATCTACTACCTGTTACTTGATAGGAAGATAATAAAGATCTGACAGGGAGAACATCCATCATCGGTTAGGATGAACATATCAAGGATGACTCGCTGAGGATCGCCAGGAGGGAATACTCATTACCGGTTACTAGGTAAGAATAGCCTTGCTGGGGAAAAACTGCTGAAAATAGGATTTACAACTACCAGTTATTGGGCAAAAGACCAAGGATGAAAGTATCCGTCATCGATTAGCATGAGTGTATCAAGGATAAACTCGACAGGGGAGAAAATCCGTCATCGGTTAGGATGAACATATCAAGGATATACTTTCCTGGGGATGTCAAGGAGGATACCCGTCATCGGTTAGGATTAACATATCAAGGATAAACTCGCTGAATCCACAAAAGGGAATTACATCTATTGAAAATTGGATAGAAAACCGTCGGAGAGAATATCCTTCATCCGTTAGGATGAACATACCAAGGTTTAAACTCTGCGAGGGGACAACGTAGGATTTACAACTACCGGTTACTGGGTAGAAGACCAATCAAAGAGAAAATCCGTCACCGGTTAAAGTGAACATATCAAGGATTGAATCTGAAAGGGGGAACAAAGTAGGAATTACATCTATCAGTTACTGGATAGAATACCAAAGAAAGAGAAAATTCGTCACTGGTTAAAGTGAACATATCAAGGATAGACACTGATAAAGAGATAAAATAGGGATTATATCTATCAGTTACTGGATAAAATACCAAAGAAGAGAAAATTCGTCACCGGTTAAAGTGAACATATCAAGGATTAACTCTCAGAGGAACCAAAATAGGAATTACAACTACCTTTTTATTGGGGTAGAATACCAAAGAAGAGAATATCCATCACTGATTAAAGTGAACATATCAAGGATAGACTCGCTACGGGGGAAGGAAAGATATCCGTCACCGGTTAGGATAAACATATCAAGGATATACTTTCAGGGGACTCTACTGGAGAGAAAAAGGGTACTTTTGCCGGGTATTGGGCAAGAAGTAACAAACTGCAAACTAAGAAGAATATTACCAGTTACTGGGTAATATATTCTTAGGGGACCAGAATATCTATCTAGGTAAGAGCTAGAAAGAAAACGGTCAATCAAGACTCAACCCAATGAGGACATAACTCAGGGGGAGTAATTCCACCAAGAAAATTTGCTGGAGAGGAAACTGAAAGATCAATCATCCACGAGGATACAAACTCAGTGGGGAAACAGAGAAAGGCTAAAGTCTTTTCTGCTTAGGGGCTGACACTCTACAATTGAAAGAGGGCAAACACCAGATTTGGTATGGGGATAAAGTACCGCCATAACAGAGAATGAGAATCTCAAACAAATCAAATATGAAGATGCAGGATATGCAAATCATGAATTTATATGAATGTTTATGTATATGTATATATGGTGATTATGCTGACAGAATGATCACGAAGGATACAGAGGTGTCGCAAAGAAATTGAACCACCAGTACAATCCTCGGTCAATCCACAATACTCATGGAGGCAAACTGCTAGAGAACAGAGAGATCAACAACCCAAAGGCTCAACCCTGGCTGAGGAAAGAGATCTGCTGAGGAAAAACAATCCAATCTGTAGGGAATTTTAGGTCAACACCATAAAAATGGGAGAAAACCCTATTAGGGAACAAATCAAAAGCTGCTCAAGAACCAGGAGGAAACTCTGAATGGGAGCAAAGATACGACGATCGGTGGGGACACCTAGGCGATCTACTGGGGAAAGATCAAACATCTCCTGATGATGATCTATCTGCTGAGGAAAAATAAACTCCGCTGGGGAAGGCCGAAACTCTGGCAAGGACACGCCACAACCAACTCTGTCGGGGGTCAAGAAAGAATCTCTACTGAAGAACAAACACTCCACCGAGGAACTGAATCTGTTAGCTGGGGCCAACAACACCCTATTGAGGAAATGAGTCAACACTGATGACTAGGGATACCCGAAGAGTTACTGCTTTGGGAACCTCAGATGCTTCACACTTAAGGACTTGCTTCTTACTGAAATGATGTTGATATTACTGTTACTTGTTTTGGAAAAGTTCTTGCTTTTATATATTAAAGAAAACTTGATTCGATTTAAAGATTTAATTTCAAAATGATCATAATAAAATTTAAAACTATTGGGTGAAGTGAATAAAAGTAGAAACAGTTGGATAAAAGCTCAACTTTATTCACTACGATGGTAGTCTGTAAATGACAAGACTCCATAGATTTTACAAAGTTGAAAATGGTAATTTACATGGAAAAGGTTACATTGAATACAAATGATCCTTAATCCCTCTACCAATTCTTGATATCCACTGTGCTCTTGACCGCCATTGGAGATGAACCGATGTCAACCCTTGTGCTTAAACAAGTTTTCAAAATCACTAAAGATCAGCAGAATGCAGTTACTTGCCATAATCCCTAATTTTTGCATAAGTTTCCCCAAGGTCGGGTACTCAACTTATCGGGAAATTATTTCTGTTTTTATGTCTCTAATTTTTTCCTGGATTGCCCTTTCGGGTTTTCAATCCACCGAGACGCTCATTTATGCCTAAGTCGCCCTTTCAGGTTTTCAACTTAGCGACCTGTTCTTTTCTTTTTAGGCGAAGTATTTCTTGACTACATCTCCATTCACAGGACGAGTGAACTCTTCACCATCCATAGTTGTAAGAATCAATGCACCGCCTGAAAGGGCTCTCTTGACAACATATGGGCCTTCCTAATTGGGAGTCCATTTTCCTCTGGAATCTGGTTTGAACGATAAAATCTTCTTGAGCACAAGGTCACCTTCTCTGAACACTCGAGGTTTGACCTTCTTATCAAAAGCTTTCTTCATCCTCTACTGATATAACTATCCATGACACATGGCAGTCAATCTTTTTTCTTCAATTAAATTCAACTGATCAAACCTGGTCTGGCACCATTCAGCTTTAGTCAACTTGGCTTCTATGAGCACACGCAACGAAGGAATCTCAACCTCTATGGGGAGCACTGCTTCCATACCATACACAAGAGAAAAAGGGGGTTCCCCTATTGAACTGCGAACGGATGTACGATACCCATGCAAAGCAAAAGGGATAATCTTCTGGATAATCTTCTTGATGTTCTTGTTCGCAGCTTCAACAACCCCATTCATCTTGGGTCTGTAGGGAGAAGAATTTTGATGTGCAATCTTGAAGTCTTTGCAAAGAGCTTCCACCATATTGTTATTCAAGTTTGATCCATTATCAGTAATGATCTTACTTGGCACACCATAAAGGCATATGATCTGATTCTTGATAAACCTTACAACAACTTGCTTGGTTACATTTGCATACGATGCCACTTCAACCCATTTTGTGAAGTAGTCAATTTCCACCAAAATGAAACGGTGTTCATTCGAAGCTTTGGGCTCAATCATCCCAATCATATCAATTCCCCACATGGAGAAGGGCCATGGGAAAGAGATAACATTCAATATTGTCAGAGGAACATGAATCTTATCAGCATAAGTTTGACACATGTGGCACTTCTTCAAGAACTTGCAACAATCAGATTCCATTGTCAGCCAATAGTAACCTGCTCGCAACATCTTCTTCGCCATTGCATGTACATTGGAATGAGTACCAAAGGAACCTTCATGCACTTCGGTCATCAACAAGTCTGCTTCGTGTCTATCCACGCATCTGAGCAAAACCATGTCGAAGTTTCTCTTGTATAGTATATCACCATTCAAGTAGAAATTACCGGCTAATCTTCTCAAAGTCTTCTTATCTTTCAAAGATGCCCCAGGCGGGTAAATCTGACTTTGGAGGAAACACTTGATGTCGTAATACCACGGCTTCTCGTCTTTGATTTCTTTAACAGCAAACACACGAGCTGGCCTATCAAGAAGCATCACAGACAAATTGGGAACTTCATTCCAATACTTCAATATGATAATTGATGCCAACGTTGCAAGAGCATCTGCCATCCGGTTTTCATCTCGAGGGATATAATGAAATTCAACCTTTGTAAAGAAAGTTGAAATCCTCCTCGCATAGTCTCTATATGGTATCAAACCGGGTTGATTCGTCTCCCATTCTCCTTTGATTTGATTCACAACCAAAGCCGAATCACCAAAGACATCCAAATACTTGATTCTGAGATTCATGGCCTCTTCAAGCCCCATAATGCAGGCTTCATATTCTGCCATGTTGTTTGTACACTTGAAAGTCAATCTGGCTGTAAATGGTAGATGCGTGCCTTAAGGAGTAATGATCACTGCCCCAATTCTATTTCCATATTGATTAACAGCTCCATCAAATACCATGCCCCAACGGGAACTAGGTTTTGGCCCTTCTTCTAGCAATGGTTCATCACAATCTTTCATTTTCAAGTAAAAAATCTCTTCATCAGGAAAGTCATACTGTACTGACTGATAATCTTTAATTGGTTGGTCAGCCAAATGGTCAGCCAAGATACTACCTTTGATTGCTTTCTGAGATCGGTATTCGATATCATACTCTGATAACAACATCTACCAACACGCAATTCTCCCAGTTAAAGTAGGTTTCTAAAATATATACTTGATTGGATCCATTTTGGATATCAACCAAGTGGTATGATTCAATAGCCCAAGCCAATGTGCAACAAGTCTTCTCCAGCATTGAATACCGAGTCTCACAGTCGGTGAACTTCTTACTGAGGTAGTAGATTGCAAATTCTTTCTTCCTAGTCTCATCTTGATGACCAAGAACACAATCTATACTATCTTCTAGCACAGTCAAATACATGATCAACGGTCTTCCTTCGACAGGTGGCGACAAAATCGGAGGTTCAAGCAAATATTCCTTGATACTATCAAAAGCTTTCTGGCGGTCTTTGGTCCAATCACAAGACTGATTTTTCCAAAGAAGCTTGAATATAGGTGCACATGTGGCAGTCATGTGGGAAATAAATCTGGAAATATAATTCAAGCAGCCGAGAAAACCTTTGACTTGCTTCTTAGTTTTGGGCGCAGGCATCTCTTATATTGCTTTGACCTTGGCAGGATCAACTTCAATACCCTTCTCGCTGATAACAAAGCCCAACAACTTACCAAAACGAACACCAAAAGTACACTTATTGGGATTCAAGCGGAGTTTATACTTCCTCAAACACTGGAATAGCTTCAAAAAACGCTCAACATGTTCTTCTTTATCAATCGATTTAGAAATCATGGCATCGACATAAACCTCAATCTCTTTATGCATCATATCATGAAAAAAAGTAGCCATTGCTCTCTGGTAAGTTGCACCAGCATTCTTTAGACCGAAAGGCATCACTCTATAACAGAATGTTCCCTAGGGTGTAAGGAATGTGGTCTTCTCCATATCCTCGGGTTCCATCTTAATCTGATTATATCCAGAAAATCCATCCATAAACAAAAAGACTTTGAATTTAGCAGTATTGTCTACCAACATATCGATGTATGGCAGAGGGAAATCATCTTTCGAATTGGCTTTATTCAAATCTCTATAGTCAACACACATGCGGACGTTTCCATTTTTCTTCGGTACAGGCACAATATTGGCCACCCATTATGGATACTCAGCAGTCACAAGGAAACCGACATCAATCTACTTCTGAACTTCCTCTTAGATCTTCACAGCCATATCAGGATGCGTTCTTCTCAACTTCTGCTTAGCTGGTGTGCATTTTGGCTTCAACGTCAATCTATGCTCCACAATATCAGAATCCAACCTAGGCATGTCTTGATAGGACCAAGCAAACACATCCGAATACTCTCAAAGAAGATCAATCAACCCTTTCTTAGCATCTGGACACAGTAGAGACCTGTAGCGGTGTATTCGTCACTTTATGATTTATTAATTAAATCAAAAGCAAAGCATATAAAGAATCGAGTCACCACCGCACTTTTATTTATCCAAAGGATTGGCTAAAAAGCGAACAAAAGCCTAAGAAGTTTTACACATAGAAAACTAATGAAAAGATCAGAGAATCTGGGTAAGGGGTAAATTACGCAATGGGAAGGTGTTAGGCACCCAAAACGTCCTAGGTACTCCTAGGGAGCCCTTTTCACAATTGTTGTATGAAATGTTATTTGTTATGAAATATTTATTGTGCAAACATGAATGGGATGATGAGGAAAGAATATACAATTTTTATTGTTTTTGTGTTTGAACGGATGAACCCGTTGCCTACGTACCTTCCATCAAAGGTAAGGATCAAAACGCCGTAGTTCGGCTAAAAGATTTCCAAAAATTAGTGAATTCATTTTAAAACACAAGACCTAAGGTTTTTCATTACCAATGGGAGAAAACTCAACCATGATCAACAATCCACCATGCGAGGACGGCTTCAACATACTAGTGAGGGGTTAACCCTATAATAAGTATGGAAGACTTACAATCAACTCACTAAGGATAAGGTAAGATTTACATCAACCACTATGGTAATTGAAACCTATGGCTAATGTATGAAAAATTAACAAGAATGGACAAAGCCATCAAAACAATTGAATGAGTGAAGTTAATTGATTATGAGTATTGACAAAATATGGTCAAAGTATGATTATGATTCAATTCAGAAAGAAGTATTAACAAAAAGTGAATTTTGAAAAATCAAGGACTTAAGGTCCAGGTTTCTAATTTGAAAAGACATGAAGATGTTTGCACAACATTTATTTCAAGTTTTGAAAGCAACATGTGAAAAGGGGTTTTGGAACAAAGAGGGTGAAATGGGTAGTGGAGTGTAAAACTTCTCAGAAAGTTCACTTCTTGAAATCATATAGAAGATGATTCAAGGGTGTCCTTTGGAATAGGCAACAAACGAACAATAACAAGTAAGCAGAACAAAATGGATATCGGAAGCCAATTACTGGACTTATACCAATGTCACTGACACAAAAGAACGGATACCGGATGCCAATCTATCTGGACTTATACCAATCTCCTAAAACAAAACAATGATACCAGATGCCAATTGCTGGTCTTATACTAGTCTCACAAAGGAAAACAAAACTTGGATATCAGATGCCAATAACTGGTCTTACTCTAATCTCCCAAAACAGAACAAGACATGGATGTCAGATGCCAATCTATTTGGACTTATACTAACCTTCAACAGATGATCATGGGAAACAAATGCCAACAACATGGGCTTACAATTGAATCCTCACATACAACAACAAACACAAGAAATAAGCAAAGAGGACATAAGTGGCCAATGAAATGGTCTTACACTCAATCCCTTCCAAATCATAGGAACAAAGGCCAATTAATGGACTTACAGTTGATTCCTCAAAGGGAAAACCAAAGAAGGTCACAAAGATATGAAATGATGATCATGCAATAATGAGCAATTAATGATGATAAATGCACAAAGGCACACAAGCAAGCATGTACAGATGAATCAATCAATCAAGCAAGCAAGTCAAATAGCACCCACTATATACAAGCAATTAGGCTCAAGCAAGGGTTAGACTTTAAAGTCAACTGGAATGGGGTAAGTGTTGCTCTTAACCTTAACATTGAGGATTAAGGTGAAGCAGATGAAAGGATATGAGGGGTGTGCCTCATGACTCTTATCCCTGGTCAGGGAGAGTTTCAAATATCAGAAGGTGTGGGAGTTCAGAAAGTTGGAACTCTCTCCACAATTATTGACTCTATAGATCTTGGGTTAAGATCCACAATGCATCAACATGTAATGTGAGCAAAGGGATGACACACAGAATAGTAGGAGATGGACTACAGATCTCTTTCATCTACCAATTGCCTTATCAAAGGACTTTTCCTGCTTGGGGACAAAGATAAACACACAAGAACATGGCCTCTTAAGGAGGACTTCAGACAGGTGCCTGGCCAAGTAACAGGCCAGGTCTTCCAGACTACATGAAGAAAAGAGATTCTACCTCAATGCTTAAGCTATCAAGCAAAGCAATAACAAGTTCACAATGAACTATAGCGACTAAGGTACCTGAAAACAATCCAACTCAGTCAGTATTCAAGTCAAAAAGTCAAAAAGTCAAAACAGACAGTTAAGAATCAACAGTTAACAGACATAGTCAACAAACAAGCACCAATGTGCAAAGCACAAGCTCAACTCAAATGAGCTACAAGCCACCTACAAAACAAATCATGTTAGCCAACATAAACCAAATGAACCAATCAATCAAGTGAATCAATCTAATTGTGACCACATGCTTCCTTAACCTGAAAATCAAACTCAAACATGAGAAGCAAACCTCTAGGACAAGTCCTAGGGTAAAAGAGGGAGAAATAATTCAAAACAGAACATGAAAATTGACAAGAATCAAGCTCAACCAATTACGAATAAAATCCAGAAGGCCTCATGTCAAAATCATACACCAATTTCATTTTACAACTCAAATGAGACAAAGTATGCAAGTTGGAATCACATTGGCACAACAGAATGGACACAAGCATATTAATTCCAAAATGGCTCAATAAATCTCAATAAAAATCAGGTCTAAACAGAACATATCAAAGGATCAACACACCAAAAATCATGGCATTTGGACAAGTATAAGCATGTCAATGAAAATCACTAAGTCATGGTATGCAAAAACAAGCTCAAAGGAGGCCACAAATGATACATCAACTTAAGGCAATCCTAAAACAGAAATGACATAAGATAAATGACCTAAACCAAAGCCAAGACACGCTTCAACATGTTGAGAATCAATGTACAAAATTTCAAGCTCATACAATAAAGCATAAGAATTTCACAAATCATGAAAGTTCATCACTCTACAAAAGTTCAAACATGGTAAGCCAGAAGAGAAAATCTCAAACAAATTGGAAATGGATCCAAAAATTCTACAAAAATCATGCTCAAACCTAACATCCAGAGGTATCATCATGAAAAAATTCAGAACAATTGGCAATAAAATGGCCTGGAAAATAAAATCAGCAACATGAACAAGAAATGGTGTGACACACATTGTCACACCTCCAATAATCACATCATAACTCAACATCCAGACATGAAAAAATTAGAAACTCTATACCAAAAGATCAATCAAAGTGTCTAGATTATGCATGTAAAATTTCAGCTTCATTGGATCAACCATCATCATTTCACAAATGGAAAAGCAAGCAAGGTGCAAAATAGCATACATGTACAAAAACTCTAGACAAAATTAAATCCAGGCCAGGCACAACTTTGATTATCATGCTGATAAAAAACTAGAGGAAAATATAAAACCATTGCAAAAATCGCCATGTCATTTGGATCATTTTTTGATTTGATATGAATTTTTGAAGTTTGGAAAACAATGCATATGGAAATTGGAGGGAAAGATTAAATGGATTTAAGTTTGAAAATATGCTGCAGGTGATAAGCGTATGGTGCATGGTGATACGCGTATGGTGCGCGTGATGCTCAGTGATATGCGTATGGCGCACAGTGATACGCGTATGATGCACTGTGATACGCGTATGGCGCACAGTGATACGCGTATGGCCAGTGGTGGTTTCCACCATCTTCTTCGCGAAGACGGCGGAGCGACAGTGCATGCGTTCAGAAAATTTCCAGAATTTCGCCAAAAAATTATATCAACAGAAATCTCTTCTAATGGAGATTACAGATCAATCAACATCTAATCCTAATTCATCAAGATCAAAGAGAAACGAGCAAAAACATTTTGACATGTCAAACTTTAATCAAGCATAACTCATTCATTTCTCATCCATTTCGCACGAATTTTATATCAGATTAATCAGCATGAAAAGATCTACCTAAACATGGCAATAGATTGAAGAATTAAGAGATTCAAATTTTTACCTCTTGAAGAGCAGAACAATAAAACCAGCGATTCAAGCTCCTGAAAGGTCCAGATCCACTCCTATATTGATGACTTGAAGCTTTATGACAAAATTGGAGCTTGTAGTGGCTTAGATCTTGATTAATTTTCCGCTTCCATCTTCATGAATTTGCTTGGAGTATGCTTGATTTTTGCTCGAATTCAATGATCCAATGCTTGATTATTCATCCACTACACTCAATAAACCAGAATATGGAAGAAAAATGCTATGCTATGTGGAGAATTTTCAAGTTTTTATTGAGAGAAAATTTTGGAGGGAAAAAGTTTCAAGATCCAAAAATGGTGAAAAAGTGATTAACCTCTTGAAGACAGTTAGGATTTGATTTATATACTCCCTCTTAATCATGCTCTTAATCATGTTTAATCAAATGGTAATGGGATTTAGCAAAATGTGGTGCAAATGCAAATTTGGGATTTTCACCCTATGCATGAAATGCATGGTGAATAGTGCACGAAAATTAATTGAATTTCACTTAAAATATCATTTTGGAGCTAAAGGTATTGGTGTAATATTCAAATAATACACCATTTTCAAACTTTAATTTTTCCCTCCAAAAATTCAAGTGAAATGCAAATAATCATGTGAATGGAATTGATGTAATGCAATGCATGTTTGGGAAATTAGAGGTCAAAATGAGAATTTAGCAAAAAGAACCACTTGAATTGGAGCTTTGGTTGAGAAGTTATGCACATTTGAATTTTCAAGTACACTTGGCCATGTTTTGATCACATCTTCTTAACCACACATGAGAAATACTTGATCTTGGACTTTTTGGAAATGGGAGAGAAAGATCTACAACTTTCATGTTCAACAAAATTTCATTTGAAGCATTTCTTGATGACGAAATTTGAAGTTGAAGTTGGTCCAAAATCTTTCCATTTTTGGCAAATTTGAATTATAGGTCACTTTCTATTTTTGGAAAGTTTTCATCTGACTTTATTTTCTTCAATGTTGATGTTTGAAATGTCAAATGAGACTTGTTTGAACACGAATGAAGTATTTTCTAGGCTCTTCCCACCTCCAAATCCAACAGTTGACCATCAGTTGACTGGCTAGGGTTTCAGTTGACTGAAGAATGCCTTGATGAGATTCAAGCCTCTACCACTTGAGATCTTGATCCAAAATGATGTCATAGCTCATATGAACTCTTGATAATGATCATGGTGCCCAAATTCTCAAGAATGGCCACCATTCATTGCTCAATGCTTGCCTTTGACTGGCTTGACCTAGTGTTGCTTCAGCTGCAAGAAACATGGTTAAATGACATATTTTTGTACTTTTGGTTAGTAAACAAATGAAAAGCAATAATATACAAATGCAATACATGCTTGGTGATCAAGAACCACTCTCAAAAGATGACCCACCCACAGGGAAGGAGGCAATGGTGCACAATGATCCTTGAGGCAATGATATGATGTGATATGATGTCATGAGGGATCTTAGGGCCAAAATTGGGATCTTACAAGACCCAATCTTGACTTCCTTCAGATCATCTTCGGAACCCAAGTTGACTAACTCAATTAGCTCTTCAAACGACTGAATAATCTTTTCATCTTGCTTAAGAAGACGAGATAATTCATCACTCACTTCTACATCACTTTCCTCCTCGGCTTCAAACACAGGGAATTCAAAATTTGGAGAAGGAGAAGGATCATTGTATTCAATGGGGTTAGGAACCAACCTGCATAATGATTTCATATTTTAATTTTTAGAGAAGTGAATTTATGACCAAATATTTTGCAGATGGACAATTATATTGTATATTTATGTTTTTTGTGATTACCATTTTTAGAAATAAGCAAAAAGTAAAAACAAAACATCAAAGATGTGGATGAATAGAATTAATTTTATTGATGATCAATTTAAAATGCCCAAACAATGTCCACTTCTCCCTTAGGCATAAGAGAAGGATTTTAAAAATATAAAAGCAATTACTTAGATCGATGCAAAATAACAGGAATATCAACACCAGTCCAATTGTTGCATGTCTTTCCATGCGTCACAAAGTTGGTGCAGTATTCTTCTTCATCGTCCTCTAGCACAACACCTAAGTGTTGTTCATTCCCATGAATGAACCCTCCGCTACGGAAGGTGAGTTGCATCTCTTCTGATCTAACGGTTGATGAGCCCTTCTGGAACCCCAAACCAGTTCTTCCCTTGTTGTCGGCGACCTCTACCACGCGCCCTCACGAATCAACAGGACCTTCCTCAACAATCTTCAGAGCATCTTTCCGAGAGGACATATGTGCCCCAACTTTCTTCTCAGTAGTAATAGATAAGGCTTGGAAAGACGTTCCAACCTCATCCTCAGCTTCTACATATGAGAAAGATGACAGATGGCTGACCAATAGTGCTTTCTCACCTCCCACAATCACCAACTTGCCATTCTTGACAAATTTGAGCTTCTGATGCAGAGTGGAAGTAACAGCCCCTGCAAACAACTGTAGGCTGGGTGAATATCCATTACCTGGAAATTAATCTGAAAATCACTCGGACCTATCTTGACTTGAAGGTCCACTTCTCCAATGACAGTCTTGCGTGAGCCATCGAAGGCTTTGACTATTACTCCACTATACCTCATAGGAGCTCCTTGATAAGATAACCTTGACAATGTTGACTTTGGAAGCACATTGAGTGACGACCCAGTGTCAACTAGCATGTTTGACAAAGCATCTTACTTGCAATTCATCGAAATATGCATAGCCAGATTATGATTTCTTCCCTCCTCAGGGAGTTCTTCATCGCAAAAGCTCAAATTATTGCATGAAGTGATGTTAGCTACAATATGATCAAATTGAGCCACAATAACATCTTGCTCCACGTATGCCTATTTAAGAACTCTCTGGAGTGCTTCTTTGTGTGCTTTAGATTTCAAAAGCAGAGACAACACGGAAATCTTAGAGGGAGTCTGGAGCAACTGCTCAACCACATTAAATTCACTTCTCTTGATTAGTCGGAGTACCTCATCATCATCACTATTGGCTTTCAAATTACTGGATTCACCAGACTTATCTCTTGAACAACCAACATGATCTACACTAGGCACCTCTGCGTTCTTACCAACAAGCAATTCTTCCTTATTCTCAGGGACAACTGGTCCAAAAACTCGACCATTGTGGGTCACCCTAGTAACATATACAATGCTTACCACTGAATTGGTCATAGGCAACGTGACCACTTGACCTTTCTCTATCATCGTAGCATTGTATTGATATGGTACAGCTTTATCAGATGCATACGGGAATGGGCCCGCCAACCGTATTACCAACGGCGAAACTGATCTATTACTGACGCTCTGGCTACTGTTTCTATCATACTGAATCACCAACCACTCTGGTTGTTTGGAAACGGGAACAATGACATTGACATCGTCATCTTCATGACGGGATTGACAAATCTGAATCACGCCTTCATCCATCAGGCACTGGATATCCCTTTTCACGACAACACACCCTCTTGGGTTCACACTACAAATATCACAACCTTCGTGATCATGTTCGCATTCACTCACCAAACAAATGTCCTTGTGTATCTGCACCAAGGATACACGGATAAAACGCACATCAAAATCTTTGTACTCACCAGGACAACCGTCCACCATATTCACTGAGGTATTTCCATGAGCGGGCAAAGGATTAGCTTTTACATTAGGCGCGAGGTCTTCAAAAGACACCATGCCACTCTTCATAAGCTTTTATACCTCATACTTCAACGGATAACAGTTCTCAATATCGTGCCCAGGTGCACCTTGGTGAAAAGCACAACGAAGTTCAGGTTTGTACCACCAAGCAAGTGGTTCTGGGATCTGCGGCGGATTCCTTGGTTGAATCAAATTCTTGAGGACTAAAGATGGGTACAACTCTGCATATGACAGGAATTGGGTCGAAAGAGACCTTCTTCCTCTCAAAATTCTGTTGCTGGTGATGATTGTTGTTGGAATTGTTGTTGTTGGAATTGTTGTTGTTGTAGGTGTTTGTTCTTTGTTGCGGTTGTTGTCGTTGACGTTGATTTTGATACTGATGTTGTTGTTGTTGTTTAATTGGTGTTGTTTGCTGATTGTAAAATACTGGAATGACGAATGATACTTGATGATGATGTTGACGGGTTGTGAATTTCTTCTAGTTTGAGGCCTCCTCTGCCTCCCACTGCATATTGCATTTGTTTCATTGTCTTTCCTCTTGCTAAAATTTCTCTCATACTTCTTGTTGGTCGACGCCTCCTCTTTCGACAATCGTCCTTCACGGACCCCCTCTTCAAGTCTCATCCCCATATTTACCATTTTGGTAAAATCACTGGGGGAACTGACAATCATTCGTTCATAATAAAATGAACTCAGGGTTTTGAGAATGATTTTCGTCATCTCCTTCTCCTCCAAAGGTGGAGTGATCTGGGCAGCCAACTCCCTCCAACGATGGGCATACTCTTTGAATGTCTCCTTATCTTTCTGAGACATGGACCTCAACTGGTCCCTATCTGGCGCCATATCCACGTTATATTTCTATTGTTCCACAAAAGCCTCTCCTAGATCATTCAAAGTGCGGATGCTTGCACTATCCAACCCCATATACCAACGGAGTTCAGCACTAGTCAGGCTATCCTAGAAATAGTGAATCAGCAGTTGATCATTATCTGTCTGGGTTGACATCTTGTGGGCATACATCACAAGATGACTGAGTGGACAAGAGTACCCTTTGTACTTCTCAAAGTCAGGCACTTTGAATTTGACTGTGATTTGGATATTGGGCACTAAGCACAGTTCAACAGCACTCTTCCCAAACATATGTTTTCCTCTCAATGTTTTCAGTTCCTTGCGCAGCTCAAGGAATTGGTCCTTCATCTCATCCATCTTCTCATAGACATCCGGGCCCTCAGATGGCTCGGAGTGATAGATGGTGTCTTCAACACGCGACAAAGTGTGCACAACGGGAGGTGGCACAGACATGACCGGGCTAGATGTCGGCACGGAAGCAAAAGTGGGAGCGAAACCCTCTGGCACAAAGTTAGGTGGCACTCCCCAAGGGAATCCAGCAGGCAAATTCGGAGCGAAGTGGGCGGTGGCAGCAGGCACGGTAGAGGCAACCACTTCAAAGATAATTGTCCTCGCGGGAGGAGTTGCAGGGGTTGGAGAAGCTTGGCTATGGGCAGCAAGAACTGACTCCATCATGGCATTCAGCCTGACAATCTCCTCTTTCAAGTCTCGGTTCTCTTGCTCAAGGTATTCCATGATCTTTGAATGATTGGCTCGAGTGTTGTACCGGTGAGTCAGCTTGGCTAAAGCACAAATGAACACCAATCAGACACCTGGAAAAAACCTGGTTATGCACATGATGCATGAAATGCAATGCTTGATTATTTTTATTTTCAAGGAAATTACTGTATCATTTGCAAATATATAATACTTAAATGGAAATTGCAATAATTTGATATGACCAAAAATCTTTTTTTATTTATATAAATTGGAAGGATTACACTGAGTACAATTTCAGAAACCAAAATAAAAGATACAAGAGAACAGGAGACTAATCATCCTAAGGATCCCTAACAGTAGTGTTAGAAGATCTAGCTGAAGGCGCGTACTTCCTTGGAATGCGACGAATCTCGGTCTCAAAAGAAGCCTTCATCTGAGTCTTCTCGAGGACAAGCTGGTCAACAATCTTCTTCCAAGCCATGAAAGGCTAAGGCATGCTAGAAGATGAAACCTCTGGCTCTCTCTGTCTCTTCGTCACTCGGCCTTCAAGTAGCTCAATCAGTGCATCTTTGTCCTTAGACTCCAATAGCAACTCTTCATGCTTCTTGCTCAAAGCATGGAAACGCACTTCCCACATGTCCTTCTCTTACTTTATCTTGATGAGCGCGTCTTCCACTTCCTCTACATCTTGGTTAGGGAGAGTTAATGGCTCAACCACAACCATAGACATAGGTCTTTCGCACGGATAAGGCATCTTCAACTCCATAGCTCTCTTCTTCACCCAAAGAGTGTAAGCTTCCAAAGCTACACAATTGCACGGACGAAGCTCGGATCTTCCTTTCCTATGCACATTATGTCAAGCATGCACAATCTTCTGCTTCAAATGTTAGGGATATTTACCCTCTTGATAGAAAAGACCTTCTACCAAAGTGTTATTAGGCTTGTCTCTCAAGGGGAACCCAAGTTGACGACGAGCCAAAGCAGGGTTGTAGCTAATTCCTCCTTGTGTACCAATGAGAGACACATTAGAGAATTCACCACAACTATCAATAATCTCCAAACTGCTTAAAGATGGGTCATATCAAACTATATCATCATTAGTGAAAGCCATAAGTCTCTGACACCACCTTAGACATTGTTTGTTCTCCACAAAAGCAGGCATCTGAGGCAAGTGCGAAATAAACCACTTGTACAGAAGAGGAATGCAATAGACAATCGTTCCCTCACCCTTAGAATTCCTTAGATGCAAAGAGAAATACATATCCCCCATCAAAGTAGGCACAGGATTCCCAATCAAGAAAAGTCTAATGGCATTAACATCAACAAAACCGTCAATGTTAGGGACCAAAGTTAATCCATAGATGAGCAACACAAAGATAGCTTCAAAAGCATCCACACTACCAGCTTGAGCAAAAATGGTAGCTTCCTTAATAAGGAAACTAGATGGCAACCCAAACAATCCTCTTTTCTTCACCAAATGAGCCTCTATCTCAGACTTCTTCAAGTGAAGAGCTTCAGCAATAATACTAAATAGGGGAATCTCCTCCAATCCACTGAAAGGCACTCTACTAGAAACAGGTATCCCCAAAAGATGAGAATACTCCTCCAAGGTAGGCACACGTTGAAAATCTGGGAAAGTGAAACAATGGTATAGAGGATCATAGAACTGCACCAATACACTCAACAACCGTTCCACTACATCAGCAGACAAGATGGACAAAAGCTTCCCATGACGTTGTTTGAAGTCCAAGGTATCTAATACAAAAGATGCTAGCTTCCTTAACTCTTTCAAGTCGGGACATCTAAAACTGTACTTCTTAGTGTTCCTTCGTCCATAATCCATGGTCTGAAATTTTTTGCAAATGATACCTTAGTTCCTTGAAATTTTCGTGTGATGAATGTTATGATGCGCATGAAATGCATGAATGCAACAATCACAAGTAAGGGATCACACACAAGGAAAAATAAAGGTCAAGGGATGAATTAAGTCATTGTCAAGACCAATCATCCATTTTGGTGGATTATGGTTTTCACCTTATCAACACCCAAGTTCCATTGACATTGACAAGACTTGATTGGATAACCAAGAATCAAGGGTTTATTGCAAGTCACGAGCATGGAGTCTGGTTAAGAACCATCATAAAGGAGTGAACTAAGGATAAAAACCTGTATATCATGTTCTAAAAAGTTCCCAGAGTCTTAATTCCATCTATCGGATATTACAGGTTAAAATGACTGACTCATCGACCCATAATATTCTTAAGAGAAACTCGTATGAGTGTACTATCGCGTAACAACTGTTATCAAGTCTACACTTGAACAGTTTTCGCATTACGTCCTAAATAGGCCAAGATGGGTTAGGTGTTCTAAGGTCCTGAGCTTCTCAGACCCAATTAGAAATAGTCATGCATAACCACAAATACTTGTGTGACATTTCCAAATCCAAAGGAGTCTCCACTGAGCAGATGGGTCGCAAGCCAACTTGTTAAGGACTACTCCACACAAGTCGAACATGACTATACCATCCTCCTATCTTAATTGCACTCAAGTTCGGGTTAGAACTTATCTCACCACTCAGAGATCACCAAGCACAACAAGCAGATTACATCACACATACATATATACAAACATCACATATATACAAATATATTCACACAAAAAGTAGGCTAAACCCACTGGAGACTACTCCCCAGCAGAGTCGCCACTTAATTTCTGTAGCGGGAAATTCATGATCATCAAGCTATTGACAAGCTAGAGATCAATTAACAAGAGTCGCCACCACCATTTTATTGTTTCCAAGGGAAAAGGGAAAAAGTACGAACAAAACCCAAATAGTAAGAAGTTTTCAAATAAAAACTAATAAACGTCAGAGATCACAGGTAAGGGGGTTGGTTACACAGAGGGAAGGTGTTAACACCCAAAGTGTCCTAGGTACTCCTAGGAAGCCCTTTTTGTGTGCATATGTACTTGGTATAAAGTGATGTTTACAAACAAATAGAATGGGGGGATGAGAAAAGAATTCATTAATTATATTTTTGTGTTTGACAAGACCTTCGGTTTTGTGCCTATGTACCAACATATAAATGAGGGATCAAAACCTCGTAGTTCATGCTATAAATTTAAAAATGAGTATGTTGGTTTTAACAAAAATTAAGCTTGAAAGGCACAAAGGCCTAAAAATGGTTTGAATGAGTTAGTTCTTTTTGGCTTTTTGTAAGTTTAAGTCAAGTATAGTTAAGTTCATTTACAAGTTCGATTTAATAAAAATGAGCTTAAAAATGCAATGGCATAAGGCCAGAGTTTCTACCTTTTTACAAAGTGGTCAAAGTTTAGAACAAAAGTAGTTCACACGAAAAAGGTTTTTAAAAATGGAGGGAGAGATTTTGAAATTAAATAAGTGGGGAGGAGATGAAGAGACTGTAGGTGTTTAATTGGCTGCATTGTATGGTAAAACACTAATGTCTTGACTGATGTCATGACATGTATATGTAACTACATTGTAGTTACTGCAGGACTAGCTAACACAGGATTATTGAATGCTGTGACATTCATACCTGTCAACAGATACTAAGGAACAGAAGCTTTGTTAGAACTTAGTATTCATTTGCAGTCTGGTTATCAAGGAAGAACCAGACCTGGCATAAGGCCTACTGACTGAATGTCAAACTGGATGTTGTGACATTCATCATTGACAGCAGCTACTGAAGATTGGGCAGAGTGGTGTTCTGCTATACTTCAGCATTTTAGTTAGTTTGTTCTTCAAGAGAATTACAGAACTAACTTAAGGCCAACTATGTAAATGTTAAGTTGGACACTCTGACATTTACTAATGTAAGCTGGTACTGTAGTATGGTCATATTGATCATGTACAGGTCAGCAGTTTTGTACAGTCTGGTTTCTGGGAAAACAGACTCAGCATATGGACCTTGATGTCGAGCTGAATGTCGTGACATTCATGCCTGACAGCATATGCTAAATTGTAGGTTGTTCAGTTTTCTGTTACAGCTTTCTCAGGCTATTCTTTAGGAAGTCAACAGCTTAGAGAAAATCCAGGAAATCAACAACCAAGCTACATTCAATGAACCTAACAAATAGCCTATTTGTTAGCAACCTAAATATTGAATTTGAGGGAACGTATGTGACCTAAAATTCAGGAAAATACAGGTGCAAAAGCCCAGGTGCTGCAATATAAAAAGGAAGGCATTCCTCCATTCAGTTTCAGGGATTTTGAGGCGTGAAGATTTAGTGTGTCCATCATACTTCACTGCTGTATTTTTGTGAGTCTAGAATTAGACGTATCTTGTAAGCCAAGTCATTATCAAATAGATGATTGCTTTGGCATAGGGTGTTCATTGAGTTGTAAGTGTTGTGTCACTCAAAGCTTTTAAGCGTGAGTGCTGTGTATCTTGGTTTAAGCTGTGAAGCATAACCAAGAGTTGTTTTTGAAGTGTGACTTCAAAGTGTTTTTAATATCACTGAGGTGATTGAGGGGGAGTGAGTAGGAACTCTGATCTTAGGTTAAGATTGAAATTGCATTGGGTAGGGATTAAGTGATAAGTTGTAAACGGGTGAGTTTAGCTTTGAATTGATACTACTAATAGTGGATTTCCTCCCTGGCTTGGTAGCCCCCAGATGTAGGTCATGTTGGACTGAACTGGGTGAACAATTACTTGTGTTATTTATTGCACTTACAGTTAAGTTCTGCATAATCCCTGTCTGTGCAGAATTGGATGTCATAACAACCAGTGTGACATCCAAAGTCTGATAACTAGAATTTCAATTGGCATCAGAGCAGGCGCCCTGCCTGTGAAGTTCTGGGTGAGATCTAGGGAAGTTACTTTCTAGTACCATGGACAAGGATTTAGGACACTCAAACAGACCACCCATGTTGGATGGATCTAATTATGATGACTGGAAGCCTCGCATGATAGCCTTCTTAAGGTCTCTAGACAGCAAAGTCTGGAGAGCTGTCAACAAGGGATGGGAACATCCAACGAGGACTGATGAAGATGGAGTCAGTGTGCAGATTCCTGAAGAAGATTGGGACAAGGAACAAGAGGCACTAGCTCTTGGAAATTCCAAAGCCTTGAATGCACTGTTCAATGGAATCACTAAGAACATCTTCAGGCTGGTGCACCATTGTGAACTAGCTAAGGAAGTTTGGGATACCCTCAAGGTAACTCATGAAGGTACCTCCAAGGTGAAGATGTCAAAACTTCAGATGTTGACAACCAAGTTTGAAAATCTGAGGATGAAAGAGGATGAGACTATTCATGACTTTCACATGAATATTCTTGAAATTGCAAACACCTCTGGTGGACTAGGTGAGAAAATGACTGAAGAGAAACTTGTAAGAAAGATTCTCAGGTCCTTGCCTAAGAGGTTTGCTATGAAGGTCACTGCCATAGAGGAGGCTCAGGACATCAGCAATATGAAGGTAGATGAGCTCATTGGTTCTCTCCAAACCTTTGAAATGGGCTTAGGTGAGTATGCTGAGAAGAAGAAAAGCATAGCCTTTGTATCTAATGCTGAAGAGGAGGCAGAAGAAGGATATACTGGAGGTGATGAAAGTATATCAGAAGCCTTAGCCATGCTTGGAAGGCAATTCAACAAGTTCATGAAGAAGATTGATCAAAGAGGTAGACCCAATGTCAAGAACATCCCGTCTGACATTAAGAAAAGATCAACTTCTAAAGAAAAGTTCAACCATGGGAAGGGAATCCAGTGTCATGGTTGTGAAGGGTATGGACACGTCAGAGCTGAATGTCCTACTTACCTCAAATTGCAAAATAAGGGGCTAGCTATCACATGGTCTGAAGGAGATTCTGAAAGTGAATCTGAAGGAGAATCTGCCAAACATGTCACTGCACTAACTAGTGTGTGTGTCTCTGAAGATGACACAAGTGCAGATGAGCTGACCTTTGATGAACTTGCTGCAGCATATAAGAAGCTGTGTACCACCAGTGCAGAAGTGCGTGCACAAGGTGAAAAGCAGAAGAAACTCATCAAGGAACTGGAAGATGAGAGACAGAAACAACTGTCTGCCATAGAAGGGCTGAATGATGAGATAGCCCTGCTGACCTCCAAGCTGAACCAGATGACCAAATCCATCAGAATGATGAATAAGGGAACTGACACCTTGGAAGAAATCCTAAAGGTGGGACAGCAGTCTGGAACCAAATCTGGGCTAGGATTTGGAAAAAGAGCTGAACACAAACGCCCAAAGGCTAAAGTTCAGAAGCTCAAGCAGATGTCAAAACCGATGTCTCAACATCGAGGAGCTAGGATGAATGATCATCAGAAGAGAATATTCCAGAATTGGAGGTGTCACCACTGTGGCAGGCTTGGACATATAAAAGCCTTCTGCTACTGGATTCATGGCTTCCCTAATAGAGCCTCACCTGTCAGACCTAAGCATAACACACGCAAGCGATGTGTTCCCATTAAGAAACAACAATGGTATGCTAGGATAGCACACACTGCCCTAAGGGCTTCTTCCAGAGAAGACTGGTACTTTGACAGTGGATGCTCAAGACATATGACTGGTATGGAAAATCTACTGGTAGACATTCAACCTCACACCACCAGCTATGTGACTTTTGGTGATGGTGCCAAAGGAAAAATCAGAGGTGTGGGCAAACTGGACTGTTCTGGAGTGCCAAAACTGAACAATGTGCTGTTAGTAAGAGGACTAACTGCAGACCTCATCAGTATAAGTCAGCTGTGTGATCAAGGTTTTCAGGTTCAGTTTACTAAGGAGCAGTGCATTGTGACAAATGGTGACAATCAGGAAGTTATGAGAGGAACCAGGTCCAAAGACAACTGCTATCTGTGGGAACCTGACCTCTCTAACTTTTCCACAACTTGCTCCTCAGCCAAGGAAGAACAGGAGGTAAAGCTGTGGCATAGAAGACTTGGCCATCTCCACTTACGTGGAATGAAGAAGATCATATCCAAGGAAGCAGTCAGAGGAATGCCAAAGCTTCTGATTGATGAAGGAAGAGTCTGTGGAGAATTCCAAGTGGGCAAGCAAACCAAGATGTCACACCCAAAGCTGGGACATTCCACAACCTCCAGAGTTCTGGAACTGCTGCACATGGACCTAATGGGACCTATGCAGGTTGAGAGTCTTGGTGGGAAGAAGTATGCCTACGTGGTGGTTGATGACCATTCCAGATACACGTGGATAAACTTCATCAGAGAGAAGTCAGATACATTTGATGTCTTCAAGGATCTGTGCATAAGACTTCAAAGAGAAAAGGACAGTTGTGTGGTCCGGATTAGAAGTGATCATGGCACTGAATTCAAGAATTCCAAGTTTGATGAGTTCTGCTCATCTGAAGGAATAAGCCATGAGTTCTCCTCCGCTATAACTCCTCAGCAGAATGGAATAGTTGAAAGAAAAAATAGAACTATTCAAGAATCTGCCAGAGCAATGATTCATGCAAAGAAGCTCCCTATGCACTTTTGGGCTGAAGCAATGAATACGGCGTGCTATGTTCACAACAGAGTCACCTTGAGAAAAGGAACCTCCTCCACTCTGTATGAAATATGGAAGGGTAGAAAACCCACTGTGAAGTACTTTCATATTTTTGGAAGTAAATGCTACATTCTCACAGATCGTGAACAGAGAAGGAAGCTAGATCCCAAAAGTGATGAAGGCGTATTTCTGGGATACTCCACGAACAGCAGAGCCTATAGAGTGTTCAACTACAGGACCAATGTCCTGATGGAATCCATAAATGTCATTGTGGATGATAAAGAGGAAGGAACCGATGTCATGGAGGATGTTGAAACATTCCTTGATAGTCCAACTGACAGTCTAGTCAAGCCTGAAGAAGTACAGGAACCTCCTCCTGAATGTGAAGTAGAAGCACCTACCAAAGTGCCATCTATCAGAATTCAGAAAGACCACCCTAAGGATCTTATCATAGGGGATCCCACCAGTGGTGTAACTACCAGGTCAAGAGGAATAAACTCAAATTCCTGCTTTGTTTCCAAGGTTGAACCAAAGAATGTGAAAGAAGCCCTGACTGATGAATACTGGATCATTGCCATGCAAGAGGAACTCGAGCAGTTCACAAGGCATGAAGTATGGGAGCTGGTTCCAAGACCTGAAGGGTCCAACATCATTGGTACCAAGTGGATCTACAAAAACAAATCTGATGAGAAAGGAGTAATTACTAGAAATAAAGCAAGACTAGTAGCTCAAGGATACACTCAAGTTGAAGGAGTAGACTTTGATGAGACATTTGCTCCTGTGGCTAGACTTGAGTCCATCAGATTGCTGTTGGGGGTAGCATGCATCCTAAAGTTTAAGCTATTTCAAATGGATGTGAAGAGTGCATTCTTGAATGGCTACCTGAATGAAGAAGTCTATGTGGAACAACCCAAAGGGTTTTGTGATCCTAACCAACCTGAGCATGTATACAAGCTGAAGAAAGCCTTGTATGGGTTGAAGCAAGCACCCAGAGCTTGGTATGAAAGGTTAACCGAATTTCTGACCACAAATGGATACAGAAAGGGTGGCATAGATAAAACCTTGTTTGTGAAGGATGAGGAAGGCAAAATCATGATAGCTCAAATCTATGTGGATGATATAGTCTTTGGTGGAATGTCAGAACAAATGGTTAAAAAATTTGTTCACCAGATGCAATCTGAGTTTGAAATGAGTCTAGTGGGAGAACTGACCTATTTCCTTGGAATGCAAGTAAACCAAATGGAGGACTCCATGTTTCTCTCCCAAAGCAAGTATGCCAAGAACATAGTTAAGAAGTTTGGTATGGATCATGCCAGGCACAAGAGGACTCCAGCTCCTACTCATCTGAAGTTAACCAAAGATGATGGAGGACCCAGTGTTGATCAATGCCTGTACAGAAGCATGATAGGTAGTCTGCTGTATCTAACTGCAAGTAGACCTGACATTTCCTATGCAGTTGGAGTGTGTGCCAGATATCAAGCAGAGCCCAAGGTGAGTCACTTGAATCAAGTCAAAAGGATCCTCAAGTACATCAATGGGACATGTGACTATGGGATGCTGTACTCACATGGGTCTGAGCCTGTCCTATCTGGGTACTGTGATGCTGATTGGGCTGGAAGTGCTGATGACAGAAAAAGCACATCAGGTGGATGTTTCTTCTTAGGAGAAAACCTCATATCGTGGTTCAGCAAGAAGCAGAACTGTGTCTCTCTGTCCACTGCAGAGGCTGAATACATAGCGGCTGGAAGCAGTTGCTCCCAACTGGTTTGGATGAAACAAATGCTCACTGAGTATAATGTCACTCAAAATGTCATGACATTGTTCTGTGATAATCTCAGTGCCATCAACATCTCCAAGAATCCCATCCAACACAGCAGGACCAAACATATTGACATTAGGCACCACTTCATCAGAGATCTGGTGGAAGACAAGGTGATCACTTTGGAACATGTAGCCACGGATCTTCAACTGGCTGACATATTTACAAAGGCTCTGGATGCTACTCAGTTTGAAAACTTAAGGAGCAAACTGGGAATATGTCTCTCTGAGACATTATAGCAATCACTGATGTTTGGGATAAACTGTTTAATATCTCTGCCTATTAAACAATTTGTACTAGGCTATGATTGGTCAACAGATCATAGCTATGCTGCTTGCAACAAGGGTGGATACAAGAGGGTAAGGAGGCACCCTACAGAGAGAAGGCCACTGTATCTGCAGGAGTTCAAGGATGCTGTTCATGCAGGAGTGGTTCTGGATGTCAGAAACAACATCATGGCATCTGATATGGTGGTACCTACTGTAAAGCAAAAGTGGGTGATCACTTGATCGAAGCTGTGAAGCAAGATCAAGTGGATGTGAACTTGGTTGAAACTGTGAAGTAAAACCAAGTCTGGAACTCTGTCATTGTGCTCTGACTATGTTGTTGGCTTTGGCAACATTTGTGACAAAAAGGGGGAGTAATAACCACCAATACCCCTGACAAACAGAGTGGGTCTCTACAACAGACTCTCATGACAGATCTGAAGATTCCCCCCTTGCAGCTGATGTTGAAGTTTAGGTGCAACTTCGAATATATGTGTGCTGCTATGTGAAGTTTTTATTTAACTTCCATGTGTGTGAGTGTGCTGCCACTCTGAGTGTATTAGCTAGTTTTATTCCACTGCCATGAACTCTGTTATGGGGATCAAAGTGTTTTAGCCAAAAATTTGCCAAAGGGGGAGTTTGTAGGTGTTTAATTGGCTGCATTGTATGGTAAAACACTAATGTCTTGACTGATGTCATGACATGTATATGTAACTACATTGTAGTTACTGCAGGACTAGCTAACACAGGATTATTGAATGCTGTGACATTCATACCTGTCAACAGATACTAAGGAACAGAAGCTCTGTTAGAACTTAGTATTCATTTGCAGTCTGGTTATCAAGGAAGAACCAGACCTGGCATAAGGCCTACTGACTGAATGTCAAACTGGATGTTGTGACATTCATCATTGACAGCAGCTACTGAAGATTGGGCAGAGTGGTGTTCTGCTATACTTCAGCATTTTAGTTAGTTTGTTCTTCAAGAGAATTACAGAACTAACTTAAGGCCAACTATGTAAATGTTAAGTTGGACACTTTGACATTTACTAATGTAAGCTGGTACTGTAGTATGGTCATATTGATCATGTACAGGTCAGCAGTTTTGTACAGTCTGGTTTCTGGGAAAACAGACTCAGCATATGGACCTTGATGTCGAGCTGAATGTCGTGACATTCATGCCTGACAGCATATGCTAAATTGTAGGTTGTTCAGTTTTCTGTTACAGCTTTCTCAGGCTATTCTTTAGGAAGTCAACAGCTTAGAGAAAATCCAGGAAATCAACAACCAAGCTACATTCAATGAACCTAACAAATAGCCTATTTGTTAGCAACCTAAATATTGAATTTGAGGGAACGTATGTGACCTAAAATTCAGGAAAATACAGGTGCAAAAGCCCAGGTGCTGCAATATAAAAAGGAAGGCATTCCTCCATTCAGTTTCAGGGATTTTGAGGCGTGAAGATTTAGTGTGTCCATCATACTTCACTGCTGTATTTTTGTGAGTCTAGAATTAGACGTATCTTGTAAGCCAAGTCATTATCAAATAGATGATTGCTTTGGCATAGGGTGTTCATTGAGTTGTAAGTGTTGTGTCACTCAAAGCTTTTAAGCGTGAGTGCTGTGTATCTTGGTTTAAGCTGTGAAGCATAACCAAGAGTTGTTTTTGAAGTGTGACTTCAAAGTGTTTTTAATATCACTGAGGTGATTGAGGGGGAGTGAGTAGGAACTCTGATCTTAGGTTAAGATTGAAATTGCATTGGGTAGGGATTAAGTGATAAGTTGTAAACGGGTGAGTTTAGCTTTGAATTGATACTACTAATAGTGGATTTCCTCCCTGGCTTGGTAGCCCCCAGATGTAGGTCATGTTGGACTGAACTGGGTGAACAATTACTTGTGTTATTTATTGCACTTACAGTTAAGTTCTGCATAATCCCTGTCTGTGCAGAATTGGATGTCATAACAACCAGTGTGACATCCAAAGTCTGATAACTAGAATTTCAGAGACAACCCTATGCACAAAAATTTAAAAGTCTAAAGTTGAAAAGATCTGACCAAATGGGAGCAATCCAAAAGACAAGTATGTCAATAGAAACCCAGAATTCCCTTGGACTTTTTGAATCAAGCAACACACAAATGCATAATTATATAAATCTTGAAGATAAAAGGCATCAAATAAAGATGGCCTCATCCAAGATTATCCACTTCAATGATCTTCTTCAAAATAGTCTATGTAACAGATGAATTCCACAAGTCACAGGTTCAACATAACAGCTTAACAATGATCAATGTTGCAGATCAATCTGGAGAGGTCTAGAATAATGCATCAGATGAATTCAAATTTGCAAGATCTTGATTCTTCAACAAATTGGCATTGGCCAAGTCCATTAGCAAAGGAATGTTGCCTAAGTTCTAATTCCAATTGGGCAAGATCAAAATAACAGTCCACTCAAATGTCTTTTAGGGTTTTTGTTATTATTATGTACATTAATGGTCAAAGACCAATCAAACAAGTAAAACAACAAAGTATATCACACAATATGGTCCAAGTGGACAAAGTGAAAATTGCATAAACATAAACAAGTAGAATGATATGTACAATGACAAATGATAATAGAACAATAAAAGTAAATTACATTAAAAGTAAAAGCTTGAAAGTAAAAGTTAATGGTTAGTTTTGTTTTTCTTTTTTATTCAAGACATTCTTTGGAGAACACTCAACCCACTTTCCACAAGCATGGATCCTTGAACCAAAACATCTTCCAAAGGAAGGAAAGAAAGCCAAGTTTCCACACAATACCATGGAAGAGGGGAGGCTTACAATCTCACTAACTAGAATGCTTATGCCTTTTACGTCTCAAATTTAGCACTATGTTAAGCAATCGTAATTGGACTTATGTAGAAGTCACAACTATTTGAGGCCGAGCAATGAACTTTTAGTGCTAATGCATGTTGGAGACATAGTATTAAGAAATATGCTCATTAGACATACCACACACAAAAATATGCAAAAGGTGTGGCCTAATCTCATACATACTCATGTTAATCTTTCAATCAACTAGCATTAGGACTTTGAGATGTCATTGGCCAATTGAAATGAATGGATGAAGAAGGGGAATTAGATGAAGAGGGAAAGGGATGAATGAGATCACAAATTGATCAAAGGAGGACTTCCATCAATCCCCTAAATCCAATAATATTAACTTGACAAAGTCAAATCAACATTGACCAAGGCCCAACAACAAATGAGAAACTCAAATAAGTTAATACAAATGGTCAACACAATTAAAATGGCATTTATTCAATTAAGAATATTAAAATAATGCATTAAATTCAAATATGTTTTGTCCAAATCCTAAAATCACATCAAAACACCAAATAAATGGCTATGTGATTTATCATAGGTCAAGCAAGGTCAAAGGACCTTAGATAAAAAAAATTCATTATTTTTGGACATTTAAAAATATTTTTTAACAATTAAAAAAAATGAAAAATCAATTAATTCATGAAAAATATTAGTAATGATCCAAAAAATAATTTTAATTCAGAATATGAAAGAGAATAATATTAGAAATTTTTTGGATCAGTATTAAAATTATTATGAATTATTGGAAAAAATAGAATTAAATGGAAATTCAAAAAATGCTAAAATACGTGGACCATCAGATCTCCCTCATTAATTGAGGTGGCATATCTGATGATCCACAACGCGCGTTCCACCAACATGTGAGTCAACTGCGCTGCAAACGTGTTAATCAAAAGGAACGGTTGAGATTATAACATAAGAAATGGATCACACGGTTTAGACCAAAGACAACTCATCACCACAGGGACATAAGAAATGGATCCGGTTGTCTTCTCCGGCGAGCTTCGTCGGACTGGTCATCACGAACCATCATAAAAACTTCAAACAGGGACATGATTTTAAAGAGAAAACATCACTGAGCACGAATATCGCATCCATTTCTTCCAATTTGACCTCAAAGCAACTCAAACACCTTGCCTGCATTGGTAGGATTTCAGCCCACACAATAATCAACAGAATTGAGCAAGAAACAAGGAGAATCGAAGATATCAAATTTTCTGCAATTTACCTTCAATGGAGGTTTGAGCTTGCTAGATCTTGATCTGAATCGTGCCTTGCTCCACTTCAATTGCTTACAGAATAGGAATGGAATGGCTTAGAATCAATGAACTCCTGGAGAATTGAATTCCAAAACAGTGGAGATTCAAGCTCAAATTCAATTGAATTTTTCAGGTTTATCCTCTTAATGTGAAGGGTTTTCTGTGGGGATTCAAAGCTGGCGCAGTGCGTGTGATAATTCTGAGCATAAGCAACTATATTTATAAGGGAGTTGGATGATATTTGCACATTCACTTTTACTTTCCAAAATTGGCAAATGATAAAAGAATGGTGCATGGGCGCGCATAGGCCCATGAAATGATTGTTTGAAAGTCCAAAATGAAGTTCAGATGCATTGGAGATGGATTGGATTGCAAGGCAATTGAGCATTGTCATTTGAAGTTTGATCCTTGCCACTTGATACCAGCATGTTTAAGCCATGTGCATCCTATGCATTCCTCATACAAAATGCATGAACTTTAGCTATTTGGAAAGGTGAGATCAAGAGGAACAAGTTTGATGTTGAACACTTTTTCATTTGGAGCTTGGAACTTGGAGATATTTGAGGTGGAAGTTTGGAGAAATTTGACATATCAAAATTTTTCTAAGTGCCAAGCCGTATGTCTTAATATTCCACCTTGCTTAACTTTTTATAGGAGCTTCAAATGAGAAACGTGTCTTCATCAAACTTATAGATCTCTCAAGGACTTTCAAAATGGTCACCAATTTCATGTCATTTGTATTTGAAATGATAGAGTTATGCATTTCTGAAGTTTGGCAAAATCACTTGATCAATGGTATAGGTCAAAAGTGACCTATAATGTAGCCTCATATCACATGTTCAAAGAAGTTGAATTAGCTCCCACTCCAAACATTAAAGTTGAAGTATACACATTGAAATGGATTGTGAAACTTGGAAATATTTCATCTCATAAAAATTGAGCAAGTTATGGCCTTGAAAAGTTGACTTTCAAATTAGGGTTTAGACAAAATGACCTATAATGTTTCAACATGAAAATGATTTTCCAAGCAAAACTAGCTCTAGGTCTAAACATGAAAATTGTTTATAATGTCATTTAGAGTAATATTTCTCTTGACTTTTTTGACTCATGGTAGATCATATATAAATAAGATGATGAAATTTGAAGTGTCCCTTGAGAAATTTGATCAATTGGTGAGATAGCTTGTTGGAGAAGTCACTCAAGATACCCAGTCAAACTAGAGTTTCCAAGGCAAATCACCCTAAAACTCTTGAAGCAAACTTGATCAATAGAACATGTAGCAATCATTGGGACTCATATATGATGCTCATAACCATTCTTGAGTTGATTCTTGATTGTGCTCTTAGTTCATGAGGGTCTCAAACCTAGATGTGATAAATGAATCAATGAGATCATACCCTACCTACAAAAGACTTAGTTAATACAAAGACCTATTTTTGGTATTTTGGTTATTAAAATGATAATATACAAGTATGATATAATCACAAAGTGCTTGGTGATCCCTCCCAAAACAAACCTAATGAAAGAGGGATAACGAGGATGCCAAGGTGTGATCCCAATGCTAATGCTTATGAGGGAAATGCATGAGGGATATTAGGGTCAAAATTGGGGTCTTACAGATGGAATTACTCCCCTTAAGTTATGTTCTCAATGGGTTGAATCTTGATTGATTGTTTCATTCTAGCTCTTACCTAGATAGATATTTTTGTCCCGTAAGAGTCTATTACCCAGTAACTGGTAATATTCTTCTTAGTTTGCAGTTTGTTACTTCTTGCCCAATACCCAGAAAAAGTACCCTTTTTCTCCTCAGTAGAGTCCTCGGAAGTATATCCTTGATATGTTCATCTTAACGAGGTGACGTATATCATTCCTCCCCCCGCAGGAGTCTATCCTTGTTATGTTCACTTTAACCAGTGACAAATATTCTTTTCTTTGGTATTCTACCCAGTAAAAAGGTAGTTGTAATCCCTATTTTGTTCCTCAGAGAGTTAATCCTTAATATGTTCATCTTAACTGATCTCGAATTTCCTTCTCCTTGTGGTCTTCTACCGGTAGTTGTAAATCCTATTTTTTCCCCTGTGCGGAGGCTATCCTTGATATGTTCACTTTAACCAGTGACGAATTTTCTCTTCTTTGGTATTCTATCCAGTAACTGATAGATGTAATCCCTATTTTAACCCCCTTTTCAGAGTCTATCCTTGATATGTTCACTTTAACCAGTGGAGGTTATTCTCACTTTTGGTCTTCTACCCAGTAATAGGTAGTTGTAAATCCTACTTTGTCCCCTCGTAGAGTCTATCCTTGATATGTTCATCCTGACCGGTGACAGATTCTCTCTCCGACGGTTTTCTATCCAGATTTCGATAGATGTAATTCCTACCTTTTTTGTTCAGTTGGTATATCCTTGATATGTTCATCCTAACCGATGACGGGTATCCTCCTCGACATCTTCCAGGCAAGTCTATCCTTGATATGTTCATCTTAACCGATGAAGGATCTTCTTCCCTATCGAGTTTATCCTTGATATTTTCATCCTAACCGATGACGGATACTCTCACCTTTGGTCTTCTGCCCAGTAACTGGTAGTTGTAAATCCTATTCTCTTCTGCAGTTTTCCCCAACAAGGTTATTCTTACCCAGTAACCGATAATGAATACTCCCTCCTGTTGGTCCTCAGCGAGTCATCATTGACATGTTCATCCTAACCGATGACGGATGTTCTCTCTGTCAGATTTTATTGTCTCCTTGCCCAGTAATAGGTAATAGATAATAGATTTCTGCTCCTCCTGTGTTGAAGTTTATTTCTCCCCAGTTGAGTTGAGTGCGCATTTCCTCAGCGAAATTGCTTTCCCCTGTATGATTCGAGTGCTTTAGTTTTATCCTGACTTACTCGTATCCCCTGCAGATGTTGTTATTTCCCTGGCTGAGTCTTTCCATTTTGTATGCAATTCCTCTAGTTCCCTAGTAGTTTTAAGTCGTTGCCTGGCCTACGCATAACTCCTTTTTATCCCCCAGAGTTTCTGTCCCTCCCAGCGAGTTTTCCTCACGGAATGCATTATACTCCTATGGACTTTTGGTCTCTCCGATTTCATTTTCCTTTGTGGCAATATTTCCCCATAAAGAATTTACTTTTGCATTCATATCATATGCATCATGAGGTCTCTTAGGGACCAAAATTTGTTATCTATGTTGTTATTTAAGCCCATTCTATTGAGTTGAGCCGAAGATTTTAACCTTGACCATAAGATCCCTCATGCAATTTCATCATAAGCATTGGCATTGGGATCATGCCTTGGCATCCTCCTTACCCCTGATTCATTGGGTTTGTTTTGGGAGAGATCACCAAGCACTTTATGATTATATCATACTTGTATTTTATCATTTCACTAACCAAAATACCAAAAACATGTCTTTGCATTTGCCTAACTCTTTTGTAGGTAGGGCATGATCTCATTGATTCATCAAGTTCACATCTAGGGTTTGAGACCCTCATGAACAAAGAGCACAACCAAAAATTGATTCAAGAATGGTTATGAACATCATATATGAGTCCCAATGATCTCTACATGTTATATTGATCAAGTTTTCTTCAAGAGTTTGAGGGTGATTTGCCTTGGAAACCCTAGTTTGACTAAGTATCTTGAGTAACTTCTCCAACAAGCTATCTCACCAATTGATCAAATTTCTCAAGGGACACTTAAAAATTCATCATCTTATGCATGTATGATCAACCATGAGCCTATAAATTCAGAGAGTTGGAAGTTAGCAAGCCGGTTGATGGTGGTTGGCCAGATGAATTCATCTGATCAAAACTCGGCCTCCCTAGACCCTATCTCCTATAATTTTCACTATATGAAAATGATTACAAGAGAAAACTTACTCTAAATGACATTCTAAAAAACGTTCATGTTGAGACCTAGAGCTAGTTTTTTTATGGAAAATTATTTTCTATGTTGAAACATTATAGGTCATTTTGTCTAAACTCTAATTTGAAAGTCAACTTCCCAAGGCCATAACTTGCTCAATTTTTATGAGATGAAAGATTTCCAAGTTGCACAATAAAATTCAACGTATCTACTTAAACTTTTATGTTTGGAGTGGGAGATAATTCAACTTTTTTGAGAATGTGATATGAGGCTACATTATAGGTCACTTTTGACCTATACCATTGATCAAGTGATTTTTCCAAACTTCAAAAATGCATAACTATATCATTTCAAATCCAAATGACATGAAATTGGTTACCATTTTGAAGGTCTTTGAGAGAGATACAACTTTTATGAATACACTTTTCTCATTTGAAGCTCCCATAAAAAGTTAAGCAAGGTGGAATATTGATCTCACCTTTCCAAAGAGCTCAAATTCATTCATTTTGGACAAGAAATGCATAGGCTGCGCATGGCTTTAACAGGGTGACATCACTTGGCATGGATCAAACTTCAAACGCCAATGTGCATTTGCCTTGCAATCCAAGCTTACTTCAGAGCATCTGATATTCACTTGTGGACCTCTAGCAATCACTTCATGGGCCTATGCACGCCCATGCACCATTGCATCACCATTTTCCAAAATTGGAAAGTGAATTAGATGTGCAAATATCAACCATTCCAGCTATAAATAGAGCTTCAATTGCTCAGAAATTCACACACAATCGCGCCAACTTTGATCCCCTATTTCAAACCCTCAATTCTTAAAGAATAAGCCTGATAAATTCTCTTCAATTTGAACTTGAATCTCCACTGTTTTGGAATTCAATTCTCCAGGAATCCATAGCTTCTAAACCATTCAATCCTTCTCTTGCAAGCAACGGAGTGAGTCCAAGCACAAGCAAGATCAAGATCCATCGAATCCAGACCTACATTGAAGGTATTTTCCAGAAATTTTGAACTCTTCGATTCTCTCAAATTCTTGCTCAATTATATTGATTCTTTGGTTGTCTGAAGTCCTACCAATGTAGGCAAGAAGTTTGAGTTGCTTTGAGGCCAAATCGAAGCAACTCAGTTCATGTACCTCAAATTTAAATTCCGTATATCTCTCAATATACTTGGAATTGGAGTGATTGGAGGTCAGATTCGAGCTCAGTGCCATTTTTTCTTCAAGATCATGTCCTTGTTTTTTATTATGGTGATGGCTCATGGTGGACCAATCCGGTGAGGTCCACCGGAGAAGATGACCGGAGCTCTGGCTCCGGCGATGAGTTGGCTAGCATCTGAACCACATGATCCATGTGTTTTGTTCTAGTCTTGAGCATTGGTTTTGAATACCACATTTGCCACGCGCTGACTAAGGTACATGTAGAGCGCGCGCTAGGGACCATCAGATCTGCCACATCAATTAATGAGGGAGATCTGATGGTCCACGTAAATTAGATTTTCTGAATTTTTATTTTAATTGCATTTTCTTCAATATTTCATATTAAATTCAATATTGATCCAAAAAATATGGGACTTTTACCAAAAAAATTCAAATATTTTTCTCTTTCAGATTTTGAATTAAAATTATTTTTTGGATCATTATTAATAAATTTCATGAATTAATTGATTTTGCATTTGTTTTTAATTGTTTAAAAATATTTTTAAATGTCCAAAAATTATGAATTTTTTTCTCCAAGGTCCTTTGACCTTGTTTGACCTATGATAAATCTCATGGCCATTTCTTTGGTGTTTTGATGAGATTTTAGGAATTGGATAAAATATATTTAATTTAAATGTACTATTTTATTATTTTTAATTGAATAAATGCTAATTAAATTTGGTTGACCATTTTTATTTACTTGTAATGAATTTGCTTATTGTTGTTGGGCCTTGGTCAAGGTTGATTTGACTTTGTCAAGTTAATATCATTGGATTTAGGGGATTGATGGAATGTACATTCCATCTCCCAGAATGAATGAATGATATTAATTTAATAAAAGTCCTCCTTTGACCAATTTGTTATCTCATTCATCCCCTTCCCACTTCATCTCATTCCTCTTCTTAATTCATTCATTTCATTTGGCCTATGACATCTCAAAGTCCTAATGCTATTTGATTGAAAAATTGACATGAGTATGGATGAGATTAGGACACACCTTTTGCATATTCTTTTTATATGTGGTATGTTTAATGAGCATAGTCCATTATACTATGTCTCTAACATGCATTAACACCAAAATTCTATTGCCCGACCTCAAATAGTTGTGAGTTCTACATAAGTCCAATTACGATTGCTTAACATAGCGCTAAATTTGTGACATGAAAGGCATAAGAATTCTAGTTAGTGAGATTGTAAGTCTCCCCTCTTTCATGGTATTGTGTGGAAACTTGACCTTCTTTCCTTCCTTTGAAAGATGTTTTGGTTCAAGGATCCATGCTTGTGATAAGTGGGTTGAGTGTTCTCCAAAGAATGTCTTGAAATGAAAAGCAAAACAAAATTAACTCCTAACCTACTAACTACTAACTTTTAATTTCATGCTTTTACTTTAATGCAATTTACTTTTAGCACTCTATTTCATTTGATATTATTCATATCATTCTAATTGTTTATGTTAATGTAATTTTCACTTTGTCTATTTGGACCATATTGTGTGATATATTTTGTTTGTGTTACTTTGCTTGTTTGTGTGGTCTTTGGCCATTAATGTACATAATAATAACAAATACCCTAAAAAACTTTTGACTGGACTGTTGGCTTGATCTTGGACAAATGGACTTAGAATCTAGGCAACCTCCTAAGTTAAAGGACTTGGCCAATGCCAACTTGTTGAAGAACCAAGTGCTTGCAATTTTAAATTCATCTGATACATCTTTGAAGATCTCTCTAAGATTCATCTACAACATGATTATTATGAAGCTGTTATTTTGAACCTGTGACTCGTGGAATTCATCTGTTGCATGGGATAGTTTGAAGAAGATCATGGAATAGATAAGCTTGGATGAGGCCATCTTTATTTGATGCCTTGCTCTTCAAGATAATATAATTGTGCATTTGTATGTTGCTTGATTCTATAAGTCCAAGGGAATTCTGGGTTTCTATTGACATTTTTGTCTATTGAATTGCTACCCATTTCGTCAGATCTTTTCAACTCTAAACTTTTAAATTTTATACATAGCATAGTCTCTTCATCTTCTCCCCATTTCTTTAATTTCAAAATCTCTCCCTCTACTTTCAAAACATTCTTTATGTGAACTATTTTTGTTCTAAACTTTGACCACTTTTGCAAAAAGATAGAAACTTTGGCCTTATGCCATTCCATTTTCAAACTTATTTTCTTAAGTCAGACTTGGGAATAAACTTAACTATACTTGACCTAAACTTTCAAAAAGCCAAAAAGAACAAACTCATTCAAACCATTTTTAGGCCTTTGTGCCTCCCAAACTTAAAATTTTGTTAAAAACAATGCATCCACTTTGAAATTGGTATCACAAACTACGAGGTTTTGATCTCTCATTTTTATGTTGTTACGTAGGCACATGTCCGAAGGGCTTGTCAAACTCAAAAAATATAATTAATGAATTATTTTCTCATCCCCGCATTCTATTTGTTTGTAAACATCACTTTGTACAAAATAGATATGCACACAAAAAGGGCTCCCTAGGAGTACCTAGGACACTTTGGGTGCTAACACCTTCCTCTGTGCAACAAACCCCCTTACTTGTAATCTATGATTTTTATTAGTTTTTATTTAAAAACTTCTTATTTTTGGGTTTTGTTCGTACTTTTTCCCTTTTCCCTTTGGAAACAATAAAAGCGCGATGGTGACTCTTGTTAATTGATCTCTAGCTTGTCAATAACTTGATGATCATGAATTTCCCACTACAAGAGAAAAAGGTATACAGAGGTATGATAGGTTCTCTATTATACTTAACTGCTTCTAGGCATGTCATTTCATTTAGTGTCTGTTTATGTGCTCGCTTTCAATCAGATCCTAGAGAATCCCACTTAACAACTGTTAAGAGGATCTTCATGTATCTAAAAGGTACTATTAACCTTGGCTTGTGTTATAGAGAATCAAAAGAGTACAATCTAGTAGGTTACTATGGTGCTGATTACGCTGGAGATAGACTTGAAAGAAATAGCACTTTGGAAGCTATCAGTTTCTGGGTGACAACTTGATCTCATGGTCCAAGAGACGATCAAGCATATCACTACCAACAACAGAAGAAGAATACATTGCAGCTTCTTATTGTAGCACTCATATGCTTTGGATGAAAACTCAACTAGAATATTTTCATATATATTAGAGTAACATTCATATTCTCTGTGATAATACTTATGCTATTTGTTTATCTCAAAATCCCATTTTATATTCTAGAGTTAAACATATTAAGATTAAACATCACTCTATTCGTGACTATGTTTAGAAGGGAATTTTAAATTTTAAATTTATTGATACAGATCATCAATGGATTGATATCTTTATAAAACCCATTGCTAAAGATATATTTGTTTTCATTCTAAAGAATTTGAAAATAGATTTATGTACAAAATGAAAAAGATGATTATCTCAAAAAAAAATTATTTCTCATTAGGATTTAACGAGACTTTGAGATTTATTGAGTCTGAACATTGACTCTTCTGAAGTGAGAAAGATTTCATGGTTTAGAAGTATCCAGTAAGAACCTCTTTCTTGAACGTTCTATCTTTTGGATACTTAATAGTTAATAAATTAATTAGCTATCAATCTGTCTTGGTTAGTGGACTAGTTTTAAAGACAACTATCTTAGAACATGAAATGCTTCGAACGACTCAGTGACACATTAGGTGAAGAGATTTCTTGGGAATAAGTAAAATCTCTCTATGCCTCCCCTCTTGTTAGAATTATTGCATTATTCAAGATTTTTTTCATGATTGCAAAACCTTTATAAAACTCACTTCACTCATATTTCACATACTTATGCTACTCTTCTCCTACACTGTCTCTCTTTCAAACCAAATTTTCTCTACAAACCTACAACCTTATTCATCACCATGGTTGAATCACAACCAGAACAAGCTACTCAAGAACATCAATCCACTTAACAAAAAAGTCAAATGAAAGAAGGAATTCAAGAACTCACTCTTTATACTCCGATCACATAGTTAGAAGTTCTCTGTGAACTGCTTGTGGACTTTGAAAACCTTAAAGTAAATGGGTTTGATCTCACGGATGGAGCTAAGTATCAACGTTGAGAAAGGTTCTTTGATCATCTCAAAGGCACTGTTTACCCCGAGTTAGTGAAGTAGTTTTGGATTTTTTCTACAACTACAAATCTTAAATTTACCTCCGTCGTGCTTGGGTACAAGATCACCATCTCTGAGAAGTCTATAGCTAAATTTCTCAACCATTATGCTTCTGAGAAGAGATGTTTTTAAATACCTGGTAAAAAGGCAAGGATGGATGAAATTGCTGAAGTTATTTTCCAGGATGGAAAGAACTTCTCTAATGCTTAGAACTACACAAATATCAAAGGGTTTGGTTCAAGATTCTTCTAGGTTGTATTCATCACAGACCCTTAACAAACTCTTTTGACTACATCAACATAGATCATAAGTATATGTTGTACTATCTATCATCTGGGATCAAGATCAATTTTCCTTCTATACTTTTCAAGTATCTGAGGGAGTTGGTTAGGTAAAGAAGAGATGGATCTCTAGGACGTAGAAAGTGGATACCTCTAGGAAGATTAATTTCAGACATCCTTTTTGAAAGCAAGTTGGTTCAAACCCTAATAGAGGTGGGTTTTACAAACGAGCAATCCCGTCAGCGAAACTATATGACTACTGCACAAACTCTGCTTGCGATCACAAACGAGCAATCCCGTCAGCGGAACTACCACCGTGAGCATTTTGCACTGATGGACGCCACTCAGGGTTCCATTTTAGGCAACCTTCGAGAGGTGAGGACTGCTCAGGATGCCTTATCGGCCATGATGGATTAGAGAGATCGTCGTCGTAACATATCCCGCCGTCCACCTCAGGATGGCGAAGGAACCAGTGGTCAGCAGTAGTGTGACATGTTACTCTCCCCTTATCTTATTTCAAAACATTGGGGACAATGTTCAATTTAAGTGTGGGGGAAGATTCTATCGCTTTCTATTTTTCTTTGCTGTTTTTAGTTAGATTGTTTATTTTTATTGCTTTTTAGTTGTTTACTTTGTTTTATTTTGCTTTTAGTTAGAGTGTTTTAGAAAATGCATGTGTCTGACGAGTCACCAGTATAGTGTATCTTTAGTACATCCTAATCTCCCCATTCCTTTAGCCGTACCAAAACTTTTTTGCAAAAGAAAACGGTGTTATTCTGAAAGTTTTTGGGCTTTAAGACAGGTTTGAGTTAGGATGTGGTGACTTGGGAGAACTTTTTGCAACATCATTATCGTTTTAGCACCATAGACTTTATGAATATAGGAATCACTGCCGAAACCCCATATACCATGGCCTTAATTATCATTTCAGTATAGTCCTCATTAGTTTATTCCAGCAGTCAGCTCCGGCCTAAACATCCTCTACGTAGGGGACCGATGAACATAAGTGAATGATCTAGTGAAATAAATAAAAGAAAAAGGCAACTCCGGGATAGGTGACCCTCACAAAGTCATTTAAACCAAAAAGTTGTAAAAATTTGCTGCAAAAGAAAAAGAAAAAGAAAAACTCACCCGCTGTTAGTTGGTTCAGAGGTATCTGGCGCTGAACTCGGTAGGGCGGATTACGATCCGATCCCCCACAACTACATTTGGGTCAAATAAAAGGGTTTACACAAATTTATGTGCCAGAAACCCCATCTTTAGGATCAAAATCACTAACCGGTCACTCTGCTATGAAGCATGTACGGATAACGGTCTTAATGTGATTGCGCCTGAATGAAAAGGACCCAAAAAGAGATGAAGAGGTAGGCCTAGGTATTGTGGGATAATATGGGTTGGTTAATATAGGAATGGAGTTTATGTCCGTGTTTGCGGATAAGTGTCATCATGATACCCTTGGTTCACTTAGTTTTTCTTCTTTGAGCTTTTAAGCGTTTTGCTTGAGGACAAGCAAAGGTTTAAGTGTGGGAGAATTTGATGACACTGAAATTCACCATATTTTCGACTCCGATTTCGCATGCATTTTAGTTGTTTTATTGTTATTTTGTTATGTTATTACTATGTTTTTCTTTTTTTTCAGGTTTTCAGTCTAATCGGAGCCCCGATCGAGAATAGGAGCGAAAATGAGCTAAAAAGCCTAAAAATCAGCATTTTACACATGTGGCTCCCACTGTGGCGGGCGCCATGGGTCCAACCATGACGTGTCCCAGTTCCAACCGCCCCTCAACTGCCACATCTCCCACTATTTCCACTTGGGCGCCACAATTTCCTCCTGTGGCGGGCGCCATGAGGTTGTGGCGGGCGCCACAAGAGCAATATGTTTCCCTCCCATTTTCAAACTGAGGGGTATCCTTGTCATTTCCATTATTTTCCTTGCTTATAAATAGAGCCTTGATTTCATTTGTTTCATCATCCAGACTTAGTTACAACTAGGCATATATCAGTATTGTGTAAAAGTGGTAATCGCTTCACATCGGGGTGTTGCCACACTGTGTAATCGAGTCTGTAATCTAGTTTGGAGCACTTTGGAAGGAAGTTTGATCTTTCCGCCATTTTTATTTCTCTTTCTCACTTTATTCGACCCTCCGATTGGAGCAGGTTTTATTGCTTTACCTTTGTCTACTTTACTTTCCCGCACTGCCTTTACTTTGTTTACTTTCCCGCACTACCTTTATTTTGTTTACTTTCCCGCACTGCTTTTACTTTGTTTATTTTCCCGCACTGCCTTTACTTTGTCTATTTTCTTGCACTGCACTACTTTTATTTACTTTCCTGCACTCGCACTACATTTATTTACCTTCCGCACTCGCACTACTTTTATTTACTTTCCTGCACTCGCATTTATTACCTTTTTTATGATAAAAATTAAAATGCATTTTTACTTTACCATGTCTAGCTAAACCTATAAAGGTTAGAATGTAAGGATCATAATTAGACCGATAATCCGTACAATTGTTCGTAGAAACACTTAAGGGCTATTTTAACTTTAAACGTAAGTTTTCCCGCACTTAATTTCCGTTGGGTAAGATCGAAAGCCATTCGACGTCTATTTAAACTTAGTTGTTTTGAACTATTTCAAATACAGCGAAAGTGCTTTGTTTAGTTCATTAGGAGTTTTTAACTTAAAAAGAAAAGTGATTTTAAAACTATTTTCGGACGCGTTTATAAGTTTAGAGTTTGGTTCGCGAGAACCTCTTTTGGTTAAGGAATCCAGGTCAAAATACTTTTCAACTTAGTCAAGATACTATATTTCTTAAAAATAGGTTTACTACTCTAACGCAATGCGCGCCTTTTTATAAGTGACAATAAGTGGGTTTGATTAAGGAGTACAACTCGGTTCTGAATACGCGAAAGCGACAGTTCCCGTTAAATTGGTTCTTTTCAAAGTAGGAAACACTGCCCATAAGTAATTCTATCAGCAAGTACTTGGATTATTAATTGATTATGTGAATTACATTCAAACCTGTCTTTATTAGTTGAATTTAATTTAATACTTTATATTTCATTGTGCACTCTTAAAAACCCTGTTTCGATTACCTTAGATAAACATCGTAACAATAGATAACGATAGATTGACATTTGGTCTTTGTGGATTCGACAATCTTTTATATTACTCTGACGCGTTCGTATACTTGCGAAAGACAACGCATCATCCTCTACCAGTCGTAGATTCAAGGGTGAATATTGCCGATGTAGCAAAGGTGACCCGTAACGGTCGAGTGTTCAGTCCGGTTTCCCCAAAGATAATAGAAGATGTGACAACAAGTAAGAAGGCAGAGATTCCCGTAGTGAATCCAGTTAGTGCTTGAACGTGTCAGTCTGGTGAGTCCAGAAAGTTGAAGACTAACAATGATGATGAAGTTTTAAAATTGATTAAGAGCAGTGAATTCAATGTTGTGGAGCAGCTGCTCCAGACTCCATCAAAAATCTTTGAGCTATCATTACTGATGAATTCACAAGCACATAGGGACCATTGTAGAGAGTGTTGGAACAGGCTTATGTTAAGCATGATGTGACCGTTTATCAGTTTGACCACATAGTTGCCAATATTACTTCTTCTAATAATTAGAGCTTTTATAATGAAGAGCTTCCCGAGAAAGGCAAAAATCACAATCTGGCACTCCATATTTCAATGAATTTCAAGGAGGACGCTATGTCCAATGTGTTGGTTGACACTGGAGCATCTTTGAATGTGCTTCCGAAATAAACTTTTTCAAGACTCTCTTATCAAGACGTCCTGATGAGGTATAGCGGTGTGGTTGTTAAAGCGTTCGACGGAAAAATTTTATTGGTGAAGTGGACCTTCTAGTGAAGATAGGTTCGAGTGATTTCCAGATTACTTTCAAGGTAATGGATATCCACCCGGCCAATAGATGTTTATAAGGAAGGCCATGGATTCATGAAGTTGGAGCAGTGATATCTACTCTACACCAGAAGCTGAATTTTGTGAAGAACGGCAAGCTTGTCGTTGTTGGTGGAGAGATGGCCTTGTTGGTGAGCCATCTTTCATCTTTCATGTATGTTGATGTTGAGGAGGATGTTGGGATGCCATTCCAAGCCTTGTCCATTGCTGGTGAAATGAAGAAAACTAGGGAACCCATGTCTTTTTTGAAGGATGCACAAGAGGCTATTCAGGCTGGCAGCATTGATCAGTGGGGTCGTGTTTTGGAGATTGCCGAGAACAAAAACAGAGCCGAATTGAGATTTCAACCAGCTCCGTTCAACGCCAAAGTCAAAGTTACGAAACCGATATTCCATAGTGGAGGGTTCGTTCAAGGGAATGACAAACACTCAGCTGCCATTATTGAAGACAATGATGATAAAAACGAAGATGAAGAAGATAATGCCAACTTTGTGACGCATGGCCAGACTTGCAACAATTGGGTTGCTGTTGATGTTCTTATTGTCATTTATCATTCTAAGTAATTTGCTTTCTATTATTTTGAGAAAAATACTTCTCCTATGCCTAAGGGAGAAGTGAACATTGTTGGGCATTTTTATCATTATCATCAATAAAAGACAATTTTATTCATCGACATACATGATGTTTTTATTTTTACTTTTTTCTTTTTTTGAAAATGGTAATCACAAAAAAAAAAATCATAATAATCTCCCATCTGCATAATATTTGATCACACTCCACTTCTCTAAAATCAAAATATCAAATCATTATGCAGGTTGGTTCTCAAACCCATTGAATACAATGATCATACTCCCTCTCCATACTTTGATTCTCTTGTGTTTGAAGCCGAGGAAGAGATTGATGATGAAGAAGTATCTGATGAGTTATCCTATTTGCTTGAGCAGGAGGAAAAAGCCATTCAGCCGTTTGAAGAGAAAATTGAATTAGTCAACATGGGTTCTGAGGAAGATGTGAAGGAAGTCAAGATTGGGTCTCAACTATGTCCAGAAGCTAAAAAGGGGTTGATAGATCTTTTTTGAGATTAGTCTGATGTGTTTGCTTGGTCCTATCAAGACATGCCTGGGTTGGATTCTGAGATCGTGGAGCAAAGATTGCCGTTGAAGCCAGAATGCCAGTCGTTTAAGCAGAAGTTTAGAAGAACTCATCCTGATATGCCAGTGAAGATCAAAGAGGAAGTGTAGAAGCAGATTGACGCTGGATTTCTTGTTACCTTTGAGTATCCGCAGTGGGTGGCCAATATTTTGCATGTTCCGAAGAAAGATGGAAAAGTCCGCATGTGTGTTTATTATAGGGATTTGAATAAAGCCAGTTCGAAAGATGATTTTCCTCTGCCACACATTGATATTTTTGTAGACAATATAACTAAATTCAAAGTCTTTTTCGTTTATGTACGGATTTTCCGGTTATAATCAAATCAAAATGGAACCTGAAGATATAGAGAAGACCGAATTCATTACACCCTAGGGAACATTCTGTTATAGAGTGATGCCTTTCGGTTTAAAGAATACTGGAACAACATACCAGAGAGCTATGACCACTCTTTTTCAGGATATGATGCATAAAGAGATTGAAGTCTATGTTGATGATATGATTTCTAAATCAAGTGATGAAGAAGAACATGTTGAGCATTTGTTGAAGTTATTCCAGTGTTTGAGGAGGTATAAACTCCGCTTGAATCCCAATAAGTGTACTTTTGGTGCTCGTTCTGGTAACTTGTTGGGCTTTATTGTCAGTCAGAAGGGTATTGAAGTTGATCCTGCCGAGGTCAAAGCAATTCAAGAGATGCTCGCACCGAAAATTGAGAGGCAAGTCAGAGGTTTTCTTGGCCGCTTGAATTATATCTCAATATTTATATGGCATATGATTGCCACGTGTGCGCCTATTTTCAAGCTTCTTCGGAAAGATCAGTCTTGTGATTGGACTGAAGATTTCCAAAAAGCTTTTGATAGTATTAAAGAATATCTGCTTGATCCTCCGATTCTCTCTTCGCCTATTAAAGGAAGACCGTTGATCGTGTATTTGATTGTGCTTGATGAGAGTATGGGTTGTGGAATTTGCCAGCAAGATGAATCTAGAAAGAAAGAGTATGCAATTTACTACCTCAGTAAGAAATTCACCGACACTGAGACTCGGTATTTTATGCTTAAAAAGACATGTTGTGCATTAGCTTGGGCTGCTAAGCGTATGCGCCAATATATGTTGAATCATACTACTTGGTTGATATCCAAAATGGATCCAATCACGTATATCTTTGAGAAACCTGCTTTAACTGGGAGAATTATGCGTTGGAAAATGTTATTATCTGAGTATGATATTGAATACTGATCCCAAAAAGCAATTAAAGGTAGTATCTTGGCTGACCATTTGGCTCACCAACCTATTGAAGATTATCAGTGAGTGTAGTATGATTTTCCTGACGAAGAGATTTATACTTGAAGATGAAAGATTAGGATGAACCATTGCTTAAAAAAGGGCCAGACCCTGGTTCCTGTTGGGGCATAGTATTTGATAGAGTTGTTAATTCTTATCGTAATGGCATTAGGGAAGTGATTATTAATCCTCAAGGCACACATTTCCCGTTTACAGTTAGATTAACTTTCAAGTGTACAAAGAATATGGTTGAGTATGAAGCTTGCATTATAGGGTTCGAAGAGGCCATTGATCTCAGAATAAATTATCTTGACAACTATGGAGATTCAACTTTTGTTGTGAATCAGATCAAGGGTAAATGGGAGACGAATTAACCCGGTTTGATACTGTATAGAGATTATGCGAGGATGATTTCAACTTTCTTTACAAAGGTTGAGTTTCATCATTACCCTTGAGATGAAAATCGGATGGAAGATTCTCTTGCAATGTTGCCTGCAATGATTGTGGTGAAATTTGGAATGAAGTTCCTAATTTGACTGTGATGCGTCTTGATAGGCCAACTCATGTGCTTGTTGTTGAAGAGATCAAAGATGAAAAGCCATGGTATTTTGATATTAAGTGTTTCCTCCAAAGTAAGATTTACCCGCCTGGGGTATCTTTGAAAGATAAGAAGACTTTGAGAATATTAGCTGGAAATTTCTACCTGAATGGTGATGTACTTTACAAGAGAAACTTCGATATGGTTTTGTTCAGATGCGTGGATAGACACGAAGCAGACCTATTGATGACAGAAGTACATGAAGGTTCCTTTGGTACCCACTCCAATGGACATGCAATGGAAAATAAGATGTTTAGAGCAGGTTACTATTGGCTGACAATGGAATCTGACTGTTGCAAGTTTGTGAAGAAATGCCACAAGTTTCAAATCTATGCAGATAAGATTCATGTTCATCCGACACTATTGAATGTCATTTCCTATCCATGGCCCTTCTAAATGTGGGGAATTGATATGATTGAGCTTAAAGCTTTGAACGAACATCGTTTCATTCTGGTGGCTATTGACTACTTCACAAACTGGGTTGAAGAGGCATCGTATGCAAATGTGACCAAGTAGGTTGTTGTAAGGTCATTACTGATAATGGAATGAACTTGAACAACAATATGGTGGAAGCTCTTTCCAAAGACTTCAAGATTGCACACCATAATTCTTCTCCCTACAGACCTAACTTGAATTGGGATGTTCAAGCTGCAAACAAGAACATCAAGAAGATCATTCATAAGATGGTTGTGACATATAAAGATTGGCATGAAATGCTCCTATTTTCTTTGCCTGGGTAACTTAGATCCATCCGCACTTCAACACGGGCAATCCCTTTCTCTCTTGTTTAGGGCATGGAAGTTGTGCTCCTTGTAGAGGTTGAGATCCCGTCACTGCGTGTGCTAATGGAAGCCAAGTTGACAGAAGCTGAATGGTGCCAGACCAGATATGACCAGTTGAATTTGATTGAAGAGAAAAGATTGATTGCCATGTGTTGATCGCGACTTTATGAGTCTATTGGGGTATTAACTGCAAGTGCACAGTCTAATCGCGTAGTAATAAAAGATATCGATCCCACATGGACTTATGAATCGATATACCGTTTTCTAAGGTTACTTCGTAAAGCTAAGGCGGATGATACTTTGTTGATTAGGGGGAAAAATAAAACTAAAATAAGATCTAGATTAAATATCAAATAAGCGAATATCGGTATGCATATCGTCGTAATTAGGGAATCAAATCTTCGTTGGTTTCGTAGTTTTAAAGTAAATCTTTTCAGTAGACACTATTGATTTAGAAGCCTTTTCTCAAACTCTCGCTCTGTCGAATAGACTATGAATTTATATTAACGTGCGCTGTCACTAATTTGTTAAGTCCAAAATCACTTTTTGAAAACAATAGAATCTATAGAAACCCTTTTTAAGAAAATGCTAACCATTTAAACACCCTTGTCTCAAACTTCGCTCTGTTGACTTAGATTATATAATTAAACTTAAATGCTTAACTCTCATCCTCACATTTAACCTTTAAAAATACTTTTTGAAAATGATTAGAATTTAATTAACTCTAAAAATTGCTTTCGCCCTGATTTAAAATTAGTGTCCAATTTACATTGTCCAGTTAAAAGCTCAAACCGTCGTTCTATTGATTTTAACTTCTTTATATCTTTTACTCTCGTACAAAAACCTTGGTATTAACTCTGTAAATTGAGACCATAAAAAGAGTGATTATGTTTTTAAACAAAATTAAACCAACTTAGTTTAGATTCCTTCATTCCACTTACTTTACATATCGATATCTAAGTTTATTTAGCCAGACATGCTAAATAAGCCTAAACAATAATTATGCTTACATACAGCCATATCAGACAGACAGTATAAATAAATAGCAGTGCAGAGCATATATAAATTTAATCAATAAAATTAAAGAACCTGTAAAATTAATAGAAGTCTTGATTATTCCTAACTTCGATGCTTGAACTCTCCACCACAAACCGGTTGGATTTGTTCTTACAATCTTCGATCGGACAAGAAAATAAAAACGAAGGAATAAAATACTATGATCTAACGTAAGGTTAGATCCAATAAAAATTGCACAATAGTTTCCGGTGTAGAAACTATTGTGAGAAAATTAATTGAATGCTTTAAAATTGACTGGAAAAGGAAAGGAAATAAAAATTGCTAGGAAAGTAGAGTGCTGGAAAATAAGAAAAACAGTAAAAATAATGCGGTGGCGAAAACTGGAAAATTGAGCGTTCTCCGCAAGGTTCCACCATTGGTCCTATTTATATCAATCCATTTTGTAACCGTTTCTTCCATAGTCCATTCAGTAAGTTTCAAGGAGTCTACTGGTCAAACGAAGAAAGAGGAAGAACGTGCTTCTGTTATGCGTCAAACCCAAAAATATAGGAATGGGGTGTGACGCTCGTCACATCACGTGTTACGCTCGTAACACTTAGCAGGGGGACGTGACGCTCGTCACACCTTTTGTGGCGGTCGTCACAACTTCAGCGCTTCTAGTTGATAGTTATGGGCTGGGCTTTAGTGGAAATTTCTTCTCATCATCTTTTTGCACCTCCTTTTCTTTCTTTTTCACGTATGCTTCAAATAATGTTGCCTGGAATAAATAGAAGGAAAATACCAAGTAATATTGAATAATATAAAATAAATCGAAACAAATAATAATATAATTTAATTAAATCGAGTCCAAAAATGTGATATTATTTCATGTTATCAAACTCCCCCATACTTAGACGTTTGCTTGTCCTCAAGCAAGATACAATATAGAAATCGTTTTAAAATATTAGCCAGATGAAATTTCTAAACACACATCCATTCGTAGTAGGTTGCAAGTAAATCTCGTTTAAAAATAACTTGAGCTTAATCCTAACATCAACAACTACCGTTACAACCTCAGATAACCCCACCTTATGCAAACCAGTTCGAGTTACGCTATTATAGCTATCCTAGTTCTTTTACTCTTATTTCACCCGTTTTCATTCTAGCGAAATCACATTAAGCCCTTTATCTTTTCGCGCACATAGTGGAGTAACCGGTTAGCGATTCTGATTCCCTTTATAGCTGGAAGTTCTGGTACATAAGTTGGATAACTTCGTTATTTAGTCCATTGTAAATTGCGGGGGATCGAACCGTAGTTCGCCCTACCAAGTTCGGCACCAGAAACCGCTGAACCAACTCACAGTGGGTCGTTCATACAATGTTTTTGTAGGGTCCGCAACCTTTGGATTAAATGATCTGGTAAGGATCACCTAACTTAATTAGTGCATTTCCTTATATATATATATATATATATATATATATATATATATATATATATATATATATATATATATATATATATATATATATATATATATTTTTTTTGTTGTTTTGGGAATCATTCACTTATATTCATCGGCTCTCCTCGTAGTTTGCTATTAAGATGGTGCCGACTTCTCGTATAAACTACTCGGGGTTAACATAAAACTAAAAGTTCAAGGGATTGGTATAATAGGTACTTTTCCCGATCTAACATGTTGAGGTTTTTAGAGCGTTGGGGCGGTAATAATTTTCGTCTTAATTTTACTCAAGTTTGATAAAATAAGCAACCTTTATACTTATCGAGTGTGTTAAGTGTTAAAATTTTTTTTCTTTTTTTTGGCTCAAGAAAATTGAGGGGAAAAGATAATACAAAATTTTCACACTAGGGACTCGACTTAAAATAAATATATTATATTTAGATAAGGGAAATAACAATGAAAGGGAAGATAACATACTTGAAAGAGGAATGTTGGAAAAGAAATAATCATAACGGAAACAAAGTTTCCCCCCCCCCATACTCAAGTGAAACATTGTCCCCAATGTTTTAAAGAAAAGCGAAAAGAAAGGAAAATAAAATAAATATGCTCAATTTTGCCTGTGTCCTCGTGTTCTCGGGCCCGGTGAGCGTTGACGTACTTCCAAGTCATCAAACCTGTTGAGCAAATCAGTGAACCGCTGGTCGGTTATTGCATTCCTTGCTTCCTGTTGATGTTGCATCTGGCGCATCAGTTGCATCACTTCGGTATTCTGCGCATGCATGGCATCAATAGCATCCATGATGTCATCATTAGTTGTTGGCCTTCTTCTTCGACGACGTCGGGAGGATGGACCAGTTGCATTATCGGAAGGGTTAAGCGGGGCTGACTGTTGTTCAAGACCTTGATCACCTTGCTCCATTTCTTCAAACTCGTTCAGGGCCGGGTTTGCTTGTGTAGGCTCGGTAGATTCGGGAGCATTAAGGTCGTAGATGAATCGGTCGGGGTTGGTGACATATTTGAGGGCAATGTTGGGTAAAACAACGCTTGGGACTTCTTGGTTATTCACCATAAGATAATACCTTCCGCCTACCCTATTTTTGATTAAGCGGCTGGAGCGACAATATCTTATATCCATAAATAGGGGTGGGAGAGCTTGTAAATTTTGAAGTCGGTCCCCTAGATTCAAACCAAGTGCTATGGAGGTTATTAATCCTCTAATCACGAAAGGTTGGCGGCCTCTAGCACATAGGGTGTGGATATGGTGAAATAAGAAAGAAGCGGCGTTTACCTTTGTATCCACATGCGGATAAAATACCGGATGGTTGGGTTATGTATGTGTGAAGCAAGTAGTGCATCCCAATTATCGGTTTCCACACCGGATATTTTTCTAAAGAGGTCGAAGGCGTTTATGGGCCACTGTGAGTTCGGAGGGATTCTTGGGTGGACTTGGTGTCTGTTGGAGAATTTCCATCCAAGGCACAACGGAATTTAAAAATTTCTCCATTTAGTGATCCTTACGAATGGGCATGATCAGTGATAGAATCGTTACCTCTTGTGGCGATTCAAACCTTTGGTGCAGATCTCTGATAATGATCAAAACCTTTGATACAGATCCACGGGGCGATCACGAACGTTGAACAATGACAACGTCTCTACTCAGTCCACACGAACGGATTCCTTCAATCGCAGTGCTAGCTGTTATGAATGAAGGCTTTGAGTGAGAGAAAGAGGGAAACGAAATTCCAAGTCTCTACTTGAATTTCTGTCTGAGTGGATTGGAGTGACAAAGTTTCTACCCAAGGGGTTCTATTTATAGAACCACTTGTGTGGGCTTCAAGCTAAAAAGCCCACTTAAGTTTATTTTGGCCCATATCTTATAATATGCCCAAAATCACTTAAGTATTTGGTACCTTACCATATTTCGTCTCCCAATTAAGTGCACCGTACCTTACGGTGTTCCTTAGTTACTCTATCTCTCATCAATCCATCCTTTGTGTGTGACCCTATAGGTTTTCGCGACGTTGGAAATTATATTAAATCACGCATTTAACATAATAAACAGTGAGCGGTATCTAGCAACACATCACTGCTACCCAAGTCACGAAAATGTCATGTGATCTGACAAAACCTCCTGTGATAATAATCATGTGTATAATTACCCCTTTGCCCTTATGTCTATATTGAACACAAGGTATAGACCGTGTCACCCTTGTCCAGTTCAATATTGGGCCCATAGACATTTATCCTGTTACGCAGGATTGGCAAATTCCATCTAGGACACTTATGTCCCTCAGCATGCTTTGTCGAGTACCCATCAACTGTCTTTATGGTTATCCAGTTACGGACAACGTTGGATCAGCAACAAAGCACTCGACTCTACATCTAAGATCCATAGTGGTTTCAGGTCGAAGAGTGGTATACACTATTATCACCATGAGAATAACTTATGACACTTTGCATAACTTTCTATATAGTATTCTCATAGCGGGTCAATCCGGTATAAATATTACTCCTAATATTCATACCTATGTTTAAGACTTGATAACTCTTTATCCATGATCCATGAGATGTGATCATCAGTCTACAAACATAATAGTCTTAATGCTTTAATGTTATCCCACTTCACATTAAAGCTCGACTACAGATACTTTAAGAATAGTGCTCTTATGTTTAATGTGTTCTCATGATTAAGTCACACTTAATACATTAAACGGACTATCTATTCTAGGGACTTTATTAATCAACCATAATAAAGAAAATGCCTTTAAATAATTCGATACAAGTACCAAAAGTATTGGCCTCTAGGGCTTACACCAACAATCTCCCACTAGCACTAGAGCCAATCAGGCATACCCCGTATTCCCATTGATCTAGTATGGCCATCATGCTTCTGCTGCGCAATAGGCTTTGTCAGTGGGTTAGCAACATTGTCAAGTGTAGGTACTTTACATATTTTCACACAACGTCTAAGTATGTGTTTGGATCGTTGGTGAGATCTAGGCTCCTTAGCTTGTGCGATAACACCGTTGTTATCATAATAGAGACCAATGGGATCCACAATGCTAGGGACTATGCCAAGTTTATTTATCCAAACAACTTCCTTTGTTGTACTTAAGGCAGCAATATACTCGGCCTCAATTGTAGAATCAGCAACTGCATCTTGCGTTGAACTTTTCAAGCTCACAGTGCCACCATTTAAGCAAAACACATAATCAGATTGGAATCATTCATATTAAAGCGTCTCAGCACTTTGTCTATGTATGTACTCTGACTTAGGCCAAGCAGTTTTGTGATCTATCCCTATAGATTCTGATTCCTAATATATAGGCTGCTTCACCTAGGTCCTTCATAGAAAAGCATTTCCCCAACCAAGACTTTACTTGTTGCAGGGTAGGGATATTGATTCCAATGAGTAATATGTCATCTACATATAATACCAGGAATACGATCATGCTCCCACTAACCTTCTTATAGACACAAGGCTCATCTTCGTTCTTGATGAATCCATACAGTTTAACTGTTTCATCATAACGAAGATTCCATGAGTAGGTCACAGGCTCATCTTGATCCATGAGTAATACATCACCTTGATCAGATATCCATATATCTCAGGTAGGTGACGTATCCTGCCTGACCTACGTTGGTCTTGTTCTATTTGAGCAGGTTACTCTTACACAACTACTTGTGTTTCCTGCTCTAATTCCTCCATAGGTGTATCGATACTTTGTGATTCTTGAATTTCTTCAAGTTCTACTTTCCTCCCACTGATTCCTTTGGAAATAAAATCCCTTTATAGGAAAACTCAAGTTCGAGCGACAAACACTTTGCCCTCAGAAGGATTGTAGAAATAATATCCTCTTGTTTCTTTAGGATACCCCACAAATAAGCATTTGTCAGATTTAGGCTCAAGCTTAGTTGAAATTTGTCGTTTCACATAAACTTCGCAACCCCAAATCTTCATGTAAGACATATGTGGTCTCTTACCACTCCATATCTCATATGGTGTCTTTTCAACCTTTTGGATGGAACACGGTTAAGTGTGTAAGCTGATGTCAATGGTGTATGTCCTCAAAAGGAGTTTGGAAGATTGGTGTGACTCATCATGGATCGGACCATGTCCAACAGGGTTCGATTTCTTCTCTCAGATACACCCTTCCATTGGGATGTTCCAGGAGGAGTAAGTTGGGATTGGATCCCACACTCTTTCAGATGGTCATCAAACTCTAGGATTAAATACTCATCACTTCGATCTGATCGAAGAGTTTTAATATTCTTACCTAGTTGGTTTTAACTCTTTAGGTTTCACCCTTTTGTATTAATGTTATTAATGGGCATTTCAAGATCAAGGACATATAGTCCATTGTTCATCTGTGCAGTAGCATAGAATATATCATTCAAATAAATTGAGCAACAATTGTTCTTTATTATAAATGAAAAACCAAACTTGTCCAAACAAGCAATGGAAATAATATTCCTGCTAATTTTAGGTACATAATAACAGTTCTCTAACTGAATTATTAAACCACTAGGTAAAGTCAATACAAAAGTTCCTACGGCTAAAGCAGCAACCTTTGCTCCATAGCCAACTTGTAGGTCGACTTTACCTTTTGCCAAATCTCTACTCCTTTTTAGTTCCTGCACATTTGTACAAATGTGAGAACCGCATCCAGTATATAATACCCATGATGCAGAAGTAGATAAATTAATAACAAAAATACCTGAAGTTGAAGTCTCTACTCCATTCTTCTTATCTTCCAGGTACTTTGGGCAGTTCCTCTTCCAGTGTCCGGTGTTACCGCAATGGAAGCAGGTGCCTTCTTTTGCTATGCCTCCACTAGGCTTTAAAGCAGCAGTGGATCTGGGATTGGCAACTTCCTTGCCCTTCCCCTTATCACTCTGCTTAGTGGGCCTTTTGTTCTGTCTCTTTCCATTTCCGATCATCAAAATGGACTTCCCTTTTGACTTCAGATTCTGCTCGGCAGTTCTTAACATGGCGAGCAGCTCAGGAAGAGATTTGTCCATATCAATCATATTGAAATTTAGGACAAATTGACTGAAATTATCTGGCAACGATTGCAAGATCAAATCAGTTGCAAGTTCCTTTTCGAGGGGAAAACCCAATCTCTCAAGGTTTTCCATATACCCAATCATCTTGAGTACATGGGGACTTACAGGGGCTCCCTCAGCTAACTTGCTTTGAAAAAGGGCTTTTGAAACTTCAAACCTCTCATGCCTTTCTTGCTCTTGATAGAGCAACTTCAGGTGTTCGATCATATCAAACGCTGACATGTTCTCATGTTGCTTTTGCAATTCTGAGTTCATGGTAGCTAGCATGAGACAAGCAGTTTCATTGGCATCATCGACATGCTTCTTATAAGCATCTCTTTCTGCCTTAGGTGCAGAACTAAGAGGTTCCTCTTCAGGAACAGGTGTCTCCAAGACATACAGCTTTTTATCATGTTTGAGGACAATCCTCAGGTTTCGGTGCCAATCCAGAAAATTTGTCCCAGACAATTTTTCCTTATCAAGGATTGATCGCAGGATGTTGTTAGAGGTGTTTGCTGTCATGGTAATCTACATAAGGATTAATGAAAATATAAGTATCATTGACATATTCAATTAGGCCTTTAATTAAATATGCTCCCACTATTTTACTCAAAACAAATGACCCTCATCATCTGATTCGGAAAATCCCGTTGGAAGATTTTCTAGTGGGTCGAGATCCATATTTCACTTTGTTCTAAGTCCGCGTAGGCGGATTACACAAAACTAGGTTATTTAGGTAGGAACTCCTTCCAATTGTATCTCATACAACTCTCGAAAATTTCAGTTGGGTGAATAACTCCTTATTCCAATCCATCATATGGATCATTCCCAACTCTTGCTTCTAAACATATATATAATCTTATTATAATTTGTTTAGTTAAGTTTGACCCATTGTTTTAACAGTTGGATATTACAATTATCCCATCGCACCTTACTAATATAGAACATGCACCTCGCGTAGGCGAAACCTACATTATTCGATACTAGTCTTGATGAGTGTTAAAACTTGGAAAGCTTAAAACTTAATATTTAGTTTTGAGGGAATTGCAATTTTTTTTTCTGATCTCACCGGGTTGTTTATCATATAAACCGTCTCTCACATGCATCAACATACATTCACATGCATCAACATACATACAAACAAAATGAAACAGTTATGGCCCCTAACGCAATTGTTCTCCCAAGCCAATGAGAGAACCTAAGCTAACCTAATAACGATCTAAGCTTCTCCAAGCAAGATCTTCAAGGTTGTCCTCCTTTGGCACTGACTTCTTTGCTTTCTTCATATCATTACATTACATGAAAGAAACTCGTTTTACATACGAGGGAGTGAGATGAGAAAAGAAGTTACATTTGGGAGATTAAGAGAGAGGCACGACACGCAGGTCGTATTTTAAAAACCCAAAACAAAACAAAGGAAAACTAAGGCCATAACCGATCACCACAAGACAATAATAAACACTTTTATTATTATTATTAATTCCTTTAATTAATTAAAATCAAATTAAATTTCGACGACCGATCACACTACGCAGAGTTAGCCGGGGGTCCGCTGCCCGGACAGCGGGAACGGGTGTTCCGCTGCCCGGTCGCTGCCCTGCTCGAAAATTTTAATGAACAATTCATTTAAAATTGACGTCGTCTTTCGTATCAACACTTGATACTTCAAATCACTTTTTCTAGCCGAACCGGTGAATTTTTCCTTGCGTTAACCGGTTAACCATATGCGTTAACCGGTTAACACTGTTTGAAATTTTTTAGAAAATTCTTTTCTGCCTTGCGTTAACCGGTTAACCATATGCGTTAACCGGTTAACACTGTTTCAAAAACTCAGAAAACTGAATTTCGTCTTGCGTTAACCGGTTAACCAAAAGTGTTAACCAGTTAACACTGTTTGAAAACTCAAAATTTTTTATTTCGCATTGCGTTAACCGGTTAACCATACGCGTTAACCGGTTAACACTGTTCGGAAAAGTGTTTAGAACGCACAACTCTTGTGCAGTCATACCCCAATCGCATAACTCTCTGACAACACAACCCTTGTGTCGTCACTAACACTGATGCACCAATTTCAGACCGTCAAACACATCTCGATTGTTAATTCAGTATGATTGATCAACACGTCATTGCTTCACCATACTAATGTCGAATCAAGAAGCAAACGACCATTGATCGCTCAAAGGAAAACAATCATCGAGGGTTTGAATGAACGAAACAAGACCACTATATCATATATAATGTATTTTGCATCAGGGTTACATATATCACATATATGTAACTTGATCGATCTCAATTTAACCTTTGATTCATTCTGTCTTTAATCATATTATTACAGAACAAAAACAGTTATCAGATTAATGGTTTCGTAAGTGGCTCTGATACCACTGTTGGAGAATTGCCATCCAAGGCGCAGCGGAATTTAAAAATTTCTCCATTTAGTGATCCTTACGAATGGGCATGATCAGTGATAGAATCGTTACCTCTTGTGGCGATTCAAACCTTTGGTGCAGATCTCTGATAATGATCAAAACCTTTGATACAGATCCACGGGGCGATCACGAACGTTGAACAATGACAACGTCTCTACTCAGTCCACACGAACGGATTCCTTCAATCGCAGTGCTAGCTGTTATGAATGAAGGCTTTGAGTGAGAGAAAGAGGGAAAAAAAATTCCAAGTCTCTACTTGAATTTCTGTCTGAGTGGATTGGAGTGACAATGCTTATACTCAAGGGGTTCTATTTATAGAACCACTTGTGTGGGCTTCAAGCTAAAAAGCCCACTTAAGTTTATTTTGGCCCATATCTTATAATATGCCCAAAATCACTTAAGTATTTGGTACCTTACCATATTTCCTCTCCCAATTAAGTGCACCGTACCTTACGATGTTCCTTAGTTACTCTATCTCTCATCAATCCGTCCTTTATGTGTGACCCTATAGGTTTTCGCGACGTTGGCAATTATATTAAATCACGCATTTAACATAATAAACAGTGAGCGGTATCTAGCAACACATCACTGCTACCCAAGTCACGAAAATGTCATGTGATCTAACAAAACCTCCTGTGAGAATAATTATGTGTATAATTACCCCTTTGCCCTTATGTCTATATTGAACACAAGGTATAGACCGTGTCACCCTTGTCCAGTTCAATATTGGGCCCATAGACATTTATCCTGTTACGCAGGATTGGCAAATTCCATCTAGGACACTCATGTCCCTCAGCATGCTTTGTGGAGTACCCATCAACTGTCTTTATGGTTATCCAGTTACGGACAACGTTGGATCAGCAACAAAGCACTCGACTCTACATCTAGGATCCATAGTGGTTTCATGTCGAAGAGTGGTATACACTATTATCACCATGAGAATAACTTATGACACTTTGCATAACTTTCTATATAGTATTCTCATAGCGGGTCAATCCGGTATAAATATTACTCCTAATATTCATACCTATGTTTAAGACTTGATAACTCTTTATCCATGATCCATGAGATGTGATCATCAGTCTACAAACATAATAGTCTTAATGCTTTAATGTTATCCCACTTCACATTAAAGCTCGACTACGGATACTTTAAGAATAGTGCCCTTATGTTTAATGTGTTCTCATGATTAAGTCACACTTAATACATTAAACGGACTATCTATTCTAGGGACTTTATTAATCAACCATAATAAAGAAAATGCCTTTAAATAATTCGATACAAGTACCAAAAGTATTGGCCTCTAGGGCGTACACCAACAGTCTCCTACAGGGAACTGTAGCATGGCACTCAACTGATCCTGGGATAGTGAGTACTCGTCTTCACCGGTTGGAGTGGTGTATGAATAAGAACTTAAAAATTCTAAGGTGAGTGATGGGTAGGTAGGTTGATTGTGTGTGCAAAGAACAGTTAAATCAGCGAGCCGAAGCATCCATTGCACACCTTGAAGTAATCCTAATTCTTGTAAACAATTTAAATCAGGATACCCGGTAGAGATGACACCTCATTGTTGAAACCGGTCGAATTTCTCTCGTTGATAGTTATCATCTTCGGATCGGAAGATGATATTTCCGAATTGTTGGTTTTCCGCCATATTGATAGGTGGGTTGAAAGAAGGAAAGAGGATGCAAATGTATTTGTATAGAGTGGTTTGTTGGAATGGTGTGGTTTAGGGAGAAATGGAGTGTAGGTATTTATAGGAAATTTTTTTGGAAGTTAGAAGAGGAGTGGGTGAGAGAAAAATAAATGTGGAGGAATGTGAGTGGGATGGAGTAAAGAGGTGAATGAATGGGGAAAATAAAAAGGTGGGGGGGGGGGTAACGGTCGTGTCTCCAACGGTCACCAACGTTCACCTATTTTGGAGCTGTCACGCTCGTGACAGAAGGTGTTACGGGCGTCACATGCATTTGCGTGACGACCGTGATGGCTTGTGTGATGCTCGTCACACCAGTCAGCTTGCAACGGTCACTTACGTGGGTGTTTTATTATTATTGTTTTATTTTACTTTTATTTTTGTTTTGTTTTGTTTATGTTTATTTTATTTTGCTATTGATATATTTCAGAAATACCATGCATGCTACTCTATTACACCATAGTGTAAATATATTTTTTTTCTAATAGGCTATGTAAGCAGCATACAGTAAATATCATTATTGATAATTGTAGATATTGCATAGAACAAAATAAAATAAAATAAACCAATAATGCAATACCTTCATAAAATAAACATAATGTAACATTTGAAGGTAAAAGAAAACATGGAAAAACAAATACTAAGATTAAAATAATGTTAAATGAAACTATAGATTCCCTAAAACTAAAACTAATTAACTAAAAACTTCTAGCCACTTGTAGGATCTTTGGCCGGAGGAGCAAATGAGTTAACACGGTTTAGCAACTCGTGGAATTGATTTGTCATACTGCTCATGTATCCCAGAAATTCATGTCCCATATTAGTTAGCTCTTTTCTGATGGCTTCTTGTTCTGACATCAAGGCTTGAATGGCGGTGTTATAATCAGTTCCGGGCATATGATGTCTAAGATCAGGTATTGCCGACTCTTCGGTCGGGATAGGATAAGGTGGAGAGTCAATATCATAATAACCAGATGGTGTCTGAGGGTCAGACTCAGCATAAGGAATCTGGTCGTCACAAATCTCATAGTCTTGGATGGATTCAGTAGATCTAACAGGAGAAGGTATTCCATTCAGATTGTAGAGCCAATTGTTTCGGTTATGAACACTAGTCCTCGGGCTAGGCAAGGTGAATAGGCAAAGAACTTGGTTGTTAATTATTAGCTCAAACTCATCAGGTCCTAGGTTTCCTATAAACATAGTGTTGAAGAGGAAGGGTATACTCATAGGTGCAATGCCACAAAAAAGGCTCAAGTCAAGCATGGGTTGGCGTAATCCGATAGCATTACCAATCATGGTTATCAATCCGCCTATTTGAATTGGTGCTCGGTCATCTTGAATAAGGCGGTCAAAATTCGCCAACATATAAGTGGCACCATTCACTGGACGATTCTGGGAAGCACAAAATATGATGAAGAGTTCATCACGTGAAACTGTGGTAATGTTTGATTTCTTCCCAAAAAGAGTGTGTGCTAGGATTTTATGGAAATAACGAAAAGCTGGGTTATGTATGTTTCCAGAAAGAAACTCATGCTCCTCAGGGTCGTCATTTCCCGTTAAACTTCCCCAAAAATGTTCAAGTTCTCTATATTCAAAAAGGTCTTCTTGGCTCATGGTGAATGTATCAAAAAAGGTAGGAAACCCTAAAAGGTTAGTAAAGTCTTGAATGTTAAATTGATACTCCATATTGAACATCCTGAACTGAATGAAACCTCTGCTTATTCCTTTTCCATGGCTGGGTAGATAGATCAGGGAGCTAAGGAATTCTAGAGTTAGCCTCCGGTAAGTGACAAATTGTCTTCGAATAGGAGTGGTTTCCCACCCTATTTGACTCAGCAGATACATGACACTCTCTCTTAGTCCAAGGGCAGTCATTGCCCAATCATCAGCATAGAAACTAGGTAGCATCTCTCTCTCTGCTAGTTCTTCAAACTTTTGTTTCTGAGCTTTCCCTCTGAATTTGATACCCATACGATCAATTTGTCCCATCAGGTTGGTGTTAACTAAAGAAAAGAAAAACAAGAATTTAGTCAGGATTTGGCAAGATGCCGAAAGGAGAAAAGAAGAAAAGTTTTATAAAATAAAATAAATGAAGAATGAATACTAAATAAAATCAAAAGGGATAATCAAAGAAGAAAAAAAATATAAAATAAAAATAGAAAATAAAATAGAAAGTTGTGGGTTGTCTCCCACGAAGCGCTTTGTTTAATGTCACAAGCTCGACATAAAATTAGTAAATTTTAATCTATAGGTTTAGGAGACAATACGTCTAAGTGCAAGACTTGCGAGTCTTCATTGTTTTCATCATAGTGATAATGTTTCAGACGCTGCCCGTTTACGATAAATGTTTCCATAGATTTTCCCTTAATTTCCACAGCTCCACTAGGGAAAACATTAGTGACTTGGAAAGGGCCTGACCATCTAGAGCGTAGTTTTCCTGGGAATAACTTAAGTCTAGAGTTAAACAATAGGACTACATCGCCTTGTTTGAAAGTTTTCCTTGATCTGCGCTTATCATGCCATTTTTTCGTCCTTTCTTTGTAGATTCTTGCATTTTCGTAGTCCTTTCTAAGTTCCTCTAATTCGTTTATATCAAGGATTCGCTTTTCACCGGCGGCCTTATAGTTTAAATTTAAATTTTTAATAGCCCAATAGGCCTTATGTTCTAATTCTACCGGGAGGTGGCAAGATTTTCCGTAAATAAGCCTAAATGGGGTTGTTCCTATGGGAGTTTTGTAAGCAGTTCGATAAGCCCATAAAGCTTCAGGTAATTTTGATGACCAGTCTTTTCTTGAGGTGGCGACTGTTTTATCCAATATCTTCTTAATTTATCTGTTAGACACTTCCACTTGTCCACTGGTTTGAGGATGGTAAGGTGTCGCTACTCGATGTTTTACACCATACTTAAACAATAGTTTTTCGAGTATCTTAGATATGAAATGCAATCCACCATCACTGACTACTATTCTTGGGACACCAAATCTTGGAAAGATTATATTCTTAAAGAGTCTAGTTACTACTCGTGTGTCGTTTGTTGGAGAAGCTATAGCTTCAATCCATTTTGATACGTAATCAACCGCTACGAGTATGTACTTGTTACCGAAAGAAGGTGGAAAAGGTACCATGAAATCTATTCCCCACACGTCGAAAATCTCTACTTCCAAAATGCCCTTTTGTGGCATCTCGTCACGTCTAGATATTTTTCCTGTGCGTTGGCATCTATCACATTTCTTGACAGCAGCATGCACATCCTTCCATATGTTTGGCCAATAAAGACCGACTTGTAGGATTTTAGAGCAGGTCTTGGATGTACTTGCGTGTCCACCATAAGGAGCGGAATGACAATGTTGGATTATACTTTCTATCTCTTCTTCAGGTATACACGGACGGAAAATACCATCGGGGCCTCTTTTAAAAAGTAAAGGGTCATCCCAATAATAATGTTTCAAGTCATGGAAGAATCGTTTCTTTTGCTCGTAGGGTAAATTAAGTGGAACTATTCCGGCGGCTAAATAATTGACAAAATCGGCGTACCATGGTGTAACGCATACAGCCAAGGTGGTCTCTACTTGTTCATCAACTCTATTTTCTTCCAAATTAGCTATAAGTCTATCGTACGAGAAGTCATCATTGATCGATGTTCTTTCTGTTTCCAGATTTTCTAGTATAGAAAGGTGATCTGCCACTACGTTTTCAGTTCCTTTTTTATCTTTGATTTCCAAATCAAATTCTTGTAACAACAAGATCCACCTTAGGAGTCTAGGTTTAGCATCCTTTTTTGTTAAGAGGTACTTAATGGCAGCATGGTCAGTGTAAACGATTATTTTTGCTCCGACCATGTAAGAACGAAATTTATCTAGTGCAAATACTACTGCTAGAAGTTCTTTCTCGGTCGTGGCGTAATTCATTTGTGCTTCATCTAGAGTTCTACTTGCATAATATATGACATGAAGTTTTTTATCCTTTCGTTGTCCTAAAACAGCGCCTACGGCGTAGTCACTTGCGTCACACATTATTTCGAATGGTTCATTCCAATCCGGAGTCTGCATTATGGGCGCGGAGATTAATGCTTGTTTAAGCGTTTGAAATGCTTCTAAACATTTATTGTCGAAGATGAATTCAGCATCTTTCATTAATAATATGGTTAAACGTTTAGTTATTTTAGAGAAATCCTTAATAAATCGTCGATAAAAACCAGCATGTCCTAAGAAGCTTCGTACTTCTCTCACAGTTTTCGGAGGTTGAAGGTTTTCGATAACTTCTATTTTGGCTTTGTCTACTTCAATTCCTCTATTTGATATAATGTGTCCTAAAACAATTCCTTCTTGTACCATAAAGTGACATTTTTCTCAATTAAGTACTAGGTTTACTTTTACACATCGTTCTAGAACTCTTTCTAGGTTTTCAAGACATTCTTCGAAACTTTGCCCGCATACGAAAAAGTCATCCATAAAGACTTCCATGATGTTTTCGAGAAAATCGGTGAATATTGCCATCATGCACCTTGGGAAGGTTGCAGGAGCATTGCACAAGCCAAAATGCAGTCGTCGATAAGCGAAGGTACCAAAAGGACATGTGAATGTTGTCTTTTCTTGGTCATCAGGATGAATTGGTATTTGAAAGAAGCCTGAGTAACCGTGTAGATAGCAGAAATGAGAATGATTGGCTAATCGTTCTAACATCTGGTCTATGAATGGTAAAGGAAAATGATCTTTTCGGGTTGCTTTGTTTAGCTTTCTATAATCAATGCACATTCTCCATCTCGATTCGATTCGTTTGGTTATAGTTTCTCCTTTTTCATTTTCGATAACTGTTATACCTCCTTTCTTTGGTACTACATGTACAGGACTAACCCATTTGCTATCGGATATAGGATACATGATACCTGCCTCTAATAACTTCGTTACTTCCTTCTTCACTACCTCACTCAGGATCGGGTTTAGTCTCCTCTGATGTTCCCTAGAAGTTTTACAGTCTTCTTCTAGCATGATGTGGTGCATATAAATAGAAGGACTTATCCCTTTAAGATCGGTGATGTTGTATCCCAGTGCGGTTGGATATTTTCTTAAGATATGTAGGAGTTTTTCAGTTTCGAGTTTTCCTAGGTGTGCATTAACTATCACTGGTCGTTCAAGTTCTAAGTCTAGGAATTCATATCTCAGATTTTTGGGAAGTGTTTTCAGGTCGAGGGTTGGTTTCTTAAGGCATTGTGTAGGATCCGGTGTTATTGCTAAACAATGGTTCAGTCTGTCTTCTACACGATAGTCAGACGATTTGTCATTTTCTAACTCAATTTCTTTTATGCATTCATCGATGATATCCATGAAGTAACATGTGTCATCTATTGCAGGTGCTTTCAAAAATTGGGAAAGAATGAACTCAATTTTCTCTTCTCCTACTTTGAAAGTGAGTCGTCCTCGTTTTACGTCTATGATGGCACCGGCTGTTTCTAAGAAAGGCCTTCCCAATATAAGAGGGGTAACTTCATCTTCTCTTATGTCCATAATTATAAAATCGGTTGGAATGTAGAATTGACCTATGCGCACGGGAACATTTTCAAGAATTCCTACGGGATATCTAACGGAACGATCTGCTAATTGCATAAACATTTTAGTTGGTCTTAATTCTCCCATTTCAAGTCTCTTGCATATGGACAAGGGCATAACACTGATACCGGCTCCTAAGTCGCATAAAGCTTTGTCTATGACAAATTTTCCTATGTGACAAGGTATAGAGAAACTACCAGAATCTTTAAGTTTAGGAGGCATATTCTGGATTATAGCGCTACATTCAGCAGTGAGTGTAACGGTTTCGCTATCTTCAAGTTTCCTTTTATTAGAAAGAATTTCTTTTAAAAACTTAGCATACGAGGGCATCTGTGTAATAGCTTCTGTGAAAGGAATGGTGACGTTTAATTGTTTCAGTAGGTCAACAAATTTTTTAAATTGGCCCGCGTCTTTGGTTTTAATTAGCCTCTGAGGATAAGGGATAGGTGGTTTGTAAGGTGGTGGAGGTACATAAGGTTCTTTCTTTTCTACGGTTTCCTTATTACTCTCTTCCTTTTCCTTAGGTTTATTTTCTTCCTCAGTTGGCTTTTTAGAGTTTTGGTTTTCAATTCTTGGATCAGATGGTCCTTCTAACTCTGTTCCACTTCTTAATATAATTGCATGAGCGTGGCTTTTCGGGTTAGGTTGGGGTTGTCCAGGAAATGTACCAGTTGGGGCAGCAGTATGCGCTTGTTGTTGAGCTACTTGTGAGATTTGTGTTTCCAGCATTTTGTTATGGGTAGCCAGGGAATCTACTTTACTTGCTAGTTGTTTAATCTGTTCGTTAGTGTGTACATTCTGGTTTAAGAAATCTTTATTGGTTTGCTGTTGAGAAGCTATGAAGTTCTCCATCATGATTTCCAAGTTGGATTTCCTAGGAACGTTATTGTTAGGTGTAGATGGGGTCGGCTTTTGATATCCAGGTGGTATAACAGGGGCTTGATTTTGAGCTTGTCCTGGTGCGTATAAGGCATTGTTGCTCTTATATGAAAAATTAGGATGGTTCTTCCAGTTTGAGTTATAGGTATGCAAGTAAGGATTTCCTTGAGCATAGTTCACCTGCTCTGCTTGGATTCCTGTTAGGAGTTGACAATTTGTAGGAGTGTGACCTTGGATTCCACAGACTTCTCAATTTTGAGTCACGGCAACCACGGTGGCTGGAGGTGATACATTTAAACTTTCAATTTTCTAGGCAAGAGCATCTACTTTTCCATTAACATGGTCAAGGCTACTTATCTCGTACATGCCAGTTTTCGTTTGAGGTTTTTCTACCATTGTTCGGTCGCTTCCCCACTGATAATGGTTTTGGGCCATGCTTTCGATAAGTTAATAAGCGTCAGCGTAAGGTTTATCCATAAGCGCACCACCTGTGGTGGCGTCTATTGTTAATCTTATGTTGTATAAGAGACCATTATAGAAGGTATGAATTAATAACCAGTCCTCTAAACCATGGTGTGGACAAAGTCTCATCATGTCTTTGTATCTTTCCCATGCTTCGAAAAGAGACTCGTTATCTTTCTGTTTAAATCCATTTATCTGGGCTCTTAACATAGCTATTTTGCTTGGAGGAAAATATCGGGCAAGAAAGACTTTCTTCAACTCATTCCATGTGGTGACTGAGTTGGAAGGAAGAGACTGAAGCCATCTTCTAGCTTTATCTCTTAACGAGAAAGGAAAAAGACGAAGTCGAATTGCCTCTGAAGTGACACCATTAGCTTTAACAGTATCAGCGTATTGAACAAATATGGATAAATGAAGGTTTGGATCCTCGGTAGGATTTCCAGAGAATTGATTATGTTGCACTGCCTGTAACAGCGAAGGTTTAAGTTCGAAGTTGTTTGCTTCAATTGCGGGTGGAGCAATACTCGAATGCGGCTCGTCTTGCGATGGAGCGGCGTAATCTCGAAGAGCACGAGCTGGTTCTGCCATCTCGGGTATCGGCGAAGGAAGAAGATTTTTGAGATCAGGAATTTCGATTGGAGGAAGATTGTTTGCAGCACGATACTCCTGAATTCGTCGTAAGACTCGGAGATATCGTTCAACGTCGTTGATTCGTAAGTAATACGGTTCGCCTTGTGAGCGAGTATGTGGCATACAAATCAACGAAAGAAAGAAATGAAAATTGCCGATAAGATCTAGATTAAATATCAAATAAGCGGATATCGGTATGCAGTTCGTCGTAATTAGGGAATCAAATCTTCGTTGGTTTCGTAGTTTTAAAGTAAAGTCTTTTCAGTAGACACTATCTTTTCGTGCGTTGTCACTAATTTGTTAAGTCCAAAATCACTTTTGGAAAACAATAGAATCTTTAGAAACTCTTTTTAAGAAAATGTTAACCATTTAAACATCCTTGTCTCAAACTCTCGCTCTGTTGACTTAGATTATATAATTAAACTTAAATGCTTAACTCTCGTCCTCACATTTAACCTTTAAAAATATTTTTTGAAAATGATTAGAATTTAATTAACTCTAAAAATTTCTTTCGCCCTGATTTAAAATTAGTGTCCAATTTACACTGTCCAGTTAAAAGTTCAAACCGTCGTTCTATTGATTTTAACTTCTTTATGTCTTTTACTCTCGTACAAAAACCTTGGTATTAACTCTGTAAATTGAGACCATAAAAAGAGTGATTATGTTTTTAAACAAAATTAAACCAAGTTAGTTTTGATTCCTTCATTCCGCTTACTTTACATACCGATATCTAAGTTTAGTTAGCTAGACATGCTAAACAAGCCTAAACAATAATTATGCTTACATACAGCCATATCAGACAGACAATATAAATAAATAGCAGTGCAGAGCATATATAAATTTAAACAATAAAATTAAAGAACCTGTAAAATTAATAGAAGTCTTGATTATTCCTAGCTTCGATGCTTGAACTCTCCACCACAAACCGGTTGGATTTGTTCTTACAATCTTCGATCGGACAAGAAAATAAAAACGAAGGAATAAAATACTATGATCTAACGTAAGGTTAGATCTAGTAAAAATTTCACAATAGTTTCCGGTGTAGAAACTATTGTGAGAAAATTAATTGAATGCTTTAAAATTGACTGGAAAAGGAAAGGAAATAAAAATTGCTAGGAAAGTAGAGTGGTGGAAAATAAGAAAAAAAGTAAAAATAATGCGGTGCCGAAAACTGGAAAATTGAGCGTTCTCCGCAGGGTTCCACCATTGGTCCTATTTATATCAATCCATTTTGTAACCGTTTCTTCCATAGTCCATTCAGTAAGTTTCAACGAGTCTACTGGTCAAGCGAAGAAAGAGGAAGAACGTGCTTCTGTTACGCGTCAAACCCAAAAATATAGGAATGGCGTGTGACGCTCGTCACATCACGTGTTACGCTCGTAACACTTAGCAGGGGGACGTGCTTCTAGTTGATAGTTGTGGGCTGGGCTTTAGTGGAAATTGCTTCTCATCATCTTTTTGCACCTCCTTTTCTTTCTTTTTCACGTATGCTTCAAATAATGTTTCCTGGAATAAATAGAAGGAAAATACAAAGTAATATCGAATAATATAAAATAAATCGAAACAAATAATAATATAAAATAATTAAATCGAGTCCAAAAATGTGATATTATTTCCTGTTATCATGTGTCATTGTCAGTTATATCAACAGAGAATGAAGAAAGCTTTTGAAAAGAAGGTCAGGCCTCATGTGTTTAGATAAAGTAACCTCGTGTTGACGTAGATTTTATCCTTCAAACCTGATGCTAGCGGAAAATGGACTCCTAACTATGAAGGCCCATATGTTGTGAAGAGAGCCTTTTTCGGCGGTGCTTTGATTCTTACAACTATAGACGGTGAAGAGTTCACTCGTCCTATGAATACCGATGCAGTCAAGAAATACTTCACCTAAAAAACAAAAGAATAACTCGGTTGAAAACCCGAATGGGTAGCTTAGGCAAAAATGAGCCTCTCAGTGGATTGAAAACCCGAAAGGACGATCCAGGAAAAAATTAGTGGCATAAAACTGAAAATTTATCCTGGTAGATTGAACACCCCACCTTGGGGAAATCTAGGAAAAAATTAGGGATTATGGCAAGTAACTGCATTCGGTTGATCCTAATCATATGAGGCAGTTTTGAGCAAGTCATTTGTTTCTGGTTCATCATTCTCAACCGAGGACAAGCACAATGGATATTGAAGTTGATAGGAAGAGTAATGATCATTGTATTCAATGTATCCCTTTTCCATATAAATTACCATTTTCAACTTTGTAAAGATCTATGGAGTCTCGTCACTTACGGACTACCATTCTATTAAATATAGTTGAGCTTTTATCCAATTGTTTATATTCTTGTTTACTTCTGCTAAATAAAATTGAATTTTTATGATGATAATTTTACAATAAATTAATAAATAATAATTGTTTTTCTTAAATAATTAAAACAATCACTGTACGACTAATTGATTTCAGTAAGGAATGTCAATAGCGATTCGAGAACAGGTAAGTCATTGTTGGTCTTCCTTAAAGCAGTTGGTTTGATAAATACCTTTTTTTCCAACAGTTCGTCATGTATCCCCAGCTTGGTTGATGACTTTTTCTTCCTGAATATTTCGTCATCCCCATTAGTTGAGTTGATGATCAATTCCCTTTGCAAATCCATGTTCCCCAGCTGAGGTGCTCATGTTTGCATCCCCTAATTTGTGATCTATGATTGGGCCCTGGAGATATGGAACCCTTATTTTTTTTCCACTAGAATAATTGTGTGGCATAACTTCGACAGTTTTTCCTTTGTGTGAATCATATCCGTTTATCTTTTCCTTGGAATTGGTTTATTTCGCAATTTCCAAGAAGAATTTAGTGATTATCGAGGAATGTGACAATCTGGGTCATAACATCCCCAACAACTTGCCTAACTCCTCATACATTTTTTTATCTCTTGTATTCCTCGGCGGAGTTCATCTTATGACATGAAGATCCCTCGTTCCCATCAATGTTGGATTCTGAGCAGTTTGTTTTAGTCCCCTGCAAGGTTGTCTCCCATTCGATATGGTGTTGACCTTAAATCCCCCGCATTGTTGACAATTTTGAACCTCAACATGATTGGTTGATCTTCCCTTAACAATATTCTCTTCTCCCCGTGGAGTTTGCCGTAGAAAATTAGAAGCATGTTCTCCATGCCTTTCCCCAACCATAGTTGATTTATTCAGGGCTAGATGATTCATTTTCATCCTTAGCATTTTCTCCAGTTAGTGTTTCCATCCTGTTGAGATTAGCCGAGTATTGTAGTGAAAATTCAAATCTTCGTTATTTGTATCCATTGTGTTGTTTTTGTCAGCATAATCATAATCACATACATGCATATTCATGCATAAAACACAACATCATATATTTCATTATGAATTTTATCGCATTAATTTTTTCTTCTGATCTCCTTCCGTGGTGATTTTATCTCCCCATGCGAATTAGGTGTGTCTGTCCTCCTTTAATTGCTGAGTGTCAGGCCCTTAAGCAGAAAGAGTGTAACCTTTCTCATTCCCCACTGAGTTATTTCTTCCTGAATGATTAGTATTTTAGTTTCCTCCCTAGCTAATTATCTGGATATAACCATTTCCCTTGCATTATATCCTCATTGGGTTGAGTCTTTAATTGACCATTTCTTTCTAGTTATTACCAAGATAGATATTTTGGTCCTCATTGGGTTAATATGCTTCTTAATTATTGAGTACATTACTTTTACCCAATACCCGGTAAAATTTAATCTACTTCCTTTGTTCTCCCTAGCGGATTTGTTCCCATGTTTCCTCAAGCACATTCATAGATCACAAATAAGGGGATCCTTTATACTTTCATCCTAAGCGATGACAGATATCCTTCCTTCTTTGGTTTTCTACCCAATAAAAAGGTAGTTGTAATCCCTATCTCATTCCCTAGAGAGTCTATCCTTGATATGTTCACTTTAACCAGTGACAAATTTTCTCCACCTCTTCGGTATTCTACCTAGTAACCAGTAGTTGTAATTCATACTTTCCCACTCTGAGTTTATCCTTGATATGTTCATCCTAACCGGTGACAGATATTATCTCTTTTGTATTCTATCCAGTAACTGGTAGATATAATTCCTATTTTTCTCCGGTAGTCTATCCTTGGTATGTTCATCCTAACCGATGACCAATATTCTTCCTTTGAGTTTATCCTTGATATATTCACTTTAATTAAGTGACGGATACTCTCTCTTTGGTATTCTTATCCAGGTAACGATAGTTGTAAATCCTATTTGATCATTTTTCCCAACATGTTATTCTTACCCCGTAATAGGTAACGAATACACCTTTTTCTCCTTAGCGAGTCATCCTTGAAATGTTTACCCTAACCGGTAACGGATGTCCCTCTATTAGAGTATATTATCTTACTACCAAGTAACCTGTAATAGATAATCTTTGGTACTCCTGTGTTGAAGAACATTCTTCCCCGGTTGAGTTTGAGTGCGTGTTTCCTCAGTGGAATCGCCTTTTCCTGTTTGGTCAGAGTATTTCAACTTTGTTATGCTCTACCCGTTTCCCCTGCATATTTTCCTGACTCGGGTTCTTCCATTGATTTATGGTCATGGAAATTCCCCTCGTGTCTCCATCAATTTTTAAGTCGTAGCTTGGGCTACGCATAGCTATTTGTCCCGCTAGAGTCTTTGTCTCCCCAATGAGTTTTCCTTATGGAATGCATTATGCTCTTGTGGACTTCCAGTCTCTCCGGATTCTTTTCCTTTGTTGCAATTTATTCCCCACAAAGATTATTTTGATATACATACCATATGTATCATGAGGTCTCTTAGGAACCAAAATTTATTTATATATGTTGTTATTTAAGTCCATTCTACTGAGTTGATATGAATATTTTAACCTTCACATCCTCAGTTAGAATCTCCTTAAATAGGGACAGCTGTAAGACCCTAATTTTGACCCTAAGATCCCTCATGCTATCTCATCATTTGCATTGGATTTAGGATCACACCATGGCATCCTCCTCACCCCTTATTTATTGGGTTTGCATTATGAGAGGTCACCAAGCATATTTGATTGTATTATACTTTCTTTTTCTTTTTTTTACTAACCAAAATACCAAAAATATGTCTATGTATAACTTTGTTTCTTTTATAGGTAGTGTGTGCATCCACCAATGCCCTATCAAGCACACAACTAGGGTTTGAGACCCTTAATGCAAGGAGATCAATCAAGAGATGGTTCAAATTGGTTCTAGACTTCATATATGGATCCCCTTAATCTTCATTTATCATTTTGATCAAGAATTCATCAAGAGTTTGAAGTTTGTTTGGCTTAGAAACCCTAATTCATCTGGGTATCTTGTGTGACTTCCTTAGAAAGTTTCTTCAATATTTGATCAAATATTTCAAGGGATACTTCATATTACATCATCTTATACATATTTGATCCTCCATGAGTCCCAAAGATCAAGCGAACTTCAAGTTTGCAAGTTGGTTCATGGTGGTTGACTAGAGAAAGTTAACTCGTCAAAACTGGGGTTCCCTAGACCCTATATCCTACAATTGTTGTCATATGAAAATGATTACAAGAGCAAAGTTACTCCATATGACATTAAAAACAACTTTCATGATGAGGTCAAGAGCTATTTTTTCTTAGAAAGTCAATTTTTATGGTGAAAGATTATAGGTCATTTTGTTTGAACCCTAGTTAGGAGGTCAACTTCCAAGGACTATAACTTGCTCAATTTTTATGAGAAGAAGGCCATTCAAGTATCATGGTATAATTCAAGATGTCCTCTACAACTTTGATTATTTGAGGAACTTCAAATTCAACTTGAAAAGGCATGTGATAAGAGAAAGCATTATAGGTCATTTTGGGCCATTACCATTGAACAAGAGATTTTCCTCAACTTCTAAAATGCACAACTCCTTCATGCCAAATCCATATGAGGACAAATTTGTGATCAAATTTAAAAGGCTTGAATAGATACAACTTTGATGAAGGAACCTTTTCCATTTGAAGCCCATAGCAAAAGTTATTCAAGGTGGAAGAAGTGAACATTTGACTTGGGACTTAGAAACATTTCAATTATATTTGATTTCCCAAACTTTCACGTCAAAATTCATCATGATCCAAGCTTCAAATTGAAAAGTGTTCAACATGAAAGTTGTTCCCTTTGATCTCACCTTTCCAAAAAGTACAAAGTCACCTCATTTGGAAAAGTGTTCAACATGAGTTCTTCACAAGGTTCCATTTGGTAAGATTTATGTTTAACATTCATTTTCTTTATGCATGGCTATGTGACATCATTTCAAGTTGGATAACACAGAATTATGGATCATTTGGCATCATTTGATGGGCCTATCACACGCCCATGCATCCATGCAAGTGAGATTTCTATTTTTGGCATTTTGAATGAAGTGTGTGAAAATCAAATGCATAGCCTATAAATAAAACCCCTCATGCTCAGAATTAGAGACACCTTGCCCAAGCTTTGAACCTGCAATCCTAACCCTTTCAATTAGAGGATAAACTTGAAGGTTTTGAATTGACAATCGAGTTTTAATTTCACCTCAGATTTGAAGTTGAAACTCCAAGAATCCAAGCCCTTCCTTGATCCATTTCACTTCTTGCAAGCATTTGAAGTCAAGCCAAGGCCAATTGTAAGCAAGATTAAAGCTCCCTTGAAGGTGATTTTTCAGAAACTTCATCTCTTCGATTCTCTCTCAATTCCTCACCATTCTCTTTGATTTTTGGTTGCCTGATGGCCCTTGCTTTTTCTAATTTCTTTTTTATTTTCTAAATTTTCATTTAATGGTTTTATTTTGTTTAATTCATATTAATTTCATTTTTAATCCGAAAAATATGTGACTTTCAACAAAAATATTTAAATATTTTTCTCTTCCTTATTCTTAATTAAAATTATTTTTTGGATTAATTTTGATATTTTTCATGAATTAAATGTTTTTATGCAGATTTTTTATTGTTTAAAAATACTTATGACTTTTGAAAAATAGTGAAATTTTTTGTCTAAGGTCCTTTGACCTTGTTTAACCTAGGATAAATCCCTTGTTCATTTATTCGCTGTTTTGAAGTGATTTTAGGTTTCGACCAAATTAAAATGTATTTTAATTCACTTTTAATTGGATTTTTAATTGATTAAATGCTTAAAAAAATTGTTAAGCCATTTTTATGGTCTTGTGAAGTTTGACTTTCTGTTTGGGCATTGGTCAAGGTTGATTTGACTTTTGTAGGATCAAAACTATTGGATTTAGGGGATTGATGAAATGTACATTTCATCTCCCAAAATGAATGAATGGTTTTAATTTGATGAAAGTCCTCCCTTGGTCAATTTGTGTTTCTATCTTCCCCTCCCTCTTCATCTTCATCCCTATTCTTTCCCATTCCCTCATTTGACCAATGAAATCTCTAATGTCTTAAGGCTAATCGGTTTATCAATGGCCTTGTGTCAGATGAACCAATACAAGTATGACTAGGATAGGTCCCTCCCTCTTGATCTTTTTCTTTTAGTGTGTGGTATATTTTAGGAGTTTGGTTCTTCATACCAAATCTCTAACATGCATTAACACCTAAATTCTTATTGCTTGGCCTCAGATAGTTGTGACTTCTACATAAGTCCAATTACGATTTCTTAACATAGAACTAAATTTGACCCTCAAGGCATAGCATTCTAGTAAGTGAGATTGTAACTCTCCCATTCTTCATGGCATTGTGTGGAGACTTGACGTTTTTTTACTTTCATGAGAGCTAGTGGCATACTTGTTAAATTATCCAAGTTGGAGCCCTTCTCATGGAAGATGTCTTGGTTTAAGGATTCATACTTCTGAATGATGTTTGCAATAAATAGAGTGTGGGGATGTGAAAAGAATTCATTAATTATATTTTTTGTGTTGGACAAGACCTTCAGACTTGTGCCTACGTACCAACATAAAATGAGGGATGACAACCTCGTAGTTCATTGTATCAATTTGAAAGTGAGTGAGTTGTTTTTAACACAATTTTAAGTTTGAGAGAGGCAACAAAAGGCCTAAAAGGGTTTGAGTGAGTTTTAGTTCTTTTTTTCTTTTTTTGAAATTTTAAGTCAAGTATAGTTAATTTTATTTACATATTTGATTCAGAAAAAAGAAGTTTGAAAATGCAATGGCATAAGGCCATAGTATCTAATTTGCAACAAAATCTATGTTTAGAAATCACAAGCAAAGAAGGTTTTGAAAAGGGGGAGAGATTTGAAATTTAAAAAGTGGGAGGAAATGAAGAGACTAATCCTAACCAAAAAATTTAAAAGTTAAGAGTTGAAAAGATCTGATCAATGGGATGCAATCCAATAGACAAGAATGTCATATAGAAACCCAATTTTCCCTTGGATTTTTATAATCAATCAATATCACTACACATATAGCAAGAAGAACAAGGCATCAAATAAAGATAGCCACATCCAAGCTTAGCAACTTTATGATCTTCTTCATAATCTTCCCCATGTATCAGATGACAAAATCCTTGAATGGCTCAGAATAAAGTATTAAACACAGGTTCAAAGTAACATCTTCATTAAGACCATGTACTAGTTGAACTCAAATGGATCTCAACACTTGCATTAGATGAAAGTTCACTTCACAAGCACTTGGTTTCAGAAATGTTGGCATTGGCCAAGTCCTTTTGCATAGGGAATGTTATCTAATTCTAAGTCCAAGTCTCAGATCAAATCCAACAGTCCGCACAAACATTTTTTAGGGTTTTTGTTGTCATTATGTTCACTAAGGTTAAAAGACCACAAACACAAACAAAATACACAAACAAGTATATGAAATCACAATATAATCACAAGATATGGCCCAAGTGAGCAAAGTGAAAATGGCATTAAAATAAACAAGTAAAATGGTATGAATAACGGCAAATGATAAAACTTGAATTTTAAAGTGCATAAAAGTAAATGGCTTGAAATTAAAAGTTAGTCAAATGTTAGTTGATTATAAGTTAGTATTGTTTTTGCTTTTCAATTGTTTAAGTCATTCTTTGGAGAACACTCAACCCTATATTCACATGTATGGATCCTTGAACCAAGACATTTTCCAAAGGAAGGAAAAAAGGCCAAATTTCCAAACAACACCATGAAAAGGGGGAGACTTACAATCTCACTTACTAGAATGTTATGCTTTTGGGTCAAAATTTAGCTCTATGTTAAGAAATCGTAATTGGACTTATGTAGAAGTTATAACTATTTGAGGTCGGGCAATAGAAATTTTTAGTCTTAATGCATGTTAGAGATATGGTATTATGAACCATACTCCTAAAACATACCACACTTAAAAGAAAATGGCAAAAGGGTGGACCTAATCTCATCCATACTTATATTGGTTTATGAACCAATTAGCCTTAGGATATAGAGATATCATATATCAATGGAATAGATGGGATAGAAAGGGATCGAAGATGAATAGGGAGGGGAAATGAGACAAACACAAATTGGTCATGGGAGGACTTTTATCAAATTAAAATCATTCATTCATTTTGGGAGATGAAATGTACATTTCATCAATCCCCTAAATCCAATGATTTTAATCCAACAGAGTCAAATCAACCTTGACCAAGGCCCAACAACAATAGTCAAACTCAACAAGTCAATAAAAATAGCTTAACAAAATTTATTCACAATTAAACAATTAAAAATAAATTAAAAATGCATTAAATTAAATTATGGTTGATCAAAAACCTAAAATCTCTTCAAAACACCAAATAAATGGCCAAGAGATTTATTATAGGTCAAACAAGGTCAAAGCCCTTGGAAAATAAATTTCATAATTTTTGGAAACTTAAAAGTAGTTTTAAACAATTAAAAATAAGCACAAAAACATTTAAATCTTGAAAAATATTAATACTGATTAAAAAAATAATTTTAATTCAAAAAATGAAAGATAAAATTATTTAAGAAGTATTGGTGAAAGTCCCATATTTTTGGCTCAATATAACAATTAATATGAATTAATGAAAATAAGTTAATTAAATTGAAAATCAGAAATTCCAAAAAAACGTGGACCATTTGATCTCCCTCATTAATTTAGGTGGAAGATCAAGTGGATCAGAGCGTGTTATCCATGTGTTCTTTAGTCAAATGTTCCATACGTGTGGTAATCACTTTGGACGCTCAAGATCAAAACAAATTAGAAGGATCATGTGGTTCAGAAGCGTGCCAACACACCTAACTCCGAGTATATAGAAAGATACAAGGAGTCGAATTTTGAGGATCATGATTTGAGTTACTTCGATTTGACCTCTAAGTAACTCAATCTTGTTGCCTACATTGTGTAAGACCCCAATTTTGACCCTAAGATCCCTCATGCAATTTCATCATAAGCATAGGGATCATACCTTGGCATCCTCCTTACCCCTCTTTCATTGGGTTTGTTTTGGGAGAGATCACCAAGCATTATGTGATTGTGTAATACTTGTATATTATCATTTTCCTAACCAAAATACCAAAAATATGTATTTGTATTTGCCTAACTTGTTTTGTAGGTAGGGCATGATCACCATTGATCTATCAAGTTCATATCTAGGGTTTGAGACCCTCATGACAAAGGGCATAACCATGAATTGATCCAATAATGGATATAAGCATAATATATGAGTTCCATTGATTCCTACATGTTATATTGATCAAATTTTCTTCAAGAGTTTGAGGGTGATTTGCCTTGGAAACCCTGGTTTTACTAGGTATCTTCAGTAACTTCTCCAACAAGCTATCTTACCATTTGATCAAATCTCTCAAGGGAAATTTCAAAATTAATCATATTGTGTATATATTATCTACCATGAGCCAATAAATTCCAAATAATTGAAGGTTAGCAATTTGGTTGATGGTGGTTGGCCAAATGAATTCATCTCATCAAAATTGGGTCTCCCTAGACCCTATCTGTCGCATCCGCGAAAAACAACCGGCGGGAAAAACAAAACAAACAGAGCTGCCACCGTGCGTTATTTATCCCAAAGGAGGGAAAGGAAACGCTCGAAGTAAACCTGGAAAGGAATGGTCTTACGACCGGAGATTACAAGGTACGGGAGTCGGTTACGCAAGGGGAAGGTATTAACACCCCTCACGTCCGTCGTACTCGACGGGATCCACGCTCATCAGGAAAGAATAAGGTTGCTGAAGGAAACTGCTCAAAGAATACACACACACTGGAATAGACAGGCGGAGGAGGATGGAGGAAGAGGACTCGGCAGGATATCACATCCTGGGCCTACGTAGTTTGTCAGAAACAAACATCAGAGTCAACGTAGTTCGGGGAAAACGGGAAACGGGCTCGCTAGGATATCACATCCTATGCCTACGTATCTCATCTGGAAAGAGAATCAGAGCTACCGTAGTTCGGCTAACGCACGCCAAACAAAACCACACAGGAAACCGACTGCCAATCGCTGGACTTATGTCAGACTCCACACAAATAGGCAAACATGGAAACCGAATGCCAATCGCTGGACTTACATCAGACTCCGAACCAACAAACACACACACAGGAAACCGACAGCCAATTGCTGGACTTATGTCAGACTCCAACAAGCAAACAAGACACAGGAAACCAACTGCCAATCGCTGGACTTATGTCAGACTCCAACACACACAAAGGGTTGAAAAAGAAAAAAGGGCGCCCAGAGAGATCAACTCATCTCCTGCCTACGTACCTCATCTGGTATGAGGATCAGGGCGACGTAGTTCCCCTTAACAGGGAAAGAACTTCTAACCTAACCAGAGACAAGGGAGATAACAAGCTACTAGGGAGACTACGACTCGAGCCTAGAAGTTGTCATGCATAAGATCCCTATGTTGAGGTCTCTATCCTAACTTGCACAGGAAGCAAGCTAGCCTAAACAGCACAATCAAGCAAATACAAGCACAATAAAGCAAGCACACACACTATATGCAAACAAATGGCTCATACAAGGCTAGGCTGTAGAAACAAGCCAACTGGAATGGGGTGTTTTGAGCTCTTAACCCTAACATTGAGAGTTAGGGTGAAGCAGATGAAATGGAGATGAGGGTTATTCCTCATAGCTCTTATCCCTGGCCTGGGAGAGCTTCAATCAAATAGAAAGTGTGGGATTTCAGAATGCAGGAACTCTTCTCCACAAATGACTGACTCTATGGACAAGATTTTGGGTTCTTATTCACAATGCATCAACACATGGTGTGAGCAAAGTGAATGACACAACTGAATAGCAGGGGATGGATTGCACATCCCTTTTATCTGCCAATTGCCTCTTAAGAGGACTTTACCTGCTTGGCACAAAATTAAACAAAGCACAAACATTGCCTCTTAAGGAGGGCTTCAGACAGGTGCCTGCCAAAGTAACATGACAGATCTTCCAGACTACATGAAGATTAGAGATTATACCTCAGTGGTATGCAATCCACAAGCAAGCAAATCAAAGTTCAAAAGAACTTAAAGCAACTTAGGTACCTGTGGAAACAGCTAAACCAATCAGTACACATTCCAGACAATAGTCAACAGCCAATATCAACCAGACAACTCAATATGCAACACATAAACCATAAGCACAAGTGAATTGTTCTCAAAGCCTACAAAACAAGAAAAGGTTAGCTAACAACAACAAATGATCAAGCTCAAATGAAGGAGCAACATCAACCATGGAGATGTATACTTGAACCTGAAATTCACAACTCAAATGTAAGTAACAAACCACTAGGTCAAAGCCTAGGGTCAAAGGTGGATCAAAAATCCAAAACAGAAGCTCAAACTCAACATGAATCATATTTAATCAATCAAGAACAAGTCCTAAAAAGGACCAAAGCAAAATCAATGAGCAAGTTCATGTAATGAGCAAGAGAAGTCAATGACCAATTCAAGGCACACATTTGAACATTAAGAATGAAAATTCCCAATCAAAACAGAAATGATACAAATAATTCTGGAAAAGTTCATGAACATTCAACACATCCAAAATATCCATCATACAAAAACTCAGAAGCATTAGAGGTCATTTGGCATGGAAATCAAATTGCACAATCAAGACAACCAAATGTGTGACACAAATTGTCACATCATGCAAACACAAGCATAAAACAGAATTGGAACATGAGAAAAATACCAAATCAAGCCTCAAAGGTCCATCAATGTGTCTAGAATTAGCATGTAAAATTTCAAGTCCATTGGATTAAAAACAAGCATTTCATGATAGTTTGAACAAGGCAAGGTCATACATGCACATGTGATCAAAGAGTCTAGAGCAAATAAAATTCCATCCATGCACAACTTCCAAATTCATGATCATTAAAAACTAGACAAAACTAGGATCATTTTGCAAAACATTGGGAGTGAGTTGATGCATTTTCCAATTTATTATGATTTTTCTAAGTTGACATACCAAATGAAATTAAAAAATGATCAAGCATGGCAAAAGAGGAGGGAAAATGGTAAAATGGAATGAAGATTTGAAAACTGCGCTCGCTGGGATTCGATCCGTGTTTGGATTCAAATGAAATGCACGCTAAGCCTGAAACGACACCGTTTCATTAAAACCCTAAGCTCGCCCAAATTTGGACGGTTCAAACCGACGCTATTGTCCAGAAAACGACGTAACTCTCCAGAGCGCATGAATCTTCATCTTCTTCATGAGGAAGAAGATGAACACGATGAACTTCATGCATCAGTTTTCCAGAAAATCCAGAAATGTCCAGAACTCCAAAAATTTTATATCATTCAAATCCTTATTCCATGTACATCATAGATCAACTAACAATTCATGCTAAAACATCATAACAAGTTCAAATCGTGCAAAAACATTTTTGGATGCAAAACTTCAAATGCACATAACTCAGTCAATAATGCTCCATTTCACTTGATTTTTCTACCAGAATTCTCAGTAAACAAAGATCTACACAATTATGTTCATGGATTGAAGAATTATGAAGGTCGAAAATCATACCCCTTGAAGAGCAGAATCTTGTTTTGCACGTTCCAAGGCTTATAATGGTCCAGATCAATTCCAGAAGTCTTGTGTAGATGATTGATGAAGAATTGGAAGCTTAAACACGTGTGAATCCAACTGAATTTGAAAACTCCATTGATGCTTTCAAGCTTCAAGCATGGTTGAATCTAGCACGAATTCTTCAAAGTGCACGTTCAATCTTACTTAAAAACACTCCATAATCATGAATTCACCAAGAGAAAAGAGGTTTATGTGAGGAATTTTGAAAATCTTTTTGAGAGAAAATTTTGATCAAAATTCAAGATCTAGATCTGAAAATGTGTGTTATGATCAATGCAGTTGTGATTAACCTTTTATATCCCTTGCTAATTAACCTGAAATCACACTTAAGCCAAAACTAATTGGGATTAAAAAGAAATAAGGTGCATGCACAAATTTGCATTTTCACCTCATGCATGAGATGCACTCGTGAACAGTGCACACCAAGGCCCAAATTCACTCAAAATCACATTTCAAACCCAATGGCAATGGTAGAAAGTCCATACAATGCACCATTTTTAAATTTCCAATTTTCCCTCCAAAATTGACTTGAATATGCAAGTGATCATGTGATAACATATCATGCAATGTGATGGTTGGTTTGGAAACCTCATGACAAGAGAATAACAATGCAAAAAGAACCACCAAATTTGGAGTTTTGGTTCAAAAGATATGCCCTTTTGAAGTTTCAAGCACACTTGGAAATGATTTGATCATATCTCCTCAACCATTCATCATAAATTCATGATCTTGGACTTTTTGGAAATGGGAGAGAGAGATCTTCAACTTTCATGTTGGACAAAAATTCATTGGAAGCTTCTTTGGTGATGTACAATCAAGTTGAATTTGAACCAAAAACTTTCCATTTTTGGAAACTTCCTATTACATGTCATTTTCCATTTTTGGAAAGTTTTGATTTGGCCTCAAATCCTTCAAGATATGCATTTGTAATGATGAATAAGCCTCTTTTGAACATGAATGAGATGTTGAAACTCATTTCTCCCCCTCCTAACCCTCAGTTGACTTTCTGTTGACTTTCTGGTGGACAGATGACTTAGAAGTGCTCTGATCAGCTTGTGCCTCAACCACTTGAGGAATTGGCTCCAAAATGAAACCCTAGCTCATGTAAGCTTCACATAATAATCATATGATCCTCATCCAAGAAAATAACCTGATCTCCTTGAGAAACCCTGATTGGTAGAATGCAACTAATTAGGGTTGACCAGAGGTCAAAACCCTAATCCCAAGGAATCAGAGCATGAATTCTGAAGCCTTTGATAAGGACATAACCATGATGATGATGACGTACCCTTGCAACCAAGATAATTCTCAACTTCCTTGAAGGACCAAGAAAACTCTAATTGAAGCACAAACCTCATATGGCTAGTGATCAATTCAATAAGACCCTCAGGCTTGAATCTCTTAACCTCTCTATCTCTGAAAAGACTTAGGAGGATGACTTTCTTATTATCACATGATATGCAATATGCAAATGCCTAATGTCCTACAAAATGAAATGCAATATGCTAAGCTAGTCAAAAGAGAGGAGGGCAAATTTTGAGGTGTTACAGTTGCCCCTATTCAATCCACTGTGAACCTGTCGACATGAACAGCCTCGGCTTTCAGATGATCAGGGTGAAGAGTGATTGAATACCAAGAACAGTCGAACAATTTGCACTCTGATGGGAAATAATTAACAGTGCCTGTCAGAATCGGCAAAGAAGTGATCTTGAAAGAAAAATCCGTCTGGTACGGAGACAGTCGGCCTGAATATCGAAACAGAATGTGGACCTGGATACCAAAATAAACGGTAACACAGGAATACCCATGGCCTGAACGCCGCATTCGCTGGGGATTATTATTATTATTTTTGCTTTTTCTTGAACCCCAGAACTTTCTGATTGATGATTTTTTTTTGCTTTTCTTGGACCCGAACAAATATTTTCTTTCGTGCAGATGATCCCGGATCACCACAATTGAACCCCGACACCTTCATAGTAGTCTTGTTTTCCAAACAATGAACCCCACTCTCCAATTGAACCCCAGTCGCCTGACGATAGCTCGTGATCGCCGTTGTGAACCCCGCTCTCCAGAAAACACCCCGTGTCTCCCTTTCTCCATTTGGACCCCGCTCTCCAGAAAATGCCCAGCATCTCCTTCTCTCCATTTGAACCCCACTCTCCACTTTCTTGTGATAATTCCGCTGGCAACGCCGGAAATAACACCACAACACCACTCTGATGGCGACATATCAGAAGGTACACCTTCACAACAGGAAGGTAACATGTGCATTTCTTCCTCAGAAGATACCCATAACGACTTCGGTTGGCCTCAGCCAAAGTCTAAGGTGACACATGATCAAAAGACAATCCTGAGGACCTCATCCTGGATACAATCTTCAACTCCAATCTCCATTTGAATCCCGTTCTCCAGAAAATGCCGCAACACTTCCTTTTCTCCATTCTTCGATTCTCGCGCTGATCGCGTAACGTTCTTTGATCTTCATTTCCATCTCCGCCCGACGGAAAATTTTCCACCAATATCACACTACTGGGGAACATTATTGCTCCAATGTCATGATGCCGAACTCCTCAGAGTAACATCTTCCAATTTCTATCTCGCACGACAGAAATCTCCTCCAGTATCGCACTACTAGGGAATACGGTCGACCCAACACCACGATGCTAAACTCCTCAGAGTAACATCTTCACCATCCGGCGAAACCAAATCTCAAGCGGTAACCACGGCTTGAGTAACCAATACTTGCAACGTTGATGTTGATCTTCCAACCAGTGAAACCACCTCTCAAACGGTAACCACAACTTGAGTAGCATCTTCACCAACTGGCGAACCCAAATCTCAAACGGTAACCACGACTTGAGACTAGCTTATGCTTACAATGATGATGCATGATTAGTTTCAGCGTAATGCTCCATAACTATGGAAATGCTACGCAATTAGGTATGCAATATACCATGCTTATCTAAATGATGAATGCATAAAAAGTATCCCCCTCAAGGGACTCTTCTAGGGAGCTCGAGGAACTCTGTTGAGGAACTCGACAACACTCCAATCTCCACCCTGCTGGGGAATAGCACCGCTGCTGGGGAAAGGACCACCTTTACCAAGGATGACCTCCACTGAACCCGATCCACTTGGGGACTTCGCTGGGGAAGAAACCACCAACGCATTCTGCGGGGAAAACAACAATCTTTGACTTGCTGGGGAACTAACACGCTCCGCCATGCTAGGGAAACAACTACCAACAGAAACCTCTGCTTGGAAATAACAATCTTCAGGCCTGGGTGCTGAGGAAAAACCGATCTCAAACCTGCTGGGGATATAACCATCCCAACCCTGCTAGGGAAGTCACAAACCTTGAATCTGCTGAGGAGGTAACAATCCCAACCGTGTTTGGGGAAACAAGGAAAGTCTGGCACAGAACACCCGTCAACTTGTCGAACCCTGGTATTCAACATCTAAATCCAGTATTAGCTTTCCACTTTTGAGAGCCCCCAGACTCGTCTGGACTTTTCTGATTCATCACCTTGTATTCTCGCCTTCTCCGTACTCCACGGAGATCGAACTCCTTGGATTCGTACAAACATTCCAGTCCTCAGACTTTGAAGAGTCTTCTTGATTAATATCCAGGATCGCCGCACGTCTTTCGTTGTCTTTTCACCATTCTCCGTTCAATTCTTCGTCCCTGATTGGACTCCACGGGGATCTCTTGTCAAAAGCTTCACATCACAACCTGCAAGTGAGTGAAAATATCTAACAGCACCTGCAAAAGAGATCGTTAGATAAAAGCGTGCCCCAGGTGTGCCAAGATTTCAACACCTGGGTCACTCAACCTTCCGAATAAGATTTCATGTTTTCAATCTTATAAACATGCATTGGAAAGGATCTCCATGTCTCATAATGCAAATATTCTTTATCAAAAATAACTGGATGTTTTTTGCAATCAAAGCGGTAATGAAAACAAAAACAAAGTTATTTGACTGAATATGCATTTTATTGATTGAAAAAGGTGAGGCTTATAACTGAGCAATACAAAGGAAGCAATCCCTGAAAAGAGGTAATTGCGCACAAAAGGAAAAATCTATCCTAATGGCAATGTGAACCCGTGATCTCATCGAGTTCCAACTCGGTTACACCCCATATGTCCTCAAGACTCTCCGTGCTTTCCGCCTTCTGAACAAGACGCTTCCGACCGATCCCTATCGGGGATTATCCATGTGTCTTAACCAAAACACAGACGATCATGCCAGACGCAGTTGTTCGTTTCAATCCCTCTTTTGCCTGGACCGCCCTTTCGGGTTTTCAGTCCACCGGGATACCCTTTTTTGCCCAAGCCGCCCTTGTGGGGTTTTCGACTTGCCGGGTGTACAGTTTTTTCTTTTTATCCCTAATTTTTGCCCGAACTTTTTTTCATTTTTTTTTCGGTTCGCCGGGATGCCCAGTTTTGCCTGGACTATTTTATTCTTTTCGTCCAGCGGGTCTCTTATACGAAGTATCTTCTAACTGCGTCCGCATTCACAAGGGATGGAAAATCTTCACCATCCATGGTCGTCAACAACAAGGCTCTACCAGAGAACGCCTTCTTGACCACGAATGGGATCCATAACTGTATGTCCACTTGCCCCTACGATCGTTGAGGAGGAAGGATCCTTTTCAACAACGCGTCTCCCACATGCTATGCACGAAGTTGCACTTTTCAGCCACAAGCACGTTTCATTCACTGGATACAACTGCTCATGACAAATAACTGCCAGCCCCTTTTTTTTCAATCGGGCTCCCTTCATACCGAGTCCTTACCCACTCGGCCTTTTCTAATTTCTTGTCCATCAGGTCTCCGCAATGGGATCTAGACCTTAGTAAGTAATATCACTTCTACCCCATACACGAGCGAGCGCGGCGTTGCCCCAGTAGACGTACGCACCGAAGATCGATACCCAGGATACAAGCTTCGTACTCAGCCACCATTGTTAGTGCATTCAAATGTTAGCCTAGCAGCACAAGGAGTGTGGGGATCCCTTTGGCGTAACGAGAAAAACACCAACTCCACTATCATTCTCATCAACGGCCCCATCTGACATCAGAATCCGTTCGGATTCAGGGTCAGGCCCCTCCCCCGGGATCGGTTCCTCACAATCTTTCGATTTGAGAACCTCGATGTCCTCATCAGGGAACTCAAACATCATCGGTTGATAATCCTCCATGGGTTGTTGGGCGAGGTAATTAGACAATACACTCCCCTTGATTACTTTCTGAGAAGTATACTGTATATCATATTCAGTTAAAATCATCCTACGTCTCGCAACCCGTCCGGTCAATGCTGGCTTTTCAAACATGTATTTGATCAGATCCGTCTTGGAAATCCATAAAGTGGTATGAACCAACATATACTGTCTCAGTCGGCGAGAAGCCTATTCCAAAGTACATCAAGTTTTCTCGAGCAGTGAATGTATTGTTTCACAGTCGGTAAACTTTTTGCTAAGGTAAATAGCATGCTCTTTTCGACCAGGCTCATCATGCTGCCCCAATACACACCCCATAGACTCCTCGGGGGCTGTCAAGTACAAGATTAATGGTTGTTTCTCCACTGAAGGCATCAGAATCAGAGGTTCCTGCAATTATTCTTTTATTATTTTTTTTCAAATGCCGCTTGGCAATCATTATTCCACCTGACCGTTTGATCTTTTCAACAATTTGAAAATGGGCTCACACATGGCTGTTAGATGAGATGTGAACCGTGAAATGCAGTTCAATCTATCTAAGAAACCACGAACCCCTTTTCTGTTCTCGGTTCAGGCCTTTCTTGTATTACTTCTTTTCTTCTTTTTTCTTCCCTTTTTTTTTAGCAGGATCAACCTCGACTCCTCTTTCGCTCACAATAAACCTCAGTAGTTTATCGGACCGCACTCCATAAGTGCACTTATTCGGATTCAACCTCAGTCTGAATTGTCTCAGCCGACCACACAACTTGGCCAGATCTACCAGATGCCCCTCTTCTGTTCGGGACTTTGTTATCATGTCATCAACATAACATTTGATTTCATGATGAATCATATCATGAAACAAAGTCACCATGGCCCTTTCATACGTGGCACCGGCGTTCTTGAGACCGAATGGCATCACCTCCGCTCTTGACAATCGCCTCCAAGGTGGCCCCAACCTTTACTTCCTTTCAGACCTCCTCGGTGCTTGGATTGACAATCTCAACTCGCTCCTCGTGCGGTTGAATCACCTTCTCCTCTTATCTCAACAACCTGGCTAATCTTCCAGCAGATCACAATCTTCTTCGCCTTCTTCTTCGGCATGATAGATCGGATTGTCGAAGTCATACAGGGTGTAACAGAATCGTTATCAATGAGATCCGGAGAATACAAAAGTCGAAACGAAGCCAATCAAAAGGAAGGAAAAATGAACATAAACATTGCCATTTTTTATTTTTGTTTTAAACTGCAAAAATAAATGAAAAACAGGGAGCACCGCTTTTACTACAAAAACATCCATTTATTAATGATGCAAAATGTTGCAAAATGAAACACATGAGGTGGCCCTTACAATGGACCAATACGTTTCGGGAAAAACGTATGGCTTTCATGCAAACAGAATTGAAAAACAGAAATGTTACTCTTCACGATGAGTGACAGTGATGATCTTTGAGGCTTTCCAGTTCCCTGGTACGCACGATTTTATCCACGAGTCCAGTTCGCAGTCACTGTCAATCTCTCCACTTAATGTACAGGCGTGACCTGGATCCAACATTCCAGCACTGATGAACGGGAACGGTTGACGGCGTCTTCTATTTTGCCCAGACAAGTCTTGGTCTGGATGATAGCCAACCCCGAACATATCTGCTTTTACCACAATGTCTATGATTTTTCCCCAACCTAGGGCTTCTCCATTCTTCACCACCTCCATGGCCTGTTTGTAAGAAGAAATGGACAACTTCTTCTCTTTCTCAGCACAGATGGCCTTCTCCACCTTGACGGTTTCAACTGCCTGACTCGGTGTTTCACATTTTTCATCGTCCATTTCAACATATTTGAACGATGACAGTTGGTAGACAAAGATATCTTCTTCCCCCCAATCAACTTTCTCAAATCGGAGACGTCCCCCATGCATCATTCTCTGAATCGTCTCCCTCAGCATTACACACCCATTCATAGTGACGGTGCAAGTAGCATAACAATTATCACAGCCAGGGAAAACTCCACTCTTCATCAAATGTCTCTTGATCACGGACGTTGGAGTCCTCAGTTGATCCACGTTTGTCACCTCTATTTTTCTCTCATCCTCTGTCATCACGTTCACCCCCATAGGACCATGCATCCGCACGGGGTTAGCATTAACATTCGGCGTCGGTGCAAAATTGATGGCTTTAGAGTCTACCAGATCCTGAACAACATGTTTAAAGGCTTTACAATCCTCAATGCGATGTCCGGGTGCACCAGAATGGAACTCGCACCTGACATTCTCATCGTAATTTGCAAGCCTCTGATCCGGTCTCACTGGAACCAATATCCTTGGCTGAACCAACTCAAGATCCTTCAACCTTTTAAATAGAAAGGCATAAGTCACGGGCGGCTTATCGAACTGACGATCAATCATCCTTCTTCTTGCTTGGCACCCAGCTCTCTGTGTTCTCTGTTGAGGTGGCTGCTGTTGCTGTCGTACAGATTGATTACCAGCAGGAATCGTTATTGTGGCAACATACGGGTGGTAACGATCCCTACCGTGTCCCCTTTTGGCAGACACATCACTTGATTCAACCTCCTTCTTGTGTTGACCATCGCCAAAGGAATTCCTTACTTCAGACGACGGAGCATTTCCCTGTACCTTCCCCATTCTCATCCAGTTTTCAATCCTCTCCAACCTCTCAGCGATAGTTTTCTGCCCCAAGGAGAGCCCTCGCACAACATTGAACAACTCCCTCATCATCTCTTTCAATTCGAGAATGTCAGCGTTGGGTGGATTCATCGTTCCTGAGTCAATCAAACATGTTAGAAACTGACACCTGCAAAACAGAAGACAGTTATTATGACTCACACATGAATGCAATGTCTATCCATACGAGGAACACTCTGTCTTTCGATCCTGGCTTCATCGAGACAAATAATAATACGACTGCAATATTCTGACATCAGTCATCTGGCTTCACCATACAGAGCAGAGAATTATGATTTAGCAAAGATATCACCCAACCATGTGTGTGCTGTGTGAGTGCATACAGTCAAACAAATAAAGCTCGAAGATCAATCACTGAATGATAATAACCACTGTACATCAAGAGTGCACAATACGTGCGAAAGTCATACATCAGGCTGATACAGATCAGATTACAATTCTCCAAAATCAGAAAGAAAATACAAGCAAGTGAATTCCGTCAACATGCCTGACGGTAATCCAACACAAATAAGAAAGGTCTACACCAAAGAAGGTCCTACAGAAGGCTCTGCATCACCAACCATCTTGGTAAACTTCACAGCAAACCTGAGCTCAGTGTTCTCCTGCTGCAGTTTTCCCACCTCCTTCTGGTGAATCTTCATCTGTCGGAAATAATGGTCCCTCTCAGCAAGATAATGGTCTCTCTCAGCAGTAATCTTCGCTTTCTCCGCTTCCCATTATGTGGTAAGGACTTTGGCTCTAACTTCCCTCTGATTCTTCACAAGGATTTGTCTCCTCTTCTCATCTTCAATATCCCTCCAAGCTCTAGCTATCTTCTCCTTGGTAATGTCATGCTCCTTTGTAGACAACTCCAACGCTTGGCTGACCTTCTGATAATAAGCAGTGTCTATCTCAAAGCGCTTCACCTCCATGGCATGTCTCTTATCCTGATCTTCTATTCTCCCTTTGATTTCCTGATTAGCCAACTGAATCCTAGCAACACTCATCTCCAATTCAGTCTTCTCTGCTTGCAGCTGATCTCTGGCTTTCTTCATCTCAAGAAATTCTTCCATAGTGACAGAAGAACACGGCCCCTCAATCAATGGACACCAAGGATCACCTCCAGGAAATGGTAAATGTGTGAGCTCAATCCTCTTCCTAAGCCAATCATCAAATGGAGGAAAAGACCTACTATTAACCTTACCAAAAGGAACCTTGCCCTTCCTCTGAATGTCACACCACTCATCAGACACTTGCCTCAACTTTGGCTGATTACCCTCAATTGGGAAGTAGAAAGACTCCTGAATCTCTCGTCCAAGAGGAGGACCCTCCACAGCAAATCCCATCTGTCTCCTAAGAAGCACCGGGTTGTAATTAATGCAACCATGAACTCCTATAAGAGGTCCATTGGGAAGACTCCCACAACTGTAAATGAAATCTCGTCCAACCAGACCATTGTGAGTCCAAGCTATGTCCTGGGCTCGCAAACCCATCAACCTGATTGACCACTTGACAGTAGGATCAAGAAAGACAAAGACACCTCTGGAAGGCAAATACCCCATGAACCACTTGTACAACAACTGAGCACAACATCTTATCAATCCCCCACGCCGCTTCTCGTTCCGATTATGGACCGAGTAATAAACATCCCCAACCAGAGTAGGAATGGGAGTCTTCTGCATAAACAACCTGATGGCATTAATGTCCACAAAGTTCTTCTGATTAGGAAACAGGATGGTCCCATAGATGCTCACAGCAATCAAAGCACAAACAGCCCTCCAATTACCCACAACCGCATGCTCCTTGGCTTTAGCCTCCAAGAAACTCAGATGAAAACCGGGCAACTTTCCCTTCTCCTTCAAACCCCCCTTGGTCACCTCTGGGCTCAAATAAAGAGCACGGGAAACCTCAGCAATATCAGGTTCCCCCTTAGTGACATAGAATGGAATCCGGTCTTTGATCTGAAGACCCAGGATACTGGCATAATCTTCCATCAAAGGCCCCAATAGGTAATCTGGGAAAACAAAGCACCTCAAGCCCGGGTCATAAAACTGGAGAAGAGTATGGATGGCGCTCCTATCTGTACCAGTAAGCCTGAAAACCAACTTCAGGATACCACCATAAGCCTCACGGAACATCCCCACATGATCAAGCGTAATCAATGCTATCATATCCTTCAGCACACCAATCTCTGGGTCAAAGAAGTTGTAGACAACATCGTCTTTCAGACCGGTCCCCATGTCTGGAACAAAGAAGTCTCTCAACCAGGATCTCGAACAAGAATGTCCCCTGCATATGGATAAACATGAGTTAGATACAGATAAATTCAAAATGTGAATGATGCTGATGTATGAATGCAATGCACTGTGCCATCCTCCAAGTCATCTGAACATCCACTGCACTGGGTTACGGACTCTGAACTAATCACAACCATCTGAGGTACTGAGCAACCATAAATCCAACTCAGGAGTTCCAAAATAAACGAAACTGAAGGATACATCACCATCATCATCAGAAAGTCCTCTGAACAGATAACCACAAGACCCTCTGAACCAGCCCAGGGAATCCTGAAATAAGCGGATCCCCACTGATAAATACCACGGATAGAACTCCGGCGTCTCGGAAATAAATCCATAAATCCGACTTATAAATAGAACTCTGATCAATAACTGAACCATTAGCCACCATCAGAACATGCATCTGTAAGAATCAACCCTCCCCTCACAGGTGAACTCTAACAAGGTCATCCTAAGGCGGATAATGGTCTCGACAATCGGACAAGATACTCAACGGGTTTTCCCTTTCGGGTGTGCCGCTGCAGCTCTCATAATATCGTCTAAACCAAAGATCCGGGAAAGATCGGTCACCGAAGTCAACAGCTCAGATGAGGTAACTCAACCAAAGTGGATACTCCACAAAGGAAGAGCTCCCTCAAATGAACCTCGTCCGGCTTATGGTATGTCACGTCGCCCAAAACATGCTGACCTAACATGAGAGGCAACATGAGACTACGTTAATCCTAGGTGTATACTCGGGCCTGGGTTTTAGCCCCACTTAGAACACCCACCCCAAATCAGAGGAACCAACCTGTACAGAGTCAGCACAATGATAGTATGATGCATGCGAACATTTATGCAAATATATACACAACATAATAATCATAAATGCAATAAATAAAGCAGCACAAGCAACCAAAACTACCATAGAGAGCGCTAGGATTGACTCGCTTAGGGAAGATGGACCAGCAAGAGGTCAACTTCTGTAAATCCCCAGCAGAGTCTCCAGCTGTCGCATCCGCGAAAAACAACCGGCGGGAAAAACAAAACAAACAGAGCCGCCACCGTGCGTTATTTATCCCAAAGGAGGGAAAGGAAACGCTCGAAGTAAACCTGGAAAGGAATGGTCTTACGACCGGAGATTACAAGGTACGGGAGTCGGTTACGCAAGGGGAAGGTATTAGCACCCCTCACATCCGTCGTACTCGACGGGATCCACGCTCAGAAGGAAAGAATAAGGTTGCTGAAGGAAACTGCTCAAAGAATACACACACATTGGAATAGACAGGCGGAGGAGGATGGAGGAAGAGGACTCGGCAGGATATCGCATCCTGGGCCTACGTAGTTTGTCAGAAACAAACATCAGATTCAATGTAGTTCGGGGAAAACGGGAAACGGGCTCGCTAGGATATTGCATCCTATGCCTACGTATCTCATCTGGAATGAGAATCAGGGCTACCGTAGTGCGGCTAACGCACGCAAAACAAGACCACATAGGAAACCGACTGCCAATCGCTGGACTTATGTCAGACTCCACACAAACAGGCAAACATGGAAACCGAATGCCAATCGCTGGACTTACATCAGACTCCGAACCAACAAACACACACACAGGAAACCGACTGCCAATCGCTGGACTTATGTCAGACTCCAACAAGCAAACAAGACACAGGAAACCAACTGCCAATCGCTTGACTTATGTCAGACTCCAACACACACAAAGGGTTGAAAAAGAAAAAAGGCGCCCGGAGAGATCAGCTCATCTCCTCCCTACGTACCTCATCTGGTATGAGGATCAGGGCGACGTAGTTCCCCTTAACAGGGAAAGAACTTCTAACCTAACCAGAGACAAGGGAGATAACAAGCTACTAGGGAGACTACGACTCGAGCCTAGAAGTTGTCATGCATAAGATCCCTATGTTGAGGTCTTTATCCTAACTTGCACAGGAAGCAAGCTAGCCTAAACAGCACAATTAAGCAAATACAAGCACAATCAAGCAAGCACACACACTATATGCAAACAAATGGCTCATACAAGGCTAGGCTGTAGAAACAAGCCAACTGGAATGGGGTGTTTTGAGCTCTTAACCCTAACATTGAGAGTTAGGGTGAAGCAGATGAAATGGAGATGAGGGTTATGCCTCATAGCTCTTATCCCTGGCCTGGAAGAGCTTCAATCAAATAGAAAGTGTGGGATTTCAGAATGCAAGAACTCTTCTCCACAAATGATTGACTCTATGGACAAGATTTTGGGTTCTTATTCACAATGCATCAACACATGGTGTGAGCAAAGTGAATGACACAACTGAATAGCAGGGGATGGATTGCACATCCCTTTTATCTTCCAATTGCCTCTTAAGAGGACTTTACCTGCTTGGCACAAAATTAAACAAAGCACAAACGTTGCCTCTTAAGGAGGGCTTCAGACAGGTGCCTGCCAAAGTAACATGACAGGTCTTCCAGACTACATGAAGATCAGATATTATACCTCAGTGGTATGCAATCCACAAGCAAGCAAAGCAAAGTTCAAATGAACTTAAAGCAACTTAGGTACCTGTGGAAACAGCTAAACGAATCAGTACACATTCCAGACAATAGGCAACAGCCAATATCAACCAGACAACTCAATATGCAACACATAAACCATAAGCATAAGTGAATTGTTCTCAAAGCCTACAAAACAAGCAAAGGTTAGCTAACAACAACAAATGATCAAGCTCAAATGAAGGAGCAACATCAACCATGGAGATGTATACTTGAACCTGAAATTCACAACTCAAATGTAAGTAACAAACCACTAGGTCAAAGCCTAGGGTCAAAGGTGGATCAAAAATCCAAAACAGAAGCTCAAACTCAACATGAATCGTATTTAATCAATCAAGAACAAGTCCTAAAAAGGACCAAAGCAAAATCAATAATCAAGTTCATGTAATGAGCAAGAGAAGTCAATGACCAATTCAAGGCACACATTTGAACATTAAGAATGAAAATTCCCAATCAAAACAGAAATGATTCAAATAATTCTGGAAACATTTATGAACATTCAACACATCCAAAACATCCATCGTACGAAAAATCAGAAGCATTAGAGGTCATTTGGAATGGAAATCAAATTGCACAATCAAGTCAACCAAATGTGTGACACAAATTGTCACACCATGCAAACACAAGCATAAAACAGAATTGACACATGAGAAGAATACCAGATCAAGCCTCAAAGGTCCATCAATGTGTCTAGAATCAGCATGTAAAATTTCAAGTCCATTGGATTAAAAAAAAAAATTTCATGATAGTTTGAACAAGGCAAGGTCATACATGCACATGTGATCAAAGAGTCTAGAGCAAATAAAATTTCATCCATGCACAACTTCCAAATTCATGATCATTACAAACTAGACAAAACAAGGATCATTTTGCAAAAAATTGGGAGTGATTTGATGCATTTTCCAATTTATTATGATTTTTCTAAGTTGACATACCAAATGAAATTCAAAAATGATCAAGCATGGCAAAAGAGGAGGGAAAATGGTAAAATGGAATGAAGATTTGAAAACTGCGCTCGCTGGGATTCGATACGTGTTTGGATTCAAATGAAATGTGCGCTAAGCCTGAGACGACACCGTTTCATTAAAACCCTAAGCTCGCCCAAATTTGGACGGTTCAAACCGACGCTATTGTCCAGAAAACGACGTAATTCTCCAGAGCGCATGAATCTTCATCTTCTGCATGAGGAAGAAGATGAACACGATGAACTTCATGCATCAGTTTTCCAGAAAATCCAGAAATGTCCAGAACTCCAAAATTTTTATATCATTCAAATCCTTATTCCATGTACATCATAGATCAACTAACAATTCATGCTAAAACATCATAACAAGTTCAAATCGTGCAAAAACATTTTTGGATGCAAAACTTCAAATCCACATAACTCAGTCAATAATGCTCCATTTCACTTGATTTTTCTACCAGAATTCTCAGTAAACAAAGATCTACACAATTATGTTCATGGATTGAAGAATTATGAAGGTCGAAAATCATACCCCTAGAAGAGCAGAATCTTGTTTTGCACGTTCCAAGGCTTATAATGGTCCAGATCAATTCCAGAAGTCTTGTGTAGATGATTGATGAAGAATTGGAAGCTTAAACACGTGTGAATCCAACTGAATTTGAAAACTTCATTGATGCTTTCAAGCTTCAAGCATGGTTGAATCTAGCACGAATTCTTCAAAGTGCACGTTCAATCTTACTTAAAAACACTCCATAATCATGAATTCACCAAGAGAAAAGACGTTTATGTGAGGAATTTTGAAAATATTTTTGAGAGAAAATTTTGATCAAAATTCAAGATCTAGATCTGAAAATGTGTGTTATGATCAATGCAGTTGTGATTAACCTTTTACATCCCTTGCTAATTAACCTGAAATCACACTTAAGCCAAAACTAATTGGGATTAAAAAGAAATAAGGTGCATGCACAAATTTGCATTTTCACCTCATGCATGAGATGCACTCGTGAACAGTGCACACCAAGGCCCAAATTCACTCAAAATCACATTTCAAACCCAGTGGCAATGGTAGAAAGTCCATACAATGCACCATTTTTAAATTTCCAATTTTCCCTCCAAAATTGACTTGAATATGCAAGTGATCATGTGATAACATCTCATGCAATGTGATGGTTGGTTTGGAAACCTCATGACAAGAGAATAACAATGCAAAAAGAACCACCAAATTTGGAGTTTTGGTTCAAAAGATATGCCCTTTTGAAGTTTCAAGCACACTTGGAAATGATTTGATCATATCTCCTCAACCATTCATCATAAATTCATGATCTTTGACTTTTTGGAAATGGGAGAGAGAGATCTTCAACTTTCATGTTGGACAAAAATTCAATGGAAGCTTATTTGATGATGTACAATCAAGTTGAATTTGAACCAAAAACTTTCCATTTTTGGAAACTTCCAATTACAGGTCATTTTCCATTTTTGGAATGTTTTGATCTGGCGTCAAATCCTTCAAGATATGCATTTGTAATGATGAATAAGCCTCTTTTGAACATGAATGAGATGTTGAAACTCATTTCTCCCCCTCCTAACCCTCAGTTGACTTTCTGTTGACTTTCTGGTGGACAGATGACTTAGAAGTGCTCTGATCAGCTTGTGCCTCAACCACTTGAGGAATTGGCTCCAAAATGAAACCCTAGCTCATGTAAGCTTCACATAATAATCATATGATCCTCATCCAAGAAAATAACCTCATCTCCTTGAGAAACCCTGATTGGTAGAATGCAACTGATTAGGGTTGACCAGAGGTCAAAACCCTAATCCCAAGGAATCTGAGCATGAATTCTGTACCCTTGCAACCAAGATAATGCTCAACCTCCTTGAAGGAACAAGAAAACTCTAATTGAAGCACAAACCTCAGATGGCTAGTGATCAATTCAATAAGACCCTCAGGCTTGAATCTCTTAACCTCTCTATCTCTGAAAAGACTTAGGAGGATGACTTTCTTATTATCACATGACATGCAATATGCAAAATCCTAATGTCCTACACAATGAAATGCAATATGCTAAGATAGTCCCAAGAGAGGAGGGCAAATTTTGAGGTGTTACACTATCTCCTACAATTTTCACCATATGAAAATTATTCAAAGACAAAAGTTACTCTAAAATGATATTCCATACAACTTTCATGTTGAGACCTAGAGCTAGTTTTGCTTGGAAAATCATTTTCTATGTGAAACATTATAGGTCATTTTGTCTAAACCCTAATTTGAAAGTCAACTTCCCAAGGCCATAACTTTCTCAATTTTTATGAGATGAAAGATTTACAAGTTTCACAATCAAACTAAAGATGTCTACTTCAACTTTTATGTTTAGAGTGAGAGCTAATTCAACTTTTATGAGCATGTGATATGAGGTTACATTATAGGTCACTTTGGACCTATACCATTGAACAAGTGATTTTTCCAAACTTCAAAAATGCATAAGTCTATCATTTCAAATCCAAATGACATGAAATTGGTGACCATTTTGAAGGTATTTTAAAGATATACAACTTTGATGAAGACACTTTTCTCATTTGTGTTGGTTCTAAGTGTTGGCAGCAGTTTTGGTAAAATAAAGACTGTTCACAAGATGTTATGTGTGATGTCTTAACATGAGATATCCTATGTACCTGCTGGAGCTTAAGAAACATAATCATGCAGGATTATTTCAGAATGTTATAATGACATGGCATTTGATGATTTGTACCTGATGGAGTTCAAATGGAAGACATGATCATGCAGGATTGTTTCAAGATGTCATACACTATGTCATGGCATCTGATATGCTTGTACCTGCTGGAGATTATAAAAGGAATTATGGAATTATGCAGGAATTGTTCCAGGATGTCAGACCCGGTGTCATGACATCCTGTACATAGAACATTCAGTATGAATGTCTGGTGTTTTGTGGTTGCACAATTAATGGCAATCTATGTATGATTGAAGATCTGATTTGCAGGTGCATTCAATCATTGATTACAACCTGATTTACTTATTTTACAAGGAGATTTAACCAGCTGTCATGAGAAGATTTAATTGGAAAATAGATTTAGGGTTTTCAAGATGTCCAAGCCCAGGTGAAAGCTTCTATAACAAGGGACTTGGAAAACCTGAATTCACACACAACCAATACTGAGCAAAATATAGAGAGAGAGCTAGGGTTTGTGTCTTGTTTAGTTGTAAGACTTGTAAGCCATTCAAGTCATCCATTGATGATTGAATTGGTCTGATTTGTGGTTGTAATTTGTCACTCTAAAGTTGTTAAGCAAGAGTGTGTGTCTACTTGATCAAAGCTGTTAAGCAAGATCAAGTGTGTGTCTTCTTGATCAAAGCTGTTAAGAAAGATCAAGAGTGTGTCTTCTTGATTGAAACTGTGAAGTAAAATCAAGAGTGTGTTATTGAAAAGTGTTTTCTTTTCTCAAGGGATTGTTGTTTAAAATCACAGGTGTGATTGCAGCGAAGTGAGTGGGTTCTCATATCTAAGAGTGCTTAGGTAGAAATTGCACGGGAAGAGATTAGGTGAGAAAGACTGTAACTTGTTGAAGTGTACGGAGAGTCTTTGAACTAATTCTATTTTAGTGAATTTCCTTCCTGGCTTGGTAGCCCCTAGATGTAGGTGAGCTGGACCGAACTGGGTTAACAATTGCTTGTGTCTCTTGCATTACTATTCTCTATCTTTATTCTGTTTGCATTACTCAGATATTAGTGTCTTGACATTACCTTTGACATCTCATATCTGATACCAGAATTTCAATTGGTATCAGAGCAGGCATCCTGCTCTGGTTCTGGGTGAGATCTAGGGGCAATACTTTCTGGTACAATGGAGAGAGATGGAGGATTTGTTCACCAACCACCAATTTTGGATGGATCTAACTATGACTATTGGAAACTTCGAATGGTAGCTTTCTTAAAATCTCTGGATAATAAGGCTTGGAAGGCTATGTTAACAAGCTGGGTACATCCATTAATTACTAAGGAAGGAGGAGCCACAACTGACAATAGGCCTGAAGAACAATGGTCCAAGGAGGAGGATGATCCAGCCCTTGGAAATTCTAAAGCATTGAATGCCATATTCAATGGAGTAGACAAGAACATCTTCAGGTTGATAAACAATTGTGAAGTGGCTAAAGATGCTTGGGACATTCTCAAAACCACTCATGAAGGCACATCTAGGGTTAAAATGTCTATACTACAGCTGCTCACCTCCAAGTTTGAAAATTTAAGGATGAAAGAAGATGAAAATATACATGAATTTCATATGAGCATTCTTGAAATTGCTAATGCCTCATGAGCCCTGGGAGAATAGATGTCAGATGAGAAGCTGGTAAGGAAAATACTCAGGTCACTCCCTAAGAGATTTGCTATGAAAGTGACAGCCATAGAAGAGTCCCAAGACATCTCCAACATGAGAGTTGATGAGCTAATTGGTTCCCTCCAAACTTTTGTGATGGGATTGAATGATGGTTCTGAAAAGAAAACCAAAAGCATGGCCTTCATGTCAAACACAGAAGAGGAAAACAGTCAGGATGTTGATGAAGATTTGTCAAATGAAGTAGCAATGCTGGGAAGACAGTTCAACAAACTGTTGAAAAAGATGGATGTAAGATCCAAGGCTAATGTCAAGAACATCTCACCTGACATCAGTAGATCCAACAATGCTGAAAGAAGAGCAAAGTCAGATGATAAGCCCAAAGAAGGAAAAGAAGTACAATGCTATGAATTTGATGGGTATGGACACATTAGAACTGAATGTGGAACCTACCTCAAGAAGCAAAAGATGAGTCTTGTTGCCACTTGGTCTGATGAGAGTGAAACAGAAGAAGCTGCAAATCTGGTAACTGCATTGACAGGAAGATGGGGTTCTGATGAAGACTCAAGTGATGATGAAATAAACTTTGAAGAGTTGGTCTCTACCTATAGAAAGCTGTGTCACAAAAGTGTAGAGTTGTGTAAACAGGTTGAAAGCCAGAAGAAGGAGATAACTCAACTTGAGAATGAGAAGGTAGAACACTTGGAAACCATCTCCAAATTAAAAACAAAAGCAGTGGTTCTGAATGCCAAGCTAGATGAGAGTCAACAAGTTGAAAGCCAGAAGAAGGAGATAACTCAACTTGAGAATGAGAAGGTAGAACACTTGGAAACCATCTCCAAATTAAAAACAAAAGCAGTGGTTCTGAATGCCAAGCTAGATGAGAGTCAACAAGTTGAAAGCCAGAAGATAGTACAACAGGAAAATGAGAAGGCAAACCTTGTGGAAACCATCTCCAAGTTAAAAACTAAAGCTATGTTCTTAAAATCAAAACTAGAAGAGATGACCAAGTATGTAAGGATGTTAAACAATGGATCTGACTCCTTAGATAAGATTCTCCAAACTGGACTAGTAACAGGAGACAAATCTGGCATTGGGTATAATAAATCTAAGCCTGAGATCAGTTACACTGGTTGCAAACCTCAAGCCAAACCTAAGTGCAACCGTAGTAAAAGCAAACCTGTGATGTCAATCATATGTCACAACATCAGAGGAGAAGACAGCAGAAAGGGAAACACCAAAGATGAAGATGCCATTACTGTGGGAAATTTGGTCACCTGAAGCCCTTCTGCTATAAGCTGTATGGTTATCCTAGCCCTGTTCATCATCAGACTCACTATCAACCCAGACCTAAACAGCACAGACCTATCAACAAGAAGCAATGGGTTCCTAAGACTAATGTTACAAGTCTAATAGCTCACATTCCCCTCAGAGTCTTAGCCAAAGAAGAGTGGTATTTTGATAGTGGATGTTCCAGACACATGACTGGAAACATAGACCTGATAACTGATCTTCATCCTCATGCAATAAGCTATGTAACCTTTGGTGATGGAGAAAAGGGTGAAATCAAGGGGATAGGCAAGCTTGATTTTCCTGGAGTGCCTAAACTTGACAATATCCTACTGGTTAAGGGCTTGACTGCAAATCTAGTAAGCATCAGTCAACTATGTGATCAAGGTCTGAATGTTAACTTCACCAAAACTGAATGTCTGATTACTAACAAAGACAGTGAAGTGATCATGAAAGGAATTAGGACCAAAGACAATTGTTACATGTCGAACTCTCAAATTGGTTATTACTCAAAGTGTACCCATGTCCAAGGAATGAAGATGAGTATATCTGCTAGAGGGGCTCTCAAGAGTGATGAAAGACAAGTCTGTGGGAAATGTCAGACAAGGATGTCACACCAGGAGCTCAGACTTAACATCAATTTTAAAGAAGAAAAGCTCATGATGGCTCAAATAGATAGGAGGTTGGATTAGATGGGTGAACATGTTACTATTCATATGCAGTCTGAAGTTGAAAATAGCGTTGTTGGACTAGGGCTACAGGTCAAGCAAATAGACGGGCCTATGTATCTATCTCAAAGCAAAAGTGCCAAGAGCAATGTTGAGAAGATTGAGATGGAGAGTGAAAGGACACATGCTCCTACACATTTGAGAGATGAAAATGGAGTTTATGCTGAAGATATAGCATATGGTAGTAGTTGTTCTCAACAGGGTTGGTTGAAACTACTGATGATTGCATACAATGTCACACACGATTTCATGACATTGTATTATGACAACCAGAATGCTACAACTATGTCCAAAAATTCTATTCAGCATAGTTGGACCAAGCACATCATTTGCTGTCATCACTCCATTAGAAAATCTGTGGAAGACAAATTCATAGCTCTAAAGCATGAAATGCAATCAACTGACAAGTTTGAAAGGGATTTGAATGATAATCAATTTGAATATGTAAGAGGGAAACTAGGGATTTGGATTCTTGAGAAATTATGGCAATTAATGTGGAGTGGAAAAGGTAACAAAAATATTGTCTGCCCAATTAAAAGAAAGAGCCACATTAATGATGAATCATTCCCTAGCATTGGAAATAGTATCTATGCCATTTGCACATGCTACCTGAACACAACTCTTTCCATCTTCACCAAACTACTCAGAGAACCTCTTCTAGGGCAAAGAAATTTCTTTCAAAAGTTCAACAACATGTCTCAACATCCTTCATCATCTGGGTCAAAACCCTATCATCATGCAAAGACTCCCTCAATGGAGTTTCTAGATGAAGACGTGCTGGACGTCACTCCACTTTGTGTGATACCCGATGACGCCCCAAGCCCCTCTTCCACGGCTGGAAGTAAACAAGGTAATATCCCTGATAAATCTCCTCTTCCAAATGACATGCATTATGCTAATCGTGCCATTAGGAACCTAGTTACTAGGATTCTAAGTGAAGGGCATTCAGTCAAGGGTGTGTATACCCCACTGTCCAGAAGGGACCCCTCTTCTGAGGAGGAACCCCAAGATGAGAAAGATGATGACTCATCTAGATCAGAAAATGAAGTGGCTACTGAGGGGTTATGTTCCTTAGGTAAAATCTTACCTAACAAGAAACCAGCAAGTATGTCTCATGAAACTGCTGAGGATATTGTTGATCTGGAGGAAGAGAGTTCAAAGGAAGAGGATGACACCTTGGTTTATCATGTAAAACCAAGTGCTGCTAAAAAATTGAAGACTAGAAAAGGGAAGACTATGGATGAAATGCTGACAGCCAGGACTAGGAAGAAGACTACGGGTGTAGGACCCTCCAAATCATGGAGCAAAGTAGAGGCTAAGAAGAGGAAAGTCAGAGATAGTTCTGACTCTGAAGAGGATGTCAAAGACGATTTCCCAGACATCTCCTCTGCAAAAAGGCAGGCTGTTAAGAAGTCTCCAGGCAAAGCTGCAGTTGTGTACTTAGATAACATCTCTTTTCACTTAGAAGATGGTGCTGCCAAATGGGAATTTGTCATTCAGAGGAGAGTAGCTATTGAAAGAGAGCTGGGAAAAGAGGCTGTTGAGGTGAAAGAAGTTATGGAATTGATTAAGGTTGCTGGACTTATGAAGACAGTTATTGGTTTACCCCAATGTTATGAGGGGTTGGTAAAAGAATTTGTTGTGAATATCCCTGAGGATATTTCTGAAAGGAGCAGTAGGGAATTCTGCAAGGTGTTTGTAAGAGGTAGATGTGTGAGATTCTCCCATACCATAATCAACAAGTTCCTAGGGAGAGGAACTGATGGAGGAGTGGATTTAGAGACTACAAACAATGAGGTCTGTAAGACTATTACAGCTGGCCAAGTTAAGGAATGGCCTAGTAGGAATCACCTATCAGCTGGCAAGCTAACTGTCAAATATGCCATCTTGCACAAGATTGGTTCAGCCAACTGGGTGCCTACTAATCATATCTCTACCATCTCCATTGGTCTTGGAAGAATCATTCATGCTATTGGAACCAGGATAGACTTTGACGTTGGAAAGTTTATGTTTGATCAAACTAGCATGACATGCCTCCACAAATGTTGTGAAGCTGCCCATTGTCTTCCCATCCATTATTTGTGGTATTATCTTGAGCCAACAACCAGGCATTCTAAGTACAAGTGACATTCCAAAAAGAAGAAAGCCCCCATTATCCATTCATTATAAGCTGTTTGAGGGAAGTCATGTCAATGATGTTGTCATAACATCTGCCAGAAAAGAGCCTGCATCTCAAGGGAGTTTAATTGATCAGTTGAAGGAAACCTGCAAGGAACTGGATAATGGTATAAAGGTGGCCAAGGTAAGAAAAGAGGCTTTAGAGATTCTTATTGGCAGCCTAGAAAAGGAAGAAATGGAGAAGGCTCTGAAGGTGAAGATGATACTTCTTCCTCTGATTAATGGTTACCCCCCTGTGTTGAAGCCTGATGTTGAAGACTGTGTGAGGTATGTTGTGTTTGAAGACTGTTCTGTTGTGGCTGATGTTATGGAAGTTGTTCCCCCCTGTTGTTTGGATGCTAAAGTTTTTATTTTTTTTTGAATATGTGTAATTTGTGGCAATCCTTATTGGTGCCTTTTTGTAATATTTTGGGCTCTTGATGAGTTCCATGGATTTGTTCATTATCTCAACTATCACAGCTGTGTATAATGGTGGTATGTATCTCCTGAACAATTATATTTTAACATTTTGAATGTTATAAACATCTGTGGTGACATTCTCTGCTAGGATAATTGACATTTATTTTCTCTAATTGGTCACCTTTGGTCAAAGATTTGACTAAAAAGGGGGAGAAGTGTTTATGTGGAGTTGGAGTTGTGAGGAGATGTATGTAGCTGAACAGATGAACAACTATTATTGAAGGACAACAAAATGATGTTCTGTTTACAGATGTCTGATGTGGTGCACAGGTGTTGATGTTGAAGCAGATGTCAAAATGACATTCTGATTGTTATAGGTGTTGTGGTTACAGGTGTTGTTATCATCAAAGGAGATGTTTGCGATGCACATATTTAGGGGGAGAAGTAGTACCCTTGTGCATTTGTGTGTCTTACTAGTTGCATCCATAACTAGTAATTTTGTTTGTGTTGCATAGATTTAGGGGGAGGAGAAGTACCCTTGTGCATGTGTGTATTACTAGTAGCTATAACTAGTAATTGTATTTGCTTCTGCTGTTGTTTAAACTGTTGTTTAACTGCTGATAGTTTTCTTGTGAAAAAAAAGGACAAATATATGTTTTAGCCAAAATATGTCAAAGGGGGAGTTTGTTGGTTCTAAGTGTTGGCAGCAATTTTTGTAAACCAAAGAGTGTTCACAAGATGTTATGTGTGATGTCTTAACATGAGATATCCTATGTATCTGCTGGAGCTTAAGAAACATAATCATGCAGGATTGTTTCAGAATGTCATAATGACATGGCATCTGATGATGTGTACCTGCTGGAGTTCAAATGGAAGACATGATCATGCAGGATTGTTTCAACATGTCATACACTATGTCATGGCATCAGATATGCTTGTACCTACTGGAGATTATAAAAGGAATTATGGAATTATGCAGGAATTGTTCCAGGATGTCACACCCGATGTCATCACATCCTGTACACAAAACATTCAGTATGAATTTCTGGTGTTTTGTGATTGCACAATTAATGGCAATCTATGTATGATTGAAGATCTGATTTGCAGGTGCATTCAATCATTGATTACAACCTGATTTACTTATTTTCCAAGGAGATCTAACCAGCTGTCATGAGAAGATTTAATTGGAAAATAGATTTAGGGTTTTCAAGATGTCCAAGCTCAACTAAAAGCTTCTATAAAAAGGGACTTGGAAATCCTGATTTCACACACAACCAATATTGAGAAAAATATATAGAGAGAGCTAGGGTTTGTGTCTTGTTTAGTCGTAAGACTTGTAAGCCATTCAAGTCATCCATTGATGATTGAACTAGTCTGATTTGTGGTTGTAATTTGTCACTCTAAAGTTGTTAAGCAAGACTGTGTGTCTACTTGATCAAATCTGTTAAGTAAGATCAAGTGTGTGTCTTCTTGGTCAAAGTTGTTAAGAAAGATCAAGAGTGTGTCTTCTTGATTAAAACTGTGAAGTAAAATCAAGAGTGTGTTATTGAAAAGGGTTTTCTTTTCTCAAGGGATTCTTGTTTAAAATCACAGGTGTGATTGTAGCGAAGTGAGTGGGTTCTCATATCTAAAAGTGCTTAGGTAGAAATTACACGGGTAGAGATTAGTTGAGAAAGACTGTAACTTGTTGAAGTGTACGGAGAGTCTTTGAACTGATTCTATTTTAGTGAATTTCCTTCCTGGCTTGGTAGCCCCCAGATGTAGGTGAGTTGGACCGAACTGGGTTAATAATTGCTTGTGTCTCTTGCATTACTATTCTCTATCTTTACTCTGTTTGCATTACTCAGATATTAGTGTCGTGACATTACCTTCGACATCTCATATCTGATACCAGAATTTCAATTTGAAGCTCACATAAAAAGGTAAGCAAGGTGGATTATTGTGATATATGGCTTGTCACTTAGAAAAAATTTCAATATGTTGAAATTTCTAAACTTCCAGCTTAAAATTAATCATTATACAAGCTTAAAATGGAAAAGTGTTAAACATGAAAGTTCTTCCTCTTGATCTAACCATTCCAAAAAGTCCAATTTCATCCGTTTTGGACAAGATTTGAATAGGTTGCGCATGGCTTGAACATTGCATCATCATTTGGTAAAAATCAAACTTCAAGCTTCCATGTACAATTGCCTAGGACTCCAATTTGATTTCAGACTTGTTCACACTCAATTATGGATCAAATAGAATGATGTCATGGGCCTGTACACGCCCATGCACACATGCATCACTCATTGCCAATTTTGGAAACTCATTTGGAAGGTGCAAATATCATGTGATTCAGCTCTAAATAGAGCTCCCTATGCTCAGAATTGAGGACTCCTTCGTTCCAGCTTTGATCCCAAACACCAAACCTTTCCATTTGAGAGGACTCCTTCTAGCCAACTTTCTATATATGTGGAGTTAGTTAAAATTGAGGTCAGATTCGTGCTCTACGCCATTTTTTCTTTCAGATCATGTCCTCCGTTTTAATTTTCTTGATGGTGATGAGTGAACCAGTCCGGTGGTCCTCGCCTGAGAAGGTGACCGGAGGTCCAACACCGGTGGTGTGCTGAACAGGTTCTGAGCTGTTGATCTCATTTGAAATGTTTTAATCTCACGCGTTGCTTGTAGTTACTATTTGTGTTACGCATTGACTCATGAATATGGTGGAAAGCACGATGATGGCCACTTGATCTGCCACCTCAATTAATGAGGGAGATCAAGTGGTCCACATTTTTTTCTTATTTTATGATTTTCTTTTATTCCTTTTATTTTCATTAATTCATATTAATTTTAATATTGATCCAAAAAATATGAGAGTTTCACCAAAAAAATTCAAATAATTTCCTCTTTCATATTCTGAATTAAAATTATTTTTTGGATCATTATTAATATTTTTCATGATTTAATTGATTTTGTGTTTGTTTTTAATTGTTTAAAAATACTTTTTAAGTCTTTAAAAATTCTGAAAAATTTTCTCCAAGGTCGTTTGACCTTGTTTGACCTATGATAAATCTCATGGTCGTTTCTTTGGTGTTTTGATGAGGTTTTAGGAATTTGACAAACCATATTTAATTTAAATGCCTTATTTTAGTATTTTTTAATTTGAATAAATGCCAAATAATTTTTTTGACCAATTGTGATGACTTGTTTGTGTTTGACTCTTGTTGTTGGGCCTTGGTCAAGGTTGATTTGACTTTGTCAAGTTAATATCATTGGATTTAGGGGATTGATGGAATGTACATTCCATCTCCCAAAATGAATGCATGATATTAATTTGGTAAAAGTCCTCCTTTGACCAATTTGAGTTTTGATCCATTCCCCTCCCTCTTCATATCATTCCAATTCTTTATGAATTCATATCGTTTGGTCTATGATATCTCTAAGTCCTAAAGCTAGATGATTGAAAAATTAACATGAGTATGGATGAGATTAGGTAATTTCTTTGGCATATTTCTTTTTGTGTGTGGTATGTTTCATGAGCATAGTCCATTATACTATGTCTCTAACATGCATTAACACCAAGATTCTATTTCCCGACCTCAAATAGTTGTGATTTCTACATAAGTCTAATTACGATTGCTTAACATAGCGCTAAATTTGTGACACAAAAGGCATATCATTCTAGTTAGTGAGATTGTAAGTCTCCCCTCTTTCATTGTATTATGTGGAAATTTGGCCTTTTTTCCTTCCTTTGGAAGATGTCTTGGCTCAAGAATCCATGCTTGTGATAAGTGGGTTGAGTGTTCTCCAAAGAATGTCTTAAAATGAAAAGCAAAAGCAAAAAAATACTAACTTCTAATTCATAACAACTAACTTTTAATTTCAGCCCATTTACTTTAATGTCATTTAATTTTAGCCTTTATTCATTTGCCATTTTTCATATCATTCTAATTGTTTATGTTAATGCAATTGTCACTTTGTCCACTTGGACCAAATTGTGTGATATATCTTGTTTGTGTATACTTTGCTTGTTTTGTGTGGTCTTTGACCACTAATGTACATAATAAGAACAAAAAACCTTACAAAACATTTGTGTGGACTGCTGCTTGATCTTGGATAAATGGACTTAGAACTTAGGCAACATTCATATGCTAAAGGACTTGGCCAATGCCAACTTATTTAGAAACCAAGTGCTTGCAATTTGAAATTTCATCTGATACATCATTCAAGATCCCTTTGAGTTCATCTGCAACATGATCATTGTGGAGCTGTTATTTTGAGCCCGTGACTTGTGGAATTCATCTGTTATGGGCTAATTTTGGAGAAGATCATGGAATGGCCAAAGCTTGGATGTGGCTATCTTTATTTGATTCCTTTTCTCTTCAAGATAATAAAATTGTGCATTTGTGTGTTGCTTGATTCTAAATGTCCAAGGGAATTATGGGTTTCTATTGACATTCTTGTCTATTGGATTTGCTACCCATTTGGTCAGATCTTTTCAACTTTAACTTTTAATTTTGTGCATAGGATTAGTCTCTTCATCTTCTCCCCATTTCTTAAATTTCAAAATCTCTCCCTCCCTTTTCAAAATCTTCTTTGATTGAACTTATTTTGTCCTAACTTTGACCACTTTGCAAAACGATAGAAACTTTGGCCTTATGCCATTGCATTTTCAAACTTCTGTTCTTAAATCAAACTTGTAAATAAACTTAACTATAGTTGACTTAAACTTTCAAAAATCCAAAAAGAACTAACTCATTCAAACCATTTTTAGGCCTTTGTGCCTTTCAAACTTAATTTTTATTAAAAGCAATGCATCTACTTTGAAATTTGTATCACGAACTACGCGGTTTTGATCCCTTATTTTAATGTTGGTACGTAGGCACAAGTCCGAAGGTGTTGTGAAAGACAATAAAATAATTAATGAATTATTTTCTCAACCCCCCCCCCATTCTATTTGTTTGTAAACATCATTTTGTATCAAATACATATGCATACAAAAAGGGCTCCCTAGGAGTACCTAGGAAACTTTGGGTGCTAACACCTTCCCTCTGTGTAACCAACCCCTTTACCTATAATCTCTGACATTTTATTAGTTTTAATTTGAAAACTTCTTACTTTTGGGTTTTGTTTGTACTTTTTCCCTTTTCCCTTGGAAACAATAAAAGCGCGATGGAGACGCTTCCTTTTTGATCTCTAGATTATCCATAGCTTGATAGTCATGAATTTACCGCTACACATTGGTAGGACTTAAGACAACCAAAAATCAATAAGAATAATGGAGAATTGAGTGAGAATTGAAGAGATGTAAAATTCTGAAAATCACCTTCAATGCAAGCTTAGATTGGCACGATCTTGCTTTTAATTATGCTTGGCCTTGCTTCAGATGCTAGATGGGGTGATGATAGATCAAGGAAAGTGATGGACTCTTGGAGTTTCAATCTCAAAAATAGTGGGAGATTCTAACTTGATTTTCAATGAAAATCAGCAAGCTTATCCTTTGAATGTGAGGGTTTAGGGTTGCTAATTCAAAGCTTACGCGCCAGGGTCCATAATTCTGAGGATGAAGGGTCTCATTTATAGGCAATGCAATTAGTTTCAGACCCTCATTTCAAAATTCCAAAAATAGCAATTTACCTTTTCATGGATGCATGAGCGTGTGATAGGCCAATGTAATGATGCATTTATGTCCAAAAATAAGTGTAAAAAATGTGGAAGTCATATGGAAAGGCCATGCATTCATGTATGGAAAGTGGAACTTCAAATCTTCCAAATGGTCCTTCATATTTAAGCCATGTGCAAGTCATTCATTCTTTGTCCAAATGGGATACATTTGGACTTTTTGGAAAGGTTAGATTAAGAGGAACAACTTTCATGTTGAACACTTTTTCATTTGGAGCTTGGATCATGATGAATTTTGAGGTGGAAATTTGAAGAATCAAACATATCCAAAAAAAATCTTTTAGATGTTGATGAATTTCTATGGGCTTCAAATAAGAAAAGTTCCTTCATCAAAGTTGTAGCACTTCCAACTCCATTCAATTTGGTCACAAATTTAACCTCATTTGAATTTAGCATGAAGGAGTTATGCATTTTAGATGTTGAGGAAAATCACTTGTTCAATGGTATTGGCCCAAAATGACCTATAATGTTTCCTCATATCACATGTATTTGAAGGTTTAGTTTGCACTTACTCAAAACATAAATGTTTAAGTACAAATCTTGAATTTTATTATGCAACTTGAATGGATTCCATCTCATGAAAATTGACCAAGTTATGGTCTTGGGAAGTTGACCTCTAAATTAGGGTTTAGATAAAATGACCTATAATCTTTCACCATAAAAAATGACTTTCCAAGAAAAACTATCTCTTGACCTCAACATGAAAGTTGTTTGGAATGTAATTTAGAGAAAAGTTTCTCTTGAAATAATTTTCATATTACAAAAATTGTAGGAGATAGTGTCTAGGGAACCCCGATTTTGATTAGTTGACTTTCTCTGGTCAACCACCATGAACCAACTTTCTAGCTTGACATTCTCTTGACTTTTAGAACTCATGGAGGATCATATATAGATAATATGATGAAATGTGAAGTATCCCTTGAAATATTTGATCAATTGGTGAAGGAACTTGTTGAAGAAGTCATATAAGATACCTAAATGAGTTAGGGTTTCCAAGGCAAACCAACTCCAAACTCTTGATGATTTATTGATCAAAATAACATGTGAAGATCATGGGGATTCATATATGATACTTAGAGCTATAGGAAACCAATTCTTGATTGAGCTCCTTGCAATGAGGGTCTTAAACCCTAGATGTGAGCTTGATAGAGCATAGATGAGCATGTGCACTACCTACAAAAGAGTTTAACTATACAATGACATATTTTTCGTATTTTGGTTAGTAAAAAATAAAGAAAAATGAAATATGATACAATCAAATGGTGCTTGGTGATCTCTCCCAATTCAAACCCAATGAATGAGGTGTAAGGAGGATGCCAAGGTGTGATCCCAATGCTAGTGCATATGATGAGAATAGCATGAGGGATCTTGGGGTCAAAATTGAGGTCTCACAGCTGAGGAGATAAAGGTTAATATATTCGCATTAACTCAGAAGAATGGGCTTAAATAACAACATATAGAAACAAATTTTGGTCCCTAAGAGACCTCATGATGCATATGATTGAATGTAAGAATAAGCTTTGTGGGGAAAAGTTTCCACAAAGGAAAAGAATCTGAAGAGACCGAAAGTCCGCAGGAGTACAATGCATTCAGTAAGGAAAAATCACTAGGGAGACAAAGACTCTAGAGGGATAAAAGGGGTGTGCGTAGGCCAGACTACAACTTTAAAAACTGGTAGGGGACTCGAGGGATTCCATGAAAATAAATCAATGGAAAGACTCATTCGGAGAATGAAAGGAACATTTGCAGGAGAAACGGGTAGATCAGAACAAAACAAAAGTATATTATCCACTATCGGTTTCTGGGTAAAGGGATAACAAATTCTGACCGGGAGGACATCCGTTATAGGTTAGGGTAAACCTATCAAGGATGACTCGTTGAGGGAAACCAAGAGGTATATTCATTACCAGTTACTAGCTAAGAATAACCTGTCGGGGAAAGCTAAATAAGATTTACAACTACCGGTTACTGGGCAGAAGATCGCAAAGAAAGAGAATATTCGTCACTGACTAAAGTGAAGATATCAAGGATAGACTCAAAGGGGACATTAGGAAGGATATCCGTCACCGGTTAAGATGAACATGTCAAGGATAAACCACTTGAAAAAGTAGGAATTATATCTATCGGATATTGGATAGAATACCAAAAAAGAGAATATATATCACTGGTTAGGATGAACATATCGAGGATAAACTCTGCGGGGAGGAATATGGATTACATCTCTCAGTTACTAGATAGAAAACCAAAAAGAGAATATTTGTCACTAGTTAGGGTGAACATATCAAGGATAGACTCCGCCGGGGGAAGAAATAGGGATTACAACTACCTTTTTACTAGGTAGAATACCAAAAAAAGAGAATATCCGTCATCAGTTAAGATGAACATATCAAGGATAGACTCAAAATAGGGGAAGAAAATATTCGTTATTGGTTAGGATGAACATATCTAGGATAAACTTCTTGGGAGACGTGAAAATGAATCCGCTGGGGAGAAAAAAGGTTACTTTTTCCAAGTATTGGGAAAAAGTGAAACACTTGCTAATTGAGAAGAATATTACCAGTTACTCGGTAATAAACTCTTAGGGGACCAAAAGCATCAATCTAGGTAAGATCTAGAAAGAAACGGTCAATCAAAGACTCAACCCAATGAGGATATAACTCAAGGGAAGTGGTTCCATCCAGACTATCAACTGGGGAGGAAGCTGAAATAATAATCAACCACGAGGAAGTAACTCAGTGGGGAATGAGAAAGGTTAAACTCTTTCTGCTCAATGGGATGACACTCTACAATTCAAAGAGGACAGACAAACCAAATCTACGCGGGGAAAAAAGTATACCACTGTATCAGAGGATCAGAGAAACAATGAATCTCAAAGTGCATTATTAATGCAATAATGAAATGAATGTATATGTATATGTATATGTATATATGATGATTATGCTGACAAAACGACAATAAAGGATACAATTGTCATTGGTCTGAATCATCGATACAATTTTCGGCCAATCCTCACAAGAGGGAAGCATCTGGTGGAGAGAATCAACCACCTAAAAGGCTTAACCCTTGCTAGGGAAAAGAGGAGAGGATCTGTTGAGGAAACTGCATTATTAATTTTGCGGGGAATTTTAGGTCAACACCATATCAAATGGGATACAACCTTGTAGAGGATCGAAAATATTTCTCAAGAGTCAGGGCTAACAGAGGTTAGGGACAACTCTGATAGCGACTTGTGGGGAAACAAAATATGCCGAGTTGTGCAAACTACTGCAATAACGCGTCTATAACTCGAGGTAGACAAATACAAACTTAGCTGGGGAGACCAACAAAATTAGGCTGGAGATGCTGGAAAGCTGCTGGGGAAGAAACAGAGATCACGCCAATTTCTTGAGGAAAAACCAACAATGCTTCGCATTTAAGGGCTTACCTGTTCTCGAACCACTATAAACATCCCTTAATGAAATCGATTGCTCTTTAAAAAAGTAATTGCATTTATTATTTTAAGAAATCATGATTTTTATTTTAAAACTTTAATTTCAAAATGATCATAATAAAATTTAATTCTAATTAGCTGAATAAATAAGAGTAGACACAATTGGATAAAAGCTCAATTTTATTTGATAGAATGGTAGTCTGTAAAAGACAAGACTCCATAGATCTTTACAAAAGTTGAAAAATGGTAATTTACATGGAAAAGGGCTACATTGAATACTATGATCGCTAATCCTTCTACCAACTTTGATATCCACTATGCTCTTGGCTTTGGTTGAAGATGAATTAGAACCATACATCGTGTTCAAGAAAGTCTTCAAGATTGAAGATCAACAACTTGTAGTTACTTGCCATGATCCCTAACTTTTGCATAAATTTGCCCAAGGCGGGGTACTCAATTTATCGGGATAATCTTTCTGTTTTATGTCTCTAACTATTTCCTGGATCGCCCTTTCGGGTTTTCAATCCACCGAGACGCTCATTTTTGCCTAAGTTTCCCTTTCGGGTTTTCATCTTAGCAAGTTGTTCTTGTCTTTTTAGGAGAAGTATTTCTTGACTGCATCAACATTGACGGGACGCGTGAACTCTTCACTATCCATAGTTGTAAGAATCGAAGCACCGCCTAAAAAGGCTCTCTTAACAACATATGGGCCCTCATATTTAGGAGTCCATTTGCCCCTAGAAATATGGTTTGAAAGATAGAATTTTCTTGAGCACGAGGTCACCTTCTTTGAACACACGAGGTCTGACCTTCTTATCAAAAGCTTTCTTCATTCTCTGCTGGTACAACTGACCATGACACATGGCAGTCAATCTCTTTTCGTCAATCAAATTCAGTTGGTCATACATAGTCTGACGCCATTCAGCTTTAGTCAACTTGGCTTCCAACAAGACACACAATGATGGGATCTCAACCTCTACGGGGAGCACAACTTCCATGCCATAAACAAGTGAGAAATGGGTTTCCCCTGTTAAAGTGCAGATGGATGTATGATACCCGTGCAAAGAAAACGGGAGCATCTCATGCCAACCCTTATATGTCACAACCATTTTCTGAATGATCTTCTTGATGTTCTTGTTTGTAGCTTCAACATCCCCATTCAGCTTCGATTTGTAGGGAGAAGAATTATGATGTGCAATCTTGAAGTGTTTGCAAAGAGCTTCCACCATATTATTATTCAAGTTCGATCCATTTTCAGTAATGATCTTGCTTGTCATACCATACCGGCATATAATCTGATTCTTGATGAACCTTATAACAACTTGCTTGGTCACATTCGCATACGATGCTGCTTCAACCCACTTTGTGAAGTAATCAATAGCAACTAGAATGAAACGATACCCGTTCGAAGCCTTGGGCTCAATCATGTTAATCATAACAATTCCCCACATGGAGAATGGCCATGGAGAGGAAATGACATTCCGAAGTGTCAGGGGAACATGAATATTATCTGCATATATTTGACACTTGTGGAATTTCTTCACAAACTTGCAACAGTCAAATTCCATTGTCAGCCAATAGTAACCTGCTCTCAACATCTTCTTAGCCATAGTTTAAGACCCCAATTTTTACCCTAAGATCCCTCATGCTATCTCATCATATGCATTGGCATAGGATAACACCTTAGCATCCTCCTTACCCCTCATTCATTGGGTTGCATTGGGAGATATCACCAAGCACCATGTGATTGTATCATACTTTGTATTTTATCATTTTACTAAACAAAATACCAAAAATATGTCTTTGCATTTGTCTAACTCTTTTGTAGGTAGGGCACATGGTCACCTTTGATCTATCAAGTTCACATCTAGGGTTTAAGACCCTTATTGCTAAGAAATCAACCAAGGAATGATCCACAAAGGCTCTAGGCATCATATATAAGCCCCCATGATTTCTACATGTTATTTTGATCAAAAATTCTTCAAGAGTTTGGAATTGGTTTACCTTGGAAACCCTAGTTCATCTAGGTATCTTATGTAACTTCTTCATCAAGCTTCTTCACCAATTGATCAAATATTTCAAGAGACACTTTAAATTTCATCATCTTATGCATATATGATCTCCCATGTGTTCAAAAAGTCAATCGAATTGAGAGTTATCAAGGTGGTTGATGGAGGTTGACCAGAGGAATTCAACTAATCAAAATTGGGGTCCCTTAAACCATATCTCCTTCATTTTCTATCATATGAAAATTATTCCAATATCAAAGTTACTCTAAATTACATTACAAACAACTTTCATGTTGAGTTCTAGAGCTAGTTTTTCTTGGAAAGTCATTTTTTATATTGGAAGATTATAGGTCATTTTGCCTAAACCCTAATTTGAAGTTCAACTTCCCAAGACTATAACTTGCCCAATTTTTATGAGATAAAATATTTCCAAGTTGCACAATTAAATTCAATGTGTGTATTTCAACTTTGATATTTGGAGGAAGAGCTAATTCAACTTTTATGAGCATGTGATATGAGGATAGATTATAGGTCATTTTGGACCAATACCATTGAATATGTGATTTTCCTCAATTGTAAAAATGCATAACTCATTCATCCCAAATCCAAATGAGGTCAAATATGTGACCACTTTGAATTTTTTTTAGAGAGCTACAACTTTTATGAAGACACGTTTCTCATTTGAATCTCACATAAAAAAGTTAGCCAAGGTGGAATAATTGAACATATGGCTTGACACTTATAAAATTTTTTGACATGTTGAAATTTCCAAACTTCCACCTCAAAATTATTCCTGATACAAGCTTCAAATGGAAAAGTGTTCAACATGAGAGTTATTCCTCTTGATCTACCCTTTCCAAAGAGTCCAATTTCATCCATTTTGGACAAAGTTTGAGGGGTTTGCACATGGTCTGAACATGGCTGCATCATTTGGCAAGGATCAATCTTCAAGCAGCTACACACTTTTGCCTTGCACTCCAATTCACATTCAGACTCAATTTTGGATATCAACCAAGTCGTATGATTCAACATATACTGACGCAGACGCTTAGCAACCCAAGCCAATGTGCAACAAGTCTTCTCTAGCATATAATACCGAGTCTCACAGTCGGTGAACTTCTTACTGAGGTAGTAAATAGCTTATTCTTTCTTTCAAGGTTCATCTTGCTGACCTAGAACACAACCCATAGTTTCTTCAAGCATAGTTAAATACATGATCAAAGGTCTTCCTTCAACAGGCGGAGATAGGATCAGAGGCTCAAGCAAATACTCTTTGATACTGTCAAAAGATTTTTGGCAATCTTCAGTCCAATCACAAGACTGATCTTTCCGAAGAAGCTTGAATATAGGCGCACATGTGGCAGTCATGTGTGAAATGAATCTTGAGATATAAATCAAGCGGCCGAGAAAACCTCTGACTTGCTTCTCAGTTTTGGGCGCAAACATCTCTTGTATTGCTTTGACCTTGGCAGGATGAACTTCAATACCCTTCTCACTGACAATAAAGCTCAACAACCTACTAGAATGAACACCAAAAGTACACTTATTGGGATTCAACCAGAGCTTATACTTCCTCAAACGCTGGAATGACTTCAACAAATGCTCGACATGTTTTTCTTCATCATTGGATTTAGCGATCATATCATCAACATAGACTTCGATCTCTTTATGCATCATATCATGAAAAAGAGTGGTCATTGCTCTCTGGTATGTTGCACCAACATTCTTTAAATCGAAAGGCATCCCTGTATAACAGAATGTTCCCCAAGGTGTAATGAATGTGGTCTTCCCCATATCTTCGGGTGCCATTTTGATCTGATTATAACCAGAAAATCCGTCCATAAATGAAAAGACTTTGAATTTAGTTGTATTGTCTACCAACATATCAATGTGTGGAAGAGGGAAATCATCTTTTGGACTAGCTTTGTTCAAATCTCTATAATCAACACACATGCAGACTTTTCCATCTTTCTTTAGAACAAGAACAATATTGGCCACCCACTATGGATACTCAGTAGTAACAAGGAAACCAACATCAATCTGCTTATGCACTTCTTCTTTGATCTTCACAGCCATATCACGATGAGTCCTTCTCAACTTCTGCTTAACTAGCGGGCAATCTGGCTTCAATGCCAGTCTATGCTCCACAATCTCAGAATCCAAACCAGAGATGTCTTGATAGGACCAAGCAAACACATCTGAATACTCTCAAAGAGGATCAACCAACCCCTTATTAACCTCTGGACACAGTTGAGACCCAATCTTGACTTCCTTCACATCATGCTCGGAACCCAAGTTGACTAACTCAATTTGCTCTTCGAACGGCTGAATGGCTTTTTCCTCGAGCTCAAGTAGACGATACAATTCATCAGACACTTCTTTATCACTTTCTTCCTCAACCTCAAATACAGGGAATTCAAAGTTTGGAGTAGTAGTAGGATCATTGTATTCAATTGGTTTAGAAACCAACCTGTATAATGATTTGATATTTTGATTTTAGAGAAGTGAATTGTGACCAAATATTATGCAGATGGACAATTATTGTTTATTTATTTATGTTTTTTGTGATTACCATTTTCAGAAAAGAAAAAAGTATAAACAAAAACATCATAGGTGTGGATGAATAGAATTGCATTTTATTAATGATGAAATTAAAAGATGCCAAACAATGTTCACTTCTCCCTTAGGCATAGGAGAAGGATTTTCAAAAACAATAAAGCAATTACATAGAGCGATGAACAATAAAGCTTTTTCATGCGTCACAAAATTGGTGCAGTCTTCATCTTCACCCCCCTCGACCACTGCAACTGAGTGTTGTTCATTACCATGATTGAACCCTCCTCTACGGAAAATGGGTTGCACATCTTCAACTGACGACCCTTGTTGGAAACCTAAACCGGCTTAACTCTTATTCTTGGTGACCTCTACCATCTGGCCTCACTGATCAGAATTATCGTCTTCAACAATCTTCTGTGCGTCTTTAAAAGAGGACATGGGTGCCCCAACTCTCTTTTCTTCAGCAATAGACAGAGCTTGGAACGGAGTTCCAATCTAATCCTCAGCTTTAACATATGAGAAAGACGACAGGTGGCTTACCAACAAAGCTTTCTCTCCTCCAACAATAACGAGCTTACCATTCTTCACAAATTTCACCTTCTGATGCAGAGTTGACATCACAGCTCCCACCTCATGTATTCACGCCCTTCCCAACAAGCAGCTATTGGCCGGGTGGATATCCACTTCTCCTATAATAGTTTTGTGAGAACCATCAAAAGCTTTGACGATCACACGATTGTATCTCATCGGAGCTCTTTGATACGATAATATGGAAAGAATTGATATTTGGAGTACATTCAAAGAAGAGTTGGTATCAACTAACACATTGGACAATGCATCCTCCTTGCAATTCACTGATATGTGTAGTGCCAGGTTGTGATATTTGCCTTCCCTAGGAAGTTCTTCATCATAAAAGCTCAGATTGTTGTAGGAAGTGACGTTAGCCACAATATAATCAAATGGATCCACCGTTACATCATGTTCCACATATGCTTACTCCAATTCTTTTTGCAATGCTTCTCTGTGCGCTTCAGAATTCATAAGAAAAGACAACACTTAAATTTTAGAAGGAGTTTGAAGCAGCTGCTCCACCACATTAAATTCAGTTTTCTTTATCAAATGGAGTACCTCATAGGTATCATTAGGCTTTAAACTGCTGGATTCACCAGACTGACACTTTTGAGCACTAACTAGATCTACTACAGGCACATTACCTTTATTACCAACATCTTTTACTTCCTTTGGGAACACAAGCCCAAAAACAAGACCATTACGGGTCACCTTTGTAACATTAGAAATACTCACCACAGAATTGGTCGTAGGAAACAGAACCTCTTGACCATGCCCTAACATAGGAGCGTTATACTGATATGGAATAGCTCTATCGGATCCATACAAGATAGGCCTTGCTAACCGTATTACTAACGGCGATACCGATCTGTTACGCTGTTACTGCTAGTGCTATCGAACTGAATTACCACCTCTCGGGAGTTTTGAACACTAGTATTATTACGTTGACATCATCTATATCACTTGACTATTGAATCTGGATTACATTCTCATCCATCAACTTCTGGATATCTCTCTTGACAACTGAACACCCATAGGGGTTCACACCGCAGATCGTACAACTGCCGTGGTCATGGTCACAATGATTGATGATGCACAGGGTCTTATGCATCTCAACCAAAGACCGACGAATACGTCGCACATCAAATACTCAGAAACTTATCGGTCAACCATCTACCATGTTGATAGAGGAATTACCATGAGCAGGCAATGGGTTAGCTTTAACATTATGCGTGCGTTCCTCAAAGGACACCATCCCACTCTTAACGAGCTTTTGAACCTCATATGTTAGTGGACAGAAATTCTCAATATCATGGCCAGGAGCCCCTTGATGAAAGGCACAATGAAGCTCTGGCTTATACCACCAAGGAAGTGGTTCTGGAATTTGCGGCGGATTTCTTGGTTGAAGAAGGTTCTTGAGAACCAAAGATGGGTACAATTCAGCATACAACATAGGAATGGGGGTGAAAGAGACCTTCTTCCTCTCAAAGTTCTGTTGTTGTTGTTGTTGATTATTGTTGGTATTGTTGTTGTTGTTGTTGTTGTTTGTCCTTTGTTGTGGCTGTTGTTGATGTTGTTGTTGAACTGGCATGGAGTGATTATTAGAAAACACTAGAATAACAGATGATACTTGATGATGGTGTTGACGGGGTTGCGGACTTCTTCTGACATGAGGCCTTCTCTGCCTCCCAACTGATACTGCATTGGCTTCGCCTTCCTTCTTCGTAGCGAAACTGTTACCACACCTCTTGCTCGAAGATACCTCTTCTTTAGAGCCACGTCCCTCACGAACACCTTCTTCTAATCTCATCCCCATATTTACCATTTCGGTAAAGTCACTAGGAACACTAAAAATCATTCGCTCATAGTAAAATGAGCTTAGGGTCTTGAGGAAGATCTTGGTCATCTCCTTTTCTTCCAATGGAAGGTTGATCTGAGCAGCAAGCTCTCTCTATCTATGGTAATATTATTTAAATTTCTCCTTGTCCATCTGGGCCATCGACCGCAGTTGGTCCTTATCTAGCGCCATATCCACATTGTATTTGTACTGCTTCACGAAAACCTCACCCAAATCATTGAACATGCGGACACTCGCACTATCCAAACCCATGTACCATCTCAGAGCGGCACCAGTCAGACTATCTTGAAAGTAATGAATCATCAATTGATCATTATCAATTTGCATCGACATCTTCCTGGCATACATGACAAGATGGCTGAGTGGCAAGTGTTCCCCTTATACTTTTCAAAGTCAGGGACTTTGAACTTCATCGGGATCTTAACATTAGGAACTAAGCAAAGTTCCCCAGCACTCTTACCAAACAAATCTTTTCCCCTCAAGGTCTTCAACTCCTTTCGCAGCTCAAGGAATTGGTCTTTCATTTCATCCATCTTCTCATAGACATCTGGACCATCAGACGGCTCGGAATGCTAGATGGTATCTTCAACATTAGGCAACGTATGAACAACTGGAGGTGGAATAGACATGATCGAGCTAGATGCCGACATGGAAGCAAAAGTAGGCGCAAAACCTTCAGGCACAAAGTTGCGCGGCATTCCCCACGAAAATCCGGCAGGCATGGCAGGCGCAAACTGAGCGGCAGGCACAGTTGAAGTAACAACCTCTCAAATGACAGTCCTCTGAGGAGGAGGAGTTGCAGGCGTTGGAGATGATTGACTTTGAGCAACTAGAACTGACTCCATCATGGAAGTCAAGTGGGAAATCTAATCCTTCAGTTCTCTGTTCTCTTGTTCCAAGTGTTCCATAATTCTTTGAATATTGGCACGAGTATTGTATCGATGAGTCAGCTTGGCTGAAGCACAGAAGAATAACCAATAAGAAACCTGGAGGAAAAACCTGTTATGCGAATGATGCATGAAATGCAATGCTTTGAATGTTTTTATTTTTAAGGAACATACTATTTTATTTGCAAATATATAATAACAATTGTAACAACTTTATTGACCATAAAAATCTCTTTTATTCATATAATTTGGAAGGATCACACTGAGTATAATTTCAGAAACTAAAATGCAAATACAAGAGAAAAGGAAACTAGTCATCCTAAGGATCCCCTAACAATAGTGTTAGATGATCTGGCTGCAGGCGCGTACTTCCTTCGGATGCATCGAATCTCGGACTCAAAAGAAGTCTTCATCTGAGCCTTCTCGAGGACAAGCTGGTCAACAATCTTTTTCTAAGCACTAGAAGGTTAAGGCATATTAGAGGAAGATGAAACCTATGGCTCTCTCTGTCTCTTCACCGCTTGGTCTTCAAGAAGCTCAATAAGTGCATCCTTGGCCTTAGACTCAAGTTGTAACTCTTCATACTTTCTACTTAAAGCATGGAATCTCTCTTCCCACATATCCTTCTCTTGCTTCATCTTGGCGAGTGCGTCTTCCAACTCCTCTATATCTTGGTTAGGGAGAGTTGATGGCTCAACCACAACCATAGACACATGTCTCTCACAAGCATACGACATCTTCAATTCCAAAGCTCTCTTCTTCACCCAGAGAGTATAAGCTTCCAAAGCTACACAATTGCATGGACCAAGCTCGGATCTTCCTTTCCTATGCATATTATGCCAAGAACGTATCATCTTCCGCTTCAAATGTTGGGGGTCTTTACACTTTTGATAGAAAAGACCTTCTAACTGAGTGTTATTAGGTTTCTCTCTCAAGGGGAACCCATGTTGACGATGATCCAAAGTAGGGTTGTAGTTGATTCCTCCTTGTGTACCAATGAGAGGTACATTAGAGAATTCACCACAACCATCAATAATCTCCAAGCTACCCAATGAAGAATCATACCATACTATATCATCATTAGCGAGAGACATAAGTCTCTGAGACCACCTTAGACATTGTTTGTTCTCCACAAAAGCAGGCGTCTGAGGCAAGTGAAAAATAAACCACTTCTATAAAAGAGGAACATAGCATACAATAGTTCCACCACCTTTAGAATTCCTTAGATGCAAAGAGAAATACATATCACCCAACGAAGTAGGCACGGGATTTCCAATCAAGAAGATTCTAATGGCGTTAACATCAATAACACCATTCAATGTTAGGGAATAAAGCCAACCCATAGACGAGCAACACAAAGATAGCTTGAAAAGCATCCACACTACCGGCTTGAGCAAAGGAAGTAGCTTCCTTGATGAGGAACTCAGAAGTCAACCCAAACATTCCTCCTTCATTCACCCAATGAGCCTCAATCTCAGAATTCTTCAGATGAAGAGCTTCAGCTATGATATGAGATCTGGGAATCTCTTCCAATCCACTAAAGGGCACCTTGATAGAAACAAGTATTCCCAAGAGATGGGTATACTCCTCCAACATAGGAACAAGCTGATAATCGGGAAAAGTGAAGCAATGGTAGAGAGGGTCATAAAACTAAACCAATACACTCAAGAGTCCTTCGACCACATCAGCAGATAACACCGATAGAAGCTTCCCATGACGTTGTTTGAAGTCCAAGGGATCTAATATAAAAGATGATAGCTTCCTTAGCTCTTTCAAATCCGGACATCTAAAACTGTATTTCTTAGTGTTCCTTCATCCATAATCCATGGTTTGAAAATATTTGCAAATAAAACCTCAATTCCTTGAAGTCATTTTTTGTGTGATGAATGTTATGATGCACATGAATGCAACAATCACAAACAGGCGATCACATACAAGGGAAACAAAGGTCAAGGGATGAATCAAGTCATTGTCAAGATCAATCATCCATTTTGGTGGGGTATGGTTTTCACCTTATCAACACCCAAGTTCCATTGATATTGACAAGACTTGATTGGATCAACCAAGAATCAAGGATTTGTTGTGAGTCCCGAGCATGGAGTCAGGTTAAGAACCATCCCAAAGGAGTGTACTAAGGATAAAAAGCTGTAGATCATGTTCTAAAAAGTTTCCAGAGTCTTAATTCAATCTATCGGATAATATAAGTTAGGATGACTGATTCATCAACCCACAATATTCTCAAGAGAAACTTGTCTTAGTGTAGTATCGCGTAACAAATGTATTCAAGTCTACACCTGAACAGTCTCCGCATTACGTCCTAAATAGGCCAAGTTGGGTTAAATGTTTTACGGCCCTCATCTTCTCGGACCTCAAATCAGACAAAGTAATGCCTAACCACAAATAACTTGTGTGACATCAATAGCTCCAAAAGGGTCTCCATTGAGTAGATGGGTCTCAAGCCAACTTCTTAAGGACTAATACACACAAGTTGAACAAGACTATACCATCCTCCTATCTTAATTGCACTCAAGTTCGGGTTAGAACTTATCTCACCACTTAGAGATCATCAAGCACAACAAGCATATTATATCATATAAACAAATACACATACATCAAATATATAATTATATACACACAAAAAAGTAGGCTAAACCCACTGGAGACTACTCACTAGCAGAGTCGCCACTTAATTTCTGTAGCGCTAAATTCATGACCATGAAGCTATGGATAAACTTGACGTCGACAAAACGAGAGTCTCTACCACGCTTTAATTGTTTCCAAAGGAAAAGGGAAAAGTATGAACAAAACCCAAAGATAAGAAGGTTTCAAATCAAAACTAATAAAATGCTAGAGATTACAAGTAAGGGGGTTGGTTATACAAAAGGAAGGTGTTAGCACCCAAAGTGTCCTAGGTACTCCTAGGGAGCCCTTTTTGTGTGTACATGTGTTTTGGTATAAAATGATTTTTGCATTAAATAGAGTGTGGGGATGAGAAAAGAATTCATTAATTATATTTTTTGTGTTTGATAAGACCTTCGGACTTGTGCCTACGTACTAACATAAAATGAGAGGTCAAAACCACGTAGTTCGTGGTATCAATTTCAAAGTGAGTGAGTTACTTTTAACAAAGCCTTCATTCGTAGCAGCTAGCACTGAGATTGAAGGAATCCGTTCGTGTGGACTGAGTAGAGACGTTGTCATCGTTCAACGTTCGTGATCGCCACAAGAGGTAACGATTCTATCACTGATCATGCCCATTCGTAAGGATCACTAAATGGAGAAATTTTTAAATTCCGCTGCGCCTTGGATGGCAATTCTCCTTCAGTGGTATCAAAGCCACTTACAAAACCATGAATCTGATAACTGTTTATTTTTCTGTATTAGTATGATTAAAACAGAATGAATCAAAGATTAAATTGAGATCGATCAAATTATATATATGATATAAGTAATCCTGATGCAAAATACATTATATATGATATAGTGTTCTTGTTTCATTCATTCAAACACTCAATGGTTGTTTTCCTTTGAGCGATCAATGGTCGTTTGCTTCTTGATCCGACATTAGTATGGTGAAGCAATGACGTGTTGATCAATCATATTGAATCAACAATCGAGATGTGTTTGACGGTCTGAAATTGGTGCATCGGGGTTAGTAATGGCACAAGGGTTGTGTTGTCAGAGAGTTATGCGATTGGGGTTGGGACTGCACAAGAGTTGTGCTTTCTAACAAATTTTCGTACAGTGTTAACCGGTTAACGCATATGGTTAACCGGTTAACGCAAGACGGAATACTGTTTTCTAAAAGATTTTCAAACAGTGTTAACCGGTTAACATATATGGTTAACCGGTTAACGCAAAACAGAATACAACTTTCTAACAGTTTTTCAACAGTGTTAACTGGTTAACGTATTTGGTTAACCGGTTAACGCAAAATAGAATACAAATTATGAACAGATTTTCAAATATTGTTAACCGGTTAACGTATTTGGTTAACCGGTTAACGCAAAACAGAATACAAATTATGAACAGATTTTCAAACAGTGCTAACTGGTTAACGCATATGGTTAACCGGTTAACGCAAGGCAAAATTCACCCGTTCGGCTAACTCTGCGTAATGTGATCGGTCGTCGAGATTTAATTTGGTTTTAATTAATTAAAAGAATTAATAATAATAATAATGTGTTTATTATTGTCTTGTGGTGATCGGTTATGGCCTTAGTTTTCCTTTATTTTGTTTTGGGTTTTAAAATACGACTTGCGTGTCGTGCCTCTCTTTTAAACTCTCAATGTAACTTCTTTTCTCATCTCACTCCCTCGTATGTAAAACGAGTTTCTTTATGTAATGTAATGTTATGAAGAAAGCAAAGAAGTCAGTGCCAAAGGAGGACAACCTTGAAGATCTTGCTTGGAGAAGCTTAGATCATTATTAGGTTAGCTTAGGTTCACTCATTGGCTTGGGAGAACAATTGCGCTAGGGGCCATAACTGTTTCATTATATATGTATGTTGATGCATGTGTATGTATGTTGATGCATGTGAGAGACGATTTATATGATAAATAAGCCGGTGAGATCAGAATAATTGCAAATTCCCTCAAATTAAATATTAAGTTTATGCTTTCCAAGTTTTAACACTCATCAAGACTAGTATCGGATAATGTAGGTTTCGCCTATGCGAGGTGCATGTTCTATATTAGTAAGGTGCGATGGGATAATTGTTAAAACAATGGGTCAAACTTGACTAAACAATATATAATAAGATTATATATGTTTAGAAGCAAGAGTTGGGAATTATCCATGTGATGGATTGGAATAAGGAGTTATTCACCCAACTAAAATATTCGAGAGTTGTATTAGATACAATTGGAAGGAGTTCCTACCTAAATAACCTAGTTTTGTGTAATCCGCCTACGCGGACTTAGAACGAAGTGAATATGGATCTCGACCCACTAGAAAATCTTCCAACGGGATTTTCCGAATCAAATGATGAGGGTCATTTGTTTTGAGTAAAATAGTGGGAGCATACTTAATTAAAGGCCTAATTAAATATGTCAATGATACTTATATTTTCATTAATTCTTATGTAGATTACCATGACAACAAACACCTCTAACAACATCTTGCGATCAACCTTGACAAAGAAAAATTGTCTGGGACAAATTTTCTGGATTGGCACCGAAACCTGAGGATTGTCCTCAAACATGATAAAAAGCTGTATGTCTTGGAGAAACCTGTTCCTGAAGAGGAACCTCCTAGTTCTGCACCTAAGGCAGAAAGAGATGCTTATAAGAAGCATGTCGATGATGCCAATGAAACTGCTTGTCTCATGCTAGCTACCATGAACTCAGAATTGCAAAAGCAACATGAGAACATGGCAGCAATCGATATGATCGAACACCTGAAGATGCTCTATCAAGAGCAAGCGAGGCATTAGAGGTTTGAAGTTTCAAAAGCCCTTTTTCAAGGCAAGTTAGCTGAGGGAGCCCCTGTAGGTCCCCATGTGCTCAAGATGATTGGGTATGTGGAAAACCTTGAGAGATTGGGTTTTCCCCTCGGAAAGGAACTTGCGACTGATTTGATCTTGCAATCGTTGCCAGATAGATTCAGTCAATTTGTCCTAAATTTCAATATGAATGATATGGATAAATCTCTTCTTGAACTGCTCGCCATGTTAAGAACTGCTAAGCAGAATCTGAAGTCAAAAGGGAAGTCCATTCTGATGATCGGAAATGGAAAGAGACAGAACAAAAGGCCCACTAAGCAGGGTGATAAAGGGAAAGGCAAGGAAGTTGCCAAACCCAAACCCACCGTTTCTGCTTTAAAGCCTAGTGGAGGCATAGAAAAAGAAGGCACCTGCTTCCATTGCGGTAAGACCGGACACTGGAAGAGAAACTGCCCAAAGTACCTGGAAGATAAGAAGAATGGAGTAGAGACTTCAACTTCAGGTATTTTTGTTATTGAAATTAATTTATCTACTTCAGCATCATGGGTATTAGATATTGGATGCGGTTCTCACATCTGTACAAACGTGCAGGGACTAAAAAGGAGTAGAAATTTGACAAAAGGTGAAGTCGACCTACGAGTTGGCAATGGAGCAAAGGTTGCTGCTTTAGCCGTAGGAACTTATGTATTGACTTTACCTAGTGGTTTATTAATTCAGTTAGAGAACTATTATTATGTACTTGCAATTAGCAGGAATATTATTTCCTTTCTTGTTTGGACAAGTTTGGTTTTTCATTTATAATAAAGAACAATTGTTGCTCAATTTATTTGAATGATATATTCTATGCTTCTGCACAAATGAACAATGGACTATATGTCCTTGATCTTGAAATGCCTATTTATAACATTAATACTAAAAGGATGAAACCTAATGAGTTAAATTCAACTTACCTTTGGCATTGTCGATTAGGCCACATAAATGAGAAACGCATTTCCAAACTCCATAAAGATGGATTGTTGGACTTCTTTGATTATGAATCATATGAGACATGCAGATCTTCTTTAATTGGAAAGATGACAAAGTCTCCATTCACAGGAAAAGGTGAAAGAGCTAATGATCTTTTGGCCCTCATACATACTGATGTATGTGGACCACTGAACATACCAGCCAGAGGAGGTTTTCAGTACTTCATCACATTTACTGATGATTTCAGTAGATATGGTTATGTGTATTTAATGAAACACAAATCAGAGTCCTTTGAAAAGTTCAAGGAATTCAAGAATGAAGTACAAAACCAACTAGGTAAGAATATTAAAACACTTCGATCAGATCGAGGTGGTGAGTATTTAAGCCTAGAGTTTGATGACCATCTGAAAGAGTGTGGGATCCTATCCCAACTTACTCCTCCTAGAACACCCCAATGGAATGGTGTATCTGAGAGAAGAAATCGAACCCTGTTAAACATGGTCTGATCCATGATGAGTCACGCCGATCTTCCAAACTCCTTTTGAGGACATGCACTATTGACAGCAGCTTACACACTTAACCGTGTTCCATCCAAAAAGGTTGAGAAGATACCATATGAGATATGGAGTGGTAAGAAATCACATATGTCTTACATGAAGATTTGGGGTTGCGAAGTTTATGTGAAACGAAAAATTTCAACTAAGCTTGAGCCCAAATCTGACAAATGCTTATTTGTGGGGTATCCTAAAGAAACAAGAGGGTATTACTTCTACAATCCTTCAGAGGGCAAAGTGTTTGTCGCTCGAACTGAAGTTTTCCTAGAAAAGGATTTTGTTTCCAAAGGAATCAGTGGGAGGAAAGTAGAGCTTGAAGAAATTCAAGAATCACAAAGCATCAATACACCTATGGAGGAATTAGAGCAGGAAACACAAGTAGTTGTGGAAGAGCAACCCGCTCAAGTAGAACAAGACCAGCGTAGGTCAAGCAGAATACGTCACTGTTGAAAAGTATATCTTCGGCAAATATTTTTGTATCGTATCCACAGAGATTGGTAGATATTACCGCCGTTCTATAATTCAAATGTTATAAGTTTAGAAAGTAACAAGGTTGTTTTGTTTGGAAAATTATCTTGTGAGTAAATGTCACTAAAAATAGTAGAATGGTTTTAGTCAAATATAAAAGCTTGGCAAGATTGGGGTTCACTATTTCAAATGCTTATATTCCCCTATGATAACTATATATATTTAAGATTATTGATGATGTTCAAGTATCCTCTCAAAGTCATTTATGTCTAAATGATATTGTGATAATCACTATATTGATCCTTAGACGATCTCTCCACCTAACTATCAATATAGCAATCTTTAATGTTTAATACCAAAGAAGAGTAATGAATAAATCTATCTCTACAACTTATTCACTACTTGAAAATCTGTTTTATGTCTAAACTCAAGTAATCTCTCTCGACAACTACTCAAATATGGTTTTCAACTTAGAGCAAAAACAGTATTCAATACATCAACAATCTTTATCATATATATAAATCAAAGTGAATACATAAACAGATGAGAATAGCTACTACCTCCAATCTTGACAAAAGGGAGTTTAGCTCCTCATCATCATTGTTACAAAGCAGAAAATTAAAGAAGAAAAACTCTGTTTTTCTCTCTTACAAAAATCTCTCAATATCAATGTTTGAATGATAATAGTGTCCTGTTTCAATGCCCTAGAATAATGTATTTGTTTCTAACAAAAAAGGTTGACATTTCCCTAATTGGTCATTGTCATCTAAAGCAGAAAAACAATTCCCAGGCAGACATCAAAATGGCAATAAACTTTTCCTGCAAAACAGCACTTTTGACCCTCAGTCAGCTTGCTGGATTCGCAGCCTTCGCGGCGCGAAGGCAGTTCGCGGCGCGAACTGTTGCTTCTCCAGCTTCCTTGTTTGGCAAGCTTCCTCCAAGATGTAGTGTTGCAATCCAAGGCCTTCTTATCCCAAAATTCTACAAAACTAACCAAAAATGTGAAATAACTATTCAAAACAAAATAAATTAAACCTAATTGCATTTATATAAAATAGTGAGAATAAAAGTGTGTAATTACATTAAAACTTGGTAAAAGGGACCAATAAAATGGTATAAAAAGTAGTACTAATTGGTCCCTAACAACTCTCCCCAACTTAGCATTTTGTTTGTCCCTAAACAAAAGTTTCCACCCTTACAACCAAAGTCATGACACAAAAGATTTAAACAAGAATTTATCAAGGACATTCAAATGGTTCAAAAGTGTTTGGCATCTTCTCAATTCACCTATCTCAATTCTAGACAAAACATGAATAAGGGAAATGGTAAAGTTCAAAAATCATTCCAAGGAATTCAAAGCCATATATGTCAAAATTGAATCAAGCTTACACACACATCATGATAATGATGAATAACATGAAGGGTTACTTTCACTCATCCAAAAAATTAAATCAACAACAACTCAAATCATGCGGTTATCACAACAAGTACCAAATCATGTGAAAAATGAGAATCAAGAGGTCTTTCAAGGGTTGTAATGTGGCTTAGGTTACAAGAAAGGATATGATTAAGAGAATTCAACCAAATTGCCTATTCTAAGGGAGCATTCCCAAAGATTCACTCTACACAATTTCCCTTTCTTTGATCCCTATCTTTTCTTTTTCTTTTCCTTTTCAAATCCACACAACCATGAGCATTTCCTTTGCTTTTCTTTTTCTAATTTTTTTCAATGCTCTATGGTTTCAAGGGTGATTTCTTTTTCTTGTTTCTTTTCATATTTTTACCCTTTCATAGAAACTCACTTTTCCAAGTTTCTAATCAACTTTTCACTTTACTCTCCCCAACTTTAGATTCCAAAACCACATTTATTCGATAATGCTCCCTACTTAGACATAAGCAAAAGGCAAAATTTTGCAAACAGCTCGGTTTGAGGTTTCGACTGATACAAAAGAAATTAGGATTCATTTATTCCAAATTTTTCAATTGATTTTACAATGATCAATCAAATGAATCCTAAAATAAGCTCAAAGGGGTTTACTAAGGATTATTCCTCACAAGGTTAGTTGATTCAAACTTTTTGGTCAAGTGGTTTTTCTCACAAAAAATGCCTCTATCATTTTCAAAAATTTCACACAAAAATGGATTGATGCATGATTAAACATGATAAGAATGAGTTAAAACAATGCTCGGTTTCCCGCTTTTTAGTGTACAATGGAAAGTCTCCTCACAAATGGTTGAGTCCTATTTTGATTCAAAACTGACATATACTTCAATGAAATTATGAATTGAAATTTGCACACACCATCAAACTACTCATGTTAAGTCTAGAAAGCGATAAAGTGTACCTTGAAATGCCGACACTAATTCTTATCATCACCACTCGAAGTGTCCTATACTTCTTTCTTTGCGATCATTTCTCGGTTGCTTAAAGCTTGACTTAAGAATAAGAACAATTAAACAAAAATGTTGGTAAACCAAAATTTGATTAAAACACACTTAAATCTCAACTAGCATTCTTGCAATTGTCAAAATACTAACAAAAATAAAGTGCCAAAATAAAGTCATGGTGAACTAGAGCCACCCAAAAGTACATTACAAATTCCCAAAAACAAAAACAGAATTAGTAAAAAGAAACTCAAAAATACAACAACTCTCAAACCTCCACATTCTCAATCCTCCTCCTCTTCGTCACCACCTACGTTTCCAAGAACATCTTCCATCTCCTCATTTGGGTCTGCACTACCTCATGCACCCCCCATAAAATTTGGCCTGCCCTCAGGCCAATTAGCAAAAGTTGCATAGTCAGCTTGCGAAGGAAAAGTTCGGGCCTCTGGTGCCAGAAACGTGTTCTGGAACTGCTGCTGAATGGCATCGAAAAGAAATGATTGAGACCTCCTGGAGGCCTCAAAGTTCTCGCAGCAGTAGTTGGCAAACGCCATCTAATCAAAACCTGGGGTAGTGTGAGGTTGAGGTTGAGGTCTGGCTCGGGCTCTGGATGAAAAAGTACCGGGTGCATCAGTCTTATCATTTGGGTTTTGCAGAAACCTGTTCAGATATGAATCATTGATCACACTTGTGATCGAGAAGTGTACGTCCTCAGGGATGGGGACATTTTCCTGACGGCACAGTCCCATGATAAGTCCTAGATATGCGAGTACACCAGCTTTGCCACCGAAATTGGTTCCGCTTAAAACCATCTTTCTCAGTTCGCCTGCAATGAGGGTTGCGACATCCACAGACTTCCCGACCATGATGCTGTACAATAGACACCCTACGTCCATAGGAATTGTAGTGGTGTGGCTTCTTGGTCTGATATTAGTCAACAGTAGCACCAAAAACGCCCTAGCCCCCAAATTGAAATTTTCCCTTTTCCACAATTTCGGATGTCCTTGATCATTCAGTTCGTAGGATTTTCCGTGGAGGCATAGGGTAGTATTAACCGCATCAAGATTCCACCTGTTAGCCGCCTCCATTGTACCATACTCGCAACACTCTCCCTCTCCAAGAGTTAGGGGATTACCCAGATAAGCATTAATATCATCCCTTCCAAAGGAAACGATCTTGCCCCTTACCCTGGATCGGTAAATGAAAGTCGTACCCTCCTCGCGATGCATAGCATTCGCATAAAATTCCCGAACGATGTTGTAGTTAATTGTTGCTTCTGGTTCGCATAACTTCATCCATTTTCGTCGTTCAAAAACCGCAATCACACTATGATACACCCCGGTTGGAGCTAGACGGATAAACCTCTCAGGCAAAATTATTCTCTTAATGAGGCTCTCGAATCGTGCCTCATGTTCATCACTTATGAACCTTCGGATTGAACGGGCTTGAGGAGGTGCCGTGGTTTTAGTTCTTTTGGACATCTGCAATCAACACCAGAACAACCACAGAACAAATATGAACAGGATTAGCAAACAATCAACACAAAAATATGGTGCTGGAATTCACAGTTCGCGGCGCGAACTCTGCGAATTCAGGAAATCTCCCAGAGCTTCCTAGGGTTCCACAAATGGGGAGTAATCTACTCCCAATCAGTCAAAGTTCTCAACTCTACCCTAATCCTATTCTAAATCAATCATGCAAAGCGATTTCAAGCGGTAATCAACAGAAAAATTTGATTTCTAACCAACCCTAATGAAAAACCCAAAAAGGGATTGGAAAAGAGAAATTGAAGAGTACATACCTTATGAATCGCTAAAGCTTGCTAAAAGATGAAGATTTGAACAATGGAAACTGAAGGATTTTAAGATTTGGTGGGATTTTGAGAGTGGGGTGAAAGTGCGGCAAAGTTGGTTTGAAATGAGAAAGGTTTGAAATGAGGAAAGAAGTGCCTAAACAGAATTTAAGTGATTCTGTCACGCAGAGTTCGCGGGGCGAACAATGTTCGCGGCGCGAATAGCAGAAAACAGAACCACTCAAAAAAAATTTATTCAGTTCGCGGCGCGAACAGGGGGTCGCGGCGCGAACTGCAAAAAACAGAACCCACTCAAAATTTTTCATTCAGTTCGCGGCGCGAACAGGGGGTCGCGGCGCGAACTGCAAAAAATAGAACTTAAGAATTCTAAAACTTTAACAGAGCTAAAAATCACACAACAGAGAAAAATAAAATGCAAACTAACAACGTTGGGTTGCCTCCCAACAAGCGCTTTGTTTAACGTCGTTAAGAGCTCGACGGTACCTCAATTAGCCTGGTCCAGATAAGGAAATGACACACACATCACGGTTTATGTCACCGCTATGATAGACTTTCAGTCTTTGACCATTGACAGTCCAACTCTCTTGTGACTTTGGATCCTCTATCACAATGGCTCCATAATTCCGTACTTCCTTGACAACAAATGGTCCTGACCACTTCGACTTCAACTTACCAGGAAATAACTTCAACCTTGAGTTAAAGAGCAATACCATCTGTCCAACATGAAACTCCTTATGGCGGACCTTTCCATCATGGTATGCCTTTACCTTTTCCTTGTACAGCTTATTAGAATGGTATGCATCGTTCCTTAGTTCCTCCAATTCATGGAGTTGACCTTTCCTTCTTTCTCCAGCTAGAGTGGAGTCGAAATTCAAGAACTTAAGAGCCCATAATGCTCTATGCTCCATTTCCACTGGAAGATGAAAAGTCTTCCCATACACCATTTGAAACGGAGTCAGCCCAATAGGTGCTTTGTAGGCAGTACGATACGCCCACAAAGCTTCATCCAGTTTTAAGGACCAATCTTTTCTTGAATTCGAGACTGTTTTCTCAAGGATCCGTTTGACTTCCCGGTTTGAAACCTCAGTTTGACCGTTCGCTTATGGGTGGTAGGGAGTGGTCACCTTGTGTTTTACACCATAATGTTGCAGAACTTTTTCTAAGGGTGTATTGCAGAAGTGTGAGCCTCCATCACTTACCAACACTCTAGGCACACCAAAACGTGAAAATATGTTCTTCTTTAAAAATTTAATCACAGTTTTGGCATCGGCCTTAGGTGAGGCAATTGCTTCCACCCACTTCGAAACATAATCAACAGCTACTAGTATGTACTCATTTGAGAAAGAAGAGGGGAATGGGCCAACGAAATCAATACCCCAACAATCAAAAACTTCCACTTCTAGCATGTTGGTTAGAGGCATTTCATCCCGTTTTCCTATTCCTCCACTCCGTTGGCATGTATCACAACTCTTCGCATGTTCGTGCGCATCTTTGAATAAAGATGGCCAATAAAAACCCGATTGGAGTACTTTAGTGGCTGTTCTCAAACCACTATAGTGACCTCCATACGGAGAGTTGCGACAGTGCCAAAGAATGTCTCTTGACTCCTCAATTGTTACACACCTTCTCAAGATATTGTCTGCTCCTACTTTAAACAGATAAGGGTCATCCCAAACATAATATTTTGCATCTACCAAGAATTTCCTTCTTTGATTGCAAGTGAGGTCTTCTGGTGTTAAACCAGTTGCTTTGTAGTTAGCAAAATCAGCAAACCAAGGCCTCACTTGAATCGCATAAAGTTTTTCATCTGGAAATTCTTCTCTCACCTCTTCTTCTTTGTTTGTAATTTCTACATTGACCAAACGAGACAAATGATCCGCCACCAAGTTCTCGGAACCTTTTTTATCCCGAATTTCTAGATCAAACTCTTGTAATAAAAGGATCCAACGAATAAGCCTTTGTTTTGAATCCGGCTTGGTAAGCAGATATTTTATCGCCGAGTGGTCAGTGTAGATTACAACTTTTGAACCAATCAAATAAGCTCTAAATTTTTCCAATGCATATACTATGGCTAGTAATTCCTTTTCAGTTGTTGCGTAATTAACTTGTGATTCATTAAGCACCTTACTAGCATAGTGTATGGCATGGAAAACTTTATCGCTTCTTTGTCCTAACACCGCACCAACTGCATAATCGCTAGCATCACACATGAGTTCAAAATCAAGGTTCCAGTTTGGTGCTACGATTATTGGTGCGGTGACCAACTTTTCTTTCAAATCTACGAAAGCTTTAAGACATGATTCATCAAAAAGAAAAGGCGTACCTTTGTTGAGCAAATTGCTCAATGGCTTTGCGATCTTTGAAAAATCTTGTATGAATCTCATGTAGAAACCGGCATGTCCTAGAAAGCTTCGTATCCCCTTAATGTTAGTTGGAGGTGGCAGTTTCTCAATAACCTCCACCTTGGCTTTGTCCACCTCTAGCCCTTCAGAAGAAATCTTGTGACCAAGTACTATACCCTCAGTGACCATAAAATTGCATTTTTCCCAGTTGAGCACTAGGTTGGTCTCCACGCATCTCCCCAAAACTACATCAAGGTGTTTTAAGCAAAATTCAAAAGATGATCCATAAACAGAAAAATCATCCATGAACACCTCAATGCATTCTTCTATCAAGTCTGAAAATATAGCTTGCATACACCGTTGAAATGTGGCTGGTGCATTACATAATCCAAAAGGCATTCTTCGGTAAGCAAAGATGCCAAAAGGACACGTAAAAGCTGTCTTCTCATGATCTGCCGGGTTTACTGAAATTTGATTATACCCCGAATATCCGTCCAAGAAACAGTAGAAATTTTTGCCGGCGAGCCTCTCCAACATTTGATCCATGAAGGGTAGTGGGAAATGATCTTTCCTCGTGGCTTGCTTCAACCTTCTATAGTCGATACACATTCTCCACCCTGTCACTGTTCTCGTCGGAATCAACTCATTTTTATCATTTTTTATCACCGTCATTCCGCCTTTCTTGGGGACCACTTGTACCGGACTCACCCATGCACTATCAGATATAGGATAAATCATTTTGGCTTCCAATAGTTTGACAACTTCTTTCCGGACCACCTCTTTCATTGATGGATTCAGACGCCTCTGAGGTTGCGCAACTGGTTTGAAATTTTCCTCCATCATGATTTTATGCATGCAATAGGCCGGACTAATACCCTTCAAATCGGATAACACCCACCCTATCGCACCTTTGTTCTTTTTCAATACTTGAATCAACTTGTCTTCCTCTTGCGTGGACAATGTGTTGCTTATAATCACGGGTTTAGTACACTCGTCTCCAAGAAACACATACTTCAAGTGTGACGGAAGCATTTTCAACTCTAACTTTTGCTCTTTCGTTTTCTTCTTTGTATCCAAATCTTCCAGTAATTCTTCTTGATAGGACAGCTCACCACAAGATTCTAGCTCATGCAACATTGCTTCAATCTCTCGTTCCTCATTGTCGGTTAACACGTTTTATGCTCCGATAAGGGATCTTTCTAGAGGATTAGAGATGTGAATTTGGTTCGCGACCTCCACTACTTCCTCTTCAATTGCATCGATTCGGAAGGAATCATGCTTATCGGTTGGATGCTTCATAGCTTCGAAAAGATTAAAAGTCACCTCTTCATCTTGCACTCTCACCTTCATTAGCCCATCATCTATTTCGATCATCATCCGAGCTGTTTTCATAAAAGGTCTTCCAAGAATTAGGGGTACATCGCGGTCCTCATTCATCTCTACTATTACAAAGTCCACCGGAAACAAAAATTTGTCCACTTTCACAAGCATGTCTTGGGCGATTCCGTATGGTTAGGTGGTAGACTTGTCGGCTAGTTGTAGAGTCATTCTTGTCGATTTAATCTCAACATTCCCCAATCTTTTGACAATGGAGAGGGGGATTAAATTTATACTAGAGCCCAAGTCTATCAAACCATTTCCAACGTATGTGCTTCCAATGGTTACCGGTAGAACAACCCGGCCCGGATCGGACTCCTTCCTTGGGAGAGTCTTTTAGATGATGGCGCTACACCGTGCATCAAGCAATATGGTCTCATCTTCCACGTGTTGCCTTCTCTTGGTAAGAATGTCCTTCATGAATTTAGCATACCGTGGCATTTGTTCTAATGCATCAGCAAATGGAATGTTGATTTGGAGTTGCTTGAAGATGTCCATGAACCGTGCATAATGCCTAGCATTGTCCTTCCTTGATGGAGCATGGGGATAGGGTAGATGTTGAGATGGAATGACACTCACTCCCTTCTCAGATTTCTTTTTCTTCTTTGATTCAGCCTCCTTTTTCCCTTCTAAATCAATCTGCTGATCAGTGGGCAAAACCTGCTCTTTTCGCGGTGCGAAGGTGGTTCGCGGCGCGAATTGAGCATTTCCAGTAGCATTTTCCCTTTCACCAACTATGTCTTTTTCTTCCAGCATCCCATCAGTGATGTTCTCTTCTACAATCTCTTCACCTTTTTCACTTACCAACTCTTTACCACTCCTTGTGACAATTGCTTTGCAATGCTCCTTTGGATTCGGTTGAGTGTTAGCAGAGAAAGAAGGCCCTGCGTTTTGTTCCGACAGTTGCTTCGTGAGTTGACCTACTTGATTTTCCAGATTTTTAATTGCTGCTTCGTTACTCTTCTGATTTGCCATGGAAGCTTGCATGAATTGTTGAAGAGTGTCTTCTAGCTTGGAATTTCCTCCTTGCGACTGCTGTCCTTGAGAGTTTGGATGTTGGTAAGGACTCTGCTGCTGAAAATTCTGATTGTTGAACCTTGACGGTTGATAGCCTTGATTGTTTCTTGGTTGGTAGCCTTGATTGTTAGGCTGTTGTCTTTGATAGCCCTGATTTTGATTGTTCACATGACTCACTTCTTCTTGGGGTGGAGGACAAAAACTAGTAGGGTGATCCCCTTGACATAATTCGCAACATGCTACTTGATGCTGAACTTGAAACCCTTGAATCTCTTTTATTTGCTGTGGAAGCTTGGCCATTTGTTGAGTGAGAATCTCCACTTGTTGAGAGAGTAGATTGTTTTGAGAAAGGATGGCATCATTGGTATTTAACACAAGAACTCCCGACTTACGTTGTGAAGGGCTACGATCATGTTGACCTTGATGATCATTGAGGGCCATCCGTTCAATAATGACTTTAGCTTCTTCCGCAGTTTTTGACATAAGCGAGCCACCCGCGGTGGCGTCCAGAAGTGTCTTGTGAGTTGATTGGAGCCCATTTTAAAAAAATATGGATTTGAGTGAGCTCATCAAAACCATGTCCCTTACATTTTCTCAACATTCATTTGAATCTTTCCCAAGCTTCATTTAGAGACTCGTTGCCTCCTTGAGTGAATACCGCAATAGCCGTTTTGGCTTCCATGAATCGGGATTGAGGGAAGTATCTTTCTAAGAACTTTTCTTCTAACAAATTCCAATCCGTCATCACCCTTGATTCTTGATCAAGGTACCACTCTTTTGCCTTTCCCACTAAGGAGTGTGGGAACATCCTCTTGAATAATGTTTCTTCACCCGCTTCGTCTATTCCCGTAGAACCCGCAATCTCATAGAATTTGATGAGATGGGTATACGGATATTCATGATCCATTCCGGTGAATGGATTTGCATAGAGAAGTTGGAGGATTCCGGTCTTCATCTCCGTATTTCTTCCTCCACGGGCAAATTAAGCATTTCTTCTTGGACTATTAGCGGACATTTCGGTACGATTGTCATCCGCCATGTTTCCTTCACAAGCCTCTACAACCACTTCTTCGATTGGAACAAGTGAGGACGTAAATGCTTCTTCTCTCCGGTTCCTCTCTTCGGCTAGTTTCCTTCTTCTTCGTGTTTTGCTATTGAGCTTCCGAAGTGTTCTTTCAATTTCAGGATCGAATTGAAGTTGCTCCTCGGTTGCTTTTCCTCGCATGCACTAGAATCTACAAAACTAACAAACCAAGTGAAACAAAAGAGGGATAACAATAAAAGTACACAACTTAAAACAAAGAATTATTGCAATGCTTGTAATATCGACACCAATCCCCGGCAACGGCGCCAATTTATTGAAAAGTATATCTTCGGCAAATATTTTTGTATTGTATCCACAGAGATTGGTAGATATTACCCCCGTTCTATAATTCAAATGTTATAAGTTTAGAAAGTAACAAGGTTGTTTTGTTTGGAAAATTATCTTGTGAGTAAATGTCACTAAAAATAGTAGAATGGTTTTAGTCAAATATAAAAGCTTGGCAAGATTGGGGTTCACTATTTCAAATGCTTATATTCCCCTATGATAACTATATAGATTTAAGATTATTGATGATGTTCAAGTATCCTCTCAAAGTCATTTATGTCTAAATGATATTGTGATAATCACTATATTGATCCTTAGACGATCTCTCCACCTAACAATCAATATAGCAATCTTTAATGTTTAATACCAAAGAAGAGTAATGAATAAATCTATCTCTACAACTTATTCACTACTGGAAAATCTGTTTTATGTCTAAACTCAAGTAATCTCTCTCGACAACTACTCAAATCTGGTTTTCAACTTAGAGCAAAAACAATATTCAATACATCAACAATCTTTGTCATATATATAAATCAAAGTGAATACAAAAACAGATGAGAATAGCTACTACCTCCAATCTTGACAAAAGGGAGTTTAGCTCCTCATCATCATTGTTACAAAGCAGAAAATTAAAGAAGAAAAACTATGTTTTTCTCTCTTACAAAAATCTCTCAATATCAATGTGTGAATGATATTAGTGTCCTGTTTCAATGCCCTAGAATAATGTATTTGTTTCTAACAAAAAAGGTTGACATTTCCCTAATTGGTCATTGTCATCTAAAGCAGAAAAGCAATTCCCAGGCAGACATCAAAATGGCAATAAACTTTTCCTGCAAAACAGCACTTTTGACCCTCAGTCAGCTTGCTGGATTCGCAGCCTTCGCGGCGCGAAGGCAGTTCGCGGCGCGAGCTGTTGCTTCTCCAGCTTCCTTGTTTGGCAAGCTTCCTCCAAGATGTAGTGTTGCAATCCAAGGCCTTCTTATCCCAAAATTCTACAAAACTAACAAAAAATGTGAAATAACTATTCAAAACAAAATAAATTAAACCTAATTGCATTTATACAAAATAGTGAGAATAAAAGTGTGTAATTACATTAAAACTTGGTAAAAGGGACCAATAAAATGGTATAAAAAGTAGTACTAATTGGTCCCTAACAGTCACCTACCTGAGAGATATGGATATCTCATAACAGATCAAGGTGATGTATTACTCATGGAATAAGATGAGCCTGTGACCTACCAAGAGGCCATAACTGGTTCCGAGTCTGAGAAGTGGCTAGAAGCCATGACATCTGAAATGGATTCCATCTACACAAACCAAGTTTGGACCTTGGTAGAGCCTCCTGTAGGAGTCAACCCTATAAGATGCAAGTGGGTCTTCAAAAAGAAGACTGACATGGATGGTAAGGTACATACCTATAAGGCAAGACTGGTTGCAAAAGGATATAAACAAATTCATGGGGTTGACTATGATGAAACCTTTTCAGCAGTTGCAATGCTTAAATCTGTTCAGATTTTACTTGCTATCGCTGCATATCATGATTATGAAATATGGCAGATGGATGTCAAAACTGCTTTCCTTAACGGGAATCTTCTTGAGGATGTGTACATGACACAACCTGAAGGATTTGACATACCAGAAGAAGCCCAAAAGATATGTAAGTTACAAAGGTCAATCTATGGATTGAAGCAAGCTTCCAGAAGCTGGAATCTTCGTTTTGATGAAACAGTAAAATAATATGGATTCATCAAGAACGAAGATGAGCCTTGTGTCTACAAGAAGGTTAGTGGGAGCATGATTGTTTTCCTGGTATTATATGTAGATGACATATTACTCATTGGAAATGATATCCCTACCCTGCAACAGGTAAAGTCTTGGTTGGGGAAATGATTTTCTATGAAGGACCTAGGTGAAGCAGCCTATATATTAGGAATCAGAATCTATAGAGATTGATCACAAAAACTGCCTGGCCTAAGTCAGAGTACGTTGTAGCACCTCAAATTTGCACCTCCCATTTTGTATATACATTTTCATTTTAGGTCATTAACATTGCATTGTTCATTGCATAGTCCATCAAGTCATCAGGCAAGACTGGCCAGGAGATTCAACTGTGCAAGGCAACAAGTGCATTTTCCATGGAATCAAAGCCCTAGGGTGGTTCCCATGAGTTCACATGATTCAAGGATCATTTTGAAGTGGTTTGGCCAAGAATTGGAGGTTCAGAGATCATCAGTCAATGTGCAAATCATTTGAAACCCTAAAAAGTCAACAGAAGTCAACTGTCAGTTCAACTGTGGATTTGGAGGTGGGAGATGGTTAGAGATGCCTCATTCATGTGGGAACAAGTCTCATTTGACATTTCAAACATCAACGTTGAAGGATTTGAGGTCAGATCAAAACTTGCCCAAAATAGCAGGTGCCCTGTAATTTGAATTTCAACTCAAGATTACATCATCAAGAAAGCTTCAAATGAAATTTTCTCCAAAATAACAGTTGAATATCTTTCTCTCCCATTTCCAAAAAGTCCAAGATCATGGATTTCTCAAGTGTGGTTAAGGAGATGTGATCAAAACATGGCCAAGGATGCATTGAACTTCAAATGGGCATAACTTCTCAACCAAAACTCCAATTCAAGTGGTTCTTTTTGCTAAATTCTACTTTTGACCTCTAGTATCCAAAACATACATTTCATTACACCAATTGTCATCACATAATCATTTGCATTTCACTTGATTTTTGGAGGGAAAAATTAAAGTTTAAAATTGGTGCATTATTTGAACATTCTATCATTGCCAATAGCTCCAAAACAGACTTTTGAGTGAAATTAAGTGGAAATTCGTGCACTATTCACATGCATTTTTCATGCATAAGGTGAAAATCACATTTTGGTACATACACCTCTTTTTGCTAATTCCAATTACCATTTGGCTAAACATGATTAGAAGGGTGATTAGCACAGCATATATAACAGAAACCCTAATTGTTTTTCACTAAGAACAACCATTTTTTCAGATCTAGAAAATTTCTCAAAATTCTCTCTCAAAAATTTCTTCAAATTTCTTCAAGCAACATCCATTTCTCTTGCTTGATTCATCATCCTGAAGTGTTATCAAGGAGATTTGCACGTGGAATCGAAGAAAACAAGGCAAGATAGCAGCATATTGAAGCTTGAACTCATCCATGGCAAATGCAAATTCTGGTGGATCCGTGTGTAAATGAACCTCAAGCTTTCATCGAATCAACTTCACAAGCTTCATAGAGGAACATTGGAGCATTGCAAGGCCTGAATCCATCCAACTCCAATTCTGCACTTCAAGAGGTCACAAAATCGATCTCCTTATTTCTCAAATTTGTTATGTCATTGTTGTAGATCTTAGGATGCTGAGTATTCTGAGCTTTGAACCATTGAATTCCATGCACTATAGGCTGAGTAATGTTGATTTTAAGTTTCATGTGTAAATGTTCATGTGATCGATTCTCTTGATGTGTGTTGATTTAAGCTTAGCCATGCATATATCTGTGATCTATGATGAAAGTTCTGCGTGATGATGTACACAATTTGGATTTCTGGTAAAAATGTTCTTGAGCATATTGTCACTGTTCATGTCATGATGAAGATGATGATGTTCATCTTCAGGCCACGCTTTTGATTCACTTTTGGCCACGCTTTTCCGTTCCAGTATGTTAGAATAGGGTTAGCTTGTGATTGGTTGGTTCAGATGGCCATGCGCGTTTCTGAATGGTCCGTTTCATTGACCATGCGTATTGACTTGCCAACGTTTTAATGAAACGCTGAGTTTCATGCCTGAGCGCGCCACTTTTTGAATTGGTCTGGTGTTCGATTTCCCGTGGTTCCACAATTTCAAATGGATTTCATTATTTTTTTTAATTGTTCATCATCTTTAAAAATTCATATATAATTGAAAATTGATCCAAAAAATATGAGGTTTTCTGCATTGCATTCCTTATTCTCTCTATTATTTTTTGATCATTTTTCCATAAATTGTGCTTGATTGGATATTATTTTGTGCTAGGGTTGAAACATGTATGCATTTTGTACCTTGCCTTGCCATATCATTTGTGAAATGCTGAGCTTTTATCCAATGAATCTGAAATTTTACATGTTGAAAATAAACACTTTGCTTGAAATTATGGTGTTGATTTGGTATTTTTATCATGTGTCATTGCTGTTTTATGATCATGTTAAGGTAGGTGTGACAATTTGGGTCACACCTTTGCTTGTTCATCTTATGTGATGTGTTTGCCTTGCAAAATGATATCCAATTGCCTTGATTTTTTGTATGAGACATGCTATGGATTTTGTCATTGCTCATGATTTTTGTTAGAATTTTTGAGATTATTTCTGATTTAATTGAGATTTTTCATTCTGGCTGGTCACATTTGAGCTTCCAAATTGGTTTGAACTTCATTTGATTGTGAAATGTTTGTTCCTTATCCAATGCTTCTAATTTTTTGCACACTATTTCTAGACATGTTGAATGTTGTTTTGGATTTGTTTTGAGGTTTTTACCATGATCCATCTCTGTTTTATGCCTATGCTAACTTGGTGTGACAATTGGTGTCACACATGTGCTTGTTGTGTTTGTCTTGACTTATGCTATGTGATTGCCATGGCTAATGATGTCCAATGCCTCTAATTTTTTGTGTGATGATCATGTTGTGTGTCCTGTTTACTCATGAATTTTTCCAAGATTATTTGAATCATTTTTGATTTAATGTGCATTTATTTCTTCTGATGTCACAATGTGGTTACAATTTGCATACCTTGCCATGTTTGGTTCATGAAATGAATTTGGTTAATGATATTGATATGGGACCTTTTGGATTACGTTCTTGATTGATTGAAGTTGATTCATGTTAAATTTCATGTTCTGTTTTGAATGTTTGACCTGCTTTTGACCCTAGGCTTGGACCTAGTGGTTTGGACTCACTGTTTGGGTTGTGGCTTTCAGGTTAAGAAGCACATTGCCATGATTGAAGTTGTTCACTCTCTTGAGTTGATTAAGTGGTTAATATTGACTAACTTTGAGTTGTTTTGTAGGTTAATGCCAAGTTATTTGTGTTGTGCCCATTGGCTTGTGGCTTGCACATTGTTGTTTAATGCCTTATCTGTCTGATTGTGTGATTGTTGTCTGTTTGATTGTTTGAATTGTATACTGATTGGATTAGATTTTTTTCAGGTACCTAAGTTGCTTTGAGTTCTTATTGAACTTGCTTTTGCTTTGCTTGGTTGCTTAACCATTGAGGTATAACTCTCTGACTTCATGTAGTCTGGAAGACCTATCCTGTTATGTGGGCAGGCACCTGTCTGAAGTCCTCCTTAAGAGGCAATGCTTGTGAATGTTTAACTTTGTGCCAAGCAGGAAAAGTCCTCTTATGAGGCAATTGGTAGATAAAAGATATGTGTAATCCATCTCCTACTATTCAGTGTGTCATCCATTTTGCTCACACACCATGTGTTGATGCATTGTGGATAATAGCCCAAGATCTTTGTTGTGTCAGTCATATGTGGAGAAGAGTTCCTACTTTCTGAACTCCCACACATTCATTTGTCTGAAGCTCTCCCAGGCCAGGGATAAGAGCTGTGAGGTCTTACCCTCACTTCCCATTTCATCTGCTTCACCCTAACTCTCAATGTTAGGGTTAAGAGCTAACAACACCCTTTTCCAGTTGGTTTGTTTGTCGAGGTTGACATGACCCCTTGACTAAAACCTAACTTTGTATGAGCCCAATTGTGCGCATATAGTGTCTGTGCTTGGTTTTTGTGCTTGTATGTATTTGCCTGTGCTGTTTAGGATAGCTTGCTCCCTGTGCAAGTTAGATAGAAACCTCAACCTAGGACCATGGTGAATTTGTATGATAACTATTAGGCTCGAGTCAGTCTCCCTTCTAGTTTGTCATTTCCCAGTCTCTGGTTAGGTTAGAAGTTTTTCCCTGCGTAGGGGAACTACGTCGCCCTGATCCTCATACCAGATGAGGTACGTAGGCAGAAGATGAACTGATCTCTCCGGGCGCCCTTTTTCTTGTTCAACCCCCTTTGTGTTGTGTTGGAGTCTGACGTAAGTCCAGCGATTGGCAGTTGGTTTCCTGCGTGTGTTTGTTGGTTCGGAGTCTGATGTAAGTCCAGCGACTGACATTCGGTTTCCATGTTTTCCTGTTTGTGTGGAGTCTGACATAAGTCCAGCGATTGGCAGTCGGTTTCCTGTGTTTGTTTTGTTTGGCGTGCGTTAGCCGAGCTACGAGTGCTCTGATTCTTCTCCGATCAGAGAAGATACGTATGCATAGGATACGACATCCTAGCGAGCACGTTTCCCCTTGTCCCGAACTACGTCGACTCTGATGTCTGTGCCTGACAGACTACGTAGGCCCAGGATGCGATATCCTGCCGAGTTAGTTTCTCTTGTCTTTCTGTGTTTCCTTCCAGCCTTGTGTGGTGTTTGAGCAGTTTTTAGCAACCTTTATCCTTTCTTTTGAGCGTGGATCCCGTCGAGTATGACGGATGCGTAGGGGTGCTAATACCTTCCCTTCGCATAACCGACTCCCGATCCCATCTCTCTCTGGTCGCGAGACCATGTCTTTTCCAGGTTTACGTCGAGCGTTTCCTTTCCCTCTTTTGGGATAAATAACGCACGGTGGCGGCTCTGTTGTTTCATTTTCCCGCCGGTTTTTTCGCGTAATGCGACAGCTGGCGACTCTGCTGGGGATATAGAGAAGTTGACCTCTTGCTGATCCATCTTCCCTAAGCGAGTCTCTCCTAGCGCTGTCTAGGGTAGAGTTTGGTTGCTTTTGCTGTTTCACTTATTGCATTCATTTATTTATGTTTGCATTTATTATCTGCGTTTATGTTTGCATTTATGTTTGCATTTATCATCTCTTCATCTGGCTGTGCTGTGTTTGTCTCTCTGTTGGGGTGGGAGTTACATGAGGTAAAAGGCCCAATACCCAGGCTATGAGTGAAATCTAGGACACCTAGGAATAGAGTGATTCATGGGAAGCGGGTGGTATTGCACCACTTAGCGGAACATCGATATCACGAGCAGTTCAGACTCTTATGGGGTATCGTCGTTACATACTTCGGGCGTGTATATGATGATATTCTATGAAAGGGTTATTTATGCTGCGTTTCTCTCGACTTTACCCTGGCCTATATGACACCCGTGAGTGGGGAGGGGGTGATCATTAGTACAGGTACAGTTAGTGACTTGTCGGTGACTTGTTGGTGACTTGTGATCCTGTTGGTGACTATTGGTTCATAATTTTGGGGTCTCAGATGACTTTGGGTTTCAGATGAATTTTTGGTTCCGAGTTCAAGCCGAAGCTTTGATCCTGTGCTCCGAGATACACAGTCAGCCAGTCTTGTCTGCATCATTTGCATCATAGCAAGTTTATTTTCAAAAAAAATAATGCAATAAAAAAACATAGAAAATTGGAAAAAAGGAAAAAAAGAAAAAAAACTAATCCCTCATGCATATCATTTCTCAGGTTCATTCAGGAGTCTATTCATTGTGAGAGATGGCAACAGTCCCAGAGTTGAAGCGGAAGACTTGTTCCTACAATTTTCACCATGAGCCTTTGACATCCCTGATAGAGTTGAGCAACTTTGTGACCAGTGGTAATCAAAAGGTGTTCGTGGACCAGTATGGGGATTTGTTGACACTGTTGAAGATAGTGGTAGATCCAGTGTCGTTGCAGACTCTTCTACAGTTCTACGACCCAGAGCTCCGTTGCTTCACTTTTCAGGATTATCAGTTAGCGCCCACTCTTGAGGAGTACTCCATTCTGCTGAATGTCCCGATCAGATACCAGGTTCCTTTCTTGGATGTGCCTAAGGAGGTTGATTTCAGAGTTGTTGCCAGAGCTCTCCATTTGGGGATCAAAGAAGTCAGTGATAATTGGAAGTCCAGTGGGGATGTTGTGGGTTTTCCTTTGAAGTTCTTGCTGAGGATAGCTAAAAAAGAAGCAAAGAAGGGAAATTGGGAAGCTTTTCATGCTCAGTTGGCCATCATGATCTATGGAATTGTCTTGTTCCCGAGTATGCCCAACTTTGTGCATTATGCTGCTGTCACCATATTCCTTGGGGGAAACCCAGTTCCTACTCTGTTAGCTGACACTTACTATGCCATTCACAGTAGGCATGGTAAGGGTGGAGCTATCAGATGCTGTCTCCCATTGTTGCTCAGATGATTCTTGTCTCTCCTGCCAGTGAGTGGACCTTTTGTGGATGCTCAAAGCACTCATAAGTGGACTCAGAGGGTTACGTCTCTTACCTCATATGATATCAGGTGGCAGTCTTATCGGATGGATGTGCGTAATGTCATTATGAGTTGTGGAGAGTTCCGTAATGTGCCACTTGTAGGGACTAAGGGTTGCATCAATTACAACCCAGTTCTTTCTCTTCGCCAGTTGGGGTTCGTGATGAATGGAAGACCACTTGATGCTGAGATAGTTGAAAGTGTGTATTTTGAGAAGCGAAGTGATCCTGTTAGTTTGGAGCGAGTAAGAAGAGCTTGGAAGACCATTGGTGTCAAGGATGGAGTTGTCCTGGGGAAAAAGTTTGCCATTGCTATGCCTGACTATGCTGAGTGGGTTAAGAAGAGAGTGGAAACTTTGTTGTTGCCCTATGATAGGATGAAGCCATTGCAAGAACAACCACCTTTGATTCTTGCTGAGAGTATACCTGTTGAGCACTACAAACAAGCCTTGATGGAGAATCGCCGGTTGAAAGAAAAAGAACAAGATACTCAGATGGAGCTTTACAATGCCAAAGCTGATAAGTTGAACTTGGCTCATCAACTCAGAGACATGCAAGGTGAAGATGTTGCTAGACTGAAGGGTAAGAAGAGATCTTATGAAGAGATGGAGGCACTGTTGAATGCAGAACACCGTGAGTGTCTGAGGTTGCAGAGGGTTGAAGCCAGTTGTCAAAAGAAGATCAGAGACTTGGAGAAGCAACTCAGAGACAAAAACATCCAACTGAAGAAGGAAGTTGACTTGAGACATGCATCAGAGAGTCAACTTGGAGGAGAAGTTGTGGAGCTCAGAAGACAACTGATGGAGAAGATCACTCCCTTGCCAGAATGTTCAGAGTGTGACCTGTTGATAGACCAGTGTCACTACCTGAAGACTCTCATTCTGGGAGAACATTTGTCTTAGCTTGTATCTTTGTTGCTTATGTTGAGAATCACCTCCAGGCTTGTTGGATGGGATTCTTTGTTGTACTATGATCGTTTGGATCTTTGTTGTATGATCCTTGTTGCTTATATCTATAGATGAGGTTGTTGGTGTTTCACCTTGTGCTCGTTATCTTGTGTTGCTGCTGTGTTGTGTATTGCAGGTTTCCATCTTTTGAAGATGAATTGGGCTCTTGAATGCCTGAGAAATGAACATATCATGTGCATCATATGCATCATTAGCATCATACACATATCATTTTGCATAACAGGTGTTCTTGCTTGAGACTTCTCACTCTGATTCCTGTGTCAGGCAGGATAGTTGATCAACGTCCGCACCGTTACTCAACTAGATTGAATCATCAGAGAAACATGGACCAGGTTCAAGCAGAATTGGCAGAGATGAGGGCTAACATGGCCCAGTTTATGACAATGATGCAAGGGGTTGTTCAAGGGAAAGAGGAGCTGCGTGCCTTAGCCCAGAGACAGGAAGCCGTAAGTCCGCCGTCCAACCGTGCTTCACTAGTGGGTGTCCCCGTTCATGAGAATGTTGCTGCTGCTGCTCCCACCAATGACTACGCTGTGGGTGATGAGTTGAAGGGTATCAGAATCAACGGACAACCTCTTGCTGCAGAGACTGTTAATGCCAGAGCTACCCGGGCTCTGATTCGTCATCCTGCTCCGCTTGTTGACAGGCAGGAGGACATGTTCACATTGCTCAGTGAAGACGATGATGTAGTGAGAGTTGAGGAAGGGATCGGAAAGTTGATGCCCTTGCTGAGAAAATCCGAGCTATGGAATGTCAGAATTCCCTGGCTTTTGATGTGACCAACATGGGTCTGGTGGAAGGTTTGAGAATCCCCTACAAATTCAAAGCACCCTCATTCGATAAATACAACGGTACTTCTTGCCCTCGTACCCACGTGCAGGCGTATTACAGGAAGATCTCTGCTTACACAGATGATGAGAAAATGTGGATGTATTTTTTCCAGGACAGCTTGTCTGGGGCTTCCTTGGATTGGTACATGGAACTGAAGAGAGATTCTATCCGAAATTGGAGAGATTTGGGTGAGGCCTTCTTGAGGCAGTATAAACATAATATGGACATGGCGCCGAGCCGGACTCAGTTGCAGAGTCTTTGTCAGAAATCTGGAGAGAGCTTCAAGGAGTACGCCCAGAGGTGGCGTGAGCTGGCTGCACGAGTACAACCCCCTATGCTGGAGAGGGAGTTGACTGACACGTTCATTGGGACATTACAGGGAGTATTCATGGACCGGATGGGAAGTTGCCCATTCGGTAGTTTCTCGGATGTTGTGATATGTGGGGAGATGATAGAAAGCCTGATCAAAGCTGGAAAGATTCAGGATGTGGGTTCCTCGTCTTCCAAGAAACCTTTTGTTGGGGCACCTCGCAGGAGAGAGGGTGAAACCAATGCTGTGCAACACGGTAGGAGAAGTATGAATAGAAATCAGTATCGCCAGGTTGCTGCTGTGACCATTCCGGCGCCTCAACCTCGTCAACAGCAACAACAGAGGGTTCAACAACCGCCACAACAACAACAACAGCAACATCCGTATCAGCCTAGATAGAGGATGCCTGATCGACGTTTTGATCCGTTACCAATGACCTATGCTGAGTTGCTGCCTGAGTTGCTCAGATTGGGATTCGTGGAGTTGCGTACTATGGCTCCGTTGACAAAAATACCACCTGGGTATGATGCCAACGTCCGTTGTGATTTCCACTCTGGTGCACCGGGGTACCACATTGAGAACTGTCGGGCTTTTCATCATATGGTCCAGGAATTAATTGATGCCAAGACTAACAATTTTTCTCCTGTGCCGAATGTTGTAAACAACCCTATGCCTCCGCACGGTGCGCATAGGGTAAACAACTTGGAAGACGGTGAAGCTGAAGACTTGATGGTCAGTGTTGATGAGATTCAGACCCCGTTGGTTGTTGTGAAGGATCGTTTGTTGAATGGGGGAGTGTTCCCGGGCTGTGATCAGGGTTGTTCAGTTTGTGTTCATTCAGAGAATGGTTGTGTACAAGTGATGGTTGGTATTCAGAATCTGATAGATGAGGGTTGTCTGCAGTTCAGTAGGGCCGTGCAAGATCGTGGGATGGTGTCAACCGTCACCATTTACTTCAAACCGTCCGAGGGACGTGGCCAGAGAATTGTCAGTGCATCTGCAACTAGTGGTACTCCTGTTACCATCTCTGCTCCTGTAACTGTCAGTGCTCCAACTACTATTGTTGTGACCGGTAGAAAATGCTTATTGCAGCAACAGAAGGGCTGAGAGTCAGGTTAGGCCAGTGAATCAGTCTCCTGTGACTATTGGTGTGCCTAGTAGGACTCCTGCGGTTGCGAGTCCAGTTGTGGACAATGTTGGGGGACCAGGAGGTTTCACCAGAAGTGGACGTCTGTTCGCACCGCAACCGTTGAGAGATAACAATGCCGAGGCTCTCGCCAAGGCTAAGGGTAAACAGGCCGTGGTTGATGAAGAACCGACTCAGAAAGAGGCGCCTGAGGGCTCGTTTGAGAAGGACGTGGAGGAGTTCATGAAGATAATTAAGAAGAGTGACTACAAGATTGTAGATCAGCTGAATCAGACTTCGTCCAAAATTTCTATTCTCTCATTGCTTCTGTGCTCTGAGGCACACCGTAATGCCTTGTTGAAGATGCTGAATCTGGCTTACGTGCCTCAGGAGATCTCTGTCAATCAATTGGAGGGTGTCATTGCTAATGTAAGTACCAGGCATGGTGTGGGGTTCACAGATCTAGACTTAACGCCTGAAGGTTGTAACCATAACAAGGCCCTGCATATCACCATGGAGTGCAAAGGCGCAGTGCTGTCTCATGTGTTGTTAGACACCGGTTTGTCTTTGAATGTGTTGCCTAAGAAGATTCTGGGTAAGATTGATGTGGAAGGGGTTATCCTCACTCCGAGTGACCTGATTGGTCGTGCATTTGATGGATCCAAACGGTCTGTTTTTGGTGAAGTCACATTGCCTGTGAAGATTGGCCCGGAGGTGTTTGATATCGTCTTCTATGTGATGGACATCCAGCCAGCATACAGTTGTTTATTGGGGCGTCCTTGGATTCACGCAGCTGGGGCAGTTTCGTCAACTCTCCACCAGAAGTTGAAGTATGTCTAGAATGGTCAGATTGTGACTGTATGTGGTGAAGAAGATATTCTGGTGAGTCACCTATCCTCTTTCAAGTATGTGGAGGTCGATGGTGAGATCCATGAAACTCTATGCTAGGCGTTCGAGACTGTTGCTCTTGAGAGGGTGGCTTTTGCTGAGCAGAAGAAGCCGAGTGCCTCAATTGCATCGTACAAACAGGCCAAGGAGGTTGTCAACTCTGGCAGAGCAGAAGGCTGGGGCAAGATGGTGGATTTGCCTATCAAAGAAGACAAGTTCGGAATTGGCTATCAACCTCTGCAGGCGGAGCAGGGTGTGCAGACAGGTCCGAGTACCTTTACCAGCGTAGGGCTGATGAATCACAGTGATGTTTTTGCCACCAGTAGTGAAGACAGTGACAGTGATTGTGATTTCGACAACTGGGTTCGCCCGTGTGCACCAGGGGAGTTGATCAACAACTGGACAGCAGAAGATGTGGTCCAAGTTACTCTTCAAACAGAGTAATTTTCTTTTGTTTTTCATTTTGCACAAAACCCTACGTTCTGCCCAAGGCGTAGTGGTTCATTGTAGGGCCTCATCATGTTTTTTTCAATGATATCATTAATAAAGGACGTTTTGCAAACAATTTTGTGATCCCTGTCTTTCTATTTTTGTTTTCATTTTTCAAAAAAATAAAAATGGCAATGTTTTTGTTTTTGTGACTTTCTTGAATTCTTTTTTCTAAAATAAAGCATTAAACATGCAGAAGTGATCTTACGGACTCCACTATGAACAATTCTGTTATGGCTCAGTATGATATCAATAATCCCATCTACCAAGCTGAAGAGGAGAGTGATGAAGACTGTGAACTCCCTAAAGAATTGGTCAAATTGCTGAAGCAAGAGGAGAGGGTCATCCAACCTCATCAGGAGGAGTTGAAGATTATTAATCTTGGTACTGAGGACGCCAGAAAAGATATTAAGATCGGGGCTGCTTTGAAAGAAGATGTCAAGAGAAGGTTGATTGAGATGCTGAGAGAATATGTGGAGATATTCGCCTAGTCGTATCAAGATATGCCTGGGTTGGATACTGATATTGTGGTACATAGACTACCTCTCAGAGAAGAGTGTCCTTCGGTCAAGCAGAAGCTTCGGAGAACGAGTCCTGATATGGCAGTTAAGATCAAGGAAGAGGTTCAGAAGCAGTTCGATGCTGGTTTCTTGTCAGTAACGACGTATCCACCGTGGGTGGCCAACATCGTTCCCGTGCCGAAAAAGGATGGCAAAGTCAGGATGTGTGTCTATTACCGGGATCTGAATAGAGCGAGTTCGAAAGATGATTTCCCATTACCTCACATTGATGTATTGGTGGATAACACGACTCAATCCTCGGTATTCTCTTTCATGGATGGTTTTTCGGGCTATAATCAGATTAAGATGGTGCCAGAGGACATGGAAAAGACGACATTCATTACGCCTTGGGGCACGTTCTGCTATAAGGTGATGCCATTTGGGCTGAAGAATGCCGGTGCTACCTATCAGAGGGCTATGACGACTCTCTTTCATGACATGATGCACAAGGAAATTTAAGTGTACGTAGACGATATGATTGCGAAGTCGCAGACAAAAGAGGAGCACCTGGTTAATTTGCAGAAATTGTTTGACCGGCTGAGAAAGTTCAAACTGAGGCTGAATCCGAACAAGTGTACGTTTGGTGTAAGATCTAGGAAGCTGTTAGGCTTCATTGTCGGTGAGAAAGGGATTGAGGTTGATCCAGCAAAAGTCAAAGCTATTCAAGAGATGCCTGAACCGAAAACAGAAAAGCAGGTTCGTGGGTTTTTAGGGAGATTGAACTACATTGCAAGGTTTGTATCTCACCTAACTGCCACGTGTGAACCAATATTCAAATTGCTAAGAAAGAATCAAGCAATTAGGTGGAATGATGACTGTTAGAAAGCTTTTGACAAAATAAAAGAATATTTACAGAAACCTCCAATCCTTATACCTCCAGTTCCTGGGAGACCGCTGATAATGTACCTATCAGTGACTGAGAACTCGATGGGGTGTGTATTGGGACAGCATGACGAGTCTAGTCGAAAAGAGCATGCCATATACTACCTTAGCAAAAAGTTTACCGACTGTGAAATTAAATATTCATAGCTTGAGAAAACTTGTTGTGCTTTGGCCTGGGCTGCTCGCCGATTGAGGCAGTATATGTTGAACCATACCACTTTGTTGATTTCTAAGATGGATCTAGTGAAATACATCTTTGAGAAGCCGGCTCTCACCGGACGTGTTGCCCGTTGGCAGATGATCTTAACAGAGTATGATATCCAGTACACGTCGCAGAAGGCCATCAAAGGTAGTATTCTGTCAGACTACCTCGCCGAGCAACCGATTGATGATTATCAGCCGATGATGTTTGAATTCCCTGATGAAGACATCATGTATCTTAAGATGAAAGATTGTGAAGAGCCTCTTGTCGAGGAAGGACCGGATCCTGATGACAAGTGGACATTGATGTTTGATGGGGCTGTGAATGTGAACGGTAACGGTGTTGGGGCAGTGCTTATCAATCCAAAAGGTGCTCATATACCTTTTTCTGCCAGGCTGACTTTTGACGTCACCAACAACGAGGCTGAGTATGAGGCTTGCATCATGGGGATAGAAGAAGCCATCGATTTGAGGATCAAAACTCTTGACATTTTTGGAGATTCCGCTCTAGTGATCAATCAGGTCAATGGAGATTGGAATACCAATCAGCCGCATTTGATTCCTTACAGAGATTACACCAGAAGAATACTGACGTTCTTCAAGAAGGTGAAGTTGTATCACGTCCCCCGGGATGAAAATCAGATGGTTGATGCCTTGGCTACTTTGTCCTCTATGATCAAAGTTCATTGGTGGAATCATGTGCCACATGTTGCGGTGAATCGACTCGAGAGGCCTGCGTATGTGTTTGCAGCCGAGTCTGTTGTTGATGAGAAACCGTGGTACTATGATATCAAGAACTTTCTCAAGAGCCAGGAGTATCTTGAAGGTGCGTCGAAGAATGACAAGAAAACCTTGAGAAGGCTAGCTGGAAGCTTTTACTTGAATCAGGATGATGTGCTGTATAAAAGGAACTTTGACATGGTTCTGCTCAGATGCGTGGATAGACACGAAGCAGACATGTTGATGCAGGAAGTGCACGAGGGTTCGTTTGGTACCCATGCTGGTGGTCATGCAATGTCTAAGAAGTTGTTGAGAGCCGGTTATTACTGGATGACTATGGAATCCGATTGTTTCAAATACGCTCGGAAGTGCCATTAGTGTCAAATATATGCTGATAAGGTGCACGTACCACCAAGCCCTCTGAATGTCATGAATTCGCCTTGGCCGTTCGCCATGTGGGGGATTGATATGATTGGGAAGATTGAGCCTACCGCTTCTAGTGGACATCGCTTCATCCTGGTTGCGATTGATTACTTCACCAAGTGGGTGGAAGCAGCTTCCTATGCTAATGTGAACAAACAAGTCGTTGCCCGGTTAATTAAAAAGGAAGTCATCTGTCGTTATGGGGTTCTTGAGAGAATCATTACTGATAATGGTTCGAGTCTCAATAACAAGATGATGAAAGAGCTTTGCAGAGATTTCAAGATTGAACATCACAATTCTTCTCCTTACAGACCAAAGATGAATGGTGCTGTAGAGGCGGCAAACAAGAATATTAAGAAGATTGTGCAGAAAATGGTCATGACGTACAAGGATTGGCATGAGATGTTGCCTTTCGCTTTGCATGGGTATCGTACCTTAGTACGTACGTCGACCGGGGCAACCCCTTACTCCCTTGTGTATGGTATGGAAGTTGTCCTACCTATTGAAGTAGAGATTCCTTCTCTGAGAGTCTTGTTAGATGTCAAGCTTGACGAAGCCGAGTGGATTCGAACAAGGTTTAACGAGTTGAGCCTTATCGAAGAGAGACGGTTAGCAGCTGTATGCCATGGGCAGTTGTATCAGAGAAGGATGAAGAGAGCCTTTGATCAGAAAGTGCGTCCTCGAAGCTATCAGATCGGTGATTTAGTTTTGAAGAGGATCCTTCCTCCCGGTACAGATAACAGGGGCAAGTGGACTCCGAATTACGAAGGTCCGTATGTTGTTAAGAAGGTTTTCTCCGGTGGAGCCTTGATGCTTACAACTATGGATGGTGAAGATTTCCCGTCCCCTGTTAACTCAGATGTAGTCAAAGAATACTTCGCGTAAATTGACCCGCTGGACAAAAAGAATAAAAGAGTCCAGGCAAAAAAGGGCATCCCGGCGAACCAAAAAAAAAAAAAAAGAAAGAAGGTTCGGGCAAAAGTTAGGGATAAAAATGAAAAGAATTTGTACACCCGGTAAGTCGAAAACCCGCAAGGGCGGCTTAGGCAAAAATGGGTATCCCGGTGGATTGAAAACCCGAAAGGGCGATCCAGGCAAAAGAGGCATTAAAGCGAAGGCTACAGTCTGAGTTATCTGTGCTTCATCACACTTCGTCGTCTGCCATCCCGAAGGATAGGATCGGTCCAATCATTCTTCTCAGAAAGCAAGGAAGATGGGAGGAAAACTGATGATCTGTGAGTTATAACAGAATTGGGAAATAGTGGATGCCGTGTTCACATTGCCATTAGGATAGATTTTTTCCTTTTGTACGCAATTACCTCTTTCTAGGAATTGCTTCCCGATGTATTCGCCTTTTCAGGCCCATTTTCAATCAATAAAAAGTCGTTATTCAGATAAATTGCTCTTTTGTTTTTATTTTACTGTTTTGTTTGCAAAAAACGTCCGAATTTTTGATAAACATTGCATATAAAAACATGAAGGCTAGACAATAATGTGCAGAGATAAAACATTTGAAAATCATTTTGAATGTTGAGGACACTTGAGCGCATCTTGTCCATGCAATTCCCTGGTGCATGTTTGTCGTGTTGTTTTGTAGGTTGTTACCTTTTGATCCCTGGCTGAAGCAGATAAGTCACGGTTGATTCCTCAGCAGTGTGAGAGAATGGGGATGTTCCCCAACAGATGAAGCAAGTTCGAGATTTGTCTCCCCAGCTTATGTCAAGATCAGGAATTCCCCAGCGGATTGAGGCTGTTTCCCCAAGCAAGTCTGAAAGTTATAGAACTATTCTTATCCCCTACAGAGACGTCTGTGGAAAGTACCTTCTATCCCCAGCAGAGCTAAGGATTGTTAAGTCCCCAGCTAGTCTGAAGTTGGCAGTACCCCACCAAGTTGGAAGGATGTTGTATCCCCAGCGAAGGTGTCAGTGTAGTGGTTTTATCCCCCAGCAGTCAGGTTTGAAGTACTGCTTTTTCCAGCGTGGTCGTGAAAGTTTTTTCCCGGAAGGGTTATGAATGTCTATCCCCAGCGTGGTCTGGTATATTATTTCCCCAACAGAGTTGTGCTTTTCCTCAGCAGAGTGGTGAATGCATGTCCCCATCAGGGTTATGATATGTTCCCCTAGCAGATCTCCCGAGCAGAGGTTTGTGTTGATGGTTTTCCCCAGCAGGTTCCCCGAGTGGATCAGGTTCGGTGGAAATTATCTCCAGCAGAGTTTATTCTACCTATGGATTGGCATCTCTCCCCAGCGAAGTCGCTTTCGGTTGTTTCCCTAGTAGAGTCCTCGAGTGGATTGGGATCCTTTCCCCAGCAGTAGTGCTATTCTCCAACATGAGTGAGAAGTCAAAGCTACTCCCCGCAGAGTATTTCTCAGACGGAGTCTCCCCACAGAGTTGGAGTATCTAATCTGTTTTCTCCCCAGCAGGAGTTCATCATTTTGCATTTTGCATGTAGTAATCATTGCATCCTCAAATCGCGTAGCATTTCCATTCAATATGGAGCATTACGCCATGGAAAATTCAAACATATGCATTCATGTGTTAAACCCAGTCAGACCATATCCTCGGCAGAGGCAGATCATTGTTCAACACCTGTACAACACGTTTGCTACAGTTGCTCCTGACAACATTCAGGATGGATATTCCCCCAGAGAGGTTTATTTCCTCACCCGTCCGTCAACGGAAAGCTTGATTCTCCCTAGTGAGACCCCCAACAAGTGTTTAGCCTTGCCTTGACATGTGTAGATGTCGTCCCTGTTATACCTGTAAGTGTCCTGTCAGCACCCGCGTGTGTTCTTTCCTTGGTGTCGGTAAACACCATTCTTTCGTTGTCGGTAAACATCGAGTCTCACCCCCAGTCATCGGTAAATGTCTGGTCTTCTTTGTTGATGTCAATAAACATCATCTTTTGATGTGCGTAACATATATTTTTTCCCCAGGAGTCACCTCTCCGTTGGTGTCGATAAACGTTGAGTTTTTCCTATTCGTCCGTTGACGTATAGTTGTACCCTTCCCCAGGATTCACCTCTCCGTTGGTGTCGATAAACGTTGAGTTTTTCCTATTCGTCCATTGACGTCTAGTTGTATCCTCCCCACAGGTCGTCCGTTGATGTCTGTGTCACCTCTCCGTTGGTGTCGATAAACGATGAGTTTTTCCCAATCGTCCGTTGACGTTTGGTTGTGATTAGATTTTCCTCGGTAAGTTCACCTCTCCGTTGGTGTCGATAAACGATGAGTTTTTGCCCGTTCGTCCGTTGACGTCTGGTTGCACATTTTATTCCCCAGTCACTAGTAAATGTCTGGTCGTCTTTTGTTTGATGTCAGTAAACATCATCTTTCGATGTCGGTAAACATCGAGTCTTTATCCCAGTCATCGGTAAATGTCTGGTAATTCCCCAGCCAGAAGTACCCAGTAGAGTCGTCGGTAAACTTCCTATCTGGTTTCCGGTTGCAAGTATTTGTTTTCTTTCCCCAGTGAAGTGTTCACCTCTCCGTGGGTGTCGATAAACGTCGAGCTTCTCCCTTTCGTCCGTTGACGTCTGGTCGAGTCTTTCCCAGTCATCCGTTGATGTCTGGTCACCTCTCCGTTGGTGTCGATAAACGTCGAGCTTCTCCCTTTCGTCCGTTGACGTCTGGTCGAGTCTTTCCATTCATCCGTTGATGTCTGGTCACCTCTCCATTGGTGTCGGTAAACATTGAGTTTTTCCCATTCGTCCGTTGACGTTTGGTTGTATCTTTCCTTTGATGAAAATCAAAATCCCCAGTAGATTCGTCGGTAAACGTCTTGTCTGGTTGCTGTTGCAAAAATCCGGTATCATACCCCGCAGAGTGCAAATTTCTACGGTTCTTTGGTATTCAATCCCTGTTTACCTCGAAGGTCTGACAGCCATTTCTCTCATCCGTTCAGGTTCCCAGCTGATTGAATAGGGGCAGCTGTAGCACCTCAAATTTGCACCTCCCATTTTGTATATACATTTTCATTTTAGGTCATTAACATTGCATTGTTCATTGCATAGTCCATCAAGTCATCAGGCAAGACTGGCCAGGAGATTCAACTGTGCAAGGCAACAAGTGCATTTTCCATGCAACCAAAGCCCTAGGGTGGTTCCCATGAGTTCACATGATTCAAGGATCATTTTGAAGTGGTTTGGCCAAGAATTGGAGGTTCAGAGATCATCAGTCAATGTGCAAATCATCTGAAACCCTAAAAAGTCAATAGAAGTCAACTGTCAGTTCAACTGTGGATTTGGAGGTGGGAGATGGTTAGAGATGCCTCATTCATGTGGGAACAAGTCTCATTTGACATTTCAAACATCAACATTGAAGGATTTGAGGTCAGATCAAAACTTGCCCAAAATAGCAGGTGACCTGTAATTTGAATTTGCCAAAAATGGAAAGGTTTTCAACTCAAGATTACATCATCAAGAAAGCTTCAAATGAAATTTTCTCCAACATAAAAGTTGAAGATCTTTCTCTTCCATTTCCAAAAAGTCCAAGATCATGGATTTCTCATGGGTGGTTAAGGAGATGTGATCAAAACATGGCCAAGGATGCATTGAACTTCAAATGGGCATAACTTCTCAACCAAAACTCCAATTCAAGTGGTTCTTTTTGCTAAATTCTCCTTTTGACCTCTAGTTTCCAAAACATACATTGCATTACACCAATTGTCATCACATAATCATTTGCATTTCACTTGATTTTTGGAGGGAAAAATTAAAGTTTAAAATTGGTGCATTATTTGAACATTCTATCATTGCCAATAGCTCCAAAACAGACTTTTGAGTGAAATTAAGTGGAAATTCGTGCACTATTCACATGCATTTTTCATGCATAAGGTGAAAATCACATTTTGGTACATACACCTCTTTTTGCTAATTCCAATTACCATTTGGCTAAACATGATTAGAAGGGTGATTAGCACAGCATATATAACAGAAACCCTAATTGTTTTTCACTAAGAACAACCATTTTTTCAGATCTAGAAAATTTCTCAAAATTCTCTCTCAAAAATTTCTTCAAATTTCTTCAAGCAACATCCATTTCTCTTGCTTGATTCATCATCCTGAAGTGTTATCAAGGAGATTTGCACGTGGAATCGAAGAAAACAAGGCAAGATTGCAGCATATTGAAGCTTGAACTCATCCATGGCAAATGCAAATTCTGGTGGATCCGTGTGTAAATGAACCTCAAGCTTTCATCCAATCAACTTCACAAGCTTCATAGAGGAACATTGGAGCATTGCAAGGCCTGAATCCATTCAATTCCAATTCTGCACTTCAAGAGGTCACAAAATCGATCTCCTTATTTCTCAAATTTGTTATGTCATTGTTGTAGATCTTAGGATGCTGAGTATTCTGAGCTTTGAACCATTGAATTCCATGCACTATAGGCTGAGTAATGTTGATTTTAAGTTTCATGTGCAAATGTTCATGTGATCGATTCTCTTGATGTCTGTTGATTTAAGCTTAGCCATGCATATATCTGTGATCTATGATGAAAGTTCTGCGTGATGATGTACTCAATTTGAATTTCTGGTAAAAATGTTCTTGAGCATATTGTCACTGTTCATGTCACGATGAAGATGATGATGTTCATCTTCAGGCCACGCTTTTGATTCACTTTTGGCCACGCTTTTCCGTTCCAGTATGTTAGAATAGGGTTAGCTTGTGATTGGTTGGTTCAGATTGCCATGCGCGTTTCTGATTGGTCCGTTTCGTTGACCATGCATATTGACTTGCCAGCGTTTTAATGAAACGCTGAGTTTCATGCCTGAGCGCGCCACTTTTTGAATTGGTCTGGTGTTTGATTCCCCGTGGTTCCACAATTTCAAATGCATTTCATTATTTTCCTTTTCCCTCCATGTGTTCATATGCTATGTCTCATGCATTTTTTTTATTTGTTCATCATCTTTAAAAATTTATATATAATTGAAAATTGATCCAAAAAATATGAGGTTTTCTGCATTGCATTCCTTATTCTCTCTATTATTTTTTGATCATTTTTCCATAAATTGTGTTTGGCTGGATTTTATTTTGTGCTAGGGTTTGTAAACATGTATGCATTTTGTACCTTTCCTTGCCATATCATTTGTGAAATGCTGAGCTTTTATCCAATGAATCTGAAATTTTACATGTTGAAACTAAACACTTTGCTTGAAATTATGGTGTTGCTTTGGTATTTTTATCATATGTCATTGCTGTTTTATGATCATGTTAAGGTAGGTGTGACAATTTGTGTCACACCTTTGCTTGTTCATCTTATGTGATGTGTTTGCCTTGCCAAATGATATCCAATTGCCTTGATTTTTTGTATGAGGCATGCTATAGATGTTGTGATTGCTAATGATTTTTGTTGGAATTTTTGAGATCATTTCTGATTTAATTGAGATTTTTTATTCTGGCTGGTCACATTTGAGCTTCCAAATTGCTTTGAACTTCATTTGATTGTGAAATGTTTGTTCCTTATCCAATGCTTCTGATTTTTTGCATAATATTTCTAGACATGTTGAATGTTGTTTTGGCTTTGGTTTGAGGTTTTTACCATGATCCATCTCTGTTTTATGCCTATGCTAACTTGGTGTGACAATTGGTGTCACACATGTGCTTGTTGTGTTTGTCTTGACTTATGCTATGTGATTGCCATGCCTAATGATGTCCAATGCCTCTAATTTTTTGTGTGATGATCATGTTGTATGTCCTGTTTACTCATGAATTTTGCCAAGATTATTTGAATCATTTTTGATTTAATGTGCATTTATTGCTTCTGATGTCACAATGTGGTTACAATTTGCATACCCTGCCATGTTTGGTTCATGAAATGAATTTGGTTAATGATATTGATATGGGACCTTTTGGATTATGTTCTTGATTGATTGAAGTTGATTCATGTGAAATTTCATGTTCTGTTTTGAATGTTTGACCTGATTTTGACCCTAGGCTTGGACCTAGTGGTTTGGACTCACTTTTTGGGTTGTGGATTTCAGGTTAAGAAGCACATTGCCATGATTGAAGTGGTTCACTCTCTTGAGTTGATTAAGTGGTTAATATTGACTAACTTTGAGTTGTTTTGTAGGTTAATGCCAAGTTATTTGTGTTGTGCCCATTGGCTTGTGGCTTGCACATTGTTGTTTAATGCCTTATCTGTCTGATTGTGTGATTGTTGTCTGTTTGATTGTTTGAATTGTATACTGATTGGGTTAGATTTTTTTCAGGTACCTAAGTTGCTTTGAGTTCTTATTGAACTTGCTTTTGCTTTGCTTGGTTGCTTAACCATTGAGGTATAACTCTCTGACTTCATGTAGTCTGGAAGACCTATCCTGTTATGTGGGCAGGCACCTGTCTGAAGTCCTCCTTAAGAGGCAATGCTTGTGAATGTTTAACTTTGTGCCAAGCAGGAAAAGTCCTCTTATAAGGCAATTGGTAGATAAAAGAGATGTGTAATCCATCTCCTGTTATTCAGTGTGTCATCCACTTTGCTCACACACCATGTGTTGATGCATTGTGGATAATAGCCCAAGATCTTTGTTGTGTCAGTCATATGTGGAGAAGAGTTCCTACTTTCTGAACTCCCACACATTCATTTGTCTGAAGCTCTCCCAGGCCAGGGATAAGAGCTGTGAGGTCTTACCCTCACTTCCCATTTCATCTGCTTCACCCTAACTCTCAATGTTAGGGTTAAGAGCTAACAACACCCTTTTCCAGTTGGTTTGTTTGTCGACGTTGACATGACCCCTTGACTAAAACCTAACCTTGTATGAGCCCAATTGTGTGCATATAGTGTGTGTGCTTGCTTTTTGTGCTTGTATGTATTTGCCTGTGCTGTTTAGGATAGCTTGCTCCCTGTGCAAGTTAGATAGAAACCTCAACCTAGGACCATGGTGAATTTGTATGATAACTATTAGGCTCGAGTCAGTCTCCCTTCTAGTTTGTCATTTCCCAGTCTCTGGTTAGGTTAGAAGTTTTTCCCTGCGTAGGGGAACTACGTCGCCCTGATCCTCATACTAGATGAGGTACGTAGGCAGGAGATGAACTGATCTCTCCGGGCGCCCTTTTTCTTGTTCAACCCCCTTTGTATTGTGTTGGAGTCTGACGTAAGTCTAGCGATTGCCAGTTGGTTTCCTGCGTGTGTTTGTTGGTTCGGAGTATGATGTAAGTCCAGCGACTGGCATTCGGTTTCCATGTTTGCCTGTTTGTGTGGAGTCTGACATAAGTCCAGCGATTGGCAGTCGGTTTCCTGTGTTTGTTTTGTTTGGCGTACGTTACCCGAGCTACGAGTGCTCTGATTCTTCTCCGGTCAAAGAAGATACGTATGCATAGGATACGACATCCTAGCGAGCACGTTTCCCCTTGTCCCGAACTACGTCGACTCTGATGTCTGTGCCTGACAGACTACGTAGGCCCAGGATACGATATCCTGCCGAGTTAGTTTCTCTTGTCTTTCTGTGTTTCCTTCCAGCCTTGTGTGGTGTTTGAGCAGTTTTTAGCAACCTTTATCCTTTCTTTTGAGCGTGGATCCCGTCGAGTACGACGGATGCGTAGGGGTGCTAATACCTTCCCTTCGCATAACCGACTCCCGATCCCATCTCTCTCTGGTCGCGAGACCATGTCTTTTCCAGGTTTACTTTGGGCGTTTCCTTTCCCTCTTTTGGGATAAATAACGCACGGTGGCGGCTCTGTTGTTTCGTTTTCCCGCCGGTTTTTTCGCGTAATGCGACATACGTAGATAGACAAAGTGCTGAGACGCTTTAATATGCATGATTCCAAGAAAGGATTCATACCTATGCAACATGGCCTGCGTCTATCAAAAACACAATCCCCTTCAACTGAGGAAGAAAGGGATCGCATGAATAAAATTCCATATGCATCTGCAATAGGATCTATCATGTATGCCATGTTATGTACTCGACTAGATGTCTCGTATGCTTTAAGTGCAACGAGTAGGTACCAATATGATCATGGTGATGCCCATCGGGTAGCTGTCAAAAATATCCTTAAGTACTTGAGAAGGACTAAGGACTCATTCTTGATATATGGAGGTCAGGAAGAGTTGGCTGTATTTGGATACACCGATGCTAGCTTCCAGACAGATAAGGATGACTTTAGATCGCAATCTGGTTACGTGTTTTGTTTAAACGGTGGCGCTGTGAGCTGGAAAAGTTCAAAGCAAGATACAGTTGTTGATTCTACAACCGAGGCCGAGTATATTGTTGCCTCAAGTGGAGCAAAGGAAGTTGTTTGGATCAAAAAGTTCATTAGTGAAATTGACATAGTTCCTAGCATTGTGGATCCCATTGGTTTCTATTGTGATAACAAAGGTGCTATCGCACAAGCTAAGGAGCCTAGATCTCACCAACGATCCAAACGCATACTTAGGCGTTATCACCTCATTCGAGAGATAATAGATATAGGAGATGTGAAAATATGTAGAGTACCTACACTCGACAATATTGTTGACCCATTGACAAAGCCTCTTGCGCAGCAGAAGCATGATGGCCATACTAGATCTATGGGCATTAGGGATATGCCTGATTGGCTCTAGTGCTAGTGGGAGATTGTTGGTGTAAGCCCTAGAGGCATTTTTAATAATAAAAGCATGATGGCCATGCTAGTGGTACTTGTATCGAATTATTTATTAATAATAAAAGGCATTTTTCTTTATTATGTTTGTTTAATAAAGTCCCTGGAATAGATAGTCCGTTTAATGTATCAAGTATGACTTAATCATGAGATCACATTAAACATAAGGACACTATTCTTAAAGTATCCATAGTCAAGCTTTATTGTGAAGTGGGATAATATTAAAGCATGAAGACTATTATGTTTGTAGACTGATGATCACGTCTCATGGATCATGGATAAAGAGTTATCAAGTCTTAAACATAGGTATGAATATTAAGAGTAATATTCATACTGGATTGACCCGCTATGAGAATACTATATAGAATGTTATGCTAAGTGTCATAAGTTATTCTCATGGTGATAATGGTGTATACCACTCTTCGACCTGAAACCACTATGGACCCTAGATGTAAATTCGAGTGCTTTATTGATGATCCAACGTTGTCCGTAACTGGATAACCATAAAGACAGTTGATGGGTACTCCACGAAGCATGCTAAGGGACATGAGTGACCTAGATGGAATTTTCCCATCCTGCGTAACAGGATAAATGTCTATGGGCCCAATATTGAACTGGACAAGGATGACACAGTCTATGCCTTGTGTTCAATATAGACATAAGGGCAAAAGGGTAATTATACACATAATTATTATCACATAAGGATTTGTCAGATCACATGACATTTTCGTGTCTTGCCAACGTCGTGAAAACCTACAGGGTCACACACAAAGGACGGGCTGATGAGATATATAGTAACTAAGGAACACTGTAAGGTACGGTGCACTTAAGTGGAATACGAAATATGGTAAGGTACCACATACTTAGGTGATTTTGGGCATATTATAAGATATGGGCCAAAATACACTTAAGTGGGCTTTTTAGCTTGAAGCCCACACAAGTGGTTCTATAAATAGAACCCTTGGGTAGAAGCATTGTCACTCTTGCATTCCGTTTCTCTCTCTCTCAATCAAAGCCTTCATTCGTAGCAGCTAGCACTGAGATTGAAGGAATCCGTTCGTGTGGACTGAGTAGAGACGTTGTCATCGTTCAGTGTTCGTGATCGCCACAAGAGGTAATGATTCAATCACTGATCATGCCCATTCATAAGGATCACTAAATGGATAAATTTTTAAATTCCGCTGCGCCTTGGATGGCAATTCTCCTTCAGACATGATTCATATTAGTTTGTATAGGAGGGACACTTATGACTGCACGATTACGAGTTTGTGTTCCACTGATACCCTTAGTATGGAAGTTACTACCTATTGATGCAATTTTTCACCGAAGTAGAGTTTGTAACCTAGAATGAGTATCCAAATGCAACTGTGTTTTTCAAGAGTCTTGATACTATATGCTGTAAAATTTTCCAAAGTTCTTTTATTCATATATGTAGCATTTGCTTGAGGACAACAAAGGTTTAAGTATGGGGGAGTTTGATAACGCGAAAATATATCATATATTTGACTTGCATTTCAATCTAGTGCCATTTTTCTTATTTTTCATAGCATTATGCCGTATTTTGTGTTTATTTCAGATATTTATCAAATAAGAAGTGTTTGTGCAGGCAAAGCAGAAAAAAAGCAAAAAAGGAAAGGAAATGGAAAGAAAACGAAGAAAATACAAAAGGGTGGCGCCCACCACCTTAAGGTTTGGCGCCTGCCACACACTAAAGGGGTGGCGTCAACCACCTTAAGTGTGGCGCCTTCCATGTAGCAACTTCACCATTCTCTCCTGGATTCTCTGCATGCCCCATTTTTCTCGTTCAACCCAACAATCCTACATTCACGCCAATTATCAGATTTTCAAGGGAAGAATTGGAGAATAAATTGGAGTTTCTGTTTTCAACAACAGGGGGAATTTTTACGGAGCCAGAGTTTTGTTCTTAGAATTTTAAGAAGATAGATTTACTTGTAAAAGTGATAGATCTTCCACATCGAGGAACTATTGCAATTCTAGTTTTAGGAACTGATTTTGATTGTAATTATGTACTTGATTGTCAAGCGTGCAGACATTTTCTGAATTCAAGTATCAATGTTAATTCTAGTTTTGAGTCTATATTCTAGGTCCATTTTAGTTGTTTATTTTAATTGTTAATGATTTCATCTTAGAACAAATTAATTTCAGTCTTTTTAAAATCATGTTTTGTCTTATGTTTAATCATCGTAATAACATGTTTATGTTCAAACCCATGTCTCGCTAAACCATTTGATATTGGTATGTAAAGACAGTCATAATGACGGGATTCATTAATAATTGGCATTGATCTTGATAAACTATTTTTATGGTTATAGTTTCTTATTCTAAAATTAAAATTGTTTTTGTATGAGAGTAAAAAGCAAACAAGGTTACGTTTAATAAAACGAGAGTTTGAGGTTTTTATCGGATAGTAGAAACTAGGCATTAATTCTAAACACAACGAGAGCATTTTAGAATTAATTATAATTTATTGTTTTCCAAAAATTACTTTTAATTCAAATGAGACAGCGAGAGAAAATCATTCTGGTTTAAGAGTATACTCAAAGCTAATAACACGAGAGTGTGACATAAAGTCTTTTAAATCAATAATTTATGCTAAAGAGTATTTTGACATTTAGGATTCTGCAAACTATTTATCGAATCCCCGAAGTTTGATGAGTTACACATTGATATCCCGCTATTAAATATTTCTATGAAAGTTCAGTTTTCTTTAATATTTATTTCTCGTTTTCCCTTGAACCCAAGAAAAATCATCAACCTTAGATTTACATAGTAATATTAGATAACGGTAACTTTGATTTTTGGTCCTTTGGGTTCAATAATCTTTAAAACTATGCGATACGACTATGCACTTGCAGTCACGAATATTATAGACATACTAAGTCGCGATCAAAAGGACAAACCAGATCAAAGAAAAGAGAAAGAATTGAAGTCGTTACCTTTTGGCCGAGAATAACCTCCTTCCCGTAGGTTGATGATATCATGTTATACACTTGCATTTTGTTGTAGCTTAGAATATTGTTGTGATTCGAACAGGTCTGAATGTGTGTGTTTGAAATAACTTGTTATCTGGAAAATTTGACTGCATGTTAGGGTGGGGATATCGTGTTTATGGAAAAATCTAAGGTTAGTATTAGGTTTTGATTTGCATATTGAACGGTTTAAATGGGGTTCATGAAGGGCCAATATATAGATCAGGCATGGTTTGGTGTGGATTTGGGTGGGGGAAGGTGAGATCTAGGAAGAGGTTAGGGTTTGATGGAGGTAGAAGATGAATATTCATCTTCTTAGGGTTAGGGTTCCTCACGAAGACGGTTAGGGTCATCAGAAGAACCCTGGGGTTTATCTTAGGGTTAGGGTTAGGTTTAAGTTTCTAGGTATGGTTAAAAATATGAGGAGCTAAGGTTGAATATATGAAGTTCCCTGTTGAACTTCAACCGAGAATTGGAAAGGGACGGTGGTTTGGGGTGGTGGTGATCATCAAAAAGGATGGTTGTTGTTCAGGGGGTCAGAGATAGTGAGAGAAAGAGAGAGAAAGAATAAGGGAAAAGAAATGCAATGTGCATAAGGAGGTTTCCTTAAACACCTCCCTCAGTTGGATCCACGTCATGGTCATGTGGAACATCCTAGACCAACCATTTTGTTAACTTACTTGGACCATCTTGTGCGCGTGTGTACCGTGTTCTTGGGTTGACTTTGCATCTAAACCTTCCATTGCATTTACCTTGACTGGTAATTAAGATCAAGGGTTATGATCTCATGTGGCAAGGGTCATCATTCTTGATCAAGAGGTTCAGAGAGAGTCAACCGTTGACTCTCTCCCTCAGTGGACTCCCTTTTGCGTGGGCCTCAAGAAGAAAATGAGCTTATCTCCCTTGCTTTTCACCCCCTCTCAAATGGCCCATTGCTATTTTAATACGAAATACACCCTATGCCATTTTTTATTTAATCTATCTCTTTAAGTTATTTTCTTAATAAATTGTTTTATTAAATTGTTTTTATAATTAACAATTAATCAATAAATTAAATTAGTTAATAATTAATTTAATTAATTAAGGGTCCATTTTATTCTTAATTAATAATTAAAAAATACAAAAATAAAGCTTTATCGTTAGGGTTTATAAGGATAAATCCATGATTAATCTTAGGGTTAGCACTTAGACATTATTAGGGTTAATTACGGTTTAATCAAGATTATACCAATTTTTCTTCGTTAATTAATCTTGTGTAATATCTCAATAAAAATTAATTATGTCTCTCTCTCTCTCTCTCTCTCTCTCTCTCTCTCTCTCTCTCTCTATATATATATATATATATATATATATATATATATATATATATATATATATATATATATAATTTAATGTCTAAAAAAATTAATTATAATATTTTTGCAATTAACTAATTAACTAAAATCAAGCATTTCTCTGCACCCGATACCCTTGTCTATTAAGGCATCTTCAAAATCAAACATTTCTCCGCACCTTATGCCTTGAGAAGTTTCAATAATCTAAGAACAACCAACCAAACAAATATTTTGTAGAAGAACTACGGTGTTCTGGTCCTCATCTAACTTGGAGGTACCTAGGCATATAGTCGTAGCACTCTAGCGAGTACGATAACCAAAAATATTTCTTTGTTCTTCCGTATTAATCAAACTATTTTATCTGAATAATAAGATTTTATTTGTAAATAAATACCTTAAGCAAATAATAAATAACATAAGCAAACCTTTCCTTAGAAACACACACTAACCCTATAATTAGAGGAGGATCCGATTGAGTACAATCGAGGTAAGGGCTGCCTAACACCTTCCCCTTACTTAACGAACTCCCGAAACTTAGACTCTTTCCTTAACTGTAGGTTTTATCATTATTTCCCTGTTCCTTAGGAACGAATAAATGATGATGGCGACTTTGTTATTTTTCCAGCCGCGACAGTTGGCGACTCTGCTGGGGAATCCTACTTCCCTAAAGAGAGTTCATCCTAACCTCTAGTTTAAGGGTTTTGTGTGTTTTCTTTCTCTATTTTCTTAATTTATTTCCTTCTTTATTATTTATTTTATTTTTATTTCCATATTTTATGCCTTTATTATTATATTATTTCATTATTCATAATTTCATGTCATGGGATGCGACTGTTACTATGTGAGAAGCTAAAACTCAAGCTTAGGGAAAAAACCTAAGTTAATAAGTAGAACTGAAATGTTTCCTATGAGGTACCATATCTCAAAGATACATGGAAGCTACACTTAGAATAAACCCCCCATAAGACTTCTTCATAGTAGGTTTAGCTCCTAATTTGTTGATGATTTGGAAGTGGTCCATCACTCTGAGAACCATTTTCTAGAACTTATTATACTCATAATGACCTTATGTTAACAACCCCAAAGGGTTGTTACTAGGGTTCTTCCCATATGTAACTAATCCCAAAGGATTACTGTAGGAAAGCTTGCTCTTTCTCATGGTAAAAAAAGGGTATAATCCATGTCTTTAAGGCCACTATCTTAAACTTTAGATCTCACAAGTGAGGGGATTGGGTAGTCTAAATGTAGAGCTAGCCTATTATAAGAAGACTCTATAAACTAGGGCATACTTTCATATTACCCTTACATATCTTAAAAGAAAAAAAAAACTAGAAAAAAAACATATCATCAAAATTATTTTTTGCAGTCAATCATTTTAGGAATCTTAATCACTATCCAAGTACCCTAAGTATAATGGAATTCGGGAAAAGGAAAACCCTTCAGTTCAAGGTAAGGGATGCTAAAACAGATAACCCGAGGAAGTATGCCATGAGCTTGAGAAAAGGTATGTGGAACTCCTTGAATTACAAATATGAAAAAGTCTTAGACCTCTTGAGTGTCTTCGTGCAAAAGGAAGCCTTGACTGCTCTAGCACGATTCTTTGACCCTACACTTAGGTGTGTCCAGTTTCAAGACTTCCAATTGGCTCCGACCCTTGAAGTGTTTAGTAAGATCCTAGAGACTTCTAAACCCACAAACGGTCCATTCAAAATGATAGGGTATAGTCCTACAGTAGAGCAAATGGCGTATCACCTCAGTATCCATGAAGCTGACTTGCAAGCCAACTTGAGGATTTGTTGAGACATCAAGGGCTTCCCGAGAGAGTATCTAGAGAAAAGGGCTAATGACTTTGAAACTTCCCTTCAATGTTATGCCTTGGAAAATATCATGATCCTCCTTACCTTTAGATTAATACTTGTTCCCACTGAAAAAGACTTTGTGGATTATACAACCATTAATCTGTTTTTGGCTGTAAAAGCTGGGGATGAAGATCATGTACATGCTCTCCTTGTTGATGTCTACCATACCCTCTATCAAAGGAATACAAAGAGGGGAGTTATCTTGTTATGATGTGCTCCTTTACTCTATAAATGGCTTATTTCTCACATGTCTAAGGATATAAACACTGTTGAAGGAATGAATGGACACAACCGGGCCCATCATTTGGTGTCACTCACTCAAAAGGATATTTTGTGGTTCCCTCAAATCCTTAACCACAAGGACACGATCTTGAGTTGTGGAAGTTTTCCTAACATGCTTCTTATAGGATCAAGAGGATGCATAACCTACAATTCCATATTGGCTGCAAGACAATTGGGACATCCTTTGGCTTATAAACTTGAAGATAAATTATTAGAATGTTTCATCTTACAATAAGCAACTAGGAAACATCCTAATGTCTAGAGGATTATTCATGCTTGGGGGAAACTCATCAAAATAATCCTAAAGAGACCCAGTGAAGAATTCATTATACCTTATGCTCAGTGGATGAGAGAAAGGGTCAACGCAATAAAGTTACCATTTTTTCAAGAGGGTACAGTTGCACCAAAGGCTCCAGTTTCAATTATGATCTCTGTGGAGGATGAAAATAACCTCAACGCCACCATCCTTCAACTAAAGAAATAAAAGGAGGATTTGGAAGAGAATTTTTACCAAACTACATGTGAGAAAAGTCAATTAGAAAAGACCTTAATGTCGCTTTAGAACAACTTAAGAGGAGCAAGGAAATGAACAAAATGGAAGAGCATAAAAAAGAACAAGCTTATGTTGACCTTAGGGTCATTAGGTCAAGCCTTAGTGCACATAAGGAAGAATTGGGCAGAGCTTGGCGCCAAAGGGATAAATGGAAGGATACTTGGATAAATTCAACTAGGACTTAGAAGGAGGGAAAGGACGAATATGAAGCCCGTATCCAAGCTTTGGAAGCTGAAGTCTAAAGTCTAGTCAATGCTCTCCGTAAATCCCAAAGCCAAACTATGGATTCAATATTGAGAAGAAGAGATGCTGAGGGAATCCTTGTCTTCCATCCTTCTAAATGGATTGAAGCCTACTAAGAAGTATTATATCTCAAGAGACAGATGAATCTATGGGAAGAAGAGTATTATGAAATGAGGAAATGATGCACTTACATAAAAGGTTATAATCAAGAAATGATTGACACCATCGAGGAAGACAAGGCTATTGCGTTAAAGATTCAAGAGAAGGTTGGATACTATAAGGAAAAATATATAAAGCTGGTCATATTATCTAATGGCCTGATTGAGGAGATACCCCAAAGTTTGAAGGAAGTTTAGTTCATGGCATACATCTTCAAGCCCCAAAAATAAATATGTGACTTTCTCAAGATGTGTTGTTACACGGTGGAGGAATTTAAGGCTAGGATCAAGGAACGATGTTAAAAGCTTTTATTTGTAATGGGTTTTCAATTTCGTGTATTTCCCTTTCTATAAGTTATGAACAATTGTTGGCTTGTTGCTGTTACCATTTTAAATCAGTGGAATAAATAAAGTACTTTGAATTTCTATTATCTTTATCTTGCTTACGGTCGGTGAATGGTTAATATTCCTCTAAAATATTTTTTCATACTCGTGCATTCATTCATACAAATACATGCATAAAAAGAAACAAAAATCATTTTCCCTCCTTTATTTTCTCAAAAATCATTGCTCAAGATAACTTGACTCTCCGAACGCCTTACCAAACTCGGGCTGGTCAAAAGAAGACCATGGAACAAATGGAACAAATCCAAGTTGCAATCAGGGAGGATATGGACTTAGTAAAAGGAATTATTGAGGGGATGAAATATAAGATCGACCAACTCATACGCACCATATCTAACATGATGGCAAGAGAGGTCGAGGCTGACAAAAGGAAGGTTGCTTCCATATCTACCCTTCCACCTGTGAATGGTAAGCCTCTGCAATGATTTGTCTCTGATATTTAGGAAGGGGAAGCTAATATCACTTCACCAAAAATTAACACCCTTCATCATGAAGGGTCTATCCCGATTTTTGTTTAGAGTGGGGCATCTCGTCCCATATAAATACCAGTTCCACAAGACAACTACGTGTATCTAAGCCAACAATATAAGGATAGGGACTGTAAGACCCCAATTTTTACCTTAAGATCCCTCATGATATCTCATCATTTGCATTGACTTTGTGATCACACCTTGGCACCCTCCTTACCCCTAATTCATTGGGTTTATATTGGGAGATATCACCAAGGACAATTGATTGTATCCTACTTTATTTATCTTTTTTTTACTAACCAAAATACCAAAAATATGTCAATGTATAGCTTTGGTTCTTTTGTAGGTAGTGTGTGCATCCACCTATGCCCTATCAAGCTCACACCTAGGGTTTAAGATCATCATAGCAAGAGATCAATCAAGGAATGGTTCACAATGGCTCTAAACATCATATATGCATCCCCATGTTCTTCACTTATCATTTTGATCAAGAGGTCATCAATAGTTTGAAGCTTGTTTGCCTTGGAAACCCTAATTCATTTAGGTATCTTGTGTGACTTCCTCATCAAGTTTCTTCAATAATTGGTCAAATATATCAAGGGATGCTTCATTATATATAATCTCAAGCATATATGATACTCCATTAGCTCTAAATATCAAGATAACTTCAAGTTTGCAAGTTGGGTAAAAAGAGGTTGACCAAAGAAAGTCAACTGGTCAAAACTGGGGTTCCCTAGACCCCATCTCCTACAATTTTTGTCATATGAAAATGATTCCAAGAGAAAAGTTAATCTTTACGACATTCCAAACAACTTTCATGTTGGCATAAAGATCCAGTTTTTCTTAGAAAGTTGTTGTTTATGGTGAAACATTATAGGTCATTTTGTGTGCGCCCTAGTTAGGAGGTCAACTTCTAAGGACCATAACTTTTTCAATTTTTATGATATGAAGGCCATCCAACTTTCATTTGGAGCTCATAGAAAAAGTTATTCAAGATGGAAGTAGTCGTCCTTTGACTTTGTACTTCAAAAAATTTCAACTATGTTTGATTTCTCTAACTTCCACCTCAAAATTAATCTTGATCCAAGCTCCAAATGGAAAAGTGTTCAACATCAAAGTTTTCCTCCTTGATACCACCTTTCTAAAAGTCCCAGATCATGGAATTTGGAGCATTTTAATAGTACTTGTGCAAGGTTACTTTTCATGGTCCCATTTGGATGAATCACATAATCATTTCTCAAGTACATTTACATGACCTCATGTTAAGCTTTCAACATCATTCATGCATAATTGTGGACCTTTTTTAATCATTTCATGGGCCTATAACATGCTCATGCCATAATGCACTAACATTTCTATTTTTGACCAATTAACTTTTGTTTTAAAGTTGAAACACCAAGAGTCCAAGCTAATTGAGCCTCCTTTTCACTTCCTGCAAGCAATCAAAATCAAGCCAAGTCAATTGAGATCCATATCAAGCTTTATCACTGCCAAACAGAAGGTGGATTTTCTCAATTTTTTTTCTTATATTCACCCTCTATTCTCAACTATTTTAATTAATTTTTGGTTGGCTTAAGTCCTACCAATGTAGGAAACAAGATTGAGTTGCTTTGAGGTTAAATCGAAGCAAATCAGATCATGCACCTCAAATTTCAAATCTATCTATCTTTCAATATACTTGGAATTTGAAGAAATGGAGGTCAGATTCGAGCTCCTGGGCATTTTTCCTTTGAAATAACGTCCTTGTTTTTCAGTTTTCATTTGGTTGAGGATGGACCAGTCCGGTGAGGGCCACCGGAGAAGACAACCGGAGCTAGGGCTCAGGTGATGTGTTGGCAAGGTTCCAACCATTTGATCTGACGTCCATGTTATAATCATGACTTTTCCTTCTAATTACCAATTGTACATGCGCGTTCACTGTGGACTATGATGGATGATACGTGTTGGGCCATCATGTTTTCCACCTCAATTAATGAGGGAGATCCGATGGTCCTTGTTTTGTTGAATTTTATTTTATTTTCTGATTTTATGTTTAATCCTCCTATTTTATTTAATTCATAGAAATTTAATTTTTAATCCAAAAAAGATGGGACTTTCACCAAAAATATCTAAATATTTTTCTCTTTCATATTATGAATTTAAATTATTTTTTGGATTAATTTTGACATTTTTTATGAGTGAAATGTTTTTATGCATATTTTTAAATGTTTAAAAATATTTATGACTTTCCAAAAATCATGAAACTTTTTGGCTAAGATACTTTGACCTTGTTTGACCTAGGATAAATCCCTTGGCCATTTATTTGGTGTTTTGAAGGGATTTGCGGTTTTTCTCCATTTTAAAATGCATTTTACTTATATCTTTAATTGATTTTAAATTGATTAAATGTTTAAAAATCATGTTTAGCCATTTTTATGGTCTTGTGATGTTTGAATTTCTGTTTGGGCCTTCTTCATGGTTGATATGACTTTTGTTTAATCAATACCATTGATTTAGGGGATTGATGAAATATACGTTTCATCTCCCAGAATGAATGACTGATATTGATCAGATGAAATTCCTGTCATGATCAATTTGTGTTTCTATTTCTCCTTCCCTCTTCATCTTTATCCGTATTCTTTTCCAACCCTTCCTTTGACTAATGATTTTATAGCGATAAATTCATAACCATCAAGCTATGGATAAACTCGACGTCAATAAAACCAGAGTCGCCACCACACTTTTATTAGTTTGAAAGGAAAAGGGAAAAGTACCAACAAAACCCAAAGATAAGAAGTTTTTAAATCAAAACTAATAAAAATTCCAGATATTATAGATAAGGGGGTTGGTTATACATAGGAAAGGTGTTAGCACCGAAAGTGTCTTAGGTACTCCTAGGGAGCCCTTTGTTGTGCGCATATGTGTTTGTGTATAAATGATGGTTGATAAAATAAAGAGTGTGGTAATGAGAAAAGAATTCATCGATTATATTTTTATGTTTGACAAGACCTTCGGTCTTGTGCCTACGTACCAACATAAATTAAGGGATCAAAACCTCGTAGTTCGTGGTAAAAATTTCAAATGTGTTGATGAATTGATTTTAAGAAAAAGTTTAAGAAGAGGGCACAAAAGGCCAAAGTTTTGAATGGGGTTGTTAACTCCTTTTGTTCTTTGAAATTTAAGGTCAACATGGTTAAGTTTATTTACAAGTTTGATTTTAGAAAAGGTTTAAAAATTCAATGGCATAAGGCCAAAGTTTCTGATTGTTAAAAAATGTCTAAGTAAAATAAGCAAAGAAGATTTTTGAAAAGAGGGAGAAGTTTTGAAAATAAGCAAAGAAGATTTTTGAAAAGAGGGAGAAGTTTTAAAAGTTAAGAGTTGAAAAGATCTGACCAATGGGATGCAATCCAATTGACAAGAATGTCATATAGAAACTCATTTTCCTTTGGACTTTGATCAGGCAATAAGCAACATGCAATAAGAAATATCCAGACATCATAAACATCAAGGCATCAAATAAAGATATTCACATCCAAGCAAGCATTCCAATAGTTAGTAGTCTTCATTGTCTTCCAATGTATCAGATGAAATATTCCTTGATCAACTCAGAAGAAATCATCAAACATAGGAAAGAACAAAATAACAATTAAGCATAGAGGCAAAGTAGCAGATGAATCAAAGAATTCCTCAAGTCTTGCATCAGATGAAAGTTACTGTCAAAGATAGCTCAGTCTCAAAATGTTGGCATTGGCCAAGTCCTTTAGCATAGGGAATGTTACCTAAATCTAAGTCCAAAGCTCAGATCAAATTCCAACAATCCACCATATATTTTTTAGGGTTTTTGATGTTATTAGTTGTTTTAAGGTCCAAAGACCCCAAACAAAATCAAAATACACAAACAATAGATACAATCACAATATATGGCTCAAATGATCAAATTGAAAAAGGACTTAAACATAAACAAGTTATACGAAATGTAAATGGCAATGGATGATAAATGACTGAAATTTAAATTTCATAAAGTAAATTACTTGAAAGTAAAAACATAATGAATAAGAGTTGGCTAATGGTTAGCCAAATCTTATTCAAAGTTTAGTGTTGTGTTTTAATTGATTAAGTCATTCTTTGGAGAACAATCAACCATTCATTCACAAGTATGAATCCTTAAACCAATACATCTTCCATGAGAAGGGCTCCATATTGGATAATTCAACAAGTATGCCACTAGCTCCCATGAAAGGAAAAAAGGTCAAGTCTTCACACAATGCCATGAAGAATGGGAGACTTGCAATCTAATTTACTAGAATGCTATGCCTTGAGCGTCATATTTAGCTCTATGTTAAGCAATCATAATTGAACTTATGTAGAAGTCACAACTATCTGAGGTCGGGCAATAAAAATTTAGGTGTTAATGCATGTGTAAGACCCTAATTTTGTCCCTAAGATCCCTCATGGCATCATAACATTGCATTTGCATTGCCTCAAGGATCATTAGCATCTTGGTTCCCTTTGCCTTTGGGAGGGACTTCTTATGAGTGGTTTGAGATCACCAAGCATGCTTGAATTGTATATCATTGCTTTTCTTATTTTGTTTACTAACTAAAAGCACAAAAATATGTCACTAACATCTTTTGTTTGTAGCTTGAGCAATCATCAGGTCAAGAGCTTCAAGGAGATCCTTTGTGCAAAGATATGGCCAAGAGAAGATGATAGCAAGCATGGTAATGGTTCCCAAAGCTCTCATCCATCAAATATGCCTCCCTAGCATCTCAATTCATTATTTTGATCAAAGCAAGTCAAAGGGTTTGAGGCTTGTTCCCCAAGGAAACCCTAATTCATTTGTGCACCACAATGTCTTGCCCTTGAAGCAACCTCAACCCATGATCAAATACAATCAAGGGAAGTTCTTTAATTCATCATTTCATGCATATTTGAACTTATTTGAGTGTTCTCAATCATCAATTCATCAAGATATGGGTCATGGCCTTGAGAAGTTGATCAGTCAATTCATCTGACTATTTTGACATGCACTGAGACCTAACTTTTTATGTGTTGGTCAAATGGAGATGGTTCCAAAAGCAACAATGTTCTTAAGGATAATATGAACAATTTTCATGTTTATCAAAAATTGATTTGAAGCCTGGAAGGCCATATCCCATTCCAATACATTATAGGTCATTTTGACTGAAACCCTACTTGTGGGTCAAATTCCCAAGAACATAACTCACTCATTTTTTATGATTTTAAGGTGGGATCAAATGCATTGGAAATCTTAATATGTCTACTTCAAATGTTATGTTGAACAAAATTTCAAAATCTCAAAGGAAATACATGTGATAATGCAGGACATTATAGGTCATTTTGGGCCAAATGCATTAAAAGGCAAAAAAGTCCAACTTTAAGTGCCCATAACTCTTTCATCAAAAATCCAAATTATGCCAAATTTAAGTCCATTTTGATTGTCTTGAAAAGGTATACAACTTTAATGTTGGAGGTTGTTTCATTTTAGGCTTGCATAATCAAAACATAAGGGCATGAACATTGGCCAAATTTGGAAACCTTGCCTTGACATGTTTTGCACATCACACTTTAAACTCAAAATTCACCAATTTCCACACTTCAAATGGATTTTTACCCAACATAACAATTGTTCCTTACATCAAGACCTTTCCAACCATTACCCACATGCTTATGTTTGGATTTTCCAAATGGGACTTTCGAAGAAGGGAACATTTAGGTCCAAATATGGAATTCACATGAAATCTTGATACACAAGCAAATGCCATTCAAGTTACACGTCTAATTCAACTTGGTTTGTGTTCAGCATTCATTTGCATCAGCTTCTGGGCCTCACATGCACCTGTACAGGCCCATGCATGGAGGACCCAATTCTCATGCACACGAGTATTGCCTTGCATTGCATCATCTTTGGCTATAAATACATGCTCCTCTTTATTCAATTCTCAACCTAATGGCGCCTAAGATGCTGCACAATTGAATCCATAACCATTACCAAAGAGGCTATCTCACTTTCTTTCAAATTTTTCAGATCCAAAATTCAACTACATCTGGTTGAATCCTTGGATCTAAAGCTTCTAAACCTCCACCATTCAGCTCATTGATCTTCTGTTTTGGCAAAGCAAGCAAAGAATCAAGCTCAAATCTCCAGAATTCAAGTGTGCTCTTCAACTGGTATTCTCTTCGAAACTCATCATATATTGATCTATTTACCTGGCCAAAGTGTTTTCTGAAGTCCTCACTTGAGAGGCAAGCTAGTGGTAGCTTCAATTTTGTTTTTCTTTGATCTGCATTTTTCATACCTGAATCTTCCACCTCAGATTTCTCAACCTATAGGAATCTTGAGTGTGATTCAAGGTTACAGGGGTGATGTACATCACCCCAGCTTCATTTTGGTATAAGGATCGTGCAAAATGGTGAAAACCTGCAAATCTGGCCGGAATTTGGAAGCTCACCGGAGAAGAAGGAGGCTCCGGTGGCCGTCCATTGCCAGTTTGAATCTGGATCGTTGGATCTCATCTCTAGATTCAATCTCAGCCTTTGAATGTTCTGACTTTTTTTAATTCTTTGTGTGACGCGATTGACCAAGGTTCACCATGAGCGCGCGCTTCAGGACCATCAGATTGGCCACGTCAATTAATGAACGTGATCCAACGCTTCCTGATTTTCCATCATTTTTAATTTCTGATTTTATTTTCTTTAATTCCTTTTAATTTCAAAAATTCATAACTCTCTCATTTTTAATCCAAAAAATTTGGGACCAATTGCATTAGTCTCCAAATAATTTCTAGTTTTTTAAAATGATTTTTAATATTTTTTATTTTGTCATTTGATATTTTTCATGAATTTTCTCTTTTCTGGTTGTTTTTAATTCATTTTAAATAGTATTTGATATTCAAAAAATACAAAAATATTTTCCTAACCTATTTGAATGATGATGAATCTATGAAAAATATTCTCATCAATTTTTTAATTGATTTGAGATTTATTTGAGATTTTAGTTCAATTAGGTTATTTTTATTCATTTTTAATTGATTAAAAATAGTTTCTGACTTTTAAAAATGCTGAAATTTTTTGTCAAACTTTGTTTGACCTTGTTGAACTTGGGATAAATTACTTGGACCTTTCAAGGTTGATTTGAAGTAATTTTGAAGTTTGACCTTTCTTTTATTTTTTAATTCAAGTTTATTTTAATTTTAAAAATGCCAAAAATATTATGCTTATTGTTTGATCTCCAATCTCCATCTCATTTCTGATTTCTTATTGTTTGACTTTGACTTTCAATGTCGTTTAGTCAATACATATGGATTGGTACATCTTATTTCACTTTATGCATTTTGATCTTTCCATTTTTCATTATCCTTTCTTCATCTCCTTCTTACTTCTTCTTCTTTCTTCCTTTTGATCAATGAGTTGAAGGTTGATAAGTTAGCATTGATTAGGGAGACTGAATCTTCCTTGATTTAAATCTAATTCATCTTGATCAATTGATCAAGTGAATGGCTTTGCATTAAGGATAGGTTGTTTTCTAAATCATGCAAAAGACTTAAACCAATACAAGATCAATTCTCTTTTTTTTCTTTTTGGCATGGCAAGTTGTTGGAACTTGGTTCACTAATCAAGACTTCTAACTTGTGTTGTTGCCTACATTATTATTGACCGGCCTCAGATACTTGTGACTTCTACATAAGTCCAATTACGATTGCTTAACATAGCGCTAAATTTTCCTTATGTCACACTAACTACTAACACTAACCATTAACAATTAACATTTACTTTTTGCTCTTTACTTTTATGCAATTTACTATTCTTGCATATATTATCCATTTGCTTTTCTCTTTGCTCACTTGAGCACATGTTTATGTTAATGTCATTTGCCTTTTGCTCACTTGAGCACATAATTGTGTATATATTATTATGCTTGTGTTTTGTTTTGATGGTTGAGAACCAAATGCAAAGAAGTGGACTTAGATTCTAGGACTTACCCCATGCAAAGAATGGAGAAATGGACTTAGATCCTAGGACATTCCCTATGCAAAATTGGAGTAAAAGGACCTTAATGATGAATATGGACCAAATCTCTAAACTCACTCTTGTCCATTCTTGATTTACTTCATGGAACTTTTGATGTGTGTGTTCTTGTGCTAGGGGTTCCCATTTGAGCTTAATTGGAGGACCATTGCCATGTTCATCCAAAGTGAAAGGCACAAGATACATTTAGGATCTCTTAAGAGGCTTGTTTGATGATTTCTTATGCTTTGTGTGATTGCTTATTCCAAAGGATGGGAGCTACTTGGATCATCACTATGATCTCAAGAGAGGGACTCCATTGTGGTTTTGATTCTTCATCCCTCATTTTTTGCTTTGCTTAGGACTTTAGCCCTTCTTTTTCTTCTGTCCACTCTAACCCAAGCCAAAACTTTTTGTGCAAACATTTAATATTGTTTTCAAACATTAGAAACCTAAGCCTTAGGCTTTTGATTTTCAAACCTTCTTTTCATAACACATATTTTGAATTGAATCTTTAACTCAACTTTGACCATTTTTGTATATACTTCTAATTGGTAAATATAACCCATTCAAATGTCTTTTGTGGTTCCAATGGCCACTTTCTTAATCAAATTTTCAATAACCTTTAGCTATTAGGTTTGAGTTATCCTTGTGGTAGATGTAATACTCACCTATATCCTTAGTGATGGACAATGAGTCTTCCATGCTTATTATAGGGTTAACCCCTCACTAGCATGTTGAAGCTATCCTCACATGGTGGATTTGTGGTTTTAGGTTGAGTTTTCTCCCTTGGATAACAAAAGACCTCAAGGCTTTTGGACAAATCAATTCACCAACCTGTTTTGAGATTTTTACCCCGAACTACGAGGTTTTGATCCTAATCTTTTTAAGATGGTACGTAGGCAATGGGTTTATCCATCCAAACAAAATGTAAATGAACTTGTATATTCTTTTCTTATCTCTTCAATCATGTTTTCACAAACATATTTTTCACAAAAAAACAACAACAACCTTTACAACAAGTGTAAAAAGGGCTCCCTAGGAGTACCTAGGATGTTTTGGGTGCCTAACACATTCCCATTACATAACCAACCCCCTTACCCAGATCTCTGATTTCTCTTTTACTAGTTTTTGTTAAAACTTTTAGGTTTTTGTTCGCTTTCTAACCATTCCTTTGGATAAATAGAAGTGCGGTGGCGACTTGACTTGTATGATTTACCTTGGATTTAGTCAATATCTCTAATGGTAACGAATACCCCGCTACAGAAAAGTGGCGACTCTGCTGGGAATATATGATACCTAGTGGGTTTCGCCTACTTTTCATATTTGTTGTATTATATTGTTTTGTGACATATTTTTGTGCAATTTGGGATTACTGTATTGTATGTAATGATTGAATTGCTTGAATATTAATTCCTTGTATGCTTGGTGATCTTTGTGAGATGAGTTCTATACCCGGACTCGAGTGCACTTAGGATAGGAGAATGGCGTAGTCTTGTTGTTTTGTGTGGAGTTATTCCTTAGCAAGTTGACTTTCCAGTCCATTCACTGGGTGGAGGTCATGTTGGGATCAATAATGTCACACAAGTAAGTTGTGGTTAGACATTACTCTTTCCAATATAGACCTTAGAAGCCAAGGACCTTAGTTTACCAAGCCCATCTTGGCCTATTCTTAGGATGTAGTGCGGAAGTCGTTCAAGTGTAAGATTTGATACGATCGTTACGCGATACTACACTCATAAGAGTCTCTCTTGAGAATATTTTTGGAATACGAGTAGTCGTTTATCCGATAATATCTGAAAGATGGGATGATGACTATGGGAACCACTTGTAGAACATGTTTGGCAGGTTTAAACCCTAGTACACTCCCTTTGGGTGGTTCTTAACTAAGACTCCATGCTCGTGACTCGCAACAAACCCTTGATTCATGGTTGATTCGTTCATGTATCTTTAATATCAATGGAACTTAGGTGTTGATAAGGTGAAAACCATAATCCACCAAAATGGATGATTGATATTAAGAATGATATGATCCATCCCATGACCTTTGTTTGGTGTGCTTTGGTTGATCCTTGAGTGTGATTGTTGCATTCATGCATTCATGCACCCATTTGCATCCATATCATCAATAATAAAGAAAATTTTCAAGGAACTTAAGGGGTTTATTTGCAAAATTTATAGACATGGAAAGACAGAGAAGGAATACAAAGAAGTACAGTTTCAGACAACCAGACTTGAAAGAGCTAAGGAATTTGACACCCTATGTACTAGATCCCTTGGGTTTCAAGGCTCGTTTTGGAAAGCTTCTTCCTCTTCTGACTACTCAGGTGGACGATGGGTTGATGAGTGTATTGGTGCAGTTTTATGATCCCTTGTTCCGCAGCTTCACATTTCCGGATTTTCAGCTTTTGCCTACACTTGAGGAGTATGCTTATCTCGTGGGTATACCTATTCTAGACTAGTTACCGTTCAGTGGCTTGGAGAGTATTCCTACTTCTCAAGAGATAGCAGTCATGTTACATATAGATGAATCTCTAGTTGGTGCTCATATGACTACCAAAGGTGGAATTCAAGGTCTCCCTTCTGAGTTCCTCATTGCTCAAGCTACTATGTATGGGAAGGCCATGAGTGAGGATGCCTTTGAGGCCATATTTGTACTTCTCATCTATGGTTTAGTGTTATTCCCCAATATCGACAAGTTTGTGGATGTGAACGCTATTAGGATCTTCTCTACTCTTAATCCCGTTCCGACTCTGTTGGGTGACACTTATTTTTCTTTGCATATGAGGAATGCAAAGAGTGGTGGCGCCATAGTGTGTTGTTTGCCTTGGTTGTATAAGTGGTTTATTTCTCACTTACCTCAGACGGTCGCTTTCAAGGAGAACAAAGGATGTCTACGGTGGTCCACGAGACTTATGTCTCTCACTAATGATGATATCTCTTGGTACAACCGCGTGTATGATGGTGTGCAGGTTATCGACTCTTGTGGTGAATTCTCCAATGTACCTCTTCTTGGTACATGTGGTGGGATTAATTACAACCCTGTTTTGGCACGTCGTCAGCTTGGGTTCCCCCTAAAGGATAAACCTAATAACATTCTGTTAGAGGGTGTGTTCTTTCAGGAGGGTAAAGATCCCCAAGGCTTGAAGGGCAGAATGGTCCGCGCTTGGCGCAAGATTCATAGGAAAGGAAGGAAGGAGTTGGGTCCTAAGAATTGTGTTGCTATGGAGCCTTACACTGCTTGGGTTAGGAAGAGAGCGTCTGAGTATCTCATGCCTTACGAGTATCTAAGACCTACACCTTTGGTTATGGCTGAACCTTCAACCCTCCCTAACCAAGGAGTATAGGAGTTGAGAGACGAAGACCAATCACGTGCTTGGATCCGTGAAAGGGAGGAGTTGCTTCAGCAGATCAAGGAGAAGGATGCTTTGATAGAGTTCCTCGAACATCAGATTATTGATGATCCTAATGATGCATGGACTTCTCTACTTCCTCAGTCTTCCAAGTTTTGGAAGAGGAAGTACGACCGACTCGCCAAGGAGAAAGCAGATATGGAGGCAGCCTACGAGAGGGAGGTGAAGAGGCTTCGGGCATCCTATCTTCCGGTGTCCCGAGCTTTGGATGATTGTTTTTGGGGATCCATAGGATGACTATTTTCCTTTTCTCTTATATATGATTGACAATGTCGTACTTCTTTTCCCCGATATTATTTGATGAGATATTTCCATATGTGATAAATGTTTAATATTTCCAAAATTTGCAAATAGAACCCTAAAGTTCCTTTGAAAATAAAAGAAAAAATCATATGCACAAGCATTGCATGCATCATATGCATAAGCAGGTTTTGTTCCCGACTCTTTGTCCTGTGGTCTAACTCTGTGTTCTTCATTTATTTTGAAGACAAGCTGACTCACCAGTACTACACCAGAGCCAACATTTCAAGATTAATGGATCATCTGGAACAAGAGAACCGCGAGCTGAAAGAGGAAGTGGCAACATTAAGTGCCTTGATGGAATCATTCATGGCTGCCCAGAGCCAATGTTCACCAACACGTTCAACTCCTCCCTAGAGGACAGTTATATCTGGGATTGTCTCCTCGATTGTGCATGCAGCCAGTGCACACTTTTCTCTAATGTCCATGCCATCCGGGTTCCCGTGGGGGATGCCTCCCAATTTCATGCCCGAGGGTCCCGCTCCCACCTTTGCTTCTATGCCGACATCTAGCCCGGTCCTTGTTGTTCCTCCTCCTGTCATGCATACTATACCCAGGGTAGACGACACCATCTATCATTCTGAGCCATCTGAGGGCCCAGATGTCTATGAGAAGATGGATGTTATGAATGATCAATTTCTTGAGCTTCGCAAGGAATTGAAAACTCTCAGAGGAAAGGATCTTTTCGGCAAGTCTGCTGCCAAACTCTGCTTGGTCCCTAATGTGAAGATTCCTGTGAAATTCAAGGTCCCTGACTTTGAAAAGTACAAGGGAAATACCTGCCCTCTCAGCCACCTGGTCATGTATGCCAGGAAGATGTCGACTCAGACCGACAATGACCAATTTCTCATCCACTACTTTCAGGACAGTTTGTCCGGTGCTGCTTTGCGTTGGTACATGGGTTTAGACTGTGCGAACATCCGATCCTTCAACGATCTTGGTGAGGCCTTCGTCAAGCAGTAGAAGTACAATGTGGATATGGCTCCCGATAGGGATCAATTGAGGGCCATGTCCTAGAAGTACAAGGAAACATTCAAGGAATATGCCCAAAGGTGGCGAGAGTTAGCAGCACAGATCGTGCCTCCGCTAGAAGAGAAAGAGATGACTAAGATCTTTTTGAAGACCTTAAGTTCTTTTAATTATGAGCGGATGAACGCTAGCGCTCCTTCTGACTTCATCGAGATCGTGAATATGGGGATGCGTCTAGAAGAAGGGGTTAGAGAAGGACGTCTGACCAAAGAAGAAGGCTCTTCTGCCAAACGTTATGGGGCGTTTGCGAAGAAGAAAGATGGCGAGGCACATGTTGTGACCTCCCATGTGAAACCAAGAAGACCCTCTATGAGGAGGAAGACCGTGCGTCCCGCCGGTAACCAGCACCGGGTGGCTCATATAGCACCTGTCTTTAGAGATAATCAACAGTACCAGCAACATCACAACAATCAGCAACCACATCCGCAATATCAACAATAACAACACCGTCCGCAACATCAGGCCTACCAGCCTCGAAACAGTAATCAAACCAGCACGAGTTACGAAAGGAAAAGGGTCACCTTCGATCCTATTCCAATGACGTATGCAGAGTTATATCCCTCTTTGATAGAGAGGAAGTTGATTACTCCGAGAGACCCACCGGCTATACCTGCTAACCCCCAGTGGTGGTATAAGCTTGAATTACACTGTGTTTACCATTCCGGTACTCCCGACCACGACGTGGAGAATTGTTACCCTTTGAAGACCAAGGTTCAAGACCTTGTGAGGTGTGGCATTCTGTGTTTCGAGGACGTAGGTCCTAATGTGAAGAAGAACCCTTTGCCCGAGCATGGAAAATCTGTCAACATGGTCCAGGGCTGTCCTGGAAAATACAAAGTCAAATAAGTCAGTCATATTCGACAATCGCTGGTCGAGATGCATCGTTTGCTATGTGATTATAGTCATTATGAGCATGACCACGATAGATGCCGAGTTTGTTCTGTCAATCAAAGAGGTTGTCGCCAGGTGCGCAAAGATGTTCAGGAAATGCTGGATGAAGGAGTTATTGAGATCCTTCAAAACAGAAATGTTGACGAAGATGCTGACGAGGTTAACGTAATTTCTCCAGTATTCCGGATCCCCGAGCCTGTTATCGTCAAGTATGATTGTAGCAAGCAGAAGGTTTCTCCTACATTAATCATCAGGCCAGCTGGCCCAATACCATACTCTTCTGAGAAAGCGGTTCCCTATCGCTACAATGTTGTCGTAGTAGAAAATGGAAAAGAGGTGTCCTTGCCATCCTCCTCTGTTGTTAACATTGCGAATGTTAGTGGTTTGACCCGCAGTGGTCGTGCATTTTCAGCACCCTCAAAGCCCTAAGCTAATGCTGATTCTGTTGAACGCCTGATTGGGAATGTTGTGAGCACACCGAATCCGACACCTGTTGTTAAGCCCTCCTCTATATTGAAAACTCCTACTTCTGTCGGCCCAAGTGGCAATGAGAAAGAAGATTGCGATGAGATGCTGAGGCTCATCAAAAGGAGCGAGTACAATGTTGTAGACCAACTTCTACAAATGCCATCCAAAATATCGGTGTTATCATTGCTTTTGAATTCAGAACCACACCGAGAGGCTCTGCAGAAGGTTTTGGATGTGGCATATGTAGAACATGATGTCACGATAGAACAATTCAATAGCATTGTTGCAAATATTACTGCTTGTAACAACTTGAGTTTCTGTGACTCTGATCTACCCGATGAGGGAAGAGACCATAACTTGGCATTACATATATCTATGGGTTTCAAAGACGACGCCATGTCCAATGTGCTGGTGGACACTAGGTCATCATTAAACGTATTGCCAAAATCCACTCTCTCGAAACTGTCATATCCAGGGCCTCCCATGAGGCAGAGTGGAGTAGTTGTGAAGGCTTTCGATGGGTCTCGCAAAATGGTGATTGGGGAGGTTGATCTCCCAATCAAAATTGGACCAAGTGATTTCCAAATTACCTTCCAGGTTATGGACATCCACCCATCGTATAGCTGTCTCCTAGGCAGACCATGGATTCACGAGGCAGGTGCCGTGACATCCACCCTACACCAGAAACTAAAATTTGTGAAGAACAAGAAGTTGGTGGTGGTAGGGGGAGAAAAGGCCCTCCTGGTTAGCCATTTGTCTTCCTTCTCTTATATAAATGTTGAGGATGAAGTTGGAACTCCTTTCCGATCTTTAACTATTGCTGAGCCTATTGAGAAGAGAACTCCTTCATTTGCTTCCTACAAAGATGCAAAGTTGGCCATTGAGCGTGGTGCAACCGCTGGTTTAGGAAAAATGATTGAGCTAGAAGACAACAAGTCTCGGGCAGGCATCGGTTACTCTTCTGGGGTTTCTAATTTGCAAGGTATTTTCAAGAGTGGAGGTTTCATCCACACTGGTCAAGATGAGGAGGCTGCTGCCATTTTGGAAGAGGATGTAGAGGATTCTGGCAACTTCGTCATCCCTGGTGGGGTCTGCAACAATTGGGTCGCTGTGGATATTCCAACAGTTATCCATAAGTCAAAGTAATGTTCATTGTGTTCAAAAACCCTCCACCCATGCCAAAAGGAGGAGTGATGACATTGTTGGCGCATAAATACAATGATATTTTCATTCAATAAATTCATGTTAAATGTCTGTTTTTCCAATTATTTTCCCGTTTCACTTTTTGCATGAAATTGGTGATCACATAAAACCCTAAAAAAATAGAATAAAATCAATCTTTTCATCTGCATAATGATTTGCCTTGTTTGAATTCTAAAGCTTTCATATCCAAAATCATTATGCAGGTTGATTTCTAGACCCATTGAACATAATGACCCAACACCATCTCCCAACATTGAATTCCCTGTATTTGAAGCAGAAGAAGATGGTGTTGAAGAGATTCCTGATGAGATTACCCGTCTACTTGAGCATGAAGAGAAGATCATTCAGCCGCATCTTGAGAATCTGGAAACAATCAACTTGGGGTCTGAAGATTGTGTGCGAGAAGTGAAGATTGGGGTACTCCTGGAAGAATCTATTAAGAAGGGGTTGATTGATTTGCTACGAGAATATGTTGATGTCTTCGCTTGGTCATATGAAGACATGCCTGGTCTAGATACTGATATTGTGCAACATTTCCTACCTTTGAAGCCTGAGTGCGTGCCTGTGAAGCAGAAGCTCAGAAGAACTCATCCTGATATGGCAATGAAGATTAAAGAGGAAGTTCAGAAGCAAATTGATGCGGGGTTTCTGGTGACTTCTACGTATCCTCAATGGGTGGCCAATATTGTGCCCGTGCCTAAGAAAGACGGAAAAGTCCGGATGTGTGTGGACTATAGAGACTTGAATAAAGCTAGTCCGAAAGATGATTTCCCTTTACCACATATTGATATATTGGAAGATAATACAGCTAAATTCAACGTCTTTTCATTTATGGACGGATTTTCCGGATATAATCAGATCAAGATGGCACCCGAGGATATGGAGAAGACAACATTCATCACACCTTAGGGAACATTCTGTTATCGAGTGATGCCCTTCGGTTTGAAGAACTCCGGAGCCACGTATCAACGAGCTATGGCCATCTTGTTTCATTATATGATACACAAGGAGATCGAGGTATATGTTGATGATATGATTGCAAAGTCAAGAACGAAAGTTGAACATGTAGAGCACTTGTTGAAGCTTTTTCAGTGTTTGAGGAAGTACAAGCTTCATCTGAATCCCAACAAGTGTACATTTGGAGTCCGTTCCGACAAGTTATTGGGCTTTATCGTCAGTGAAAGAGGTATTGAGGTTGATCCTGTAAAGGTCAAAGCAATACAAGAGATGCCTGCACCCAAAACTGAGAAGCAAGTTCGAGGTTTTCTTGGCCGCTTGAATCATATTTCCAAATTCATATCCCACATGACTGCCACATGTGCGCCGATATTCAAGTTCCTCCGGAAAGATCAGTCCCATGATTGGACTGAGGATTGCTAGAAAGCTTTCGATAGCATTAAAGAGTATCTGTCTGAGCCCCCGATTTTGTCTCCGCCCGTGGAAGGAAGACCTTTGATTATGTATCTGACTGTTCTTGAAGACTCAATGGGTTGTATCCTTGGTCAGCAAGATGAATCAGGGAAGAAAGAATATGATAATTACTACCTGAGTAAGAAGTTCACTGATTGTGAGTCTCGATACTCGATGCTTGAGAAGACATGCTGTGCTTTGGCTTGGGCTGCTAAGCGCTTACGCCAGTATATGATAAATCATACGACCTGGTTGATATCCAGAATGGATCTAATCAAGTATATCTTCGAGAAGCCTGCATTAACAGGGAGGATTGCCTGTTGGCAGATGTTGTTATCTGAGTATGATATTAAGTATCGAGCTCAAAAGGCTATTAAGGGTAATATCTTGGTTGACCACTTGGCACATCAGCCGATCGAGGATTATCAATCAGTTCAGTATGATTTTCCGGATGAGGAGATTCTGAATTTGAAAATGAAAGATTGTAATGAGCCTACACTCGATGAAGGGCCAGGGCCTGGTTCCAAATGGAGTATGGTATTCGATGGCGCTGTAAATCAGTATGGAAATGGTATTAGGGCAGTGATTATTACTCCTCAGGGCACACATATTCCTTTTACATCAAGGCTAACTTTCAAATGCACGAATAATATGGCTGAGTATGAGGCCTGTATTATGGGATTGGAGGAATGCATTGATCTAAGGATCAAGCATCTTGATGTATATGGTGATTCGGCCCTCGTTGTTAATCAAATTAAGGGTGAAGGGGAAACGAATCAGCCTGGTCTCATTCCATATAGGGATTATGCGAGGAGGATTTCAACATTCTTTACTAAGGTTGACTTCCATCATATTGCTCGAGATGAGAATCAGATGGCAGACGCTCTTGCTACACTTGCTTCGGAATGAGGTCACCAATATCACTATGATGTGCTTGGATAGACCAGCTCATGTGTTTGCAGTAGAAGAGGTGGAAGATGATAAGCCATCGTATTATGACATCAAGTGCGTCCTTCAGAACCAGGTTTACCCGCCTGGGGCATCTGTGAAAGATAGGAAGACTTTGAGGAGACTATCAGGAAGTTTCTACCTCAATGGCAATGTGCTTTATAAGAGAAATTTTGATATGGTGCTGCTCAGATGCGTGGATAGACACAAAGCAGACTTGTTGATGACTGAGGTCCACGAGGGTTCATTTGGTACTCATTCCAATGGACATGCCATGGCTAGAAAGATGTTGAGAGCAGGCTACTATTGGCTGTCAATGGAGTCTGACTACTGCAAATATGTGAAGAAATGCCATAAGTGTCAGATTTATGCGGATAAGATTCATATTCCCCCGACACTTCTGAATGTGATTTCATCACCATGGCCTTTCTCCATGTGGGGAATTGACATGATTGGCCTGATAGAGCCGAAATCATCTAATGGACACAAATATTTTCTCGTAGCAATTGATTACTTTACCAAGTGGGTTGAAGCGGCATCATATGCAAATGTAACCAGGCAGCTGGTCGTGAAGTTTATTAAGAATCAACCCATATGCCGTTATGGTGTGCCAGATAAGATCATTACTGATAATGGATCTAACTTGAACAACAAAATGATGAAAGAACTGTGTAGTGAGTTCAAGATTGCACACCATAATTCTACTCCTTACAGACCCAAGATGAATGGGGCTGTTGAAGCTGCTAATAAGAATATCAAGAAAATTATCCAGAAAATGGTTGTCACGTATAAGGATTGGCATGAGATGCTTCCATTTGCTTTACACGGATATGGTACTTTTGTTCGCAGTTCAACAGGGGAACCCCTTTCTCCCTTGTTTATGGCATGGAGATTGTACTCCTAGTAGAGGTGGAGATCCCATCAATGAGAGTCTTGATGGAAGCCAAGTTGACTGATGCTGAATGGGTTCAGAGTCGTTATGATCAACTGAATTTGATCGAAGAGAAGAGGTTAACGGCCATGTGCCATGGACAATTATATCAACAAAGGATGAAGAAAGCTTTTGATAAGAAGGTCAAACCTCGTGTGTTCCGAGAAGGTGAACTGGTGCTCAAGAAAGTCTTGTCTTTCGCGCCCGATTCCAGGGGCAAGTGGACTCCAAACTACGAAGGTCCATATGTTGTTAAGAGAGCCTTTTCAGGCGGTGCTTTGATACTTACAACTATGGATGGGGAGGATTTCACTCGTCCTATGAATTCAGATGAAGTCAAGAAATACTTCGCCTAAAAATAAAAACAGAATAGCTCGCTAAGTTGAAAACCCGAAAGGGCGGCTTAGGCAAAAATGAGCGTCTCGGTGGATTGAAAACCCGAAAGGGCGATCCAGGCAAAAGTTAGAGACATGAAAAATGAATATAGGCATCCCGCCAGATTGAGTACCTCATCCTGGGGCAATCTAGGCAAAAATTAGGGATTTGGCAAGCAATTGCATCCTGACAAGGCTTTGTTCTACAACTGTCAACCGTCATAGATTCTCGCCCATTCGTCATCAACCGAAGCTTTGAATACATCGAATTCAGAATTGGTGGAGAAATGGTCATTATGTTCAATGTAGCCCTTTTCCAATATATATCACCAATTTCAAATCTGTAAAGATCTATGGAGTCTTGCCATTTGCAGACTACCATTCCATCAAATAAATTTGAGCCTTTTATCCAATTATTTGCACTCTTATTTGTTTTTATTCGACAAATGTTTTGCATGTTTCAATTGAGAAAATATCATTGTTTTGAAGAAACAATTTTTTCATAACTTGTTTTTAAACAAAGTGAAAATTCACAAATGACGAAAGGATACTTAGGAGATCCTCAGTGCTCTCCCAAGGATATATGATCCCCAACAGGGTAAGGCTTTTGTTCTTATTCCTGGCATGACTGTATCTTCTTCCTCCGGAGCCTTTTGTGGCTTTCCTACTGGTTGAAGTGTTTGATGAGTCTTCCCTTCAGCAGAGTAGCGATCTTTCCTCCTTAGCAAATATGATCTCTTTGGTGAGTACGGTACTTGGTGTTTAATCCCCAGAATCCCTTTATCCCTCGGATAGATTCCCCAGTAGAGTTGCTTATGTGGTGGATTTTATCTTTGATAACTCCTGCCCCAGCTGGAATGACTGATGTTCATCCCCCTGCAGAGGTTTTCGCTTCCCAGTAACAGTTACCCTCAGTGGACCTGCCTTTCTCTCTCTTGAGATGTAGTACCGGCTGTTTGAGTGCTTATTCCTTGGAGCTGTTTGTGTTAGAAATGTTTGTTTGTCAGCATTTATCATACATAAACCACGCATGTATGCATATAATTTTCAAACATTCGGATATTCATATTGCATTCTTTGCCATATATCTTTGTTTGTTATTCCCTGCTAGTTGGTAATACATTTCCCAAGCAGATGCCGGAGTCTGATCCCTCAATATAGAGTCAGCCCATTAAGCAGAAAGTGTTTATCTATCCTTCCGCATTCCCTACTGAGTTATATCCTCGTGGACGACGGTTGTTTTTTGCTTCCTCCCAACACATATATTGGGATAGGTTTCCCTATTGAGTTATATCCTCATTAGGACGAGTCTTGATTCAGTTTTCCTCTTTGGTTTGATCCTAGATTGGCCTCTAATGACTGTTTCCTGTTTCCCCTTGGTATAAATGAATAATTGCTCAGTAATTAGTAATCATTCATCTTATCCACGACGGAGTCTGTGGTTTTCTACCCAGTATCCGGTAGATGTAATCCCCTCCTTGACGGTTATCATTATCCAATATTCGGTGTTGTTATTCCCTCTTTCTCTTGGATAATTTCTCAGATTAGGCAGTTTATCCTCAGCAAGTCATCTTTCATGTACCGGTTGACGGTAATGTTTGTTGCTCCCCTTGAATGGTCATCATTATATACCTAGTTTCGGTATCCCGATGCCCTTCTCTCTCGGTCGATCTATCCTTTATTAACCCAGTAACCGGTTGTGGATAATCTTCCATGCGAGTGTATTATCTATGTTCTGACGGTAATAGATAATATATCTCATGCACTCTTTGGTCGAAGCCTTTTGTTCTTCCCCAGTTGAGTAAGATTCGTATCCCTGTTTTGGAATCGAATGTCCATCCCATAATCGAGTTTGCTTTTTGCCCTCTTTTTGGATGATGAGTGTTTTGGGAATATTCCCCAATTCACGTTTTGGTTGGTCACCTATTATATACCCAATAACCAGCATCCCTGGTGTTCCCTCCTTCTGCTCTCCCTATTATGACTTTTGGTCCCCTGTGGAGTCAGAATTCCCTGAGTTGAAATATACCTTTTAGGTCTTCCTCATATGATTTGGTTGATTGATATCTCTCACCCTTATACCTGTCTTAGATATTCATTCTTCCCGAGCATGTTGTTCTCTCACCCTTATACCGGTGTTCAGACCACACGTCTCTTCGATCTTATTACCCAGTAATTGGTAATACCTCACCCCGTTGCTCCTTCCAGAAGATTTCTGTTGGGATCTTCCTCAGATGAGTCCTTAATGGACATCCCCACCTGAGTCCGGATTTTTTATCCGAAGTATCCGTCGCGGATAATTTTTGGATGTATTGGCATATTCCCCAATACATGCATCTTCGAGTCAGCTCGAGTCCTTCCATTGATTTATTTCATGGATTCTCTCCGTGTCTCTCAGCAATTCTCAAGTCGTGACCTGCTCACGCATTTTCACCCTTTACTCCCCCAGAATCTCTGTCTCCCTAGTGAGTGTATTACTCCTTTGGATTTTTAGTTTCTCCGGATTTCTTTTTCTTTTGTGGACGCATATCCCCGCAGAGTATAACTATTTGCATGCATACATCTGCATCATGAGGTCTCTTAGGGACCAAAATTCGTCTCTTTGTCATTATTTAAGCCCATTCTACCCCGTCGAGACGAAGATTTTAACCTTCACTTCTTCGGCTAGAATGACCTTAAATAGGAACATGGATCATGATGAATTCTGAGGTTGAAATTTGAGAAATCAAACATATTTGAAAATTTTCTAAGTACTAAGTGAAATGACCACTTCTTCCACCTTGAATAATTGTTGCTATGAGCTTCAAATAGAAAACGTTTCTGTATCAAAGTTGTATCTCTTTCATCTCTATTAAATTTGGTCACATATTGGACCTCATTTGGATTTGGCATGAGAGAGTTATGCATTTTAGAAGATGAGGAAAATTGCTTGTTCAATGGTAATGGCCCAAAATGACATATAATATTTCCTCTTGGAACATGCCCTTTCAAGTTCAATTTCACATTTATTAAAGAATAAAAGTTTGAGAGGACATCTTTAAATTGATCATGGAACTATGATGGCCTTCATATCATAAAAATTGAGCAAGTTATGGTCCTTGTAAGTTGACCTTCTAACTAGAGCTCAGACAACATGACCTATAATCTTTCACCATAAACAATGACTTTACAAGAAAAACTAGCTCTTGATGTCAACATGAAAAATTTTTTGAGTGTCATAAGGATTAACGTTTCTCTTGGAATCATTTTCATATGACAAAAAGTGTAGGAGATAAGGTCTAGGGAACCCCAGTTTTGACGAGTTGACTTTCTCTAGTCAACATCTTTGATCCAACTTGCAAACTTGAAGTTCTTTTGATCTTTTGGACTCATGGAGGATAATATATGAATAATATGATGTGAAACGAAGTATCCCTTGATATATTTTATCAATTGTTTAAGAAACTTACTGAGGAAGTCACACACGATACCCAGATGAATTACGGTTTCGAAGGCAAACAAGCTTCAAACTCTTGATGATTTCTTGATCCAAATGATAAATGAAGAAAATGGGGATACATATACGATGTTTAGAACCAATGTGAACCATCTCTTGACTGACCTCCTTGCAGTGAGGGTGTCAAGCCCTAGTTGTGAGCTTGATGAGGCATTGGTGGATGCACACACGACCTACAAAAGAAACAAAGCTATACATAGACATATTTTTGGTATTTCGGTTAGTAGACAAAGAAACAAAAACGTATGATAAAATCAAATGTGCTTGGTGATCTCACCCAATACAAACCCAATGATTGATGGGTTAAAGGGATGCCAAGTATGTAATCCCAAAGCTAATGCAAATGATGAGATAGCATGAGGGATCTTAGGGTCTAAATTCGGGTCTTACAGCTTCCCCTATTTAAGGACATTCTAGTTGAGGATGTGAAGATTAAAATCTTCGTATTAACTCAGTAAAATGGACTTAAATAACAACATCTAGAAACAAATTTTGCTCCCTAAGAGACCTCATGATGCATATGATATTTATGTAAAAATACTCTTTGTGAGGAATATATTGCCACAAAGGAAAAGACTCCGGAGACACTGAAAGTCCACATGAGCATAATGCATTCCATATGGAAAACTCATAGGGGAGACAAAGACTCAAGGGATTAAAGCTATGCATAGGCAAGGCTACGACCTGATAACTACTAGACACATGAGGGGTTTTCCACGAAAATAAATCAATGGAAGGACTCGGCTTAGGGAAGGTTATCTGCAGGGGATGGAGACTCCACTGAGGAAATACACGCCCAAAATCAACTCGTGAAGAACAAACTTCCATGTAGGAGTAAAAAGAGACGTATTATCTACTACCGATTACTGGGTAAGAAGATAATACACTCGGACAGAGGGACATCCGTTACCAGTTAGGGTAAACATATCAAGGATAACTCGCTGAGGAAAAAGAGGTGTATTCATTACCGGCTATTGGGTAAGAATAACCTACTGGGGAGATAAGATCAAATAGGATTTGCATCTACTGGTTATTATGCAGAAGACCACAAAAATAGAGAGAATTCGTCACCGGTTAGAGTGAACATATCGAGTACTCAAAGGAAGAATATTCATCACCGGTTAGGATGAACATATCAAGGATAGACCACCTGAGGAAATAGGAAGAATATACATTACCTATTCGGGTAAACATATCAAGGATAGACTGTCAGGGAGAAATAGGAATTACAACTACCGGTTACTGGGTAGAAGATCAAAGTTGGAGAATATCCGTCATCGGTTAGGATGAACATATCAAGGATAGACTCAGCAGAGGAAATAGGATTACAACTATGGGTTACTGGGAAGAAGACCATAAAAATAGAGAGAATTCGTCACTGGTTAGAGTGAACATATCAAGGATCAACTCTGAGGGGAAAAGTAGGATTTTTATCTACCATTTACTGGGTAGAAGACCGCAAAGAGGAGAAAATTCGTCACCGGTTAAAGTGGACATATCAAGGATGAACTCTTTGGGGAATAAAAGTAGGGATTACAATTACCTATTTACTAGGTAGAAAACCAAAAAGGAAGAATATCCGTCACCGATTAGGATGAACATATCAAGGATAGACTTACCGAGGGAACATGAAAATGAATCCACTAGGGAAAACAAAGAAAGTAGATTACATTTTACCGGGTATTTGGCAAAAGTAATGTACTCAACATATAGAAGAATATTACCAGTTACTGGGTAATAGACTCTTGGAGACTATGAGATCTATCTAGGTAAGAACTAGAAATTAACGGTCAATCAAAGAGTCAACCCAATATGGATATAACTCACGGGGAGTGGTTCCATCCAAATAATAAACTAGGGAGGAAACTGAAGTAATCATCATCCAAGAGGAAATAACTCAGTGGGGAATGATAAAGGATAAACTCTTTCTGCTTAAGGGACTGACACTCTACAATTGAAGGAGGACAGACACACTGAATCTGCATGGGAAAACAATATCACCAAAGCAGGGGACAAGAAGAAAAATTAATGCGATAAGATGCACAATGAAATATCTGATGTTGTGCTTTATGCATGAATATGCATGTATATGATTATGATTATGCTGACAAAACAGCGTGAATGATACAAATAACAAAGATTTGAATCATCACTACAACACTCGACCAATCTCAACAAGATGGAAACACAAACTAGAGAAAATGATAGGGATGAAAATAAATCATCTACCTCTGAATAAATCCACTATGGTTGGGGAAATACATGGAGAACATGCTTCCAATCAATCATGGCAAACTCCGCAGGGAGAGAGCACTACTCAAGGATAATCAACCAAACATGTCGAGGATAGGGAAGGATCTGCTGAGGATCCAAAAAAATCAACACTGCGGGGAATTTTAAGTCAACACCATGTCAAATGGGAGACAACATTGTAGGGGACGGAATCAAATACTACTGATAATCAAACACTACCGGAAAAGATGGAACTTCTATTAAAAGATGAACTTCGTCGAGGAATATAAGAGATAAAACTATGAATGGGGAATCGAGCAAATGCTTGGGATGTTCTGACTTGTTGGAACAAACCAAAGACCATCGAATTTCTCAATAATCATCAAATTATTCTTACGAAATAAACCAATTGGAAGGCAAAGATAACCGGATCTGAATCACACATGGGGGAAACTGTCGTGGTTATGCAACACAAACAAATGCAAATGGGGATCTGGAAACCAAATAAAGGTTCCGGATATCCAAGGTCCAATTATTCAAAACATGAGTACCTCAGCTGGGGAATATGAATTTGCAAAACGTACCAATCATAAGCTCAGTCGGAGATGAGACACACCAACTCTACTGCGGGTGAGAAATTACTCGGGGGGAAACTCATCGACCAAGCTGGGGATAAATGACGTACTGTTGGGGAGGAAAATAGATACCAAACCAACTGCTTGGGGAAGACAACAACGCTTCACACTTCAAGACTTACGTGTTCTTAGATTGTTATTGACATTCCTTGGTGTAATGATTATTCATAAAGTGACTGCTTTTATTATTTTAAGAAAAATAATTATTCATTAATTTATTTCAAAATTATCATCATAAAAATTCAATTTTATTTAACCGAAGTAAATAAGAATAGAAGTAATTGGATAAAAAGCTCAACTTTATTTATTAGAATGGTAGTTCCCGAATGGCGGGACCCCATGGATCTTTACAAAGTTTGAGAATGGTAATTTACATGGAAAAAGGATACATTGAATACAATGATCACTACTCTCCCTACCAACTTTGAAGTCCGTTATGCTCTTGTCTTTGGTTGAGAATGATGATTCAAAACTAAATGATTGCTCAAAACTGCTTCATAGATCAAGACCAGCCGAATGTAGTTACTTGCCATAATCCCTAATTTTCGCCTAGATTTCCCCAAGGTGAGAGACTCAATCTACTGGGATAAATTTCCTGTTTTATGTCTCTAACTTTTTCCTAGATCGCCCTTTTGGGTTTTCAATCCATCGAGACGCTCATTTTTGTCTAAGCCGCCATTTCGGGTTTTCAACTTAGCGAGTAGTTCTTTTCTTTTTTAGGCAAAGTATTTCTTGACTGCATCGGTCTTCACAGGACGAGTGAACTTTTCACTATCCATAGTTGTAAGAATCAAAGCACCACCAGAAAAGGCTCTCTTTAAAACATATGAGCCTTAATAATTAGGAGTCCACTTTCCCTTAGAATCAGGTTTGAAAGATACAATCTTATTGATCACGAGGTCACCTTCTATGAAGACACGCGGCTTCACCTTCTTATCAAATGCTTTCTTCATTCTCTTCTAATACAACTAACCATGACACATGGCAGTTAATCTCTTCTCTTCAATCAAATTCAGCTGGTCATATCTGGTATGACACCATTCAACTTCAGTCAACTTGGCTTCCATCAAGACACACAATGATGGGATCTCAACCTCCACGGGGAGCACAACTTCCATGCCATAAACGAGAGAGTAAGGGGTTACCCCTGTTGAAATGCAGATGGATGTATGGTACCCATGCAAAGAAAATGAGAGCATCTCATGTCAATCTTTGTACGTCACAACTATCTTCTGAATAATCTTCTCAATATTCTTATTTGCAGCTTCGACAACCCCATTCATCTTAGGTCTGTAGGGAGAAGAACTATGATGTGCAATCTTGAAGTCTTTGCAAAGAGCTTCCACCATATTATTGTTCAAGTTTGATCCATTATCAGTAATGATCTTACATGCAACACCATAACGTCATATAATATGATTCTTGATAAACCTTCTAACAACTTTCTTGGTTACATTCGCATACGATGCCACTTCAACCCACTTTGTGAATTAGTCAATAGTCACCAGAATGAAAAGATGTTTGTTTGATGCTTTGGGATCAATCATGCCAATCATATCAATTCCCAACATGGATAAGGGCCATGGAGAGGAAATGACATTTAATAGTGTCAGAGGAACATGGATTTTATTTTCATAAATTTGAAACTTGTGGCACATCATCAAAACCTTGCAACAGTCAGATTCCATTGTCAGCCAATAGTAACCTGCTCTCAACATCTTCATTACCATAACATGTCCATTGGAATGAGTACCAAAGGAACCTTCATGGACTTCAGTCACCAATAAGTCTGCTTTGTATCTATCCATGAATCTGAGCAAAACCATATCGAAGTTTCTCTTGTAAAGCACATCACCATTCAGGTAGAAGTTGCCAGCTAATCTTCTCAATGTCTTCTTATCTTTCAAAGATGCCCCTGACGGGTAAATCCGACATTGGAGGAAAGGTTTGACATCATAATACCATGGCTTTTCATCTTTGACTTCTTCAATAGCAAATACATGAGCTAGCCTATCAAGATGCATCATAGTCAAATTAGGAACTTCATTCCGAAAATTTACCACAATCATGGAAGCCAATGTTGCAAGAGCATTTGCCATCCGATTTTCATCTCGAGGGATATGATGAAACTCAACCTTTGCAAAGAAAGTTAAAATCCTCCTCGCACAATCTCTGTATGGTATCAACCCGGGTTGATTCGTCTCCCATTCACCTTTGATTTGATTCACAACCAAACTTCAATCTCCATAGACGTTAAGATATTTAATTTGGAGATCAATGGCCTCTTCAAGCACCATAATGCAAGCTTCATACTCAGCTATATTGTTTGTACACTTGAAGGTTAATCTAGCTGTAAACAGAAAATGAGTGCCATGAGGAGTAATAATCACTGCCTCAATGCCATTACCATATGAATTAACAGCTCCATCAAATACCATGCCCCAATGGGAACTAGGTTCTAGCCCTTCTTCAAGCAATGGTTCATCAAAATCTTTCATTATCAAGCACAAAATCTCTTCATCGGGAAAATCATATTGCACTGACTGATAATCTTCAATAAGTTGGTGAGCCAAGCGGTTAGCCAAGACACTACCTTTAATTGCTTTTAGAGATCTGTATTCAATATCATACTCAGATAACAACATCTGCCAACGACAGGAAATCCCCCTAATTAAAGCAGGCTTCTCAAAAATGTAGTTGACTGGATCCATTTTGGATATCAACCAAGTAGTATGATTCAACATATAGTGGCGCAGACGCTTAGTAGCCCAAGCCAATGGCAACATGTCTTCTCAAGCATAAAATATCGAGTCTCATAGTCGGGGAATTTCTTATTGAGGTAGTAAATTGCATATTCTTTATTTCATGTTTCATCCTGCTGACCAAGAACACATCTCATACTCTCTTCAAGCACAATCAAATATATGATCAATGGTCTTCCTTCAATAGGCGGAGACTGAATCGAAGGCTCGAGGAGATATTCCTTGATACTGTTAAAGCTTTATGGAAATCTTGGGTTCAATGACAAGACTGATCTTTCTGAAGAAGCTTGATTATAGGCGAACATGTGGCAGTCATATGCGATATAAATCTTGAGATATAGTTCAAGCGGTCGAGAAAACCTCTGACTTGCTTCTTAGTTTTGGGCTCAGGCATCTCTTGTATTGCTTTGAAATTGGCAGGATTAACTTCAATACCCTTCTCGCTGACAATAAAGCCCACCAACTTAACAAAAAGAACACCAAAAGTACACTTATTGGGATTCAAGCGAAGTTTATACTTCCTTAAATGCTGGAATAACTTCAAAAAATGCTCAACATGCTCTTCATCATCACTAGATTTGGTAATCATATCATCGACATAAACCTCAATCTCTTTATGCATCATATCAGGAAAAAGAGTGGTCAAAGGTCTCTATTACGTTGCACCAGCATTCTTTAAACCGAAAGACAACACTTTATAACAGAATGTTCCCTAGGGTGTAACGAATGTAGTTTTCTCCATATCTTCAGGTTCCATCTTAATCTGATTAACCGAAAAACCCGTCCGTAAACGAAAAGACATTGAATTTAGTTGTATTATCTACCAACATATCAATGTGTGGCAGAGGAGAATCATCTTTCAGACTAACTTTATTCAAATCTCTGTAATCAACACACATGCAGACTTTTCCATATTTATTAGGAACAAGCACAATATTTTCCACCCATTGCGGGTATTTGGAGGTAACAAGAAAACCAGCATTAATTTGCTTTTGCACTTCCCCTTTAATCTTCACTTCCATATCAGGGTGAGTCCTTCTCAATTTTTGCTTGACCGACAGGCATTCTGGCTTCAAAGGTAATCTATGTTCCCCAATCTCAGAATCAAAACCAGACATATCTTGATAGGACCAAGAAAACACATCAGAATAATCTCGAAGAAGATAAATCAACCCCTTCTTAGCTTCTGGACACAGTTGAGACCCAATCTTGACTTCCTTCACATTTTCCTTAGAACCCAAGTTGACTAATTCAATTTGCTCTTCAAACGGTTGAATGGCTTTTCCTCTTACTCAAGTAAACAGGATAACTCATTAGATACTTCTTCATCACCAATCTCTTCCTCAGCTTCAAAGTTTGGAGAGGGAGTAGGATCATTGTATTCAATGGGTTTGAGAACCAACCTGCATAATGATTTGATATTATGATTTTAGAGAAGTGGAGTGCAAAAAAATATTATGCATATGGAAAGTTCATTATTTGTTTTATGTTCTTTTGTGATTACCATTTTCGGAAAAATAAAAAATAAATAATAAAACATCATTGATGTGGATGAATAAAATTGTATTTCATTGATGATAATAAAGAAAATGCCCAACAATGTTCACTTCTCCCTTAGGCATGGGAGAAGGATTTTTCTTTAAAAAAATTAAAAAAATTACTTAGAACGATGAATGATAGTATGAACATCAACATCAACTCAATCATTGCAAGTCTGGCCATACGTTACAAAGTTGGCGCAAGCTTCGTCTTTATCACTCTTGTCTTCAATAATTGCAGCTGAGTGTTGATCATTCTCATGAATGAACCCTCCACTGTAGAAAATTGGTTGCATACCCTTGACATTAGCATTGAATGGACCTGGTGAAATCTGAGTCCTGCCTTGTTCTTGTTCTTAGCGACTTCTACAACACGGCCCCACTTATGAATGATGCCAACCTGAATAGCCTCATGTGCATCCTTTAAATAAGACATGGGTGCCCCAGCTTTCTTTAATTCATCAGCAATGGACAAAGCTTGGAACGGGGTTCCAACTTCCTCCTCAGTATCAACATAAGTGAAATATGACAAATGGCTCACCAACAATGCCTTCTCTCCACCAACAACGACAAGCTTTCCGTTCTTCACGAATTTCAACTTCTAGTGTAGTGTAGACGTCACAACTCCAGCTTCATGAATCCATGGCCTTCCCAACAAGCAACTATAGGTCGGGTGGATATCCATTACCTGGAAAGTAATTTAGCAATCACTCGGACCTATCTTTGTTGGAAGGTTCACTTCTCCAATGACAATTTTACAAGAACCGTCAAACGCTTTAACAACTATGTTGATGTACCTCATCAGGGCGCCTTGATAGGAGAGTCTTGACAAAGTTGACTTTGGAAATACATTCAGTGATGATCATGTATCAACCAAAACATTGGACAGAGCGTCCTCCTTGTAATTCATCGAAATCTGTAGTGCTAAATTATGATTTATGCCTTCCTCAGGAAGCTCTTCAGTACAAAAACTCAAATTATTACAAGAAGTGATGTTGGCAACTATGTGGTCAAACTGATCCACAGTAACACGTTGTTCAACATAGGCATTGTCATACGGTGAACTGACTTGGGGTGTTTTGCTTTTTATCGCAATGTCGCGGATAGCAAGAGTCGCCACCGACTTTTCTTTTATCCAATAAGGAAAGGTGGAAAAGAACAGGAAAGACCTCAATAGATTTTGGGTTCGGGAGGTACATTATACAAAGGGAAGGTGTTAGCACCCTTTGTATCCATGGTTATCCATGGGCTCTTAATTACTGGATCACTTATATTTTTGTCTGAAAAGTGTCGGTGAATTGCTTAAAAAATGTTTGAAAGAGAGTTTAACTTTGTAATGATTCTCGTATGAATGTCTACAAAGTATTTATCTCATTTGATTTTGAAAATGGTTTAGAAAAATATAACTCGGTAATGATTCTAGTATGAATGTATACCAAGTGGTGATTTTCTAGGATTTGTAAAGTGTAAAGTGTGAGGGGTGGAAAATGTTTTAGGTTATGATCCAGTAATTGAGAGTTATACCTTCCTGAGGTCGTTATGGGCATTTCCTATCCTTATGAGGGTAAAACTGTCCTTACTATTGAGAAGTAAGTAATCTTACCCTTTGGATGTAAAAGGGTCATCGTAGGGTCATCGATAGGTCATTGAAGGCAACAGTTGTAAGGATACCTTAGCATTCGAAGGGACGATCATCATTTAACCGTAGGCTACACCGAAGGGTCATCGAGGGACAAAATCGTATTTCCGAAGGCAACATCCGAGGGACCATGATTTATTTTATGATGATTTAATCGAAGGGCCATTGCTAAGTGTATCCCCACATTCGCGGGACATGACCATTATACCGTAATACCGTAAGGCAGCAAAGAGAGGTCCAAGATCACTTATTTAAAGGTCATATTTTAAAGTCAATTAAGTAATTAAGTCCATACTAAAATCAATACATTAAAATTAATACATTAAAATTAACACATTAAAATTAATTAAGCAATTTAGGGTGAGTCTCCCCAAGGGTATCCCACAAATAAAGTGGAAGACCTAAACGGCGATCTTTTTTCTGGGACATATGAACCTTTGCAAAATTCAACAAACGGGTTAGCATACCAAATCTGGGTGCAATCGAGGATTACACCGTAAAAGAAAAACAGCAGCAAGGAAACAGTGTATAATTAACATAGAATCGACCAGATACGCATAAGACATAACAAACAAAATATTGGCGGCTGCCCTTGTTCGCCTCTGCTTCGCCTAGCGAAGGTCTAGCGAACACTCGCTGCGTGCTCGCTTAGCGATGTGCTAGCGAGCGGCTGCGGGTTTTGAATTTCAAAACAGTATGACTTCAACCTGCGGCATGGCTTATGGCATCCAACACATAATTATATGGTTCAGCATTCACAATATCCAGGCACACTTAAATTCACATGCAAAACCTCAAATATGTTTATGAATTCAATTATAATATCACATGCAAGTTAAGAACATAAAGCGGTATCACATGCAAATTAAGAAAATAAAGCGATAATAGTAATGCAAACCTGTTTGCAATCGAATTGCAACCTTGAATTGGCGAGCCGGATTGAGTTGGGCGGTGGTAGCTTCGGAGCGGAGGAGCGGCCTTCAGGGTTTCTTCACTCGGAACTCTCTAAAGTAGCCTCCAGGGTTTCCGTGCCAGGGTTTCCGTCCGTCTTCCTCTGTTTTTCCTCCTTTTTTTCGTCCTCCCTTTCATTACTGAAGTGCTGGTATTTATAATGCCCTTTTTCATGACCTAATGGGCTCAGAACGAAGCCCGAAATTTTTGTTGTCTGTCAGCTTCGCTAGGCGAGCTGGTAGCGAACGTTTGCTTCGCTAGGCGAGCGTGTAGCGAACGTTCGCTAGGCGAGCGTGTAGCGAACGTAACGTTCGCTAGGCGAGCGTGTAGCGAACAGGCCAGTTTGGGCCATTTTCTGGATTGGGCCATTCGTGAGCTGGGCCTTCGTTCCTTTGGGATGTCAGTGCCTTGTGGAACAAGTCGGAGGGTCTTGGAAAATGCTTTGTAATATCAACGGGCAAATTTTGGGGTATGACAGCTGCCCCTGTTCAATATTCTTGAACCGAGAGAGTTAGAATGGCGAGTATGCCGTTCGTGGTCTGGAGGTGAAAGATTATTGAACACTAGAATGCACCAAAAATTTGCGCTTGTCCATTAGTCTTGATGGAGATGGGCTTAAAGATGCCATCCAGGAGGTTCGATGACGAGATCTCCAGATTGTGTCGTACGTTAGACGATATCTGGAGACATGGGTGTCACACCGGGTCATACGCTAGGCCGTATAGTGAGTCATCCATTATGCTGTCGACTTCGCTGGGGAGTCAGAGTATGCTATATACTGCTGGGGATAAGGGATCAGAATGGATCGTACGTTAGACCGTGTCTGAATACCAGAGTGAGTTGTTCATTAGGCGGATGACTTTGCTGGGGATGAAAGATCAGAATGGATCGTACGCTAGATCACATCTGAGCTGCAGAACGAGCCGTCCGTTAGGCTGAATCTGCTGAAAAGGGAGTAGTCGTGTACTAGACTACTATTCAGAAATGTACCTGTCCGAAGGTAGCATCTGAGTAAGAGAGTAGCTGTATACTAGACTACCATTCAGAAATGTACCTGTCCGAAGGTAGCATCTGAGTAAGGGGAGTAGCCGTATACCAGACTACCATCCAGGAATGTACCTGTCCGAAGGTAGCACCTGAGCAAGGGGAGTAGCCGTATACCAGACTACCATTCAGGAATGTACCTGTCCGAAGGTAGCACCTGAGCAAGGGGAGTAGCCGTATACCAGACTACCATTCAGGAATGTACCTGTCCGAAGGTAGCACCTGAGCAAGGGGAGTAGCCGTATACCAGACTACCATTCAGGAATGTACCTGTCCGAAGGTAGCACCTGAGCAAGGGGAGTAGCCGTATACCAGACTACCAATCAGGAATGTACCTGTCCGAAGGTAGCACCTGAGCAAGGGGAGTAGCCGTATACCAGACTACCATTCAGGAATGTACCTGTCCGAAGGTAGCACCTGAGCAAGGGGAGTAGCCGTATACCAGACTACCATTCAGGAATGTACCTGTCCGAAGGTAGCACCTGAGCAAGGGGAGTAGCCGTATACCAGACTACCATTCAGGAATGTACCTATCCGAAGGTAGCACCTGAGCAAGGGGAGTAGCCGTATACCAGACTACCATTCAGGAATGTACCTGTCCGAAGGTAGCACCTGAGCAAGGGGAGTAGTCGTATACCAGACTACCATTCAGGAATGTACCTGTCCGAAGGTAGCACCTGAGCAAGGGGAGTAGCCGTATACCAGACTACCATTCAGGAATGTACCTGTCCGAAGGTAGCATCTGAGGAGATAAAGGTCTAACTTGGTCGTACATTAGACTGTATTTGCAAAATCTGACTTGAAGGTCTAACTTGGTCGTACATTAGACTGTATTTGCAGAATCTGACTTGAAGGTCTAACTTGGTCGTACATTAGACTGTATTTGCAGAATCAGACTTGAAGGTCTAACTTGGTCGTACATTAGACTGTATTTGCAGAATCTGACTTGAAGGTCTAACTTGGTCGTACATTAGACTGTATTTGCAGAATCTGACTTGAAGGTCTAACTTGGTCGTACATTAGACTGTATTTGAGTGGTATTTGAAGATTTGAAGGTCTAACTTGGTCGTACATTAGACTGTATCTGAGTTAATGAAGGTCAGAATGGATCGTACGCTAGATCGTATCTGAGTTGAAGGAGTCATGTGTTGAGATGAATCAGGGTGGACCGTATGCTAGGTAGTACCTGAGAAGTGAAGGTCCAACTGGGTCGTACATTAGACCGTGTTAGGAGTTGTTGAAGATCAGAATGGATCGTCCGTTAGATCGTATCTGAGTGGAAGGAGTTATATGTTGAGCCGAATCAGAACGAACCGTACGCTAGGCTATATCTGCTAGTATTTGTATATGCTGTATTTGCAATAAATGTCTGGGATGGGCTTATAGATGCCATCGTTAGGAGGATGTCAGAATGGATGTTGACATGGAGCAGATCTGGAAGATGTATCTGAAGAAGAAAGTAGTCGTACGCTAGACTACACCTCGGAATGTACCATATGCTAGGCAGTATCTGAGGGATATAGTTGAATCTTGAATGTAATTGATAAAGATGTCCGTCTGAATGGACCTTTGTGTTGGTTGTATCAAGAGGATAATTAACCTGAAAAATAAAGTTAGCTTCATGCCATGTCATGATGCATGAGATGCAAATGTTGTATGCATGCATGTGCTGTGAAGTGATGTAATGAGTGAATTATGCGTCTGGAATGAATGCGAGCTTTGTATGCATGTATATGTTATGAAATGATGTAATGTATATGATGCGGAATGAAAATTGTATGTAGGTATGTGATGTGAAATGATGTAATGAATGCACTATGCGTCTGAAACGTTCTTCCAGGGGACTCTACTGGGGGAATAAATCTCGGTCTTCTGGTCGGAGACATTGGTATTGATGACCCGGTCTCGGCTGGGGATACTTGATTTCTGTCTGACGATGGAAACACTCAACAGAGCCTGGCTGGGGGTGGAAGAGATGACTAGTCTGTCTGGTGATGCCAAGTTCTTCTGGGGAATAACTGGCTTAGCTGGGGAATAGAATTGGCGACAGATTCATTGGAAAGCCTGGCTAGACCTTCTCCTCGATCCTGAAGTCCTTTAGTAATTGTCATTGTTATTTTATGCATGTATTTTGATAAACATTGATCATATTCAAATGCACATATCAATTCAAGTTAAATCAATGGACGTTTACGCAAACAAAACAGAAAAGTAAAACAAAAGCATTTTTTCCGAAATGAAATGGCATTGATTTTGAAAGAGGGCCTATACATAGGCAATTTGAGTACAAGGAGACAGAAATCCTAGTAAGAGGAAATTGTCAGGCAAACAAAGAGAAAGCTATGCAGAAAAAGTCCTATCGATTCTAATTCCACCACTGTCATTATGTCTTCAAGCATCTCATCTCCTGCTGTCGGATAGAAGCGATTGGCTTGTTCAGTCCCTTGAACTTGGTTGGAGCAGACAGAGAACGGGGCATAGTCGTACGCTTTAATCCCTAATTTTTGCCTGGACCGCCTTTTCAAGTTTTCAGTCCACCGGGATACCCTTTTTTGCCCAAGCCGCCTTTTCAGGTTTTCGACTTGCCGGGTGTACGTCTTTATATGTTTATCCCTAATTTTTGCCCGAACCCTTTTGGTTCGCCGGGATGCCCTTACTTTTGCCTAGGTACGTCGACCTAGCGGGTCTCTTTTATGCGTAGTATTTTTTAACTATGTCAGCGTTCACAGGATGCGGGAACTCTTCGCCATCCATTGTAGCAAGCATCATGGCTCCACCAGAGAATACCTTCTTAACTACAAATGGCCCTTCGTGTGTGGGAGTCCATTTGCCCCTGGGATCACCTTGTGGTAGAATGATACGCTTGACCACCAAGTCGCCAAGTTGGTACACCTGTCTCTTGACCTTTTTGTTAAATGCTTGGGTCATGCGCTTCTGATATATCTGCCTATGACAAACAGCCGCAAGTCTCTTTTCATCAATCAGATTTATCTGATCGAGTCGAGTTTGAATCCATTCATCCTCATCTAAGCCTGCATCTTTCGCAATTCTTAGAGAGGGAATCTGAACTTCCACTGGTAAAACGGCTTCCATTCCATAGACTAAAGAGAAAGGGGTTGCCCCTGTCGAAGTGCGGTAACCATGAAGAGCAAAAGGTAACATCTCCTGCCGGTCTTTGTATGTTACTGTTATATTCTTGATATTGTTAGCAGCCTCCACGGCGCCGTTCGTCTTTGGCCGGTACGGAGAAGAGTTATGGTGCTTTATTTTGAACTGCGTGTAGAGTTCAGTTTAGTACCATTATCAGTGATAACTCTCTCGGGAGACAGCAGGTTTCTCAAGTAGATATTTGATAGAATCCATCTTAGAAATCAATAAAGTGGTATGATTCAACATATACTGTCTTAGTCGGCGAGCAGCCTAGGCCAAAGCGTAGCAAGCTTTCTCGAGCTGTGAGTATCTTGTTTCACAGTCGGTACCTTTTGCTAAGGCAGTGTATGACATGCTCTTTTCGACCAGACTCGTCATGTTGCCCCAGCACACCCTATTGAATTTTCTAACACGGTCAAATACATGATTAGAGGTCTTCCTTCAACTGGTAGCATTAGAATTGGAGGTTCTTGGAGATATTTCTTGATTTTGTCATTCATCATTCCATACCATCTCTTGATTTTGTCATAAGCTTCTTGGCATTCATCATTCCATACCATCTCTTGATTTTTCTTTTTTAGTAATTTGAAGATGGGTTTGCAGGTAGCAGTCAAGTGTGGAACGAATCGGGCAATGTAATTCGAGTGCCCCAAGAAACTTCTGACTTCTCTCTTGTTTATTTCAGTACCCAGATTTACAATTTCAATTGATTCCTCATGCGGCTGTATAGTCTTTTGTAGTACCAGTCTGGCAAGTTCTCTAGGGACTTCACAATCTTCCTCACTTCCATCCTCGGCTTGGTAGATCGGATTTTCAAAGTCATAATGAACAGTAGCAGAGTCATTACCAACAGGATCCAGAGTGGATATGGATCGGCAAATTGTTACGTGAGTGTGTGCAAGAAAACATAGCTTGTTTGAAAAATGACAGGAAAGATAAAGAGCGCAATATTTGAATGCAAAAAGTCCATTGATTTATTGAATATGAATATGCTTATGAAAATGACAAACCCTTAAAATTAGCTATTATGCCCCGGGTATAGACATAATGCTTTTGAAATACTAAAATAGCAATAACAATTACTCTCGACTAAAGGAAATCGGGATAGTGTCTTCAGCCTTCCAATTGTCGAGTCTGTCACCAATTATTGGGGAAAATCCAACTATCCAAGTCATAATCGTCATCAGTATCTTCCACAGCATTGACAGTCTCATCTTGATTAGGCAGAGGGGCAGTGATGACATTAGGAGTCTCAGGCGGATCAAATTCGAATTCTCCGGCGTCGATCATATCCTGAATTTTGTTCTTCAACGACCAACAATTGTTTGTATCATGCCCGGGGCTATCGGAGTGATAGGCACACCTGGCATTGGGATTATAACGAGGAGAAGTAGTGTTGGGTTTTGCAGGAGGATCTCTGAGGGTAATTAAATTTGCTTTTAGCATACCCTGCAGTGCTTGTGCTAAAGTCATATTGATCTTCGTAAACTGCCTCCTTCCCGGGTTAATGTGTCTCACAGATTTCTTGTCTTTTTTCTTCTCGAGCAAGAGAGCCTTCAGTTCCTTCTGCCCCCTGGATAAGTTCAAGATTATCTTCTGGAGTTGAGCATTCTGAGCCTGGAGGTCTTTGACAATTTGTTCGAGGTCCATTTTTCTGTTTGCAGGAAAACCGTGAGAACATTGATCCCTTTAGAACACCTGTTATGCAATGTTATGCTATGCAATGTATGTAATGTTTTCAAGGACTTTTGGAATTCAACTTTACGTAAACTACCAAAAAGGAAACTCTTTTTTTTTTTTTTTTTTTTTTTTTTTTTTCATACAAAACAGAGCAAAGTTAAATCCCTAAGTCCTCGAAATGGTTAGTACAATGCCATGATGTTATGATGTTATGATGTTAAGTAAAATAACAAGCACAAACGAGTCACACAACAATCATTCCTAGGTTTTAAGGCTTGCATGAGTTCCATAGGTAAGTACCCTCCCCACTGAAGTTTGGTTGGTTCAACCTGTCCTAGAATAGTAACCGGGTTCTAAAAGGATCTCCAATCATTGACTTTCCTTTAAGTCCACTTCAGTGCAACGCCAAGTGGTTGACCGAAGCTTCCCTAAAGTCCAATCTCAAGGAGTGTAGTATCGAGTCTCAACCAAGCCCCAGTCGGAACCGAAGTCAGTTAGCTCACTACTTTCTAATGGCCAGGATGAGTCAATTAGGGTTCTAAAGGTCTGGTTAATGCTTCGATGACACCACGCGGAAGCCAAATTTTTCCTCAAGTAACATGAGGAACATCAGGACAACCAAAGTGTCACATTAACCGTAGCCATCATTTTAACCATTCCAGTATACGCCGGATAGTCGCGATGATCTATTGCTACTTACCTAAGGTACACTAGATCCGGGTGTAGGATCTTTCACTCAAGCATAGGATACCCAAGCAATCCCTTAAAAGTAAATCAAACAATTCAAATAAGTGATCTTGTTTTTTAAGGTAACCTCTCTTTTTAAGCATTCCCCAGCAGAGTCGCCAGTTCTGTCATACGGTGAACTGACTTGGGGTGTTTTGCTTTTTATCGCAATGTCGCGGATAGCAAGAGTCGCCACCGACTTTTCTTTTATCCAATAAGGAAAGGTGGAAAAGAACAGGAAAGACCTCAATAGATTTTGGGTTCGGGAGGTACATTATACAAAGGGAAGGTGTTAGCACCCTTTGTATCCATGGTTATCCATGGGCTCTTAATTACTGGATCACTTATATTTTTGTCTGAAAAGTGTCGGTGAATTGCTTAAAAAATGTTTGAAAGAGAGTTTAACTTTGTAATGATTCTCGTATGAATGTATACAAAGTATTTATCTCATTTGATTTTGAAAATGGTTTAGAAAAATATAACTCGGTAATGATTCTAGTATGAATGTATACCAAGTGGTGATTTTCTAGGATTTGTAAAGTGTAAAGTGTGAGGGGTGGAAAATGTTTTAGGTTATGATCCAGTAATTGAGAGTTATACCTTCCTGAGGTCGTTATGGGCATTTCCTATCCTTATGAGGGTAAAACTGTCCTTACTATTGAGAAGTAAGTAATCTTACCCTTTGGATGTAAAAGGGTCATCGTAGGGTCATCGATAGGTCATTGAAGGCAACAGTTGTAAGGATACCTTAGCATTCGAAGGGACGATCATCATTTAACCGTAGGCTACACCGAAGGGTCATCGAGGGACAAAATCGTATTTCCGAAGGCAACATCCGAGGGACCATGATTTATTTTATGATGATTTAATCGAAGGGCCATTGCTAAGTGTATCCCCACATTCGCGGGACATGAGCATTATACCGTAATACCGTAAGGCAGCAAAGAGAGGTCCAAGATCACTTATTTAAAGGTCATATTTTAAAGTCAATTAAGTAATTAAGTCCATACTAAAATCAATACATTAAAATTAATACATTAAAATTAATACATTAAAATTAACACATTAAAATTAATTAAGCAATTTAGGGTGAGTCTCCCCAAGGGTATCCCACAAATAAAGTGGAAGACCTAAACGGCGATCTTTTTTCTGGGACATATGAACCTTTGCAAAATTCAACAAACGGGTTAGCATACCAAATCCGGGTGCAATCGAGGATTACACCGTAAAAGAAAAACAGCAGCAAGGAAACAGTGTATAATTAACATAGAATCGACCAGATACGCATAAGACATAACAAACAAAATATTGGCGGCTGCCCTTGTTCGCCTCTGCTTCGCCTAGCGAAGGTCTAGCGAACACTCGCTGCGTGCTCGCTTAGCGATGTGCTAGCGAGCGGCTGCGGGTTTTGAATTTCAAAACAGTATGACTTCAACCTGCGGCATGGCTTATGGCATCTAACACATAATTATATGGTTCAGCATTCACAATATCCAGGCACACTTAAATTCACATGCAAAACCTCAAATATGTTTATGAATTCAATTATAATATCACATGCAAGTTAAGAACATAAAGCGGTATCACATGCAAATTAAGAAAATAAAGCGATAATAGTAATGCAAACCTGTTTGCAATCGAATTGCAACCTTGAATTGGCGAGCCGGATTGAGTTGGGCGGTGGTAGCTTCGGAGCGGAGGAGCGGCCTTCAGGGTTTCTTCACTCGGAACTCTCTAAAGTAGCCTCCAGGGTTTCCGTGCCAGGGTTTCCGTCCGTCTTCCTCTGTTTTTCCTCCTTTTTTTCGTCCTCCCTTTCATTACTGAAGTGCTGGTATTTATAATGCCCTTTTTCATGACCTAATGGGCTCAGAACGAAGCCCGAAATTTTTGTTGTCTGTCAGCTTCGCTAGGCGAGCTGGTAGCGAACGTTTGCTTCGCTAGGCGAGCGTGTAGCGAACGTTCGCTAGGCGAGCGTGTAGCAAACGTAACGTTCGCTAGGCGAGCGTGTAGCGAACAAGCCAGTTTGGGCCATTTTCTGGATTGGGCCATTCGTGAGCTGGGCCTTCGTTCCTTTGGGATGTCAGTGCCTTGTGGAACAAGTCGGAGGATCTTGGAAAATGCTTTGTAATATCAACGGGCAAATTTTGGGGTATGACAGGCATGTTACAACACTTTATGTAATTCTTCTCTGTGCGCTTCAGAATTCATTAGCAATGATAGCATAGAGATTTTTGACGGCGTCTGGAGCAGCTGCTCCACAAAATTGAATTCACTTCTTTTGATTAATCGTCGCACCTCATCATCGTCGTTAGCCTTCAAATAGTTGGATTCATTAGACTGACACGTTGGAGCACTAACCGGATTCACTACAGGAATCTCTGCCTTCTTACCTACTGAGATATCTTCTACAACCTTCGGAAATATTGGACTAAACACAAAACCACTACAAGTCACCTTTGCTATATCTGCAATATTTACCACTGAGTCTGCAACTGGTAGAAGAACCTCTTGACCATTTTCAATCATTGTGGCATGTACTGATATGGTACAACTTTATCGGATGCATAAGGGATAGGGCATTCTAACCCTATAACCAACAACGATACCGATCTATTGACATTATTGTTATTGTTGCTATCAAACGGAATGACTACCCGCTCAGGGGTTTTGAACACTGGTAGAATGACATTGACATCGTCTTCCGTATCCCTCGATTGTTGAATCTCGATTTCATTCTCATCCATCAACTTCTGGATATCTCTCTGGATAACCATACACCCACGGGGGTTCACACTACAAAGGACATAACCATCATGGTCATGTTCACAGTCACTGATTAAACATATATTTCTATGAATTTCCACTAGAGATCTACATATATGCCTCACATCAAAAACCATGAAATTCCCTGGACAACGGTCCACCATGTTGACAGGAGTGTTACCATGAGCAGACAACAAATTGGCTTTCACATTAGGTGTTCTGTCCTCAAAGGATAGCATACCACTTTTCAAAATATTTTGAACTTCATATTTCAATGGGTAACAGTTCTCGATATCATGACCAGGGGCTCTCTAGTGAAAAGCACAACAAAGATCAGGCTTGAACCACCATGGTAGTGGCTCAGAAATTTGCGGAGGGTTTCTCGGTTGAATAAGATTCGTGAGTACCAAAGACTGGTACAACTCTACATACGACATAGGAATAGGGTCAAAGGAGACCTTCTTCCTCTCAATTTTATTGATGATGATTGTTGTTGTTATTGTTGTTGTTGGTTCTTTGTTGCGGTTGTTGTTGATATTGTTGTTGCTGAATTGGAACTGATTGAATGTTGGAATTGTTGGAAAAAACTGGAATTACTGAAGAAACATGGTGCTAATGTTGACGGGGTTGAGAACTTCTCCTGACATGAGGCCTCCTTTGCCTCCCCACTAGGGCTGGAAATGAGTCGAGTCGAGTCGAACCCGTCGTCAGCTCGACTCGACTCGATAAGAATTGGTTTAGCTCGAAACTCGACTCGAGTTCGACACGAACTTTTTTTTAAGCTCGAAATCGACTCGTTTTAAGTTCTTGAACAACTCAGTTCAACTCGTTAAGTTTAGTTCGTTAGGTTCAGTTTGTTTACTTCACGGACTAAGAAGTCATTTTTTAAAGTTTAATTTTTTTTATTATATTTGACATTTTAAATTATTCTTTTTAAAGGGAAAATATTAAAACAAAATAAAGCTTTCAAGAGATAAATTTAAAAGTCTAATTCAAAAACTATTCTTTTTGAGTTTAAGTTTGTCTCAAAAACTATTATAAATATAATAAAATAGTACAACAAAAACTATACATTATTTTTTTAAATGACACTATTGAGATATATGATTTAAAATTTATATATATATATATATATATATATATATATATATATATATATATATATATATATATATATATATATATATATAACCGAGTCGAATCAAGAACCTAACGAGTCGAACTATACATAGCTCAAGTTCAGCTCATTTTATTTTACGAAATTAGTTTTGAGCTCAAGTTCAACTCTTTTGGTTCATGAACCAAGTCCAACGAATTAATTATCGAATCGAGTCTCGAACTATTTTCGAGTTGGTTTGGTTTATTTCCAGCCCTACTCCCCACTGATACTGAATTAGTTTCTCCCTCCTTCCTCTTATAGAAACTTCGACCATACTTCTTGCTAGCTGACACCTCTTCTTTAGACAAACGCCCTTCATGGAATCCTTCTTCTAGCCTCATCCCCATGTTTACCATTTCGGTAAAATCATTGGGGGAACTTGCAATCATGTGTTCATAGTAAAATGAACTCAGCATTTTCAGGAAAATCATAGTCATCTCCTTCTTTTCAAGAGGCAGACTTATCAGAGCAGTTAATTCTCTCCATCTCTAAGGATATTCTTCGAATGTCTCTTTGTCCTTATGAAACATCGACCTCAACTAGTCTCTATAAGGCGCAATATCAACGTTATACTTATACTTCTTGACAAAGGCCTCGCCCAAGTCATCGAAAGTACGAACGCTTGCACTATCTAGGCCCATATACCATCTTAGAGTGGCTCCAGTTAAACTGTCTTTGAAATAGTGAATCAACAGGTGATCATTATCAGTTTGAGTAGACATTTTCTTGGAATACCTAACAAGATGGCCCAGTGGGCAAGTATACCCTTTGTACTTTTCAAAGTCTGTGACCTTGAATTTCATCAGAATCTTAACATTGGGAACCATACAACGATCAACAACACTCTTTCCAAACAAATCTTTCCCTCTCAGAGTTTTCAATTCTTTGCGCAACTCGAGGAATTGATCTTTCATCTCATCCATTTTCTCATAGACATTTGGACCTTCAGACGGCTCAAAATGGTAGATAGTATCCTCCACACGAGGAAAATTGTGAAGGACAGGATGTGGCACTGACATGACCGGGCTAGATGCCGACAAAGAAAAAAATATGGGCGCATACCCCTATGGATAGGAATTTGGTGGTATTCTCCAAGGGAATCCAGCAGGCATAGCAGGAATGGGTTGGCTGGCAGAAGCAACAGGAACAGTTGATGAAGCAATCTTAGAAATAACAGTCCTTTGAGGAGGAGGAGTTTCAAGAGACGGTGACAGCTGATTCTGAGCGGCAATCACGAATTCCATTGGCGTTGTAAGTCTAGAGATCTCATCCTTTAGCTCTCTGTTTTCTTGCTCTAGATGTTCCATTCTCTTTGGTTGATTACCACGAGTATTATAGCAGTGGGTCAACTTGGCTGATTCAAAGAAGAAGAACCAATAAGACATCTGGCGGAAGAAACCTGTCATGCAAATGATGCATGTAATGCAATGTTTTAATTGTTTTTAATTTCAAGGAATATATGAAGTCTCATTTACAAATATATTTCAAATAATAACAGTTAACAATTCGATTGACCATAAAATCTCAATTTTTTCATAAAAATTGGAAGGATTACACTGAGTACAATTTCAGAAACCAAAGTACAAATACAAGAGAAAAGGAAACTATCATCCTAAGGATCCCTAGCAACTGCATCAGATGATCTGGATATGGGTGCGTACTTCCTTCAGATGTTTCAAATCTTGAACTCAAAGGATGCCTTCATCTGATCCTTCTCAAGAACTAGCTGATCAACAATATTCTTCCAAGATCCGGAAGGTTGAGGCATGCTATAGGAAGATAAACCCTCTGGCTCACTCTGTCTCTTCACTTCACGGTCTTCAAGAATCTCAATAAGTGCATCCTTGTCCTTAGACTCAAGCCACAATTTTTCATGCTTTCGGCTCCAAGCATGGAATCGCTCTTCTGACATATCCTTCTCTTGCTTCATCTTGGCAAGTGTGTCTTCCAGCTCCTCTATATCTTGGTTAGGGAGAGTTGATGGCTCAGCCACAACCATAGACATAGGTCTTTCACAAGTGTACGACATCTTGAGCTCCAAAGCTCACTTCTTCACCCAAATAGTGTAAGCTTCCAAAGCTACACAGTTGCATGGACCAAGCTCAGATGTTCCCTTCCTATGCACGTTATGCCAAGCATGTATCATCCTTTTCTTCAAAAGTTGGGGATCTTTACCATTCTGATAGAATAGACCTTCTAACTGAGTGTTATTAGGTTTATCTCTCAAGGGGAACCCAAGCTGACGACGCGCCAATGCTGGGTTATAGTTGACTCCTCCTTGTGTAACAATGAGAGGCACATTAGAGAACTGTCCACAACTATCAATAATTTCCAAACTACCCAATGAAAAATTATACTAAACAATATCATCATTAGTTAGAGACATAAGTCTCTAGGACCACCATAGACATTGTCGGTTCTCCATGAAAGTAGGCATCTAAGGCAAGTGCGAAATAAACAACTTGTACAGTAGAGGAACATAACACACAATAGTCCCACCACCTTTAGAATCCCTTAATTTCAAAGAGAAATACATATCACCCAACAGAGTCGGAACAGGATTCCCAATCAAGAAAATTCTAATGGCGTTAACATTAACAAAATCGTCAATGTTAAGGAACAAAATGTAGTAGTAAATTCATGACCATCAAGCTATGGATAAGCTAGACGTCAATTAAACTAGAGTCCCTAACGCGCTTTTATTGTTTCCATGAGAAAAGGGAAAAGTACGAACAGAACCCAAAAAATAAGAAGTTTTTAAATCAAACTAATAAAATGCCAGAGATTACAGGTAAGGGGGTTGGTTACACAGAGGGAAGGTGTTAGCACCCAAAGTATCCTAGGTACTCCTAGGGAGCCCTTTTTTGTGTGCATGTGTGTTTTTGTACAAAATGATGTTTACAATAAATAGAGTGGAGGGATGAGAAAAGAATTCATTAATTATATTTTTGTGTTTGACAAGACCTTCGGACTTGTGCCTACGCACCAACATAAAATGAGGGATCAAAACCTCGTAGTTCGTGGTATCAATTTCAAAATGAGTGAGTTGCTTTTAACAAAATTTAAGTTTTAAAGAGGAACAAAAGGCCTAAAAGGTTTGGATGAGTGTTAGTTCTTTTTGTCTTTTGAAAACTTTAAGTCAAGTATAGTAAAGTTCATTTACAAGTTTATTTAAGAAAAGACGTTTGAAAATGCAATGGCATAAGGCCAAAGTTTCTAATTTGCAATATGCTCTAAGTTTAGAAAAAAAGCACAAAAAAAGAAGGTTTTAAAAAGGGGGAGAGATTTTGAAATTAAAGAAGTGAGGAGGAGATGAAGAGACTAATCCTGAGCATAAATTTAAAACTTGAGAGTTGAAAAGATATGACCAATGGGCTGCAATCCAATAGACAACAATGTCATATAGAAACCCAAGTTTCCCTTGGACTTTAGAATCAAGCAACAATCAATATAAAAATAGAAAGTTGAAGATCAAGGCACCAAATAAAGATATCCACATCCAAGCTTAGCAACTCCATGATCTTCTTCAAAATTTCCCATGTATCAGATGACTTTAAAGATAGCATAAGACACATGTTTAAAATAACAGCTTCACAATGATCATGTTGCAGATGAACTCAAATGGATCTTCAATTTTGTATCAGATGAAGGTTCACTTCACAAGCACTTGGTTTCATGAAAGCTGGCATTGGCCAAGTCCTTTGCATAGGGAATGTTGCGTAAATTCTAAGTCCAATAGTCTCAGATCAAACCAACAGTCCACACAAAATGTTTTTTAGGGTTTTTGTTCTTATTGTGTACATTAAGGTCAAAAGACCATACAAACACACAAATATATACAAACATAATATATCACAAAATATGGTCCAAGTGGACAAAGGGAGAATGACATTAAAGTAAACAACTTGAATGGTATGAATAATGGCAAATGGACAAAGGTTAAAAATTAAAGTGCATTAAAAGTAAATGACTTGAAATTGAATGTTAGTTTTTAGTTGGTTAGAAGTTAGTACTGCTTCTGCTTTGTTTTTTCTTAAGTCATTCTTTGGAGAACACTCAACCCACTTATCACAAGCATGGATCCTTGAACTAAGACATCTGTCAATGGAAGGAAAAAAACCAAGTTTCCACATAATACCATGAAAGAGGGGAGACTTACAATCTCACTAACTAGAATGCTATGCCTTTTGTGTCACAAATTTAGCATTATGTTAAGCAATCATAATTGGACTTATGTAGAAGTTTCAACTATTTAAGGTCGGACAATAGAATTTGGGTGTTAATACATGTTAGAGACACAGTATGATGAACTATGCTCATGAAACATGCCACACACAAAAATAATATGCAAAATGGGGGACCTAATCTCATCCATACTTATGTTGATTTTGCAATCAACTAGCCTGAGGATATAAAGACATCATAGGTCCATGACATGAATGGATAAAGAAAGGTAATGAGATTAAGAGGGATGGAGAATCCATTCAACATAAATTGGTTAAAGGAGGACTTTTACCAAATTAAGATCATTCATTCATTTTGGGAGATGGAATGTACATTTCATCAATCCCTAAATCCAATGATCTTAACCTAGCAAAGTCAAATAAATCTTGACCAAGGCCCAACAACACAAGTCAGACTCACAAAGTCAATTAGAATGACTCTACACAATTAACTTGGCATTTAAACAATTAAAAATAATAAAAATACGGATTAAATTAAATTATGGTTGGTCAAATTCCTAAAACCACATCAAAACACCAAAGAAAAGCCTATGAGATTTATCATAGGTCAAACAAGGTCAAAGGACTTTGGAGAAATTTTTTCATAATTTTTGGAAACTTAAAAGCATTTTTAAACAATTAAAAATATTCACAAAATCAATTAAATCAAAAAAATATTAATAATGATCCAAAAAATAATTTTAATTCAGAAAATGAAAGAGTATTTTATTTTTAAAAAAATGGTGAAACTCTCATATTTTTTGGATCAATATTAAATTTAACATGAATTAATGAAAATCAAACAAATAAAATGAAAATCAATTAATCTGAAAAAACATGGACCACTTGATCTCCATCATTAATTCAGGTGGCAGATCAAATGGACCAAAACACGCGTTCCATCGTGCACTCAAGTCAGCGCGTCACACAGTTGGTATTCAAAAGGAACGCTCATGATTAAAACAAAACAACTTGATCTTATGGCTTAAAACCTATCCAGCTCATCGCTGTAGCAAACCACCGGTCGTCTTCTTAGGCGGCCTTGGCCGGACTGGTTCTCTCATCACCATCACAAAAATGGAAAAGAAGGACATGATCTTAAAGTAAAAATAGCACTGATCACGAATATGGCCTCAATTCATCCTAACTCCAAGTATATTGAGAGATACATGGAGTTGAAATTTAAGGTACATGAACTGAGTTGCTTCGATTTGGCCTTAAAGAAACTCAATCTTCTTGCCTATATTGGTTGGACTTCAGACAACCAAGGATCCAAGAGAATTGATGAGAATTGATAGAGAATCAAAGAGAAGAAAAAATCTGGAAAATACCTTCAATGTTGTGTAAAACTTGATCTCTCTTGCTTCAATTCATGTTTGATCTTGCTTAGGAAGCTTGCAGAAGTGGCTTAGGATTGGTACAAAGCTTTGGATCCTGGAGTTTTTGAATCTCCAAATAGTGAGATTCAAACTCAATTTTAAAATGAAAATTCTCAGGTTTTCCTTTCAATGGTGAGGTTTTGAAGTGTGGAGGCAAAGCTGGCGCGCAAGGGTCCTCATTTCTAAATCTAGAGGCTCTTATTTATAGAAAATTCAAGTGTTATTTGCACCTTCCTAGTTGTTTCCAAATTTGGAAATTGAGTGATGCATGCTTGCATGGGCGCGTACAGGCCCACGAAGCTACTCAATTAAGTCCATAAGCAAGTGTAATTGAGTCTGAAAGTGAATTGGAATGCAAGGAAAAAGTGTACGGCTATTTGAAGTTAGATCAAGAGGAACAACTCTCATGTTGAACACTTTTCCATTTGAAGCATGTATCATGATAGAAGTTTGGAAATTTCAACATGTCAAATATTTTTCTAAGTGTCAAGTATTATATTCAATTATTCCACCTTGGCTAGCTTTTTATGTGGGCTTCAAATGAGCAAAGTGTCTTCATAAAAGTTATAGCTCATTAAAAAACCTGTAAAATTGTCACAAATTCGACCTCATTTGGATTTGGGATGACTGCGTTATGCATTTTTGAAGTTGAGGAAAATCATTTGTTCAATGGTATTGGTCCAAAATGACCTATAAAGTATCCTCATATCACATGCTCATAAACATTGAATTAACTCTTCCTCCAAACATCAAAGTTGAAGTAGACACCTTGATCTTGATTGTTAAACTTGTAAACCTTTCATCTCATAAAAATTAGGCAAGTTATGGCCTTGGGAAGTTGACTTCTAAATTAGGGTTTAGACAAAATGACCTATAATCTTTCAACATAAAAAATGACTTTCCAAGTAAAACTATCTCTAGACCTCAATATGAAAGTTGTTTGGAATGTCATTTAGAGTAACGTTTCTCTTGGAATCATTTTCATATGATGCAAATTGTAGGAGATATGGTCTAAGGGACCCCAGCTTTGATCTGATGAATTCCTCTAGTCAACCACCATCAACCATCTTGAAAACTTGCAATTCTATTGACTTTTTTTGACTCATGGGAGATCATATATGCATAAGATTATGAAATTTATCCCTTGAAATGTTTGATCAATTGGTGAAGAAGCTAGTTGAAGAAGTTACATAAGATACCCAAATGAACTAGGGTTTCCAAGGTAAACCAATTCCAAACTCTTGAAGAATTCTTAATCAAAATAACATGCAAAGATCAAGAGGACTTATATATGATGCCAAGAGCCACTGTGGATCATTTCTTGGTTGAGCTTCTAGTAAAGATGGTCTTAAAGCCTAGATGTGTGCTTGATAGATCAAAGGTGATCAAGTGCCCTACTTACAAAAGAGTTAGACAAATTCAAATACATATTTTTGGTATTTTAGTTAGTAAAATAACAAGTATGATACAATCAAATATTGCTTGGTGATCTCTCCCAAAACAGACCCAATGAATGAGGGGTAAGGAGGATGCTAAGGTATGATCCCAATTCTAATGCATATGATGAGATAACATGAGGAATATTAAGGTCAAAATTGGGGTCTTACACAAAGATAAACCATAGATGAGGAAAACAAAGATAGCATCAAAAGCATCCATGCTACCGGTTTGAGCAAAAACACTAGCCCTACAAATGAGAAACTCAGAAGTCATCCCGAGAATTCCTCATTTCTTCACCAAATAAGCATCAATGGCCTTGTATCAGATGAATAAACACAAGTATGACTGAGATAGGTCCTTCCCACTTCTTTTAATATGTGGTATGTTTTAGGAGTTTGTTTTTTTGTACCAAATCTCTAACATACATTAACACCTATATTTTTATTGTCCAGCCTCAAATAGTTCTGACTTCTACATAAGTCCAATTACGATATCTTAACATAGAGCTAAATCTGTCCCTTAAGGCATAACATTCTAGTAAGTGAGATTGTAAGTCTCTTATTCTTCATGGCATTGTATGGACACTTGACCTTTTTTCCATTGATGAGAGCTAGTGGCACACTTGTTGATTTATCCAAGTTGGAGCTCTTCTCATGGATGATGTCTTGGTTCAAGGATTCATACATGTGAATGAATGGTTGGGTGTTCTCCAAAGAATGACTTAATTAATTAAAACTCATAACTAACATTTAACTAATCATTAACTAACTTATTAATTAACTTTTCTTTACTCTTAAGTCATTTACTTTATGAAAATTTGTTTTTCAGTACCTTTACCATTCATGAAACTTGTTTATGTTTCAAGTCCTTTTCACTTTGCTTATTTGAGCCATATCTTGTGATTGTATATATTATTTGTTTGTTTTAATTTTATTTGTGGTGTTAGGACCTTAAAACACATAATAACAACAAAAACCCTAAAAAAATAGCCTGTTGGACTGTTGGGATTTGATTTGAACTTATGGACTTAGGATTAGGCAACATTCCATGTGTTAAAGGATTTGGTCAAGGGCAACATCTGAGACCGAGCTATCTCTATTTGTGCCTTCATCTGATGCAAGACCTTGAGTACCCTTGATTCATCTGCTACTTTATCTTTGTGCCTAATTGTTATTTTGTTATTATGGTCTATGTATGATGTTTTGTTCTAAGTTGATCAAGGAGTATTCCATCTGATACATTGGAAGACACTGAAGACTGATAGCTATTGGAATTATTTCTTGGATGTTATGGCTATCTTTATTTGATGCATTGGTGTTCATATGATGCTTGGATATTCCTCATTTCTTATTGCTTATTGCTTTCAAAGTCCAAAGGAAAATAGGTTTCTATATGACATACTTGTCTGTTAGATTGCATCCCATTAGTCAGATCTTTTCAACTCTTAACTTTTAATTTTTGTCTAGGATAGTCTCTTCCTCTCTTCCCACTTCTTAAATATCAAATCTCTACCTCTTTTCAAAAACTCTCTTTGCTTGTGGTTTCAAACTAGACATGTTTTAATGATTGGAAACTTTGGCCTCATGCCATTGAATTTTCAAACTTTTTCTTAAATCAAATTTGTAAATAAACTTAACCATATTTACTTAAATTTAAAAAGACAAAAAGAACTAACAACCCCAATTCACCAACATCTTTGAATTTTTTACCACGAACTACGAGGTTTTAATCCCTTATTTTTATGTTGGTACGTAGGCATAAGACTGAAGGTCTTGTCAATCAAAAACATATTTATACCAAAAATCATTTATACTAAAAACATATGCACACAAAAAGGGCTCCCTAGGAGTACCTAGGACACATTGGGTGCTAACACCTTCCCTCTGTGTAACCGACCCCCTTACCTGTAATATATGACATTTTATTAGTTTTGATTTGAAAAATTCTTATCTTTGGGTTTTATTCGTACTTTTCCCTTTCCCTTTGGAAACAATAAAGGCACGGTGACGACTCTGGTTTTACTGACGTCAAGTTTATCCATAGCTTGATTGGTCACGAATTTACCACTACAGAAATTAAGTGGCGACTTTGTTAGGGAGTAGTCCTCAATGGGTTTAGCCCATTTTTTATGTGTATATATGTATATTCGATGTTTGTTTGTATATATTGTTTGTGTGATATATTATATCTATTGTGCTTGGTGATCTCTGTGTGGGGAGATAAGTTCTAACCTGAATTTGAGTGCAATTAAGATAGGAGGATGGTATAGTCATGTTCAGCTTGTGTGGAGTAGTCCTTACCAAGTTGGCTTGAGATCCATCTACTCAGTGGAGACCTCTTTAGAGCTACTCATGTCACACAAGTTATTTGTGGATAGGCATTACTTTCTCTAATTTGGGGGTACGAGAATTTGAGGACCATAAAACATTTAACCTAACTTGGCCTATTTAGAATGTAGTGCGGAGACTGTTTAATTGTAGGCTTGATAATAGTTATTACGCGATACTACAGTCAGACGAGTTTCTTTTGAGAATATTATGGGTTGATGAGTCAGTCATCCTAACCTATAATATCTGATAGATGGGATCACGACTATGGAAACTTTTTAGAACATGATCTGCAGGTTTTTATCCTCAGTACACTTCTTTGGGGTGGCCCTTAACCTGGATCCATGCTCGTGACTCGCAATGAACCGTTTAATTCTTGGTTGATCCGATCAAGTCTCATCAATATCAATGGAACTTGGGTGTTGATAAGGTGAAAACCATAATCCAACAAAATGGATGATTGATCTTGACGATGACTTGATTCATACCTTGACCTTTATTTTTGTTTTCCTTGTGTGTGATCCCTTGTGTGTCATTGTTGCATTCATGCATACATGTGCATCATAACATTCACCATAGAAGAAAATTTCAAGGAAACTAAGGTCTTATTTGCAAATATTTTCAGACCATGGATTATGGATGAAGGAATACTAAAAAGTACAGTTTCAGATGTCCTGGGAAGCTTTTGTCCGTGTTACCTACTGATGTGGTTGAATGACTTCTTAGTGTTTTGGTGTAGTTGTATAACCCTCTCTACCAGTGCTTCACTTTTCCTGATTATCAGCTTGTGCCTACGTTTGAGGAGTATGCCTGTACCTAACAAAGTACCTTTAAGTGGATTAGAGGGGACCCCCAGATCTCATGTCATAGCTGATGCTCTTCATATGAAGAAATCTGAGATTGATGCTCATTTGGTAAAGAAATGAGGTATTCTTGGGTTGACTTCGAAGTTCCTCATTGGTAGAGCCACTGTTTTTTCTCAAGCCGGCGACATGGATGATTTTGCAGCTATATTGGTATTGCTCATCTATGGTTTAGCCTTTTTCCCTAACATTGACAGTTTTGTTGATGTTATCGCCATTAGAGTTTTCTTTTTTGAAATCTTGTTCCAAATTTTTTGCGTGACATGTATTTATATCTACATTTGAGGAATTCTAAAGGTGGTGAGACTATTGTATATTGTGTTCCATTTTTGTACAAGTGGTTTATTTTGCGTTTGCCTCAGACACCTGCTTTTTTGGAGAACAAGCAATGTCTACGGTGGTCTCAAAGACTTATGTCTCTCACTAATGATGATATTGTTTGGTATGATTTTGCATTGGGTAGTTTGGATATTATTGACAGTTGTGGTGACTTCTCTAACATACCTCTCATTGGTATGCAAGAAGGAGTCAACTACAATCCTACTTTGGTACGTCGTCAACTTGGGTTCCCCTTGAGAGATAAGCATAATAATGTTTAGTTAGAGGGTTTATTCTATAAGGAGGGTAAAGATCCCCAACAATTGAAGAAAAGGATGATGCATGCTTGGCATAATATGCATAGGAAGGGAAATCCGAGCTTGGTCCATGCAACTGTGTAGCTTTGGAAGCTTACACTATTTGGATGAAAAAGAGAGCTTTTGAGCTGAAGATGTCGTATACTTGTAAAAGATCCCTATCTGATGCAATTGATAGGGATCCTTAGGATGACATTTTCCTTTTCTTTTGTATTTATACTTTTGGTTTCTAAATTTTACTCGGTGTAATCCTTCCAAATTTTATGAATAAAAATCGATTTTATGATCAATTAAATTGTTATTATTGTTATTACTAATTGAAAATATTTCCAAATAAGACTTCATGTGATCCTTGAAATAAAAAAGCAATCAAAAACATTTCATTTCATGCATCATTTTCATAACAGGTTTCTCCCGCCAGGTGTCTTATCAATTCTTCTTTTGTGTATCACCAATCTGACTCACAACTACAACACTCGAGCTAATCGTTTGAGAAAGAAGGAAGCATCTAGAGTAAGAAAATAGAGAGTTGAAGGATGAGATCTCCACACTTACGACACTGATGGAATATGTGATAGCTGCTCAGAATCAACCTTCTCCTCCTCCTACAACTCCTCCTTCTGAAAGGACTGTTATTTCAGAGATTGCTTCTCCATTCGTACCTGTTGTTTTTGCCAGCCAGTCTATTCCTGCTCTGCCTGGTGGGTTCCCTTGGGGAATGCCACCAAGTTTTTTTCCTGAGGGATATGCGCCTATTTTTGCTTTTGTGTCGGCATCTATCCCGATCTTGTCAGTGCCTCCTCCCATTATTCATACTTTTCCTCTTGTCGAGGAGACTATTTACCACTCTGAACCGTATGAAGGTCTAGATGTTTATGAGAATATGGGCAAAATGAAGGATAATTTTCTTGAGTTGCGCAAGGAATTGAAAACTCTGAGAGGAAAACACTTATTTGGCAAGACTGCTGATGAACTATATTTGGTTCCCAACGTCAAAATTACGGTGAAATCCATGGTCCCAGACTTTGAAAAATACAAAGGGAATACTTGTCCATTGAGACATCTTGTTATGAATTCCCAGAATATGTCTACTCAAACTGACAATGATCAGCTGCTTACTCACTACTTCCAAGATAGTTTGACTGGAGTTGCCCTAAGATGGTACATGGGCCTAGATAGTGCTAGCATCCGTACTTTTAATGGCTTAGGCAAAGCCTTTGTCAAGCAATACAAGCATAATGTTGATATGGCTCCGGATAGAGATCAGTTCAGGTCGATGTCTCAGAAGGACAAGGAGACATTTAAAGAATATGCTCAAAGATGGAGGGAGTTACTTCCCCAAATTAGTCTGCCTTAGGAAGAAAACGAGATGACTAAGATATTCCTGAAGATGTTGAGTTCATTTTATTATGAACATATGATTCCAAGTGCCCCCAATGATTTTACTGAGATGGTAAACATGGGGATGATATTAGAGGAAGGAGTCATGTGAGGAAGGAGAGATTAACGCAGTATCAGCTGGGAGGAAGATGAGGCCTCATGTGAGGAAAATTTCTCCATCCTGTCAGCATCAACACTATGTGTCTTAAGTGATTCCAGTGTTTTCCAACAATTCAACCAATCAATCAGTTCCAATTCAACAACAACATCAACAACAACCGCAAGAACGAACCAACTACAACAACAACAAGAATCATCAATAAAACTTTGAAAGGAATAAGGTCTCTTTTGACCCTATTCCTATGACATATGCAGAGTTGTATCCGTCCTTGGTAATCAAGAATCTTATCTAGCCGAGGAACCTTCCGCAAACTCCAGAGCCACTGCCATGGTGGTTCAAACCTGATCTTCATTGTGCTTTTCACCAGGGAGCCCCTGGTCATGATATAGAGAATTGTTATCCACTAAAGTATGAAGTTCAGAGCTTGTAAAGAGTGGTATGATGTCCTTTATGGACAGAGCGCTGAATGTCAAAGCCAATTCGTTGCTTGCTCATGGTAATATCTCATTGAGTATGATGGACGAATGTCTAGGTAATTTTAGAGTATTTGATGTAGGTCTTTGGTGGAGATCCATAAGGATTTGTGCAAGGTGAGCCATTGTGAACATGACCATGATGGTTGTGTCATGTGTAGTGTGATTCCTCGTGGCTGTGTAATTTTCAAAAGGGATATCCAAAAGTTGATGGATGAGAATGTTATCCAGGTACAACAGTTAAGGTATATGGAAGATGATGTAAACATCATCGTGCCAGTGTACAAGACTCCTAAGCGGGTAGTCATTCAATTTAATAGCAGCAACAAGAAAGAAAACATATCGGTATCGTCGTTGGTTATATGGTTAGTAGGCCATGTCCCTTATTAATCCGAAAAAGTTATTTCTTTTAACAACAATATAAGTTTAACAAAGGCACAAAAGGCCTAAAAAGGTTTGAATGAGTGTTAGTTCTTTTTGTCTTTTGAAATTTTAAGTCAAGTATAGTTAAGTTAATTACAAGTTTGAGTAAGAAATCACAAGCAAAGAAGATTTTGAAAGGGGGGAGAGATTTGAAATTAAAGAAGTGGGAGGAGATGAAGAGACTAATCCTAAGAAAAAAATTAAAAGTTATGAGTTGAAAATATCTAACCAATGGGATGCAATCCAATAGACAAGAATGTCATATAGAAACCCACTTTTCCCTTTGGACTTTAGAATCATGAAATATCAATACACAAATAGCAAGATGTAGAGCAAGGAATAAAATAAACATAGCCACGTTCAAGCTTAGTAACTTCATGATCTTCTTCATAATCTCCTATGTACCAGATGACACACACCTAGAATGGCTCAGAGATAGGCATTAGAAACAGATTCAAAGTAACAACTTCATCAAGATCATGTAGCAGATGAACTCAAAAAGGGGTCAATACTTGCATCAGATGAAAGTTTTCTTCACAAGCACTTGGTTTTAGAAAAGCTGACATTGGCCTAGTCCTTTTGCATAAGAAGTGTCGCCTAACTCTAAGTCCAATGTCTCAGATCAAATACAACAGTCGACACAAATATTTTTTAGGATTTTTGTTGTTATTATGTACATTAAGGTCAAAAGACCACAAAACCAAACAAGATACACCAACAAGTATATACAATCACAATATAATTACAAAATGAAGCTCAAGTGAGCAAAGTGAAAATGGCATTAAAATAAACAAGTTAAATGGTATGAATAATGGAAAATGAATAAAGACTTAAATTTCAAGTACATAAAAGTAAAGAGCTTGAAATTAAATGTTAGTTGAATGTTAGTTGATTAGAAGTTAGTGTTGCTTTTGCTTTTGTTGTTTAAGTCATTCTTTGGAGAACACTCAACCCACTATTCACAAGCATGGATCCTTGAACCAAGACATCTTCCAAAGGAAGGCAAAAAGGCCAAGTTTCCATACAATACCATGAAAGGGGGGAGACTTACAATATCACTTACTAGAATGCTATGCTTTTGGATCAAAATTTAGCGCTATGTTAAGCAATCATAATTGGACTTATGTAGAAGTCACAACTATTTGAGGTCAGGCAATACATTTTTTAATGTTAATGCATATTAGAGATATGGTATTATGAACCATACTCCTAAAACATACCACACTTAAAAGGAAATTTCCAAAGGGTGGACCTAATCTCATCCATACTTATGTTAATTTTGCAATCAACTAGCCTTAGGATATAGAGATATCATAGGTCAAAGAGATGGATGGGGATAGAATGGGATTGAGATGAAGAGGGAGGGGAAATGAACTCAACACAAATTGGTCAAAGGAGGACTTTTATCAAATTAAAATCATTCATTCATTTTGGGAGATGAAATGTTCATTTTATCAATCCCTTAAGTCCAATTATTTTAACTTAACAAAGTCAAATCAACCTTGACCAAGGCTCAACAATAATAGTCAAACACAACAAGTCAACACAAATAGCTCAACACAATTTATTTGTAATTAAACAATTAAAAAATACATTAAATTAAATTATGGTTGGTCGAAATCCTAAAACCTCATCAAAACACCAAATAAATGGCCATGAGATTTAACATAGGTCAAACAAGGTCAAAGGACCTTAGAGAATTTTATTTATCATTTTTTGAAACTTAAAAGTATTTTTAAACAATTAAAAATATGCAAAAAAACAATTAAATCATGAAAAAAAATTTAATATTGATCCAAAAAATAATTTTAATTTAGAAAATGAAAGAGGAATTTATTTGAAATTTTTTGGTGAAAGTCCCATATTTTTTTAATCAATATTAAAATTAATATGAATTAATTAAAATAAAGCAATTAAACTAAAAATCAGAAAATGCAAAAATACATGGACTACTTGATCTCCCTCATTAATTGAGGTGGCAGGTCAAGTGGCTCCCAGCACGCGTTCCATGGTGGACTAGAGTCAATGCGCTGCACAAGTGGTAATTGAAACCAACACTCAGGATTAGAACAAACTAGATGGATCCTATGGTCTGAGACATGCCAACGTACCGCCGGAGCTGGAGCTCTGATCTTCTTCTCCGGTGGACCTCACCGGACTGGTCCACCCTCAACCATCACCAAAATGAAAAAGTAGGACATGAATTTAAAGTAAAAATGCTCAGAAGCTCGAATCTGGCCTCAATTTTACCTATATCCAAGTATATTGAAAGATACAAGGAGTTGAATTTTGAGGATCATGATCTGATATGCTTCGATTTGACCTCTAAGAAACTCAATCTTGTTGCCTATGTTGGTAGGACTTCAAACAACCAAAAATCACCAAGAATTACGGAGAATTGAGTGATTATCAAAGAGATGAAAAATTCAGAAATTCATCTTCACAGCAAGTTCAGATGGACACGATATTGCTTTGAATTGTGCTTGGCCTTGCTCTGGATGCTTGATCGAGTGAAAATGAATCAAGAAAGAAGTAGGATTCTTGGAGATTTAAATCTCAAAATAGTGGAGATTCAAACTCGATTTTTAATGAAAAAACTCAAGGTTATCCTTTGAATGAGAGGGTTTAGGTTTGGTGATTCAAAGTTGGTGCGCAAGGGTCCTCAATTCAGAGTGAAACAACTTCTATTTATAGGCAAGGCATTTTTATTTTCACACTTGTTTCAAACTTCCAAAAATAGCAAAGTGGCTTTGCATGGATTCATGGGCGTGTGATAAGCCCATGTAATGATGCATTCAGGTCCAAAATCATGTGTAAGAAATGCTGAAGTCATGTTAACAAGCCATGCATTTGTGTATGGAAAGTGGAAGTTCAAATATGCCAAATGGTCATCCAACTTTAAGCCATGCGCAAGTCACTCATACTTTGTCCAAATGGGGTGAATTTGAAGCTTGAATCATGATGAATTTTAAGTTGGAAGTTTGGAAAATCAAACATATCAAAAACATTTCTAAGTGCCAAGCATATGTTCACTTCTTCCACCTTGAGTAACGTTTTCTATGGGCTTCAAATGAGAAAAGTTCCTTCAACAAAGTTGTAGATCTGTCAAGGTAATTCAATTTGGTCACAAATTTAACCTCATTTGGATATAGCATGAAGGAGTTATGCATTTTAGAAGTTGAGGAAAATCACGTGTTCAATGGTATTGGCCTAAAGTGACCTATAATGTCTCCTCATATCACATGCATTTAAAATTTGAATTTATTCTTCCTCCAAACATCAAAGTTGAAGTAGACATCTTGATTTTCATTGTGCAACTTTAATAGATTTCATATCATAAAAAATGACCTATAATCTTTCACCATAAAAAATGACTCAAAGCAAAAATAGCTCTAGACTTAAACATGAAAGTTGTTTGGAATGTCATGTAGAGTGACTTGGCTCTTGGAATCATTTTCATATGACAAATATTGTAGTAGATAGGGTCTAGGGAACCCTAGTTTTGATCAGTTGAATTCCTCTAGTCAACCACTATGAACCAACTATTCTCTTGACTTTTGGGACTCGTGGAGGATCATATATGAATAAGATGGTGCAGTGTGAAGTATCCCTTGAAATATTTAATCAAATTATAAAGAAGCTTGTTTAAGAAGTTATACAAGATACACAAATGAATTAGGGTTTCCAAGGCAAACCAACTCCAAACTCTTGATGAAATCTTGATCAAAATAACATGTGAAGATCATGGGGATTCATATATGATACTTAGAGCCATAGTAAACCACTTCTTGATTGAACTCCTTGCAATGAGGGTCCTAAACCATATATGTGATCTTGACAAAGCATGGATGAGCATGTGCACTACCTACAAAAGAGTTAAACTATATAATGACATATTTTTGGTATTTGGGTTAGTGAAATAAAGATGAATGAAGTATGATACAATCAAATATGCTTGGTGATATCTCCCAATGCAAACCCAATGAATGAGGGGTAAGGAGAATGCCAAGGTGTGATCCCAATGCTAATTCATATGATGAGAATATCATGAGGGATCTCAGGGTCAAAATTGGGGTCTTACTGTAAGGGAAAACTGTCATACAACATACAATCATAGGTTTCGATGATGACAAATGACCACCATGGATGAATCGGCATTGTCGATTCCACCTCTACAAAACAAATGCAACATATCACCTATCATATCCTTTTCTATGCTCATCTAAACTGTTATATTTCATACAACATATGTGGATAAAATGTGGTCATGACAAAATGCATGAAAACCATAAAAATATGAATTTTTGCAGATTTGCAGGGTTTGAGTCGACCACAGGGTCGGCGCATAACATAGTGCATTTCCCACGGGTCAGCACATAACATAGTGCATTTCCCATGGGTCAGCGCACAAAAGGCTTGAGTCGACCGCAAGGGTCAGCGCATGAACCACGGGTTAGCGTACGCCGACCTATGGTCGACGCATACTGTTGTGCTTTTCAGACTGTCCAAAACTGCAGGCTATGCTTCGACGCATAGACCTGTTATGGTCGACCATTCGTGCGCAAATTCAATTTTTAAGTATTTCCCACTCTCTTTGAAAAGTTGTTAAGTGGGTTGGTTGGTTTGTTACTATAAATAGAAGTTTAGTTACTTGTATCAACCAACATTTTGACAATTTGATTCAAGTGTTCAAAGAACAAGAAAAAGTGAAATAGGTGTCCAAGATTCTTCATCTTCATCTTCAACATCTCACAACACATCAACTACACACAACCATTTTTGAAGTGCGTTGTGATTGGTTAAAGGTGATAACGTTCGAAGCCGAGATTGGGGAATCCGGTTCGGGTTGAATCTTGTGACAGGTTTTTTCTTGAATAAAACCTTTAGGGTTTTGTCCTCCAAGACTGGTTTGATTTTGGGGGTTTTTGGACGAATTCTTCATCAATTTTCAGCTGAGCGAAGGTGATTGAGAAGAGGAAGTCTTCATCAATCTAGTAGCGGATTCAGTGATATTGAAGGGAAGATTTCGGGTTCGATTTGTTGTAGTTGAGATCAGCCGGGCCGAGGGTTTGAAGAACTGAGGGTTATTCAACAAAGGGGCTGGAATCGGAGGTCTATCAACAACAATCGAAGGACTTGATTCACCTTGAATCAAGGAACAAGGAGTGGAAGCAACATTCAACGTCTTGAGAGTTCTGTTGTATATTTGCTTTGCAAGCCTTGTATAAACGGTTAAACTCAACAGGTGATATCTATTAAAGAAATCTCAATTCTAGTTTTAGAATTGAGGGCAGACGTACCCCAAAGCGAGGACGACGGGGGAACTACCTCATCAAATCTTTGTCTTCTCTATTTTTCAGCATATTTGGGTTTAGCTTAAAAATAATTGATTTTTGTATAAGCACTTTTATCAAACCTTGATATTAATTGAGTAAGAAGTTAAAACTCCGTTTCTGAATCCAAAGTACAATAAAACATTGTACTAGACTAATTGGAATCACTTACTCAACATAAATATCACTTGGAGTCTCTTTGCACACCAAGTGTTTGATAATTTGCCTAAACCAAAATTATCTTAGTTGTGTATCTAGTTTGGTTTGCTCTTTGAATCATTGGAACTAGGAATCCTAGCAAGTGAAACAAATCATTGATAGTGTGACTAGTGTAGTCATTCGTATTCTACATTATCACTAATCCATAGGCTTGACGCATTTCCGGTTTTCCAATAACAGTTCGTTTTAGACTATATTTTCCTCGGCCGCTTCCGCAGTTAAAACAAATTTTCAAAACCAAATTTTTAATTCGTAGCGCCGACTCAAATTTCAATTGGAATCTATTCAACCCCCCCCCCCCTTCTAGATCCGTGCCATAGTCTAACAAGTGGTATCAGGAGCTCCGGTTCACTCTGTGCTTCAAAATATAACTTTGATAGAAAATGACTAACGAACCTAAAGGGGCTTATAATAGAGCTCCCGTTTTCAATGGTGAAAATTATAGTTATTGGAAAGACTGTATGCGGGTGCACATAAATTCCATAGATAGAAAAATATGGAACGTTATTCTCAATGGTCCAATTGAAATAACCATGACCAATGAGAATGATGAATTAGTGCCAAAGCCCGAAGCACAATGGACTGATGATGATGAAAAGAAATACAATGATGATTGGAAAGCCAAAAATATCCTAATCTCCTCATTAGGTGTAGATGAATACTATCGTGTATCCCATTGTCCTACTACTAAGGCCATGTGGGATTCACTACAAATCGCCCATGAGGGGACGAACGATGTTAAGTTGGCAAGAATTAACACACTAACACAAGAGTTTGATCTCTTTTTCATGGAGCAAGGGGAAACCATTGCTGACATGCAAAAGAGATTTACTTATCTCATCAATCGATTACATTCATTAGGTAGGCCGGTTTCCAATGATGTTTCTACTAATAAGATCTTGAGATGTCTTAACAGGGAATGGCGGCCGAAAGTGACCGCCATCAAAGAAGAAAATGATCTCACCGTATTAGACTTGACAACATAATTTGGCAAACTACAAGAGCACGAACAAGTACTCTTGAGCCTAGAACAACACGAAAAGAAAGAAAAGAAGGACAAAACAAAGGTGAGTGAAAAGAAATCAATAGCTCTTAAGACTTCCTCCTCGAAGTCTCAAGCAAAAGAGCAAAGTGATTATTCCTCGAGCGACGAAGAAGAAGAGGACAAGAGCGAAGATATGGGGTTGTTCGTTAAACGTTACAATCGTTACGTGAGAAAGAACGACATCCAACATTCCGAGAAGAACTTGGTAAACTTCCGGAAACAATCGAGGTACTCTAAAAATGATGACTCAAAAAGTAAAAAGACTAGAGGGTCGTGCTACACTTGTGGGAAGCCCGGTCATTACAAACCGGACTGTCCGATGAACAAGAAGACAAAGGAAAAGGAATCATACAAATCACACAAGAAATCATCAAAGCCAAGGAGAGCATACATAGCTTGGGAAAGCGATAGCGACTCCTCCGATGATGAAAGTTCTAGTGATGAAGATGAAGCTGCAAACCTATGCCTCTCTGCTCATCAAAAGAACAAAAAGAAACAGGTACAATGCCTCGAGACCACCGAGATAAGATGGGTTCTCGACAGTGGATGCTCAAGGCACATGTCAGGAGACATATCACTCTTCATTGACTTCGTGGCTAAGAAGAAAGGATATGTAACCTATGGTGACAACAACCGTGGAGCAATACTAGGTAAAGGTAGTGTAGGTAACCCTTCTTCCACTACTATTTCTGATGTATTGCTTGTCGAAGGTCTTAAACACAATCTACTTAGCATCAGTCAATTATGTGACAAAGGATACAATGTATTTTTTTCAAAAGATTGTTGCAAAATTGTACATAATGATGATAAGAAGAGTATGTTTAATGGCATGCGAGTGAATAATGTCTATATGTTAGACTTGAACAAAGTATCGTTAACAAGTGACAAATTCCTTGTAACAATGAGTGAAGATTCATGGTTATGGCATAGGCGTTTAGCACATGTTAACTTTGACTTACTAAACAAAGTAGTCTCAAAAGATCTAGTCCTAGGTCTCCCAAAAATAAAGTTCACCAAGGATCACCTTTGTGATGCTTGTCAAAAAGGGAAGCAAAGAAGGATCTCATTTAAATCCAAAAATATCGTTTCAACAACGAGACCTCTCGAACTTCTTCATATGGACTTATTTGGGCCGTATAGGATTAAAAGTCTAGGAGGAAATTATTACGTTTTCGTAATAGTGGACGATTTTTCTAGATTTTGTTGGACTATTTTTTTAGTAAGCAAGAGCGATACGTTCGCCGCCTTTGAAAGGTTTGCTAAGCTTTCCCAAAATAAATTAAATACAAACATTGTTTCAATTAGAAGCGACCATGGGGGTGAGTTCGAAAACCATTCATTTGAAGAATATTGCGGTAACCATGGTATCGATCATAACTTCTCCGCTCCACGTACTCCTCAACAAAATGGGGTTGTGGAGCATAAAAATCGAATTTTGGAAGAATTGGGAAGAATAATGATTAATGAAAGTGGTTTACCGAAATATTTTTGAGCCGACGCCATTAGTACGGCGTGTTATGTTTTGAATAGGGTGTTCATTCGCCCCATTCTAAATAAAACACCGTATGAGCTTTTAAAAGGGCGAAAGCCAAATGTTTCTCACTTACATGTCTTCGGTTGCAAATGTTTTGTATTAAATAATGGAAAGGAAAACTTGGGCAAATTCGATTCCAAGGCCGACGAAGGTATCTTCCTCGGATACTCTCAATCGAGTAAAGCATACAGAATATATAATAAACGATTACTTGCTGTGGAAGAGTTTGTACATGTCACTTTTGACGAATCCTATCCGAGAAACGTCGGAAAGGGTAGTGTTCTTCATGGTGCAGGTACATCTACGGAAGACATACTCAAGGGTGGCGAGCCGGGGATTGATCAACCCGACAAAGTCAAAGTTGAGGAGGATAAAGATGTACACCATGAGGAAACCGAGGTAACTCATCCGCCTTCAAACGATGATCTCCCTCAAGCTTGGAAGTCTCCCAAAGACCATCCAATTGACAACATTCTCGGAGATATCTCAAAGGGTGTTACAACTCGATCGAAGCTAAGTAATTTTTGTTATCACTTCGCTTTCGTTTCACAAATGGAACCTAAAATGCCTAAAGAAGCCCTACTCGATGAACATTGGTTTTTATCAATGCAGAAGGAACTAAATCAATTCACTAGAAATGAGGTTTGGGACCTTGTCCCTCCTCCGCGAGATCATCGAGTAATCGGCACCCGATGGGTGTTTAGGAACAAGTTGGACGAAAACGGGGTAATAACCCGTAACAAGGCGCGTTTAGTCGCGCAAGGGTATAACCAAGAAGAAGGCATCGACTATGAGGAAACTTATGCACCGGTTTCCCGACTCGAGGCTATACGCCTTCTTCTTGCTTTCGCTTGTGCGAAAGACTTTAAACTATTCCAAATGGATGTTAAGAGTGTGTTCCTTAACGGTTACATAAATGAAGAGGTCTACGTCGCACAACCTCCGGGTTTTGAATCTCATGAGTATCCCGATCATGTTTACAAACTAAAAAGGGCTTTATATGGTCTCAAACAAGCTCCTAGAGCTTGGTATGAGCGACTAAGTAAACTTTTACTTGATCAAGGTTACTCAAGAGGAAAGGTTGACACAACTCTCTTCATTAAACGTCAAGGAAAGCACTTGATATTAGTACAAATTTATGTTGACGATATTATATTTGGGTCTACTAACATGAATCTCGTGAGAGAGTTTTCGGATCTTATGCAAGGTGAATTCGAGATGAGTATGATGGGGGAGCTCACGTACTTTCTCGGTTTGCAAATTAAACAACTCAAAGAAGGAACATTCGTGAGTCAAACAAAGTACTGTTTGGACCTTATCAAGAGATTTGACATGGCAAAAGCCAAGGCCATTGACACCCCCATGCCAACATGTACAAACTTGAATAAAGATGAAAACGGTAAGGACGTAGGGGTAAAAAGGTATAGAGGTATGATTGGATCACTTCTCTATCTTACTGCTTCTCGTCCCGACATTATGTTTAGCGTGTGTATGTGTGCAAGATATCAATCATGTCCCAAGGAATCCCATCTAAAAGCTGTCAAACGAATACTTCGATACCTATCTGGTACTCCGAAGTATGGACTATGGTATTCCAAAGGTAATGATTGCTCATTGGTAGGTTTCTCCGATTCCGATTTTGCCGGTTGAAAATCGGATAGGAAAAGCACTAGTGGCACTTGTCACTTATTTTCAAATTCCTTGGTCAGTTGGCATAGCAAGAAACAAGTTTCAGTTGCTTTGTCAACCGCCGAAGCAGAATACGTTGCCGCCGGTAGTTGTTGTGCTCAAATCCTATGGGTTAAGCGACAATTATTGGATTTTAATCTCAAACTCGAAAGTATTCCCATTTTCTGTGACAATACAAGTGCCATTGATCTTACCAAAATTCCTGTGTTGCATTCTCGCGCCAAACATATCGAAATTCGACACCACTTTCTTCGGGATCATGTAGAGAAAGGTGATGTTGTATTTGAACATGTTAATACTGAAAATCAACTAGCGGACATTTTCACAAAGCTGCTAGCTACTGAGCCTTTCTTTCATATTTGCTGAGAACTTGGTATTCTCGACATTTCTGAACGGGCGTTATAAATTGCTTGCTTTATCTTATTTCATTTAACACTATAATCTTGTACTTCTAACAAGTTAATGTTGTTGCAAGCACAATTATATTGTTCATCAAGTTATTCCGGCATCGAGGTGATATTGTTCCTTTACCCTTCTCTCTCTCCCAAACTTCATGGCTAAATAGTTGTATTACATGATAATATTGTATATATATATGACTTGTTTCTTATACCATATCTGTTTGGATGTTTAATGTTGTGTGGCATTCTATTTATGCATCAAACATGTGAGCATATGTGCATAACAGTGAAAAACTGCAAAATTTGCCTGTATGAGTCGACCATAACAGGGCAATGGTCGACGCACACCTCAAAAAATTTCTCTTTTTCAAAATTCAAACAGTATGCGTCGACGCATGCAGAGGGTATGGTCGACGCATTGCACGAAAACTCAGTTTTTCTCTACAAAAAACGTTCAAACTTCCCATGCATTTACATTTCAAATTCTCATTAAGTGTGCATTCAACCCACTACATTGTGAGTTGCATCTACCTAGTGCCTATTGTCTCTTGGCCTCTCCTCTTCCCAAAACCCTAAATCTTCATCTATAAAAAGGGTAAACCTCTTTCTTGCAAATCATTCTCAAAAACCTTCACCAAGCTTCACTCTTTACCCTCACAAAAAGCTTCAAAATCATTACCAATGGCTTCCTCATCCCGCAGACCTACCGGTAAGAGATCAAGGGAATCATCCTCTGCCTTTTTACCCATTACCGTTGTATCATTAGTTCCACCGGCTCTTGTCGACACCTTTAAGAAAGACATTGGTAAAAGAGGAGTTGTGAGGCAACATGCCTTCTACAAACTCACAACAGAACACATGCATCTCGTAGAAATCATGTCTCTACTATAGTATCACGGCATTGTTAAATTCCTGGAATGCAATGCCAAATATAGCGAAGACCTGGTCCGTGTGTTCTACACTTGCCTTCATGACAAATTTCGTGGGCAAAAGTTTCACTCCAAGATCGGCACAAGAAAGGTATCGTTTAAGTCTAATGTTTGGAATAAATATTTTGATATGACATTGGTTGCTGATGAAAATCCTCTTGCTGAGGTGACTGATTCTCACACAATAGAAGGATATGAGTTTAAGAGCGCTTTGAACGCTATGCTGAAACGACCCTACCCAGACCACATTGTGAATAGTGATGCGTTCCCACGAACTGTCACTGTCGGTAAGATGAAAACAGGTGAGCGCATTCTCCAGTGGATTGTGTCACGCATCCTGAGGCCTAAGAAGGGTGGCCTTTCCCGAGTTGAACAGGCTGAGGTTCATCTCATATATATCCTGAAGAATCAGCGCAAAATAAACTGGCCCTACTACATTGCAAGTAGGATGTTCAGTTTATGAGACTCCGGACGAGGAACGACTCTTGCCTATGGATCTTTTATTCAAGAGGTTCTTACTGCAGCCGACGTTGATTATCCGTCCTTTCCGTATACCTCTATTTCCTCAGATAAATAATTCAGCCCAAAAACATTGTCTATGATGGGATATTTTTGGTGTGATGAGCGGAGAATATACAAATTTGTTCGTAGAGGGTATATTCCTACGAATGTTGAAGAAGATGATGAAAGTGATGAAAGTGAAGAAGAAGACCAAGAGGAAAACGAAGAAGAAGAAGCAGGACAAGCATTGGAGCAGCATGATAGTCCTCCACAAGCAGACACTCACGACTACACAAACACCGCTTGGGTTCAGAATACATATTCAACTGAAGAAGATGCCCCCAACCATGGTGGCTGGAGTGAATGGCAACATATGGGCTGGTCAACGCAACGCCAATTCTATCAGCCGTATCAATATGGTGCTGAAGAATCTCCACCATCTCCTCCGCAGCAAGAAAACTCTTCTGAACTTTTAGATATGATGCGAAATATGCAGCTGGCTCAACAATCATTCATACAAACTCAGGATGAGCGCTATGCTCATATAAGCAGTCAGCTTCAAGCACAAAATGAGAGGATCGATAACCTCTCTACCAGCATGAATGAACGGTATGCAACATTCACCGAAACATTTGAACGACAGGAGCGGTTCGTCGATGTGGGTCTCAAGTATCTAAGTAGTGTTGCTGACCAAATGACTTCTTTGGCAGATCCTGACAGAAACCCGGATATTGGTTACCATCGAGGACGAGGCCATTAGGGCATAGAAATGCATGTGCATCTGTACTTTTGTTGTTTGACTGAACTTACTATCTATTATGCTTGTTTGTTAATCTAGTTTAATGTTATCTCATTTTCAATTTGTTCAGTAGTAATATTTGGTGTGGTATTATTATATGATTCAAATTCTCCTGTTGAATATCATCTTATGTTGAATAATAGTTCTCTTTCTCTTTTTGATGTTGTCAAAGGGGGAGAAGAGCATGTACCAAACCAAAGCCAAGCCAGATATTCACAACAACTAACAGTTTGTTTTGCAGCCAGCCTTAGATTACAAAAGAAAGGGGGAGTGTGTGTAAATATTGCATGTTGTTTCTCTTTGGTTTCACACAGGTTGTCATCATCAAAAAGGGGGAGTATGTAAGGGCAAACTGTCATACAACATACGATCATAGGTTTCGATGATGACAAATGACCACTATGGATGAATCGGCATTGTCGATTCCACCTCTACAAAACAAATGCAACATATCACCTATCATATCCTTTTCTATGCTCATCTAAATTGTTATATTTCATACAACATATGTGGATAAAATGTGGTCATGAAAAAATGCATGAAAACCACAAAAATATGAATTTTTGCAGATTTGCGGGGTTTGAGTCGACCACAGGGTCGGCGCATAACATAGTGCATTTCCCACGGGTCAGCGCATAACATAGTGCATTTCCCATGGGTCAGCGTACAAAAGGCTTGACTCGAACGCAAGGGTCAGCGCATGAACCACGGGTCAGCGCACGCCGACCTATGGTCGACGCATACTGTTGTGCTTTTCAGACTGTCCAAAACTGCAGGCTATGCGTCGACGCATAGACCTGCTATGGTCGACCGTTCGTGTGCAAATTAAGTTTTTTAGTATTTCCCACTCTGTTTGAAAAGTTGTTAAGTGGGTTGGTTGGTTTGTTACTATAAATAGAAGTTTAGTTACTTGTATCAACCAACATTTTGACAATTTGATTCAAGTGTTCAAAGAACAAGAAAAAGTGAAATAGGTGTCCAAGATTCTTCATCTTCATCTTCAACATCTCACAACACATCAACTACACACAACCATTTTTGAAGTGCTTTGTGATTGGTTAAAGGTGATAACGTTCGAATTCGAGATTGGGGAATCCGGTTCAGGTTGAAGCTTGCGACAGGTTTTTTCTTGAATAAAACCTTTAGGGTTTTGTCCTCCAAGACTGGTTTGATTTTTGGGGTTTTTGGACGAGTTCTTCATCAATTTTCAGTTGAGCGAAGGTGATTGAGAAGAGGAAGTCTTCATCAATCTAGTAGCGGATTCAGTGATATTGAAGGGAAGATTTCGGGTTCGATTTGTTGTAGTTGAGATCAGTCGGGCCGAGGGTTTGAAGAACTGAGGGTTATTCAACAAATGGGCTGGAATCGGAGGTCTATCAACAACAATCGAAGGACGAGATTCACCTTGAATCAAGGAACAAGGAGTGGAAGCAACATTCAACGTCTTGAGAATTCTGTTGTATATTTGCTTTGCAATCCTTGTATAAACGGTTAAACTCAACAGGTGATATCTATTTAAGCAATCTCAATTCTAGTTTTAGAATTGAGGGCAGACGTACCCCGAAGCGAGGACGACGGGGGAACTACCTCATCAAATCTTTGTCTTCTCTATTTTTCAGCATATTTGGGTTTAGCTTAAAAATAAGTGATTTTTGTATAAGAACTTTTATCAAACCTTGATATTAATTGAGTAAGAAGTTAAAACTCCGTTTCTGAATCCAAAGTACAATAAAACATTGTACTAGACTAATTGGAATCACTTACTCAACATAAATATCACTTGGAGTGTCTTTGCACACCAAGTGTTTGATAATTTGCCTAAACCAAAATTATCTTAGTTGTGTATCTAGTTTGGTTTGCTCTTTGAATCATTGGAACTAGGAATCCTAGCAAGTGAAACAAATCATTGATAGTGTGACTAGTGTAGTGATTCGTATTCTACATTATCACTAATCCATAGGCTTGACGCATATCCGGTTTTCCAATAACAGTTCATTTTAGACTATATTTTCCTCGGCCGCTTCCGCACTTAAAACAAATTTTCAAAACCAATTTTTTAATTGGTAGCGCCGACTCAAATTTTAATTGGGATCTATTCAATCCCCCCCCCCCTCCCCTTCTAGATCCGTGCCATAGTCTAGCACTTACAGCTTCCCCTATTTAATGACGTTCTAACTAAGGAGATGAAGGTTAAAATCATCGTATTAACTCAGTAGAATGGACTTAAATAACAACATATAGAAACAAATTTTGATCCCTAAGAGACCTTATGTTGCATGTGTTATGAATGTTTAAATAATCTCTATGGGGAAAATATTTCCAAAAAGGAAAAGAATCTGAAAAGACTGGAAGTCCGCAAGAGCATAATGCATTCCATAAGGAAAACTCACTAGGGAGACAGAGACTCTAGGGATAGAAAAAGGTTGCGCGCAGGACCAAATACAACTTAAAATTGCTGGGGGACTCGAGGGATTCCACGAGACAAAACAATGGAAGGACAAAGCTGGGGAAAGAAAAAACATCTGCCGGGGAAACGGGTAGATGAGAACAAAGCTTAAATACTTGATCTAAGCAGGAAAAGGCGATTCCCTGAGGATATACACACTCAAACTCAATTGGGGAAGAAATGGTCTTCAACACAGGAGGAACAAAAGTATATTATCCACTACTGGTTATTGGGTAAAGGTATAACATATTTTGTCCGAGAGGACATCCATTACCAGTTAGGGTAAACATATCAAGGATGACTCGCTAAGGGAAAATAGGAGGTGCATTCATTACCAGTTACTGTGTAAGAATGAACTGCTGGAGAAAAAGCCAAATAGGATTTACAACTACCGGTTATTGGGCAGAAGACCACAAAGATAGAGAATATCCATCATTGATTAAAGTGAACATATCATGGATAGACTCAAAGGGGAAGAATATCCGTCATAAGTTAGGATGAACATATCAAGGATAAACTTACCTGGGGACATCAGGAAGGATACCCGTCACCGGCTAAGATGAACATATCAAGGATAAACTGTCTGAAAAAGTAGGAATTACATCTATCAGATACTGGATAGTGTACGACCCCAATTTTGACCCTAAGATCCCTCATGCAATTTCATCATATGCATTAGTATTCGGATCATACCTTGGCATTCTCCTTACCCCTCTTTCATTGAGTTTGTTTTGGGAGAGATCACCAAGCACTATGTGATTGTATCATACTTGTATATTATCTTTTTTACTAACCAAAATATCAAATATATGTCTTTGTATTTGTCTAACCCGTTTGTAGGTAGGGCATGATCCCCATTGATATATCAAGTTCACATTTAGGGTTTAAGACCCTCATCGCTAAGATCACAAACAAGGATTGATCCACAATGTCTGTAAGAATCATATATGATTCCCATTGATCTCTACATGTCATATTGATCAAGTATTCTTCAAGAGTTTGGAAGTGATTTGCCTTGGAAACGCTAGTTTGACTGGGTGTCTTAAGTAACTTCTCCAACAAGCTATCTCACCAATTGATAAAAGATCTCAAGGGAAACTTCAAAATTCATAATCTTATGCATATATGGTCTACCATGAGCCTAGAAAGTCAATAAAATTGAAGGTTAGCAAGTTGGTTGATGGTGGTTGGCCAGATGAATTCATCTGATCAAAACTAGGTCTCCCTAGACCCTATCTACTACAATTTTCACTATATAAAAATGATTCAAAGATAAAAGTTACTCTAAGTGACATTCCAAACAACTCTCGTGTTGAGACCTAGAGGTAGTTTTGCTTGGAAAATCATTTTCTATATTGAAACATTATAGGTCATTTTGTCTAAACCCTAATTTGAAAGTCAACTTCTCAAGGCCATAACTTGCTCAATTTTTATGAAATGAAAGCTTTCCAAGTTATAAAATAAAATTCAATATGTTTAGATCAACATTTATGTTTGGAGTAAGAGCTAAATTAATTTTTATGAGCATGTGATATGAGGATACATTATAGGTCATTTTTGCCCTATACCATTATACAAGTGATTTTCCTCAACTTCAAAAATGCATAACTCTATCATTCTAAATCCAAATGACATGAAATTGGTGACAATTTTGAAGGTATTTGACAGAGGTACAACTTTGATAAATACGCGTTTCTCATTTAGAGCTCACATAAAAAGTTAAGCTAGGTGGAAATAGAGGTATATGACTTGACACTTAGAAAAATTTTCAACATGTTGAAATTTCCAAACTTCCACCTCAAAATTCACCATGATCCTAGTACCAAATGAAAAAGTGTTCAACATCAAACTTGTTCCCCTTAATCTAAGCTTTGCAAAGAGTCCTATTTAATGCATTTTGGATGAGGTTTTCTAGCTCTGCGCATGGTCTTAACAGGTCTGCATCATTGGTGATAATCAAATGTCCAAAACTCCATTTTACTTTTCCTTGCCATTCAAGCATGATTTGAACTTCAGTACAGTTGTAATTGGATCATAATGGATTGCTTCATGGGCTTGTACACGCCCATGCAAGCTTGTGCATCACACTTGCCATTTTTAGCAATTTTTCAAGTGTGCAATTATCAAGCCCAAATGCTATAAATACAAGGCCTCTGAGCTTATTTCAAACACACCTTGCGCGCCAACTTTGCCCCCTAATTGAAACCCTCATAATTCAAAGGAAAACCTGAGAATTTTCAACTTGAAAATTGAGTTTGAATCTCACTGTTTGGAGATTAAAAAACTCTAGGACCCAAAGCTTTGTACCATTGCCAAACCACTTCTACAAGCTCCTCAAGTGTGATCCAGTCAAGTTTGAAGCAAGCAAGATCCATTTCTGCACAGCATTGAAAGTAATTTTCAAAAATCTTCTCTTCGATTCTCAATAAATTCTCTTAGATCTTTGGTTGTCTGAAGTCCTACCAATGTAGGCAAGACGATTGAGTTGCTTTGAGGTCAAATCGAAGCAACTCAGTTGACACACCTCAAAATTCAACTCCTCATATCTTTCTATATATTTGGAGTTAGTTTGAAATTGAGGTCAGATTCGTGCTCTACGCTATTTTTTCTTTCAGATCATGTCCTTTTTTTTCATTTTCTTGATGGTGATGAGTGAACCAGTCCAGTGGACCTCGCCTGAGAAGGTGACCGGTGTTCCACCGTAGGTGTGTGTTGGACAGGTTCTGAGCCATTGATCTTGTTTAAAATATTTTAATCTCACGCGTTGGTTTTGATTAGCATTCCTGTGGCGCATTGACTTAAGTCCATGGTGGAAAGCGCGTTGATGACAACTTGATCTGCCACCACAATTAATGAGGGAGATCAAGTGGTCCACGTTTTTTTTATTATTTGAATTTCATTTAATTTTTTTTATTTTCATTAGTTTATATTAATTTTAATATTGATCCAAAAAATATGACAGTTTCACCAAAAAAATTTAAATAAATTCTTCTTTCATGTTTTGAATTAAAATTATTTTTTGGATCATTATTAATATTTTTCATGATTTAATTGATTTTGTGAATATTTTTAATTTTTTAAAAATACTTTAAAGTTTCCAAAAATTCTGAAAAAATTTCTCCAAGGTCCTTTGACCTTGTTTGACCTATGATAAATCTCATGGCCATTTCTTTGGTGCTTTAATGAGATTTTAGGAATTTGATAAACCATATTTAATTTAATGCATTATTTTTAGTATTTTTAAATTGAATAAATGCCAAATAATTGTGTTGAGCTATCTTGATGATTTGTATAAGTTTGACTTGTGTTGTTGGGCCTTGGTCAAGGTTGATTTGACTTTGCTAGGTTAAGATCATTGGATTTAGGGGATTGATGGAATGTATATTCCATCTCCCAAAATGAATGAATGATCTTAATTTGATAAATTTCCTCCTTTGACCAATTTGAGTTTTGATCTATTCCCCTCCCTCTTCATCTAATTCCCCTTCTTTATGCATCCATCTCATTTAGCCTATGATATCTCAAAATCCTAAGGCTAGTTGGTTGAAAAATCAACATAAGTATGGGTATGATTAGGCCCCCTCTTTTGCATATTCTTTTTGTATGTGGTATGTTTCATGAGTATAGTCCATTTGATTATGTCTCTAACAAGCATTAACACCAAAATTCTATTGCCTGGCCTCAAATAGTTGTGACTCCTACATAAGTCCAATTACGATTGCTTAACATAGCGCTAAATTTTGACACAAAAAGGCATAGCATTCTAGTTAGTGAGATTGTAAGTCTCCCCCCTTTCATGGTATTATGTGTAAACTTGGCCTTTTTTTCTTCCTTTGGAAGATGTCTTGGTTCAAGGATACATGCTTGGGATAAGTGGGTTGAGTGTTCTCCAAAGAATGACTTAAAAGCAAAAGCAAAAACAATACTAACTTCTAACTCATTAACAACTAACATTTAAATTCAATCCATTTAATTTTAATGCACTTTATATTTTAAGCTCTATTCATTTGCCATTATTCATACCATTTTAATTGTTTATATTAATGCCTTTTCACTTTTTCCACTTGGACCATATTGTGTGATATATCTTGTTTGTGTATATTTTGTTTGTTTGTGTGGTCTTTGACCATCAATGTACATGATAAGAAACAAAACCCCTAAAAAACTATTGTGTGGACTGTTGGTTTTATCTTGGACAATTGGACTTAGAATCTAGGCAACATCCCTATGCACAAAGGTCGTGGCCAATGCCAACTTTCATGTAACCAAGTGCTTGGAATTTGAAACTTCATCTGATACATCATTGAAGATCCATCTGAGTTCACCTGTAACATGATCATTGAGAAGCTGCTATTTTGAACCTGTTACTTATGGAATTCATATGTTACATTGGCCAATATGAAGAAGATCATTAAGTGGCTAAAGCTTGGATATGGATATCTTTATTTGATGCCTTGATCTTCAAGTTAATATTGTATGCATTGTTTGTTGCTTGATTCTAATATCCAAGGGAATTTGGGGTTTCTATATGGCATTCTTGCCTATTGGATTGCAGCCCATTGGTCAGATCTTTTCAACTCTTAAATTTTAAGTTCATCCTTAGGATTAGTCTCTTCATCTCCTCCCCATCTTCTTTAATTTCAAAATCTCTCCCTCCTTTCAAAAATATTCTTTTCTTGTGTTTATAAATTTTCAAACTTTGACTATTTTTGCAAACTAGAAACTTTGGCCTTAAGCCATTGCATTTTCAAACTTCTTTTCTTAAATCAAACTTGTAAATAAACTTAACTATACTTGACTTAAAATTTTCAAAAGCCATTCTATTTGTTTATAAACATCACTTTGTACAAAATAAATATGCACACAAGAAAGGGCTCCCTAGGAGTACCTAGGACACTTTGGGGGCTAACACCTTCCCTCTGTGTAACCAACCCCCTTACCTGTAATCTCTGGCATTTTATTAGTTTTGATTTGAAAACTTCTCATTTTTAGGTTTTGTTCGTACTTTTTCCCTTTTCCTTTGGAAGCAATAAAAGCGCGGTGGCGACTCTTGTTATTTGATGTCTTGCTTATCCATAGCTTGATGATCAATAATTTATCGCTACAGAAATTAAGTGGTGACTCTGTTGGGGAGTAGTCTCTAGTTGGTTTAGCCTACTTTTTTGTGTGTATATAATTGTATATATGTCATGTATGTATATTTGTGTGATATAATCTGCTTGTTGTGCTTGGTGATCTCTGAGTGGTGAGATAAGTTCTAACCCAAACTTGAGTGCAATTAAGATAGGAGGATGGTATAGTCATGTTAGACTTGTTTGGAGTAGTCCTTAATAAGTTGGCTTGAGATCCATCTGATCAATGGAGACCCTTTTGGATTTGGAAATGTCAGACAAGTATTTGCGGTTACGCATTACTATCTCTAATTTGGGTCCGAGAAGCTGAGGATTGTAGAACATTTACTCCCTCTTGGCCTATTTAGGACGTAGTGCGGAGACTGTTCACGTGTAGACTTGATAACAGTTGTTAAGCGATACTACACTCAGACGAGTTTCTCTTGAGAATATTATGGGTCGATGAGTCAATCATCTTAACCTGTAATATCCGATAAATAGAATTAATACTCTGGGAACTTTTTAGAACATGATCTACAGGTTGTTATCCCTAGTTCACTCCTTTGGGAGAGTTCTTACCCGGACTCCATGCTCGTGACTTACAATAAACCGTTGATTCTTGGTTGATCCAATCAAGTCTTGTCAATATCAATGGAACTTGGGTGTTGATAAGGTGTAAACCATAATCCACCAAAATGGATGATTGATCTTGATAATGACTTGATTCATCCATTGACCTTTGTTTTCTTGTCTTGTGTGTGATCCCTTACTTGTGATTGTTGCATTCATGCATTCATGCGCATCAAAACATTCATCACACGAAAATTTCAAGGAACTGGGGTATTATTTAGAAATATTTTCAGACCATGGATTGTGGACAAAGGAACACTAAGAAGTACATTTTTAGATGTCCTGACTTGAAAGAGTTTAGGAAGCTAGCATCTTTTGTATTAGATCCCTTGGACTTCAAACAACGTCATGGGAAGCTTCTTTCTATCTTGTTTGTTGATGTGGTGGAAGGACTTTTGAGTGTATTGGTGCAGTTCTATGATCCTCTCTATCGTTGCTTCACTTTTCCAGATTATCAGTTTCTGCCCACATTGGAGGAGTATGCCCATCTTTTGGGAATACCTGTTTCTAACAAAGTGCCTTTTACTGGATTTGAACAGATTCCTAGATCTCATATTATTGCTGAAGCTCTTCACTTGAAGAAGTTTGAGATAGAGGCACATTGGGTGAAGAAAGGAGGGTTATTTGGGTTGCCATCTGATTTCCTCATCAAGGAAGCTACTGTTTTTTCTCAAGAAGGTAGTGTGGACGCTTTTGAAGCTATCTTTGTGTTACTCATTTATGGATTAGCTTTGCTCCCTAACATTGACAGTTTTGTTGATGTTAACGCCACTAGACTTTTATTGATTGGGAATCCTGTGCCTACTTTGTTGGGTGATATGTATTTCTCATAGCATCTAAGGAACTCTAAAGGTGGTGGAACTATTGTCTGTTGCATTCCTCTTCTGTACAATTGGTTTATTTCGCACTTGCCTCAAACACCTGCTTTTGTGGAGAACAAACAATGTCTACGGTGGTCTCAGAGACTAATGTCTCTCACTAATGATGATATAGTTTGGTAGGATCCTTCTTTGAGCAGTTTGGAGATTATTGATTGTTGTGGTGAATTCTCTAATGTGCCTTTCATTGGTACACAAGGAGGAGTTAACTACAACCCTGCTTTGGCTCGTTGTCAACATGGGTTCCCCTCGAGAGACAAACCTAATATCACTTTGTTAGAAGGTCTTTTCTATCAAGAGGGTAAAGTCCCCAATATTTGAAGCAGAAGATTGTGCATGCTTGGCATAATATGCATAGGAAGGGAAGATCCGAGCTTGGTGCATGCAATTGTGTAGCTTTGGGAGCTTACACTCTTTGGGTGAGGAAAAGAGATTTGGAGTTAAAGATGCCTCATCCTTGGGAGAGACCTGTATATATGGTTGTGGTTGAGCCATTAACTCTCCCTAACCAAGATGAAGAGGAGTTGGAAGACGCACTCTCCAAGATGAAGCAACAGAAGGATATGTTGGAAGAGCATTTTCGTGCTTCGAACAAGAAGCATGAGGAGTTGCAGTTGGAATCTAAGGACAAAGATGCACTCATTGAGCTAATTGAAGACCGAGTGACAAAAAGACAGAGAGAGGCAGAGGTTTCATCTTCTAGTATGCCTCAACCTTTCGTTGCTTGAAATAAGATTGTTGATCAGCTTGTCCTCGAAAAGACTCAGATGAAGGCTTCTTTTGAGACCGAGATTCGACGGATCTAAAGGAAGTACGCGCCTTCAACCAGATCTTCCGACATTGTTGTTAGGGATCCTTAGAATGACTAGTCTCCTTTTCTCTCGTATTTTTCATTTGGTTTCTAAAATTGTACTCCGTGTAATCCTTCCAATTATATAAATAAAAGAGATTTTTGGTTATATCAAATTGTTGCAATTCTTTTTAAATATATATATATATATATATATATATATATATATATATATATTTACAAATAATATAGTAAGTTCCTTGAAAATAATAAAAATGAATAAACAAGCATTGCATTTCATGCATCATTTGCATAAGCAGGTTTCTCTTTTGCCAGATGTCTCAATTGGTGTTTCTTCTGTGCTTCAGCCAAGCTGACTCATCGGTACAATACTCACGCCAATCACTCCAGAATCATGGAACATCTTGAGCAAGAAAATAGAGAGCTAAAGGACAAAATCGCTCGCCTGACTGCCATGATGGAGTCAGTACTAGATGCTCAGAGCCAGTCTTCTCCAACACCCGCAACTCCTCCTCCTCAAAGGACTATTATCTCAGAGGTGGCTACCTCTACCATGTCTGGTGCTACCGCTCATTTTGCGCCTGCCATGCCTACCGGATTCCCGTGGGGAATGCCGCCAAACTTCATGCTTGAAGGCTTTGCGCCAACCTTTGCTTCAATGCCGACGTCTAGCCCGGTTATGTCTGTGCCACCTCCCGTTGTGCACACCTTACCTCGCGTAGAAGACACCATTTATAATTCCGACCCATCTGAAGGCCTGGATGTTTATGAGAAAATGGATGAAATGAAGGATCAAATTCTTGAGTTGCACAAGGAATTGAAGACATTAAGAGGAAAGGATCTTTTTGGGAAGAGTGTTGCTGAATTATGTCTGGTGCCGAATGTGAAGATCCTGGTGACGTTCAAAGTGCCTGACTTTGAAAAACATAGAGGAAAGACATGTCCGCTCAGTAATTTGGTGATGTATGCCCGCAAAATATCTGCCCAAACTGACAATGATCAACTGTTAATTCACTACTTCCAAGACAGTCTGACCGGTGTAGCGCTCAGATGGTACATGGTGTTGGACAGTGCAAGCATCCGCACTTTCAATGATTTGGGAGAAGCTTTCATCAAACAGTATAAGTATAATATGGATATGGCGTCTGATAGAGACCAATTGAGGTCTATGTCTCAGAAAGATAAGGAGACATTCAAAGAATATGTGCAGAGATGGAAAGAGTTAGCTGCTCAGATCACCCCTCCTTTAGAGGAGAAGGAAATGACAAAGATCTTTTTGAAGACCCTGAGTTCATTTTACTATGAACGTATGATCGCTAGTGCCCCCTGTGACTTTATCGAAATCGTAAATATGGGGATGATATTAGAAGAAGGTGTTCTAGAAGGACGATTATCAAAAGAGGAGGTATCATCGAGTAAGAGATATGGTAGCCGTTTCGGGAAGAAGAAACACAGTGAAGCCAACGCAATCATTAGTGGGAGGTAGAGGAGGACTCAGATCAGAAGGAATCAACCACCCCGTCAACACCATCATCAATTAACCTCCGTAATTCCAGTATTTTCAGCAAATCAATCAACACCAATTCAACAACAACAGCGTCAACAACAACAACCACAACAACGAACAAACACCTTCAACAACAACAATACCAACAATCATCAACAACAATCTTTTGAGAGGAAGAAGGTCTCTTTTGACCCAATTCCTATGAAATATGTAGAACTGTATCCGTCTTTGGTTCTTAAGAACCTACTCCAACCAAGGAATCCGCCATAAATTCATGAACCACTTACATGGTGGTACAAGCCTGAACTCCGTTGTGCTTTTCATCAAGGAGCAGCCGGACATGATATTGAGAACTGCTATCCATTCAAATACGAATTTCAGAAGCTAGTGAAGAGTGGAATGGTGTGCTTTGAGGACCGTGCGCCAAATGTGAAAGCTAACCCACTGCCAGCTCATGGGAATTCATCAGTCAATATGGTAGACATCTGCCATGGGAAGTTAAAAGTGTTTGATGTCCGTTTCATCATAAGGTATTTAGTGACGATGCACAAAGACATTTGTTTGGTGAGCGACTATGAGCATGACCATGATGGTTGTGCTATCTGCAGTGTCAACCCGAGGGGTTGTATGATTATAAAAAGAGACATCCAGCGGTTGCTGGATGAGGGTATGATTCAAATTGTTCAATCCCGTCACGTAGATGACGATGTGAATCTCATAGTGCCCGTTTTCAAGAATCCAAAAAGAGTAGTCATTCAATACGACAACAGTAATAGTAACAACATCAGTCGGAGATCGGTATCGCCGTTGGTCATATGGTTAGCGGGTCCAATCCCGTATTCATCCGATAAGGTTGTTCCATATCAGTACAATGCGACAATATTGAAAGATGGTTAAGAGGTTCCATTGCCTACTACCAACTTTGTAGTGAGTAGTGTTGATGTTACCAAGGTGACCCGTGACGGTCGAGTGTTTGGGCCAGTGTTCCCAAAAGATAAGGAAGAATCAACTGCCAATAAGAAAGTGGAAGTGCTTGTTGTAGATCCATCTAGTGGTTCAAAGTGTCAGTCTGGTGAATCCAGCAATTCTAAGGCTAATGATGATGATGAGGTACTTCATTTGATCAAGAAAAGTGAGTTTAATATGGTGGAGTAGCTGCTCCAAACCACCTGAAAGATTTCAGTACTATCTCTGCTCATGAAATCAGAAGCGCACAGAGAAACACTGCAAAGAGTTCTAGAACAAACGTTTGTGGAACACGATCTTACGGTAGATCAGTTCGATCATATAGTATCTAACATCACTTCCTACACCAATCTCAACTCTTATGATGAAGAACTCCTTGAGGAGGGTAGGAATCATAATTTGGCTTTGCATATCTCCATGAATTGCAAAGATGATGCTTTGTCCAATGTGCTTGTTGACACTGGATCATTGTTGAATATGCTGCCAAAGTCAACATTGTCAAAGTTATCATATCAAGGAGCGCCTATGAGGTATATTTGTGTAATCTTCAAAGCTTTAGACGATTCACGCAAAATAGTGATAGGTGAAGTGGACCTTCTAGTGAAGATAGGTCCAAGTGACTTCCAGATTACCTTCCATGTAATGGATATCCACCCGGCCTATAGTTGTCTGTTGGGAAGGCCATGGATCCATGAGGTAGGAGTTGTTACCTCCACATTACATCAGAAGCTCAACTTTGTGAATAATGGAAAATTAGTCATTGTTGGTGGGGAAAAGGCGTTGTTAGTCAGCCACCTGTCATCTTTCTCGTACGTTGAAGCTGAGGATGAGGTTGGAACTCCGTTCCAAGCCTTATCTATTGCTGCTGAAAAGATAGTTGGGGAACCTACATCCTCATTGAAAGATGCAAGGAAGATTGTCGAAGAAGGTAATGTTGATCAGTGGGGGCGCACGGTAAAGGTCTCCGACAACAAAGGTATAACCGACTAGGGTTTTCAGCAAGGTTCATCAATTGCTAGAGCTAAAGATATTCAACTTAGCTTCCGTAGAGGGTTCATTCATGGTAATGAACAACACTTAGCTGATGTGCTAGAGGGAGACGAAGAGGAAGACTGCACCAATTTTGTGACGCATGGAAAGGCTTGTAACAATTGGACTGCTGTTGACATTCCTATTAGTTTGCATCAATCTAAGTAATTACTTTTATTTGTTTTAAATAAAATCCTTCTATGCCTAAGGGAGAAGTGAACATTGTTGGGAATTTTCAAATTGATCATTAATAAAATTAATTCTATTCATCCACATCTATGATGTTTTGTTTTTACTTTTCGCTTTATTCTGAAAATGGTAATCACAAAAATCATAAATAAACAATATAATTGCCCATCTGCATAATATTTCGTCACAAGTTCACTTCTCTAAAATCAAAGTATCAAATCATTATGCAGGGTGGTTTCTAACCCCATTGAATACAATGATCATTCTCCTTCTCCAAATTTTGAATTCCTTGTGTTTGAGGCCGAGGAGGAAAGTGACGAAGAAGTGAGTGATGAATTGTCTCGTCTTCTTGAGCATGATGAAAAAGCAATTTAGCTATTCGAAGAGAAGATTGAATTAGTCAACTTGGGTTCTGAGGATGATATGAAGGAAGTCAATACTGGGTCTCGACTGTGTCCAGATGTGAAGAAGGGGTTGGTTGATCTTCTTCGAGAATATTCAGATGTGTTTGCTTGGTCCTATCAAGACATGCCTGGTTTGGATTCTGAGATAGTGGAGAATAGATTGTCATTGAAGCCAGAATGTCCTTTAGTCAAGCAGAAATTGAGAAGAATGCATCCCGATATGGCAGTGAAGATCAAAGAAGAAGTGTAGAAGCAGATTGATGTCGGTTTCCTTGTGACCGCTGAGTATATGTAATGAGTATCCAATATTGTGCCTGTGCCAAAGAAGGATGGAAAAGTCCGCATGTGTGTTGATTATAGAGATTTGAATAAAGCCAGACCTAAAGATGATTTTCCTCTGCCGCACATTAATATGTTGGTAGATAATACTGCTAAATTCAAAGTCTTTTCGTTTATGGATGTATTTTCCGGATATAATCAGATTAAGATGGCACCTGAAGATATGTAGAAGACCACATTCGTTACACCTTGGGGAACATTCTGTTATAGAGTGATGCCTTTCGGTTTGAAGAATGCTGGTGCAACTTACCAAAGTGCAATGACTAATCTTTTTCATGCTATGATGCATAAAGAGATTGAAGTTTATGTCGATGACATGATTGATAAATAAATTGATGAAGAGAAACATGTTGAGAATTTGTTGAAGTTATTCCAGCGTTTGAGGAAGTATAAACTTCGCTTGACTCCCAATAAGTGTACTTTTGGTGTTCGTTTCGTTAAGTTGTTGGGCTTTATTGTCACCGAGAAGGGTATTGAAGTTGATCCTTCCAAGGTCAAAGAAATACAAGAGAAGCATGCGCCAAAAACTGAGAAGCAAGTCAGAGGTTTTCTCGGCCGCTTGAATGATATCTCAAGATTCATTTCACACATGACTGCCACATGTGCGCCTATATTCAAGCTTATTCAAAAAAATCAATCTTGTGATTGGACCGAAGATTGCCAGAAAGCTTTTGACAGTATCAAAGAGTATGTGCTTGAGCCTCCGATTTTGTCTCCACCTGTTGAAGGAAGACCGATGATCATGTATTTGACTGTGCTTGAAGATAGTATGGGTTATGTTTTGGGTCAGCAAGATGAGACTGGAAGGAAAGAATTTGCAATTTAATACCCCAGTAAGAAGTTCACCGACTATGAGACTCGGTATTCTATGCTTGAGAAAACTTTTTGCGCATTGGCTTGGGCTGCAAAGCGTCTGCGCCAGTATATATTGAATCATACCACTTGCTTGATATCCAAAATGGATCCAATCAAGTATATATGTGAGAAGCCTGCTTTAACTGGGAGGATTTCCCGTTGACAAATGTTGTTATCAGAGTATGATATTGAATACCGATCTCAGAAAGCGATCAAAGGTAGTATCTTGGTTGACCATTTGGCTCACCAACCGATTGAAGATTATCAGCCAGTACACTATGACTTTCCTGATGAAGAGATCTTGTACTTGAAAATGAAATACTGTGATGAACCATTGCTTTAAGAAGGGCCAGAACCTGGTTCCTGTTGGGGCATGGTATTTGGTGGAGCTGTTAATCAATATGGTAATGGCATTGGGGCAGTGATTATTACTCCTCAAGGCACGCATTTTACCTTTACATCTAGATTGACTTTCAAGTGTACAAACAACATGGCAGAATATAAATCTTGCGTTATGGGGCTCGAAGAGGCCATTGATCTCAGAATCAAGCATTTAGATGTCTTTAGAGATTCAACTTTGGTTGTGAATCAGATCAAAGGTGAATGGGAGACGAATCAACCTGGTTTGATACCATATAGAGATTATGTGAGGAGGATTTCAACTTTATTTACCGAGGTTGAATTTCATCATACCCCTCGAGATGAGAACCGGATGGCAGATGCTCTTGCAACATTGGCATCAATGATTATAGAGAAGTATTGGAATGAAGTTCCGAATTTGACAGTGATGCATCTTGATAGGCCAACTCATGTGTTTATTGCGGAAGAGATCAAAGATGAAAAGTCGTGGTATTACAACATCAAGTGTTTCCTCCAAAGTCATATTTACCCGTTTGGGGCATCTGTCAAAGATTAGAAGACTTTGAGAAGATTAGCCGACAATTTCTACCTTAATGGAGAGGTATTGTACAAGAGAAACTTTGATATGGTTTTACTCAAATGCGTGGATAGACACGAAGCAGACTTGTTTGTGGATGAAGTCCATGAAGGTTCCTTTGGTACTCATTCCAATGGACATGCAATGGAAAAGAAGATGTTGAGGGCAGGTTACTATTGGTTGACAATGGAATCTGACTGTTGCAAGTTTGTGAATAAATGCCACAAGTGTCAAGTTTATGCGGACAAGATTCATGTCCCTCCGGCACTGTTGAATGTTATTTCCTCCCCATGTCCTTTCTCCATGTGGGGAATTTATATGATTGGAATGATTGATCCTAAAGCTTCGAATGGACATCGTTTCATTTTGGTGGCGATTGACTACTTCACAAAATGGGTTGAAGCGACATCATATGCGAATATGACCAAGCAAGTGGTTGTAAGGTTTATCAAGAATCAGATCATATGACGTTATGGTGTGCCAAGTAAGATCATTACTATTAATAGATCGAACTTGAATAATAATATGGTGGAAGCTCTTTGTAAAGACTTCAAGATTGCACATCATAATTCTTCTCCCTATAGACCCAAGACGAATGGGGTTGTTGAAGCCGCGAATAAGAACATCAAGAAGATTATTCATAAGATAGTTGTCACATACAAGGATTGGCATGAGATGCTCCCATTTACTTTGCCCGGGTATCATACATCCATCCGCACTTCAATAGGGGCAACCCCTTTCTCTCTTGTATATGGTATGGAAGCAGTTCTCCCCGTAGAGGTTGAGATTCCATCGTTGTGTGTGCTCATGAAAGCCAAGTTGACTGAGGCTGAATGGTGTCAGACCAGGTTTGATCAGCTGAATTTGATTGAATAAAAAAGATTAACTGCCTTGTGTCATGGCCAGTTATATCAGCAAAGGATGAAGAAAGCTTTTGATAAGAAGGTCAGACCTCGGATATTCAGGGAAGGTGAACTCCTAATTATGAAGGCCATTTTATCGTTTAAACCAGATTCTAGGGGAAAATGAACTCCTAATTATGAAGGCCCATATGTTGTTAAGAGAGCCTTTTCAGGAGGTGCATTGATTCTTACAACTATGGATGGTGAAGAGTTCACTCGTCCTGTGAACACAAATGCAGTCAAGAAATACGTCGCCTAAAAAAAGAAAAGAACAACTCGCTAAATCGAAAACCCGAAAGGGTGGTTTAGGCAAAAAGGAGCATCTCGGTGGATTAAAAACCCGAAAGGGTGATACAGGCAAAAATTAGAGACATAAAATAGAAAGAATTCTCCCGAAAAGTTAGGTACCCCACCCTGGGGCAACTTATGCAAAATTTAGGGATTATGGCAAGTAACTGCATTTTGCTGATCTTCATTTTATTTAGAGAAACTTTGTTGAGCACAAGGGTTGACGTCAATTCATCATCCCAATAGCAGCCGAAAGCACAACGGATATCAAGAGTTGGTGGAAGGATTAGAGATCATTTGTATTCAATGTAACCCTTTTCCATGTAAATTACCATTTTTAACTATGTGAAGATCTACGGAGTCTTGTCATTTACATACTACCATTCTATTAAATAAAGTTGAGCTTTTATCCAATTGTTCCACTCTAATTTACTTTAGTCAAATAGTTTAAATTTTATTATGATCATTTTTTAATTTAAAATTCTTTAGTCAAAATCATTTTCTTAAACATATAAAAGCAAGAATTTTAAAGAAATTAAAAAGAAATATCAGCAGCAGTTAATGGTTACCCCAAGCAGTTAATCCATGACTTAGTCCTAAGTGTGGAGCATTAATCCGTAAGTAGCAAGTCCTAAGTGTGGAGCATTAATCATTACCCCGAGCAGTTAATCCATCAGTTATTCCCCAACCGAGTTGGTTGATACTTTACCCCCGACGGAGTTTGTGGATATTCCCCAGTAAAGTTTGTATATTCCTTAGCAGGGTTGATGTTGGTTTTGATCTCCAGCAGAGTGAGATTGGTTTCCTCAGTAGATTGCATTGGTTTCTCCACCAGTCGCCATCCCGCTCGATCCCTAGTCAGATTTTCCTCCTGGTTTCTGAGCATTTATTTGTGGTTATCCTCTGTGTGATTGTACCCCATTTGATGTGGTGTTCCCCGCAAATTCGATAATGTTTCCTTTCCTCAGTAGATCTCCTCCTTCCCCGGCTAGGGTTGAGCCTGTAGGGCGTGAATCTCTCTTTTCTCCAGCAGTTATTCCCCTCTTTTGTGGATTGACCAAGTATTGTATCGATGATTCAAATTTTTGCGACACCTTTGTATCCTCTACGATCGTTTTGTCAGCATAATCATCATATATACACATACATATACATATACACTCATAGAATTTCATAATTGCATGATTATATCAGCATATTAGTTAATTTATTGTTTGAGACTCTTATTCTCTGTTATGGCGGTACTTTATCCCCATACAAATCTGGCGTTTGTCCTCCTTCAATTGTAGAGTGTCGGCCCCTTAAGCAGAAAGACTTCAATTTTTCTCCTTTCCCCACTGAGTTATTTCCTCATGGAAGATTTTTGTTTTAGTTTCCTCCCCAATGGATTATCTGGATGGAAATACTCCCCTTGAGTTATATCCTCATTCGGTTGAGTCTTGATTGACCGTTTCTTTCTAGTTCTTACCTAGAGAGAGGCTTTGGGTCCCCAAAGAGTTTAATACCCAGTAACTCGTAATATCCTTCTTAGTTTGCAGTTTGTTAATTCTTGCCCAATGCCCGGCAAAGGTACCCCTGTTTTCCCCATCGGTAAAGTCCCTAGTGGCTTCATTCTTTTCCTAGAAGAATATCCTTAATATGTTCATCCTAACCGATGAGACATATTTTCTTCCCCTATCTGAGTTTATTCTTGATATGTTCATCCTAACCGATGATAGATATTTTCATCTTTGGTATTCTACCTAGTAAAAAGGTAGTTGTAATCCCTATTTTGTTCCCTAGAGAGTTAATCCATGATATGTTCATCCTAACCGATGACAGGTTTCTTTCTCTTTATGGTCTTCTACCCAGTAACCGATAGTTGTAAATCCTACTTCTCTTTCCCCTTTGCAGAGTTAATCCTTGATATGTTCATCCTAACCAATGACGGATTTTTCTCTCCGATGGTGTTCTATCTAGTAATTGATAGATGTAATTCCTATTTTGCTCCTCAACAGAGTCTATCCTTGATATGTTCATCCTAACCGGTGATGGATTTTCTCTGTGGTGGTATTCTATCCAGCATTCGATAAATGTAATTCCTACTTTTTGCTTAGTTGGTTTATCCTTGATATGTTCATCTTAACCGATGACGGATATCCTCCTTGACATCCCCAAGCAAGTCTATCCTTGATATGTTTGTCTTAACCGATGACGAATTTTCTTCCCTTCTGAGTCCAAGAGAAAAGTTACTCTAAATGACATTCCAAACAACTTACATGTTGAGACCTAGAGCTAGTTTTGCTTGGAAAATCATTTTCTATGTTGAAACATTATAGGTCATTTTGTCTAAACCCTAATTTGAAAGTCAACTTCTCAAGGCCATAACTTGCTCAATTTTTATGAGATGAAATATTTCCAAGTTGTACAATAAAATTAAAGATGTTTAATTCAACTTTGATGTTTGGAGTAAGAGCTAAATCAACTTCTATGAGCATGTGATATGAGGATACATTATAGGTCATTTTTGCCCTATACCATTGAACAAGTGATTTTCCTCAACTTCAAAAATGCATAACTCTATCATTCTAAATCCAAATGACATGAAATTGGTGACCATTTTGAAGGTATTTGAAAGAGCTACAACTTTGATGAAGACATGTTTCTTATTTAGAGCTCACAAAAAAAGGTAAGCAAGGTGGAAATAGAGGTATATGACTTGACACTTAGAAACTTTTTTAACATGTTGAAATTTCCAAACTTCCACCTCAAAATTCACCATGATCCTAGTACCAAATGAAAAAGTGTTCAACATAAAACTTTTTCCCCTTAATCTAAGCTTTGCAAAGAGTCCTATTTAATGCATTTTGGATGAGGTTTGCTAGTTCTGCACATGGTCTTAACTTGTCTGCATCATTGGAGACAATCAAATGTCCAAAACTCCATTTCACTTTTCCTTGCCATTCAAGCATGATTTGAACTTCAGTACAGTTGTAATTGGATCATAATGGATGGCTTCATGGGCTTGTACACGCCCATGCAAGCTTGTGCATCACACTTGCCATTTTTAGCAATTTTTCAAGTGTGCAATTATCAATCCCAAATGCTATAAATACAAGGCCTCTGAGCTCATTTCAAACACACCTTGCACGCTAGCTTTTCCCCCTAATTGAAACCCTCATATTTCAAAGGAAAACCTGCGAATTTTCAACTTGAAAATTGAGTTTGAATCTCACTGCGTGGAGATTAAAAAACTCTAGGACCCAAAGCTTTGTACCATTGTCAAACCACTTTTGCAAGCTCCTCAAGTGTGATTCGGTCAAGTTTGAAGCAAGCAAGATCCATTTCTGCACAGCATTGAAAGTAATTTTCAAAAGTCTTCTCTTCAATTCTCAATCATTTCTCTTATATCTTTGGTTGTCTGAAGTCCTACCAATGTAGGCAAGACGATTGAGTTGCTTTGAGGTCAAATTGAAGCAACTCAGTTGACACACCTCAAAATTCAACTCCTCATATCTTTCTATATATTTGGAGGTAGTTGAGATTGAGGTCAGATTCGTGCTCTACGCCTTTTTTTATTTCAGATCATGTCCTTTTTTTTCATTTTCTTGATGGTGATGAGTGAACCAGTCTGGTGGACCTCGCCTGAGAAGGTGACCGGAGTTCCAGCGCCGATGGTGTGCTGAACAGGTTCTGAGCCATTGATCTTGTTTAAAATATTTTAATCTCATACGTTGGTTTTGATTACCATTCATGTGGCGCATTGACTTAAGTCCATGGTGGAAAGCGCGTTGATGACCACTTGATTTGCCACCTCAATTAATCAGGGAGATTAAGTGGTCCACGTTTTTTCAGATTATTTGAATTTCATTTAATTTGTTTTATTTTCCTTAATTCATATTAATTTTAATATTGATCCAAAAAATATGAGAGTTTCACCAAAAAAATTTAAATAAATTCTTCTTTCATATTTTGAATTAAAATTATTTTTTGGATCATTATTAATATTTTTCATTATTTAATTGATTTCTTGAATAATTTTAATTGTTTTAAAATACTTTTAAGTTTCCAAAAATTCTGAAAATTTTTCACCAAGGTCTTTTGACCTTGTTTGACCTATGATAAATCTCATGGCCATTCCTTAGGTGTTTTGATGAGATTTTCGGATTTTGATAAACCATATTTAATCTAATGCATTATTTTTAGTATTTTAAATTGAATAAATGCCAAATAATTGTGTTGACCTGTCTTGATGATTTGTATAAGTTTGACTTGTGTTGTTGGGCCTTGGTCAAGGTCGATTTGACTTTGCTAGGTTAAGATCATTGGATTTAGGGGATTGATGGAATGTATATTCCATTTCCCAAAATGAATGAATGGTCTTAATTTGGTAAAAGTCCTCCTTTGACTAATTTGAGTTTTGACCTATTCCCCTCCCTCTTCATCTAATTCCCCTTCTTTATGCATCCATTTCATTTGGCTTATGATATCTCAAAATCCTAAGGCTATTTGGTTGAAAAATCAACATAAGTATGGGTGAGATTAGGCCAACTCTTTTGCATATTCTTTTTGTATATGGTATGTTTCATGAGCAGAGTCCATTATATTATGTCTCTAACATGCATTAACACTAAAATTCTATTGGCCAACCTCAAATAGTTGTGACTTTTACATAAGTCCAATTACGATTGCTTAACATAGCGCTAAATTTTTAACACAAAAAGGCATAGCATTCTAGTTAGTGAGATTGTAAGTCTCCCCTCTTTCATGGTATTGTATGGAAACTTGACCTTTTTTCCTTCATTTGGAAGATGGTTTGGTTCAAGGATCCATGCTTGTGATAAGTGGGTTGAGTATTCTCCAAAGAATGACTTAAAAAGCAAAAGCAAAAACAATACTAAATTCTAACTCATTAACAACTAAGATTTAATTTTAAGCCATTTACTTTTAATGAAATTTATTTTTTAAGCTCTACTCATTTTCCATTATTCATACCATTCTAATTGTTTATATTAATGCCTTTTCACTTTGTCCACTTGGACCATATTGTGTGATATATCTTGTTTGTGTATATTTTGTTTGTTTGTGTGGTCTTTGACCGTCAATGTACATAATAAGAAACAAAAACTCTAAAAAACTATTGTGTGGACTGTTGGTTTGATCTTTGGAAATTGGACTTAGAATCTAGGAAACATCCCTATGTAAAAAGGACTTGGCCAATGCCAACTTTCATGTAACTAAGTGCTCGCAATTTGAAACTTCATCTGATATATCATTGAAGATCCATCCGAGTTCACCTGCAACATGATTATTGAGAAGCTGCTATTTTGAACCTGTGACTTATGGAATTCATCTTCTACATTGACCAATTTGAAGAAGATCATTAAATGGATAAAGCTTGGATATGGCTATCTTTATTTGATGCCTTGCTCTTCAAGTTAATATTACATGCATTGTTTGTTTCTTGATTCTAATATCCAAGGGAATTTGGGGTTTCCATATGGCATTCTTTCCTATTGGATTGCAACCTATTGGTCAGATCTTTTCAACTCTTAACTTTTAAATTCATGCTTAGGATTAGTCTCTTCATCTCCTCCCCATTTTCTTTAATTTCAAAATTTCTCCCTCCTTTCAAAAATATTCTTTGCTTGTGTTTATAAACTTTCAAACTTTGACTATTTTTGCAAACTAGAAACTTCGGCCTTAAGCCATTGCATTTTCAAACTTCTTTTCTTAAATCAAACTTGTAAATAAACTTAACTATACTTTACTTAAAATGATTAGTTTTGATTTGAACACTTCTCATTTTTGGGTTTTGTTCGTACTTTTTCCCTTCTCGTTTGGAAATAATAAAAGTGCAGTGGCGACTTTTGTTATTTGATGTCTTGCTTATCCATAGCTTGATATCCGTCACCGGTTAAGATGAACATATCAACGATAAACTCTGCAAAAGGCAAGCAGGATTTACAACTACCGGTTACTGGGCAGAAGACCAGAAAGAGAAGGAAACCCGTCATCGGTTAGGATGAACATATCAAGGATTAAATCTCTGGGGAACAAAATAGGGATTACAACTACATTTTACTGGGTAGAATACCAAAAAGAGAATATACGTCATCGGTTAAGATGAACATATCAAGGATAAACTCGAAGCAGGGGAAGAAAATATACGTCATCGGTTAGGATAAACATATCAAGGATAAACTTCTTAGGGAAACGTGAAAAGCGAATCCATTAGGGAGAAAAGGGTTACTTTTGCCGGGTATTGGGAAAAAAGTAAAATCTGCAAAAATTGAGAAGAATATTACCAGTTAATGGGTAATAGACTCTCAAAGGGACCAAAAAAATATATCTAGGTAAGAGCCAGAAAGAAACAGTCATTAAAAGTCTCAACCCCATAAGGATATAGCTCAAGGGGAGTGATTCCATCCAGATAATTGGCTGGGGAGGAAACTGAAATAATAATCACCCACGAGGAAATAACTCAGTGGGGAATGAGAAAGGTTAAATTCTTTCTGCTTAATGGGCTGACACTCTACAATTGAAATAGGACAGACAAACCAAATCTCCATGGGGGAAAAGCATACCATCATAGCAGAGGATCAGAAAAATGATGAATCACAAAGTGTAATAATGCAATAATGAAATTTATGAATGTATATGTATATATGATGAATGCACAAGAATTATCCGCCTCAAAGGCTCAACCTAGGCTAGGGAAAAGAGGAGAGGATCCACTGAAGAAAATGCAACATCGACTCTGAGGGAATTTTAGGTCAACACCATATTAAATGGGAGACAACCCTGCAGGGGACAACTACAACCCTTCTCAGGATCAGGGCTAACAGAGGTTAATGGCAACTTTGATGGCAACTTGCGGGAAGCAAAATGCTTCCGACATGTGCGAACTGCTGCAAGGACGCGCGTACAACTCACGGGAGGCAAATAAAAGCTTAGCTGGGGAAACCAACCAAACTTGGCTGCTGAAATACTGCGGGAATGCTATTGGGGATGGAATAAGGATCATATAAACCGCTTGGGGAGAAACCAACAATGCTTCGCAATTAGGGCTTACCGCTTTTCAAACCGCTGTTGATATTCCTTAATGAAATTGATTGCTCTTTTAAAAGTATTTGCATTTATTATTTAAGAAAACATGCTTTTTATTTTAAATTTTTAACTTCAAAATGATCATAATAAAGTTTAATTTTAATTGGCTGAATAAATAGGAGTGGAAACAATTGGATAAAAAGCTCAACTTTATTTAATAGAATGGTAGTCTGTAAATGACAAGACTCCATACATCTTTACAAAAGTTGAAAAATGGTAATTTACATGGAAAAGGGCTACATTGAATACAATGATCACTCATCCTTCTACCGCCTTCAGTATCAACTGTGCTCTTAACTTTGGTTGAGAATGAATCAGAACCAAACATTATGCACAAGAAAGTCTTCAAGACTGAAGATCAACAAGCTTGTAGTTACTTACCATGATCCCCATTGTTTTCATAAATTGCCCCGAGGTGGGGTACTCAATTTTTTGGGATAATTTTTCTTTTGTTTTATGCCTCTAACTTTTGCCTAGATCGCCTTTTCGGGTTTCAACCCACTGAGACGCTCATTTTTTCCTAAGCCTCCCTTTCGGGTTTTCAACTTAGCGAGTTGTTCTTTTCTTTTTAGGCGAAGTATTTCTTGACTGCATCAGCATTCATGTGACGCGTGAAATCTTCACCCTCCATAGTTGTAAGAATCAAAGCACCGCCTGAAAAGGCTTTCTTAACAACATATGGACCTTCACAATTAGGAGTCCATTTTCCCCTAGAATCTGGTTTGAAAGATAGAATCTTCTTAAGCACAAGGTCACCTTCTCTGAATACACGGGGCCTGACCATCTTATCAAAAGCTTTCTTCATTCTCTGCTGATATAACTGACCATGACACATGGCAGTCAACCTCTTCTCTTCAATCAAATTCAGTTGGTCATACCTGGTCTGACACCATTCAGCCTCAGTCAACTTGGCTTCCATCAAGACATGCAATGATGGGATCTCAACCTTTACTGGGAGTACAACTTCCATGCCATAAACAAGTGAGAAAGGGGTTGCCCCTATTGAAGTGCGGATGGATGTCTGGTACCCATGCAAAGAAAATGGGAGCATCTCTTGCCAATATTTGTACGTTACAACCATCTTCTGAATGATTTTCTTGATGTTCTTGTTCGCAGCTTCAACAACCCCATTCATCTTGGGTCTGTAGGGAGAAGAATTATGATGTGTAATCTTGAAGTCTTTGCAAAGAGCTTCCACCATATTATTGTTCAAGTTCGATCCATTATCAGTAATGATCTTACTTAGCACACTATACCGACATATTATCTGATTCTTGATAAACCTCACAAAAATTTGCTTGGTTACATTTGCATATAAAGCCACTTCAACCCACTCTATGAAGTAATTCATAGCCACTAGAATGAAACGATGTTCGTTTGAAGCTTTAGGCTCAATCATTTCAATTCCCCACATAGAGAAAGGCCATGGGGAGCAAATGACGTTCAATAGTGTCGGAGGAAAAGGAATCTTATCCTCATAAATTTGACACTTGTGGCATTCCTTCACAAACTTGCAATAATCAGATTCCATTGTCAGACAATAGTAACCTGCTCTCAACATCTTCTTAGCCATAACATGTCCATTGGAGTGAGTACCAAAGGAACCTTCATGGACTTTAATCATCAATAATTCTACTTTATGTCTATTCGCGCATCTGAGCAGAACCATATCGAAGTTTCTCTTGTAAAGCACATTACCATTTAGGTCGGAGCTGCCAGCTAATCTCCTCAAAGTCTTCTTATCTTTCAAAGATTCCCTAAGTGGGTAAATCTGACTTTGGAGAAAACATTTAATATCAAAAATACCACGCCTTCTCATCTTTGGCTTCTTCAATAGAAAACACATGAGCTGGCCTATCAAGACGCATCACAGTCAGATTAGGAACTTCATTCCAATACTTCACCATAATCATTGAAGCCAACGTTACAAGAGCATATGCCATCCTGTTTTCATCTCGAGGGATATGATGAAACTCAACTTTTGTAAAGAAAGTTGAAATCCTCCTCGCATGATATTTATATGGTATCAAATTGGGTTGATTCGTCTCCCATTCACCTCTGATCTGATTCACGACCAAAGTTGACTCTCCATAGACGTCTAAATACTTGATTCTGAGATCGATGGCCTCTTCAAGCCCCATAATGCATATTTCATACTCAGCCATATTATTTGTACACTTGAAAGTCAATCTAGTTGTAAATGGAAAATGCGTTCCTTGAGGAGTAATGATCATTTCCTCAATGCCATTACCATATTGATTAACAACTCCATCATATACCATGCCCCAACGGGAACCAAGTTCTGGCCCTTCTTCAAGCAATGGTTCATCACAATCTTTCATCTTCAAGTACAAGATCTCTTAATCAGAAAAATCATACTACATGGACTGGTAATCTTCAATAGGTTGGTGAGCCAAATGGTCAGCCAAGATACTACCTTTAATCACTTTTTGGGATCGGTATTCCATATCATACTCTGATAGCAACATCTGCCAACGGGCAATCCTCCTAGTTAAAGCAGGCTTCTCAAAAGTATACTTCATTGGATCCATTTTGGATATCAACCAAGTGGTATGATTCAACATATATTGACGCAGACGCTTAGTAGCCCAAGCCAATGCGTAACAAGTTTTCTCAAGCATAGAATACCGAGTCTCACAGTCGGCAAACTTCTTACTGAGGTAGTAGATAGCATATTCTTTCTTTCCAGTTTCATCTTGCTGACCAAGAACACAACCCATACTCTCTTCAAGCACAGTCAAATACATGATCAACGGTCTTCCATCAACAGGTGGAGACAGAATCAGAGGCTCAAGCAGATACTCTTTGATACAGTCAAAAGCTTTCTAGAAATCTTCGGTCTAATCACAAGACTGATCTTTCCGAAGAAGTTTGAATATAGGCGCACATGTGGCAGTGATATGCGAGCAAACCTCTGACTTGCTTCTCAATTTTAGGTGCAGGCATCTCTCGTATTGCTTTGAGCTTGGCAGGATCAACTTCAATACCCTTATTGTTGGCGATAAAGCTCAACAACTTACCAGAACGAACACCAAATGTACACTTATTGGGATTCAAGCGAAGTTTGTACTTCCTCAAACGCTGGAATAGCTTCAACAAATCTTCAACATGCTCTTCTTCAACACTGGATTTAGCAATCATATCATCAACATAGACTTCGATCTCTTTGTGCATCATATCATGAAAAAGAGTGGTCATTACTCTCTAGTAAGTTGCACCAGCATTCTTTAGACCGAAAGACATCACTCTATAACAAAATGTTCCCCAGGGAGTAATGAATATGGTCTTCTCCATATCTTCGGGTGCCATTTTGATCTGATTATAACCGGAAAATACATCCATAAATGAAAAGACTTTGAATTTAGCTGTATTGTCTACCAACATATCAATTTGTGGTAGAGGGAAATCATCTTTCGGACTAGCTTTGTTCAAATCTTTATAATCAACACACATACATACTTTTCCATCCTTCTTCGGAACACGCACAATATTGGCCACCCACTATGGATACTCAGCAGTAACAAGGAAACTAGCATCGATCTGCTTGTGCACTTCTTCTTTGATCTTTACTACCATATCAGGATGAGTTCTCCTTAACTTTTGCTTGACTGGCGGGCATTCTGGCTTCAACGGCAATGTATGTTCCACAATCTCAGAATCCATACCAGGCATTTCTTGATAGGACCAAGCAAACACGTCTGAATACTCTCGGAGAAGATCAATCAACCCCTTCTTAATCTTTGGACACAGTTGAGACCCAATCTTGACTTCCTTCAAATCATCTTTGGAAACCAAGTTGACTAACTCAATCTTCTCTTCACACGGCTGAATGGCTTTTGCCTCGTGCTCAAGTAGACGAGATAATTCATCAGACACTTCTTCATCACTTTCTTCCTCGGCCTCAAACACAGGGAATTCAAATTCTGGAGAAGGAGTAAGATCATTATATTCAATGGGTTTAGAAACCAACCTGCATAATGATTTGATATTTTGATTTTAGAGAAGTGAATTATGACCAAATATTATGCACATGGACAATTATTATTATCTACTTATGTTTTTTGTGATTACCATTTTTAGAAAAGCAAAAAAAAGTAAAAATAAAACATCATAAATGTGGATGAATAGAATTGCATTTTATTAATGATCAAATTTTGAAAATGCCAAATAATGTTCACTTCTTCCTTAGGCATAGTAGAAGGATTTTCAAAAACAGTAAAAGAAATTACTTAGATCGATGCATAATAACAGGAACATCGACAACGGTCCAATTGTTGGAAGCTTTTCCATGAGTCACAAAATTGGTGCAGTCTTCATTTTCATCCCCCTCGATCACGGCAGCTGAGTGTTGTTCATTACCATGAATGTACCCTTCGCTACGGAAACTAGGTTGCACATCTTCAACCTTAATCACAAACGCCCCTTGTTGGAATCCCAAACCAGCTCTACTCTTATTCTTAACGACCTCTACCATTCGGCCCCACTGATCAGAATTACCATCTTCAATGACTTTCTGCACGTCTTTGAAAGAGGATATAGATGCCCTAACTCTCTTTTCTTCTTCAGTAGATATAGCTTCAAATGGAGTTCCAGTCTCATCTCAACTTCTACATAAGAGAAAGGCGACAGATGGCTCACCAAAAGAGCCTTCTCTCCACTGACGATAACAAGCTTACCATTCTCCACAAACTTCAACTTCTGATGTAGAGTTGAAGTAACAAATCCCGCCTCGTGTATCCATGGCCTTCCAACAAGCAACTATAGACTGAGTGGATATCCATTACTTGGAAAGTAATTTGGAAATCACTCAGACCTATCTTCACCAGAAGGTCTACCCCACCAATTACAGTCTTGCGAAAACCATCAAATGCTTTGACGATCACGCCACTGTACCTCATTGGAGCTCCTTGATATGACAATTTGGAAAGATTTGATTTGGGGAGGACATTCAAAGAAGAGCCGTTATCAACCAACACATTTGACAACGCATCCTCCTTGCAGTTCATTGATATATGCAACGCTAAATTGTGATTTCTTCCTTCCTCAGGAAGTTCTTCATCACAAAAGCTCAGATTGTTGCAGGAAGTAATGTTAACCACAATATGATTGAACTGGTCTACGGTCATATCATGCTCTACATAAGCTTATTCCAACACTCTTTGCAATATGTAGCGGGGTATTCGTTACCATTAGAGATATTGACTAAATCTAAGGTAAATCATACAAGTCGAGTCACCACTGCACTTCTATTTATCCAAAGGAATGGTTAGAAAGTGAACAAAAACCTAAAAGTTTTATCGAATCTAAAACTAGTAAAAATGTCAGAGATCGGGGTAAGGGGTTGGTTATGCAATGGGAAGGTGTTAAGCACCCAAAACATCCTAGGTACTCCTAGGGAGCCCTTTTCACATTTGTTGTAAGGTTGGTATTTTGTGAAAATTTGTTTGTGCAAACATGATTGAAGAGATGAGAAGAGAATATACAAAGTTATTTACATTTTGTGTTTTGATGGATAAACCCATCGCCTACGTACCATCTTAAAAAAGATTAGGATCAAAACCTCGTAGTTCGGGGTATAAATCTCAAAAGAAGTTGGTGAATTAATTGGTCAAAATCCTTAAGGTCTTTTGTTATCAAAGGGAGAAAACTCAACCTAAAACCACAAATCCACCATGTGAGGAGAGCTTCAACATGCTAGTGAGGGGTTAACCCTATAATAAGCATGCAAGACTTATAGTCCATCATTAAGGATAAAGGTGAGTATTATATCAACCTCTAGGATAACTCAAACCTAATATCTAATGTTTATGAAAAGTTTTGGCAAATGAGGCCATTGAAACCACAAAACAATTGTGTGAGTTGTATTTACAAATAAAAAGTATTCACAAAATAAGGTCAAAGTTGACTTAAGATTCAATTCAAAATAAGTGTTATGAAAAGAGTTTGAAAAATCAAAGGCATAGTGCCTAGGTTTCTAATTTTGAAAACAATGTTAATGTTTGCACAAAAGGTTAGGCTTGGGTTAGAGTGGAGAGAAGAAGAAGAATGGCTAAAGTCCTAATCATACAAGAGATAAGGGATAAGAAACAAGACCACAAATGGAGTTCCTCTCTTGAGATCATATTGATGATCCAAGTAGCTCCCATCCTTTGGAATACGTAAACAAAATAATAGTAAGCTCAAGCAATCAACACAATCAAACAAGCTCTTGGAAAGTTCCTCAATGGCTCTTAGATCTCTCTCTCTCTTAGAAGTTCATGGCAATGGTTCCTCTCTTAGGCTCAACGTTGGAATCCCTAGCACAAGAACACACACATTAAAAAGTTCTATCAAGCAAACAAAGAATGAACAAGAAGGAGTTTAGAAATTGGTCCTTCCAAAGTTCTCTTTAGCATTTATAGCATTCTAAAGGCCCAATGCCTAGTTGCTCTTTGACTTTTATAGCACTCTAAAGGCCCAATGCCTAGTTGCTCTTTGACTCCAAATTTGCATATGGAAAGTCCTAAAGTCTAAGTCCATTTGTCCATTGCTTTTCATTTGATCCACAACAATCAAAACAAAACACAGGCACAATGATATATACACAATTATGTGCTCAAATGAGCAAAAGACAAATTGCATTAACATAAACATTGTCTCAAGTGAGCAAAGGGGAAAAGAAAATGAATAATATGTACAAGAATAGTAAATTGCATAAATGTAAAGAGCAAGAAGTAAATGTTAATGGTTAATGGTTAATGTTAGTAGTTAGTGTGCCATAAGGAAAATTTAGCGCTATATTAAGCAATCGTAATTGGACTTATGTAGAAGTCACAACTATCTGAGGCCGATCAATAATAATGTAGGCAACAACACAAGTTATAGGTCTTGATTAGTGAATCAAACTCCAACAACTTGCCATGCCAAAAAGAAGATGAGAAATGATCTTGTATTGATTTAGGTCCTTTGCATGATTTAGGAAGCAATCTATCCTTAATGCAAAGCCATTCACTTAATCCATGATCAAGATGAATTAGATTTGAATCAAGGAAGATTAAACCTCCCTAATCAATGCTAACCACCAATCTTTAACTCATTGATCAAAAAAGAAAAAGAAGAAGGAGAAGAAGAAGATGACGAATTAAAGTGCATAAAAGGGAAATGGTATGTACTAATCAACAAATATTGACCAAAGATAGGGAATATCAAGGTCAAACAATAGAAAACAGAAGCAAGATGAAGATTAGAGGTCAAGAAACAAGTCAAATATTATTGGCATTTTTTAATATTTAAAATAAAACTTGAATTAAAATAATAAAGAAAGGTCAAACTTCAAACTCACTGCACATCAACTTTGAAAAGTCCAAGTGAATTATCCCAAGTTCAACAAGGTCAAACAAAGTTTGACAAAAAATTTCAGCATTTTTAGAAGTCAGAAACTATTTTAAATCAATTAAAAATGCATAAAAATAACCTAATTGAACTAAAATCTCAAATAAATCTCGAATCAGTTAATAAATTGATGAGAATATTTTTCATAGATCTATCATTATTCAAAGTGGTTGGGAAAATATTTTTGTATTTTTTGAATATCAAAAAACCATTTAAAATGAATTAAAAATGACCAGAAAATAGAAAATTACTAAAAAATAGAAAATGATAAAATAAAAAATATTAAAAATCATTTTTAGAAACTAGAAATTAAAAGAGAAATAATACAATTGGTCCCATAATTTTTGGACCAATAATGAGAGAGATATGAATTTTAGAAAATGGAATGGAATTAAAAAATAAAATGGAAAAAAAACAATCAGAAATTAAAAATAAGGAAAAACGTGAGGCGTTGGATCAGGCTCGTTAATTGAGCTGGCACATCAAACGTTCCTTAAGCGCGCATCCACCAAAGTCCAGGGTCAATGAGAAACAGGTGGTATTAAAAAAAGTCATAAAAAGTGAAGGATCAGATTGAATCTGGAAATAGGAACGGACGGTCCTGATCTGATATGGAGACCAGAAGGTGGCCAGTGCCACCGTCTTCTCCGGCCAACCTCCGACGAAACCAGAATTTGCAGAAATTAAAACATCAACGAAAATGCACGATTCAGGTACCATTCGAAAGGTGGAGTGATGTACATCATTCCTATGCCACTCAATTCCACTCTAGATCTCTAGATTGAGAGAAATCAGAGATGGAAGTTTTATGGTGTTCAAGTGAACTTGCTTGATTTCAGCAATTCAAAGCTCAGAATGATTGCCTCTATGAAGAGGACTTCAGACAACACAACAATAACAAGAAATAAGCAATGTACAATGAGATTCGAAGAAATCAAAATATGAAGTAAACCTCTGAAATGGAGAGTTTGAGAGCACAGTTTCTTGATGCTTAAGCTTGTAGCGTGATCTATGGATGAAAGAGAAGAAGGCTAAGGAACTTTAGATCTGAAATTTCAATCGAGGAAATTAAAATTCAGATTTGAAATTTGAGAGAAAATTGATATTGTTCCTTTGGTGAGAGGGTGGGATTTCAGTTGCACAGCATGTAGGGCGCCTTAAGGGTGAAGAAATGAGAGGCCAAGCGCTCCTATATATAGCAAATGGCAATGTAGAAGCATGAACAAAGCATTGCATGGGAGAAGAGGGCCTCCATGCATGGGCCTGTACAGGGGCATGGAGGGCCCAATTCTGATTGGAATGGCAAGCTCATATCATAATTAGATGGAATGGACGTGCAGATATGATTGCAAATGAGTGTGCATGGAATTTTCAAATGGCTTCTAAAATTGCACATAATTCTTCATCTTTTCGAAAATGATGCTTCCAAAATCAAAATGCATCCTTATCAGTAATGGTTGGAAATCTTGTTGTATAAGGAACAAATGTCATGTTGATCAAAACTTCATTTGGGCTTTGGAAAATAATTAAATTTGAGCTTGAAGTGTAGGGTGCAAAACATGCATTTGTGAAATTTCCCAAATTGACCAATGTTCAAACCCTTCTGTCTCAATGATGCAAGCTCCAAATGACAAAACCTTCAACATGAAAGTCGTAGATCGTTTCAAGCAAATCAATTTAGAATTAAATTTTGCATCATTTGGATTTTTGATGAAGAAGTTATGGGCACTTGAAGTTGGACTTTTTCACATTTCAATGCATTTGGTCCAAAGTGACCTATAATGTTTTGCATTATCACATGTATTTATTTTGAGATTTTGCAATTTTGCTAAACATAATATTATTTGCTAGACACAATAATATTTCCAATTCATTAAGTATCACCTCAAAATCATGAAAAATGAATGAGTTATGTTCTTGGGAAGTTGACCCAAAATTAGGGTTTCAGTCAAAATGACCTATAATGTCTTGGAATGGATGATGACCTTCCAAGCTTCAAATCAAATTTTGATGAACATGAAAGTTTTTCATATGGTTCTTAAGAACATTGTTTCTCTTAGGGTCATATCCATTTAACAACCACATAAAAAGTTAGGTCTCAATGCATTTCAAAATAGTCAGATGAATTGACTGATCAACTTCTCAAGTCCAAAACTCAGATCTTGATGAATGGGTGATTGAGTATACTCAAATAAGTTCAAAAATGCATGAAATGATGAATAAAATAACTTCCCTTGATTGTATTTGACCATGGGTTGAGGTTGCTTCATGAACAGATGAATTAAGGTTTCCTTGGGAAACAAACCTCAAGCCCTTTGATTTGCTTGATCAAAATGATGAATTGAGATACTTTGGAGGCATATTTGATTGATGAGAGCTTTGGGAACCATTTCCGTGTTTGCTTCCATCTCCTCTTGACCATATCATTGCACATAGGATCTCCTAGAAGCTTTTGACCTTGTGACCGCTCAAACTACAAAAAAAAAATGTTAGTGACATACTTTTGTGCTTTTGGTTAGTGAATAAAATGAGAAAAGCAATAATATACAATTCAAGCATGCTTGGTGATCTCAAACCAACTCTCAAGAGATCCCACCCTAAAGGAAAAGGGAACCAAGATGCTTATGATCCTTGAGGCTATGCAAATGCAATGTTATGATGCCATAAGGGATCTTAGGGTCAAAATTAGGGTCTCATAGATGCCGCTATTTAAGGTCATTCTAGCCGGAGAAGTGAAGGTTAAAATCTTCGTCTCGACGAGGTAGAATGGGCTTAAATAATAACAAAGAGACCAATTTTGGTCCCTAAGAGACCTCATGATTCAAATGTATGTATGCAAAAGGTAACAATCTGTGGGGATATATGTCCACAAAGAAGAAAAGAAATCCAGAGAAATTGACAATCCATATGAGTAATTCACTTCATGGGACAGAGACTCTGGGACTCTTATGGGGATAAGAAAGGAGATAAATTGCGTGAGCAGGTCACGACTTAGAACTTGCTGAGACACGAGAGGGATTCCATGAAAATAAATCAATGGAAGGACACGAGCTGACTCAAAGAGGCATGTATTAGGGAATATGCCAATACACCGGGACTATCCACAAAAGGACTCCACTGCGGAAGGTCCAAACAGGACTCCTCTGAGGAAACACCAGGATGAGGTATTACCGGTTACTAGGTAATAAGCTCAAGGAGACAATGTGATCGAAATACCGGTATAAGGGTGAGAGAACAACATGCTCAGGGAGAATGAATATCTAAGCCCGGTATAAGGGTGAGAGATATCAAACATCCAAAAATCATCTGAGGAGGACCTAAAAGGTATGTCTCGACTCAAGAAATCTGACTCCACAGGGGACAAAAGTCATAATAGGGAGCAAAAGGGAAGGAACAACAGGGATACCGGTTACTGGGCATATAATAGGCGACCAACCAAGGCGTAAATTGGGGAATATTCCCAAGACACTCATCATCCAAAAGAGGGCTGAGAGGCAAACTCGATTACAGGATGGACATTCTTCTCCGCAAAGGGGATACGAATCTTACTCAACTGGGGAAGACCAAAAGGCTTCGACCAAAGAGCGCATGAGATATATTATCTATTACCGTCAGAACATAGATAATATACTCGCATGGAAGATTATCAACAACAGGTTACTGGGTTAATGAAGGATAAATCAACCGAAGGAAAAGGGCATCGGGATACTAAATGTTAGGTATCAAAATGATGACCAAATCAAAGGGAGAACCAATCATTACCAACAAAAGGTAAATGATAGATGACCCGCTGGGGATACATTGACAAAGACAATGATCCGGGAGATGACCCGAAAAAGGGTGAAGGACTATCAATACTGAATATTGGATAAAGATAACCGTCAAAGAGGGGATTACATCTACTAATATTGGGTAGAAAACCATGGAAGAGTAACCGTCATCGGTGAGGATGAACAAAATAACATTAACTTTGCAAAGGGATAAAAATAGGATTTACAACTATCGGTATGAGGGTAGAAAACCACAGACTCCGCCGGGGAAAAAGATGAATAACCACTAGTTACTGAGCAATCATTCATTTAAACCGCGGGGAAGCGCAAGGAAAAACACAAAAAGCCAAATCTAGGAACAAACTAGAGAGGCACGATGAAACAAGACTCATCCTTATGAGGATATAAATCAGGGGAAACTCCATCCCAATATATGTGTTGGGAGGAAACAGAAACAACCATCATCCACGAGGACATAACTCAGTGGGGAATATGGAAGGAAGGATAAACACTTTCTGCTTATGGGGCTGACTCTACATGGGAAGATCAGACACCAACGAATGTTTGGTGAAATATATTACAAACTAGCAGGAGATAACAATCAAAGATATATGGCAAAGAATGCAACATGAATATCTGAATGTTAAAATTATATGCATATGCATAGTTTATGTATGACGAATGCTAACAAAACAGACATATTTAACACAAATAGGTCCCAGATCGATGGACAAACATCCGATACTACATCACAAGAGAGATAGCCAGGCCCAGTGGAGAACATCTAATATGACAGGGGCAAGAGATACCAAGAAACACAGATCTCTGTAGGGGAATGAGCATCAGTCGTTCCAGCTGGGGACAGGATCACACAGATAAAATCTACCGCAGAAGCAACTTTATTGGGAAATTATCAAAGAGGAGGATGGATCTCTGTGGGGAACAACCACCAATCAGAAGCTTCCAAAGTCAATACCATATATTTCACTACCAAAGAGATCACATTTTCTAAGGAGGCAAGATTACTACTCTGCTGAAGGAAAGAGAGATGAGCATCTTTACCTACCACTCTGCTCTGGAGGAAAACCACAAAAGGTAACGGAGGAAGAGGATACAAGCATGCTGGGAATATGAAAAAATGTATTACCCTGTTGGGAATCATACCATCTTTGGGAGAGCACTGAAGACATCCCGAGTATCCTTTCATCATTGTGAATGTTCACTTTGTTTAAAAAACAAGTTATGGAAAAATTTATTTATTTAAGCAATGATATTTCTCAATTAAAACATGCAAAACATTTGTTGAATAAAAATAAATAAGAGTGCAAATAATTGGATAAAGGCTCAAATTTATTTGATGGAATGGTAGTTTGCAAATGGCGAGACTCCATGGATCTTTACAAATTTGAAATTGATGATATATATTGGAAAAGGGCTACATTGAACATAATGACCATTTGTCCACCAACTCTGAATCCGATGTATTTAATGCTTCAGCTGACGATGACTGAGCGAGAATCTCTGACAGATGACCATTTGCAGAACAAAGTCTTGTTAGGATGCAGTTACTTGCCAAATCCCTAATTTTTTCCTAGATTGCCCCAGGGTGAGGTACTCAATCTAGCGGGATACATATTGATTTTTTCATGTCTCTAACTTTTGCCTGGATCGCCCTTTCGGGTTTTCAATCCACCGAGACGCTCATTTTTGCCTAAGGCGCCCTTTCGGGTTTTCAACTTAGCGAGCTATTCTATTTTTATTTTTAGGCGAAGTATTTCTTGACTGCATCTGAATTCACAGGACGAGTGAAATCCTCCCTATCCATAGTTGTAAGTATCAAAGCACTGCCTGAAAAGGCTCTCTTAACAACATATGGACCTTCATAGTTTGGAGTCCACTTTCCCCTAGAATCGGGCGCGAAAGACAAAACTTTCTTGAGCACGAGGTCACCTTCTCAGAAAACACGAGGCTTGACCTTCTTATCAAAGGCTTTCTTCATCCTTTGCTGATATAACTGACCATGGCACATGGCAGTTAATCTCTTCTCTTCGATCAAATTCAGCTGGTCATAACGACTCTGAACCCATTCAACATCAGTCAACTTGCCTTCCATCAAGACTCTCATTGATGGGATCTCCACCTCTACTGGGAGCACAACCTCCATGCCATAAACAAGAGAGAAATGGGTTGCCCCTCTTGAAGTGCGGACAGATGTACGGTATCCATGTAAGGCAAATGGCAGCATCTCATGCCAATCCTTGTATGTGACAACCATCTTCTGGATAATTTTCTTGATGTTCTTGTTAACAGCTTCAACATCCCCGTTCATCTTGGGTCTGTAAGGAGAAGAATTATGATGTGCAATCTTGAACTCGCTACACAGCTCTTTCATCATTTTTTGTTCAAGTTAGATCCATTGTCAGTAATGATCTTATCTGGCACACCATAACGGCATATGAGTTGATTCTTGATAAACTTCACAACCACCTGCCTAGTCACATTTGCATATGATGCCGGTTCAACCCACTTGGTGAAGTAATCAATTGCTACGAGAATAAATCTGTGACCGTTGGACGCTTTTGGCTCTATCATGCCAATCATGTCAATTCCCCACATGGAGAAAGGCCATGGTGATGAAATCACATTCAGAAGTGTCGGGGGAATATGAATCTTATCCGCATAAATATGACACTTGTGGCATTTCTTCACATATTTGCAACAGTGAGACTCCATTGTCAGCCAATAGTAGCCTGCTCTCAACATCTTTCTAGCCATGGCATGTCCATTGGAATCAGTACCAAATGAACCCTCATGGACCTCAGTCATTAACAGGTCTGCTTCGTGTCTATCCACGCATCTGAGCGGTACCATGTTGAAATTCCTCTTATAAAGCACATCGCCATTGAGGTAGAAACTGCTAGACAATCTCCTCAAAGTCTTCCCATCTTTCACAGATGCCCCAGGCGGGTAAATCTGGCTCTGAAGAAAGCACTTGATATCATAATACCATGGCTTATCATCTTGAACTTCCTCTACTTCAAATACATGAGTTGGTCTGTCCAAACGCATCACAGTGATATTAGGAACTTTATTCCAAAGTCTAACCACGATCATTGAAGCAAGTGTAGCAAGAGCAACTGCCATCTGATTCTCGTCTCGAGGAATATGATGGAAGTCAACCTTAGTAAAGAACGTTGAAATCCTCCTCGCATAATCTCTATACGGGATGAGGCCAGGCTGATTCGGCTCCCATTCACCCTTAATCTGATTAACAACAAGGGCCGAATCACCGTAAACATCAAGATGCTTGATCCTAAGATCAATATATTCTTCCAATCCCATAATACAGGCCTCATACTCAGCCATATTATTCGTGCATTTGAAAGTTAGCCTTGCTGTAAAAGGAAAATGTGTGCCCTGAGGAGTAATAATCACTGCCCCAATACGATTTCCATATTGATTTACAGCACCATCAAACACCATGCTCCATCGGGAACCAGGCTTTGGTCCTTCATCGAGCGTAGGTTCATCGCAATCTTTCATTTTCAAATACAGAATCTCCTCATCTGGGAAGTCATACTGAACAGATTGATAGTCCTCCATTGATTGATGTGCCAAGTGGTCAGCCAAGATACTACCTTTAATCTCCTTCTAAGCTCGATACTCAATATCATACTAAGACAATAACATCTGCCAAAGGGAAATCCTCCCAGTTAAAGCAGGCTTCTCGAAGATATACTTGATTGGATCCATTTTGGATATCAACCAAGTCGTATGATTTAACATATACTGGCGTAAGCGCTTAGCAGCCAAAGCCAAAACACAACATGTTTTCTCAAGCATCGAGTATCGAGACTCACAATCAGTGAACTTCTTACTCAGGTAGTAGATAGCATACTCTTTCTTCTCTGTTTCGTCTTGCTGACCAAGGACACAACCCATTGAGTCTTCAAGAACTGTCAGATAAATAATCAATGGTCTCCCTTCCACAGGTGGAGACAGAATCAGAGGCTCAAACAGATACTCTTTAATACTGTCAAAGGCTTTTTGGCAATCCTCGGTCCAATCATGAGACTGATCTTTCCGGAGGAGCTTGAATATCGGCGCACATGTGGCAGTCATGTGGGATATAAATCTGGAAATATAATTCAAGCGGCCAAGAAAACCTTGGACTTGCTTCTCAGTTTTGGGCGCAGGCATCTCTTGTATTGCTTTGACCTTTGCAGAATCAACCTCAATACCTCTTTCGCTGACAATAAAGCCTAATAACTTGCTGGAACGAACTCCAAATGTACACTTGTTAGGATTCAGATGAAGCTTATACTTCCTCAAACGCTGAAAAAGCTTCAACAAGTGCTCAACATGTTCAACTTCCGTTCTGGACTTGGCAATCATATCATTAACATATACCTCGATCTCCTTGTGCATCATATCATGAAACAAGGTAGTCATAGCTCGTTGATACGTGGCTCCGACGTTCTTCAAACCGAAGGGCATCACTCGATAACAGAATGTTCCCCAAGGTGTGATGAATGTTGTCTTCTCCATATCCTCGGGTGCCATCTTAATTTGATTATATCCAGAAAATCCGTCTATAAACGAGAAGACATTGAATTTAGTTGTATTATCTACCAACATATCAATATGTGGTAGAGGGAAATCACCTTTCAGACTAGCTTTATTGAAGTCTCTATAGACCACACACATTTGGACTTTTCCATCTTTCTTAGGCACGGGCACAATATTGGCCACCCATTGAGGATATGTAGAAGTCACCAGAAACCCCATATCAATTTGCTTCTGAACTTCCTCTTTGATCTTCACTGGCATATCAGGATGAGTTCTTCTGAGCTTCTGCTTCATAGGCACGCGCTCAGGCTTCAAAAGGCAGGAAATGTTGCACAATATATGTATCCAGACCAAGCATATCTTCATATGACCAAGCAAAGACGTCGACATATTCTCGTAGCAACTCAATCAACCCCTTCTTGACAGATTCTTCCAGGAGTGCCCCAATCTTCACTTCTCGCACACAGTCTTCAGACCCCAAGTTGACTGTTTCCAGATTCTCAAGATGTGGCTGAATGTACTTTTCTTCATGCTCAAGTAGATGGGTAATCTCATCAGGAATCTCTTCAACATCATCTTCTTCTGCCTCAAATGTAGGGAATTCAAAGTTGGGAGATGGTGATGAATCATTATGTTCAATGGGTTTAATCAACCTGCATAGTGATTTTGGATAAAAAAGAGATTTTAGAATTCACACAAGGCAAATCATTATGCAGATGAAAAGATTGATTTTATTCTTACTTTTAGGGTTTTATGTGATCACCAATTTCATGCAAAAGCGAAAAGGGAAATTAATTGATAACACAAACATTTAACATGAATTTATTGAATGAAAATATCATTGTATTTATGCGCCAACAATGTCATCACTTCTCCTTTTGGCATGGGAGAAGGGTTTTCAAACACAATGAACATTACATTGACTTAGGGATAACTTTTGGAACATCAACAGTGACCCAATTATTGCAGATCCCTCCAGGGATGATGAAGTTGCCAGAATCCTCTGCATCCTCTTCCAAAATAGCAGCAGCCTCTTCATCTTGACTGGTGTGGATGAATCCACCACTCTTGAACAACCCTTTCTTGTTGAAGACACCAGAAGAATACCCTTTGCCAGCCTGGGATTTGTTGTCTTCAAGTTTAATCATTTGCCCCAATCCAGCAGTTGCACCATGCTCAATGGCCAACTTCGCATCTTTATAGGACGCAAATGAAGAAGTTCCCTTCTTAATAGGCTCAACAATAGATAAATCCTGGAACAACGTTCCAACTTCATCCTCAGCATCTATATAAGAGAAGGAAGACAAATGGCTAACCAGGAGAGCCTTTTCTTCCCATACCACCACCAGCTTTTTGTTTTTCACAAACTTCAGTTTTTGGTGTAGGGTGGATGTCACGGCGCCTGCCTCGTGAATCCATGTTCTGCCCAATAGACAGCTATACGATGGGTGAATGTCCATAACCTGGAAGGTAATCTGGAAATCACTTGGTCCGATTTTGACTGGGAGATCAACCTCTCCAATCACAATTTTACGCGACCCATCGAAAGCTTTCACTACCACTCCACTTTGCCTCGTGGGAGGCCCCTGATATGACAATTTTTCAAGAGTGGACTTTGGCAACACATTCAATGATGACCCAGTGTCCACCAGCACACTCGACATGGCATCATCTGTGCAACTCATAGATATGTGTAATGCCAAGTTGTGGTCTCTTCCCTCCTAAGGGAGATCAGCATCACAAAAACTCAAATTGTTACAAGCGGTGATGTTTGCAACAATACTATCAAATTGTTCTATTGTGACGTCATGATCCATATATGCCACATCGAACACCTTCTGCAGAGCTTCTCGGTGTGGTTCTGAATTCATCAGCAATGATAGTACAGAGATTTTCGATGGCGTCTGTAGAAGCTGATCTACTACGTTGTACTCACTTCTCTTGATGAGCCTCAACATCTCATCACAGTCTTCTTTCGCATTGACACTCGGGCCAACAAAGACAAAAGTTTTCAACGTAGAGGCAGGTTTGGCGACAAGTGCCGGATTTGGAGTATTCATAGCATTCTGTAGCGGGGTATTCGTTACCATTAGAGATATTGACTAAATCCAAGGTAAATCATACAAGTCGAATCGCCACCGCACTTCTATTTATCCAAAGAAATGGTTAGAAAGCAAACAAAAACCTAATAGTTTTAACAAAAACTAGTAAAAGAAACAGAGATCTGGGTAAGGGGGTTGGTTATGCAATGGGAAGTTGTTAGGCACCCAAAACATCCTAGGTACTCCTAGGGAGCCCTTTTCACACTTGTTGCAAAGGTTGTTGGTTTTGTGAAAATTTGTTTGTGCAAACATGATTGAAGAGATTAGAAGAGAATATACAAATTATTTACATTTGTGTTTGGATGGATAAACCCATCGCCTACGTACCATCTTATAAAAAGATTAGGATCAAAACCTCGTAGTTCGGGGTAAAAATTTCAAAATGAGTTGGTGAATTGAGGGATCCAAAAGCCTTAAGGTCTTTTGTTATCCAAGGGAGAAAAGCATGGAAGACTCATTGTCCAGGGGTTAACCCTATAATAAGCATGGAAGACTCATTGTCCATCACTAAGGATATAGGTGACTATTACATCTACCACTGAGATAACTCAAACCTAATAGCTAAAGGTTATGAAAGATTTTGATTAAGAAATGGCCATTGGAACCACAAAATTCATTTGAATGGGTTATATTTACCAATTAGAACTATATACAAAATGGTCAAAGTTGATTTAAAGGTTCAATTCAAACTAAGTATTATGAAAAAAAGGTTTGAAAATCAAAAGCATAAGGCTTAGGTTTCTAATGTTTGAAAACAATAGTTAAATGTTTGCACAAAAAGGGTTTTGGCTTGGGTTAGAGTGGAGAGATGAAGAAGAAGGGCCAAGTCCTAAGGAAAACAAAAAGAGAAGGGATGAAGAATCAAAACCACAATGGAGTCCCTCTCTTGAGATCATATTGATGATCCAAGTAGCTCCCATCCTTTGGAATAAGCAACCACAAAGTATAAGCAATCCAACAAGTCTCATAAGAGATCCTCAATGTGTCTTGTATCTTCCACTTGGATGAACATGATAATGGTTCTCCAATTAAGCTCATAGAATCCCTAGTCACAAAAGCACACACATCAAAAGTTTCATGAAATAAAACAAGAATGGACAAGAGTGAGTTTAGAGATTTGGTCCTTCTAATCCATTTTCATCGTTAAGATCCTTTCACTCCAATTTTGCATAAGGAAGGGTCCTAGAATCTAAGTCCAATTCTCCATTTCTTTGCATTGGGGAAGTCCTAGAAACTAAGTCCATTTCTTTGCATTTGGTCCGCAACAATCAAAACAAAGACACAAGCATAATAATATATACACAATTATGTGCTCAAGTGAGCAAAAGGCAAATGGCATTAACATAAACATGTTCTCAAATGAGCAAAGAGAAAAGCAAATGGATAATATGTGCAAGAATAGTAAATTGCATAAAAGTAAATTGCATAAAGTAAATTGCAAAAAGTAAATGTTAATTGTCAATAGTTAGTGTTAGTAGTTAGTGTGCCATAAGGCAAATTTAGCGTTATGTTAAGCAATAGTAATTGGACTTATGTAGAAGTCACAACTATCTGAGGTCGGTCAATAATAATGTAGGCAAAAAACACAAGTTAGGAGTCTTGATTAGTGAACCAAGTCCCAACAACTTGCCATGCCAAAAAGAAGAAGAGAAATGATCTTGTATTGGTTTAAGCCTTTTGCATGATTTAGAAGACAACATATCCCTAATGCAAAGCCATTCACTTGATCAATTGATCAAGATGAATTAGATTTGAATCAAGGAAGGTTAAATCTCCCTAATCAATGCTAACTTATCAATCTTCAACTCATTGATCAAAAAGAAAAGAAGAAGAAGAAGAAGAAGGAGAAGATGGATAAGAGAAATGGAAATGACAAAAATGAAAATGCATTAAATGAAATACAATGTACCAATCCTCATATGTTGACCAATAACATTGAAAGTCAAGGTCAAACAATCAAAAACAGAAGTGAGATGAAGATTGGAAGTCAAGAAATGAATAAACTATTTTTGGCATTTTTAATATTGAAATAAACTTGAATTAAAAAAATAATGGAAAGGTCAAACTTCAAAATCACTTTCAATCAACCTTAAAAGGTCCGACTTATCCCAAGTTCAACAAGGTCAAACAAAGTTTGACAAAAAATTTCAGCATTTTTAAAATTCAGAAACTATTTTTCATCAAATAAAAATGAATAAAAATAACCTAATTGAACTAAAATCTCAAATAAATCTCAAATCAATTCAAAAATTGATGAGAATATATTTCATAGATCCATCATCAGTCAAATAGGTTAGGAAAATATTTTTGCATTTTTTGAATATTAAGAACTATTTAAAATAAATTAAAAATAACCAGAAAAGAGAAAATTCACAAAAAATATCAAATGACAAAATAGAAATTATTAAAAATCACAAATAGAAACTAGAAATTAATTGAGAAATAATGCAATTGGTCCCATAATTTTTGGATAAAAAATGAAAGAGATATTGATTTTTAAAAATAATTGGAATTAAAGAAATTAAAACCAGAAAATAAAAATGCAAAAAAATGTGGAGCGTTAGACCTAAGCTCATTAATTGAGATGGCAGATCACACGCTCCAAAGATGTGCGCCTATGGTGATCCTCAGTCAATGCGCTCACATGGAAAATAAATGAAAGTCATAACAAGCAACGCTCTTAATAGCATCTGGAAATTAGATCACACGGCCAGGATTCAAACTGGAGATGATGAAGCCACCGGAGCCACCGTCTTCTCCGGTGAGCTCGGATTTTCCGGCCAAAGTTGCAGAACTTCAAATCTTAATAAAAACGCACGATCTATACATCTTTAGAAATCTGGGATGATGTACATCATCCCTGTACCATCAATTTTCCCTCTAGATCTCCATAGTGTGAGAAATCAGAGATGGAAAAATTTGGTGTTCATCATGAACTCAATGGATTATAAAAATTGAATGCATAAACATGATGCCTCTATTGAGAGGACTTCAGCCAACACAAAATCTAAGCCAAAAGGTCAATGGATGAGGAGAATCGAAGAAAATACCAGTTGGAGTGTAAGCTTGAGTTTTGGTGATTTGAGCACGATACCTTGCTTGCTTTGCTAAAACAGAAGTTCTATGAGATGAATGATGAAGGTTTAGAAGCACTAGATCTGAGAATTCAACCACATGAAGTTGAATTTCAGATCTGAAAAAAAAATGAGAAAAGTGAACTTGCTTCTTTAGTGATGGCTATGGAAAGAATTATGCAGCATTTCAGGTTGAATTAGGCGTGTGAAATGGGGGGAATGAGGTCTCTATTTATAGAGGAAGTTGCAAGGAGAGTGTGAAATGATCTGTGTGCATGGCATGTGAAGCTTCATTGCATGGGCTTGCATGATCATGCACAAGGCCCAAAAACAATGCCAAATGAGTTCTGAACACCAGCCAGATGGAATTGGACGTGTGAATTGCAAGGCAATTTCTTATGCACCAAGATTTTAAGTGAATTCCTTCTTTGTACCTAAACATTCATCTCTTCGAAAGTACCATTTAGAAAATCCAAGCATAGGCATATGGGTAATGGTTGGAAAGGTCTTGATGTAAGGAACAATTGTTATGTTGGTCAAAAATACATTTGGAATGTGGAACTTTATGAAATTTGAGTTTAAAGTGTGATATGCAAAACATGTCAAGGCAAGGTTTCTAAAATTGGCCAACATTCAAGCCCTTTTGTTTTGATGATGCAAGCTTCAAATGTAAAGCTCTCCAACATCAAAGTGGTAGATCTGTTCAAGACAATCTAAATGGACTTAAATTTTGCATCATTTGGATTTTTGATGAAGGAGTTATGGGCACTTGAAGTTGGACTTTTTTTACTTTTAATGCCTTTGACCCAAAAGGACCTATAATGTCTTGCATTATAAAATGTATTTTATTTGAGATTTTGAAATTTTGTTCAACATAACATTTGAATTAGACATCTTAAGCTTTCCAATTCACTTCATCCCACCTCAAAATCATAAAAAATGAATGAGTTATGTCCTTAGGAAGCTGAACCAAAATTAGGGTTTCAGTCAAAATGACCTATAATGTATTGGAATGCAAGATGGTTTTCCAAGCTTCAAATATAATTTTGATGAACATAAAAGTTGTTTATATTGTCCTTAAAAATATTTTTGCTTTTGGTACCATCTCCATTTGACCAACATATAAAAAGTTAGGTCTCAATGCATTTCAAAATAGTCAGATGAATTGACTGATCAACTTCTCAAGTCCATGCCTCATACCTTGATGAATTGATGATTGAGAACACTCAAATAAGTTCAAATATGCATGAAATGAAGACTTAAAGAACTTCCCTTGATTATTTTTGACCATGGGCTGAGGTTGCTTCAGGAGCAAGGCATTGTGGTGCACAGATGAATTAGGGTTTCTCTGAAGAACAAGATCTCAAACCCTTTGACTTAATTGATCAAAATGATGCATTGAGGTACTAGGGAGGAACATTTGATGGATGAGAGCTTTGGGATCCATTATCATGCTTGCTTTCATCTCCTCTTGACCATGTCTTTATACATAGGATCTCCTAGAAGCTTTTGACTTTGTGATTGCTCAAGCTTCGAACAAAAGATGTTAGTGACATATTTTTGTGCTTTTTGGTTAGTAAACAAAATAAGAAAAGCGAATGATATTCAATTCAAGCATGCTTGGTGATCTCAAACCAACTCACAGAAGGTCCCACCCAAAGGCAAAGGGAACCAAGATGCTAATGATCCTTGAGGCTATGCAAATGTAATGTTATGATACCATGAGGGATCTTAGGGACAAAATTAGGGTCTTACAGATGCCCCTATTTAAGGTCATTCTAGCCGGAGAAGTGAAGGTTAAAATCTTCATCTCGACGAGGTAAAATGGGCTTAAATAATAGCAAAGAGACGAATTTTGGTCCCTAAGAGACCTCATGATGCAAATGTATGTATTCAAAATGGTAACACTCTGTGGGGATATGTGTCCACAAAGTAGTAAAGAAATCAGGAGGCGCTGACAATCCATATGAGTGATACATTCCATGGGACCATGATCCTGGGGACTCTCATGGGGATAGAAGAGGGATAAAAAGGCGTGAGCAGGTCACGACTCAAAGCTTGGGGAGTAGAAATCCAAATGGGACAGATCCATTGGAAAGACTCGAATTGACTCGAAGACGCTCGTATTGGGGGATACGCCAATACAGCAAAAACTACCCACAACGGATACTTCGGATAAAAATCCGGACGAGGATGATCCAATAAAGGACTTCGCTAGGGATGTCTAAAAAGACTCTCCTGAGGAAGTAGCGAGATGAGGTGTTACCGGTTACTGGGTAACAAGCTCAATGAGATATGTGATCTGAGCACCAACAGAAGGGTCAGAGATACAACATGCTCGAAAAGAAATGAATATCTAAGACCGGTATAAGGGTGAGAGATATCAAACATCCGAAACCATCTAAGGAAGACCTAAAAAGGGTATATTTCAACTCAAGAAACCTGACTCCACAGGGGACTAAAAGTCATAACAGGGAGCAGAAAGGGAGGAACACCAGGGATACCGGTTACTGGGCATATAATAGGTGACCAACCAAAGCGTGAATTGGGGAATATTCCCAAGACACTCATCATCCAAAAAGAGGGCAAAAAGCAAACTCGATTAAGGGATGGACATTCAATTCCAAAACGGGGATACGAATCTTACTCAACAGGGGAAGAACAAAAGGCTTCGACCAAAGAGCGCATGAGATATATTATCTATTACCGTCAGAACATAGATAATACACTCGCATGGAAGATTATCCACAACCGGTTACTGGGTTAATAAAGGATAAATCAACCGATAAAGAGAAAAGCATCGGGATACCAAAACTAGGTATATAATGATGACCAATTCAGGAGAGAAACAATCGTTACCAACAACAACAGGGTAGACGAAAGATGACCCGCTGGGGATAAATTGCGTAAACAGGGCAATTATCTAGGCAAGAAAGGGAATATCAACACCAAATATTGGATAATGATAACCATCAAGGAGGGGATTACATCTACCGGATATGGGGTAGAGAGCCACAGAAAAGTAACTGTCATCGACTAGGATGAGCAACAAGGTTAACTCTGCAAAGGGGAGAAAGTAGGATTCACAACTACCGGTACAAGGGTAGAAAACCACAGGCTCCGCCGGGGATAGGATGTATAATTAGTGGTTACTGAGCAATTATTCATCTATACCACGGGGAAACACAGGAAACAGTCACAAGAGACCAATTTAGGATCAAACCAAAGAGGCGAACTGAATCAAGACTCGTCCTAATGAGGATATAACTCAATAGGGGAACCCATCCCAATATATGTGTTGGGAGGAAGCGAAAACAACCGTCGTCCACGAGGATAGAACTCAGTGGGGAATGCGGAAGGAAAGATAAACACTTTCTGCTTAAGGGGCCGACTCTCTATATTGAGGGATCAGACATCGACACCTGCTTGGGAAAAGTATTACCCACTAGCAAAGGGATAACAAACAAAGATATATGGCAAACAATGCAATATGAATATTCAAATGTTCGAAAATTGTATGCACACAGACATCCGGTACTACAATGCAATATGATGAATACTGACAAACAGACATTTCTAACACAAACAGGCTTCATAGGAATAAGCACACAAACATCCGGTACTACATCTCAAGAGAGAAAGCCAAAATCACCAGAGAGCGATCAATCTGCTGGAGATTAGAGTTACAAGGAAACAACAAAATCTTTACGGGGGAGGAATCAATAGTCAACCCGGGTGGGGACATGAGTTACAATGAGACCACATCTATCACATGAGCAACTCTACTGGGGAGTCTATCCGATGGATAAAGGGATTCTGGGGGTCAACCACCAAGTACCGTACCCACCAAGGAGATCATATCTGGTGAGGAGGAAAGGTTGCTACCCCGCTGAAGGGGAGAGTGGTAAATATCCTAACAAGCATACCACTCAGGGCTCCGGAGGAAGAAAATACAGTCATGCCAGGAATATGAACAGCTGTCTTACCCTGTTGGAGATCGTACCGTCCTTGGGAGAGCACTGAGGATCTCCTAAGTATCTTTTTTTCATGGTGAACGTTCACTTTGCTTAAAAACAAGTTATGAAAAATTCGTTTATTCAAAACAATGACATTTTCTCAATTAAAGCATGTAAAAAATTTGTTGAATAGAAACAAATAACAATGCAAACAATTGGATAACAGGCTCAAATTTATTTGACGCAATGGTAGTCTGTAAATGGAAAGACTCCATAGATCTTTACAAGTTTGAAATTGGTGATATATATTGGAAAAGGGCTACATTGAACATAATGATCGTTTCTCCACCAATTCTGAATTCGATGTATTCGAAGCTTCGGTTGATGACGAATGAACAAGAATCTCTGACGGATGATAATTGTAGAACAAAGTCTTGTCAGGATGCAGTTACTTGCCAAATCTCTGATTTTTGCCTAGATTGCCCCAGGGTGAGGTACTCAACCTAGCGGGATACAAATATTCATTTTTTTCATGTCTCTAACTTTTGCCTGGACCGCCCTTTCGAGTTTTCAATCCACGGAGACGCTCATTTTTGCCTAAGCCGCCCTTTCGGGTTTTCAACTTAGCGAGCTATTCTGTTTTTATTTCTAGGCGAAGTATTTCTTGACTGCATCTGAGTTCACAGGACGAGTGAAATCCTCCCCATCCATAGTTGTAAGTATCAACGCACCGTCTGAAAAGGCTCTCTTAACAACATATGGACCTTCATAGTTTGGAGTCCACTTGCCCCTGGAATCGGGCGCGAAAGATAAGACTTTCTTGAGCACAAGGTCACCTTCTCGGAACACACGAGGCTTGACCTTCTTATCAAAAGCTTTCTTCATTCTCTGTTGATACAACTGACCATGGCACATGGCAGTCAATCTCTTCTCTTCTATCAAATACAGCTGGTCATAACGACTCTGAACCCATTCTGCATCAGTCAACTTGGCTTCCATCAAGACTCTCATTGATTGGATCTCCACCTCTACAGGGAGTACGACCTCCATGCCATAAACAAGAGAGAAAGGGGTTGCCCGTGTTGAAGTGCGGACAGACGTGTGATATCCATGTAAAGCAAATGGAAGCATCTCATGCCAATCTTTATACGTAACAACCATCTTCTGGATAATCTTCTTAATATTCTTATTAGCAGCTTCAACAGCCCCGTTCATCTTGGGTCTGTAAGGAGAAGAATTGTGATGTGAAATCTTGAATTCACTACACAGCTCTTTCATCATTTTGTTATTCAAGTTAGATCCATTATCAGTAATGATCTTATCTGGCACACCATAACGGCATATGAGTTGATTCTTGATAAACTTCACGACCACCTGCCTGGTCACATTTGCATATGATGTCGCTTCAACCCACTTGGTGAAGTAATCAATTGCTACGAGAATAAATCTGTGCTCGTTGGACGCTTTCGGCTCTATCATGCCAATCATATCAATTCCCCACATGGGGAAGGGCCTTGGTGATGAAATCACATTCAGAAGTGTCGGAGGAATATGAATCTTATCCGCATAAATCTGACACTTATGGCATTTCTTCACGTATTTGCAGCAGTCAGACTCCATTGTCAGCCAATAGTAGCCTGCTCTCAACATCTTTCTAGCCATGGCATGTCCATTGGAATGAGTACCAAATGAACCCTCATGGACTTCAGTCATCAACAGGTCTGCTTCGTGTCTATCCACGCAACTGAGCAGAACCATGTCAAAATTTCTCTTATAAAGCACTTCGCCATTGAGGGAGAAACTGCCTGATAATCTCCTCAAAGTCTTCCTATCTTTCACAGATGCCCCAGGCGGGTAAACCCGATTTTGCAGGAAACACTTAATATCGTGATACCATGGCTTATCATCTTTCACTTCTTCAACTGCAAACATATGAGCTGGTCTATCCAAGCTCATCACAATGATATTGGGGACTTCATTCCACAGTTTTACCACAATCATCAAAGCGAGCGTAGCAAGAGCATCTGCCATCCGATTCTCATCTCGAGGAATATGTTGGAAGTCAACCTCAGTAAAGAACGTTGAAATCCTCCTCGCACAATCCCTATATGGAATAAGGCCAGGTTGATTTGTCTCCCATTCACCCTTAATCTGATTAACCACAAGGGATGAATAACCATAAACATCAAGGTGCATGATCCTTAGATCAATACACTCTTCCAATCCCATAATACAGGCCTCATACTCAGCCATATTATTCGTGCATTTGAAAGTTAGCCTTGCTGTAAAAGGAATATGTGTGCCCTGAGGAGTAATAATCACTGCCCCAATTCCATTTCCATACTGATTTACAGCTCCATCAAACACCATACTCCATCTAGAACCAGGTTCTGGCCCTTTATCGAGTGTAGGCTCATCACAATCTTTCATTTTCAAATACATAATCTCCTCATCTGGGAAGTCAAACTGAACGGACTGATAATCCTCGATCGACTGATATGCCAAGTGGTCAGCCAAGATACTACCTTTAATAGCCTTCTGAGGTCGATAGTCAATATCATACTCAGATAACAACATTTTCCAACGGGCAATTCTCTCTGTTAAAGCAGGCTTCTCGAAGATGTACTTGATTGGATCCATTCTAGATATCAACCAAGTCGTATGATTTATCATATACTGGCGTAAGCGCTTAGCAGCCCAAGCCAAAGCACATCATGTCTTCTCAAGCATTGAGTATCGAGACTCACAATCAGTGAACTTCTTGCTCAGGTAGTAAATAGCATATTTTTTCTTCCCTGATTCGTCCTGTTGACCAAGGACACAACGCATTGAGTTTTCAAGAACAGTCAGATACATGATCAAAGGTCTTCCTTCTACAGGAGGAGACAGGATCAAAGGTTCAGACATATATTCTTTAATGCTATAAAAAGCTTTCTTGCAATCCTCGGTCCAATCATTAGACTGATCTTTCTGAAGGAGCTTGAATATCGGCGCACATGTGGCAGTCATGTGGGATATAAATTTGGAAATATAATTCAAGCGGCCAAGAAAACCTCGAACTTGTTTCTCAGTTTTGGGCGCAGGCATCTCTTGTACTGCTATGACCTTTGCAGGATCAACCTCAATACCTCTTTCACTAACAATGAAGCCCAATAACTTGCCGGAACGGACTCCAAATATACACTTGTTGGGATTCAGACGAAGCTTGTACTTCCTCAAACACCGAAAAAGCTTCAATAAGTGCTCTACGTGTTCAACTTCCGTTCTCGACTTAGCAATCATATCGTCAACATACACTTCGATCTCCTTGTGCATCATATCATGAAATAAGGTGGTCATAGCTCGTTGATACGTGGCTCCAGCGTTCTTCAAACCGAAGGGCATCACTCGATAACAAAATATTCCCTAAGGTGTGATGAATATTGTCTTCTCCATATCCTCGGGTGCCATCTTGATCTGGTTATATCCGGAAAATCCAACCATAAATGAGAAGACATTGAATTTAGCTGTATTTTCTACCAATATATCTTTATTCAAGTCCTTATAGTCCACACACATCCGGGCTTTTCCATATTTCTTAGGCACAGGCACAATATTGGCCACACATTGAGGATATGTAGAAGTCACCAGAAACCCCGCATCAATTTGCTTCTGAACCTTCTCCTTGATCTTTACTGCCATATCAGGATGAGTTCTTCTGAGCTTCTACTTTACAGGCACGCACTCAGGCTTCAAGGGTAGGAAATGTTGCACAATATCAGTATCTAGACCCAGCATGTCTTCGTACAACCAAGCAAAGACGTCGACGTATTCTCGTAGCAATTCAATCAACCCCTTCTTAACAGATTCTTCAAGGAGTGCCCCAATCTTCACCTCTCGCACACAAGCCTCAGACCCCAAGTTGACTGTTTCCAGATTCTCAAGATGCGGCTGAATGATCTTCTCTTCATGCTCAAGTAGACGGGTAATCTCGTCAGGAATCTTTTCAACATCACCTTCTTCCGCCTCGAATACAGGGAATTCAAAATTGGGAGATGGTGTTGGATCATTATGTTCAATGGGTCTAGAAATCAACATGCATAATGATTTTGGATATAAAAAGCTTTAGAATTCAAACAAGGCAAATCATTATGCAGATGAAAAGATTGATTTTATTTTGTTTTTTCAGGGTTTTATGTGATCACCAATTTCATGCAAAAACAAAAAGGGAAAATAATTGGAAAAACAAACATTTAACATGAATTTATTGAATGAAAATATCATTGTATTTATGTTGCCAACAATGTCATCACTCCTCCTTTTGGCATGGGAGAAGGGTTTTTGAACAAAGTGATCATTACGTTGACTTATGGATAACTGTAGGAATATCCACAGCGACCCAATTGTTGCAGACCCCTCCAGGGATGATGAAATTGCTAAAATCCTCTGCATCTTCTTCCAAAACAGCAGCAACTTCTTCACCTTGACCATTGTGGATGAACCCTCCACTTTTGAACAACCCTTTCTCATTGAAGATCCCAGAGGAAAAGCCTATGCCAGCCCGAGACTTATTATCTTCTAGCTCAATCATTTTTCCTAGACCAGTAATTGCACCACACTCAATGACCAACTTTGCATCTCTATAGGAAGTAAATGAAGGAGTTCTCTTCTCAATAGGCTCAGCTATAGATAAAGCTTGGAAAGGAGTTCCAACTTCATCTTCAGCATCTATATATGAGAAGAAAGACAAGTGGCTAACCAGGAGAGCCTTTTCTCCCCACACCACCACCAGTTTCTTGTTCTTCACAAACTTCAGTTTTTGGTGTAGGGTGGATGTCACGGCGCCCGCCTCGTGAATCCATGGTCTGCCTAAGAGACATCTACACGATGGGTGGATATCCATAACCTGGAAGGTAATCTGGAAATCACTCGGTCCGATCTTGACTGGGAGATTAACTTCCCCATTTACAGTTTTACGCGACCCATCGAAAGCTTTCACAATAATTCCACTCTGCCTCATGGGGCCCCCTTAATATGCTAGTTTTGAGAGAGTGGTTTTTGGAAATACATTTAGGGATGACCCAGTGTCCACCAACACATTGGACATGCCGTCGTCTCTGCGGTTCATAGATATGTGTAAAGCCAAGTTGTGGTCTCTTCCCTCCTCAGGGAGATCAGAGTCATAGAAACTCAAATTTTTACAAGCAATAATGTTTGCAACAATGCTATCGAACTGTTCTATTGTGACATCATGGTCTACATATGCCACATCCAAAACTTTCTGCAGTGCCTCTCCATGTGGTTCTGAATTCAAAAGTAATGATAACACTGATATTTTGGATGGCGTTTGTAGAAGCTGGTCTACAACATTGTACTCACTTCTCTTGATGAGCCTCAGCATCTCATCACAATCTTCTTCCACATTGCCGCTTGGGCCAACAGAAGTAGGAGTTATCAATGTAGAGGAGGGCTTAGCAACAGGTGTCGGATTCGAGGTGCTCACAGCATTCCTAATCGGGCGTTCAACAAAATCAACATTAACCTGGGGCTTGGGAGATGCTGACAACACACGACCGTTGCGGGTCAAACCACTTACATCCACAATGTTAACAACAAAGGAGGACGGTAAGGACACTTCCTTCCCATCTTCTACAGCAACAACATTGTAACAAAAGGGAATTTCTCTTTCAGAAGAATACGGTACTGGACCGGCAGGCTTAATGATAAGAACAGGAAAGGCCTTTTGCTTGCTACCATCATACTTGATGATAACAGGCTCGGGCATCCGGAATACTGGGGAAATTACGTTGACCTCAAGCTCATCTTCGTCAACATTCATATTCTGAAGAATCTCAATGACTCCTTCATCCAGTATTTCCTGAAGATCTTTGCGCACCTGGCGACAACCCAATCGGTTAACAGAGCATATTCAACATCTATCATGGTCGTGCTCATAGTGATTGTACTCGCATAGCAACCGATGCATTTTGACAAGAGACTGTCGAATATGACTGACATACTTGACTTTGTACTTGCCAGGGCAGCCCTGGACCATGTTGACAGATTTCCCATGCTCGGGCAATGGGTTCTTCTTTACGTTAGGACCTACGTCCTCGAAACACAGAATGCCACACCTCACAAGGTCTTGAACCTTGGTCTTCAAAGGGTAACAATTCTCCACGTCGTGGCCGGGAGCACCAGAATGTGGGATCCCTTCGGCGTAACCAAAACATCACCAACTCCACTATCATCCAAGTTAACGGCCCCATCAAACATCGGAATCCGTTCGGATTCAGGGTCAGGCCCCTCCTCCGGGACCGGTTCCTCACAATCTTTCGATTTGAGAACCATGATGTCCTCATCAGGGAACTCAAACTGCATTGGTTGATAATCCTCAATGGGTTGCTGGGCGAGGTAATCAGACAATACACTCCCCTTGATCGCCTTCTGAGAGGTATACTGAATATCATACTCAGTCAAAATCATTTGCCATCTCGCAACCCGTCCGGTCAATGCTGGCTTCTCAAATATATACTTGATCGGATCCATCTTGGAAATCCACAAAGTGGTATGAACCAGCATGTACTGTCTCAGTCGGCGAGAAGCCTATGCCAAAGCACATCAAGTTTTCTCGAGCAGTGAATATCTTGTTTCACAGTCGGTAAACTTTTTGCTAAGGTAGTAAATTGCATGCTCTTTTCGACCAGACTCGTCATGCTGCCCCAGTACACACCCCATAGACCCCTCGAAGACTGTCAAGTATAGGGTTCACGGTCGTCCCTCCACAGGAGGTATCAGAATCGGGCCTGCCAACGTTCTTTTATCTTTTCAAATGCCGCTTGGCAATCATTATTCCACCTGACCGTTTGATCTTTTCTTAACAGCTTGAATATGGGTTCACACGTGGCTGTTAGATGAGATATGAACCGTGAAATACAGTTCAATCTACCTAAGAAACCACGAACCTCCTTTTCTGTTCTCGGTTCAGGCATTTCTTGTATTGCTTTTTACTTTGGCAGGATCGACCTCGATTCCTCTATCACTCACAATAAGCCCCCGACAACTTACCGGACCGCACTCCAAAAGTGCACTTACTCGGATTCAACCTCAGCTTGAGTTGTCTCAATCGGTCAAACAACTTAGCCAGATCTACCAAATGCCCCTCTTCTGTTTGGGACTTTGCTATCATGTCATCAACATATCATTCAATTTCATGATGAATCATATCATGAAACAAAGTCACCATAGCCCTCTGATACGTGGCACTGGCGTTCTTGAGACTGAATGGCATCACCTCCGCTCTTGACACTCGCCTCCAAGGCAACCCCGACTTTCACTTCCTTTCTGACCTTCTCAGTGCCCAGATTCACAATCTCAACTTGCTCCTCGTGCGGTTGAATCACCTTCTCCTCTTGTTTCAACAACCTGGCTAAATCCTCCGGCAGTTCACAATCGTCTTCGCCTTCTTCTTCGGCATGATAGATCGGATTGTCGAAGTCATATGAGAGTGTAACAGGATTGTTATCAATGAGATCCGGAGAATACAAAAGTCGGAACGAAGCCAATCAAAAGGAAGGAAAAATGAAAATAAACATTGCCATTTTTATTTTTGTTTTAAACTGCAAATATAAATGAAAAACAGGGAACACCGCTTTTAATGTGAAAAACATCCATTTATTAATGATGCAAAATGTTGCACAATGAAACACATGAGGTGGCCCTTAAAATGAACCATTACATTTCGGGAAAAACGTATGGCTTTCATGCAAACAATATTGAAAAACAAGAAATATTACTCTTCACGTAGAGTGACAGTGATGATCTTTTCGGCCTTCCAGTTCTGGACTTCCATCCCTGGTACGCACGATTTTATCCACAAATCAATTTCGCAGTCACTGTCAGTCTCTTCACCCACCGCACAGACGCGATCTGGATCCAGCATTCCAGCACTGGTGAACGTGAACGGTTGACGACGTCCTCTATTCTGCCCAGACGAGCCTTGGCCCGACTGATAGCCAACCCCGAACCTATCCTCTTTCACCGCCTGTTTTCCTTTTGCCCTGGCTAAAGCCTCGGCCTTATCCACCTTTTCGGCGATCGCTTTCTTCTCCAAGGCGAAACTTTGCATGGCGTTGACCAACTCACTCATCTTCTCCTTCAGCTCGAGAATGTCTGTATTGTGTGGATCCATCAGTCTGGATTTGTTGCACCTAGTAGGGTATCTGTGTGCACGAGCTACGTGCAGAGGAATGATTCGGCGTGCACGAGCAATGATTCCTGAGTCAATCAAACATGTTAGAAACAGACACCTGCAAAATAGAAAACAGGTTAATATGACTCACGCATGCATGCAATGTCTATCCGTATGAGGAACAATCTGTCTTTTGATTCTGGCTTCATCGAGACGGATAATAATTTGACAATAACATTCTGACATCAGGATGTCTCTCAACCAGAATCTCAATCGAGAATGTACCCTGAGTATGGATAGACATGAGTTGGATGCGGATTAATGCAAAATGGGAATGAAGCAGATGCATGAATGCAATGCACTGTGCCATCCTCCAAGTCATATGAGCATCAACTGTACGGTCACCCGAGTCTCTGGACTGATCACAACCATCTGAAGGACCAAGTCACCATAAATCCAACTCATGAGGTTCCGAAATAAACGGAACTGGAGGTTATATCACCCTCATCACAGGAACATCCATTGAACGGATGACAACAAAATCCTCTGAACAAGTACCCTCGAATCCAGCCCGGGGATCCGAAATAAACGGAACCCGTTGATAAGTACCACGGACAAAACTCCGGCGTGCCGGAAATAAATATCCATAAATCCAATTGAACCAAAATCACCATCAGTACCTGCAAATGATTCACTCCCGCTCCACTCACGGGTGTCATCTAGGCTAAGGTAAGGTCAAGAGAAACGCAGGATAAACAATCCTTTCAAGAATATCGTCATATGCACACCAGATGTATGCAACGACAATACCCCATCAGGATCTGAACTGCTCGTGATACCATGTTCCGCTAAGTGGCGCCATACCACCCGCTTCCCATGAATCACTCTATTCCTAGATGTCCTAAAGTTCACTCATAGCCTGTGTATTGGGCCTTTTACCTCTTGTGACCCCCACCCAACAGAGAAACAGATATACAGCCAGCACAATGATAATACGATGCATGCAAACATATATGCAAATATATACAGTCACGATACAACAATCATAAATGCAATAAATCAGCAGTAAAAGAAACCAAAACCATCCTAAAGAGCGCTAGGATTGACTCTCTTAGGGAAGATGGACCAGCAAGAGGTCAACTTCTATTATCCCCAGCAGAGTCTCCAGTTGTCGCATACGCGAAAAACAACAGGCGGGAAAAGACACAGAGCCGCCACCGTACGTTATTTATCCCAAGAGAGGGAAAGGAAACGCTCGAAGTAAACCTGAAAAAGGGAAAGGAATGGTCTCACGACCAGAGATTGCAAGGTACGGGAGTCGGTTACGCAAGGGGAAGGTATTAGCACCCCTCACGTCCGTCGTACTCGACGGGATCCACGCTCAAAAGAATAGAATAAGGTTGCTAATAAACTGCTCAAAGAATGCACACACACTGGAATAACAACACAGGTGAAAGAAGACGGAGGAATGGGACTCGGCAGGATGTCGCATCCTAGGCCTACGTAGTTTGTCAGAAACAAACATCAGAGTCGACGTAGTTCGGGGAAATGGGGATCGTGCTCGCTAGGATATCGCATCCTATGCATACGTATCTTCTCTAACCAGAGTAAGAATCAGATCACTCGTAGCTCGGCTAACGCACGCCGAAACAAAACACTGAAAGGAGACGCTAAGACGTCAAACGAAACACACAATTGGAAACGGAATGCCAATAAATGGGCTTACATCCAACTCCAGACAAGCAAACGCAAACAGGAAACCAAATGCCAATAGATGGACTTACATCAGACTCCGAACAAACGGCAAACAAACGGGAAACCGAATGCCAATAGATGGACTTACATCAGACTCCGAACAAACGACAAACAAGCGGGAAACCGAATGCCAATAGATGGACTTACATCAGACTCCGAACAAAGAAAGGGTACAACCACACACGCGCAGAAGCAAAAAGGTTGAAAAAAGAAAAGGGTGCTCGGAGAGATCAGCTCAATCTCCTGCCTATGTATCTCATCTGGTATGAGAATCAGGGCAACGTAGTTCCCCTTAACAGGGAAGAAACTCTCCTAACCAGAGACTAGGGAGATAACAAACTAATAGGGAGACTACGACTCGAGCTTAAAAGTTGTCATGCAAACGATCCCTAAGTTGAGGTCTCTAATCAGAACCTAACTCGCACAGGAAGCAAGCTAGCCTAAACAGCAAGTAAACAAGCACAGGTATCACACGCTATATGTAAACAAGCAGCTCATACAAGGCTGGGCTTTAGTCAAGGGGTCATATCAACCTCGACAAACAAGCCAACACTGTAGGGGTATGATGAAGCTCTTAACCACTGACATTGACCGTCAGGGTGAGCAGATGAAAGGTAATGAGGATAAGACCTCATAGCTCTTAACCCGGGCCTGGGTGAGCTTCAATCAATGAAACCGTGGGGATCCAGAATGAGGGACCCTACCCCACTTGACTGACTCTATACACAAGGATCTTGGGTTAGGTTCAAGAGCATCAGCACGTAGTGCGAGCATAATGAACGACTCAATGACTAACAGGGGATTGATTGCTAATCCCTTCTATCTGTCAATTGCCTCTTCACTTAGGAGGACTTGAGTAACATGCCTCGACAAGGAGGTCTTTAGCACAAAAGTAAACAATCACAGTCATTGCCTCTTAAGGAGGACTTCAGCCAAATGCCTGCCAAAAGAAACGACAGGGCTTCCAGATTACATGGAGTTAGAGAGTGATTACCTATGTGGTAAACCAACCACAAGCAAAGCAAAGCTCAAGCAATGAGCTAAAAGCGACTAATGTACCTGTACAAAAGTCAAACAAGTCAATATTGTATTCAGAAAAACCAAACAGACAATCAACAGTGGTTCCTCAATATGTACACAATACAAGTCCTATGTGTAAACAACTCAAGTGAGTTCATCACCAATGAACCTACAACACAATTAAAGTTAGTTAATCAATGCAACTTGCATCTCAAGTCATGAGAGCACATCAATCATTAGAGCTAATTGCTTGAACCTGAAATACAAAGCTCAAAAGGTGAGTACAAACCACTAGTGCAAAGACTAGGGTCAAAGGCAAAGCAAAAAGTCAAAACAGAAGCTAATATTCCATATGAAGCACATTTAATCAAGCAAGAACATGTCCTAAAAAGGATCAAACTCAAATCATAAGGCAAAGGCTTCACATGAGCAAGATAAGGCAAAGGCACACAATGTGATCAACAATTGGGCATACAAATGAGAAAATGCACATTAAATCAGAAACACCTCCACTGATCATGAAAATTTTTATGTGATATCAACATGTTATGGACAAGCATGATGCAAAAAATTAGAATCAGAAGACATCAAATGACATGTGTATGAAAATGACCAAGAGCAACATCCAAATGTGTGACACAAATTCTCACACCATGTATTCATGTGTCTAAAACAGGGATGAAATATGCTAAAAATGCCAAACAAAAGCCAAAAGATCATGTTATGTGTCATGAATAAGCATGTCAAATTTCAAAGCAATTGGATCAAATATGAGCATTTCACAAATCAATTGGTACCACCTGTCATATTCGCATTATGTTCAAACAATCAAGCTCAATCAAAAATCCAGAAATGATAAAATCAAGAAAATCACATCACAAAATAAAAGACATTCAAATGATCATGTGGAAAAATATTGCATTCAATTTGGACAATATTTCTATTTTTAGTGATTTTTTGAAATGGATGAAATAAAATGAATTATTGTTGAAAAAAATGTGGAAAATGATATTGGAAAAAAAATTGGAAGCAGCATCAAGGAGGATCGAACCAAGGCCATGCCAATCAAAGAAGCGCACAGAAAAATCAATTGGAATAAAGGAAATATACATGTGGAAGGATCGAACAGGTGCGCCTAAAGTCCAAGCGCGTTATCAAAACACAGTCGTTTGGATAATTGAGAAATCACAATTGGAAAATAAAAGTACATGGCGCGGTATCGAACTGGTGACAGGGAAGTGAAAGGCGCGCAAATAGAAAACCCTAGCGAACGAACCAGATGACCGGAACAGTGTTTCCGGTCATCTTCTCCGATCAATCACCGGCAACATTCATCCATAATTTTTCCAAATTCACGCATATGATACATGGTTCGACTCGTCTCATCACCAGGAACAAGGATCTAACATCTATTTAGCCTAAAACTCCATAACCAACGCGAATCGAAGGAAAACAAATTGCACAACCAAGGATAGTGAGATTCAATTTCTAACCTCTTTGAAGAGCAGTGACCTGATTTCTTGGATTCAAGCTCCAGCAATGTCCAGATCTTCTCCTATGTTGATTACTTGAAGCTTTGTGCACGAAAATGCAATGGAAATCACCTGGGTCCAACTCAAAATTCAAGATCCATCTTCATGTTCATATGCTTATGCAGCTTGATTCTTGCTCCAAATCTTCAAATCAATGCTTGATTCCTACTCCATAACACTCAATGAACACGATTATGCAGAAAAATCAAGGAGTTGTGTGGAGAAATTTGAAGTTTCAATTGAGAGAAAATTTTGGAGGGAAGTGAAATCTTGAGATCTAGAATGTGTAAAAACTCTGATCAAAACAGTTATGATTAGCCTTATATATGCCATGTTAATTACCATGCTAATACAAATTAAGCTTGGCTAATGGAAAGTTAATGAGAAAAGAGGTGTAATGCAAAATTGGTAAATTCACCTTATGCATGGCCAAATGGAAGTGAACAGTACACATGCATGGTTCAAATACACTTAAAATCAGCTTATAAGCATCATGGAATTGGAATTAAGTTCATGTGATCAACCAAATTTAAATTCTTCATTTTCCCTCCAAAATGTTCATGCATGGCCAAAATATTGGTCATTAGAAGCAATATGCAAAAAGAGTGTTTCAAATTGGAGTTTTGGATCAAAAGTTATGGCACTCTGAAGTTTCATGCACACTTGGTGATCATTTGTTCATAACTCCTCAACCCTTTATCAGATGCTCATGATCTTGGACTTTTTGGAAATGGGAGAGAAAGACCTTAAACTTTCATGTTGACCAAAAATTAATTTGAAGCTTATTTGATGTTGGAAAGTCAAGTTGAATGTGGTCTAAAAACTTGCCATTTTTGGAAACTTGAAATTATAAGTCACTTTCCATTTTTGGAAACTTTTGATTTGGCTTCAAAATCCTCAAGCTAGATGTTTGACATGATGAATAAGCCTTCTTTGGACATGAATGAAGTGTCTCAAACCATTTCTCCACCTCAAAGCCCTTAGTTGACTTTCAGTTGACTTGTATGGGCCTCAGATGACTTGGGAATGCACTGATGACTTTGAGCCTCCAACACTTGGTCAAGTTGCTTCAAAATGAACCTTGGCTCATATAAGCTTTTCAAAATAGTCATGTGGTCTTCCTCTCAAGGAAAAACTTGCCCTTTTGCACTGATGAATCTCTTGATGCCAATGCTGAATGCAATGATGCAATGCAAGATGGAATGATAAATGACCTAAAAAAATGAAATGAATGCATGAATAGGGGGTGAAAATTTGAGGTTCTACATAACTCGTGCTGGTTTGATTACTGTTTCGAGGCTGGTAGGCCTGCTGTTGCGGACGGTGCTGTTGTTGTTGATATTGCTGAGGTGGTTGCTGATTGTTGTTGTGCTGCTGGTACTATTGATTATCTCTGAAAACAGGTGCTATATGAGCCACCTGATGCTGGTTACCGGCGGGACGCACAGTCTTCCTCCTCACAGAGGTTCTTCTAGGTTTCACATGGAAGGTCACAGCATGTGCCTCTCCATCTTTCTTCTTTGCAAACGACCCATAGCGCTTGGCAGAAGAGCCTTCTTCCTTGGTTAGACGTCCTTCTCTAACTCCTTCTTCTAAACGCATCCCCATATTCACCATCTCGGTGAAGTCAGAAGGAGCACTAGTAACCATCCGCTCATAATAGAATTAACTCAAGGTCTTCAGAAAGATCTTGGTCATTTCCTTCTCTTCTAGCGGAGGTACGATCTGCGCTGCCAACTCTCGCCATCTCTGGGCGTATTCTTTAAATGTTTCTTTATCCTTCTGGGACGTCGCCCTCAACTGATCCCTATCGGGGGCCATATCCATATTATACTTGTACTGCTTGACGAAGGCCTTGCCAAGGTCGTTGAAGGATCGGATGTTCGCACTTTCCAGACCCATGTACCACCGTAGAGCGGCACCAGACAAGTTGTCCTGAAAGTAGTGGATGAGTAACTGATCGTTGTCGGTTTGAGTTGACATTTTCCTGGCATACATGACCAGATGGCTGAGAGGGCAGGTATTTCCCGTGTATTTTTCAAAGTCAGGGACCTTGAATTTCACCGGGATCTTCACATTGGGAACCAAGCACAGTTCGGCAGCAGACTTGCCGAAAAGATCCTTTCCTCTAAGAGTTTTCAATTCCTTGCGAAGCTCAAGAAATGGATCGTTCATAGCGTCCATCTTCTCATAAACATCTAGGCCCTCAGACGGCTCAGAATGATAGATGGTGTCGTCTACTATAGGCATAGTATGCACGACAGGAGGAGGAACAGCAAGGACGGGGCTAGATGCTGGCATAGAAACAAAAGTTGGAGCAGGACCCTCAGGCATGAAATTAGGAGGCATCCTCCATGGGAATCCGGCAGGCAAGGCTGTCGGAAAAAAGTTTGCACTGGCTGCAGGCACAGTTGAGGAGACAATCTCAGAGATGACTGTCCTCTGGGGAGGAGTTGAAGGTGTCGGAGAAGACTGGCTCTGGGCAGCCAAGAATGATTCCATCAAGGCACTCAGTCTGGCCACTTCCTCTTTGAGTTCACGGTTCTCTTGTTCTAGGTGATCCATCAGTCTCGAAATGTTGGCTCTAGTGTAGTACCAGTGAGTCAGCTTGTCTTCAAAATAAATGAAGAACACAGAGTTAGACAACAGGACAAGAAGCCGAGAACAAAACCTGCTTATGCACATGATGCATGCAATGCTTGTGCATATGATTTGTTTTTTATTTCAAAGGAACTCTAGGGTTTTATTCGCAAATTTTGGAAATATTAAACATTTATCACTGTAGCACCTCAAATTTGCCCTCCCCATTCATGCATTCATTTTTTTATAGGTCATTTCACATTCCATATTGCATTCCATCATGGCAGTCAGAATTGGCATCTAGAGAATCCTTTGTGCAAAAGAGGAAGTCTTTCCTTGAGATAAAGACCACATGATCATTCTATAAATACAGTCAAGTTCATCAAGGCATTCCAAGTCATCTGAAGACCAATACAGTCAATTGCAAGTCAACTGAGGACTTTGAGGATGGGGAGATGATTTAAACACCTCATTCATGTTCAAAAGAAGTTCATTTGTCATTTCAAACACCTATCTTGAAGATTTTGAAGTCATGGCAAAAGTTTCCAAAAATGGAAAATGACCTGTAATTCAAAGTTTCCAAAAAATGGCAAGTTTTTAGTCCACATTCAACTTGATTTTCCAACATCAAAGAAGCTCCAAATGGATTTTTGATGAACATGAAAGTTGTAGATCCTTCTCTCTCATTTTCAAAAAGTCAAAGATCATGTTCATATGATGGATGGTTAAGAAGTTATGGCCAAATGATCCCAAAGTATACATGGAAGTTCAACATGGCATAACTTTTGCTACAAAACTCCAAATTGGTCCACTCTTTTTGCAAAATGCTTGTCATGACCAAGAGATTCCAAATCAACCATTTCCATGCATAAAAGAGGCTCATATGATCACTTGTCCATACATGTGCATTTTGGAGGGAAAATTGATAATTCAAATTTGGTGGATTATACAAGCAATTTAACCATTCCGTGTTGATTTTTAGATGTTTTTAAGTGAACTTGAAGCATAACATGGCACCGTTCAGGTGCACATGGCAATGCATAATCTCATTTGCATTTTTTGCACTTTGCTTCATTTTTCCTTAATCTCAATTAGCCAAGCCTAAATGTGATTAGCAGCATGATTACCACACCATATAAATACCAAAACCTAACTGTTTTGCAGAGGAGATAACAGAATTTGGGATAGAATTTCACATTTCCTCCATTTTTCTCTCTCTTCGATTCTTGCAATTCTTCACACAATTCCTCAATTTCTTCACATATTCTTGTTGATCATGGAATTCTGAGGAGGTATCATCATCTGGATTGGATAATTGAGCTGGATTTCGTGCACATCAAGAACTTGGACATAGAGATGGAAGCTTGAAATTGAAGCAAATCTAGGAGTGTTCAACTGTTTCTTGCTGATTAAAGCTTCAAGATACAAGCATAGGAGAAGATCTGGAAAGTTTGAGAGCTTGAACACGCGATTTCCATCACTGCCACTTCAAGTAAGTGAAAAATGCATCATCTCTTTTCTTCAATTTCTTGCCATGATTAGGTAGATCTTGCATTGCTCAACACACTGATAGGTTTAGTTTTGAAAACGGATGAATATTGAGCATGTACGTTGAGTTGAAAGTTTTGAGATCCATAATGTTTTGCCTCGATCCGTTCGATTCATGAGGTTTTAGGATCTATAAGTGTGATATTTGTGATCCTGGTGAGAAGACCTTTCGAATGGTGTATCGCTTGTCCAATTCTGGAAAATTTCTTCATGAAGCTCCGCCTGGTTGGCCGGAGAAGACGGTTGTTACCGCCGTCCGCCACCGTCTGGTTCTATTTAGGGTTTTGGCTTATGTGTTATACACGTAGACGCTTGCATGGAATTTCCATTGGTTATGATTCGCTTGACTTGCCATGTGTTCTTTGACTCGCTGATGCAGCAAGCCACGCGTTTTAATGAAACTCAGCGTTTCATTAGGCGCTTTGATCCTTGAGGCGCGCGTTCGATCCATTGCGTGTGTGTGTGTTTTCTGAATTTCAATTGACATTCTCATTTTGATCGTGCGTGCGTGAGTTTGAGTCTTGGCATATGCAGTTTTGTGAATTTAATTTGAATTATCATCTGAGTTGCCATGCGCGTGTTCGAACCTGGCCAATGCATATTCTGATTTTATTTCAAATTCCATTTTCCTTTTATTTCATGTTATTTCTTTTTATTTCATTCAACTTTGAAAAATCATAAAAAATAGTAGAATAATCCAAATTGAGTCCAATTTTTTTTCACATGTTTGTTTTAATGTCTAGTTTTTTTTAGTATTTATTTCATGAATTGTTTGTTTTTGGATTTTTACTTTGTGATTTTTGATTGAACATGAGGTCAAATTGATATGTCATGATAAATGCTTTGTGAAATACTCATGGTTAATCCAATTGATCTGAAATTTGGCATGCTTGATCTTCACATGTGATATGATTTTTGAGTTTTTGTTTGAAATTTTTATCATTTGATATCACTGTTTTGGACACATTAACATGTAGTGTGACAAGTTGTGTCACATTTTGAGTATTGCATTTGTGCATTTTCGTTTACATACCATTTGAGCTCTTCTAGATTTAATTTTTTGCATGATGATCATTCATAACATGATAAGCTCACATAAAAATTTTCAATGTCATTGCTTGTGTTTCTATTTTGATTTGGATTTTATAATTGGGATGTCCAACTTTGTGCACATTGTTTGCCTTTGCATGACATGAATTGTTTGAAGCATTTGCCTTATGAATTGATACTGGTCATTTTGAGGACCTTTTCTTGATTGCTTGAATGTGCTTCATGTGAAAGATTGAATTCTGTTTTGGTCATTTGACTTGCTTTTGAATCTAGTCTTTATACTAGTGATTTGTATACATACTAATTGTGCTTTGTGTTTCAGGTTTGAGCATTTAGCTTTGATGGTTGGTTTGATCTCCCTTTGTGAGATGCCAAAACCTTTGATTACTAACTATTGTTGTATTGTAGGTCCATTGAGGTGTTGAACTCATTTGAGTGCTTGCACTTGTGACTTGCATTGTGTAGATATTGGAAAGTTCCACTGTTGTCTGTTGGTTTTCTGAATACAATATTAATTGTTTGGCTTTTGTACAGGTACATTAGTTGCTAGCTAGCTTTTTTTTAAGCTGGGGAGTGTGGTTGATACACCACTTAGGTAGCTCCTCTTTTACTCCATGTAGTCTGGAAGTCCTGTCACCTTTTTGGCAGGCATTTGGCTGAAGTCCTCCTTAAGAGGCTCTGATTGTGATTGTTTACATTTGTGCCAAAGACCTCTAAATGAGGCATGTGCTACTTGATAAGTCCTCCAAATGAGGCAATTGACAGATAGAAGGGATTAGCAATCAATCCCCTGTTATTCAGTGAGTCGTTCATTATGCTCGCACTACGTTCTGATGCTCTTGAACAATGTACCCAAGATCTTTGTATAGAGTCAGTCAAGTGGAATAGGGTCCCTCTTTTTGGATCCCCACGCTCTCTTTGATTTAAGCTCACCTAGGCCAGGGTTAAGAGCATGAGGTCTCATCCTCATTGCCATTTTGATCAGCTTCACCCTAACTTCCAATGTTAATGGTTAAGAGCTCCAGCATACCCCTACAGTTTTGGCTTGTTTGTTGAGGTTGATATGACCCCTCTTGACTAAAGCCCAACCATTTGTCTGAGCCTCTTGTTTGTATATAGAGTGTGATGCTTGTTCACTCGTGTTGATGTTTATTTGCTGTTTAGATTGACTTGCTTCCTGTGCGAGTTAGGTTCTGATTAGAGACCTCAACCTAAGGATATCGTTTGCATGACAACTTTTAGGCTCGAGTCTTAGTCTCCCTATTAGTTTGTTTGCTTCCCTGGTCTCTGGTTAAGAGAGAGTTTCTCCCCTGTTCAGGAGAACTATGTCGCCCTGATTCTCATACCAGATGAGATACGTAGGCAGGAGATTGAGCGAGATCTCTCCGGGCACCCTTTTGTTTTTTTGTCTGTGTTCAACCTTTTTGTTTCTTTTGACATCTCAGCGTCTCTTTGTGTTTGTGTGACGACTATTAGGCTCGAGTTCCAAACTCCCTATTAGTTTGTCAATCTGATAACCTTTTTCTTTGGTGATTCACTGGTTAGCGTGTGTTATTGTTTGGAGTCGGATGTAAGTCCATATATTGGCATTTTGTTTCCTTGTTTGTGTTGTTTGTTTGGAGTCGGATGTAAGTCCATGTATTGGCATTCTGTTTCCTTGTTTTTTTGTCAGGAGTTGGATGTAAGTCCACGTATTGGCATTCTGTTTCCTGTTGAGTGTTTCTTTGGACGTCTTAGCGTCTCTTTTCAGTGTTTTGTTTCGGCGTGTGTTAGCCGAGCTACGAGTGCTCTGATTCTTACTCTAGATAGAGAAGATACGTAGGCATAGGATGCGACGTCCTAGCGAGCATGTCCCCATTTCCCTGAACTACGTCGACTCTGATGTTTGTTTCTGACAAACTACGTAGGCCCAGGATGCGACATCCTGCCGAGTCCCCTTCCTCCATCTTCTTTCACTTGTTTATCATTCCAGTTTGTGCAGTTTTTTTGAGCAGTTTATTAGCAACCTTTTCCTATTCTTTTGAGCGTGGATCCCGTCGAGTACGGCGGACGTGAGGGGTGCTAATACTTTCCCCTTGCGTAACCGACTCCCGTACCTTGCAATCTATGGTCGTAAGACCGTTCCTTTCCCTTTCTTAGGTTAGTCCTGCGCTCCCTTTCCGTCAGAGGATGAATAGCGTCGGTGGCGGCTCTGTATTTTTCCCGCCGGTTGTTTTTCGCATTGCGACAATCACATATGGAAATATCTCATCAAATAATATCAGGGAAATAAGTACAACATTGTCAATCATATACAAGAGAAAAGGAAAATAATCATCCTATGGATCCCTAGAAACAATCATCTAAAGCTCGGGACATAGGAAGATAGGATGCGCGAAGTCTCTTCACCTCCCTCTCGTAGGCTGCCTCCATATCCGCCTTCTCTTTGGCGAGTCGATCATACTTCCTCTTCCAAAACTTGGAAGACTGAGCAAGTAAAGAAGTCCATGCATCATTAGGATCATCAATAACTTGATGCTCGAGGGACTCAATCAAAGCATCCTTCTCCTTAATCTGTTGAAGCAACTCTTCCCTTTCACGGATCCAGGCACGTGATAAGTCTTCGTCTCTCAACTCCTCTACTCCTTGGTTAGGGAGGGTTGAAGGTTCCACCATAACCAAAGGTGTAGGTCTCGGATACTCGTAAGGCATGAGATACTCAGAAGCTCTCCTCCTTACCCAAGCAGTATAAGGCTCCATGGCAACACAATTCTTAGGACCCAACTCCTTCCTTCCTTTCCTATGAAGCTTGCGCCAAGCGCGAACCATCCTGCCCTTCATGTTTTGGGGATCTTTACCCTCCTGAAAGAATACACCTTCTAACAGAATGTTATTAGGTTTATCCTTTAGGGGGAACCCAAGCTGACGATGTGCTAAGACAGGGTTGTAGTTAATCCCACCACATGTACCAAGAAGAGGCACATTGGAGAATTCACCACAAGAGTCAATAATCTACACACCATCATACACACGGTTATACCAAGATACATTATCATTAGTGAGAGACATAAGTCTCGTGGACCACCGTAGACATCCTTTGTTCTCTTTGAAGGCGACCGTCTGAGGCAAGTGAGAAATAAACCACTTATGCAACAGAGGCAAACAGCACACAATGGCGCCACCACCCTTTGCATTCCTCATATACAAAGAGAAATAGGTATCACCCAACAGAGTCAGAACGGGATTAAGAGTAGAAAAGATCCTAATAGCGCTCACATCCACAAACTTGTCGATGTTGGGGAACAATACCAATCCATAGATGAGAAGTACAAATATGGCTTCAAAGGCATCCTCACTAATAACCTTCCCATAGATAGTAGCTTGAGCAATGAGGAACTCAGAAGGGAGACCTTGAATTCCACCTTTGGTAGTCATATGAGCACCAACCATAGATTCATCTATGTGCAACATGTCTGCTATCTCTTGAGAAGTAGGAATACTCTCCAAGCCACTGAACGACAATTGGTCTAGAATCGGTATACCCACAAGGTAGGCATACTCCTCAAGTGTAGGCAAAAGCTGGAAATCCGGAAACGTGAAACAACGGTACAAGGGATCATAAAACTGCACCAATACACTCATCAACCCTTCATCCACCTGGGTAATCAGAAGAGGAAGAAGCTTCCCAAAACGAGCTTTGAAACCCAAAGGATCTAGTACATAGGATGTCAGATTCCTTAACTCTTTCAAATTTGGTTGTCTGAAGCTGTACTTCTTTGTATTCCTTCTTTGTCTTTCCATGTCTGAAAATTTGCAAATAAACCCCTTATGTTCCTTGAAAATTTTCTTCATTATTGATGATATGGATGCAAATGAATGCAAGAATGCATGAATGCAACAATCACACTCAAGGATCAAGCAAAGCACACCAAACAAAGGTCATGGGATGGATCATGTTATCCTTAATATCAATCATCTATTTTGGTGGATTATGGTTTGCACCTTATCAACACCCAAGTTCCATTGATATTAAGGATACATGAACGGATCAACCACGAATCAAGGGTTTGTTGTAAGTCACGAGCGTGGAGTCTCGGTTAAGAACCACCCAAAGGGAATGTACTGTGGTTTAAACCTGCCAAACATGTTTTACAAGAGGTTCCCATAGTCATCATCCCATCTTTCGGATATTATCGGAGAAACGACTACTTGTATTCCAAAAATATTCTCAAGAGAGACTCTTATGAGTGTAGTATCGCGTAACAATCGTATCAAATCTTACACTTGAACGACTTTTGCACTACATCCTAAAAATTGGCCAAGATGGGCTTGGTAAACTAAGGTCATTGGCTTCTAAGGTCTATATTGGAAGGAGTAATGTCTAACGACAACTTACTTGTGTGACATTATTGATCCCAACATGACCTCCACCAAGTGAATGGACTTGCAAGTCAACTTGCTAAGGAATAACTCCACACAAGTCAACAAGACTACGCCATTCTCCTATCCTAAGTGCACTCGAGTCCGGGTATAGAACTCATCTCACAAAGATCACCAAGCATACAAGGAATTAATATCAAGCAAATCAATCATTACATACAATACAGTAATCCCAAATTGCACAAAAATATGTCACAAGACAAATACAATACAACAAGCATGAAAAGTTGGCAAAACCCACTAGGTAAAGTTTCCCCAGCAGAGTCGCCACTTTTCTGTAGCGGGGTATTCGTTACCATTAGAGATATTGACTAAATCCAAGGTAAATCATACAAGTCGAGTCGTCACCGCACTTCTATTTATCGAAAGGAATGGTTAGAAAGCGAACAAAAACCTAATAGTTTTAACAAAAACTAGTAAAAGAAACAGAGATCTGGGTAAGAGGGTTAGTTATGCAATGGGAAGGTGTTAGACACCCAAAACATCCTAGGTACTCCTAGGGATCCCTTTTCACACTTGTTGCAAAGGTTGTTGGTTTTGTGAAAATTTGTTTGTGCAAACATGATTGAAGAGATGAGAAGAGAATATACAAATTATTTACATTTGTGTTTGGATGGATAAACCCATTGCCTACGTACCATCTTATAAAAAGATTAGGATCAAAACCTCGTAGTTCGGGGTAAAAATTTCAAAATGAGTTGGTGAATTGAGGGATCCAAGGGAGAAAACTCGTATTCCTTAAGGTCTTTTGTTATCCAAGGGAGAAAACTCAGCCAAACCACAAATCCACCATGTGAGGATAGCTTCAACATGCTAGTGAGGGGTTAACCCTATAATAAGCATGGAAGACTCATTGTCCATCACTAAAGGTTATGAAAGATTTTGATTAAGAAGTGGCCATTGGAACCACAAAAGTCATTTGAATGGGTTATATTTACCAATTAGAAGTATATACAAAATGGTCAAAGTTGATTTAAAGGTTCAATTCAAACTAAGTATTATGAAAAGAAGGTTTGAAAATCAAAAGCATAGAGCTTAGGTTTCTAATGTTTGAAAACAATAGTTAAATGTTTGCACAAAAAGGGTTTTGGCTTGGGTTAGAGTGGAGAGATGAAGAAGAAGGGCTAAGTCCTAAGGAAAACAAAAAGAGAAGGGATGAAGAATCAAAACCACAATAGAGTCCTTCTTTTGAGATCATATTGATGATCCAAGTAGCTCCCATCCTTTGGAATAAGCAACCACAAAGTATAAGCAATCCAACAAGAGTCATAAGAGATCCTCAATGTGTCTTGTATCTTCCACTTGGATGAACATGATAATAGTTCTCCAATTAAGCTCATAGAATCCCTAGTCACAAAAGCACACACATCAAAAGTTTCATGAAATAAAACAAGAATGGACAAGAGTGATTTTAGAGATTTGGTCCTTCTAATACATCTTCATCATTAACATCCTTTCACTCCAATTTTGCATAAGGAAGGGTCCTAGAATCTAAGTCCAATTCTCCATTTCTTTGCATAGGGGAAGTCCTAGAAACTAAGTCCATTTCATTGCATTTGGTCCACAACAATCAAAACAAAGACACAAGCATAATAATATATACACAATTATATGCTCAAGTGAGCAAAAGGCAAATGGCATTAACATAAACATGCGCTCAAATGAGTAAAGAGAAAAGCAAATGGATAATATGTGCAAGAATAGTAAATTGCATAAAAGTAAATTGCATAAAGTAAATTGCATAAAGTAAATGTTAATTGTCAATAGTTAGTGTTAGTAGTTAGTGTGCCATAAGGCAAATTTAACGCTATGTTAAGCAATCGTAATTGGACTTATGTAGAAGTCACAACTATCTAAGGCCGGTCAATAATAATGTAGGCAAAAAACACGAGTTAGGAGTCTTGGTTTGTGAACCAAGTCCCAACAACTTGCCATGCCAAAAAGAAGAAGAGAAATGATCTTGTATTGGTTTAAGCCTTTTGCATGATTTAGAAGACAACCTATCCCTAATGCAAAGCCATTCACTTGATCAAGATGAATTAGATTTGAATCAAGGAAGGTTAAATCTCCCTAATCAATGCTAACTTATCAACCTTCAACTCATTGATCAAAAAGAAAAGAAGTAGAAGAAGAATAAGGAGAAGATGGATAAGAGAAATGGAAATGGCAAAAATTAAAATGCATTAAATGAAATACAATATACCAATCCTCATATGTTGACCAATAACATTGAATGTCAAGGTCAAACAATCCAAAATAGAAGTGAGATGAAGATTGGAAGTCAAGAAATGAATAAACTATTTTTGGCATTTTTAATATTGAAATAAACTTGAATTAAAAAAATAATGGAAAGGTCAAACTTCAAAATCACTTCCAATCAACCTTAAAAGGTCCAAGTGATTTATCCTAAGTTCAACAAGGTCAAACAAAGTTTCACAAAAAATTTCAGCATTTTTAAAAGTCAGAAACTATTTTTAATCAATTAAAAATGAATAAAAATAACCTAATTGAACTAAAATCTCAAATAAATCTCAAATCAATTCAAATATTGATGAGAATATTTTTCATAGATCTATCATCATTCAAATAGGTTAGGAAAATATTTTTGCATTTTTTGAATATCAAGAACTATTTAAAATAAATTAAAAATAACAAGAAAAGAGAAAATTCACAAAAAATATCAAATGACAAAATAGAAATTATTAAAAATCAGAAATAGAAACTAGAAATTATTTGGGAAATAATGCAATTGGTCCCATAATTTTTGGATAAAAAATGAAAGAGATATTGATTTTTAAAAATAATTGGAATTAAAGAAATTAAAACCAGAAAATAAAAATGCAAAAAAACGTGGAGCGTTAGATCTGAGCTCATTAATTGAGCTGGCAGATCACACGCTCCAAAGATGCGCGCTTATGGTGATCCTCAGTCAATGCGCTCACATGGAAAACAAATGAAAGTCATAACAAGCAACGCTCCTGATTGCATCTGGAAATTAGATCACACAGCCAGGATTCAAACTGGAGATGATGAAGCCATCGGAGCCACCGTCTTCTCCGGTGAGCTCGGATTTTCCGGCCAAAGTTGCAGAACTTCAAAAATCTTAATGAAAACACATGATCTATACATCTTTAGAAAGCTGGGATGATGTACATCATCCCTGTACCATCCATTTTCCCTCTAGATCACCATAGTGTGAGAAATCCGAGATGGAAAAATCTGGTGTTCATCATGAACTCAATGGATTTCAAAAATTGAATGCACAAACATGATGCCTCTATTGAGAGGACTTCAGCCAACACAAAATCTAAGCCAAAATGTCAATGGATGAGGAGAATCGAAGAAAATGCCAGTTGGAGTGTAAGCTTGAGTTCTGGTGATTTGAGCACGATGCCTTGCTTGCTTTGCTAAAACAGAAGTTCTATGAGATGAATGATGAAGGTTTAGAAGCACTAGATCTGAGAATTCAACCAGATGAAGTTGAATTTCAGATCTGAAAAAAAAATGAGAAAAGTGAACTTGCTTCTTTAGTGATGGCTATGGAAAGAATTCTGCAGCATTTCGGGTTGAATTAGGTGTGTGAAATGGAGGGAATGAGGTCTCTATTTATAGAGGAAGTTGCAAGGAGAGTGTGAAATGATCTGTGTGCATGGCATGTGAAGCTTCATTGCATGGGCTTGCATGATCATGCACAAGGCCCAAAAACAATGCCAAATGAGTTCTGAACACCAGCCAGATGGAATTGGATGTGTGAATTGCAAGGCAATTGCTTATGCACCAAGATTTCAAGTGAATTCCTTCTTTGTACCTAAACATTCATCTCTTCGAAAGTACCATTTAGAAAATCCAAGCATAGGCATATGGGTAATGGTTGGAAAGGTCTTGATGTAAGGAACAATTGTTATGTTGGTCAAAAATCCATTTGGAATGTGGAAATTTATGAAATTTGAGTTTAAAGTGTGATATGCAAAACATGTCAAGGCAAGGTTTCTAAAATTGGCCAAGTTTCAAGCCCTTCCGTTTTGATGATGCAAGCTTCAAATGAAACAACCTCAACCACCAAAGTTGTAGATATTTTCAAGACAATCAATATGGACTTAAATTTTGCATCATTTGGATTTTTGATGAAGGAGTTATGGGCACTTGAAGTTGGACTTCTTTGACTTTTAATGCCTTTGACCCAAAAGGACCTATAATGTCTTGCATTATCACATGTATTTTCTTTGAGATTTTGAAATTTTGTTCAACATAACATTTGAAGTAGACATCATAATCTTTCCAATTCACTTGGTCCCACCTCAAAATCATAAAAAATTAATGAGTTATATCCTTGGGAAGCTGAACCAAAATTAGGGTTTCAGTCAAAATAACCTATAATGTATTGGAATGGAAGATGGTGTTCCAAGCTTCAAATAAAATTTTGATGAACATGAAAGTTGTTCATATTGTCCTTAAGAACATATTTGCTTTTGGGACCATCTCCATTTGACCAACATATAAAACATTAGGTCTCAGTGCATTTCAAAATAGTCAGATGAATTGACTGATCAACTTCTCAAGTCCATGCCTCATACCTTGATGAATTGATGATTGAGGACACTCAAATAAGTTCTAATATGCATGAAATGAAGAGTTAAAGAACTTCCCTTGATTATTTTTGACCATGGGCTGAGGTTGCTTCAGGAGCAAGGCATTATGGTGCACAAATGAATTAGGGTTTCTCTGAAGAACAAGATCTCAAACCCTTTGACTTGATTGATCAAAATTATGCATTGAGGTACTAGGGAGGCACATTTGATGGATGAGAGCTTTGGGAGCCATTATCATGCTTGCTTTCATCTCCTCTTGACCATGTCTTTATACATAGGATCTCCTAGAAGCTTTTGACTTTGGGTTTGCTCAAGCTACAAACAAAAGATGTTAGTGACATATTTTTGTGATTTTTGGTTAGTAAACAAAATAAGAAAAGCAAATGATATACAATTCAAGCATGCTTGGTGATCTCAAACCAACTCACAGAAGGTCCCCCCCAAAGGCAAAGGGAACCAAGATGCTAATGATCCTTGAGGCTATGCAAATGTAATGTTATGATACCATGAGGGATCTTAGGGACAAAATTAGGGTCTTACACATTCCCAATCGGGCGTTCAGCATAATCAGTAGTATCAGTCCTTTGAACATCAGTTGAGGTTTCGGCGGAGCCGAGAAGACACGACCGCTACGGGTCAGGCCGCTGACGTCGGCAATATTAACAACAGATGTAGAGGGCAGGGGGATCTCTTTCCCATCCTCTAATGCTACGACATTGTAGAGATAGGGAACCGCCTTCTCAGAAGAATAAGGCACAGGGCCAACCAGTTTAATGGTCAAAGCAGGAGAAGCCTTTTGCTTGCTACCATCATACTTGATGATAACAGGCTCAGGGATCCAAAACACTAGAGAAATTACATTGACTTCATCAGCATCTTCGTCAACATTTCTGTTTTTGAAGTATCTTAATAACTCCTTCATCCAGCATTTCTTGAACATCTTTGCGCACTTGGCGACACCCTCTTCGATTGATAGTACAAACTCGGCATTTGTCGTGGTCATGCTCGTAATGACTGTACTCACACAACAATCTATGCATCTCGACCAGAGATTTTTGAATATGGCTGACATATTTGACTTTGTATTTACCAGGGCAGCCCTAGACCATGTTGACAGATTTCCCATGCTCGGGCAATGGGTTCTTCTTCACATTAGGACCTACATCCTCGAAACACAAAATACCACATCTCACTAGGTCTTGAACCTTGGTCTTCCGTGGGTAGCAATTTTCCACGTCGTGTCCGGGAGCACCGGAATGATAAACACAGTGTAATTCTGGCTTATACCACCACTGGGGGTTGGTAGGTATAGCTGGTGGGTCTCGTGGAGTAATCAACTTCCTCTCTATCAAAGAGGGATCCAATTCGGCATATGTCATCGAAATAGGATCAAAGGTGACCTTTTTCCTCTCGTAAGTTGTGCTGGCTTGATTATTATTTCGAGGCTAGTAGGCCTGCTATTGAGGACGGTGTTGTTGTTGTTGTTGTTGATGTTGTTGTTGCTGATTATTGTTGTGATGTTGATACTGCTGATTATCTCTGAAAACAGGTGTTATGTGAGCCACCTGAAGCTGGTTACCGGCAGGACGCACGGTCTTCCTCCTTATTGAGGGTCTTCTTAGTTTAGCATGGGAGGTCACATCATATGCCTCGCCATCTTTCTTCTTTCCAAACGTCCCATACCGTTTGCCAGAAGAGCCTTCTTCTCTGGTCAGGCGCCCTTCCCTAACTCCCTCTTCCAGTCGCATCCCCATGTTCACCATCTTGGTGAAATCAGAAGGAGCACTGGCAATCATCCGCTCGTAATAAAAAGAACTCAAGGTCTTCAGAAAGATCTTGGTCATCTCTTTCTCTTCCAGTGGGGGCACAATCTGTGTTGCTAGCTCTCGCCACCTCTAGGCGTACTCTTTGAAAGTTTCCTTGTCCTTCTGGGACATGGCTCTCAATTGATCCCTATCGGGAGCCATATCCACGTTATATTTGTATTGCTTGACGAAGGCCTCGCCAAGGTTATTAAAGGATCGGATGTTCGCACTGTCCAAGCCCATGTACCAACGTAGAGCAGCACCGGACAAACTGTCCTGAAAGTAGTGGATGAGCAGTTGGTCATTGTCGGTCTGAGTCGACATTTTCCTGGCATACATGACCAGGTGGCTGAGAGGGAAAGTATTTCCCTTGTACTTTTCAAAGTCAGGAACCTTGAACTTTATAGGGATTTTCACGTTAGGGACCAAGCAGAGTTCAACAACATACTTGCCGAACAGGTCTTTTCCTCAAAGAGTCTTCAATTCCTTGCGGAGCTCAAGAAATTGATCATTCATAGCATCTATCTTTTCATATACATCTGGGCCCTCAGACGGTTTAGAGTGATAGATGGTGTCGTCTACTCTGGGCATAGTATGCACGACAAGAGGAGGAACAGCTAGGACCGGGCTAGATGCCGGCAGAGAAGCAAAGGTAGGTGCAGGACCCTCAGGCATGAAGTTGGGAGGCATCCCCCACGGAAATCCGGCTGGCATGGCCGTTGGAGCAAAGTGTACGCTGGCCGCAGGCACAATTGAAGAGACAATCTCAGAGAAGACTGTCCTCTAGGGAGGAGTTGAAGGTGTTGGAGACGACTGGCTCTACGCAGCCATGAATGACTCCATCAGGGCAGTCAATCTGGCTACTTCCTCCTTAAGCTCACGGTTCTCTTGTTCCAAATGATCCATCAATCTTGATTTGTTGGCTCTTGTGTAGTACCGGTGAGTCAGCTTGTCTTCAAAATAAATGAAGAACACAGAGTTAGACCATAGACCAAGAAACCTGGAGCAAAACCTGCTTATGCACATGATACATGCAATGCTTGTGCATATGATTTGTTTTTATTTATCAGAGGAACTTTAGAGTTCTATTTGCAAATATTGGAAATGTTAATCATTTAGTCATATATGGAAATATCTCATCAATAATGTATGGAAAGTTATTTTTTCACCAAAGAAGTACAACCTTGGTAACCAAATACAATACAAGAGAGAAGGAAAATGATCATCCTATAGATCCCTAGAAACAATCATCTAAAGCTCGGGAGACTGGAAGATAAGATGCACGAAGCCTTTTCACCTCTTCCTCGTAGGCTGCCTCCATGTCTGCCTTCTCTTTGGCGAGTCGATCGTACTTCCTCTTCCAAAATTTGGAAGACTGAGGAAGTATAGAAGTTCATGTATTATCAAGATCATCAATAACCTGGTGCTCGAGGAACTCTATCAAAGCATCCTTCTCCTTGATCTGCTGAAGCAACTCCTCTCGTTCACGGATCCAGGCACGTGAACGGTCTTCGTCTCTTAACTCCTCTACTCCTCGGTTAGGGAGGGTTGCAGGCCCAGCCACTACCAAAGGTGTAGGTCTCGGATACTCGTAGGGAATGAGGTACTCGGAAGCTCTCCTCCTAACCCAAGAAGTATAAGGCTCCAAAGCGATACAATTCTTCGAACCTAGCTCCTTCCTTCCTTTCCTATGGATCTTGCGCCAAGCGCGGACCATCCTGCCCTTCAAGCCTTGGGGATCTTTACCCTCCTGGAAGGATACTCTCTCTAACAGAATGTTATTGGGTTTATCCTTTAGGGGGAACCCAAGCTGACGACGTGCTAAAACGGGGTTGTAGTTAATTCCACCACATGTACCAAGAAGAGGCACATTAGAGAATTCACCACAAGAGTCGATAATCTGCATACCATCATATACACGGTTGTACTAAGAGATATCATCATTGGTGAGAGACATGAGTCTCGTGGACCACCGTAGACATCCTTTGTTCTCCTTGAAGGCGACCGTCTGAGGCAAGTGCGAAATAAACCACTTGTACAACAGAGGCAAACAGCACACAATGGTACCTCCACTCTTTGCATTCCTCATATGCAAAGAAAAGTAAGTGTCACCCAACAGAGTCGGAACGAGATTAAGAGTAGAGAAGATCCTAATAGCGTTCACATCCACAAACTTGTCGATGTTGGGGAATAACACTAGCCTATAGATGAGAAGTACAAATATGGCCTCAAAGGCGTCCTCACTCATGGCCTTCCCATACATAGTAGCTTGAGCAATGAGGAACTCAGAAGGGAGACCTTGAATTCCACCTTTGGTAGTCATATGAGCACCAACCAGAGATTCATCTATATGTAACATATCAGCTATCTCTTGAGAAGTAGGAATACTCTCTAAGCCACTGAACAACAACTGGTCTAGAATAAGTATACCCACAAGGTAGGTATACTCCTCAAGCGTGGGCAAAAGCTGAAAATCTGGAAATGTGAAGCAAAAATACAAGGGATCATAGAACTGCACCAATAGACTCATCAATCCTTCGTCCACTTGAGTAGTCAGAACAGATAGGTGCTTCCCAAAACGAGCCTTGAAACCCAATGGATCTAATACATAGGATGTCAAATTCCTTAACTCTTTCAAGTCGGGTTGTCTGAAACAATACTTCTTCGTATTCCTTCTTTGTCTTTCCATGTCTGAAAATTTGCAAATAGACCTCTTAAGTTCCTTGAAAATTTTCTCATTATTGATGAGATGGATGCAAATGGTTGCATGAATGCATGAATGCAATAATCACACTCAAGGATCAAGCAAATCATACCAAAACAAGGTCATGGGATGGATCATGTCACCCTTAATATCAATCATCCATTTTGGTGGATTATGGTTTACACCTTATCAACACCCAAGTACCATTGATATTAAGGATACAAGAACGGATCAACCATGAATCAAGGGTTTGTTGCAAGTCACGAGCATGGAGTCTCGGTTATGAACCACCCAAAGGGAGTATACTAGGGTTTAAACCTGCCAAACATGTTCTACAAGAGGTTCCCATAGTCATCATCCCATCTTTCGGATATTATCGGATAAACGACTATTCATATTCCAAAAATATCCTCAAGAGAGACTCTTATGAGTGTAGTATCACGTAACAATCGTATCAAATCTTACACTTGAACGACTTTCGCACTACATCCTAAGAATAGGCCAAGATGGGCTTGGTAAACTGAGGTCCTTGGCTTCTAAGGTCTATATTGGAAAGAGTAATGTCTAACCACAACTACTTGTGTGACATTATTGATCCCAACATGACCTCCACCAAGTGAATGGGCTTTCAAGTCAACTTGCTAAGGAATAACTCCACACAAGTCAACAAGACTATGCCATTCTCCTATCCTAAGTGCACTCGAGTTCGGGTATAGAACTCATCTCACAAAGATCACCAAGCATCTAAGGAATTAATATTCAAGAAATTCAATCATTACATACAATACAGTAATCCCAAATTGCACAAAAATATGTCACAACATAATATACAATACAATACAACAAAAAATGAAAAGTAGGCAAAACCCACTAGGCAAATGTCCCCAGCAGAGTCGCCACTTTTCTGTAGCGGGGTATTCGTTACCATTAGAGATATTGACTAAATATAAGGTAAATCATACAAGTCGAGTCGCCACAACACTTCTATTTATCCAAAGGAATGGTTAGAAAGCGAATAAAAACCTAAAAGTTTTATCGAATCAAAAACTAGTAAAAATGTTAGAGATCAGGGTAAGGGGGTTGGTTATGCAATGGGAAGGTGTTAAGCACCCAAAACATCCTAGGTACTCCTAGGGAGTCCTTTTCACATTTGTTGTAAGGTTGGTATTTTGTGAAAATTTGTCTGTGCAAACATGATTGAAGAGATGAGAAGAGAATATACAAAGTTATTTACATTTTGTGTTTGGATGGATAAACCCATTGCCTACGTACCACCTTAAAAAAGATTAGGATCAAAACCTCGTAGTTTGGGGTATAAATCTCAAAAGAAGTTGGTGAATTGATTGGTCAAAAGCCTTAAGGTCTTTTGTTATCAAAGGGAGAAAACTCAACCTAAAACCACAAATCCACCATGTGAGGAGAGCTTCAACATGCTAGTGAGGGGTTAACCCTATAATAATCATGGAAGACTTATAGTCCATCACTAAGGGTAAAGGTGAGTATTATATCAACCTCTAGGATAACTCAAACCTAATATCTAATGTTTATGAAAAGTTTTGGCAAAAGTGGCCATTGAAACCACAAAACAATTGAGTGAGTTGTATTTACAAATGAAAAGTATTCACAAAATAAGGACAAAGTTGACTTAAGATTCTATTCAAAATAAGTGTTATGAAAAGAGTTTGAAAAATCAAAGGCATAGTGCCTAGGTTTCTAATTTTGAAAACAATGTTAATGTTTGCACAAAAGGTTTGGCTTGGGTTAGAGTGGAGAGAAGAAGAAGAATGGCTAAAGTCCTAATCATACAAGAGATAAGGGATAAGAAACAAGACCACAAATGGAGTTCCTCTCTTGAGATCATATTGATGATCCAAGTAGCTCCCATCCTTTGGAATATGCAAACAAAATAATAGTAAGCTCAAGCAATCAACACAATCAAACAAGCTCTTGGAAAGTTCCTCAAGGGCTCTTAGATCTCTCTCTCTTAGAAGTTCATGGCAATGGTTCCTCTCTTAGGCTCAATGTTGGAATCCCTGGCACAAGAACACACACATTAAAAAGTTCTATCAAGCAAACAAATAATGAACAAGAAAGAGCTTAGAAATTGGTCCTTCCAAAGTTCTCTTTAGCATTTATAACATTCTAAAGGCCCAATGCCTAGTTGCTCTTTGACTTTTATAGCACTCTAAAGGCCCAATGCCTAGTTTCTCTTTGACTCCAAATTTGCATAGGGAAAGTCCTAAAGTCTAAGTCCATTTATCCATTTCTTTGCATTTGATCCACAACAATCAATGATATATACACAATTATGTGCTCAAGTGAGCAAAAGACAAATTGCATTAACATAAACATGTGCTCAAGTGAGCAAAGGCGAAAAGCAAATGAATAATATGTACAAGAATAGTAAATTGCATAAATGTAAAGAGCAAGAAGTAAATGTTAATGGTTAATGGTTAATGTTAGTAGTTAGTGTGCCATAAGGCAAATTTAGCGCAATATTAAGCAATCGTAATTGGACTTATGTAGAAGTCACAATATTTGAGGTCGGTCAATAATAATGTAGGCAACAACACAAGTTAGAGGTCTTGATTAGTGAATCAAACTCCAACAACTTGCCATGCCAAAAAGAAGATGAGAAATGATCTTGTATTGATTTAGGTCATTTGCATGATTAAGGAAGCAATCTATCCTTAATGCAAAACCATTCACTTGATCCATGATCAAGATGAATTAGATTTGAATCAAGGAAGATTAAACCTCCCTAATCAATGCTAACCAGCAATATTTAACTCATTGATCAAAAAAGAAAAAGAAGAAGGAGAAGAAGAAGATGAAGAATTAAAGTGCATAAAAAGGAAATGGTATGTACTAATCAACAAATGTTGACCAAAGATAGGGAAGATCAAGGTCAACCAATAGAAAACAGAAGCAAGATGAAGATTAGAGGTCAAGAAACAAGTCAAATATTATTTACATTTTTTAATATTTAAAATAAAACGAATTAAAATAATAAAGAAAGGTAAAACTTCAAACTCACATCAAATCAACTTTGAAAAGTCCAAGTGAATTATCCCAAGTTCAACAAGGTCACACAAAGTTTGACAAAAAATTTCAGCATTTTTAGAATTCAGAAACTATTTTAAATCAATTAAAAATGCATAAAAATAACCTAATTGAACTAAAATCTCAAATAAATCTCAAATCAATTAATAAATTGGAAAAATATTTTTGTATTTTTTGAATATCAAAAACCATTTAAAATGAATTAAAAATGACCAGAAAAGAGAAAATTACTAAAAAATAGCAAATGATAAAATAAAAAATATTAAAAATCATTTTTAGAAACTAGAAATTAAAAGAGAAATAATACAATTGGTCCCATAATTTTTGGACCAATAATGAAGAAGATATGAATTTTAGAAAATGGAATGGAATTAAAAAATAAAATGGAAATAAAAAATCAGAAATAAAAAATAAGGAAAAACGTGAGGCGTTGGACCAGGCTCATTAATTGAAATGGCACATCAAACGTTCCTTAAGCGCGCATCCACCAAAGTCCAGGGTCAATGAGAAACAGGTGGTATTAAAAAAGTCATAAAAAGTTATGGATCAGATTGAATCTAGAAATAGCAACGGAGGATCCTGATCTGATCTGGAGACCAGACGGTGGCCAGCGCCACCGTCTTCTCTGGCCAAACCAGAATTTGCAAAAATTAAAACATCAACCAAAACGCACGATTCAGGTACCGTTCGAAAGGTGGAGTGATGTACATCACTCCTATGCCAGTCAATTCCACTCTAGATCTCTAGATTGAGAGAAATCAGAGATGGAAGTTTTGTGGTGTTCAAGTGAACTTGCTTAATTTCAACAATTCAAATCTCAGAATGATTGCCTCTATGAAGAGGACTTCAGACAACACAACAATAACAAGAAATAAGCAATGTAGAATGAGATTCGAAGAAATCAAAAACTGAAGTAAACCTCTGAAATGGAGAGTTTGAGAGCATGATTTCTTGATGCTTAAGCTTGCAGTGTGATCTATGGATGAAGGAGAAGAAGGCTAAGGAACTTTAGATCTGAAATTTCAATCGAGGAAATTAAAATTCAGATCTGAAATTTGAGAGAAAATTGAGATTTTTCCTTTGGTGAGAGGGTGGGATTTCAATTGCACAGCAAGGGGGGCGCCTTAAGGTTGAAGAAATGAGAGGCCAAGCACTCCTATATATAGCAAATGGCAATGTAAAAGCATGAATAAAGCATTGCATGGGAGAAGAGGGCCTCCATGCATCGGCCTGTACAGGCGCATGGAGGGCCCGCATCTGATTTGAATGGCAAGCTCACATCATAATTAGATGGAATGGACGTGCAGATATGATTGCAAATGAGTGTGCATGGAATTTTCAAATGGTTTCTAAAATTGCACATAATTCTTCATCTTTTCGAAAATGATGCTTCCAAAATCAAAATGCATCCTTATGAGTAATGGTTGGAAAGCTTGTTGTATAAGGAACAAATGTCATGTTGATCAATACTTCATTTGGGCCTTGGAAAATAATGAAATTTGAGCTTGAAGAGTAGGGTGCAAAACATGCATTTGTGAAATTTCCAAAATTGACCAATGTTCAAGCCCTTCTTTCTCATTGATGCAAGCTCCAAATGACAAAACCTTCAACAGGAAAGTTGTAGATCTTTTCAAGGCAATCAATTTGGACTTAAAGTTTGCATCATTTGGAATTATGATGAAGAAGTTATGGGCACTCAAAGTTGGACTTTTTCACATTTTAATGCATTTGGTCCAAAGTGACCTATAATGTTTTGCATTATCACATGTATTTATTTTGATATTTTGCAATTTTTCTCAACATAACATTTGAATTAGACACAATAAGCTCTCAGATGATTGGCGCGAGTATTGTATCGATGAGTCAGCTTGGTTGAAGCATAGAAGAATGACCAATGAGACATCTGGCGGATGAAAAACCTATTATGAAAATGATGCATGAAATGCGATGCTTTGATTGTTTTTATTTTCAAGGAGCATATTATTTTATTTGAAAATATATAATAATAACAATTGCAACAATTTGATTGATCATAAAATCTCTTTTATTTATATAATTTGGAAGGATTACACTGAGTACAATTTCAGAAACCAAAAATAAAAAAATACAAGAGAAAAGGAAACTAGTCATCCTAAGGATCCCCTAACAACAGTTTCATATGATCGGACTGCAGGCGCGTACTTCCTTCGGATGCGTCGAATCTCGGACTCAAAAGAAGTCTTCGTCTGAGCCTTTTCGAGGACAAGCTGGTCAACAATCTTCTTCCAAGCACCGGAAGGCTAAGGCGTGATAGAGGGATATGGACCCTATGGTTCTCTCTGTCTCTTCACTGCTCGGTCTTCAAAAAGCTCAAAGCATGGAATCACTCTTCCCACATATCCTTCTCTTGCTTCATCTTGGCGAGCGCGTCTTCCAACTCCTCTACATCTTGGTTAGGGAGAGTTAATGGATCAACCACAACCATAGACATAGGTCTCTCACAATCATACTACATCTTCAACTCCAACGCTCTCTTCTTCACCCAAGTAGTGTAAGCTTCCAAAGCTACACAGTTGCGTGGACCAAGTTTGGATCTTCCCTTCCTATGCACTTTATGCCAAGCATGTACCATTTTATGCTTTAAAAGTTGCGGATCTTTACCCTTTTGATAGAAAATACCTTCTAACTGAGTGTTATTAGGTTTGTCTCTCAAGGGGAACCCATGTTGTCGACGAGCCAAAGCAGGGTTGTAGTTGATTCCTTCTTGTGTACCAATAAGAGGCACATTAGAGAATTCACCACAACTATCAATAATCTCCAAGCTACTCAATCCAGAATCATACCAAACTATATCATCATTAGTGAAAGACATAAGTCTCTGAGACCACCTTAGACATTGTTTTTTCTCCACAAAAGTAGGCGTTTGAGGCAAGTGCGAAGTAAACCACTTATATAGAAGAGGGACACAACATACAATAGTTCCACCACCTTTATAATTCCTTAGATGCAAAGAGAAATACATATCACCCAACAAAGTAGGCACGGGATTCCCAATCAAGAAAACTCTAATGGCGTTAACATCAACAAAACAGTCAATGTTAGGGAACAAAGCCAACCCATAGATGAGCAACACAAAGATAACATTAAAAGCATCCATACTACTGGCTTGAGAAAAGGAAATAGCTTCCTTGATGAGGAACTCATAAGTCAACCCAAACATTCCTCCTTTCTTTACCCAATGAGCCTCAATCTCAGACTTCTTCAAGTGAAGAGCTTCAGCTATGATATGAGATCTGGAAATCTCCTCCAATCCACTAAAAGGCACTCTGCTAGAAATGGGTATTCCCAAGTGATGGGCATACTCTTCCAACATAGGCATAAGCTGATAATCAAGGAAAGTGAAGCAACGGTAGAGAGGATCATAAAACTTAACCAACAGACTCAAGAGTCCTTCAACCACATCAATAGATAATACATATAGAAGCTTCCCATGACGTTGTTTGAAGTTCAAGGGATCTAATACAAAATATGATAAATTCCTTAGCTCTTTCAAATCCGGACGTCTAAAACTGCATTTCTTAGTGTTCCTTCGTCCATAATCCAATGTCTGAAAATATTTGCAAATAAAACCTCAGTTCCTTGAAGTTATTTTTGTATGTGATGAATGTCATGATGTGCATGAAATCATGAATGCAACAATCACAAATAAGGGATCACACACAAGGTAAACAAACAAAGGTCAAGGGATGAATCATGTCATTGTCAAGATCAATCATCCATTTTGGTGGATTATGGTTTTCACCTTATCAACACCCAAGTTCCATTGATATTGACAAGACTTGATTGGATCAATCGAGAATCAAGGGTTTGTTGTGAGTCACGAGCATGGAGTCAAGTTAAGAACCGTCCTAAAGGAATGTACTAAGGATAAAAACTTGTAGACCATGTTCTAAAAAGTTCCCAGAGTCTTAATTCCATCCATCGGATATTATAGTTTGGATGACTGACTCATCAACCCATAATATTCTCAAGACAAACTCGTTTGAGTGTAGTATTGTGTAACAACTGTTATCAAGTCTACACCTGAACAGTCTCCACACTACGTCCTAAATAGGCCAAGATGGGTTAAATGTTCCACGGTCCTCAACTTCTCGGACCCTAGATTAGAGAAAGTAATGCCTAACCACAAATAACTTGTGTGACATCAATAACTCCAAAAGGGTCTCCATTGAGTAGATGGGTCTCAAGCCAACATGTTAAGGACTACTCCACACAAGTCGAACATGACTATACCATCCTCCTATCTTAATTGCACTTATGTTCGGGTTAGAACTTATCTCACCACCCAGAGATCACCAAGCACAACAAGAAGATTATATCATACAAACAAATATACATACATCATATATACAATTATATACACACACAAAAGTAGGCTAAACCCACTAGAGACTACTCCCTAGCAGAGTCGCCACAAAATTCCTGTAGCGGTAAATTCATGACCATTAAGCTATGGATAAACCTGACGTCAGAAAAACCAGAGTCGCCACCGCGTTTTTATTGTTTTCAAGGGAAAAGAGAAAAGTACGAACAAAACCCAAAGGTAATAAGTTTTCAAATCAAAACTAATTAAATGTCCGAGATTACAGGTAAGGGTGTTGGTTACACAGAGGGAAGGTGTTAGAACCCAAAGTGTCCTAGGTACTCCTAGGGAGCTCTTTTTTACAATAAATAGAGTGTGGGGATGAGAAAATGTAGGTGTTTAATTGGCTGCATTGTATGGTAAAACACTAGCTGGATTCTAATGTCTTGACTGATGTCATGACATGCTGTGGAGGTGTTTGTTTGACTTCATTGTATGTTAGAATATCTAGTTGTACTCTGATGTCTTGGCTGATGTCATGACATTCTTGAGTAGTATACTGCAGGATTAGCTAATACAGGATTTATTGAATGTCAAACTGGATGTTATGACATTCATCCCTGTCAGCAGATACTGAGGAATAGAACAGTTGGTGTTCTGTTAGAACTCAGTATTTATTTCCAGTCTGGTTATCAAGGAAATACCAGCCCTGGCATAAGGCCTATTGTCTGAATGTCAAACTGGATGTTATGACATTCATCATTGACAACATATATTGAATAATAGGCAGAGTGGTTTTCTGCTACACTTCAGTATGCATCTCAGTCTGTTCTTCAGGAGGATAACAGACCTGACATAAGGCTAATTGTGTAAATGTCAAATTGGATGTCTTGACATTTATTAATGTACGCTGATACTGAGTTATGGACAGATTGGTCTTGTACAGTTCAGCAAATTTGTACAGTCTATTTTAAGGAAAAACAGACTTAGCATATGGTCCTTGATTTGGATGTCAAACTGAATGTTGTGACATTCATTCCTGACAGCGTATGCTATATTGTAGGTTGTTTAGTTTTTCTGTTTCAAAATTTCTCTTAGGCTATTCTTCAGGGATTCAACAGCTGAGAGAAAATCCAGGAAACCAACAACCAAGCTACAATTAATGAACCTAACAAATAGCCTATTTGTTAGTAACCTAGATGTGGAATTTAGGGGAACTCGTGTGACCTTAATTTCAGGAAAATATAAGTACAAGGCCCAAGTGCTGCAATATAAAAGGATGGCAATCCTTCATTCAGAACTAGGGATTTTAGGCGTGAAGAATTTGTGTGTCCATCATACTTCACTGCTATATTTTTGTGTGTCTTGTATTAGACGTATCTTGTAAGCCAAGCTATTATCACGTAGATGATTGCATTGGTATAGGGTGTTCATTGAGTTGTAAGTGTTGTTTCACTCTAAGCTTTTAAGCGTGAGTGTTGTGTATCTTGATTAAAGTTGTTAAGCACAATCAAGAGTTGTTTGAAGTGTGACTTCATAATTGTCTTTAATATTGATTAAAGGTAGTAATCACTGAGGAGATTGAGGGGGAGTGAGTAGGAACTCTGATCTTTGTGTAAGATTGAAATTGCATTGGGTAGGTATTAAGTGATAGGGTTAAACAGTTGGTTTAAGGTCTGAATTAATACTACTAATAGTGGATTTCCTCCCTGGCTTGGTAGCCCCCAGACGTAGGTCATGTTGGACCGAACTGGGTAAACAATTACTTGTGTTATTTACTACACTTACATTTTAAGTTCTGCATAATTCTTGTCTGCGCAGAATTGGATGTCATAACAACCCTTGTGACATCGGAAGTCTGTTAACTAGAATTTCAGAAAAGAATTCATCAATTATATTTTTATGTTTGACAAGACCTTCAGACTTGTGCCTACGTACCAACATAAAATAAAGGATCAAAACCTCGTAGTTCGTGGTAACAATTTCAAAGTGAATGAGTTGCTTTTAATAAAAGTTTAAGTTTAACAAAGGCACAAAAGTCCTAAAAAGGTTAGAATGAGTGTTAGTTCTTTTTGTCTTTTGAAATTGTAAGTCAAGTATAGATAAGCTCATTTACAAGTTTGATTAAGAAAATAATTTGAAAATGCAATGGCATAAGGCCAAAGTTTCTAATTTGCAACAAGGTCTAAGTTTAGAAATCACAAGAAAAGAAGATTTTTAATGGGGGAGAGATTTGAAATTAAATAAGTGGGAGGATATGAAGAGACTAATCTTACGCAAAAAATTAAAAGTTAAGAGTTGAAAAGATCTGACCAATAGGATGTAATCCAATAGACAAGAATGTCATATAGAAACCCACTTTTCTCTTTGGACTTTAGAGTCAGGCAATATCAATACACAAATATCAAGATGAAGAGCAAGGCATCAAATAAAGATATCCACATCCATTCTTAGAAACTCCATGATCTTCTTCATAATCTCCTATGTACCAGATGACATACAACTTGAATGGATCAGAGATAGGCATTAGACACAGGTTCAAAGTAACAACTTTATCAAGATCATGTAGCAAATGAGCTCAAAAAGGGGTCAATACTTGCATCAGATGAAAGTTTTCTTCACAAGCACTTGGTTTCAGAAAAGTTGGCATTGACCAAGTTCTTTTGCATAGGGAGTGTTGCCTAACTCTAAGCCTAATGTCTTAGATCAAATCCAACAGTTCACACAAATCTTTTTTAGGGTTTTTGTTGTTATTATGTACATTAAGGTCAAAAGACCATAAAACCAAACAAGATACACAAACAAGTATGTACAATCGCAATATAATAAAAAAATAAAGCTCAAGTGAGCAAAGTAAAAATGGCATTAAAATAAACAAGTTAAATGGTATGAATAATGGCAAATAAATAAAGACTTGAATTTAAAGTACATAAAAGTAAAGAGCTTGAAATTAAATGTTAGTTGAATGTTAGTTGATTAGAAGTTAGTGTTGCTTTTGCTTTTGTCGTTTAAGTCATTCTTTGGAGAACACTCAACCCACTATTCACAAGCATGGATCCTTGAACCATGACATCTTCCAAAGGAAGGAAAAAAGGCCAAGTTTCCACACAATACCATTAAAGGGGGGAGACTTATAATCTCACTTACTAGAATGCAATGCTTTTGGGTCAAAATTTAGCGTTATGTTAAGCAATCGTAATTGGACTTATGTAGAAGTCAAAACTATTTGAGGCCGACCAATAGAAATTTTAGTGTTAAGGCATGTTAGAGATATGGTATTGTGAACCATACTCCAAAAACATACCACACTTAAAAGAAAATGGCCAAAGCGTGGACCTAATCTTATCCATACTTATGTTAATTTTGCAATCAATTAACCTTAGGATATAGAGATATCATAGGTCAAAGAGATGGATGGGGATAGAATGGGATTGAGATGAAGAGGGAGGGGAAATGAAATCAACACAAATTGGTCAAAGGATGACTTTTATCAAATTAAAATCATTCATTCATTTTGGGAGATGAAATGTTCATTTCATCAATCCCCTAAATCCAATGATTTTAACTTAACAAATTCAAATCAACCTTGACCAAGGCTCAACAACAATAGTCAAACTCAACAAGTCAACATAAATAGCTCAACCCAAATTATTTGCAATTAAACAATTACAAAATCAATTAAGAAATACATTAAATTAAATTATGGTTGGTCAAAATCCTAAAACCTCATCAAAATGCCAAATAAATGGCCATGAGATTTATCATAGGTCAAACAAGGTCAAAGGACCTTGGAGAAAAAATTTCATCATTTTTGGAAACTTAAAAGTATTTTTAAACAATTAAAAATATGCACAAAAACAATTAAATCATGAAAAATATTAATATTGATCCAAAAAATAATTTTAGTTCAGAAAATGAAAGAGGAATTTATTTTAAATTTTTTGGTGAAAGTCCCATATTTTTTGAATCAATATTAAAATTAATATGAATTAGTGAAAATAAAGCAATTAAACTAAAAATCAGAAAATGCAAAAATTCGTGGACCACTTGATCTCCCTCATTAATTGAGGTGGCAGATCAAGTGGCTCTCAAGACACGTTCCATGGTGGACTAGAGTCAATGCGCTTCACAAGTGGTAATTGAAACCAACGCTCTGGATTAGAACAAAATAGATGGATCTTATGATCTGAGACATGCCAACGCACCGCCGGAGCTGGAGCACCAGTCTTCTTCTCCGGTAGACCTCACCGGACTGGTCCACCCTCAACCATCACCAAAAGTAAAAATGCTCAGGAGCTCGAATCTGGCCTCAATTTTACCTAACTCCAAGTATATTGAAAGAATAAGGGAGTTGAATTTTGAGGATCATGATCTGAGTTGCTTCGATTTAACCTCTAAGCAACTCAATCTTGTAGCCTACATTGGTAGGACTTCAGACAACAAAAAATCAACTAAAATTATGTAAGTTCAGATGGACACAATCTTACTTTGAATTGTGCTTGGCCTTGCTTTGGATGCTTGATGGAGTGAAAATGAATCAAGAAAGAAGCAGGACTCTAGGAGATTTGAATCTCAAAATAGTGGATATTCAAACTCGATTTCTAATCAAAATCCTCAAGGTTATCCTTTGAATGAGAGGGTTTAGGGATGGTGATTCAAAGCTGGCACGGAAGGGTCCTCAATTCAAAGTGAAAGAGCTTCTATTTATAGCCAAGGCATTGTTATTTGCACACTTGTTTCAAACTTTCAAAAATAACAAAATGGCTTTGCATGGATGCTTGGGCATGTGATAGGCCCATGTAATGATGAATTAAGGTCCAAAATCATGTGTACCCAATGTTGAAGTCATGTTAACAGGCCATGCATTTGTGTATGGAAAGTAGAAGTTCAAATATGCCAAATGGTCATCCAACTTTAAGCCATGCACAAGCCACTAATACTTTGTCCAAATAGGATGAATTTGGTCTTTTTGGAAAGGTTAGATCAAGAGGAACAACTTTGATTCTGAACAAGTTTTAATTTTAAGCTTGGATCATGATGAATTTTGAGGTGGAAGTTTGGAAAATCAAACATATCAAAAAAAATTCTAAGTACCAAGCCATATGTTCACTTCTTCCACCTTGAGTAACTTTTTCTATGGGCTTCAAATGAAAAAAGATCCTTCATCAAAGTTTTATCTATCTCAAAGTCCTACAATTTGGTTACAAATTTGACCTCATTTGGATTTATCATGAAGGAGCTATGCATTTTAGAAGTTGAGGAAAATCACTTGTTCAATGGTATTGGCCTAAAATGACCTATAATGTGTCCTCATATCACATGCATTTAAAAGTTGAATTTGCTCTTCCTATAAACATAAAATTTGAAGTAGACATCTTGAATTTGATTGTTCAACTTGAATAGCTTTCATATCATAAAAATTGGGAAGTTGACCTCTAGATTAGGGTTTAGACAAAATGACCTATAATCTTTCACCATAAAAAATGAATTTCCAAGCAAACCTAGCTCTATACTTAAACATGAAAGTTGTTTGTAATGTCACTTAGAGTAAATTTGCTCTTGTAATCATTTTCATATGACACGAATTATAGGAGATAGGGTCTAGGGAACCCCAATTCTAATTAGTTGAATTCCTCTGGTCAATCACTATGAACCAACTTGCTAGCTTGCTATTCTCTTGACTTTTGGGACTCATGGAGGATCATATATGCATAAGATGGTGCAATGTGAAGTATCCCTTGAAATATTTGATAAAATTTTGAAGAATCTTGTTGAAGAAGTTACACAAGATACCTAGATGAATTAGGGTTTCCAAGGAAAACCAACTCTAAACTCTTGATGATTTCTTGATCAAAATAACATGTGAAGATCATGGGGATTAATATATGATACTTAGAGCCATAGTAAACCACTTATTGATTGAGCTCCTTGCAATGAGGGTCTTAAACCCTATATGTGATGTTGACAGAGCATAGGTGAGCATGTGCACTACCTACAAAAGAGTTAAGTTATACAATGACATATTTTTGGTATTTGGGTTACTGAAATAAAGATAAATGAAGTATGATACAATCAAATCTGCTTGGTGATCTCATCCAATAGAAACCCAATGAATGATGGGTAAGGAGGATGCCAAGGTGTGATCCCAATGTTAATGCATATGATGAGAATAACATGAGGGATCTTAGGGTCAAAATTGGGGTGTTACAATCATGTATTTGACTCTGCTTGTAGAGAGTATGGGCTGCGTTCTTGGTCAGTAAGATGAATCTGGGAAGAAAGAGTTTGAAATTTACTACCTTTGTAAGAAATTCACCTACTGTGAGACTCGGTATTCTATGATTGAGAAAACATGTTGTGCATTGGCTTGGGCTGCTAAGCATTTGTGCCAGTATATGTTAAATCATACTACTTGGTTGATATCTAAACTGGATCTAATCAAGTAAATTTTTAAGAAGCCTGTTTTAACTGGGAGGTTTGCCCGTTGGGAGATGTTGTTAAAGGTAGTGTCTTGGCTGACCATTTGGCTCACCAAACTATTGAAGATTATCAGTCAGTGCATTATGATTTTCTTGATGAAGATATTTTGAACTTGAAGATGAAAGATTGTTATTGGGGCAGTTATTATTACTCCTCACGACACTCATTTTCCATTTACAGCTAGATTAAGCTTCAAGTGTACAAACAATATTGTTGAGTATGAAACATGCATTATGGGGCTTGAAGAGGGCATTGATCTCAGAATTAAATATATTGACGTCTATGGAGATTCAGCTTTGGTCGTGAATCAGATCAAAGGTGAATGGGAGACGAATCAACCTAGTTTGATACCGTACAAAGATTATGCAAGGATGATATCAACTTTCTTTACAAAGGTTGAGTTTCATCATATTCCTCGCGATGAAAACCGGATGGCAAACGCTCTTGCAACATTGGCTTCCACGATTGTGGTGAATTTTTGGAATGAAGAAGTTAAAGATGAAAAGCCATGGTATTATGGTATCAAATGTTTCCTCCAAAGTCAGATTTACCCGTTTGGGGCATCTTTGAAAGATAAGAAGACTTTGAGAAGAATAGCTGGTAACATCTACCTGAATGGTGACATGATTTATAAGAGAAACTTCGAAATGGTTTTTCTCAGATGCATAGATAGACACGAAGCAGGCATGTTGATAACTGAAGTCCATGAAGGTTCCTTTGGTACTCATTCCAATGGACATGTTATAGCAAAGAAGATGTTAAGATCAAGTTACTATTGGCTAAAAATGGAATCTAACTAGTGCAAGTTTGTGAAGAAATGCCACAAGTGTCAAATTTATGGAGATAAGATTCATGTTCATCTGACATTGTTAAATGTGATTTCCTCTTCATGGCCTTCTCCATGTGGGGAATTTATATGATTGGCATGATTAAGCCCAAAGCTTCAAACAAACATCATTTCATTCTGGTCGCTATTGACTACTTCACAAAGTGGGTTGAAGCGGCATCGTATGCGAATGTGACCAAGCAAGTTATTGTAAGGTTTATCAAGAATCAGATTATATGTCGATATTGTATGCCAAGTATGATCATTACTGATAATGGATCTAACTTGAATAATAATATGGTGGAAGCTCTTTGTAAAGACTTCAAGATTGCACATCATAATTCTTCTCCCTACGCACCCAAGATGAATGGGATTGTTGAAGCCGCAAACAAAAGCATCTAGAAGATCATTCAGAAGATGGTTGTGACATATAAAGATTGGCATGAGATGCTCCTGTTTGCTTTGTATGGGTACCGTACATCCGTTCGCACTTCAATAGAGGCAAACCCTTTCTCTCTTGTTTATGGCATGGAAGTTGTGCTCCTCGTGGAGGTTGAGATCCCATCATTGTGTGTATTGATGGAAGCCAATTTGACAGAGGATGAATGGTGCCAGACAATACATGACCAACTGAATTTGATTGAAGAGAAGAGATTGACTGCCATGTGTCATGGTCAGTTATATCAGTAGAGAATGAAGAAAGCTTTTGATAAGAGGGTCAAGCCTCGTATGTTTAGAGAAGGTGACCTTGTTCTCAAGAAGATTCTATCTTTCAAACCTGGTGCTAGGGGAAAATGGACTCCTAATTATGAAGGCACATATGTTGTTAAGAGAGCCTTTTTAGGCGGTGCTTTGATTCTTACAGCTATGGATGGTTAAGAGTTCACTCGTCCTATGAACGCCGATGCAATCAAGAAATACTTCACCTAAAAAGAAAAGATAAACTCGCTAAATTAAAAACCCGAAACGGCGACTTAGGAAAAAATGAGTGTCTCGGTGGATCGAAAACCTGAAAGGGAGATATAGGCAAAAATTAGAGACATAAAACAGAAAACTCATCCTGGTATGTTAAGTACCCCATCGTGAGGAAATCTAGGAAAAACTAGGGATCTTGGCAAGTAATTGCATTCGGCCAGTACTGATCTTTGAAGCAGTTTTGAACAGTCATTTGGTTATGATTCGTCATTCTCAACCAAAGACAAGAGCACAACATATTTCATAGTTGGTAGGGAGAGTAGTGATTATTGTATTCAAAGTAGCCATTTTCCATGTAAATTACCATTTTCAAACTTTGTAAAGATCCATGGAGTCCCTCCATTTGCGGACTACCATTCTATTAAATAATGTCGAGCTTTTATCCAATTATTTGATATACTTGTTTGTTTCAGTTTTAAAATTGAATTTTTATGATGATAATTTTGAAATAAATCAATGAATAATTATTTTTCTTAAAATCATAAAAAGACATTCACTTTAAGAATAATCAATTTCAGCGAGGAATGTCAACAGTAATCTAAGAACCGATAAGTCTCGATATGTGAAGCATTATTGTCTTCCCCAAGCTGATGGTTGGTCCCCTTTGCAGTTCATCTTTCCCCAGCTGAGGTATTTATGTGTTTCTACATTCCCCAATTTATGACTCAATGATTGAACCCTAGATATCTCGAGACCTTTATTTGGTTACATATCCCCAATTACATTTGTTTGTGTTGCATAGCCGCGACAATTTCTCCCATGTGTGAGTCAGATCCGATTATCTTTACCTTGGAATTGGTTTATTTCACAATCTCCAAGAAGAATCTGATGATTATTAAGAGTTTGGTGATCTTTGACTTGTTCCAATAGGTCACGGTATCCCCCATCAATTTTCCTGATTTTTCCTTTAGAGTTTTACCTCTTGGATCCCCGACGAAGTTTCGTATTTTGATGGAAGTTCCCTCATTCTCGGTCGTGCTTGGTTCTGAGCAGTATTGATTATGTCCCCTACAAGGTTTTCTCCCACTTGATATGGTGTTGACTTAAAAATCCCCCACAGTGTTGACTCGTTTTAGATCCTCAGCAGATCTATCTTTATCCTTCAGCAGTGCTCTCTTCCCCCGCAAAGTTTGCCATAATTTGGTTGAAAGCATGTTCTCCTTGGCTCTCCCTAGCCAGAGTTGATTTATTCGAAGTTAGATGATTTATTTTCATCCCTAGCAGATTTCCAATGGTTGTTTCCATCTTGGTGAGATAAGCCGAGTGTTTCATAGTGATGATTCAAATCTTCGTTATTTGTATCCTTTGTGCTGATTTTGTTAGCATAATCATAATCATATACATGCATAAACACAACATCAGATATTTCATTATGCATTTTATTACATTGATCCCCTGCTTTGGTGATATTATTTCCCCATGCAGATTTGGTGTGTCTGTCCTTCTTCAATTGTAGGCTGTCATCCCCTTTAGCAGAAAGAGTTTATCCTTTCTCATTCCCCTAATGAGTTATTTCCTCGTGGATGATTATTATTGCAGCTTCCTCCCTAGTTTATCATCTGTATGGAACCACTCCCCTTGAGTTATATCCTCATCGGGTTGAGTCTTTGATTGACCATTTCTTTCTAGCTATTGCCTAGATAGATCTTTTGGCCCCCGAGAGTTTATTACCCGGTAATTGGTAATATTCTTCTTGGTGTTGAGTACTTTAACTTTACCCAATAACCGGTAAAAAGTAATTTACCCCTTTGTTTTCCCCAGCGCATTCGTTTTCACGTTTCCATGGTAAGTCTATCCTTGATATGTTCATCCTAACCGGTGACGGATATTATTCCTGTTTGGTTTTCTACCTAGTAAAAAGGTAGTCGTAATCCCTATTTTTATTCCCCGGAGGGTCTATCCTTGATATGTTCACTTTAACCATTGATGGATTTTCTCTTCTTTGGGGTCTTATACCTAGTAACTGGTAGATATAAAATTCTTTTTTCCCCTTTGAGTTTATCCTTGATATGTTCACTTTAATCAGTGACAGATACTCTCTGTTTGGTGTTCTACCTAGTAACTGGTAGTCGTAATTCCGACTTTTCCCCGAAATTTTATCCTTGATATGTTTACTCTAACCAGTAATTGATACTCTTCCTTATTCCCCAAGTGGTATATCCTTGATATGTTCATCCTAACCGATGACGGATATTCCTCCTTTAAGTCTATCCTTGATATGTTCACTTTAATTAGTGACATATATTCTCTTTGGTCATCTGCTCAGTAAGTAACAGGTAGTTGTAACTATTTGATTTCTTTCTCCAGTAGGTTATTCTTACCAAGTAACCGGTAACGATATGCTTCTTTTTCCTCAGCAAGTCATCCTTGATATGTTTACCCTAACCGGTAACGGATGTCCCTCTGCCCGAGTGTATTATCTTCCTAACCAGTAACCGGTAATAAATAATATCTCTCTCATACTCCTGCATTGAAGATTGTTTTCCCCAGTTTGAGTTTGGTTTTGTATTTCTTCATGAAATCGAAGCCGCTTTGTATGAGTATGTCAACTTTGTTATGATCTACATTTTCCCCCGCAGTTTGTTTCTTACATTATTGGTGTTATCCCAATATATGCATATTTTCCTTATTCACCAATCAAGTCTTTCCATTGATTTATTTTAATGGAATTCCCCTCGTGTCTCCCAACAGTTTTTAAGTCGTAGCCTGGCCTACACAGAGCTTTTATCCCCCTAGAGTCTTTGTCTCCCTGGAGACTTTTCCTTACGGAACATATTATGCTCCTATGGACTTTCAGTCTCTCCGGATTCTTTTCCTATGTTGAAATATATTTCCCACAAAGATTATTTTAACATTCATATCATATGCATCATGAGGTCTTTTAGGGACCAAAATTTGTTTCTTGATGTTGTTATTTAAGTCCATTCTACTGAGTTGATACAAAGATTTTAACCTCCACATCCTCAGATAGAATGTCCTTAAATAAGGGCATCTGTAAGACCCCAATTTTGACCCTAAGATCCCTCATGATAGAGGAAATGACTTATCACCTTAGCATTCATGAAGCTGACTTGCAAGCCAACTTGAGGATTTGTTGACACTTCAAGGGCTTCCTGAGGGAGTATCTAGAGAAAAGGGCTAATGACTTTGTAACTTCCCTACAATGGGATGCCTTGGACAATATCATGATCCTCCTTGCCTTCAGATTAATACTTGTTCCCACTGAAAAATAGTTTGTGGATTATACAACCATCAATATGTTTTTGGTCGTAAAAGCTGGGGATGAAGATCATGCACCTGCTCTCCTTGCAGATGTCTACCATACCCTCTATCAAAGGCATACAAAGAAGGTAGGTATCTTGTTATGATGTTCTCCTTTACTCTATAAATGGCTTATTTCTCATATGTCTAAGGATATAAACATTGTTGAAGGAATGAGTGGATACAACTGGGCCCAACATTTGGTCTCACTCGCTCGAAAGGACATTTTGTGGTGACCTCAAATCCTTAACCACAAGGACACAATCTTGAGTTGTGGAAGTTTTCCTAACATGCTTCTTATAGGATCAAGAGGATGCATAACCTACAAACCCATATTTGGCTGCAAGACAATTGGGACATCATTTGGCTTATAAACTTGAAGATAAATTGTTAGAATGTTTAATCTTACAAGAAGCAACTAGGAACTGTCCTAATGTCCAGTGGATTATTCATGCTTGGGGGAAACTCATCAAAGGAAGCCTAAAGAGACCAAGTGAATAATCCATTGTACCTTATGCTCAGTGGATGAGAGAAAGGGTCGGCGTAATAGAGTTACCATTTGTTCAAGAGGGTACACTTGCACCAAAGGTTCTAGTTTCAATTTTGAACTCTGTGGAGGATGAAAATAACCTCAACGCCACCATCCTTCAACTAAAGAAATAAAAGGAGGAGTTGGAAGACAATTTTACCAAACTACATTTGAGAAGAGTCAATTATAAAAAGATTTTAACATAGCTTTACAACAACTTAAGAGGAGCAAGGAAATGAACAAAATGGAAGAGCATAAAAAAGAACAAGCTTATGTTGACCTTATGGTCATTAGCTCAATCCTTAGTGCACATAAGGAGGCATTTAGCAGAGCTTGGCGCCAGAGGGATAAATGGAAGGATACTTGGATAAACTCAACTAGGATTTAAAAGGAAGCAAAGGACGAATATGAAGCCCGTATCCAAGCTTTGGAGGCTGAAGTACAAAGTCTAGTCAATGCTCTCCATAAAGCCTGAAGCCAAACTATGGATTCAATACTGAAGAAGAGATGTTTAGCGACTCCTTGCCTTCCGTACTTCAAAATAGAGTGAAGCGAACTAAGAAGTAGTAGATCTCAAGATAGAAATGAATCTATGGGAAGAAGCATATGATGAAATGAGGAAATGGTGCACTTATGTAGAAGGTCATAATCATGAAATGATTGACACCATCGAGGAAGACAAGGCTATTGCATTAAAGCTACAAGAGAAGGTTGGATACTATAGGGAAAGATATCTGAAACTGGTCATATTATCTAATGACCTGATTGAGGAGATACCCCGAAGTTTGAAGGAAGTTATGTTCATGGCATACGTCTTCAAGCCCCAAAAAGATATATGTGACTTCCTCAAGATGTGTTGTTACATGGTGGAGGAATTTAGGGCTAGTATCAAGGAACAATGTTAAAAGCTTTTATTTGCTATGGGGTTTCAACTTTGTGTATTTCCCTTTCTAAAAGTTATGAACAATTGTTGGGTTTTTCCTGTTACCATTTTAAATCAAATGAATGAATAAAGTACTTTGAGTTTCTATATCTTTATCTTGCTTATGATTGATGAATGGTTAAGATTCCTCTAAAATATTTTTTTGCATACTCATGCACTCATTCATGCAAATACATGTATAAAACGAAACAAAAATCATTCCCCCCCCCTTTTTTTTTCTCAAAAATCATTGCTCAAGATAACTTGACTCTCCAAACGCCTTACCAAACTCGGTCTCGTCAAAAGAAGACCATGGAACAAATTGAACAAAACCAAGTTGCACTCAGGGAGGATATGGACTTAGTAAAAGGAAATATTGAGGGGATGAAATATAAGATCAACTAACTCACGCGCACCATCTCTAACATGATAGAAAGAGAGGCTGAGGCTGACAAAAGGAAGGTTGCTTCCATATCTACCTTTCCACCTGTGGATGGTAAGCCTCTGCAATGATTTGTCTCTGATGTTCAGGAAGGGTAAGCTAATATCACTTCACCAAAAGTTAACACACTTCATCTTGAAGGCACTATCTCGGTGTTTGTTTAGAGTGGGGCATCTCGTCTCGTACAAATACTAGTTCCACAAGACAACTACGTGGATCTAAGCCAAAAATATAAGGATAGGGATTGAAATACCCCAATTTTTACCCTAAGATCCCTCATGCTATCTCATCATTTGCATTGACTTTGGAATCACACCTTGGCACCCTCCTAGCCCCTTAGTCATTGAGTTTACATTGGGAGAGATCACCAAGCACAATTGATTGTATCATACTTTATTTTTCATTTGTTTACTAACCAAAATACCAAAAATATGTCCATGTATAGCTTTGTTTCTTTTATAGGTAGTGTGTGCATCCACATATACCCTATCAAGCTCACAACTAGGGTTTAAGATCATAATAGCAAGAGACCATTAATGTAATGGTTCACAATGACTCTAAACGTCATATATGGATCCCCGTGTTCTTCATTTATCATTTTGATTAAGAATTCGTCAAGAGTTTGAAGCTTGTTTGACTTGGAAACCCTAATTCATCTAGGTATCTTGTGTGACTTCCTTAGTAAGTTTCTTCAACAATTGGTCAGATGTTTCGAGGGATGCTTCATTATACATCATCTCAATCATATATGATCCTTCATGAGCTCTAAAGATCAAGAGAACTTCAAGATTGCAAGTTGGTTCAAAGAGGTTGACCAGAGAGAGTCAATGGGTCAAAATTGGGGTTCCCTGGACCTTATTGTAGCGGTAAATTCATGATCATCAAGCTATGGATAAGCAAGATATCAAATAACAAGATTCGCCACCGCGCTTTTATTGTTTCCAAGGGAAAAGGAAAAAGTACGAACAAAACCCAAAAATAAGAAGTTTTCAAATCAAAACTAATAAAATGCCAGAGATTACAGGTAAGGGGGTTGGTTACACAGAGGGAAGGTGTTAGCACTCAAAGTGTTCTAGGTACTCCTAGGGAGACCTTTTTTGTGCGCATATGTGTTTTTGTACAAATGATGTTCGCAATAAAATAGAGTGGATGGAAAAGAAAGGAATTCATTAATTATATTTTTGTGTTTGACAAGATCTTCGGACTTATGCCCACGTACCAACATAAAAATGAGGGATCAAAACCTCGTAGTTTGCAGTATCAATTTCAAAGTGGATGCATTGTTTTTAACAAAAATTCAAGTTTGAATGGCACAAAGGCCTAAAAATTGTTTGAATGAGTTAATTCTTTTTGGCTTTTGAAATTTTAAGTTAAGTATAGTTAAGTTTAATTAGAAGTTTGATTAAGAAAAGAAGTTTGAAAATGCAATGGCTTAAAGCCAAAGTTTCTAGTTTGTAAAATGGTCAAAGTTTAGGAAACAAGCACAAACAAATAAGTTTTTAAAAAGGAGGAAGAGATTTTGAATTTAAAGAAGTGGGGAGGAGATGAAGGGACTAATCCTAAGCATAAATTTAAAAGTTGAGAGTTGAAAATATCTTACCAATGGGCTCCAATCCAATAGACAAGAATGTCGTATAGAAACCCAAATTACCTTGGACTTTTAGAATCAAGCAACAAACAATGCACAAAATATCAACTTGAAGAGCAAGGCATCAAATAAAGATATCCACATCCAAGCTTAGCAACTCCATGATCTTCTTCAAATTTGCCCATGTAGCAGATGAATTCCACAGTGCACTAAGTCATAGGTTCAAAATAACAGCTTCATAATGATCATGTTGTAGATGAACTCAAATGGATCTTCAATGATGTATCAGATGAGGTTTCAAATCACAAGCACTTGGTTACATGAAAGTTGGCATTGGCCAAGCCCTTTGCAAAGAGAATGTTGCCTAAATTCTAAGTCCAATTATCTCAGATCAAACCAACAGTCCACACAAGATATTTTTAGGGTTTTTGTTCTTATTATGTACATTAATGGTCAAAGACCACACAAACAAACACAATATACACAAATAAAATATATCACACAATATGGTCCAAGTGGACAAAGTGAAAATGGCATTAACATAAACAATTAGATTGGTATGAATAACGGCAAATAAATAATGGTTAAAAATTAAATTGCATTGAAAGTAAAGAACTTGAAATTAAATGTTAGTTGTTAATGAATTAGAAGTTAGTATTGCTTTTGTTTAAGTCATTCTTTGGATAACACTCCACCCACTTATCACAAGCATGGATCCTTGAACCAAGACATCTTCCAAAGGAAGGAAAAAAGGCCATGTTTCCATACAATACCATGAAAGAGGGGAGACTTACAATCTCACTAACTAGAATGTTAAGCCTTTTTATCAAAATTTAGCGCTATGTTAAGCAATCGTAATTGGACTTATGTAGAAGTCACAACTATTTGAGGCCGGGCAATAGAATTTTGGTGTTAATGCATGTTAGAGACATAGTATGATAAACTATGCTCATGAAACATACCACACACAAAAATAATATGCAAAGTTGGGGACCTGATCTCATCCATACTTATGTTGATTTTGCAATCAACTAGCCTTAGGATATTGAGATATCATAGGCCCATGACATGAATGCATAAAGAAGGGGAATGAGATAAAGAGGGAGGGGATATGGATCAAACTCAAATTGGACAAAGGAGGACTTTTACCAAGTTAAGATCATTCATTCATTTTGGGAGATGGAATGTATATTCCATCATTCCCTAAATCCAATGATCTGAACCTAAAAAAGTCAAATCAACCTTGACCAATGCCCAACAACACAAGTTAAACTCACAAAGTCAATTAGAATGACTCTACACAATTAATTTAGCATTTAATTAGTTAAAAAGATTAAAAATAATGCATTAAATTAAATATGCTTGGTCAATTTCCTAAAACCTCATCAAAACACCGAAGGAATGGCCATGAGATTTATCATAGGTCACACAAGGTCAAAGGACCTTGGAGAAAAAAATTTAAAATTTTTGGAGACTTTAAAGTATTTTTAAAAATTAAAATTATTCACAAAATCAATTAAAACATGAAAAATATTAATAATGATCCAAAAAAGAATTTTAATTCAGAAAATGAAAGAGGATTTTATTTATAATTTTTTGGTGAAACTCTCATATTATTTGGATAAATATTAAAATTAATATGAATTAATGAAAATCAAAGGAATAAAAAATAAAATCAGATAATCAAAAAAACGTGGACCACTTGATCTGCCTCATTAATTGAGGTGGCAGATCAAGTGGTTGAGCGCGCACGTCCCATGATGCGCTTGAGTCAAACCTCCACACGCCTGGTAATCACAATGTACGCTCCTGATTAAAATATTTCAAACTCATATAATGGCTCTGAACGCTTCCAACGCATTGCCGGAGCCAAAGGCCGGTCATCTTCTACGATGACCCTGGTCGGACTAGTTCAGTCATCACAACATCAGAAATGAAAAAAAAGTACATGATCTTAAAGATTAAATGGCGTAGATCACGAATATCACCTCAATTTTAACTAACTCCAAATATATAGAGAGATACGTGGAGTTGAATTTTGAGGTGTGTCAACTGAGTTGCTTCGATTTGACCTCAAAGCAACTCAATCTTATTGCCTACATTGGTAGGACTTCAGACAACCAAGGATCCATTAAAATTGATTAGAATTGAGAGAGAATCGAAGAGAAGAAAAATCTAGAAAAATACCTTCACTGCTGTGCAGAAATGGATCTCTCTTGCTTCAATTCGTGCTTGATCTTGCTTATGGAGCTTGTTGAAGTGGCTTAAGAACAATACAAAGCTTTGGATCCTGGAGTTTTTGAATCTCCAAACAGTGAGATTCAAACTCAAATTTTAAATGAAATTTTTCAGGTTTTCCTTTGAATTGAGAGGGGTTGGAAGATTGGGGGCAAAGCTGGCGCACAAGGTCCTTTGAATTGATGCAAGGAGCCTCTATTTATAGCCATGAGAAGTGTTTTTTGCACACTTGAAAAATTCTCCAAATTTGGTAATCCAATGCACAAGCTTGCATGGGCATGTGCAGGCCCATGAAGCAAATCCTTTAGGTTCATAATCAACTGAAATGAGGTCTGCACGAAGCTTGAATGGAAAGGCAAAGTTGTTTGAACATTTGAAGCTTTGATTTTGCCAACTTATACAGGTCTGTTTACACCATCCACAGACATATCGAACTTTGTCCAAAATGAATAAATTAGGACACTTTGGAAAGCTTAGATCAAGAGGAACAACTCTTATGTTAAACATTTTTCCAGTTGGAACTTGTATCATGATGCATTTTTAGGTGGAAGTTTGGAAATTTCAACATGTTAAAATATTTTCTAAGTGTCAGGTCACATATTCAACTATTCCACCATGCTTAACTTTTTATGTGAGCTCCAAATGAGAAACGTGTCTTCATCAAAGTTGTATCTCTTTTAAAGGCCTTCAAAATGGTCATCAATTTGGCATTATTTGGATTTAGAATGAGTGAGTTATGCAGTTTTGAAGTTGAGGAAAATCACGTGTTCAATGGTATTGATCCAAAATGACCTATAATGTATCCTCATATCACATGCTCATAAAAATTGATTTAGCTCTTACTACAAACATAAATGTTGAAGTATACATCTTGAATTTGATTGTACAACTTGTAAATCTTTCATCTCATAAAAATAGAGTAAGTTATGTCCTTGGGAAGTTGACTTTCAAATTAGGGTTTAGACAAAATGACCTATAATATTTCAACATAGAAAATGACTTTCGAAGAAAAAATATCTCTAGACCTCAACATTAAAGTTGTTTGGAATGTCATTTATATTAACTTTGCTCTTGGAATAATTTACATTTGATGAAAATTGTTGGAGATAGGGTCTAGGGAGACCTAGTTTTGATCAGATGAATTCATCTGGTCAACCACCATCAACCAACTTGATAAATTGCAATTCTCTTGAATTTTTAAGCTCATGGTAGATCATATATGCATAAGATTATTAAATTTGAAGTGTCCCTTGAGAAATTTGATCAATTGATGAGGAAGCTTGTTGAAGAAGTTAAACAAGATACCGAGATGAACTTGGGTTTCCAAAGCAAATCAACTCCAAACACTTGAAGAATGCTTTTTTAAAATAACATGTAGAGATCATTGGGATTCATATATGATGCTTAGAGCTCTGGTGGATCATTTCGTGGTTGTGCTCTTAGCAATGAGGGTCTTAAACCCTAGATGTGAACTTGATAGGTCAAGGTGATCATGCCCTTTCTACAAAAGATTTAGGCAAATGCAAAGACATATTTTTGTTACTTTGGTTAGTAAATGATAAAATAAAAAGTATGACATAGTCACATGGTGCTTGGTGATTGTAAGACCCCAATTTTGTCCCTAAGATCCCTCATGGCATCATATCATAACATTGCATTGCCTCAAGGATCATTGGACACCTTGTTTCCTTCCCTGTGGGTGGGTCATCTTTTTTAGAGTGATTCTTGATCAGCAAGCATGTTTTCATTTTTATATCATTGTTTTTATCACTAACCAAAAAGTACAAAAATATGTCATTTAACCTTTGTCTTGCAGATGAAGCATTAACAGGTCAAGGCAATCAAAGGCATTCATTGAGCAATAGATGGTGGTCATTCTTGAGATTTGGACCCCACAATCATTCACAAGAGTTCATATGAGCTATGATGACATTTTGAAGCAAAATCCCAAGTGGTAGAGGCTTGAATTTCATCAGAACATTCTCAGATCATCTGAAGACCTAGAAAGTCAACTGCCAAGTCAACTGTGGATTTGGAGGTGGGAAGTGATTAGAAATACTTCATTCATGTTCAAACAAGTCTCATTTGACATTTCAAACACTCACATTGAAGAATTTGAAGTCCAGTCAAAAATTTCCCAAAATAGAAAGTGACCTATAATTTGAAATTTCCAAAAATTGAAAGGTTTTAGACCAACTTCAACTCCATCTTACATCATCAAAAAAGCTTCAAATGAAATTTTGTTGAAAATTAAAGTTGTAGATATTTCTCTCCCATTTCCAAAATGTCCAAGATCATGAATTTCTAATGTGTGGTTGAGGAGATATGATCCAATCATGGCAAAGTGTGCATGGGACTTCAAATGGCCATATCTTTTGATTCAAAGCTCCAAAATGAGTGGTTCTTTTTGCAATATTCTCCTCATGACCTCTAATTTCCAAATCATGCATCACATTACATGAATTCTCATCACATAATCACTTTTTAATCCATGCCTTTTTTGGAGGGAAATTACAAAATTCAAAAGTGGTGCATTGTATGAACTTTTTGCCATTGCCATTGGATTTAAAAGAGGATTTTAAGTGACTTTGATGAGAAAAAGAGTACTATTCACGTGCAATTGCTACATGCACCATGCAACTTTTGATTTTTGCAAAAACACCTCATTTCACTTAACCAAGCTAATTATGAATTAACAAAGTGATTAGGGCTTCATATAAATACTCTAACCCTAACAGAATTGAGGGGAATTAATCATTTTTTACATTTCTAGATCTAAATTTTTCTCTCACTTCAAATTTTTCTCTCATCCATAATGCCAATTTCTTCCAAAGAACTTTGCAATTTAACTTCATATTCTTGTTCATAAGCTTGGATTTAGTATAGATCAATTGCTGTTTTGTTGAATTCGTGCAAGAATAATGCAGTTCAAGTTCATGAAGTTGGAAATGGCATTTCTGTTTTGAGCTAGATCCAGCACCTCTCAAGCTCCAATTGCTTCATCAAACTTCATTTCAAGCATTGTGGAGTGGAATTGGACCAGTGCAAGCTGTGGATTGTGGCATTTCAAAGGATCTGCACTTCAAGAGACACATTGCTGGACATTTTGGTTTTGGTTAGGTATTTTTCCTATGATTCATTTCTGTTTTATGCATGTGCTAACTTGGTGTGACAATTTGTGTCACACCTTTGCTTGTCCAACTTCTACCATTTAATTTCCATGCTAAATGATCTCCAATGTTTCTGATTTTTTGTATGTTGATCATGTTAGATGTCTTGAATGTGCATGATTTTTTCCAGATTTATTTGAATCATTTCTGTTTTGATTTGAATTTTTCATTCATGATGATCACATATGAGCTTTGAAATTGTCTTTGACTTCACTTGATCATGAAATGCATTTGATGATTGATTTTGATATGAGCCTTTTTAGGATATGTCAATATGTGTTTGAAGTTACTTTGTGTTAAATTTCAGACCCTGTTTTGAATTTTTTCTTCGTCTTTGACCCTAGGCTTTGACCTAGTGGTTTGTTGCTTACATGTGAGCTTTGATTTCAGGTTGAGCATCCAAGTTCCATAATTGATGATGCTTCCTCATGTGAATATTGATGTTTGGAATTGATTACTAACATTTGTGTGTCTTGTAGGTTGATGCTAACTCATTTGAGTTTGTCTTATGGCTTACACATTTTGTACATTGGGATTGTCTGTTGCTTATTGATTGTTGTCTGTTTGTCTGAGTATTGTACTGATTTGTTTAGCTGTTTCCACAGGTACCTAAGTTGCTTTAAGTTCATTTGAACTTTGCTTTGCTTGGTTGCTTAACCACTTAGGTATAATCCCTAATCTTCATGTAGTCTGGAAGACCTACTGTTATTGGTAAGCACCTGTCTGAAGCCCTCATTAAGAGGCAATGTTTGTGGTTGTTTAATTTTGTGCCAAGCAGGTAAAGTCCTCTTAAGAGGCAATTGGAAGATAAAAGAGATGTGTAATGCATCTCCCGCTACTCAGTGTGTCATTCACTTTGCTCACACCATGTGTTGATGCATTGTGAATAAGAACCCAAGATCTTATAGAGTCAATCATTTGTGGAGAAGAGTTCCTACTTTCTGAACTCCCACACTTTCCATTGATCAAAGCTCTCCCTGACCAGGGATAAGAGCTATGAGGCACACTTCTCATCTCCATTTCATCTGCTTCGCCCTAACTCTCAATGTTAGGGTTAAGAGCTCAAAATACCCCATTCCAGCTGGCTGTAAAGCCTAACCTTGCTTGAGCCTAATTGATTGTATATAGTGTGTGCTAATTGACTTGTTTGGTTGCTTACTTGTCCACTCGTGCATATTTGCTTATGTGTGCCTTTGTGCATTTATCATCATTACTTGTATATCATTTCATAAACATTGTTCATCACTTTGTAACATTTTGTTTTGTCCATGGAGGAGGCAAGCATAAGTCCATTGATTGGCAGTTGTTTCCTATGATATGGTAGGAGACTAGTATAAGTCCATTGATTGGCATCTGGTATCCTTGTTTCTTGGTTTTGTGAGACTAGTGTAAGTCCATTGATTGGCATCTGGTATCCGTGTTTCTCTTTGTTTTAGGAGATTGGTGTAAGTCCATTGATTGGCATCCGGTATCTGTTTTGTTTTGTCAGATTGGAATAAGTCCATTGATTGGCATCTGGTATCCATTTACTTTGTTCATCTGTTATTTGCTTGTTGCTTATTCCAAAGGAATCAATTGAATCATCTATATATGATCTCAAGAGGTGAACACCTAAGAGGTTTTACTTCCTCACTCTCCCACCTTTTGTTTCTTTAAACATCCATTTGCATGTTAACCCAAAACTTGAAAACTATTGTGCAAACATTTTCACTTCTTTTCAAATTAGAAACCTAGGCCTTAAGCCTCTGCTTTTTCAAACTTCATTTTCATAATACTTCTTTTGAATTGAATTCTAATCACACTTTGACCATCTTTTATGAATAAATTCTAATTGATTAATTCCACTCATTCAATTGTTTTGTGGCTCAAGTCCACTTTCCTGATAAGTTTTCATACATTAGCCATAGGTTTGATTTATCCTAGTTGGTTGATGTTAATCTCACCTTTTGTCCTTAGTGATTGAATTGTAAGACTTCCTTGCTTATTATAGGGTTAACCCCTCACTAGCAAGTTGAAGCTTTTCTCACATGGTGGACTTGTTGTTTGTATAGGTTGAGTTTTCTCCCGGGGATAACGAAAGACCTTAGGGCTTTTGTTTTAAAATCAATTCACCCATACTTTTGGAAATCTTTTAGCCGAACTACGGCGTTTTGATCCTTACCTTCCATGGAAAGGTACGTAGGCAATGGATTCATCCGTTCAAACACAAAAACAACAAAAATTGTATATTCTTTCTCTCATCCCTTCAATCCATGTTTGCACAATAAATATTTCATAAACAAATAACATTTCGTTCAACAAGTTGTGAAAAGGGCTCCCTAGGAGTACCTAGGACGTTTTGGGTGCCTAACACCTTCCCATTGCGTAATTAACCCCTTACCCAGATCTCTGATCTTTTCATTACTTTTCTATGTGTAAAACTTCTTAGGCTTTTGTTCGCTTTTTAGCCATTCCTTTGGATAAATAAAAGTGCGGCGGCGACTCGATTCTTTGTATGCTTTGCTTTTGATTTAATCAATAAATCATAAAGTGACGAATACACCGCTACAGAAAAGTGGCGACTCTGCTGGGGAAATAATCTCCTTGGTGGTTTTTCCTACTTTTCACCCTTGTTGTATGATATTGTTTATTTGTTATATGACATATTTTTGTACAATTTGGGATTACTGTATTGATTGTAATGATTGAATTGCTTGATATACAATTGCCTGTTTGCTTGGTGATCTTTGTGAGATGAGTTCTGTACCCGAACTCGAGTGCACCTTAGTGTAAGACCCCAATTTTGGCCTTAAGATCCCTCATCATATCATAACATATCATATCATTGCCTCAAGGATCATTGTGCACCTTTGCTTCCCTCCTAGTGGGTGGGTATCTTGTGAGTGTGGTTCTTGATCACCAAGCATGTATTGCATTTGTATATCATTGCTTTTCATTTGTTTACTAACCCAAAAAGTACAAAAATATTGTCATCTAACCTTGTTTCTTGCTGATGAAGCAAACTAAGTCAAACAGTCAAATCATTCATTGAGCAATGGGTGGTGGCCATTCTTGAAGAATTTGGGCACCATGATCATTCATAAGAGATTCATATGAGTTGTGACATCACTTGGTATCAAGATCTCAAGAGAAAAAGGCTTGAAATTCATCAGAGCATGGCTCAGTCAACCAAAACCCTAGCGAAGTCAATTGTGGTCAACTGTGCATTTAATCAGGGATTGGAAGGTGTGAGATGGTTGGAAAGGTCTCATTCATGTCCATACAAGCCTCATATAACATTTCAAACATCCACAGTGAAGGATTTGAGGTCAGACAGAAAGTTTCCCAAAATAGTAATGACCTGTAATTTTCACCTGCCAAAAATGGAAAGTCATTCTCCTCAAGATTACATGTCCAAGCAAGCTTCAAATCAAAATTTGTCCAACATGAAAGTTGAAGATCTTGCTCTTGCCTTTCCAAAAAGTCCAAGAACACTCATTTCTCATGTGTGGTTGACAAGTTATGATCAAATCATTTTCAAGAATTTTGGAATTTCAAGGAGGCATAACTTTCAAACCATTTGGCCAATTTGGGTGATTCTTTTTTGAGCAAATCCCATTTGACATGTACTATCATAATGCATCATCACATTTCATCAAAAAGCATCACGTAAAAAGGGCATTTTTCAAGTGAACTAATTAAATTTTGGTGGGAAAAAAGGCCGTTTTCAAAAATACACTTGATTTCCATGCCAAGCCAATTCAAATAGTTTCTAAACAGAAATTTGGTATTGCTAACACATGAATTTACTGTTCCATTGGTTCAAAGTGAAAAAGGGCAATTTTGCCAAATTGCATAACATGTGCATTATTGCTAATCACTTCCAATTTGCTTAATCATGTTTAGTAGCTGGATTAACAGGACTATAAGAGCTTAATTGTAACAGAAAATCCAAATCCACAAATCATTTTCTCAGATCCAAAGAAAAATTCTCTCAATTCTCTCAATTTCTCTTCACACTTTTTTTCACTTGTTCATCAAGAATTCATCATTCTTTTTGCTTCTTTTTGTATTGATCATCATTTGCAGAGGATATTGAAGAACTGTTGAACGAGATCGTGGCCAAAACCTTGAAGAATCATCACTGTTGCACTTGGAGCTTCACATGGCATTTTGAATTTCCTTCGAGCTGGAGCTGTTTTGAGCTGAAGAATCTTTACCATTCATCTTCCACATCATCAATCAACATCTGTTTTGGCAATTGGAGGTTCGAAAGGCGCGAAAACAAGAATTGCATCTCCATAAGGTGAGATTTCGAAACCTTCGATTCTTGAAATTAACATGTGGCTTAGGTAGATCGTGGAACATAGGTTACACTACAACTTAGATCATGAATTTTCATTAGGTATTGATGAAGTTATGTGGATCTGAACATATGAATGTGAAACTTGTTCTTGCTCGATCTGGTTAGCGTGAGTGAAATTAATTGAAATGCTTGTTAGATTATTGATGTATGTTGCTTGCTGATTCGAATGGTATATGGCATGATGACTTTTGTGACGATTTTCTGTTGACGAGGTTGTGTTCAAATTTTCACTTCAGTTTTCGCGTTTGATCCATATTTCCTGCCTTGCGTTCAAAATTCATGTTTCCCGCTCCTGTGGACCAATCAGAGTGCGCCATGGCGTTTTAATGAAACGCCGCGTTTCATTGTGGCGCGGCATATTTACAAGTTTGCCACTGCAGCATTTAAATTCATTTTATGTTTTAATGTTTATTGCATTTTCTTGATTAAACTTCAAAAAATCATAAAAACCTCATGGATGATCCAAATTGTATGGGGATTTTTGCATTGATCTCCATTTTTCCTCTAGTTTTTTATGAGCATGATAACACAAGTTGTGCACGGCTGTGTTTTATTTTGGTCTAATATCTTTGTTCATGCATGTTTCTTGCATATGCTTTGCCATTCCATTCATGAAATCTTGATACCTGCTCCAAAATGTGTGAAATTTTACATGTGCATTCTAGACTCACTCCTGGTCATTTTGATATGTGGTTTGTAATTTTTGAGTTCCTGGATTGAGAGATATGATATGATCTTTGAAGTGTTACATTTTGTGCCATGCCATGCTTTATGCATCTTCTTGATTTTATTTTCTATGCTTGTTGAACATGATTTGCTCTAGATTTTTGCATGAGATTACATCTAGATGTTAACTTTACATGTGAATTTTTCTGGAATTTTTGAAGGCATTTCCTATTCGATTGGGATTTTATTTGCTGTCTAGTCATTTGTTGACTTTTTGTGATACATGTTCCCATTTGATTTATGAAATTCTGGTTATTAATTGGATGGATTTAGCGCACCAGCCTATTGAAGATCATCAGTCTGTTCAGTACGACTTCCCAGATGAGGAGATTCTGTATTTGAAAATGAAAGATTGCGATGAGCCTACACTTGATTAAGGTCCGGAACCTGGTTCCAGATGGACGATGGTGTTTGATGGCGCTGTAAATCAGTACGGAAATGGAATTGGGGCAGTAATCATTACTCCTCATGGCACACATATTCCTTTTACAGCAAGGCTAACTTTCAAATGCACGAATAATATGGCTGAGTACGAAGCCTGTATTATGGGATTAGAAGAATGTATTGATCTGAGGATCAAGCATCTTGACGTGTATGGTGATTCGGCCCTGGTTGTCAATCAGATCAAGGGTGAATGGGAGACGAATCAGCCCGGTCTCATTCCGTATAGAGATTATGCGAGGAGGATTTCAACGTTCTTTACAGAAGTTGATTTTCATCATATTCCTCGAGAAGATAGTCGGATGGCAGATGCGCTTGCTACGCTTGCTTCGATGATTGTGGTGAAGTATTGGAATGAAGTTCCCAATATTACCGTGATGCGATTGGATAGACCAGCTCACGTATTTGCAGTGGAAGAAGTACATGATGACAAGCCTAGGTATTTTGATATCAAGGATTTCCTCCAGAACCAGGTCTACCCGCCTGGGGCATTTGTGAAAGATAGGAAAACTTTGAGAAGGCTGTCGGGCAGTTTCTACCTCAGTGGTGAAGTGTTGTATATGAGAAATTATGACATGGTTTTGCTCAGATGCGTGGATAGACACGAAGCAGACCTGTTGATGACTGAGGTCCATGAGGGTTCATTTGGTACTCATTCCAATGGACATGCCATGGCAAGAAAGATTTTGAGAGTAGGCTACCATTGGCTGACAATGGAGTCTGACTGCTGCAAATATGTAAAGAGATGCCACAAATGTCAGATTTATGCGGATAAGATTCATATTCCTCCGACACTTCTGAATGTGATTTCATCACCATGGCCTTTCTCTATGCGGGGAATCGACATGATCGGCATGATTGAACCGAAAGCGTCCAACGGGCACAGGTTTATTCTCGTAGCAATTGATTACTTCACCAAATGGGTTGAAGCCGCTTCGTACGCGAATGTGACCAGGCAGGTGGTCGTGAAGTTTATCAAGAATCAGCTTATTTGCCGTTATGGTGTGCCAGATAAGATCATTACTGATAATGGATCTAATCTGAATAATAAGATGATGGAAGAGTTGTGCGCTGAGTTCAAGATTGCACACCATAACTCCTCTCCTTACAGACCAAAGATGAATGGGGCTGTTGAAGCTGCTAACAAGAATATCAAGAAGATTATCCAGAAGATGGTTATTACGTACAAAGATTGGCATGAGATGCTGCCATTTGCTTTGCATGGATATCGTACATTTGTCCGCACTTCAACAGGGGCAACCCCTTTCTCTCTTGTTTACGGCATGGAGGCTGTTCTCCCAGTAGAGGTGGAGATCCCATCAATGAGAGTCTTGATGGAAGCCAAGTTGACTGATGTTGAATGGATTCAGAGTCGTTACGACCAGTTGAATTTGATTGAAGAGAAGCGATTGACTGCCATGTGCCATGGTCAGTTATATCAGCAGAGAATGAAGAAAACATTCGATAAGAAGGTCAAACCTCGTGTGTTCCGAGAAGGTGATCTCGTGCTCAAGAAAGTCTTGTCTTTCGCGCCCGATTCCAGGGGCAAGTGGACTCCAAATTATGAAGGTCCATATGTTGTTAAGAGAGCCTTTTCAGGCAGAGCTTTGATGCTCACAACTATGGATGGGGAGGATTTCACTCGTCCTGTGAATTCAGATGCAGTCAAGAAATACTTTGCCTAAAAAAAAAGTATATAAAAGAAAAAACAGAATAGCTCACTAAGTTGAAAACCCGAAAGGGCGGCTTAGGCAAAAATGAGCATCTCGGTGGAAAACCCGAAAGGGCGATCCAGGCAAAAGTTAGAGACATGATAAAAAAGAATATTTGCGTCCCGCTAGATTGAGTACCTCACGCTGGGGCAATCTAGGCAAAAATTAGGGATTTGGCAAGTAACTGCATCCTGACAAGACTTTCTGTTCCGCAGCTGTCTTTTCATCAGAGATTCTTGATTCGTCGTCAACTGAAGCTTCTAATACATCGGATTCAAATTGGTAGAGAAATGGTCATTATGTTCAATGTAGCCCTCTTCCAATATATATCACCGATTTCAAACTTGTACAGATCTATGGAGTCTTGCCATTTGCAGGCTACCATTCCATCAAATCAATTTGAGCTTTTATCCAATTATTTGCACTCTTATTTGTTTCAATTCAACAAATGTTTTGCATGTTTTAATTGATAAAATGTCATTGTTTTAAACAAATAAATTTTTTCAAATTGTTGTTTTAAACAAAGTGAACATTCACAATGATGAAAGGATACTTAAGAATTTCTCAGTGCTCTCCCAAGGGTGGCATGATTTCCAACAGGGTAAGACATTTGTTCATATTCCTGGCATGGATGTATCCTCTTTATCCGGATTTCTGTTGAGATTTTGTTCCTTAAGCATAGCTTTTGTTGAGATTTTGTTCCCTAAGCAGAGTGTTTGTTGAGAACTTCAAAATCCTCTCCAACAATATTCTCTTCCCAGCATGGGTGCTTTCCTTTTGGAAGATTCGATAGTTGGTGGGTTGACATCCCGGTACTTCGTCTGTTTCCTCAGTAAGGTCCCTAGCGGAGCTGTTGGTATGATATACTTCATTTATGCTATATCTCCCCATCAGAGTGCTTGTTGAGGTTTTCACCTCTTATCCCTTCAGCAGAGCAGTGATTATTTCCTCCTCAGCAGTTGGTGGTCTCCTCTTGGAAGGTTTAACATTTGGTGGTTGATCCCCAGTTCTCCTTCTTCCTCAGATAATTCCGTAGTAGATTTGTGGTACGGTGGATTGTGTCTGTGATGTTTCCCTGCAGTATCCCCAACAGAGTTGGTATCCTCAACAGAGTTACTTTTGTGGCAGTTTCTGCCTGTTGTAAACCTCTGTTCCCTAGTTGGGTTGGTTGGTGATCTATCATCCACAGGTTCAGTTGATTTCCTGATGCTTTTTGATCCCCAGTAGAGTGGCTTGTGGCAGAATCTACTTGTGTGATCTATTTTCCCTCAGTGGGTTTATCCCCAATGGAGTGGCTGACAGTATCCCCAGTAGGGTTGCTTGTGCGGCTAGATTCTACTTGTGTGTTCTGTTCTCCTCAGCAGTTCTTGCTTGTGCAGTGAACTCTTGTTTTCCAGTTGATACTGAGGATCCCCCTGCAGAAATCTCGGGATTTCTCCATTTCCCCAACAGATTTTTCTTTGTGGCAGTTGCTGCTTGTTGTGAACTTCTGTTCCCCAGTTGGGTTGATTGATGATCCATCACTCAGAGATTTTGTGATTTCTTTGATATCTCTGATCTTTTGCTTTCCCGCAGATCTTTGCTTTATAGCATTTAGATCTCCAGCAGATTGGCTTTCCAGTTGGATTTCTTGGATTTTCCTCTGGAAGTGTAGTACCGGGCTTTTGATTCCTGGGCCTGTTTGTGTTAGATGTGTCTGTTTTGTCAGCATTCATCAAACATAAATTACACATATTCATGCATACTTTCAGCATTCAGATATTCATGTTGCATCTTTTGCCATATATCTTTTGTTTGTTGTCTCCTGCTAATGGTGATGTAGATCTCTCCAGTAGGTCTTCCCAAGCAGATGTCGGGTGTCTAATCTCAATATAGAGTCAGCCACATAAGCAGAAAGTGTCTGTCTTTCATTCTGCAATTCCCCACTGAGATATATCCTCGTGGATGACGGTTTTTTCTGTTTCCTCCCAACACATATATTGGGATGGATCTTCCTATTGAGTTATATCCTCATCAGGACGAGTCTTGATTCAGTTTGCCTCTTTGGTTTGATCCTGAATTGGCATTTTTCAACTGTCTCTTGTGCTTCTCTGTGGAATAAATGAATGAATTGCCCAGTAAATGGAAATAGTTCTTTTTATCCCCAGCAGGAGTTTGGGCCTCTACCAAGTAACCGGTAGTTGTAAGTCCTATGTTCCCTTTTTCCTCTTGGCGGAATTTGTGGTTATATACTTTTTATTCCTTAGGAGAGTTGTTGGTTTTCTACCATGTATTCGGTAGTTATAAATCCTACTTTTATCCCCTAGCAGAGGTAACCTTCGTGGTTCATTCTGGTTGATGATGGATCTTGTGGTCTTCTACCCAGTATTCGGTAGTTGTGAATCCTATGTTGTTGTTGTCTCCCTAGCGGAGTCTGTGCTTTCTTGTGGAATAGTTGGATAATTGCTCAGTATTCAGCAATTATTTCACCCTATCCTCAGCCAGAGTTTCTGGTCTTCTACCCCGTATTCGGTAGTTGTAAATCCTAATTTCTCCCTTTTGCAGAGTTAACCTTGTTGTTCATCCTAACCGATGATGGTTACTCTTTGTGGTTATCTTCATCCAGTATTCGATGTTGATATTCCCTCTCTCTTCTGGGTAATTTCCGTATGCTAGCAATTTTTATCCCCAGCAGATCTTCCCTTGTGGATAATTGCCGGATGCTAGCAATTTTATCCTCAGCGGGTCCTTTCACCGTATGCCAGTGATTTGTTCCCTGGATCATTGATGTTTATCAATGCATCCCCGGTGAGTTCTCTTTCATTTACCCTTTTGTCAGTAATGATTGTTGCTCCCTTTGATCGGTCATCATTATATACCTAGTTTGGTATCCCGATGCCTTTCTTTTCGGTTGTGGATAATCCTCCATGCGAGTATGTTATCCACGTTCTAACGGTAATGGATAATATATCTCATGCACTCTTCGGTCGAAGCCTGTTGTGTTTCCCCAGTCGAGTAAGATTCGTGTTCCTTTGTGGAATCGAATATTCTTTGTTCTCCTTTTTTTGAGCGTATCTCCCAGTAACTGATGATATGTCTCCTGGATGATTGTCGGATGCTTGCAATTTATCCCCTGTGAGTTATCTTTCGTTTACCCTATTGGTGTTGGTATCGATTGTCTCTCTTTTCGGTCGATCGCCTATTATATACCCAGTAACCGGTATCCCTGGTGTTCCTTCCATGCAAGTATACTATCTACGTTCTGACGGTAATAGATAATATATCTCATGCGAGTATACTATCCATATTCTGACGGTAATGGATATTATATCTCATGCGCTCTTTGGGTTTTTCCCCAACTGAGTAAGATTCGTTTCCCGTTGCGGAGTCGAATGTCCATCCTGTAAGTAGATTTGCTTTTTCAAGCCCTCCTTGTGGATGATGAGTGTTTTGGCATATATACCAATTCACGCTTGTGTCGGTCACCTATTATATACCCAGTAACTGGTATCCCTGGTGTTCCTTCCTTTCTGCTCCCTATTATGACCTTGGTCCCCCTGTGGAGTCAGATTTTCCTGAGTTGATGTACCTCTTTCAGGTCTTTCTTAGATCTTTGGTTGATTGATATCTCTCACCCTTATACCGGTCTTAGATATTCAATCTTCCTGAGCTTGTTGTTCTTTCACCCAGTAACCGGTGTTTAGATCACATGTCTCTTTGAGTTTGTTACCCAGTAACCGGTAACACCTTATCTTGCAGATTTTCTCCAGGAGAGTCTCTTTGTTAGACATTCCCTAGTGGCGTTTCTGTTGTGTTTTTGCCCTTTTGTTGTATTGCGTTTTCCCCAATATATGGGGTTTTCCCCGGTAGGGAGATTCTGTGTGGATCTTTCCCCAGTCCGAGTCCTGATTTTCATCCGAAGTATCCTTCGTGGATAGTTTGAGTCAGCTTGAGTCTTTCCAATGGGTTTATTCCCTTTGGAAATTTCTTTTTCTTTCCCCCAGTTTGAGTCCTTTACTCACACGTAAGGTCTCTAGTCTATTCGTGTCCTGCTCACGCCGCGTCAGTTTCCCCTAATTCAGAGTCGTGTCCTGCTCACGCATTCTTTTTCTTATCCCCATAAGAGTCCTGTTAGAGTCTCTGTTCCTGGTGAGTGTATTACTCCGATGGATCGTCTTTTCTTTGTGGACCAGTATTCCCCACAGAGGTTGTTTCTTTTGCATACATACATTTGCATCATGAGGTCTCTTAGGGACCAAAATTTGTCTCATTACTGTTATTTAAGTCCATTCTACCGCGTCGAGATGAAGATTTTAACCTTCACTTCTCCGACTAGAATGACCTTAAATAGGGGCATCTGTAAGACCCCAATTTTGTCCCTAAGATCCCTCATGGCATCATATCATAACATTGCATTGCCTCAAGGATCATTGGACACCTTGTTTCCTTCCCTGTGGGTGGGTCATCTTTTTGAGAGTGATTCTTGATCATCAAGCTTGTTTGCATTTATATATCATTGTTTTTATCACTAACCAAAAAGTACAAAAATATGTCATTTAACCTTTGTCTTGCAGATGAAGCATTAACAGGTCAAGGCAATCAAAGGCATTCATTGAGCAATAGATGGTGGTCATTCTTGAGATTTGGACCCCACAATCATTCACAAGAGTTCATATGAGCTATGATGACAATTTGAAGCAAAATCCCAAGTGGTAGACTGTGGATTTGGAGGTGGGAAGTGATTAGAAATACTTCATTCATGTTCAAACAAGTCTCATTTGACAGTTCAAACACTCACATTGAAGAATTTGAAGTCCAGTCAAAAATTTCCCAAAATAGAAAGTGACCTATAATTTGAAATTTCCAAAAATGGAAAGGTTTTGGACCAACTTCAACTCCATCTTACATCATCAAAAAAGCTTCAAATGAAATTTTGTTGAAAATGACAGTTGTAGATCTTTCTCTCCTATTTCCAAAATGTCCAAGATCATGAATTTCTAATGTGTGGTTGAGGAGATATGATCCAATCATGGCAAAGTGTGCATGGGACTTCAAATGACCATATCTTTTGATTCAAAGCTCCAAAATGAATGGTTCTTTTTGCAATATTCTCCTCTTGACCTCTAATTTCAAAATCATGCATCACATTACATGAATTCTCATCACATAATCACTTGTTAATCCATGCCATTTTTGGAGGGAAATTACAAAATTCAAAAGTGGTGCATTGTATGAACTTTTTGCCATTGCCATTGGATTTAAAAGAGGATTTTAAGTGACTTTGATGAGAAAAAGAGTAATGTTCACGTGCAGTTGCTACATGCACCATGCAACTTTTGATTTTTGCAAAAACACATCATTTCACTTAACCAAGCTAATTATGAATTAACAAAGTGATTAGGGCTTCATATAAATACTCTAACCAAGCTAATCATTTTTTACATTTCTAGATCTAAATTTTTCTCTCACTTCAAATTTTTCTTAACCAAGCTTGGATTTAGTATAGATCAATTGCTGTTTTGTTGAATTCGTGCAAGAATAGTGCAGTTCAAGTTCATGAAGTTGGAAATGGCATTTCTGTTTTGAGCTAGATCCAGCACCTCTCAAGCTCCAATTGCTTCATCAAACTTCATTTCAAGCATTGTGGAGTGGAATTGGACCAATGCAAGCTGTGGATTATGGCATTTCAAAGGATCTGCACTTCAAGAGACACATTGCTGGACATTTTGGTTTTGGTTAGGTATTTTTCCTATGATTCATTTCTGTTTTATGCATGTGCTAACTTGGTGTGATAATTTGTGTCACACCTTTGCTTGTCCAACTTGTACCATTTAATTTCCTTGCTAAATGATCTCCAATGTTTCTGATTTTTTGTATGTTAATCATGTTAGATGTCTTGAATGTGCATGATTTTTTCCAGATTTATTTGAATCATTTCTGTTTTGATTTGAATTTTTCATTCATGATGATCACATATGAGCTTTGAAATTGTATTTGACTTCACTTGATCATGAAATGCATTTGATGATTGATTTTGATATGAGCCTTTTTAGGATATGTCAATATGTGTTTGAAGTTACTTTGTCTTAAATTTCAGACCCTGTTTTGAATTTTTTCTTCATCTTTGACCCTAGGCTTTGACCTAGTGGTTTGTTGCTTACATGTGAGCTTTGATTTCAGGTTGAGCATCCAAGTTCCATAATTGATGATGCTTCCTCATGTGAATATTGATGTTTGCAATTGATTACTAACATTTGTGTGTCTTGTAGGTTGATGCTAACTCATTTGAGTTTGTCTTATGGCTTACACATTTTGTACATTGGGATTGTCTGTTGCTTATTGACTGTTGTCTGTTTGTCTGAGTATTGTACTGATTTGTTTAGCTGTTTCCACAGGTACCTAAGTTACTTTAAGTTCATTTGAACTTTGCTTTGCTTGGTTTCTTAACCACTTAGGTATAATCCCTAATCTTCATGTAGTCTGGAAGACCTACTGTTATTGGTAGGCACCTGTCTGAAGCCCTCCTTAAGAGGCAATGTTTGTGGTTATTTAATTTTGTGCCAAGCAGGTAAAGTCCTCTTAAGAGGAAATTGGCAAATAAAAGAGATGTGTAATCCATCTCCTGCTACTCAGTGTGTCATTCACTTTGCTCACACCATGTGTTGATGCATTGTGAATAAGAACCCAAGATCTTATAGAGTCAATCATTTGTGGAGAAGAGTTCCTACTTTCTGAACTCCCACACTTTATATTGATCAAAGCTCTTCCTGACCAGGGATAAGAGCTATGAGGCACACTCCTCATCTCCATTTCATCTGCTTCACCCTAACTCTCAATGTTAGGGTTAAGAGCTCAAAATACCCCATTCCAGCTGGCTGTAAAGCCTAACCTTGCTTGAGCCTAATTGATTGTATATAGTGTGTGCTAATTGACTTGTTTGGTTGCTTACTTGTCCACTCGTGCATATTTGCTTATGTGTGCCTTTGTGCATTTATCATCATTACTTGTATATCATTTCATAAACATTGTTCATCACTTTGTAACATTTTGTTTTGTCCATGGAGGAGGCAAGCATAAGTCCATTGATTGGCAGTTGTTTCCTATGATATGGTAGGAGACTAGTATAAGTCCATTGATTGGCATCTGGTATCCTTGTTTCTTGGTTTTGTGAGACTAGTGTAAGTCCATTGATTGGCATCTGGTATCCGTGTTTCTCTTTGTTTTAGGAGATTGGTGTAAGTCCATTGATTGGCATCCGGTATCTGTTTTGTTTTGTCAGATTGGAATAAGTCCATTGATTGGCATCTGGTATCCATTTACTTTGTTCATCTGTTATTTGCTTGTTGCTTATTCCAAAGGAATCACTTGAATCATCTACATATGATCTCAAGAGGTGAACACCTAAGAGGTTTTACTTCCTCACTCTCCCACCTTTTGTTTCTTTAAACATCCATTTGCATGTTAACCCAAAACTTGAAAACTATTGTGCAAACATTTTCACTTCTTTTCAAATTAGAAACCTAGGCCTTAAGCCTCTGATTTTTCAAACTTCATTTTCATAATACTTCTTTTGAATTGAATTCTAATCACACTTTGACCATCTTTTATGAATAAATTCTAATTGATTAATTCCACTCATTCAATTGTTTTGTGGCTCAAGTCCACTTTCCTGATAAGTTTTCATACATTAGCCATAGGTTTGATTTATCCTAGTTGGTTGATGTTAATCTCACCTTTTGTCCTTAGTGATTGAATTGTAAGACTTCCTTGCTTATTATAGGGTTAACCCCTCACTAGCAAGTTGAAGCTTTTCTCACATGGTGGACTTGTTGTTTGTATAGGTTGAGTTTTCTCCCGGGGATAACGAAAGACCTTAGGGCTTTTGTTTTAAAATCAATTCACCCATACTTTTGGAAATCTTTTAGCCGAACTACGGCGTTTTGATCCTTACCTTCCATGGAAAGGTACGTAGGCAACAGATTCATCCGTTCAAACACAAAAACAATAAAAATTGTATATTCTTTCTCTCATCCCTTCAATCCATGTTTGCACAATAAATATTTCATAAACAAATAACATTTCGTTCAACAAGTTGTGAAAAGGGCTCCCTAGGAGTACCTAGGACGTTTTGGGTGCCTAACACCTTCCCATTGCATAATTAACCCCTTACCCAGATCTCTGATCTTTTCATTAGTTTTCTATGTGTAAAACTTCTTAGGCTTTTGTTCGCTTTTTAGCCATTCCTTTGGATAAATAAAAGTGAGGTGGCGACTCGATTCTTTGTATGCTTTGCTTTTGATTTAATCAATAAATCATAAAGTGACGAATATTCCTCTACAGTGATCTCTCCCAAAACAAACCCAATGAAAGATTGGTAAGGAGAATGCCAAGGTATGATACCAATGCTAATGCATATGATGAGATTGCATGAGGGATCTTAGGGTCAAAATTGGGGTCTTACACCTATATCCTACAATTTTTCTCATATGAAAATTATTCTAAGATCAAAATTACTCTTTATGACATTCCAAACAACTTTCATGTTGGCATCAAGATCTAGTTTTGCATGTAAAGTCATGTTTTATGGTGAAACATTATAGGTCATTTTGTCTGTCACCTAGTTAGGAGGTCAACTTCCAAGGATCATAACTTGCTAATTTTTATGATGTTAAGGCCATACAAGTTTCATGATAAATTTCAAAATGTTTGCTCCAACTTTGATTCTTTGAGAAATGTCAAATTCAACATGCAAGGGCATGTGCCAAGAAGAAACATTAATGGTCAATTTAGGTCATCATCATTGAACAAGCAATTTTCCTCAACTTCTAAAATGCATAACTCCCTCATTCCAAATACAAATGATGTCAAATTTGTGACCAAACTAAAGAGGAATGAAAATTATTCAAGGTAGAAGAAGTGGTCATTTGACTTTGTACTTTGAAAAGTTTCTACTATGTTTTATTTCTCTAACTTCCACCTCAAAATTCGTCATGATCTAAGCTCCAAATGGAAAAGTGTTCAACATCAAAGTTGTTCCCCTAGATGCCACCTTTCCAAAAAGTCTAAGATCATGGGATTTGGAGAATTTTACAAGTACTTGTGTATGGTTAATTTTCATGGTCCCATTTGGATGAATCAGATAACCATTTCTCAAGTACATTTGCATGGCCTCATGTTAAGCTTTCAACATCATTCATGCATAATTGTGGACCTTTTCCAATCATTTCATGGGCCTATCACACGCCCATGCATGCATTCACTAACATTTCTAATTTGACTAATTTTGGAAAGTGTGTGAAAAGAAATGCAAAACCCTATATATATAGGTCCTCTTGCTCAGAATCTAGGACTCTTGGCCAAAGCTTTGAACTGCAATCACCCTCACCTCCAATAAATGATAATCTTGAAGGTTTTCAATTGAAAATTGAGTTTCAAATTCACTTCTGTTTTAAAGTTGAAACTCCAAGAGTCCAAGCCAATTTAGCTTTTGTTTCACTTCTTAGAAGAAATGAGAAGCAAGCCAAGCCAATTGAGATCCAGATCAAGCTTCATCACTTCCAAATAGAAGGTGGATTTTCTCAATTATATTTTCTTCGATTCTCCCTCGATTCTCAATTGGTTGGCTAAAGTCCTACCAGTGTAGGCGACAAGATTGAGTCACTTTGAGGTCAAATCGAAGCAACTCAGATCATGCACCTCAAACTTTAAATCCATATATATATATATATTTTAATATACTTGGAATTGGAAGAAATGGAGGCCAGATTCAAGCTTTGAGCATTTTTCCTTTGAAATAGTATCTTTGTTTTTCATTTTCCGTTTGGTTAAGGGTGGACCAGTCCGGTGAGGTCCACCGGAGAAGACAACCGGAGCTAGGGCTCCGATGATGTGTTGGCAAAGTTCCAACCATTTGATCTGACTTCCACGTTCTAATCTTGACCGTTCCTTCTAATTACCAATTGTACATGCGCGTTCACTATGGACTATGATGGATGATACGCGCTTGTCCATCAGATCGGCCACCTCAATTATTGAGGGAGATCTGATGATCCTTGTTTTTTTTAATTTTATTTTATTTTATGATTTTATGTTTAATCCAAAAATTATAGGACTTTCACCAAAAGGCTTTAAATATTTCTCTCTCTCTCATATTTTGAATTAAAATAATTTTTTGGATTAATTTTGATATTTTTCATGAATTAAATGTTTTTTTTGCATATTTTTAATTGTTTAAAAATACGTATGACTTTCTAAAAATCATGAAATTTTTTGTCTAAGGTCCTTTGACCTTCTTTGACCTAGGATAAATCCCTTGGCCATTTATTTGGTGTTTTGAAAGGATTTAAGGTTTTGTCCATTTTAAAATGCATTTTAATTCATTTTTAATTTCATTTTTAATTGATTAAATGTTTAAAAATTATGTTGAGCGATTTTTATGGTCTTGTGATGTTTGACTTTTTGTTTGGGCCTTGGTCATGGTTGATTTGAATTTTCTTTAATAAATACCATTGGATGTAAGGGATTGATGATATGTACTTGTTATTTCCCAAAATGAATGTATGGTATTGATCAGATGAAATTCCGCTCGTGATCAATTTGTGTTTCTATTTCCCCTTCCCTCTTCATCTTCATCCCTATTATTTCCTAACCCTTTCTTTGACCAATGATTTCTCTAATATCTAAATGCTAGTCGATTCATCAATGGCCTTGTGTCAGGTGAATCAACATAAGTCTGATTGAGATAGGTCTTTCCCACTTCTTTTAGTGTGTGGTATGTTTTAGGAGTTTGGTTCTTTGTACCAAATCTCTAACATGCATTAACACCTATATTTTTATTGCCCGAGCTCAGATAGTTGTGACTTCTAGATAAGTCCAATTATGATTGCCTAACATAAAGCTAAATTTGTCCCTTAAGGCATAACATTCTAGTAAGTGAGATTGTAAGTCTCTCATTCTTCATGGCATTGTGTGGAAACTTGACCTTTTTTCCATTCATGAGAGCTAGTGGCATACTTATTTATTTATCCAAGTTGGAGCGCTTCTCATGGATGATGTCCTGATTCAAGGATTCATACTTGTGAATGAATGATTGAGTGTTCTCCAAAGAATGTCTTAATAAATTAAAACTCATCACTAACATTTGACTAATCATTAACTAAATTCTTAATTAACTTTGCTTTACCCTTATGTCATTTACTTTTTGCAAATTTAATTTTCCGTACCTTTAACATTCATTGCCATTTACATATCATACAACTTGTTTATGTTTTAAGTCCTTTTCAATTTGCTTATTTGAGCCATATCTTGTGATTGTATATACTATTTGTTTGTTTTAATTTTGTTTGTAGCCTTAGGACCTTAAAACACCTAATAACAACAAAAACCCTAAAAAAATATCTTGTTGGACTATTGGGATTTGATCTGAACTTCTAGACTTAGGATTAGGAAACATTCCATATGTTAAAGGATTTGGCCAATGCCAACATCTGAGATAGAGCTATCTCTGCTTGTGCCTTCATCTGATGCAAGACCTTGAGTTCCCTTGATTCATCTGCTACTCTGTCTTTGTGCTTAATTGCTATTTTGTTATTATGGTCTATATTTGATGTTTTGTTCTGAGTTTATCAAGTAATATTCCATCTGATACATTGGCAGACACTAAAGACTGTTAGCTATTGGAATGCTTGCTTGGATGTTATGGCTATCTTTATTTGATGCCTTGGTCTTCATATGATGCTTGGATATTACTCATTGCTTGTCAAAGTCCAAAGGAAACTGGGTTTCTATATGACATACTTGTTTGTTGGATTGCATCCCATTTGTCGGATCTTTTCAACTCTTAACTTTTGAACTTTTTTTCTAGGATAGTCTCTTCATCTCCTCCCACTTCTTAAATTTTAAATCTCTCCCTCTTTCCAAAAACTCTCTTTTCTTGTAATTTCAAACTAGACATGTTTTAATGATTAGAAACTTTGGCCTTGTGCCATTGAATTTTCAAACTTTTTCTTAAATCAAATTTGTAAATAAACTTAACCATATTGACTTAAATTTCAAATCTTTTGTCTTTGGTTCCCTTTCACTTGAACTTTTGTTAAAATCAATTCATCAACTTCTTTGAATTTTTTACCACAGACTAGGGGGTTTGAACCCTCATTTTTAAGTTGGTACGTAGGCATAATACCGAAGGTCTTGTCAAACACAAAAAAATATAATAAATGAATTCTTTTCTCACCCCCCCCCCCCACTCTATATTTTATCAAACATCATTTATACCAAAAACATATGCACACAAAAAGGGCTCCCTAGGAGTTCCTAGGACACTTTGGGTGCAAACACCTTCCCTTTGTGTAACCAACCCCCTTACGTGTAATCTCCGTCATTTTATTAGTTTTGATTTGAAAACTTATTATCTTTGGGTATTGTTCGTACTGTAAGAACAAAGTCGGTTCTACAATGTATCTCTAAGATTTAATGATAACAAAGGATGAAACAAAAATGGTACCCTAACGAAATTTTTCTTAAGTGTGCAAGACTCTGATCAAACAACCAGATAGATAAAACATCAGATACAGAATCCAATGATTAGATGCTACTTAGAGGATACACGACCAAAAGGTTCTAACTCTGATCAAACACAAGCACCAGCAACACAAAAGAAGATAGAAACTCTGATAAAGAAGAATGAATCCAGACTCTGAAAATGCACGATCTGAAGAAGTCAAGATTAAAGAGAAACTCTGATTCAATCAGATAGAAATACCCTCTAAAGGCGAACATTGCTAAACAAGACTCTAGGCACAGGATTCGTTGACTCAGAAAGTATAACCGTGAAGAAATCTGCATTTAGAAAGAAACTATTTCTAGAAGGAAGTTATGATGCACCCAAAACTATTTTAGAAAGAAACAAGTAGAGTAATGACATTAATCATTCTTCAATGTCCAAGATTTTGTCATCGCCTAACAATCCTCTCAAACCCCTATATAAAGGATGGAATGCCGCTCAAGAAAAATACACCTGAGACACACAAGAATACAAAACTCTCTATCATCTTTTTTTCACTCTCTCACGAGCTACTACTCTTACGTGAAAAACTTTGGTTATTATTTTTGTAATATTTGCTTATTGTTAGAAGCATTATGTATTACCAATCATTTTATTACTAATATTTCCTCAAGTGACTCTGTGAAGTCTGAATACTTGAGATGGCTAAGGGATTAATTATATTAGACGTTTGTCTAGCGGGGTATTCGTTATCTTTAGATTTATTGACTAAATCAAAAGTAAATCATACAATACGAGTCGCCACCGCACTTCTATTTATCCAAAGGAAAGATTAGAAAGCGAACAAAAACCGAGAAGTTTTATCAAGTCAAAAACTAATAAACATATCAGAGATCTGGGTAAGGGGGTTGGTTATGCAATGGGAAGGTTTTAAGCACCCAAAACATCCTTAGTACTCTAAGGGAGCCCTTTTTACAAATGATGTATGGTAGGTTGGTATTTGTGAAAATATTTGTGCAAACATGATTGGGGGGATGAGAAAAGAATATACAAATTATTTACAATTTTGTTGTTTGAATGGATAAACCCATTACCTACGTACCATCCCAAAGGTAGGATCAAAACCTCGTAGTTCGGGTAAAAATCTCAAAATAAGTTGGTGAATTGATTGGTCAAAAGCCTTAAGGTCTTTTGTTATCAAAAGGAGAAAACTCAACCTAAACCACAAATCCACCATGTGAGGAGAGCTTCAACATACTAGTGAGGGATCCACCCTATAATAAGTATGGAAGACTTATAGTCCAATCACTAAGGATAAGGTGAGGTTTACATAAACCACTATGATAACTCAAACCTAATAGCTAATGTTTATGAAAAGCTTTTAACAAAAGTGGTCATTGGAACCACAAAAGAATTTGAAGTGAGTTGGATTTACCAAATTAGGAGTATTCAGAAAAGGAAGTCAAAGTTGACTTAAGGTTCAATTCAAAATAAGTGTTATGAAAAGAGTTTGAAAAATCAAAGGCATAATGCCTAGGTTTCTAATTTTTGAAAATAATGTCAATGTTTGCACAAAATAAGTTTGGCTTGGGTTAGAGTGGAGAGAAGAAGAGAAAGGCTAGGTCCTAAACATGCAAAGATGAGAGAAGAGAAATAAAACCACTTGGAGTTCCTTCCTTGAGATCATAAATATGATCCAAGTTGCTCCTGTAAGACCCTAATTTTGACCCTAAGATCCCTCATGGCATCATAACATTGCATTTACATTGCCTCAAGGATCACCAAGCATGCTTGAAATATATATTATTTATTTTCTCATTTTATTTACTAATCAAAATCACAAAAATATGTCACTAACATCTCTTGTTTGTAGCTTGAGCAGTCACAAGGTCAAAAGCTTCTAGGAGATCCTATATGCATTGATATGGCCAAGAGAAGATGAAAGCAAGCATGGCTATGGTTCTCAAAGCTCTCATCCATCAAATATGCCTCCCAAGCATCTTAATTAATCATTTTGATCAAAGTAAATCAAAGGGTTTGAGGTTTGTTTCCCAAGGAAACCCTAATTCATCTGTTCATCAATTGTGCCTTGCTCTTGAAGCAACCTCAACCAATGGTCAAATGCAATAAAGGGAAGTTCTTTAATTCATAATTTCATGCATATTTGAACTTATTTGAGTGCCCTCAATCATCCATTTATCAAGATATGAGTTTTGGACTTGAGAGGTTGATCAGTCAATTCGTCTAACTATTTTGAAATACACTGAGACCTAACTTTTTATGTGTTTGTCAAATGGAGATAACCCCAAGAGAACAAATGTTTTTAAGAACCATATGAACAACTTTCATGTTCATCAAAATTTGATTTGAAGCTCGAGAGGTCATCATCCATTCCAAGATATTATAGGTCATTTTGATTAAAACCCTAATTTTGGGTCAAATTCCCAAGGACATAACTCCTTCATTTTTTATTATTTTGAGGTGAGACTTAATGCATTGGAAATATTAATGTGTCTACTTCAAATGTTATGTTGAGCAAAACTACAAAATCACAAAAGAAATACATGTGATAATTGAAAACATTATAGGTCACTTTGGACCAAATGCATTGAAATGTGAAAAAGTCCAACTTCAAGTGCCCATAACTTCTTCATCAAAAATCCAAATGATGCACAATTTACAAGTCGAAACTGATTGTCTTGAAAATATCTACAACTTTCATGTTGAAGGTTTTATCATTTGGAGCTTGCATCATTGAGACAGAAGGGCTTGAACCTTGGCCAATTTTGAAAGTTCCACATATGCATGTTTTGCACCCTACACTTCAAGTTCAATTTTCACTAATTTCCAAGGCCCAAATGGAGTTTTGATCAACATGACATTTGTTCCTTATGCAACAAGCTTTCCAACCATTACTCAAAAGGTTGCATTTTAATTTTGGACATGGCATTTTCGAAGACTTCAATGAAATAGTGCATTTTGTGAAAATCACTTCAATTGCCATGCATGATCCAAATACACCTCATCTGAATCACGTCCAAAATATATTTGGTGATGTTTAGCTTGCCATTCCAATCAGAATTGGGCCCTCCATGCGCCTGTACAGGCCCATGCATGGAGGCCCTCTTCACCCATGCACACGATTTGATCATGCTTGCAGCTCCCTTCATCTATAAATACAAGGCCTTGGCTTCATAATTTCTCATCCTAAAGGCGCCCCAATTGCTGCTGAACTCAAAACTCAAACCTCACTAAAGGAACTATGTCATTTCCATTCAAATTTTTCAGATCTGAATTTTGATTTCATTGATCTATCTTCAGATCTTAAAGTTCCTAAACCTTCTCCTCTTGATCCATAGTGCTTACTGTTTGCAAAAGAATCCAAAGATCTTGCCTCAAATCCTTGCAATTCAAAGGTTTTCTTCAACTGTATTTTGCTTCGAACCACCTTGTAAATTGATCTATTTGCTTTGTTCTTGTGTGATCTGAAGTCCTCTGCATAGAGGCAACATTATTGTGCTTTCAATTTTTTAAAATCATTAAGTTCACTTGAACACCACAGAATTTCCACTTTTGATTTCTCTCAATTTAGAGATCTAGAATGGAATTGAGTGGTACAGGGGTGATGTACATCGCCCCAGCTTTCGAATGATGCCTGGATCGTGCCATTTGGTTACCATTTTCATTTCTGCAAATTTAGGACTTCGCCGGAGCTGGCCGGAGAAGACAGTGGCGCTGGCCACCGTCTGGTCTCCAGATTCAATCAGGAGTGTCCATCTCCTTTTCCAGATTGAATCTCAATCATGCCTTGTTATGACCTTTTTTGAGGTTCCATGTGATTCATTGACCTTGGTGTTTGGTGAGCGCGCACGTATGGACTCTCTGATCTGCCAGCTCAATTAATGAGCTCAGATCCAACGCTCCACGCTTTTTCTCATTTTCTATTTTCTGATTTTAATTTCTTTTTATTCCATTTTGTTTTAAAAATTCATATCTCTCTCATTATTGGTCCAAAAATTATGGGACCAATTGCATTACTTCTCTTTTAATTTCTAGTTTCTAAAAATGATTTTTAATATTTTTTATTTTAACATTTGCTATTTTTTAGTAATTTTCTCTTTTCTACTTATTTTTTAATTCATTTAAAATAGTTTTTGATATTCAAAAAATACAAAAATATTTTTCAAACCTCTTTGAATGATGATAGATCTATGAAAAATATTCTCATCAATTTATTAATTGATTTGAGATTTATTTGAGATTTTAGTTCAATTAGGTTATTTTTATGCATTTTTAATTGATTTAAAATAATTTCTGACTTTTAAAAATGCTGAAAGTTTTTGTCAAACTTTGTTTGACCTTGTTGAACTTGGGATAATTCACTTGGACTTTTCAAAGTTGATTTGAAGTGAGTTTGAAGTTTGACCTTTCTTTATTATTTTATTTCAAGTTTTATTTTAAATATTGAAAATGCCAAAAATATTTTATTTGTTTCTTGACTTATAATTCTCATTTTGCTTCTGTTTTCTATTGTTTGACCTTGATCTTCTCTATCTTTGGTCAATACTTGATTATCTCATACCATTTCCATTTATGCACTTTAATTCTTCTTCTTATTCCTTTCTTTTTTTTCTTTTTGATCAATGAGTTAAGGATTGGTGGTTAGCATTGATACATGGAGGTTTAATCTTCCTTGATTCAAATCTAATTCATCTTGATCATGGATCAAGTGAATGGCTTTGCATTAAGGATAGATTTCTTCCTAAATCATGCAAAGAACCTAATCAATACAAGATCATTTCTCATCTTCTTTTTGGCATGGCAAGTTGTTGGAGTTTGATTCACTAATCAAGATCTCTAACTTGTGTTGTTGCCTACGTTATTATTGACCGGCCTCAGATAGTTGTGACTTCTACATAAGTCCAATTACGATTGCTTAACATAGCGCTAAATTTTCCTTATGACACACTAACTACTAACACTAACTATTAACCATTAACATTTACTTCTTGCACTTTACTTTTATGCAATTTACCATTCTTGTACATATTATTCATTTGCTTTTTCCTTTGCTCATTTGAGCACATGTTTATGTTAATGCAATTTGTCTTTTGCTCACTTGAGCACATAATTGTGTATATATTATTGTGCTTGTGTTTTGTTGTTATTGTTGTGGACCAAATGCAAAGAAATGGACAAATGAACTTAATTTCTAGGACATTCCCTATGCAAAATTGGAGTAAAAGGACCTTAATGTTGAAGATGGATTAGAAGGACCAAACCTCTAAACTCACTCTTGTCCGTTCTTGATTTACTTCATAGAACTTGTTGATGTGTGTGCTTTTGTGCTAGGGAATCCTATTTGAGCCAAATTGAAGAACTATTGCCATGTTCATCCAAAGTGAAAGATACAAGAGGCATTGGGGATCTTCTAAGAAGCTTGTTTGATCATGTTGATTGCTTGAGCTTACTCTTATTTTGCTTGCATATTCCAAAGGATGGGAGCTACTTGGATCATCAATATGATCTCAAGAGAGGAACTCAATTTGTGGTCTTGTTTCTTATCCCTCATCTCTTGTATGATTAGGATTTAGCCATTCTTCTTCTTCCCTCCACTCTAACCCAAGCCAAAACTTTTTTGCAAACATTTAACACTTCTTTTTCAAACATTAGAAACCTAAGCATTATGCTTTTGATTTTCAAAACTTTCTTTTCATAACACTTATTTTGAATTGAATCTTTAAGTCAACTTTGACCATATTTTGTAAATACATTTCATTGGTAAATATAACCCATTCAAATGTTTTTTTGTGGTTTCAATGGCCGCTTTCTTAATCAAAACTTTTCATAACCTTTAGCTATTAGGTTTGCGTTATCCTTGAGGTAGATGTAATACTCACCTATATCCTTAGTGATGGACAATGAGTCTTCCATGCTTATTATAGGGTTAACCCCTTACTAGCATGTTGAAGCTATCCTCACATGATGGATTTGTGGTTTTAGGTTGAGTTTTCTCCCTTGGATAATTAAAGACCTTAAGGATTTTGGACCAATCAATTCACCAACTTGTTTTTAAGATTTTTACCCCGAACTACGAGGTTTTGATCCTAATCTTTTTTAAGATGGTACGTAGGCAATGGGTTTATCCATCCAAACACAATATGTAAATAACTTGTATATTCTCTTCTCATCTCTTCAATCATGTTTGCACAAACAAATTTTCACAAAAAATACCAACCTTACAACAAATGTTAGAAGGGCTCCCTAGGGGTACCTAGGATGTTTTGGATGCTTAAAACCTTCCCATTTCATAACCAACCCCCTTACCCCGATCTCTGACATTTTTACTAGTTTTTGATTCGATAAAACTTTTAGGTCTTTGTTCGCTTTCTAACCATTCCTCTGGATAAATAGAAGTGCGATGGAGACTCGACTTGTATGGTTTACCTTAGATTTAGTCAATATCTCTAATGGTAACGAATACCCCGCTACATCTCTTTTCCTTTGGAGTTAGCAAGGAATAAGCAATTAACTCAAGCAATCAAGCAAATATTCAATCAAGCTCCTAGGATCTTCCAATTTGGATTTGTCTTTCTCAACTTAGATGCTCATGACAATGGTCCTTCTAAGTAGCTCAAGTTTAGGATCCCTATCACACAAGAACAAACAAATCAAAAAGTTCCACAATGCAATAGAAAGAATGGGCAAAGAGAGAGTTTAGATTATGGGTCCTTTCAATTCAACTTCAAGATTAAGCATTCTAAAGGCATGAGGCCTAGTTGATCTTCAACATATTTAGCATTCTAAAGGCATGAGGCCTAGTTGCTCTTGAACTCCATTTAGCATAGGTAAGGTCCTAATTCTGAGTCCTTTCCCCCTTTGCATTGGTTCACACAAACAAAACAAAACAAACACAAGGCACTAGTATATACACAATAATGTGCTCAAGTGAGCAAAAGGAAAATGGCATAAACATAAACATGAGCTCAAGTGAGCAAAGGGCAAAGACAATATGAATTAATGAGCAAGAAATTAAATTTCATTAAAGTAAATTGCAAGAATTAAATGCTTGAATTAAAAGTTAGTCATTAGTAGTTAGTGTTAGTGTGCCATAAGGCAATTTAGCGCTATGTTAAACAATCGTAAGTGGACTAATGTAGTAGTCACACCTATCTGAGGACGGTCAATAAAACTATAGGCAAATAAACACAAGTTAGAGACCCTGACTAGTAAGCCAAGCTCCTACAATTTGCCATGCCAAAAGAAAAGAAGAATGACCTTGTAGGGATTTTAGGTTCTTTGCTTGACCAAGAAGCAACCTATCTTCGACACAAAGCAATTCATTTGATCTTTGATCAAGATGAATTTGATTTGGATCAAAGAAGGTTAAGCCTCTCATATGTCAAGGCTAACCACAAATCATTAACTCATTGGTCAAAAGAAAAAGAAGAAGAAGAAGAAGATGGAAATGGAATGTACAAAATTGAAATTCAAAAGACATAACCAAACACATTGATCAAACATGAATGGAATTAACATCAATCCATGGTAAACAGAAGTGAAATGAAGATTAGAAGTCAAGAAAGGTCAAACATATTTTTGGTATTTTTTGGAATTAAAATAGTACATGAAATAAAATGAACAAATAAAGGTCAAACTTCAAATATAATTCAAATCAACTTGAATAAGTCCAATTGGAACATCATCAGCCTAACATGGTCAAACAAGGTTTGACAAAATTTCTCAACATTTTTTGAAAACAGAAACTAATTTTAAACAATTAAAATTGGAGAAAAATAACATAATTGGATTAAAATCTCAAATCGATTAAGAAATTGATGACAATACTTTTCATAGATTCATCATCATCCAAAGATGTTAAGAAAATATTTTTGGCATTTTTGACTATCAAAAAGTATTTTAAATGAATTATAAACAATCAGAAAAGAAATAATTCACAAAAAATATTAAATAGAATCACAAAAATAATTAAAAATCATTTTATGAAACTAGAATTTAAGAGAAATTTTTTGCAATTGGTCCCATATTTTTGTGATTCCAAATAAGGAAGTTATGAATTTTTAAAATAAAATGGAATAAAAGAAATTTAAACAGAAATTAATAAAAGAGAAAAATCCTGAGGCATCAGATCCCACTTCATTAATTGACGTGGTTGATCACATGGCCAGGAAGCGCGCACGTATGGTAATTATTAGTCAACAGCGTGGCACCATGCATTAAAATAAGTTATAACATTCAACAGCCAAGATTAGATATGAGATTCATCATCCAATGGCCAAGGTTTGGACGCGTGGGGACGGTGGTGTAAACCACCGTGTTCTCCGGTGAGAAGGCCTTCTCCGGCCACCAGTTGCAGGTTTTGAAACCTCAACTAAAACACGGGATCCATATACCATTCGAAAGCTGGGGTGATGTACATCACCCCCGTGACCTTAGTTTCTTCTCAAGATTCTTATGGAGGAAGAAATCTGAGGTTGAAATATGAGGTGTTCAATCTGAAGTTAACTAATTCTCAAAATTAAAACCACCAATCAATTGCCTCTCACATGAGGACTTCAGAAATGCCAATCAAACCAAGCAATGCACTATAATCAGAGAGTTTCGAATCAAAACAGTTATGAGATAAACCTTTGAAGTGAAGCTTTTAAAAGCTTGATCCAATCCAATCCTTGAGTGCAGCTTGATCTTAAAGTAACAATGAAGCAAGGCTAAGGAATTAGAAGCTAAATATTAACCAGGGAAGTTAAAATTTAAGCTTGAAAAGTGAATTGAAATTTCAGAATTCCTTTGAGTGAGAGGTTAGGGAATCAATTCAGAAGAGTTTCAGGCGCCTTCAGGTTGAGAAATGATCAAGGCAAGGCATTCTATTTATAGCCACAACTGATGCAAAGATGTGAAGAAGTCGTGTGTGCATGAACTTGGGTCCTCCAGACATGGGCCTGTACAGGCGCATGTGAGGCCCAAAACCACTTGCAAATGAATGTTGAACACTAATGAATGAAGTTTGGACGTGCAGATGGAAATGTCTTAGCTTGTGCATAAAGATTTAACATGTTATGCATAATTGATCACAAAACTTCTCCTCTTTGAAAATGCCAATTGGAAAATTGAAACATAAGCATGTGGGTAATGGTTGGAAAAGTATTGACATAAGGAACAAATGTTATGTTTAACAAAAATTCATTTGGAGTTTGGAAATTATTGAAAACTGGCCATGAAGTTCAAGGTACAAAACATGTATTTGAGAAATTTGCCAAAAATGACCAACTTCAAGCCCTTCTGTTTCAATGATTCAAGCTTCAAATATCAAAACCTTCAACATAAAAGTTGTACATATTTTAAAGACAAGCAATTTTGACTTAAAATTTGCATCATACGGAGTTTTTATGAGAAAGTTATGGGCACTTGAATTTGGACTTTTTCACATTTCAATTGCTTTGGTCCAAAGTGGCCTATAATGTTTTGTATTATCACATGTGTTTCTTTTAGGATTAGGAAAATTTGTTCAACATAATAATTGAATTATACATATTAAAATTTCCAATGCACTTGGTCTCACCCAAAAATCATAAAAAATGAAGGAGTTAAGTCCTTGGGAAGTTGACCCAAAATTAGGGTTTCAGTCAAAATGACCTATAATGTTTTGAAATGAATGATGACTTTCCAAGTTTCAAATAAATTTATGATGAACATGAACGTTGTTCATATGGTTATTAAGAACATTGTTTATCTTGGAGTCATATTCATTTGATAAACACATCAAAAGTTAGGTCTCAGTGGATTTCAAAATAGTCAGATGAATTGACTGATCAACTTCTCAAAGCCAAACTTCAAATCTTGATGAATAAATGATTGAGGAAACTCACATAGGCTCATGTATGCATAAAATTATAAATGAAAGAACTTCCCTTGATTTAATTTGATCATAGGTTGAGGTTGCTTCATGAGCAAGGCACAATCAATGCATAGTTGAATTATGGTTTCCTTAGGAAACAATCCTCAAGCCCTTTGGTTTATCTTGATCAAATTGACAAATTGAGATACTTGGGAGGCATATGTGATGATTGAGAGCTTTTGGAACCATTGTCATGCTTGCTTTCATCTTTATTTGGCCATTTCATTGAGCATAGGGGCCTCATAGGAGCCTTGGATCTTATGATTGCTTAAGCTTCAAAACAACAGATGTTAGTGACATATTTTTGTGCTTTTGGTTAGTAAACAAAATAAGAAAAGAAATAATATAAAATTCAAGCATGCTTGGTGGTCTCAAACCAACTCACACAAGTCCCAACCCAAGGGTAAAGGAGCCAAGAAGCTATGATCCTTGAGGCAAAAATACAATGAGCAATGTTATGATGCCATGAGGGATCTTAGGGTCAAAATTAGGGTCTTACAGATGCCCCTATTTAAGGTCATTCTAGCCGGAGATACGAAGGTTAAAATCTTCGTCTCGACGAGGTAGAATGGGCTTAAATAATAATAAAGAGACGAATTTTGGTCCCTAAGAGACCCCATGATGCAAATGTATGCATGCAAAAGTTAATACTCTATGGAGATATATGTCCACAAAGAAAAAAGAAATCAGGAGAAACTGAAAATCCACCGGAGTAATACACTCACTTGGGAGATAGAGACTCTGGGGGGAGTAAGGGTAAGAATGCATGAGCAGGTCACGACTTGAAACTTACTGGGAGACACGAAGGGATTCCATGGAAATAAATCAATGGAAAGACTCGAGCTGACGCAAAGATGCATGTATTGGGGAGTATGCCAATACAGCAAAACTATCCACAACGGATACTTCGGATGAAAATCCGGACTCATGTGGGGATGTCCATAAAGGACTCAGTTGAGGAAACAACAAATGAGGTATTACCGGTTACTGGGTAATAAGCTCAAAGGGACATGTGATTAAAACACCGGTATAATGGTGAGAGAACAACACGTTCGGGGAGAAAGAATATCTAAGACTGGTATACGGGTGAGAGATATCAATCATCCAAAACATCTGAGGAAGACCTAAAAGGTATATTTCAACTCAGGAAAGTCTGACTCCACAAGGGACAAAAGTTATAATAGGGAGCAGAAGGAAGGAACACCAGGGATACCAGTTATTGGGCATATAATAGGTGATCAACCAGGCGTGAATTGGGGAATATTTCCAAGACACTCATCATCCAAAAGGAGGGCTGAAAAAGCAAACTCAATTACATGATGGACATTCGATTCCATAAGGAAATATGAATCTTAATCAATTGGGGACGAAAAAGACTTCTACTGAAGAGCGCATGAGATTTATTATCTATTACCGTCAGAACGTAGATAACATACTCGCATGGAAGATTATCCATAATCGGTTACTGGGTTAATAAAGGATAAATCGAATGAAAAGAAAGGACATCAGGATACTGGTTACTGGGTATAAAATGATGACCAATCAAGGGGAGAAACAATCATTACCACACAAGGGTAGATGAAAGATGACTCGCTAGGGATGAGTTGCTTGATCAAAGCAATTGTCCAAGAGATATATCACCGGTTACTGGGAGATATACTCAAAACTGAAGGAATATCAATACCGAATATTGGATAAAGATAACCAACAAAGAAGGGATTACATCTACCGGTTACTGAATAGAAAACCAAAGAAGAGAGCAACTGTCATCGGTTAGGATGATCAAAATTAGGGATTAACTCTGCAAGGGGAACAAAATAGGGTTTACAATTATCGGTTACTAGGTAGAAAACCACAGAAAAATAGGACTTACGACTACCAGTTACTGGGTAGAAAGCCAGAACATCCGCTAGGGAGAGAATGAACAATTATTGTTTACTGAGCAATTGGTCACCTGAACCACAGGGAACTGCAGGGGGAATAACAAGAAAGGAGTCAGTCTAGGAACAAACTAGAGAGACGCAATGAAACAAGACTCAACCCAATGAGGATATAACTCAGGGGAGTAATTCCATCCCAATATATATTTTGGGAGGAAACTGAAATAATAATCATCCACGAGGACATAACTCAGTGGGGAATATGGAAGAAAAGATAAACACTTTCTGCCTCTGGGGCTGACTCTACATGGAGAGATCAGACACAAACATCTTCTTGGGGAAGAACATTTCACCAACTAGCAGGAGATAACAAACAATGATATATGGCAAAGAATGCAACATGAATATCTGAATGCTATAATCATTCATGTATATGCATGGTTTGTGTATGACAAATGCTGACAAACAAACATATCTAACACAAACAGGTCCAAGAATCAATGGACAGACATCCAGTACAACATCTCACAAGAGAAGGCCATGCCCACAGGAGAAAATCCAATCTTTTGGGGGGCAAAAAATACCAGGAAACACCAATCACTGCTGAAGATCAAGCAGAGTCGCTGTAGAGGACAAATACCACTGCTAGGGGAACGAGCAGGATTGCCATGGATCAGCCAAATGGCGCAACTACCACATGTTGGGGATCATCCGACAGTTCACAGAGACGTGGATAAGATCGGTCACAGAAGAACTCTATAGGGGATCTTATCAGGGTAAGATATGAAATTCTGTGGGGAACAACCACCAAATAGAGACACATCAATCAAACATTCACTTCTAACCATTGAAGGAATATCTCTGCTACGGAGAAAGAACCAAAACCATTCCGCCAGGGAGGGAAACAAAATATCTTCCTCGAAGTTCTAACCCTAAACTAGGATCAGGTAAAGCCTTAGGTGGGGGAAAGCTACAGAGCCATCGCGAGGGATCTTAACACGGATAAGATCCATCGTAGAAGAAAACTCTACTTGGGAACTTATCGGGACAAGATATGAAACTCTGTAGGGAACAACCACCAAACAGGAGTTTTAATAATCAACACATTTCCTCATATCTGCTGGAGAAACATCTCTATCGAGGAGAAGGAGACAACTGCTCCGCTGGGGGAAGGAAATAAACATCTTCAACACCAGCTCTGCTAGGAGGAAAATTATCCAAGAAGGAAGAATCAAATATATCATGCTCTGATCAGGCAACTCCACTAGGTAAAGATTGCTGGCGATCAACCTGGGGATAACCTATAGGCGATCATGCTGGAGAGGACCTGCTAGCGAACCAACTGGGGGAAGTCTAACGTGAGCAACCCTACTGAGGATGAGAGGTAAGCAAACTTGCTGGGAGAAAAATTGTATGCGAATCCTCTGGGGATAAGCTACAAACCAACTTGCTAAAAATTTCCACTCTTGTTGGGAATTCCTGTTCATTCTGCGGGAGATTTCATTCACAATGAGGGAAAACCAACTTCCTCGAAAATATAGCATATCAAATTTTTATCAATCTATACGGGATTTTAGATCATTCCACGCAAGGGATGTCAACCGTATATTTGATAAAACACAAATGCTAGACTCAGACTCACCGGGGAGTTGAGGATGTTAGAAGACCAGGACCAAAACTCCAGACTCTCTGGGGAATTTGGTGGCGTATCACATTTCTCTGTGCTCACTGAGGAGACAAACCTGAAAGATGATGAAGAGGATACAAATATACTAGGAATATGACCAAATGTCTTACCCTTTTGGAGATCGTACTATCCTTGGGAGAGCACTGAAGACATTCCATTTATCCTTTCAGTCAATGTGAATGTTCACTTTGTTTAAAGACAGTTTATAAAAACTTTATTTGTTTAAAACAATGATATTTATCAATTAAAACATGCAAACATTTGTTAAGCAGAAACAAATATGAGTGCAAAGAATTGGATAGAGGCTCAAATTTATTTGATGGGATGGTAGTCTGTAAATGGCAAGACTCCATGGATCTTTACAAATTTGAAATTGGTGATATATATTGGAAAAAGGGCTACATTGAACATAATAACCATTTCTCCACCAACTCTAAATCCAATGTATTTGAAGCTTCAGTTGACGATGACTGAGCGAGAATCTTTGACAGATGACGGTTGTATGACAAAGTCTTGTCATGATGCAGTTACTTGCCAAATCCCTAATTTTTGCCTAGATTGCCCCAGGATGAGGTACTCAATCTAGCGGGATATATATATTCCTTTTTTTTCATGTCTCTAACTTTTGCCTGGACCGCCCTTTCGGGTTTTCAATCCACCGAGACACTCATTTTTGCCTAAACCGCCCTTTCGGGTTTTCAACTTAGTGAGCTATTCTGTTTTTATTTTAGGCAAAGTATTTCTTGACTGCATCTGAATTCCCATGACGAGTGAAATCCTCCCCATCCATAGTTGTAAGTATCAAAGCACCGCCTGAAAAGGCTCTCTTAACAACATACAAAGCTTCATAGTTTGGAGTCCACTTGCCCCTGGAATCGGGAGCGATAGACAAAACTTTCTTGAGCACAAGGTCACCTTCTCGGAACACACGAGGCTTGACCTTCTTATCAAAGGCTTTCTTCATCCTTTGCTAATATAACTTACCATGGCACATGGCAGTCAATCTCTTCTCTTCAATCAAATTCAGTTGGTCATAACGACTGATGCGGTGTTTCGCAAGTATACGAACGCGTCAGAGTAATATAAAAGATTATCGAATCCACAGAGACCAAGTGTCAATCTATCGTTATCTATTGTTATGGTGTTTATCAAAGGCAATCAAAATAGGTGTTTTTAGAATGTGCAATGAAAAAGTAAAGTGTTGAAATAAATTTAATTAATAAAGACAGGGTCGAATGTAATTCATGTAATCAATTAATAATCCAAGTACTTACTAGTAGAGCTACTTATGGGCAGTGTTTCCTACTTTGAAAAGAACTAATTTAACAGGAACTGTCGCTTTCGCGTATTCAGAACCGAGTTGTACTCCCTAATCAAACCCTCTTATTGTCACTTATAAAAAGGCGCGCATTGCATTAGAGTAGTAAACCTATTTTTAAGAAATATAGTATCTTGACTAAGTTGAAAAGTATTATAACCTGGATTTCTTAACCAAAAGAGGTTCTCACGAACCAGACTCTAAACTTATAAACGCGTCCGAAAATAGTTTTAAAATCTCTTTTCTTCTTAATGTTAAAATCTCCTAATGAACTAAACAAAGCGCTTTCGCTGTTTTTGAAATAGTTAAAAACAATTAAGTTTAAAAAGACGTTGGACGGCTTTCGATCTTACCCAACGGAATTGATGTGCGGGAAAACTTAATTTGAAAGTTAAAATAGCCCTTAAGTGCTTCTACGAACAATTGTACGGATTATCGGTTCAATTACGATCCTTACATTCTAACCTTATAAATTTAGCTAGACATGGTGAAATAAAAGTGCATTAAAATAAATAAAAGTAGTGCGAGTGCGAGGAAATAAATAATTTAAAGCGGGTGCGAGGAAATAAATAAAGTAAAGCGAGTGTGAGGAAATAAATAAAGTAAAGCGAGTGCGAGGAAATAAATAAAGTAAAGCGAGTGCGAGTAAATAAATAAGGTAAAGCGAGTGCGGGAAAATAAATAAAAGTAAATACAAGTAATAAAAACCTGATCCAATCGGAGGGTTGAATAAATTGCAAAGCGGAAATGAAAATGGCGGCAGGATTAACTTCCTTCCAAAGTGCTCCAAACTCGATTACAGACTCTATCACAGACTCGATTACACAATTATGGTAACACTCCAATGCGAAGTGATTACCACTTTATAATACTGAATATATGCCTAAGTGAAACAAAGTTGCTCTGAGTTTGCCTCTGCTCTAGGTTTGGATGATTGTAAAAGTGATTCGAGTTTCTATTTATAAGCAAGTAAAAAGATGGAAATGACAAGGATGCCCTTCAACTTGAAAATGGGAGGGAAAAACTTTCCTCTTGTGGCGCCCGCCACAAGCACAAAATGAGGTGCCTTAGTGGAAGTAGTGGGGTACGTGGAGGTTGAGGGAAGTTGAGCTTGGACACGTCATGGCAGGGTCTATGGCGCCAGCCATGGGGTAGGCAACAAGTACAAAATGCTGAATTTTAGGGTTTTTGGCTCTTTTTCGCTCCTTTTCTCGATCGGGGCTCCGATTAAAGTAAAAACCTGAAAACAAAGGAAAACATAGCAATAACACAACAAAATAAAAATAAAACAACTAGAATGCATGTGAAATCGGAGTCGAAAATACGGTAAATTTCAGTGTTATCAAACTCTCCCACATTTAAACCTTTGCTTGTCCTCAAGCAAAACATTAAAAAGCTCATAAAAGAAAAACTGGTGCAAACGAGCGCTTCAGGTAAAAATTCTAAGTTCAAGTCGGGATGCAGTGATAGGTACTAACTGAGTGAACTAAGGGTATCATGATGACACTAATCCGCAAATACGGACATAAACTTCATTCCTATATTAACCAACCCATATTATCCCACAATACCTAGGCCTGCCTCTTCATCTCTTTTTGTGTCCTTTTCATTCAGGCGCAATCACATTAAGCCCGTTATCCGTACATGCTTCGTAGTAGAGTGGCCTGTTAGTGATTATGATCTGAGCATGGGGTTTCTGGCACATAAATATGTGTAAATCCTTTTATTGGACCCAACTGTAGTTGTGGGGGATCGGATCGTAATCCGCCCTACCGAGTTCAGTGCCAGATACCTCTGAACCAACTAACAGTGGGTAAGTTTTTCTTTTTCTTTTTCTTCTTATTTTTGTAGAAATTTTTTACAATTCTTTGGTTTAAATTACTTTGTGAGGGTCACCTATACCGGAGTTGCCTTTTTGCTTCCTTTTATTTTATTTTTTTTCTGGATCATTCATTTATTTGCATCGGACCCCTACGTAGAGGATGCGTAGGCCGGAGCTGACTGCTGAGATAAACTACTGAAGACTTATACGGAAATGATGATTAAGGCCATGGTATATGGGGTTTCGGGAATGATTCTTATATTTACGAAGCTTATGGTGCTAAAATAGATACTGATGTTTCGCAAAGTTCTCCCAAGTCGCCGCATCCTTACTCAAAACATGTCTTTAAAACCTAAAAACTTTCGGAACAACACTATTTTATTTTTCAAAAAAAAATTCGGTGGGGCTAAAGGTATGGGGAGGTAGGATTGTACTAAAGATCTATTATATTTGGTGACTCGTCAAACTCATGCATTATACTAAAAAGCAAAATAAACAACTAAAAGGAAATAACAATAAATAAACTATCTAAAAACAGCAAAGGAAAAGTGATAAAGGAAAAACGAGAAAAGCAATAAAGAAAAGACGATAGAGTCTCCTCCCACACTTAAATCGAACATTGTCCCCAATGTTTCGAAATAAGATAAGGGAAGAGTTACCTGACAACCTATTACTGACCACTAGTGCCCTTGCCATCTTGAGGTGGTCGACGGGATCGGGTACGACGACGATCTCTCTGATCCATCCTCGCCTGCAGGGCATCCTGAGCGGTCCTCACCTCTCGAAGGTTACCTATAATGGAACCTTGAGTGGCTTCAATGAGTGCCATGTGTCTCTGGTGGTAGTGTTGCTGACGGGCTAGTGTATCTGTGATCGTTTGCAGAGATTGTAGAACAGTGTCATAGGACCTGTCTGTCCTCCGCTGCGACTCTTGCATGAAGCTCATGTTATTCTCCAGCTGTTGTTGGATGGTAGAGAGTAGGTCGTCACGCCTTTGCTCTCTAGCCATGTGGTCACGCCACATCTCCTCTATAATATAGAAGCCAAGAGTGGTACTTTGTCGGGAGGATTTCCCGATTTTACAACCGTTCAATAATTTTTCTTTGTCTATCCCCCGGTTTCCCTCCTCGAAGAATGAATCCGTTAAACTCCATTTGAAAGTTCTTGAAAAGTGATGAAGAAGATGAAGTGGTTTGTGAAAAGTTTGGATTTTTACGAAATCCGACGGATGAAAATGAAAATGGAATTCGGAAAGATGATTTGTACGGTGTGGTGGTTAGAAAAGTATGAGCTTTTTGTGGGTTCAAGGATGTTTTTCCAAGGTGAAAAATTAGGTTTGGAAGGTTGTAAGTTGCAAAAACGGTGAAGAAAGGGGTTCTGCCCCGACCTTATACAGACGTTGTGGCGGGCACCACAGGGTCTATGGCAGGCGCCACAAGGCCAAATCTGGTTGGGCCGGATTTTGGTCCTTTGGCTTGGGCTTCTCTTGTCTTTTGGCTTTGAGGGGTCCAGATAGCATTTGTCTTGTGATTTTCCTAGTATCTTTGACTTGCATAATTTTATAAAGGTAAAAACAAAAATAAAAATGAAACTGAAACAAAAATTAAATATTAGATTAATAAATAAAAAATAACTGAAAAAATAAAATGCAAATAAAACAAACATAAGACATATATAGATAAAAACAGAAATACCGATGTATAGATGTAGTTTATATAATATTCGAAATGCGATAATATAAGATGAGTTATATAAATACAAGAAATATAAAAAAGAGATAAAATAAGATGAAATGGTGAGATCATATAGTGGGGATGTCATCTTCCTGAGAGGATCCACGGAGCATGCCAACCTTCTGCTTGAGCTCTGCGATCTACTGATATAGACAGTCGGCTTCAGTAGCATGGGTGAGATCAGACACTCCCATCTGTAAAGTGAGGTCAGCCACCTCCTGTCTAAGCGTTGCGATCTCTCTACGACACTCAGCAATCTGAGTGCGGATGTCGCGTGTCTGCAATGAAAGATTATTAGAGAAAACAGTGATTATGGGAGATGGTGGTGTAGGCGTGTATTCAACAATGGGTGGTGATCTTGGTCCCTCAATGGTCTCTCTCTGGCCCTCCAGAGCATAACTCCAATTCGCTGGATCATGCACACTGGTCATCATAGGATCTGGCAATGTGAAATAATGGATAGCCTCGATGTCGACTAGCAATCGGAACTGACATGGGTGGAAAGAGGCTCTCCTCATCAATCCTCTGGTCAAACAGAAGTCGATGTCCATGGTAGTGTACCCACAGTAGGTCCGAAGATGTAACCGCTTGCGAGACAGACCTAAAGCGACAGCAATCTGCGTGATGATTCCGCCAACATGGATGACTCCTTCGGTAGATCTGGAGATACCGTTGAGACTGTATAATAAAAAGTTCCCACATGCTACTGGGCGAGACTGGGATGCACAAAATAATAGGAAGATCTCCTCTTCACTCAGTAGTGTCTCTGCATCCGGTCTTCCTAGGAAGGAATGTGCTAATATCATCTGAAAGTATCTGAAGGCGGGGTTATGTATGACATGAGACAGCTGCATAGATGGATCCTGGCTTCCGCCACCTGATATATCACTCCAAAACTTCTCAACCTCCTTACCTAGGAAATATCCCATAGGTGTCTCCGGGATAACATCAGGAGTGGTATGGAAACCCAATAAGTCGCCGAACTCTTTCTGGCTGAAGGAGTACTCAACTCCGAAAAGCCTGAAAGCAGCATACCCATCTGGTCCAGAGTATGGGTCATAGTCGAATGAACTCAGGAACTCGAAAGTCAGGTTTCTGTAGGTGTTACTCAAGTCATCAGCAAACTCATCCCAGTGAAGCTGGTGGCTAAGGAATCGGAGACTCGGCTCGATACCCAGTGCCTCCATACAGTGCTGATCAGGATAACGTATGGGTGCCATAGGGCGCTGATACAAAACGATGTAGCGCTCCATCTGAGCATTATCTCTATAGGCCACGTGCATGTCATCAAAATCCTGCATCCTGTAAAAGTTAAGAAAGTGATCCTGAAAATACAAACCATTCAAATCTTAGTCTCAATGCAAAATATGATAAAATAAAATAAAAATAAAATTAAATAAATGCGAAAAAGTAAAATGAAAGAAAAACCATGGGTTGCCTCCCACGCAGCGCTTGTTTAACTTCATTAGCTTGACGATTAGAATTTATACACCTGTAGTATTAGGAATTGGTGGATCAATCAGGGTGTGGCTTGAGTAGTATGCCGGAATGTCTTCTCCTTCGTAGAGCTTCAGTCTTTGTCCATTTACAATGAATGGACTACAGGTATTGTTCTTGATTTCTACGGCTCCGGATCTCAGAATCTTGGATACTTCGAAAGGACCGGTCCATCTTGAACGTAGCTTTCCAGGGAAGAGTCGTAACCTAGAGTTGAAAAGAAGAACAGGATCGCCTATATTGAAATTTTTCTTTATTATTCTTTTGTCGTGATAGGCTTTTGTCCTCTCTTTATATTTTTTGCATTCTCGTAGGCCGATTGCCTAAGTTCTTCTAATTTATAAATGTCTAGGGTACGCTTTTCTCCAGCGGCTAGGTAGTCTAAATTCAAAGTTTTAATGGCCCAATAGGCCTTATGCTCTAATTCGAACGGTAAGTGACAGGATTTTCCATAAACTAGTTGATAAGGAGTAGTTCCTATAGGGGTTTTGAAAGCGGTTCTATAGGCCCATAATGCTTCTTGAAGCTTCTGAGACCAGTCTCTCCTAGAAATAGAAACGGTTTTCTCTAGGATTTGTTTTATCTCCCTATTAGATACTTCTACTTGGCCACTAGTTTGTGGGTGGTATGGTGTTTCTACTCTATGCCTAACTCCATATTTTCTTAAAAGTTTGTCAAATATTCTTGATATAAAGTATGATCCTCCATCGCTTATGACTAAACGTGGTGTTCCAAATCTAGGGAATATATAGTTTTTAAATAGTTTGATTACTACCCTAGTGTCGTTTGTGGGTGCAGTTATAGCTTCAATCCACTTAGACACATAGTCTACAGCTACTAAGATATACTTGTTTCCTAAGGATGGTGGGAAAGGTCCCATGTATCGCATTACGCGAAAAACCGGCGGGAAAACGAAACAACAGAGCCGCCACCATGCGTTATTTATCCCAAAAGAGGGAAAGGAAACGCTCGAAGTAAACCTGGAAAAGACATGGTCTCACGACCAGAGAAAGATGGGATCGGGAGTCGGTTATACGAAGGGAAGGTATTAGCACCCCTACGCATCCGTCGTACTCGATGGGATCCACGCAGAAAAGGAAGGATAAAGGTTGCTAAAAACTGCTCAAATAAACATCAAACACTGGCTGAAAGAGACACAGGAAACAAAACAGAAGAAACTAACTCGGCAGGATATCGCATCGTGGGCCTACGTAGTCTATCAAGCATAGACATCAGAGTCGACGTAGTTCGGACAGGGGGAAAACGTGCTCGCTAGGATATCGCATCCTATGCATATGTATCTTCTCGGACTAAAGAAGAATAAGAGCACTCATAGCTCGGCTAACATACGCCAAACAAAACAACACAGGAAATCGACTGCCAATCGCTGGACTTACGTCAAACTCCACACAAAACAGGCAAACCTGGAAACCGAATGCCAATCGCTGGACTTACATCAGACTCCGAACCAAAACACACACACACTGGAAACCAAATGCCAATCGCTGGACTTACATTGGACTCCAAGCACACAACAAGAGGATACGAAATGTCAATCGCTGGTCTTACATCCATCTCCTAACACACACAAGAGACAAAAGCAAAAAGGGCGCCCGGAGAGATCAACTCATCTCTTGCCTACGTACCTCATCTGGTATAAGGATCAGGGCGACGTAGTTCCCCTACGCAGGGACAAAGGACTAGCCTAACCAGATACAAAGGGAGACACAACTAGGGAGACTACGACTCGAGCTTAGATGTTATCATGCAAATCATCCCTAAGTTAAGGTTGCTATCTAACTTGCACAGGGAGCAAGCTATCCTAAACAGCACAGGCAAAGCAAACAATCACAAATAGCACACACTATATACAAACAAAGTGGGCTCACACAAGGGTTAGGCTGTGAAACACAAGCCAACTGTAATCGGGTGATGTTAGCTCTTAACCCTAACATTGAGAGTTAGGGTGAAGCAGATGAAATGGGAAGTGAGGGGTGTGCCTCACAGCTCTTATCCCTGGCCTGGGAGAGCTTTAAACAGATGGAAGTGTGGGTTCAGAAAGTGGGAACCCTTCTACACTTATGACTGACTCAACATGGATCTTGGGTTAATATCCACAATGCATCAACAACAGTTGTGTGAGCAAAGGGATGACTCAACTGAATAGCAGGAGATGGATTGCACGTCTCTTTTATCTGCCAATTGCCTCATCAAAGGTCTTTTCCTGCTTGGGGACAAAGATAAACAAACACAAGCATTGCCTCTTAAGGAGGACTTCAGACAGGTGCCTGACCAAATAACAGGCCAGGTCTTCCAGACTACATGGAGTTAGAGACATTATACCTCAATGCTCAAGCTATCAAGCAAAGCAAAAGCAAGTTCACAATGAATTATAGCAACTAAAGTACCTGAAAACAATCCAACATAATCAGTACATAACTCAAACAAAAGTCAAACAAACAATTACAAGTCAACAGACAACTGTACATAAACAAACAAACAAGCATCAATGCACAAAGGTGCAAGCCACAAGGCCTAGGCTTAAGTCTCAAAGCCTACAAAATAAACTCAAGATTAGTCATCAACAAGCAATGGATCAACTCCAAATGAGTGAACCTCATCAAGCATGGAAATTGTGCTTTTTAACCTGAAACAAAGCTCAAATGTGAGAGGCTAACCACTAGGACAAGGCCTAGGGTCAAAGATGGAGCAATAAACCAAAACAGAACATGAAAATTGGCATGAATCAAGCTTAATCAAATAAGAACAATGTCCAAGTGGTCTCATGTCAATATCATCAACCAATTTCATTTCATAAAGCATTTAGTGCAAGGCATGCAAATTCAAAGCTCATAGAGGCAAACAGAATGATCCAATCCACATCAACTCAAAAACAATTCAATAAATCCCAAGAAAAATCATGGCTAAACAGAATTCATCACATGGTCATCATACCAAAAATCAAGTCATTTGGATAAGTGGAAGCATGTCAAATAAATTCCCTAAGTCAAGGCAAGGCAAAACAAGCTCAATGAGGGCACAAAACCATACATCAACTTCAAGCAAGCATAAAACAGAATTCAAACATGATATGGACATCAAACTAAATCCAAGACAAACTTCAAAGTGTCTATAACACATGTGCAAAATTTCAAGTCCATCCAATAAACATCAAGTATTTCACAAATCTTTTAAGATCATGACTCTCAAAAAGTCCACAAATGGTCAAACAGAAAAGAAATTCTCAAACAAATTGGAAAAGCACTCAAAACTTCTACAAAAATTCACACTCAAACGTAACATCCATAAGTATCATCAGCAAATTGGACAAGAAATGGTGTGACACACATTGTCACACCTCCAATGATCAGCTCATATCTCAACAACCAAGCATGCTAAAAATACAAACTCAAAGCCAAAAGATCAATCAAAGTGTCTAGATTAAGCATGTAAATTTTCAGCAGCATTGGATTAAGCATCATTATTTCACAATGAAAATGGCAAGCAAGGTGCAACAAAACACATGTATGAACATTCCCTAGCCAAAATAAAAATCCAGGCATGCACAATTTTTGTAAAAATCATCAAAAAATAGTAGAGATCATGAGGAACATAGTGCAAAAAATCCCAGCTCAATTGGACAATCCATCAAGGAGTTATGAATTTTTCAAATGGATGAAAAAAATAAAAATCACATGGAAAACATACATGAATATGGAAGCATATAATGAAAAAATTGCCAAAGGCCAATTTGAAGATGCATCAGCCAAGTATCGAACTGGCTAGCATTTTGAATGGAAGTGCGCTTTGTATGAAACATTGTGTTTCATTAAAGCTGGCGTGGCAATTGGAAGCAAGCGTAACCAATCATACTGCCAGGCAATAACCACGTGGACCAGTACATGTCCACTAACATGAAAACCACATGCAATACCCGCGCTCAAGATCAAATCACATTCTGGAAAAAAAAGGCTAGGGTTCTTCATCAGCTTCATACGTTCTTCATCATCAAGAACACTTTGTCACGGAAATCAACAAACAGCATACCATTGTGTTCATCTTCTAATGCACATTACTAATCTAACATTAATTAAGCCTAATTCTCACTATCAAGCACGGATCGAGCAGAATAAGATTCACACAACAAACTTTAAATCACAATAACTTCCTTGTTTCTTGATGAAAATCGATGCTACAAAGCTCAGACTACTCTACATTCAAAGATCTATCAAAAGTATATCCTAATTTCATGAATTGCAAGATTTGAAATCTGACCTCTATGAAGATGCAGAGCTGGATTTGTGCAATTCAGGCTTTGTAATGTTGAAACAGATGATCTACAACTCTTAAATGGATGAATGTATGAAGATCCAATGCTCAGTCTTGCTTGATCTTGCTCAAATCAACAGCTGCCATGGATGATGCTAGCTTCAACAGTTCTTGATTCAGCTTCGAAATGATGATTCCTTGCTTGCAGAAGATCCAATAGCACTTGTGGATGATGAATCAATGAAGAAAATAGCAAAGGATTTGAAGAATTTTGCAGAAAAAGTTGAGAGAAAAAGTTTGTGAACTTTTGCAATTTGATCTAGATCTGAACCAAATGATGTGTTAATCACAAATTCTGTTTTGATTATCCTTATATATGATGCACTAATGAAGTTCTTAATCTTAATTAGCCAAATGCAATGGTAATTAGTGAAATGCAAGTGTAAGAGCAAATTAGCCAAATCACCTCATGTGCATGGAAATGATGCTACAGTGCACGAATTCATGTGTTAATTCACCTTGAAATATCATTTTTAGCCAAATGCACATGATGGAATGTATGGAAAATGCTTAATTTTCAAATGAGATTTTTCCCTCCATATTTCAAATTCAATTCAAATGAAAAATCCAATATTTTTGTGATGAGAATTGATGAAATGTGGTGCATAATTTGGATAGCTCATGTTAAAACAAGAATGTTCCAAAAAGAACCATCTCATTTGGCCTTGTGGTGTGAAAGTTATCCCCCTTTGAACTTCAAATTTTCTTGACAATGATTGATCCATAACTTGCCAACCATACATGAGAAAATCATGTTCTTGGACTTTTTGGAAAGGTGAGAGCAAGATCTTCAACTTTCATGTTGGAGAAAATTTCATTTGAAGCTTTCTTGGACATGTAAATTTGAGGAGAAGACCTTCCCATTTTTGGCAATTTGAAATTAAAGGTCACTTACTATTTTTGGAAAGTTTTCATCTGACCTCAAATTCTTCATTGTTGATCTTTGAAATGTCAAATGAGACTTGTATGTACATGAATGAGGCCTCTCTAACCATCTCCCACCTTCAGATCCACAATTGAATTGACTGTTGACTTTGGTTGACTTTCTAGGGTTTCAGATGAATTGTGCAATGACTGATGACTTCTGAGCATCCAATCTTTGGCCAAATCACTTCAAAATGATCCCTAGGTCATATGAACTTAATGAACCAATCATAGGGCTTTGCTTCAATAAGAATTGCACTTGCTTGCTTGCACAACTGGATCTCCTGACCAGTCTTGACTGATGAACTGATGACTTGGGCAATGGACAATGCAATGCTATGCAGTGGACAATGCTAATGTTAATGACCTAAAATTAAAATGATGTACAAAATGGGAGGTGCAAATTTGAGGTGCTACACCATGAAATCTATACCCTATACGTCAAAGAGTTCTACTTCCTGAATGTTTCTTAGAGGCATTTCATCACGCCTTGAAATGTTTCCAGTGCGTTGGCATCTATCACATTTGACAATGTAAGCATAGACATCACGCCACATGGTAGGCCAGAATAGGCCAGCTTGAAGAATCTTGGCGTATGTCTTAGATGTGCTCGCATGTCTACCATAAGGTGAAGAATGACAATGCTCGATAATATTATTTACCTCTTCTTCTGGAACGCAACGGCGAAAAATGCCATCTTTACCCCTTTTGAAAAGGAGTGGTTCGTCCCAATAGAAGTTTCTCACATTGTGGAAGAATTTCTTCTTGCGGTGGTAGTCAAGATCAGGGGGTATTATATCAGCAACTAGGTAATTAACGAAGTCTGCATACCAGGGTATGTTACTTATTGCTAAGGAATTTTGAGGGTGCTCATAAGGATCTAGGTTATTATATTCAATGGTTTCTACTCTAGCGATCAGTCTATCATAGGCAAAATCATCATTTATGGGTACTAGTTCTGGTTTTAAATGTTCTAACCTAGAAAGGTGATCGGCTACTACATTTTCAGTGCCTTTTTTGTCTCTTATGTCTAAATCAAACTCTTGTAGTAATAGAATCCATCGGAGTAACCTGGGCTTGGCATCTTTTTTACTTAATAGGTAACGAATGGCAGCATGATCGGTGTAAACTATAATTTTTGCTTCTACTAGATAAGATCTAAATTTGTCTATAGCGAAAACTACAACGAGTAATTCTTTTTCAGTTGTTGCGTAGTTAAGTTGGGCAACATCTAGGGTTCTACTGGCATAATAAATGGCATGTAATTTTTTATCTTTCCTTTGTCCTAGAACGGCTCCAACTGCATAATCACTAGCATCGCACATTATCTCAAAAGGTTCTGACCAATCAGGTGGTTTCTTAATGGGTGCAGATACTAATGCTTTCTTTAAAAGATTAAATGCGTCATTACATTTTTCATCGAAAATGAATTCAGCATCTTTCATTAAAAGTCCAGTTAAAGGTTTGGTTATTTTTTAGAAGTCTTTAATGAAACGCCGGTAGAATCCAGCGTGTCCAAGAAAGATTCGGACTTCTCTGATGGTTTTTGCTGGTTTTAGGTTTTCTATAACTTCTATTTTGGCTTTATCTACCTCTATACCTTTTTCGGAAACTATATGTCCCAAAACTACTCCTTCGGTTACCATGAAATGACATTTTTCCCAGTTTAGCACGAGGTTCACCTCCACGCATCTCTCCAGGATTTTCTCAAGGTTAGCAAGACAAATGTGGAAATCAAATCCGCAAACCGAGAAATCATCCATAAACACTTCCATGATACCATCTAGGTAATCTGCGCAGATGGACATCATGCAGCGTTGGAAAGTAGCTGGGGCATTACAGAGGCCGAACGACATTCGTTTGTAGGCAAAAGTTCCATAAGAGCATGTAAAGGTAGTTTTTTCTTGATCTTCGGGGTGGATAGGTATTTGGAAGAATCCAGAGTATCCATCTAGATAACAGAAGTAAGAGTGTCTGGCTAGACGCTCCAACATCTGATCTATAAATGGTAAAGGGAAATGATCCTTCCTAGTTGCTTTATTTAATTTTCTATAATCTATACACTTCCGCCATCCTCCTTCTAAACGTTTTGCTACATGTTCGCCTTTATCGTTTTGCATGACTGTGATGCCTCCCTTTTTAGGTACTACATGCACAGGGCTCACCCACTTACTATCCGAGATCTGATAGATTATACCTGTCTCAAGTAACTTAAGAACTTCCTTTTTAACAACATCACTCATTATAGGGTTTATTCTTCTCTAATGTTCCCTAGAGGGTTTTGAATCTTCTTCTAGTGAAATCCGATGCATGAATACAGATAGACTTATACCTTTTAGGTCAGAGATATTATATCCTAAGGCTGAGGGATATCTTCGTAAAACATCTAAAAGTTGGTTCTTTTCCTCTTGGCTCAAGGTAGCACTGACTATAACTGGACGGTTCATCTCTTCATCGAGGAACTCATATCTCAGGTTCTTAGGCAGTTCCTTAAGTTCTAAGGTTGCTTTCTTAGGGCATGGCATAGGATCTGGAGTAAGGGATAAACATTCGTAAAGGTTATCATCAATGTAGGGTTTCTTAAAGTTATCATCTTCCCTTATGAGAGTTGATGGTAACTTAATTGTTTTTATAATTTCTTTTTGTTCTAATTCTCTAACACATTCATCAATGATATCTAAGGCATAACACGAATCTCCCATCACAGGTACCATAAGAAATTTCGAAAGTATAAATTCTATTTTCTCGTCACCTACCTCAAATGTCAACTTTCCTTTCTTGACATCTATTATGGCTCCTGCAGTCGATAAGAATGGTCTACCTAGAAAGATTGGTATATCATTGTCTTCTTTGATGTCCATGACAATAAAATCAGTAGGGATAAATAACTGACCTATCCTAACAGGAACATCTTCTAAAATGCCTATCGGATATTTAACAGATCTATCGGCTAACTGAAGTGACATCTTAGTGGGCTGTAATTCTCCTAAGTTTAACCTCTCACAAACTGCTAAAGGCATTAGGATCACACTAGCTCCTAAGTCTAGAAAAGCTTTTTCGATGGCATGATTACCCAAAAGGCAAGGAATGGAGAAATTCGCAGGATCTTTATCTTTCTTTGCTAACTTGTCCTCGGAAATAGCATTACATTCCAAAGGCTTCGGATCGTCAAGTCTACGTTTGTTGGTAAGGATGTCTTTGAGAAACTTTGCATAAGAAAGTATTTGGGTGATGGCTTCTGTGAAAGAGATTTCTACATGAAGTTTTTCTATAACTTTAATAAATTTTTTATACTGTTTATTGATCTGGGTTTGTTTGAGTCTTTGAGGATATGGTATAGGTGGTTTATATGGCGGGGGTGGTACAAAAGTTTTATCTTTAGGTTCTTCTCCTTTTTCTCGACCTTCCTGGTTTTCAGATTCCTCTGGTTCCTTTACTTCGTCTGTGGGTTTGGTACATTCCTTAGAAGTTTCGGGTTCACTCAATCTAGGGTTTGGTGGCTCATAATAAGCGTTCCCACTTCGTAGGGTAATGGCATTGGCTTGTCCTCTCGGATTTTGTTAAGGTTGTCCAGGGAATTTTCCTCCAGGTGTAGTCTGAGGGGCTCGGTTTAAAGCTACCTGAGAGATCTGGGTTTCAAGCATCTTGGTATGAGTAACTATTTGGTCAACCTTGGTTCCTAACTGAGTAATCAATTCGTTAACATGAAAGTTTTGGTTCATGAACTCCTTGTTTTGTTGGGTTTGAGCGGTGATAAAATTTTCCATAGTTTTCTCAAGGCTCGGTTTTGGTGGTACAGGTTGCATAGGTTGATTTGATCTAGGGGCTTGATAACTAGGTCTCGGAGGTGCATTATTTTGGATTGGGTTATTGTTTTTATAGGAGAAGTTCGGATGATTCCTCCATCCAGGGTTATAGGTATTCGAGTATGGTGCATTATCTCGGAGGTGCATTATCTTAGATCAGTTGTCGTTCAGTGGCTTGGAGAGAGTTCCTTCTTCTCAAGAGATTGCTGATCTGTTGCACATGGATGTATCTGATATTGGTGCTCATCTGATATTGGTGCCCATCTGATTTCCTCATCGCTCAAGCTACTTTGTTTGGGAAGGCCATGAGTGAGGACGCCTTTGAAGCCATATTTGTACTTCTCATCTATGGGCTAGTGTTATTCCCCAACATCAACAATTTTGTGGATGTGAACGCCATTAGGATTTTCTCTACTCTTAATCCCGTTCCGACTCTATTGGGTGACACTTATTTCTCTTTGCATATGAGGAATGCAAAGGGGGGTGGCACCATTGTGTGTTGTTTGCCTCTGTTGTACAAGTGGTTTATTTCGCACATGCCACAGACGCTCGCCTTCAAGGAGAACAAAGGATGTCTACGGTGGTCCACGAGACTTATGTCTCTCACTAATGATGATATCTTTTGGTACAACCGCGTGTATGATGGTGTGAAGATTATTGACTCTTGTGGTGAATTCTCCAATGTGCCTCTTCTTGGTACATGTGATGGAATTAACTACAACCCTATTTTGGCACGTCGTCAACTTAGGTTCCCCTTAAAGGATAAACCTAGTAACACTTTTTTAGAAGGTGTGTTCTTTCAAGAGGGTAAAGATCCCTAAAACTTGAAGGGCAGGATGGTCCGTGCTTGGTGCAAGATCCATAGGAAGGGAAGGAAAGAGCTTGGTCCGAAGAATTGTATCGCTTTGGAACCCTACACCTTGTGGGTGAGGAAGAGAGCTTCTGAGTACCATATGCCCTATGACTATCAGGGACCTACACCTATGGTTATGGTTGGGCCTTCAACCCTCCCTAACCAAGGAGTAGAGGAGTTGAGAGATGAAGACCGTTCGTGTGCTTGGGTCCGTGAGCAAGAGGAGCTACTTTAGCAGCTTAGAGATAAGGATGCTTTGATAGAATTTCTAGGGCATCAGATTATTGACGAGCCTGATGATGTGGTTACTTCTCTTCTTCCTCAGTCATCCAGGTTTTGGAAGAGGAAGTATGATCGACTCGCCAAGGAGAAGGCAAATATGGAGGCAGCCTATGAGAGAGAGGCGAAGAGGCTTCGTGCAGCTTATCTTTCGGTCTCGAAAGCTTTGAACGATTGTTTCTAGGGTTCCATAGGATGTTCATTATCCTTCTCTCTTGTATTTTATTTGGTTACCAAGACTGTACTTCTTTTGTGTAAAATATTTCCAGATATTATTATGATTTTTTCCATTATATGTCTAAATGATTAATATTTCCAAATAGATCTATAAAATTCCTCTGAATACAAATAAATCATATGCATAAGCATTGCATGCATCATATGCATAAGAAGGTTTTGTTCAGGGCTTCTTGATCAGTGGTCTAACTCTATGTTCTTCATTTATTTTGAAGACAACGATCAACTCCTCATCCACTATTTCCAGGACAGCCTGTCCGGTGCTGCATTAAGATGGTATATGGGCTTGGATAGTGTGAACATCCGCTCCTTCAACGACCTTGGCGAAGCTTTCGTCAAGCAATACAACTACAACGTTGATATGGCTCCCGATAGGGACCAACTGAGGGCTATGTCCCAGAAGGAGAAGGAAACATTCAAGGAATACGCCTAGAGGTGGCGTGAATTGGCTGCACAGATTGTGCCCCCGCTCGAAGAGAAAGAAATGACGAAGATCTTCTTAAATACTTTAAGCTCTTTCTACTACGAGAGGATGATAGTTAACGCTCCCTCTGACTTCACCAAGATGGTGAACATGGGGCTGCGATTAGAGGAAGGAGTCAGGGAAGGACGCCTGACCAGAGAATAAGGCTCTTCTGCCAAACGTTATGGGGCATTTGCCAAGAAGAAATATGGAGAAGCACGTGTCGTGTCTTCCCATATTAAACAAAGAAGACCCTCTATGAAGAGGAAGATTGTGCGCCCGACTAGTAACCAGCACCAGGTGGCTCATATAGCACATGCCTTCAGGGGAAATCAACATTATCAACATCAGCAACATCAGCAATATCAGCAGCAACAACATCGTCCGCAACAGCAGGCCTACCAGCCTTGAAACAACAACAATACAAACACTAGCTATGATAGGAAGAGGGTCACTTTCGATCCAATTCCAATGACTTATGAAGAACTATATCCTTCACTGATTGAAAGGATTTTGATTTCTCCACGTGACCCACCTGCTGTACCGACCAACCCTCAGTGGTGGTACAAGCCCGAGCTTCACTGTGTTTATCATTTCGGTGTTCCCGGACATGATGTGGAGAACTGCTATCCCTTGAAGACCAAGGTTCAAGACCTTGTAAGAAGCGGTATTTTGTTTTTTGAGGACGTAGATCCTAATGTTAAGAAGAACCCATTGCCCGAGCATGGGAAGGCTGCAGTTAATATGGTTCAGGGTTGCCCTGGCAAGTACAAGGTCCGATATGTCAGCCATATCAGACAATCTTTGGTCGAGATGCACAGATTGTTCTGTAGATACAGTCACTACAAGCATGACCATGACAGCTGTCGTGTGTGCACTGTCAATGAGAGAGGATGTCGCCAACTCAGGAAAGATATTCAAGAGATGCTGGATTAGGGTGTGATCGAGACACTTCAGAATCGTGATGAGGATGAAGTTAATGTTAAATCCCCTGTATTCAGAATACCCGAACCGGTTGTTGTCAGATATGATGGCAGCTAGAAGAAGGCTTCTCCTACTCTCGTTATCAAGCCAGCTGGCCCTGTGCCTTACTCTTCAGACAGAGCTGTTCCCTACAGATATAACGCAGTGGCGTTGGAAAATGGGAAGGAGGTGCCGTTACCCTTCACTTTTGTTACAAGTATTTTTGACGTCAGTGGTATGACCCGTAGTGGTCGTGTTTTCTCGGCGCCGCCGAAACCCCAAGTTGACTGTATCAAAGATTATCTGTCCGAGCCTCCGATTCTATCTACGCCTGTGGAAGGGAGACCCTTGATTATGTACTTGACTGTTCTTGAAGATTCTATGGGTTTCGTACTAGGTCAGCAGGATGAATCAGGGAAGAAAGAATATGCTATATACTATTTGAGTAAGAAGTTCACTAATTGTGAGTCTCGATACTCAATGCTTGAGAAGACATGATGTGCTTTGGGTTGGGCTGCCAAGCGTTTACGCCAGTATATGTTGAATCATACGACCCGATTGATATCCAAAATTGATCCAATCAAGTATATCTTTGAGAAGCTTGCCTTAACCAGGAGGATTGTCCGATGGCAAATGTTGTTATCTGAGTATGACATTGAGTATCGAGCTCAGAAAGCTATTAAAGGTAGTATTTTGGCTGACCACATGGCACATCAACCAATTGAGGATTATCAGTCTGTCTAGTACGACTTCCCTGATGAGGAGATTCTGTATTTGAAAATGAAAGATTGCGATGAGCCTATGCTCGATGAAGGGCCAGAGCCTGGTTCCCGATGGGGCATGGTGTTTGATGGCGCTGTAAATCAATATGGGAATGGTATTGGGGCAGTGATTATTACTCGTCAGGGCACATATTTTCTTTTTACAGCAAGGCTAAGTTTCAAATGCACAAATAACATGGCGGAGTATGAGGCCTTTATTATGGGATTGGAAGAGTGTATTGATCTTAGGATCAAACATCTTGATGTTTATGGTGATTCGGCCCTTATTGTTAATCAGATTAAGGGTGAATGGGAGACGAATCAGTCTGGCCTCATCCCATATAGAGATTATGCGAGGAGGATTTCAACATTCTTTACTAAGGTGGACTTCCATCATATTCCTCGAGATGAGAATCAAATGGTAGATGCTCTTGCTACGCTTGCTTCGATGATTGTGGTGAAATTCTGGAATGAAGTCCCCAATATCACTGTGATGCGCTTGGATGGACCGGCTCATGTATTTGTAGTTAAAGAAGTGAAAGATGATAAGCCATGGTATTATGATATCAAGTGTTTTCTTCAGAGTCAGATTTACCCGTCTGGGGCATCTGTTAAAGATAAGAAGACTTTGAGGAGATTACCAGGCAGTTTCTACCTCAATGGCAATGTGCTTTATAAGAGGAATTTTGACGTGGTTCTGCTCAGATGCGTGGATAGACACGAAGCAAACCTGTTGATGACTGAAGTCCATGAGGGTTCATTTGGTACTCATTCCAATGGACATGCCATGGCAAAGAAGATGTTGAGAGCAGGATACTATTGGCTGACAATGGAGTCTGACTGCTGCAAATACGTGAAGAAATGCCACAAGTGTCAGATTTACGCGGATAAGATTCATATTCCCCCGACACTTCTGAATGTGATTTCATCAGCATGGCCTTTCGCCATGTGGGGAGTTGACATGTTTGGCATGATAGATAGAAAGGCGTCGAACGGTCACAAATTTATTCTCGTAACAATTGATTACTTCACCAAGTGGGTTAAAGCAGCTTTGTATGCGAACGTGACCAGGCAGGTGGTTGTAAAGTTTATCAAGAACCAACTCATATGCCGTTATGGTGTGCCAGACAAGATCATTACTGATAATGGATCTAACTTGAACAACAAGATAATGAAAGAGCTATGTGGCGAGAAATACAAACCCAAGATGAATGGGGTTGTTGAAGTTGCTAACAAATACATCAAGAAGATTATCTAGAAGATGGTTGTTACGTACAAAGGTTGGCACGAGATGTTGCCATTTTCCTTGCATGGCTACCGTACATCTATCCGCACTTCAACAGGGGCAACCCCTTTCTCTCTTGTATACAGAATGGAGGTTGTGCTCCCCGTGGAGGTTGAGATCCCATCAATGAGAGTCTTGATGGAAGCCAAGTTGACTAATGCTGAATGGGTTCAGAGTCGTTGATAACACTGAAATTTACCGTATTTTTGACTCCGATTTCACATGCATTCTAGTTGTTTTATTGTTAATTTGTTGTGTTATTGCTATGTTTTCCTTTGTTTTCAGGTTTTTACTTTAATCGGAGCCCCGATCGAGATTAGACATCAATATCAGTCATCAATTTCAGATACATCTATGTGCAACAGATCAACAATCTCTTGAGAAGAAGGAACTCTCTCCAAGCCACTGAACGACAACTGATCTAAGATAGGTATACCCAGAAGACAGGCATACTCCTCAAGCGTAGGCAAAAGCTAGAAATCCGGAAATGTGAAGCAACGATACAAGGGATCATAGAACTGCACCACCACACTCATCAGACCTTCATCCACCTGAGTAGCAAGAATAGACAGAAGCTTCCCATGGCGAGCTTTGAACTCCAAGGGATCTAATACATAGGATGTCAAACTCCTTACCTCTTTCATGTCGGGTTGTCTGAAACTGTACTTCTTTGTATTCCTTCTTTGTCTATCCATGTTTGAAAATTTGCAAATAGACCTCTTAAGTTCCTTGAAAATCTTCTCATTGTTGATGATATGGATGCAAATGGAGGCATGAATGCATGGATGCAGCAATCACACTCAAGGATCAAGCAAGTCACACCACACAAAGGTCACGGGATGGATCAAGTCATCCTTAATATCAATCATCAATTTTGGTGGATTAGGGTTTACACCTTATCAACACCCAAAATCCATTGATATTAAGGATATACGAGAACGGATCAACCACGATTAAAGGGTTTGTTGCAAGTCACGAGCATGGAGTCTCGGTTAAGAACCACCCAAAGGGAGTGTACTATGGTTAAACCTGACAATCATGTTCCACAAGAGGTTCCCATAGTCATCATCCCATCTTTCGGATATTATCGGATAAACGACTACTCGTATTCCAAAAATATTCTCAAGAGGAACTCTTATGAGTGTAGTATCGTGTAACAATCGTATAAAATCTTACACTTGAACGACCTTCGCACTACGTCCTAAAATAGGCCAAGATGGGATAGGTAATCTAAGGTCCTTGGCTTCTAAGGCATATATTGGAAAGAGTATTGCCTAACCACGACTACTCGTGTGACATTATTGATCCCAACATAACCTCCACCAAGTGAATAGGCTTTCAAGTCAACTTGCTAAGGAATAACTCCACACAAGTCAACAAGATGATAACACTGAAATTTACCGTATTTTTGACTCCGATTTCACATGCATTCTAGTTGTTTTATTATCATTTTGTTATGTTATTGCTACGTTTTCCTTTGTTTTCAGGTTTTTACTTTAATCGGAGCCCCGATCGAGAAAAGGAGTGAAAAAGAGCTAAAAACCCTAAAATTCAGCATTTTGTACTTGTGGCCTACCCCATGGCTGGCGCCATAGACCCTTCCATGACGTGTCCAAGTTCAACTTCCCTCGACTTCCACATTCCCCACTACTTCTACTAAGGCGCCTCATTTTGTGCTTATGGCGGGCACCATGGCCTTGTGGCGGGCGCCACAAGAGGAAAAGTTTTCCCTCCCATTTTCTAGTTGAAGGGCATCCTTGTCATTTCCATCTTTTTACTTGCTTATAAATAGAAACTCGAAATCACTTTTACAATCATCCAAACTTAGAGCAGAGGAAAACTCAGAGCAACTTTGTTTCGCTTAGGCATATATTCAGTATTATAAAGTGGTAATCGCTTCGCATTGGAGTGTTACCACAATTATGTAATCGAGTCTGTGATAGAGTCTGTAATCGAGTTTGGAGCACTTTGGAAGGAAGTTAATCCTGCCGCCATTTTCATTTCCGCTTTGCAATTTATTCAACCCTCCGATTGGAGCAGGTTTTTATTACTTGTCTTTACTTTTATTTATTTTCCCGCACTCGCTCTACTTTATTTATTTCCTCGCACTCGCTTTACTTTCATTTATTTCTCGCACTCGCTTTAATTTATTTATTTCCTCACATTCGCTTTACTTTATTTATTTCCTCGCACTCGCACTACTTTTATTTACTTTCCGCACTCGCACTACTTTTATTTATTTTAATGCACTTTTACTTCACCATGTCTAGCTAAATTTATAAGGTTAGAATGTAAGGATCGTAATTGAACCGATAATCCGTACAATTGTTCGTAGAAGCACTTAAGGGCTATTTTAACTTTCAAATTAAGTTTCCCCGCACTTCAATTCCGTTGGGTAAGATCGAAAGCCGTCCAACGTCTTTTTAAACTTAATTGTTTTTAACTATTTCAAAAACAGCGAAAGCGCTTTGTTTAGTTCATTAGGTGATTTTAACATTAAGAAGAAAAGAGATTTTAAAACTATTTTCGGATGCATTTATAAGTTTAGAGTCTAGTTCGTGAGAACCTCTTTTGGTTAAGAAATCCAGGTTATAATACTTTTCAACTTAGTCAAGATACTATATTTCTTAAAAATAGGTTTACTAGTTTAACGCAATGCGCGCCTTTTTATAAGTGACAATAAGAGGGTTTGATTAGGGAGTACAACTCGGTTCTGAATACGCGAAAGCGACAGTTTCTGTTGAATTAGTTCTTTTCAAAGTAGGAAACACTGCCCATAAGTAGCTCTACTAGCAAGTACTTGGATTATTAATTGATTACATGAATTACATTCGACCCTGTCTTTATTAATTAAATTTATTTCAACACTTTACTTTTTCATTGCACACTCCAAAAACACCTATTTCGATTGCCTTTGATAAACACCATAACAATAGATAACGATAGATTGACACTTGGTCTCTGTGGATTCGACAATCTTTTATATTACTCTGACGCGTTCGTATTCTTGTGAAACACCGCATCAAGTTTTTGGCGTCATTGTCGGGCACCAATTTCGTCAAATTTCATTTTCCTATTGTTATACATTTTAGACTTAGGCTATTTCCCGCCGGTCAATGCGAAGAACTCGTAGCACCAGAAGTTTAAGCTTAGTATACCCTCTGGCGGAACCTGAACGTTACGCTCGCGCACGTTTATTCTTTCATAGAATTAAGAGAGTTATGGCCGAAGATCAAAACCAAAGACCTCTTAAGGATTTCGCTCAACCATCAAATGAAGAGCCTAGTTCTAGTATAGTAAACCCAACCATCCCAGCTAATAATTTTGAACTTAAACCATCTCTGTTGCAACTAGTGCAACAGAGACAATTTGCGGGTCTCGCTACTGAGAATCCAAACCAACATTTAAAAATATTTCTTCAATTAGCAGACACTTTTAAAACCAATGGAGCTTCTCCTGAGGCAATACATTTAAGATTATTTCCTTTTTCCCTCAGAGATAAAGCCCTATCATGGTTAGATTCCCTTCCACCCAATTCCATTACAACTTGGGATAACCTTAGAAGAGTATTCCTTGCTAGATATTTTCCCCCGAGTAAAACATCCGTTCTTCGAAACCATATAACTAGATTTACCCAAAACCGAGGAGAATCGTTGTTCGAATCTTGGGAGAGATATAAAGAGTTGTTACGAGCATGCCCACATCATGGTTTGGAAAATTGGTTAATCATTCAAACCATCTATAATGGACTTCATTACAACACAAAGATGACCATCGACGCTGCTGCAGGCGGTGCTCTGATGAACAAACCTTATCCTGAAGCTAGTGCCCTCATCGAAGATATGGCTCAAAACTATCAATCATGGGGAGTCGAACGAGCGACAGTTGAGAAAAAGGAAGCCCAAGGAGGAGTGCATGAACTAAGCTCAATAGACATGATGCAAGCTAAAATGGACGCATTAGCCCTTCAGGTCGAGCATATGTGCATAAACCCGAATATTGTATCCGCAGTTTCGTCGGATTGTGAGATATGTGGAACCAAAGGACACCAATCTGCAGAATGCAGTCTATTAAACGAAACCCACTCTGAGCAAGTGAACTACACCAAAGGGAACCCATACTTGAATACCTATAACCCTGGATGGAGGAATCATCTGAACTTCTCCTATAAAAACAATAACACAATCCAAAATAATGCACCTCCGAGACCTAGTTATCAAGCCCCTAGATCAAATCAACCTATGCAACCTGTACCACCAAAACCGAGCCTTGAGAAAATTATGGAGAATTTTATCACCGTTCAAACCCAACAAAACAAGGAGTTCATGAACCACAACTTTCATGTTAACGAATTGATTACTCAGTTAGGAACCAAGGTTGACCAAATAGTTACTCATACCAAGATGCTTGAAACCCAAATCTCTCAGGTAGCTTTAAACCAAGCCCCTCAGACTACACCTGGAGGACAATTCCCTGGACAACCTCAATAAAATCCGAGAGGACAAGCCAATGCCATTACCCTACGAAGTGGGAACGCTTATGATGAGCCACCAAACCCTAGATTGAGTGAACCCGAAATTTCTAAGGAATGTACCAAACCCACAGACGAAGTAAAGGAACCAGAGGAATCTGAAAACCAGGAAGGTCGGGAAAAAGGAGAAGAACCTAAAGATAAAACTTACGTACCACCCCCGCCATATAAACCACCTATACCATATCCGCAAAGACTCAAACAAACCCAGATCAATAAACAGTATCAAAAATTTATTAAAGTTATAGAAAAACTTCATGTAGAAATCTCTTTCACAGAAGCCATCACCCAAATACCTTCTTATGCAAAGTTTCTCAAAGACATCCTTACCAACAAACGTAGACTTGACGATCCGAAGCCTTTGGAATGTAATGCTATTTCCGAGGACAAGTTAGCAAAGAAAGATAAAGATCCTGCGAATTTCTCCATTCCTTGCATTTTGGGTAATCATGTCATCAAAAAAGCTTTTCTAGACTTAGGAGCTAGTGTGAGCCTAATGCCTTTAGCAGTTTGTGAGAGGTTAAACTTAGGAGAATTACAGCCCACTAAGATGTCACTTCAGTTAGCCGATAGATCTGTTAAATATCCGATAGGCATTTTAGAAGATGTTCCTGTTAGGATAGGTCAGTTATTTATCCCTACTGATTTTGTTGTCATGGACATCAAAGAGGACAATGATATACCAATCCTTCTAGGTAGACCATTCTTATCGACTGCAGGAGCCATAATAGATGTCAAGAAAGGAAAGTTGACATTTGAGGTAGGTGACGAGAAAACAGAATTTATACTTTCGAAATTTCTTATGGCACCTGTGATGGGAGATTCGTGTTATGCCTTAAATATCATTGATGAATGTGTTAGAGAATTAGAACAAAAAGAAATTATAAAAACAATTAAGTTACCATCAACTCTCATAAGGGAAGATGATAACTTTAAGAAACCCTACATCGATGATAACCTTTACAAATGTTTATCCCTTACTCCAGATCCTATGCCATGCCCTAAGAAACGAACCTTAGAACTTAAGGAACTGCCTAAGAACCTGAGATATGAGTTCCTCGATGAAGAGATGAACCGTCCAGTTATAGTCAGTGCTACCTTGAGCCAAGAGGAAATGAACCAACTTTTAGATGTTTTACGAAGATATCCCTCAGCCTTAGGATATAATATCTCTGACCTAAAAGGTATAAGTCCATCCGTATGCATGCATCGGATTTCACTAGAAGAAGATTCAAAACCTTCTAGGGAACATCAGAGAAGAATAAACCCTATAATGAGTGATGTTGTTAAAAAGGAAGTTCTTAAGTTACTTGAGGCAGGTATAATCTATCAGATCTCGAATAGTAAGTGGGTGAGCCATGTGCATGTAGTACCTAATAAGGGAGGCATCACAGTCGTGCAAAACGATAAAGGCGAACATGTAGCAAAACGTTTAGAAGGAGGATAGCGGAAGTGTATAGATTATAGAAAATTAAATAAAGCAACTAGGAAGGATCATTTCCCTTTACCATTTATAGATCAAATGTTGGAGCATCTAGCCAGACACTCTTACTTCTGTTATCTAGATGGATACTCTGGATTCTTCCAAATACCTATCCACCCCGAAGATCAAGATAAAACTACCTTTACATGCCCTTATGGAACTTTTGCCTACAGACGAATGTCGTTCGACCTCTGTAATGCCCCAGCTACTTTCCAACGCTGCATGATGTCCATCTTCGCAGATTACCTAGATGGTATCATGGAAGTGTTTATGGATGATTTCTCGGTTTGCGGATTTGATTTCCACAATTGTCTTGCTAACCTTGAGAAAATCCTGGAGAGGTGCGTGGAGGTGAACCTCGTGCTAAACTGGGAAAAATGTCATTTCATGGTAACCGAAGGAATAGTTTTAGGACATATAGTTTCCGAAAAAGGTATAGAGGTAGATAAAGCCAAAATAAAAGTTATAGAAAACCTAAAACCATCAAAAACCATCAGAGAAGTCCGAAGCTTTCTTGGACACGCTGGATTCTACCAGCGTTTCATTAAAGACTTCTCAAAAATAACCAAACCTTTAACTGGACTTTTAATGAAAGATGCTGAATTCATTTTCGATGAAAAATGTAATGACGCATTTAATCTTTTCAAGCAAGCATTAGTATCTGCACCCATTATGAAACCACCTGATCGGTCAGAATCTTTTGAGATAATGTGCGATGCTAGTGATTATGCAGTTGGAGCCGTTCTAGGACAAAGGAAAGATAAAAAATTACATGCCATTTTTTATGCCAGTAGAACCCTAGATGCTGCCCAACTTAACTACGCAACAACTGAAAAAGAATTACTCGCTGTAGTTTTCGCTATAGACAAATTTAGATATTATCTAGTAGGAGCAAAAATTATAGTTTACACCGATCATGCTGCCATTCGTTACCTATTAAGTAAAAAAGATGCCAAGCCCAGGTTACTCCGATGGATTCTATTACTACAAGAGTTTGATTTAGACATAAGAGACCAAAAAGGCATTCAAAATGTAGTAGCCGATCACCTTTCTAGGTTAGAACATCTAAAACCAGAACTAGTACCCATAAATGATGATTTTGCCTATGATAGACTGATCCCTAGAGTAGAAACCATTGAAGATAATAACCTAGATCCTTATGAGCACCCTCAAAATTCCTTAGCAATAAGTAACGTACCCTGGTATGCAGACTTCGTTAATTACCTAGCTGCTGATATAATACCCCCTGATCTTGACTACCCCCGCAAGAAGAAATTCTTCCACGATGTGAGAAACTTCTATTGGGACGAACCGCTCCTTTTCAAAAGGGGTAAAGATGGCATTTTTCGCCGTTGCGTTCCAGAAGAAGAGGTAAATAATATTATCGAGCATTGTCATTCGGCACCTTATGGTGGACATGCAAGCACATCTAAGACATACGCCAAGAATCTTCAAGCTGGCCTATTCTGGCCTACCATGTGGCGTGATGTCTATGCTTACATTGTCAAATGTGATAGATGCCAACACACTGGAAACATTTCAAGGCGTGATGAAATGCCTCTAAGAAACATTCAGGAAGTAGAACTCTTTGACGTATGGGGTATAGATTTCATTGGACCTTTCCCACCATCCTTAGGAAACAGGTATATCTTAGTAGCTGTAAACTATGTGTCTAAGTGGATTGAAGCTATAGCTGCACCCACAAACGACACTAGGGTAGTAATCAAACTATTTAAAAACTATATATTCCCTAGATTTGGAACACCATGTTTAGTCATAAGCGATGGAGGATCACACTTTATATCGAGAATATTTGACAAACTTTTAAGAAAATATGGAGTTAGGCATAGAGTAGCAACACCATACCACCCACAAACTAGTGGCCAAGTAGAAGTATCTAATAGGGAGATAAAACAAATCCTAGAGAAAACTGTTTGTATTTCTAGGAGAGACTGGTCTCAGAAGCTTCAAGAAGCATTATGGGCCTATATAACCGCTTTTAAAACCCCTATAGGAACTACTCCTTATGAACTAGTTTATGGAAAATCCTGTCACTTACCGTTCGAATTAGAGCATAAGGCCTATTGGGCCATTAAAACTTTGAATTTAGACTACCTAGCCGCTCGAGAAAAGCGTACCCTAGACATTGATAAACTAGAAGAACTTAGGCAATCTGCCTACGAGAATGCAAAAATATATAAAGAGAGGACAAAAGCCTATCACGACAAAAGAATAGTAAAGAAAAATTTCAATATAGGCGATCCTGTTCTCCTTTTTAACTTTAGGTTACGACTCTTCCCTGGAAAGCTACGTTCAAGATGGACCGGTCCTTTCGAAGTATCCAAGATTCTGAGATCCGGAGTCGTAGAAATCAAGAACGATACTTGTAGTCCATTCATTGTAAATGGACAAAGACTGAAGCTCTACGAAGGAAGAGACATTCCAGCATACTACTCAAGCCACACCCTGATTAATCCACCAATTCCTACTACTACAGGTGTATAAATTCTAATCGTTAAGCTATTGACATTAAACAAGCGCTGTGTGGGAGGCAACCCATGGTTTTTCTTTCATTTTACTTTTTCGCATTTATTTAATTTCATTTTTATTTTATTTTATCATATTTTGCATTGAGACTATGATTTGAATGGTTTGTATTTTCAGGACCTCTTTCTTAACTTTTACAGGATGCATGATTTGATGACATGCATGTGGCCTATAGAGATAGTGCTCAGAGGGAGCGCTACATCGCTCTGTATCAGCCCCATATGGCACCTACACGTTATCCTGATCAGCACTGTATGGAGGCACTGGGTATCGAGTCGAGTATCCGATTCCTTAGCCACCAGCTTCACTGGAACGAGTTTGCTGATGACTTGAGTAACACCTACAGGAATCTGACTTTAGAGTTCCTGAGTTCATTCGACTATGACCCTTACTCTGGACCAGATGGGTATGCTGCTTTCAGGCTTTTCGGAGTTGAGTACTCCTTCAGCCAGAAAGAGTTCGGTGACTTATTGGGTTTCCAGACCACTCCTGATGCTATCCCGGAGACACCTATGGGATATTTCTTGGGTAAGGAGGTTAAGAAGTTTTGGAGTGATATATCAGGTGGCGGAAGCCAGGATCCATCTATGCAACTGTCTCATGTCATAAATAACCCCGCCTTCAGATACTTTCAGATGATATTAGTACATTCCTTCCTGGGAAGACCGGATGCAGAGACACTAATGAGTGAATAGGAGATCTTCCTATTATTTTGTGCATCCCAGTCTCGCTCAGTAGCATGTGGGAACTTTTTATTATACAGTCTCAGCGGTATCTCCAGATCTACCGAAGGAGTCATCCATGTTGGCGGAATCATCACGCAGATTGTTGTCGCTTTAGGTCTGTCTCGCAAGCTGTTACATCTTCGGACCTACTGTGGGTACACTACCATGGACATCGACTTCTGTTTGACCAGAGGGTTGATGAGGAGAGCCTCTTTCCACCCATGTCAATTCCGAATGCTAGTTGACAGCGAGGCTATCCATTACTTCACACTGCCAGATCCTACGATGACCAGCGTGCATGATCCAGCGAATTAGAGTTATGCTCTGGAGGGCCAGGGAGAGACCGTTGAGGAACCAAGATCACCACCCATTGCTGAATACACGCCTACACCACCATCTCCCAGAATCATTGTTTTCTCTAATAATCTTTCATTGCAGACACCCGACATCCGCACTCAGATTGCTGAGTGTCGTAGAGAGATCGCAGCGCTTAGACAGGAGGTGGCTGACCTCACTTTAAAGATGGGAGTGTCCGATCTCACCCATGCTACTGAAGCCGACTGTCTATATCAGGAGATCGCAGAGCTCAGGCAGGAAGTAGCCATGCTCCGTGGTTCCTCTAAGGAAGATGACATCCCCACTATATGATCTCACCATTTCATCTTATTTTATCTCTTTTTTATATTTCTCGTATTTACATAACCCATATTATATTATCGCATTTGGAATATTATATAAACTACATCTATACATCGGTATTTCTATTTTTATCTATATATGTCTTATGTTTGTTTTATTTGCATTTTATTTTTTCAGTTATTTATTTATTTATTAGTCTAGTATTTAATTTTTGTTTCAGTTTCATTTTTATTTTTGTTTTTACCTTTATAAAGTTATGCAAGTCAAAGATACTAGGAAAATCACAAGACAAATGCTATCCGGACCCCTCAAAGCCAAAAGACAAGAGAAGCCCAAGCCAAAGGACCAAAATCTGGCCCAGCCAGATTTGGCCTTCTGGCGCCCGCCATAGACCCCGTGGCGCCCGCCACAGTGTCTATAAAAGGTCGGGGCAGAACCCCTTTCTTCACCATTTTTGCAACTTACAACCTTCCAAACCCATTTTTTCACCTTGGAAAAACATCCTTGAACCCACAAAAAGCTCATACTTTTCTAACCACCACACTGTACAAATCACTTTCCCGATTTCCATTTTCATTTTCATCCGTCAGATTTCGTAAAAATCCAACCTTTTCACAAACCACTTCACCTTCTTCATCACTTCTCAAGAACTTTCAACTGGAGTTTAACGGATTCATTCTTCGAGGAGGGAAACCGGGGGATAGACAAAGAAAAATTATTGAACGGTTGCCAAATCGGGAAATCCTCCCGACAAGGTACCACTCCTGGCTTCTATATTACAGAGGAGATGTGGCGTGACCACATGGCTAGAGAGCAAAGGCGTGACGACTGTCGCATTACGCGAAAAAACCGGCGGGAAAATGAAACAACAGAGCCGCCACCGTGTGTTATTTATCCCAAAAGAAGGTAAGGAAACGCTTGAAGTAAACTTGGGAAAGACATGGTCTCGCGACCAAAGAGAGATGGGATCGGGAGTCGATTATGCGAAGGGAAGGTATTAGCACCCCTACGCATCCGTCGTACTCGACGGGATCCGCGCTCAGAAAGAATAGAAGAAAGGTTGCTAAAGACTGCACAAGGCTGGATGGAAACACAGAAAAACGGAAGAAACGGGACTCGGCAGGATATCACATCCTGGGCCTACGTAGTTTGTCAAGCACAGACATCAGAGTCGACGTAGTTCGGGACAGGGGGAAACGTGCTCGCTAGGATGTCGCATCCTATGCATACGTATCTTCTCTGACTGGAGAAGAATCAGAGCACTTGTAGCTCGGCTAACGCACGCCAAACAAAACCACACAGGAAACCGAATGCCAATCGCTGGACTTACATCAGACTCCGAACCAACAAACACACACAGGAAACCGACTGCCAATCGCTGGACTTACGTCAGACTCCAAACACACACAAAGGGTTGAAAAAGAAAAAAAGGCGCCCGGAGAGATCAGCTCATCTCCTGCCTACGTACCTCATCTGGTATGAGGATCCGGGCGACGTAGTTCCCCTACGCAGGGAAAGAACTAGCCTAACCAGATACAAAGGGAGACACAAACTACTAGGGAGACTACGACTCGAGCCTAGAAGTTCTCATGCATACCATCCCTATGTTAAGGTTTCTATCTAACTTGCACAGGGAGCAAGCTATCCTAAACAACACAGGCAACTACATACAAGCACAAGAGCAAGCACACACACTATATACAAACAGATGGGCTCACACAAGGTTAAGCTTTAGTCAAGGGGTCATGTCAACCTCGACAAACAAGCCACTGTAATAGGGTGATGTTAGCTCTTAACCCTAACATTTAGAGTTAGGGTGAAGCAGATGAAATAGGAAGTGAGGGTAAGATCTCACAGCTCTTATCCCTGGCCTGGGAGAGCTTCAGACAATAGAAAGTGTGGGAGTTCAGAAAGTAGGAACTCTTCTCCACATATGACTGACACAACAAAGATCTTGGGCTATTATCCACAATGCATCAACACATGGTGTGAGCAAAGTGGATGACACACTGAATAGCAGGAGATGGATTACACATCTCTTTCATCTGCCAATTGCCTCATAGAGGTCTTTTCCTGCTTGGCACAAAAATAAACAAACACAAGCATTGCCTCTTAAGGAGGGCTTCAGACAGGTGCCTGCCCACATAACAGGACAGGTCTTCCAAACTACATGATGTCATAGAGTTATACCTTAGTGGTTAAGCAACCAAGCAAAGCAAAAGCAAGTTCAAAAGAACTCAAAGCAACTTAGGTACCTGAAAAAAAATCTAAACCAATCAGTTTACAAGTCAAACAATCAAACAGACAACAGTAAATCACACAATCAGACAGATAAGGCATCAAGCATATATGTGCAAGGCACAAGCTATTAAGCCACTTGTTCTCAAAGCCTACAAAAAAACTCAAGGTTAGCCAACATCAACCAATTAATCAACTCAAATGAGTGAGCAACTCCAATCATGGCAATGTGCTTCTTAACCTAAAATCCACAATCCAAACAGTGAGTCCAAACCACTAGGTCCAAGCCTAGGGTCAAAAGCGGGTCAAACATTCAAAACAGAACATGAAATTTAACATGAATCATCTTCATTCAATCAAGAACACAATCCAAAAAGTCCCATATCAATATCATTAACCAAATTCATTTCATGAACCAAACATGGCAAGGTATGCAAGTTGTGACCACATTGTGACATCAGAAGCAATAAATGCACATTAAATCAAAAATGATTCAAATAAACTTGGTAAAATTCATGAGTAAACAGAACATACAAAATGATCATCACACAAATAATTAGAGGCATTAGACATCATTAGGCATGGCAATCACATAGCATAATTCAAGACAAGCACAACAAGCTCATGTGTGACACAAATTGTCACATCAACTTAGCATAGGCATATAACAGAAATGGTAATTGGTAAAAACCTCAAACCAAAGCCAAAACAACCCTTAACATGTTTAGAGATAGTGTGCAAAATTTCACATTCATTGGATAAGGAACAAGCATTTCACAATCAAATGAAGTTCAAAGCAATTTTAAAGCTCAAATGTGACCATCCAGAAAGAAAAATCTCATTTAAATCAGAAATGATCCCAAAGATTCCAACAAAAATCATGAGCTATCACAACATCTATAGCATGCACCATACAAAAAATCAAGGCAATTGGATATCGTTTGGCATGGCAAATACATCAATCAAGTTGAACATCACAAGGTGTGACACCAATTGTCACACCTACCTTAGCATGGTCATAAAACATCAATGGTAATTGATAAAAATACCAAATCAACACCAAAATGTCAAGCAATGAGTCTATTTATAGCATGAAAATTTCATAGGCATTGGATCAAAAACCAGCATTTCACAAATGATATGGCAAGGCAATGTCAAGAATGGACACATGTTCAAACTCCTTAGACAAAATAATTTCCAGGCCAAGCACAATTTGCATTTTGATAACAATAAAAAACTAGATAGAATGAGGAACATAATGCAAAAAATCTCATAAATTTTGGATGAATTTTCAAATTTATGTGAATTTTGGAAGATGAAAAAAATTTAAAAAATCATGTGAAACAAGTATGGCAATGCATGGAGGGAAATTAGAAAAATGAATGAGCATTTGAAGTATTGCCCTGGCGCGGAATCGAGCTATGTCTCAATTCAAATGAATTGGCACGCTGAATGTGAAACACGGTCGTTTCACTTAATGCGCTGGCAGTCAAAGCTGAGTGTGCTCGGTCAAAGGCTTCTGAACCAATTACAATGCCACGCACGCAATGATGTGGACCAGTACATGAGCTGCCCTAATTAAACACATGCAAGGTGCAGAAAAACGTTCCTGATGCATCAAAACCGTGGCCTATGCTAAACTATCATCTTCTCCAACGCGCGTTCATGCATGAACAGTAGCCTCTCAAGAACATCAAGAACATTTGTTCCAGAATTGGAAATTAAACATATCATCGTGTACATCCTTCAACATACATCAAGAATCCATAACTAATCCATCAAGAAACACTCAAACATGCATGAATCGAAGCACATAAGAATCATCATCCAAACTTTATGCAAGCATATCTCACTCAATTTTGCATGAAAATCAATGGTTCAAAGCTCAGAATACTCAGCATCCTAAGATCTACAACAATGACATAACAAATTTGAGAAATAAGGAGATCGATTTTGTGACCTCTTGAAGTGCAGAATTGGAATTCGTGTTGATTCAAGCCTTGCAATGCTCCAAACTTCTTCTATAACACTTGTATGGATGATTAGAGGAATAATTGAGGTTCAATTGCTCTTGATTTCACCAAAATTTGAATCCACCATTAATGCTTCCAAGCTTCGAGCATGCTTCAAAACTGCACCAAATCTCTTGATTCCACGTGCAAATCCACTCAATGATACTTCAGGAACCAGGATCAAGCAATGGAAATGGTTTGTGTTTGAAGAAATTTCCATAAAAATTGAGAGAAAAAGTTTGAGAAATTTTTTAGATCTGAAAATTGTGATTGTTGTTAGTGAAAAACAGTTAGGGTTTCTGTTATATACCTCCTACTAATCATGCTTCTAATCAAGTTTAGCCAAATGTTAAGTGAATTAGCAAGAAGAGGTGTATGTACCAAAATGTGATTTTCACCTTATGCATGAAAAATGCATCTGAATAGTGCATGAATTTCCACTTAATTTCACTCAAAAGTCTGTTTTGGAGCTATTGGCAATGATAGAATGTTCAAATAATGCACCAATTTTAAACTTTAATTTTTCCCTCCAAAAATCAAGTGAAATGCAAATGATTATGTGATGACAATTGGTGTAATGCAATGTATGTTTTGGAAACTAGAGGTCAAAAGGAGAATTTATCAAAAAGAACCACTTGAATTGGAGTTTTGGTTGAGAAGTTATGCCCATTTGAAGTTCAATGCATCCTTGGCCAAGTTTTGATCACATCTCCTTAACCACACATGAGAAATCCATGATCTTGGACTTTTTGGAAATGGGAGAGAAAGATCTTCAACTTTCGTGTTGGACAAAAATTCATTTGAAGCTTTCTTGATGATGTAATCTTGAGTTGAAAACCTTCCTTTTTTGGCAAATTCAAATTACAGGTCACCTGCTATTTTGGGCAAGTTTTGATCTGACCTCAAATCCTTCAATGTTGATGTTTGAAATGTCAAATGAGACTTGTATGAACATGAATGAGGCATCTCTAACCATCTCCTACCTCCAAATCCACAGTTGAACTGACAGTTGACTTCTATTGACTCTTTAGGGTTTCAGATGATTTGCACATTGACTGATGATCTCTGAACCTCCAATTCTTGGCCAAATCACTTCAAAATGATCCTTGGGTAACATGAACTCATTGTACCAACCCTAGGGCTTTGATCACATAGAAAATGTACTTGTTGCCTTGCACAGTTGAATCTCCTGACCAGTCTTGCCTGAGGACATGATGGACTATGCAATGAACAATGCAATGTTAATGACCTAAAAATGAAAATGTATATACAAAATGGGAGGTGCAAATTTGAGGTGCTATAGCTGCCCCTATTCAATTAGTTGGGAACCTGAACGAATGAGAGCGACGGCAGTCAGACCTTCAGGGTAAACATGGATTGAATACCAAAGAACCGTAGAAATTTGCACTCCGCGGGAAATGATACAAAGTGTTTGCAACAGTAACCAGACAAGACGTTTACCGACGACTCCTGGGGGTTTTTGATTTTTTTTCAGAAAAAAGGAACCACATCCAGACATCGAAGGACGATGAATAGAAATAGAAATCACAACTAGATGCCAACGGACGACTAGGAAAAACTCGACGTTTATCGAAACCAACGGAGAGGTGACCAGACATCAACGGATGAATGGAAAGAAAGGGATACAGCCAGACGTCAACGGACGAATGGGAAAAAAGATACAAGCAAACGTCAACGGACGAATGGGAAAAACTCAACGTTTATCGAAACCAACGGAGAGGTGACCAGACATCAATGGATGAATGGGAAGACTCGACCAGACGTCAACGGACGAACGGGAGAAGCTCGACGTTTATCGACACCAACGGAGAGGTGACCAGACATCAACGGATGAACTGGGAAGACTCGACCAAACATCAACGGATGCAAGGGAGAAGCTCGACGTTTATCGACACCAACGGAGAGGAGAACTTCACTGGTGAAGGGAAATGGTATTTGCAACCGGAAACCAGACAGGACGTTTACCGACGACTCTACTGGGTATTTCTGGCTGGGAAATTACCAGACATTTACCGATGACTGGGATGAGACTCGAAATTTACCGACACCGAAAGAATGTTTACCGACATCGAAAGATGATGTTTACCGACATCAAACAAAAGACGACCAGACATTACCGATGACCGGGGAATAAAATGTGCAACCAGACGTCAACGGAGGACCAGGAAAAAACTCAACGTTTATCGACACCAACGGAGAGGTGGGCTTACCGGGGAAAAGGCTAAACACAACCAAACATCAACGGACGATTGGGAAAAACTCATCGTTTATCGACACCAACGGAGAGGTGAACAGACATGCACAGATGACCTGTGGGGAAAATACAACTAGATGTCAACGGACAACTAGGAAAAACTCGACGTTTATCGACACCAACGGAGAGGTGACTCCTGGGGAAAGACTATATATTTTACGCACATCAAAAGATGATGTTTACCGACATCAACAAAGAAGACTAGACATTTACCGATGACTGGGGGTGAGACTCGATGTTTACCGACACCGAAAGAATGGTGTTTACCGACACCAAAGAAAGAACACACACGGGTATAGACATGACACTTACCGGTATCACAAGAGGACGGCATCTACATATGTCAGGGCAAGGCTAAACACTTGCTGGGGGGTCTCACTGGGGAGAATCAAGCTTTCCGTTCGCGAACGGGTGAGGAAATAAACCTCTCTGGGAAGTATCAATCCTGAATGCTGTCAGGAGCAACTGTAGCACCCGTGTCGTACAGGTGTTGAACAATGATCCGCCTCTGTCGGGGATATGATCTGATTAGGTTTGACATATGAATGCATATGTTTGAATTTTCCATGGCGTAATGCTCCAAATTTAATGGAAATGCTACGCGTTTTGAGGATGCAATGATCACTACATGCAAATGCAAATGATGAACTCCTGCTGGGGAGCCAACTGATTAGATACTCCAACTCGGTGGGGAGACTATCTGAGGGATACTCTGCGTGGAGTAGCACCGACCTCTCACTCATGCTGGAGAATAGCACCGCTGCTGGGGAAAAGTTAAATCCCAACCCACTCGGGGACTCTGCTAGGGAAACAACCGAAAGCGACTTCGCTGGGGAGAGATGCCAATCCATAGGTAGAATAAACTCTGCTGGAGATAATTTCCACCGAACCTGATCCACTCGGGGAACCTGCTGGGGAAAACCATCAACACAAACCTCTGCTCGAGAGATCTGCTAGGGGAACACATCATAACCCTGATGGGGACAGTCATTCACCACTCTGCTGAGGAAAAGCATAACTCTGTTGGGGAAGGGAAATATACCAGACCACGCTGGGAATAGACATCCATAACCCTGCCGGGGAAAAGCATTCACGACCACGCTGGGAATAGCAGTACTTCAAACCAAACTGCTGGGGAATAAAACCACTCCACTGACACCTCCGCTGGGGATACAACATCCTTCCAACTCGGTGGGGATTAACATTCTCAGACTCAGTGGGGAACTGCCAACTTTCAGACTAGCTGGGAGTACAACCCACTCTCAGTCCTGGCAAGGACTTAACAATCCTTAGCTCTGCTGGGAATAGAAAGCACTATCCACAGACGTCTCTGCAGGGGATAAGAATAGTTCTGATAACTTTCAGACTTGCTTGGGGAAACAGCCACTTCCAAGCCTGCCGGGGAATCATCCTCAATCCGGCTGGGGAAATCCTGATCTTGAATATATGCTGGAGAGACAAGTCTCGAACTTGCTTCATCTGTTGGGGAACATCCCCATTCTCTCACACTGCTGAGGAATCAACCGTGACTTATCTGCTTCAGCCAGGGATCAAAAGGTAACAACCTGCAAAACAACACGACAAACATGCACCAGGGAATTGCATGGACAAGATGCGCTCAAGTGTCCTCAACATTCAAAATGATTTTCAAATGTTTTATCTTTCTGCACATTATTGTCTAGCCTTCATGTTTTTATATGCAATGTTTATCAAAAATTCGGACGTTTTTGCAAACAAAACAGTAAAATAAAAACAAGAGAGCAATTAATCTGAATAACGACTTTTATTGATTGAAAATGGACCTAAAAAGGCGAATACATCAGGAAGCAATTCCTAGAAAGAGGTAATTGCGCACAAAAGGAAAAATCTATCCTAATGGTAATGTGAATACGGCATCCACTATTTCCCAATTCTGTTATGACTCACAGATCATCAGTTTTCCTCCCAACTTCCTTGCTTTCTGAGAAGAATGACTGAACCGATCACATCTTTCGAGATGGCAGACGATGAAGCGCGGTGAAGTACAGATAACTCAGACTGTAGCCTTCGCATTAATCCCTCTTTTGCCTGGATCGCCCTTTCGGGTTTTCAATCCACCGGGATACCCATTTTTGCCTAAGCCGCCCTTGCGGGTTTTCGAATTACCGGGTGTACACATTCTTTTCATTTTTTATCCCTAACTTTTGCCCGAACCTTTTCTTTTTTTTTATGGTTCGCCGGGATGCCCTTTTTTGCCTGGACTCTTTTATTCTTTTTGTCCAGCGGGTCAATTTATGCGAAGTATTTTTTGACTACATCTGAGTTAACAGGGGACGGAAAATCTTCACCATCCATAGTTGTAAGCATCAAGGCTCCACCGGAGAAAACCTTCTTCACAACATATGGACCTTCATAATTAGGAGTCCATTTCCCCCTGTTATCTGTACCAGGAGGAAGGATCCCCTTCAAAACTAGATCACTAGTCTGGTAGCTTCGAGGACGCACTTTCTGATCAAAGGCTCTCTTCATCCTTCTCTGATACAACTGCCCATGGCACACAACTGCTAACTGTCTCTCTTCGATAAGGCTCAACTCGTTAAACCTTGTTCGAATCCATCCAGCTTCATTAAGCCTGACATCTAACAAGACTCTCAGAGAAGGAATCTCCACTTCAACTGGTAGGACAGCTTCCATACCATACACAAGGGAGTAAGGGGTTACCCCGGTCGACGTACGCACTGAAGTACGGTACCCATGCAAAGCGAAAGGCAGCATCTCATGCCAATCCTTGTACGTCACGACCATCTTCTGCACAATCTTCTTAATATTCTTATTTGTCGCCTCTACAGCACCATTCATCTTCGGTCTGTAAGGAGAAGAATTGTGATGTTCAATCTTGAAATCTCTGCAAAGCTCTTTCATCATCTTGTTATTGAGATTCGAACCATTATCAGTAATGATTCTCTCAGGAACCCCATAACGACAGATGATTTCCTTCTTTATGAACCAGGCAACCACTTGTTTGATAACATTAGCATAAGAAGCTGCTTCCACCTATTTGGTGAAGTAATCAATCGCAACCAAGATGAAGCGATGTCCATTAGAAGCAGTAGGCTCAATCTTCCCAATCATATCAATGCCCCACATGGCAAACGGCCAAGGTGAATTCATGACATTCAGAGGGCTTGGTGGTACATGCACCTTATCAGCATAGATTTGACACTTATGGCACTTTCGAGCGTACTTGAAACAGTCGGATTCCATAGTCATCCAATAATAACCGGCTCTCAACAACTTCTTAGACATTGCATGAACATCAGCATGGGTACCAAACGAACTCTCGTGCACTTCCTGCATCAACATGTCTGCTTCGTGTCTATCCACGCATCTGAGCAGAACCATGTCAAAGTTTCTCTTGTACAACACATCATCCTGATTCAAATAAAAGCTTCCCGCTAGCCTTCTTAGGGTTTTCTTGTCATTCTTTGACGCACCTTCAGGATACTCCTGGCTCTTGAGGAAGTTCTTGATATCAAAGTACCACGGCTTTTCATCAACAACAGACTCGGCTGCAAACATATACGCAGGCCTCTCGAGTCGATTCACCGCAACATGTGGCACATGATTCCACCAATGAACTTTGATCATAGAAGACAAAGTAGCCAAGGCATCCGCCATCTGATTCTCATCCCGGGCGACATGATATAACTTCACCTTCTTGAAGAACGTCAGTATTCTTCTGGTGTAGTCTCTATAAGGAATCAAATGCGGCTGATTGGTATTCCAATCTCCATTGACCTGATTGATCACTAGAGCGGAATCTCCATAAATGTCAAGTGTTTTGATCCTCAAATCAATGGCTTCTTCTATCCCCATGATACAAGCCTCATACTCAGCCTCATTGTTGGTCACGTCAAAAGTCAGCCTGGCAGAAAAAGGTATATGAGCACCTTTTGGATTGATAAGCACTGCCCCAACACCGTTACCGTTCACATTCACAGCCCCATCAAACATCAATGTCCACTTGTCATCAGGATCCGGTCCTTCCTCGGCAAGAGGCTCTTCACAATCTTTCATCTTCAGATACATGATATCCTCATCAGGGAATTCAAACATCATCGGCTGATAATCATCAATTGGTTGCTCGGCGAGGTAGTCTGACAGAATACTACCTTTGATGGCCTTCTGTGACGTATACTGGATATCATACTCAGTTAAAATCATCTGCCAACGGGCAACACGTCCGATGAGAGCCGGCTTTTCAAAGATGTATTTTACTGGGTCCATCTTAGAAATCAACAAAGTGGTATGGTTCAACATATACTGCCTCAGTCGGCGAGCAGCCCAGGCCAAAGCACAACAAGTTTTCTCAAGCTGTGAATATTTGATTTCACAGTCGGTAAACTTTTTGCTAAGGTAGTGTATGACATGCTCTTTTCGACCAGACTCGTCATGCTGTCCCAATACACACCTCATCGAGTTCTCAGTCACTGATAGGTACATTATCAGAGGTCTCCCAGGAACCAGAGGTATAAGGATTGGAGGTTTCTGTAAATATTCTTTTATCTTGTCAAAAGCTTTCTGACAATCATCATTCCACCTGATTGTTTGATTCTTTCTTAGCAATTTGAAAATTGGTTCACACGTGGCAGTTAGGTGAGATACAAACCTTGCAATGTAGTTCAATCTCCCTAAAAACCCACGAACCTACTTTTCTGTTTTCGGTTCAGGCATCTCTCGAATAGCTTTGACTTTTGCTGGATCAACCTCAATCCCTTTCTCACTGACAATGAAGCCTAACAGCTTACCGGATCTCACACCAAACGTACACTTGTTCGGATTCAGCCTCAGTTTAAACGTTCTCAGTCTGTCAAACAACTTCTGCAAATTTACCAGGTGCTTCTCTTCTGTCTGCGACTTCGCAATCATATCATCCACGTACACTTCAATCTCTTTGTGCATCATGTCATGAAAGAGAGTCGTCATAGCCCTCTGATAGGTAGCACCGGCATTCTTCAGCCCAAATGGCATCACCTTATAGCAGAACGTGCCCTAAGGTGTAATGAATGTCGTCTTTTCCATGTCTTCTGGCGCCATCTTAATCTGATTATAACCAGAGAAACCATCCATGAAAGAGAAAACCGAGGATTGAGCCGTATTATCAACCAATACATCAATGTGAGGTAATGGGAAATCATCTTTCGGACTCGCTCTATTCAAATCCCGGTAATCGACACACATCCTAACTTTGCCATCCTTCTTCGGCACGGGAACAATGTTGGCCACCCACGGGGGATAAGTCGTCACTGACAAGAAACCCGCATCAAACTGCTTCTGAACCTCTTCCTTGATCTTAACAGCCATATCGGGACTTGTTCTGCGAAGCTTCTGCTTGACTGAAGGACAATCTTCTCTAAGAGGTAGCCTATGCACCACAATATCGGTATCCAACCCAGGCATATCTTGATACGACCAGGCGAATATCTCCACGTACTCTCTCAGCATCTCAATCAACCTTCTTTTGACATCTTCTTTCAAAGCAACCCCGATCTTAATATCTTTTCTGGCGTCCTCAGTACCAAGATTGACAATCTCCAACTCCTCCTGATGAGGTTGGATGACCCTTTCCTCCTGCTTCAACAATCTGACCAATTCTTTAGGGAGTTCACAGTTTTCATCACTCTCCTCTTCAGCTTGGTAGATGGGATTATTGAAATCATACTGAGCCATAACAGAATCGTTCATAGTGGAGTCTGTAAGATCACTTCTGCATGTTTAATGCTTTGTTTTAGAAAAAAGAATTCAAGAAAGTCACAAAAAAAACAAAAACATTGCCATTTTTATTTTTTTTGAAAAATGAATATAAAAATAGAGAGACAGGGATCACAAAATTATTTGCAAAACGTCCTTTATTAATGATATCATTGAAAAACATGATGAGGCCCTACAATGAACCACTACGCCTTGGGCAGAACGTAGGGTTTTGTGCAAAATGAAAAACAAAAGAAAATTACTCTGTTTGAAGAGTAACTTGGACCACATCTTCTGTCGTCCAGTTGTTAATCGACTCCCCTGGTGCACACGGGCGAACCCAGTTGTCTAGATCACAATCACTGTCACCATCTTCACTACTGGCTGCAAAGACGTCACCGTGATTCATCAGCCCAACGCTGGTAAAGGTACTCGGACCTGTCTGCACATCCTGCTCCGCCTGCAGAGGTTGATAACCAATTCCGAACTTGTCTTCTTTGACGGGAAAATCCACCATCTTGCCCCAGCCTTTTGACTTACCAGAGTTGACAACCTCCACTGCCTGCTTATATGATGCAATCGAGGCACTTGGCTTCTTCTGCTCAGCAAAAGCCACCCTCTCAAGAGCAACGGTCTCGAATGCCTGGCATAAAGTTTCATGGATCTCACCATCCACCTCTACATACTTGAAAGAGGATAGATGACTCACCAGAATATCTTCTTCACCACATACAGTCACAATCTGACCGTTCCAGACATAATTCAACTTCTAATGGAGAGTTGACGAAACTGCCCCAGCTGCGTGAATCCAGGGACGCCCCAACAAACAACTATAGGCGGGCTGGATATCCATCACATAGAAGATGATATCGAATACCTTCGGGCCAATCTTCACCGGCAAGGTGACTTCACCAAAAACAGACCGTTTGGATCCATCAAATGCACGCGCAATCAGGTCACTTGGAGTGTGGATAACCCCTTCCACATCAATCTTACCCAAAATCTTCTTAGGCAACACATTCAAAGACGAACCAGTGTCTACCAACACATGAGACAGCATTGCGCCTTTGCACTCCATGGTGATATGCAGGGCCTTGTTATGGTTACGTCCTTCAGATGTCAGATCTAAATCTGTGAACCCCACACCATGCCTGGTACTCACATTAGCAATGACACCCTCCAATTGGTTGACAGAAATCTCCTGAGGCACGTAAGTCAGATTCAGCATCTTCAACAAGGCATTACAGTGTGCCTCAGAGCACAAAAGCAATGAGAGGATAGAAATTTTGGACGGAGTTTGATTCAGCTGATCTACAATTTTGTAGTCACTCTTCTTGATAATTTTCATGAACTCCTCCACGTCTTTCTCGAACGACCCCTCAGGCGCCTCTTTCTGAGCAGGTTCTTCATCAACCACGACCTGTTTACCCTTAGCCTTAGCGAGTGCCTCAACATTATTTTCCCTCAAAGGTTGCGGAGCAAACAGACGACCGCTTCTGGTGAAACCTCCGGGTCCCCCAACGTTATCCACAACTGGACTCGCAACCACAGGAGTTTTACTAGGCACACCAATAGTCACAGGAGACTGATTCACTGGCCTAACCTGACTCTCAGCCCTTCGATTGCTGCGATAAGCGTTGTCATATTTCCACGGCACAGCCCTACTATCAACAACCCTTCTTCCCGGAGCACTGACAGTTACAGGAGCAGAAATGGTAACAGGAGTACCACCAGTTGTAGGCGCACTAACAGTCCTCTGGCCATATTCCTCGGACGGTTTGAAATAAATGGTGACGGTTGACACCACCCCACGATCTCTAATGGCCCGACTGAACTGCAGACAACCCTCATCTATCAGATTCTGAATACCAGCCCTCAACTGTACACAACCATTTTCTGACTCTGCACAGTCTATACAGCCCTCACAACAGCCCGGGAACACTCCCCCATTCAACAGATGGTCTTTCACAACAAACAGTGATGTCTTGACATCCTCAACACTGACCACCAAGTCCTCAGCTTCACCGTCTTCCAAATTGTTTACCCTATGCGCACCATGCGGAGGCATAGGGTTGTTCACAACATTCGACACAGGAGTAAAATTGATAGTCTTGGCATCAATTAAGTTCTGGACCTTATGATGAAAAGCCCGACAGTTCTCAATGTGGTGCCCCGGTGCACCAGAGTGGAAATCACAACGGTCGTTGGCATCATACCCAGGTGGTATTTTTGTCAACAGAGCCATAGTACGCAACTCCATGAATCCCAATCTGAGCCACTCAGGCAGCAACTCAGCATAGGTCATCGGTAACGGGTCAAAACATTGATCAGGCATCCTCTGTCTAGGCTGATACGGACGTTGCTGTTGTTGTGGTTGTTGTTGTGGCGGTTGTTGAACCCTTTGTTGTTGCTGTTGACGAGGTTGAGGCGCTGGGATAGTTACAGCAGCAACCTGGCGATACTAATTTCTGTTCACATTTCTACGATGTTGCACCGCATTGGCTTCACCCTCTCTCCGGCGAGGTGCCCCAGCAAATGGTTTCTTGGAAGATGAGGAACCCACATCCTGAATCTTTCCAGCTTTGATCAGGCTTTCAGTCCTCTCCCCACCTATAACAACATCTGAGAAACTACCGAATGGGCAACTTCCCATCCAGTCCATGAATACTCCCTGTAATGTCCCAATGAACATGTCAGTCAACTCCCTTTCCAGCATAGGGGGTTGTACTCTTGCAGCCAACTCACGCCACCTCTGGGCGTACTCCTTGAAGCTCTCTCCAGATTTTTGACAAAGACTCTGCAATTGAGTCCGGCTCGGCGCCATGTCCATATTATGTTTATACTGCCTCAAGAAGGCCTCCCCCAAATCTCTCCAATTACGGATAGAATCTCTCTTCAGTTCCATGTACCAATCCAAGGAAGCTCCAGATAAGCTATCCTGTAAAAAATACATCCACATTTTCTCATCATCTGTATAGGCAGAGATCTTTCTGTAATAGGCCTGCACGTGGGTGCGAGGACAAGAAGGACCGTTGTATTTATCGAATGAGGGTGGTTTGAATTTGTAGGGGATTCTCAAACCTTCCACCAGACCCATGTTGGTAACATCAAAACCCAGGGAGTTCTGACATTCCATAGCTCGCATTTTCTCAGCAAGGGCATCAACTTGACGGTCCCTCTCCTAAACTCTCACTACATCATCGTCTTCACTGAGCAGAGTGAACATGTCCTCCTGCCTGTCAACCAAGGGAGCAGGATGGCGAATCGGAGCCCGGGTAGCTCTGGCATTAACAGTCTCTGCAGCAAGAGGTTGTCCGTTGATTCTGGTACCCCTCAATTCATCCCCTACACCATAGTCATTGGCGGGAGCAGCAGCAACAACATTCTCATGAACGGGTACACCCACTGGTGAAGCACGGTTGGACGGCGAAATCACAGCTTCCTGTCTTTGGGCTAAGGCACGCAGCTCCTCTTGCCCCTGAACAACCCCTTTCATCATTGTCATAAACTGGGCCATGTTAGCCCTCATCTCAACCAATTCTGCTTGAACCTGGTCCATATTCCTCTGATGATTGAGTCTGGTTGCGTAGCGGTGCGGACGCTGATCAGCTATCCTGCCTGAACACAGGAACCAGAGTGAGAATTCACGAACAAGAACACCTGTTATGCAAAATGATATGTGTATGATGCTAATGATGCGTATGATGCACATGATATGTTCATTTCTCAGGCATTCAAAGAGCCCGATTCATCTTCAGGAAATGGCAACCTGCAGCACAATCAAAGAAACAACATACGCCAGATAGTGAGCACAGGGTGAAACCAATAACCTCATACATAGATAAGAGTAACAAAGATCATACAACAAAGATCCAGACGATCAGAGTACAACAAAGAATCCCATCCAACAAGCCTGGAGATGATTCTCAACATAAGCCACAGAGATACAAGCTAAGACAAATGGCTTCCAGGAATGTGAGTCTTCAGATAGTGGCACTGGTCTATCAATAGGTCACACTCTGAGCATTCTGGCAAAGGAGTGAGCTTCTCCTTCAATTGTCTTCTGAGCTCTACAACTTCTCCTCCAAGCTGGCTCTCTGATGCACATCTCAAGTCAATTTCCTTCTTCAGTTGGATGTCTTTGTCTCTAAGTTGCTTCTCTAAGTCTCTGATCTTCTTCTGACAACTGGCTTCAGCTCTCTACAACCTCAAGCACTCACGGTGTTCTGCATTCAACAATGCCTCTATCTCTTCATAAGATCTCTTCTTACCCTTCAGTCTAGCAACATCTTCACCCTGCATGTCTCTTAGTTGATGAGCCAAGTTCAACTTTTCAGCTTTGGCTTTGTAAAGCTCCATCTGGGTATCTTGTTCTTTCTCCTTTAACCGGCGATTCTCCATCAGGGCTTGCTTGTACTGCTCAGCAGGTACACTCTCAGCAAGGATCAAAGGTGGTTGCTCTTGCAAAGACTCCATCCTGTCATAGGGCAACAACAAAGTCTCAACTCTCTTTTTGACCCAATCAATGTAGTCAGGCATAGCAATGGCAAACATCTTCCCTAGTGTCGCATCACGCGAAAAACCGGCGGGAAAACAAGAACAACAGAGCCGCCACCGTGCGTTATTTATCCCAAAATAGGGAAAGGAAACGCTCAGAGTAAACCTGGGAAAGAACATGGTCTCGCGACCAAAGAGGATGGGTTCGGGAGTCGGTTATGCGAAGGGAAGGTATTAGCACCCCTACGCATCCGTCGTACTCGACGGGATCCACGCACAATAGGAAGGAAAATGGTTGCTAAAACACTGCTCATACACACACACACTGGCTGAAAGAGACACAAGAAACTGACTGAAACTGACTCGGCAGGATACCGCATCCTGGGCCTACTTAGTCTATCAGGCATAGACATCAGAGTCGAAGTAGTTCGGACTGGGGAAACGACACATGTTCGCTAGGATATCGCATCCTATGCATACGTATCTTCTTGGACGAAGAAGAATCAGAGCATTCGTAGCTCGGCTGACACGCACACAAACAAACAAGACACACACAGGCAAACGTGGAGCCCGACTGCCAATCACTGGACTTATGTCAGCATCCGAACCTAAAACACACGCACACTGGAACCCAAATGCCACTCGATGGACTTACACCAGCTTCCAAGCACACAACAACACAACAAGTTAATAGGGAGTCGGGGACTCGAGCTTATAACTGTCAAGCACACACTCAAACAAACAGACAACAAATTGCTAAGGAGTCAGGCACTCGAGCCTAGCAACTGTCAAACAACTCACACAAAAAGAAAAAGGGCGCCCGGAGAGATCAGCTCAATCTCCTGCCTACATACTTCATCTGGTATGAAGATCAGGGCGATGTAGTTCCCCTACGGAGGGATAAAGGACTAGCCTAACCAGATAACAGAGGGAGACACAACTAAGGAGACTACGACTCGGGCCTAGATGTTATCATGCAAAATCATCCCTAAGTTAAGGTTTCTAGCTAACTTGCACAGGAAGCAAGCCTATCCTAATCATGACTTGCACAGGAAGCAAGCCACACCCACACTTAACTTGCACAGGAAGCAAGCCAAGCAAAACCTAACTTGCACAGGAAGCAAGTCTAAACTAACCCTAACTTGCACAGGAAGCAAGTCAAACAATCCTAACTTGCACAGGAAGCAAGTCAAACAATCCTAACTTGCACAGGAAGCAAGTCAAACAATCCTACAAGCACAGATAGCACACACTATACACAAGCAAGTGGCTCAAACAAGGGTTAGGTTTTAGTCGAGGGGTCATATCAACCTCAACAAACAAACCTCTGGAACTGGGTAAATGTTGCTCTTAACCTTGCCATTGAGGGGCTAAGGTGAAGCAGATGAAAGGTGAGTGAAGATAAGACTCCACAGCTCTTATCCCTGGCCTGGGAGAGCTCAAGACAAGAATGTGTGGGTTCAGAAAGTGGGAACCCTTCTACACATTTAAAACTGACTCAACTGTACAATTGTACAAGATCTGGGGTTTGTATCTGTAATGCATCAACACAGTGGTGTGAGCAAAGCAGATGACACACTGAATAGCAGGGGATAGGTTGCATATCCCTTGGGTTCTGCCAATTGCCTCTTCACTTAGGAGGACTTTGACTCTATGCAAGGACAAAATTAAACAGCCACAAACATTGCCTCTTAAGGAGGACTTCAGACAGTTGCCTGGCCAAGTAACAGGCCAGGTCTTCCAGACTACATGAAGAAAAAGAGACATACCTCAATGCAAATTGCTTATACAAGCAAAGCAAAGCAAAAAGTTCACAAGGAACTAAAAGCAACTAAAGTACCTGAAATCAGTCAAGCAGATGTTAGTATGCAACTTCAAAACAAAGCAAAAAGAAACAGACACCAACAGTTAATTTGGAGGCAAATGGATGTGCAAGGCACAAGGCTTAAGGCATGTGAGCCAAGCCACCTATAAAGCAAACAAGTTAGACAATGATGTTCAAGAAAGCTCAATCAAAAGAATTGGTCTTATTGGTCATTTGTTGGTCAACCTGAAAACACAAGCTCAAAAGTGAGTAACAGGACCACTAGGGCAAGCCTAGGGTCAAAAATGAATGAGAAAGTCAAAACAGCCAAGGGCAAGCATCCAAAATCACGTTCAAACATTCAAGAAGCAAAACCAATTAGGTTCACATTCATATCAATCACCATCATCATTTCATGAACAAATTAGGTCAAAACAGGGCATTTAGAAGCTCATAGAAGTCAACAGCAAGACTTGCATCAAAACCAACCTTAAACATCTCCAAAAATCACCAAATAAATCATGATCAATCACAACCCACAGCATGGTAAGCATGTCAAATTTCATCTTATTTAGACAAGTGGAAGGCAGTCAATGAAAATCAGAAAGTCAAAGCAATTTTGAACATGCTCAAAGAAGTCAACCAAACATGCATCAACTTGAAAAATTCATAAATCAGGGATGGTGTATGATAAATGAATGGGACTAAAACCATGGCAAAGATGAGGATGTCTAGTTATCTCATGTAAAATTTCATGTCCATCCAATAAAGTATGAGAATTTCACAAATGAAATGGGAACATGTGTCACAAAAAGTCAACATATGACCAAGCAGGGGAGAAAATCTCAAACAATTAGGAAATGCCACAAATAATTTCAATAAAATTTACATGTAAACTAGACATACAAGAGTAGGTTCATGCAAAAAATCAGATCAATTGGAGGTCAAGAAGCATGGTAATGAAAATCATGAAGTTGGACATCAATGGTGTGACACAAATTGTCACACCCTAATTCAAAAATTCATATCTCACAAACCAGCAATGATAAATTCACAAACTCTACACCAAAATCACCATTAGTGTGTCTAGTTTAAGCACACAAAATTTGGGAGCCATTGGATACATTCTCATCATTTCACAAATGTTTTGGCAAAGCGTACAAAATATGCATACATGTCACAAACCAATATGCCAAACAAAAATTACTCAACCAAAAAATCTGGAAAAATAATGATAAAATACTAGAGGTCATGATGATCATGATGCAAAAAATCCCATTAAATTTGGATCAAAAATGAAACATTTATGATTTTTTGAAGATGGCCATGCAAAGTGAAATAGATATTGAAAAAGAAATTGAATTAATCAAAATAATGGGACGGGAATGGCACTTCTGTAATTTTGGGATTCACTTATCAAAACGACGCCGTTTTGGGCGACGAAATGAAATATTTTGATTGGCTCCTGGGCCACCAACGCCATGCAGTGTACAAATGGAACAGAAAATTCTGGGCAGCTTTAGGAAGTTAGGGTTTCGCGCACAGTACTTCATCTCTTTCATTCAATCATGAATTTTTCGAAATGCCCAGAAATCAAAAATGAGGACATCAACATGATCAGCAAGCAATGTCCATACATAATCCAACAACCATTTTCATCAAATCAAATTAAACAAAAAGGAATAAGCAAAAACAAGTTTGGATGTGAAAACTTCAACTCAACATAACTTACAAAATCCCAAACCATTTTCTTCGATTCAAAGTCTAAAATGCTCATGGCAAGGAGGTCTACAAGATGCATATCATGGTTTTGGAAAAGGTTGAGGTCGAAAACTCACCTATTTTTGAAGCAGAATGAGAAACAGTGTGGTTTTGATCCTCCTGGCCCGAAACAGATGCACTATTGTCCTTCAAATGGTGGTTGGTGAAGATAGTTTGGCTTGAAATGGCTTGGTGAGGATGCTAACAACTTCTGTCATTGATGAGGCTTGTCCACAACAGTCCATGAACATGGCTCTGCAGCTGCCTTTTTTTGCTTGCAATAGCCTCCATTATGGTTATGAATGATGGCACGAACAAGTATGGCTCGGGCCCTTTGGTGTTTTCTCAAGAAAAATGCAAAACTGAAAAAGATGACTTTTAGAGAATATGAGTTTTTCTGTTTAGGCCAAGTGATTTTGTGTGGCTGCTAGTAGTGGTTTCCAAATGATGAATGGATGGTGAGAGAACAAAGGTCAGGGTTTTGTTCTTTGGAAGTTCTTGACGGCCCTTTGGAAAATGCAAAAATGAAGCCTTCAGGATGAGTGAAGTTCTGTGAGTTAAATGGCTGCAATTAGGGTTTTCCAAGACAGAAAATGATGTTCAAATGTTCTGTTTGATGTTGTTTGTGGTAGGGCAATGCTTTGTCTCTTTGGAGTTTTGACCAATTTTTAGAAATGGCCAAAAGTGAAGCTTGAGAGAATGAATGTTTTTCTTGCTGTGTATGGCTGCTAGCAGGGTTTTCCAAGACAGAAAATGATGTTCAAATGTTCTGTTTGATGTTGTTTGTGGTAGGGCAATGCTTTGTCTCTTTGGAGTTTTGACCAATTTTTAGAAATGGCCAAAAGTGAAGCTTGAGAGAATGAATGTTTTTCTTGCTGTGTATGGCTGCTAGCAGGGTTTTCCAAGACAGAAAAAATGATGGTAATCTCTGCTCTTTTATCTTGCTTGTAGTTCTGAATCAAAAGCCATGAAGATGTGGATGTAATTGGTGAAAATTGTACTTGCTTTCCACCTTTCAAGCAACTAGGGCATGGCCTTTTTTCTGTTGGTTTTTTAGGCTGTAGCTGGTTTTCCATGACAGAAAATGAGCTTCTAAAATTCTGTTTTAGAGTACAAAGCATGGCTTATGAAAGTATGGAGTAGAATGGGTGAAATTGTACTTTTGGCCAAATTCCAAGCAAGTTAAGCATGGCCATGTGTACTGCATAATTTGACTTGGCAAACATATTTTAAATGACATTTCTGAACATATTCCAATGGCCAAGTGGTTTAAAGAATGCTAAATCAAAAAGTCAACCCTTGGTCAAACTTGAATTTAAATGAGACAAGTCAAAAAATGCCATTTTGATTGGTGAAGTTTTGGCACATGAAATTTATATTTTTGGAAAGAGGGGATCAAATGTGACTTGTAGGAAAAAACCCCACCAAAATTGGCCAAATGGTTTGAGAGATATGGCCTTTTGAAGTTCAAGAATTTCTGAAATCGATTCGATCATAACTTGCCAACCACACATGGGAATTGAGAGTTCTTGGACTTTTTGGAAATGGGAGAACAAGATCTTCAACTTTCATGTTGGGCAAAAATTCATTTGAAGCTTGTATCATGATGTAAGTTTGAGGATCAAGACTTTCCATTTTTGGTAAGTTTCAGTTACAGGTCCAGTTTCCATTTTTGGAAATTTCTGATCTAGCTTCAAATTCTTCCATGAGGGTGTTTGGCATGATATATGATGACTATTTGGACATGAATGAGACCTCTCAAACCAAATCCAACCATCAAAACCACTGATTAAATGGACAGTTGACCAACAGTTGACCTTTAGGGTTTCTGACTGTCTGTGTATGAACTGATGATCTCCAAGCCTTCAACCCTTGACTTGAACACTTCAAATGGACCCCCAAGTCATGTGAACATGTTGGACCAACCCTGGGGCCTTGGCTCAATGAGAATTGTGCTTGCTTGCTTGACTGACTGATCTCCTGATCAGTTTGACCTAATTCCTTGATTGGCTTGCACTTGAGGCAAAAGAGGCAATGCAATGCTATGCAATGGGCCATGATATGCTATGTCCTAATATGAAAATGTATGTACAATGATGGGTGCAAATTTGAGGTGCTACAGCTGCCCCTATTCAATCAGCTGGGAACCCGAATGGATGAGAGCAACGGCTGTCAGACTTTCAGGGTAAACAGGGATTGAATACCAAAGAACCGTAGAATTTGCACAATACTGGGATTTGATATTTATTGCTGGGTATATATATTTTTTGGTTTTGTTTTAAAAGGGTACGGCCACATCCAGACATCGCAACGACGATGAATGGGAAAAGAAATCACAACTAGATGCCAACGGACAACTAGGAAAAACTCGACGTTTATCAAGACCAACGGAGAGGTAACCAGACATTAATGAATGACTGGGAGGGATACAACCATACATCAACAGACGAAATGGGAAAAACTCAACGTTTACCAAGACCAACGGAGAGGTAAATCCACGTGGGGACAGGTACAACTAGACGTCATAGGACGAATAGGAAAAACTCGACGTTTACCAAGACCAACGGAGAGGTAACCAGACATTAATGAATGACTGGAAGGGATACAACCATACGCCAACGGACGAAATGGGAAAAACTCAACGTTTACCAAGACCAACGGAGAGGTAACCAGACATTAATGAATGACTGGAAGGGATACAACCATACGTCAGCGGACGAAATGGGAAAAACTCAACGTTTACCAAGACCAACGGAGAGGTAAATCCACGTGGGGACAAGTACAACTAGACGTCATAGGACGAATAGGAAAAACTCGACGTTTATCGACACCAACGGAGAGGTAACCAGACATTAATGAATGACTGGGAGGACTCGACCAGACATCGACGGATGAATGGGAAAAAACTCGACGTTTACAGACATCGGAAGATGATGTTTACAGACACCAAAAGGATCGACCAGACATTTACAGATGAATGGGAAAACTCGACCAGACATCGACGGATGAATGGGAGAAAACTCGACGTTTACAGACATCGAAAGATGATGTTTACGGACACCAAAAATATCGACCAGACATTTACAGATGAATGGGGAAACTCGACGTTTACAGACATCGAAAGATGATGTTTACAGACACCAAAAAAAGATCGACCAGACATTTACAGATGAATGGGAAAACTCGACGTTTACAGACATCGAAAGATGATGTTTACGGACACCAAAAATATTGACCAGACATTTACTGATGAATGGAAAACTCGACGTTTACAGACATCGAAAGATGATGTTTACGGACACCAAAAATATTGACCAGACATTTACTGATGAATGGAAAACTCGACGTTTACAGACATCGAAAGATGATGTTTACAGACACCAAAAATATCGACCAGACATTTACAGATGAATGGGAATAAGAGAAACACAACCAGACGTCAACGGACGAATGGGAAAAACTCGTCGTTTATCGAAACCAACGGAGAGGTAAGTCCACATGGGGAATGGCACAACTAGACATCACCGGATGACTAGGAAAAACACGACGTTTATCGACACCAACGGAGAGGAGGAAACTTCACTAGGGGAGGGACGACGCTACGAACATCGAAAGATGATGTTTACAGACATCAAAGAAGACCAGACACTTACGCATGACTGGGAATCACCGAAAGATGGTGTTTATCGACACCAAAGAAACAACACACGCGGGTGCTGACAGGATACTGACATTTACAGGATGACAGGGCAAGGCCGAACACTTGCAGGGGGTCTCACTGGGGAGAAACAGGCTTCTCTTTCACCAACGGATGAGGAAATAAATCTCTATGGGGATTATCAACACCAATTGTTGACTGGAGCAACTGTAGCAAATGCGTTGTACAGGTTGAACAAAAATCCGTCTCTGCAGGGGATACGGTTTGATGGGGTTTCGAACACATGAATGCATATGTTTGAATTTTTCTATGGCGTAATGCTCCATTTAGGAATGGAAATGCTACGCGATTTTTGAAGATGCAATGATCACTACATGCAAAATGCAAATGAACCCTGGCTAGGGAGCCGAAATGATCAGATACTCTGACTCTGTGGGGAGACTCCTCTTGGGGAAATATTCTGCGGGGAACTCTGCTTGGGGAATGGTAAAGCGACTTCACTGGGAGGAAGACTCAACCAATCTTCAGATAGGATAAACCCTGCTTCGGAGAATGTTTGTTACTCCGCTAGGGATAACCCATGCGATCCATAGGTAGAATCAACTCAGCTGGGGATGCCGATATCAGTCTTCTACAGAAACCCGTCCAATCCACTGGTAGGATGAACTCTGCTGGAGAAATAAATGCTACTCCACTAGGGACGACCCAACCAAACCATATGTAGGAGAATCACTGCTGGAGATGTATTTCATGAGACCCGCTCCACTCGGGGATAACAATCGAAAGATTGACCAAAGAGTGCATGAGATATATTATCTATAGCCGTCAAAACGTAGATAATACACTCGCATGGAAGATTATCCATAACCGGGTTGCAGGTTGTTAAATGGATAAATCGACCGAAAAGAAAGGCATCGGTACCAGGACTAGGTATGCAAAGATGACCAATCAAAAGAGGATAAAGTTGCTTACTCGGAGCAAGTATCCAAAAAGAGGGGGAAGACCCAATGGGGACCATACTGCTTGATCAAGACAAGTATCCAGAGGGGAAAAGAATATCAACACCGCAAACCGGATACTGATAACTGCAAGGAGGGGATTACATCTACCGGTTTGTAGGCAGAAAACCACGGAAAAGTAGCCAGTCATCGATAGGATGAGCACAAAGGGTTAACTCCAACAAGGGGATGAAAGTGGGATTTTACAACTACCAACTAGTAGGTAGAAAACCACAAAGATAGGACTTACAACTACCAGTTCGTAGGTAGAGGCCATCAAACTCCGCTGAGGATAAGATGAATGAGTGCCGGTTAGTGAGCGACCATTCATTTATGCCCCGGGGAAGCACAGGAGACAACGGAAAGCCAATTTAGGATTGATCCAAAAAGGCAGACTGAATCAAGACTCATCCTAATGAGGAAAGAACTCAATAGGGAAAACCCATCCCATTAGGGAGGGAACGGAAGCAACCGTCATCCACGAGGATGTATCTCAGTGGGGAAATGGCAGGAAAGGATAGACACTTTCTGCTTAAGGGGTTGGCTCTACATGGAGAGATCAGACACACCCATATCTGCTAGGAAAATCTACTGGGGAGATTTGTATTACCAAATAGCAGGAGGCAATCATCAACAGATACCCGGCGACAGCTGCAACATGAGTATCCAAATGCTATGATTATGCATGTATGCATTCTACCTAAAATGTATGATGAACGCTGACAAACAGACATGCTCCAACCAACGGTCCGGGAATCAACCATCCGGAGAGAAAACCAAAGTCCTCATTCTGCATGGGAGGAAGAGCCACAAGAGGCTTCCGGAGGGATCGTCAGTCGCAACCGGAGAACAAAGTTCAACATACAGGCGGATGCGCCACAACAACTTGTGCTGAAAATCAGAGATACCGAGAAGCGACCAGATCTCTGATGAGAAGTACAAAAGCGTTGATAAAGCTCCTTACGCGAACCACTCCGCTGAGGGATCTATCTGAGGGAATGCTATAGTACTGGGATGTTGATCTACCAAATACTGAATCTTCAAAGAAAAACACCCACGTTGGGGAGAGAGGAAGACTACTCTGTTGGAGAGGCGAAAGTTGCAGTCTTCAATAAACACTCTGCTAGGGGAGCTGCCCCACAATAATGTCCGAAACAGCAAACTTGCTGGGGATGCCCCACGATAGGGCTCAAACAACACTCTACTGGGGATGCCCCACAATAAGTGCTAACGGGGATTTGGAGGAAGAATCTGTACTGCCGGGAACATGAAGATGAACAACTTCAAACAACACTGCGTCGTGCAAATTCACTGAGGAGAGACCATACGAGGTTCTGCAGGACAAAGATACAGTCATGCTCGAGATACGAACAATTGTCTTACCTGTTGGTAATCATACCACCCCCGGGAGAGCACTGTGGATCTCCTAAGTATCCTTCCATCATTGTGAACGTTCACTTTGTTTAAGAACAATTTTTTTTTGAAAAATTTGTTTACTTTGAAAACAATGATACTTTATCAATTAAAAACATGCAAAACATTTGTTGAGTTGAAACAAATAAGAATGCAAATAATTGGATAAAAGCTCAAATTGATGTGATGGAATGGTAGTCTGCAAAGGGCGAGACTCCATGGGTCTGTACAAGTTTGAAATCGGTGATATATATTGGAGAGGGCTACATTGAACATAATGACCTTTCCTCTACCATTCTGAATTTTCGATGTATTCAGAGCTTCAGTCGACGACGAATCGAGAATTCCTGACGGATGACATATATAGAGCACAGTCTTGTCAAGGTGCAGTTACTTGCCAAATCCCTAATTTTTGCCTAGATTGCCCCAGTGTGAGGTGTTCAATCTAGCGGGACGCACATTCTTTTTCAATGTCTCTAACTTTTGCCTGGATCGCCCTTTCGGGTTTTCAATCCACCGAGACACTCCTTTTTGCCTAAGTCGCCCTTTGGGGTGTTCAACTTAGCGAGCTGTTTGATTTTTTTCTTTTTGTTTAGGCGAAGTATTTCTTGACTGCACCAGGATTCACAGGACGAGTGAACTTCTTCATCCATTGTAGTAAGTGTCAGAACACTGCCTGAAGAGGCTCTTTTGACAACATATGGACATTCATAGCTTGGGGGTTCACTTGCCCCTGGAATCGGGTACAAAAGACAAGACCTTCTTGAGCACAAGGTCACCTTCTCGGAACACACGAGGCTTGACCTTCTTGTCGAATGCTTTTTCACTCTCTGCTGATATGACCGACCATGACACATGGCAGTTGATCTCTTCTTTTCGATCGAATTCAGCATCAGCCAACTTGGGACTTTGAGGGTGCTATTTTCTTTTGTTTTCTTTTGATTTCTTTCTTTTTCTTTCTTTCTTTCTTTTGATTTCTTTTGATTTTGATTGACTTCTTTTTTTTTGATTTTGCACCCTCGTCTTTTTTTTTTCTTTTTCTCTCTTTTTTGATACGTGCCCCAGTTGGCTGTTCTGCTGATTCTCGAGATGCAGCTGAGTGATCTTCTTTTCTTGCTCAAGAAGTCGGGAAATCTCGTCAGGAATCCCTTCAACATCATCTTCTTCCGCTTCGAATACAGGGAATTCAAAATTGGGAGATGACGTCCGATCATTATGTTCAATGGGTTTGAGAAACAACCTGCATAATGATTTAGAGATGAAAAGCTCTTTGAAAATCAAACAAGACAATCGTTATGCAGATGAAAAGATTGCTTTTATTCATGTTTTTAGGGTTTTTTGTGATCACCAATTTCATGCAAAAAGTACAAAGGAAAAACAAATGGAAAAACAAATGTTTAACATGAATTTATTTGAATGAAAATATCATTGCACACAATGCTGCCGACAATGCCATCACTTCTCCTTTTGGCATGGGAGAAGGGTTTCTAAACAAAGTGATTATTACAAAGACTTATGAACAACTGTAGGAACGCCCACAGTGACCCAATTGTGATAGATCCCACCGGGGATGACAACTGTCAGTATTTCTTGCATTAGCAGCTTCTGCTTTCTGAACAACTCTTCTGAAGAAAAAATCGGCGCCAGCCCAGGACTTGTTATCTTCAGACTTGATTAGCATTGGGATCTAAGTCTTCCAAAATCAGAATACCTGACCTTACAAGGTCTTGAACCTTCATCTTCAGCTGGAAACAACTATCCACATCATGACCAGGAGCACCCGAGTGATACACACAATGTTGTTCAGGCCTATACCACCACCGAGGGTTGACGGGTATGGGTGGCGGGTCTCTGGGAGTAATCAAGTTCCGCTCTATCAACGAGGGACAGAGCTCGGCGTAGGACATGGGGATTGGATCAAAAATGATCTTCTTCCTCTCATTACTAGTACCAGCTTGAATATCAATGGGAGGCTGGTAAGCCTGCTGCTGAGGATGACGTTGTGGAGTCTGATACTGCTGAGTTGGTCTTCTCTGTTGTTGTTGAGTTGCTGGAATAGTCACAGCAGCGACCTGACGATATGATCCTCTGTTCACACTCCTCCGACAGTGCACAGCATTTGTTTCACTTTCTCCCCTTTTGGGTGCCCCAGAGAATGGCTTCTTAGAATTCAACGAACTTGAAGAGCCACGATGGCGAACCGGAGTACGGGTTGCTCTGACATTAACAGTCTCTGCAGCAAGAGGCTGTTCACTGATTCTGATCCCCTTCAATTCATCACCCACGGCATAATCATCGACGAGAATAGTGACAGCAACATTCTCATGAACGGGTTCATCCACTGGTGGAGCACGATGGACTGGTGGAATCACGGCTTCCAGTCTCTGGGCTAAGGCACGCAGCTCCTCTTGCCCCTGAACAACTCCTTGCATCATCGTCATGAACTGGGCCATGTTCGCCCTCATCTCAGCTAACTCAGTCTGAACCTGATCCATACTCTTCTGATGATTGAGTCTGGTTGAGTAACGATGCGGTCGGCGGTCAGCAATCCTGTCTCAGTCAGGAACCGAAGTGAGAAGTCTCTCCAAACATGTCTGCAATGCAAGGATGTTATGTGCATGATATGCATGATGCGGATGCTATTTTAATATGAATGATCCTGATAAAGGATATGCGTATGCGAGTTAACTTTTTTTTCATGCATTACTATTTTTTTTGAAAATAAACATGCTATGACGCAAATGATGCGAACATGACTGGTCAGGCTGTGCATCTCAAGGCACAGGGTCAAAGCTTCGGCTTGAATTCGGAGTCACAATTCATCTGAAACCCAAAGTCAATCTGATCAACTGGCATCTGAACCCATATCTGGAGAACCGAGTCACCATAAATCCGACTTGTGGAGTTCCGAAATAAACGGAACTGAAGATTACATTACTATCATCACAGGATCATCCATTGAATGGATGACAGCCAGATCCTTTGAACAGGTACTCTCGAATTCAACCCGGGGATCCGAAATAAACGGAACCCGTTGATAAACCACGGACAGAACTCCGGCGTCCCAGAAATAATTGTCCATAATTCACAGTCATCACAGTACCGGGAGTCACCAACTGTACCGGTTAAAACTATCAATCCCCCCCACTCACGGGTGTCATCTAGGCCAGGGTAAGGTCGAGAGAAACGCAGCATAAATAACCTTTCGCAGAATATCATCCTGTGCACACCCGATGCATGCACCGATAATATCCCACCAGGGTCTGAACTGCTCGTGATATCAATGTTCTGCTAAGTGGCGTACACCACCCGCTTCCCATGAATCACTCTATTCCTAGGTTTCCTAGATTTCACTCATAGCCTGGGTATTGGGCCTTTTACCTCGAGTAACTCCCACCCCGAACAGAGAAACACAGCACAACCAGCAGATGAATACGAATATGAATGCAAACATTAATGCAAACAAATAAATGCAAACAGCAAATGCAAATATATACAAATGAATGCAATAAATACAACAGCAAACAGCAACCAAAACCCTAACCTAGAGAGCGCTAGGAGAGACTCGCTTAGGGAAGACGGACCAGCACAGGTCAACTTCTCTATGTCCCCAGCAGAGTCGCCAGCTGTCGCATCACGCGAAAAACCGGCGGGAAAACAAGAACAACAGAGCCGCCACCGTGCGTTATTTATCCCAAAATAGGGAAAGGAAACGCTCAGAGTAAACCTGGGAAAGAACATGGTCTCGCGACCAAAGAGGATGGGTTCGGGAGTCGGTTATGCGAAGGGAAGGTATTAGCACCCCTACGCATCCGTCGTACTCGACGGGATCCACGCACAATAGGAAGGAAAATGGTTGCTAAAACACTGCTCATACACACACACTGGCTGAAAGAGACACAAGAAACTGACTGAAACTGACTCGGCAGGATACCGCATCCTGGGCCTACTTAGTCTATCAGGCATAGACATCAGAGTCGAAGTAGTTCAGACTGGGGAAACGACACATGCTCGCTAGGATATCGCATCCTATGCATACGTATCTTCTTGGACGAAGAAGAATCAGAGCATTCGTAGCTCGGCTGACACGCACACAAACAAACAAGACACACACAGGCAAACGTGGAGCCCGACTGCCAATCACTGGACTTATGTCAGCATCCGAACCTAAAACACACGCACACTGGAACCCAAATGCCACTCGATGGACTTACACCAGCTTCCAAGCACACAACAACACAACAAGTTAATAGGGAGTCAGGGACTCGAGCCTATAACTGTCAAGCACACACTCAAACAAACAGACAACAAATTGCTAAGGAGTCAGGCACTCGAGCCTAGCAACTGTCAAACAACTCACACAAAAAGAAAAAGGGCGCCCGGAGAGATCAGCTCAATCTCCTGCCTACATACTTCATCTGGTATGAAGATCAGGGCGATGTAGTTCCCCTACGGAGGGATAAAGGACTAGCCTAACCAGATAACAGAGGGAGACACAACTAAGGAGACTACGACTCGGGCCTAGATGTTATCATGCAAAATCATCCCTAAGTTAAGGTTTCTAGCTAACTTGCACAGGAAGCAAGCCTATCCTAATCATGACTTGCACAGGAAGCAAGCCACACCCACACTTAACTTGCACAGGAAGCAAGCCAAGCAAAACCTAACTTGCACAGGAAGCAAGTCTAAACTAACCCTAACTTGCACAGGAAGCAAGTCAAACAATCCTAACTTGCACAGGAAGCAAGTCAAACAATCCTAACTTGCACAGGAAGCAAGTCAAACAATCCTACAAGCACAGATAGCACACACTATACACAAGCAAGTGGCTCAAACAAGGGTTAGGTTTTAGTCGAGGGGTCATATCAACCTCAACAAACAAACCTCTGGAACTGGGTAAATGTTGCTCTTAACCTTGCCATTGAGGGGCTAAGGTGAAGCAGATGAAAGGTGAGTGAAGATAAGACTCCACAGCTCTTATCCCAGGCCTGGGAGAGCTCAAGACAAGAATGTGTGGGTTCAGAAAGTGGGAACCCTTCTACACATTTAAAACTGACTCAACTGTACAATTGTACAAGATCTGGGGTTTGTATCTGTAATGCATCAACACAGTGGTGTGAGCAAAGCAGATGACACACTGAATAGCAGGGGATAGGTTGCATATCCCTTGGGTTCTGCCAATTGCCTCTTCACTTAGGAGGACTTTGACTCTATGCAAGGACAAAATTAAACAGCCATAAACATTGCCTCTTAAGGAGGACTTCAGACAGTTGCCTGGCCAAGTAACAGGCCAGGTCTTCCAGACTACATGAAGAAAAAGAGACATACCTCAATGCAAATTGCTTATACAAGCAAAGCAAAGCAAAAAGTTCACAAGGAACTAAAAGCAACTAAAGTACCTGAAATCAGTCAAGCAGATGTTAGTATGCAACTTCAAAACAAAGCAAAAAGAAACAGACACCAACAGTTAATTTGGAGGCAAATGGATGTGCAAGGCACAAGGCTTAAGGCATGTGAGCCAAGCCACCTATAAAGCAAACAAGTTAGACAATGATGTTCAAGCAAGCTCAATCAAAAGAATTGGTCTCATTGGTCATTTGTTGGTCAACCTGAAAACACAAGCTCAAAAGTGAGTAACAGGACCACTAGGGCAAGCCTAGGGTCAAAAATGAATGAGAAAGTCAAAACAGCCAAGGGCAAGCATCCAAAATCACGTTCAAACATTCAAGAAGCAAAACCAATTAGGTTCACATTCATATCAATCACCATCATCATTTCATGAACAAATTAGGTCAAAACAGGGCATTTAGAAGCTCATAGAAGTCAACAGCAAGACTTGCATCAAAACCAACCTTAAACATCTCCAAAAATCACCAAATAAATCATGATCAATCACAACCCACAGCATGGTAAGCATGTCAAATTTCATCTTATTTAGACAAGTGGAAGGCAGTCAATGAAAATCAGAAAGTCAAAGCAATTTTGAACATGCTCAAAGAAGTCAATCAAACATGCATCAACTTGAAAAATTCATAAATCAGGGATGGTGTATGATAAATGAATGGGACTAAAACCATGGCAAAGATGAGGATGTCTAGTTATCTCATGTAAAATTTCATGTCCATCCAATAAAGTATGAGAATTTCACAAATGAAATGGGAACATGTCTCACAAAAAGTCAACATATGACCAAGCAGGGGAGAAAATCTCAAACAATTAGGAAATGCCACAAATAATTTCAAGAAAATTCACATGTAAACTAGACATACAAGAGTAGGTTCATGTAAAAAATCAGATCAATTGGAGGTCAAGAAGCATGGTAATGAAAATCATGAAGTTGGACATCAATGGTGTGACACAAATTGTCACACCCTAATTCAAAAATTCATATCTCACAAACCAGCAATGATAAATTCACAAACTCTACACCAAAATCACCATTAGTGTGTCTAGTTTAAGCACAAAAAATTTGGGAGCCATTGGATACATTCTCATCATTTCACAAATGTTTTGGCAAAGCGTACAAAATATGCATACATGTCACAAACCAATATGCCAAACAAAAATTACTCAACCAAAAAATCTGGAAAAATAATGATAAAATACTAGAGGTCATGATGATCATGATGCAAAAAATCCCATTAAATTTGGATCAAAAATGAAACATTTATGATTTTTTGAAGATGGCCATGCAAAGTGAAATAGATATTGAAAAAGAAATTGAATTAATCAAAATAATGGGACGGGAATGGCACTTCTGTAATTTTGGGATTCACTTATCAAAACGACGCCGTTTTGGGCGACGAAATGAAATATTTTGATTGGCTCCTGGGCCACCAACGCCATGCAGTGTACAAATGGAACAGAAAATTCTGGGCAGCTTTAGGAAGTTAGGGTTTCGCGCACAGTACTTCATCTCTTTCATTCAATCATGAATTTTTCGAAATGCCCAGAAATCAAAAATGAGGACATCAATATGATCAGCAAGCAATGTCCATACATAATCCAACAACCATTTTCATCAAATCAAATTAAACAAAAAGGAATAAGCAAAAACAAGTTTGGATGTGAAAACTTCAACTCAACATAACTTACAAAATACCAAACCATTTTCTTCGATTCAAAGTCTAAAATGCTCATGGCAAGGAGGTCTACAAGATGCATATCATGGTTTTGGAAAAGGTTGAGGTCGAAAACTCACCTATTTTTGAAGCAGAATGAGAAACAGTGTGGTTTTGATCCTCCTGGCCCGAAACAGATGCACTATTGTCCTTCAAATGGTGGTTGGTGAAGATAGTTTGGCTTGAAATGGCTTGGTGAGGATGCTAACAACTTCTGTCATTGATGAGGCTTGTCCACAACAGTCCATGAACATGGCTCTGCAGCTGCCTTTTTTTGCTTGCAATAGCCTCCATTATGGTTATGAATGATGGCACGAACAAGTATGGCTCGGGCCCTTTGGTGTTTTCTCAAGAAAAATGCAAAAATGAAAAAGATGACTTTTAGAGAATATGAGTTTTTCTGTTTAGGCCAAGTGATTTTGTGTGGCTGCTAGTAGTGGTTTCCAAATGATGAATGGATGGTGAGAGAACAAAGGCCAGGGTTTTGTTCTTTGGAAGTTCTTGACGGCCCTTTGGAAAATGCAAAAATGAAGCCTTCAGGATGAGTGAAGTTCTGTGAGTTAAATGGCTGCAATTAGGGTTTTCCAAGACAGAAAATGATGTTCAAATGTTCTGTTTGATGTTGTTTGTGGTAGGGCAATGCTTTGTCTCTTTGGAGTTTTGACCAATTTTTAGAAATGGCCAAAAGTGAAGCTTGAGAGAATGAATGTTTTTCTTGCTGTGTATGGCTGCTAGCAGGGTTTTCCAAGACAGAAAATGATGTTCAAATGTTCTGTTTGATGTTGTTTGTGGTAGGGCAATGCTTTGTCTCTTTGGAGTTTTGACCAATTTTTAGAAATGGCCAAAAGTGAAGCTTGAGAGAATGAATGTTTTTCTTGCTGTGTATGGCTGCTAGCAGGGTTTTCCAAGACAGAAAAAATGATGGTAATCTCTGCTCTTTTATCTTGCTTGTAGTTCTGAATCAAAAGCCATGAAGATGTGGATGTAATTGATGAAAATTGTACTTGCTTTCCACCTTTCAAGCAACTAGGGCATGGCCTTTTTTCTATTGGTTTTTTAGGCTGTAGCTGGTTTTCCATGACAGAAAATGAGCTTCTAAAATTCTGTTTTAGAGTACAAAGCATGGCTTATGAAAGTATGGAGTAGAATGGGTGAAATTGTACTTTTGGCCAAATTCCAAGCAAGTTAAGCATGGCCATGTGTACTGCATAATTTGACTTGGCAAACATATTTTAAATGACATTTCTGAACATATTCCAATGGCCAAGTGGTTTAAAGAATGCTAAATCAAAAAGTCAACCCTTGGTCAAACTTGAATTTAAATGAGACAAGTCAAAAAATGCCATTTTGATTGGTGAAGTTTTGGCACATGAAATTTATATTTTTGGAAAGAGGGGATCAAATGTGACTTGTAGGAAAAAACCCCACCAAAATTGGCCAAATGGTTTGAGAGATATGGCCTTTTGAAGTTCAAGAATTTCTGAAATCGATTCGATCATAACTTGCCAACCACACATGGGAATTGAGAGTTCTTGGACTTTTTGGAAATGGGAGAACAAGATCTTCAACTTTCATGTTGGGAAAAAATTCATTTGAAGCTTGTATCATGATGTAAGTTTGAGGATCAAGACTTTCCATTTTTGGTAAGTTTCAGTTACAGGTCCAGTTTCCATTTTTGGAAATTTCTGATCTAGCTTCAAATTCTTCCATGATGGTGTTTGGCATGATATATGATGACTATTTGGACATGAATGAGACCTCTCAAACCAAATCCAACCATCAAAACCACTGATTAAATGGACAGTTGACCAACAGTTGACCTTTAGGGTTTCTGACTGTCTGTGTATGAACTGATGATCTCCAAGCCTTCAACCCTTGACTTGAACACTTCAAATGGACCCCCAAGTCATGTGAACATGTTGGACCAACCCTGGGGCCTTGGCTCAATGAGAATTGTGCTTGCTTGCTTGACTGACTGATCTCCTGATCAGTTTGACCTAATTCCTTGATTGGCTTGCACTTGAGGCAAAAGAGGCAATGCAATGCTATGCAATGGGCCATGATATGCTATGTCCTAATATGAAAATGTATGTACAATGATGGGTGCAAATTTGAGGTGCTACACCTAGGACAGCTCCATCCTTGACACCAATGGTCTTCCAAGCTCTTCCCACTTGCTCCACTCTAACACGGTCACTCCGCTTCTCAAAATACACATTCTCAGCTATCTCAGCATCAAGTGGTCTTCCATTCATCACGAACCACAACTGGCGAAGAGAAAGAACTGGGTTGTAATTGATGCAACCCTTAATCCCTACAAGTGGCACATTCCGGAACTCTCCACAACTCATGATGACATTACGCACATCCATCCGGTAAGATTGCCGCCTGATATCATATGAGGTAAGGGACATAACCCTCTGAGTCCACTTATGAGTGCTCTGAGCATCCACAAAAGGTCCACTGGCTGGCAGAAGAGACAAGAACCATCTGAGCAATAATGGGAGACAACTTCTGATAGCTCCACCCTTACCATGCCTACTGTGAATAGCGTAGTAAGTGTCAGCTAGCAAAGTAGGAACCGAGTTTCCTCCAATGAAGATAGTGACTGCAGCAAAGTCCACAAAGTTGGGCATACTCGGGAACAAGACAATCCCATAGATCATGATGGCCAACTGAGCATGAAAAGCTTCCCAATTTCCCTTCTCTGCTTCTTCTCTAGCTATCCTCAACAGGAACTTCAAAGGCAAACCCACAACCTCCCCACTGGACTTCCAATTATCACTGACTTCTTTGATACCCAAATGGAGAGCTCTGGCAACAACCTGGAAATCAACCTCCTTAGGCACATCCAAGAAAGGAATCTGGTACCGGATTTGGACATTCGTCAGAATGGAATACTCCTCGAGAGTGGGCGCCAACTGATAATCCTGAAAACTGAAGCAACGAAGCTCTGGATCGTAGAACTGTAGAAGAGTCTGCAACGACACTGGATCTACCACCATCTTCAACAGTGTCAACAAATCCCCATACTGATCAACAAACCACTTCTGGTTACCACTGGTCACAAGGTTGCTCAACTCTATCAGAGATGTCAAAGGCTCACGGTGAAAACTGTAAGAACAAGTCTTTCGCTTCAACTCTGGACCAGTTGCCATCTCTATCAATGAATAGACTCCTGAATGAACCTGAAAAATGATATGCATACAGAGATTAGCTTTTTTCTTTTCTTTTCTTTTTTCCTTTCTTTTCTCAATTTTTTTTATTGCATATTTTTTTTGAAAATAAACATGCTATGATGCAAATGATGCAGACAAGACTGGCTGGCTGTGTATCTCGGAGCACAGGATCAAAGCTTCGGCTTGAACTCGGAACCACAAATTCATCTGAAACCCAAAGTCATCTGAGACCCCAAAATTCTGAACCAATAGTCACCAACAGGACCACAAGTCACCAACAAGTCACCGACAAGTCACCAACTGTACCTGTAATAATGATCATTCCCTCCCCACTCACGGGTGTCATCTAGGCCAGGGTAAGGTCGAGAGAAACGCAGCATAAATAACCCTTTCATAGAATATCATCATATACACACCCGAAGTATGTAACGATGATACCCCATCAGAGTCTGAACTGCTCGTGATATCAATGTTCCGCTAAGTGGTGCAATACCACCCGCTTCCCATGAATCACTTTATTCCTAGGTATCCTAGATTTCACTCATAGCCTGGGTATTGGGCCTTTTACCTCATGTAACTCCCACCCCAACAGAGAGACAAACACAGCACAGCCAGATGAATTCATGATGATGAATGCAAACATAAATGCAAACAATAAATAAATGAATGCAATAAATGAAACAGCAAAAGCAACCAAACCCTATCCTAGAGAGCGCTAGGAGAGACTCGCTTAGGGAAGATGGACCAGCAAGAGGTCAACTTCATTGTAATTCCCCAGCAGAGTCGCCAGCTGTCGCATTACGCGAAAAAACCGGCGGGAAAACGAAATAACAGAGCCGCCACCGTGCGTTATTTATCCCAAAAGAAGGAAAGGAAACGCTCGAAGTAAACCTGGGAAAGACATGGTCTCGCGGCCAAAGAGAGATGGGATCGGGAGTCGGTGATGCGAAGGGAAGGTATTAGCACCCCTACGCATCCGTCGTACTCGACGGGATCCACGCTCAGAAAGAATAGAAGAAAGGTTGCTAAAGACTGCTCAAACACTGCACAAGGCTGGATGGAAACACAGAAAAACGGAAGAAACGGGACTCGGCAGGATATCACATCCTGGGCCTACGTAGTCTGTCAAGCACAGACATCAGAGTCGACGTAGTTCGGGACAGGGGGAAACGTGCTCGCTAGGATGTCGCATCCTATGCATACGTATCTTCTCTGACTGGAGAAGAATCAGAGCACTCGTAGCTCGGCTAACGCACACCAAACAAAACCACACAGGAAACCGACTGCCAATCGCTGGACTTACGTCAGACTCCACACAAACAGGCAAACATGGAAACCGAATGCCAATCGCTGAACTTACATCAGACTCCGAACCAACAAACACACACAGGAAACCGACTGCCAATCGCTGGACTTATGTCAGACTCCAAACACACACAAAGGGTTGAAAAAGAAAAAAAGGCGCCCGGAGAGATCAGCTCATCTCCTGCCTACGTACCTCATCTGGTATGAGGATCAGGGCGACGTAGTTCCCCTACCCAGGGAAAGAACTAGCCTAACCAGATACAAAGGGAGACACAAACTACTAGTGAGACTACGACTCGAGCCTAGAAGTTCTCATGCATACCCTCCCTATGTTAAGGTTTCTATCTAACTTGCACAGAGAGCAAGCTATCCTAAACAGCACAGGAAAATACATACAAGCACAAGAGCAAGCACACACACTATATACAAACAGATGGGCTCACACAACGTTAAGCTTTAGTCAAGGGGTCATGTCAACCTCGACAAACAAGCCACTGAAACAGGGTGATGTTAGCTCTTAACCCTAACATTGAGAGTTAGGGTGAAGCAGATGAAATAGGAAGTGAGGGTAAGATCTCACAGCTCTTATCCCTGGCCTGGGAGAGCTTTAGACAATAGAAAGTGTGGGAGTTCAGAAAGTAAGAACTCTTCTCCACATATGACTGACACAACAAAGATCTTGGGTTATTATCCACAATGCATCAACACATGGTGTGAGCAAAGTGGATGACACACTGAATAGCAGGAGATGGATTACACATCTCTTTCATCTGCCAATTGCCTCATAGAGGTCTTTTCCTGCTTGGCACAAAAATAAACAAACACAAGCATTGCCTCTTAAGGAGGGCTTCAGACAGGTGCCTGCCCACATAACAGGACAGGTCTTCCAAACTACATGAAGTCAGAGAGTTATACCTCAGTGGTTAAGCAACCAAGCAAAGCAAAAGCAAGTTCAAAATAACTCAAAGCAACTTAGGTACCTGAAAAAAAAATCTAAACCAATTAGTTTACAAGTCAAACAATCAAACAGACAACAGTAAATCACACAATCAGACAGATAAGGCATCAAGCATCAATGTGCAAGGCACAAGCTATTAAGCCACTTGGTCTCAAAGCCTACAAAACAAACTCAAGGTTAGCCAACATCAACCAATTAATCAACTCAAATGAGTGAGCAACTCCAATCATGGCAATGTGCTTCTTAACTTGAAATCCACAATCCAAACAGTGAGTCCAAACCACTAGGTCCAAGCCTAGGGTCAAAAGCAGGTCAAACATTCAAAACAGAACATGAAATTTAACATGAATCATCTTCATTCAATCAAGAACACAATCCAAAAAGTCCCATATCAATATCATTAACCAAATTCATTTCATGAACCAAACATGGCAAGGTATGCAAGTTGTGACCACATTGTGACATCTGAAGCAATAAATGCACATTAAATCAAAAATGATTCAAATAAACTTGGCAAAATTCATGAGTAAACAGAACATACAAAATGATCATCACACAAAAAATTAGAGGCATTAGACATCATTAGGAATGACAATCACATAGCATAAGTCAAGACAAGCACAACAAGCTCTTGTGTGACACAAATTGTCACACCAACTTAGCATAGGCATAAAACAGAAATGGTAATTGGTAAAAACCTCAAACCAAATCCAAAACAACCCTCAACATGTCTAGAAATAGTGTGTAAAATTTCACATTCATTGGATAAGGAACAAGCATTTCACAATCAAATGAAGTTCAAAGCAATTTTAAAGCTTAAATGTGACCATCCAGAAAGAAAAATCTCATTTAAATCAGAAATGATCCCAAAAATTCCAACAAAAATCATGAGCAATCACAACATCTATAGCATGCACCATACAAAAGATCAAGGCAATTGGATATCATTTGGCATGGCAAATACATCAATCAACTTGAACATCACAAGGTGTGACACCAATTGTCACACCTACCTTAGCATGGTCATAAAACAGCAATGGTAATTGATAAAAATACCAAATCAACACCAAAATGTCAAGCAATGAGTCTATTTATAGCATGCAAAATTTCATAGGCATTGGATCAAAAACCAGCATTTCACAAATGATATGGCAAGGCAAAGTCAAGAATGGACACATGTTCAAACTCCTTAGACAGAATAATTTCCAGGCCAAGCACAATTTGCATTTTGATAACCATATTTGAGAAATACTCAGAATACTCAGCATCCTAAGATCTACAACAATGACATAACAAATTTGAGAAATAAGGAGATCGATTTTGTGACCTCTTGAAGTGCAGAATTGGAATTCGTGTTGATTCAAGCCTTGCAATGCTCCAAACTTCTTATATAACACTTGTATGGATGATTAGAGGAAGAATTGAGGTTCAATTGCTCTTGATTTCGCCAAAATTTGAATCCACCATTAATGCGTCCAAGCTTCGAGCATGCTTCAAAACTGCACCAAATCTCTTGATTCCACGTGCAAATCCACTCAATGATACTTCAGGAACCAGGATCAAGCAATGGAAATGGTTTGTGTTTGAAGAATTTTCCAGAAAAATTGAGAGAAAAAGTTTGAGAAATTTTTTAGATCTGAAAATTGTGATTGTTGTTAGTGAAAAACAGTTAGGGTTTCTGTTATATACCTCCTACTAATCATGCTTCTAATCAAGTTTAGCCAAATGTTAAGTGAATTAGCAAGAAGAGGTGTATGTACCAAAATGTGATTTTCACCTTATGCATGAAAAATGCATGTGAATAGTGCACGAATTTCCACTTAATTTCACTCAAAAGTCTGTTTTGGAGCTATTGGCAATGATAGAATGTTCAAATAATGCACCAATTTTAAACTTTAATTTTTCCCTCCAAAAATCAAGTGAAATGCAAATGATTATGTGATGACAATTGGTGTAATGCAATGTATGTTTTGGAAACTAGAGGTCAAAAGGATAAGTTAGCAAAAAGAACCACTTGAATTGGAGTTTTGGTTGAGAAGTTATGCCCATTTGAAGTTCAATGCATCCTTGGCCAAGTTTTGATCACATCTCCTTAACCACACATGAGAAATCCATGATCTTGGACTTTTTGGAAATGGGAGAGAAAGATCTTCAACTTTCATGTTGGACAAAATTTCATTTGAAGCTTTCTTGATGATGTAATCTTGAGTTGAAAACCTTTCCATTTTTGGCAAATTCAAATTACAGGTCACCTGCTATTTTGGGCAAGTTTTGATCTGACCTCAAATCCTTCAACGGTGATGTTTGAAATGTCAAATGAGACTTGTATGAACAATAATGAGGCATCTCTAACCATCTCCCACCTCCAAATCCACAGTTGAACTGACAGTTGACTTCTGTTGACTTTTTAGGTTTTCAGATGATTTGCACATTGACTGATGATCCCTGAACCTCCAATTCTTGGCCAAATCACTTCAAAATGATCCTTGGGTCACATGAACTCATTGTACCAACCCTAGGGCTTTGATCTCATAGAAAATGTCCTTGTTGCCTTGCACAGTTGAATCTCCTGACCAGTCTTGCCTGAGGACATGATGGACTATGCAATGAACAATGCAATGTTAATGACCTAAAAATGAAAATGTATATACAAAATGGGAGGTGCAAATTTGAGGTGCTACAACGACCTACTCTCTACCATCCAACAACAACTGGCGAATAACATGAGCTTCATGCAAGAGTCGCAGCAGAGGAGAGACAGGTCCTATGACACTGTTCTACAATCCCTGCAAACGATCACAGATTCACAAGCCCGTCAGCAACACTACCACCAGAGACACATGGCACTCATTGAATCCACTCAAGGTTCCATTATGGGTAACCTTTGAGAGGTGAGCACCGCTCAGGATGCCCTGCAGGCGAGGATGGATCAGAGAGACCGTCGATGTACCCGATCTCGTCGTCCACCTCAGGATGACGAGGGCACTAGTGGTCAGCAATAGGTTGTCAGGTAACTCTTCCCTTATCTTATTTCGAAACATTGGAGACAATGTTCGATTTAAGTGTGGGAGGAGACTCTATCGTCTTTTCTTTATTGCTTTTCTCGTTTTTCCTTTATCATTTTTTCTTTGGTGTTTTTAGATAGTTTATTTATTGTTATTTCCTTTTAGTTGTTTATTTTGCTTTTTAGTATAATGCATGAGTCTGACGAGTCACCAAATATAGTAGATCTTTAGTACAATCCTACCTCCCCATACCTTTAGCCCCACCGAATTTTTTTTTGCAAAAGAAAATAGTGTTATTCCGAAAATTTTCAGGTTTTAAAGACATGTTTTGAGTAAGGATGCGGTGACTTGGGAGAACTTTGCGAAACATCAGTATTTGTTTTAGCACCATAAGCTTCGTAAATATAGGAATCATTCCCGAAACCCCATATACCATGGCTTTAATCATCATTTTCGTATAAGTCCTCAGTAGTTTATCTCAGCAGTCAGCTCCGGCCTACGCATCCTCTACGTAGGGGACCGATGCGAATAAGTGAATGATCCAGAAAAACAAAAAATAAAAGAAAGCAAAAAGGCAACTCCCGTATAGGTGACCCTCACAAAGTCATTTAAACCAAAGAATTGTAAAAAATTGCTACAAAAAGAAAAAGAAAAAGAAAAAGAAAAAGAAAAACTTACCCACTGCTAGTTGGTTCAGAGGTATCTGGCACTGAACTCGGTAGGGCGGATTACGATCCGATCCCCCACAACTACAGTTGGGTCCAATAAAAGGGTTTACACATATTTATGCGCCAGAAACCCCATGCTCAGATCATAATCACTAACAGGCCACTCTACTATGAAGCATGTACGGATAACGAGCTTAATGTGATTGCGCCTGAATGAAAAGGACACAAAAAGAGATGAAGAGGCAGGCCTAGGTCTTGTGGGATGATATGGGTTGGTTAATATAGGAATGAATTTTATGTCCGTATTTGCGGATTAGTGTCATCATGATACCCTTAGTTCACTCAGTTAGTACCTATCACTACATCCCGACTTGAACTTATAATTTTTACCTGAAGCACTCGTTTACACGAATTTTCTTTTATGAGCTTTTTAATGTTTTGCTTGAGGACAAGCAAAGGTTTAAGTGTGGGAGAGTTTGATAACACTGAAATTTACCGTATTTTCGACTCCGATTTCACATGCATTCTAGTTATTTTATTATCATTTTGTTGTGTTATTGCTCTGTTTTCCTTTGTTTTCAGGTTTTTACTTTAATCGGAGCCCCGATCGAGAAAAGGAGTGAAAAAGAGCTAAAAACCCTAAAATTCAGCATTTTGTACTTGTGGCCTACCCCATGGCTGGCGCCATAGACCCTGCCATGACGTGTCCAAGCTCAACTTCCCTCAACTTCCACGTTCCCCACTACTTCCACTAAGGCGCCTCATTTTGTGCATGTGGCGGGCGCATTGGCCTTGTAGCGGGCGCCACAAGAGGAAAATTTTTCCCTCCCATTTTCAAGTTGAAGGGCATCCTTGTCATTTCCATCTTTTTACTTGCTTATAAATAGAAACTCGAAATCACTTTTACAATCATCCAAACTTAGAGCAGAGGCAAACTCAGAGCAACTTCGTTTCACTTAGGCATATATTCAGTATTATAAAGTGGTAATCGCTTCGCATTGGAGTGTTACCACAATTGTGTAATCGAGTCTGTAATCGAGTTTGGAGCACTTTGGAAGGAAGTTAATCCTGCCGCCATTTTCATTTCCGCTTTGCAATTTATTCAACCCTCCGATTGGAGCAGGTTTTTATTACTTGTCTTTACTTTTATTTATTTTCCCGCACTCGCTTTACTTTATTTATTTCCTCGGACTCGCTTTACTTTCATTTATTTCTCGCACTCGCTTTACTTTATTTATTTCCTCCCACTCGCTTTACTTTATTTATTTCCTCGCACTCGCACTACTTTTATTTACTTTCCGCACTCGCACTACCTTTATTTATTTTAATGCACTTTTACTTCACCATGTCTAGCTAAATTTATAAGGTTAGAATGTAAGGATCGTAATTGAACCGATAATCCGTACAATTGTTCGTAGAAGCACTTAAGGGCTATTTTAACTTTCAAATTAACTTTTCCCGCACTTCAATTCCGTTGGGTAAGATCGAAAGCCGTCCAACGTCTTTTTAAACTTAATTGTTTTTAACTATTTCAAAAACAACGAAAGCGCTTTGTTTAGTTCATTAGGAGATTTTAACATTACGAAGAAAAGAGATTTTAAAACTATTTTCGGACACGTTTATAAGTTTAGAGTCTGGTTCGTGAGAACCTCTTTTGGTTAAGAAATCCAGGTTATAATACTTTTCAACTTAGTCAAGATACTATATTTCTTAAAAATAGGTTTACTACTCTAACGCAATGCTCGCCTTTTTATAAGTGACAATAAGAGGGTTTTATTAGGGAGTACAACTCAGTTCTGAATACGCGAAAGCGACAGTTCCTGTTAAATTAGTTCTTTTCAAAGTAGGAAACACTGCCCATAAGTAGCTCTACTAGCAAGTAATTGGATTATTAATTGATTACGTGAATTACATTTGACCCTGTCTTTATTAATTAAATTTATTTCAACACTTTACTTTTTCATTGCACACTCCAAAAACACCTATTTCGATTGCCTTTGTTAAACACCATAACAATAGATAACGATAGATTGACACTTGGTATTTGTGGATTCGACAATCTTTTATATTACTCTGACGCGTTCGTATACTTGCGAAACACCGCATCATAAGACTATGCCATTCTCCTATCATAAGTGCACTCGAGTTCGGGTATAGAACTCATCTCACAAAAGACCACCAAGCACACAAGCAATTGATATATATCAAGCAATTCATACATTACAAACAATACAGTCATCCCGAATTTGAACAAAAGTATGTCACAAATAAATATAAACATACAATACAACAAAGGTAAAAAGTAAGCTAAACCCACTAGGAAAGCACACATATCCCCAGCAGAGTCGCCACTTTTATGTAGTGGGGTATACGTTACCTTTAGATTTATTGACTAAATAAAAAGTAAATCATACAATTCGAGTCGCCACCGCACTTCTATTTATCCAAAGGAAATGTTAGAAAACGAACAAAAACTGAGAAATTTTATCAAGTCAAAAACTAATAAAAATGTTAGAGATCTGGGAAAGGGGGTTGGTTATGTAATGGGAAGGTTTTAAGCACCCAAAACATCCTTAGTACTCTAAGGGAGCCCTTTTTACAAATGTTGTATGGTAGGTTGGTATTTGTGAAAATATTTGTGCAAACATGATTGGGGGGATGAGAAAAGAATATAAAAATTAATTACAATTTTGTTGTTTGAATGGATAAACCCATTGCCTACGTACCATCCCAAAGGTAGGATCAAAACCTCGTAGTTCGGGTAAAAATCTCAAAATAAGTTGGTGAATTGATTGGTCAAAAGCCTTAAGGTCTTTTGTTATCAAAGGGAGAAAACTCAACCTAAACCACAAATCCACCATGTGAGGAGAGCTTCAACATACTAGTGAGGGATCCATCCTATAATAAGTATGGAAGACTTATAGCCTAATCCCTAAAGATAAGGTGAGGTTTACATCAACCACTATGATAACTTAAACCTAATAGCTAATGTTTATGAAAAGCTTTTAACAAAAGTGGTCATTGGAACCACAAAAGAATTTGAAGTGAGTTGGATTTACCAAATTAGGAGTATTCACAAAAGGAAGTCAAAGTTGACTTAAGGTTCAATTCAAAATAAGTGTTATGAAAAGAGTTTGAAAAATCAAAGGCATAATGCCTAGGTTTCAAATTTTTGAAAACAATGTCAATGTTTGCACAAAATAAGTTTGTCTTGGGTTAGAGTGGAGAGAAGAAGAGAAAGGCTAGGTCCTAAATATGCAAAGATGAGAGAAGAGAAATAAAACCACTTGGAGTTCCTTCCTTGAGATCATAAAGATGATCCAAGTTGCTCCTTTCCTTTGGACTTTGCAAGCAATAAGAAATTAACTCAAGCAATCAAGCAAATATTCAATCAAGCTCCTAGGATCTTCCAATTTGGATTTGTCTTTCTCAACTTAGATGCTCATGACAATGGTCCTTCTAAGTAGATCAAGTTTAGGATCCCTATCACACAAGAACAAACAAATAAAAAAGTTCCACAATGCAATAGAAAGAGTGGACAAAGAGAGAGTTTAGATTAGGGGTCCTTTCAATTCAACTTCAAGATTAAGCATTCTAAAGGCATGAGGCCTAGTTGCTCTTCAACATATTTAGCATTCTAAAGGAATGAGGCCTAGTTGCTCTTGAATTCCATTTAGCATAGGTAAGGTCCTAATTCTAAGTCCTTTCTCCCTTTGCATTGGTTCACACAAACCAAACAAAATAAACACAAGGCAATAGTATATACACAATAATGTGCTCAAGTGAACAAAAGGGAAATGGCATAAACATAAACATGAGCTCAAGTGAGCAAAGGGAAAAGACAATATGAATTAATGAGCAAGAAATTAAATTGCATTAAATTAAATTGCATTAAAATAAATTGCAAGAATTAAATGCTTGAATTAAAAGTTAGTCATTAGTAGTTAGTGTTAGTGTGCCAGAAGGCAATTTAGCGATATGTTAAACAATCGTAAGTGGACTAATGTAGGAGTCACACCTATCTGAAACCGGTCAATAAAACTATAGGCAAATAAACACAAGTTAGAGACCCTGACTAGTAAGCCAAGCTCCTACAACTTACCATGCCAAAAGAAAAGAAGAATGACCTTGTAGGGATTTTAGGTTCTTTGCTTGACCAAGAAGCAACCTATATTTGACACCAAGCAATTCATTTGATCTTTGATCAAGATGAATTTGATTTGGATCAAAGAAGGTTAAGCCTCTCATATGTCAAGGCTAACCACAAATCATTAACTCATTGGTCAAAAGAAAAAGAAGAAGAAGAAGAAGATGGAAATGGAATGTACAAAATTGAAATTCAAAAGACATAACCAAAGACATTGATCAAACATGAATGGAATCAACATCAATCAATGGTAAACAGAAGTGAAATGAAGATTAGAAGTCAAGAAAGGTCAAACATATTTTTGGTATTTTTTGGAATTACAATAGTACATGAAATAAAATGAACAAAATAAAGGTCAAACTTCAAATCCAATTGAAATCAACTTGAATAAGTCCAATTGGATCATCATAAGTCTAACATGGTCAAACAAGGTTTGACAAAAAATTTCAACATTTTTTGAAAACAAAAACTATTTTTAAACAATTAAAAATGGAGAAAAATAACATAATTGGATTAAAATCTCAACTAAATCTCAAATCAATTAAGAAATTAATGAGAATATTTTTCATAGATTCATCATCATCCAAAGATGTTAGGAAAATATTTTTAGCATTTTTGAATATCAAGAAGTATTTTAAATGAATTAAAAACAATCAGAAAAGAAATAATTTCCAAAAAATATTAAATGGAATCACAAAAATAATTAAAAATCATTTTATGAAACTAGAATTTAAGTGAAAATTTTTGCAATTGGTCCCATATTTTTTTGATTCCAAATAAAGAAGTTATGAATTTTTAAAATAAAATGGAATAAAAGAAATTAAAATAGAAATTAATAAAAGAGAAAAATCCTGAGGCGTCAGATCCCACTTCATTAATTGACGTGGCTGATCACATGGCCAGGAAGCGCGCGCGTATGGTAAACATTAGTCAACAGCGTGGCACCATGCATTAAAATAAGTCATAACATTCAACAACCAAGATTAGATCTGAGATTCATCATCCAATGGCCAAGGTTTGGACGCGTGGGGACGGTGGTGGAAACCACCGTCTTCTCCAGTGAGAAGGCCTTCTCCGGCCACCAGTTGCAGGTTTTAAAACCTCAACTTAAAACACGCGATCCATATACCATTCGAAAGCTGGGGTGATGTACATCACCCATGTGACCTTAGTTTCTTCTCAAGATTCTTATGGAGGAAGAAATCTGAGGTTGAAATATGAGGTGTTCAATCTGAAGTTAACTAACTCTCAAAATTAAAACCACCAATCAATTGCCTCTCACATGAGGATTTCAGAAATGCCAATCAAAGCAAGCAATGCACAATAATCAGAGATATTCGAATCAAAACAGTTATGAGATAAACCTTTGAAGTGCAGCTTTTAAGAGCTTTGTCCAACCTAATCCTTGAGTGCAGCTTGATCTTGAAGTAACAATGAAGCAAGGCTAAGGAATTAGAAGTTAAAGATCAACCAGGGAAGTTGAAATTTAAGCTTGAAAAGTGAAGTGAAATTTCAGAATTTCTTTGAGTGAGAGGTTAGGGAATCAGTTCAGCAGAGTTTCAGGCGCCTTTAGGTTAAGAAATGATCAAGGCAAGGCATTCTATTTATAGCCACAACTGATGCAAAGATGTGAAGAATTCGTGTGTGCATGAACTTGGGTCCTCCATGCATGGGCTTGTACAGGCGCATGTGAGGCCCAAAACCACTTGCAAATGAATGCTGAACACTAATGAATGAAGTTTGGATGTGCAGATGGCAATGCATTAGCTTGTGCATAAAGATTTAACATGTTATGCATAATTGATCATAAAACTTCACCTCTTCGAAAATGCCAATTGGAAAATTGAAACATAAGCATGTGGGTAATGGTTGGAAAGGCCTTGACATAAGGAACAAATATTATGTTGAACAAAAATTCATTTGGAGTTTGTAAAATATTGAAAACTGGCCATGAAGTTCAAGGTACAAAACATGTATTTGAGAAATTTGCCAAAAATGACCAACTTCAAGCCCTTCTGCTTCAATTATGCAAGCTTAAAATGACAAAACCTTAAACATAAAATTTATAGATCTTTTCAAGACAAGTAATTTGGACTTAAATTTTGCATCATTTGGATTTTTTATGAGAAAGTTATTGGCACTTGAAGTTGGGCTTTTTCACATTTCAATTGCTTTGGTCCAAAGTGACCTATAATGTTTTGTATTATCACATGTGTTTCTTTTAGGATTATTGATGCGTGCTTTTCGCAAGTATACGAACACGTCAAAGTAATATAAAAGATTATCGAATCCACAGAGACCAAGTGTCAATCTATCGTTATCTATTGTTTTGGTGTTTATCTAAGGTAATCGAAATAGGGGTTTTAAGAGTGTGGAATGAAAAATAAAGTATTAAATAAAGTTCAATTGGTAAAGACAGGCTTGAATGTAATTCACATAATCAATTAATAATCCAAGTACTCGCTAATAGAACTACTTATGTGCAGTGTTTCCTACTTTGAAAAGAACCAATTTAACGGGAACTGTCGCTTTCGCGTATTCAGAACCGGGTTGTACTCCCTAATCAAACCCTCTTATTGTCACTTATAAAAAGGCGCGCATTGCGTTAGAGTAGTAAACCTATTTTTAAGAAATATAGTATCTTGACTAAGTTGAAAAGTATTTTAACCTGGATTTCTTAGCCAAAAGAGGTTCTCACGAACCAGACTCTAAACTTATAAACGCGTCCGAAAATAGTTTTAAAATCACTTTTCTTCTTAAGTTAAAAACTCCTAATAAACTAAACAAAGCGCTTTCGCTGTATTTGAAATAGTTCAAAACAACTAAGTTTAAAAAGACGCTGGACGGCTTTCGGTCTTACCCAACGGAAATTAAGTGCGGGAAAACTTAGGTTGAAAATCAAAATAGCCCTTAAGTGTTTCTACGAACAATTGTACGGATTATCGGTTCAATTACGATTCTTACATTCTAACCTTTATAGATTTAGTTAGACATAAAAGTAAAGGTACATTTTAATTTAAATAAAAGTAGTGCGAGTGCGGAAAGTAAATAAAAGTAGTGCGAATGCGAGAAATAAATAAAAGTAGTGTGAGTGCGGGAAATAAATGAAAGTAGTGCGAGTGCGGGAAATAAATAAAAGTAGTGCGAGTGCGGGAAATAAATAAAAGTAGTGCGAGTGCGGGAAATAAATGAAAGTAGTGCGATTGCGAGAAATAAATAAAAGTAGTGCGAGTGCGGGAAATAAATAAAAATAGTGCGAGTGAGGGAAATAAATAAAAGTAGTGCGAGTGCGGGAAATAAATAAAAGTAGTGCGAGTGAGGGAAATAAATAAAAGTAGTGTGAGTGTGGGAAATAAATAAAGTAAAGGCAGTGCGGGAAATAAATAAAGTAGATAAAGGTTAAGCAATAAAAACCTTCTCCAATCGGAGGGTTGAATAAAATGCGAAACGAAAATGAAAATGGCGGCAGGATTAACTTCCTTCCAAAGTGCTCCAAACTCGATTACAGACTCGATCACATACTTGATTACACCTTTGTGGCAACACCTCGATGTGAAGCGATTACCACTTTAAAATACTGAATATATGCCTAAGTGAAACTAAGTTTGCTCTAAGTTTGGATTATTAAACAAATGAATTCGAGTCTCTATTTATAGGCAAGTAAAATAATGGAAAAGACAAGGATGCCCTTCAGTTTGAAATTGGGAGGGAAAAGTTTTCTTCATGTGGCGCCCGCCACAACCCCATGACGTCGGCCATAAGAGAAAAGTGTGGCACCCAAGTGGAGGTAGTGGGGAACGTGGCAGTTGAGGGAAGTTGAGCTGGACACGTCATGGCTGGACCTATGGCGCCAGCCACAGTGGGATCCACAAGTGTAAAATGCTGAATTTTAGGGTTTTTAGCTCGTTTTCACTCCTTTTCTCGATCGGGGCTCCAATTAGACTGAAAACCTGAAAACAAAGAGAAACATAGTAATAACATAACAAAACGATAATAAAACAACTAGAATGCATGCGAAATCGGAGTCGAAAATACAATGAATTTCAGTGTCATCAATTATGAAAATTTGTTAAACATAACAATTGAAGTAGACATATTACACTTTCCAATGCACTTGGTCTCACCCAAAAATCATAAAAAATGAAGGAGATAAGTCCTTGGGAAGTTGACCCAAAATTAGGATTTCAGTCAAAATGACCTATAATGTTTTGAAATGAATGATGACTTTCCAAGTTTCAAATAAATTTTTGATGAACATGAAAGTTGTTCATATGGTTCTTAAGAACATTTTTGCTCTTGGGGTTATCTTCATTTGACAAACACATCAAAAGTTAGGTCTCAGTGGATTTCAAAATAGTCATATGAATTGACTAATCAACTTCTCAAAGCCAAACTTCAAATCTTGATGAATAAATGATTGAGGACACTCAAATAGACTCATGTATGCATAAAATTATGAATGAAAGAACTTCCCTTGATTGAATTTGATCATAGGTTGAGGTTGCTTCATGAGCAAGGCACAGTCAATGCACGGTTGAATTAGGGTTTCCTTGGGAAACAATCCTCAAGCACTTTGGTTTATCTTGATCAAATTGACAAATTGAGATACTTGGGAGGCATATGTGATGATTGAGAGATTTGGTAACCATTGTCATGCTTGCTTTCATCTTCATCTGGCCATTTCATTGAGCATAGGGGCTTCCTAGGAGCCTTGGATCTCATGATTGCTTAAGCTTCAAAACAACAGATGTTAGTGACATATTTTTGTGCTTTTGGTTAGTAAACAAAATAATAAAAGGAATAATATACAATTCAAGCATGCTTGGTGATCTCAAACCACCTCACACAAGTCCCAACCCAAGGGTAAAGGAGCTAAGATGCTATGATCCTTGAGGCAAAAATGCAATGAGCAATGTTATGATGCCATGAGGGATCTTAGGGTCAAAATTAGGGTCTTACATTTTGTTTGTGTAATCTTTAAAGATTAATGGATTAAGACCTTTTTGAAGGCGAAATCACCTTGGCCGGGTGGACTGGAGTAGCTTTGAATTTCAAGCGAACCAGTATAAAATTTTGTGTCAAACATTTTATTCTGCGTGTGTCTAAGCTAATGAAAAAGTTTTATTTTCCAAACAATTCAAACCCCCCCCCCTTTCTTGTTTTTATCTCCTTAAATTGGTATCAAAGCTTCTGCTTTATTATTGACTTTCTAATCAAACACTTAATAGTGTAGAGAGATCACTACAACAAACAAGACCTTAGACAGCGCTTTTTTTAGCCTTAGACAGCGCTTTAAAGCGCTGTCTAAACCTCCGCTGCTAAAGGTTTAGACAGCGCTTTTTTAAATCTTAAAAGCGCTGTCTAAGCCCCCCCCCCCTTAGACAGCGCTTTGACCAAAAGCGCTTTCTAAGACCCTCCTATTTTAATTTTTTTAGGTATACCTTAGACAGCGCTTTTCAGAAAGCGCTGTCTAAGCCCCCCCCTTAGACAGCGCTTTTGCCTAAAGCGCTTTCTAATCCCCCCCTTAGACAGTGCTTTAAAGCGCTTTTTACATAACTAAGGTAGTATCTTTGAATATCCTAACAATTATAAAGTTCAATTCATTTTAAACTTCAAAAACCTATACATAACCAATGTTAATATAAACTTCAATAACGTATCCGATACGCCAATATACCAACTTTAATTACCTCATCACTTTCATTTTTTATATTACAAGAATCAAACTTTTTCTATTACAATATACCTATAAGTATACCTATAACTATATTAGAGTTCGTTCAATCATTTTATGGGAGAAATCTTGTTCCTTTAGAATGAAAGTGAGATGAACAACACTTTCACAGTTAAAAAGAAAAAAAACTACCTATTCAATCTTCAAGTATAATCAATATTGAACATCTAAATCCAAGCCTAGTCATGACAGCCCCAACATGCAATGCATTTCAAAATTCATCATGCATACCAAGCAAGTATAAAGAAAATCAAATTGCATACACATATACATACACAATTCAATATACATACATACACAAACTAACAACTCCCAAATCACCAACTATCATTAAACATTGCATTTGTAACACCAGCAACTAACCGATTAGCATAGCATTTTCAACAAACAGTTAACCATAATTATCATAATTATAAATTTCAATGAAGAAACATGTACACCAAAGCATTAGTACATAGCATTACATGGCAAACTTCGTGCACATTAACATAACATACTTTTACTTCTATGACAGTTGCAGACCAAATTTACATAACAAGACCAAGCAATACATATTTTTCAACCAGCATACATCAATTCACGTGCAATCCATTAACACCATTTCAAAAGGGGGCATGAATGCATTGCTAACAATCATTTCCTACAGTAACAACCCTATTAATCATCTTAACAATGGCAGTTGTGGTGGATAGTAAAAATTTGATCAAGATTGCAACAGGGCAATGGACAAACCACAAGCATTGAGTGTAGATTCAAACAGGGCAGCCATATGCTAACACCAACCCATACACATACGTTCAGCCATGGATCTAATTGCACACACACAAGGCTATAATAAACAACAACGGGTCCATTCAAGCAGAGCAATTAACATAGGCAAAACATACAAGTGCAACAAGTATAAAAGAAAGAAACTATTGCAGTAACAATCCAAGTTATTTGAACTCATGGCATTACAATCAAACAAGCACATTTTTAACACCAACATTTCAGTTCAAGCCAAAGTCAAACAAGCAGGCGTTGTGGCATTGCATAACTAGTAAGCTAGCTAACTAACACAATAGCTCAGTTAGCATCATTGACAAATCCAAGAACACTCCAACATTCTAACTTCATTCTATGACAGAAATCCCACTGATGGAGAACGTACCGTATTCAACTTCAAAAGATGGAAGAAGAGGAAGAGCACTAGAGCAGAACGTACCGTATTGTTTGGGTGACGGCGGAGGGGCGGAGGTTCGGAGGTGAGAGGCGAGTGCGGCGGTCGATTGTTTGGGTGACGGCGGAGGGACCCTCGAAGGCGGAAAATAGGGTTTTCGGAAGTTGAAGGAAAATAGCGTGATATGGGGATGTCGTGTTTTGGAGTGTCTGCGTGATGTTGTGTGAGTTGAGAAGAAGGTTGTGGCTGATGGAGATTGAGGGGAAGAGGAAATGGCGGAAGTTTGTGATGTGAGTGAAGAAGAGGGAAAACAAAAGAACAGAGAACGAAAGCGCTTTTGTGGTCTGAAATTTTATTTTACTTAGACCTTAAACAGCGCTTTTGTGGAAAGCGCTTTCTAAGGTATGCCTTAGACAGCGCTTTCCAAAAGCGCTTTCTAAACCCCCCCTTAGACAGCGCTTTTGGTTTTAATTTTTTTTTAATTTAAAGACTTTAGACAGCGCTTTATCAAAAGCGCTGACTAAGGTCTATATTTAAAAGCGCTTTCTAAAAGCGCTGTCTAAGGGGGGGTCTTAGACAGCGCTTTTAGAAAGCGCTGTCTAAGACCCCCCTTAGACAGCGCTTTCATTATTTTCTTGGAACATTATCCGTGTTTTATTTTAATTTTAACCTTAGACAGCGCTTTCTTTTAAAAGTGCTGTCTAAGATGCGCTGTTAAAAGTCATTTTTGGCGTAGTGGATCCAGCGTGAGAAAAACACTATGGCCAACACCAATGAAAGAGATAGTTAAAATGATAAACCTCCAATATTTGATGGAGAAAAATTTGATTATTGGAAATATAGAATTGAAAGTTTCTTTTTGGGCTATGATGTTGATCTATGGGACATAGTCACAATCGGCTACACACCTCATGTGTCTGACGTTGGCGATGCCATTGCCAGAAGCAAAATGATAGATGATCAGAAGCACGACTTCAAAAACCATCACAAAGCCAAAATGATACTGCTGAATGCCATTTCCTACAATGAATATGAAAAGATCACCAACAGGGAAACAACTAAGAAATACTTGACTCCCCGAGGATGACTCATGAAGGAAATTCTCAAGTCAAAGAGACAAAGGCTCTGACTCTAATTCAGAAGTATGAAGCATTCAAGATGGAGGACGATGAAGCTGTAGAGGTAATGTTTTCTAGATTTCAAACTTTAATTGCAGGACTCAAAGTTCTGGACAAGGCTACACAATTGTAGATCATGTCAAAAATATAGTCAGAAGCTTGCCAAAGAAGTGGAGACCAATGATCACAACATTAATGCTATCAAAAGATCTGAACGATATCAGCCTTGAGGAACTCGTCAGTTCTCCCAGAAGTCATGAGATAGAAATTGAGGAAGATGAGCCTCAAAAGAAGATCAAGTCGGTAACACTGAAGTCCAGGTCTGAAAGACGCAAGCCAAAAAGGAACAAAGCCTTCCAAGATGAAGAGGAAGACAATGACGACTCTGAAAAAGAAGACTCTGACGATGAAGAAGAGTTGTCCCTTTTGACCAGAAGAGTAAAATAACTCTAGAGAAAAAGGAATAACAACTTTAGAAGACCAAGACCCAAGGGAGGTAGCTCATAATCAACCTCCAGAGGTAAGTCGAACAAAGAAATAACGTGCTATAAATGCAAGAAAACAGGTCATTACAGAAACGAATGTCCAAAGATGAAGAAAGAGAGCTCTAGAAGAGAAGGTTCCAAGAAAAGCTCATTCAGAACCAAAAAGGGACTGATGGCCACCTGGGATGACAGTGGATCTGATTCCTCCGAATCAGACTCTGAAGAACAGACAAACATTGCACTCATGGCTACCACCTCTAGAAATACATCAGATGGAGAATCTGATTCTGAAGAGGTATTTTTTGAACTTTCTCACTCTGACCTTGTGTAGCGGTAAATTCATGATCATCAAGCTATGGATAAGCTAGACATCAAATGACAAGAGTCGCCACTGCACTTTTATTGTTTCCAAGGGAAAAGGGAAAAAGTACGAACATAACCAAAAACTAAGAAGTTTTCAAATCAAAACTAATAAAATGCCAGAGATTACAGGTTAGGGGGTTGGTTACACAGAGGGAAGGTGTTAGGACCCAAAGTGTCCTAGGTACTCCTAGGGAACCCTTTTTTGTGTGTATATGTATTTTGTACAAAGTGAAGTTTACAAATAAATAGAATGGGGGGATGAGAAAAGAACTCATTAATTATATTTTTGTGCTTGACAAGACCTTCGGACTTGTGCCTACGTACCAACATAAAAATGAGGGATCAAAACCTCGTTATTCGTGATACAAATTTCAAAGTGGATGCATTACTTTTAATCAAAAATTAAGTTTAAAAGGCAACATGGCCTAAAATGGTCTAAATGAGTTAGTTCTTTTTTGGCTTTTTTGAAAGTTTAGGTCAAGTATAATTAAGTTTATTTACAAGTTTGGTTAAGAAAAGAAGTTTGAAAATGCAATGGCATAAGGCCAAAGTTTCTAGTTTGCAAGTTCAAACAAAGTTTAGAAAATAAGAAGTTCAAACAAAGAAATTTTTTAAAAGAAAGGAGATATTTTGAAATTAAAGAGATGGGGAGGAGATGAAGGGACTAATCCTAAGCACAAATTTAAAAGTTAAGAGTTGAAAAGATGTGACTGATGGGTAGCAATCCAATAGGCAAGAATGCCATATAGAAACCCCAAATTCCCTTGAATATTAGAATCTAACAACAAACAATGCATACAATATTAACTTGAAGAGCAAGGTATCAAATAAAGATTGCCACATCCAAGCTTTAGCCACTCCGTAATCTTCAAATTTTCCAAGTAACAAATGAATTCCACAAGTCATAGGTTCAAAATAGCAACTTCACAATAATCATGTTGCAGATGAACTCAAAGGGATCTCCAAAGATGTATCAGATAAAGTTTCAAATTGCAAGAACATGGTTACATAATAGTTGGCATTGGCCAAGTCCTTTTTTCATAGGGATGTTTCCTAGATACTATGTCCAATTGCCCAAGATCAAACCAACAGTCCACACAATAGTTTTTTAGGGTTTTTGTTTTTTATTATGTACATTGATGGTCAAAGACCACACAAACAAACAAAATATACACAAGCAAGATATATCACACAATATGCTCTAAATGGACAAAGGGAAAATGACATTAACATAAAAAATTAGAATGGAATGAATAGAGCTTAAAATTAAAGTTCATTAAAATAAATGACTTGAAATTAAATGTTAGTTGTTAATGAGTTAGAAGTTAGTATTGTTTTGCTTTTGCTTTTTAAGGCATTCTTTGGAGAACACTCAACCCACTTATCACAAGCATGGATCCTTGAGCCAAGACATCTTCCAAAGGAAGGAAAAAAGGCCAAGTTTCCACACAATACCATGAAAGAGGGGAGACTTACAATCTCACTAACTAGAATGATATGCCTTTTGTGTCAAAATTTTAGCGCTATGTTTAGCAATCGTAATTGGACTTATGTAGAAGTCACAACTATTTGAGTCTGGACAATAGAATTTTGGTGTTAATGCATGTTAGAGACATAGTATAATGGACTATGCTCATGAAACATACCACACACGAAAAGAATTTGCAAAAGAGGTGGCCTAATCTCATCCATACTTATGTTGATTTTTCAATCAACTAGCCTTAGGATTTAGAGACATCATAGACCAAATGAAATTGATGCATAAAGAAGGGGAATTAGATGAAGAGGGATGGGAATAGATCATAACTCAAATTGGTCAAAGGATGAATTTTACCAAATTAATATCATTCATTCATTTTGGGAGATGGAATGTACATTCCATCAATCCCCTAAATCCAATGATATTAACATAGCAAAGTCAAATCAACCTTGACTAAGGCCCAACAACAAAAGTCAAACTTACACAAACCATCACAAGACGTCAGCACAATTATTTGGAATTTATTCAATTTAAAAATACTAAAAATAATGCATTAAAGTAAATATGGTTTGTCAAATTCCTAAAACCTCATCAAAACACCAAAGAAATGGCCATGAGATTTATCTAGGTCAAACAAGGTCAAAGGACCTTGGAGAAAATTTTTTAGAATTTTTAAAGACTTAAAAGTATTTTTAAATAATTAAAAATAATCACAAAATCAATTAAATCATGAAAAATATTAATAATGATCCAAAAAATAATTTTAATTCAAAATATGAAAGAGGAATTTATTTAGAATTTTTTGGTGAAACTCTCATTTTTTTTGGATCAATATTAAAATTAATATGAATTAATGAAAATCAAATGAATTAAAACAAAAATAAAAAAATAAAAAAAAACGTGAGCCACTTGATCTCCCTCATTAATTGAGGTGACAGATCAAGTGGATGGAAACGCGCGTTCCATCGTGGAACCTAGTCAGCGCGCCACACACGTGGTAACCAAAACCAACGCCTAATATTAAAACATTTCAAATGGATCCTGTGGTCTGGAGACATGCCAACACACCGCCGGAGTCAGAGCTTCGGTCTTCTTCTTCGGTGGACCTCACCGGACTGGTCCAACCTCAACCATCACCAAAATAAAAAAGGAGGACATGATCTGAAAGAAAAAATGGCATAGAGCACGAATCTGACCTATATTTCAACTAACTCCAAATATATAAAAAAGATATGAGGAGTTGAATTTTGAGGTGTAACAACTGAGTTGCTTCGATTTGACCTCAACGTAACTCAATCTTCTTACCTACATTGGTAGGACTTCAGATAACCAAAGATTCAAGAGAATTGAGTGAGAATCGAAGAGAAGAAGTTTTTTGAAATTTACATTCAATGTTGTGCAGAAATGGATCTTGCTTGCTTCAAACTTGATCTGATCACACTCGAGAAGCTTGTAGGAGAGGTTTGGCAATGGTACAAAGCTTTGGATCCTTAAGTTTCTGAATCTCCAAACAGTGAGATTCAAACTCAATTTTCAAGTTGAAAAGTCTCAGGGTTTCCTTTGAATGGTGAGGGTTTCAATTGGGGGGAAAAGCTGGCGCGCAAGGTGTCCTTGAATTGAGCTCCAAGGGCCTGTATTTATAACAATTGGGACTGATATTTGCACACTTGAAAAATTGCTAAATTTGGACATTTCATGCACAAGCTTGCATGGGCGTGTATACGCCCATGAAGCAATCCAATTTGATCCATGTACAATCATTCTGAAGTTCAAATGAGGCTTGGATGTCAAGGCAATGTGAAATGTGATTTTTGGCATTTGATTTCTTCCAATCATGCACACCTGTTAAAGCCATGCGCATCCCTATCAAACCTTATCCAAAATGCATGAACTTGGAAATATTTCATCTCATAAAAATTGAGCAAGTTATGGCCTTGAGAAGTTGACTTTCAAATTAGGGTTTCGTCAAAATGACCTATAATGTTTCAACATAGAAAATGATTTTAAAAGCAAAACTAGCTCTAGGTGTCAACATGAAAGTCGTTTGGGATATCCTTTAGAGTAACTTTTCTCTTGGAATCTATTTCATATGGTGAAAATTGTAGGAGATATGGTCTAGGGAGAGCCAATTTTGATCAGATGAATTCATCTGGCCAACCACCATCAACCAACTTCCTAACCTTTAATTCTCTTGAGTTTTTAGGCTCATGGTATATCATATATGCATAAGATGATGAATTTTGAAGTATCCCTTGATAAATTTGATCAATTGGTGAGATATCTTGTTGGAGAAGTTACTCAAGAAAACCAGTCAAACAAGGGTTTCCAAGGAAAATCACTTCCAAACTCTTGAAGAATACTTGATCAATATGACATGTAGATATCATTGGGAATCATATATGATTCTTTGAAACACTGTGAATCAATCCTTGGTTGTGCTCTTAGTCACGAGGGTCTCAAACCCTTGATATGGACTTGATAAACCAATAAGGACCATGTCATACCTACAAATGGTTAGACAAATACAAAGACATATTTTTGATATTTTGGTTAGTAAAATGACAATATACAAGTATGATACAATCACATGGTGCTTGGTGATCTCTCCCAAAATAAACCCAATGAAAGAGGGGTAAGGAGGATGCCAAGGTATGATCCCAATGCTAATGCATATGATGAAATTGCATGAGGGATATTAGGGTCAAAATTGGGGTCTTACAGCTGCCCCTATTTAAGAACGTTCTAACTGAGGAGATGAAGGTTAAAATATTCGCATCGACTCAATAGAATGGGCTTACATAACAACATATAGAAACAAATTTTGGTCCCTAAGAGACCTCATGATGCATATGATATGAATGTAAAAGAAAATTCTCTGTGGGGAAATATCGCCACAAAGGAAAAGAAATCAGAGAGACCGAAAATCCGCATAAGCATAACGCTTTCCGTGAGGAAAACTCGCTAGGGAGACAGAGACTCTGAGGGATAAAGGGTTATGCGTAGGCCAAGCTACGACTTGAAACTGATTGGACGAACTAGAGGAATTCCATAAAATGGAAAGACTCAGCCCGGGAAACAAAACATCTGCAGGGATTACAAGTAGATCCGAATAAAACTGAAGTTCTTGAATCAATGCAAGGAAAAGCGATTTCACTAAGGAAAAGCGCGCTCGACTCAACTAGGGAAGAAATAAACTTCAACACAGGAGGAGCATAAATTCATTATCCACTACCTGCTTCTGGGTAAGGAGATAATAAAAGTCTAACAGAGAGGACACCCATCATCGGTTAGGATGAACATATCAAGGATGACTCGCTGGGAATCATCAGGAGGGAATATTCATTACCGATTACTGGTTAAGAATAGCCTTGCCGGGGAAAAACTGCAGAAATAGGATTTACAACTACCAGTTGCTTGGCAAAAGACCGAGATGAGAATATCCGTCACCGGTTAAGGTGAACATATCAAGGATAGACTCAAAGAAAAGAAAATCCGTTATCGGTTAGGATGAACATATCAAGGATAGCCTTTCCAGGGAATTGTCAAGGATGATATCCGTCATCGGTTAAGATGAAGATATCAAGGATAAACCAATTGAACAAAAAGTAGGAATTACATATATCAAATACTGGATAGAAGACCATCAAAAAGAAAATCCGTCACCGATTAGGATGAACATATCAAGGATAAACTCTGTTGAGGGGAATAGCAGGATTTACAACTATTGGTTACTGGGTATAAGAGAGCAAAGAAGAGGAAACCCGTTGTAGCGGTAAATTCATGATCATCAAGCTATTGACAAGCTAGAGATCAAATAATAAGAGTCGCCACCGTGCTTTTATTGTTTCCAAGGGAAAAAGTACGAACAAAACCCAAAAGTAAGAAGTTTTCAAATCAAAACTAATAAAAAGTCAAAGATTACAGGTAAGGGGGTTGGTTACACAAAGGGAAGGTGTTAGAACCCAAAGTGTCCTAGGTAGGGAGCCCTTTTTGTATGCATATGTACTTGGTACAAAGTGATGTTTACAAACAAATAGAATGGGGGGGGGGGGGGGGGTGAGAAAAGAATTCATTAATTACATTTTTGTGTTTGACAAGACCTTCGGAGTTGTGCCTATGTACCAACATAAAAATGAGGGATCAAAACCTCGTAGTTCGTGCTACAAATTTCAAAGTAGATGCATTGATTTTAATAAAATTTAAGTTTGAAAGGCACAAAGGCCTAAAATGGTTTGAATGAGTTAGTTCTTTTTGTCTTTTTCAAAGTTTAAGTCAAGTATAGTTAAATTTATTTACAAGTTTGATTTTAAGAAAATAAGTTTGAAAATGCAACTCAAAGTTTAGAACAAAATTAGTTCACACAAAGAAGATTTTGAAAATGGAGGGAGAGATTTTTGAAATTAAAGAAATGAGGAGAAGATGAAGAGACTACCCTATGCACCAAAATTTAAAAGTTTTGAGTTGAAAAGATCTGACCAAGTGGGTAGCAATCCAATAGACAAAAATGTCAATAGAAACCCAGAATTACCTTGAACTTTTAGAATCAAGCAACACACAAATGCACAATTATATTATCTTGAAGAGCAAGGCATCAAATAAAGATGGCCTCATACAAGCTTATCCATTCCATGATTTTCTTCAAAATAGCCCATGCAACAGATGAATTCCACAAGTCACAGGTTTAAAATAACAACTCCATAATGATCATGTTGCAGATGAATCTTAGAGAGATCTTAAAAGATGTATCATATGAATTTCAAATTGCAAGCACTTGATTCTTCAACAAGTTGGCATTGGCGAAGTCCTTTAGCTTAGGAAGGTTGTCTAAATTCTAAGTCCATTTGTGTAAGATCAAGCCAATAGTCCACTCAAAAGTTTTTTAGGGTGTTTTTTTTTTATTATGTACATTGATGGTCAAAGACCACACAAACAAGCAAAGTATATACAAACAAAATATATCACACAATATGGTCCAAATGGACAAAGTGAAAATTACATTAACATAAACAATTATAATGATATGGACAATGGCAAATGAAATAAAGTGCTAGAAGTAAATTGCATTAAAGTAAAAGCTTGAAATTAAAAGTTAGTAGTTAGTAGGTTAGAAGTTTGTTTTGTTTTGTTTTTGCTTTTAAAGACATTCTTTGGAGAACACTCACCCAATTATCACAAGCATGGATCCTTGAACCAATACATCTTACAATCTCACTAACTAGAACGCTTATGCCTTTTAAGTCACAAATTTAGCGCTATATTAAGCAATCGTAATTGGACTTATGTAGAAGTCACAACTATTTGAGGTCGGGCAATAGAATTTTGGTGTTAATGCATGTTAGAAACATAGTATATGCAAAAGGTGTGGCCTAATCTCATCCATATTCATGTTAATTTTTCAATCAACTAGCATTAGGACTTTGAGATGTCATAGGCCAAATGGAATGAATGAATTAAGAAGAGGAATGAGATGAAGTGGGAAAGGGATGAATGAAATCACAAATTGGTCAAAGGAGGACTTTTACCAAATTAATATCATTCACTCATTTTGGGAGATGGAATGTACATTCCATCAATCCCCTAAATTCAATGATATTAATTTGACAGAGTTAAATCAACCTTGACCAAGACCCAACAACAACAAGCAAACTCAAACAAGTCAATACAAGTGGCCAACAAAAATAACTGGCATTTATTTAATTAAAAATAATAAAACAGTGCATTTAAATCAAATATGTTTTGACCCATTCCTAAAATCCCATCAAAACACCAAAGAAATGCCCATGAGATTTATCATAGGTCAAACAAGGTCAAAGGACCTTGGAGAAAAAAATTCATAATTTTTGGACATTTAAAAATATTTTTAAAAAATTAAAAAAAAATGCAAAATCAATTAATTCATGAAAAATATTAATAATAATCCAAAAATAATCCAAAAATAATTTTAATTCAGAATATGAAAGAGAAAAATATTTGAAATTTTTTGGTGAAAGCCCCATATTTTTTGGATCAATATTGAATTTAATATGAATTATTGAAAATGATGCAATTAAAATAAAAAGTCAAAAAATTAAAAATACGTGGACCATCTGATCTCCCTCATTAATTGAGGTGGCATATCAGATGGTCCCTAACGCGCGTTCCATATGGTCCTGAGTCAACAGCGTTGCATAGGAGGTAATTAAAACCAACGATCAAGATTAAAACAAAAGGAATAGATCATGTGGTTCAGAGCCTTGCCAACTCATCGTCGGAGCCAAAGCTCCGGCCATCTTCTCCGGTGGACCTCACCGGTCTGGTCCACCATGAACCATCACCAAAATGAAAAACAAGGAGATAATCTTAAAGAAAAAATGGCACTGAGCTTGAATCTGACCTCCATTCACTCCAACTCCAAGTATATTAAGAGATACATGGAGTTGAAATTTGAGGTACATGAACTGAGTTGCTTCGATTTGGCCTCAAAGAAACTCAATCTTCTTGCCTACATTGGTAGGACTTCATACATCCAAAGAATCAATAGAATTGAGCAAGAATTTGAGAGAATCGAAGAGTTTAAAATTTCTGGAAAATACCTTCAATGGAGGTCTGAATTCAATTGGTCTTGATCTTGCTTGTGCTTGATCTCACTCCACTTGCTTGCAGGGGAAGGATTGAATGGTTAAGAAGCTAAGGATTCCTAGAGAATTGAATTTCAAAACAGTGGAAATTCAAGCTCAAATTCAAGAGAATTTTTCAGGCTTATCCTTTGCAAAGTGAGGGTTTGAGATGGGGGATCATAGTTGGGGCGAAGGTGTCCTCATTTTTGAGCAATTGAAGCTCTATTGATAGCTGAAATGATTGATAATTGCACACTCCAATTCACTTTCCAATTTTGGCAAATGGTGATGCAAGTGTGCATGGGCACGCATAGGCCTATGAAATGATTGCTTGAGGTCCACAAATGAATATCAGATGCTCTGAGCTAAGCTTGAATTGCAAGGTAAATGCACATTGATGTTTGAAGTTTAATCCTTGCCAAGTGATGTCACCCTATTTAAGCCATGCGCAGCCTATGCATTTCTTGTTCAAAATGAATAATTTGAGCTCTTTGGAAAGGTGAGATTAAGAGAAACAACTTTTATGATCAACACTTTTTCATTTGGAGCTTGGAACTTGGTGAAATTTGAGGTGGAAGTTTGGAAATTTTTGACATATCAAAATTTTTCTAAGTGTCAAGCCATATGTCTCAATATTCTACCTTGATTAACTTTTTCTATGAGCTTCAAATAAGAAAAGTGTCTTCATAAAAGTTGTAGATATCTCAAATACCTTAAGAATGGTCACCAATTTCATGTCATTTAGATTTGAAATGATAGAGTTATGCATTTTTGAAGTTTGGAAAAATCACTTGATCAATGGTATAGGTCAAAAGTGACCTATAATGTAACCTCATATCACATGCTCAAAAAAGTTGAATTAGCTCCCACTCCAAACATCAAAGTCGAATTAGACACATTTAATTTGATTGTGAAACTTGGAAATATTTCATCTCATAAAAATTGAGAAATTTATGGCCTTGGGAAGTTGACTTTCAAATTAGGGTTTAGACAAAATGACCTATAATGTTTCAACTTAGAAAATGATTTTCCAAGCAAAACTAGCTCTAGGTCCCAACATTAAAGTTGTTTGGAATGTCATTTAGAGTAAGTTTTATCTTGGAATCATTTTCATATGGTGAAAATTGTAGGAGATAGGGTCTAGGGAGACCCAGTTTTGATCAGATGAATTCATCTGGCCAACCACCATCAATCAACTTGCTAATTTCTAATTCTCTTGACTTTCTTGGCTCATGGTAGATCATATATTCATAATATAATGAATTTTGAAGTGTCCCTTGAGAAATTTGATCAATTGGTGAGATAGTTAGTTGGAGAAGTTACTCAAGATACCTAGTCAAACTAGGGTTTCAAAGGCAAATCACCCTCAAACTCTTGAAGAAAACTTGATCAATATAACATGTAGAGATCATTGATGTTCATAATAATTATTGAATCAATTATTGGTTGTGCTCTTTGCTCATGAGGGTCTCAAACCCTAGATGTGAACTTGATGAATCAGTGAGATCGTGCTCTTCCTACAAAAGAGTTAGGCAAATGCAAAGACATATTTTTGGTATTTTAGTTTGTAAAAAATATATACAAGTATGATATAATCACAAAATGCTTGGTTATCTCTCCCAAAACAAACCCAATGAAAGAGGGGTAAGGAGGATGCCAAGACATGATCCCAATGCAGATGCTTATGATGAAATTGCATGAGGGATCTTAGGTTCAAAATTGGGGTCTTACAGCTGCCCCTATTTAAGGACATTCTAACTGAGGAGGTGAAGGTTAAAATCTCCGGCTCAACTCAATAGAATGGGCTTAAATAACAACATATAGAAACAAATTTTGGTCCCTAAGAGACCTCATGATGCATATGACATGAATGCAAAAGTTAATGCTCTGTGGGGATATATTGCCACGAAGGAAAAAGAAATCAGAGAGACCGAATGTCCGCAGGAGTATAATGTATTCCGTGAGGAAAACTCGCTGGGGAGACAGAGACTCTCGGTGGAAAAAGGAGTTATGTGTAGGCCAGGCTATGATTCAAAACTACTGGGGGACTAGAGGGATTCTACAGAAAATGGAAAAACTCACTCGGGGAAACAAAAACACCTGTAAGGGATACGAATAAGTCAGGATAAAACTGAGGTACCCGACTCGTGCAGGGGAAAGCGATTTCACTAAGGAAATATGCACTTAACTCAACTGGGGAGAAATAAACTTCAACACAGGAGGAGCATCAATTTATTATCTACTACCTGTTACTGGGTAAGGAGATAATAAAGATCTGTCAGAGAGACCATCCGTCATCGGTTAGGATGAACATATCAAGGATGACTCGCTAAGGATCGCCAGAAGGGAGTATTCATTACCGGTTACTGGGGACAAATACGGAAAAATAGGATTTACAACTACCAGTTACTGGGCAGAAGACCAAGGGTGAGATTATCCGTCATCGGTTAGGATGAACATATCAAGGATAAACTCAACAGGGAAGAAAATCCATCACCGGTTAAGGTGAACATATCAAGGATAGACTTGCCTGGAAAATGGCAAGGAGGATACCTGTCATCGGTTAAGATGAATGTAGATGTTTGATTGGCTGCATTTTATGGTAAAACACTAGCTGGATTCTAATGTCTTGACTGATGTCATGACAGGCTGTGGAGATGTTTGTTTGACTGCATTGTGTGTTAGATCATCTAATTGTACTCTGATGTCTTGACTGATGTCATGACATACTTGAGTAGTATGCTGCAGGTTTAGCTAATATAGGACTTACTGAATGTCAAACTAGATGTTATGACATTCATCCCTGTCAGCAGATACTGAGGAATAGAACAGTTGGTGTTCTTCTATAACTCAGTAGTTATTTTCAGTCTGTTTATCAAGGGAATAACAGACCTGGCACAAGGCCTACTGTCTGAGTGTCAAACTGGATGTTATGACATTCATCATTGACAGCATATACTGAATAATAGGCAGGTTGGTTTTCTACTACACTTCAGTATGTATCTCAGTCTGTTCTTCAGGAGAACAATAGACCATGGCATAAGGCCTTATGTGTAAATTTCAAATTGGATATTATGACATTTATTAATGTAAGCTGATACTGAAGTATGGACGGATTGGTCATATACAGTACAACAAATTTGTACAGTCTGTTTTAAGGAAAAACAGACTTAGCATATGGTCTATGATGTGGACGTCAAACTGAATGTTGTGACATTCATTCCTGACAGCATATGCTAAATTTTATGTTGTTTAGTTTTTCTGTTTCAGCATTTTTCTCAGGCTATTCTTCAGGAATTCAACAGCTGAGCTAAAATCTAGGAAACTAACAACTAAGCTACAATTAATGAACCTAACAAATAGCCTATTTGTTAGTACCCTAAGATGTGGAAATTAGGTTAACTTGCTTGACCTTAATTTGAGGAAATACAAGTACAAGGCCCAAGTGCTTCAATATAAAAGGATGGCTATCCTTCATTCAGAACTCGGGGATTTTCGGCATGAAGATTTTATTGTTTCATATACTTCACTGTTGTATTTTTGTGTGTGTCTTGTATTAGGTGTATCTTGTGAGCCAAGCAATTATCACCTAGATGATTGCATTGGACTAGGGTGTTCATTGAGTTGTAAGTGTTGTGTCACTCTAAGCTTTTAAGCGTGAGTGCTGTGTATCTTGATTAAAGTTGTTAAGCACAATCAAGAGTTGTTTGAAGTGTGACTTTATAATTATCTTTAATCTTAATTAAAGGTTGTAATCACTGAGGTGATTGAGGGGGAGTGAGTAGGAACTCTGATCTTAGTGTAAGATTGAAATTGAATTGGGTAGGTATTAAGTGATAGGGTTAAACAGTTGGTTTAAGGTCTGAATTAATACTACTAATAGTGGATTTCCTCCCTGGCTTGGTAGCCCCCAGACGTAGGTCATGTTGGACTAAACTGGGTAAACAATTCCTTGTGATTATTTACTGCACTTACTTTTTAAGTTCTGCATAATTTTTGTCTGCGCAGAATTGGATGTCATAACATCCCGTGTGACATCGAAAGTCTGTTAACTAGAATTTCAATTGGCATCAGAGCAGGCACCCTGCCTGTTAATTTCTGGGTGAGATCTAGGGAAGTTACTTTCTAGTACCATGGACAAGGATGTAGGATACTCAAATAGACCACCCATGCTGGATGGGTCTAACTATGATAACTGGAAGCCTCGTATGATAGCCTTCTTGAGGTCTCTAGATAGCAAAGTCTGGAGAGCTGTCAACAAAGGATGGGAACATCCAACGAAGACAGGTGAAGATGGAGTCAGTGTGCAAATTCCTGAAGAAGAGTGGGACAGGGAGTAAGAGGCATTAGCCCTTGGAAATTCTAAGGCCTTGAATGTATTGTTCAATGGAATAAGTAAGAACATCTTTAGACTGGTGCATCACTGTGAGCTGGCTAAGGAAGTCTGGGATACCCTCAAGATAACTCATGAAGGTACCTCCAAGGTAGGATGTCTAAACTTCAGATGCTGACCACCAAGTTTGAAAATCTGAGGATGAAAGAAGATGAGACTATTCATGACTTCCACATGAATATTCTTGAAATCGCCAACACTTCTGGTGGCTTAGGTGAGAAAATGGCTGAAGAGAAGCTTGTAAGGAAGATTCTCAGATCATTGCCAAAGAGATTTGCCATGAAGGTCATAGCCATAGAAGAGGCTCAAGATATCAGCAATATGAAGGTTGATGAGCTTATTGGTTCACTCCAAACCTTTGAAATGGGCTTATGTGAGGATGCTGAAAAGAAGAACAAAAGCATAGCTTTTGTGTCAAATACTGAAGAGAATTCAGAAGTAGGAAACATTGGAGGAAATGAAAGCATTTCAGAAGCCATAGCCATGCTTAGAAGACAGTTTAACAAGTTCATAAAGAAGGTTGATCAACAGGGTAGACCTAATGTCAAGAACTCTTCATATGACATCAGTAGATAGTCAAAATATGAAGAAAAGGTCACTCAAGGCAAGGGAATCCAGTGCCATGGATGTGAAGGTTATGGTCATATTAAAGCTGAATGCCCTACCTTTCTCAAGATGCAAAAGAAAGGGCTATCTGTCACATGGTCCGAAGGAGATTCTGAGAGTTAATCTGAAGGAGAATCTGCTAAACATGTCACTGCTCTGACCAGTGTCTGTGCCTCTGATGATGACTCAAGTGGAGATGAACTTACCCTTGATGAACTTGCTGCTTCATATAAAGAAGTATGTATTAAAAGTGCAGAAGTTTGCATCCAAGGAGAAAAGCAGAAGAAACTCATCAAAGAGCTGGAAGCTGAGAAACAGAAGCAGCTAACAGTCATAGATGGTCTGAATGGTGAGATATCTGTGCTGACATCTAAGCTAGAACAAATGACTAAATCCATCAGAATTCTGAATAAAGGAACTGACACCTTGGAAGAGATTCTAAAGGTGGGGCAGAAGTCAGGAACCATGTCTGGTTTAGGCTATGCTAAGAAATCCTCAACTGAACGCAAGAGATCAAAGGATGAAGTTCAGAAACTCAAGCAGAAGTCACAACCGATGTCTCAACATCAGGGAACCAGGATGAGTAACCATCAGAAGAATAAATTTCAACGATGGAGATGTCACTACTGTGGTAGATTTGGTCATATAAAACCTTTCTGCTACAGGCTGCATGGTTATCCTAACCAGACAGCTCAAGTCAGACCTAAGCTGAAGGCATCTAAGCATAATACCCCCATTAAGAAACAAAAATGGGTTGCTAATCAGACACCTCAAGTCAGACCTAAGCAGCATGCATCTAAGCATAATATCCCCATTGAGAAACAACAATGGGTTGCTAAACTAGCTCACACATCTCCAAGGGCATCTACCAGACAAGACTGGTATTTTGATAGTGGCTGCTCAAGACATATGACTGGGATGAGCAACTTATTGGTGGATTTACAACCCCATGCCACTAGGTATGTGACATTTGGTGATGGAGCTAAAGGAGAAATCAAGGGTGTTGGTAAGCTGGATTGTCCTGAAGTTCCAAAACTGAGTAATGTGCTGTTAGTAAAAGGACTAACTGCTAATCTCATCAGCATAAGCCAGCTATGTGACCAAGGATTCAATGTGCAATTCACTAGGGGAGGATGTGTGGTGTTGAATGGTTGTAATCAGGAAGTGATGAGAGGAGCCATATCCAAAGATAACTGTTATCTATGGGAATCTAAAGACTCACTCTACTCCTCTGAGTGCCCCTTAGCCAAGGGAGAGCAGGAAGTGAAGCTGGGACATGGAAGACTTGGACAACTTCATTTAAAAGGAATGAAGAAGATCATATCCAAGGGAGCAATTAGAGGAATCCCAAATCTGCTCATGGATAAAAGAACAGACTGTGGAAAATGTCTGATTGAAAGCTATGAGTCATTGTCACCTATTGGTCATCATACAAATGGTGCAGTAGCAAGGGATAAACAGATGTGTGTATCATTGTCCACTGCATAAGCTAAGTACCTAGCTTCTGGCAGCAGGTGTTCACCTCTGGTATGGATGAACCAAATGCAGATTGAGTACAATGTCACTCAGAATGTCATGACATTGGATGCTACTCAGTCTGACGAAGTTAGGGGCAAAGAGGGAATGTGCGCTTCTGAGAAATTATAGCAACTAATGATGTTAGTTATTTACTGTTTAGTAAGTCAACTTATTAAACAATTAATAGTGCACTCTGAGTGGTCACCAAATAATAGACATTACTCGTGCAACAAGCGTTTCCTATTCCATCGCTTCAACTTTCAGTCTTGCAAACTTTCTCCCAAAGAAACTGTTCAACTCTCCTCCGAGATATTCATCATGTCGCACCAATCCGACTCAACCTCCTACACGACCATGTATGATTCCTCCAGCTCGGGATGATCCTGTGGCTGACGCTGCAACTTCGTCTCATGCAAGAAGACCTAAAGAAACGGTCTCCGGATTCTCATCAGCAATCGCACGTGATGAACAACCCAGGGAAGGCTCGAGGTATGTGCATAATGCCATTGCAACTATTGTCACTAATATACTATCTAGCAATCAGAATGTTCCTGGGGTTTCCGTTCCCTTGAACACTATCATACCTGATAATGTTGTATGTCAAGAAAACGTAGTCGTCTTAAGAAAGAATGTTTCTGACAATGCTGAGCAACCTGAGGGGTCAAAATTTGACAAACCCTTAGACAATGTGATAGGTGAGAAGGTCCGTGTCACTCAAGATGTCAGTGACAACCCTAAAGCTGACATAGTGAATCTGGAAGAATTCCCTGATAATGAACTGTTGACCTCAGTTGTCCCTAGCATAGCCAAAAGGGTTAGGACTAGGAGAGGAAAGAAGACTGTGGTGCAGAGGTCCCCAACAAGGAAGGCTGATGTGGCAACTTCTCCCACTCCAAAGGTGACAGAGAGTTCCCTCAAAAGGAAAGGGCATGGGCCTGCAAAATCTTAGAGCAAAGAGGTGCCCAAGAAAATGAAGACCAAGACTGTTGTTTTGGAGTCTGATTCTGATGTCCCTTGTGATGTCACAACATCTCTATCAAAGAAGAAGCCAACCACTAGCAAGCTGGCTACTAGTGTCCCTGAGGTACCTATTGACAACGTGTTATTCCATTTTGACTCCAGTGTAAACAGGTGGAAGTACGTCTATCACAAGAGGCTGGCCTTGGAGAGGGAACTGGCTCAGAATGCCCTGGAGTGTAAGGAGATTGTAGACCTGATTCAAGAAGCAGGCTTATTGAAAAATGTGACTCAACTCCCAAAGTGCAATGAGAACTTAGTAAAGGAGTTTATTGTCAATGTGTCTGAGGAATGTGCAGATGGAAAGTCAAGTGAATTCAAAAAGGTATATGTGTGAGGCAAGTGTGTGAACTTCTCTCCCTCAGTTATCAACCTGTATTTGGGAAGACCTGATGTAGTTCAACCAGAGCTTGAAGTGACTGACAACATAATCTGTCAAGTCATCACTGCAAATCAAGTCAGGAAGTGGCCTCTTAAAGGTAAGTTGGTGGCCAGCAAACTCAGTGTGAAGTATGCTATGCTACACAAAGTTCTGGGTGCCCACAAATCACAAGTCCACTGTGACTGTGATGCTTGGAAAGTTCATCTATGCTCTTGGAACCAAAGCAAAGTTTGACTATGGAACATACATTTTTGATCAGACCATGAAACATGCTGGGAGCTTCAGTGTGAAGGGGCCTATAGCCTTTCCTTCCCTCATATGTGGCATTGTGCTGAATCAATTCCCAAACATCTTGACAGACAATGACTTTGTGAAAGGAAGAGAGAGTCTGCTGGCCTTCAATTACAAACTGTTCCTGGGTAAGCATGTCCCTGACATAGCCATGACAACTGGAGAAACATCAAGTGTTGGCAATCAACCAGATAAGGTTGTTGTCGTTGCCATACTCAGAGAAACATGCAAAGAGCTAGAGGCAAGGAAGCTCACTTTGGAAAGGTTGATTATCCAATTGGAGATGTTTGATGATGGTGTGCTTGGTGAAGCTGCTGAGGGTGCAGAAGGAGCTGCAAGGCAAAGTGCAAAGGTTGAAGAGGAGGCCAGTTCTGATGATGGCACTGATGATGAGGCTGACTCTAAGTCAGATGAATAAATCATTTTCTGTAATTCTGTCATTTGTGTGTAATTCGGTTTATTGTGGTCTGTAATTTAAAGTGTTGCTTTGGCAACATTTTGGACAAAAAGGGGGAGTAACACCTGTGATGTGATGCCCCAGGACCACAAATTTTTTCTAAACAGATATTGAAGATCCTCTAATCCAGAGGTGGTGCTGCAGCTGATGTTCCACGTCCATGAGTGTGAGTGTGTTTTTGTGTGTTGCTATTAGAAGTTTTTATTTAACTTCTGTATGAGTGCTGATATGTGAAGTTTTTATTTAACTTCTATGTGTGTGAGTGTGCTGCTACTTTGAGTGTATTAGCTAGGTCAATTTCCCTGCTAGATGTGTGTTTTCCGCTGTTGTGTACTCTATTGTGAGGCCAAAGTGTTTTAGCCAAAAATTTGCCAAAGGGGGAGTTTGTAGATGTTTGATTGGCTGCATTTTATGGTAAAACACTAGCTGGATTCTAATGTCTTGACTGATTTCATGACATGCTGTGGAGATGTTTGTTTGACTGCATTGTGTGTTAGATCATCTAATTGTACTCTGATGTCTTGACTGATGTCATGACATACTTGAGTAGTATGCTGCAGGTTTAGCTAATACAGGACTTACTGAATGTCAAACTAGATGTTATGACATTCATCCCTGTCAGCAGATACTGAGGAATAGAACAGTTGGTGTTCTTCTATAACTCAGTAGTTATTTTCAGTCTGTTTATCAAGGGAATAACAGACCTGACACAAGGCCTACTGTCTGAATGTCAAACTGGATGTTATGACATTCATCATTGACAGCATATACTGAATAATAGGCAGGTTGGTTTTCTGCTACACTTCAGTATGTATCTCAGTCTGTTCTTCAGGAGAACAACAGACCATGGCATAAGGCCTTATGTGTAAATGTCAAATTGGATATTGTGACATTTATTAATGTAAGCTGATACTAAAGTATGGACGGATTGGTCCTATACAGTACGACAAATTTGTACAGTGTGTTTTAAGGAAAAACAAACTTAGCATATGGTCTATGATGTGGACGTCAAACTGAATGTTGTGACATTCATTCCTGATAGCATATGCTAAATTATAGGTTGTTTAGTTTTTCGGTTTCCGCATTTCTCTCAGGCTATTCTTCAGGAATTCAACAGCTGAGCTAAAATCTAGGAAACTAACAACTAAGCTACAATTAATGAACCTAACAAATAGCCTATTTGTTAGTAGCCTAAAATGCGGAAATTAGGTTAACTTGCTTGACCTTAATTTCAGGAAATACAAGTACAAGGCCCAAATGCTGCAATATAAAAGGATGGCTATCCTTCATTCAGAACTCGGGGATTTTAGGCGTGAAGATTTTATTGTTTCATATACTTCACTGCTGTATTTTTGTGTGTGTCTTGTATTAGGTGTATCTTGTGAGCCAAGTAATTATCACCTAGATGATTGCACTGGACTAGGGTGTTCATTGAGTTGTAAGTGTTGTGTCACTCTAAGCTTTTAAGCGTGAGTGTTGTGTATCTTGATTAAAGCTGTTAAGCACAATCAAGAGTTGTTTGAAGTGTGACATCATAATTATCTTTAATCTTAATTAAAGGTTGTAATCACTGAGGTGATTAAGGGGAAGTGAGTAGGAACTCTGATCTTAGTGTAAGATTGAAATTGCATTGGGTAGGTATTAAGTGATAGGGTTAAATAGTTGGTTTAAGGTCTGAATTAATACTACTAATAGTGGATTTCCTCCCTGGCTTGGTAGCCCCTAGACGTAGGTCATGTTGGACCGAACTGGGTAAACAATTCCTTGTGATTATTTACTGCACTTACTTTTTAAGTTCTGCATAATTCTTGTCTGCGCAGAATTGGATGTCATAACATCCCGTGTGACATGTAAAGTCTGTTAACTAGAATTTCAATGAACATATCAAGGATAAACCAACTGAATAAAAGGGTGGGAATTACATCTATCGAAATCTGGATAGAAAACCATCGGAGAGGAAATCCGTCATCGGTTAGGACCAACATATCAAGGATTATCTTTGCAAGGGGACAAAGTAGGATTTATAACTACCGGTTACTGGGTAGAATACCACCAAGAGAAGGAAATCCTTCATCGGCTAAGATGAAAATATCAAGGATTAACTCTCTGAGGAACAAAGTAGGGATTACAACTACCTTTGTATTGGGTAGAATACCGAGGAAGAGAATATTCGTCACTGGTTAAAGTGAACATATCAAGGATAAACTCCTGAGGGGGAAGGAAAGATACCCGTCACCTGGTTAAGATGAACATATCAAGGATATACTTTCTGGGGACTCCACTTAGGAGAAAAAGGGTACTTTTTCCAGGTATTGGGCAAGAAGTAACGAATTGCAAACTAAGAAGAATATTACCAGTTACTGGGTAATAGACTTTTAGGGGACCAAAATATCTATCTAGGTAAGAGCTAGAAAGAAACGATCAATCAAAACTCCACCCATTGAGGACATAACTCAAGGGGGATAATTCCATCCAGAAAATCTACTGGAGAGGAAACTGAAATAACAACAATCCACGAGGAAACAAACTCAGTGGGGAAACAGAGAAAGGTTAAAGTCTTTTTGCTTAAGGGGCTGACACTCTACAATTGAAGGAGGACAGACACCAGATTTGGTATGGGGATAAATTGTCGCCATAACAGCGAATGAGAATCTCAAACAAATCAAATATGCAGGATATGAAAATCATGAAATTATATGAATGTATATGTATATGTATATATGATGATTATGCTGACAAAACAATCACAAAGGAAACAAAGGTGTCGCAAAGAAATTGAACCACTGGTACAATCCTTAGTCAATCCACAAAATATGGAGACAACTGCCGGAGAATAGAGAGATTAACATCCCAAAGGGCTCAACCCTAGCTGAGGACGGAGGATATCTGCTGAGGATAGAACATCCAATCTGTGGGGAAGTTTAGGTCAACACCATAAAATAATGAGAGACAATCCTACAGAGAAAATAAATCAACAAAAGCTGCTCAGAAACCAGGAGGATAACTCTGACTAGGAGTAAAGATCAATGGCGACTGTTGGGGACACCAAAATAATCTACTGGGGAAGATCGACCATCTCTGAAGATCAATCCTACTGAGGAAATACAAACTTCGCTAGGGAAGGTAGAAACTCTGTCGGGGAAAACAACATGCTGCGTGGCATCTGAATTTATCAACTCAGCTGGAGATGAGTAAAGGAAATCCACTGAGGATCAAACAATCCGCCGAGGAACCGAATCAACACAAACGTCTAGGGATACCTGAAGAGTTAACTACTTAGGGAACCACAGACGTTTCACACTTAAGGACTTGCTATTTATTGAAATGTTGTTGATATTGCTTTTACTTGCTTTGGAAAAGTTCTTGCTTTTATATTTTAAAGGAAACTTGATTTTGATTTAAAAATTTAATTTCAAAATGATCATAATAAAACTTAAAACTACTGGCTGAAGTAAATAAAAGTAGAATCAATTGGATAAAAGCTCAACTTTATTTAATGGAATGCTAGTCTGTAAATGACAAGACTCCTTGGATTTTAAAAAGTTGAAAATGGTAATTTACATGGAAGAGGGTTACATTGAATACAAATGATCCTTAACCCCTCTACCAAATCTTGATATCCACTGTGCTCTTGACCGCTGTTGGCGTGAGGAACTAATGTCAACCCTTGTGCTCAAACAAGTCTTCAAAATCACTAAGATCAGCAAAATGCAGTTACTTGCCATAGTCCCTAATTTTGGCATAAGTTCCCCCAAGGTGGGGTACTCAACTTATCGGGAAATCCTTTCTGTTTTGTGTCTCTAATTTTTGCTTGGATCTCCCTTTTGGGTTTTCAATCCACCGAGACGCTCATTTTTGCCTAAGCCACCCTTTCGGGTTTTGAACTTAGCGAGCTATTCTTTTCTTTTTCAGGGGAAGTATTTCTTGACTGCATCTGCGTTCACAAGACGAGTGAACTCTTCACCCGCCATAGTTGTAAGAATCAATGCACCGCCTAAAAAGGCTCCCTTGACAACATATGGGCCTTCATAATTGGGGGTCCATTTTCCTCTGGAATCTGGCTTGAATGTCAAAATCGTCTTGAGCACAAGGTCACCTTCTCTGAATACTCGAGGTTTAACTTTCTTATCAAAATCTTTCTTCATTCTTTGCTGATATAACTGACAATGACACATGGAAGTCAATCGCTTCTCTTCAATCAAACTCAAATGATCAAACCTGGTATGACACCATTCAACTTCAGTCAACTTTGCTTCCATGAGCATATGCAATGAAGGAATCTCAACCTCTACGGGGAGTACTGCTTCCATACCATACACAAGATAGAAAGGGGTTGCCCTTGTTGAAGTGCGGACGGATGTACGATACCAATATAAAGCAAATGGGAGCATCTCATGCCAATCCTTATAAGTGACAACCAACTTCTGGATAATCTTCTTGATGTTCTTATTCGCAGCTTCAACAGCCCCATTCATCTTGGGTCTGTAGGGAGAAGAATTATGATGTGCAATCTTGAAGTCTTTGCAAAGAGCTTCCACCATATTATTATTCAAGTTCGATTCATTGTCAGTAATGATCTTACTTGGCACACCATAACGACATATAATCTGATTCTTGATAAACCTTACAACAACTTTCTAGGTTACATTCGCATATGATACCGCGTCAACCCCTTTTGTGAAGTAGTCAATCGCCACTAAAATGAAACGATGTCCATTCGAAGCTTTCGGCTCAATAATCCCAATCATATCAATTCCCCACATGGAGAAGGGCCATGGGGAAGAGATAACATTCAAAAGTGTCGGAGGAACATGGATCTTATCAGCATAAATTTGACACTTGTGGCATTTCTTCATAAATTTTCAACAGTCAGATTCCATTGTCAGCCAATAGTAACCTGCTCGCAACATCTTCTTCACAATTGCATGTCCATTGGAATGAGTACCAAAGGAACCTTCATGCACTTCATTCATTAACAAGTCTGCTTCGTGTCTATCCACGCATTTGAGCAAAACCATGTCGATGTTTCTCTTGTATAGTATATCACCATTTAAGTAGAAATTATCGTCTAATCTTCTCAAAGTCTTCTTATCTTTCAAAGATGCCCCAGGCGGGTAAATCTGACTTTGGAGGAAACATTTAATGTCGTAGTACCACGACTTCTCGTCTTTGACCTCTTCAGCACCAAACACATGAGCTGGCCTATCAAGACACATCACAGATAAATTGGGAACTTCATTCCAATATTTCATTATAATCATTGATGCCAACGTTGCAAGAGCATCTTCCATCCGGTTTTCATCCCGAGGGATATGATGAAACTCAACCTTTGTAAAGAAAATTGAAATCCTCCTCGCATAATCTCTATATGGTATCAAACCAGGTTGATTTGTCCCCCATTCTCCTTTGATTTGATTCAAAACCAAAGCCAAATCACCAAAGACATCCAAATACTTGATTCTGAGATTCATGGCCTCTTCAAGCCCCATGATACAAGCTTCATATTCTGCCATGTTGTTTGTACACTTGATAGTCAATCTAGCTGTAGATGGTAGATGCGTGCCTTGAGGAGTAATAATCACTTCCCCAATGCCATTTCCAGATTGATTAAGAGCTCCATCAAATACCATTCCCCAACGGGAACCAGGCTCTGGCCATTCTTCAAGAAATGGTTCATCATAATCTTTCATTTTCAAGTACAAAATCTCTTCATCAGGGAAGTCATACTGCACTAACTGATAATCTTCAATTGGTTGGTGAGCCAAATGGTCAGCCAAGATACTACCTTTAATTGCTTTCTGAGATCGGTATTCGATATCATACTCTGATAACAACATTTGCCAACGGGCAATCCTCCCAGTTAAAGCAGGCTTCTCAAATATATACTTGATTGGATCCATTTTGGATATCAACCAAGTGGTATGATTCAACATGTATTGGCGCAGACGCTTAGCAGCCCAAGCCAACGCGCAATAAGTTTTCTCAAGCATTGAATACCGAGTCTCACATTCGGTGAATTTCTTACTGAGGTAGTAAATTGCAAATTCTTTCTTACCAGTCCCATTTTGCTGACCAAGAACACAACCCATACTATCTTCTAGCACAGTTAAATACATGATCAACGGTCTTCCTTCAACAGGGGGAGACAAAATCGGAGGCTCAAGCAGATATTCTTTGATACTGTCAAATTCTTTCTAGAAATCTTCGGTCCAATCACAAGACTGATCTTTCCAAAGAAGCTTGAATATAGGCTCACATGTGGCAGTCATGTGAGAAATGAATCTGGAAATATAATTCAAGCGGCCGAGAAAACTTCTAACTTGCTTCTCAGTTTAGGGCGCAGGCATCTCTTGTATTGTTTTGACCTTGGCAGGATCAACTTCAACACCCTTCTCACTAATAATAAAGCCCAACAACTTACCAGAACGAACACCAAAAGTACACTTATTGGGATTCAAGCGGAGTTTATACTTCCTCAAACGCTAGAATAGCTTCAACGAATGCTCAACATGTTCCTTTTCATCAATTGACTTAGCAATCATGTCATTGACATAAACTTCAATCTCTTTATGCATCATATCATGAAAAAGAGTAGTCATTGCTCTCTGGTAAGTTGCACCAGCGTTATTTAGATCGAAAGGCATCACTCTATAAGAGAATGTTCCTTAGGGTGTAATGAATATGGTCTTCTCCACATCCTTGGGTGTCATCTTGATCTGATTATATCCGTAAAATCCATCCCTAAACGAAGAGACTTTGAATTTAGCAGTATTATCTACCGACATATGAATGTGTGGTAGAGGGAAGTCATCTTTTGGACTGGCTTTATTCAAATCTCGATAGTCGACACACATGCAGACTTTTCCATCTTTCTTTGGCACAGGCACAATATTGGCCACCCATTGTGGATACTCAGTGGTCACAAGGAAACCGACATCAGTCTTCTTCTGCATTTCTTCTTTGATCTTCACAGCCATATCAGGATGCGTTCTTCTAAACTTTTTCTTGACTGGCGGACATTCTGGCTTCAACGGAAATCTATGCTCCACAATCTCAGAATCCAACCCAGGCATGTCTTGATAGGACCCAACAAACACATATGAATACTCTCGAAGAAGATCAATCAACCCTTCTTAGCATCTGGACACAATCGAGACCCAATCTTTGACTTCCTTCACATCATCCTCGGAACCCAAGTTGACTAGCTTAATATGCTCTTCAAACGGCTGAATAATCTTTTCATCTTGCTCAAGAAGACGAGACAATTCATCACTCACTTCTACATCACTTTCCTCCTCGGCCTCAAACACAGGGAATTCAAAATTTGGAGAAGGAGAAGGATTATTGTATTCAATGGGGTTAGGAACCAACCTACATAATGATTTGATATTTTGATTTTAGAGAAGTGAATTTGTGACCAAATATTATGCAGATGGACAATTATATTGTTTATTTATATTGTTTTTGTGATTACTATTTTAAGAATAAAGCAAAAAGTAAACATAAACATCAAAGATGTGGATGAATAGAATTAATTTTATTGATGATCAATTTAAAATGCCCAAACAATGTTCACTTCTCCCTTAGGCATAGGAGAAGGATTTTTAAAATATAAAAGAAATTACTTAGATCGATGCAAAATAACAGGAATATCAACGGCAATCCAATTGTTGCATGTCCTTCCATGCGTTACAAAGTTGGTGCAATCTTCCTCTTCGCTATCCTCTAGCACAACAGCTAAGTGTTGTTCATTTCCATGAATGAACCCTCTACTACGGAAGCTAAGTTGCATATATTCAGACCTAACAGTTGATGAGCCATTTTGGAACCCCAAACCGGTTCTGCCTTTGTTGTCGGAGACCTCTACCATGCGCCCCACTGATCAACAGTTCCTTCTTCAATGATCTTCTGAGCATCTTTCATCGAGGACATAGGTGCCCCAACTCTCTTCTAAGCAGCAACAGACAAGGCTTGGAATGGAGTTCCAACCTCATCCTCAACTTCAACATACGAGAAAGATGATAGATGGCTAACCAACAACGCTCTCTCTCCTCCCACAATCACTAGCTTGCCATTCTTGACAAATTTGAGCTTCTCGTGCAGAGTGGAGGTAACAGCCCCTTCCTCATGAATCCATGGCCTTCCCAATAAACAACTGTAGGTCAGGTGGATATCCATTACTTGAAAATTAATATGAAAATCACTCAGACCTATCTTGACTAGAATGTCCACTTCACCAATTACCGTTTTGCGCGAGCCATCAAAGGCTTAGACAATTACCCCACTATACCTCATGGGCGCTCCTTGGTAAGATAACTTTGACAAAGTTGACTTTGGAAGCACATTGAGTGACGAACCGGTGTCAACAAGCACATTTGACAAACATCTTCCTTACAGTTCATTGAAATATGCAAAGCCAGGTTATGATTTCTTCCCTCCTCAGGGAGTTCTTCATCACAGAAGCTCAAATTATTGCACGAAGTGATGTTAGCCACAATGTGATCGAACTGATCCCTAGTAACATCTTTATCTACATATTCTTGTTCAAGAAATCTCTGTAGTGCTTCTCTGTGCGCTTCAGAATTCAAAAGCAGAGACAACACGAAAATCTTTGAGGGGGTCTAGAGCAGCTGCTCAACCACATTAAATTCACTCCTTTTTATCAATTGGAGTACCTCATCATCATCGTTGGCTTTCAAGTTGTTGGATTCACCAGACTTATCCTTTGAACAACCAACTCGTTCTACATTAGGTACCTCCACTTTCTTACCAACAATTGCTTCCTCTGGGACCACCGGCCCAAACACTTGACCACTGCGGGTCACCTTCGTAACATCAACAATGCTCACCACTGAACTAGTTGTAGGTAATGGTACCTCTTTAGCATTCTTCATCATTGTAGCATTATACTGGTACGGTACGGCCTTATCAGATGAATACGGGACTGGACCCACTAACCGTATTACCAACGATGATACTGTTCTTTAACTGACATTCTTGTTATTGCTGCTATCATACTGAATTATAAACCGCTCTTGTTGCTTGAAAATGGGCACTGTGACATTAACGTCTGTAAGACCACAATTTTGATCCTAAGATCCCTCATGGCATCATAACATTGCATTTGCATCTTACCTCAAGGATCATAGCATCTTGGCTCCTAATCTTTGAGTGGGAACACTTGTGAGTTGGTTTGAGATCACCAAGCATGCTTGAATTGTATATTATTTATTTTTTTCTTTTGTCTACTAACCAAAAGCACAAAAATATGTCACTAACCTTGTTTGTTTTGTAGCTTGAGCAATCATAAGATCTAAGGCTCCTAGGAGACCCCTATGCTCAAAGAATGGCCAGGTGAAGATGAAATCAAGCATGGCAATGGTTCCCAAAGCTCTCATCCATCAAATATGCCTCCCAAGTATCTCAAATTTGTCATTTTGATCAAATCAAACCAAAGGCTTTGAGGATTGTTTCCCAAGGAAACCCTAATTCATATGTTCATCAATTATGCCTTGCTCATGAAACAACCTCAACCCATGATCATATACCATCAAAGGGAGTTCTTTCATTTATCATTTCATGCATATTTGAGCATATTTGAGTATCCTAAATCATTAATTCATCAAGATTTGAGGCATGGACTTGAGAAGTTGATCAGTCAATTCATCTGACTATTTTGAAGTACATTGACACCTAACATTTGATGTGTTTGTCAAATGGAGATGACCCTAAGATAGAAAATGTTCTTAAGAACCATATGAACAACTTTAATGTTCACCAAAAATTGATTTGAAACTTGGAAGGTCATCATCCATTTCAAAACATTATAGGTCATTTTGACTGAAACCCTAATTTTGGGTCAACTTCCCAAGAACATAACTCATTCATTTTTCATGATTTTGAGGTGTAATCAAATGAATTGGAAAGATTAAGGTGTCTACTTAATTTGTTATGTTGAACAAATTTTCATAGTCCTAAAATAAATACATGTTATAATGCAAAACATTATAGGTCACTTTGGACCAAAGGCATTGAAATGTGAAAAAGTCCAACTTCAAGTGCCCATAACTTTCTCATCAAAAATCCAAATGATGCAAAATTTGAGTCCAAAAGTGATTTTCTTGAAACGATCTACAACTTTTATGTTGAAGGTTTTGTCATTTGGAGCTTTTATCATTGAAACATAAGTGCTTGAAGTTGACCATTTTTGGAAATTTTCACATAGACATATTTTGCACCTTGCACTTCATGATCAATTTTCACCAACTTCCCAATTTCAAATAAAGTTTTGGTCAACATAACAATTGATCCTCATTTCAAGAGCTTTCCAACCATTACCCATAAAGCTATGTTTTATTTTTGGAAGTAGCATTTTCAAAGAGGAGAAAGTGTTGGTACATTTTTAGAAACTTGATTCAAACTTTATGCATGAGCCAAATACACCTCATATGCACGTCCAAAACACATTTGTTGATGTAAAGCTTGCCATTTCAATCAAAATTGGGCCCTCCATGCGCCTGTACAGGCCCATGCATGAAGGCCCTCTTCATTCATGCACACACTTTGTTCATGCATTGCAGCTACCATTTGCTATAAATAAGTTCACAAGGCTTCACAATTGAGCAACCTGAAGGCGCATGTTATGCTGCAAGAATCCCTCCATAGCCTCACTTAAAGGAACTGTCTCTTTCTTTTCAAATTTTTAGATCTGGCTTTCAATTTCATTGATTGATTTTCTGGCTCATAGTTCCTTAACCTTGCTTCATCTTCATCCTGAGATCATACTGCAAGCAAAAGCTTTGAAGAATCATGCTCTCAAGATCCACATTTCAGAGGTGGATGCTCAAACTTATTTTCTTCGAAACTCCTTGATTATTGTTATTTTTTTGCATTTATTGGGTTGGCTGAAGTCCTCTCATCAGAGGCAATTGATTGATGCTTTGAATTTTGAAATTACATTAAGTTTCAGTTGAACATCATAATTTTCAACCTCTGATTTCTTTTACCATGGAAGTCTAGAGCGAAAATAGATGGCACAGGGGTGATGTACATCACCCCAGCTTTCCATTGCTATATAGATCGTGGCATTTGATGGAAATTGCCATGTCTGCAACTCTCACCGGAACCGGAGCTCTCGTCGGAAGAGACGGTGGTGTACACCACCGTCCCAACTCTAGATCAAATCCAGACTGTGCGATCTCTTTTCCTGATCTAATCTGGACCTTCCTTTGTTATGACTTATTTAATGGCCAGGTGTTTCGCTTTGACTTGAGTGTATGATGGATGCGCGCTCATGATCCGTCTGATGCGCCAGCTCAATTATTGAGCTCCTGATCCAACGCCTCACGCTTTTTCTTATTTTTATTTTCTGATTTTAATTTCCATTTTATTTCTTTTATTCCATTTCATTTCAAAAAATCATATCTCACACATTATTGGTCCAAAATATGTGAGACCAATTGCATTATTCCTCTTTTAATTTCTTGTTTCTAAAAATGTTTTTTAATATTTTTTATTTTATCATTTGATATTTTTTATGAATTTTCTCTTTTCTGGTTATTTTTAATATAGTTTAAATAGTTTTTGATATTCAAAAAATACAAAAATATTTTCCCAACCTCTTTGAATGATGAAAATGCAATGGCATAAGGCCAGGGTTTCTATCTTTTTGCAAAAAGTGGTTAAAGTTTAGAACAAAAATAGTTCACACAAAGAAGATTTTGAAAATGGAGGGAGATATTTTTGAAATTAAAGAAATGAGGAGAAGATGAAGAGACTATCCTATGCACTAAAATTTAAAAGTTTAGAGTTGAAAAGATCTGACAAAGTGGGTAGCAATCCAATAGACAAAAATGTCAATAGAAACCTAGAATTCCCTTGAACTTTTAGAATCAAGCAACACACAAATGCACAATTATATTATCTTGAAGAGCAAGGCATCAAATAAAGATGGCCTCATCCAAGCTTATCCATTCCATGATTTTCTTTAAAATAGCCCATGCAACAGATGAATTCCATAAGTCACAGGTTTAAAATAATAGCTCCACAATGATCATGTTATAGATGAATCTTAGAGAGATCTTAAAAGATGTATTAGATGAATTTCAAATTGCAAGCACTTGATTCTTTAACAAGTTGGCATTGGCCAAGTCCTTTATCTTAGAAAGGTTGTCTAGATTCTAAGTCCATTTGTCTAAGATCAAGTCAACAGTCCACTCAAATGTTTTTTAGGGTGTTTTTGTTATTATTATGTACATTGAAGGTCAAAGACCACACAAACAAGCAAAGTATATACAAACAAAATATATCACACAATATGGTCCAAATGGACAAAGTGAAAATTACATTAACATAAACAATTAGAATGATATGGACAATGGCAAATGAAATAAAGTGCTAGAAGTAAATTGCATTAAAGTAAAAAGCTTGAAATTAAAAGTTAGTAGTTAGTAGGTTAGAAGTTATTTTGTTTTGCTTTTGCTTTTCAAGACATTCTTTGGAGAAAACTCAACCCACTTATCATAAGCATGAATCCTTGAACCAAAACATCTTCCAAAGGAAGGAAAGAAGGCCAAGTTTCCACACAATACCATGAAAGAGGGGAGACTTACAATCTCACTAACTAGAATGCTTATGCCTTTTAAGTCACAAATTTAGCACTATGTTAAGCAATCGTAATTGGATTTATGTAGAAGTCACAACTATTTGAGGTCGGGCAATAGAATTTTGGTGTTAATGCATGTTTGAAACATAGTATAATGGACTATGCTCATGAAACATACCACACACAAAAAAGAATATGCAAAAGGTGTGGCCTAATCTCATCCATACTCATGCTAATTTTTCAATCAACTAGCATTAGGACTTTGAGATGTCATAGGACAAATGGAATGAATGAATTAAGAAGAGGAATGAGATGAAGTGGGAAGGGGATGAATGAGATCACAAATTGGTCAAAAGAGGACTTTTACCAAATTAATATCATTCATTCATTTTGGGAGATGGAATGTACATTCCATCAATCCCCTAAATCCAATGATATTAATTTGACAAAGTCAAATCAACCTTGACCAAGGCTCAACCACAACAAGCAAACTCAAACAAGTCAATACAAGCGGTCAACAAAAATAACTGGCATTTATTTAATTAAAAATGATAAAATTGTACATTTAAATCAAATATGTTTTGTCCAATTCCTAAAATCTCATCAAAACACCAAAGAAATGGCCATGAGATTTATCATAGGTCAAACAAGGTCAAAGGACCTTGGAGAAAAAATTTCATAATTTTTGGACATTTAAAAATATTTTTAAACAATTAAAAACAAATGCAAAATCAATTAATTCATGAAAAATATTAATAAATATCCAAAAAATAGTTTTAATTCAAAATATGTAAGTGAAAAATATTTGAAATATTTTGGTGAAAGTCCCATATTTTTTGGATCAATATTGAATTTAATATGAATTATTGAAAATAATGCAATTAAAATAAAAAGACAGAAAATCAAAAATACGTAGACCATCTGATCTCCCTCATTAATTGAGGTGGCAGATCAGATGGTCCCTAACGCGCGTTCCACATGGTCCTGAGTCATAAGCGTTGCACAGGTGGTAATTAAAACCAACGGTCAAGATTAAAACAAAAGGAACGGATCATGTGGTTCAGAGACTTGCCAACTCATCGCCGGAGACAGATCTCCGGTCATCTTCTTTGGTAGACCTCACCGGACTGGTCCACCATGAACCATCACCAAAATGAAAAACAAGGACATGATCTTAAAGAAAAAATGGCATTGAGCTCCAATCTGACCTCCATTCACTCCAACTCCCAGCATATTGAGAGATACATGGAGTTGAAATTTGAGGTACATGAACTGAGTTGCTTCGATTTGGCCTCAAAGCAACTTAATCTTCTTGCCTACATTGGTAGGACTTCAGACAACCAAAGAATCAATATAATTGAGAAAGAATTTGCGAGAATCGAAGAGTTTAAAATTTCTGGAAAATACCTTCAATGGAGGTCTGAATTCAATTGGTATTGATCTTGCTTGTGCTTGATCTCACACCACTTTCTTGCAAGGGAAGGATTAAATGGTTAAGAAGCTATGGATTCCTGGAGAATTGAGTATCAAAACAGTGTAAATTCAAGCTCAAATTCAAGAGAATTTTTTAGGCTTATCCTTTGCAAAGTGAGGGTTTGAGATAAGGGATCAAAGCTGGCACGAAGGTGTCCTCATTTTTGAGCAATTGAAGCTCTATTTATAGCTGAAATGGTTGATAATTGCACACTCCAATTCACTTTCCAATTTTGGTAAATGGTGATGCAAGTGTGCATGGGCGCACATAGGCCCATGAAATGAATTCTTGAGGTCCACAAATGAATCTCAGATGCTCTGACTAAGCTTGGATTGCAAGGAAAATACACATTGATGTTTGAAGTTTAATCCTTGCCAAGTGATGTCACCCTGTCTAAGCATGCGCAACCTATGCATTTCTTGTTCAAAATGAATGAATTTGAGATTTTTGGAAAGGTGATATCAATAGGAAAAACTTTCAAGTTCAACACTTTTTCATTTGGAGCTTGGAACTTGGAGAAATTTGAGGTGGAAGTTTGGAAATTTTTGACATATCAAATTTTTTCTAAGTGTCAAGCCATATGTCTCAATATTCCACCTTGCCTAACTTTTTCTATGAGATTCAAATGAGAAAAGTGTCTTCACCAAAGTTTTATCTCTCTCAAAGACCTTAAAAGTGGTCACCAATTTCATGTCATTTGGATTTGAAATGATAGAGTTATGCATTTTTGAAGTTTGGAAAAATCACTTGATCAATGGTATAGGTCAAAAGTGACCTATAATGTAACTTCATATCACATGCTCAAAAAAGTTGAATTAGCTCCCACTCCAAACAGAAAAGTTGAAGTAGACACATCGAATTTTATTGTGCAACTTGGAAATCTTTCATCTCATAAAAATTGAGCAAGTTATGGCCTTGGGAAGTTGACTATCAAATTAGGGTTTAGACAAAATGACCTATAATGTTTCAACATAGAATTTTTCCAAGCAAAACTAGCTCTAGGTCCCAACATGAAAGTTGTTTGGAATGTAATTTAGAGTAAGTTTTCTCTTCGAATCATTTTCATATGGTGAAAAGTGTAGGAGATAGGGTCTAGGGAAACCCAATTTTAATAAGATGAATTCATCTTGCCAACCATCATCAACCAACTTGCTAATTTCCAATTCTCTTGACTTTATTCGCTCATGGTAGATCATATATGCATAAGGTGATGAATTTTGAAGTATCCCTTGATAAATTTGATCAATTGCTGAGATAGCTTGTTGGAGATGTTACTCAAGATACCTAGTCAAACTAGGGTTTCCAAGACAAATCACCCTCAAACTCTGGAAGAAAACTTGATCAATATAACATGTAGAGATCATGGATGTTCATATATGATGTTCATAATCATTCTTGAATCAATTCTTGGTTGTTTTCTTTGTTCATGAGGGTCTCAAACCCTAGATGTGAACTTGATGAATCAATGAGATCATGCCCTTCCTACAAAAGAGTTAGGCAAATGCAAAGACATATTTTAGGTATTTTAGTTAGTAAAAAATATATACAAGTATGTTATAATCACAAAATGCTTGGTGATCTCTCCCAAAACAAACCCAATGAAAGAGGGGTAAGGAGGATGCCAAGACATGATCCCAATGCTGATGCTTATGATGAAATTGCAAGAGGGAAGTTAGGGTCAAAATTGGGGTCTTACAACTGCCCTTATTTAAGGACATTCTAACTGAGGAGGTGAAGGTTAAAATCTTCGGCTTAACTCAGGAGAATGGGCTTAAATAACAACATATAGAAACAAATTTTTGTCCCTAAGAGACCTCAGGATGCATATGACATGAATGCAAAAGTTAATGCTCTGTGGGGATATATTTCCACAAAGGAAAAAGAAATCAGAGAGACCGAAAGTCCGTAGGAGTATAATGCATTCCGTGAGGAAAACTCGTTGGGGAGACAAAGAGTCTCGGGGGAAAAAGGAGTTATGCGTAGGCCAGACTATGATTCAAAACTACTGGGGGACTAGAGCGATTCTACACAAAATGGAAAGACTCAGCCAGGGAAACAAAAACACATGTAGGGGATATGAATAAGTCAGGATAAAACTGAGGTACTCGACTCGTGCAGGGGAAAGTGATTTCACTAAGGAAATGCGCACTCAACTCAATTGGGGAGAAATAAACTTCAACACAGGAGGATCAAAAATTTATTATCTACTACCTGTTACTGGGTAAGGAGATAATAAAGATCTGTCAGAGAGACCATCCGTCATCGATTAGGATGAACATATCAAGGATGACTCGATGAGGATCGCCAGAAGGGAGTATTCATTACCGGTTACTGGGTAAGAATAGCCTTGTTGGGGACAAATACGAAAAAATAGGATTTACAACTACCAGTTACTGGGCATAAGACCAAGGGTGAGAGTATCTGTCATCGGTTAGGATGAACATACAAAGGATAAACTCAACAGGGAAGAAAATCCGTCACTGGTTAAGGTGAACAAATCAAGGATAGACTTGCCTGGAAAATGTCAAGGAGGATACCCGTCATCGGTTAGGATGAACATATCAAGGATAAACCAACTGAACAAAAGGGTAGGAAGTACATCTATCGAAATCTGGATAGAAAACCATCGGAGAGAAAATCCGTCATTGATTAGGATGAACATATCAAGGATTATCTTTGTGAGGGGACAAAGTAGGATTTATAACTACCAATTACTGGGTAGAATACCGCCAAGATAAGGAAATTCGTCATCGGCTAAGATGAACATATCAAGGATTAACTCTTTGAGGAACAATGTAGGGATTACAACTACCTTTGTATTGAGTAAAATACCGAGGAAGAGAATATCCGTCACTAGTTAAAGTGAGCATATCAAGGATAAACTCCTGAGGGGGAAGGAAAGATACCCGTCACCTGGTTAAGATGAACATATCAAGGATATACTTTCTGGGGACTCCACTAAGGAGAAAAAGGGTTCTTTTGCCGGGTATTGGGAAAGAAGTAACAAATTGCAAACTAAGAAGAATATTACCAGTTACTGGGTAATAGACTCTTAGGGGACCAAAATATCTATCTAGGTAAGAGCTAGAAAGAAGCGATCAATCAAAACTCAACACATTGAGGACATAACTCAATTGGGGTAATTACATACAGAAAATCTACTGGAGAGGAAACTGAAATAACAACCATCCATGAGGAAACAAACTCAGTAGGGAAACAGAGAAAGGTTAAAGTCTTTCTACTTAAGGGGCTGACACTTTACAATTGAAGAAGGACAGACACCAAATTTAGTATGGGGATAAAGTGCCGCCATAATAGAGAATGAGAATCTCAAACAAATCAAATATGCAGGATATGTAAATCATAAAATTATATGAATGTATATGTATATATGATGATTATGCTGACAAAACGATCACAAAGGAAACAAAGGCGTCACAAAGAAATTGAATCACCGGTACAATCCTTGGTCAATCCATAAAATATGGAGACAACTGTCGGAGAACAGAGAGATTAACATCCGAAATGGACAAACCCTAGCTGAGGGCGGAGGATATCTGCTGAGGATAGAACATCCAATTTGTGGGGAAGTTTAGGTCAACACCATAAAACAATGGGAGACAACCCTATAGAGAAAATAAATCAACAAAAGCTGCTCAGAAACCAGGAGGATAAATCTGACTGGGAGCAAAGATCAATGGCAACTGGTGGGGACACCAAAACAATCTATTGGGGAAGATCGACCATCTCTGAAGATCAATCCTGCTGAGGAAATACAAACTTCGCTAGGGAAGGTAGAAACTCTGTCGGGGAAAACAACATGCCGTAGGGTATCTGAATTTATCAACTCAGCTGAAGATGAGTAAAGGAAATCCAATGAGGATCAAACAATCCATCGGGAACCGAATCAATACAAACGTCTAGGGATACGTGAAGAGTTAACTACTTGGGGAACCACAATGTTTCACACTTAAGGACTTGTTATTTATTGAAACGTTGTTGATATTCCTTTTACTTGCTTTGGAAAAGTTCTTGCTTTTATATTTTAAAGAAAACTTGATTTTGATTTAAAAATTTAAATTCAAAACGATCATACTAAAATTTAAAACTATTGGATGAAGTAAATAAGAGTATAATCAATTGGATAAAAGCTCAACTTTATTTAATGGAATGGTAGTGTGTAAATGACAAGACTCCATGGATTTTACAAAGTTGAAAATGGTAAGTTACATGGAAGAGGGTTACATTGAATACAAATGATCCTTAACCCCTCTACCAAATCTTGATATCCACTGTGCTCTTGACCGTTGTTGGGGTGATGAACTGATGTCAACCCTTGTGCTCAAACAAGTCTTCAAAATCACTAAAGGTTAGCAGAATGCAGTTACTTGCCATAGTCCCTAATTTTTGCATAAGTTTTCCCAAGGTGGGGTACTCAACTTATTGGGAAATCATTTCTGTTTTATGTCTCTAATTTTTGCCTGGATCGCCCTTTCAGGTTTTCAATCCACCGAGACGCTCATTTTTGCCTAAGCCGCCCTTTCGGGTTTTCAACTCAGCGAGCTATTCTTTTCTTTTTTAGGCGAAGTATTTCTTGACTGCATCTGCATTCACAGGACGAGTGAACTCTTCACCATCCATAGTTGTAAGAATCAATGCACCGCCTGAAAAGGCTTTCTTGACAACATATGGACCATGATAATTAGGGGTCCATTTTCCTCTGGAATCTGGCTTGAATGTCAAAATCTTCTTGAGCACAAGGTCACCTTCTCTGAATACTCGAGGTTTGATTTTCTTATCAAAAGCTTTCTTCATTCTTTGCTGATATAACTGAACATGACACATGGAAGTCAATCTCTTCTCTACGGGGAGTATTACTACCATACCATACACAAGAGAGAAAGGGGTTTCCCCTGTTGAAGTGCGGAAGGATGTACGATACCCATGTAAACCAAATGGGAGCATATCATGCCAATCATTATACGTGACAACCATCTTCTGGATAATCTTCTTGATGTTCTTATTCGCAGCTTCAACAGCCCCATTCAAAAGTGTTGGAGGAACATGGATCTTATCAGCATAAATTTGACACTTGTGGCATTTCTTCACAAATTTGCAACAGTCAGATTCCATTGTCATCCAATAGTAACCGGCTCACAACATTTTCTTCACCATTGCATGTCCCTTGGAATGAGTATCAAAGGAACCTTCATGCACTTCAGTCATCAACAAGTCTACTTCATGTCTATCCATGCATTTGAGAAAAACCATGTCGATGTTTCTCTTGTATAGTATATCACTATTTAAGTAGAAATTACCGTCTAATCTTCTCAAAGTCTTCTTATCTTTCAAAGATGCCCCAGGCGGGTAAATCTGACTTTGGAGGAAACATTTGATATCGTAGTACCACGACTTCTCGTTTTTGATCTCTTCAACAACAAACACATGAGCTGGCCTATCAAGATGCATCACAGATAAATTGGGAACTTCATTCCAACATTTCACTACAATCATTGATGCCAATGTTGCAAGAGCATCTGCCATCCGATTTTCATCTCGAGGGATATGATGAAACTCAACCTTTATAAAGAAAGTTGAAATCCTCCTCGCATAATCTCTATATGGTATCAAACCGGGTTGATTTGTCTCCCATTTTCCTTTGATCTAATTCACAACCAAAGCCAAATCACCAAAGACATCCAAATACTTGATTCTGAGATTCATGGCCTCTTCAAGCCCCATGATGCAAGCTTCATATTCTGCCATGTTGTTTGTACACTTGAAAGTCAATCTAGTTGTAAATGGTAGATGCGTGCCTTGAGAAGTAATAAGCACTGCCTCAATTCCATTTCCATATTGATTAACAGCTCCATCAAATACCATGCCCCATTGGGAACTAGGCTCTGGCCCTTCTTCAAGCAATGGTTCATCATAATCTTTCATTTTCAAGTACAAAGTCTCTTCATCAGGGAAGTCATACTGCACTGACTGGTAATCTTCAATTGGTTGGTGAGCCAAATGGTCAGCCAAGATACTACTTTTAATTGCTTTCTGAGATCAGTATTCGATATCATACTCTAATAACAAGATCTACCAACGGGCAATCCTCCCAGTTAAAGCATGCTTCTCAAATATATACTTGATTGGATCCATTTTGGATATCAACCAAGTGGTATGATTCAACATGTATTGGCACAGACGCTTAGCAGCCCAAGCCAATGCGCAACAAGTCTTCTCAAGCATTAAATGCCGAGTCCCACAGTCGGTGAATTTCTTACTGAGGTAGTAAATTGCAAGTTCTTTCTTCCCAGACTCATCTTGCTGACCAAGAACATAACCCATACTATCTTCTAGCACAGTTAAATACATGATCAACGGTCTTCCTTCAACAGGGGGAGACAAAATCGGCGGCTCAAGCAGATATTCTTTGATACTGTCAAATGCTTTCTTGTAATCTTCGGTCCAATCACAAGATTGATCTTTCCGAAGAAGCTTGAATATAGGCGCACATGTGGCAGTCATGTGGGAAATGAATCTGAATATATAATTCAAGCGGCCGAGAAAACCTCTGACTTGCTTCTCAGTTTTGGGCGCAGGCATCTCTTGTATTGCTTTGACCTTTGGAGGATCAACTTCAATACCCTTCTCGCTGACAATAAAGCCCAACAACTTACCAGAACGAACACCAAAAGTACACTTTTTGGGATTCAAGCAGAGTTTATACTTCCTCAAACACTGGAATAGCTTCAACAAATGCTCAACATGTTCCTCTTCATCAATTGATTTAGCAATCATGTCATCGACATAAACTTTAATCTCTTTATGCATCATATCATGAATAAGAGTAGTCATTGCTCTCTGGTAAGTTGCACCAACATTCTTTAGACCGAAAGGCATCACTCTATAACAAAATGTTCCCTAGGGTGTAATGAATGTGGTCTTCTCCATATCTGTGGGTGCCATATTAATCTAATTATATCCGGAAAAACCACCCATAAACAAAAAGACTTTGAATTTAGCAGTATTGTCTACCAATCTTGACACAGTCGAGACCCAATCTTGACTTCCTTCACATCATCTTCGGAACCCAAGTTGACTAGGTCAATCTACTCTTCAAACGGCTGAATAATCTTTTCATCTTGCTCAAGAAGACGAGACAATTCCTCACTCACTTCTTTGTCAATTTCCTCCTCGGCTTCAAACACAGGGAACTCAAAATTTGGAGAAGGAGAAGGATCATTGTATTCAATGGGGTTAGGAACCAACCTGCATAATGATTTGATATTTTGATTTTAGAGAAGTGAATTTGTGACCAAATATTATGCAGATGGACAATTATTTTGTTTATTTATGTTTTTTGTGATTACCATTTTCAGAATAAAGCAAAAAGTAATAATAAACATCAAAGATGTGGATGAATATAATTAATTTTATTGATGATCAATTTAAAATGCCCAAACAATGTTCACTTCTCCCTTAGGCATAGGAGAAGGATTTTAAAATCTAAAGCAATTACTTAGATCGATGCAAAATAACAGGAATATCAATGGCAATCCAATTGTTGCATGTCCCTCCATGCGTCACAAAGTTGGTGCAGTCTTCCTTTTCACTATCCTCTAGCACAGCAGCTAAGTGTTGTTCATTGCCCTGAATGAACCCTCCGCTACGGAAGCTAAGTTGCATCTCTTCAGATCTAATAGCTGACGAGCCCTTATGGAACCCTAAACCAGTTTTACCTTTGTTCTCGGAGACCTCTACCACACGCCCACACTGATCAACAAGACCTTCTTCAACAATCTTCTGAGCATCTTTCAGAAAGGACATAGGTTCCCCAACTCTCTTATTAGTAGCAATAGATAAGGCTTGGAATGAAGTTCCAACCTCATCCTCAGCTTCCACATACGAGAAAGATGACAGATGGCTAACCAACAGCGCCTTCTCTCCTCCCACAATCACTAGCTTGCCATTATTGACAAATTTGACCTTCTGGTGCAGAGTGGAGGTAACAGACCCTGCCTCATGAATCCATGGACTTCCCAATAAACAGATGTAGGTCGGGTGGATATCCATTACTTGGAAAGTAATCTGAAAATCACTCGGACTTATCTTAACTAGAAAGTCCACTTCACCAATACCCGTCTTGCGCGAGCCATCAAAATCTTTGACAATCACCCCACTATATCTCATGGGAACTCCTTGGTAAGATAACTTTGACAATGTTGACTTCGGAAGCACATTGAGTGATGAACCGGTGTCAACTAGCTTATTTGACAAAGCATCTTCCTTACATTTCATTGAAATATGCAAGGCCTGGTTATGATTTCTTCCCTCCTCAGGGAGTTCTTCATCGTAGAAGCTCAGATTTTTGCATGAAGTGATGTTGGCCACAATGTGATCAAATTGATCCACAGTAACATCCTGCTCCACATACGCTTGTTCAAGGACTCTCTGTAGTGCTTCTCTGTGCGCTTCAGAATTCAAAAGCAGAGACAACACTGAAATCTTCGAGGGGGTCTGGAGCAGCTGCTCAACCATATTAAATTCACTCCTTTTCATCAGTTGGAGTACCTCATCATCATCATTGGTTTTCAAATTGCTGGATTCACCAGACTTATTATTTGAACAACCAACCAGATCTACATTAGGTATCTCCACCTTCTTTCCAACAATTGTTTCCTCTTTATTCTCCGGGAACACCCATCCAAAAACTTGACCACTGCAGGTCACCTTTGTTATATCAGCAATGCTCAACACTAAACTGGTCGTAGGCAATGGGACCTCTTGACCATTCTCTAACATCGTAGCATTATACTGGTATGGTACAGCCTTATCGGATGCATACGAGACTGGGCCCGCTAACCGTATTACCAACGGCGATACTGATCTTTGATTGGCATTCTCATTGCTGCTGCTATCATACTGAATTACCAACCGCTCTTGTTGCTTGAAAACGGGCATTATGACATTGACATCGTCATCTACATGACGGGATTGAACAATCTGAATCATGCCTTCATCCATCAGACGCTGGATGTCCCTTTTCACCACAACACACCCTTTTGGGTTCACGCTACAAACAACACAACCATCATGGTCATGTTCACAGTCACTCACCAAACATATATCTTTGTGCATCTGCACCAAAGATCTTCGGATAAACCGGACATCAAAAACTTTGAACTCACCAGGACAACCATCCATCATATTTACTAAGGTGTTCCCATGAGCGGGCAAAAGGTTAGCCTTCATATTAGGTGCGTGGTCCTCAAAGGACACCATACCATTCTTCATAAACTTTTGCACCTGATACTTCAACGGATAACAGTTTTCTATATCATGCCCAGGTGCACCCTGATGAAAAGCACAACGAAGCTCGGGTTTATACCACCAAGGAAGTGGCTCTGGAATCTGCGGTGGGTTCCTCGGTTGAATCAAGTTTTTGAGGACTAATGATGGGTACAGTTCTGCATATGACATAGGGATCGGGTCAAAAGAGACCTTCTTCCTCTCGAAATTCTGTTATTGATAATGATTGTTGTTGGTATTGTTGTTGTTGTAGGTGTTCGTTCTTTGTTGCGGTTGTTGTTGTTGTTGTTGACGTTGATTTTGATATTGATGTTGTAGTTGTTGTTGAATTGGTGTTGTTTGCTGATTAGAAAATACTGGAATAATGGAAGATACTTGATGATGATGATGTTGACGGGGTGGTGGATTTCTTCTTGCTGGTTGATGCCTCATCTTTTGACAAACGTCCTTCACGGACCCCTCTTCTAGTCTCATCCTCATGTTTACCATTTCGGTAAAATCATTGGGGGCACTGGCGATCATACGTTCATAATAAAATGAACTCAGGGTTTTCAGGAATATTTTTGTCATCTCTTTCTCCTCCAAAGGAGGAGTGATCTGGGCAGCCAACTCCCTCCATCGATGCGCATATTCCTTGAATGTCTCCTTGTCTTTCTGAGACATAGACCTTAATTGGTCTCTGTCTGGCGCCATATCCACATTGTATTTATACTGCTTCATGAAAGCCTCTCCTAGATCATTGAAAGTGCGGATGCTTGCACTATCTAACCCCATATACCAACGGGGTGCAGCACCTGTCAGGCTATCCTCACTACAACAAAAATGGGTTTAGGAAACAACGAAAAACCGCCCCTTAAAGGTATAAAACCGTTGCTTAATGCTTTAGGCAACGGTTTATCAAGCGTGGAATAAACATTCGTTGCTTATTCCATTAGAGCACAGTTTTTTGATTTCTACCTACGGATTCTGAACACCATCGCCTTAAATATCAACGTCCACGATTTTAGTTGAACTTTTAAGCTGCGGGTTTTCAAGTAGCAACATAAAATAATTATCCCCAAAACATGTGAAAAGGCAATGGTTATTAATAACCAACAGATGTAAACCGTAGCTTAATCTATAATTTCATTTACACAACACACATAACCGCGCTTAAAACAAAGGAATATACTACGGTTTTTGATAAGCAACGCATAAAAAGCGTTGTCTATCGATTGAAAAACAAATCACATTTATATATTTGATTGGACTTTGAAAGATATAATTAGTATAAAATTTTCCTGTTGTGCACTTTAGACTTTGAAAGATATAATTAGTATAGAATTTTCCTGTTCATTTATATGGTGATACATATGTGATCATACACCTTCACATTATTCTAATAGATTATTTTTCAATATTATTATAAGAAGCACATTTATAAATTGAAAACATATATAAATATGAAGTATTAATAAGATGAAGTGTAATCAACTCTTTGAAATGCAAAAAGTACAAATATTTTCAAAATAAATCCAAGCAATATAAGTTATAGCTAGTTGGCTTATGTAACTCCATAAAACAAAACATAATCGTCAATATTTAAATCAATGGCGGTATTTATCATATTCATTGTGTTGAGGTTCATGAGAATCATCATCTTGAAAATTATCATATTGAAGATCATTATCATCTTGATCATATTGAAGATCATCATCATCTTGATCATATTGAAGATCATCATCATCTTGATTATATTGAAGATTATCGTCATCTTGAAGATGATCATCTTGTTCATCTTGAGGATCATCTTTGTTTCTAACCTATAAATATGAAGAATTTCTTTTATATATTATTCAATAACAAAGTTAGAATAATCAAAGCGGCATATGCAAGGCTTCAAATGACTCAACATCCATGCAATAATGATTCAATTCAAACAATTGATAGTTATATATTACTCACTAACGAGGTTTGCACGCTTAGAATTCAAACTCGAATCTATGAAATTTATACATGAATCTTACCATCTAAACCAATATACAATGATAATTTTTAAAAAACATAATGAAAATGTGCATGGTAACATATACTCACAATGTTCAACCTAGCTAGCATGAATATATACTAACTTAATGAGTAATTTAGAAAACTAACACCGCATATTTAAAAAATTAAACAACTATAAAATAACAACTCAACACTTAATAATATAAATGTGATTTTTATCAATGTCAATTATAGTACCTTTTGATGAGTAAGAGCATATGTTGATGTCGATGAGTGTGGTGTTGGAATATTATCATTGTGCAAAGTTTCTCTCATCTTATCATCTACTTCCTCTTCACTTAAATGTGGATTTTGTTGCATATACATGCTTTTCAAAAGTGCCTCCATTGCTCCCATCTTTTGCGCCATGTCAGAAATCTTACCATCATATTGCATTTTCATTAAAGAAATTTCTTCATTTTTTTCAACAATGATGGTGTGACAGTTCTTCCATAACATCTCACTCTACCGGGCTTTTCTTTCCCAAACAATGATTGAAATGCTTGTGTTCCAGCTTCAACTGAGTTTTCAATAGATTCTTGAAGTTTATCCTAATATTTTAAATTATTAGTTTTGAACAAAATTAAAAACCACATGTGTATTTATAATGAATGTTATAATTTAACTTACAATAGCAAATTGGGTTTCCCCATCCACTTGTTTTCCCTTGCGACTTTTTTGAGTTTCAATAAACATTTCAGCTTGAGTGACTTCTTCTCCATCCTTTTTTGCTCTCTACATGATTATTCATATATTAAAAAAATACTACTTAATAAGAGATTGAAAAAACAACTTATTCTATTGATAATCACACACAAATATCATACCAATTTTGCACGAATTCTAGCAAAATTTATTGGTCCTACACGATGCATAAACTTTTGCTTGCTCCTATTACCTGCATTCTTTTTACTAATATCCTACAATACATAAAATAGTTCACCAAGTAGAATCAATGTTACATGTAAAGAAATTGAATTAGTTCGTTGAGTAGTAAGTATTTAATAAAGATAGTATGAAAATGTGCACAATAATGTCTAAGCAGAAATTATGCTAATATGGGGCTGCAATTGTGTTTCATTATGTCTATATTGTCTTTACTACTAAACATAATTAGAAATTATCTAACTAGAAAATATGTTAAATATGCAAAGAAATTTAACTGTGTTTCATACTGTTCGAAACTATGCACATAAGAAAAAGTCATGCATCTTATTCCATATTAGTTGAAATGAAGCAAAACTTTATCCAACAAGTATATACACACACATAGATATTAATCAGCACATCAATGTTAATTATAGATAGTGTATGATTTTCAAATCATTTTGTTTAAAAAAAAAAGAAAATAATTGACCAACCAACCAACCAAAAGATGAAAATTGATATGTTATGATATTGTATAACTATGGTGCATCTTTGATATACCCCTTTTGTTTTTCCATTCTAATATTTTAATTGAACATTTTTCTTACTATATTGAATGCAAAATAAATAACTTACCTGAACATGATTATCTTTCCAATACACTAACAATTTCTTGAAATGATATTCAAATATACTCTTTGAACGGTTCTTTAATCTTTCCTTCATACTAGAGTACTTTAGGAAATGATCTCTCTTGCTAGAGTATTTGTGCCGTCTCCAAGCATCATTTATTCGAGAAAATACTGCTTTTTTTCCTCTCTAAGGAATGTTGAACTTCGTCTGCAAAAATAAAACAATATTTGTCATCAATTGTAGATAAATATTTGATCATTTAAAAAATATGAAATTTTACTTTGCATACATTAATATATTTACAAATACGATCATAGGTCTACCAAATATTTGATCATTTAAAAAATATGAAAGTTGATCATTCAAAAAATATGAAATTTTACTTTTCATACATTAATAATAGGTCTACCACTGTATGCAAATCAAACGTTTATATATTCTATGGACAATGATGTTCTATTTTCATTCATTCATGTAGTATCCTAGATTCCAAATTTGTACTATATCTTCTAAGTTCTTCTAATTGTGCTTCAAATCATGATTACTTTTCACTGGGTGTTTTTGTCTGTAATAAACAATTCGTGTAAATTCTTCTAATTGAGTATTTTATTTCTCACTTTCATAATCTTGCATTTTCTTAAATTGTTCAAACGTCAACTTCTTTTAATTTTTTTCTATTGATTTTATTCTTCAAATATTTTATAAAATTTTATTTAGAGAATTATTTTAATTTTTTCTTATTTGAGTTGATAAATTAAAAAGTATTATTTTTTTATTCTCTTCGGAGAATTAATTGAATTTTTCCTTAATTAAAAAATTATTTTGATTGGTCAAATGTGGGCAACAAATTTTTAGAAAATTTATGAAATAATTTGGACAATAGATCTACCACTGTTTGCTACCACTGTTGGCCATGGCACCTATCATCCCCTTATAATAGATCTACCACTGTTTGCTAATAATAATAATATGTTTACATCTTTTGTGAGGTTATTTGCCAATAGTAATAAAGTGTAATATAATATATTTCCTCCTGGACTTTCTCCTCGAATTCCAAATTCCTCTCATATCTTAACACATATTTGACATGAATAAGTAATTCTTGTTTATTATTAAAATAATGAAAAAAATTATTACTCTCAAGATTAGTGCAACATGTCTGATCAACAGGAAATCAAATTAAGCTATACTTGATTATTATTGTATCGGCAATTAGGGTTAACAGTACCTGCTTAAGGAATCCTCATACAAAGATATATGCATTGTTCCAAACTGCATGTTTATTGTATTATTTTAATTCCAGATTTAGTTATTTAATTAGTACAATAGATGTTTGTTTCATGAATTACTCTCCACAGTTTTCAATTTATTAAGTTAATTGGTTACTAACTAATCTTATGTGAGGTCATTTTGGTTTTATGAAATTAAAACAGGATTAAAATAACTGTATATTTTTGGTTGATTAGATATAATAGTGTACAATAATACTATATTCTTCCTAGCTTCTTCTATTTTTTTAACTCTGTTAAGTTATTCTTGTACCAAAATGTTACTATAATATGAGTTACTAAAACCCAAAAACTTAAAGCAATTGATGTTATAATTTGAAACAACTTTCACGTTAAGCCTATGAAAGCAAATACAATCTCACTAAAATATTATAACGCCCTTATATAATAAACCCTAATAACCATATGACATCCTTACAAAATAATTTATGTAACAAAAAATATTTAAAGTAATATTTTTCAATTCAGATTCGGAGAAATAGGAAGGTTATAGTTTTAGCATAATTTAAGTATTTGAGTAATTTTAGGAATAATGAGACTCACCCTTGGAGACAAATATGGCAGATAATTTGAGGCGGTGGTCCTGCTCGAGCGATTTCTAATTTCACAAATAGAAAGGAAAAAACGAAGGTATTCAAAACAGAGAAGTAAATGAAAAAGATGAACAACAAAAGATTTTGGTGGTAAGAGGTATTTATGAGAAATAGATTGAGAATGAAAAACTTACTCTTGAGAGGTGTTTGTAACAAATGATGCAACAATACAGTGAAGGTGAGTTGCAGCAGAAAGCGTGCGGTGGCCGGCGTGAGAGTATGTGAGTTATAGAGAAAATATTTCTTTGAGTAGAAAGAAAGAAGAAAAGACAGAACGTTGTATAGAGAGAAAGAAGAAACGGCAGAAAGTTGTGTAGAGAGAAAGAAGAAAATATAATTTAGGGTCCAATTGTAAAGAATCAGTGTAGCACCTCAAATTTGCACCTATCATTGTACATACATTTTCATATTAGGTCATAGCATATCATGGTCCATTGCATAGCATTGCATTGCCTCTTTTGCCTCAAGTGCAAGCCAATCAAGGAATTAGGTCAAACTGATCAAGAGATCAGTCAGTCAAGCAAGCAAGCACAATTCTCAAGGAGCCAAGGCCCTAGGGTTTGTCCAACAAGTTCACATAACTTGGAGGTCCATTTGAAGTGTTTTGGTCAAGGATTGGATGTTCAGAAGTCATCAGTTCATGCACAGACAGTCAAAAACCCTAGAAAGTCAACAGTCAGTCAAAGCAGTGGATGGTGGCCATTCTTGTGGAATTTGGGCACCATGCTCATTAATCAAGAGTTCATATGTCTTGGGACATCATTTGAAGTCAAGTTCTTAAGGAATTAGGGTTTGGAAGTCATCAGTCATGGTTCAGTCAGGCAGAAACCCTAAAAGTCAACTGTTGGTCAACTGTCCATTTAATCAGTGATTTGATGATTGGAATTGGTTTGTGAGAGCTCATTCATGGCCAAATAGTCCTCATATATCATGTCAAACACCATCATGGAAGAATTTGAAGCCAGATCAAAAATTTCCAAAAATGGAAACTGGACCTGTAACTGAAACTTACCAAAAATGGAAAGTCTTGATCCTCAAACTTACATCATGATACAAGCTTCAAATGAATTTTTGCCCAACATGAAAGTTGAAGATCTTGTTCTCCCATTTCCAAAAAGTCCAAGAACTCTCAATTCCCATGTGTGGTTGGCAAGTTATGATCGAATCGATTTCAGAAAATCTTGAACTTCAAAGGGCCATATCTCTCAAACCGTTTGGCCAATTTTGGTGGGGTTTTTTCCTACAAGTCACATTTGATCCCCTCTTTCCAAAAATATAAATTTCATGAGCCAAAACTTCACCAATCAAAATGGCATTTTTGACTTATCACATTTAAATGCAAGTTTGACCAATGTTTGACTTTTTGATATAAACCTTTTTCTACCATTTGGCCAATTGGAACAGCTCAGAAATGTCATTTAAAACATGTTTGCAAGCTCAATTATGCAGTACATAAAGCCATTCTTTAACTTGCTTGAAATTTGGCAAAAGTACAATTTCACCATGCTATCCATACTTGCATTTGAGCCATGCTTTGTACTTCATCAAGACAGAACTTTAGCAGGTCATTTGCTGTCATTAGAACCACCATGTTGCAGCTTAAAAAACCAGCAAAACAAAGTCCATACTTACTTGCTTGAAATTGGGAAGAAAGGACCAAAACCATACCATGCCTTGTACTGTCCAGCAGAGTTTTGTTCATCATTTTCTGTCATGAGGACATTAGTAGCAGCAGCAGCCCACACTGCAGACAGACTTCACTCATGCACCTTGCTGTTGCATTTTAGAGCCATCAAAAAACACATTACAGGCAGAACTGGACTCATTCATTCATGCTGAAAAAACCACTTTGGCCATATTCTTCTAAAACCTGTCAAACTCCAAACCAAGAGACATCCAACAGCAGGAAAACAAAAGCTGGCTTGGCTTGAGGCAATATGTCCCAGCATTTTCTGTCATAGCAGACACACAAACCAACATAACAAACACAAAGTCATGGCTCATTCATCCTAGAAAAAACTGTATTGACTTTGCTTTGGCACTTTTAGAATTTTCTGTCTAAACTTCCAACAAAACCTGATCTTTTGCATTGTGAGAAGTCTGTCCAAAACATTAAAGGACCTAAGCCTGGCATTTGTTTTTTAACATCCATTCATCATTTCATGTCAACATTGAAGCCACAGCAGCCACGACCAGAATTCCCTCTCCTCTCCCAATTTGCATTTTTGCCAAAAGAGAATTTCTGTCAAGAACCTCAAACCACTCGAGCTAGCTCTCCTTCCTTCATCACTTAGTCGACCTTGTGAAGCATTTGGAATCATCAATCATCATCTGCACAGCCCTTTCCTTGTTCTGTTTTTTTTCAAGCATCCAACCATGGTGAAAGGAGATTTGAAGAGTCCTAAGCACTGCTGAGCCAAGCAACCTCAAGTTTTCATCATCTCAAGGCATTGTGAACTTCTGTTTTGAGCTACATCCACCAGAACAACACTGTTTTCATTTTTCTTCAAAAACAAGTAAGTGATTCGACCTCAACCATTTGCCTTGCCATGATATGTTTATGAAAGGTCTTTGTATGCTGGTTTCAATGCAACTTGTATCATTCAAAATGATGGTCTTATGATGGAGAAATCTGGATTTCTTTTTTTTATGTACAAATATATTTCTGCTCGATTTGCCATGCTTGCATTGATTTGATGAGATTTGATGCTATATTCTTGCTGCCTGATGCTTACTGATGCTATTGCCATGGTTAATTTTAAGTTCTGGGCACTTTGATTTTTGCTCATGTTTAGATGTTGATGAAGATGATACCCTGTTGTTAAATCCTGCCCAGAAATTCGTATGAATTTATGTTTGGTTTGTGGCTGTTTTGATGTTGCATGAACATTGTTATATCATTGCCTTGATGTTTGCCATGCCATTCGAATGTTTGTTTGATGATTGAACATGATGAACATGAAGCCATGCTGCTGTTCTTTAAACCCTAGAACTATGCCCAGAAAATCCACATGAATTGTGTTTGTTATGTTTGGTTCATGGCTGTTTGATGTTGCATGATGTGTTTCAATGCCATACTGTTATGATTGCTTGGTCGAATCTGGTTTGATGTTGTTGATTACCATTGCCTTGCTGCATAAACCCTAGGGTTTTTGTTAAACCCAGAACTTTGAAGTTCATTGGCCCGAGCACTGTTCCATTGGCCATCAGCCAATGAGAACATTTCGTTCTCTCCCCCAAAACGCAGCGTTCCAATAAGTGACACGCTGAACTACAAAATTGCCACTGTTGACCCTTGTTTGACTCATTAAACCATGCTACTTGTTCATGTTTCATTCAATTATTCACTCAACTTGCAAAATTCATTTCTCTCTCAAATTAAATCCAAAAATCATGAAAATTGTTGCATCATCTTCACATGGATGTATAGTATTTGATTATGATTTTTAATTAATTTTTCATTGGCTGGATTTTAATTGGTAATTGGTTTCCTAACATGTATGCACATTTGACACCCTTTGCCATTTCTTTTGTGAAATTGTCATGATGTATCCAATGAGCCTGAAATTTTTTGTGGTCAAACTAGACTCATTCACCTTTGTTTCCATATAAAGATTATGCATTTATCATATGTGGATTGAGAGCTTTGAATTTTTGAAGTTAGGTGTTACATTTGGTGTCACAACATGAATGTGCATTTTCATGATTTTTGTTAACATGCTTCCTTACGTCTAAATGACCCCAAATTTTGCATGATCCCTCCCTTACATGTCTAATTCATTTGTGATTTTTCCTGGAATTAATTGTGCTGTTTTCCATTTATTTGAGAATTTTCTTTCCTGCCTAGTCAAATGTTGACTTTTGGTGATACACATTACCATATCCTTTAGGAAATTCTCATACCATATTGTATGATCATGAAATTTCATATGTGATAACTAGACATCTCAGGCTTTGCATTGGTGTTAATCTCATTCATTTCTCATCTGTTTTCAATTTGATATGATTTTTTGAAGTTGACCCATGCTTTTTGACTTTCTTTGTGCATGCTTGAATTTGGTTTGACTTCTTGATTTTAATTGACTGCCTTCCTCTCATCCAAATGCCATGAAATTTGACATGCTTGCCATGCTAGATGTTAGGATTGAATGTGATTTATTTGATGATTTTTGAGATTGTTTGGGTTGACTTTTGAATGAAGTCTTGCTGTTGACCTATTTGTGCTTTCCTTTGCCTTACTTTGACTTCAAATGTTCATGAAATGATAATAATGCATGATTTGAATGTGGGCCCAATTGTGATAGCTTCCTAAATGTTTGACTTTGACTTTGGTTGACTTTTCTCTGCTGTTTTGACTTTTTCTTTCATCCTTGACCCTAGGCTAGTCCTAGTGGTCTTTTGGACTTACAATTGAGTTCCTGTTTCAGGTTAAGCACCAATGCCTCAAAGATCATTCAAACTTGATTGAACTTGATTGTTTTATCATATGCTAACCTTTGTTTTGTAGGTTTGACTCATGTGTTTGGGTCTTGTGCCTTGCACAGTTGACCATCTGTATTGACTGTTTACCAATTCCTTTTGATTTAAACTTTTGAACTGTTTGCTGATTGTTTTGACTTTTTCAGGTACTTTAGTTGCTTAAGTTCTCTGAACTTGTTTTGCTTTGCTATTTAGCAACTTGCTGGAGGTATAATTACTTCTTCTTCATGTAGTCTGGAGACCCGGTCTGTTATTTGACCGGGCAAACTGTCTGAAGCCCTCCTTAAGAGGCAATGCTTGTGTATGTTTAAATTGTCCTTGTACAGAGTCAAAGACCTCCTAAGTGAAGAGGCAATTGGTGGAAGGTAGGGATATGCAATCTATCCCCCACTATTCAGTGTGTCATCTGCTTTGCTCACACCACTGTGTTGATGCATTACAGATAAAAACCCAAGATCTTGTGCAATTGCACAGTTGAGTCAGTCTTAAATGTGTAGAAGGGTTCCCACTTTCTGAACCCACACATTCTTGTCTTAAGCTCTCCCAGGCCAGGGATAAGAGCTGTGAAGTCTTATCTTCATTCACCTTTCATCTGCTTCACCTTAGTCTCTCAATGGCAAGGTTAAGAGCAACACTCACCCAGTTCCAGAGGTTTGTTTGTTGAGGTTGATATGACCCCTCGACTAAAACCTAGCCTTGTTTGAGCCACTTGCCTGTGTATAGCGTGTGCTATCTGTGCTTGTAGGATTGTTTGACTTGCTTCCTGTGCAAGTTAGGATTGTTTGACTTGCTTCCTGTGCAAGTTAGGATTGTTTGACTTGCTTCCTGTGCAAGTTAGGATTAGTTTAGACTTGCTTCCTGTGCAAGTTAGGTTTTGCTTGGCTTGCTTCCTGTGCAAGTTAAGTGTGTGTGTGGCTTGCTTCCTGTGTGAGCCATGCTTAGGATAGGTTGGCCCTTGTGCCATTTAGCTAGAAACCTTAACTTAGGGATGATTTGCATGATAACATCTAGGCTCGAGTCGTAGTCTCCCTAGTTGTGTCTCCCTCTGTTATCTGGTTAGGCTAGTCCTTTATCCCTCCGTAGGGGAACTACATCGCCCTGATCTTCATACCAGATGAAGTATGTAGGCAGGAGATTGAGCTGATCTCTCCGGGCGCCCTTTTTCTTTTTGTGTGTGTTGTATGACAGTTGCTAGGCTTGAGTGCCTGACTCCTTAGCAATCTGTTGTCTGTCTGTTTGAGTGCGTGTTTGACAGTTATAGGCTCGAGTCCCCGACTCCCTATTAACTTGTTGTGTTGTTGTGTGCTTGGAAGCCGATGTAAGTCCATCGAGTGGCATTTGGGTTCCAGTGTGGGTGTGTTTTTGGTTCGGATGCTGATATAAGTCCAGTGATTGGCATTCAGGCTCCACGTTTGCCTCTTTGTGTGTGTTTTGGTTCGGATGCTGATGTAAGTCCAGTGATTGGCATTCAGGCTCCCCATTTGCCTTTGTCTGTGTTTGTTTGTGTGCGTGTCAGCCGAGCTACGAATGCTCTGATTCTTCTCTCGTCCGAGAAGATACGTATGCATAGGATGCGATATCCTAGCGAGCATGTGTCGTTTCCCCAGTCCGAACTACTTCGACTCTGATGTCTATGCCTGATAGACTAAGTAGGCCCAGGATGCGACATCCTGCCGAGTCAGTTTCAGTCAGTTTCTTTTGTCTCTTTCAGCCAGTGTGTGTGAGTTTGAGCAGTGTTTAGCAACCAATATTCCTTCCTTTTGTGCGTGGATCCCGTAGAGTACTACGGATGCGTAGGGGTGCTAATACCTTCCCTTCGCATAACCGACTCCCGAACCCATTCTCTTTGGTCGCGAGACCATGTTCTTTCCAGGTTTACTCTGAGCGTTTCCTTTCCCTCTTTTGGGATAAATAACGCACGGTGGCGGCTCTGTTGTTTCTTTGTTTTCCCGCCGGTTTTTCGCGCGATGCGACAACTGGCGACTCTGCTGGGGATAAAGAGAAGTTGACCTGTGCTGGTCCATCTTCCCTGAGCGAGTCTCTCCTAGCGCTCTCTAGGTTAGGGCTTTGGTTGCTTTGCACTATTTTATTGCATTCTTTGTATATATTTGCATTTACTGTTTGCATTTATTATTTGCATCAATGTTTGCATTCATTCATATTCATCTGTTCATCTGGTTGTGTTTCTCTGTTTGGGGTGGGAGTTACTCGAGGTAAAAGGCCCAATACCCAGGCTATGAGTGAAATCTAGGAAACCTAGGAATAGAGTGATTCATGGGAAGCGGGTGGTATGGCGCCACTTAGTGGAACATTGATATCACGAGCAGTTCAGACCCTGGTGGGATATTGTCGTTACATACTTCAGGTGTGTATATGATGGTATTCTGCGAAAGGTTATTTATGCTGCGTTTCTCTCAGCTTTACCCTGGCCTAGACTACGCCCGTGAGTGGGAAGGGTTATTCATTACAGGTACCGTTGGTGACTTTGGTTCTGTTGGTGACTCTAGTTCAGACAACAGTGTGATCAGTTTGACCATAAGTTGGATTTATGTTCTGATCTTGACTGAAGCTTCGACCTAGTCAGAGTTTGCACAACCAGCCAGTCCAGTCTGCATCATGTGCATCATAGCATATTTATTTTTCAAAAGAAACGCAATGAAAAAAATCAGGAAAAAAAATCAAAAAAAGAAAATTTTCAAGGAACTCAAAGAAGCTTATTTGCAAAAAATTTCAAAACATGAAAAAACCGGGAAAATTTTTTCACCTGATATATCTGAGGAGATATTCTCATATATGATCAAAATGCTAAATATTTCAAAGTTTGCAAATAAAACCCTCGAATTCCTTTGAAATAAAAACAAGCATATGCATAAACACTTCATGCATCATTTGCATCAGCAGGTTCTGTTCCGGTCTCCTGTCCTGTGGTCTGACCCTGCGATCTTCATTTATTTTGAAGACGCACTTTGCCGGTATTATACCAGAGCCATCTCTGCCAGATTGATGGATCATCCTGAGCAAGAGAATTGTGAACTCAGAGAGATATTTGCCAGACTTTGTACTGTTGATGGATTTATTCCTGGTTAACCGATCCCGGGCTGGCATTGGCTACTATTCTGGGGCATGCAATGAGCAAGGTCTGTTCAAGAGTGGAGGATTCATCCATGACGATCAACTTGAAGAAAAGGATGCTGCTATCTTGGAAGAGGACGCAGGGGATTTGAACAATTTCATCATTCCTGGAGGTGTCTGCCACAATTGGGTCACTGTGGGCTTTTCTACAGTTTTTTCATAAGTCAGAGTAACAATCACTTTGTTTAAAAACCCTTCTCCCATGCCAAAAGGAGAAGTGATGACATTGTTGGCAGCATTTTGTGCAATGATATTTTCATTCAAATAATTCATGTTAAAACATTTGTTTTTCCAATTGTTTTCCCTTTTCGCTTTTTGCATGAAATTGGTGATCACAAAAAACCTTTAAAAACAGGAATAAAAGCAGTCTTTTCATCTGCATAACGATTGTCTTGTTTGATTTTCAAAGAGCTTTTCATATCAAATCATTATGCAGGTTGTTTCTCAAACCCACTGAACATAGTGATCGGACGTCATCTCCCAATTTTGAATTCCCTGTATTCGAAGCGGACGAAGATGATGTTGAAGGGATTCCTGACGAGATTTCCCGACTTCTTGAGCAAGAGAAGAAGATCACTCAGCTGCATCTCGAGAATCAGCAGAACAGCCAACTGGGGCATTATCAAAAACAAAAAAGGAAGAAAAAAAAGAAAAAAGAAAAGAGGAGGGTGCGAAATCAAAAAAAAAGAAATCAAAAGAAATCAAAAGAAATCAAAAGAAAGAAAAGAAAAGAAAGAAACAAAAAAATAGCACCCTCGAAGTCCCAAGTTGACTGATGTTGAATTCGATCGGAAAGAAGAGATCAACTGCCATGTGTCATGGTCAGTCATATCAGCAGAGAGTGAAGAAAGCATTCAACAAGAAGGTCAAGCCTCGTGTGTTCCGAGAAGGTGATCTTGTGCTCAAGAAAGTCTTGTCTTTCGTGCCCGATTCCAGGGGCAAGTGAACCCCAAGCTATGAAAGTCCATGTGTTGTCAAGAGAGCCTTTTCAGGCAGTGCTTTAACACTCACATCAATGGATGAAGAAGTTCACTCGTCCTGTGAATCCAGATGCAGTCAAGAAATACTTCGCCTAAAAAATAAAAAAAAAATCAAAAGCTCGCTAAGTCAAACACCCCAAAGGGCGGCTTAGGCAAAAAGGAGCGTCTCGGTGGATTGAAAACCCGAAAGGGCGATCCAGGCAAAAATTAGAGACATTGAAAAAAAAGAATTTGCATCCCGCTAGATTGAACACCTCACACTGGGGCAATCTAGGCAAAAATTAGGGATTTGGCAAGTAACTGCATCTTGACAAGACTGTGCTCTATATCTGTCATCCGTCAGGGATTCTCGACTCGTCGTCGACTGAAGCTTTGAATACATCGCAAATTCAGAATGGTAGAGGAAAGGTCATTATGTTCGATGTAGCCCTCTCCAATATATATCACCGATTTCAAACTTGTACAGATCTATGGAGTCTCGCCCTTTGCAGACTACCATTCCATCACATCAATTTGAGCTTTTCATCCAATTATTTGCACTCTTATTTGTTTCAACTCAACAAACGTTTTGCATGTTTTAATTGATAAAGTATCATTGTTTTCAAAATAAACAAATTTTTCAAAAAAATTGTTCTTAAACAAAGTGAACGTTCACAATGATGGAAGGATACTTAGGAGACCCACGGTGCTCTCCCGGGGGTGGTATGATTACCAGCAGGTAAGACAATTGTTCGTATCTCGAGCATGACTGTATCTTTGTCCTGCAGAACCTCGTATGGTCTCTCCTCAGTGAATTTGCTCAGTGCAGTGTTGGTTGAAGTTGTTTATCTTCATGTTCCCGGCAGTACAACATTCTTCCTCCAGGTCCCTGTTAGCCCTATTGTGGGGCATCTCCAATATAGGTTTGTTTGAGCCCTACCGTGGGGCATTCCCAGCAAGGTTGCTGTTGAAATATTTTTGTGGGGCAGTTCCCCAAGCAGAGTGTTTGCTGAAGACGTTAGCGTTCCTCTCTCCAGCAGAGCAGTCTTCTCCTCTCCCCGGCAGGCCTATGCTTGCAGATTTCCCCAGTTGAGAATCCCCGCTGAGCGCCTGGCAGTTATTTTCCCCGGGAGTCCCCTAGTGGAGTTTATCAGTAGACTGTTGGTGTGTTCCCCAACAATTGGTTTTGTGATGCTATTATCTCCAGTATGGCCGTGAGTGCCTATCCCAAGCAGGTTTGTGGGAATTCATCTCCAGTATGATATGACGTGTTATCATCCTCAACAGAGTTGTTACTCTCACCACTATGGTTGATCTCTCCACTAGGATCGTTCTCCTCAGCAGAATGGTGTGTTTTTTCCTCGGCAAGTTCCCCGAGTGGAGCGGGTCTCATGAAATACATCTCCAGCAGTGATTCTCCTACATATGGATTGGTTGGGTCGTCCCTAATGGAGTAGCATTTATTTCTCCAGCAGAGTTCATCCCACCAGTGGATTGGACGGGTTTTTGTAGTAGACTGATATCGGCATCCCCAGCTGAGTTGATTCTACCTATGGATCGCGTGGGTTATCCCTAGCGAAGTAACAGACGTTCTCCAAAGCAGGGTTTATCCTATCTGAAGATTGGTTGAGTCTTCCTCCCAGTGAAGTCGATTTACCATTCCCCAGCACAGTTCCTGGAGTTCCCCGGTGTTGTCTCTGAAGGAAACGTGTGTTTATGCATTCAGCATTTAGATAAGCATAGCATATTGCATCATTAGTGCATAGCATTTCCATGATCATGGGGCATTGTGTAAAACAAGAAAAACTCATGCATCAACATAGCAAGCATATCCATTAGCCCTAGGCCGTGGTGACCAGCCGAGCTCGGGTTGTTGGAAAGAGTTTAGCATCGCGCCATTGGATCGGCTTCAGGATTGGGTTCATCAGCATGGTTGAGCGATTGGTGTTTTCCCAACAAGTGATTCCTCAGTCGAGTGGGTATCCCCAGCAGTGTTACTCCCCAATTGTTAGCGTCTTGCCAGCTTGGGTCTTTTTCCTTAAGCAGATATGGGTGTGTCTGATCTCTCCATGTAGAGTCTACCCCTTAAGCAGAAAGTGTCAATCTTTTCCTGCCATTTCCCCACTGAGATACGTCCTCGTGGATGACGGTTGCTTCCGTTCCCTCCCAACACACATTGGGAGGGGTTTTCCCTATTGAGTTCTTTCCTCATTAGGATGAGTCTTGTTTCAGTCTGCCTTTTTGGATCGATCCTAAATTGGCTTCCTGTTGGCTGTCTCCTGTACTTCCCTGGGGCATAAATGAATAGTCGCTCACTAACCGACACTCATTCATCTTATCCTCAGCGGAATTTGTTTGGCCTCTACCACCAAACCGGTAGCTGTAAGTCCTATCTTTGTGGTTTTCTACCTACTAGTCGGTAGTTGTAAAATCCCACTTTCCTCCCCTTGTTGGAGTTAACCCTTTGTGCTCATCCCGACGATGACTGGTTACTTTTCCGTGGTTTTCTACCTACTAGTCGGTAGTTGTAAAATCCCACTTTTCTCCCCTTGTTGGAATTAACCCTTTGTGCTCATCCCGATGATGACTGGTTACTTTTCCGTGGTTTTCTGCCTACAAGCCGGTAGATGTAATCCCCTCTTTGTGGTATTAATGGTCTTGTCCCCTTTGGATACTTGCTTTGATCAAGCAGTATTGTCCCCATTGGGTCTTCACTTTCTTTTTGGATACTTGCTCCAAGTTAGCAACTTTATCCTCTTTTGATTGGTCATCTTTTGCATACCTAGTCTGGTACCCAGATGCCTTTCTTTTCGGTCGATTATTCATTTAGCAACCCACAACCCGGTTATGGATAATCTTCCATGCGAGTGTATTATCTACGTTTTGACGGCTTTAGATAATATGTCTCATGTTTTTCCGGTATTCAGACCGAAGGAGTTTCCGACGATCAGGTCGATGTACTCATGGCACAAGGCCAATTTTCCGGTATTCAGACCGAAGGAGTTTCCGACGATCAGGTCGATGTACTCATGGCACAAGGCCAATTTTACGGTATTCAGACCGAAGGAGTTTCCGACGATCAGGTCGATGTACTCATGGCACAAGGCCAATTTTCCGGTATTCAGACCGAAGGAGTTTCCGACGATCAGGTCGATGTACTCATGGCACAAGGCCAATTTTCCGGTATTTAGACCGAAGGAGTTTCCGACGATCAGGTCGATGTACTCATGGCACAAGGCCAATTTTCCGGTATTCAGACCGAAGGAGTTTCCGACGATCAGGTCGATGTACTCATGGCACAAGGCCAATTTTCCGGTATTCAGACCGAAGGAGTTTCCGACGATCAGGTCGATGTACTCATGGCACAAGGCCAATTTTCCGGTATTCAGACCGAAGGAGTTTCCGACGATCAGGTCGATGTACTCATGGCACAAGGCCAATTTTCCGGTATTCAGACCGAAGAAGTATTTCTCCTCTCCGTTGGTGTCGATAAACGTCGAGTTTTTCCCGATCATCCGTTGATGATTTGGTTGTGTCCTCCTTCCCAAGTGAAGTATTCTCCTCTCCGTTGGTGTCGATAAACGTCGAGTTTTTCCCGATCATCCGTTGATGATTTGGTTGTGTCCTCCTTCCCAAGTGAAGTATTCTCCTCTCCGTTGGTGTCGATAAACGTCGAGTTTTTCCCGATCATCCGTTGATGATTTGGTTGTGTCCTCCTTCCCAAGTGAAGTATTCTCCTCTCCGTTGGTGTCGATAAACGTCGAGTTTTTCCCGATCATCCGTTGATGATTTGGTTGTGTCCTCCTTCCCAAGTGAAGTATTCTCCTCTCCGTTGGTGTCGATAAACGTCGAGTTTTTCCCAATCATCCGTTGATGATTTGGTTGTGTCCTCCTTCCCAAGTGAAGTATTCTCCTCTCCGTTGGTGTCGATAAACGTCGAGTTTTTCCCGATCATCCGTTGATGATTTGGTTGTGTCCTCCTTCCCAAGTGAAGTATTCTCCTCTCCGTTGGTGTCGATAAACGTCGAGTTTTTCCCGATCATCCGTTGATGATTTGGTTGTGTCCTCCTTCCCAAGTGAAGTATTCTCCTCTCCGTTGGTGTCGATAAACGTCGAGTTTTTCCCGATCATCCGTTGATGATTTGGTTGTGTCCTCCTTCCCAAGTGAAGTATTCCTCCTCTCCGTTGGTGTCGATAAACGTCGAGTTTTTTCTATTCGTCCTATGACGTCTAGTTGTACCTGTCCCCACGTGGATTTACCTCTCCGTTGGTCTTGGTAAACGTTGAGTTTTTCCCATTTCGTCCGTTGACGTATGGTTGTATCCCTTCCATTCATTCATTAATGTTTGGTTACCTCTCCGTTGGTCTTGGTAAACGTTGAGTTTTTCCCATTTCGTCCGTTGACGTATGGTTGTATCTCTTCTAGTCATTCATTAATGTTTGGTTACCTCTCCGTTGGTTCCGGTAAACGTTGAGTTTTTCCTAGTTGTCCGTTGGCATCTAGTTGTGATTTCTTTTCCCATTCATCGTCGTTGCGAAGTCTGGATGTGGCCGTGCCCTTTGAAAACAAAACCAAAAAATACCCAGTAATAAATATCAAATCCCAGTGGACGTTTCCATTGGTGGATCCCTGTATTGTGCAAATTCTACGGTTCTTGGTATTCAATCCCTGTTTACCCTGAAAGTCTGACAGCCGTTGCTCTCATCCATTCGGGTTCCCAGCTGATTGAATAGGGGCAGCTGTAGCACCTCAAATTTGCACCTATCATTGTACATACATTTTCATATTAGGTCATAGCATATCATGGTCCATTGCATAGCATTGCATTGCCTCTTTTGCCTCAAGTGCAAGCCAATCAAGGAATTAGGTCAAACTGATCAAGAGATCAGTCAGTCAAGCAAGCAAGCACAATTCTCAAGGAGCCAAGGCCCTAGGGTTTGTCCAACAAGTTCACATAACTTGGAGGTCCATTTGAAGTGTTTTGGTCAAGGATTGGATGTTCAGAAGTCATCAGTTCATGCACAGACAGTCAAAAACCCTAGAAAGTCAACAGTCAGTCAAAGCAGTGGATGGTGGCCATTCTTGTGGAATTTGGGCACCATGCTCATTAATCAAGAGTTCATATGTCTTGGGACATCATTTGAAGTCAAGTTCTCAAGGAATTAGGGTTTGGAAGTCATCAGTCATGGTTCAGTCAGGCAGAAACCCTAAAAGTCAACTGTTGGTCAACTGTCCATTTAATCAGTGATTTGATGATTGGAATTGGTTTGTGAGAGCTCATTCATGGCCAAATAGTCCTCATATATCATGTAAAACACCATCATGGAAGAATTTGAAGCCAGATCAAAAATTTCCAAAAATGGAAACTGGACCTGTAACTGAAACTTACCAAAAATGGAAAGTCTTGATCCTCAAACTTACATCATGATACAAGCTTCAAATGAATTTTTGCCCAACATGAAAGTTGAAGATCTTGTTCTCCCATTTCCAAAAAGTCCAAGAACTCTCAATTCCCATGTGTGGTTGGCAAGTTATGATCGAATCGATTTCAGAAAATCTTGAACTTCAAAGGGCCATATCTCTCAAACCGTTTGGCCAATTTTGGTGGGGTTTTTTCCTACAAGTCACATTTGATCCCCTCTTTCCAAAAATATAAATTTCATGAGCCAAAACTTCACCAATCAAAATGGCATTTTTTGACTTATCACATTTAAATGCAAGTTTGACCAATGTTTGACTTTTTGATATAAACCTTTTTCTACCATTTGGCCAATTGGAACAGCTCAGAAATGTCATTTAAAACATGTTTGCAAGCTCAATTATGCAGTACATAAAGCCATTCTTTAACTTGCTTGAAATTTGGCAAAAGTACAATTTCACCATGCTATCCATACTTGCATTTGAGCCATGCTTTGTACTTCATCAAGACAGAACTTTAGCAGGTCATTTGCTGTCATTAGAACCACCATGTTGCAGCTTAAAAAACCAGCAAAACAAAGTCCATACTTACTTGCTTGAAATTGGGAAGAAAGGACCAAAACCATACCATGCCTTGTACTGTCCAGCAGAGTTTTTTTCATCATTTTCTGTCATGAGGACATTAGTAGCAGCAGCAGCCCACACTGCAGACAGACTTCACTCATGCACCTTGCTGTTGCATTTTAGAGCCATCAAAAAACACATTACAGGCAGAACTGGACTCATTCATTCATGCTGAAAAAACCACTTTGGCCATATTCTTCTAAAACCTGTCAAACTCCAAACCAAGAGACATCCAACAGCAGGAGAACAAAAGCTGGCTTGGCTTGAGGCAATATGTCCCAGCATTTTCTGTCATAGCAGACACACAAACCAACATAACAAACACAAAGTCATGGCTCATTCATCCTAGAAAAAACTGTATTGACTTTGCTTTGGCACTTTTAGAATTTTCTGTCTAAACTTCCAACAAAACCTGATCTTTTGCATTGTGAGAAGTCTGTCCAAAACATTAAAGGACCTAAGCCTGGCATTTGTTTTTTAACATCCATTCATCATTTCATGTCAACATTGAAGCCACAGCAGCCACGACCAGAATTCCCTCTCCTCTCCCAATTTGCATTTTTGCCAAAAGAGAATTTCTGTCAAGAACCTCAAACCACTCGAGCTAGCTCTCCTTCCTTCATCACTTAGTCGACCTTGTGAAGCATTTGGAATCATCAATCATCATCTGCACAGCCCTTTCCTTGTTCTGTTTTTTTTCAAGCATCCAACCATGGTGAAAGGAGATTTGAAGAGTCCTAAGCACTGCTGAGCCAAGCAACCTCAAGTTTTCATCATCTCAAGGCATTGTGAACTTCTGTTTTGAGCTACATCCACCAGAACAACACTGTTTTCATTTTTCTTCAAAAACAAGTAAGTGATTCGACCTCAACCATTTGCCTTGCCATGATATGTTTATGAAAGGTCTTTGTATGCTGGTTTCAATGCAACTTGTATCATTCAAAATGATGGTCTTATGATGGAGAAATCTGGATTTCTTTTTTTTATGTACAAATATATTTCTGCTCGATTTGCCATGCTTGCATTGATTTGATGAGATTTGATGCTATATTCTTGCTGCCTGATGCTTACTGATGCTATTGCCATGGTTAATTTTAAGTTCTGGGCACTTTGATTTTTGCTCATGTTTAGATGTTGATGAAGATGATACCCTGTTGTTAAATCCTGCCCAGAAATTCGTATGAATTTATGTTTGGTTTGTGGCTGTTTTGATGTTGCATGAACATTGTTATATCATTGCCTTGATGTTTGCCATGCCATTCGAATGTTTGTTTGATGATTGAACATGATGAACATGAAGCCATGCTGCTGTTCTTTAAACCCTAGAACTATGCCCAGAAAATCCACATGAATTGTGTTTGTTATGTTTGGTTCATGGCTGTTTGATGTTGCATGATGTGTTTCAATGCCATACTGTTATGATTGCTTGGTCGAATCTGGTTTGATGTTGTTGATTACCATTGCCTTGCTGCATAAACCCTAGGGTTTTTGTTAAACCCAGAACTTTGAAGTTCATTGGCCCGAGCACTGTTCCATTGGCCATCAGCCAATGAGAACATTTCGTTCTCTCCCCCAAAACGCAGCGTTCCAATAAGTGACACGCTGAACTACAAAATTGCCACTGTTGACCCTTGTTTGACTCATTAAACCATGCTACTTGTTCATGTTTCATTCAATTATTCACTCAACTTGCAAAATTCATTTCTCTCTCAAATTAAATCCAAAAATCATGAAAATTGTTGCATCATCTTCACATGGATGTCTAGTATTTGATTATGATTTTTAATTAATTTTTCATTGGCTGGATTTTAATTGGTAATTGGTTTCCTAACATGTATGCACATTTGACACCCTTTGCCATTTCTTTTGTGAAATTGTCATGATGTATCCAATGAGCCTGAAATTTTTTGTGGTGAAACTAGACTCATTCACCTTTGTTTCCATATAAAGATTATGCATTTATCATATGTGGATTGAGAGCTTTGAATTTTTGAAGTTAGGTGTTACATTTGGTGTCACAACATGAATGTGCATTTTCATGATTTTTGTTAACATGCTTCCTTACGTCCAAATGACCCCAAATTTTGCATGATCCCTCCCTTACATGTCTAATTCATTTGTGATTTTTCCTGGAATTAATTGTGCTGTTTTCCATTTATTTGAGAATTTTCTTCCCTGCCTAGTCAAATGTTGACTTTTGGTGATACACATTGCCATATCCTTTAGGAAATTCTCATACCATATTGTATGATCATGAAATTTCTTATGTAATAACTAGACATCTCAGGCTTTGCATTGGTGTTAATCTCATTCATTTCTCATCTGTTTTCAATTTGATATGATTTTTTGAAGTTGACCCATGCTTTTTGACTTTCTTTGTGCATGCTTGAATTTGGTTTGACTTCTTGATTTTAATTGACTGCCTTCCTCTCATCCAAATGCCATGAAATTTGACATGCTTGCCATGCTAGATGTTAGGATTGAATGTGATTTATTTGATGATTTTTGAGATTGTTTGGGTTGACTTTTGAATGAAGTCTTGCTGTTGACCTATTTGTGCTTTCCTTTGCCTTACTTTGACTTCAAATGTTCATGAAATGATAATAATGCATGATTTGAATGTGGGCCCAATTGTGATAGCTTCCTAAATGTTTGACTTTGACTTTGGTTGACTTTTCTCTGCTGTTTTGACTTTTTCTTTCATCCTTGACCCTAGGCTAGTCCTAGTGGTCTTTTGGACTTACAATTGAGTTCCTGTTTCAGGTTAAGCACCAATGCCTCAAAGATCATTCAAACTTGATTGAACTTGATTGTTTTATCATATGCTAACCTTTGTTTTGTAGGTTTGACTCATGTGTTTGGGTCTTGTGCCTTGCACAGTTGACCATCTGTATTGACTGTTTACCAATTCCTTTTGATTTAAACTTTTGAACTGTTTGCTGATTGTTTTGACTTTTTCAGGTACTTTAGTTGCTTAAGTTCTCTGAACTTGTTTTGCTTTGCTATTTAGCAACTTGCTGGAGGTATAATTACTTCTTCTTCATGTAGTCTGGAGACCCAGTCTGTTATTTGACCGGGCAAACTGTCTGAAGCCCTCCTTAAGAGGCAATGCTTGTGTATGTTTAAATTGTCCTTGTACAGAGTCAAAGACCTCCTAAGTGAAGAGGCAATTGGTGGAAGGTAGGGATATGCAATCTATCCCCCACTATTCAGTGTGTCATCTGCTTTGCTCACACCACTGTGTTGATGCATTACAGATAAAAACCCAAGATCTTGTGCAATTGCACAGTTGAGTCAGTCTTAAATGTGTAGAAGGGTTCCCACTTTCTGAACCCACACATTCTTGTCTTAAGCTCTCCCAGGCCAGGGATAAGAGCTGTGAAGTCTTATCTTCATTCACCTTTCATCTGCTTCACCTTAGTCTCTCAATGGCAAGGTTAAGAGCAACACTCACCCAGTTCCAGAGGTTTGTTTGTTGAGGTTGATATGACCCCTCGACTAAAACCTAGCCTTGTTTGAGCCACTTGCCTGTGTATAGCGTGTGCTATCTGTGCTTGTAGGATTGTTTGACTTGCTTCCTGTGCAAGTTAGGATTGTTTGACTTGCTTCCTGTGCAAGTTAGGATTGTTTGACTTGCTTCCTGTGCAAGTTAGGATTAGTTTAGACTTGCTTCCTGTGCAAGTTAGGTTTTGCTTGGCTTGCTTCCTGTGCAAGTTAAGTGTGTGTGTGGCTTGCTTCCTGTGTGAGCCATGCTTAGGATAGGTTGGCCCTTGTGCCATTTAGCTAGAAACCTTAACTTAGGGATGATTTGCATGATAACATCTAGGCTCGAGTCGTAGTCTCCCTAGTTGTGTCTCCCTCTGTTATCTGGTTAGGCTAGTCCTTTATCCCTCCGTAGGGGAACTACATCGCCCTGATCTTCATACCAGATGAAGTATGTAGGCAGGAGCTTGAGCTGATCTCTCTGGGCGCCCTTTTTCTTTTTGTGTGTGTTGTATGACAGTTGCTAGGCTTGAGTGCCTGACTCCTTAGCAATCTGTTGTCTGTCTGTTTGAGTGCGTGTTTGACAGTTATAGGCTCGAGTCCCCGACTCCCTATTAACTTGTTGTGTTGTTGTGTGCTTGGAAGCCGATGTAAGTCCATCGAGTGGCATTTGGGTTCCAGTGTGGGTGTGTTTTTGGTTCGGATGCTGATATAAGTCCAGTGATTGGCATTCAGGCTCCACGTTTGCCTCTTTGTGTATGTTTTGGTTCGGATGCTGATGTAAGTCCAGTGATTGGCATTCAGGCTCCCCATTTGCCTTTGCCTGTGTTTGTTTGTGTGCGTGTCAGCCGAGCTACGAATGCTCTGATTCTTCTCTCGTCCGAGAAGATACGTATGCATAGGATGCGATATCCTAGCGAGCATGTGTCGTTTCCCCAGTCCGAACTACTTCGACTCTGATGTCTATGCCTGATAGACTAAGTAGGCCCAGGATGCGACATCCTGCCGAGTCAGTTTCAGTCAGTTTCTTTTGTCTCTTTCAGCCAGTGTGTGTGAGTTTGAGCAGTGTTTAGCAACCAATATTCCTTCCTTTTGTGCGTGGATCCCGTAGAGTACTACGGATGCGTAGGGGTGCTAATACCTTCCCTTCGCATAACCGACTCCCGAACCCATTCTCTTTGGTCGCGAGACCATGTTCTTTCCAGGTTTACTCTGAGCGTTTCCTTTCCCTCTTTTGGGATAAATAACGCACGGTGGCGGCTCTGTTGTTTCTTTGTTTTCCCGCCGGTTTTTCGCGCGATGCGACAATCAGCTTTTAGGAAATTATAAGAAAAAAATACGAACATTAAATTATAAATAAAATTTCAAAGAAAAATGATCTAATGAAATGAAAGTGGTCTAGTGGTAATGCATCTTTTCTTTGAAAGTAAATACTAGAGTTCAACTCCTTGATTTTCATGTTTTAATAAATTTACCTTTTTTCATTTAAATATAACATAATAAATTAATATTAGTCTAATTTAAAAATCTTTTAAGAATTAAAATATGTTGATTAAATGTCAGTAGTCCAGTGGTAATGATCTTTAACCATTCTAGTTGCAAACTTAGGTTTGAAACTTCTGTTTCACTTTTTAAAAAATATTGTTTTTTTCATTTTTATATTTTAAGAAAAATAACTGAAGTTCAAAATAATAATAAAAATCGTAGCCTTTTAACAATAGGCCATGCTTTTTAGTTGTTGTTTTTCAATAAGAAACAACCACATATCTTAACCGTGGCATAAAAGGAATAAACTACGGTTATATTATATCTACGATTTCATAAGCGTCGCTTATAGTAAATATACGACGTTTATGTTATGCCCGCATTTTACTAACCGTAGCATAAAGTAAATAAGGGACGGTTTTTCACGCTTTGCCAAGAAACTCGTCCACGCATAAAAAAGTGCGGTCTATGATACCTTTAGGTGACAGTTTTTCAATCGTTGCCTATTCTTCTGTTGCCTAAAGTATAAAATGTTGTAGTGCCTGTAAGTAGTGAATCAGCAATTGATCATTATCTGTTTGGGTTGACATCTTGCGAGCATACATTTCAAGATGACTGAGCGGACACGAGTTTCCCTTGTTTTTTTCAAAGTCAGGCACTTTGAATTTCACTGGGATTTTGACATTGGGTACCAAGCACAATTCAGCAGCACTCTTCCCAAACAGATCTTTGCCTCTCAGCGTCTTCAATTCCTTGCACAACTCAAGAAATTGGTCTTTCATTTCATCCATCTTCTCATAGACGTCTGGGTCCTCAGATGGCTCGGAATGATAGATGGTATCCTCTATGCGAGGCAAAGTGTGCATAACGGGAGGTGGCACATACATGACTGGGCTAGATGCCGGCATGGAAGAGGTGACCACTTCAGAAATAATTGTCCTCGCGGGAGGAGTTGCAGGCGTTGGAGAAGCTTGACTTTGAGCAGCAAGGACTGACTCCATCATGGCAGTCAGTCGGACAATCTCCTCTTTCAAATCTCGGTTCTTTTGCTCAAGGTGCTCCATAATTCTGGGATGATTAGCTCTGGTGTTGTACCGGTGAGTCAGCTTGGCTAAAGCACAGAAGAACACCAATCAGACACCTGGCAAAAACCTGCTTATGCAAATGATGCATGAAATGCAATGCTTGATTATTTTTATTTCCAAGGAACTTACTATATCATTTGCAAATATATATATTTAAATGGCAAATTGCAATAATTTGATATGACCAAAAAACTTCTTTTTAGTTATATAAATTTGAAGGATTACACTGAGTACAATTTCAGAAACCAAAATAAAAATACAAGAGAAAAGGAGACTAATCATCCTAAGGATCCCTAACAACAATGTCAGAAGATCTGGCTGAAGGTGCGTACTTCCTTCGAATGCGACGGGTCTTGGTCTTAAAAGAAGCCTTCATCTGAGTCTTCTCGAGGACAAGCTGGTCAACAATCTTCTTCCAAGCAACGGAAGGCTGAGGCATGCTAGAAGATGAAACCTTTGGCTCTCTCTGTCTCTTCGTCACTCGGTCTTCAAGTAACTCAATCAGTGCATCTTTGTCCTTAGACACCAACTGCAACTCTTCATGCTTCTTCCTCAAAGCATGGAAACGCTCTTCCCACATATCCCTTTCTTGCTTCATCTTGATGAGCGCGTCTTCCAACTCCTTTACATCTTGGTTAGGGAGAGTTAATGGCTCAACCACAACCATAGACATAGGTCTTTCGCAAGGATAAGGAATCTTCAACTCCATAACTCTCTTCTTCACCCAAAGAGTGTAAGCTTCCAAAGCTACACAATTGCGCGGACTAAGCTCGGATCTTCCTTTCCTATGCACATTATGCCAAGCATGGACTATCTTCTGCTTCAAATGTTGGGGATCTTTAGCCTCTTGATAGAAAAGACCTTCTAACAACATGTTATTAGGTTTGTCTCTCAAGGGGAACCCATGTTGACGACAAGCCAAAGCAGGGTTATAGCTAATTCCTCCTTGTGTACCAATGAGAGGTACATTAGAGAATTCACCACAACTATCAATAATCTCCAAACTGCTTAAGGACGGATCATACCAAACTATATCATCATTAGTGAGAGACATAAGTCTCTGAGACCACCTTAGACATTGTTTGTTCTCCACAAAAGTCTGTGTCTGAGGCAAGTACGAAATAAACCACTTGTACAAAAGAGGAATACAACAAACGATCGTTCCACCACCCTTAGAATTCCTTAGATGCAAAGAGAAATACACATCACCCAACAAAGTAGGCACAGGATTCCCAATCAAAAAAATTCTAATGGCGTTAACATCAACAAAACCGTTAATGTTAGGGAACAAAGCTAATCCATAGATGAGTAACACAAAGATAGCTTCAAAAGCATCCACACTACCAGCTTGAGCAAAAGTAGTAACTTCCATGATGAGTAAAATAGATGGCAATCCAAACAATCCTCCTTTCTTCACCCAATGAGCCTCTATCTCATACTTCTTCAAGTAAAGAGCTTCAACAATAATACTAGATCGGGGAATCTCCTCCAATCCACTAAAAGGCACTTTACTAGAAATAGGTATCCCCAAAAGGTGAGAATACTCTTCCAAGGTAGGCACAAGCTGAAAATCTGGGAAAGTGAAAGTGGTAGAGAGGATCATAGAACTGAACCAATACACTCGACAATCCTTCAACTACATCAGCAGCCAAGATAGACAGAAGCTTCCCATGACGTTGTTTGAAGTCCAAGGGATATAATACAAAAATGCTAGCTTCCTTAACTCTTTCAAGTCGGGACATCTGAAACTGTACTTCTTAGTGTTCCTTCGTCCATAATCCATGGTCTGAAAATATTTGCAAATGATACCTTAGTTCCTTGAAATTTTTGTGTGATGAATGTTATGATGCGCATGAATGCATGAATGCAACAATCACAAATAGGGGATCACACCCCAGGAAAACAAAGGTCAAGGGATGAATCAAGTCATTGTCAAGATCAATCATCCATTTTGGTGGATTATGGTTTACACCTTATCAACACCCAAGTTCCATTGATATTGACAAGACTTGATTGGATCAACCAAGAATCAAGGGTTTGTTGCAAGTCACGAGCATGGAGTCTGAGTAAGAAACATCCCAATGGAGTGAACTAAGGATAAAACCTGCAGATCATGTTCTAAAAAGTTCCCAGAGTCTTAATTCCATCTGTCAGATATTACAGGTTAAGATGACTGACTCATCGACCCATAATATTCTCAAGAGAAACTCGTCTGAGTATAGTATCGCGTAACAACTGTTATCAAGTTTACACCTGAATAGTTTCCGCACTACATCCTAAATAGGCCAAGATGGGTTAGGTGTTCTAAATATTTTTTGCACTACATCCTCAGCTTTTCAGACCCAATTAGAAATAGTAATGCCTACCCAAAAATACTTGTGTGACATCTCCAAATCCAAAGGAGTCTCCACTGAGCAGATGGATCCCAAGCCAACTTGTTAAGGACTACTCCACACAAGTCGAACATGACTATACCATCCTCCTATCTTAATTGCACTCAAGTTCGGGTTAGAACTTATCTCACCACTCAGAGATCACCAAGCACAATAAGAAGATTATATCACACATACATATATACAAACGTCACATATATACAAATATATTCACACAAAAAGTAGGCTAACCCCACTGAAGACTACTCCCCAGTAGATTCGCCACTTAATTACTGTAGGAGGAAATTCATGATCATCAAGCTATTGACAAGCAAGAGATCAATTAACAAGAGTCGCCACCGCGCTTTTATTGTTTCCAAGGGAAGAGAGAAAAGTACGAACAAAACCCAATAAGTAAGAAGTTTTCAAATAAAAACTAATAAAAATCAGAGATCACAGGTAAGGGGTTGGTTACACAAAGGAAAGGTGTTAGCACCCAAAGTGTCTTAGGTACTCCTAGGGAGCCCTTTTTGTGTGCATATGTATTTTGTACAAAGTGATGTTTACAAACAAATAGAATGGGGGGATGAGAAAAGAATTTATTAATTATATTTTTGTGTTTGACAAGACCTTCGGACTTGTGCCTACATACCAACATAAAAATGAGGGATCAAAACCTCGTAGTTCGTGCTACAAATTTCAAAATGAATGAATTGATTTTAACAAAATTTAAGTTTGAAAGGCACAAAGGCCTAAAATAGTTTGAATGAGTTAGTTCTTTTTGGCTTTTTGAAAGTTTAAGTCAAGTATGGTTAAGTTTATTTACATGTTTGATTTAAGAAAATCAGTTTGAAAATACAATGGCATAAGGCCAAAGTTTCTATCCTTGCAAAAGTGGTTAAAGTTTAGTACAAAAGTAGTTCACACAAAGAAGGTTTTTGAAAATGGAGGGAGAGATTTTGAAATTAAAGAAATGGGGAGAAGATGAATAGACTACCCTATGCACAAAATTTAAAAGTTTAAAGTTGAAAAGATCTGACCAAATGGGTAGCAACCCAATAGACAAGTATGTCAATAGAAACCCAGAATTCCCTTGGACTTTTTGATTCAAGCAACACACAAATGAACAATTATAATATCTTGAATAGCAAGGCATCAAATAAAGACGGCCTCATCCAAGCTTATCCATTCCATGATCTTCTTCAAAATAGCCCATGCAACAGATGAATTCCACAAGTCACAGGTTCAAAATAACAGCTTCACAATGATCATGTTGGTGATGAGGTTAGGGAGATCTTGAATGATGTATCAGATGAAGTTCAAATTGTAAGCACTTGGTTCTTCACAAATTGGCATTTACCAAGTCCTTTAGCTTAGGAAGGTTGCCTAAATTCTAAGTCCTTTGCTCAAGATCAAATCAACAGTCCACTCATAATTTTTTTAGGGTTTTTTATGATTATTATGTACATTAAATGGTCAAAGACCACACAAACAAAACAAAGCAACACAAATAAAATATATCACACAATATGGTCCAAATGGACAAAGGGAAAACTACATTAACATAAACAATTAGAATGTTATGTACAATGGTAAATGAAATAAAATGCTAAAAATAAATTGCATTAAAGTAAAAGCTTGAAATTAAAAGTTAATGGTTAGTAAGTTAGAAGTTAGTTTTTTTTTGCTTTTCTTTTGAAGACATCCTTTGGAGAACACTCAATCCACTTGCCACAAGCATGGATCCTTGAACCAAAACATCTTCCAAAGGAAGGAAATAAGGCCAAGTTTCCACACAATACCATGGAAGAGGGGAGAATTACAATCTCACTAACTAGAATGCTTATGCCTTTTATGTCACAACTCTAGCGCTATGTTAAGCAATCGTAATTAGACTTATGTAGAGGCCGGGAAATGGACTTTTGGTGTTAATGCATGTTGGAGACATAGTCTTATGAACTATGCTCATCAAATATACCAGACACAAAAATATGCAAAAGGTGTGGCCTAATCTCATCCATACTCATGTTAATCTTTCAATCAACTAGCATTAGGACTTTGAGATGTCATTGGCTAAATGGAAATGAATGAATGAAGAAGGGGAATTAGATGAAGGGGAAGGGGATGAATGAGATCACAAATTGGTCAAAGGAGGACTTTTACCAAATTAATATCATTCATTCATTTTGGGAGATGGAATGTACATTCCATCAATCCCCTAAATCCAATGAGATTAACTTAACAAAGTCAAATAAACCTTGACCAAGGCCCAACAACAAACAATCAAACTCAAACATGTCAATACAAATGGTCAACACAATTTAAATGGCATTTGTTCAATTAAAAATAATAAAATAGTGCATTAAATTCAAATATGTTTTGTCCAAATCCTAAAATCTCATCAAAACACCAAATAAATGGGCATGAGATTTATCATAGGTCAACAAGGTCAAAGGACCATGGAGAAAAAATTTCATAATTTTTGTATAATTAAAAATATTTTTAAATAATTAAAAACAAATGAAAAATCAATTAATTCATGAAAAATATTAATAATGATCCAAAAATTAATTTTAATTCAGAATATGAAAGAGAAAAATATTTGGAAATTTGTGGTGAAAGTCCCATATTTTTTGGATCAATATTGAATTTAATATGAATTATTGAAGAAAAGGCAATTAAAATAAAATATCAGAAATTCAAAAATACGTGGACCATCAGATCTCCCTCATTAATTGAGGTGGCAGATCTGATGATCCAAAACGCATGTTCCACATGTTTTTTAGTCAACTGCGTGGCACAAATGGTAATAACAAAGGATGGTCAAGATTAGAATGTGGAGGATGGATCCTATGGTTCAGAAGTGAGACACCTCATCGCCGGATCCAAAGCTCCGGTCATCTTCCCCCGTGAGCTTCACCGGACTGGTCAAGATGAACCATCGCCAAAAAAAGAAACAGGGACATGATCTTAAAGAAAAAACATCACTGAGCTCGAATCTGACCTCCAATTATTCCAATTCCAAATATATTGAGAGATAGTGGATTTGAAAATTGAGGTACATGATCAGAGTTGTTTCAATTTGACCTCAAAGCAACTCAATATTCTTGCCTACATTGGTAGGTCTTCATACAACCAAAGAATCAATTGAATTGAGCAATAAATTGAGATAATCGAAGAGTTTAAAATTTCTGCAAATTACCTTTAATGGAGGTCTGAACTTGATGGATCTTGAGCTTGGTTGCACTTGGACTCACTTCAATTGCTTGCAGGAGAGGAATGGATAGGTTTAGAAGCAATGGATTCCTGGAGACTTGAATTCCAAAACAGTGGAGATTCTAACTCAATTTCAAATGAATTTTTCAGGTTTATCCTATAAGAGTGAAGGTTTTTCAATGGGGGATCAAAGCTGGTGCAATGTGTGTCTTAATTCTGAGCAAATGGAGTTGTATTTATAGATGAATCCATGTGATATTTGCACACTCTCTCCACTTTTCAAAATTGGCAAATGATGATGGAATGGTGCATGGGCGCACATAGGCCCATGAAATGATACCTGAAGGTCCAAATTTGAAGTTCAGATGCTTTGAAGATGGATTGGATTGCAAGACACGTGCATTGATGCTTGAAGATTGATCCATGCCAAATGATATCAGCCTGTTTAAGCCATGCGCATCCTATCACTTTCTCATCCAAAATGAATGAATTTGAGCACTTTGGAAAGGTGAGATCAATAGGAACAAGTTTGATGTTGAACACTTTTTCATTTGGAGCTTGGAACTTGGAGATTTTTGAGGTGGATGTTTGGAAAAATTTGACATATCAAAAGTTTTCTAAATCTCAACCCATATGTCTCAATATTCCACATTGCTTAACTTTTTATGAGAGCTTTAAATAAGAAAAGTTTCTTCACCAAAGTTGTAGCTATCTCAAAGACCTTCAAAATGGTCACCAATTTCATGTCATTTGGATTTGAAATGATAGAGTTATGAATTTTTTAAGTTTGGAAAAATAACTTGATAAATGGTATAGGTCAAAGGTGACCTATAATGTAGCCTCGTATCACATGCTCAAAAAGTTGTAGGAGATAGGGTCCAGGGAGACTCAGTTTTGATCAGATGAATTCATCTGACCACCATCATAAACCAACTTGCTAATTTCCAATTCTCTTGAATTTCTTGGCTCATGGTAGATCATATATGCATAAGATGATGAAGTTTGAAGTGTCCCTAGAGAAATTTGATCGATTGGTGAGATAGCTTATTGGAGAAGTTACTCAAGATACGCAATCAAACTAGGGTTTCCAAGGCAAATCACCCTCAAACTTTTGAAGAGAACTTGATCGATATAACATATAGATATCATTGGGACTCATATATCATGCTTATAACCATTCTTGAATCAATTCTTGGTTGTGCCTTTTGTTCATGAGGGTCTCAAACCCTAGATGTGACCAATGAATCAATGAGATCATGCCCTACCTACAAAAGAGTTAAACAAAAGCAAAGACATATTTTTTGGTATTTTAGTTAGTAAAATGATAATATACAAGTATGATATAATCACAAAGATGCTTGGTGATCTCTCCCAAAACAAACCCAATGAAAAAGGGGTAAGGAGGATGCCAAGATATGATCCCAATGCTAATGCTTTTGATGAAATTGCATGAGGGATCTTAGGGTCAAAATTGGGGTCTTACAGACACGTATTGAGATAAGAGACAATTCATCTTCTACTTCTAATTCATTTTCATAATCTTTATTTGTTTCTACTTAAAGATCTTTTGTCTTCTCGGATCTTCTCGATGACTTCAGAGCAACACATTTTCTCTTTATATTGGGCTCATCTTCCTCAAGCTCAATCTGATGATTTCTTAAAGAACTAACCTGTTCTTCAAGAGAAGTGTTGTTCAGGTCCTTTCATAAAACCTTATCACTCAAGGAAACCACTCAAATAATTTGATGTTTACAAGACTGTGTTTACAATAATGCTTATAAGAAAGTAGATTAACACAAGTTAAGTACAATGAATTTCTTAAACAATAACGAACAAAAGCTTTATGTGTGTTTACAAAAACTATACACAAATAAAATCAAGTTCAGCAAAGAGCACTGTGTATGAGCATAGTATTATGCAATGATTTAGAAACTTATCTAATCATCGAAGTCTCCTTTATATAGGCAGTTAAAATATCTGTTGGAGGGTAGAATTGGAATAGAAAAATTTAAGTTGTCTCCTGGTATAACGATTTGCATATAGAAGACACAATGGTATAATATTATTGTCCTTAGCCCACAAAATCAGTGAAGTGGAGGGAAGGGTGATCTTGTACTGTGTACTACTTTCCTGACGTAAAATCTTTTGATCATATCTTCTAATCTTCAGAGACTTCTGAATAAATTATGTTGAAGCATGGTTATAAGGATCAAGAGACTAGTTGAAAGAGTCTTCATAACCTCGGTCTTCAGAGTCTTAACACACTTCCCCAGAACCTAGTCTTCAGAGTCTTCATATATTGTTCTTCAGAGTCTTCAGAATTTTAGTGTAAAGTCTTGAAGGGTTGGCAATCCTTCAGAGGCTCATCAATCAGAGTCATATACAGAAGCTTTAGAGTGTGTTGAGTCCAGAATCTGATGATGTCACACGTTAATTCTTCAGAGGAAAACTGTAAGACCCCAATTTTAACCCTGAGATCCCTCATGCAAATCCATCATAAGCATTAGCATTGGGATCATACCTTGGCATCCTCCTTACCCCTCTTTCGTTGGGTTCGTTTTAGGAGAGATCACCAAGCCCTTTGTGATAGTATCATACTTGTATTTTATGATTTCACTAACCAAAATACCGAAAATATGTCTTTGCATTTGCCTAACTCTTTTGTAGGTAGGGCATGATCTCATTGATTCATCAAGTTTACATCTATGGTTTTAGACCCTAATGAAAAAAGAGCACAACCAAGAATTGATTCAAGAATGGTTATGAACATCATATATGAGTCCCAATGTTCTCTACATGTTATATTGATCAAGTTTTCTTCAAGAATTTGAGGGTGATTTGCCTTGGAAACCCTAGTTTGACTAGGTATCATGAGTAACTTCTCCAACAAGCTATCTCACCAATTGATCAAATTTCTCAAGGGACACTAAAAATTTCATCATATTATGCATATATGATCTACCATGAGCCAATAAAGTCAAGAGAATTGGAAATTAGCAAGTTGGTTGATGGTGGTTGGCCAGATGAATTCATCTGATCAAAACTAGGTCTCCCTAGACCCTATCTCCTACACTTTTCACCATATGAAAATGATTCCAAGATAAAACATACTCTAAATTACATTCCAAACAACTTTCATGTTGAGAACTAGAGCTAGTTTTTCTTGGAAAATCATTTTCTATGTCGAAACATTATAGGTCATTTTGTCTAAACCCTAATTTGAAAGTCAACTTCCCAAGGCCCTAACTTGCTCAATTTTTATGAGATGAAAGATTTCCAAGTTGCAAAATCAAATTCATTGTGTCTACTTCAACTTTTATGTTTGGAGTGGGAGCTAATTCAACTTTTTTGAGCATGTGATACCAGGCTACATTATGGGTCACTTTTGACCTATACCATTGATCAAGTGATTTTTCCAAACTTCAAAAATGCATAGCTCTATCATTTCAAATCCAAATGATATGAAATCTGTGACCATTTTGAATTACTTTGAGAGAGATGCAACTTTGATGAAGAAACTTTTCTCACTTGAAGCTCATATGAAAAGTTAAGCAAGGTGGAATTTTGAGATATATGACTTGACACTTAGAAAAATTTTGATATGTCAAAAATTTCCAAACTTCCACCTCAAATTTCTCCAAGTTCCAAGCTCCAAATTTTGATATGTCAAAAATTTCCAAACTTCCACACCTTTTGCATATTCTTTTTGTGTGTGGTATGTTTTATGAGCATAGTCCATTATACTATGTCTCTAACATGCATTAACACCAAAATTCTATTGCCCGACCTCAAATAGTTGTGACTTCTTCATATGTCCAATTATGGTTGCTTAACATAGCGCTAAATTTGTGACATAAAAGGCATAAGCATTCTAGTTAGTGAGATTGTAAGTCTCCCCTCTTTCATGGTATTGTGTGGAAACTTGGCCTTCTTTCCTTCCTTTGGAAGATGTTTTGGTTCAAGATCCATGCATGTGATAAGTGGTTGAGTGTTCTCCAAAGAATGTCTTGAAAAGAAAAAGCAAAAGAAAATATCATAGCGATCGCGACTTAGTAAGTCTATGGGAATCGTGACTCCAAGTGCACAGTCATATCGTGTAGTTTTAAAGATTATCGAACCCACAAGGACTAATAATCGAACGTAGCGTTATCTAATGTTACTATGTAAATCTAAGGCTGATGATCGTTCTAAGATTGGAGGGATAGAGAGAAATAACTATTGCATAAGTAGAATATTAATAAGGATATGCAATAAAGGGATATCAGTATGTAACGCATCAAACTTTGGGGATTCGATAGATATTTGGTGTAATCTTATTGGTCAAAATATTCTTCAGTAGAAATAATCTCATTTTAAATTTAAAAATAATTTTTGAATATGAATAAAGTCTAATTAATCCTAAAGCGCTCTCGTTGTGTTTAGGATTAATGCCTAGTTTCAGCTATCTGGTTAAAATCTCAAACTCACGTTCTTGTTGACCGTAAGCTTTGTTTGTTTTGTACTCTCGTATGAAAAATAGTTTGAATAAAATAAGAAACTAAACACCAGAAAAATAAGTTTTATAAAAGCTAACACAAATTATTTATGAATCCCGTCGTTCTGACGGTCTTTACATACCGATACGTAAGGGTTTAGCCGGACATGGATCCGGTAACAGACATGGTATTTGGAAAATCAAACATACAATAAGGCATAAATAATTAAATTAGCAATCAAAATAAAACCTGGATTACGAATTGAGAACTGGAACTGAATCTTGATTTTTCAATTAAAATAATGTCGGTAGGCTTTGGCAATGAGTAACCGTTACAATTGAATTCAAATACGTAAAATAAAATGCAATAGTCCCCGATGTGGTGAAACCATCACTGTTACAAAGTAGGAAAACTTCCTAGGAAACTAAAACAAAATAAATATGACTAAAAAATTAAATGTCGATTGAAAGCTGGAATAAGAGAGAGAGAGAGAGAGAGAGAGAGAGAGAGAGACGGTTGAAAAACTAAACTCCTTTATATATTTTCAACTCCCCTAAATTGTAGCCAAAGGTGAGTGGATTTCTGGCTATAATCATGGAGAAATAGTAGGAAAGACTAGGTTGTGGCTAAAATGAAGTAATTAAATAAATTCCCAAATTTGTAAAAACAAATAACAATAAAATTCCAAACAAGAAAATAAAATAAATGTCAGTGAATCGGTAATATTCCAATAAATTAGCCATTACGGCAACTGCTGGTAGGAGGAGCGAACGAGTAGAAGTGTTTGTAAATGTGATTCAGGTTCTCTGTCACTACATCCAAAAAGTCGTGGAATTCCATGCACAGGGTGCTCAGCTTGCCTCTCAGATTGGCGACGTCTGTCTAAATAGCTTCGATGGCAGCAACATGATCGGTGAGAGGTGCAGTAGGTATAACTGGGCCGTGTGATTCAGCGTCAGAGAGATAATTATCATAGTCGTCGTAGATTTAGGGTGTCTCTGGAGGAGAAGGTGGTGCATCTTGTGGTCCATCCAAATCATAGAGCCAGTTGTTCCTATCAGGTACACTCGTCCTATGGTCTGGCAGGGTAAACAGGTGTACTACTTGGCTGTTAATTAGGAATTCAAACACATCCGGACCTTGGTTCCTAATGATACCGGTGTTGACACAAAATCGGATGTTCATAGGTCGTATAACCCTGATGAGTGGGTATTTCAGTCCGATGGAATTTGCTATCATGGTCACTAAGCCTCTCACTAATATTGGTCCATAGTCTTCCTGTGCTATATGGTACAAATTAGCTATCATGAATGTAGCGGCGTTAACAGGTCGGGCATGTGATGCACAATACATTATAAAGAGTTCATCTTTGGACACAAAAGTTATGTTCTGTTCCTTTCCAAATAAGGTGAGAGCTAGGATCTTATGAAAGTAACGAATGGCAGGGTTATGGATGTTCTCTGAATGCATAAGGTCTGGCTCGGGATGTTCGTTTCCTATGATGCTACCCCAAAAGAGATCTAATCGATGGTCTACAAGCTTATCTTCTTGGGTAATGGTAAAGGTATCAGGACCATTAGGGCATCCTAGGAGTTTAGCCATTTCTCTATGGGTGTAGCGGTAGTCATTATCGAACAACCTAAAGGAGATTAGGCCTTTGTTAAATCCCATACCATGGTTTGGCAGGTACACTAGGGAGCTTAGGAATTTTAAAGTCAACCTATTGTAGGAACTAAATTTTCGTTGGATGACGAAGGTGTCCCAGCCTAGTTGGTTAATTAGAAACATAACATTGACTCTTATACATAATTTGGTCATGGTGCGTCCATCTGGGTATAAAGTTAGTGCCATTTCTCTCTGAGCTAGAGCCTCAAAACGCCTCATTTGAGCTCTGCCTATGAAGACTATATCCATGTAATCTACTTGTTGCACTGTGATGGTCAGTAGCTAGATAAAATCTAGTAGATAGCAGCATTAAGTTAGTAATGGTCAATAATAAAGAAAGGTGTCGATTAACTTTAAGAGAAATAAGAAAGAATGACGCAATGAAAAATAAGCAGTAGTAATAATTATAAATTTGGGTAATTAAATTAAATAGTTAAAGATAGAGTGTGGGTTGTCTCCCACCAAGCGCTTAGTTTATTGTCGTAAGCTCGACATAAATAGAATAGGTGTTATTCTTTTGAATGAGCGTGAAGCTCTGCAAGCTTTAGATTTGCAATGAAATCATTGTTATCAATGTTGTGGTAATGTTTCAAACGTTGGTCGTTTACTATGAATGCTTCGCTCGTTTTTCCCTTTATCTCTATCGCTCCATTTGCAAAGATATTAGTAATTTTGAAGGGACTGGACCACCTAGAATGAAGTTTTCTGGGAAAGAGTCTGAGGCGGGAGTTAAACAGAAGTACTTTGTCGTCTTCCTTAAACTTTTTTCTTGATATGCGATTGTCGTGCCATTTTTTAGTTCTTTCTTTATAGATTCGGGAATTCTCATACGCATCTAGTCTAAGTTCTTCTAGTTCATGGTTATCTAATATTCTTTTTTATCCTGCGGTAGTATAATTGAGATTAAGGGTCTTAATGGCCCAATATGCTTTATGTTCTAATTCTACCGGCAAATGACTTAATTTTCCATAAACTAGCTTAAAAGGTGTGGTTCCTATTGGGGTCTTAAAAGCTGTCCTATATTCCCACAGGGCTTCTGGTAATTTTGAGGACCAATCTTTCCTAGAGGTGGCAACCGTCTTTTCTAAGATTTGTTTAATTTCTCGGTTTGAGACTTCTACTTGCCCATTCGTCTGTGGGTGATAGGGTGTTGCTACGCGGTTCTAGACTCCATATTTCAGTAATAGCTTTTCAAAAATCCTTGAAATGAAATGGGAGCCACCATCACTGATGACAAGTGTCGACACTCTGAATCTAGGGAAGGTTATACGCTTAAAGAGTCTAATTACCACTCGTGTGTCATTCGTGGGAGAGGCTACGACCTCAATCCATTTTGGTATGTAATCGACCGCAACAAGGATATACTTGTTACCAAAAGAAGATGGGAAAGGTCCCATAAAATCGATTCCCCAAACATCAAAGACTTCTACTTCCAAAATTCCTTTAAGTGGAATTTCCTCGCGTCTAGATATGTTGCTAGTGAATTGACACCAGTCGCAATTTGTGATCGCGATGTGGATATCTTTCCATAGAGTGGGCCAAAAGAGGCCGACTTGCAAGATTTTAGCGCAAGTCTTCGAAGTGCTTGCATGTCCTCCATAGGGAGCAGAATGACGATGGGAGGTTACATTTTCTACCTCATCTTCGGGGACACATCAATGGAAAATGTCGTCGGCACCTCTCTTGGAAAGTAGAGGCTCATCCCAATAATAATGTTTAAGATTGTGGAAGAATTTTTTCTTTTGTTGGTTGGTCAAGTTTGGTGGAAGCACCCCAGCTGCTAAGTAGTAGACGAAGTCAACATACCATGGTAGTGTGGTTTTGGTGTAAATTGCTTCCACTACCTCGTTTGTTTTGGTATCCTTATGGGTTAACGCATATTTAGTTGTATTACTTTCCAGTTGGGCTATGAGTCTTTCATATGGGAAATCATCATTTATAGGCACTCGTTCAGGTTCAATACCTTCCATTCTTGAGAAGTGATCGGCCACGGCATTTTCAGTGCCCCTTTTATCCTTGATTTCTAGGTCAAACTCTTGTAATAGTAAGATCCACCTTAGGAGTCTTAGTTTGGAATCCTTTTTTTTAACAGGTACCTAATTGCAGCATGGTTGATATAGATAATTATCTTTGCTCCTACTAGGTAGGAACAAAATTTATCCAGAGAGAACATTACGGCTAAAACTTCCTTTTCTGTGGTGGCATAGTTCATTTGTGCAGGGTCTAGGGTTCTACTTTCATAGTATATTTCATGAAGTTTCTTATCCCTTCTTTTTCCTAAGACTGCACCTACAACAGAGTCACTAACGTCACACATGATTTCAAAGGGTAATCTCCAATCTGGCGGTTGCATGATAGGTGCGGTAATAAGAGATGTTTTTAGTTGTTAAAACGCCGCTAGGCATTTGTCATCAAAGATGAATTCGACGTCTTTCATCAATAAGCCAGTCAGTGGTTTGGTGATTTTTGAGAAATCTTTGATGAATCGCCGGTAGAAACCGGCATGTCCTAACAAGCTTCATATTTCTCTTACGATTTTCGGAGGCTGAAGGTTTTCTATAACTTCTATTTTGGCCTTGTTGACTTCAATCCCCTTATCGGATACTATGTGTCAGAGTATGATCCCTTGTCGGACCATGAAATGGCATTTTTCCTAGTTTAGCACGAGGTTTAATTTTACGCATCTTTTTAGTGCCATTTCAAGATTTGATAAGCAGCCTTCAAAGGTCTTTCCTCATATAGATAAATCTTCCATGAAGACTTCCATGATATCATCTATAAAATCAGCAAAAATTGACATCATCCATCTTTGGAATGTTGTGGCAGCGTTACACATTCCGAATGGAATTCGTCGGTAGGCGAATGTACCATAGGGACACGTGAAGGCCGTTTTCTCTTGGTCGTCAGGATGAATAGGAATTTGGAAAAATCCTGAATAACAGTCTAAGTAGTAGAAGTAAGAATTCTTAGCCAATCGTTTAAGCATTTGATCGATAAACAGTAAAGGAAAATGATCCTTCCGAGTGGCTTTGTTTAATTTTCTATAATCAATACACATTCTACTTCCAGTAACCACTCTTTGTGCTACATATTCTACTTTTTCATTATTAACAACAATGACGCCTCCCTTCTTTGGTACGACATGTACTGGGCTGACCCATTGATTATCGGATATCGGGTAGATAATACCTTCTTCTAACAACTTTTGCACTTCTTTCTTTACTACATCACTCAGAATGGGATTTACCCTTCTTTGATGTTCTCTAGAGGTCTTATTGTCTTCCTCTAGCATTATGCTATGCACGCATGTGGAAGGGAGTATTCCTTTTAGATCTGAGATATTGTAGCCTAAAGCAGTTGGGTATTTTCTCAAAACATGTAGAAGCTTTTCGGTCTCTATCTGCCCTAAGTCTGCATTGACTATTACAGGTCCCTCAAGTTCAGTGTCTAGGAATTCGTACCTTAGATTTTTGGGTAACGTCTTAAGTTCTAGGGCTGGTTTCTTTGGGTAAGGCATATGATCAGGCGTTAGTACTAGGCATTCGCTCAGGCTATCATCTTGGTATTTGTTACTCAAATTTTCATCTTCAAAAGTATGAGGCCTTGGAATTTTCAGTATTTCGGAGTATGATGTTTTTTCATTCTCCGTCTCTCTTATACAATCGTCGATGACATCTAGTAGACAATAGGTATCGTCTATAGCTGGTTCCTTTAAGATATGCGTCAAAATGAATTCGAATTTTTCCTCACTAACTTCAAAGGTTAGCTTGCCTTTCTGAACATCTATAATAGCTCCGACTGTAGCTAGGAATGGTCTTCCTAATATGATAGGGATGTTGGAATCCTAATTTATATCCATGATTATAAAATCATTAGGAATATAGAATTGTCCTATGCGTACCGGAACGTTTTCTAACATACCTACGGGAAATTTAACAGAACGATCTGCAAGTTGTACGGACATCCTCGTAGGTCTTAGTTTTCCCATTTTTAGCCTTTCTCGTATAGACAAGGGCATTAAACTACTACTGGCTCCTAAGTCGCATAGTTCTTTGTCTATGACAAACTTTCCGATTACACAGGGTATGGAGAAACTACCTGGGTCTTTTAGCTTAGGAAGCATATTGTTTTGTATTATGGTGTTACACTCAACAGTATGTGTAACGGTTTTGTTATCTTCTATCTTCTTCTTGTTAGATAATATTTCTTTAAGAAACTTAGCATATGAGGGCATTTGAGTAATGGCTTCTGTAAAGGGTATTGTGATATTCAATTATTTTAGAAGCTCTACGAATTGTTTAAATTGCCCTACATTTTTATATTTAACAACTCTTTAAGGATAAGGGATAAGGGGTTTATACGGTGGTGGAGGCACATAAGGTTCTTCTTTCTCTACGGCCTCCTCGTTTTTATCTTCTGCTTGATCGTCTTCCTTCTCAATTTCCTTACCAGGGTCTTGGTGCATGGATGGGTTTTGAATTCTAGGGTCGGTCGGTCCGTCTAGTTCTGTCCCACTTCGTAGTATAATAGCATTTGCATGACCTTTCGGGTTTGGTTGCGGCTGTCCAGGAAATGTGCCTGTAGAAGCAGCAGCAGGTGCTTGTTGTTGAGCCACTTGCGAAATTTGTGTTTCCAACATTTTATTGTGGTTGGCTAACGCGACTACCTTGTTTGCTAACTACTTGATTTTCTCACTAGTGTGTATGTTTTGATTTAGGAAATCCTTATTTATTTGGGCTTGGGTAGCTATGATGTTTTCCATCATTATTTCTAGGTTTGACTTTTTAGAAGCATTTTGAGTATTTGTGGCAGCTTTATGATATCCTGGTAGTACAGTAGGTTCTTGGTTAGGTGCATACAATGCATTATTGTTTTTGTATGAAAAGTTAGGATGGTTCTTCCAACCTGGGTTATAGGTGTTTGAGTAAGGGTTTCCTTGAACATAGTTCACCTGGTCTGTGGAGGTTCCTGTCAGGAGTTGACATTCTGGAGAAACATGCCCTAGAACTCTTCATATCTCGCAGTTTGGTGCAACGACAGCCACAGTGGTTGCGGGTGTTATGGTCAAGTTGTCTATATTTTGAGTAAGATCATCTACCTTGGCGTTAACATGGTCAAGACTGCTTAATTCGTACATTCCGCCTTTCATTGGAGGTTTCTCTACAGAGGTTCTTTCGCTTCCCCACTGGTAATGATTCTGGGCCATAATTTCGATGAGTTAATAGGCCTCATTGTAGGGTTTATCCATCAGCACGCCACCTGCAGCAACGTCTATTGTCAATCTTGTGTTGTACAAGAGACCGTTGTAAAAGGTATGGATGATCAACCATTCTTCTAGGCCATGATGTGGACAAAGCCTCATCATGTCTTTGTATCTCTCCCAAGCTTCAAAAAGTGATTCATTATCTTTTTGTTTAAACCCGTTTATTTGGGCTCTTATCATAGCCGTCTTACTAGGTGGGAAATATCAGGCTAAGAAAACTTTCTTCAACTCGTTCCACGTAGTGACAAAGTTAGATGGTAGAGACTGGAGCCAAGCTCTAGCTCTATCTCTTAATGAGAATGGGAAAAGACGTAGTCTTATAGCTTTTGGCCTGACACCATTTACTTTCACAGTGTCTGCGTATTGCAAAAACACTGACAAATGTAGGTTCGGGTCCTCCATGGGACTACCTGAAAATTGGTTTTGTTGTACGACTGACAACAGTGAAGGTTTTAGCTCAAAATTATTAGCCTCGATGGTAGGGACAACGATGTTGTTAGGTGGTTCATCCTGCGAAGGGATTGCATAGTAATTAAGAGGACGCTTTTGCACTCCTTCGGCCATCTCTGGTTGAATAACTGATTCAGAAATAGGGATGTTAAGGTCAGGAAGATTAAGCTTGATACGATGTTCTCGTATCAAGTCTCGTATCCGGCGTTCTAATCTAAGATAACGCTCAGGTTCGTCGAACTATAGTTTTAATTTCTTGCCTTGAGAGTGAGTACATGGCATACACTCGGAAAATGTAGAAAGGGAAAAAGAATTGTTTGCCTTAGTCTATATTGGGCAACACTGGAGTTACGATATCGACTAAATTAGTCCCCGATAACGGCACTAAAAACTTAATCGCGATTTAGTAAGTCTATGGGAATTGTGACTGCAAGTGCACAGTCCTATCGCGTAGGTTTAAAGATTATCGAACCCACAAGGACTAATAATCGAACGTATCGTTATCTAATGTTACTATGTAAATCTAAGACTGATGATCGTTCTAATATTGGAGGGATAAAGAGAAATAACTAAAGCGTATAGGTATGTAACACATCAAACTTCGAGGATTCGATAGATATTTGGTGTAATCTTATTGGTCAAAATATTCTTCAGTAGAAATTCTTTATAGAAAGGACTTAGTCTCACACTCTCGTTTTTATTGACTCTGACCATTCTCCAAAACCAGAATGCTTGGCTGTCGCGGTCTCATTTAGAATTTCAAATTAATTTTTGAATATGAATAAAGTCTAATTAATCCTAAAGCGCACTAATTATGTTTAGGATTAATGCCTAGTTTCAGCTATCTGGTTAAAATCTCAAACTCTCGTTCTTGTTGACCGTAACCATAGTTTGTTTTGTACTCTCGTACGAAAATCAGTTTGATTAAAATAAGAAACTAAAAACCAGAAAAAATAAGTTTTATAAAAACTAACGCCAATTATTTATGAATTTCGTCGTTCCGACAGTCTTTACATTCTGATACCTAAGGGTGTAGCCGGACATGGATCCGGTAACAAACATGGTATTTGGAAAATCAAACATACAATAAGGCATAAATAATTAAATAGAAATCAAAATAAAACCTGGATTACAAATTGAGAACTGGAATTGAATCTTGATCCTTCAATTAAAATAATGTCGGCAGGCTTTGGCAATGAGTAACTGTTACAATTGAATTCAAATGCGTAAAATAAAATGCAATAGTCCCCGATGTGGAGAAACTATCACTGTTACAAAGTAGGAAAACTTCCTAGGAAACTAAAAGAAAATAAATCTGACTAAAAAATTAATCTTCGATTGAAAGCTGGAAGAAGAGAGAGAGACGGTTGAAAAACTAAACTCCTCTATATATTTTCCACTCCCTTAAACTGTAGCCAAAGGTGAGTGGATTTGTGGCTAAAATCATGGAGAAATAGTAGGGAAGACTACTTTATGGAGGTTGCCACAACCCTAGTCCTTGACTCCGTGGCGAGCGCCATAATTTTAGGGTTGATCGCCACAAACTCTTCATGCTTGGTGGCGGGCACCACCACCTTCTTTGGTTCATGTGGCGGGTGCCACACATTCAGGTGATGGGCGCCACAGGCCCATTTAGTGTGGTGGCCCATTATCTCTATTTTTCTCCATTCTCTTCTCTTTTTCTTTCCTTTTTGCTATTTTCCACTTTGCTTGCTCCTAAATCTTTTATTCGATAAATACCTGCAATAAACATAAAATACTGCATAATGATAAGTGTTGATCAAGTAAAAAGCAATGCATATGAAGCCAAAAATACGATACGTTTTTGCGTTATCACAGAGGCAGAACAAAATCTTATTCTTATAGTTTCGTTTGTGCTCCTCTAGTGTCCAGATAATCAGGTACCTTCTTATGAGCTTGAAGTATAGGACGATGTTGTTCCTCTTTAGTTGACTTCCAATCGAGTCTATAGTTGGATTTTCTCTGATATGTAACACGAGGGGAACAAGTTGTTCTTTTAGTCGTTTTATGTTACATATCTTTCCTTTGATTTTGTTGTTGAACCACTTTTCAAACTTATTGTTGCTAAGGCTTTTTATGCCAACTATTTATAATTTCCGCCACTTATGAAATGTTTTAATTTTAAATTATGTGGTTCATGTATGTTTTGTTGTTGTGTGAGTAGCATCCTACTTGAAGGATTTATGTGTTTGCATGTTATATTTAAATATCTATCGAGTCGAGAAGTAGGGTGTTACCCCAACACTTGGAAGAATGTTTTGTCACACTTGTAACTAGTATTTATCCCACTTAACTTAATGAAATGAGATACTTATTAAGTCTAATATGTAAGAAACTTTTTCTATTTTCTTATTATATAAATTTACTCTTAAAGACTTACAAAAATCAAGTTATGCGTGAAATAAGACAACCAACACAAGACTTAAATTTGACTACGCTTCTGGTATAAAAACTAGATAATTGTTACTCTTGTAGGTCTCCCAGACTCGACTTTCCTACTTCAAAAGAAATATTATCACATTAGCTTTCTAACACAACTGACCTCACCTCAAACAAACTAACGAAACTCAATTACGCTTGAAATAAGGTGGTCAATCCCCTTCTATGTATACTTGTGATTTTCTACGTTTTTCTCTCCCTATAACAGTTCCAGGAACTCGCCTATTTCGCCTATTTAAGTACTAACTTCCTTAATACATATAAATAAACATCAACTATGAATAATATGAATCAAACATCACAGGTTCAACATTTATATCATCGCCTTATCATAAAACATAAAGATATTTTATTAATTCAACATTTATGCTCATGAGCATCAAAAATCAATAATAGGCATACAAGTTCATATGAAAACTAATCACCAACATAACATATATTTCACCACATATTACATCAATCAAGAGAAGTTTTGCACAAACCATCCCAAGATTCAATAATTTCATTAATGGAAGAAAAATTGAAAGATATAGGAAATTGGATAAGGAATGCTCTCTATCAGATCGACACAAAGCAGAAAGGTAACCCCAACCCAGTGTTACACTATCAGATCGACACGCAGAAAACTAAAAAACACGGAAAGATAAACAACGAAGAAGGTCAATTGTCTCGTCCTTCAATACAAACACCAATTAAAGCTCCTCAGTATCTACTTGAGTACCTGCACCACATGTGTAAAGAAAGGGGGGTGATAATACATACATAAATTTTAATGGTGCATAAAACAACAAGGATAGTGTAAATAATATCACTCATCATTCACATATATCATTCGCACATATAATCATTCACAAATGCGGTTATGTATGCAATATATCTCATATCCTCTACTCCGATACATGTGGTACCAAGGTTTTGGGATATTAGAGGTATGTTAATGATTAATCCCCTCGTCACTGGTTCCTCTCTAAACCTGGTTCCATATTTGAACCATTAGACTCGTAATAGGTTCCACCTCTGAACCTGAGACTCATCAGTGGACCGAAGTCTGTCACCATCAGACTCACCACAGGTTCCATCTCTAAACCTGAAACTCCCACTAGACAGAACTCTGTCACCATCAATCTCGTCACAAGTTCCATTTCTAAACTTGAGACTCGTCACTGGACCGGAGTCCGTACACTTATCTCCGATATACATGACACATGAATGCGACAAATAATACAAATGCAATACTCATCTTAATCTCCACTCAAATACTCGTCTCAAATTCCTCTCTGAACCTAAAACATCTCCAATACAAGGCCACAAAAATGGTCCCTCTCTGAACCAAACATCCAAACATAAACATCGTAAACATAACTCAACAATTTCATTATAACTCATCATAATAGTTAAATATATAATTTCTCAACAATGTTCATCAACATGGTAAAAACAACATCATACAACCATAAACATTCAACAAGGTATGCTCATAACTCAACAGAGTTCACAAATAACTCTACCGCTTTTTATTCAAAAATTAAGAGTCAAAAGGCGTACTCTAACCTTAACTCATTTACTCTCCAACTCAATCTTGAACATATCAGATGAATAAAAAAGGAAAATCATTCAATTCAACACGATTCTAAACATATCAAACTCAACTCTAAATATATCAAATAACTCAAAGACAAAATTATTCGAGAGGTCTTTTAAGTTATTTTTTTATAATAGATTGGTCCTTTAATTTTTTTCATAACAACTTGGTCCTTTAAGTTACCAAATATGTGTATTTTTACCCTTTTTTAACAAAGTGAAAGTGTTATTTATGGATGCAATTATTTTGAGTGGTATGAAAATGATGAAGTGCAACCAGAAATATAACAGTCACACATTTCTAATGTTCAAAATGTGAAAAGGCTGTAGAAATCACCTTAAAAAACCAAGTTGTTACAAGAAAACTTAAATATCAATTTGTTTCAAATAAATAAATTAAAGGCCCTCTGGTGTAATTTTCCCTAACTCAAAACTCAACTCATTTAATCCAATAAAACTTTAAACATATCAAACTCAACTCTAAACATATCAAATTACTCAAAACTAAACTCATTTAATTTTAAAACTTAACTCTAAACATATCCACATCGTATTCCACACAAATATATCATCAAAACATTGGGATTGTTTCCTAAAAAATTAACAACTTAATTCACACAGCATCTTATCAAAAACAACCCCAAAATCATACTTTCTGCTAGTCATACATCATATTTGAATAGTTATTTAAAATATCAAACAAAGTTAGAATCATGTAAATGAATATGTTTCAGAAAGCTTATATAATCTATTTTAAGGCTATGATTTGTATTTCAGGAATTAAGATCCCAATTGGTATTGTTTAATAAAAAATAGCAACTATTAAAGACACCAGACATAATGTTTGGTACTAGTCATACCTCAAGTTCCAACAATTCTTTAAAATATCAAAAGGAGTCGAAATCAAGTGAACGAATATGTTTTCAAAATCTTATAATGTCTATCATCAGAATATAATTTTTATTTTTTGACTTAAGGTCCCAATTGGTGGGATATAATTAAACAATGGAAACTCGACACCGGGTAGAATGTTTCATCAGAATTGTAACTAGTATTTCTCCTACTGAACTTAATGAAATGAGATACTTATTAAGTCTAATATGTTTTAAATTTTGTCTATTTTCTTATGATATACATTTTACTCATTAAGGACTTACGAAAATCAAGTTATGCGTGAAACAAGACAACCAACACATGACTAAAATTTGACTACGCTTCTGGTATCAAAACTAGATAACAACTACTATTGTAACACTCCCGAACCCAATTTCTCAACTTCAAAATAAATATTATCACGTTAATTTTCTATTGCAACTGACCACATCTAAACCGGGCTTACAAAACTCAAATTACGCATGAAATAAGGCGATCAATCCCCTATGTCTACCTGCAATTTTCGGCATTTTTCTCTCACTATAACAGTTCCAGAAACTCGCCTATTTCTCCTATTTAAGTCCCAACCTCCTCAATACATACAAATAAACAACAACCATGAACAATATGAATAACACATCACAAATGTAACATTTTATCATCGTCTTATCATAAAACATTAACATAGTTTTATCAATTCAACATTTATGCTCGTGAACAACAAAACTCAAGAATAGGAATACAATTTCATATGAAAATCAGTCACCCATACAACACGGATGTCATCACATATTACATAAATCAAGATAGGTTTGCACAAACCATCTCAAGATTCAACAATTTCATCAATGGAAGAAAAATTAAAAGAAAAGGGAAAGATGATAAGGAATCCTCTATATCCTTTATTCCCTAAACACCCATATCATGAAAAAATTCTCTCTTACCTCAAATTTGCAGCAAAGGTTGAAATTTATGACAATGAAAGCTCTCTTCTCATACCTCTTGCTCTTCTAGGGCTCCCTCTGACTCTGCTGACAATTATTTCTCTCAATAAAACCCTACTAATTTCTCACCAAAGTTCCCCTATCTTTATATAGGCAAAGACTTTCGAGCTGGTCGGATTGAAAGTAAGAGGCAAGTGTGGATCAACGACCAAATCTCATCTTGGGAACACAACCAAACTCAAGTGCGCATTAAGTAGTGTCATGCCACCCTCTGCCTTTTAAGGTCAAACAACAAAAGAAATGCGGCGAAACATTTCAACAATGGAATTACATTCAATGCTCATGTTCCCCATTACACTTTGACAAAACCAAAGCAATGTATCTCAGCCAACACTTGGAAAACCATTACTCAAGGCTAGACAAAACTACTAAAAGACTCTCCCGACATCCAGTGTATCCGATGAGTTTTAGGGAAAACTATGACAAAAGGCTCGATAATATAAAACCCATATATCTTGTCAGCTTCATTAAACCTAAAATATAAATATCTGGGTTCTCATGTACAAGCTTCCAATCATGTTACTGATAATGCATTAGTGTTTCATACAGATTCTATATTAAAGCCTATGGTATTTATTAATCCACTCATCTTCCATCTTTATCTCTCGACTAGTTTCTTTATGTTTCTAATTGTCTATTTAATTTAGTGGCATTGGTCTAACTCAAAATTTATTTTTTAATTCTTTATTATGCATAATCGGAGTACATAGTATATAATTGGTACATGTTATGAATCATACACATTTTACTACCTTAAGTTTTCATCTACAATTGTTTCCACTTCTTGTTGAATTGTAATTCATTGTGTCTAAGCATGTTGCTCTACAGGAACAAGGAGTGTATAACCACCTAGCGTGTTAAGTTGTGTTAGTGTGTCGAAGTGTCGAAGCATATTGCTTCACACATGATTTTGACTTAGGCCTATTTTAGTAGTGTTAGCTATTTTAGGCTTTTATAGTTTTGGGCTTTGGCTTGAGGTCCAAGTTAACCTAAATCTATAAATAGAGGGAGTAACCCTTATTCTTGTAATGAAGTGAATAGAGCATTCATAACATTGTATTCACAGTATTTTACAGTTGCAAAGTGAATAAGAAGTTTTCCGCAGTTTGTGGGCAGAGACAAACTCTGCAGAATTTTAATTCTTCGTCTCTTTAATCGTTCGTTACTTTATTTCTTTCTCCATTGTTCTTATCTTTTCATTGCTATCGTGTGGGTAATAACAATATTGTTCATCAAGATTGATTGAAATTCTCTATAGGTTTTAGGGGATTTCCGTCTTCTGGTATCAGAGCTCAGGTTTAATCGATTCGTGGGAAGAAAATCACCTTGGCAATGAATCATCCTGTAAGACCCCAATTTTGACCATAAGATCCCTTATGATATTCTCATAATATGCATTAGCATTGGGATACCACCTTGGCATCCTCCTTACCCCTCATTCATTGGGTTTGCATTGGGAGAGATCACCAAGCACTATTTATTGTATCATACTTCATTTATCTTTATTTTACTAACCCAAATACCAAAAATATGTCATTTTATAGTTTAACTCTTTAGAAGGTAGTGCACATGCTCACATATGCTCTATCAAGCTCACATCTAGGGCTTAAGACACTCATTGCAAGGAGCTCAATCAATAAGTGGTTTACTATGGCTCTAAGTATCATATATAAATCCCCATGATCTTCACATGTTATTTTGATCAAGAACTCATCAAGAGTTTGGAGTTGGTTTGCCTTGGAAACCCTAATTCATCTGGGTATCTTGTGTAACTTCTTCAATACGTTTCTTCACTAATTGATCAAATATTTCAAGGGATACTTAAAATTTCATCATATTATGAATATATTATCCTCCATGAGTCCCAAAAGGCAATCGAATGTCAAACTAGCAAGTTGGTTCATGGTGTTTGACCAGAGGAATTCAACTGATCAAAATTGGGGTTCCCTAGACCCTATCTCCTACAAATTTTGTCATATTAAAATGATTCCAAGAGAAATGTTACTATAAATGACCTTTCAAACAACTTTCATGTTGAGATAAAGAGCTAGTTTTGCTTGGAAAGTCATTTTTTATGGTGAAAGATTATAGGTCATTTTGTCTAAACCCTAATTTGGAGGTGAACTTCCCAAGACCATAACTTGCTCAATTTCTATTAGATGAAAGATATTCAAGTTTCATGATCAAATTCAAGATGTCTACTTCAACTTTTATGTTTGGAGGAAGAGCAAATTCAAATTTTAAATGCATGTGATATGAGGAAACATTACAGGTCAATTTGGGCCAATACCATTGAACAAGTGATTTTCCTCAACTTCTAAAACGCATAACTCACTACGCCAAAAACTGGAATAGACAGTGCACCTTAGAGGGCGCTTTATTACAAAAGCGCACTCTAAAGTGAAGCGAAAAAATAAGGAGCGAACAACTGGAATAGACAGCGCACTTTAGAGGGTGCTTTTGTAATAAAGCGCCCTCTAAGGTGAAGCGAAAAAATAAGGAGGAAATAGAGGGACAACAATACAGGGCGCTTTTTAGAAAGCGCCCTCTAAGGTTACCCTTAGAGGGCGCTTTTAAAAAAGCGCTTTATAAGTCCATGTGCATTTCCAGTTTATAAAGCGCTTTTGGAAAGCCTTAGAGAGCGCTTTCATAAGCACCCTCTTAGGCCCCCTTTAGAGGGCGCTTTTTTTCCACAAGCGCCCTCTAAGGTCCCCTTTAGTAAACATTAAAATTATAACATACTGCGCGTTTTGTTATTTCACTCTATGTTATTTTCATTCTTTTTCACGTTAGGGTTCTCACTGCTACGATTTTCGCTACTTCTAAGGCGTTCTCCTTCCACCTCTGTTAGATCTACGACGTTTCCTCCTTCTATTAATTCGTTGTTAGCTGTTCGATTTTGACACCATAGGTATTTTTCTAATCTTCATATTACTTGGTTTCTCTTCTGACGTTCGCTATTGTTCATTTTTGGTTTCATTTTTCTTGGTTCATACATTTATTGAGTATTCTCAACAATAATTATTGTGTTGCAATGCTAGCAATGGAGACTGGGCATTATGGGTTAAATTTCACCAACTGTTCCATTTGTTTCTCGATGTAGAAAAAGGAGGCAGCAATATCTAAAACACCTTCTACCAATCAAAGGTACACTATGCAGCTTATGAGTGTATTTATTCTAGCATACATAGCATAGCTAGTAACTTAAGAAGTTTAGGTATGGATGTTATTTGATAGAGTAAATTAGAGTCGACTATTCTTCTGTTAGCTTTCAGTTAGACCATTATACAATTCTACATATATATTTTCTAGTCAATGTTTATCTTTTGTAAAAACTATATGATGATATATAACTATGCTACAAATTAGTGCATACCACTAATGCTTAATGCATGGTTCATACATTCTCATGCTATTGAAGTCAGAGATATCTGAAAATGTTGAGAAACTAACTCAATAAACCAAAATTGTTTTGGTTTTGGGTTGTTGTTGGAGACATGAATGCCCTGCATAGAGACTAACTCAATAAAGCGAAATTGTTTTGTCTCATCCCATTTTTGGTTTCTCTTCTGAAATTATTTTTTTTTTATTCTAATTAGTAATGGATAATACATGGATGTCTTCCAATCGATTGTCGAGAGAGTACGAGAATGGGGTATCAGAATTCGTTAAGTTTGTCGTTGCGCACGCCGAAGACCCCAGTAGAATGATATGTCCTTGCTTGGGTTGTTGTTATGGGAAACGGGTTGACGCAGTTCAGTTGACATCGCATCTAATGAGGCATGGAATTGATCGAAGTTATACATGTTGGAATTTGCATGGTGAGAAAAGTAACGAGAATGTTGAACCGGGGGATAGTAGGACCTATGCCTCAAACTATAGTGGCGCAGATACATACGATTGTGATCGAGTTGAAGAGATTGCAGAAGCACTTGAAGGAGATCTTAAGGATTGTCCCGAAATGTTTGAGAGGTTGGTAAGTGATGCAGAGAAACCTTTGTATGATGGTTTCACTAAATTCACAAGGATGTTCTCCGAGGTTTAAATCCCAATAGAAATGAAAATTGGATAGTACGAGAGCACAATCGATGTTTTATACCTTGGTTTAAGGATCATATTTATTCAAAGTATTATTCAGATCCCGCTTCAATAATAGAAAGGTTGAGATGCTTAGCATATGGTCCAAGTTTCCATGTTTTTTCTTATAGCGCATACGCGATTAATGGATACACATTTTATACCAAAGAACAAGATGATAAAAGTACTATGTAGAATAGTGGTGTCACCGTGGTAGCTGAAGCAATGCACATATCAAGTGTGAAGGACTTAAACCCCAAATTTGCAAATCTGTCGTATTTTGGTGTTATCGAGCGCATTTGGGTGTTTGATTATGAGAAGTTTCAGATTCCTATATTTGGTTGCAAGTGGGTTGAAAATAATAACGGCATTCGAATGGATAAGTCAGGATTTTTGCAAGTGGATCTTAATAGGGTGGGATACAAAGATGAGTCTTTTATTCTAGCCTCTCAAGCTAGACAAGTGTTCTATGTCAATGATCCGAAAAGTACGAAATGGTCTATAGTTCTTTTTCCAACAAAGTAATTGATGAAAACACTGGAGATCAAGGTGATATTGATGTTGAGATTGAATCGTTTACCAGAAATGATCAAGATGAGAATATTATATCAAATGATTCATATATTAGAAATGATCATAATGAGGGTATTTGGATCAATCCAACCGTCCGTGTTGTTAAGAGACATGTAGAATATATTCCAACCAAGAAAAGAAAGAGAACTTAGTGAAAAAGGTACAGGTCAAATGATATTAATTGTTTTCTTTATTATAGGTAAAATGGCTTTTATTACAGCAAATCGAGTCAGTTGCATCAAAAAAAAAGGTATAAACACAATTATAAGATATTTATGCATAGAAAATATTAATTCTTGATCTTATACTTCACCTAACTAATTTTATGATATTTTAGGTTCATGCTATTGATATTGAACAAAAAGAGGTTGTTGCTAAGAAGACCGCGGCTAGCAAAAAAAACATACATCTCAGAGATGCTTTTGCTACTTAGTTTTATTTCTTTTTAAGTTATGAATTGGTTGTATATTTAGAATCTTTAGAAGTTAAACGATTATATATCAGTGGATTGTTGTATATGTATGGATTGTTGTATATAAGGCTTGTTGAATGCAATGTGTGAAAAAGGGCTTCAAATTATACAGTTTTAGGTGTACTGCTTCAATATACAGGTTGCCAAAAATAAATAAATAAATATAGCGCTTTTAAAAAAAAATTTAATTACCACCCACTTTAGAGGGCGCTTTCCAAAATAAGCGCCCTCTAAACCCTTAAAAGTTTCCACTTTAGAGGGCGCTTTCCAGTAAAAGCGCCCTCTAAACCCTTAAAAGTTTCCACTTTAGAGGGCGCTTTCCAGTAAAAGCGCCCTCTAAACCCTTAAAAGTTTCCACTTTAGAGGGTGCTTTCTTTAAAAAGCGCCCTCTAAAGTGGCCCTTAAAGGGCTTAAAGAGCCACTTTAGAGAGCGCTTTCACCAGGAAAAAGAGCGTTGTCTTTACCTATGCCAGCGCCAGATTAGAGGGCGCTTTAAAGCGGTGTTATAGGCAAAAAAAAAACGCCCTCTTTCCCTTATTTGGCGTAGTGACTCCTTCATGCTAAATCTAAATGAGGTCAATCTTGTGACCAAATTTAAGGACATTGAGAGACCTATAACTTTTATTAAGGAACTTGTCTCATTTGAAGCCCATAGAAAGAGTTACTCAAGGGGGAAGAAGTGAACATATGGCTTGGTACTTAGAATTTTTTTTGATATGTTTGATTTTCCAAACTTCCACCTCAAAATTCATCATGATCCATGCTTCAAATAAAAAAGTGTTCAACATGAAAGTTGTTCCTATTTACCTAACCTTTCCAAAAAGTCAAAATTCATCCCATTTGGAAATAGTATGAGTGACTTGCGCATGGCTTAAAGTTGGATGACCATTTGGAGTATTTGAACTTCCACTTTCCACACACGAATGCATGGCTTGTTAACATGACTTCAGCGTTGCTTGCACATAATTTTGGACCTGATTGCATCATTACATGGGTCTATCACACGTGCATGCATCCTTGCAAGGCATTTTTCTATTTTTGAAAGTTTTAAAGAAGTGTGCAAATATTAAAGGCTTTGGCTATAAATAGAAGTGTATATGATCAGAATTGAGGACCCTTGCGCGCCAGCTTTGAAGGATAACCTTGAGGATTTTCATTGAAAATCGAGTTTGAATCTCCCACTGTTTTGAGATTCAAAATTCCAAGAGTCCTGCTTCTTTCTTGATCCATTTCCACTCCATCAAGCATCCAGAGCAAGGCCAAGCATAATTGAGAGCATGATCGTGTCCATCAGAACCTGCAGTGAAGGTGAATTTTTGAATTTTTCATCTCTTTGATTCTCACTCAATTCTCCACTATTCTTGATAATTTTTGGTTGTATGAAGTCCTACCAATGTAGGAAATAAGATTGAGTTGCTTTGAGGCCAAATCGAAACAACTCAGATCATGATCCTCAAAATTCAACTCCCTGTATCTTTCAATATACTTAGAGTTAGGTGAAATTGAGGCCAGGTTCGAGCTCCTGGGCATTTTTACTTTAAATTCATGTCCTCCTTTTTCATTTTGGTGATGGTTGAGGGTGGACCAGTCCGGTGAGGTCCATAGGAGAAGAAGACCGGAGCTCTGGCTCCCGCGATGTGTTGGTATGTCTCCAGACCACAGGATTCTTCTATTTTGTTTTAATCTTGAAGGTCCAACATGTGAAATCCGAGACAAAAACACGGTGTGATTAAGTGTGATCTGAAGGAGAATGGCGATCCAAAACGCAGCGGAATTTAAAATTTCTCCTTTAACGATCCTTACGAATGAGCATGATCAGTGATAGAATCGTTACCTCTTGTGGCGATCACGAACGTTGAACGATGACAACGCCTCAACTCAGTCCACACGAACGGATTCCTTCAATCTCAGTGCTAGCTACTATGAATGAAGGCTTTGAATGAGTGAGAGAGAGAGAGAGAGAGAGAGAGAGAGAGAAACGAAATTACAAGTGTGACAATGCTTCTACACAAGGGTTCTATTTATAGAACCACTTGTGTGGGCTGCAAGCTAAAAGCCCACTCAAGTGTATATGGCCCATATCTTATAATATGCCAAAATCACTTAAGCGCGTGGTACCTTACCATATTTCGTATTCTACTTAAGTACACCGTACCTTACGATGTTCTATAATTCACTTAAGGGCACCGTACATTACAATATTCCTTAACTACTCTATCTCTCTTCAATCCGTCCTTTGTGTGTGACCCTATAGGTTTTCGCGGCATTGACAATTATATTAAATCACGTATTTAACATAATAAACAATGAGCGGTATCTAGCAACACATCACTGCTACCCAAGACACGAAAATGTCATGTGATCTGACAAATACTTCTGTGATAATAATTATGTGTATAATTACCCTTTTGCCCTTATGTCTATATTGAACACAAGGCATAGACCGTATCATCCTTGTCCAGTTGATTATTGGTCCCATAGAAATTTATCCTGTTACGTAGGATGGGAAAATTCCATCTAGGTCCCTCATGTCCCTTAGCATGCTTCATGGAGTACCCATCAACTGTCTTTATGGTCATCCAATTACGGACAACGTTTGATCAGCAATAACGCACTCGACTCTACATCTAGGGTCCATAGTAGTTTCAGGTCGAAGGGTGGTATACACCATTATCACCACGAGAATAACTTATGACACTTGCATAACATTCTATATAGTATTCTCATAGCGGGTCAATCCAGTATAAATATTACTCTATATATTCATACCTATGTTTAAGACTTGATAACTCTTTATCCATGATCCATGAGATGTGATCATCAGTCTATAAATATAATAGTCTTCATGCTTTAATGTTATCCCACTTCACAATAAAGCTTGACTACGGATACTTTAAGAATAATGTCCTTATGTTTAATGTGATCTCATGATTAAGTAATACTTGATGCATTAAACGGACTAGCTATTCTAGGGACTTTATTAAACAAACATAATAAAGAAAAAACCTTTTATTATTAATAAATAATTCGATACAAGTACCAAAAGTATTGGCCTCTAGGGCTTACACCAACATGATCAACCTTATCAACACCCAAGTTCCATTGATATTGACAAGACTTGATTGGATCAACCAAGAATCAAGGGTTTGTTATGATTCACGAGCATGTAGTCAGGTTAAGAACCGTCCTAAAGGAGTGTACTAAGGATAAAAACCTGTAGATCATGTTCTAAAAAAAGTTCACAGAGACTTAATTCCATCTATCAGATATTACAAGTTAGGATGACTGACTCATCAACCCATAATATTCTCCAGAGAAACTTGTCTGAGTGTAGTATCGCATAACAACTGTTATCAAGTCTACACTTGAACAGTCTCCGCACTACGTCCTAAATAGGCCAAGATGTGTTAAATGTTCTACGGTTCTCAGCTTCTCTGACCCCACATCAGAGAAAGTAATGCCTAACCACAAATAACGTGTATGACATCATTAGCTCCAAAAGGGTATCCACTTAGCATATGGGTCTCAAGCCAACTTGTTAAGGACTACTCCACAAAATTCGAACATGACTATACTATCCTCCTATCTTAAGTGCACTCAAGTTCGGGTTAGAACTTATCTCACCACTCAGAGATCACCAAGCACAACAAACAGATTATATCATACAAACAAATATACAAACATCAAATATACAATTATATACACACAAAAAAAGTAGGCTAAACCCACTAGAGACTACTCCCAGCAAAGTCGCTACTTAATTTTTGTAGCGGTAATTCATGACCATTAAGCTATGGATAAACTTAATGTCAATTTAACCAGAGTCGCCACCAAACTTTTATTGTTTCCAAGGGAAAAGGGAAAAGTACGAAAAAAACCCAAAGATAAGAAGTTTTCAAATCAAGACTAATAAAATGCCAGAGATTACAGATAAGGGGGTTGGTTACACAGAGGGAAGGTGTTAGTACCCAAAGTGTCCTAGGTACTCCTAGGGAGCCCTTTTTTGTGTGTACATGTGTTTTGGTATAAAATGATGTTTGCAATAAATAGAATGTGGGGTTGAGAAAAGAATTCATTAACTATATTTTTATGTTTGACAAGACCTTCGGACTTGTGCCTACTTACCAACATAAAATGAGGGATCAAAACCTCGTAGTTCGTGGTAACAATTTCAAAGTGAATGAGTTAATTTTAACAAAAGTTTAAGTTTAACAAAGGAAAAAAAGGCCTAAAAAGGTTTGAATGAGTGTTAGTTCTTTTTGTCCTTTGAAATTTTAAGTCAAGTATAGTTAAGTTCATTTACAAATTGGATTAATAAAAGAGTTTAAAAATAAAATGGCATAAGACCAAAGTTTCTAATTTGCAATTAAGGTTAAGGTTTAGAAATCACAATCAAAGAAGTTTTAAAAGGAGGGAGAGATTTGAAATTAAAGAAGTAGGAGGAGATGAAGAGAATAATCCTAAGCAGAAATAAAAGTTAAGAGTTGAAAAGATCTGACCAATGGGATGCAATCCTATAGACAAGAATGTCATATAGAAACCCAATTTTCCCTTGGAATTTAGGATCAAGCAATATCAATACACACAATAGCAAGGTAAAGAGCACGACATCAAATAAAGATAGCCACATCCAAGGTTCGCAACTCCATGATCTTCTTCATAATCTCCCATGTACCAGATGACATACTACTTGAATGGCTCATAGACAGACATTAGACACAGGTTCAAACTAACAACTTCGTCAAGACCATGTAGCAGATGAACTCAAAAGGGGTCTCAATACTTGCATCAGATGAAAGTTTTCTTCACAATGGCTGACTTCAGAAAAGTTGGCATTGGCCAAGTCCTTTTGCATAGGGAATGTTGCCTAATTCTAAGTCCAATGTCTCAGATCCAATCCAACAGTCCACAGAAATCTTTTTTTAGGTCAAAAGACCACAAACACAAGCAAAATACACAAACAAGTATATACAATCACAATATAATCACAAGATATGGCTCAAGTGAGCAGAGTGAAAATGGCATTAAAGTAAACAAGTTAAATGGTATGAATAATGGAAAATGATAAAAGACTTGAATTTAAAGTGCATAAAGTGCATAAAGTAAATGACTTGAAATTAAAAGTTAGTCAAATGTTAGTTGATTAGAAGTTAGTATTGCTTTTGCTTTTTTGTTATTTAAGTCATTGTTTGGAGAACACTCAACCCTCTATTCACAAGCATGGATCCTTGAACCAAGACATCTTCCAAAGGAAGGAAAAAAGTCCAAGTTTCCACACAATACCATGAAAGGGGGGAGACTTATAATCTCACTTACTAGAATGCTATGCTTTTTGGGTCAAAATTTAGAGTTATGTTAAGCAATCGTAATTGGACTTATGTAGATGTCACAACTATTTGAGATTGGGCAATAGAAATTTTAGTGTTAATTCATGTTAGAGATATGATAGTATCAACCATACTCTTAAAACATACTACACTTAAAAGAAAATGGCAAAAGGGTAGACCTAATCCCATCCATACTTATGTCTATTTTGCAATCCATTAGCATTAGGATATAGAGATATCATAGGTCAATGAAATGGATAGGGATGAAATTGGATTAAGATGAAGAGGGATGGGGGAATGAGATCAACACAAATTGGTCAAAGGAGGACTTTTATCAAATTAAAATCCTTCATTCATTTTGGGAGATGAAATGTACATTTCATCAATCCCCTAAATCCAATGATTTTAATCCAACAAAGTCAAATCAACCTTGACCAAGGTCCAACAACACAAGTCAAACTCAACAAGTCAATAAAAATAGCTCAACACAATTTTTTTGCAATTAAAAAAATAAAAATCAATTAAAATTAACATTAAATTAAATTATGGTTGGTCAAAATCCTAAAACCTCTTCAAAACACCATATAAATGGCCAAGAAAATTATCATAGGTAAAACAAGGTCAAAGGACCTTGGAGAAAAAAATTCATTATTTTTGGAAAGTCAAAAGTATTTTTAAATAATTAAAAGTATGCATAAAAACAATTAAATCATGAAAAATATTAATATTGATCCAAAAAATAATTTTAATTCAGAAAATAAAAGAGAAAATATTTGAGAATTTTTGGTGAAAGTCCAATATTTTTTGGATCAATATTAAAATTAATATGAATTAATGAAAATAAGTCAATTAAAATGAAAATCAGAAAATGCAAAAATAGGTGGCCCACTTGATCTCCCTCATTAATTGAGGTGGCAGATCTAGTGGATCAAAGCGTGCGTTCCATGATGTTCCCTAGTCAATGTGCCACACGCGTGGTAATTTATTATCATTTTGTTTGTATTATGCTCTCTTTTATGTTGTTTTCAGATATTTAGCTCTTTCGGGACCCTTTTAGAAGAAACGAAGCAAAAAGACCTAAAATTGGGGTTTTTCAACGAATATTGTACACATGGCGTTGCACATGGAGGCCGCTAGAGGAGAAGCCATGACACATCATCCCTTAACCAGGAGGTAACCACCATGTTCCCATGATCTTTCCCATTTCCAGACATGGCGGGCGCCATGAAGGGATGGCGGGTGCCACCTTTGCAAATCACATTCCCACTAAGGAGAAGTTGGAGGGCACCATGGTCTTTGCAAGCTGCTGAAATCCTCTATAAATAGTTCGTTCCATTTCATTTTCAAATCATCTAACTTAGTTTACAACACTAAGACTATATTTATCATTTGTAAAAGCGGTAATTCGTCACATCTGGGGGTTATCGCACTTTAGTGAGATTGAGTTGGGTCACTTCGAGTTGCTGTCATCTTTATCTTCAAAGTCGAAGGTTTATTTTCCTTGTACCAGATTTAAAGCCTCCATTGGTGCAGGTTCTTATTTATCGCTTTATTTTATTTATTTTCCGTCTCGCTTTACTTTATTTATTTTCCGTCTCGCTTTACTTTATTTATTTTCCGTCTCGCTTTACTTTATTTATTTTCCGTCTTTCCGTCTCGCTTTACTTTATTTATTTTCCGTCTCACTTTACTTTATTTATTTTCTGTCTCGCTTTACTTTATTTAATTCCCGTCTCGCTTTACTTTATTTAATTCCCATCTCGGTTTACTTTATTTATTTTACACGCTTTACTCGTTCTTTACGCCTCACATTCTAAAACAACTTTTCATCATGGTCAATATTGTTGTGTTTGTTGGTATTACCATGTCTGGCTAAATATTTTAAAGGTTAGAATGTAAGGATCGCGGTTAAAGAGATGTTTCACATATTGAATCTATAGAAATACTTTAAAGGCTATTTTGATTTTTAACTTGAGTTTTCTGAAACAGACTTGGTTAGTTTTAACTATTCAAGGAGTGTGAAAGCACCCTAGCTTAGTTAACTAGGATTTTTTATCACTTTAAGGAAAAAATATTTTTTAAACTATTTTCGGACGCGTTGATAGATTTAAAATCGGGAAAGTCCTTGGGTAAAACTTTCCAAATCAAAATCACTTTTCAACTAAGTTTACGAGTCTTATTTCTTAAAAATAAGTTTACTACTTTAGCGTTCTGCGCACCTTTTATAAGTGACAATAAAAGGCCTTAATTTAAGGGTAAACTCAGTTCTGAATATGCGAAAGTGACAATTCCTGTTAAATGGATTCTTTTCAAGAGTAAAAAATATTGCCTCATAAGTAATTCTATTTAGACAATCGAAACATCACTTAACTGACGTGATATACATTCAAACCTGTCTTTACCTGCATTTATTATTTACCGTTATTTTGCAACATCAATATCTCTTTTATACCGCCTCAGATAAACATCATAACGATAGTAATCGATAGATTGAAAATTTGGTCTTTGTGGGATCAATATTCTTGTATATTACTCTGACGCGATTCGTGCACTTGCAAATTCATCGATCAAGTTTTTGGCGTCGTTGTCGGGGACCAACTTCGTCAAATTTTGTACCCTGTTGTTACGCCGTCTAAACTAAGGCATTATGAGCCGGTAAATGCGAAGAATCCATAGTACCGGAAATTTAGTAGATCCTTTAGCGGAACCCGAACGTTACACTCGTACGCGCCTCTTACTCATCCGAATTAAGAAAGCTATGGCCGTGAATCGCGATGGGAGACCCCTTAAGGAATTTGCCCAACCCTTTGAAGAGGAACCTAGTTCGAGTATAGTAAACCCCCTTATTCCTGCAAACAATCTTGAACTAAAACCGTCTTTGTTGCAATTAGTGCAACAAAACCAATTCGCGGGTCTCGCTACTGAGAAGCCAAATCAATATTTAAAAGTTTTTATCCAACTGGCCGACACTTTTAAATCCAACGGCGCTTCACCTGATGCGATCCGTTTGAGATTATTTCCTTTCTCCCTCAGGGATAGATCACGTTCATGGTTAGATTCACTTCCAGCTAATTCAATAACTACCCTGGAAGACCTTAAGAGATTATTCCTTGCTATATATTTTCCCCTTAGTAAGACTGTTGTTCTTCGAAACCAAATAAGTAGATTTACTCAAAACCAAGGAGAATCACTTTTTGAAGCTTTGGAGAGATATAAAGAGCTATTAAGAGTCTGTCCACACCATGGCCTAGAACAATGGCTAATCGTTCATACCTTCTACAATGGACTCCATTATAACACAAAGATGATCATCAACGTTGCCGCAGGTGGCACGTTGATGAACAAACCTTATCCTGAAGCTTGTGACCTAATTGAGGATATGGCCCAAAACCGTTACCAATTGGGAACTGAACGAGCATCAATAGAGAAAAAGGAGACCCAAGGTGGAATACATGAGATAAGCTCTCTGGACATGATGCAGGAGAAAATGGACGCTTTAGCCCTTAAGATCGAACATATGTCTACAAACACTAACACCACAGCGGTAGTTCACACAGAGTGCGAACTTTGTGGATCTAAAGGACACGAATCGGCAGAGTGTAATCTTTTGAACGATTTGAACACCGACCAACTGAATTACGCCCAAGGTAACCGATTTTCTAACACCTACAACCCTGGATGGAAGAATCATCCGAATTTTTCCTATAAAAACCAGAACCCTATCCAAAATTATGCACCTCAAAGACCACAAGGTTATCAAGCCCAAAAACCAAATCAACCTATGCAAGTTGTGCCTTAGAAGTCTAACCTTGAGAATATCATGGAGAGCTTTCTATCAGGCCAGACTCATCAAAACAAAGAATTCCTAAACCAGAACATTCACGTAAACGAACTGATAATGCTATTAGGAACCAAGGTTGATCAGATAATCACTCACAACAAAATGCTTGAAACCCAAATCTCACAGGTAGCACAAAACCAAGCCCCACATACAACACTTGGAGGCCAATTCCCTGGACAACCTCAACCAAACCCTTGAGGGCAAGCTAACGCTATCTCATTACGAAGTGGGACCGCTTACGAAGGGCCTCCTAACCCAGCAATGAGCGAGTCCAAAACATCTAAAGAAAATATACATACCAATCAAGAAGAGGAACCGGTGGAACCCAAAAAACAAGCCGACCAAGAAGGTGAAGCCAAGGATAAAACTTATAAACCACCACCCCCGTACAAACCACTAATCCCATATCCGCAAAGACTTAAACAAACCAAAATCAATAACCAATACCAAAAATTTATAAAAGTAATAGAGAAGCTTCATGTAGAGATTCCTTTCACCGAAGCTATCACCCAAATTCCGTCTTACACCAAATTTCTCAAAGACATATTAACCAACAAGCATAGGCTTGACGATCCAAAACCCTTGGAATGCAACTTTATTTCCGAGGATAAACTCGCTAAGAAGGAGAAAGACCCTGGTAGTTTTTCTATACCTTGCATTTTAGGGAGTCATGTGATCGATAAAGCTTTCCTAAACATAGGCGCTAGTGTGAGTTTAATGCCCTTAGCTGTGTGTAAAAGGTTAAACTTAGGAGAATTACAACCAACTAAGATTTCCCTCCAATTAGCCGATAGGTCTGTTAAGTATCCTGTAGGCATTTTAGAAGACATCCAAGTTAGGATCGGTCAATTTTATATCCCAACAGACTTTATGGTCATGGATATCAAAGAAGACGAAGATATCCCTATCCTTTTAGGTAGACCATTCTTATCAACAGCCGGAGCTATAATAGATGTTTAAAGAGGAAAATTAACCTTGGAAAATGAAAAGATCGAGTTCATTCTTTCAAAATTCCTGATGGCACCAATTCTAGGAGACGCATGTTATGCGATCAATATCTGATAACACTAAAATTTATCGTATTTTCGACTCTGATTTCACATGCATTCTAGTTGTTTTATTATAATTTTGTTGTGTTATTGCTATGTTTTCCTTTGTTTTCAAGTTTTTACTTTAATCAGAGCCCCGATCGAGAAAAGGAGCGAAAAAGAGCCAAAAACCCTAAAATTCAGCATTTTGTACTTGTGGCCTACCCCATGGCTGGCGCCATAGACCCTGCCATGACGTGTCCAAGCTCAACTTCCCTCAACTGCCACGTTCTCCACAACTTCCACTAAGGCGCCTCATTTTGTGCTTGTGGCGGGCGCCATGGCCTTGTGGCGGGCGCCACAAGAGGAAAGTTTTTCCCTCCCATTTTCAATTTGAAGGGCATCCTTGTCATTTCCATCTTTTTACTTGCTTATAAATAGAAACTCGAAATCACTTTTACAATCATCCAAACATAAAGCAGAGGCAAACTCAGAGCAACCTTGTTTCACTTAGGCATATATTCAGTATTATAAAGTGGTAATCGCTTCGCATTGGAGTGTTACCACAATTGTGTAATCGAGTCTGTGATAGAGTCTGTAATCGAGTTTGGAGCACTTTGGAAGGAAGTTAATCCTGCCGCCATTTTCATTTCCGCTTTGCAATTTATTCAACCCTCCGATTGGAGCAGGTTTTTATTACTTGTCTTTATCTTATTTAATTTCCCGCACTCGCTTTACTTTATTTATTTCCCGCACTCGCTTTACATTATTTATTTCCTAGCACTCGCTTTAAATTATTTATTTCCTCGCACTCGTTTTACTTTTATTTACTTTCCGCACTCGCACTACTTTTATTTATTTTAATGCACTTTTACTTTACCATGTCTAGCTAAATTTATAAGGTTAGAATGTAAGGATCATAATTGAACCGAGAATCCGTACAATTGTTCGTAGAAACACTTAAGGGCTATTTTAACTTTCAAATTAAGTTTTCCCGCACTTCAATTTCGTTGGGTAAGATCGAAAGCCGTCCAACGTCTTTTTAAACTTAATTGTTTTTAACTATTTCAAAAACAGCGAAAGCGCTTTGTTTAGTTCATTAGGAGCTTTTGACATTAAGAAGAAAAGAGATTTTAAAACTATTTTCGGACGCGTTTATAAGTTTAGAGTCTGGTTCGTGAGAACCTCTTTTGGTTAAGAAATCCAGGTTATAATACTTTCCAACTTAGTCAAGATACTATATTTCTTAAAAATAGGTTTACTACTCTAACGCAATGCGCGCCTTTTTATAAGTGACAATAAGAGGGTTTGATTAGGGAGTACAACTCGGTTCTGAATACTCGAAAGCGACAGTTCCTGTTAAATTAGTTCTTTTCAAAGTAGGAAACACTGCCCATAAGTAGCTCTATTAGCAAGTACTTGGATTATTAATTGATTATGTGAATTACATTCGATCCTGTCTTTATTAATTAACCTTTACTTTAATACTTTACTTTTCATTGCACACTCTAAAAAATACCTATTTTGATTGCCTTTGATAAACACCATAACAATAGATAACGATAGATTGACACTTGGTCTCTGTGGATTCGACAATCTTTTATATTACTCTGATGCGTTCGTATACTTGCGAAACACCGCATCAAGTTTTTGGCGCCCTTGCCGGGGACCAATTTCGTCAAATTTCATTTCCCTGTTGTTATATCGTTTAGACTTAGGCTATTTCCTGCCGGTCAATGCGAAGAACTCGCAGCACCGGAAGTTTAAGCTTAGTATACCCTCTGGCGGAACCTGAACATTACGCTCGCGCACGTTTATTCTTTCATAGAATTAAGAGAGCTATGGCCGAAGATCAAAACCAAAGACCTCTTAAAGATTTCGCTCAACCACCTAATGAAGAACCTAGTTCTAGTATAGTAAACCCAACCATCCCAGCTAATAATTTTGTACTTAAACCATCCCTGTTGCAACTAGTGCAACAGAGACAATTCGCAGGTCTCGCTACTCAGAACCCAAACCAACATTTAAAAATATTTCTTCAATTAGCAGACACTTTTAAAACCAATGGAGCTTCTCCTGAGGCAATACGTTTAGGATTATTCCCTTTTTCCCTCAAAGATAAAGCCCTATCATGGTTAGATTCCCTTCCACCCAATTCCATTACGACTTGGGATAACCTTAGAAGAGTTTTTCTTGCTAGATATTTTCCCCCGAGTAAGACTGCCGTTCTTCGAAACCATATAACTAGATTGACCAAAAACAAAGGAGAATCGTTGTTCGAAGCTTGGGAGAGATATAAAGAGTTGTTACGAGCATGCCCACATCATGGCTTAGAAAATTGGTTAATCATTCAAACCTTCTATAATGGACTTCATTACAACACAAAGATGACCATCGACGCTGCCGCAGGCGGTGCTCTGATGAACAAACCTTATCCTGAAGCTAGTGCCCTCATCGAAGATATGGCTCAAAACCACCAATCATGGGGAGTCGAACGAGCGACAATTGAGAAGAAGGAAGCCCAAGGAGGAGTGCATGAACTAAGCTCTATAGACATGATGCAAGCTAAAATGGACGCATTAGCCCTCAAAGTCGAGCATATGTGCATAAACCCGAATACTGTAGCCGCAGTTTCGTCGGATTGTGAGATATGTGGAACCAAAGGACACCAATCCGCAGAATGTAGTCTATTAAACGAAACCCACTCTGAGCAAGTGAACTACACCCAAGGGAACCCATACTCGAATACCTATAACCCTGGATGGAGGAATCACCCGAACTTCTCCTATAAAAACAATAACCCTATCCAAAATAATGCACCTCCGAGACCCAGTTATCAAGCCCCTAGATCAAATCAACCTATGCAACCTGTACCCCCAAAGCCTAGCCTTGAGAAAATTATAGAAATTTTTATCACCACCCAAACCCAACAAAACAAGGAGTTCATGAACCAAAACATTCATGTTAACGAATTGATTACTCAGTTAGGAACCAAGGTTGACAAAATAGTTACTCATACCAAGATGTTTTAAACCAATTGATTACTCATACCAGATCTCTCAGATAGCTTTAAACCAAGCCCCTCAGACTACACCTGGAGGACAATTCCCTGGACAACCTCAACAGAATCCGAGAGGACAAGCCAATGTCATTACCCTACGAAGTGGGAACACTTATGATGAGCCACCAAACCCTAGATTGAGTGAACTCGAAACTTCTAAGGAATGTACCAAACCCCCGGACGAAGTAAAGGAACCAGAGGTATCTGAAAACAAGGAAGGTCGAGAAAAAGGAGAAGAACCCAAAGATAAAACTTACGTACCACCCCTGCCATATATGTTGGTGTAAGCCCTAGAGGCCAATACTTTTGGTACTTGTATCGAATTATTTATTAATAATAAAATGCATTTTCTTTATTATGGTTGATTAATAAAATCCCTAGAATAGATAGTCCGTTTAATGTATTAAGTGTGACTTAATCATGAGAACGCATTAAACATAAGGACACTATTCTTAAAGTATCCGTAGTCGAGATTTAGTGTGAAGTGGGATAACATTAACGCATTAAGACTATTATGTTTGTAGACTGATGATCACATCTCATGGATCATGGATAAAGAGTTACCAAGTCTTAAACATAGGTATGAATATTAGGAGTAATATTTGTACCGGATTGACCCGCTATGAGAATACTATATAGAAAGTTATGCAAAGTGTCATAAGTTATTCTCATGGTGATAATAGTGTATACCACTCTTCGACCTGAAACCACTATGGATCCTAGATGTAGAGTCGAGTGCTTTATTGCTGATCCAACGTTGTCCGTAACTGGATAACCATAAAGACAGTTGATGGGTATTCCACAAAGCATGCTGAGGGACATGAGTGTCCTAGATGGAATTTGCCTATCCTGCGTAACAGGATAAATGTCTATGGGCCCAATATTGAACTGGACAAGGGTGACACGGTTTATACCTTGTGTTCAATATAGACATAAGGGCAAAGTGGTAATTATACACATAATTATTATCACAGGAGGTTTTTGTCAGATCACATGACATTTTCGTGACTTGGGTAGCAGTGATGTGTTGCTAGATACCGCTCACTGTTTATTATGTTAAATGCGTGATTTAATATAATTGCCAACGTCGCGAAAACCTATAGGGTCACACACAAAGGACGGATTGATGAGAGATAGAATAATTAAGGAACATCGTAAGGTACGGTGTACTTAAGTAGAATACGAAATATGGTAAGATACCAAATACTTAAGTGATTTTGGCATATTATGAGAACTTATTTGAGTGTCCTCAATCATCAATTCCTCAAGATATGAGTCATGGACTTGAGAAGTTGATCAGTCAATTCATTTGACTATTTTGAAATGCACTGAGACCTAACGTTTTATGTGTTGGTCAAATGGAGATTGTTCCAAAAGAAAAAATGTTCTTAAGGACAATATGAACAACTTTCATGCTCATCAAAAATTGATTTGATGCTTGGAAGGCCATCTGTCATTCCAATACATTATAGGTCATTTTGACTGAAACCCTAATTTTGGGTCAACTTCCCAAGGACATAACTCATTCATTGTTTATGATTTTGAGGTGGGATCAAATTCATTGGAAAGCTTAGGATGTCCAATTCAAATGTTATGTTGAACAAAATTTCAAAATCTCAAAGGAAATACATGTGATAATGCAAGACATTATAGGTCCTTTTGGGCCAAATGCATTAAAAGGCAAAAAAGTCCAACTTCAAGTGCCCATAACTCTTTCATCAAAACTCCAAATGATGCAAAATTTAAGTCCATTTTGATTTTATTGAAAAGATATACAACTTTGATGTTGGCGATTTTTCCATTTGGGGCTTGCATCATCAAAACATAAGGGCTTGAACATTGGCCAAATTTGGAAACCTTGCATTGACATTTTTTGCACATCACACTTTAAACTCAAATTTCATAAATTTTCACACTTCAAATGAGTTTTTGTCCAACATAACATTTGTTCCTTATACAAAGACCTTTCCAACCATTACCCACATGCCTATGTGTGGATTTTCTAAATAGTATTTTCGAAGAGGTGAAAATGTTTAGGTTCAATTGTGGAATTCATGTTGAAATCTTGTTGCACAAGCCAATTCAGAGCAAATTACACGTCCAAACCTTTGGCATTTGAGCTCAGCTTGCATTTGGCATTGTTTTTTAGCCTTGAGCATGATCATGCAAGCCCATGCAAGTGGTATCCAAATTCATGCACACGGATCATTTCATCATCCCCTTGCCTTTCCCTCTATAAATAGAGACCCTATGCCATTCAAATTTCACACCTGATTCAACCTGAATTGCTGCAGAAATCAAAACTCAACCTCTCACCAAAGAAGCAATTTCATTTTCTTCAAATTTTTCAGATCAAAAATTCAACTTCATCTGGTTGAATTCTGGGATCTTAAGCTTCTAAACCTTCATCATTCATCTCACTGATCTTCTGTTTTGGTAAAGCAAGCAAAGAATCGAGCTCAAGTTCCCAGAATTCAAGCTTACTCTTCAACTGGTATTTTCTTCGAATCTCATCATCCATTGACCTATTTGCTTGGATCTAGTGTTTTCTGAAGTCCTCATTTGAGAGGCAAGCTAGTGGTAGCTTCAATTTTGTTTTTCCTTGATCTGCATTTTCCATACCTGAATCTTCCACCTCAGATTTCTCAACCTATAGGAATCTTGAGTGTGATTCAAAGTTATAGGGGTGATGTACATCACCCCGACTTCATTTTGGTATAAGGATCGTGTACTTTGGTTTCCTTTTGAATCTCTGCAATTTTGGCCGGAAAATCCAAGCTCACCGGAGAAGACGGTGGCTCCGGTGGCTTCATCATTGCCAGATCAATCCTTGGCCGTGTGATCTCTTTTCCAGATCTAATCTGGATCCTTCATTGTTATGACTTTTTATTGGTTTCCATGTGCTTGCATTGACCGTGGACTATAATAGGCCCGCGCCTCTGGAGACTTGGATCTGCCAGCTCAATTAATGAGCTCAGATCCAAGGGCTCTCGTTTTTTGCCATTTTTTATTTTCTGATTTTATTTTCTTTAATTCCAATTATTTTCAAAAATTCATAACTCTGTCATTTTTCATCCAAAAATTATGGGACCAATTGCATTAGTCTCCAAATAATTTCTAGTTTCTATTTCTGATTTTTAATATTTTTTATTTTGTCAATTGTTATTTTTTGTGAATTTTCTCTTTTCTGGTTATTTTTAATTCATTTTAATTAGTTTTTGATATTCAAAAAATACAAAAATATTTTCCTAACCTACTTGAATGATGATGGATCTATGAAAAATGTTCTCATCAATTTTCAAATTGATTTGAGATTTATTTGAGATTTTAGTTCAATTAGGTTATTTTTATCCATTTTTAATTGATTAAAAATAGTTTCTGAGTTTTAAAAATGCTGAAATTTTTTGTCAAACTTTGTTTGACCTTGTTGAACTTGGGATAAATTACTTGGACCTTTCAAGGTTGATTTGAAGTAATTTTGAAGTTTGACCTTTTCTTTTATTTTTAATTCAAGTTTATTTTAAATATTAAAAATGCCAAAAAATATTTTATTCATTTCTTGATTTCCAATCTTCATCTCACTTCTGTTTTTGATTGTTTGACCTTGACTTTCAATGTTATTGGTCAACATATGAGGATTGGTACATTGTCTTTCATTTAATGCACTTTAATTTTGCCATTCCCATTTCTCTTATCCATCTCCTTCTTCTTCTCCTTCTTATTTTATTTTTGATCAATGAGTTGAAGGTTGATAAGTTAGCATTGGTTAGGGAGATTTAATCTTCCTTGATTCAAATCTAATTCATCTTGATCAATTGATCAAGTGAATGGCTTTGCATTAAGGATAGGTTGTCTTCTAAATCATGAAAAAGGCTTAAACCAATACAAGATCAATTCTCTTTTTTTTCTTTTTGGCATGGAAAGTTGTTGGGACTTGGTTCACTAACCAAGACTCCTAACTTGTGTTCGTTGCCTATATTATTATTGACCGGCCTCAGATAGTTGTGACTTCTACATAAGTCCAATTACGATTGCTTAACATAGCGCTAAATTTGCCTTATGGCACACTAACTACTAATACTAACCATTGACAATTAACATTTACTTTGTGCAATTTACTTTCATGCAATTTACTATTCTTGCACATATTATCCATTTGCTTTTCTCTTTGCTCACTTGAGCACATATTTATGTTAATGCCATTTTCCTTTTGCTCACTTGAGCATATAATTGTGTATATATTATTGTGCTTATGTTTTGTTTTGATTCTAGGACTTTCCCTATGCAAAGAAATGGAGATTTGGAGGACCATTGCCATGTTCATCCAAGTGGAAGATATAAGATGCATTGAGGATCTCTTAAGAGACTTGTTTGATTGCTTATGCTTTGTGATTGCTTATTCCAAAGGATGGGAACTACTTGGATCATCAATATGATCTCAAGAGAGGGACTCCATTGTGGTTTTGATTCTTTATCCCTCACCTCTTTTTGCTTTACTTAGGATTTAGCCCTTCTTCTTCATCTTTCCACTCTAACCCAAGCCAAAACCTTTTGTGCAAACATTTAACTATTGCTTTCAAACATTAGAATCCTAAGCCTTATGCTTTTGATTTTCAAACTTTCTTTTCACAATACTTATTTTGAATTGAGTCTTTAAGTCAACTTTGACCATCTTTGTACATACTTTTAATTGGTAAATATAACCCATCTAAATGTCTTTTTGTGGTTCCAATGGCCACCTTCTTAATCAAATTTTCCATAACCTTTAGCTATTAGGTTTGAGTTATCTTTGTGGTAGATGTAATACTCACCTATATCCTTAGTGATGGATAATGAGTCTTCCATGCTTATTATAGGGTTAACCCCTCACTAGCATGTTGAAGCTATCCTCACATGGTGGATTTGTGGTTTGGTTGAGTTTTCTCCCTTTGATAACAAAAGACCTTAAGGCTTTTGGACCAATCAATTCACCAACTTGTTTTGAGATTTTTACCCCGAACTACGAGGTTTTTGAGATTTTTACCCCGAACTACGAGGTTTTTGAGATTTTTACCCCGAACTACGAGGTTTTTGAGATTTTTACCCCGAACTAAGATGGTACGTAGGCAATGGGTTTATCCATCCAAACACAAAATGTAAATAAACTTGTATATTCTTTCCTCATCTCTCCAATCATGTTTGCACAAACAAAATTTTCACGAAGACAACAACCTTTGCAACAAGTGTGAAAAGGGCTCCCTAGGAGTACCTAGGATGTTTTGGGTGCCTAACACCTTCCCATTGCATAACCAACCCCCTTACCCAAATCTCTGTTTCTTTTACTAGTTTTTGTTAAAGCTATTGGGTTTTTGTTTGCTTTCTAACCATTCCTTTGGATAAATAGAAGTGCGGTGGCGACTCGACTTGTATGATTTACCTTGGATTTAGTCAATATCTCTAATGGTAACGAATACCCCGCTACAGAAAAGTGGGGACTCTGCTGGGGAGATCACGTTGCCTAGTGGGTTTTGCCAACTTGTCATGCTTGTTGTATTGTATTGTTTGGTGACATATTTTTTGTGCAATTTGGGATTACTGCATTGTATGTAATGATTGATTTGCTTGAAATTAATTCCTTGTATGCTTGGTGATCTTTGTGAGATGAGTTCTATACCCGGACTCAAGTGCACCTAGGATACGAGAATGGCGTAGTCTTGTTAACTTGTGTGGAGTTATTCCTTAGCAAGTTGACTTGCAAGTCCATTCACTTGGTGGAGGTCATGTTGGGATCAATAATGTCACACAAGTAAGTTGTGGTTAGACATTACTCTTTCCAATATAGACCTTAGAAGCCAAGGACCTTAGTTTACCAAGCCCATCTTGGCTTATTCTTAGGATGTAGTGTGAAAGTCGTTCAAATGTAAGATTTGATACGATTGTTACGCGATGCTACACTCATAAGAGTCTCTCTTGAGAATATTTTTGGAATACGAGTAGTCGTTTCTCTGATAATATCCGAAAGATGGGATGATGACTATGGGAACCTCTTGTAGAACATGTTTGGCAGGTTTAAACCCTAGTACACTCGCTTTGGATGGTCCTTAACCAAGACTCCATGCTCGTGACTTACAACAAACCCTTGATTCATGGTCAATCCGTTCATGTATCCTTAATATCAATGGAACTTGGGTGTTGATAAGGTGTAAACCATAATCCACCAAAATAGATCATTGACATTAAGGATAACATGACCCATCCCATGACCTTTGTTTAGTGTGCTTTGCTTGATCCTTGAGTGTGATTGTTGCATTCATGCATTCATGCACTCATTTGCATCCATATCATCAATAATGAAGACAAATTTCAAGGAACTTAAGGGGTTGATTTGCAAAATTTTCAAACATGGAAAGACAACGAAGGAATACAAAGAAGTACAGCTTCAGACAACCAGATTTGAAAGAGTTAAGGAATTTGACATCCTATGTATTAGATCCCTTGGGTTTCAAGGCTCGTTTTGGGAAGCTTCTTCCTCTTCTGACTACTCAGGTGGATGAAGGGTTGATGAGTGTATTGGTGCAGTTTTATGATCCTTTGTACCATTGCTTCACATTTCTGGATTTTTAGCTTTTGCCTACGCTTGAGGAGTATGCCTACCTTGTGGGTATACCTATTCTAGACCAGCTGCCGTTCAGTGGCTTGGAGAGTATTCCTACTTCTCAAGAGATAGCTGACATGTTACACATAGATGAATCTCTGGTTGATGCTCATATGACTACCAAAGGGGGAATTCAAGGTCTCCCTTCTGAGTTCCTCATTGCTCAAGCTACTATCTATGGGAAGGCCATGAGTGAGGATGCGTTTGAAGCCATATTTGTACTTCTCATCTATTGATTGGTATTGTTCCCCAACATCGACAAGTTTGTGGATGTGAACGCTATTAGGATCTTTTCTACTCTTAATCCCGTTCCGACTCTGTTGGGTGATACTTATTTCTCTTTGCATATGAGGAATGAAAAGGGTGGTGGTGCCATTGTGTGTTGTTTGCCTGTGTTGTATAAGTGGTTTATTTCTCACTTACCGCAGACGGTCGCCTTCAAGGAGAACACGGGACGTCTACGGTGGTCCACGAGACTCATGTCTCTCACTAATGATGATATCTCTTGGTACAACCGTGTGTATGATGCTGTGCAGATTATCGACTCTTGTGGTGAATTCTCCAATGTACCTCTTCTTGGTACATGTGGTGGGATTAACTACAACCCTGTTTTAGCACGTCGTCATCTTGGGTTCCCCCTAAAGGATAAACTTAATAACATTCTGTTAGAGGGTGTGTTCTTTCAGGAGGGTAAAGATCCCCAAAACTTGAAGGGCAGAATGGTCCGCGCTTGGCACAAGATTCATAGGAAAGGAAGGAAGGAGTTGGGTCCTAAGAACTGTGTTGCTATGGAACCTTACACTGCTTGGGTTAGGAAGAGAGCGTCTGAGTACCTCATGCCTTACGAGTATCCGAGACCTACACCTTTGGTTATGGTTGGGCCTTCAACCCTCCCTAACCAAGGAGTAGAGGAGTAGAGAGACAAAGACCGATCACGTGCTTGGATCCGTGAAAGGGAAGAGTTGCTTCAGCAGATTAAGGAGAAGGATGCTTTGATAGAGTTCCTCGAACATCAGGTTATTGATGATCCTGATGATGCATGGACTTCTCTACTTCCTCAGTCTTCCAAGTTTTAGAAGAGGAAGTACGATCGACTCGCCAAAGAGAAGGAGGATATGGAGGCAGCCTACGAGAGGGAGGTGAAGAGACTTCGCGCGCATCCTATCTTCCTGTGTCCCGAGCTTTAGATGATTGTTTCTAGGGATCCATAGGATGATTATTTTCCTTTTCTCTTGTATATGATTGACAATACTATACTTCTTTTCCCTGATATTATTTGATGAGATATTTCCATATGTGATAAATGTTTAATATTTCCAACATTCGCGAATAAAACCCTAGAGTTCCTTTGAAATAAAAAACAAATCATATGCACGAACATTGCATGCATCATGTGCATAAGAAGGTTTTGTTCTCGGCTTCTTGTCCTATGGTCTAACTCTGTGTTCTTCATTTATTTCAAAGACAAGCTGACTCACCGGTACTACACCAGAGCCAACATTTCGAGACTGATGGATCACCAAGAACAAGAGAACCGTGAGCTGAAAGAGGAAGTGGCCAGATTAAGTGCCTTGATGGAATCATTCTTGGCTGCCCAGAGCCAGTCTTCTCCGATGCCTTCAACTCCTCCCCAGAGGACAGTCATCTCTGAGATTGTCTCCTCAACTGTGCCTGCAGCCAGTGCGCACTTTGCTCCAATGGCCATGCCAGCCGGATTCCCGTGGGGGATGCCTCCCAATTTTATGCCTGAGGGTCCTGCTCCAACTTTTGCTTCTATGCCGGCATCTAGCCCGGTCCTTGTTGTTCCTCCTCCTGTCGTGCATACTCTGCCTAGAGTAGACGACACTATATATCATTCTGAGCCATCTAAGGGCCCAGATGTCTATGAAAAGATGGACACTATGAACGATCAATTTCTTGAGCTCCGCAAGGAATTGAAAACTCTTAGAGGAAAGGATCTTTTTGGCAAGTCTGCTGCCGAACTGTGCTTGGTCCCCAATGTGAAGATCCCTGTGAAATTCAAGGTCCCTGACTTTGAGAAATACAAGGGAAATACTTGTCCTCTCAGCCACCTGGTCATGTATGACAGGAAGATGTCAACTCAGACCGACAACGACCAGTTACTCATCCACTACTTCCAGGACAGTCTGTCTGGTGCCACCCTACGTTGGTACATGGGTTTAGACAGTGCGAACATCCGATCCTTCAATGATCTTGGCGAGGCCTTCGTCAAGCAGTACAAGTACAATGTGGATATGTCTCCCGATAGGGATCAATTGAGGGTCATGTCCCAGAAGGACAAGGAAACATTCAAAGAATACGCCCAGAGGTGGCGAGAGTTAGTAGCACAGATTGTGCCCCCGCTGGAAGAGAAGGAAATGACCAAGATCTTTCTGAAGACCTTGAGTTCATTCTATTATGAGCGGATGATCGCTAGCGCTCCTTCTGACTTAACCGAGATGGTGAATATGGGGATGCGTTTAGAAGAAGGGGTTAAAGAAGGACGTCTAACCAGAGAAGAAGGCTCTTCTGCCAAACCTTATGGGGCGTTTGCAAAGAAGAAAGATGGAGAGGCACATGTTGTGACCTCCCATGTGAAACCTAGAAGACCCTCTGTGAGGAGGAAGACCGTGCGTCCCGCCGGTAACCAGCATCAGGTGGCTCATATAGCACCTGTCTTCAGAGATAATCAGCAATATCAGCAACATAACAACAATCAGCAACCACATCCGCAATACCAACATCAGCAGGACCGTCCGCAGCAGCAGGCCTACCAGCCTCGAAACAGTATTCAAACCAGCATGAGTTACGAGAGGAAAAGGGTCACTTTCGATCCTATTCCAATGACGTATGCAGAATTATATCCCTCTTTGATAGAGAGGAAGTTGATTACTCCGAGAGACCCACCGGCTATACCTGCTAACCCCCAGTGGTGGTATAAGCCTGAATTACATTGTGTTTATCATTCTGGTGCTCCCGGCCACGACGTGGAGAATTTTTACCCTTTGAAGACCAAGGTTCAAGACCTTGTGAGGTGTGGCATTCTGTGTTTCGAGGACGTAGGTCCTAATGTGAAGAAGAACCCATTGCCCGAGCATGGGAAATCTGTCAACATGGTCCAGGGCTGCCCTGGCAAGTACAAAGTCAAATATGTCAGTCATATTCGACAGTCTCTTGTCGAAATGCATCGTTTGCTATGTGAATACAGTCATTATGAGCACAACCATGATAGATGCCGAGTATGCTCTATTAACCGATTGGGTTGTCGCCAAGTGCACAAGGATATTCAGGAAATGCTGGATGAAGGAGTCATTGAGATTCTTCAGAATAGGAATGTTGGCGAAGATGAGCTTGAGGTCAACGTAATTTCCCCAGTATTCCGGATGCCCGAGCCTGTTATCATCAAGTATGATGGTAGTAAGCAGAAGGCTTCTCCTGTTCTTATCATTAAGTCTGCCGGTCCGGGACCGTACTCTTCCGAAAAACCAATTCCCTTTCGTTACAACGTTGTTGCTGTAGAAGATGGGAAAGAAGTGTCCTTACCATCCTCCTCTGTTGTTAGCATTGCGGATGTAAGTGGTTTGACCCGCAACGTTCGTGTGTTTTCAGCACCTCCCAAGCCTCAGGCTAATGCTGGTTTTGTTGAACGCCCGATTGGGAATGCTGTGAGCACCCCGAATTTGGCACATGCTGTTAAGCCCTCCTCTACATTGATAACTCCTACTTCTGTTGGCCCGAGCGGCAATGTGAAAGAAGATTGTGATGAGATGCTAAGGCTCATCAAGAGAAGTGAGTACAATGTTGTAGACGAGCTTCTATAAACACCATCCAAAATATCGGTGTTATCTTTAATCTTGAATTCAGAACCACATAGAGAGGCACTGCAGAAAGTTTTGGATGTGGCATATGTAGATCATGATGTCACAATAGAACAGTTCGATAGCATTGTTGCAAACATTACTGCTTGTAACAACTTGAGTTTCTATGACTCTGATCTCCTAGAGGAGGGAAGAGACCACAACTTGACTTTACACATATATATGAACTGCAGAGACGACGCCATGTCCAATGTGCTGGTGGACATTGGGTCATCACTGAACGTATTGCCAAAAACCACTCTTTCAAAACTATCTTATCAAGGGCCTCCCATGAGGCAGAGTGGAATTGTTGTGAAGGCTTTCGATGGGTCTCGCAAAACTGTGATTGGGGAAGTTGATCTCCCAATCAAAATTGGACCAAGTGATTTCCAAATTACCTTCCAGGATATGGATATTCACCCATCGTATAGCTGTCTCTTAGGCAGACCATGGATTCACGAGACAGGCGCCGTGACATCCACCCTACACCAAAAACTGAAGTTCGTGAAGAAGCTGGTAGTGGTAGGGGGAGAAAAGGCTCTCCTGGTTAGCCATTTGTCTTCCTTCTCATGCATAGATACTGAGGATGAAGTTGGAACTCCTTTCCAAGCTTTATCTATAGTTGAGCCTACTGAGAAGAGAACTCCTTCATTTGCTTCCTATAAAGATGCAAAGTTGGCCATTGAGTGTGGTGCAACTGCTGGTTTAGGAAAAATGATTGAGCTAGAAGACAACAAGTCCCGGGCTGGCATAGGTTAATCTTCTGGGGCCTTCAACGAGGAAGGGTTTTTCAAGAGTGGAGGTTTCATCCACACCGGTCAGGATGAAGAAGCTGTTGCTGTCTTGGAAGAAGATACAGAGGATTCTGGCAATTTCATCATCCCTGGAGGGGTCTGCAACAATTGGGTCGCTGTGGATATTCCTACAGATATCCATAAGTCAACGTAATGATCATTTTGTTTAAAAAACCCTCCTCCCATGCCAAAAGGAGGAGTGATGACATTGTTGGCACATAATACAATGATATTTTCATTCAATAAATTCATGTTAAATGTTTGTTTTTCCAATTATTTTCCCTTTTTGCTTTTTGCATGAAATTGGTGATCACATAAAACAAACAAAAATAATAAAATCAATCTTTTCATCTGCATAATGATTTGCCTTGTTTAAATTCTAAAGCTTTTCATATCCAAAATCATTATGCAGGTTGATCAAACCCATTGAACATAATGATCGAACACTATCTCCCAATTTTGAATTCCCTGTATTTGAGGCGGAAGAAGATGATGTTGAAGAGATTCCTGACGAGATTACCCGTTTACTTGAGCATGAAGAGAAGATCATTCAGCCACATCTCGAGAATCTCGAAACAGTCAACTTGGGGTCTGAGGATTGTGTTTGTGAAGTGAAGATTGGGGCACTCCTTGAAGAATCTGTTAAGAAAGGGTTGATTGAATTGCTACGAGAATACGTTGATGTCTTTGCATGGTCATATGAAGACATGTCGGGTCTAGATACTGATATTGTGCAACATTTCTTACCCTTGAAGCCTGAGTGCGTGCCTGTGAAGCAGAAGCTCAGAAGAACTCATCCTGATATGGCAGTGAACATCAAAGAGGAAGTTCAGAGGCAAATTGATGCAGGGTTTCTGGTGACTTCTACATATCCTCAATGGGTGGCCGATATTGTGCCCGTGCCTAAGAAAGATGGAAAAGTCCAGATGTGTGTGGACTATAGAGACTTGAATAAAGCTAGTTTGAAAGATGATTTCCCTCTACCACATATTGATATGTTGGTAGATAATACAGCTAAATTCAATGTCTTCTCATTTATGGATGGATTTTCCGGATATAACCAGATCAAGATGGCACCCGAGGATATGGAGAAGACAACATTCATCACACCTTGGGGAACATTCTGTTATCGACTGATGCCCTTCGGTTTGAAGAACGCCGGAGCCACGTATCAACGAGCTATGACCACCTTGTTTCATGATATGATGCACAAGGAGATTGAGGTATATGTTGACGATATGATCTCCAAGTCAAGAACGAAAGTTGAACATGTAAAGCACTTGTTGAAGCTTTTTCAGCGTTTGAGAAAGTACCAACTTCGTCTGAATCCCAACAAGTGTACATTTGGAGTCCGTTCCGGCAAGTTATTGGGCTTTATTGTTAGTGAAAGAGGTATTGAGGTTGATCATGCAAAGGTCAAAGCAATACAAGAGATGCCTGCGCCCAAAACTGAGAAGCAAGTCTGAGGTTTTCTTGGCCGCTTGAATTATATTTCTAGATTCATATCCCACATGACTGCCACATGTGTGCCGATATTCAAGCTCCTCCGGAAAGATCAGTCCCATGATTCGACCGAGGATTGCCAGAAAGCTTTCGACAGTATTAAAGAGTATTTGTCTGAGCCTCCGATCCTATCTCCGCCCGTGGAAGGAAGACCATTGATTATGTATCTAACTGTTCTTGAGGACTCAATGGGTTGTGTCCTTGGTCAACAAGTCGAATCAGGGAAGAAGGAGTATGCTATTTATTACTTGAGCAAGAAGTTCACTAATTGTGAGTCTCGATACTCAATGCTTGAGAAGACATGTTGTGCGTTGGCTTGGGATGCTAAGCGCTTACGCCAGTATATGATAAATCATACGACTTGGTTGATATCCAGAATGGATCCAATCAAGTACATCTTTGAGAAGCCTGCTTTAACAGGAAGGATTTCCCGTTGGTAGATGTTGTTATCTGATTAGGATATTGAGTATCGAGTTGAAAATGCTATTAAAGGTAGTATCTCGGCTGGCCACTTGGCACATTAGCCGATCGAGGATTATCAGTCAATTCAGTATGACTTCCAAGATGAGGAGATTTTGTATTTGAAAATGAAAGATTATGATGAGCCTACACTCGATGAAGGGCCAGAGCCTGGTTCCAGATGGAGTATGGTGTTTGATGGCGCTGTAAATCAATATGGAAATGGTAATGGGGAAGTGATTATTACTCCTCAGGGCACACATATTCCTTTTACAGCAAGGCTAACTTTCAAATGCACGAATAATATGGCTGAATATGAGGCATGTATTATGGGTTTGGAGGAATGCATTGATCTAAGGATCAAGCATCTTGATGTATATGGTGATTCGGCCCTCGTTGTTAATCAGATTAAGGGTGAATGGGAAACGAATCAGCCTGGTCTCATTCCATATAGAGATTATGCGAGGAGGATTTCAACGTTCTTTACTGAGGTTGACTTCCATCATATCCCTCGAGATGAGAATCAGATGGCAAACGCTCTTGCTACGCTAGCTTCGATGATTGTGGTAAAACTTTGGAATGAAGTCCCTAATATCACTGTGATGCGCTTGGACAGACCAACTCATGTATTTGCAGTAGAAGAAGCGAAAGATGATAAGCCATGGTATTATGACATCAAGTGTTTCCTTCAGAACTAGGTTTACCTGCCTGGGGCATCTGTGAAAGATAGGAAGACTTTGAGGAGATTGTCAGGCAGTTTCTACCTCAATGGAGAAGTGCTTTATAAGAGAAATTTTGACATGGTTCTGCTCAGATGCATGGATAGACACGAAGCTGACCTGTTAATGACTGAGGTCCATGAGGGTTCATTTGGTACTCATTCCAATGGACATGCCATGGCTAGAAAGATGTTGAAAGCAAGCTACTATTGGCTGACAATGGAGTCTGACTGCTGCAAATACGTGAAGAAATGCCATAAGTGTCAAATTTATGCGGATAAGATTCATATTCCCCCGACACTTCTGAATGTGATTTCATCACCATGGCCTTTCTCCATGTGGAGAATTGACATGATTGGCATGATAGAACCGAAAGCGTCCAACGGACACATATTCATTCTCGTAGCAATTGATTACTTCACCAAATGGGTTGAAGCGGCGTCATATGCAAATGTGACCAGGCAGGTGGTAGTGAAGTTTATCAAGAATCAACTCATATGCCTCTATGGTGTGCCAGATAAGATCATTACTGATAATGGATCTAACTTGAAAAACAAAATATTGAAAGAGTTGTGTAGTGAGTTCAAGATTGCACACCATAATTCTTCTCCTTACAGACCCAAGATGAATGGGGTTGTTGAAGCTGCTAACAAGAATATCAAGAAGATTATCCAGAAGATGGTTGTCACGTATAAGCATTGGCATGAGATGTTGCCATTTGCTTTACATGGATATCGGACGTTTGTCCGCACTTCAACAGGGGAAACCCATTTCTCTCTTGTTTATGGCATGGAGGTTGTACTCCCGGTAGAGGTGGAGATCCCATCAATGAGAGTCTTGATGGAAGCCAAGTTGACTGATGCAGAATGGGTTCAGAGTCGGTATGACCAGTTGAATCTGATAGAAGAGAAGAGATGGACTGCCATGTGCCATGGACAATTATATCAGCAAAGGATGAAGAGAGCTTTTGATAAGAAGGTCAAGCCTTGTGTGTTCCGAGAAGGTGACCTTGTGCTCAAGAAAGTCTTGTCTTTCGCGCCTGATTCCAGGGGCAAGTGGACTCCAAACTATAAAGGTCCATATGTTGTTAAGAGAGCCTTTTCAGGTGGTGCTTTGATACTTACAACTATGGATGGAGAGGATTTCACTCGTCCTGTAAATTCAGATGCAGTCAAGAAATACTTTGCCTAAAAATAAAAATAGAATAGCTCGCTAAGTTGAAAACCCGAAAGGGCGGCTTAGGCAAAAATGAGCGTCTTGATGGATTAAAAACCCGAAAGGGAGGTTCAGGCAAAAGGTAGAGACATAGAAAAAATGAATATTTGTATCCCGCTAGATTGAGTACCCCACTCTGGGGCAATCTAGGCAAAAATTAGGTATTTGGCAAGTAACTGCATCCTGACAAGACTTTGTTCTACAACTGTCATCCGTCAGAGATTCTTGCTCATTCGTCATCAACCGAAGCTTCAAATACATCGAATTCAGAATGGGTGGAGAAATGGTCATTATGTTCAATGTAGCCCTTTTCCAATATATATCACCAATTTCAAATTTGTAAAGATCTATGGAGTCTTGCCATTTGCAGACTACCATTCCATCAAATAAATTTGAGCCTTTTATCCAATTATTTGCACTCTTATTTGTTTCTATTCAACAAACGTTTTGCATGCTTTTAATTGAGAAAATATCATTGTTTTGAAAAAATGATTTTTTCATAACTTGTATTTAAACAAGGTGGACATTCACAATGATGAAAAGGATACTTAGGATATCCTCAGTGCTCTCCCAAGGATGGTATGATCTCCAACAGGGTAAGACATTTGTTCATATTCCTGGCATGACTGTATCTTCTTCCTCCGGGGCCTTTGGTGGTTTTCCTGCTTGTTGAGATGTTCACCACTCTTCATTTCAGCAGAGTAGTGATCTTTCCTCCTCAGCAAATGTGATCTCTTTGGTGAGTACGGTACTTGGTGGTTGATCCCCGAAATCCCTTTATCCCTTGGATAAATTCCCCAGTGGAGTTGCTTATATGGCAGATTTTATCTGTGCAATGAACTCCTTTCCCCGGTTGGAATGACTGATGATTCATCCCCTGCAGAGATTTTGTTGTTTCCTGGTATCTCTGATTCCCGGCATATTGGATACTCTCTGGTGATTTTGGCTTTCTCTCTTGAGATGTAGTACCGGATGTTTGTGTGCTTATTCCTGTGAAGCCTGTTTGTGTTAGAAATGTCTGTTTGTCAGCATTCATCATACATAAATTACGCATGTGTGCATATAATTTTCGAACATTCAGATATTCATATTGCATTTTTGCCATATATCTTTGTTTGTTATTCTCTGCTAGTTGATAATACATTTCCCAAGCAGATGTCGGTGTTTGATCCTTCAATGTAGAGTCAGCCCATTAAGCAGAAAGTGTTTACCTTTCCTTCTGCATTCCCCACTGAGTTATATCCTCGTGGACGACGGTTGTTTTCGCTTCCTCCCAACACATATATTGGGATGGGTTTCCCTATTGAGTTATATCCTCACTAGGACGAGTCTTGATTCAGTTTTCCTCTTTAGTTTGATCCTAAATTGGCCTCTTGTGACTGTTTCCTTTGTTTCCCTATGGAAAATGAATAATGGTTCAGTAATCGGTAATCATTCATCTTATCCCCAGCGGAGTCTGTGGTTTACTACGATTATACTGGTAGTTGTAAACCCTATTTTCTCCCTTTTGCAGAGTTAACCTTTTTGTTCATCCTAAGTTGATGACGGTTACTTTTCCGTGGTTTTCTACCCAGTATCCAGTAGATGTAATCCCCTCCTTGATGGTTATCATTATCCAATATGCGGTGATGATATTCCTTTCTCTTGGATAATTGCTCTGATTAGACAATTTATCCCTAGCAAGTCATCTTTCATACCGGTTGCCGGTAATGTTTGTTGCTCCCCTTGATTGGTCATCATTATATACCTAGTTTTGGTATCCCGATGCCTTTCTCTTTGTCGGTCAATTTATCCCTTATTAACCCAGTAACCGGTTGTGGATAATCTTCCATGCGAGTGTATTATCTACGTTCTGACGGTAATAGATAATATATCTCATGCACTCTTTGGTCGAAGCCTTTTGTTCTTCCCCAATTGAGTAAGATTCGTATCCCTGTTTTGGAATTGAATGTCCATCCCTTAATCGAGTTTTCTTTTTACCCTCTTTTTGGATGATGAGTGTCTTGGGAATATTCTCCAATTCACGCTTTGGTTGGTCACCTATTATATGCCCAGTAACCGGCATCCCTGGTGTTCCTTCCTTCTGCTCCCTATTATGACTTTTTGTCCCCTGTGGAGTCAGATTTTCCTGAGTTGATATATACCTTTTAGGTCTTCCTCAGATGATTTGGTTGATTGATATCTCTCACCCTTATACCCGTCTTAGATATTCATTTTTCCCGAGCATGTTGTTCTCTCACCCTTATACCGGTGTTCAGATCACACGTCTCTTTGAGCTTATTACCCAGTAACCGGTAATACCTCATCCCGTTGCTTCCCCCGGAGAGTCCTTTTTGGATATCCCCAGTGAGGTCCCTTAGTGGATTATCCTCACCTGAGTCCGGATTTTTATCCGAAGTATCCATTGTGGATAATGTTGTTGTGTTGGAATATTCCCTAACACATGCACCTTCGAGTCAGCTCGAGTCTTTCCATTGGATTTACTCTCTTTGGAATTTTGTTCCCCAAGTTTTGAGTCGTGACCTGCTCACGCGTTTTCACCCTTTACTCCCCCAGAGTCTCTATCTCCCTAGTGAATGTATTACTCCTATGGATTGTCAATTTCTCCGGATTTCTTTTCTTCTTTGTGGACATATATCCCCACAGAGTTTGTACTATTTGCATGCATACATCTGCATCATGAGGTCTCTTAGGGACCAATATTCGTCTCTTTGTTATTATTTAAGCCCATTCTACCCCGTCGAGACGAAGATTTTAACCTTCACTTCTCCGGTTAGAATGACCTTAAATAGGGGCATCTGTAAGACCCCAATTTTGTCCCTAAGATCCCTCAGGGCATCATAACATTGCATTTGGCATTGCCTCAAGGATCATAAGCATCTTGGTTCCCCTTGCCTTTGGGTGAGACTCCTTGTGAGTGGTTTGAGATCACGAAGCATGTTTGAATTGTATATCATTGCTTTTCTTATTTTGTTTACTAACGAAAAGCACAAAAATATGTCACTAACATCTTGTGTTTGTAGCTTGAGCAATCACAAGGTCCAAAGCTTCAAGAAGATCATTTGTACAAAGACATGGTCAAGAGGAGATGATAGCAAGCATGGTAATGGTCCCCAAAGCCCTCATCCATCAAATATGCCTCCCTAGTATCTCAATTCATCATTTTGATCAAAGCAAGTCAAAGGTTTTGAGGTCTTGTTCTTCAAGGAAACCCTAATTGATCTGTGCACCATAATGCCTTGCTCCTGAAGCAACCTCAGCCCATGATCAAATACAATAAAGGGAAGTTCTTTAACTCTTCATTTCATACATATTTGAACTTATTTGAGTGTCCTCAATCATCAATTCCTCAAGATATAAGTCATGGACTTGAGAAGTTGATCAGTCAATTCATCTGACTATTTTGAAATGCATTGAGACCTAACGTTTTATGTGTTGGTCAAATGAAGATGGTTCTACAATAAAAAATGTTATTAAGGACAATATGAACAACTTTCATGTTCATAAAAAATTGATTTGAAGTTTGGAAGGCCATTTTTCGATCCAATACATTATAGGTCATTTTGACTGAAAACCCTAATTTTGGGTCAACTTCCCAAGGACTTGACTCATTCATTTTTTATGATTTTGAGGTGGGATCAAATGAATTAGAAAGCTTAGGATGTCTAATTCAAATGTTATGTTGAACAAAATTTCAAAATCTCAAAGGAAATAAAGGTGATAATGCAAGACATTATAGGTCCTTTTGGGCCAAATGCATTAAAAGGCAAAAAAGTCCAACTTCAATTGCCCATAACTCTTTCATAAAAATTCCAAATGATGAAAAATATAAGCAATTTTGATTGTCGTGAAAAGATCTACAACTTTGATGTTGGAGACTTTTCCATTTGGGACTTGCATCATCAAAACAGAAGGGCTTGAACATTGGCCAAATTTGGAAACCTTGCATTGGCATTTTTTGCACATCACACTTTAAACTCAAATTTCATAAATTTCCACACTTCAAATGAGTTTTTGTCCAACATAACATTTGTTCCTTATACGAAGACCTTTCCAACCATTACCCACATTCCTATGTGTGGATTTTCTAAATAGTATTTTCGAAGAGGTGAATGTTTAGGTTCAATTGTGGAATTCATGTTGAAATCTTGTTGCACAAGCCAATTCAGAGCAAATTACACGTCCAAACCTTTAGCATTTGAGCTCAGCTTGCATTTGGCATTGTTTTTGGGCCTTGAGCATGATAATGCAAGCCCATGCAAGTGATATCCAAATTCATGCACACGGATCATTTCATCATTCCCTTGCCTTTCCCTCTATAAATAGAGACCCTATGCCATTCAAATTTCACACCTGATTTAACCTGAATTGCTGCAGAAATCAAAACTCAACCTCTCACCAAAGAAGCAATTTCATTTTCTTCAAATTTTTCAGATCCAAAATTCAACTTCATCTGGTTGAATTCTTGGATCTTAAGCTTCTAAACCTTCATCATTCATCTCACTAATCTTCTGTTTTGGCAAAGCAAGCAAAGAATGGAGCTCAAGTTCCCAGAATTCAAGCTTACTCTTCAACTGGTATTTTCTTCGAATCTCATCATCCATTGACCTATTTGCTTGGATCTAGTGTTTTCTGAAGTCCTCATTTGAGAGGCAAGCTAGTGGTAGCTTCAATTTCGTTTTTCCTTGATCTGCATTTTCCATACCTGAATCTTCCACCTCAGATTTCTCAACCTATAGAAATCTTGAGTGTGATTCAAGGTTATAGGGGTGATGTACATCACCCCAGCTTCATTTTGGTATAAGGATCGTGTACTTTGGTTGCCTTCATTGTTATGACTTAGACTTTTTATTTGGATCCGGTGGCTTCATCATTTCCAGATCAATCCCTGGCTGTGTGATCTCTTTTCCAGATCTAATTTGGATCCTTCATTGTTATGACTTTTTATTGGTTTCCATGTGCTTGCATTGACCGTGGACTACAATAGGTGCGCGCCTCTAGATGCTTGGATCTGCCAGCTCAATTAATGAGCTCAGATCCAAGGGCTCTCGTTTTTTGCCATTTTTTATTTTCTGATTTTATTTTCTTTAATTCCAATTATTTTCAAAAATTCATAACTCTCTCATTTTTAATCCAAAAATTATGGGACCAATTGCATTAGTCTCCAAATAATTTCTAATTTCTATTTCTGATTTTTAATATTTTTTATTTTGTCATTTGATATTTTTTTTGTGAATTTTCTCTTTTCTGGTTATTTTTAATTCATTTTATTTAGTTTTTGATATTCAAAAAATACAAAAATATTTTCCTAACCTATTTGAATGATGATGGATCTATGAAAAATATTCTCATCAATTTTCAAATTGATTTGAGATTTATTTGAGATTTTAGTTCAATTAGGTTATTTTTATCCATTTTTAATTGATTAAAAATAGTTTCTGACTTTTAAGAATGCTGAAATTTTTTGTCAAACTTTGTTTCACCTTGTTGAACTTGGGATAAATTACTTGGACCTTTCAAGGTTGATTTGAAGTAATTTTGAAGTTTGACCTTTTCTTTTATTTTTAATTCAAGTTTATTTTAAATATTAAAAATGCCAAAAAATAATTTATTCATTTCTTGATTTCCAATCTTCATCTCACTTCTGTTTTTGATTGTTTGACCTTGACTTTCAATGTTATTGGTCAACATATGAGGATTGGTACATTGTATTTCATTTAATGCACTTTAATTTTGCCATATCCATTTCTCTTATCCATCTCCTTCTTCTTCTCCTTCTTATTTTCTTTTTGATCAATGAGTTGAAGGTTGATAAGTTAGCATTGGTTAGGGAGATTTAATCTTCCTTGATTCAAATCTAATTCATCTTGATCAATTGATCAAGTGAATGGCTTTGCATTAAGGATAGGTTGTCTTCTAAATCATGCAAAAGGCTTAAACCAATACAAGATCAATTCTCTTTTTTTTTCTTTTTGGCATGGCAAGTTGTTGGGACTTGGTTCACTAACCAAGACTCCTAACTTGTGTTTGTTGCCTATATTATTATTGACCGGCCTCAGATAGTTGTGACTTCTACATAAGTCCAATTACAATTGCTTAACATAGCGCTAAATTTTCCTTATGGCACATTAACTACTAATACTAACCATTGACAATTAACATTTACTTTATGCAATTTACTTTCATGCAATTTACTATTCTTGCACATATTATCCATTTGCTTTTCTCTTTGCTCACTTGAGCACATGTTTATGTTAATGCCAGTTGCCTTTTGCTCACTTGAGCACATAATTGTGTATATATTATTGTGCTTGTGTTTTGTTTTGATTGTTGTGAACCAAATGCAAAGAAATGGACTTAGTTTCTAGGACTTTCCCTATGCAAAGAAATGGAGAATTAGACTTAGACTCTAGGACTTTCCTTATGCAAAATTGGAGTAAAAGGATCTTAATGATGAAGATGGATTAGAAGAACCAAATCTCTAAACTCACTCTTGTCAATTCTTGTTTTTCTTCATGGAACTTTTGATGGGTGTGCTTTTGTGCTAGGAGTTTCCTTTTGAGCTTAATTGGAGGACGATTGTCATGTTCATCCAAGTGGAAGATATAAGATGCATTGAGGATCTCTTAAGAGACTTGTTTGATTGCTTATGCTTTGTGATTGCTTATTCCAAAGGATGGGAACTACCTGGATCATCAATATGATCTCAAAAGAGGGACTCCATTGTGGTTTTGATTCTTTATCCCTCACCTCTTTTTGCTTTACTTAGGATTTAGCCCTTCTTCTTCATCTCTCCACTCTAACCCAAGCCAAAACCTTTTGTGCAAACATTTAACTATTGCTTTCAAACATTAGAAACCTAAGCCTTATGCTTTTGATTTTCAAACTTTCTTTTCACAATACTTATTTTGAATTGAGTCTTTAAGTCAACTTTGACCATCTTTGTACATACTTTTAATTGGTAAATATAACCCATCTAATTGTCTTTTTGTGGTTCCAATGGCCACCTTCTTAATCAAATTTTCCATAACCTTTAGCTATTAGGTTTGAGTTATCTTTGTGGTAGATGTAATACTCACATATATCCTTAGTGATGGACAATGAGTCTTCCATGCTTATTATAGGGTTAACCCCTCACTAGCATGTTGAAGCTATCCTCACATGGTGGATTTGTGGTTTGGTTGAGTTTTCTCCCTTTGATAACAAAAGACCTTAAGGCTTTTGGACCAATCAATTCACCAACTTGTTTTGAGATTCTTACCCCGAACTACGAGGTTTTGATCCTAATCTTTTTTAAGATGGTACGTAGGCAATGGGTTTATCCGTCCAGACACAAAATGTAAATAAACTTGTATATTCTTTCCTCATCTCTCCAATCATGTTTGCACAAACCAAATTTTCACGAAGACAACAACCTTTGCAACAAGTGTGAAAAGGGCTCCCTAGGAGTACCTAGGATGTTTTGGGTGCCTAACACCTTCCCATTGCATAACCAACCCCCTTACCCAAATCTCTGTTTCTTTTACTAGTTTTTGTTAAAACTATTGGGTTTTTGTTCGCTTTCTAACCATTCCTTTGGATAAATAGAAGTGCGGTGGTGACTCGACTTGTATGATTTACCTTGGATTTAGTCAATATCTCTAATGGTAACGAATACCCCGCTACAACTAGTGGTCAGCAATAGGTTGTTAGGTAACTCTTCTCTTATCTTATTTCGAAACATTGGGGACAATGTTTGATTTAAGTGTGGGAGGAGACTGTATCGTCTTTTCTTTATTACTTTTCTCGTTTTTCCTTTATCGCTTTTTCTTTGTTGTTTTTAGATAGTTTATTTATTGTTATTTCCTTTTAGTTGTTTATTTTGCTTTTTAGTATAACGCATGACTTTGACGAGTCACCAAATATAGTAGATCTTTAGTACAATCCTACCTCCCCATACCTTTAGCCCTACCGAAAAAAAATTTGCAAAAGAAAATAGTGTTATTCCGAAAGTTTTCAGGTTTTAAAGAGATGTTTTGAGTAAGGATGCGGTGACTTGGGAGAACTTTGCGAAACATTAGTATCTGTTTTAGCACCATAAGCTTCGTAAATATAGGAATCATTCCCGAAACCCCATATGCCATGGCCTTAATCATCATTTCTTTATAACTCCTTAGTAGTTTATCTCAGCAGTCAGCTCCGGCCTACGCATCCTCTACGTAGGGGACCGATGCAAATAAGTGAATGATCCAGAAAAACAAAAAAATAAAAGAAAGCAAAAAAGGCAACTCCGGTATAGGTGACCCCCACAAAATCACTTAAACCAAAGAATTGTAAAAAATTGCTACAAAAAGAAAAAGAAAAAGAAAAAGAAAAACTTACCCACTGCTAGTTGGTTCAGAGGTATCTGGCACTGAACTCGGTAGGGAGGATTACAATCCGATCCCCCACGACTACAGTTGGGTCCAATAAAAGGTTTTACACATATTTATGTGCCAGAAACCCCATGCTCAGATCATAATCACTAACAGGCCACTCTACTATGAAGCATGTACGGATAACGGGATTAATGTGATTGCGCCTGAATGAAAAGGACACAAAAAGAGATGAAGAGTCAGGCCTAGGTATTATGGGATAATATGGGTTGGTTAATATAGGAATGAAGTTTATGTCCGTATTTGTGGATCAGTGTCATCATGATACCCTTAGTTCACTCAGTTAGTACCTATCACTGCATCCTGACTTGAACTTAGAATTTTTACCTGAAGCACTCGTTTGCATGAATTTTCTTTTATGAGCTTTAATATTTTGCTTGAGGACAAGCAAAGGTTTAAGTGTGGGAGAGTTTGATTACACTAAAATTTACCGTATTTTCGACTCTGATTTCACATGTATTCTAGTTGTTTTATTATCATTTTGTTGTGTTATTGCTATGTTTTCCTTTGTTTTCAGGTTTTTACTTTAATCGGAGCCCCGATCGAGAAAAGGAGCGAAAAAGAGCCAAAAACCCTAAAATTTAGTATTTTGTACTTGTGGCCTACCCCATGGCTGGCGCCATAGACCCTGCCATGACGTGTCCAAGCTCAACTTCCCTCAACTTCCACGTTCTCCACTACTTCCACTAAGGCGCCTCATTTTGTGCTTGTGGCGGGTGTCATGGCCTTGTGGCGGGCGCCACAAGAGGAAAGTTTTTCCCTCCCATTTTCAAGTTGAAGGGCATCCTTGTCATTTCCATCTTTTTACTTGCTTATAAATAGAAACTCGAAATCACTTTTACAATCATCCAAACTTAGAGTAGAGGCAAACTCAGAGCAACTTTGTTTCACTTAGGCATATATTCAGTATTATAAAGTGGTAATCGCTTCGCATTGGAGTGTTACCACAATTGTGTAATCGAGTTTGTGATAGAGTCTGTAATCGAGTTTGGAGCACTTTGGAAGGAAGTTAATCCTGCCGCCATTTTCATTTCCGCTTTGCAATTTATTCAACCCTCCGATTGGAGCAGGTTTTTATTACTTGTCTTTATCTTATTTAATTTCCCGAACTCGCTTTACTTTATTTATTTCCCGCACTCGCTTTACATTATTTATTTCCTCGCACTCGCTTTAAATTATTTATTTCCTCGCACTCGCTTTACTTTTATTTACTTTCCACACTCGCACTACTTTTATTTATTTTAATGCACTTTTACTTTACCATGTCTAGCTAAATTTATAAGGTTAGAATGTAAGGATCATAATTGAACCGATAATCCGTACAATTGTTCGTAGAAACACTTAAGGGCTATTTTAACATTCAAATTAAGTTTTCCCGCACTTCAATTCCGTTGGGTAAGATCGAAAGCCGTCCAACGTCTTTTTAAACTTAATTGTTTTTAACTATTTCAAAAACAGCGAAAGCGCTTTGTTTAGTTCATTAGGAGCTTTTAACATTATGAAGAAAAGAGATTTTAAAACTATTTTCGGACGCGTTTATAAGTTTAGAGTCTGGTTCGTGAGAACCTCTTTTGGTTAAGAAATCCAGGTTATAATACTTTCCAACTTAGTCAAGATACTATATTTCTTAAAAATAGGTTTACTACTCTAACGCAATGCGCGCCTTTTTATAAATGACAATAAGAGGGTTTGATTAGGGAGTACAACTCGGTTCTGAATACGCGAAAGCGACAGTTCCTGTTAAATTAGTTCTTTTCAAAGTAGGAAACACTACCCATAAGTAGCTCTATTAGCAAGTACTTGGATTATTAATTGATTATGTGAATTACATTCGATCCTGTCTTTATTAACTAACCTTTACTTTAATACTTTACTTTTCATTGCACACTCTAAAAAACACCTATTTTGATTGCCTTTGATAAACACCATAACAATAGATAACGATAGATTAACACTTGGTCTCTATGGATTCGACAATATTTTATATTACTCTGACGCGTTCGTATACTTGCGAAACACCACATCAATATCATAGGTGAGTGCATAAGGGAATTTGATCGAGAAGAACCTATGATCGAACCATTTTCAAACCCGAATGAAAAGGATGACGAGCTAGAGGAAACGGAACCTCACACTAACGAATGTTTGGATCTTACTCCATACCTTTCACCAAATTCTCAAAAACCAGCTCAAGAACTTAAGGAATTGCCCAAAAACCTAAGATATGAGTCTTTGGATAAAGAAATGAACCGCCCAGTAATAGTTAGTGCCACCTTAAACCAAGACGAGACGAATCGACTCTTGAATGTTTTAAGAAGATAGCCCTCTGCCTTAGGGTACAACATCTCTGATTTAAACGGTATAAGTCCATCCGTGTGTATGCACAGGATCTGGCTAGAGGAGGATTCAAAACCTTCCAGAGAACATCAGAGACGAATCAACCCTGTAATGAGTTAGGTGGTAAAGAAGGAAGTCTTTAAACTGCTAGAAGCTAGTATAATCTATCAGATCTCTGATAGTAAATGGGTAAGTCATGTACATGTGGTACCCAAAAAGGGAGGCATCACAGTCGTTTAGAACAAGAATGGCGAGCATGTAGCTAAACGTATAGAAGGCGGATGGCGTATGTGCATTGATTATAGGAAGCTCAATAAGGCAACTAGGAAAGACCATTTCCCCTTCCATTCATAGATCAAATGCTTGAGCGTCTTACCAGATACTCTTACTTTTGTTATCTGGATGGATATTCTGTATTTTTCCAAATACTCATACACCCCGAGGATCAAGAGAAAACAACCTTTACATGTCCTTACAGAACGTTTGCTTACAGACGAATGTCGTTTGAACTCTGTAATGCGCCAGCTACTTTCCAACATTGTATGATGTCATTCTTCACAGATTATCTCGACGGTATTCATGGACGATTTCTCGGTGTGTGGGTTCGACTTTGAGAATTGCACATTAACCTTGAGAAAATCCTAGAGAGATGCGTAGAAGTTAACTTTGTGTTAAATTGGGAGAAGTGCCACTTTATGGTCAAAGAAGGAATAATGTTAGGACATATAATATCTGAAAGAGGCATTGAGGTCGACAAAGCAAAGATAGAAGTTATAGAGAACCTTAACCCTCCAAAGACAGTTAGAGAAGTCTGTAGTTTCCTTGGACACGTCGGTTTCTACCGACGCTTCATCAAAGATTTCTCTAAAATAACAAAACCCCTGACCGGCCTTCTGATGAAAGACATTGAATTCATTTTCGATGAAAAATGCATCCAAGCCTTTAATCAGTTAAAACAAGTGCTAATTTCAGCACCCATTTTACAACCTCCGGATTGGACTAAACCCTTCGAAATAATGTGTGATGCTAGCGATTTTGCTATAGGAGTTGTTTTAGGGTAAAGAAGAGATAAGAAACTACATGTAATATATTACGCTAGTAGAACCCTAGATGTCGCTCAATTAAATTATGCAACAATAGAGAAGGAACTCCTAGTTGTAGTTTTTGCAATCGATAAATTTAGGTCTTATCTTGTAGGATCTAAGATTACAGTCTATACAGACCATGCAGCTATCTGTTACCTTCTAAGCAAAAAGGATGCAAAACCTAGATTACTCAGGTGGATCCTTTCGCTACAAGAATTCGACTTAGATCTTAGAGACAAAAAAGGAACAGAAAACATAGTTGCTGACCATCTTTCCAGATTAGAGAATTTGAAGCCAGACCATTTACCTATAAATGATGACTTCACCTATGACAGATTGATAGCTAAGTTAGATACCGTTCCCATTGAACCTGACAGAGACAATCTTGGGACAGTTTCAGAAATTAGCAGAGTACCATGGTACGCTGATTTTGTGAACTATCTAGCCGCTGATATCATACCACCTCACCTCAACTATCAACAGAAGAAGAAGTTCTTTAAAGATATAAGACATTTCTATTGGGACGAACCACTCCTTTTCAAAAGAGGAACAGATAACATATTCCGACGTTGCGTCCCGGAAGAAGAAGTCAGAAACATCATAGAGCATTGTCACTCTTCACCCTATGGTGGACACTCAAGCACATCCAAGACATATGCTAAGATCCTTCAAGCTGGTCTTTATTGGCCAACATTATGCCGTGATGTCCATACTTATATTGTCCAATGTGACCGGTGCTAGCACGCCGGAAACATCTCAAGACGTGACGAAATGCCTTTGAAGAACATCCAAGAAGTAGAACTATTTGACGTTTAGGGTATTGATTTCATGGGACCTTTTCCAACTTCGATGGGAAACAAGTACATTTTGGTAGTCATTGACTATGTGTCCAAGTGGATAGAAGCCATAGCCGCACCCACCAACGACACAAGAGTAGTTATCAAGATGTTGAAGAATAATATTTTTCCCAGATTTGAAGTACCACGACTTGTCATAAGTGGTGGTGGATCACATTTTATATCCAGGATATTTGATAAGCTCTTAAGAAAATATGGAGTAAAACACAGAGTAGCAACACCATATCATCCCCAGTATAATGGTCAAGTGGAAGCATCTAACAGAGAGATTAAGCAGATCTTGGAGAAAATTGTTTCAATATCCAGAAAAGATTGGTCTGAGAAGCTAATAGAAGCACTGTGGGCTTACAGAACTGCTTACAAAACCCTTATTGGAACTACACCATAACAATTGGTCTACGGGAAGTTATGCCACTTACCTTTTGAACTCAAGCACAAGGCAGATTGGGCCATCAAGACCCTGAATTTGGATTACCTAGCATCTGGAAAGAAGCGAATCCTTGATATCCACAAATTGGAGGAACTCCGCCAGAACGCTTACGAGAATGCCGTTATATACAAAGAAAGAACCAAAGCTTGGCATGACAAAAGGATTGTGAAAAAGGAATTTAATATAGGCGACTTTGTTCTCCTTTTCAATTCGAGATTACGACTTTTTCCAGGTAAGCTGCGTTTGAGATGGGCAGGCCCCTTTGAGGTTTCCAAAATCCTAAAATCAGGAGCAGTTGAAATCCGGAACAATTCCTGTAATCCGTTTGTGGTAAATGGACAAAGACTGAAGCAATATCAAGGAGGTGACATCCCCACAGAATACTCTGATCAAACTCTGATCGACCCTCCAGTTCCTACCTCTAACATATAAAGTTTGAATCGTCAAGCTAACGACGTTAAACAAGCGCTGCATGGGAGGCAACCCATGATCTCTTTTCCTTTACTTTACTTTTACTATTTCAATTTATATTTTTATTTGTTTTATATATATATATATATATATATATATATATATATATATATATATATATATATATATATATATATATATATATATATATATATATATATATATATATATATATATATATATATATATATGTATATCTATGTGGAGACTAACAGTCATAATATTTGCGATTTCAGGTGTCCTTTGTTTCTAATCTAACTTTTCAGGATGGAAAATTGCGACACTATGCCAGTAATCTTTCATGACCCAGTTCAGGAGCAGCGCTATGCCATGCTTTCCCAGCGTCCAATGCTACCCACCAGATATCCCGACTCGAGCTGCATGGAGGCATTAGGCATTGAGCCCAGTGTCAGGCATTTGTGCAATCAGTTACAATGGGATGAATATACTTATGCGATGCATGTGACTTATAGGAACCTGACTTTGGAGTTCTTGAGCTCGCTGACCTACGAGCCCTATGTTGGTCACGCAAGTGATGGTGGATACATCAATTTCAGGTTGTTTGGGGCAGAATACACCTTCAACCATAAGCATTTCAGTGACTTACTTGGATTTCAGACTGCTTATGATGCTTCATCTGAGCTATTTCCTGAGCCGAGACGTGGAGAAGTTTTGGAGTGACATTACGTGTGGAGGTAGCCCTGACCCTTCCACCCAAATCTCCAACAAGATTCACAACCCTACTTTCAGATACTTTCAGATGATCATTGCCCCCACCTTCCTGAGGAAGAGTCACCCTGATACACATGTGAATGCTGAAGAGATCTTCGTCATGTACTGTACCACTCAGTCACGCCTAGTAGATTGCGGAGCTTTCCTGATCGAGACTCTATATCTTAATGCTTGCTCCGCTGTGAGCCCTATACACGTTAGAAGCACGGTGACTCATATAGCCTCAGCTTTGGGACTTGATAGAAGACTATTTCACCTGACGCTTTACTACAGCTACACCTTGATGAATATTGACTTCTGTATGGATCGTGGCCTCACGAGGAGATCTTCTTTCCAACCGGATCAATATAGGCTCTTAATCGAGGGTGAGACTATTCACTACTTCACTTTACCGGACCCTCAGGTAACTTGTGTTATTGATCAGGCCAACTGGGCCTACGCCATAGAAGGGCAGGGAGAGACAGTAGACAAGCCGAAAATTGAACCTATCAGAATCAAAGTCCGCACCAATAATCCAAACCTCTAGAGTCCAAGCATGCAGTCTGAACTGGTTAAGCTTCGTATGGAGATAGCCCAGCTTCGACAGGAGCTTCCTGATGTTCCTTTACAGGTCGAAGTATCAGTCGTCTCACAAGACACTGAAACCGATATACTGAATGATGAGATCGCCGACCTCCGATGCCAGATCACAGAGCTTCGAGGATACGAAGTCGAGGAGACTCCACTATACCCTGAGCATTGATGCCATCAACAACCGAGAAATGTCGTTTGATTTTCCTCTTCCCTGTTATTTATTATTTATGGTTATTTTTATTATTTCCTTTGACATTATGCTTGTTTTATCTTTCCTAAGATCTCTGGACCCGTGACTTATTATTAACTCTTCATATATATATATATATATATATATATATATATATATATATATATATATATATATATAATATATATATATATATATATATATATATATATATATATATATATATATATATATATATATATATATATATATATATATATATATATATATATATATATATATATATATATATATATATATATATATATATATATATATATATATATATATATATATATATATATGCATTATTATTATTATTATGTTTTTAGGTCCATTTTATTTTATTTTATTTTACTATTTTATTTTGTTTTGTCAAGCTTAAACCAAAAAAACAACACACCATAGAAACCTATGTGCACCCCCCTTCTTACAAAAATAAAGACAAAAAATTGAGGCCCAAGAAGCAAATCCGGCCCAACCAATTCTGAAGCCATGGGGCGCGCCATGATGTCTAAAACTTTAACGGGACGGAACCCCTAAATTCACCATTTTCACCTTCTTCAACCTCTCCAAACCCATTTTCTCCTCCTCCTAACTCCCCCAAAGTTCACGAAAAATCCCAACTTTCTCATTTTAACTCCAAGCCATTACCATTTCCAAACTTCACTCATCCATCTCTCCACCAAAAACCCACTAAAACTCCATTTTTCATTTCCTTTCCATAAATACCCATTTTTCTCTTCAATCGCCATTAATGGCCGGAATGGAGTTCAACAACACCATTCTTCGCGGAGGAAAACTCGAAGAGCGACAAAACAAGATTTTACAAAAAATACAATCTCGGGAGATCCTCGCTACCAGGTATGTAGATGAAGATTGCTTGTACACTTTAGGGATATACCATAGTGTTTTCCACATGCTTGATACTTTAGGATTACACGATATTTTTGCTAGTAAAGCACCCACATATGATAGGCTAACTAGGGAATTTTTAAGTTCCCTAATTTACACTGTTTACCCTGGCACTGCTAGCACGGTAGGTACCGTTTGTTTTAGAATGTTTAATATGGAATACGAGTACACTACCGATGCCTTAGCATGTTTGCAAGGAATGCCTTACGGTGAGGGTTTCATCTGTGAGACACCCATAGATGTTGAATGGGCACTCGAAGCACTTACTTTCTGGAATAGATTATCAAATGTGGCTGTGACTTCCTTTGAAGGAATTTTAGCTTCTAATATTCATAACCCGGCCATACGTATTTTTTGATACCTTTTGGCATATACTATATTTGGTCGGGAGAATTCTAACAAAATAAATGCCCGAGAATTGCTATTTTTACAGGGTTGCCTCACCAATAGAATGGTCAATCCTGTTCCTTTCATGTTGGCCCATATGTCTGCCATTCTTAAAAAGGTAGGAACCATCTCTTTCTATGGTTTAATTACTTCCATTGCTAGAGCGTTAAATCTCAATGTTGAGTTAGCCACCTTGGAACCATTCCCTCACCGCAGCATTAACTTAAAATTTTTGAAAGATATGAAATTATGCAAGGTGCGGCGAGCAGGTGGTTTTCACCTCATGATACATGGTGTAGCTATACCCAGTGTTGTTTTACCTTGCTCTTAGTGTACAGATGTGCGACATGCAAGGAACTGGACGTATGATCTTGCTGCTCCACCCTTTACCGGTCCTTTTCCACCTAACGTTCCTATGGAAGATGAGCAAGGGACCGATGATGAGTATGACCGACGCGACCAGTCACCTGCTCATGATATTCCTACTGCATCCCCTGCACACACTGCATCTTCTTCCTCTGACCATTTTGCAGGTACCACTCCCGGTTTTTACATCACCGAGGAGATGTGGCGCGAGCACCTAGCTCGTGAGGAAAGGCGCGACACCCTTCTGAATACCATAAACCAACAACTGACAGATAAGATGAGTTTTACGGTAGCTTCCCAACAGCGTAGTGAGCAAGCACATCGGACTATCACTGAGTCCTTACTTACGATCACTAATGAGCAGCATCGCCAGCGACAGGCTAATGAGCATCATGTTGCACTTATCGAAACCACCCAAGGGTCTCTCTTAGGTCGCTCTCAGCAGCTGCAGGAAGGACTTGGTACTCGTAGCAGACGTCGTCGACCCAGGAATCCTGACCAGGGCGGTGACAGTACCAGTGATCACCCCTAGTTCTCTCTCTCTCTCTCTCTCTCTCTTCCAGGTTACTCCTACCCTATCTCATATCGAAACATTGAGGGCAATGTTCGGTTTAAGTGTAGGAGGAGATTTTTATCATTTTTTATCGCTTTCCTTTATTTTTATTGCTTTTCCTTTCAATAAAATAACATGTGTTTGACGGGTCATATGTGTACTGTATCCGTATTTCTCCCTTTTCTTTAACCTTACCCAAAAAAAATTGAGCAAAGAGAATAGTGCATCTTGAATATTCAGGCTATAAGACAGGTTTATAATGGGATGTAAAAGACTTGGGAAAACTTTTTCTAAAAATCGGTATTGTCTTAACACCGTAGGCTTCATGATTATAAGAGTCGATCCCGATACCCCATATGTTGTGGCCCCAATTTTTGTTCCAAATAAGTCCTTAAGTAGTTTATCCTTGCATTCAGCTCTGGCTTAAGCATGCTCTACGTCGGGGACCGATGAAAATAAGTGAATGATCACAAAAATTCCTGCTTTGTTATCAAGTCATATGAAAATCTAGGCTAGGTGACTCTCACACGGTCCTTTAACCCAGCAAAATAAAGACATATGCGAAACATGCAGAAGAAAAATAATATATATATATATATATATATATATATATATATATATATATATATATATATATATATATGCTTATTGTTGGTTGGTTCAGAGGTATCTGGTGCTGAACTTGGTAGGGTGGATTACGATCCAATCCCCCACAACTGCAAATTGGTTTAAATAAAGGGGTTACACCAACTTATGTACCAGAGCCCCATGCTTAAGATCATAATCACTAACCGTTCACTTTACTATGAGTATGTACGGATAACGGGCTTAATGTGATTACACTTGAATGAAAAGGACTTGAAGAAAACGAAAAGAAGGCCTAGGTATGGTGGGGTAATGTGGATTGATTTGTATAGGAACGAAGCCTATGACCGCAATTGCGGGAAGTGTCACTACAATATCCTTAGTTCGATTCGTTGGTACCTATCGATACATTCCTTGAATGAACTTATCAGTCTTTTTGCCTTGAATTAACTCTAGTTGATACTATTTTTCTTGCATAAACTATAAAGAGTTTTGCTTGAGGACAAGCAAAGGTTTAAGTGTGGGAGAATTAGATCACACTGAATCACACCGTGTTTTTGACTCGGATTTCACATGTTTTTTAGGACTTCATTATCATTTTGTTTGTATTATGCTCTCTTTTATGTTGTTTTCAAATATTTAGCTCTTTCGGGACCCTTTTAGAAGAAACGAAGAAAAAAGACCTAAAATTAGGGTTTTTCGGCGAATATTGTACATATGGTGTTGCACATGGCGGCCGCTATAGGAAAAGCCATGATTCATCAGCCCTCAACCAGGAGGTAACCTCCATGTTCCCATGATCTTTCCCATTTCCACACATGGCGGGCACCATGAAGGGATGGTGGGCGCCAGCTTTGCAAATCACGTTCCCACTAGGGAGAAGTTGGAGGGCACCATAGTCTTTGCAAGCTGCTGAAATCCTCTATAAATAGTTCGTTCCATTTCATTTTCAAATCATCCAACTTAGTTTACAACACTAAGACTATATTTATCATTTGTAAAAGCGGTAATCCGTCATATCGGGGGGTTATCACACCTTAGTGAGATTGAGTTGGGTCATTTCGAGTTGTTGTCGTCTTTATCTCCAGAGTCGAAGGTTTCTTTTCCTTGTACCAGATTTAAAGCCTCCATTGGAGCAGGTTCTTATTTATCGCTTTATTTTATTTATTTTCCGTATCGCTTTACTTTATTTATTTTCCGTCTCGCTTTACTTTATTTATTTTCCGTCTCGCTTTACTTTATTTATTTTCCGTCTCGCTTTACTTTATTTATTTTCCATCTCGCTTTACTTTATTTAATTTCCGTCTCGCTTTACTTTATTTAATTCCCGTCTCGCTTTACTTTATTTAAATTCTGTCTACGCTTTACTTTATTTATTTTACACGCTTTACTCGTTCTTTACGCCTCACATTCTAAAACAACTTTCATCATGGTCAATATTGTTGTGTTTATTGGTATTACCATGTCTGGCTAAATCTTTTAAAGGTTAGAATGTAAGGATCGCGGTTAAAGAGATGTTTCACATATTGAATCTGTAGAAATACTTTAAAGGTTGTTTTGATTTTTAACTTCAGTTTTCTGAAACAAACTTGGTTAGTTTTAACTATTCAAGGAGTGCGAAAACACCCTAGCTTAGTTAACTAGGATTTTTTATCACTTTAAGGAAAAACGATTTTTGAAACTGTTTTCGGACGCATTGATAGATTTAAAATCAGGAAACTCCTTGGGTAAAACTTTCCAAATCAAAATCACTTTTCAACTAAGTTTACGAGTCTTATTTCTTAAAAATAAGTTTACTACTTTAGCGTTCTGCGCACCTTTTATAAGTGGCAATAAAAGGCCTTAATATAAGGGTAAACTCGGTTCTGAATACGCGAAAGCGACAGTTCCTGTCAAATGGATTCTTTTCAAGAGTAGAAAATATTGCCTCATAAGTAGTTCTATTTAGACAATTGAAACATCACTTAACTAACGTGATATACATTCAAACCTGTCTTTACCTGCATTTATTATTTACCGTTATTTTGCAACATCAATATCTCTTTTATACCGCCTTAGATAAACATCATAACGATAGTAATCGATAGATTGACAATTTGGTGTATGTGGGATCGATATTCTTTTATATTACTCTGACGTGATTCGTGCACTTGCGAATTCACCGATCAATAAGGTGAAAACCATAATGCACCAAAATGGATGATTGATCTTGATAATGACTTAATTCATCCCTTGACCTTTGTTTGCCTTGTGTGTGTGATCCCTTATTTGTGATTGTTGCATTCATGCATTCATGCACATCATAACATTGATCACATGAAAAATAGCTTCAAGGAACTGAGGTTTTATTTGCAAAAAATTTCAGACCATGGATTATGGACGAAGGAACACTAAGACGTATAGTTTCAGATGTCTGGATTTGAAAGAGTTAAGGAAGTTATCATCTTTAGTATTATATCCCTTGAACTTCAAGCAACGTCAAGGGAAGCCTCTATCTGTGTTATCTACTGATGTAGTAGAAGGACTCTTAAGTGTATTGGTTCAGTTTTATGATCCTCTCTACCGTTTCTTCACTTTTCCTGATTATCAGCCTGTGCCGACGTTGGAGGAGTATGCCCATCTCTAGGGAAGGCCCGTTTCTAGCAAAGTACCTTTTAGTGGATTGGAAGAGATTCCCATATCTCATCTTATAGCTGAAGCTCTTCACTTGAAGAAGTCTGAGATTGAGGATCGTTGGGTGAAGATGTAGGAGAATTGTCATCCAAGGCACAGCGGAATTTAAAATTTTCTCCATTTAGTGATCCTTACGAATGGGCATGATCAGTGATAGAATCGTTACCTCTTGTGGCGATTCAAACCTTTGGTGCAGATCTCTGATAATGATCAAAACCTTTGATACAAATCCACGGGGCGATCACGAACGTTGAACGATGACAACGTCTCTACTCAGTCCACACGAACGGATTCCTTCAATCGCAGTGCTAGCTGTTATGAATGAAGGCTTTGAGTGAGAGAGAGAGATACGAAATTCCAACTCTTCAGTTGTGTTTTCTGTCTCAGTGAGTTACATTGCTTCTACCCAAGGGGTTTTATTTATAGAACCACTTGTGTGGGCTTCAAGCCAAAAAGCCCACTTAAGTGCATTTTGGCCCATATCTCATAATATGCCAAAATCACTTAAGTATTTGGTATCTTACCATATTTCATATTCTACTTAAGTACACCGTACCTTACGATGTTCCTTAATTATTCTATCTCTCATCAATCCGTCCTTTGTGTGTGACCCTATAGGTTTTCGCGATGTTGGCAATTATATTAAATCACGCATTTAACATAATAAACAGTGAGCGGTATCTAGCAACACATCACTGCTACCCAAGTCACGAAAATGTCATGTGATCTGACAAAAACCTCCTGTGATAATAATTATGTGTATAATTACCCCTTTGCCCTTATGTCTATATTGAACACAAGGTATAAACCGTGTCACCCTTGTCCAGTTCAATATTGGGCCCATAGACATTTATCCTGTTACGCAGGATAGGCAAATTCCATCTAGGACACTCATGTCCCTCAGCATGCTTTGTGGAATACCCATCAACTATCTTTATGGTTGTCTAGTTACGGACAATGTTGGATCAGCAATAAAGCACTCGACTCTACATCTAGGATCCATAGTGGTTTCAGGTCGAAGAGTGGTATACACTATTATCACCATGAGAATAACTTATGACACTTTGCATAACTTTCTATATAGTATTCTCATAGCGGGTCAATCCGGTACAAATATTACTCCTAACATTCATACCTATGTTTAAGACTTGGTAACTCTTTATCCATGATCCATGAGATGTGATCATTAGTCTACAAACATAATAGTCTTAATGCTTTAATGTTATCCCACTTCACACTAAAGCTCGACTACGGATACTTTAAGAATAGTGTCCTTATGTTTAATGCGTTCTCATGATTAAGTCACACTTAATACATTAAATGGACTATCTATTCTAGGGATTTTATTAATCAACCATAATAAAGAAAATGCCTTTTATTATTAATAAATAATTTGATACAAGTACCAAAATTATTGGCCTCTAGGGCTTACACCAACAATCTCCCACTAGCACTAGAGCCAATCAGGCATACCCCTAATGCCCATTGATCTAGTATGGCCATCATGCTTCTGCTGCGCAAGAGGCTTTGTCAGTGGGTCAGCAATATTGTCAAGTGTAGGTACTCTGCATATTTTCACATCTCCTCTATCTATTATCTCTCGAATGAGATGATAACGCCTGAGAATGTGTTTGGATCGTTGGTGAGATCTAGGTTCCTTAGCTTGTGCGATAGCACCATTGTTATCACAATAGAGACCAATGGGATCCATAATGCTAGGAACTATGTCAAGTTCACTAATGAACTTTTTGATCCAAACAGCTTCCTTTGCTGCACTTGAAGCAGCAATATACTCGGCCTCTGTTGTAGAATCAGCAATTGTATCTTGCTTTGAACTTTTCCAGCTCACAGTGCCACCGTTTAAGCAAAACACATAACCAGATTGCGATCTAAAGTCATCCTTATCTGTCTGGAAGCTGGCATCGGTGTATCCAATTACAGCCAACTCTTCCTGACCTCCATATATCAAGAATGAGTCCTTAGTCCTTCTTAAGTACTTAAGGATATTCTTGATAGCTACCCAATGGGCATCACCAGGATCAGATTGGTACCTACTCGTTGCACTTAAAGCATACGAGACATCTGGTCGAGTACATAACATGGCATACATGATAGATCCTATTGCAGATGCATATGGAATCTTATTCATGTGATCCCTTTCTTCCTTAGTTGAAGGTGATTGTGTTTTTGATAGACACATGCCATGTTGCATAGGTATGAATCCTTTCTTGGAATCATGCATACTAAAGCGTCTCAGCATTTTGTCCATGTATGTACTCTGACTTAGGCCAAGCAGTTTTTGTGATCTATCTCTATAGATTCTGATTCCTAATATATAGGCTGCTTCACCTAGGTCCTTCATAGAAAAGCATTTCCCCAACCAAGTCTTTACTTGTTGCAGGGTAGGGACATCGTTTCCAATGAGCAATATGTCATCTACATATAATACCAGGAAAATGATCATGCTCCCACTAACCTTCTTGTAGACACAAGGCTCATCTTCGTTCTTGATGAATCCATTTGTTTTACCGTTTCATCAAAACAAAGATTCCAGCTTCTGGAAGCTTGCTTCAATCCATAGATTGATCTTTGTAGCTTACATATCTTATGGGCTTCTTCTGGTATGTCAAATCCTTCAGGCTGTGTCATGTATACATCCTCAAGAAGATTCCCATTAAGGAAAGCAGTTTTGACATCCATCTGCCATATTTCATAATCATGATATGCAGCGATAGCAAGTAAAATCTGAATAGATTTAAGCATTGCAACTGGTGAAAAGGTTTCATCATAGTCAACACCATGAATTTGTTTATATCTTTTTGCAACCAGTCTTGCTTTATAGGTATGTACCTTACCATCCATGTCAGTCTTCTTTTTGAAGACCCACTTGCATCCTATAGGATTAACTCCTATAGGAGGCTCTACCAAGTTCCAAACTTGGTTCGTGTACATGGAATCTATTTCGGATTTCATGGCCTCTAGCTACTTCTCAGACTCGGGACCAGCTATGGCCTCTTGGTAGGTCACAGGCTCATCTTGATCCATGAGTAATACATCACCTTGATCTGTTATGAGATATCCATATCTCTCAGGTAGGTGACGTATCCTGCCTGACCTACGTTGGTCTTGTTCTACTTGAGCAGGTTGCTCTTCCACAACCACTTGTGTTTCCTGCTCTCATTCCTCCATAGGTGTATCGATGCTTTGTGATTCTTGAATTTCTTCAAGCTCTACTTTCCTCCCACTGGTTCCTTTGGAAATAAAATCCTTTTCTAGGAAAACTCCAATTCTAGCGACAAACACTTTGCCCTCAGAAGGATTGTAGAAGTAATATCCTCTTGTTTCTTTAGGATACCCCACAAATAAGCATTTGTCAGATTTGGGCTCAAGCTTAGTTGAAATTTGTCGTTTCACATAAACTTCGCAACCCCAAATCTTCATGTAAGACATATGTGGTTTCTTACCACTCCATATCTCATATGGTGTCTTTTCAACCTTTTTGGATGGAACACGGTTAAGTGTGTAAGCTGCTGTCAATAGCGCATGTCCCCAAAAGGAGTTTGGAAGATCGACGTGACTCATCATGGATCGGACCATGTCTAATAGGGTTCGATTTCTTCTCTCAGACACACCATTCCATTGGGGTGTTCCAGGAGGAGTGAGTTGGGATAGGATCCCACACTCTTTCAGATGGTCATCAAACTCTAAGCTTAAATATTCACCACCTCGATCTGATCGAAGAGCTTTAATATTCTTACCTAGTTGGTTTTGTACTTCATTCTTGAATTCCTTGAACTTTTCAAAGGACTCTGATTTGTGTTTCATTAAATACACATAACCATATCTACTGAAATCATCAGTGAATGTGATGAAGTACTGAAAACCTCCTCTGGCTGGTATGTTCAGTGGACCACATACATCAGTATGTATGAGGGCCAAAAGATCATTAGCTCTTTCACCTTTTCCTGTGAATGGAGGCTTTGTCATCTTTCAAATTAAACAAGATCTGCATGTCTCATATGATTCATAATCAGAAGAGTCCAACAATCCATCTTTATGGAGTTTGGAAATGCGTTTCTCATTTATGTGGCCTAATCGACAATGCCAAAGGTAAGTTGGATTTAACTCATTAGGTTTCATCCTTTTAGTATTAATGTTATAAATAGGCATTTCAAGATCAAGGACATATAGTCCATTGTTCATTTGTGCAGTAGCATAGAATATATCATTCAAATAAATTGAGCAACAATTGTTCTTTATTATGAATGAAAAACCAAACTTGTCCAAACAAGAAACGGAAATAATATTCCTGCTAATTGTAGGTACATAATAACAGTTATCTAACTGAATTATTAAACCACTAGGTAAAGTCAATTCATAAGTTCCTACGGCTAAGGCAGCAACCTTTGCTCCATTACCAACTCGTAGGTCGACTTCACCTTTTGCCAATTTTCTACTCCTTTTTAGTTCTTGCACATTTGTACAAATGTGAGAACCGCATCCAGTATCTAATACCCAAGATGCAGAAGTAGATAAATTAATTTCAATAACAAAAATACCTGAAGTTGGAGTCTCTACTCCATTCTTCCTATCTTCCAGGTACTTTGGGCAGTTCCTCTTCCAGTGTGTGGTCTTACCGCAATGGAAGCAGGTGCCTTCCTTTTCTATGCTTCCACTAGGCTTCAAAGCAGCACTAGTGGGTTTGGGTTTGGCAACTTCCTTGCCTTTCCCTTTATCATGTTTGAGGACAATCCTCATGTCTCGGTACCAATCCATAAAATTTGTCCCAAACAATTTTTCCTTGTCAAGGTTTGATCGCAATATGTTGTTAGAGGTGTTTGTTGTCATGGTAATCTACACAAGGATTAATGAAAATATAAGTATCATTGACATATTTAATTAGGCCTTTAATTAAACATGCTCCCACTATTTTATTCAGAACAAATTATCCTCATCATTTGATTCGGAAAATCCCATTGGAAGATTTTCTAGTGGGTCGAGATCCATATTTCACTTCGTTCTAAGTCCGCATAGGCGGATTACACAAAACTAGGTTATTTTAGGTAGGAACTCCTTCCAATTGTATCTCATACAACTCTCGAAAATTTCAGTTGGGTGAATAACTCCTTATTCTAATCCATCATATGGATTATTCCCAACTCTTGCTTCTAAACATATATATAATCTTATTATAATTTGTTTAGTTAAGTTTGACCCATTGTTTTAACAGTTGGATATTACAATTATCCCATCGCACCTTACTAATATATAGATCATGCACCTCGCGTAGGCGAAACCTACATTATCCATTACTAGTCTTGATGAGTGTTAAAACTTGGAAAGCATAAAGTTAATATTTAATTTGAGGGAATTGCAATTTTTCTGATCTCACCGGCTTGTTTATCATATAAACCGTCTCTCACATGCATCAACATACATACAAACATAATGAAACAGTTATGGCCCCTAGCGTAATTGTTCTCCCAAGCCAATGAGAGAACCTAAGCTAACCTAACAACGATCAAGCTTCTCCAAGCAAGATCTTCAAGGTTGTCCTCCTTTGGTACTGACTTCTTTGCTTTCTTCATATCATTACATTACATAAAAGAAACTCGTTTTACATACGAGGGAGTGAGATGAGAAAAGAAGTTACATTTGGGAGATTAAGAGAGAGGCACGACACGCATGTCAAAAATTTTAATGAACAATTCATTTAAAATTGACGTCGTTTTTCGTATCAACATTTGATACTTCAAAGCACTTTTTCTAGCCGAACGGGTGAATTTTTCCTTGCGTTAACCGGTTAACCATATGCGTTAACCGGTTAACACTGTTTGAAAACTTTTAGAAAATTCTTTTCTGCCTTGAGTTAACCGGTTAACCATATGCGTTAACCGGTTAACACTGTTTGAGAATTAAAAAAATTTATTTCGTATTGCGTTAACCGGTTAACCATACGCGTTAACCGGTTAACACTGTTCGGAAAAGTGTTTAGAACGCACAACTCTTGTGCAGTCAAACCCCAATCGCATAATTCTCTGACAACACAACCCTTGTGTCGTCACTAACCCTGATGCACCAATTTCAGACCGTCAAACACATCTCGATTGTTAATTCAGTATGATTGATCAACACGTCATTGCTTCACCATACTAATGTCGGATCAAGAAGCAAACGACCATTGATCGCTCAAAGGAAAACAATCATTGAGGGTTTGAATGAACGAAATGAGAACACTATATCATATATAATGTATTTAGCATCAGGATTACATATATCACATATATGTAACTTGATCGATCTCAATTTAACCTTTGATTCATTCTGTCTTTAATCATATTATTACAGAACAAAAACAAATATCAGATTCATGGTTTCGTAAGTGGCTCTGATACCACTGTTGAAGAATTGCCATCCAAGGCGGAGCGGAATTTAAAATTTTCTCCATTTCGTGATCCTTACGAATGGGCATGATCAGTGATAGAATCGTTACCTCTTATGGAGATTCAAACCTATGGTGCAGATCTCTGATAATGATCAAAACCTTTGATACAGATCCACGGGGCGATCACGAACGTTGAACGATGACAACGTCTCTACTCAGTCCACACGAACGGATTCCTTCAATCGCAGTGCTAGCTGTTATGAATGAAGGCTTTGAGTGAGAGAGAGAGATATGAAATTCCAACTCTTCAGTTGTGTTTTCTGTCTCAGTGAGTTACATTGCTTCTACCCAAGGGGTTTTATTTATAGAACCACTTGTGTGGGCTTCAAGCCAAAAAGCCCACTTAAGTGCATTTTGGCCCATATCTCCTAATATGCCAAAATCACTTAAGTATTTGGTATCTTACCATATTTCATATTCTACTTAAGTACACCGTACCTTACGATGTTCCTTAATTATTCTATCTCTCATCAATCTGTCCTTTGTGTGTGACCCTATAGGTTTTTGCGACGTTGGCAATTATATTAAATCACGCATTTAACATAATAAACAGTGAGCGGTATCTAGCAACATATCACTGCTACCCAAGTCACGAAAATGTCATGTGATCTGACAAAAACCTCCTGTGATAATAATTATGTGTATAATTACCCCTTTGCCCTTATGTCTATATTGAACACAAGGTATAAACCGTGTCACCCTTGTCTAGTTCAATATTGGGCCCATATACATTTATCCTGTTACGCAGGATAGGCAAATTCCATCTAGGACACTCATGTCCCTCAGCATGCTTTGTGGAATACCCATCAACTGTCTTTATGGTTGTCCAGTTACGGACAATGTTGGATCAGCAATAAAGCACTCGACTCTACATCTAGGATCCAGAGTGGTTTCAGGTCGAAGAGTGGTATACACTATTATCACCATGAGAATAACTTATGACACTTTGCATAACTTTCTATATAGTATTCTCATAGCGGGTCAATCCGGTACAAATATTACTCGTAATATTCATACCTATGTTTAAGACTTGGTAACTCTTTATCCATGATCCATGAGATGTGATCATCAGTCTACAAACATAATAGTCTTAATGCTTTAATGTTATCCCACTTCACACTAAAGCTCGACTACGGATACTTTAAGAATAGTGTCCTTATGTTTAATGCGTTCTCATGATTAAGTCACACTTAATACATTAAACGGACTATCTATTCTAGGGATTTTATTAATCAACCATAATAAAGAAAATGCCTTTTATTATTAATAAATAATTCGATACAAGTACCGAAAGTATTGGCCTCTAGGGCTTACACCAACAGAAGAAAGGAGGAATGTTTGGGTTGACTTCTGAGTTCCTCATCATGGAAGCTACTGCCTTTGCTCAAGCCGGTAGTATGGATGCTTTTGAAGCTATCTTTGTGTTTCTCATCTATGGGTTGGTTTTGTTCCCTAACATTGACGGTTTTGTTGATGTTAACGTCATTAGAATCTTATTGATTAGGAATCATATGCCTACTTTGTTGGGTGATATGTATTTCTCTTTGCATCTAAGGAATTCTAAAGGTGGTGGAACTATTGTATGATGTGTTCCGCTTCTATACAAGTGATTTATTTCGCACTTGCCTCAGACGCTTGCTTTTGTAGAGAACAAACAATGTCTAAGGTGGTCTCAGAGACTTTTGTCTCTCACTAATGATGATATAGTTTTGTATGATTCTTCATTGAGTAGCTTGGAGATTATTGACAGTTGTGGTGAATTCTCTAATGTGCCTCTCATTGGTACACAAGGAGGAATCAACTACAACCCTACTTTGGCTCGTCGTCAACAAGGGTTCCCCTTGAGAGACAAACCTAATAACACTCAGTTAGAAGGTATTTTCTATCAAGAGTGTAAAGATCCCCAACTTTTGAAGCAGAAGATGATTCACGCATGGAATAACGTGCATAGGAAAGGTAGATCTGAGCTTGGGCCGCACAACTATGTAGCTTTGGAAGCTTACACTCTTTGGGTGAAGAAGAGAGCTTTGTGTAAGACCCCAATTTTGACCCTAAGATCCCTCATACTATTCTCATCATATGCATTAGCATTGGGATCACACTTTGGCATCTTCCTTACCCCTTATTCATTGGGTTTGCATTGGGAGAGATCACCAAGCACATTTGATTGTATCATACTTCACTTATCTTACTAACCAAAATATCAAAAACATGTCATTGTATAGTTTAACTCTTTTGTAGGTAGTGCGCATGCTCACTTATGCTCTATCAAGATCACATCTAGGGTTTATGACCCTTATTGCAAGGATCTCAATCAACAAGAGGTTTACTATGGCTATAAGTATCATATATGAATCCCCATGATCTTCACATGTTAATTTGATCAATAAATCATCAAGAGTTTGGAGTTGGTTTGCCTTGGAAACCCTAATTCATCTAGGTATCTCATGAGACTTCCTCAATAAGCTTCTTCAAAAATTGATCAAATGATTCAAGGGATACTTCAAATTTCATCATATTATGCATATATGATCCTTCATGAGTCCCAAAAGTCAAGAGAATAGCAAGCTAGCAAGTTGGTTCATAGTGGTTGACCAGAGGAATTCAACAAATCAAAACTAGGGTTCCCTAGACCCTATCTCCTACACTTTTTGTCATATAAAAATTATTCCAAGAGAAAAGTTACTCTAAATTATATTCCAAACACCTTTCATGTTGAAGTCTAGAGCTAGTTATTCTTGGAAAGTCAATTTTTGTGGTGAAAGATTATAGGTCATTTTGTCTAAACCCTAATTTGGAGGTCAAATTCCCAAGACCATAACTTGCTAAATTTTTATGAGATGAAAGATATTAAAGTTTCATGATGAAGTTTAACATGTCTACTTCAACTTTGGTGTTTGGAGGAAGAGAAAATTCAACTTTTAAATGCATGTGATATGAGGAGACATAATAGGTCATTTTGGACCAATACCATTGAACAAGTGATTTTCCCCAAATTCTAAAATGCATAACTCCTTCATGATAAATCCAAATGAGGTCAAATTTGTGACCAAAAAGAAGGAGTTTGAGATATATATACAACTTTTATAAAGGAACATTTCTCATTTGAAGCCCATAGAAAAAGTTACTCAAGGTGGAAGAAGTGAACATATGGCTCGGTACTTAGAATTTTTTTTGATATTTTTTATGTTCCACACTTCCACGTCAAAATTCATCATGATCCAAGCTTCAAATTAAAAAGTGTTCAACATGAAAGTTGTTTCTCTTGATCTAAAATTTCCAAAAAGTCCAAATTCATCCCATTTTAATAAAGTATGAGTGACTTGCGCATGGCTTAAAGTTGGATGACCATTTGGCATATTTGCACTTCCACTTTCCATACACAAATGCATGGCTTGTTAACATGACTTCATCATAGCTTACACATGATTTTGGACCTGAACGCATCATTACATGGGCCTATCACACGCCCATGCATCCATGCAAGGCATTTCTACTATTTTTGAAAGTTCGAATGAAGTGTGCAAATATCATTGCCTTGGCCTATAAATAGAAGCCCTTTCACTCAGAATTGAGGACCCCTGCGGGCCAGCTTTGAATCTCCAACCCTAAACCCTCTCATTCAAAGGATAACCTTGAGGATTTTCATTGTAAATCGAGTTTGAATCTCCACTATTTTGAGATTCAAATCTCCAAGAATCCTACTTCTTTATTGATACATTTCCACTCCATCAAGCAACTTAGAGCAAGGCCAAGCATAATTGAGAGCAAGGTCGTGTCCATCTGAACCTGCAGTGAAGGTGAATTTCTGAATTTTTCATCTCTTCGATTCTCACTCAATTCTCCATAATTCCTGTTGATTTTTGGTAGTCTGAAGTCCTACCAATGTGGGCAACAACATTGAGTTGCTTAGAGGTCAAATCGAAGCAACTCAGATCATGATCCTCAAAAGTCAACTCCCTGCATCTTTCAATATACTTGGAGTTAGGTAAAATTAAGGTCAGATTCGAGCTCTTTTTAGCATTTTTACTTTAAATTCATGTCCTCTTTTTTCATTTTGGTGATGGTTGAGGGTGGACCAGTCTGGTGAGGTCCACCGGAGAAGAAGACCGGAGCTCTGGCTCCGGCGATGCGTTGGCGTGTGTCCAAACCACAGGAACATTCCATTTTTTTAATCTTGAGCGTCCAAACTGATTACCACTCGTCTGGCACATTGACTAGAGTCCATCATGGAACGCGCGCTCTGATCCACTTGATCTGCCACCTCAATTAATGAGGGAGATTAAGTGGTCCACGTTTTTTTGCATTTTCTGATTTTCATTTTAATTGACTTATTTTCATCAATTCATATTAATTTTAATATTGGTCCAAAAAATATGGGACTTTCACCAAAAATTCTCAAATAATTTTCTCTTTCATTTTCTGAATTAAAATTAGTTTTTTGGATCAATATTAATATTCTTCATGATTTAATTGTTTTTGGATATATTTTAATTCTTTAAAAATACTTTTAAGTTTCCAAAAATAAAAGTATGTTCCTTATTATATTTTCAATTTTTATAAAAGAGATTTATGGTCAATCAAATTATAATAATTGAAATTATAATAAAAGACATCTTTTAAGTTTAATCCTTCCAATTATATAAATAAAAGAGATTTATGGTCAATCAAATTGTTGCAATTGTTATTATTACATTTGCAAATAAAATAGTATGTTACTTGAAAATAAAAACAATCAGAGCATTACATTTCATGCATCAGTTGCATAGAAGGTTTTTCTTCTGTCAGATCTCTCATTGGTTATTCTTGTGTGCTTCAGCTAAGTTGACTCATCGATACAATACTCACGCCAATCATCTGAGAATCATGGAGTACTTAGATCAAGAGAACAAAGAATTGAAGGACGAGATCGCCCGCCTGACTGCAATAATGGAGTCAGTTCTAGCTGTTCAAAGTCAATCTTCTCCAACGCCTGCAACTCCTCCTCCTTAGAGGATTATCATTCAGAGGTTGTTTCTTCAACCATGCCTACCACTCAGTTCACTCTTGCCATGCCTGCCGGATTCCTGTGCGGAATGCCGCCCAACTTTATGCCTGAAGGTTTTGCGCCTACTTTTGCTTCCATGTCGGCATCTAGCCCGTTCATGTTTGTGCTGCCACCGGTTGTTCATACCCTGCCTCGTGTTGAGGATACCATCTACCACTCCGAGCCGTCTGAGGGTCCGGATGTTTATGAGAAGATGGACGAGATGAAAAACCAATTCCTTGAGCTGCGAAAGGAGTTGAAGACCTTGAGGGGAAAGGATTTGTTTGGTAAGAGTGATGTGGAACTTTGCTTGGTTTCTAATATTAAGATCCCGATGAAGTTCAAAGTCCCTGACTTTGAAAAGTATAAAGGGAATACCTGTTCACTTAGTCATCTCGTCATGTATGCTAGAAAGATGTCGATGCAAACTGATAATGATCAGTTACAGATTCATTATTTCCAAGATAGTATGACTGGTGTCGCTCTGGGGTGGTACATGGGTTTGGATAGTGCGAGTGTCCGCACCTTCAATGATTTGGGTGAGGCCTTCGTGAAACAGTATAAGTATAATATGGATATGGAGCCTGATAGGGACCAGCTTCGGTCAATGTCTCAGAAGGATAAGGAGACGTTTAAAGAGTACGCTCAAAGATGGAGAGAGATGGTTGCTCAGGTTACCCCTCCTTTGGAAGAAAAGGAGATGACCGATGTTTTTCTCAAGACCTTGAGCTCATTTTACTATGAGTGAATGATTGCTAGTGCCCCCAATGACTTTACCGAAATGGTAAACATGGGGATGAGATTAGAAGAAGGTGTCTGTGAGGGACGGTTGTTTAAAGAAGAGGCATCATCAAGCAAGAGGTATGATAACAATTTCACTAAGAAGAAGGAAGCTGAAGCCAATGCAGTATCGGTTGGGAGGCAGAGGAGGCCTCACGTCAGAAGAAGTCTACAACCCCGTCAACACCATCAAAAAGTATCATTTGTTATTCTAGTATTTTCCAACAATCAATCAATGTCAGTTCAACAACAACGTCAACAACAGCCACAACAAAGAACAAACAACTACAACAACAACAACAATAATAGAATTTCAAGAGGAAGAAGGTCCCTTTTGACCCTATTCCTATGTCTTATGCTGAATTGTACCCATCTTTGGTTCTCAAGAACCTTCTCCAACCATGAAATCCGCCACAAATTCCAGAACCACTTCCATGGTGGTTTAAACCAGAGTTTCACTGTGTCTTTCACCAAGGGGATCCATGCCATGATATTGAGAATTGTTATCCGTTTAAGTACGAAGTCCAGAAGTTGGTAAAAAGTGGAATGGTGTCCTTTAAGGACCGAGCGCCTAATGTGAAAGCAAACTCATTACCTGCTCATGGTAATTCCTCTGTAAATATGGTAGATGGTTGTCCGAGAAGTTTCTGAGTATTTGATGTACGATGAATTTGTCGATCGTTGGTTGAGATGTATAAAACCTTGTGTACTATTAGTGATTGTGAACATGATCACGCCAATCGTGCAATCTGCAGTGTGATCCCACATGGGTGTTCAGTTGTCAAGAGAGATATTCAAAAATCGTACAATTTTCATTCAAACATCGTATATTTGCCTTGATTTACATTCAAAAATCGTACAATTTTCATTTATATTCCGATTATTCCGCAAGTGTTCGAGTTATTTTTGCAGGTATTTCAATTCACATGCTTAAATGAGCAAAGTATAGAAAAGGAAGGAAAAGAAGAAGAAACGGAAGAGAAATAGCAGAAAAATCAGAAAAACTAGAAAGTATAAATTTTGTGCAAGTGTCGACCGTCACAAGCCTCGTCACGACTGTCACGCCCTGGTTGTGACGAACGTCACAGACCCACCACGGCCGTCACAAGGCCAAAAGCAGCGTAATTAATTGTTTAACAGAAGTGATCCACACGCCCCATTTTTCGCTCCTCAACCCACTTTCCCGTTAATCTCTCACTCAACCAAGTCACCCTTATTTCTCTCAACTATGAAGAACAAATGGAGACTATAAAACGATGGAAGTTGGAAAACTACGGGCACACTTGATTTTCCTCCCTGAAGCCAACTTTAAAGATCTTTCTCTGCATTTATTTTCCACAGCAATTTTGTTTTCTATTATTTTTTCTTCAGCAACACTGTTTTCTTTTACCGCAATTTGTTTACCGTTCCGTTCAGAGCTTTGATTTTTTTCCTTCCCTTTCCGTTTTTCATTTAGCCAAAAGTAGTAGTTTCCTACACTAGGGAACTACTGCAATTTATTTAATTTAGTTTAAGCAATTGTTTCGAAGAAGCAGAATCCTACCGACCTGTGGAGAACTGCTCAAGTACTTCAAGATTCAGCATATTCGATTAATCAAAGTTCCAGGTTTTTATTCAATTATTATTATTATTTATTTATTATTAAATAATCATGTTTGCCTTATTGTTTAGTTGTTTATGTTGTAATACCCCAAAATTTACCCTTCATTTTTCTGGAAGCATGGGATTTTGTTTCACACTTCATTTGCATCATATTAGGTCATACACATTGCATACTGCATTAGTGACATGGAAATCAGGTTTTGATTGATCACTCCTTAACAGAAGGAGCCCACACAAAGCAAGATTGAGAATTGGACTTTATTCTCTAAGTATACAAGCCTCAAGGGTCTCAAGGGGCTCCAGGTATCTTATTATGGTCCTCAGTTCATCAGTGAATGATTCAGAGCTATCAGAGTGTTCATCTGGATTTAATCAGGAAATTAGGGTTTCATGGATACCTGCAACAGGAAATGTTGGTTGGAAGTAGAGGAGCTCATCCATGTCATGTTTGGAGAGGCATCTTGGCCTAGGAAGACTCACAATTATCTCAGAAAGATCCATTGGCAAGCAGTGCAATCAGTTCCTGATCAGTTTTGCCCTAAAACTAGGGTTTGGTATAAAATCAGTTTATTTATGATTATTTGGGTGAAACTCTTTTCCATGGACCTCCATATGTCCACAAGGGTCTACATACAAAAAAATAAGCTCTTTATTTGAGCTAGAGGTGCTTCAATTGATCAATGGAATCGGGAATTAGACAGTTTGGGAAAAGTCAACTGTGGGGCCAGAAAACTCAACTCCTGACTTTTTGAGAGTGGAATCTCAAAATCCATGCCTAAGGGAGCCTACATGTAAAATTTTATCAAGGTTGGATCATGGATTCATCATTTAATCAGGAATTGGAAAAGTTACTTAATTTGGAAATGTTTGACTTTCCATTTAGGGCAAGTTTTCATGGTTGTTGCACCTAATTTAAGCCCATTTTCCATCAAGATAAAAGCTCTATTTGAAACTTTCTCCAACATGAAAGTTGTTCCTCTTGTTCCAAGATTTCTAGAGATATAAAGTTTTCTCCATTTGGATTAAAATTGAGAAAGTTATGCTTGGTCAATATAAGGCATATTCTTAAGACACTTCGAAAAATTTCTAAGTCCAAAGATCTTCAAAGTTTGTCAAGACTTCTTGGCCAGTTTTCTTGCATTTCAAGGCATCATTTGAAAATGTTTTCTTCACAACAATTATACCTTGCCATGTCCTCTTTCACATCCTTTTGAAATCATCTCATTTTGATCTATGATTTGAGAGATACATTCACCTAAAGTGGGCATCATGACTTGATTTTCTAGGCAGATTTTGGGCCTAGCTGGCCCAACCAGTTTTGCATGGTGAGACCTGATCTTGAGGGCCATTTTTCACCTTCTTCCATTCATCATTTCAACTTGTGCTCAACATGAAATATGCTAAGCTCCATAATATCTTGCTACTGTTTGCATTATCTCATCATTTGGTGACTTGATCATCAAGTTACATGGCCTCAAAGTCACCACCTTGGAACTTTTTCTTACTTGCCAAGCCATGCTACAAACCAAGTCACGTTTTTGCTACCTCATTTTGGGCCTTGCAGCAATATGTCCATTCATATAAACTTTGCCAAATAACACAATCTCACATGCCCTCACCAAATACACCTCACTTTGCATTATGGATAACAAGTATTTCAAGGCCCATTTAAGCATGTGATCGTCATATTTAAAGGAGGCAAACCCTAAACCTAGAGGAAGCAGTGTGAATTTTGTGGCAAGCAAGCAAGGCAAGGTCACATAGCAGCCCCCATTCCCTCTCAACAAGCTCAAGTTAGGGTTCTTGAAACACAAAGGAGGCATCATATTCTTCCATCATCTTCTTCAATCAAAGAGGCATTGGATCAAGCCTCCACTAGGTACCCTCTATCACTCATCTTCCATGGCCATGAATGGTATACCTATGCTTATTATTGTTCACCATGCCATTCTTATTATTGTTCACCATGCTATGCTTATTATTGTTTACCATGCTCATCATCATGCTCATCTATGATCATCATTGTGTGCCATGCCAAACCATATGCATGTGTTCTTCATGTTATGGATTCATGTTGTTATTTTATGCCTTTGCCCGTGTCCATGTTGACCTCTTGTGATCAACTTTTCTCCATGATTAAACCATTATTTTTACTAAAACAAGTCACCATGATGATCTACACATTTCGTACTTGATGTTTGGTTTTTATTTCGAGGCATTTGGTGCACTATAGCGCTTGCATTATTGAATGGAAGTTTGGAAAAATCCACTTGGTTTTCATGTTTTTTTGCATGAATATGGCATTAGGGTTTGGTTTGTGAGGAAGATGATGATGTGGCGCCTCCTGAACCGTTAGATCCAATGCTTTTGTTTTAATCCTGGTCGTGCATGTTTGTTTTGTCCTGTAGTGGCTTAAGTGACCTTGCCCTATTGATAAATGTTCACATGCTTTTTAAAATTAAAATGTTACTTCACCTTGTCACACCTGACTTATTTCACCTTATTAATGTTAATATTATATTTTAATTATTTATTCTAAATGGTCCATTTTAACACACATTTTTTCTTGATTTTATTTTTATGACTTAAAATTATTTTTAGCATTTGATATTTGGGATGAAGGTTGAACAATGTCCCATGGTCAACCTGACCTTTTCTTGGAATTTTATTTCCCATTTTCAATTTATTTTGGATTTATTTTTAACCTAGTCTTATTGGTTGACTTTTAATTTGACTTCTGTTTTATTTTAATTAATTTAGGCACTAATTTTCATTATTTTAAAAATATTTTTGGGGGATGATAATGTCCTGACCCCACATCATTTAGTTTAATTTTTCATAATTTTATTGATTAATTTGCTATTTATTTCATATTTTTTAAGTTGACTTGACTTTTCAGTTGACTTTTCTATGATTGATGTTTGACTTAGGGATTGCTTTTGGCAATTGAAGAGATCTTTTGATACCAATTGTTCATCTCATATGCCATGTATTAGAGGCCTTTCATCTTGATTTTATTTGGTCCTTACCTCATTTCTTGATTAATTATTTCAATGGATCTTTTTTGTGCATATTTTCGTCTGTCTGATTCATCTGTTATCTTTTACACTTGTTTCTTTCATCCATGCTCAATATTGCTTGATTGTTTTACATGTTCATACTCCCATACATTGTTTAATTTCCCATTATATCATTCTTTGATTCTTCGATTTTATTATACACTTGTTTACTTATCTGATTTGATTAATAACTATTGCCTACTTGTATGATGTATGAGGCATATATTCTTATTGTTTGGTTGCCATGAACAATCCCCATTCATAACAAATGTACCCCTCTCCCTTGAAGTGTATAATATTTATTCTTTCATTCTTTATTCATCTGTTAATACAAGAATTAAAACGAACATCCGATAATCATTTGAAAACAAGATCAAAAGCTCGATCCAACGTCGAGTAATCATTTTCAAAACTTAACATAACCAACACGTATTCATCTATCCTCTTGTATGTCGATTGCCTCAGGCATCGCCATTTCTCTTGTAAGTCGATTGCTTCATGCATCGCCATCTACCTGTAAGTCAATTGCCTCAGGCATCACCATTTACCCTTATCCGTGGTTCCTCTCCTTGCTCCATCTGTCGACTCTTGTTCCATTTAGGTAGCACCCATTAGGTAGAACCCTTTGTATGATAATATAGGTATAAATTACCTTATTCTTTGCATGCTAACATTAGGTAGAGGTTTCCCATTTGTAAATCCTAACACATAGGTCCATATTGCATGAAAACTCTAGGGCAGAGCTTCCCCATTTTTAGACCTTCCGTGCGTCTCCGATCTTGTGGCATGTCAATCTGTTCTATTGCAAAGAGGTAACTGCCTAAGACTCGATTCAGCGAGCTGCGACACCTACTGCTAGGACGTTGAACACATTACCCACTTTCCTTTGACACAGCTGATGTCCTCTTTTGTAAGTCCATGTTCAGATGGAAATCCTTAACCATAGGTAGTCAAACTACGACAACTCTGATTCACATGTTCAGATGAGATACGTAGGCACGAGATGCGATGGTTTGTCGAGTTTTTGACTAACAACTAACAACTAATCCTTGTTTGCTTTCTCCCTTGTCGCGATTCTTTTCTCTCGCCCTCGTTGCGATCGAGACCTTCCCTCTCTCTTGCCCTAGTAGCAATCGAGACCCTTGTTCCCGAGTTAGCTGAACTACGTTTTGCTCTGATTCTCATTCCAGATGAGATACATAGGCATAAGACGCGATGTCTTAGCGAGCACACTTCTCTTTAACCCATAAGTAGCCGAGCTACGAAGACTCTGATTCTCATGTTCAGATGAGATACGTAGGCAGTGGATGTGACATCCTTGCGAGTCATTTTCTTTTAACCCTCTTTTAGCAGATAGTACATTAAATATTACCTACACCCTTTAAACTAGAACAACAAGAGTGGATCCCGTAGAGTACTACGGATGCGTAGGGGTGCTAATACCTTCCCTTCGCATAACCGACTCCCGAACCCAAGATTTGGTTGCGAGACCTTGTCTTTTCCTTTTTCTTCAGGTTTTCTTCGATCGTTTCCTTTCCCTTTTTGGGATAAATAATGAACGGTGGCGACTCTTCTGTTTTCTTTTTCCTCGCCGGTTGTTTCGTTTTGCCTCAGTTGCGACAGCTGGCGACTCTACTGGGGACTTTGTTTCCCTATGCGAGTCCCTCCTAGCTTTTGTGAGTTTCTTGTTTGTTGGGTGTTTATTCTTTTGTACAGTTGTTTACTTTCAGCATTTATCTGCTTTATCTTATTGCATTGTGTACATAGCATTTTTATATCTATTGGCTCTGTGGGGTTGGTTGTTTGTTGGGGTGGGTTGTTTTATGAGAGATAAGCCCACTACCCAGGCTTGAGCGTACACACAGGTTTTAGAGTGGATAGTCATGAGGCTTGCGTAGTATGTTGCTACGTTAAGTCGTTCATGAAGACCCACACCCAGACGAGGTTTCTTTTGGATATATTCTGTCATACGGGTGTTCCATAATGACATGATGTTCCTCTAGAAATCGTCGACTCTGGTGACCATTTCCCGAGGACTCAGTCGAGGCCTCTCCTCCGAGACGCGGTTATGTTAGCTCTGGTGGCTGCATTCTCGCTGCTCAGTCCGAGGACCCCGAGGCTGGGAACTTGCTTTTAGGATGTCCTGTTGAGGGGAGTCAGTGGAGGTCTTTTGTCTCGTAATAATGCCAAACCTTCAGTGGTAAACGTATTATTCTCGATTGAAGGGCTAGAAGCTGGAAAACTTCTGTTCTTAGAACCTACCAGTGAGGGGCGGGCTAAATTCAGGAAACCTTAACCTTCAACCAACCCGGTTTTTTGGTATTCTTGTTGGAGCAGAACTTTGATCTCTTATATGTTCCTCAATGGTTTTCTCTTCGGGCAGTGCGACCTGACAGTTGTTCAAGCAGATACAGCAATCCTGATTCTCATGTCACTGCATTGCATCACATCTTTTCGCATTCATATCATTTAATACATGTTTATCTATTACTAGGGGTTTATATCTTCTTCTTGATTCTAGTCGGGGTTTTCTGATTCTCCTAACTGCTCAATTTTTTTACAGTGTTCATCTAATGTGAGACTGGAATCAAGGGGTAGAATACCCTTTGGAATTGATAAACATGTCATTGCATTTGCATATTCATTAGCATGTCTTGCATAACAAGTATCGCCACAGTGTTCTCATTTTGTTTGGTGTTCCACTAGCAGGATAGCTGACTCAGGCATTCACCGATACGGTACCCGAAGAAATCAACAAAGAGAAATGGAAGGTCTATAAGCAGAGCTCGCTGAGATGAGGATTCGCATGAATCAGTTCACGGAAGTGGTCCAAGGAGTGGCTCAGGGACAGCAGGAGCTTAGATTGTTGGTACATAGGGATCCCCCTACTACTCAACCAGAGGTTGTGGCTGATCCTCCAGTTGGAGGGACTAATGGACCCAATGGACTGGGGCCTATCCCGACCCCACGTGTCAACCTTGATCAACAACCCATCCATGATGATCAGGAGGATCAGTTCCCCTTGCTGCAGGAGGACTTTGGCATGGGCCATGGTATGGACCCTATGTTTCGGAGACTGGAAGAGAGGTTGAAAGCTGTGGAAAGGCAGAATGCCCTCGGTGTGGATGTTGCTGACTTGGGGCTGGTCCCAGGTGTGAGAGTTCCACCAAAGTTCAGAGTCCTTGTTTTTGATAAGTACAATGGCAACTCTTTCCCGAAGACTCATGTGCAAGCTTACTTCCGCAAGATGGTTACGTATTCTGATGATGAGAAACTGCTCATGTACTTCTTCCAGGACAACCTAGCGGGGGCATCCTTAGAGTGGTATATGAGGCTAGACAGAGACCATATTCGTTGTTGGAGAGACTTGGCCGAGGCCTTTGTGAAGCAATATCAGTACAATGCGGATATGGCACCTGACAGGACTCAGCTCCAGAATCTGCTCTCAAGAGCAATGAGTGCTTCAAAGAGTACGCTCAACGCTGGAGAGAGATGGCTTCCCGTGTTCAGCCTCTGATGTTGGAAAATGAGATGGCCAACATGTTTATGAACACACTGCCTGGATCTTATTTGGAGCGTCTGGTGGGTTGCAACGCCTCCAATTTTGCTGAGGTGGTCTCTACCGGTGAGAGGGTGGAGAACTACTTGAAGACGTGCAAGATCCAAAATGGGGTTGGATCATCATCAGGGGCAAAGAAGTCGTTCTTAGGAGGACAGAAGAGGAGAGAAGGGGATGCAAATGCTGTGTCTTCTTATCATAGCAGAGGTGACCGAAGGAGCAGTTTTCAGAATTACCATCAGCAACCTTATGTTGCAGCTGTGACCATTCCGGCTGCAGCACCAGTGCAACAACAACAACCTCAACGTCAACAAAATCAATACCAACAACAATAGGGTAACAGACCTGCTTATCAACAGAGACAGAGAATGATGATAGGCGTTCCGACCCTCTTCCGATGTCGTACGCCCAATTGCTTCCCAACCTTCAGCAGTTGCAACTTCTGTAGTTACGCACTTTGGCTCCTCCTATTGGCAGGCTTCCAGTGGGTTATGACGTCAATGCTAGGTGTAAGTTCCACTCTGGGGCACCTGGCCACACTATTGAGAACTGCAAAGCTTTTAAGCACGTAGTTCAGGACCTCATTGATTCAAAGGCCATTAACTTTGCGTCGGCTCCTAATGTTGTCAACAATCCTATGCCGCAGCATGGTGGAGCAAATGCTAACATGGTTGAAGGAGAAGTCCAATTAGTCAAGGAGGTGTTGAAGCTGAAGACTCCGTTGTTGGAAATCAAGGAATACTTGCTGAAGGCAGATGTTTTCCCCGGTTGTAGGAGCGGTTGTTTGGGTTGTACTACATAGAGTAGGGGTTGTGTGAAGCTGCAGCAGGGTATCCAGGCCTTGCTTGACGATGGTGTCCTCACAGCTGAAGACCTATCTTCCCAAAGGTCTGTTGAAGGGGTTGTTGAGAATGCAGATGTTGATTCTCTCTTTCCCGAAGATGCTGAAGAATTTACAAATGTTGTTCCTGCTGATTTTGTAATTCCCAATGATGTAATTAATTCTTCAGATGTTGTTGCTGATATTCCAAACATTGTACTTGATTCTGATGTACTTGTTGAACTTGATTCCGATGTTTCGGATGCTTGTTTTTCAATGAATGAGACTTCTGAGTATGACTGTAACGTTGCCACTATCACAATTTTCTACCCGACTGTTCAGATTAGTGTGCCAGCAGCTCAACCAGTATCACTAGTGCGATCGCATCAATCCACTATGACTATCACGACCCCTGGTCCTTTACCTTTCACCAGCGAAAGGGTCATTCCTTGGCATTACGGGGGGAGTGTATACACGAACGATCATAGAGTGGAGCAGCCACTCCAAGCAGAAAAGGTGCAGGATCAGAAGTTTGAACCTGGTGTTGAAATAAAAGATCCCGCAGTGGACAATGTTGGTGGAATCGGGCGATTCACCAGAAGTGATAGATTGTTCTCACCACCGGTTACCCAACCTGATAGTGTTGACGCCGCGGCGAAGGCCAAAGGCAAGCAAGTTGCGAATGAGGGTACCTCTGCACCACAAGTTGGCTCTGAGCCTGCTTTTTCGAAAGATGTAGACGAGCTCTTGAGAATCATAAAGAAAAGCGACTACAAGGTAGTCGATCAGTTGATTCAGACGCCGTCTAAGATATCTATTCTCTCACTCCTGCTGTGTTCGGAGGCACACAGGGAGGCACTCCTGAAGGTCCTTAATGCTGCATATGTGCCTCAGGAGATCTCAGTGAACCAACTAGAAGGGATCGTTGCAAATGTTCATGCAAGCAACGGGTTAGGTTTTATTGATTCTGACTTGACGCCAAATGGACGCGATCATAACAAGGCTTTGCACATTTCGATGGAGTGTAAAGACACTGTGCTATCCCATGTTCTGGTGGATACAGGTTCCTCTCTCAATGTGCTACCCAAGAGAGCCCTGTCAGGGTTGGATGTAGAAGGTTTGATCTTGAAGCCTTCCGATCTTGTGGTGCGAGCCTTCGATGGTTCTAAGAGGTCGGTGTTCGGAGAGGTAGAATTGCCAATTCAGATTGGATCACAAACCTTCAACACCGTCTTCTATGTGATGGATATCAGTCCTTCGTATAGTTGCTTGCTGGGTCGGCCTTGGATCCACAATGTCGGGGCAGTCTCCTCGACCTTGCATCAGAAGATCAAGTTCCCGGTCAACGGAGGAATAATCATTGTTTGTGGTGAGGAGGATATTCTGGTCAGTCACCTGTCTACATTCAAGTATGTAGAGGTAGAAGGTGAGATTCATGAGACCCTGTGTCAGGCCTTTGAGGCAGTTCAAGTCAAGGATGCAGCTCCAGTGGAAGAGGTTGAAGCAGGTGCCTCTATTTTGTCCTTCAAGCAGGCACATGCCTTGGTGAATTCAGGTGTTGCTCCTGGTTGGGGACATCTGTTGAATTTACCTGTAAAGGAAGACAAGTTCAGGATTGGGTATCAGCCAGCATTGACTTCTACAACTTCAACGCCTCAGACTCGTCAGGGGCCGATTACTTTCTCCAGTGCTGGCATCATTCAGTACGGCCAGGTCTCTGCAATCAACAAAGAAGATGAGGATAGTGATTGTGACATTGACAACTGGGTGCGTCCAAGGGTCCCGGGTGAAGTTCTCCGCAATTGGTCTTCTGAAGAGATTATCTAAGTCACTCTTCTTGAAGAGTAATTTTCTTTGTTTATTCATGCATATCCAAGTCTTACGTTCCGCCCAGGGCGTAATAACTCATTGTAGGGCTCATCTGTGTGGATACCTGCATTTTTTATCATAAATAAAGGACGTCTTTTTGCATTCAAATATTTTGCTCACTGTCTTTCTGTTTTTGCAGTTTTCAGAAATCAAAAAATATTTGGCAATGTTTTGTTTAGTTTTCACTCCTTGTTCACACTCATAAGCACATGCCATCACTCATGCAGATGCACATCACCGGATCCTATTGATAACAGTTCTGCTATGGCTTGCTTCGACTTTGAAAATCCAATCTTTCAAGCTGAAGAAGAGGGTAATAAAGACTGTGAACTTCCTGAAGAACTTGCCAGGTTGTTAAAACAAGAGGAAAGGGTCATTCAACCGCATCAAGAGTCGATTGAAGTGATTAATCTCGGCACCGAGGACGTCAAGAGAGAAATCAAGATAGGGGCTGCTTTGGAAGATAATGTGAAGAAGGGGCTGATTAAATTGCTGCAAGAGTATGTTGACATCTTCGTTTGGTCTTATCAGGACATGCCAGGGCTTGACACAGACATTGTGGTACACCGTTTGCCTCTCAAAGAGGATTGTCCTCCGGTCAAGTAGAAGCTCAGAAGAACAAGACCAGAGATGGCTGTCAAGATAAAGGAAGAAGTGCAAAAACAGTTGGATGCAGGGTTTCTAGCGGTTACAAATTATCCGCCATGGGTTGCAAATATCGTTCCAGTACCTTAGAAGGATGGAAAGGTACCGATGTGTGTTGACTACCGGGATCTGAACAGAGCTAGTCCTAAAGATGATTTCCCATTACCTCGCATCGACGTTTTGGTGGATAACACGGCTCAGTTCTCGATATTCTCCTTCATGGATGGCCTTTCTGGCTATAATCAAATTAAGATGGAACCAGAAGACATGGAGAAAACAACTTTCATAACCCAATGGGGCACCTTCTGCTACAAGGTGATGCCGTTTGGTCTGAAAAATGTTGGGGCAACATATCAACAAGCTATGGTAACTCTTTTCCATGATATGATTCATCATGAAATCGAGGTTTATGTTGATGATATGATTGCCAAATCTCAGACGGAAGAAGAACATTTGGTGAATCTGCAGAAATTGTTCAAGCGTTTGAGGAAATTCAAGCTGAGGCTTAATCCGAGCAAGTGTACTTTCGGGGTGAGATCTGGAAAACTATTGGGTTTTATTGTTAGTAAGAAAGGGATTGAGGTGGATCCTGCCAAAGTTAAAGCAATACAAGAAATGCTTGAGCCAAGAACAGAAAAACAAGTCTGTGGTTTCTTAGGGAGGTTGAATTACATTGCAAGGTTCATCTCTCACCTAACAGCCACGTGTGAGCCAATATTCAAATTGTTGAGAAAAGATCAGGCTATCTGGTGGAATGATGATTGCCAAAGGGCTTTCGAAAAGATAAAAGAGTATTTGCAGAATCCTCCAATCCTTATGCCTCCAGTCCCAGGGAAACCGCTGATTATGTATTTGACAGTACTTGATAATTCCATGGCTTGTGTTCTCGGTCAACACGACGAGACAGGTAGGAAAGAACATGCCATCTACTACCTGAGTAAAAAATTCACAGATTGCGAGTCGAGATACTCAATGCTTGAAAAGACATGTTATGCACTTGCATGGGCTGCTAAGCGATTGAGACAATACATGCTGACACACACAACATTACTGATCTCCAAAATGAATCCAGTCAAGTATATATTAGAGAAGCCAGCTCTCACCGGAAGGGTTGCTCGTTGGCAAATGGTACTGACAGAGTACGACATCCAGTATACATCCTAGAAAGCCATCAAAGGGAGTATTCTGTCAGACTATCCTGCTCAACAGCCGATTGATAATTATAAGCCGATGAAGTTTGATTTTCCGGATGAAGACATTATATTCCTCAAGATGAAAGACTGTGAAGCGCCAGTTGTTGAGGAGGGACCTGATCTAGATGAAAAGTGGACTTTAACGTTTGATGGGGTCGTCAATGCCAATGGAAGTGGAATTGGTGCTGTCATTACCACTCCGAAAGGTGCTCACATGCCTTTCACCGCCCGTCTGACTTCCGAGTGCACCAATAATGAAGTTGAGTATGAAGCATGTATCTTGGGTATTGAGCAAGCCATGGATTTGAGAATCAAGACTTTGGACATCTTCGGAGATTCAGCTCTAGTGATCAATCAAGTGAATGGTGATTGGAATACTCTCCAGCCTAATCTGGTCCCCTACAGAGATTACACGAGAAGACTGTTGACTTTCTTCACAATAGTAAAGCCGTATCATATACCTCGTGATAAGAACCAGATGGAAGATGCTCTTGTTACTCTATCCTCCATGATCAAGGTGATTCGGTGGAACTGTGTTCCCAGGATCGATGTCATGCCCCTTGATAGGGCTGCATATGTGTTCGCTGCTGAACTGGTAGTTGACGATAAGCCCTGGTATCACGACATCAAGTGTTTTTTGAAGAATCAAGAGTACCCTGCAGAGGCATCCAACAATGATAGAAAGACTTTGAGAAGATTGGCAGGTAGTTTCTTCTTGAACAAAGACGATGTGCTGTATAAGAGGAACTTCAACATGGTTTTGCTCAGATGCGTGGATAGACACGAAGCGGACATGTTAATGTAGGAAGTCCATGAAGGCTCCTTCGATACTCATGTCGGCGGACATGCAATGACTAAGAAATTGTTGAGAGCGGGTTATTACTGGATGACCATGGAATCTGATTGTTTCAAATATGCTCGGAAGTGTCATAAATGCCAGATTTATGTTAAGAAGGTGCATGTGCCGCCAAATCCTCTGAATGTGATGTCTTCGTCGTGGCCGTTTGCTATGTGGGGCATTGATATGATTAGAAAGATCGATCCAACTGCTTCCAATGGGCATCGCTTCATCCTTGTTGCCATCGACTATTTCACCAAGTGGGTCGAAGCAGCGTCATTTGCAAAGGTCACAAGACATATGGTTGCCCGATTCATTAAGAAAGAAATCATTTGTCATTATGGGATTCCCGAAAGAATCATTACTGATAATGGTTCTAATCTCAATAACAAGATGATGAAGGAGTTGTGCTAGAACTTCAACATTCAACATCATAATTCTTCCCCTTATCGTCCTAAGATGAACGGTGTTGTTGAGGCAGCAAATAAGAACATAAAGAAGATTGTGCAGAAGATGGTCGTTACGTACAGAGATTGGCATGAGATGCTACCCTTCGCCTTGCATGGGTACCGCACTTCAGTACGTACATCGACCGGGGCAACCCCTTACCCCCTTGTGTATGGTATGGAAGCAGTCCTACCTATTGAAGTGGAGATTCCTTCTCTAAGAGTCCTGCTGGATGTCAAGTTAGATGAAGTTGAATGGATTTAGACAAGGTTCAATGAGTTGAGTCTTATCGAAGAGAAGCGAATGGCAGCCATTTGTCATGGGCAGTTGTATCAAAGTCGGATGAAGAGAGCCTTTGATCAGAAAGTGCGTCCTCGATGCTTCCAAGTCGAAGATTTGGTGTTGAAAAGGATCCTTCCTCCTCAGACATATCACAGGGGCAAGTGGACTCCTAACTATGATGGACCATATATTGTCACCAAGATTTTTGATGGTGGAGCCTTAATGCTTGCAACTATGGATGGTGAAGACTTTACTTCCCTTGTGAACTCAGACGCAGTTAAAAAATACTTCGCATGAAATAGACCCGCTGGACAATAAAAAGAATAGTTCAGGCAAAAAATGGGCATCCTGGCGAACCAAGAAAATGAAAAAAGGTTCGGGCAAAATTTAGGGATTAAAAATGAAAAGATTGTACACCCGGTAAGTTGAAAACCTGAAAAGGCAACTTAGGCAAAAATGGGTATCCCGGTGGATTGAAAACCCGAAAGGGCGATCCAGGCAAAAGTTAGGGATTAAGCGAATGACTGTGTTCTGAGTAGTTCTGAATCCCATCTCGTGTCAATAACTGGAAACTTTCGAAGGATAGGAAACAGTCCAATCCCCTTTTTTAGAAAGCTGATCATTTGGAGGATCTTGAAGACGAGCGAGTCATAGCAGAATTGGAACCCGATAGAAATCCATTTCACATTGCCATTAGATTAATCTCTATCTTTTATTTTTTGTGCAATTACCTCTTTCCATGGATTGCTTCCCGATGTAAACGCCTATTCAGAGGCCTTTCAATCAATAAATCATGTTATTCAGTATATCGCTGTGTTCATTTTCATTTTACTGTTTTGTTTGGAAAAATGACGTCCGAATTTTTTATAAACATTGCATCATGAAACATAAGAGCTTTACAGGTACATGCTTAATAAACATTTAAAATTGCTGTAAATTTTAAGTGCTTTGGATCGTCTATTCAGAACAGGTACACTCGGGGCATTTCCTTAAGATTCCTAGCAGATGATCGCGATAGTTTTTCTTCAACATTCGGTTTTTGGTATCTTATCCCTGCAAAGCTGGTCCAAGCATTGGATTCTTCAATCCCCAGCAGTTTCTCACTACTGTACTCTCCCCAAGCATTTGTTTCAGGCTATACACTCCCCAGTAGAGTCGACAGTGTCAGACTGTTTATCCCCAACGGAGTCGACAGTGCCAGACTGTATATCCCCAGCGGAATTGACAGTGCCAGACTGTATCTTCCCAACAGAAGCGGCTACTCCTCAGAGTTTGATGCCAGATCGATGATCTCGATGCTAGAGCCATGGTCTCTTTTCTTGAAGTAGAATCTCGGTACCGTAATGGTGTTTGCTTCCCTTGCTGAGTCGTCTCTCTCACAGATTATGGTTGCCAGAACCACCTTCGCCTTTCTCAGCAGCAAGCTTTCAGTGCCATTCTCTCCCCAGTCAGAGTCTCGGTATTTTGTTATTTCTAGAACACCGTGTGGCTGGTCATTTCCCCACAGAGTTCATTGTGTTGTGTATCTCCAACAACATTGTCAGGGTCCAGAAGATTGTGATAATTTCCCCAGCAGAATTCCTTGCCTCAGCTTGGCATTCTCTCTAACCTAGCATTTCGCATCCCTGCATGTAGAATCATATCGCATTGCATCCTCCCAAATCGCGTAGCATTTCCATTTTCATGGAGTATTACGCCATTGAAAAATTCAAACATACGCAGGTGAAACATAAGACATTCTCGGTATCCCAAGTGATAAGCCAGAAGTTTATTTCTAGTACTCAGATTGAAGTTTGTTCATGACTTATCCTCTATTATTCCCAGCAGGGGTCGTTGGCCCACGCGCCGCCTCAATTATCATTTTCCCTATGTCTGCCGATACTGACAGGCATGCAGTTTCCGGTATTCAGACTGAAGTGGCATTCAGGCTAATTTCCTGATGTTCATATCAAAGAAGTTTTCGACGTCCAGGTCGATGCAACTTGTGGCATTCAGGCCAGTTTTTCCAGTATCCAGACCGAAGTGGCATTCAGGCCAATTTCCCGATGTTCAGATCGAAGAAGTTTCCAACATTCAAGTTGACGCAACTTGTGGCATTCAGGCCAGTTTCCGGTATTCAGACCGAAGTGGCATTCAAGCCAATTTCCGGTATTCAGACCGAAGTGGCATTCAGACCAGTTTTCCAATGTTCAGATCGAAGAAGTTTCCGACGTTCAGGTTGACGCAACTTGCGGCATTCAGGCCAGTTTTCCGGTATTCAGGCCGAAGTGGCTCTCAGATCAGTTTCCCGATGTTCAAACCGATGTTTGATAATCTCATATCTTCTGATGCTCAGATCGAAGTCATTTCCAGTATTCAGATTGATGAGCGGCATTCAGGCCATGGTTATTTTTGTGTTACCATTTATTTTGGTATTCAGGCTAACATTCCTTTTTCGGTGTTCAGACCGACTCTCACCGTGCCAAACGGATTCTTTGTTGATACTCAGATCAATTTCCCACCTCTTTGCCGATCCTGACAGGTATTATTACTTCATTTTTCACTTCTGTGTAAATTTTCGGGCTTTTATTGTATTCAATCCCTTGATACCTCGAAAGTGCGAAAGTCGTTGCTATCTTCCTTTCGGGTCTCCAGTTGATTGAATAGGGGCAGCTGTAATACCCCAAAATTTACCCATCATTTTTCTGGAAGCATGGTATTTTGTTTCACACTTCATTTGCATCATATTAGGTCATACACATTGCATACTGCATTAGTGACATGGAAATCAGGTTTTGATTGATCACTCCTTAACAGAAGGAGCCCACACAAAGCAAGATTGAGAATTGGACTTCATTCTCCAAGTATACAAGCCTCAAGGGTCACAAGGGGCTCCAGGTATCTTATTATGGTCCTCAGTTCATCAGTGAAGGATTCAGAGCTATCAGAGAGTTCATCTGGATTTAATCAGGAAATTAGGGTTTCATGGCTACCTACAACAGGCAATGTTGGTTGGAAGTAGAGGAGTTCATCCATGTCATGTTTGGAGAGGCATCTTGGCCTAGGAAGACTCACAATTATCTCAGAAAGATCCATTGGCAAGTAGTGCAATCAGTTCCTGATCAGTTTTTCCCTAAAACTAGGGTTTGGTATAAAATCAGTTTATTTCTGATTCTTTGGGTGAAACTCTTTTCCATGGCCCTCCATATGTCCACAAGGGTCTACATACAAAAAAGCAGCTATTTATTTGGGCCAGAGGTGCTTCAATTGATCAATGGAATCGGGAATTAGACAGTTTGGGAAAAGTCAACTGTGGGGCCAAAAAAGTCAACTCCTGACTTTTTGAGAGTGGAATCTCAAAATCCATGCCTAAGGGAGTCTATATGTGAAATTTGATCAAGTTTGGATCATGGATTCATCATTTAATCAGGAATTGGAAAAATTACTTAATTTGGAAATGTTTGACTTTCCATTTAGGGCAAGTTTTCATGGTTGTTGCACCCACTTTAAGCCCATTTTCCATCAAGATAAAAGCTCTATTTGGAAATTTCTCCAACATGAAAGTTGTTCCTCTTGTTCCAGGCTTTCTAGATATATAAATGTTTCTACATTTGGATCAAAATTGAGAAAGTTATGCTTGGTCAATACAAGGCATATTCTTAAGACACTTAGAAAAATTTCTAAGTCCAAAGATCTTCAAAGTTTGTCAAGACTTCTTGGCCAATTTTCTTGCATTTCAAGGCATCATTTGAAAATGTTTTCTTCACAACAATTATACCTTTCCATTTCCTCTTTCACATCATTTTGGAATCATCTCATTTCGATCTATGGTTTGAGAGATACATTCACCTAAAGTGGGCATCATGACTTGATTTTCTAGGCAGATTTTGGGCCTAGCTGGCCCAACCAGTTTTGCATGGTGAGACCTGATCTTGAGGGCCATTTTTCACCTTCTTCCATTCATCATTTAAACTTGTGCTCAACATGAAAGATGCTAAGCTCCATAATATCTTGCTACTGTTTGCATTATCTCATCATTTGGTGACTTGATCATCAAGTTACATGGCCTCAAAGTCACCACCTTGGAACTTTTTCTTGCTTTCCAAGCTATGCTACAAACCAAGTCATGTTTTTGCTACCTCATTTTGGTCCTTGCAACAATATGTCCATTCATTTAAACTTTGCCAAATAACACAATCTCATATGCCCTCACCAAATACACCTCACTTTGCATTATGGATAACAAGTATTTCAAGGCCCATTTAAGCATGTGATCATCATATTTAAAGGAGGCAAACCCTAAACCTAGGGGAAGTAGTGTGAATTTTGTGGCAAGCAAGCAAGGCAAGGTCACATAGCAACCCCCGTTTTCTCTCAACAAGCTCAAGTTAGGGTTCTTGAAACACAAAGGAGGCATCCTATTCTTCCATCATCTTCTTCAATCAAAGAGGCATTGGATCAAGCCTCCACTAGGTACCCTCTATCACTCATCTTCCATGGCCATGAATGGTATACCTATGCTTATTATTGTTCACCATGCCATGCTTATTATTGTTCACCATGCTATGCTTATTATTGTTTACCATGCTCATCATCATGCTCATCTATGATCATCATTGTGTGTCATGCCAAACCATATGCATGTGTTCTTCATGTTATGGATTCATGCTGTTACTTTATGCCTTTTCTCGTGTCCATGTTGACATCTTGTGGTCAACTTTTCTCCATTATTAAACCATTATTTTTACTAAAACAAGTCACCATGATGATCTACATATTTCGTACTTAGTGTTTGGTTTTTATTTCGTGGCATTTTGTGCACTATAGCGCTTGCATTATTGAATGGAAGTTTGGAAAAATCCACTTGGTTTTCATGTTTTTTTGCATGAATATGGCATTAGGGTTTGGTTTGTGAGGAAGATGATGATGTGGCGCCTCCTGAACCGTTAGATCCAATGCTTTTGTTTTAATCTTGGTCGTGCATGTTTGTTTTGTCCTGTAGTGACTTAAGTGACCTTGCCCTATTGATAAATGTTCACATGCTTTTTAAAATTAAAATGTTATTTCACCTTGTCACACCTGACTTATTAGTGTTTTGGACCTTGGGCCTGCGCGTTTTTCTCCTCACACCTCCCTTTTCCAGGCCCATCAACACTAACACATGTCCACTTTTATTTTCTTTTTTAATTCACATCTATTTTTTATGTTTTGATTTTAATTATTTAAAATATTTTCTTTGTCCATAAAATTGCCCAAAAATATTTTTCACTTTTCTTAATGTCTTACTTAATTTTATTTATTTTTTATTTTTGTATTTATTTAATGTTAATATTTTATTTTAATTATTTATTCTAAATGGTCCATTTTAACACACATTTTTTTCTTGATTTTATTTTTATGACTTAAAATTATTTTTAGCATTTGATTTTTGGGATGAAGGTTGACCAATGTCCCATGGTCAACCTGACCTTTTCTTGGAATTTTATTTCCTATTTTCAATTTATTTTGGATTTATTTTTAACCTAGTCTTATTGGTTGACTTTTAATTTGACTTCTGTTTTATTTTAATTAATTTAGGCACTAATTTTCATTATTTTAAACATAGTTTTGGGGTATGATGATGTCTTGACCCCACCTCATTTAGTTTAATTTTTTATAATTTTCTTGATTAATTTGCTATTTATTTCATATTTTTTAAGTTGACTTGACTTTTCAGTTGACTTTTCTATGATTGATGTTTGACTTAGGGATCGCTTATGGCAATTGAAGAGATCTTTTGATCCTCCCTTGTTCATCTCATATGCCATGTATTAGAGGCCTTTCATCTTGATTTTATTTGGTCCTTACCTCATTTCTTGATTAATTATTTCAGTGGATCTTTTTTGTGCATATTTTCGTCTGTCTGATTCATCTGTTATCTTTTACACTTGTTTCTTTCATCCATGCTCAATATTGCTTGATTGTTTAACATTTTCATACTCCCATACATTGTTTAATGTCCCATTATATCATTCTTTGATTCTTCGATTTGATCATACAGTTGTTTACTTATCTGATTTGATTAATAATTATTGCCTACTTGCATGATGTATAAGGCATATATTCTTATTGTTTGATTGCCATGAACAATCCCCATTCATAACAAATATACCCCTCTCCCATGAAGTGTATAATGTTTATTCTTTCATTCTTTATTCATCTGTTAATACAAGAATTAAAACAAACATCTGATAATCATTTCAAAACAAGATCAAAAGCTCGAGCCAACGTCGAGTAATCATTTTCAAAACATAACATAACCAACACGTATTCATCCATCCTCTTGTAAGTCAATTACCTCAGGAATCGTCATTTCTCTTGTAAGTCGATTGCTTCATGCATCGCCATTTACCTGTAAGTCGATTTCCTCAGGCATCGCCATTTACCCTTATCCGTGGTTCGTCTCCTTGCTCCATCCGTCGACTTTTGTTCTGTTTAGGTAGCACCCATTAGGTAGAACCCTTTGTATGATAACATAGGTAGAAATTCCCTTATTCTTTGCATGCTAACATTAGGTAGAGGTTTCCCATTTGTAAATCCTAACACATAGGTCCATATTGCATGACAACTCTAGGGCAGAGCTTCCCCACTTTTAGACCTTTCGTGTGTCTCCGATCTTGTGGCATGTCAATCTGTTCTATTGCAAAGAGGTAACTGCCTAAGACTCGATTCAACGAGCTGCGACACCTACTGCTAGGACGTTGAACACATTGCCCACTTTTCTTTGACACAGCTGGTGTCCTCTTTTGTAAGTCCATGTTCAGATGGCAATCCTTAACCCATAGGTAGTCGAACTACGACAACTCTAATTCTCATGTTCAGATGATTTACGTAGGCACGAGATGCGATGTCTTGCCGAGTTTTTGACTAACAACTAACAACTAATCCTTGTTTGCTTTCGCCCTTGTTGCGATTCTTTTCTCTCGCCCTTGTTGTGATCGAGACCTTCCCTCTCTCTTGCTTTAGTAGCAATCGAGACCCTTGTTCCCGTAGTTAGCTGAACTACGTTTGACTCTGATTCTTATTCCAGATGAGATACGTAGGCATAAGACGTGATGTCTTAGCGAGCACACTTCTCTTTTACCCATAGGTAGCCGAGCTACGAAGACTCTGATTCTCATGTTCAGATGAGATACGTAGGCAAGGGATGCGACATCCTTGCGAGTCATTTTCTTTTAACCCTCTTTTAGTAGATAGTACATTAGATATTACCTACACCCTTTAAACTAGAACAACAAGAGTGGATCCCGTAGAGTACTACGGGTGCGTAGGGGTGCTAATACCTTCCCTTCGCATAACCGACTCCCGAACCCAAGATTTGGTTGCGAGACCTTGTCTTTTCCTTTTTCTTCAGGTTTTCTTCGATCGTTTCCTTTCCCTTTTTGGGATAAATAAAGAATGGTGGCGACTCTTCTATTTTCTTTTTCCTCGCCGGTTGTTTCGTTTCGCCTCAGTTGCGACATATGTTTGTCTGTGTTTGCATTAATTAATATGTTTGGCTAAACTACCGGTATCGGTATGTAAACAATTTAATTAGACGGGATTTAATAATAATCGGTGTAAACTTCTTTTCTCAAATAATCTTTTTGGATGTGGTTTTTAATTTAAATGTAATTAACTTTGTCACGAGTGTGAGAAGCTATTTAATACAGTTTTGCCACGAGAGTGGGAAATTAACTAAGGTTAGAACCAACAATCGCGAGAGTGTGAGGGTCGAACTAGATAGTAAAAACTAGGCATTGATTTTAAAAACAGCGAGAGCACTTTAAAAGCAATTAGAACTTATTTATTTTCAAAAAGTATTTTTAACTTCAAATGGGACAGCGAGAGCGTACATTCTGACTTAAAAGTATAGTCCGAGTCAACAATCACGAGAGTGTGAGATAAAGCCTTTTAAATGAGTATTTTCTACTAAAAGATATTTGGTAATTAAAATATACACCGGTGACTTATCGAAACCCTGACGATTAATGCGTAGCATACTGATATCCCTCCATTAATATTCTCTTAAAAACTTAATTTCCTTTAGATTTAATTTTTGTTCAATCAAACCTCTAAAAATCATCTCCTTAGCTAAACATAGTAACATCGATAGCATTAGTTTGGCCATCGGTCTCTGTGGGTTCGATATCTTTTAAAACTAAAACGACTGGACTGTGCATTTGCAGTCAAGTACGCGATAGACTATATTTTATATACAGTCACAAGACGTATCAAGTTTTTGGCGCCGTTGTCGGGGACCTGATTTAGTCAAATAGTGTGATTCTTTCTTTGCGCAGTATAGACTAAGGTAAAAACCAATCTCCTTTCCCTTATTTCCCGATTATATGCCAAGTACTCGCTCACAAGGCAAAAACTTAGCACCACCAATCACAAAATCAGAGTGTTTCTTATATTTAAGATGCCAAATACTAGAGTACCAACGAAGGTACAATATTCTAGATATCTTCTTTCCTACTACTGAACCAGTTGAAAAATCAACCATGGCTGCAGTAGGACCACATAATCGTCCTTTTAAGTTCTACGCTACCTCGTCCCAACAAGAACCTCACAACAACATTGTTGCCCCTGCTATCGATCGAAATAATTTCGAGTTGAAACCCTCATTATTATCAGTTGTCCAACAACATCAATTTGCTGGAAATCCTACGGACGACCCTAATGAACATTTGACCAAGTTTGTGCAGTACGTAGACACTGTGAAGGCGAATGGTGTATCTCAAAATGCGATAAGACTACGCCTTTTTGAGCTTGGGCTTGGTTGCAATCATTGCCATCCAACTCAGTTACTACATGGGAAGAACTGAAGAACGTTTTCTTAGCCCGATATTTTCCGCCAAGCAAAACTGCTATGCTGAGAGCTTAAATCAACGGATTTCTACAAAAAGATGCAGAATCTCTCTACGACGCGTGGGAGATATACAAAGACATGATGAGGATATGTCATCATCATGGTCTCGAAGACTGGGTGATCATTCACACATTTTACAATGGGCTTTTGTATAACACAAGACTGACAGTAGACGCTGCCGCAGGCGGTGCATTTATGAATAAGCCATACAACGAAGCCTATCAACTCATTGAAAACATGGCCTAAAATCATTGCCAATGGAGAGGTGAAAGAACTACAGTAGAAAAGTCTCAACTAAAAGGTGGAATGTACGAAATCAGTAGCCTTGACCATGTCCATGCAAAGGTAGATGCCCTTGTTCAAAAGATAGACAACTTGACCATACCACCCGCAGCCACCGTGGCTGCCGTAACTCCAAACTGCGAGTTATATGGAATTCCTGGCCACACTCCACCAGAATGTCAAATATTAGCAGGAGTCCCCACTGCTCAAGTAAATTATGCACAAGGAAATCCTTATTCGAATACCTACAACCCAGGTTAGAAAAAGCATCCCAACTTTTCGTACAAGAACAACAACGCCTTGTATGCACCTGGCCAAGCACCCGCTGTTCCACCTGGATATCAAAAGCCAACTATTAATGCTTCTAACATGCCTAGGAAGTCCAACCTTGAACTAATGATGGAAAGCTTCATAGCTACCCAAGCTCAAACAAACAAAGACGTCTTGAACCAAAACATACATACTAGTGAGCAACTTAAACAATTAGAGAGCAAAGTAGATGCCTTAGCGACCCACAACAAAATGCTTGAAACACAGATTTCACAAGTGACTCAACAACAAGCATCTATTGCTGCTCCCGCTGGCACATTTCCTGGACAACCACAACCTAATCCAAAAGGACATGCAAATGTCGTTATATTGAGAAGTGGAAAAGAATAGACGGACCCGTGGATCCAAGACTCCAAAATCCTGCCATGTACCAAAAACCTGACAAAACAATAACTTAGAAGGTAAGTGAACCAAAGGAGAAGGAAGATAATACCCAAGAGGCCTAAGATAAAGAAAAAACTTATGTTCCTCCACCACGTTATAAACCACCCATTTCGTATCCTCAAAGACTCGTAAATTCTAAAACTGCAGGGCAATTTAGGAAATTTGTTGAACTTCTGAAGCAACTGAATATTACAATTCCCTTTACAGAAGCCATCACACAAATGCCCTCATATGCCAAATTTCTTAAAGAGATCCTAGCCAATAATAAAAATATCGAGGATAACGAAACAATTACACTTACTGCTGAGTGTAGCGCAATAATCCAAAACAACATGCCTCCCAAACTAAAAGACCCAGGTAGTTTCTCCATACCCTGTGTCATTGGAAAGTTCGTCATAGACAAAGCTCTATGCGACTTAGGAGCCAACATTAGTGTAATGCCCTTAACCATTTGTAAAAGGCTCAACATGGGATAACTAAGACCAACCAAATGTCTGTTCATCTAGCTGACCGCTCACTCAAATATCTTGTTGGTATACTAGAGAATGTCCCAGTATGTGTAGGACAATTCTACATTCCTACAGACTTCATAATCATGGACATCAAAGAAGATGCCACTACACCTATTATATTAGGAAGGCCGTTCTTAGCTACCGTCGGAGCCATAATAGACGTGAAAAGAGGTAAGCTGACATTTGAAGTTAGAGAAGAAAAGGTTGAATTCATCTTGACACAATTCTTACAAGTGTAAGTTGTAAATGCGCCTAAGAGGGGGGGTGAATTAGGTGGTAAAAAAATTCTTCGATCTTGTTTCCGGTTCTTGGTTATTTTTCGTTTAAGTGCTGAAAAATAAATTGCGGAAAGTAAAAGGACACCGGAAATTATAGTGGTTCCCTTCACACTCTGAAGGTACTCCACTCCCCTTTCGACTCGAAAGAGATTTCACTATAGTTAGAATTATTGTACAGCCTACTCACACCAATGGTGATGCTTACTATCTAACCTATAGATAATCAAGTGTATGAAGAACAATCCTCTTCAACACTTCACTTGTTTCCAACAATCCTGGACAACAAGGTATGATACAAAAATCTGAACTTAATTAAAAAGTGATGATGAATCTTGAATATATTAAACACTTGGATTAATCTTCCCCTTTGGATATCAATCACTCAATGTAGTATACAAGTGTTCAAACCAAATGATATGTATTCTTATCAAGGTATATGAAGGTTTAATGCAAAGAATACTTTTTAGGAAAGTTTTTGGACACTTGATAAAAATCTGAGTTTTTATAAGAATGATTAATTTAAAGTGTTTTCAAGAAAAGGAGGTGGTCATAAAAAATGAGTAATGATGTTTATATATTGCTACAAACACCTTTTCAAAGAGGTATAGTTTTCTTCATAAAAATTAGTGAAAAGGTATAAGTATTTGAAAACATTTTTCATGAAAAGAGGCCAAGAAATGTTGAAACGAACAGTGTTAACCGGTTAACCAAATGGGTTAACCGGTTAACGCATCTAACGTTAACTTCAGAATTTCAAATATAGGATCGTTAACCGGTTAACCCATATGGTTAATCGGTTAACATTGTTGAAACACAGAAAAATATTTTATGTAAAATGTGTTTTTAATTTCAACATGTTAAAAAATGGTTAGGTTAAATATGGAAATGCAAAACATGATTGTTGAACACTTGTATACTAATTTAAGAGTGAATTAGATATAGCTTAGAAGTGATTCAACAAATTTGCAAAAGTGTTGGCTTGATAATGAAGCTTGAACCAAAAGTTGCTATGCATATGTGGCTTGATTAACTTGATGCTTTGAATTCTCTTGAAGCTCTTATCTTTTTGCATTGATACATGTTGTCTTCATCAAAATTCTTTGGATTGAAGCATGCTTCTATAATCTCCCCCTTTTTGATGATGACCACCAACTTTGAGAGAGATGCTTAAGAGTGAAGTTTCTCTAATTTGATTCTCCCCGTAAGTTCAAGAACTCCCCCTAAATGAGAAGCATAACACAAAAATTCTGCATAGAGAGAATGTTAGAGAAACAAGTCTTCTCCCCCTTTGGCATTAGAAAAAAGGAAGAAGCTTATGGAAAAAAAGGCATATAAGCATACAATCATTATGTAATCATTAATATAGTATAAGCATTCAAACACACACGATAAAATAAACAATAATTGGATTAAACGGGTAAGAGTACGGTAAACATAAAACCGAGCATTATGCATAGTACAACGAAAACCAAAAACTTAAAAAATAAAAACTTTAAACATTGTGTACTTAAAAAAGTAACGCAGAAATGCTGTCTGGGAAGTGTTAACCGGTTAACCGATTCCGTTAACCGATTAACGGGCTTAAAAGTTTCAAAAAATTAAAAAAATCCAGCAGCTTTGTTTTGAAGAAATGGGAAAAGATTTTCAAAAAAAATTCACAAAGTATTAGCACTTATCAATACACAACTTTCAATCAAAAAAAATTTTGAAACCGATAATTTTCGGACATACGAAAGTAAGAAAAACTAAAAACGGCGAAAAAAGAGTGCTAGCATTATATAACACAAAAGTGAAAATAAGCATATTTTAAGCTACTATAACACATAGCAAGCAATTTTAAGAAAAGGTTAGATGTCACCTTCATTGAGAATACCAAGTTCTCACCGAATCTTGAAAAATTGCTCTTTAGCCAATGGTTTTGTGAATATGTCGGCAAGTTGGTTATGTGTATCCACGAACGTAACATCTACATCTCCGTTGAGCACGTGATCTCGAAGGAAATGGTGTCGGATATCTATGTGTTTTATCCTTGAATGCATGACCGGGTTCTTTGTGATGTTGATGGCACTTGTGTTATCGCATCGAAGAGGAATGCAACCGAGATCTACACCAAAATCAAGAAGTTGTTGCTTAAGCCATAAAATTTGTGCACAACAACTGCCTGCTGCAATGTACTTTGCTTCGGCCGTGCTAAGTGCGACACATGCTTGCTTCTTGCATGCCCGCAACACTAGTGCATTCCCGAGAATGTGACAAGTACCACTTGTGCTTTTCCTATCGGTCTTACATCCTTTTGCATAATCAGCGTCAGAATAACCAATCAAGGAACATATTCTACCTTTTGGATACCATAGTCCAACGTTCGTTGTTCCTTTGAGATACTTCATAATCCTCTTCACGGCGGTGAGATGTGATTCCTTCGGATTTGCTTGAAAGCGTGCACACAAACATACACTAAACATAATGTCAGGACAGCTTGCCGTCAAATATAGTAATGAACCAATCATACCTCGATATTTTGTGATATCTATTGAAACTCCGGATTCATCTTGATCAACGTACGTTCCGGATCCCATAGGAGTGGACATCACTTTGCAACTATCCATATCGAATCTTTTCAACAATTCCTTGCAATACTTGGATTGGTTGATGAAGATGCCATCCTTTGTTTGCTTGATTTGTAGTCTAAGAAAATAGTTCAATTTTCCCATCATGGACATCTCGAATTCTCCTTGCATCATAAGTGAAAACTCTTCGCAAAGATCTTTGTTCGTTGAACCGAAGATGATGTCGTCGACATAGACTTAAACCAATAAGGTGTTACCCTTGATCTTCTTTATGAACAAAGTCTTGTCAACCTTTCCTTTTACAAATCCGTTTTCACATAGAAAGTTGTTGAGGCGGTCATACCATGCTCTTGGTGCTTGCTTTAAGCCATATAGTGCTTTCTTCAACTTGTAAACATGTGAAGGATTCTTGAAGTCTTCAAAACCCGGAGGTTTTTTGACGTAGACTTCTTCATTGATGTAGCCATTCAGGAAAGCGCTTTTGACATCCATCTAAAACAATTGAAAATTCATAGAACAAGCATAAGCAAGTAATAATCGAATTGCTTCTAACCTTGCTACCGGAGCGAACGTCTCATCAAAATCAATTCCTTCCTCTTGGTTGTATCCTTGTGCAACCAATCTTGCTTTGTTATGAACTATGATCCCATTCTCATCAAGTTTGTTCTTGAACACCCATCTTGTTCCTATGATGTGCTTGTTGTTCGGTCTTGGTACAAGACTCCAAACTTGATTCCTTTCAAATTGGTTGAGTTCTTCTTGCATTGCTACTATCCATTGATCGTCGCCTAAGGCTTCATCGACTTTGGTTGGTTCTATTTGAGATACAAAAGCCATGTTGAGACAAGCATCCTTGAGATTTAGTCATGTTGCAACGCCTTGGCTAATATCACCAATAACTTTATCGATCGGGTGATCTCTATGAGTTCTCCATTCTTTCAGTAGATCATGATGTTCTTCAATGATTGGTGAGTCATCTCCTTGTGGTATTGGTTGATCATTTGGAACTTCCTTTTGTTGTTGTGACATATCTATTATATCATCATCATCAACAATAATAATGTTATCCTCTTTCGAGGGGTTAGTTTCATCAAAAGATACATGCATTGATTCTTCAATAGAAAGAGTTCTTTTATTGAAAATTCTAAATGCCTTACTAGATAGGGAGTAGCCAAGGAAGATACCTTCGTCGGATTTCTCATCGAACTTACCAAGGTTGTCCTTATCATTGTTGAGGACAAAACATTTGCACCCAAAAATGTGAAAGAAAGATATATTGGGCTTCCTTCCTTTGAATAGCTCATACGGAGTCTTTTTGAGAATCGGCCGAATGTTGACACGGTTGCTTACAAAACATGTTGTGCTAACTGCGTCCGCCCAAAAATATTTAGGAAGGTTGAAGTCACTGAGCATTGTTCTTGCGAGCTCCACCAAAGATCTATTCTTTCTTTCTACGACACCGTTTTGTTGTGGTGTTCGTGGTGCGGAGAAGTTGTGGGAAATTCTGTGCTCTTCGCAAAATTCTTCAAAGAATGTGTTTTGGAATTCTCCACCGTGGTCACTTCTTATGGAGGTTATTGTGAGGGACTTATCATTTTGAATTTGTTTCGCATACTTCTTGAAAGCCTTGAAAGCATCACTTTTCTGCACTAGAAACAATGTCCATGTATATCTAGAGAAATCATCAACAATTACTAAAGCGTAAACATTACCTCCGAAGCTTTTCGTTCTTGATGGACCAAAGAGATCCATGTGCAAGAGTTTAAGTGTCCTAGACGTAGATACAACATTCTTTGATTTTAATGTTGTCTTGGTTTGCTTTCCCTTTTGACATGTGTCACATAGCTTATCCTTGATGAACTTAATCTTCGGAAGACCAACAACTAGATCATGCTTTATCAACTTGTTCATGTGCTCCATGTGAATGTGAGCGAATCTTTTATGCCATAGCCAAGCCTCGTTGTTGTTCGTCATTAAGCATTTTACCTTCAAGGAAGAGTCATCAAATGAAGTCATAAAAATATTATTAAACCTTTTACCTTTCAGCAAAATGTCATGGGTGACTTCATGTTCTATTAAACATTCATCCTTTGTGAAGTTGATTCGGAACCCTTTGTCACACAATTGACTTATGCTAAGTAGGTTGTGCTTTAGGCCTTCAACATAAAGGACATCTTCGATGATGGTAAAAGGAGGTGCTCCAATGGTTCCTACTCCAAGGATCTTTCCTTTATTGTCATCACCGTATGTAACATATCCTTTGTTCTTTAAAGATAGAGGTGAAAATTTGTTGACATCGCCAGTCATATGCTTTGAACAACTGCTATCAAGATACCATTGATTCGAAGTTGTCTTCAAGCATACCTACAAAACAAAATCAGGTTTTGTTAGGTACCCAAATTGCTTTGGGTCCTTGGTAGTTTGTACCCTTTTTAACCCACACATAATGCCCTTTTGCAACGCCAATGTTTTGCACATAACAAGCATTAGGTGTGTGACCTTTGATTCCACAATAAAAACAAGTAGGTTGAAAAAGACTTCTATATCTAGGAACATAATTCTTCTTCTTAGCAATCATTTTCTTTTTATGACTTTGATGCACACTTTTAGAATTGTTTACTTTCTCTTTAACAACTTGTTCACTTGCTTTAACAAAAATGGTCTCATTTGTGCTTGATTTGGAAAACTTAGAATATCCTAATCCACTTTTATCATTAGGATACCTTTGGTGCCTAAGAATTTCCTCCAAGCCAATTTGACCTTTTTCATATCTTTCTAAAACTCTTTTAAGTTGAACAATTTGGAAAGATAAAGACTCACAATTCTTACATACAAGACTTTGTTTTTCATCCATCAACTTTTGTTTTTCACTTTCAATATATGTTTCCAAAGCAATATTATTTTCTTCTAAAGATGAAATTCGTTTCTTTTGGGATGAAATACTTTTATACAACGTCTTGCATTCTTTTAAAAGTTCATCTATAACATCTTGCGCGTCATTGTCATAAACTGAAAAGTTGCTACTAACCTCATCGATTTCTTCATCGGAGTGATGTGAAGCCATAAGAGCCATGTTCGCACATTCATCGCTTTCCGACTCCGAAGATGAACTTATCTCATTATCGTCCCAAGCAACATAAGCCTTTTTGTTCTTGAATTCCTTCTTGCCTATGAATCCTCCTTTCTTTGCAAGTTTCGGGCAATCCGGCTTTATGTGACCTTGCTTTCCACATTCATAATAAGTGACGTCTTGCATTGATGTGGATGCTTCCTTTTTCCTGAAATGTTTATTCTTTTTAGGATAAGAGGAATTTTTATTTTTATTAAAAAACTAACCAAGTTTCTTCACAAGAAGCATAAAGTTCTCATCTTCGGATGTCTCATCATCTTTGTCATTTTTTGAATCAACCTTCAAGGCAATTCCCTTGGACTTCTTTTCTTGACTTTCGTGCTTCTCGAGCCTTCCAAGTTCCAATTCGTGTTCTTGAAGTTTTCCAAATAGAGACGCGGATGTCATCGTTGAGAGACTCATCTTTTCCGAAATAGCGGTCACCTTCGGTTGCCATTCTCTTGTCAAAGATATTAGGACTTTCAGGTTGAGATCATCATTGGTGAAGGTTTTATCGAGAGCAATCAAGTGATTTGTTAGATGGACGAATCTCTTTTGTCAGGCAACTATAGATTCACTGGGCTGCATGCGGAACATCTCATATTCTTGACTTAGAGTGTTTAGCCTCGACCTCTTCACTTCGGCGGTTCCTTCATGTGTTTCTACCAAGGTGTCCCAAATCTCCTTTGTCGATTTACATTGAGATATACGGAAGAACTCGTCCATACTAAGATCACTTTGGAGTATGTTGATTGCCTTCTTCTCATTCATAATCTTTTTCCTATCATCTTCGTCATAGGTGTTTTTCAACTTTGCGGTACCAACTCCATTCACCACATTCATCGGGTTGTGTGGACCTTCTTCAACTGCTTCCCATATACCTTCTCCTTGGGCCTTAAGATGTGCCTTCATTCTGATTTTCCAGAAATCGAAATATTCTCCGGAGAAGAGTGGGGGCTTGTTGCTACTTCTATCATCTTTAAAAACCGGGTTTATGCTTGCGGAAGCCATGCTGGATCTCTAGGAACAAGTTACCTATAACTTGCTCTGATGCCAATTGTAAGTTATAAATGCGCCTAAGAGGGGGGGTGAATTAGGTGGTAAAAAATTTCTTCGATCTTGTTTCCGGTTCTTGGTTATTTTTCGTTTAAGTGCTGAAAAATAAATTGCGGAAAGTAAAAGGACACCGGAAATTTATAGTGGTTCCCTTCACACTCCGAAGGTACTCCACTCCCCTTTCGACTCGAAAGAGATTTCACTATAGTTAGAATTATTGTACAACCTACTCACACCAATGGTGATGCTTACTATCTAACCAATAGATAATCAAGTGTATGAAGAACAATCCTCTTCAACACTTCACTTGTTTCCAACAATCCTGGACAATAAGGTATGATACAAAAATCTGAACTTAATTAAAAAGTGATGATGAATCTTGAATATATTAATCACTTGGATTAATCTTCCCCTTTGGATATCAATCACTCAATGTAGTATACAAGTGTTCAAACCAAATGATATGTATTCTTATCAAGGTATATGAAGGTTTAATGCAAAGAATACTTTTTAGGAAAGTTTTTGGACACTTGATAAAAATCTGAGTTTTTATAAGAATGATTAATTTAAAGTGTTTTCAAGAAAAGGAGGTGGTCATAAAAAATGAGTAATGATGTTTATATATTGCTACAAACACCTTTTCAAAAAGGTGTAATTTTCTTCATAAAAATTAGTGAAAAGGTATAAGTATTTGAAAATATTTTTCATGAAAAGAGGCCAAGAAATGCTGAAACGAACAGTGTTAACCGGTTAACCAAATGGGTTAACCGGTTAATGCATCTAACGTTAACTTCAGAATTTCAAATATAGGGTCGTTAACCGATTAACCCATATGGTTAATCGGTTAACACTGTTGAAACACAGAAAAATATTTTAAGTAAAATGTGTTTTTCATTTCAACATGTTAAAAATGGTTAGGTTAAATATGGAAATGCAAAACATGATTGTTGAACACTTTTATACTAATTTAAGAGTGAATTAGATATACCTTAGAAGTGATTCAACAAATTTGCAAAAGTGTTGGCTTGATAATGAAGCTTAAACCAAAAAGTTGCTATGCATATGTGGCTTGATTAACTTGATGCTTTGAATTCTCTTGAAGCTCTTATCTTTTTGCATTGATACATGTTGTCTTCATCAAAATTCTTTGGATTGAAGCATGCTTCTACAACAAGCGCCAGCTATAGATGATACATGTTATCTACTTGATGTCATAGACGAGTGCGTAAGAGAGATGGAGATGCAAGAAACCACATATTTTGATATAATTGGAAATCCATGTCCCTCCAATCTTTGAAGATGATAATTGGCATGAACTATACCAAAATGACAGTCTAAGCGAATGCTTAGCACTTACACCCAATCACATGCCATTCCCGAAGAAACTAGACTTAGAATTAAAAACACTACCAAAGAACCTAAGATACGAATACCTAGACACTGAACTCAAAAGACCAGTAATAGTCAACGCAGACTTAGGACAGATGGAAACTGAAAAGTTACTAGATGTCTTAATAAAATATCCAACTGTGTTAGGCTACAACATCGCCGACCTAAAAGGAATAAGTCCTTCTATCTGTATACATCGCATTATGTTAGAGGATGGTTGTAAAACCTCTAGAGAACACCAAAGAAGGATCAACCCAATCTTAAGTATTGTAGTCAAGGATGAAGTAAAGAAGTTATTAGATGCAGGAATCATATATCCTATCTTCGATAGTCAATGGGTTAGCCCCGTTCATGTAGTACCCAAGAAAGGGGGTGTTACAGTTGTTAAGAACGAGAAGGGTGAATCTATAGCACAAAGAGTTGTGGCCGTAAGTAGAATGTGCATTGATTATAGGAAACTAAACAAAGCCACTCGAAAGGATCATTTTACTCTGCCTTTCATTGATCAAATGCTTGAATGATTGGCTAAGCATTCCTACTTTTGCTACCTAGACATTTATTCAGGATTCTTTCAAATTCCTATCCATCCTGACGACCAAGAGAAAACAACCTTCACATGCCCTTATGGTACATTTTCTTATCGACGAATTCCATTTGGACTATGCAATGCTCCCGCAACATTCCAAAGATGCATGATGCCAATCTTCGCTGACTTTATAGACGATATTATGGAAGTCTTTATGGACGATTTTTCTGTTTGTAGGCAGAGCTTCGAAGGATGTCTATCAAACCTTGAAATGGTACTTGAAAGATGCGTAAAGGTGAATCTCGTCTTGAACTGGGAGAAATGTCATTTCATGGTCCAACAAGGAATCGTGTTAGGACACGTAGTATCTGATAAAGGAATTGAAGTAGACAAAGCTAAGATCGAAATCATAGAGAATCTTCAACCTCTGAAAACCGTACGAGAAATACGTAGCTTTTTAGGACACGCCGGTTTCTACCGACACTTTATCAAAGATTTCTCAAAAATTACCAAACCACTGACTGGTTTATTAATGAAAGACGCTGAATTTATCTTTGATGAGAAATGTTAAACAATGTTTGAACAATTAAAAACATCTTTAATCACCGCACCTATCATGCAACCACCTGACTGGAGGTTATCATTTGAAATCATGTGTGATACGAGTGACTATGCCGTAGGCGCAGTGCTAGGACAAAGGAAGGATAAAAAACTTCATGTGATCTACTACGCAAGTAGAACAATAGATCCTGCCCAAATGAACTATGCCACCACTGAAGAGGAACTTATAGCCGTTGTTTTCGCTTTAGATAAATTGCGTTCTTACTTAGTAGGAGCGAAAATCATCATCTATACTGATCACACTGCTATTAGATATTTGCTAAGTAAGAAGGATGCCAAACCATGACTCTTAAGATGGATCCTACTCTTACAAGAATTTGACTTAGAAATAAAAGATAAGAAGGGTACTGAGAACGTAGTAGTAGACCACTTATCACGAATCGAAGGGAATAAGCCTGAACAAATTCCAATCAATGATAATTTCCCTTACGAATGACTTATATCCCAAATGGAAAGTGACATGTCTGAGCAAACCTTAAATGATACCGAAATAGAAGAATCCGTGGAAGAAATTCATGTGAATATAACTCTGCCATGGTATGCTGATTTTGTCAACTACCTAGCTGTTGGAGCACTTCCACCTGACCTATCATACCAACAAAAGAAGAAATTCTTTCATGATCTAAAATAGTACTACTGGGATGAACCTATGCTTTTCAAGAGAGGTACCCACGGTATTTTCCGTCGATGTGTTCCTGAGGATGAAATAGATGATATAATCTCTCATTGCCATTCCGCTCCCTATGGTGGGCACGCAAGCACTTCAAAAACTTGTGCTAAGATCTTACAATTTGGCCTCTTTTGGCCCACTCTATGGAAAGATGTCCATAATTCGGTTATAAATTGCAACCGGTGCCAACGCACTGGTAATGTTTCAAGACGCGATGAAATGCCACAAACAGACATCTTAGAAGTGGAAGTTTTTGATGTGTGGAGGATTGACTTCATGGGACCATTCTCGTCTTCTTTTGGTAATAAGTACATACTCATAGATGTCGATTACGTTTCAAAATGGATCGAGGTTGTAGCTTCTCCGATAAATGACACACGAGTAGTGATTAAGCTTTTCAAGAACATAATCTTTCCTAGATTCGGTGTGCCTAAATTAGTAGTTAGTGACGGTGGCTCCTATTTCATATCAAATATCTTTGGAAAACTTCTTATGAAGTATGGAGTCTGACACCGTGTAGCAACACCGTATCACCCATAAACCAGTGGGCAAGTTGAAGTTTCGAATAGAGAGATCAAACAAATTCTAGAAAAGACTGTCGGAATATCTAGAAAAGGCTGTTCATCTAAACTAAATGAAGCTCTGTGGGCATATATAACAGCCTACAAAACCCCAATAGGGACCACCCCCTTTAAATTAGTCTATGGTAAATCATGTCACCTCCCTGTGGAGTTAGAACACAAAGCTTATTGGGCAATTAAGACCCTAAATCTAAATTATACTTCCGCATGCGAGAAGCGAATTTTAGACATTCACGAATTGGAAGAACTTAGACTAGACGCCTATCAGAATGCCAAGATATACAAAGAACGAACCAAAAAAATGGCACGATAAACGTATATCTAGGAAAGAGTTTAATGTCGGCGACGTAGTGCTACTATTTAATTCAAGACTTAAGCTTTTTCCGCGAAAACTTAAATCTAGGTGGTCAGGCCCTTTCAAAATTACAAAAGTTTTTAAAAGCGGTGTGATAGAAATCAAGGGTAGAAATAGTGTACCGTTCATGGTAAACGGGCAGCGATTAAAACATTATCATAATATTGACAATAGAGACTATTCAAATAGTCTAAGACTTATAGAGTTGCCCGCTCAACCCCAAAACTAATATATCGCAACGTTACTGTCGAACTTACGACATTAAACAAAGTGCTTAGTGGGAAACAACCCGCCTCTTTTTAATTTGTTATTGATTTTGTTATTTTTATGTTTTTCATTTTAAGCGTTTTCCTTCTTTGACTATTACTTTTATTTTGCTCCCTCTCCTTGATTTTATGCAGTAATGTATTTGTTGTTTCTCGTTACTAACTTAAAAATATTAGATACTGATTAACAGGCGAATTTATAACTAGTTGTCGCATTACGCGAAAAACTGGCGGGAAAACAAAACAACAGAGCCGCCACCGTGCGTTATTTATCCCAAAAGAGGGAAAGGAAACGCTCGAAGTAAACCTGGGAAAGACATGGTCTCGCGACCAGAGAGAGATCGGGAGTCGGTTATGCGAAGGGAAGGTATTAGCACCCCTACGCATCCGTCGTACTTGACGGGATCCACGCACAAAAGGAAGTATAAAGGTTTCTTAAACGCTGCTCAAACACATCAAACACTAGCTGAAAGGAGACACAGGAAAGACAAAAGAAACTAACTCGGCAGGATATCGCATCCTGGGCCTACGTAGTCTGTCAGGCACAGACATCAGAGTCGACGTAGTTCGGGACAGGGGAAATGTGCTCGCTAGGATGTCGCATCCTATGCATACGTATCTTCTCGGACTAAAGAAGAATCAGAGCACTCGTAGCTCGGCTAACGCACGCCAAACAAAACCACACAGGAAACCGACTGCCAATCGTTGGACTTACGTCAGACTCCACACAAACAGGCAAACATGGAAACCGAATGCCAATCGCTGGACTTACATCAGACTCCCACACTGGAAACCAAATGCCAATTGTTGGACTTACGTCAGACTCCAACCAGAAAAGGAGAAACAACTCACACAAACAAAACAAAAGGGCGCCCGGAGAGATCAGCTCATCTCCTGCCTACGTACCTCATCTGGTATGAGGATCAGGGCGACGTAGTTCCCCTATTCAGGGAAATAACTTCTAACCTAACCAGACACTGGGAAATGACAAACTAGAAGGGAGACTAACTCGAGCCTAATAGTTATCATGTAAATTCACCATGGTCCTAGGTTGAAGTTTCTACCTAACTTGCACAGGGAGCAAGCTATCTTAAACAGCACAAACAATCATACAGAAGCACAAATAGCACACACTATATACAAGCAAGGGGGCTCACACAAGGTTAGGCTGTGAAACACAAGCCAACTGGAATCGGGTGATGTTAGCTCTTAACCCTAACATTGAGAGTTAGGGTGAAGCCAGATGAAATGGATATGAGGGGTGTGCCTCATAGCTCTTATCCCTGGTCAGGGAGAGCTTCAAATGATAGAAGGTGTGGGAGTTTAGAAAGTTGGAACTCTTCTCCACAAGTAATGACTCTATAGATCTTGGGTTAGTATCCACAATGCATCAACATGTAATGTGAGCAAAGGGATGACACACTGACTAGCAGGAGATGGACTACACATCTCTTTTATCTGCCAATTGCCTTATCAAAGGACTTTTCCTGCTTGGCACAAAGATAAACAAACACAAGCATTGCCTCTTAAGGAGGACTTCAGACAGGTGCCTGCCCAAGTAACAGGACAGGTCTTCCAGACTACATGAAGTCAGAGAAATTATACCTCAAATGGTTAAGCAACCAAGCAAAGCAAAAACAAGTTCATAATGAACTTAAGCAAGTAATGTACCTGAAAATAGTCCAACTCAGTCAGTACACAACTCAAAAAATCAAACAGACAATTAAATGGTCAACAGTCAACAGACATAGTCAAACAAGCCAAGCATCAATGTGCAAGGCACAAGCCCAACTCAAATGAGCTAAAAGCCACCTATAAAACGACTTAAGATTAGTCAATCATTAACCAAATAATCCAATTCAAACAATGTGAATCAATCCTCTCATGGCCACATGCTTCTTATCCTGAAAACAAAGCTCAAACATAAGCACCAACCACTAGGACAAGGCCTAGGGTCAAAGAGGGAGAAATAATTCAAAACAGAACATGAAAATTGACATGAAGTAACTTCAATCAATTAAGAACATCATCCAAAAGGTCTCATGTCAATAGCATCAACCAAATTTATTTCACAAATCAAATAAGGCAAGGCATGCAAATTGAAAGCTCATAGATGCAACAGAATGAACAAATCCCCATTAATTCAAAAATGATTCAATAAATCTCCAGAAAAATCATGGATAAACAGAACACATCATATGATCAACACACCAAAAATCAAGGCATTTGGACAAGTTTAAGCATGGCAATCAAATTCCATAAGGCAAGGCAAGCACAAACAAGCTCAATTGAGACACAAAATGCTACATCAACTTAGCACAAGCCTAAAGCAGAATTCAAACATGATAAAGACCTCCAATCAAAGCCACAACAAACTTCAATATTTCTAGAATCAATGTACAAAATTTCAAGTTCATATGATAAAGCATAAGCATTTCACAAATCATGGAAGTTCAAGACTATTCAAAAGCTCACAAATGGCAATCCAGAAAGGAAAATCTCAAACAAATCAGAAATGAATCTAACAATTCCACAAAAATTCATGAGCAATCCTAACATCCATAAGAAGCAACATGCAAAAATCACATTATTTGGCATTTATTTGGCATGGCAAAGAAAATCATCAAATTGAGCAAGCAAAGGTGTGACACACATTGTCGCACCTACATTAACCAGATTGTATCTCAACAACCAAAAATGCTAAAAATGCAAACTCAACACCAAAATTACCAGCAAGATGTCTAGTTTAAGCATACCAAATTTCACAATCATTGGATTAAATCTCATCATTTCACAAAGAATATGGTAAGCAAGGTCAAGAAAACACACACATACACAATCCCTAAGCCAAAACATTTTTCATGGGTGCACAATTTCTGGAAAAATAGTCATAAAATACTAGACATGATGAGGAACAACATGCAAAAATTCCCAGGGCATTTGGATCATTATTCATTGACTTATGAATTTTTGAAGTGAAGAAAAAATGAAAAAACATGAACAAGGCATAGCATGAATGGCATGGATAATAGATGAAATAAGGCAAAGGCAATTTTGGAAAAGTCCACAGCCTGGAATCGAAGTGAGCATATTTTTGAATGTGGCGCGCTAGCAACGAAACTCACCGTTTCACTTAAAGTTTAGGTGGCAACGCAAATCACTTTGGACCAATCAGTTTGACACGCAGGATACACGTGGTCCAGTACATGGCCACAAACATAAAACAACATGCACAGCGCGCTAAACAAGATCAAACACATTTCTGGAATTAAAACCCTAGGATCTTCATACAGATTCAACGTGTTCTTGAGCTCAAGTACAAAATCATCCAGAAATTCAAAACAATCACACCATTGGATAGATCTTCCAACGTACATTAACATGCCATGCTCAATTTAACCTAATTCCACACGCATCAAAAATTTCGAGCAAGAGAAATTTCATGTATCAACCTTAGATCTAACATATCTCACTCGTTTCTTCATGAAAATTAGTGAAACAAAGCTCAGTATACTCAGGGATAAAAGATCTACAACATGCATACATCAATTTCATAAATCATGAGTCGAATTCTGACCTTCAAGAAACAACAGAAGTGGAATTGGTTGATTCAAGTCCTGAACAGCTCAAACAGTTCTTCCTCTATGCTCATATGAATGAATGGATGAAGAATTAGTGCTCAATCGTGCTTGATATCGCTTAAATCTTCAACTGCCATTAATGGATGCAACTTTCAACAGCTTCAAATCAGCTCGAAAATTGATGGATCTTGCTTCCAAAGTATCCTTCAATGCTTGTGGATGATGAACCAATCAAGAACAAAGCAATGTGTATGAAGAAAATTGAAGAAAAAGTGAGAGAACAAAAGTGGAGAAAATTTCAGATCTGGAAATTATGAAGTGTTAATCCAATTTTCTGTTATGCTTTGCCTTTTATATGAGCTGCTAATGAAGTTTGTTAATCACAATTAAGCAATGCAAGTGGAATTAGTGAAAAGAGAGTGTTTATGCAAATTGGCCCATGCACCCTTATGTATGAAATGGCAATGTAACAGTACCCGAATTTGGGCTTGAATCCACTCAAAATTCTGTTTGTAAGCCAATGGAAGTGTTGAAATGTGTAAACAATGCTTTGTTTTTAAATTTGAAAATTCCTTCCAAAATTCAAATGAAAAGTCAAATATTTTTTGTGATCAAAATGAATGGCTTATTATGCATGAATTGGATAGTGCATGTCAAGAGATGAATGTACAAAAAAGAACCACTCCCTTTGGCCTTATGGTTTGAAAGTTATGCATTCTTGAAGTTCAAATTAGCTTGGCAATGATTGATCCATATCTTTTCAACCATACATGAGAAATTCATGTTATTGAACTTTTTGGAAATGGGAGAACAAGATATTCAACTTTCATGTTGGACAAAATTTCATTTGAAGCTTTCTTGGTCATGTAATCTTGAGGAGAAAACCTTTCCATTTTTGGCAATTTCAAATTACAGGTCACTTACTATTTTTGGAAACTTTTCATCTGACCTCAAATTCTTCACTGTTGATGTTTGAAATGTCAAATGAGACTTGTATGGACATGAATGAGGCCTCTCTAACCATCTCCCACCTTCAAATCCATGATTGAATGCACAGTTGACTTTGGTTGACTTTCTAGGGTTTCAGATGAATTGGACAATGACTGATGATCTCTGAACATCCAATCTTTGGCCAAACCACTTCAAAATGATCCCTAGGTCACATGAACTCAAAGAACCAACCCTAGGGCTTTGCTTCCATAGGAAATGCACTTGCTTGCTTGCACAACTGAATCTCCTGACCAGTCTGACTGATGACTTGGTGATTGTTGACTATGCAAATGATAATGCAATGAGCTATGCCATGGACAATGAAATGTTAATGACCTAAAATGAAAATGTATGTACAAAATGGGAGGTGCAAATTTGAGGTGCTACACTAGTTAGTAACTAACTTTCATCATGCAACCAGTAGATACAGTTTTCAGAGGCAGAGTTCAGAGAAGGCGTTATGATTATTTAGCTCAGAAGGATATGGCTTTATCCATATATTATGATGGACTTACCATGGATAGGTTAGGCATCCGCGATAGCATTTTGTTTATGTTTAACCAGCTAGGTTGGGAGAATGTTGGTATGAATTTCACTTATAACCGTAGAGACCTTGCTGACCTTCTAGGATTTCCTAGTGGCCCATTTGTATTCACTACTCGCCAGGAGGAATTAATCGATGACATCGACCTAGATTACTTTTGGGGTAGTTTAATTGGAGACCACCACCTTGACCCACACGAGATGCACTCCCAAATGATACACAGCTCTGTTATCCGCTACTTCCACAAAATACTAGCCCATACCCTATTTGGAAAAGAAGCGAACAACACTTAGTGTCAAGGGATGAACTTTTCATCTTACTCTGTGTCGACCAAGGTCGACATGTCATTGCTATAACATTTATTATGGAAATATTTGTTTACCTTGCAAAGAAAAATCGTGTCCCGATCATAATAGGCGGCCTAGTAACCATGATAGCTGATGCCATTGGACTTAGACGCCCACTTAACGACCGTAACAACCCTGTGGCGTGGAATGGATGCTGAACTCCTCTGGTTTAACGCAACTCTGCACCAACCCACAACCAACTTATGAGGCGCTGACCCTGGAATTCCTGAGTTCGTTCTCCTATATAACACCTCCCAGTGCAACTCAGTTCCTCACCGGAGCTTCCACATTTAGAATGTTCAGTACCGAGTATTCCTTGAACCAAACTCAAATAGCGCGAATACTTGGTTTCCGCATGTAGATGGAATTCACTGTTGTATCCCTGACAGATGGTCGGAAATAGCATTTGGAGTGTGGCACAGCCTTACTAACGTGAACGTCACAAGCTGGGATGCGCTCAACGCAACTTACATCTACAACCCGGCTATAAGATATTTCCACCGAGTCTTACGACACACGGTCTTCGGAAGAGTCAACAACCATAAGGTAAACTCTAAGGAACTGTGTTCAATGCCACCCCGTTCTTGTTAGCCAACATCCAGGTTTCCTGCATGAGAGGCAACATGAAGTTCTCTTTTGGAGGAATCATCACCTCCATAGCATTAGGCATGAATCTGGGGGATAGGCTCGCCAACTTACCTGCCTTGTCGGCCGAGTTCCTAAACATCGACTATTGTCGTTCCTCGCACCTCATCAAGATCAGAGATGACGGGAAGTACCATCCTGTGGTTCGGAACAAGATAGTTCGCTGCATCATTATGCCCAACAGGAACCGTACAGATCCGCCAAATATGGCAAATTAGATTTTCGACCTGAATGCTCCTGATCCAATGAAGAAGATCCTAATGATAATGGAGCCGATGAAATTGAAGAAGAGATGGATCGACAAGTGCCACAGCCACCTCCTGAGCATGTTGTAGAGACATCTTCGAGAAGCCAACAAAGAAATGAGCGTCGACCCGCCACCATAGAAGACATCTATGCTGAGATGTTGCGACATAACTAGAGGATGAAAGAGCTCCAAACGGAAATGATGCAAGTGATCCAACAAATACAAAGGGATCAGCATGACTATTTAAACTGGCACGACCAAGGGATGGCGGAACTATCTAAAGAGATAAGTGCCTTGACACATCGCTTTGATGCCATCCAGGAGTACACTTAGCGGGTGGGGTTAGATCCTACCCAGCGTGGTAGAAGTGAACGTGCACGAGCAAGAGTTAGAGCATACAAAGCCCAACATCGTGGCGAAGAGTAGCGATCCTCCTGTTTCTTCCCTTTTCCCACTTTATTTTTTCGCATTGAGGATAATGCTTTGTTTAAGTGTGGGAGGGAATCTTTGTCTTTCCTTTATTTGTTTCTATTTTTAGCCATAAAACAAAAAAATTGTCTTTCGCTTATTTGTTCGTATCTAATCGTTCATTTATTTCTATCTAATTTGCCATAACAAATTTTTTTGTTTTTATGTTAAATGCAGACCCTACGAGTATATAGGTTGTCTTACATAGGTTCTGTTAGGAAGTTAAGAAAAATCTAACAAGATCGATACCGTCCTGACACCTTAGATCTTACTTTTGCGAGATCAGTTTGAATACCCATTATACCGATACTTTAAGTCTCCGTTCTAAATTAACCCCTAGTAGTTTATACTAGCAGTCAGCACCGTCTTAAACATAAACCATGTGAAGAGCCGATGAATATAAGTGATTGATGCCTACGAATTAAGAAGATCCTTCATACTTTTGCTATCGAAAAATTGAAAATGCACCATACAAACGGTTGCAAGATATACAAAAGGAAAGACAAAACCCGTTGTCGTTTGGTTAAGAGGTACCTGGTACTGGACTCGGTAGGGAGAACTACAGTTTGATCCCCCACAACCTTCAAATGGGATATATAAAGGGTTACCACACTAGTGTACTAGACCTCGTGCTAAAAAAGGATCAAAGCCACTAACCGGCTACTTCACTAAGTGCGTGTAAAGGCAAAGGGCTTAATGTGATTGTGCTAGAATGAAACTGGGTGAAATAGGAACGAGAGGCATTAGGTTGAGCTATAATAGCATGATTCAAACTAGTTTGTACAAAAGAGAGATCTATGTTAATGCTTATTGCTTGTGTCGTCACTGTATCTTTAGTGTTTTTCTTCAGTATCTGTTGTTCTAACGGAATACCTAACAACCACGTACGAATTGCAATTGTGTCATGTATTCGCGTTTAACTAGTGTTTCGAATTTTATACTGACTATTTGCTTGAGGACAAGCAAAGATTCAAGTATAGGGTAGTTTGATAACGCAAAAATACATCGTATATTTGCCTTGATTGACATTTAAAAATCATACAATTTTCATTTATATTCTGATTATTCCGCAAGTGTTCGAGTTATTTTTATAGGTATTTTAATTCACATGCTTAAATGAGAAAAGTATAAAAAAGGAACGAAAAGAAGAAGAAACAGAAGAGAAACAGCAGAAAAACCAGAAAAAACAGAAAGTATAAATTATGTGCAGGTGATTATCGTCACAAGCCTCGTTACGACCGTCACGCCCTGGTTGTGACGAACGTCACAGACCCACCACGACCGTCACAAGGCCAAAAGCAGCATAATGAATTGTTCAACAGAAGTGATCCACACGCCCCATTTTTTGCTCCTTAACCCACTTTCCCGTGAATCTCTCACTCAACAAAGTCACTCTTATTTCTCTCAACTATGAAGACCAAATGGAGACTATAAAAGGATGGAAGTTGGAAACCTACGGGCACGCTTGATTTTCCTCCCTGAAGCCAACTTTCAAGATCTTTCTCTTCATTTATTTTCCACAGGAATTTTGTTTTCTATTATTTTTTCTTCAACAACACTGTTTTCTTTTACCGCAATTTATTTACCGTTCCGTTCAGAGCTTTGATTTTTTTTCCTTCCCTTTCCATTTTTCATTTAGCCAAAAGTAGTAGTTTCCTACACTAGGGAACTACTGCAATTTATTTAATTTAGTTTAAGCGGTTGTTTTGAAGAAGCGGAATCCTACCGACCTGTGGAGGATTGCTCAAGTACTTCAAGATTCAGCATATTCGATTAATCAAAGCTCCAGGTTTTTATTCAATTATTATTATTATTGCTTTATTATTAAATAATCATGTTTTCCTTATTGTTAAGTTGTTTATGTTCGTTTGTGTTTGCGTTAATTAATATGTCCGGCTAAACTACCGGTATCGGTATGTAAACAATTTAATTAGACGGGATTTAATAGTAATCGGTGTAAACTTCTTTTCTCAAATAATCTTTTTGGTTGTGGTTTTTAATTTAAATTTAATTAACTTTGTCACGAGAGTGAGAAGCTATATAATACGGTTTTGCCACGAGAGTGGGAAATTGACTAAGGTTAGAACCATAGCGAGAGTGTGAGGGTCGAACTAGATAGTAAAAACTAGGCATTGATTTTAAAAACAGCGAGAGCACTTTAAAAGCAATTAGAACTTATTTATTTTCAAAAAGTATTTTTAACTTCAAATGGGACAGCGAGAGCGTACATTCTGACTTAAAAGTATAGTCCGAGTCAACAATCACGAGAGTGTGAGATAAAGCCTTTTAAATGAGTATTTTCTACTAAAAGATATTTGGTAATTAAAATATACACCGGTGACTTATCGAAACCCTGACGATTAATGCGTAGCATACTGATATCCCTCCATTAATATTCTCTTAAAAACTTAATTTCCTTTAGATTTAATTTTTGTTCAACCAAACCTCTAAAAATCGTCTCCTTAGCTAAACATAGTAACATCGATAGCATTAGTTAGACCATCGGTCCCTATGGGTTCGATATCTTTTAAAACTAAAACGTCTGGATTGTGCACTTGTAGTCAAGTACCCGATAGACTATATTTTATATACAGTCACGAGACGTATCATTGATGGATGAGAATGTAATCCAAATTCAACAGTCTAGGGATATAGATGATGTCAACGTAATAGTGCTAGTGTTTAAGATACCAGAGAGGGTGGTAATCCAATTTGACAGCAGTAACAGTAACAGTGTCAGCAATAGATCAGTATCGCTGTTGGTAATATGGTTAGCGGGTCCAGTCCCGTACGCATCCATTAGACGCATTCCGTATAAGTATAATGCTACTATGTTAGAGAATGGTCAAGAGGTACCTTTGCCTACGACCAATTCTGTTGTTAGTATTGTTGATGTGACGAAAGTGACCCATATCGGTCGTGTTTTTGGGCCCGTGTTCCCGAAGGATGTAGAGGATGTCAGTAAGAAGGTTGAAGTGCCTGCAGTTGATCTGGTTAACGCTACAAAGTGTCATTCTGGTAAGTCCAGCAATTTGAAGCCTAATGATGATGATGAGGTACTTCGTTTAATCAAGAAGAGCGAGTTTAATATGGTGGAGCAGTTGCTCCAAACTCCTTCCAAGATTTCAATGTTGTCTCTGCTCATGAATTATGAAGCACACAGAGAAGCATTTCAAAGAGTATTGGAGCAAGCTTATGTAGAGCATGATGTGACTATAGACCAGTTCGATCATATTGTGGCTAACATTACTTCCTGCAACAATCTGAGCTTTTGTGATAAAGAACTTCCTGAGGAAGGCAAAAATCACAACTTAACATTGCACATATCGATGAACTGCAAGGAGGATGTGTTGTCAAATATGTAGCTTTGGAAGCTTACACTCTTTGGATGAAAAAGATAGCTTTGTGTAAGACCCCAATTTTAACCCTAAGATCCCTCATACTATTCTCATCATATGCATTAGCATTGGGATCACACCTTGGCATCCTCCTTACCCCTTATTCATTAGGTTTTCATTGGGAGAGATCACCAAGAACATTTGATTGTATCATACTTCATTTATCTTACTATCCCAAATACCAAAAACATGTCATTATATAGTTTAACTCTTTTGTAGGTAGTGCACATGCTCACCTATGCTCTATCAAGCTCACATCTAGGGTTTAAGACCCTCATTGAAAGGAGCTCAATCAATAAGAGGTTTACTATGGCTCTAAGTATCATATATGAATCCCCATGATCTTCACATGTTATTTTGATCAATAAATCATCAAGAGTTTGGAGTTGGTTTGCCTTGGAAACCCTAATTCATCTGGGTATCTCATGTGACTTCCTCAACAAGCTTCTTCATAAATTGATCAAATGATTCAAGGGACACTTCAAATTTCATCATATTATGCATATATGATCCTCCATGAGTCCCAAAAGTCAAGAGAATAGCAAGCTAGCAAGTTGGTTCATAGTTGTTGACCAGAGGAATTCAACTGATTCAAACTAGGGTTCCCTAGACCCTATCTCCTACACTTTTTGTCATATGAAAATTATTCCAAGAGAAACGTTACTCTAAATTACATTCCAAACACCTTTCATGTTGAAGTCTAGATCTATTTATGCTTGGAAAGTCATTTTTTATGGTGAAAGATTATAGGTCATTTTGTCTAAACCCTAATTTGGAGGTCAAATTCCCAAGACCATAACTTGCTCAATTTTTATGAGATGAAATCTATTCAAGTTTCATGATCAAATTCAACATGTCTACTTCAACTTTTATGTTTGGAGGAAGAGAAAATTCAACTTTTAAATGCATGGGATATGAGGAGACATTATAGGTCACTTTGGACCAATACCATTTAACAAGTGATTTTCCTCAAATTCTAAAATGCATAACTCCTTCATTCTAAATCCAAATGAGGTCAAATTTATGACCAAATTGAAGGACTTTGAGATATATACAACTTTTATGAAGGAACCTTTCTCATTTGAAGCCCATAGAAAAAGTTACTCAAGGTGGAAGAAGTGAACATATGACTTGGTACTTAGATTTTTTTTTTTTTTCCAAACTTCCACCTCAAAATTCATCATGATCCAAGCTTCAAATTAAAAATTGTTCAACATGAAAGTTGTTTCTCTTGATCTAAAATTTCCAAAAAGTCCAAATTCATCCCATTTTGACAAAGTATGAGTGACTTGCGCATGGCTTAAAGTTGGATGACCATTTGGCATATTTGCACTTCCACTTTCCATACACAAATGCATGGCTTGTTAACATGACTTCATCATATCTTACACATGATTTTGGACCTGAACGCATTATTACATGGACATATCACACGCCCATGGATCCATGCAAGGCATTTCTACTATTTTTTAAAGTTCGAATGAAGTGTGCAAATATCATTGCCTTGGCCTATTGATCGCGACTTAGTAAGTCTATATGAATCGTGACTGCAAGTGCACAGTCCTATTGCGTAGTTTTAAAGATTATCGAACCCACAAGGACTAATAATCGAACTTATTATGGTCTAATATTGCTATGTAAATCTAAGGTTGATGATTGTTCTATGATTGGAGGGATGAAGAGAAATAATTATAACATAAATAGAATATTATTATGAGATATATGGGATATCGGTATGTAATACATCAAACTTCGGGGATTCGATAGATAGTTGGTGTATTCTTATTGGTTAAAATATTCTTCAGTAGAAATTATTTATAGAAAGGACTTAGTCTCACACTCTTGTTTTTATTGACACTGACCATACTCCTAAACCAGAATGCTTGGCTCTCGCGGTCTCATTTTGAATTTAAAAGTAACTTTTGAATATAAATAAAGTCTAATTAATCCTAAATCGCTCTCGCTAAGTTTAGGATTAATGCCTAGTTTCAGCTATCTGGTTAAAATCTCAAACTCTCGTTCTTGTTGACCGTAACCTTAGTTTGTTTTGTACTCTCGTACGAAAAACAGTTTGATTAAAATAAGAAACTAAAACCGGAAAAATAAGATTGATTTGTCAACATAAATCCCTCAATGATGAACAAGGTGAAATTTGCAAATGAAAACACTCTAGCCGCTAAAGGTGTTGGTGATGTTTTGATTATGAGGAAAGATGGCAAGAGGTCAGTAATTTAAAAATGTGTTGTAGATACCAGGCATGAAGAGTAATTTTCTCTGCATAGGGCAGTTAGTCGAAAAAAACTACAAGGTGTCGATCAAAAACAAGATGATGAGAGTTCTCGACTCAAATGGAAGGTTGATCTTGAAGCCTCCAATGTCTTAGAATAGAACCTTCAAGATTGAACTAAATGTGATGGAGCATAAGTGTCTTGCAACAGCAGCCAGCAGAGATGAATGGATATGGCATTATAGACTTGGCCATCTCAATTTCAAAGACACCAAATATTTGAAGAGAAAAAATATGGTTTCAGGATTACCAGAAATCGACATTCCAAATGAAGTGTGTGAAGAATGTGTGCAGGCGAAGCAACATAAGAACAACTTCAGTAAGGATGTAGGAAGCAGGTCGAAGGAAATTCTTGAAGTCATATACTCTGATGTATGTGATCCTCTCCAAGTGGATTTGATTGGAGGTAACAAATAATTAGTTACATTCATAAATGATTTCAGTCGAAAACTATGGTTTTACCTGATCCAGAAGAAAAGTGAAGTGATCGAGGTATTTGCGAAGTTTAAATCTATGGTCGAAAGATAGAGCGGTCGAAAGATCAAGATTTTGAGGATGGATGGTGGTGGAGAATATATGTCGAAAGACTTCGATGCATTATGTGTTAAAGGAGGGATTGTGCATGAGGTGGTGCCACCCTACACTCCATAACAGAATGGAGTCGCAGAAAGAAAGAACAGAACCATTATGAATATGGTTAAAAGTATGTTGAAAGGAAAGCATCTACCCAAAGAATTATGGGGAGAAGCTGTCTCAACTGCGACATATATCCTGAACAGATGTCTGACGAAGAAGCTAGAAGGAATCACGCCAGAAGAATGTTGGTCTGGTGTCAAGCCTAGCTTGAGGTATCTGAGGGTGTTTGGATCTATAACACTTAGACATGTGCCAGGTCAGTTGAGAAGAAAACTTGATGACAAGTCGAGTCAGATGATCCTGATAGGATATCATTCGACTAGAGGATACAAGTTGTTCGACCCAGTGAATAAGCAAGTGGTGATCAGCAGGGACGTGATCATAGATGAGCTTAATGAGTGGGATTGGGTTGAGAATGTCAAATAAGATTCAGTGAGAATATTTTGTGATGAACCAACTAGTGTAGTCGAAAGAGAAGTTCGACAGTAAGAAGTCAGAGGTGAAGCAGACCCAAGAAGACCTCAAAGAATAAGACACATGCCTGCAAGGTTGCAAGAATGTGTGACTAAACCAAATGATGTGGTCACTGAAGAAGGTGAGATGGTACATTATGCTTTCTACGCAGATGTGGAACCTCTCAATGCAGCTGAGGCATTGAAAGATTCGAAGTGGATGAAAGCAATTGACGAAGAGCTAAAGTCAATCGAAGTCAACAACACTTGGTAATTTGTCGAATTGCCCCAAGAAAAGAAGGCAATCGATGTGAAATGGGCATACAAAGTGAAGTTGAATCCCAGAGGAGAAGTGACTCGACATAAGGCGAGACTTGTGGCAAAAGGATTTCTTCAAAAAGAAGGAGTCGACTTTGATGAAGTTTTTGCACCTGTTGCTAGGATCGAAACAATCAGGTTGGTTGTTGGTCTACCAAACATGAACAATTGGCAAATGTGTCAGATGGATGTGAAATGTGCATTCCTTAATGGCACCTTAGAAGAAGAAGTTTATGATGCACAATTAGCTGGGTTTGTGAAACATGCCGAAGAAAGAAAGGTGTATAGGCTACATAAAGCCCTGTACGGACTTAAACAAGCTCCAAGAGCTTGGAACAAGAAGATAAATGGCTTTCTAAGGGAGAAGGAATTTATGAAGTGAAAATCTGAACATTGAGTATATGTAAGAAGAAGCAATAGTGAATTGCTTATACTATGTCTCTATGTCGATGACCTGTTGATAATAGGTAGCTACAAGAAGGAGATCGAAGACTTCAAAGGTGATCTCAACAAGGAATTCGAAATGTCATATCTGGGTGACATTTCATATTTCCTTGGCATCAAATTCTACAAGAGTGGTAGAGGTTTGATGATGCACCAAAGAAGGTACGCAGGAGAAATACTCAAAGAGGTTTGATGATGCACCAAAGAAGATTGCAACCCAACTTCGACTCCAGTTGAGCCCGGATTACAACTGTCGAAAGATTCAGATGAAGAAGATATCGACCCAACCCAATAAAGAAGACTTATTGGATCACTTCGATACCTTTGTCACACAAGGCCTAACTTAGAATATAGTGTAGGTATGGTGAGTAGGTTCATGCAAAAGCCAAAGGTATCACATTTAGCAGCGCGCGAAGAGGATACTAAGGTATCTGAAAGGAACTCTCGACTATGGCATTTTGTTTCCTACAGCTGATAAAGGAAAAGAATGCAAATTAGTGGGATACACCGACTCAAGTTGGTGTATTGATGCTGAGGATCGAAAATCCACAGCCCACAGCTGGCTATGTGTTTATGCTAGGTGGTGCACCAGTTGCTTGGAGTTCGAGAAAAGAGCCAATAGTGGCATTATCATCGTGCGAAGCAGAATACATAAATGCTTCTCTTTGTGCATGTCAAGCAATGTGGATGGTGAATCTGGTCGAAGAGATAACAGTGAAGAGTCATGGAGCAATTATCATGAGGATCGACAGCATGTCAGCTATCAATCTAGCAAAGAATCTGATAGCACATGGTCGAAGCAAGCACATTGAGATGAGGTTCCATTATCTTCGAGAGCAGGTAGCAGGTGGGAAGATGAGTGTGGAACACTGTAGAACTGAGAATCAGATTGCAGACATCATGACAAAGGTAGTGTAGGTCGAAGTGTTCAAAAGACTAAGAGCTATGATGAATATAGATAACTTAGACACAATGAATTAGGTGGTGTGTTGAATTGTAATTCCTTGTGTCGAAGCATGTTTCTCTACAGAAACAAGGAAGTGTCGAACAACCTATTGTGTTAAGTTGTGTAAGTGTGTCGAAGTGTCAAATCATGTTGCTTCACACATGATTTCGACTTAGGCATATTTTAGTAGTGTTAGCTATTTTGGGCTTTTATAGTTTTGTGATTTGGATTGAAGTCCAAGTTAACCTAAATATATAAATAGAGGGAGTAACCCTTATTCTTGTAATGAAGTGAATAAAGCATTCATAACATTGTATTCACAGTATTTTGCAGTTGCAAAGTGAATAAGAAGTTTTCCACAGTTTGTGGGCAGAGAGAAACTCTATAGAATTTTAATTCTTCTTCTCCTTAATCGTTCTTTACTTTCTTTCTTTCTCCATTATTCTTCTCTTTTCATTGCTATTGTGTGGGTAATAACAAACTTGTTCATCAAGATTGATTGAAATTCTCTATAGATTTTGGGGGATTTCCAACACTTCTATTATAGATTCTCTAAGTCTTCTTCATTATCGGCGTTATAGTTCCTCACTTATCTCAGGTGTAATTTCAAAATAACAACTTATATCAATAAAATTGATGAGAATATTTCAGACAAACTAATATTAACTTTTTTTTTTTCATAGATTTACTCCAACTTAACCTTCTTTCTAAAAAAATGTAGCCTTTTAACAAAACATATTTAATTAAATATGATCAGCCTTAGATTAATAAAAAGGTCTATTAAATCTAATAGACCAACTTCTTATAATGTATATTAAGATATAAGGTTATATTGTTCTTATATATAGATCATTTCTATTCATGTTTGACGGCTTTTTTATGTGAGATTATTGTTTAAGATGTTATATTCTTCTTAAATATGTAAAATGAATACAGCAAATACCCATTGCACTTTATGATTGGCAGCATAACTCAAATTTAAATATCTATAGAATAATCTTACCAAGTGAACCAACTTCAACTCTAAAATTATATATTGTGATGAAATTCTTTTTATAGTAAAATAGGCAACGTGGTGAGAAAACTTTAGAAGGAAAGGATAAGTCCCCACCAAATTATTGTTAACTCTACACAATTTTTGAAGCATGCCAACTTTGTAGTATATAATAATAATAATAATAATAATAATAATAATAATAATAATAATAGTAATAATAATAATAATAAATATAATAATAATAGTAATAATAATAATAATAATAAATATAATAATAATAATAATAATAATAATAATAATAATTATTATTATTATTATTATTATTATTATTCCGTGTTGATAAAAACCCATGATCTTATACACCGCATCAACTAAAAATCTAATAACACGATGTCCATTATCCAATCTACTTCGTCATGTTTAAGGTATAAATATCTTCGTAAATGATTTCTCGGATACATAATCTCGTTCATTACCATTATCTCGAGTTTAAATTGACTTGGATATTGGAGTATTAACTATGCAAATATCTCCCGAGTCTCCCAATCGAAGATAGCAACACCGATTAATGAAATCACATAAAGACCGATCTCTTTGGTTGAAGAAACACCATGATCGTAATATTTAATCCATAGTGTCACATCAGCATAGTGCATCGAAAATTTCGCTCCTCCGTAATCTCGTCGTCATTTCCGTTTCTACATCGAAATAATAATAGTATGATTCTCTTAATATCTCAAAATTTAAATTTTCCTAAGCTCCGTAATAATTTTAAATACTTTGATGACATAATAGACTTTTGATTTTTTAGTAAATGAGAGACTAAAATTTTATACAATGAAGTGCATGTTAATTAAACTCAATTAAATTCTTTTTGTATTGAGTTAGTCCATATAAGTTTTGAATCTGCCTTTAAATAAGCCTTCTTAATAGACAATAGAATTAGTCTATTTGAATTAGTTGGTCTCATAAACTCATACCAAGTTTTAAAAAAAAATAACAATAAGGGAAAAACCACATTAACTCTCCACTTCATAACACACCAAACCCCCTATTTAAGTCCCTCTACCCCTTCTCTCTCACCATTCATTCCAAACTCATAACCTCATTTCTCCACCATACTCTCTCTTCCTCCAAACCCTTCTCCACAATCTCTCAATGGAGAACTTGTTTCGCCTAGTTGATAACCAACAAGACTCAATCTCACCTCGTTGCATTTGGGTTAACGGTCCTATAATCGTAGGAGCAGGACCATCAGGTTTAGCAACAGCAGCATGCCTCAAACAACAAGGAGTACCCTTCATGATACTCGAAAGATCAAACTGCATAGCTTCACTATGGCAAAACAGAACCTACGACAGACTCAAACTTCACCTCCCGAAACAATTCTGTCAACTACCTAACTTCCCATTCCCACAAGACTTCCCTGAATATCCATCCAAGAAACAGTTCATAAACTACCTCGAATCATACGCGAAACACTTCGAAATCAACCCGCAGTTCGACGAGTGTGTTTCATCGGCTAAATACAACGAGAATACTGGATTATGGAGAGTTAAAACTAAAACTAAAACTAAAACTGTTTCCAATCAGAATGAAATTGAGTATATTTGTAGGTGGCTTGTTGTTGCTACTGGCGAAAATGCAGAGCGTGTTGTGCCTGATTTCGAAGGGTTGAGTGAATTCAATGGCGAAGTTATTCATGCTTGTGATTATAAATCAGGCGAAGGTTTTCGAGGGAAGAAAGTGCTGGTTGTTGGTTGTGGTAATTCCGGAATGGAACTCGCTCTTGATCTTTGCAATCATAATGCATCACCCTCTATTGTTCTTCGCAGCTCGGTAAGTACTCGAACTAGTAGTCAAACTAATGGATTTTTTACTATTGATTCTACTCAAACTTATTGTTTTTTTTTTGTGGTGAAATAGGTTCATGTGTTACCTAGAGAAATGTTGGGGAGATCAACATTTGAATTGGCGGTTATGATGATGAAATGGTTACCTGTTTGGTTTGTTGATAAGATTCTGTTGATGTTGGCTTGGTTGGTTTTTGGTAATATAGAGAAGTATGGGATTAAGAGGCCATTGGAGGGTCCTTTGGAGCTGAAGAACACAAAGGGTAAAACACCTGTTTTGGATATTGGTACCTTGGAGAAAATTAGATCTGGGAATATAAAAGTAGTTCCTGGAATTAAGAGGTTTTGTGATGGTTTTGTTGAACTTGTTAATGGTGAAAAGAATGAAGTTGATGCTGTTGTTCTTGCTACTGGTTATAGGAGCAATGTTCCTTTTTGGCTTAAGGTGAGAAAACAAGAATTTGATGCTTTTATTTGGTTTAATACATTTTTTCTTTTAAATGCAATTAATATTTTTGTGTGGAGCAATGAACTAATGATATTTTGGTTAATTTGTGTGTGTAGGAAGGTGAGTTTTTCTCAAAGAATGGATTTCCAAAGTCACCATTTCCAAATGGTTGGAAAGGAAATGTTGGACTTTATGCTGTTGGGTTTACAAAGAGAGGGCTCTCTGGTTCATCATATGATGCTATGAAAATTGCTCAAGATATTGGTCAAGTTTGGAAGCAAGAAACTAAGCAAAAGAAACAACGCATTAGTGCTTGTTATAGGCGTTGCATTTCACAATTCTAACTACATATAATGCTAGTGTTGTTTCTTTTAGCTATAGGAATTTGTTGGTGTATAAAAAATAACAATATCTTTTGTAAAAAAATGTATACACACAAATAATAGATAGCATAGAGATAGAGAGATAGAGCCAGCCCTCTCCAAAATGGCCCAAGTTTTTGATTTTGTTCTTGTTTTTGGGCCTTTCTTTCGGAGAACAAGGATGATGAGGCTTTTTAGTTTTTGTTCTTGTAACACACTTTGATTAAGTTATTAATGGGTGCAATTTCAACTTCATTTTTAATCTCTACCTTGACGTTGTCTTTTATAATTTGATTATTTTTAATAGAAGATTGTTTTTCTAACCTTTAGTGTTGCTCATCCATCACGATGTAATTCATTAATGCCTATAAAAAATGGAAAAATATGCTAAATGGAAGAAAAAATTGGAAAAATATGTAATTGGAAGATGTGAAGATCAAAAGAAAATTTGGAGATTGGACTACGGATCCACCTCTCACCATACGACACTCAATTCTCAGATCTAGATCAATTTAACACTTGATTAATTTGAATTCCAATCTTGGTAATTTTTACGGAACATTGTAGAAGACCTTTCCCTCTTTCTTCTTCATTCCATTAATTTACTCATAACACAAAACAGAGTTTGTGAGCAAACTTAATTTCCATCAATTTTTAATTTTTTCGCTACTTTTACTGTGTATTCAAGTTTAAGAGACCAATTAACCTTTACTTCACTCCATTCAATCGAGATTTCTCAGTTTTCAACCTTTCACAATTTGAAAAGTTTATCATTTGCTTTCTTTTTTTTTGTAATGAATGTATTGTCTAAATAGGTTGTTTATGGTTCATTATGTGTACTTCAAAACATAATGGATTGTTTTGTGATGTATGCTTATATGTTTTTTTCAAGTTTAGAGCGTATGAGGAATCCGACGATCGATCCATTTTGAATTTATCTTGACCACATCACAAAATATGATATATGTTTGATGCCATATGCTGATCATCGTCAAACATGACCAATGAACGTATTTTCCTTATAATCCGAATGGATGGCTTGTGGATTATAATTGATGTATCTACATTTATCTAAGTGAGTCATGCAGAAGTTTGAGTATATAAAGGGTATTATTAGAGCCTCGACTCTCTCAGCTCTTCCCAGTCTCATCCGCAGAGATGTTGATGCTATATTTGAGGCGTTTTATGATCATTTGGTCCCTGAGGATGTACATTGTGTGCTAGCTCCTAAACAATGGATGTATATTAAAAGTCTCACATTAAAACAAATATATTCATACTACAAATTTATAAATGGAGAAAACGTTTACTTTAGAAGATTGTTTTGTAAGGTTGCATTAACCTAAAATTTTAAATAGTATTAGAATCTATTCAAAGTTTATTAATCTCAATTATCACACATATCAAATCATTTAAGTCACTCTTTATATGTCTAGTCATGAACGTGAAAAGATGTATTAAAATTTCTGCATTAGTTTAAATATAGTATATCTATACAATATTTTAAAAATTGGACCCTTTATGTTAAGGAAAAAAAACTCTACCTGAAAATGACTCAATTATTAAAAAATTTGAAGAAATTGAAATAGAAATAGGACAAACAAGACCAACAACTATTTAATCTCAAAAGACAAAGAAAGTTAGTCCCATTGATACTTATCATTTTCCTATAACTACTTTTGGATATCAAACTATTTTAAAAAATGTGTTGCAAAGTAAAGAAGTGGCAGAGATGCGTAATTATTGAAAGGTAAGGCCATGACAGTTAGGAGCTACGATCTAAGTTAAATTTTAAGACGATCATATTCAAATATTCTTAACTTGATTATGGAAGGAAATTAACAATAGAAAATGGATATGAAGTAATGCCAAGTTTAAATCTTTTTGTTTATATCGTACTATTCTTCCTTTATTTCATGTTTCGTGATTTGTGTAATTGTCATATACTAAATATGAATTGTAATCAATATGACTCATTCTGAGAAACTTATAGCCATATCTTTTATGTTTTGTGATTTCAAGAGGATCTAAGTCAAACCTTTAATGTATAGGATTGTGAAAAAAACTTAAGTGTATTTGAGCACATTCATTCCAAAAAAATAAAAAATAGGTTGGAGTATAAAAAACATGATGATCTTATATTTGTTTGTTACAACTTAAGGCTCCAAAATAGGTATTAGTGTTATTATGTTCATTTTTTTTTAATATTTTTAGTTAAATACAAATGCTTAGTATTTTTATAATAACTTATAAGAATAAAAAGGATAATTATGATCATATCAATTTTAAAATATTTGATGGTCATTTTGATTGGGTGTTGGGTATGAGTGGAAAAAAGATAGGTTAGGCCAAGCCTTAGAAGACATGGGTCTGGCCTATAATAAATATTTAAGGCATGAGTTTGACATATGATTTATTATATTTTTCTAGTCTAGCCTGACCTTCTTAAAAGTTTGGTGTAACACCCTAGACTACTTTTAAGATTACCGATCGGCCCCACAAATCAACACGGGTCTTTTTGCCATGCTTTGTCCTCACTTACATGCTTTTTCAAGAAACTTATTAGAAGGTCACCCATCCAAATATTACTCCAAGTCAAGCACGTTTAACTATGGAATTCTTATTTGTTATGCTATCAAAAAGAAGATACATCTTATTGAGTATAGGTAGTACCAATCAATCCTTATAAGCCTTACTTTAACCATGCAATCTCATAACTGAACAACCCCATGATCCCTCTCATTCCGATGTGAATTTAGAGTTTTTCCTAGAATCTGCGAGGAGCCGCTCATTGTCATGCCTTGTTCACCGACGATCACTCCCCACCCTTGTCGGTCTCGGGTGGTATATGACCACCAGTTTTATCTTGGTTCGTCCTCGAACCACATCGTATTGGGAGAGGTGTGCTCTGATATCATTGTAACGCCTGAAACTGCTTTCACGATTACCGACTGACCTCACAAACCAACACAAGTCTTTTCAGCATGCTTTTTCCTCACTCACATGCTTTCTGGGAAATTTCCCAGAAGGTCACCCATACAAATATCACTCCAAGTCAAGCACGCTCATCTATAAAGTTCTTATTTGTTAGGGTACCGAAAAGAAGATACATCTTATTGATATAGGTAGTGTAACACCTCAAAATTTGCCCTCCTCTCTTGGGACTAGCATTAACATATTACATATCATTTTTAGGTCATTAGGCATTACATATTGCATATCATGTGGTTACATTGTGCAAGCCATCCTCCCAAGTCTGGTTCAGAAGATGAGGAAGTCAAAGTGCAAGCTAGGGTTTTATTGATTGATCATTGGCCATCTGAGGATTGGGCTATGAATTAGGGTTTCATGATTCTCGAAGGATATTGGTCTTCATCTTGTTTGAAATGATTCATCATCATCATCATGATTTGGTTTCATCAAGTGTTGAAGCACATTCCTTGAGATTAGGGTTTTGACCACTGGTCAACCCTAATCAGTTGTATTGGGCCAATCAGGGCATGGCTAGGAGATGGGGTCTATGATGGATATGGGGATCATCCCATGGTTTTATTGAGATTATTGAGGCTAGGGTTTCATCCTTGGGCCATTTCATTAGAAGATTGGAGCTCAGTTTGATCAGTGCATTGCCAAATTCATCTATCAGTTGAAAAAGTCAACTGTGGTCAACTGTGCTTGATTTTATGGATTTGGAGGTGGGAGAGAGTTGGATGCACTTCATTCATGTTGGAACAAGTGTTATTTGACATTTCAAAGCTTAAGAATGGAGGAAATCAAGTCAGAACAAAAATTGCCAAAAATAGAAAGTGACTTGTAATGGAAGTTTCCAAAAATGGAAAGTTTTTGACCTCAAGACCACGTGTCCAAGGAAGCTTCAAATGAAAATTTGTTCAACATGAAAGTTGTAGATCTTGGTCTCACCTTTCCAAAAAGTCCAAGAACTTGAAAATCCCATGTATGGTTGTCAAGTTATGGTCCAGTCAATTTCAAAAATGACTCATAATCAGAGGGGCATAACTTCCACATGGAGTGTCCAAATTGGATGATCTTTTTATGCACAAACTCCATTTGACATGTACTTTCATGGTGCATAATTGGATTTCATCAAAAATGGTCAATGCAAAAAGTCAAATTTCAACTGTATAGTTAAAAGTCCAGGGGCAAAATTGTCCAACTTGAGAAATAATGAGAATTTTGGAATGGGGATTTTTGCAACACTTCACAAATGACATTTGGAAATTGTTGGAATGCTCATAACATGCCAAGGCCTTGTGGTTTGAGAATTGACTTTTGAAATGAACTTGGAAAAATGAACAAAGTGTCATCACATGTGGAAAATGCAAAATACTCATCCAATGGACATGAAACAAGTGGCAACAGCTCATGACAGGTGTTTAGGATTTGTGTGAGCTGTCAATGAGCTGGCATTGGCTGGCATGTGAAGTTACTATTTTGCCCTTGGCTTGAAAATGACACATTTGCTAATCACTTTGTATTTTGCTAATTAGAGTGATTAAGCATGGATTAAGAGGAGATATATAATCCTAATTCTAACTAATTCATAACAGATTTCACAATTCCCCAAAATCAATCTCAAATTCTTCAAATTCTCCCAAATTCTCAAGAACCATATAGAACTTCAATTGATCAAAACTCTCTCAATTCTTGATCAATTTGCGAAATTCTTCTTGCTGCAACTTCCACTCATCATCACCTACATCTGTTTCATTGAATTGGTGCCATAACCTTGCTGAATCTCAACTGTTCAAAGTGTGCATAGCAATGGTGATTTGAGAGTTCTGGTATCTGGATCGTGTTCGAGCTAGGATAGCATTTCCATTCAACTTCCTCATCCTCAAACTTCATCTGTTTTGGACAATTGGAGTCAAAAGCATCAGATTCGAGCACTGCTTCATTCAAGGTACATAAATTCGACCTTCACGATTCCTTCAATTGTTATGTGCTTTGTGTAGAGCGTTCCATGTAGATCAACATGATGTAGGTGGTTTTTGATTTAGTGAACTGTAGGAAGAGTTATGTTGATTTTAAGATTTGGATGTGAAACTTTAATCGCTCGATCCGTGAGCCACAGTAGGAATTAGGTAAAATCATGCACATATTCGTGATCCTCTCACTCAGACCTTTCTAACGGTTATACGCATGTTGATTTTTGTTGAACTTTGATGTTCTTGGTGTTCATGTGAAATCTGGAAAAACGCGTTTGAAGCTCATGATTTTTCTGGAAAATTCGCGTGTAGATCCACTTCACTCCGTTGCCATTTGAATTTGTTGTTTGGCGCCACTTTCCACCACTCACATCACGCCACCGCATTAATGTGCTGCGCACCGTTTTGGCCTGGCTAGGGATATTCACGAAAATGCCACTGAATCATTTTATTTAATAAAACACTAAATAAATATTTCATTTAATTAATCAAACTTAGAAAATTCATAAAAAATATTTTATTAGTCAGAAAAATGTGAGGATTTTTTCTATGGTTTCCAAATTCCCTGTAGAATTTTATGGACATATTTTTAGAAATTGTGCATGGTAAAAATTAGGTTTGACCTAGGGTTGTTTGACTTGTGTGTAATTTTGACATGTTTTGCCATTTCTATTGTGAAATTCTCATGCCTTAAAAGAAATTCTTGAAAATTTTTGTGGTGATTGTAGACATGCCAATGGTGATTTACATGTAAATTTTGTGAATTTTGGATACCTGGTGATTGAGTTATGAATTTTTGAATCTAGGTGTGACAATTTGTGTCACACCTAGCTAGGTCAACTTTCTGGATTTATTTTCATGACCTAGAGATGTTAGAATGGATTGAAATTTTGCATGTATGATCATTGATATGTTGAGATGCTGTGTGAAGTTTTCTGGATTTTTATATGGCATTTTCAATTTGATTGGTATTTTTCATCTCTGTTGGTCAAATGTGCAAGTCCATGTGATACATGTTGGCATTATCTTTGTGAAATCCTCATATGGTATTGGATGATGATGAAATTTGGTATGCTGGTTGTAGACACATGATAGGACATGATGCTTTTGGTCCCATTCATTTCTTTATTGTTTTCATTGACTTATGAATTTTTGAAGTGAATGCATGTGTCGATGCTATGATTTGGATCATATATTTGTGTCTGCTTTTCTTGATTTTCATTGACATAGTTCCTTTTGTCCAATTGAGCTGAAAATTGACATGCTATACCTTGAATATGTCCTGTTTAGGTGTGAATTATTTGAGGATTTTTTGAATTGTTTTGATATGGAATTGAATTCATTCTGTTGGGACTTTTGATGTTGCATTTGACCTAGTTTGGTTTGTTTTAGTCATGAAATGAATATGGTAAATGATATAATCATGGGATCAATTGCTTTGGTTTTCTATTTGTGTTAATTTGAGTTTGGTTGAGAATCCTTTGCTGTTTAGACTTTTTTCTCCCTTTTGGACCCTAGGCTTGGCCTAGAGGTCCAGTTTCTCACATTTGCTTGATTTTTCAGGATGAAATGCATAATGCCTAAAGGGATTGAGCCAAGTTGATTAAATTGGATGTGTTTGATGTTGAGAACTAACATGAATTTGTTTTGTAGGTTGCGAAGCTTGAGCTTGAGCTCATAGCTTGCCTTGTTGTGTGTTATCTGTATAGTCTGACTGATTAACATTTGCTGTTTATTGTTGTCTGTCTGAGTACTGATGATACTTGATTGTTTTCAGGTACCTTTAGTTGCTTACAGTTCTTTAAGAACTTGCTTGCTGCTGCTTGGTTTTTAAACCACTTGAGGTAGGACTTCTATTCTTCATGTAGTCTAGAGACCCGGTCTGTTATTTGGCCGGGCAAACTGTCTGAAGTCCTCCTTAAGAGGCGATGCTTGTGATTGTTTAATATTGTGCCTAAGCAGGTGAAGTCCTCTATGAGGCAATTGGTGGAAGTTAGGGATATGCAATCTATCCCCCACTATTCTGTATGTCGTCCCTCTGCTCACACGGCTGTGTGTTGATGCATTGGGGGACAAACCCAAGATCCTGTGCTGTTGTACAATCGAGTCAGAGTCTTTGAGCGTAGAAGGGTCCCTCCATTCTGGACCCACGCTCCTTTGTCAGAAGCTCTCCCTAGTCAGGGATAAGAGCTGTGAGGTCTCATCCTCACTTCACCTTTTCATCTGCTTCACCTTAGCCTCGTAATGGCAAGGTTAAGAGCGAATAATACCCATGCACAGATGACTTGCTTCGGCAGTCAAACCCATTGTTTGAGCCCACTTGACTGGTTATAGTGTGTTCTTTGTGAATATTTGTTTGCTTGTATGCTTGTATGCTTGCTTCCTGGATAGGAGTAGCTTGCAGTTGTGCAAGTAGGTAGAAACCTCAACGTAGGGTAATGATGCATGACAACACTAGGCTCGAGTCCAGCTCCCTGGTAGTGTGTCTTCCCTTGGTTTCTGGCTAGATTTTCTTTCCCTTGAGGGGGAACTACATCGCCCTGATCCTTGTTCCAGACGAGGTATGTAGACAGGTGGTCGTGCGAGACCACTCCGGGCAACCTTTTTCTTTTTTGTGTGTGTTTACTTGTTATCTGACTGTGTGTTTGGTTCGGATGCCGACGTGAGTCCAGTGATTGGCTGTCGGGCTCCACGTTTGCCGTTTTGTGCGTGTTTTGGTTCGGATGCTGACGTAATTCCATCGAGTGGTTGTCGGGCTCCATGTTTGCCATCTGTTTGTGCGTTTTGTGTTGTTTGGCGTGCGTAAGCCGAACTACAGTGGCTCTGATTCTCGTTCCAGACGAGATATGTAGGCATAGGATGCGATGTCCTATCGAGCTCCCTTCTCTTAACCCCACCTGCGTTCCCTGTGTGTGTGTGTGATGTTTAGCAACCTTTTCTTTATTTTAGAACGTGGATCCCGTCGAGTACGACGGACGTGAGGGGTGCTAATACCTTCCCCTTGCGTAACCGACTCCCTTACCCTTTCTCTTTGGTCGCGAGACCATTTCCTTTCCAGGTTTCTCTGAGCGTTTCCTTTCCCTATTTTGGGATAAATAACGCGCAGTGGCGGCTCTGTGTTGTGTTTTTATTTGAGTCCCGCCGGTTGATTTTTCGCGGATGCGACAGCTGGCGACTCCACTGGGGATTTACCATAGATGTTGACCTGTGCTGGTCCATCTTCCCTAAGCGAGTCTTTCCTAGCGTTCTAGGATAGTTTAGGTTGCTTGTTTTGTTTTATTTATTGCATTTATTATTCTAACCTGTGTATATATGTGCATAAATACTTGCATGCATCATACTATCATGTTGCCGTCCTCTGTGCAGGTGGTTTCTCTGTTTTGGGGTGGGTGTTCTGAGTGGGGCTAAAACTCAGGCCCGAGTATACACCTAGGATTAGCGTGGTCTTGTGTCGCTCACATGTCGGTTGGGCATGATGTTGCGATGTGACATACCACAAGCCGGACGAGGTTCATCTGAGAAGTGCTCTTCCAATGGGGTTTTCCACTTTGGTTGGGTTATCTCTTTTGAGCTGTTGACTCTGGTGACCGATCATTTCCCGGATCTTCGGTTTAGACGATCTCAGGAGAGCTACAATGGCACACCCGAAAGGGCAAACCGATTGAGTATCTCTGCCCGATTGTCGAGACTATTATCCGCCTTAGGGTGACCTGTTTAGAATTTACCTGTGAGGGGAGGGTGATTCTTTCAGATGCATGTTCAGATGGTGACTCGGATGGTGACTTTTTGTTCTGTGGATCAGAGTCATATTTATAAGTCGGATTTATGGTCATTTATTTCAGAGACGCCGGAATACTGTCCGTGGTATTTATCAGTGGGAATCCGTTTATTTCAGGATTCCCCGGGCCGATTTTATCAGTGGGGATCCGTTTATTTCAGGATTCCCCGGGCCGATTCAGATGGTTATGGGTATCTGCCAAGAGATGGTTTGATGATGATGATGGTGTATCTTGCAGTTCCGTTTATTTCGGAACCCATAAGTCGGATTTGTGGTTATATTTTCCTTCAGATGGTTGTGATCGGTTCAGAAATCAGGGCTGTGAGTCAGGGCAACAAATGATCTGATGACTTGGAGGATGGCAATGCATTGCATTCATACATCTGCATCATTCTCACTTGGCATTCATCTGCATCGAACATACGTCTAGCCATATGGGGAGTATTATGGATTGAGAATCTGGTTGAGAGACATCCGGATGTCAAAATGTTATTGGTGAAATATTATCTGTCTCGATGAAACCAGAATCAAAGGACAGAGTCTTCCTCATATGGATAGACGTTGCATTCATGCATATTAACCTGTTTGCTGTTTTGCAGGAATCATTGCTCGTGCTCGTAGAACTGTACCTTTGCACTCAACCCGTCCTCACAGATACTTCACAAGGCGCAATACTCCCAGGCTGATGGATCTTCCCAACGCCGACATCCTCGAACTGAAAGAGATGGTGAGGGATTTGTTCAGTGTTGTGCAAGGGCTTGCCTTGGGGCAGAAAGCCATGGCCGAGAGATTGGAAAGGATTGAGGGCTGGATGATCAAGGAGAAAGTTCAGGGGAAAGCTCCGTCATTCGTAGTGAAGAAATCCCTTGACGATAGTCAGTCCAAGAAGAAGGTTGAATCAGGTGGTGCGCAGACTAAAAGAGATAGCGGTAAGGATCGTTACCACCCTTATGCTGCCACCGTAACCATTCCTGTTGGTGATTCATCTGCACAACAGCGGCAACCACCACCTCAACAAAGGACACAAAGAGCAGTGGGCCAAGTGAGAAGAAGGACGACGGATCGTCATTTCAATAAGCCGCCCGTGACTTACGCCTCTCTGTTTAAAAAGTTGAAGGATCTTGGGTTGGTGCAGCCAAGGATTTTGGTTCCAGGGAAACCGGATCAGAGGGTTGCCAGTTACGATGAGAATGTCAGGTGTGAGTTCCATGCTGGGGCACCCGGACATCACATTGAGGATTGCAAAGCTTTTAAGCATGTGGTCCAGGACTTGGTGGATTCTAAGGCAATCAGCTTTGCACCGATGGCAGATGATAGTGTTAACCCTGTGCCAAGGCATGGTCCTGTAAAGGAGGAAATGATGTCGAAGGACAAGAAAGGGGTAGAGGTGACTGAGAAGGATCAGTTAAGAATGCCCATGTCTGTGGTCCCAAAACGCCCGACGAAAAATGGAGCTTTCCCTCATGTTGATGATTGTTGCGCAGTCGTCGCTACAAAGGGGTGTGTAGTAATTGGGGAATCGGTCCAGAGAAAGATGAAAGTAGAAATGGACGATGTAAGGTGTAAAGCACCCAGTCTGGCAGCTGAAACCATCAAGGTGGACAATGTCGTTGGTGTTGAGAAAGAGAAAAAGCCGTCCATTTCTTCTTACAAGCAGGCATTGGAAGTGGTGAGAAATGGAGGGATCCCAGGCTGGGGACAGATCGTAGGCATTGTGGTAAAGGCGGATATGTTTGGGATTGGTTATCATTCAGGTCAAGACTCGTCTGAGCAGAACAGAGGACGTCGTCCGTCGTTCACCTTTGTCAGTGCCGGAATGCTAGATTCAGATCACGCCTATACAGTGGGTAAAGAAACTGACATTGACTGGGAGATTGATCAATGGATAAAATCGTGTGTACCAGGAAGCTGGAAGGCCTAAACAAGATCATCACTGACACTCGTCCGGAAGAGTAATATTTCTTGTTTTCAGTTTATATGCATGGAAGCCATATGTGTTGCCCGACACGTAATGGTTCATTGTAAGGGCCACCTCATGTTTAAATTTGCATTTTCTGCATCATTAATAAATGGATGTTTTTCAGTCAAAAAGCGGTGTTCTCTGTTTTTCATTTATTTTTGCAGTTTAAAAACAAATAAAAATGGCAATGTTTATTTTCATTTTTTCTCCTTTTTTGATTTGTCTCATTCCGAATTCAAAAATAATTCTCCGGATCTCGTTGATAACAATTTAGTTACCCCTCATATGACTTCGACAATCCGAGCAATCAGGCTGAAGAAGAAGGCGAAGAAGACTGTGATCTGCTGGAATTAACCAGGATGTTAGAACCAGAGGAGAAGGTGATTCAGCCGCTCGAAGAGCGAATTGAGATTGTTAACCTGTGTACTGCCGAGGTCAGGAAGGAAAGGAAAGTTGGAGCCGCTGCAGAGGCGAGTTGAGAGCAGAATGGTAGCCTTGTTGAAAGAGTATGTGGATGCCTTCACCTGGTCATGTCAGGATATGCCAGGGCCGGATACCGATGTCGTTGTGTACAAGCTACCATGGAGAGAAGATTGCCCTCTAGAGAAGCAGAACGCCGGTGCTACTTATCAGAGAGCCATGGTGACTTTGTTTCATGATATGATTCATCATGAAATCAAATGCTATGACATGATAGCAAAGTCCCAAACAGGAGAAGGGCATCTGGCAGACCGGGGCAAGTCGTTTGACCGGTTGAGACAATTCAAACTGAGGTTGAATTCAAGTGAGTGCACTATCAGAGTGCGGTCCGGTAAGATGTTGGGGTTCGTTGTAAAAAGGGAAATCGAGGTTGATCCTGCTAAAAAAAAAAAAAAAAAAAAAAAAAAAAAAAAAAAAAAACAAGAAATGCCTGAACCGAGAATAAAGAAAGAAGGTTCGTGGTCTCTTAGAAAGATTGAACTACCTGTCATGGTTCACATCTCATCTAACAGCCACGTGTGAACCAATATTCAAACTGTTGGAAAAAAAAGATCAAACGGTCAGGTGAAATAATGATTGCCAAGGGGCATTGAAAGAATAAAAGGAAAAGTCGCAGGAACCTCTGATTCTGACGCCTCCTGTGGAAGGAGCAATTGTTAATCTGTACTTGACGGCCTTCGAGGGGTCTACGAGGTGAAGTGGGTCAGCATGACGAGTCTTGTCGAAAAGAGCATGCAATTTACCTTAGCAAAAAGTTTACCGATTGTGAAACAATACATTCACTGCTCGGGAAAACTTGATGTACTTTGGCATAGGCTGCTCGCCGACTGAGACAGTATATGCTGATTCATACCACTTTGTGGGTTTCCAAGATGGATCCGATCAAGTATGGGTTTGAGGATCCAGCATCGACCGGACAGGTTGCGAGAGTGCAAAAGAATGTTGACTAATTTGTGATACTCTCAGGAAGCAATCAAGGGGTGTATTGCCTGATTACATCGCCAGCAACCCGTAGAGGATTATCAACCGAGGAGGTTTGAATTCCCTGATGAGGACATCTCGAGGTGCTCCAATCGAAAGATTGAGAGTAACCGATCCCGGAGGAGGGGCCTGACCCTGAATCCGAACGGATTCTGATGTCTGATGGGGAGGTTAAGGTGGATAAGCTTTTGTTGCCCGGATAACGTTTGAATGCACCGACGGTGTGATTGTGCAGAAAATGGTGGTAACCTACAGAGACTGGCATGAGATGTTGCCGTTTGCATTTCCTGGGTATCGAATGTCGGTGCGCATATCTACTGGGGCAACACCTTTCTCATTGGTGTATGGAATGGAAGTCGTGTTACCGGTTGAGGTTCAGATTCCCTCTTTAAGAGTCCTGATGGACGTGAAATTGCAAGAGGCGGAATGGGTAAGGACCCGGTACGAAGAGTTGAGCCTGATTGGGGAGAAGAGGCTGGCGGCCATCTGTCGTGGGCAGTTGTACCAGCAACGGATGAAGCGTGCTTTTGACAGAAAGGTGCGACCTCGGGTATACCACGTAGGTGATATGGTGCTGAAAAGGATCCTTCCTCCTCAAAACGATCGAAGGGGCAAGTGGACACCCAATTATGAAGGTCCATTCGTGGTCAAGAAGGTTTTCTATGGCGGAGCCTTGTTGCTAACGACCATGGATGGCGAGGATTTTCCATCCCCTGTGAATGCGGACGCGGTTAAAAAATACTTCGTATAAAGAGACCCGCTGGACGAAAAGAAGAAAATAGTCTGGGCAAAAATGGGCATCCCGGCGAACCAAAAACAGAAAGAAAGGTTCGGGCAAAAATTAGGGATAAAAGAAAAAATTGTACACCCGGCAAGTCGAAAACCTGAAAAGGCGACTTGGACAAAAATGGGTATCCCGGTGGGCTGAAAACCTGAAAGGGCGGTCCAGGCAAAAGAGGGATTGAAACGAACAACTGCGTCCCGCATGATCGTTTGCGCTTTGGTTAAAGCATCATGGATAATACCCGGTAGGGATCGGTCAGAAACGTCTTGTTCAGAAGGCAGAAAGCACGGAGAGTCTGAGGACATAGGGGGTGTAACCGAGTTGGAACTCGATGAGATCACGGGTTTCACATTGCCATTAGGATAGATTTTTCCTTTTGTGCGCAATTACCTCTTTTCAGGAATTGCTTCCTTTGTATTGCTCATTTGAGCCACATTTTTCCAATCAATAAAATGCATATTCAGTCAAATAATTTTGGTTTTTGTTTTTCATTACCGCTTTGATTGCAAAAACATCCGATTATTTTGATAAAGAATCTGGCATTTTAAAGACATACGGGTCCCTTCCAATGCATGTTTATAAGATTGAAAGCTTGAAATCTTATTCGGAAGGTTAAGTGACCCAAGTGTTGAAATCTTGACACGCCTGGGGCACGGTTTTATCTAACGATCTGTTTTGCAGGAACTGTTAGATATTTTTTCACTCACTTGCAGGTTGTGATGTGGAAGCTGTTGATGAAACAAACCCCCAGAGAGTTCGCTCAGGAACGAATGAATGAAAGAACGGCGAAGTGACGTTGAGACGTACGACGATCCTTGGATGGTAATCAAGAAGACTCTTCAAAATCGGAAGATTAGAAAGTCTGTAGAAATTCCCCGCAGAGTCTGATCAGGGACGAGTGCATGAAGAAAGGACGGAGAAACGACGAGAGACGTCCGACGACCTTTGAAATTAATCAAGAAGACTCTTCAAAGTCGGAAAATTGAAATTTCTATATAATTCTCAGGAGTACATCTCGTCGAGCGTGGAGCGATTGGGAATACAAGATGATGGAGCAGAAAAGGTCCAGACAAGTCTGGGAATTCTTAAAAGTGGAAAGCTGATACGCGTTTGGGAGGTGGATACCGTGGTTCGACGAGTCGACGGGTGTTCTGTGCCAACTTTTCTCATTTCCCCAGCTAGGTCCCCAAGCAGAAGTAGAGGACCAACTCCCCAGCAGATCCAAAGATCTGTGACTTCTTCAGCCGAGTCGAGATGGTTATCCCCGGCAGGTTTACAACGGTGTTTCCTCAGCAGCCAGGCCAGAAGGTTGCTATTCCCCGAGTGGAGCGGGTTTCAATGAAATATATCTCCAGCAGTGTTCATCCTACCAGTGGATTGGACAAGTTTCCGTGGCAGGCCGATATCTGCATCCCCAGCTGAGTGTATCCTACGTGTGGATTGCATGGGTTGTCCCCAGCGGAGTAGCATTCGTTTTCCCTAGCAGGGTCAGGATGGTTATCCCCCAGTAGGTGTCAGATCGGTGCTTCCCCAGCAGCCAGTCCTGGAGGTTGTTGTTTCCCAGCAGAGCTATCTGTGAGCGCTTCCCCAGTAAAGTCGACAGGTATCTGTGAGGGTTCTCCAAGCAAAGTCGGGATTGATATCCCCGGCAAGTCAAAGACTGTTGTATCCCCACAGAGCGTTGGTGGTTCTTGTCCCCAGCGGTTTCTCAAGCAGATTGGGTGCAAAGGAGGTTCTTCCCCAGCAAGGGTTACCTTTTCCCAGCAGCAGTATTATTCCCCAGCGGGGTGGAGGTTGGAGTATTGACGAGTTCCTCAGCAGAGTGTCTCGTGCTCCTCAGCAGAATCCCTTGAGGGGGATACTTTTTATGCATTCATCATGAAAAATAGCATAGCATGTTGCATAGAAAAGTAATAAATCGCGTAGCATTCCCATAATTATGGAGCATTACGCAGAAAAATCAATCATTCATCATTGCAAGCATAAGCTAGTCTCAGACCGTGGTTACCGTTTGAGAGGTGGTTTTACCAGACAGTGAAGGTGTTACTCCGAGGAGTCTAGCATCAGGTTTTTTATCAACAAGGTTCTCTAGTAGTGCGATACTGGAAGAATTCTTTTCCGTCGGACAGAGATGGAAATGAGGATCGGAGAGTGTTACGCGATCAACGCGACTTGGGCCGTGGTTACAATCTGAAAATGGGTTTTGCCAGTCGGTGAAGATGTTACTCTGAGGAGTTTAGCATTGTGACGTTGGGTCAACGGTATTCCCCAGTAGTGTGATACTGGAGGAGATTTCTGTCGTGCGAGATGGAAGTTGGAAGATGTTTCTCTGAGGAGTTCAACATCGGGATTTTGGAGCAGCAGTATTTCCCAGTCATCAGTAAGTGTCTGGTCAAGCTTTGTTTGGTGTCAGTAAACATCATCATTCGATGTCCAGTAAACGTCGAGTTATTTCCCAGTCATTGTTTAATGTCTGGTCGATCTTTGTTCGATGTCTTGTCAACATCCTTGTTTGATGTCCTGTCAACATCCTTGTTCGATGTCCTGTCAACATCCTTGTTCGATGTCCTGTCAACATCCTTGTTTGATGTCCTGTCAACATCCTTGCTTGATGTCCTGTCAACATCCTTGTTTGATGTCCTGTCAACATCCTTGTTTGGTGCCTGTAAACATCATTGTTCGATGTCCAGTAAACGTCGAGTTTCTTCCCAGTCATCAGTCAGTGTCTGGTTGAAAGTGTTACTCTGAGGAGTTCAGCATCACGACGTCAGATCAGCAATGTTCCCCAGTAGTGCGATATTGGAGGAAATGTTTCCGTCGGACGGAGATGGAAATAATATCAGAAGACGTTACGCGATCAGCGCGATTTCGGGGTTCAAATGGAGAAAAGAAATGCTGAGGCATGTTTTGGGGTTCAAATGGAGAAAAGGAGATACTGAGGTATTTTCTGGGGTTCAAATGAAGATTGGAGTTGAAGATTTTATCCGGGATGAGGTCCTTAGGATTATCTTCTGTTCATGTGTCACCTTAGACTCTGGCTGAGGCCGATGGAGGTCGTTATAAGGTGTCTTCTGAGGAAGAGATACACATGCTACCTTCCTTTTGTGAAGGTATACCCTCTGACATGTCGCCCTCAGAGTGGTGTTGGTGTTATTTCCGGCGTTGCCAGCGGAATTATCACAAGAAGTTGGAGATCGGGGTTCAAATGGAGAAAAGGAGATGTTGAGGCATTTTCTGGAGATGGGGTTCAAATGGAGAAAGGGAAATGTTGAGGCATTTTCTGGAGAACGGGGTTCACATTGGCGATCGCGAGTTATCGTCAGGCGACTAGGGTTCAAATTGGAGAATGGGGTTCATTATTTGGCAAATGGGAGAGCGGGGTTCAAATGCAGAGATCCGAGGATCGTTTGCGCAGAGAAAATTTCGGGGTTCAAGAAAATGAAAAAAAGCAGAAGAAAATTTCGGGGTTCAAGAAAATGAAAAAAGCGATTATCAGCAAATCTCGGGGTTCAAGAAAAGCATAAAAAAGAAAGGAATAATAATCCCCAGCGGATGTGGCGTTCATGCCATGGTTATCCCTGTGTTACCATTTATTTTGGTATCCAGGTCGACGTTGCTGTTTCGGTGATCAGGCCGACTTTCTCCGTTCCAGACGGATTCTTCTTCAAGATTGTTTATTCGCCGATTCTGACAGGCGTTGTTAATTATATCCCATCAGAGTGCAAATTGTTCGTCTGTTCTTGGTATTCAATCACTCTTCATCCTGATCATCTGAAAGCCGAGGCTATTCATATCGACAGGTTCACAGTGGATTGAATAGGGGCAGCTGTAACACCTCAAAATTTGCCCTCCTCTCTTGGGACTAGCATTAACATATTACATATCATTTTTAGGTCATTAGGCATTACATATTGCATATCATGTGGTTACATTGTGCAAGCCATCCTCCCAAGTCTGGTTCAGAAGATGAGGAAGTCAAAGTGCAAGCTAGGGTTTTATTGATTAATCATTGGCCATCTGAGGATTGGGCTATGAATTAGGGTTTCATGATTCTCGAAGGATATTGGTCTTCATCTTGTTTGAAATGATTCATCATCATCATCATGATTTGGTTTCATCAAGTGTTGAAGCACATTCCTTGAGATTAGGGTTTTGACCCCTGGTCAACCCTAATCAGTTCTATTGGGCCAATCAGGGCATGGCTAGGAGATGGGGTCTATGATGGATATGGGGATCATCCCATGGTTTTATTGAGATTATTGAGGCTAGGGTTTCATCCTTGGGCCATTTCATTAGAAGATTGGAGCTCAGTTTGATCAGTGCATTGCCAAATTCATCTATCAGTTGAAAAAGTCAACTATGGTCAACTGTGCTTGATTTTATGGATTTGGAGGTGGGAGAGAGTTGGATGCACTTCATTCATGTTGGAACAAGTGTTATTTGACATTTCAAAGCTTAAGAATGGAGGAAATCAAGTCAGAACAAAAATTGCCAAAAATAGAAAGTGACTTGTAATGGAAGTTTCCAAAAATGGAAAGTTTTTGACCTCAAGACCACGTGTCCAAGGAAGCTTCAAATGAAAATTTGTTCAACATGAAAGTTGTAGATCTTGGTCTCACCTTTCCAAAAAGTCCAAGAACTTGAAAATCCCATGTATGGTTGTCAAGTTATGGTCCAGTCAATTTCAAAAATGACTCATAATTAGAGGGGCATAACTTCCACATGGAGTGTCCAAATTGGATGATCTTTTTATGCACAAACTCCATTTGACATGTAATTTCATGGTGCATAATTGGATTTCATCAAAAATGGTCAATGCAAAAAGTCAAATTTCAACTGTACAGTTAAAAGTCCAGGGGCAAAATTGTCCAACTTGAGAAATAATGAGAATTTTGGAATGGGGATTTTTGCAACACTTCACAAATGACATTTGGAAATTGTTGGAATGCTCATAACATGCCAAGGCCTTGTGGTTTGAGAATTGACTTTTGAAATGAACTTGGAAAAATGAACAAAGTGCCATCACATGTGGAAAATGCAAAATACTCATCCAATGGACATGAAACAAGTGGCAACAGCTCATGACAGGTGTTTAGGGTTTGTGTGAGCTGTCAATGAGCTGGCATTGGCTGGCATGTGAAGTTACTATTTTGCCCTTGGCTTGAAAATGACACATTTGCTAATCACTTTGTATTTTGCTAATTAGAGTGATTAAGCATGGATTAAGAGGAGATATATAATCCTAATTCTAACTAATTCATAACAGATTTCACAATTCCCCAAAATCAATCTCAAATTCTTCAAATTCTCCCAAATTCTCAAGAACCATATAGAACTTCAATTGATCAAAACTCTCTCAATTCTTGATCAATTTGCGAAATTCTTCTTGCTGCAACTTCCACTCATCATCACCTACATCTGTTTCATTGAATTGGTGCCATAACCTTGCTGAATCTCAACTGTTCAAAGTGTGCATAGCAATGGTGATTTGAGAGTTCTGGTATCTGGATCGTGTTCGAGCTAGGATAGCATTTCCATTCAACTTCCTCATCCTCAAACTTCATCTGTTTTGGACAATTGGAGTCAAAAGCATCAGATTCGAGAACTGCTTCATTCAAGGTACATAAATTCGACCTTCACGATTCCTTCAATTGTTATGTGCTTTGTGTAGAGCGTTCCATGTAGATCAACATGATGTAGGTGGTTTTTGATTTAGTGAACTGTAGGAAGAGTTATGTTGATTTTAAGATTTGGATGTGAAACTTTAATCGCTCGATCCGTGAGCCACAGTAGGAATTAGGTAAAATCATGCACATATTCGTGATCCTCTCACTCAGACCTTTCTAACGGTTATACGCATGTTGATTTTCGTTGAACTTTGATGTTCTTGGTGTTCATGTGAAATCTGGAAAAACGCGTTTGAAGCTCATGATTTTTCTGGAAAATTCGCGTGTAGATCCACTTCACTCCGTTGCCATTTGAATTTGTTGTTTGGCGCCACTTTCCACCACTCACATCACGCCACCGCATTAATGTGTTGCGCACCGTTTTGGCCTGGCTAGGGATATTCACGAAAATGCCACTGAATCATTTTATTTAATAAAACACTAAATAATTATTTCATTTAATTAATCAAACTTAGAAAATTCATAAAAAATATTTTATTAGTCAGAAAAATGTGAGGATTTTTTCTATGGTTTCCAAATTCCCTGTAGAATTTTATGGACATATTTTTAGAAATTGTGCATGGTAAAAATTAGGTTTGACCTAGGGTTGTTTGACTTGTGTGTAATTTTGACATGTTTTGCCATTTCTATTGTGAAATTCTCATGCCTTAAAAGAAATTCTTGAAAATATTTGTGGTGATTGTAGACATGCCAATGGTGATTTACATGTAAATTTTGTGAATTTTGGATACCTGGTGATTGAGTTATGAATTTTTGAATCTAGGTGTGACAATTTGTGTCACACCTAGCTAGGTCAACTTTCTGGATTTATTTTCATGACCTAGAGATGTTAGAATGGATTGAAATTTTGCATGTATGATCATTGATATGTTGAGATGCTGTGTGAAGTTTTCTGGATTTTTATATGGCATTTTCAATTTGATTGGTATTTTTCATCTCTGTTGGTCAAATGTGCAAGTCCATGTGATACATGTTGGCATTATCTTTGTGAAATCCTCATATGGTATTGGATGATGATGAAATTTGGTATGCTGGTTGTAGACACATGATAGGACATGATGCGTTTGGTCCCATTCATTTCTTTATTGTTTTCATTGACTTATGAATTTTTGAAGTGAATGCATGTGTCGATGCTATGATTTGGATCATATATTTGTGTCTGCTTTTCTTGATTTTCATTGACATAGTTCCTTTTGTCCAATTGAGCTGAAAATTGACATGCTATACCTTGAATATGTCCTGTTTAGGTGTGAATTATTTGAGGATTTTTTGAATTGTTTTGATATGGAATTGAATTCATTCTGTTGGGACTTTTGTTGTTGCATTTGACCTAGTTTGGTTTGTTTTAGTCATGAAATGAATATGGTAAATGATATAATCATGGGATCAATTGCTTTGGTTTTCTATTTGTGTTAATTTGAGTTTGGTTGAGAATCCTTTGCTGTTTAGACTTTTTTCTCCCTTTTGGACCCTAGGCTTGGCCTAGAGGTCCAGTTTCTCACATTTGCTTGATTTTTCAGGATGAAATGCATAATGCCTAAAGGGATTGAGCCAAGTTGATTAAATTGGATGTGTTTGATGTTGAGAACTAACATGAATTTGTTTTGTAGGTTGCGAAGCTTGAGCTTGAGCTCATAGCTTGCCTTGTTGTGTGTTATCTGTATAGTCTGACTGATTAACATTTGCTGTTTATTGTTGTCTGTCTGAGTACTGATGATACTTGATTGTTTTCAGGTACCTTTAGTTGCTTACAGTTCTTTAAGAACTTGCTTGCTGCTGCTTGGTTTTTAAACCACTTGAGGTAGGACTTCTATTCTTCATGTAGTCTGGAGACCCGGTCTGTTATTTGGCCGGGCAAACTGTCTGAAGTCCTCCTTAAGAGGCGATGCTTGTGATTGTTTAATATTGTGCCTAAGCAGGTGAAGTCCTCTATGAGGCAATTGGTGGAAGTTAGGGATATGCAATCTATCCCCCACTATTCTGTATGTCGTCCCTCTGCTCACACGGCTGTGTGTTGATGCATTGGGGCACAAACCCAAGATCCTGTGCTGTTGTACAATCGAGTCAGAGTCTTTGAGCGTAGAAGGGTCCCTCCATTCTGGACCCACGCTCCTTTGTCAGAAGCTCTCCCTGGTCAGGGATAAGAGTTGTGAGGTCTCATCCTCACTTCACCTTTTCATCTGCTTCACCTTAGCCTCGTAATGGCAAGGTTAAGAGCGAATAATACCCATGCACAGATGACTTGCTTCGGCAGTCAAACCCATTGTTTGAGCCCACTTGACTGGTTATAGTGTGTGCTTTGTGAATATTTGTTTGCTTGTATGCTTGTATGCTTGCTTCCTGGATAGGAGTAGCTTGCAGTTGTGCAAGTAGGTAGAAACCTCAACGTAGGGTAATGATGCATGACAACACTAGGCTCGAGTCCAGCTCCCTGGTAGTGTGTCTTCCCTTGGTTTCTGGCTAGATTTTCTTTCCCTTGAGGGGGAACTACATCGCCCTGATCCTTGTTCCAGACGAGGTATGTAGGCAGGTGGTCGTGCGAGACCACTCCGGGCAACCTTTTTCTTTTTTGTGTGTGTTTACTTGTTATCTGACTGTGTGTTTGGTTCGGATGCCGACGTGAGTCCAGTGATTGGCTGTCGGGCTCCACGTTTGCCGTTTTGTGCGTGTTTTGGTTCGGATGCTGACGTAATTCCATCGAGTGGTTGTCGGGCTCCATGTTTGCCATCTGTTTGTGCGTTTTGTGTTGTTTGGCGTGCGTAAGCCGAACTACAGTGGCTCTGATTCTCGTTCCAGACGAGATATGTAGGCATAGGATGCGATGTCCTATCGAGCTCCCTTCTCTTAACCCCACCTGCGTTCCCTGTGTGTGTGTGTGTGATGTTTAGCAACCTTTTCTTTATTTTAGAACGTGGATCCCGTCGAGTACGACGGACGTGAGGGGTGCTAATACCTTCCCCTTGCGTAACCGACTCCCTTACCCTTTCTCTTTGGTCGCGAGACCATTTCCTTTCCAGGTTTCTCTGAGCGTTTCCTTTCCCTATTTTGGGATAAATAACGCGCAGTGGCGGCTCTGTGTTGTGTTTTTATTTGAGTCCCGCCGGTTGATTTTTCGCGGATGCGACAGGTAGTACCAATCAATCCTTATAAGTCTTCCTTCAATCATGCAATATCATATATTCACAACACCATAATCCCTCTCATTCTGATGTGAATTCTTTTTTTTTGCCTAGAAGTTGCCATGAGATGCTCATTCTAAAGTCTTGTGCCCCGACGACCACTCTCTGCCCTCGTTGGCCTCGAGTGTTACATTTGACCTGACCTGGAAGCTATATAAATACGTGTTTAATATTATGGCTTTCAAGTAGTCTATGTTATCTGTTTTTTTACATAAACAACAAGGCCTTTTATATACTATTTAACTTATTTTCTAATAGATATGCATATGTAGACCAACCTGTAAGGCTTCACATACTTTTTTTAATGGCCTAAGTCTGACCTATTTAAGTAAATAGGCTTTCCAAAAAGCATAGGCCTATTCTTTTTGTTAAATAGGTTAGGCCATACCACACCTCAAATATGCTAGATTATAAGCCTATGTAGCCTTGTTTGGCCTATTCCCATCCCTAGTGTCGGAGAATTCACCACTATGATGGGTTAAAAGAACTACACAAGTATCTTTCTAGTATGACAATCCAACCTATTAATGACGATATTGGTATGTTGTTAGCTATTGTGATTAGGATTTCATTATTTTAATTTATTACTATATGTCAATTGCTAATAATATCTCTAAATTAATACTATCCTGAATCAATTTAGATTAGGATGGGGTGGTTTTTCGATAAAGTATGAGTCAAAGTACTAATGATGATTATAAGAAGAGATTGTGGTAGATGATCATTATTTAAATGAATGAGAATTTGACGTTGAAACAATTTTGACTCCTTAGAATTAAAATTATTAGACGTTGTAATTATTTTGTTATTTCAGTTTATCAACCTGATTTAAATAACTATTTTTTTTAGAGAGATTGAGTTATTCAATAGAATTATTCATTTTATTCGATTCAATCATGCAACGGTGACCCCATGGTATGAACAAGGATCCCTTAAATTCATGACTTTGTCGGATCAACAATCGGTCCTATTTTTAAAATACTATATCTATATATTTTTAAATAGAAATAGTATTCACTTTACTAAACAGATTTATACCATTGAATTAGATTCAACCTAAATTTTAATAATACGGACTTATATTATTTTTTCAAAATATTATTATTAATGTGTTTTGATGTTATGTTTAAACATCATGGATGCTCAATGACTAGACACGATAAACTATAAATTGTAATTAATGTATGTTCTTTTAAGTATATATCAATATTGTAAGAGTTCACAATACAATTCAGACTTCATTTCCAATTTCTACATTGCCTTTACTTTTCATGATTTATTTATCCACAATTTGCTTGTATTATTTTTCCTATCATCATTTACCAAAAATAAAAACTTATGTTAGTGCATTACATACACCTTCATTTAGAAAAAAATAACTTATATTAGTGGATTACATATGAAAGTATTTTCCTTCCATTATCAAAACTAGTATATACGTGCAAGTACGAATTTGCATACGGTTAGTTACTTATGCCCAAATTTGTGAGTTGCGGCCAACATTTTTTTATCAAATATAGAAATCTCAAACTTAATGAAAACAAAACCAATAAAGCTCAATAACTGGTTTCTATATATACGCTTCATCTTAGATTTCTAAGTTTATTTTCCTTTCATTTGCTTTAGTGATTGGACTTTCCAACTATATTCTAATTGAAGAATTTTCAGCATAGGCTTTCTATAGAAGTTGGTGGAGATTTAAAGCTGCTACTAGTTAGCCAATGGATTAGTTAATCTCTTTGGGTTAGTATCTAATATTAGATCTTCATGTGATGTGATATAGTGTCCATTTATTGAAATAATTCCAAAGTTTGAAGTCGATGTTTTGAAAAGAGTTTATATATTGACACCTTTCATCTTATAAATCGATTTTTATAAGATTATCTTAGACTCAAAACACGTATTTTAATTTGGTATTATAATCTATTGATCATATTACGGATGGTCCACCGTTAATATCTATGTATCAAATTCAATAGTGATTGACGTGAGAGAGTGTATCAAATTTGAATTTTTTTCTCAATTTTAATTTTTAAAATCAGTTTTACAAATCTATTTTGCAAATTTGTTTTTGAGAAAATAAAATAAAAAGGATTTATTTGCTAATTCAATTTTTGAAAAATGTTTTAAAAATTAAAAAGTTAAAAAATATGTTTGATAGTAAAATTTGTAAAGACTATTTTTCTTTAAATAGACCAATATAGCTTGTTTGATAATCTATATTTTAAAAATCTGTTTTACTAAATAAAAAATAATTATGATATATTTTTTGAAAATATAAAAATTCAGCTAAAATACATTTGAGTTCATTAAAATATTTTTAATAATTAATGATAAAATATACAATTCACTTAATGTATAAAAATTATATATGAGTGTTGGTTTGAATATATATATACCGTTCACTTAATGGATAAAAATATACAATTCACTTAATGAGGATTAATTAGAGAGAGGGAAATTTAATTTTCATTAAGAATAGATAATGATTAATAATAAATTGAGAGTGAAATATTGAAATTAAAAAATATTACAAGTAATTACTATAATGCGATTAATGAAACCGTATTTTTTTCAACTTACCTCAATTGAAAATTGAAAAGTAAAACTGAAAATTGAAAATCAAAATATATTTTGATAGTTTTAGTTTTTAGATTTTAAAACACTGAATTTTAAAAGTGTTTTTAGAAATAGTTTTGAGAAACAAATGTATCGAATAAATTTTTTATTTTTCAATTTTTAAAAATTATAAAACAGTTTTTTAAAACAGTTTCAAACAGGTCCTTAATGACACCATCACTTTATAAATCAGTTTGATGATATTAGAGGTTATACCCATTAATTCTGCATTAATTTTAATATGATATTAGAGCTTATACCGATCAATTCCGTCTATCCTAAATATATATCAATCAAATTTAATAGTGTTGAGTGTGAGAGAATATTTATCACCTTATAATTCAATTCAATTTTGTAAAAATAAATTAACTCAAACTCTAATCCATCGAAGATAAATTAAATCAAACTCTAATAATATAGTACTCCCTCCGTTTCTTTTTAAGTGTCGTTTTAGAAGATTTTTTTTGTTCCTATTTAAGTGTCGTTTTGATGTTTTAATGTTACAATTTGTCAATTATACCCTTACTATTTAAATAACTCAACTTTATATTTTCCATAAATTTTTCTTTCTTAATATATGTAATAACTCACTCCACATTTTCCATAAAATTCTCTTTCTTAATACGTACTCTCATTCCCATACATAACTCCCATTCCTATTCAAAGTATTGGCTGGTCAATAAAAATTAAATTCAAATGATAGCTTCCAATGTTACATAGAAAAATGTATTAGCATTAAATTTTGTCAAAGGAACAAATTTACCAATTGAAGACTTAAAATTCTATAAAAAGGATCAGTAGCATTGTTTAAATTATCAAGTGCAAAACAAAAGAGCTCTGGTGGAAACAACAAAAGACTCCATGGATGTTCAAAAAAAAGAAAGAGTGGAAGACTCATTGGAGCAAGAAGAAGGAGAAATAGTGGAAGACTCTTTTGACAAGATACAAGAACAAGATGACAACGAAGATGAAGTATTATCAAGAGTTGTATTGGATTTTGATTTAAATGAAGAGGCAGATTATGAATTTGATTTGAACAAATTTCCTGAAGAAGAAGAAGAAGAAGAAAACAGAAAAGAATCTTCCCACCATGTTGAGTTTCGACCTGTGATAAAAAAGATGATAAAAAAACTTCTTCCAAAATTTTATTGAAACCATACTATATGAGTTGTTAATGATGTTTCTGTATCACTATCTAAATCCATATTTTATGAGTTGTAAATATTTTGAACTTATAATATGAAACCATACTATATGTACTACTGGTTTTAATTTTTCGGTGGGAAACTTAAGTTTTTATTAAAATAATTGGAGGGAATATTTTTTCCTTTAGCCATTCATTGAAACAATAAGCAATAAGTTTTCCTTTAGCCATTAATGAAAATGCAAGCAGTACGTATTCCTATAGCAAACAATATTAATTCCAAAAATTTAGGAGTAGTTGAAAAATGCAACGGAAGAGAGAGAGAGTTATGTGGAGAAAATTATGGAATTAGTTATTTGAAGTAAATAATTTAATGAGTACTTATATTAATGAATTTTATTTAGAAAGAGAAAGTATATGGTGGATTAAAATGAGGGTACAATGGGAAAAAAATTATAACAATTCATTTATCTTGGTTGGAGAGCTTTATGCTAAAACGACACTTAAAAAGAAACGGAGGGAGTAATATAATATGAGAATCTATTGACCAATTTCTATGCATGAAATTCAATAGTTTTAAATGTGAATAACTATATTGAAAAAAAATTCTCACATTAATAAAGCTTACCATTACATGTCAAAATGACATGTTATAACTCACGTCTTTTCTCAAAATAATAGAGAAGTTATTGCTTATATTTGGCCCACATTTTCAATGTATGTGACTCTATCATCTCTCTTCATTCAATCAAAATATATATCTATTTTGTCAAAAAGTGAGTATAGGAAAAATATGTAGGGTTTTTATCAAATAAATATAGGAGTAGTAAATGTTAAGGTTCATTATGAAACCCTTCAATGTAAAAAATCTATTTTAGATTGTGCTTTCAATAAGAGCAGTTTGGTTTGGTGAGATTTATTTAAGAAAAATGATTCGAGTGCAATAAATTCTAACATGTGATGAAATTATATGCATATGTGAATTGTGAAATAAAAACAAATGAGAATAGAAGTGTCTTAATTCTAAGGGCTAGCATAGGAGTGTGACCAACTACACTAGGTTATGAAAGAACGTTTATTTGCAGTAAATTAACTGCATTTTACCAGATCCTCGCACAAAGAGTAGCTACTGTTAAAGAAAGTCTGATATAAACAGTAATATTTTCAGAGTGGGAAGAACGTAAAACTAGACTAAATACGATGCATGATTACACCCCTAACCCTAAAATATTTACAGAATACCTATAGATTATAGCTAGGGTATATGACTAAAGAGCTAATCATGTAAGACTCAACAAGCTTCAAATTTTGAAACGTCTTCTTTTCTTATTTTTTATTTAATGACTCATAGGATGAATATACTATTTATAAAATAGACTATGGGTCTTAGAGGTGGTAAATGAACATGTCCATCTCATTTAAATTTGTTGGGTAAAATAAGTAAAAAAAAAATATAGAACAGAGCGAAACATACTTTATTTATTTAAGGGTGCGGGCTTAAAACCTTACCCACAGACATTGAACCATTTAAATTTAAAAATTATAAAATTGTAGGTTAAAACCCGTGCATGCTTGCAAAAGCATGCAAAAAAACCAGGTGGGACGGCCACATCAAAATGTGTGGGTTTAAAATCTTGATCCATCCGACAAAAAATACAGATAAAATGGACATATCCGACGGGGCGGACCCGTTTTGCCACCACTAGTGGTTGTGCACTCTTACAATATGAAAGTAAAATAGTTGACAAATCAAACAAAAATGAAAGATAGACATATATGTTAGAATTTTGTGTCACAAATGTAATTTTTTATTGTGTTAAGACCATTAATTAATTAACTAAAACTAAAGTTGTCTAATTGATATTAAGTCTATGATTAATGACATATATGTTATGAAAGGTTATTGTGCAGATATCATAAGTTAATATCCTAATTTGACGAGGGGATAAATTAGAATATTGAAAATTGAGAAATATCCCTAAAGTAGTTACTTAAATGAGTTATGGTCCTCATTTGTAGACGAACGAAACCTCTCTCTTCATCCCCATCAAAAGAGAATCAAGAAACTCTAAGGCACTCTACAAATCAGAAGATCACATACTCACAAACCTTCAGCATTCCAATGACAAACTCAGGTACGCTTCCACTTTCATTTTCATCTTGAATTATGTGATGGGTTCATATGATATGAGTTCATGGGAATTAGTTTATGATTGTGTTCTTGATTTCTATATGAGTAGAAATCACACAGTAAAGAAAACAAATCTAACAAGTGGTATCATATCCATCCATGCTTGATTCAGTTTTATTTTTTTGGAAGAATTTTTGAAATAAGGGTTCCAAAATTGGGATCTCTTTTTATCTTCCAATTTGTGTAAGGATTAGTCTTTTTTTGATGTAAATCATGTTTCGGTCTTATTTGATTATGTTTTTCATCGTATTTTTTATGTGTTCACTACGCCAAAAACTGGAATAGACAGCGCACCTTAGAGGGCGCTTTATTACAAAAGCGCACTCTAAAGTGAAGCGAAAAAATAAGGAGCGAACAACTGGAATAGACAACGCACTTTAGAGGGCGCTTTTGTAATAAAGCGCCCTCTAAGGTGAAGCGAAAAAATAAGGAGGAGATAGAGGGACAACAATACAGGGCGCTTTTTAGAAAGCGCCCTCTAAGGTTACCCTTAGAGGGCGCTTTTAAAAAAGCGCTCTATAAGTCCATGTGCATTTCCAGTTTATAAAGCGCTTTTGGAAAGCCTTAGAGAGCGCTTTCATAAGCGCCCTCTTAGGCCCCCTTTAGAGGGCGCTTTTTTTCCACAAGCGCCCTCTAAGGTCCCCTTTAGTAAACATTAAAATTATAACATACTGCCGCGTTTTGTTATTTCACTCTCTGTTATTTTCGTTCTTTTTCACGTTAGGGTTCTCACTGCTACGATTTTCGCTACTTCTAGGGCGTTCTCCTTCCACCTCGGTTAGATCTACGACGTTTCCTCCTTCTATTAATTCGTTGTTAGCTGTTCGATTTTGACACCATAGGTATTTTTCTAATCTTCATATTACTTGGTTTCTCTTCTAACGTTCGCTATTGTTCATTTTTGGTTTCATTTTTCTTGGTTCATACATTTATTGAGTATTCTCAACAATAATTATTGTGTTGCAATGCTAGCAATGGAGACTAGGCATTATGGGTTAAATTTCACCAACTGTTCCATTTGTTTCTCGATGTAGAAAAAGGAGGCAGCAATATCTAAAACACCTTCTACCAATCAAAGGTACACTATGCAGCTTATGAGTGTATTTATTCTAGCATACATAGCGTAACTAGTAACTTAAGAAGTTTAGGTATGGATGTTATTTGATAGAGTAAATTAGAGTCGACTATTCTTCTGTTAGCTTTCAGTTAGACCATTATACAATTCTACATATATATTTTCTAGTCAATGTTTATCTTTTGTAAAAACTATATGATGATATATAACTATGCTACAAATTAGTACATACCACTAATGCTTAATGCATGGTTCATACATTCTCATGCTATTGAAGTCAGAGATATCTGAAAATGTTGAGAAACTAACTCAATAAACCAAAATTGTTTTGGTTTTGGGTTGTTGTTGGAGACATGAATGCCCTGCACAAAGACTAACTCAATAAAGCGAAATTGTTTTGTCTCATCCCATTTTTGGTTTCTCTTCTGAAATTGTTTTTTGTTTATTCTAATTAGTAATGATAATACATGGATGTCTTCCAATCGATTATCGAGAGAGTACGAGAATGGGGTATCAGAATTCGTTAAGTTTGCTGTTGCGCACGCCGAAGACCCCAGTAGAATGATATGTCCTTGCTTGGGTTGTTGTTATGGGAAACGGGTTGACGCAGTTCAGTTGACATCGCATCTAATAAGGCATGGAATTGATCGAAGTTATACATGTTGGAATTTGCATGGTGAGAAAAGTAACGAGAATGTTGAACCGGGGGATAGTACGACCTATGCCTCAAACTATAGTGGCGCAGATACATACGATTGTGATCGAGTTGAAGAGATTGCAGAAGCACTTGAAGGAGATCTTAAGGATTGTCCCGAAATGTTTGAGAGGTTGGTAAGTGATACAGAGAAACCTTTGTATGATGGTTGCACTAAATTCACAAGATTGTCTGCGGTATTAAAGTTGTACATCTTAAAGGCGGGCAATGGATGGTCGGATAAAAGTTTCACAGAGTTATTAGCCCTTTTGAAAGATATGCTTCCTGAGGATAATGTTCTTCCCAATCGAACATATGAGAACAAAAAGATGTTGTGCTCTATTGGCATGAGCTATGATAAGATACATGCATGTCCAAACGATTGTGTTTTGTTTCGAAATGAGTATGCATCGTTAAATGAGTGTCCTAAATGCGGTGTCTCGCGATATAAGAACAAGTTGTCTCCAGCAAAAGTCTTGTGGTATTTTCCTGTTATTCCGAGATTTAGACGCATGTTTCGTAGTGAAACCGATTCAAGACACTTGACCTGGCATGCAGATGAAAGAATTATAGATGGAAAGTATCGACATCCGGCAGATTCACCACAGTGGTTGAAAATTGATAATGATTATCCTGAATTTGGAGAAGAATCAAGAAACCTTCGCTTGGCATTATCTACTGATGGAATGAACCCACACGGTATCCAGAGTATCTCACACAGTACATGGCCTGTGATTATTATGATTTATAACCTACCTCCATGGCTATGTATGAAGCGTAAGTACATGATGTTGTCTATGTTGATTTCTGGACCTAAACAACCAGGGAATGACATAGACGTGTACTTGAAGCCCTTAATCGAAGATTTAAAGATTTTGTGGGAGACCGGTGTGGAGGTTTATGATGGATATAGGAAAGAAAGTTTCAACTTGAGGGCGATGTTGTTTGGCACAATTAATGAGTTTCCACTTTAGAGGGCGCTTTCTAGTAAAAGCGCCCTCTAAACCCTTAAAAGTTTCCACTTTAAAGGGAGCTTTCTTTAAAAAGCGCCCTCTAAAGTGGCCCTTAAAGGGCTTAAAGAGCCACTTTAGAGAGCGCTTTCACCAGGAAAAAAAGCGCTGTCTTTACCTATGCCAGCGCCAGATTAGAGGGCGCTTTAAAGCGCTGTTATAGGAAGAAAAAAAACGCCCTCTATTCCCTTATTTGGAGTAGTGGTTGGATGCTGAATCAAACTCAACAAATTCTGGAATTTTTGGATTTGTCATTGTTTCTGCGATATTTGTAGTCTATGAACGACGACAGTCGTCGCCCTTGGTGACGGGCTGATCGTTGCACTCTAATGCCCTAATGACGTGGTGGTCTTGCTGAAGACAGTCATCAGTGACTGACGGGTACACCCCTTCCAGATGATGACTGTCATCGTTTGATGACAAACAATCATAGCTGGTCATTACCGAGTGACGACCATCACAGACAAACCATTGCTGAATTGTAATTCCTTGTGTCGAAGCAGGTTGCTCGACAGGAATAAGGAAGTGTCGAACCACCTAGTGTGTTAAGTTCTGTTAGTGTTGAAGTGTCGAAGCATGTTGCTTCACACAGAATTTCGACTTTGGCCTATTTTAGTAGTGTTATCTATTTTGGGCTTTTATAGTTTTGGGATTTGGCTTGAGGTCCATGTTAACCTAAATCTATAAATAGAGGGAGTAACCCTTATTTTTGTAATGAAGTGAATAGAGCATTTATAACATTGTATTCACATTTTTTTGCAGTTGCAAAGTGAATAAGAAGTTTTCCATAGTTTGTGGGCAGAGAGAAACTCTGCAAAATTTAATTTCTCTTCTCCTTCATCGTTCTTTACACTCTTTCTTTCTCAATTGTCTTCTCTTTTCATTGCTATTGTGTGGGTATTATAACAATCTTGTTCATCAAGATTGATTGAAATTCTCCATAGCTTTTGGTGGATTTGTAACATCTGGTATCAGAGCTCCGGTTTAATCGATTAGTGGGAAAAAATCACCATGGCAACGAATCATCCAAACAAACATTTTCCAGCAAATATTCTGATTCTCAAGAACAACAATTATGAGAATTGGTGCAAGCAGATAAAGATTGTGTTCTTTTATCAAGATCTTTAGGATCTTGTGAAGGAAGGAGTAGCAACGCTTGTAGAAGCCGCAAATATATTAAGAAAAGGCTGCACATAAAGAATTGAAGAAGAAAGATTATAAAGCTCTCTTTATAATCCATCAATATGTTGATGCAGATAACTTTAAAAAGGTTAGTGATGCAGAGTCAGCTAAAGAAGCATGGGAAATTCTGGAGAAATTGTTTGGAGGCGCAGATAAGGTGAAAGAGGCGAGGTTACAAACTCACAAAAGAACGTATGAGTTGCTTCAGATGGAAGACAATGAAAGCATAACTGATTTCGTCACCGAGGTTACAAAACTGGTGAATCAAATCAACGTATATGGAGAAGTGTTGACATCAAGATCTGTTGTTGGAAAAATCTTGAGGTCGTTGGCTCCAAAGTTCGACCACGTGGTAGTAGCCATAGAAGAGTCGAAAGATTTTTCAAAATTGACAAAGGAAGAGCTTCAAGGGACGCTTGAATCTCATGAACAAAGAATGACTGAAAGAGTTGCGGGAAATTCGAAGAGTGATATGGCTTCAGAAGCGTGTAGGAATTGAATTGGATCAAGGAAAAGCCTGTACTCTTGGAGTTTCAATCTCAAAATAGAATGAGATTTGAAGCTCGATTTTGAAATGAAAACCTTCAAGATTATCCTCTAACGGTGAGGGTTTGGATTGCAGGTTCAAAGCTTGGGCAAGGTGTCCTTAATTCTGAGCCATGAGGGTCTTATTTATAGGCAATTCATTTGATTTCCACACACTTCCAAAATTGACCAAAAATAGCAATTCACTTCATGCTTGCATGGGCGTGTGATAGGCCCATCAAATGATGTTATCAGGTCTAAAATACTTCATGTGCAATGCTGAAATCATGTCATGTTATCATGCAATGATAACTGGAATATGAACAAGAAATTCATCCAAATGAAGCCTTGTGATGAACCCATGCGCAAATCCTCCAATGCTTGGCCAAATGAGATGATCTTGGACTTTTTGGAAATGTGAGAACAATAGGAACAACTTTCATGTTGAATAATTTTCCATTTAAAGCTTGTATCATGATGAATTTTGAGGTGGAAGTTCGGAAAATCAAACATATTTGAAAATTTTCTAAGTACCAAGTCAAATGTTCACTTCTTCCACCTTGAATAACTTTTGCTATGGGCTTCAAATGGTAAAAGTTCCTTCATAAAAGTTGTATCTACTTCAACCCTATTCAATTTGGTCAAAAATTTGACCTCGTTTGGATTTTGCATGAAGGCGTTATGCATTTTAGAAGTTGAGGAAAATCACTTGTTCAATGGTAATAGCCCAAAATGACCTATAATGTTTCCTCTTGGCACATGCATTTTCAAGTTTAATTTGAATTTATTCCAAGAATAAAAGTTTAAAAGAACATATTGAATTTGATCATGAAACTTGAATGGATTTCATATCATAAAAATTGAGCAAGTTATTGTCATTGGAAGTTGACCTTCTAACTAGGGTTTAGACAAAATGACCTATAATCTTTCACCATAAAAAATGACTTTCCAAGAAAAAATAGTCTTAACTTCAACATTAAAGTTGTTTGGAATGTCATAAAGAGTAACGTTGCTCTTGGAATCATTTTCATATGACAAAACGTATAGGAGATAGGGTCTAGGGAACCCCAGTTTTGACTAGTTGACTTTCTCTAGTCAACCAACATGAACCAACTTGCAAACTTGAAGTTCTCTTGATCTATTGGACTCATGGAATATAGTATATGTATAAGATGATGTAATATGAAGTATACCTTGAAATATTTGATCAAATGGTGAAGAAATTTGTTGAGGAAGTCACACAAGATACCTAGATGAATTAGGGCTTCCAAGGCAAACCAACTTCAAACTCTTGATGATTTCTTGATCAAAATGATGTGTGAATATTATGGGGATCCATATATGTTGTCTAGAGTCAATTTGAACCATCTCTTGATTAGTATCCTTGCACTGAGGGTCTCAAACCCTAGATATGGGCTTGATGGAGCATAGGTGAACACACACACTTCCTACAAAAGAAGTAAACTATACATAGACATATTTTTAGGATTTTGGTTAGTAAATAATGAAAAACAAAGTATGATACAATAAAAGGTTCTTGATGATCTCTCCCAATGCAAACCCAATGAATAAGGGGTAAGGAGGATGCCAATGTGTGATCTCAAAGCTAATCCATATGATAAGATAGCATGAGGGATCTTAGGGTCAAAATTTGGGTCTTACAGCTGCTCCTATTTAAGGACATTCTAGCTAAGGATATGAAGGCTAAAATCTTCATATCAACTCAGTAAAATGGACTTAAATAACAACATCTAGAAATAAATTTTGGTCCCTAAGAAACCTCATGATGCATATGATATGCATGTAAAAAATAATCTTTGTGGGGGATATATATTGCCACAAAGGAAACGAATCCGGAGAGACTGAAAGTCCATAGGAGCATAATGCATTCCATAAGGAAAACTCACCGGGGATACAAAGACTTTGGGGGGATAAGAGTTATGTGTATGCTAGGCTACGACTTAAAAACTGTTGGAGACACGAGAGGGATTTCCATGAAAATAAGTCAATGGAAGGACTCGGTTGGGAATAAGAGAAATCTGCAGGCGAAACGGGTGGATCAGAACAAAGCTGAAATACTTGAAATAAACTCAACCGGGGAAGAATGATCTTCAACACAGGAGTACCAAAGATATATTATCTATTACCGGCTACTAGGTAGGAAGATAGTATACTCTGATAGAGGGACATCCGTTACCGGTTAGGGTAAACATATCAATGATGACTCACTGAGGAGAAAAAAGTGTATTCGTTACCTGTTACTAGGTAAGAATAGCTTGCTGGAAAAAATGATCAAATATGATTTATAACTACCGGTTACCGGGTAGAAGACCAAAGACAAAATATCCATCACCGGTTAAAGTGACCATATCAAGGATAAACTCAAAAGAAGAATACCCGTCATCGGTTAGGATGAACATATAAAGTATAAACTGCCGGGAAAAAAATAGGAATTATATCTATCGGTTACTGGATAGAATACCAAAGAAAGAATATTTGTCACCAGTTAGGATAAACATATCAAGGATAGACTCAGAGGGGAAAGTAGGATTTACAACTACTAGTTACTACGCAGAAGACTACAAGAATAAAGAAAATATGTCACTAGTTAGAGTGAACATATCAAGGATTAACTCTGAGGGGGAAGTAGGATTTATATCTACCATTTACTGGGCAGAAGATCGCAACGAGAAGAAAATTTGTCATCAGTTAAGATGAACATATCAAGGATTAACTCTCTGGGGATACAAATAGGGATTATAACTACCTTTTTACTGGGTAGAAAATCACAAAGGAAGAATATCCGTCACCGGTTAAGATGAACATATCAAGGATATACTGCCTGGGGAAACGTGAAAACGAATCTGTTGGGGAAAACAAAGGAAGTGGGTTACTTTTACCGGGTATTGAGTAAAAGTAAAGTACTAAAAAATTGAGAAAAATATTACCAATTAATGGGTAATAGGCGTAGCGGGGTATTCGTTACCTTTTAGATTTATTGACTAAATCAAAAGCAAATCATATAATTCGAGCCGCCACCGCACTTCTATTTATCCAAAGGAAAGGTTAGAAAGCGAACAAAAACCGAGAAGTTTTATCAAATCAAAAACTAATAAAAATGTCAGAGATCTGGGTAAGGGGGTTGGTTATGCAATGGGAAGGTTTTAAGCACCTAAAACATCCTTAGTACTCTAAGGGAGCCCTTTTTACAAAGTTGTATGGTAGGTTGGTATTTGTGAAAATATTTGTGCAAACATGATTGGGGAGATGAGAAAAGAATATACAAATTATTTACAATTTTGTTGTTTGAATGGATAAACTCATTGCCTACGTACCATCATAAAGGTAGCATCAAAACCTCATAGTTCGGGGTAAAAATCTCAAAATAAGTTGGTGAATTGATTTGTCAAAAGCCTTAAGGTCTTTTGTTATCAAAGGGATAAAACTCAACCTAAACCACAATCCACCATGTGAGGAGAGCTTCAACATACTAGTGAGGGATCCACCCTATAATAAGTATGGAAGACTTATAGTCCAATCACTAAGGATACAGGTGAGGTTTATATAAACCACTATGATAACTCAAACCTAATAGCTAATGTTTATGAAAAGTTTTAACAAAGGTGGCCATTGGAACCACAAAAAACAAGCTTGAGTGAGTTGTATTTACAAATTAGAAGTATTCACAAAATGAAGTCAAAGTTGACTTAAGGTTCAATTCGAAATAAGTATTAAGAAAAGAGTTTGAAAAATCAAAGGCATAATGCCTAGGTTTCTAGTTTTGAAAACAATGCCAATGTTTGCACAAAATGAGTTTGGCTTGGGTTAGAGTGGAGAGAAGAAGAGAATGGCTATTCCTAAACATGCAAAATATGGGAGAAGAGAAATAAAACCCTTGGAGTTCCTTTCTTGAGATCACAAATATGATTCAAGTTGCTCCTTTCCTTTAGACTTAGCAATTAACTCAAGCAATCAAACAAATATTCAATCAAGCTCCTAGGATCTTCCAATTGACTTGTATCTCTTAACTTGGATGCTCATGACAATGGTCCTTCTAACTATCTCAAGTTTGGAATCCCTATCACACAAGAACAAACAATCAAAATGTTCACAATGCAATAAGTGGAATGGACAAAGAAAGAGTTTAGATTAGGGGTCCTTTCAAGTCAACTTCAAGATTAAGCATTCTAAAGGCATGAGGCCTAGTTGCGCTTCAACAATTTTAACATTCTAAAGGCATGAAGCCTAGTTGCTCTTGAAGCTCCATTAAGCATAGGTAAGGTCCTAATTCTAAGTCATTTCTCATTTTTGCATTGGATTCACACAAACAAAACAAAACAAGCACAAGGCAATAGTATATTTACACAATAATGTGCTCAAGTGAGCAAAAGGCAAATGGCATAAACATAAACATGAATTAAATGCTTGAATTAAAAGTTAGTAATTAGTAGTTAGTGTTAGTGCGCCATAAGGCAATTTAGCGCTATGTTAAGCAATCGTAAGTGGACTAATGGAGTAGTCACACCTAACTGAGGCCGGTCAATAAAACTATAGGCAAATAAACACAAGTTAGAGATCATGACTAGTAAGCCAAGCTCCTACAACTTGCCATGCCAAAAGAAAAGAAGAATCACCTTGTATGGATTTCAGGTTCTTTGCTTGACCAAGAAGCAACCTATCTTGGACACAAAGAAATTCACTTGGTCTTTGATCAAGATGAATTTGATTTGGATCAAAGAAGGTTAAGCCTCTCATATGTCAAGGCTAACCACAAATCATTAACTCATTGGTCAAAAGAAAAAAGATGAAGAAAGGAAATGAAGATAGAATGTACAAAATGGAAATTTAAATGGCATAATCAAAACACATTGATCAAACATGAATGGAATCAACATCCATCAATGGTAAACAGAAGTGAAATGAAGACTAGAAGTCAAGAAAAGTCAAACATATTTTTGGTATTTTTTGGAATTAAAATAATACATAAAATAAAATGAACAAATGAGGTCAAACTTCAAATCCAATTCAAATCAACTTGGAAAAATCCCAATTGGATCATCATAAGTCTAACATGGTCAAACAAGGTTTGACAATTTTTCTCAACATTTTTTTAAAACAGAAACTAATTTTAAACAATTAAAAATGGAGAAAAATAACATATATGAACTAAAATCTCAAATAAATCTCAAATCAATTAAGAAATTGATGAGAATATTTTTCATAGACTTATCATCATTCATACATGTTAAGAAAATATTTTTGGCATTTTTGAATATCTAAAAGTATTTAAAATGATTTAAAAACAATAAAAACAAAACAATTCACAAAAAATATTAAATGGAATCACAAAAATAATTAAAAATCATATTATGAAACTAGAATTTAAGAATTTTTTTTTGCAATTGATCCCATATTTTTGTGATTCCAAATAAAGACGTTATGAATTTTTGAAAATAAATGGAATAAAAGAAAATAAAACAGAAATTAATAAAATGTGAAATAACCACATCGCTCAGATCCAATTTCATTAATTGACGTGGCTGATCCTAAGGTCATGAGACGCGCGCGCAAGGTGTTCACTAGTCAACAGCATGACACATTGAATTAAAAAAAGTAAACAAAACGCGTGGCCATGGGATTAGATCATAGCACTTGGATCCAATGGACATGAGGCTTCCACGTAAGGGACGGTGGTGGAAACCACCGTCTTCTCCGCGCGAGCTCACTAAATCCGGCCACCAGTTGCAGGTTTTGCAACCTCAACCAAAACGAACGATCCTTATATCAAATTAAAGCTGGGGTGATGTACATCACCCCTGTAACCTTAGATTTTACTCAAGATTCCTATGGAAGGAGAAATCTGAGGTTGAAAATCTAGGTGTTCAATCTGAAGTTCAACAATTCACAAAATTAAAGCCACCATTGGCTTGCCTCTCACATGAGGACTTCAGAAAACCAAACCAACACAAGCAATGCACAATATATAGTGAGATTCGAAGCAAAACAGTTCAGATGGAAACCTTTGAAATGCAACTTTGATGAGCACGATCCAATCCAATTCTTGATTGCAGCTTGATCTTGAAGTGATAATGAAGCAAGGCTTAGGAATTAGAAGCTGAAGATCAACCAAGGAAGTTGAAATTCAAGCTTGAAAAGAGAAGTGAGATTTCAGAATTCCTTTGGTGAGAGGTTGGGAAATGATTTCAGCAGGGATTCAGGCGCCTTCAGGTTACCAATTCAATGAAGTGAGGTGCTTATTTATAGATGAAGCTGCAAGGAAAGTGTGAGCAAACTCGTGTGCATGAGAATTGGACCCTCCATGCATGGGCCTGTACAGGAGCATTTGTGGCCCAAAATCAAATGGTTTTGCATGCTGAGCTTAAGTGAAGTAAGTTTGGACGTGCATATTGCATTACATTTGCTTGTGTATCAAGATTTAACATGAAATACATAATGTGTCACAATTATTCTCTTCGAAAATCCCATTTGGAAAATCCAAATTTAGGCATGTGAGTAATGGTTGGAAAGGTATTGACATTAGGAACAACATCTATGTTGGACAAAAATCCATTTGGAGTTTGGAAAATTGTGAAAACTGGCCATGAAGTTCAAGGTACAAAACATGTATTTGAAAAATTTACCAAAAAGGACCAACTTCAAGCCCTTCTGTTTTAATTATGCAAGCCTCAAATGGAAAAACCTCCAACATAAAAGTTGTAGATATTTTCAAAAAATCAATTTGGACTTAAATTTGGCATCATTTGGATTTTTGATGAGAAAGTTATGGGCACTTGAAGTTGGACTTTTTCAAGATTCAATGGTTTTGGTCCAAAGTGACCTATAATGTTTTGTATTATCACATGTGTTTATTTTAAGATTATGAATTTTTGTCCAACATATCAATTGAATTAGACATCTTAAAATTTCCAATGCAATTGGTCTCACCTCAAAATCATAAAAAATGAAGGAGTTATGTCCTTGGGAAGTTGACCCAAAATTAGGGTTTCAGTCAAAATGACCTATAATGTCTTGAAGTGAATGATGACCTTAAAAGTTTCAAATGAATTTTTGATGAACATGAACGTTGTTCATATGGTTCTTAAGAACATGTTTTATCTTGGAGTCATCTTCATTTGACAAACACATCAAAAGTTAGGTCTCAGTGGATTTCAAAATAGTGAGATGATTCGACTGGTCAACTTCTCAAGTCCAAACTTCAAATCTTGATGAATTGATGATTGAGGATACTCACATAGGATCATATATGCAAAAAATGATGAATGAAAGAACTTCCCTTGATTTAATTTTATCATAGGTTAAGGTTGCTTCATGAGCAAGGCACAATCAATGCACAGTTGAATTAGGGTTTCCTTGGGAAGCAATCCTCAAGCCCTTTGGTTTATCTTGATCAAATTGACAAATTGAGATACTTGGGAGACATATATGATTATTAAGATCTTTGTGAACCATTTTCATGCCTTTTCTTATATTCATCTAGCCACTTTATTGAGCACAAGAGCCTTCTAGGAGTAGGGGATCACATGATTACTTGAGCTTCAAAACAAAAAGAGTTAGAGACATATTTTTGTGCTTTTGGTTAGTAAACAAAATAAGAAAAGCAATAATATACAATTCAAGCATGCTTGGTGGTCTCAAACCAACTCACACAAGTTCCAACCCAAGGGGAAAGGAGCCAAGATGCTATGATCCTTGAGGCAAATGCCATGAGCAATGTTATGATGCCATGAGGGATCTTAGGGTCAAAATTAAGGTCTTACAATAGGCCCTCAAGGGACCAAAAATATCTATCGAGGTAGTAACTAGAAAGAAATGGTCAAACAAAGACACAACCCAATGAGGATATAACTCAAGGGGAATGAATCCATCCAAATAATTAACTCGGGAGGAAACTGAAATAATGATCGTCCACGAGGAAAATAACTTAGTGGGGAATGAGAAAGGTTAAACTCTTTCTGCTTAAGGGGCTGACACTCTACAATTGAAGGCGGGCAGACGCACCAAACTTACATGGGGAAATAATATCACCATAGCAGGGGATTAGAATAAGGGAATCAAATGCAATAAAAATGCATAATGAAATATCTGATGTTGTGTTTTATGTATGAATATGTATGTATATGATTATAATTATGCTGACAAAATAATACCAAGGATACAAATATCTTAGATTTGAATCATTGCTGTAACACTCGAGTAATCTCAACGGGGTGGAAAGACCAACTACAGAAAAATGTTTGGGATGAACATAAGTCATCTAGCTCTGAATAACTCATCCTTGGCTGAGGAGTGAGAAAAGATCTGTTGGGGATCCAAATTTTCAACTCTGCGGGGAATTTTAGGTCAACACCATATTCAAATGGGAGACAACCCTCTGAGGGACGAAACCAAAATACTACTTAGAATTCAAAACCGCCGAGGACAAGGGATCTTCAATATCAGAAGATAAACTCCACCAGGGAATACCAGAGGTAAAACTCTTCACGGGGATCTAAGCAAAATATTGAGGATGTTATGACCAAGATCGTTGCATTCCTTAAAAAATCATCAAATTCCCTTAGGAAATTGCGAAGTAAACCAATTACAAGGAAAAGATAACCAGATCTGATGAACTGCCAAAGTCATGCAACACAAATATGTGAATGGAAACCAAATAAAGGTTTCGGACCTTCGAAGTCACAAACTGGAGGATATCAAGGGGAGTATCAGGACTGATCATCAGCTCCACTCCACTGGGGATGTGAACTTGTACCTCAGCTGGGGATACCTGACGAACTCTTGGGGAAAATTTACCAAACCAACTGCTTGGGAAAGACCAACAAGGCTTCGCACGTCAAGACTTACCTGTTCTTAGACTGCTGTTGATATTCCTTGCTGAAATCGATTGTTCTTAAAGTGATTGTTTTTATTATTTAAGAAAAATAATTTTCATTAATTTATTTCAATATTATCATCATGAAAATTCAATTTTATTTAGCAGAAATAAATAAGAGTAGAAACAATTGGATAAAAAGCTCAACTTTATTTAATAGAATGGTAGTCTGTAAATGACCAAAATCCATAGATCTTTACAAAAGTTGAAAAATTGTAATTTACATGGAAAAGGGTTACATTAAATACAATGATCACTACTATTCTACCAACTTTAGTATCTACTATGCTTTTGGCTTTATTTGAGAGTGATGAATCAAACCCAAAACGACTCGCTCAAAACTGCCCTTATGATTAGGACCAATCGAATGCAATTACTTGCCATAATATCTAATTTTGCCTAGATTTCCCCAAGGTGGGTTACTCAATCTATCGGGATAAATTTTCTGTTTTACGTCTCTAACTTTTTCCTGGATCGCCCTTTCGGATTTTTAATCCACCGAGACGCTCATTTTTTCCTAAGTCACCCTTTCAGGTTTTCAACTTAGTGAGTTGTTCTTTTCTTTTTTAGGCGAAGTATTTCTTTACTACATCAGCTTTCATAGGACGAGTGAACTCTTCACCATCCATAGTTGTAAGAATTAAAGAACCGCCTGAAAAAATCTCTCTTTAAAACATATGGGCCTTCATAATTAGGAGTCCATTTGCCTATAGCATCAGGTTTGAAAGATCAATTCTTCTTGAGCATGTAGCGGGGTTTTCCTTATCTTTAGGTTTATTGACTAAACCAAAAGTCAACATACAATTCGAGTCGCCACCACACTTTTATTTTTCCAAAGGAAAGGCTAAAAAGCGAACAAAAGCCAAGTAAGAAGTTTTTCAAATAAAAAACTAATAAAATGTCAGAGATCTAGGTATGGGGGTTGGTTATGAAATGGGAAGGTTTTATGCACCCAAAACATCCTTAGTACTCTAAGGGAACCCTTTTTGCAAATATGTGTTGTAGGTTGGTATTTGTGAAAAGATTTATGCAAAAGATTGGAGGGGTGAGAAGAGAATAGATTATATTTACAAATTTTATTGTTTGAATGGATGAACCCATTGCCTACGTACCATCACAAAGGAGGATCAAAACCTCGTAGTTCGTGGTAAAAATTTCAAAGATTGGTGAATTGATTTTAATCAAAAGCCTTAAGGTCTTTTGTTATCAAAGGGAGAAAACTCAACCTAAGCCAACAATCCACCATGCGAGGAAGGCTTCAACATGCTAGTGAGGGGTTAACCCTATAATAAGCATGGAAGGCTTATAATCCAACACTAAGGATGAGGTGAGATTTACATCAACCACTATGATAACTCAAACCTATGACTAATGTTTTTGAAAAGAGTTTAACAAGTGGTCATTGGAACCACAAAACAACTTGAAATGGGTTATATTTACAAGTTGAATTTATTTACAAAATGATGTCAAAGTTGGATTAAAGTTTATTTACAATGAGTATTTATGAAAATAGTTTTGAAAAAGTCAAAGGCCTAAGGCCTAGGTTTCTAATTTGAAATAAAGTCAAAGTTTTAAAAATGATTTTTGGCTTGGTTAGAGGGGGGAGAGGAGAGAAGGGCTATTTCTAAAGCATACAAAGATAAGAGGGGAGAGATAACCCTTGGAGTTCCTTTTCTTGGAGTCATAGAGATGACTCAAGATGCTCCTTTCTTTTGGATTTAGCATACAAAGCAAGCAATCAATAATTTGAATTCAAGCTCCTAGGATCTCCATTTGGCTTGGCTCTTAACTTGGCTACTCATGGCAATGGTCCTTTTTTCCCAATCTTAAGATGAGATTCCTATCACACAAAAGCACACATTAAAAAACTCACAACATAATAAAGGGAATGGACAAAGAATAAGTTTGAGGAGAAGTCCTCTGAGGTCAACTTTGAATTTTAGCATTCTAAAGGCATGAGGCCTAGTTGCTCTTCAACACATTTTGCATTCTAAAGGCATGAGGCCTAGTTGCTCTTGAACTTCTTTAAGCATGGGTGAATCCTAATTCTATGTCCTTTCTCCTTTTGTATTTTGGTTCACATCAAAACAAACACAAAACCATACAAAATAGCAATATATTTATATACAATAATGGGCTCAAATGAGCAAAAGAAAAATGACATTAACATAAAATATGTGCTCAAGTGAGCAAAATGAAAATCAAGATGAATAATGAGCAAGAAGTAAATGACGTTAAAAGTAAATGACAAGAATTTAAAAGCTCAAATTAAACTTAGTAGTTAGTAGAGTTATGTTAGCTTGTCATAAGACAATGTAGCTCTATGTTAAGCAATCATAAGTGGACTAATATAGTAGCCACACCTATCTGAGGCCGGTCAATAAGAATATAGGCAACAAACACAAGTTAAAGGTCATGACTAGTAAGCCAAGCTCCATAAACTTGCCATGCCAAACAAGAGGGGAAGGGCTTTGTATTGACTTTTGGTTATTTGCTTGACCAAGAAGTAACCTATCTTTGACACAAAATAACTCACTTGATCATGGATCAAGTTGAGTTTGGTTTGGATCAAAGAAGATTAAACTTCTATTTATCAAGACCAACCTCGAGACTTTAACTCATTGGCCATTGAGGGAAAGAAAAGGATGAAGATGAAAGGGAGGGGGGGGGGGTAAGAAGATAGAAACCAATCCCAATTGATCAAGGGATAACTCATCCTTGATCAAATTCATTCATCTCTCTAGGTGATGATCCTTAAGAATTCTCAAACCACAAGATCCAATAACTTTGATCAAAGTTGAATCAATTCAACCTTGATCAACACCAAACAGAAGAGGAATGAATATAACAAGTCAAGAAGTCAATAATATTTTTTTGGTAATTTTTGAATTAAAAGAAAATACAAATAAAAAACAAATAAACAAAGTTGAACCTCAAATTTAATTCAAAACAACTTCAATAAGCCCAATTAAATTTTCATAGGTTCAACATAGTCAAACAAACTTTGACTAATTTTCTCACAATTTTTTAGAGCCAGAAAGAAATTAAAATCAATTAAAAAACAACCAAAAATAGCATAATATGAATTAAAATCTCAAATAATATCAAAACAAACAAGAAATTGTTGAGACTATTTTTCATTGAATTATCATGATCCATAGATGCTATGAAAATATTTTTGTATTTTTTTAAAGTCAGAAAGCATTTTAAAATGAATTAAAATCATTAAAAACCAAATAATTCATGAAAAATATCAAATGAGGTCACAAAAATAATTAAAAATCATAAGATGAAACTAGATTTTTCAAGAAATTTTTTAAAGTTGGTTTCATATTTTTTTGACCTCATATGATTTTTTTATGAATTATTGAAAATAGAATGAATTAAAAGAAAATAAAGAGAAAGTGAAATAAAGCGAAAAAAGCTGATCCACCGGATCCGTCTCATTAAATGGTATGGCGTGTTACACGGCCTGGATTTGAGGGTTCATGATGTACTCAAGTCAGCAACGAAACACAATGAATTCAAAAAAGTAATTAGAATGGATGCACGAGATTAGATCGTGAGGGAGATATCCAATGGCTATGATTAGTAAACGTGGTGGTGGTGATGGAAACCACCATCTTCTCTGATCAAACAAGCAGAATCCGGCCAGAAATTGCAGGAAAACAAATCTCATCAAAAATGAAAAACAAGGGCATGGAAATGAAGCTTATGTGATGTAGATCATCACTGTACCATTAGATTCCTCTCATTCTTCCTATATTAAGAGAAAAATGAAGGAGAAAATCAAGGTGTCCACACGGATTGATCTTGAAATGGAAAATTAAATACACCAAAAGTTTGCCTCAAGTATTAGGACTTCAGAGAACCACAAAAACACAAGAATACTACATTGAATTGTGAGTTTCAGATCCAAACAATTTAAGCTTACACCTTCACAAATCCTTCAAGCTTTTTGCTCATTTTTGATCTCTGAATATAGGGAAGATGATTGGCTAAGGAATCTAGCTTTGAAAATCAACTAATGTTGCTGAATTTCAAGCTCGAAAATATTGAAAAATGGTGAGTGATTCCTTTGGTGAGGGTCGTGGTTTCAATTCACCAGCATGTGGGATCTCCAAAAAGGGTTTTCAAATGAAGGAGAGGAAGCCCTTATTTATAGGTAAATGCATCTGATCATCACACTTTGCTCATGTGCGTGGGAATTGCAATTTTGAATGCATGGGCCTTTGTGGACGTGTGAGAGGCCCATGAATGGTTGAAGGGACTTGCTGAGCTCATATGGAAAGCATATGGTCCTGCACCTGGAATGGAAAAGGCTTGCATCTCAAGTTTTAACATAAAATGTCAAAAATACACATAAATGAAGAAAAAATTGAATCTCTCAAATGGTAGATCCAAATGACTATTGTGAGTAATGGTTGGAAAGATTTTGAAATAAAGAATAAAAGTTATGTTGGGAAAAAACATTTTACATGTGAGTATTGATCAAAACTGGCTTGGAAAGTTCAAGTGTAAAACATGTTCAAATCACTTTGAAAAAGTCAACCAAAAGTAAGCTTGGTTAAACCCCTATGACCTCATGATACAAGCTTTAAATGAAAAACTCTCCAACATCAAAGTTGTATATCTTTTCAAGATAGTTAATTTAGACTCAAAGTTTGCATCATTTGGATTTTCTATGACAATGTTATGGGCATTTGAAGTTGGGTACTTTTTCAAATTCAATGAATGAGGTTAAAGATGACTTGTAATGTTTTACAATGGCACATGTATTTACTTTAGGATTATGAATATTTGTCCAACATAACATTTGAAGTAGACATCTGAATCTTTCCAATTCCTTTTGTCCTACCTCAAAATCATGCAAATTGAGAAAGATATACCCTTGGAAAGTTGGCCCAAAATTAGGGTTTCAGCCAAAATGACCTATAATGTTTTGAAATGAATGATGACCTTACAAGATTAAAATGGATTGTTTATGAACATGAAAGTTGTTCATATGGTTCTTAAGAACATTGTTCATACTCATTGAACCTCAGCTTAGTCAGATGACTTGACTGGTCAACTTTTCAAGGTCAAACTTCCAATCTTTATGAATAAATGATTGAGGGGCCTCAAATAGGCTAATATATGCATAAAATGATAAATGAAAGAACGTCCCTTGATTAAATTTGATCAGAGGTTGAGATTGCTTCATGGGCAAGGCACAATCAAAGCACAGTGAAATTAGGGTTTCCTTGGGAAACAATGTTCAAGGCCTTTGGGTTATCTTAATCAAATTGAAAAATTGAGATACTTGGGAGATTTATATGATGATTAGGAACTTTGTGGACCATTGTCATGATTTTTCTCATCTTCATCTAGCCATTGCATTGGGCTTAGGAGCCTCCTAGGAGCATTGTGGAGCACATGACCACTTGAGCTTCAAAACAAAAAGAGTTAGTGACATATTTTTATGCTTTTGGTTAGTAATCAAATAAGAAAAGCAATAACATATAATACAAGCATTCTTGGTGATCTAAAATCACTCAAACAAGTCCCAACCCTAGGGTTAAGGAGCCAAACATGTTATGATCCTTGAGGCAATGCACTTGTGCAATAACATGATGCCATGAGGGATCTTAGGGTCAAAATTAGGGTCTTACAGATGCCCCTATTTAAGGTCATTCTAAACGGAGATATGAAGGTTAAAATCTTCATCTCGACGAGATAGAATGAGCTTAAATAATAGCAAAGAGACGAATTTTGGTCCCTAAGAGACCTCATGATGCAAATGTATGCATGAAAAATAAAATCTTCATGGTGAATAATTGCCACAAAGGAAAAGAAATCGGGAGGAACTAAAGATCCATAGGAGTAACACACTCACTAGGGAGACAGAGACTCTGGGGGAAATAAGGTAAAAATGCATGAGCAGGTCACGACTTGAAAACTTGCTGGGAGACACGAAGGGATTCCACAAAAATAAATCGATGGAAAGACTCGAGCTGACGCAAAGATGCATGTATTGGGGAATATGCCAATACAACAAAACTATCCACAAAGGATACATTAGATAAAAAATTCGGACTCAGACGGGGATGTCCACAAAGGACTCAGCTAAGGAAGAAACAACGAGATATTATCAGTTACTGGGTAATAAACTCACAGAGAGACATGTTATCAAAACACCGGTTACTGTGTGAGAGAACAACACGCTCAGGGTGAAAGAATATCTAAGACCGGTATAAGGGTGAAAGATATCAATCATCCGAAACATCTAAAGAGGACCCAAAAGGTACATCTCAACTCAGGAAACTCTGACCTCACAGAGGACAAAAAGTCATAATAGGGAGCAGAAGGAAGGAACACCAGTGATACCGGTTACTGAGTATATAATAGGTGACCAACCAGGCGTGAATTGGGAACATATCCAAGACACTCATCATCCGAAAGGAGGGCTGAAAAAGCAAACTCGACTTACAGGATGGACATTAGATTCCACAAGGAAATACGAATCTTACTCGACTGGGGAAGAAAAAGACTTCGACTGAAGAGCGCATGAGATAATATCTACTACCGTTATATGAGTAAAGAAGTAGATAACATACTCGCATGGAAGATTATCCGCAACCGGTTATTGGATTAATAAAGGATAAATCGACCGAAGAGAAAGGATATCGGGATACCGGTTACTGGGTGTAAAATGATGACCAATCATCACCAAACAAGGGTAAATGAAAGATGATTCGCTAGGGATAAATTGCCTGACAAAAGCAATTATCCAAGAGATATATCACCAGTTACTGGGTGGTATACTCAAAAACGAAGGAATATCAATACCGATTATTGGGTAAAGATAACCAACAAAGAGGGGATTACATCTACCAGTTACTGGGTAGAAAACCACAGAAATAGGACTTACAACTATCAGTTACTGGGTAGAAGGCCACAAAATCCGCTGGGGAAAGGATGAACAATTATTGGTTACTGAGAAATTGAACAACTGAACCACATGGAACTACAGGGGATAACAAGAAAGGGATCAATCTAGGGACAAACTAGAAAGATACAATCAAACAAGACTCAACCCGATGAGGATATAACTCAGAGGAGTAATTCCATCCTGATACACAACTGGGGAGGAAACGGAAACAATAATCATCCACGAGGACATAACTCAGTGGGGAAGAAAGAAGAAAAGATAGACACTTTCTGCCTATGGGGCTGATTCTATATGGTGAGATCAGGCACAAACATCTGCTTGGGGAAGAATATTTCACCAATAGCAGGAGATAACAAGCAAATATATATGGCAAAGAATGCATCATGAATATCTGAATGCTATGATTATGCATGTATATGCATGATTTGTGTATAATTAATGCTTACAAACAGACATATCTAACACAAACAAGTCCAAGAATCACGAACAAACACTCGGCAAAAGTCTCGACAAGAAGGGCGAAGCCTACTGGAGAACTCAGCTTGGGAATAACCCGAGAAGGATGACAATAAATTATCGGGGATATCAAACCCTATCCTAAAGCTACACTATCTAAGGATTCAAAGAGGATGTATTCAGGAGCAGCGAAAGAAGATAATCAAACAGAGAGCTCAACTATGATAGAGATTATCTCTGGAATAAGAGTAAACAAGGGAAGACTTTAACCATAGCTGGGGATAGGCAAAGTCAAAGCTTCCAACTGCAGGAGATAACACTCTGCAGGAGAAGTCTTCCAGGAGCAAACAATCCTGACATAAGGAAGATGCAAAAAATCTGTCGGGGAGTTTCCATCAACTCTCTCGGGGACAGGTGGTTTAATAACAATAAGATCCACCGGAGAAGAAACTCTACTGGGGAAGCTTATTAAGGAATGATGTGAAACTCCGTGGGGAACAACCACCAATCAGATGTACATAAAAACACTCCCTTTTATCTACCGGAGAGGAAACTTTGCAAAGGGGAATAATAACATTTTGCTCCACTGGGGAAGGAAATAAACATTTTCACCACCAACTCAAACATCAAACTCTGATCTGGCAACCCTACTGGGGACAAGCTGTAAATGCTTTTGAGGAAACTACTCTTGCTGGAGAAATTGGAAATGAATCCTTCATCAACAAGCGACATACCGGGGATACCTCTTTTCAAAATAAATGAAATGGGAAATAAGCCCTTCATCAATTGCACTAGGCAACTTCCTGCTGAGGAGACAATTATCTGGAAAGGTAGCTTTGTAGGAACACATGCTTACTCCGTTGGAGATTCTTACTCATGCTAGGGAAAGACAACCTTCCTCGTGAGTAGATAGTCAGGATAATGAGACAAGGAATATTCTCAACTTAAAGCATATCAACTTTTATCAATCTATAAGGGATTTTAGGTCAGTCCACACAAGGGATGACAACCATACAAATGATAAAACACAAATGCTAGTGCCTGATATAGAGGGATATACATCTCTAAAATATCGAGGCAAAAATTTGGAAAAGAAGGGATCATTCACAGATCAACCATATACCAATCATGGATTGCTAAAACTCCGCGGGAGAAACAAGTATGTATACACAAACAAACTACCGGGAATGTATTGGATGAACATCCAAAAATCCTGCTAGGGGGAAGCAATCCATAAGACAGATCAATCCACTGCCATCAAGGAGAACTTCTCATACCAGACTCTCTAGGAAGCTGATGATGTATTATTCTTTCTGCACTCGGTTGAGGAGACAACTTGAAAGCTGATGAAGAGGATATAAGAAGCAAGAACGCCAGAATATGAACAAATGTCTTACCCTTTGGTGATCATATTATCCTTGGGAAAGCACTGAGGACATTCCACTTATCCTTTCCGTCATTGTGAATGTTCACTTTGTTTAAAATAGTTTATTCATGAAAACTTTATTTGTTTAAAACATTGATATTCATCAATTAAAACATGCAAACATTTGTTAAACAGAAACAAATAAGAGTGCAAAGAATTGGATAAAGGCTCAAATTTATTTAAGAGAAATGTAGTCCGCAAATGGCGAGACTCCATGGATATTTACAAATTTGAAATCGGTGATATACATGGAAAAGGGCTACATTGAACATAATGACCGTTTCTCCACCAACTCTGAATCCACTGTATTCAAAACTTCAGTTGATGATGACTGAGCGAGAATCTTTGACAGATGACAATTGTAGAACAAAGTCTTGTCAGGATGCAGTTACTTGCTAAATCCCTAATTTTTGCCTAGATTGCCCCAGGGTGAGGTACTCAATCTAGCAGGATATATATTCATTTTTGATGTCTCTAAATTTTTCCTGGATCGCCCTTTCAGGTTTTCAATCCACCGAGACGCTCATTTTTGCCTAAGCCTCCCTTTCGGGTTTACAACTTAGCGAGCTATTCTATTTTTTTATTATTTTAGGAGAAGTATTTCTTGACTGCATCTGAATTCACAGGACGAGTGAAAGCCTCCCCATCCATAGTTGTGAGAAATAAAGCACCGCCTGAAAAGACTTTCTTAACAACGTATGGACCTTCATAGTTTGGAGTCCACTTGCCCTTGGAATCGGGCACGAATGATAAGACATTCTTGAGCACGAGGTCACCTTCTCGAAACACACGAGGCTTGACCTTGTTATTAAAGGCTTTCCTCATCCTTTATTGATATAACTGACCATGGCACATGGCAGTTAATCTCTTCTCTTCAACCAAATTTAGTTGGTCATAATGACTCTGAACTCATTCAGCCTCAGTCAACTTGGCTTCCATCAAGACTCTCATTGATGGGATCTCGACCTCTACGGGGAGCATAGCCTCCATGCCATATACAAGGGAGAAAGGGGTTGCCCCTATTGAAGTGCGGACGGATGTACGATATCCATGCAAAGCAAATGGCAACATCTCATGCCAATCTTTGTACGTAACAACCATCTTCTGAATAATATTCTTGACGTTCTTGTTAGCAGCTTCAACAGCCCCATTCATCTTGATTCTATAGGGAGAAGAATTATGATGTGTAATCTTGAACTCGCTACACAACTCTTTCATCATCTTATTGTTCAAGTTAGATCCATTATCAGTAATGATCTTGTCTGGCACACCATATCGACATTTGCATACGATGCCGCTTCAACCCACTTGGTGAAGTAATCAATGGCTACGAGAATAAAATGGTGACCGTTTGACGCCTTAGGCTCAATTATGTCAATCATGTCAATTCCCCACATGGAGAAAGGCCATGGTGAGGAAATAACATTCAGAAGTGTCGGGGGAACATGAATCTTGTCTGCATAAATCTGACACTTGTGGCATTTCTTTGCGTATTTGCAGCAGTCAGACTCCATTGTCACGTGAGCTGGTCTATCCAAGCGCATCACGGTAATATTTGGGACTTCATTCCAATAATTTATAGCTGTAAGACCCAAATTTTTACCCTAAGATCCCTCATGGCATCATATCATTTCTCATTACATTGCCTCAAGGATCATAGCTTGTTTGGCTCCTTAACCCTAGGGTTAGGACTTGTGTGAGTTGGTTTGAAACCATGAAGCATGTTTGTATTGTATACTATTGCTTTTCTTATTTTTATTACTAACCAAAAGCACAAAAATATGCCACTAACTCTTTTTGTTTTGAAGCTCAAGTGATCATGTGCTCCCATGCTCCTAGGAGGCTCTTAAGCTCAATGAAATGGCTAAATGAAGATGATAAGAAGCATGACAATGGTCCACAAAATTATTAATCATCATATATGTCTTCCAAGTATCTCAATTATCCGATTTGATAAAGATAACCCAAAGGGCATGAGGTTTGTTTCCCAAGGAAACCCTAATTCAACTGTGCATTGACTGTGCCATGCTCATGAAGCAACCTCAACCTATGATCAAATATAATCAAGGGAAGTTATTTAATTCATTATTTTACACATATATGAGCTTATTTGAGGTTCCTCAATCATTCATTCATCAAGATTTGAAGTTTGTCCTTGAGAAGTTGACCAGTCAAGTCATCTGACTAAACTCAGGATCACTGAGACACAACTTGTGATGTGTTTATTAAATGAAGATGACCCCAAGAGAACAAATGTTCTTAAGAACCATATGAACAACTTTAATTTTCATCAAAAATAAATTTCAAACTTGGAAGGTCATCATTCATTTCAAAACATTATAGGTCATTTTGACTGAAACCCTAATTTTGGGTCAACTTCCCAAGGACCTAACATCCTTAATTTTTAGGATTTTTAGGTGGGACCAAATGCATTGGAAATTTTAAGATCTCTACTTCAAATGTTATGTTGTACAGAATTTCATAATCCTAAAATAAATACATGTGATAATACAAAACATTATAGGTCACTTTGGACCTAAGTCATTGAATTTGAAAAATGTCCAACTTCAAGTGCCCATAACTTTCTCATGAAAAATCCAAATGATGAAAAATTTGAGTTTAAATTAATACTCTTGAAAATATCTACAACTTTGATGTTGGAGGTTTTTTATTTGAAGTTTGCATCATTGAAACAAAAGGGCTTGAAAATGCTTGCTTTTGGTTAAAAATTTCAAAGGTGACTTAAACATGTTTTGTACCCAAACCTTCACAGCCAGTTTTCGTAAATTTCCAATTGCCAAATGAATTTTTTCCTCACAAGACTTTTGTTCCTTATTTCAAGGGATTTCCAACCATTACTCACATTAATTTTTTGTCCTTTCCATGTGGGAGTTTCAAAAGACCTTTATGTTTATGTTCATTTTTGCATTTCACATTTATAACTTGGTGTGCAAGCTTGTGCAGTCCCTTGTGCACGTCGAATTCACTTCCATTTGATCTCAACATGGATTTGCATTCATTCTTGGGCCTCACATGCGCCTGTACAGGCCCATGCAAGGAGGATTCAAACTTCATTCACACGAGCCAAGCATTCCCTTGTATCACATTCCAACTATAAATAGGAGTACATTCTCATTCAAATGGTAACCAATTGGAGATCTGAATTGTTGCTGAATTGAAAACCAAACCCTCACTAAAAGGAATTTCCAGTTTTCTCTTTCACTTTCAAGCTTGAATTTCAACATCATTAGTTGATTTTCAAAGCTCAATTCCTTAACCTAGCATCACCATCGAACTTCCAGAGCAAAAGTAGATTAAGAGCTTGGAGAATTCGTGTTGTTTGAAGCTTCATTTCAGAGGCAGAACCTCAAACTTTTTTGATTTAGATCTTGCAATACAATGTGAATTCCTTTGGTTTATGCTGTTTCCTGAAGTCCACTCACATGAGGCAGGTCAGTGGCGGTCTTAATTTTTTAAATCGTGCCATTTCAATTCATGTACCATGATCTTCAAGCTCATGTTTCTCTCTAAATAGGAACTGTGAGGATGATCCATGGTTACAGGGGTGATGTACATCACCTTAGCTTCATTTTGATGTCTTCATTTTTTATTTTCATTGCCATTTGATTTCCTGTGCGTGGTGGCCGGATCTGGTTAGATCGCCGGAGAAGATGGTGGTTTCCACCACCATCCCCACGTGGTAGCCTCTCAGCCTTTGGATCATGCTGTAACGTTTTAATCTTGGTCATTGCATATGTTGACTTGTTTTAATGCAAGGTGTAGCGCGCTTGACTCAAGTGTTTCGTGTATCCGCGCCTTAGAACCACATGATCATTGCCGCGTCAATTAATGAGATGATCTGATGGCGCTGGATATTCCTGATTTTCTTATTTTCTGTTAATTCCATTTAATTCCTTTTATTTTCAAAATTTCATAAATATTTTATTTGAAGTCACAAAAATATGAGACTAATGGCAAAAATTTTCTTGAAAAATCTACTTTCATATTTTGTTTTTTAATTATTTTTGTGACTTCATTTAATATGTTTTGTGAATTATTTGGTTTTTAATTGTTTTAATTCATTTTAAAATACTTTTTGATATCTGAAAAATCCAAAAATATTTTCATAGCACCTATGGATGATGATAAGTCAATGAAAAATAGTCTCATCAATTTCTTAGTTGATTTGAGATTTATTTGAGATTTTAATTCATATTGTGTTATTTTTTATTGTTTTTAATTGTTTTTAAATAGTTTCTGATTTAAAAAATTGTTGAGAAAATTTGTCAAAGTTTGTTTGACCATGTTAGACCTATGAGAACTTAATTGGACTTGCTGAAGTTGATTTGAATTAAATTTGAGGTTTGGCCATATTTTGTCCATTTTATTTTGAAATTATTTTTAATTCAAAAATTACCAAAAAAATGTGGTTGACTTGTTGACTTGTGATCTTCATTTCTTTTCTGTTTAACATTGATTGATGATGATTTGATTCACTTTTGACCAATTGTGTTTGACACTTGAATTCTCTTTCCATCCATTTCATCTTCATCCCTTTCTTTTTATTTTGGCCAATGAGTTAATGTCTTATGGTTGATCTTGACGAATGAGAGGTTTAACCTTCTTTGATCCAAACCAAACTCAACTTGATCCAAGATCAAGTGAGTTGCTTTGTGTCCAAGATAGGTTGCTTCTTGGTCAAGCAAAAAACCTAAAGTCCATACAAGGCCTTTCCCCTTTTGTTTTGGCATGGCAAGTTTTTGGAGCTTGGCCTACTAGTCATGATCTCTAATTTGTGTTTATTTGCCTATAGTTTTATTGAACATCCTCAGATATGTGTGACTACTACATTAGTCCACTTACGATTGCTTAACATAGCGCTACATTGTCTTATGACAAACTAACATAACTTCACTAATTACTAACTTTAATTTGAGAATTTAATTTCTTGCAATTTACTTTAATGCCATTTATTTCTTGCTCATTTATTCATATTGCTTTTCATTTTGCTCACTTGAGCACATATATTGTTGTCTTGTGTTGGTTTTGTTCTTGTTTGTGTGAACCTAATGCAAAAAGGAAAAAGGACTTAGAATTAGGACATACCCATGCTTAAAGGAGTTCAAGAGCAACTAGGCCTCATGCCTTTAGAATGCTAAACTTGTTGAAGAGCAAATAGGCCTCATGCCTTTAGAATGCTAAATGTCAAAATTGACTTCAAAGGACTTCCTTTCCAAAACTTATTCTTTGTTCATTCCTCTTATTGTGTTGTGAACTTTTTGATGTTTGCTCTTGTGTGATAGGGATTCCATCTTGAGATAGTAAAGAGGACCATTGTCATGAGTAGCCAAGTTAAGAGAGACAAGCCAAATGGAGATCCTAGGAGCTTGAATCTAAATTGTTTGATTGCTTGATTGTATGCTAAGTCCAAATGAAAAGGAACTCCAAGGGTTTTATCTTCTCTCTTATCTTTGTATGCTTTAGGACTAGCCATTCTCTTCTTCTCCCCACTCTAACCCAAGCCAATTTTTTTTCTAAACTTTGACTTTGTTTTAAATTAGAAACCTAGGCCTTATGCCTTTGACTTTTCAAAATCTTTTCCTTAATACTCATTGTAAATGAATCTTAATCCAACTTTGATTTCATTTTGTAAGTAAATTAACTTGTAAATACAACTCACTTCAAGTTGATTTTGTGGTTCCAATGGCCACCTTTGTCAAAACCTTTTCATAAACATTAGTCATAGGTTTGAGTTATCATAGTGGTTGATGTAAGTCTCACCTTATCCTTAGTGATTGGGTTATAAGACTTCCATACTTATTATAGGGTTAACCCCTCACTAGTATGTTGAAGCCTTCCTCACATGGTGGATTATTGGTTTAGGTTAAGTTTTCTCCCTTTGATAACAATAGACCTTAAGGCTTTTGATCAAATCAATTCACCCATCTTTGTGATTTTTACCCCGAACTACGAGGTTTTGATCCTACCTTTGTGATGGTATGTAGGCAATGGGTTCATCCATTCAAACAACAAAATTTGTAAATATAATCTATTATCTTCTCATCCCTCCAATATTTTGCACATTTCTTTCATAAATACCAACCTACAACACATATTTGCAAAAAGGGTTCCCTTAGAGTACTAATGATGTTTTGGGTGCGTAAAACCTTCCCATTTCATAACCAACCCCCTTACCCAGATCTCTGACATTTTTATTAGTTTTTGATTTGATAAAACTTCTTACTTGGATTTTGTTCGCTTTTTGGCCTTTCCTTTGGACAAATAAAAGTACGGTGGCGACACGAATTGTATGTTTACTTTTGGTTTAGTCAATAAACCTAAAGGTAACGAAAACCCCGCTACAGAAAAGTGACGACCCTGCTGGGGATAAACTACATCTTTCCTAGCGGGTTTAGCCTACTTTTTTCTTGTATGTGTTGTATGTTTATATTTATTGGTGACATATTTTTGTGAAAATTTGGGATGACTGTATTGTTTGTAATGTATGAATTTCTTAATATATTAATTGCTTATATGCTTGGTGGTCTCTTGTGAGATGAGTTCTATACCCGAACTCGAGTGCACTTATGATAGAAGAATGAAATAGTCTTGTTGACTTGTGTGGAGTTATTCCTTAGCAAGTTGACTTGCAAGCCCATTCACTTGGTGGAGGTCTTGTTAGGACCAATAATGTCACACGAGTAGTCGTGGTTAGGCATTACTCTTTCCAATATAAACCTTAGAAGCCAAGGACCTTAAATACCTAGCCCATCTTGGCCTATTTTAGGATATAGTGCGAAGGTCGTTCAAGTGTAAGATTTGATACGATAGTTATGCGATACTACACTCATAAGAGTCTCCCTTGAGAATATTTTTGGAATACGAGTAGTCGTTTTATCCGATAATATCTGAAATATGAGATGATGACTATGGGGACCCTTTTTAGAACATGATTGTCGGGTTTAACCACAGTACACTCCCATTGGGTGGTTCTTAACCGAGACTCCATGCTCGTGACTTACAACAAACCCGTGATTCGCGGTTGATCCGTTCTTGTATATCCTCAATATCAATGGAACTTGGGTGTTGATAAGGTGTAAACCATAATCCACCAAAATGGATGATTGATATTGACGATGACTTGAGCCATCCCGTGACCTTTGTGTGGTGTGACTTGCTTGATCCTTGAGTGTGATTGTTGCATCCATGCATTCATGCATTCATTTGCATCCACATCATCAACAAAGAAAATTTTCAAGGAACTTAAAAGGTCTATTTTAAAATTTTCAGACATGGATAAGCAAAGAAGGAATACAAAGAAGTACAGTTTCAGAAAACCCGACTTGAAAGAGTTAAGGAGTTTGACATCTTATGTATTAGAGCCTTTGGAGTTCAAATCTCGCCATGGGAAGCTTCTGTCTATTCTTTGTACCAAGGTGGATGGAGGTATGATGAGTGTGTTAATGCAGTTCTACGATCCTCTGTATCGGTGCTTCACTTTCCTGGATTTCCAGCTTTTTCCTACACTTGAGGAGTATGCTTATCATGTGGGTATACCTATTCTTAATCAGTTGCCGTTCAGTGGTTTGGAGAAGGTTCTGTCTTCTCAAGAGATTGCTGACATGCTTCATGTGGATGTATCTGACATTGTTGCTCATATGACTACCAAAGGTGGAATTCAAGGTCTCCCTTCTGATTTTCTCATTACCCAAGCTACTTTGTTTGGGAAGGCCATGAGTGAGGACGCCTTTGAAGCCATATTTTTGCTACTTATCTATGGGCTAGTGTTATATCCCAACATCGACAATTTTGTGGATGTGAACGCTATTAGGATTTTCTCTTATCTTAATTCCGTTCCGACTCTGTTGGATGACACTTATTTCTCTTTGCATATGAGGAATGCAAAGGGTGGTGGATCCATTATGTGTTGTCTGCCTTTGTTGTACAAGTGGTTTATTTCGCACTTGCCTCAGACGCTCGCCTTCAAGGAGAATAAGGGATGTCTACGGTGGTCTGCGAGACTTATGTCTCTCACTAATGATGATATCTCTTGGTATAATCGTGTTTATGATGGCGTTCATATTATTGACTCTTGTGGTGAATTCTCCAATGTGCCTCTTCTTGGTACATGTGGTGGAATTAACTACAACCCTGTTTTGGCTCGCCGTCAGCTTGGGTTCCCCTTAAAGGATAAGCCTAACAACATTTTGTTGGAAGGTATATTCTTTCAAGAGGGTAAAGATCCCCAGAACTTGAAGGGTAGGATAGTCCGCGCCTGGTGCTAAGTTCATAAGAAAGGAAGGAATGAGCTTGGTCCAAAGAATTGCATCGCTTTGGAACCCTACACCACTTGGGTGAGGAAGAGAGCTCTAAAGTACCGCATGCCATACGATTATCTGAGACCTACCCCTATGGTTATGGTTGGGCCTTCACCCCTCCCTAACCAAGGAGTAGAGGAGTTGAGAAATGAAGACCATTCGCGTGCTTGGGTTCGTGAGCGTGAGGAACCAGTTCAACAACTCAAAGATAAGGATGCAGTGATAGAATTTCTAGAGCATCAGGTTATTGATGAGCCTGATGATGTGGTTACTTCTCTTCTTCCTCACTCATCTAGGTTTTGGAAGAGGAAGTATGACCAACTCTCCAAGGAGAAGGCCGATATGGAAGCAGCTTATGAGAGAGATGTGAAGAGGCTTCGTGCAACTTATCTTCTGATATCGAGGGCTTTGGACGATTGTTTCTAGGGCTCCATGGGATATTCATTCTTCTTTCCTCTTGTATTGTATTTGGTTACCAAAACTGTATTACTTCTTTGGTGTAAATTTTTTTTTTCCAAAATATCATTGCTATGAGTATTCCATATATGTCTTAAAAGTTAAATATTTTCAAATATTTGCAAAATAGATCTCTATAAAGTTCCTCTAATAAAAAACAAACCATATGCACAAAAATTGCATGCATCATATGCATATGCAGGTTTTGTTCTGAGCTCTTGATTAGTGGTCTAACTCTTTGCTCTTCATTTATTTTGAAGACAAGCTGACGCACCAGTATAATACCAGGGCCAATCATCCGAAGATAATGGATCATTTAGAACAAGAGAACAGGGACTTGAAGGAAGAGATTGCTAGGCTGACTGCCATGATGGAGTCAGTTCTGGCCGCCCAAAGCCAAGCTTTGCCAACTCCTGCAACTCCTCCCACGAGGACTGTCATATCTAAGATAGCAACGTCAACGGTGCCTGCTGCAACAACCCATTTTGATCCAACTATGCCAGCAGGATTCTCTTGGGGAATGCCTGCTAATTTCGTGCCAGAGGGTTTTGCTCCTACTCTCGCTTCTATGCCGACATCTAGCTTGGTCCTATCTGTGCCACCTCCCGTTGTGCACACCCTTCCCCATGTTGAAGACACCATCTATCATTCCAAACCGTCTGAGGGTCCGGATGTTTATGAGAAGATGGATGAAATGAAAGACCAATTCCTTGAGCTGCGCAAGGAACTGAAGACTTTGAGGGGGAATGACCTCTTTGGTAAAAGTGCTGATGAGTTGTGCCTAGTGCCCAATGTGAAGATCCCTGTTAAATTCAAAGTGCCCGACTTTGAGAAGTACAAGGGAAATACATGCCCGCTCAGCCATCTTGTGATGTATGCTCGCAAGATGTCAACATAGACTGACAATGACCAACTGCTAATCCACTACTTTAAGGATAGCTTGACAGGTGCTGCGCTCCGGTGGTATGTGGGGATGGAGAGTGAGAGCATCCGCTTTTTCAATGATCTAGGCGAGGCCTTCGTCAAGAAGTATAAATATAATATGGATATGGCTTCGGACAGGGACCAATTGAGGGCGATGTCCCAGAAGGATAAGGAGACCTTCAAGAAGTACGCCCAGAGATGGCAAGAATTGGCAGCTCAGATAGTGCCACCCCTGGAAGAGAAGGAGATAACAAAGATCTTCTTGAAGACTTTGAGATCTTTCTATTATGAAAGAATGATTTCCAGCGCTCCCCCAGACTTCACCGAAATGGTGAATATGGGGATGAGATTAGAAGAGGAGGTCCGCGAAGGACGTTTATCTAAGGATGACAGTTCCTCAACAAAGAAGTATGGAGGCTTTGCTAGGAAGAAAGATGGAGAGACTCATTCCATGTCCTCTCACATTAAAAGAAGACCCTCTGTAAGGAGGAAGGATGTGCGTCCTGCCGTCAACTAACACCAGGTGGCTCATATAGCACCTACTTTTCGAGAAGTTCATCATCAACAACAACAACAACAACATCGTCAACAACAACAGGCATACCCGCCTCGCAACAACAATAACACCAGCACCAACAACTACGAGAGGAAAAGGGTAACTTTTGACCCGATTTCGATGACATATGCTGAATTGTATCCTTCCTTGATTGATAGGAAGTTGATAACTCCACGAGATCCTCCCGCTATACCAACCAACCCTAAGTGGTGGTATAAGCTTGAACTTCACTGTGTGTATCATTCCGGTGCTCCCGGACATGACGTGGATAACTGTTACCCGTTGAAGACCAAGGTGCAAGACCTTGTGAGAAGTGGGATATTGTTTTTTGAGGATGTAGGTCCGAATGTGAAGAAGAACCCATTTCCCGAGCATGGGAAAGTAGCTGTTAACATGGTCCAGGGTTGCCCTGGCAAATATAAAGTCCTTTATGTGAATGACATAAGGCAATCTTTGGTCGAGATGCATAAGCTATTGTGTGAACACAGCCATTACGAGCATGACCATGATAGGTTCCAGGTGTGCACTATCAATGAGAGAGGATGCCGTCAAGTAAGAAAGGACATCCAAGAGATGATTGATCAAGGGATAATTGAGATACTTCAGAATCGTAATGAGGACGAAGTTGATGTTATCACCCCAATGTTTAAATTTCCTGAGCCTGTTGTCATCAAGTATGATGGCAGCAAGAAGAAGGTATCGCCAGCTCTTGTGATAAAACCAGCGGGTCCTGTCCCGTACGTATCTGACAAAGTTGTTCCCTATCAATATAACGCAGTTATGCTAGAGGATGGAAACGAGGTGCCGTTGCCCTCAACTTTTGTGGTGAGCATTTCAAACGTCAGTGGTGTGACCCGTAGTGGTCGTGTTTAGTCGGCTCCGCCGAAATCCCATGAAGATGTCATGAAGAGAACTGTCGTTAATCCTGCCGGTCCCGTGGGGACTTCTTCTTCAAATAATTCTACTCTTGTTGTAAAGGGTGTTGACCCTATTGTTGTCAAGAATAATAACACTCCTATCCTGGTTGGCCAGTCTGGCATTTTGAAAGAGGATGGTGATGAGATACTAAGGCTCATCAAAAGGAGTGAATATAACGTTGTTGATCAGCTGCTACAAACTCCGTCAAAGATATCTGTCTTATCTTTGTTGATGAATTCCGAGCCACACCGCGAAGCTTTGCAGAGGGTGTTGGACGTGGCATACGTGGACCACGATGTCACCATAGAACAGTTTGATATCATTGTTGCAAATATAACTGCTTGCAACAACTTGAGCTTCTGTGATGCTGATCTTCCGGAGGAGGGAAAAGACCACAATTTGGCTTTACATATTTCAATGAACTGTAAGGATGATGCCTTGTCCAATGTGTTGGTGGACACAGGGTCATCACTCAATGTGTTGCCAAAATCCACTCTTGCTAAACTTTCGTAGCAGGGGCCTCCTATGAGGCAGAGTGAAGTGGTTGTGAAGGTGTTTGATGGATCGTGCAAAACCGTGATCGACGAATTAGAACTCTCGATCAAGATTGGACCTAGTGATTTCCAGATCACTTTCCAGGTCATGGATATTCATCCGTCTTACAGTTGTTTTCTTAGCAGACCATGGATTCACGAGGCAGGCGCCGTGACATCCACCCTACACCAAAAGTTGAAGTTCATGAAGAACAAGAAGTTGGTGGTGATAGGGGGAGGGAAGGCTCTATTGGTTAGTCATTTATCTTCCTTCTCCTATATCGATACTGAGGATGACGTTGGGACTCTGTTCCAAGCCTTATCTATTGCCGAGCCTTTGAGGAAAGGACTTTCTTCATTTGTCTCCTATAATGATGCAAAGTTGGCCATTGAGCATGGTGCAACTACTGGTTTGGGGAAAATGATCAAGTTAGAAGATAACAAGTCCCGAGCTGGCATAGGGTATTCTTCATGTATTTCCAATGAGCGTGGGTTGTTCCAGAGTGGAGGGTTTATCTACACTGTTGAAGATCAGGAGGCTGCTGCCATTGTTGAAGATGATGAAGAGGAAGACCTTTGCAACTTTGTCATACCTGGTTGAATCTGCAATAATTGGTTCGCTGTTGATGTTCCAACAATTATCCATAAGTCAACATAATGTGTTCGTTTTGTTCAAAAACCCTTCTCCCATGCCAAAAGGAGAAGTGATGACATTGTTGGCATAATTTGATTAATACAATGATATTCATTCAATAATCACATGTTAAATGTTTGTTTTCCAAATTATTTTTCCTTTTTGCTTTTGCATGAAATTGGTGATCACCATAAAACCCAAAAAAAGAGAATAAAATCAATCTTTTCATCTGCATAATGATTTGCCTTGTTTGAAATCTGAAATCTCTTTTATACTCAAAATCATTATGCAGGTTTATCAAACCCATTGAACATAATGATCCAACACCATCACCCAACTTTGAGTTCCCTGTATTTAAAGCGGAAGAAGATGATGATGAAGAGATTCCTGATGAGATTACCCGTCTGCTTGAGCACGAGGAGAAGATCATTCAGCCACATCTTGAGAATCTAGAAACAGTTAACTTGGGGTCTGAAGACTGCATTCGCGAAGTGAAGATTGGGGCACTCCTGGAAGAATCTGTTAAGAAAGGGTTGATAGAGTTGCTACGAGAATATGTCGACGTCTTTGCCTGGTCATATGAAGACATGCCTGGTCTAGATACTGATATTGTGTAACATTTCTTGCCATTAAAACCTGAGTGTGTACCTGTGAAGCAAAAGCTCAGAAGAACTCATCCTGATATGGCAGTGAAGATTAAAGAAGAAGTTCAGAAGCAAATTGATGTTGGGTTTCTGGTGACTTCTACATATCCTCAATGGGTGGCCAATATTGTGCCTGTGCCTAAGAAAGATGGAAAAGTCCGAATGTGTGTGGACTATCATGACTTGAATAAAGCCAGTCCGAAAGATGATTTTCCTCTACCACACATTGATATGTTGGTAGATAATACAGCTAAGTTCAATGTCTTCTCATTTATGGACGGATTTTCCGGTTATAATCAGATTAAAATGGCACTTGAGGATATGAAGAAGACAACATTCATCACACCTTGGGGAACATTCTGTTATCGAGTGATGCCCTTCGGTTTGAAGTACGCCGGAGCCATGTATCAACGTGCTATGACTACCTTGTTTCATGATACGATGCACAAAGAGATTGAGGTATATGTTGATGACATGATTGCGAAGTCGAAAACGGAAGTTGAACATGTAGAACACTTGTTGAAGCTTTTTCAGCGTTTGAGGAAGTACAAACTCCGCTTGAATCCGAACAAGTGTATATTTGGAGTCCGTTCCGGCAAGTTATTGAGCTTTATTATCAACAAAAGAGTTATTGAGGTTGATCCTGCCAAGATCAAAGCAATACAAGAGATGCCTGCGCCTAAAACAGAGAAGTAGGTCAGAGTTTTTCTTGGCCGCTTAAATTACATTTAGAGATTTTTATCCCACATGACTACCACATGTGCGCCTATATTCAAGCTCCTCCGGAATAATCAGTGTCAAGATTGGACCGAAGATTGCCAAAAAGCCTTTGATAGTATTAAAGAGTATCTGTCCGAGCCTCTGATTCTGTCTCCGCCTATTGAAGGGAGACCTATGATTATGTTCTTGACCGTGCTTGATGACTCCATGAGATGTGTATTGGGTCAGTAAGATGAATCAGGGAAGAAAGAATATACGATATACTACTTGAGTAAGAAGTTCATCGATTATGAGTCTCGATACTCAACGCTTGAGAAGACATGATGTGCTTTGGCTTGGGCTGCTAAGCGTCTACGCCAGTATATGTTGAATCATACAGCTTGGTTGATATTCAAAATGGATCCAATCAAGTATATCTTTAAGAAGCCTGCTTTAACTGGGAGAATTTTTCGTTGGCAGATGTTGTTATCTTAGTATGACATTGAGTATTGAGCTCAAAAAGTTATTAAAGGTAGTATCTTGGCTGACCATTTGGCGCATCAACCAATTGAGGATTATCAGTCCGTGCAATATGACTTCCCTGATGAGGAAATTCTGTATTTGAAGATGAAAGATTGTGATGAGCCTATGCTCGATGAAGGGCCAGAGCCTGGTTCCCGATGGGGTATGGTGTTCAATGGCGCTATTAATCAGTATGGAAATGGTATTGGGGCAGTGATTATTACTCCTCAAGGCACACATTTTCCTTTTACAACAAGGCTAACTTTCAAATGCACGAATAATATGGCGGAGTATGAGGCCTGTATTATGGGTTTGAAAGAATGTATTGATCTTAGGATCAAACATCTTGATGTTTATGGTGATACGGCGCTTGTTGTTAATCAAATTAAGGGTGAATGGGAGACGAATCAGTCTGGCCTCATCCCATATAGAGATTATGCGAGGAGGATTTCAACTTTCTTTACTGAGGTTGACTTCCATCATATTCCTCGAGATGAGAATCGGATGGCAGATGCTCTTGCTACGCTTGCCTCAATGATTATAGTCAAGTATTGGAATAAAATCCCCAATATTACTATGATGCGCTTGGATAGACCAGCTCATGAATTTGCAGTTGAAGAAGTGAAAGATGATAAGCCATGGTATTATGATATCAAGTGCTTTCTCCAGAGTCAGACTTACCCGCCTTGGGCATCCGTTAAAGACAAGAAGACTTTGAGGAGATTATCTGGGAGTTTCTACCTTGATGGTGATGTGCTTTATAAGAGGAATTTTGACATGGTTTTGCTCAGATGCGTGGATAGACACGAAGAAGACCTGTTAATGACTGAAGTCCACGAGGGTTCATTTGGTACCCATTCCAATGGACATGCTATGGCTAAAAAGATGTTGAGAGCAGGCTATTATTGGCTGACAATGGAGTCTGATTGCTGCAAATATGTGAAGAAATGCCCCAAGTATCAGATTTATGCAGATAAGATTCATATTCCCCCAACACTTTTGAATGTTATTTCCTCACCATGGCCTTTCTCCATGTGGGGAATTGACGTGATTGGCATGATTGAACAAAAGGCGTCGAATGGTCACCGTTTTATTCTCGTAGCTATTGATTACTTCACCAAGTGGGTTGAAGCGACATAGTATGCGAATGTGACCAGGAAGGCGGTCGTAAAGTTTATCAAGAATCAACTCATATGCCGATATGGTGTGCTAGACAAGATCATTATTGATAATGGATCTAACTTGAACAACAAGATGATGAAAGAGTTGTGTAGTGAGTTCAAGATTGCACATCATAATTCTTCTCCCTATAGACCCAAGATGAATGGGGCTGTTGAAGTTGCTAACAAGAACATCAAGAAGATTATTCAGAAGATCGTTGTTATGTACAAAGATTGGCATGAGATGCTGCCTTTTTCTTTGCATGGCTATCGTACATCCGTCCGCACTTCAACAAGGGAAACCCCTTTCTCTCTTGTATATGGTATAGAGGTTGTGCTCCCCATAGAGGTTGAGATCCCATCAATGAGAGTCTTGATGGAAGCCAAGTTGACTGAGGTTGAATGGGTTCAGAGTCGTTATGACTAATTGAATTTGATTGAAGAGAAGAGATTAACTGCCATGTGCCATGTTCAGTTATATCAGCAAAGGATGAAAAAAGCCTTTGATAAGAAGGTCAAGCCTCGTATGTTTCGAGAAGGTGACCTCGTGCTCAAGAAAGTCTTGCCTTTCATGTCCGATTCCAGGGGCAAGTGGACTCCAAACTATGAAGGCCCATACGTTGTTAAGAGAGCCTTTTCAGGCGGTGCTTTGTTGCTTACAACTATGGATGGGGAGGATTTCACTCATCCTGTGAATGCAGATGCAGTCAAGAAATACTTCGCCTAAAAATAAAAACAGAATAGCTCGCTAAGTTGAAAACTCGAAAGGGCGGCTTAGGCAAAAATGAGCGTCTCGGTGGATTGAAAACCCGAAAGGGCGGTCCAGGCAAAAGTTAGAGACATGAAAAAAATGAATATATATATCCCGCTAGATTGACTACCTCACCCTGGGGAAATCTAGGAAAAAAATTAGGGATTTGGCAAGTAACTGCATCCTGACAAGACCTTGCTCTACAGCTGTCTTCTGTCAAAGATTCTCGCTCAGTCATCGTCAACTAAAGCTTCAAATACATTGGATTCGGAGTTGGTGGAGAAACGGTCATTATGTTCAATGTAGCCCTATTTCCAAGTATATCACTAATTTCAAATTTGTAAAGATCCATGGAGTCTCTCCATTTGTGGACTACCATTCTATCAAATAAATTTGAGCCTTTATCCAATTCTTGGCACTCTTGTTTGTTTCTATTTAACAAATGTTTACATGTTTTAACTGATGAATATCATTTGTTTTAAGCAAATAAAGTTTGTAAACCGCTTTAAAGAAAATGAACATTCACAAAGACTAAAAAGGATAAATGGAATGTCTTCAGTGCTCTCCCAAGGATAATACGATTTCCAAAAGGTAAGACATTTGTTCATTTCTGACATGTTTATGTCCTCTTCATCAACTTCCAGTTATCTCCTTAGAAAAAAGTTGTCTAGAATATTTGGTGAAGGGCTTGAGTACCTTTTCATCCCCGGCATGGCACGTGTTGACGAAGGATTCGTTTCCGATCCCCTCAGCAGAGGGAGTTTTCCCCACTAGGGTTGTCTACAAAATATCCCCTGCAGGTTTGACTGACCCGAGTTTGATAATTTGTATCCCCTCCGTGTTTGAAGATTTCTTCTAAATATTGAGATGATGAGGAAGATATGTTGTTGCCTTCCCCAACGGAGCAAGTTGTTCTTTCTCCCCTTAGCAGAGATGTCTCTCCAGCAGATAAAAGGGAGTGTTTTGATTGATGGGTGTCTGTTTGGCGGTTGTTCTCCATGGTGTTTCACCTCATTCCTTGATAAGTTCCCCAATAGAGTTTCTTCTACGATGGATCTTATTGACATCCAGTCACCTGTCCCCGAGAATTTTTGGAAAATCCCCGGCAGTTAGAAGCTGTGACCTGTGCCTTTCCCCATCGGTGATCTATGTCTCTTGGTATTAGATTATCCCCATCAGAGTTGAGTTTTCCTGCAGGCCTTGCCCTCCTTTTCGGGATGTTGCGCCAGATATCCGTTGTGGCTCTTAAGCCTGCTAGTGTTAGATATGTCTGTTTGTCAGCATTAATCATACACAAATCACGCATATACATGCATAATCATAGCATTCAGATATTGATGATGCATTCTTTGCCATATATCTTTGCTTGTTATCTCCTGCTGTTGGTGAAATATTCTTCCCTAAGCCGATGTTTGTGTCTGATCTCTTCATATAGAGTCAGCCCCATAGGCAGAAAGTGTCTATCTTTCCTTCTTTATTCCCCACTGAGTTATGTCCTCATGGATGATTATTGTTCCATTTTCCTCCCCAGTTATGTATTGGGATGAAATTATTCCCATGAGTTATATCCTTATCGGGTCGAGTCTTGTTTAATTGTGTCTCTCTAGATTATTCCTAGACGAACTCCTTTCTTGTTATTCCCCTGCAACTCCCTGTGGTTCATTTGTTCAATTGCTCAGTAACCAGTAATTGTTCATCCTTTCCCCAGCGGATCTTGTGGCCTTCTACCCAGTAACCGGTAGTTGTAAGTCCTATTTCCATGGTTTTCTACCCAGTAACCGGTAGATGTAATCCCCTCTTTGTTGGATATCTTTACACAGTAGCCGGTATTGATATTCCTTCATTTTTTAGTATACCACCTAGTAACTGGTGATATATATCTTGGATAATTGCTCTTGTCAAAGTATCCCCAATGAGTCATCTTTCATTTACCCTTGTTTGGTTTTGATTGTTTCTCCTTTTGATTGGTCATCATTTTATACCCAGTACCCGGTATCCCGATGTCCTTTCATTTCGGTCGATTTATCCTTTATTAACCCAGTAACCGGTTGTGGATAATCTTCCATGCGAGTATGTTATCTACATTATGACGGTAATAAATAGTATATCTCATGCGCTCCTCAGTCAAAGTCTTTTTCTTCCCCAGTCGAGTAAGATTCGTATTTCCTTGTGGAATCGAATGTCCATCCTGTAAGGCGAGTTTGCTTTTTCAGCCCTCCTTTCGGATAATGAGTGTCTTGGATATGTTCCCAATTCACGCCTGGTTGGTCACCTATTATATGCCCAGTAACCGGTATTCCTGGTGTTCCTTCCTTCTGCTCCCTATTATGACTTTTTGTCCCCTGTGGAGTCAGTTTTTCCTGAGTTGAGATGTGCCTTTTGGGTCCTCCTCAGAGGTTTCGAATGATTGACATTTCTCACCCTTATACCGGTCTAAGATATTATTTCTCCCTGAGCATGTTGATTCTCACCCAGTAACCGGTGTTTCGATAACATGTCTCTCTTGGAGTTTATTACCCAGTAGCCGGTAATATCTCGTTTCTTCTTCCTCAGTTGAGTCCTTTGTGGACATCCCCGTCTGAGTCTGGATTTTTGTCCGATGTATCCCTTTGCGGATAGTTTTGCTGTATTGGCATATTCCCCAATACATGCATCTTTGCGTAAGCTCGAGTCTTTCCATCGATTTATTTTCGTGGAATCCCTTCGTGTCTCCCATCAAGTTTTCCAGTCGTGACCTGCTCACGCATTCTTACCCTATTTCCCCCAGAGTCTTTGTTTCCCTAGTGAGTGTGTTACTCCTATGGATTCTCAGTTTCTCCCGATTTATTTTCCTTCATGACAATTATTCACCATGAAGATTTTATTTTGCATGCATATATTTGCATCATGAGGTCTCTTAGGGACCAAAATTCGTCTTTTTGTTATTATTTAAGCCCATTCTACAGCATCGAGATGAAGATTTTAACCTTCATATCTCCGGATTGAATAACCTTAAATAGGGGCATCTGTAAGACCCTAGTTTTGACCCTAAGATCCCTTATGGCATCATATCATTACTCATTGCATTGCCTCAAGGATCATAGCTTGTTTGGCTCCTTAACCCTAGGGTTGGGACTTATGTGAGTTGGTTTGAAACCACCAAGCATGTTTGTATTGTATATTATTTCTTTTCTTATTTTGATTACTAACCAAAAGCATAAAAATATGTCACTAACTCTTTTTGTTTTGAGGCTCAAGTGATCATGTGCTCCCATGCTCCTAGGAGGCTCTTAAGCTCAATGAAATGGATAAATGAAGATGATAAGAAGAATTACAATGGTCCAAAAAGTTCTTAATCATCATATATGTCTTCCAAGTATCTCAATTTTCCAATTTTATCAAAACAACCCAAAGGACTTGAGGTTTGTTTCCCAAGGAAACCCTAATTCAACTGTGCATTGACTGTGCCTTGCTCATGAAGCAACCTCAACCTATGATCAAATTTAATCAAGGGAAGTTCTTTCATTAATTATTTTATGCATATATGAGCTTATTTTAGGATCCTCAATCATTCATTCATCAAGATTTGAAGTTTGGCCTTGAGAAGTTGACCAGTCAAGTCATCTGACTAAACTGAGGATCACTGAGACACAACTTGTGATGTGTTTGTTAGATGAAGATAACCCCAAGAGAAAAAATGTTCTTAAGAACCATATGAACAAATTTAATGTTCATCAAAAATCCATTTGAAACTTGGAAGGTCATCATTCATTTCAAAACATTATAGGTCATTTTGACTGAAACCCTAATTTTGGGTAAACTTCCCAAGGACCTAAATTCCTTAATATTTATGATTTTGAGATGTGACAAAAACAATTGGAAATTTTAATATGTCTACTTAAAATGTTATGTTGGACACCATTTCATAATCCTAAAATAAATACATGTGATAATACAAAACATTATAGGTCACTTTGGACCTAAGTCATTGAATTTGAAAAATGTCCAACTTCAAGTATCCATAACTTTCTCATGAAAAATCCAAATGATGCAAAAGTTGAGTCTAAATTGATCCTTTTTAAAATATATACAACTTTGATGTTGGAGGTTTCTTCATTTGAAGCTTGCATCATTGAAACAGAAGGGCTCGAAGATGCTTGCTTTTAGTAAAAAGTTTCAAAGGTGACTTAAACATGTTTTGTACCCAAACCTTCACACCCAGTTTTCATAAATTTCCAATTTGCAAATGAGTTTTTTCCCAACATGACTTTTTTTCCTTATTTCAAGGGATTTCCAACCATTACTCACATTAATTTTTTGGACTTCCCATGTGGGAGTTTCAAAGAGCTTTATGTTTATGTTCATTTTTGCATTTCACATTTATAACTTGGTGTGCAAGCTTGTACAATCCCTTGTGCACATCCAATTCACTTCCATTTGATCTCAGCATGGATTTGCATTCATTCTTGGGCCTCACATGCGCCTGTACAGGCCCATGCAAGGAGGATTCAAACTTCATGTGAAGGTGAGAAAAACAAGAAAGGGGGGTTTGAATTGTTTTGGAAAATAAGCGCTTTTTCAAAATAAAGACCACACAAGGAATTTATACTGGTTCGCTTATAACACAAAGCTACTCCAATCCACCCGGCCAAGGTGATTTCGCCTTCAACAAGGACTTAATCCACTAATCTTGAAAGATTGTTTACAACCAACGTCTAAGAGAAAGATCTCTTAGTCCTCTCAAGTATACAGACTGCGCAGAGTCACTTGAGGAAATAAAACAATAGATAAAAAGACTATGTAATCTAGAGTGCTTCTAAGATAAGCAAATATTACAACAGTAAGAACAAAATAGTGTTTCACGTTCTAAGCAAAAGCTTTGTGAAAGATTGAGAGAGAGAGAGAATGTTTCAGTGTATGCTTGCGCGCCTCTCAATGTTGATTGCTGTCCTTTATATAGGAGTGAAAGGACCGTTGAAATTGATGGCAGATAATTTGTCTTGAATAGGAATTAATGCCATAACTTCTGTTGTTTCTTGCCAAAACAACTTTGTCTCCCCGAATAACTTCTTTCCAAATATAGTTCCTTTCCATTTGAGTTTGAAGTTAACGTTACTCTTTCTGTATTAGGAAATCCGTTATCAAAGTCTGCGTGACTCTGGGAATCTTGGAATCTTGCTGTGTTGATTCGGAGCTTCTGATGTTTATCTTAAGGAGTTCTGATGATGTCTTCAGATGACGCTGAAAGCTTCTGGAATGATATACCGTTGTTCAGAGTCAGAACTTCTAGAGTGCACTTCTTCTTCAGATGCTTCTGATATTCTGCTGTTTTGCTCAGAGTTAGAACTTCTTGAGCGTGTTTCTACTTCAGATGCTTCTGATCTTCTGATAATTTGTATCTGATATGATTCTGTATCTGATGACGTCATCAGATCTCTTCCTTCTTTCCTTAGAACCCTGCACACTTAGAAACTTTTCGTTAGGGTGCCATTTTTGGTTTCATCCTTTTTTATCATCAAAATCATGGAATCTGTTGTAGAACAATTTTTGTTCTTACAATCTCCCCCTTTTTGATGATGACAAAACAAACTTAAATAGCAGATGAAACAAGAAATATCAGATCAGGAGCTCCCCTTGAGATGAGCTAGGGAGTTCAGAAGTTCTTACTAGAGCTTCCAAGCAATGAGGTTTCGATACTATCTGCAATTTCTTAAGTCCAATGTTAGATGAATTTATTTTTAAGAAAAGCATGTTGCAGAGTGCTTAGGGTATTAGGCAATTTTCATCAGAGCTATATTGATTTCTCCCCCTTTTTGTCAGAATCAAAAAGACTTAAACAAAATAAACAAAAAGATATTATATTCAGATAATAGAGCAACAGAGACAAAGGCAAGAAAGAAAACAAGCAAACATCAGAACAAGGAAAACAAGGCAACAAATAAAAAAAATCCTAAGTGCCTAAGGGTTGGGAGGTGGAGGCATTCTCTGAAGCAGTTGAGCCAGCATGTTCTGAATGTTGTCGTTGACGGTGTCCTGTTTGTCCATTCTGGCTCTGAGTTCCTTCTGGTCTTTTTGAAGTTCTTCAAGTGTCTTGAGAACCACGGGAATGACAGAAGAGGACTCCCCCTGAGTCAGCGCACTATGTTCTTCAGCAGCTCTGGCTTCAGCTTCTGCAGCTGCCTTTGCTTCAGCTTCAGCAGCAGCAACAACATCAACTAGAGCTTAAGCCTCAGCTTCCTTGGCCCTTTGGATTTCTGCTTGTCTAGCTCTTTCTTCTTCTTGCCTCTTGGCTTCTTCTTCAGCTTCTCTGGCAAGTCTCTCCTGTAGTCTTACCTCAGCATCTCTGATGAAGTCGTTTCTGACTTGCTCAGAGATGTGCTTCAGTTTGAAGGCCTCAGAGGTCATCCAGCCAATGACCCTGTTCCAGTGTGTCCTTACAGAAGCCCCTGCGAACAACATTATGGCTTCCTCAAGGGTAGGCAGGGAATGTTCAGGTTCAGGTTCAGATGTTTGGGGTGGAGAGTTTGGAGGGCTTAAGTTTAGTGTTTGAGGCTCAGGTTCAAGTTCAGGTTCAGCGGAAGTGTTTGGAGGGATAGTTTCAGAGGTATGAAGGTAAGAGGGCTGGAGTTCAAATGGAATGAGGGTTGGTTGTTCTGTGGATGGTGAAGTTACTTCAGGTGGAGGTTGTGTTGGTTGTTGAGTGTTTTGGGTTAGAGAATAAAGGTGGGCTAGAGTGGGGGAAGCGGGGTCAGAAGGTTCTGGGTCAGAGGAGAGGATAAGGTAGGGGGGTGATTCTGGGTTTGAAGATGAAGAAGTGGTTTGATTGAGTTCTTCAGCTTCGGATAGAGGTAGTGATGTATGGGCAAGATTAAATTTAGGTCGAGGTTGTGAGGTTCTAGTTGTAGAAGGTGGGGTTTCAGAGGATGTGTATAGAGGTGTTGGGAGAGGATTAGAGGAAGCCACAGGAGGTTCAGAGGGAATAGAGGGAGCAGACTTACCAGTAGATACTTGCAGAGGCGCTGGAGATCTTATTTCAGAGGTTTCTCCTAGCCTTGCTTTCTTTGCCTTTGAAGACTTCTTTTCAGAGGGACCTCTTTTGAACTTGACGAAGTCTGATTCTGAATCTAGCATATCGTCTAGTCTGAAGTCAGAGATGTCTACTCCTTCATCCTTCAGACGCTGCATATAGTGAAGGATTGCTTCTCTGGGTTCATTCTTGTAGAACCTTGCAAGACCATGTGGAAGTTTCCTCTGATCTTTCAAGGCGTCCCAAGAGGTGTCCAACGTGGGTTTAAATTGAATCTTCTTCAGAATTCCCATACTCTTCAGATTTCTGGCATTCAGAGGCCTTCCAGTATCTATCGCCAGATCTTCCATAAGTTTGTTCTTCTCCAGATGATCTACAAGCCCATTTTCGATCAGAACATCAGACATAAGTCTTCCCAGAGGGATGTAGGTTCTGGGTTTCATGTTGTTTCTGGTCTCCCGTACAGAGTCTCTGAGATACTTGAAGAGTAGTGCTGGGAGGCAGAGCTTCAAACCCTTGTGAATGCAATACAGAATGCATTTCTGATCTGTATTGATGTAGTCAGAGGAGTTTGATGTTGGGCGGTGATGAATGGTTCTCAGAATGATCTTGAGCCATACTCTGAGGTTCTGATGAAGTTCTTTGTTCTTTGATGGATTGCCTTCAGTGTTGAATTTGAAGATGGTGGGATTGATTCCTTGAGCAATGTATTTTGCCCTAGGATTGATGTTGTAAATCCTTCTTCCTCCAGCTTTCTCCATGTTCAGCAGTGAGGCAATTGTCTTCTCAGTAATCACTATCTTGACTCCCAATACATAGGAGACTATGAAATGGTCATCAGCGTCAGCAAATCTCCAGAATTCTTTGATGAGGTTTGGGTAAACAGGGCCATAGAGCCGTTGAAATTAGTTTTCCCAACCTTGTTGACGAAGTTCTTCAGTTAGGTCTACTCCATTCCTTTTCATGTTGTTGAAGTCTACCAGTTATTCACATAAAACTTCCAGTCCCTCAAAGGGAGTTGCCAGGTTGATATGAGGCTCACGATCAAGAACATGGGGTTCCTTGTACACTGGAGTAATGGATACGCCTGTAACTGTCGGAGTGGGAATGCTTGTGCTTTGAGCTGTGGTGCTTGATTCCATTTGTTGAGAAAAGTTGAAAACTTGTTGTTGTTGAGCATCCATTGTTGATGAAGATGAGTTGAAGATGAACTGCTTGCAGAAATGCTTCAGAGAATAGGTTCGAGAGTGAGTGAAAGTGAAAAGTGTGTGAAGTGTGAGAGGAGTGTTTAAATACCCTAAACAAAAACACATGCAAAACAATACACAAAACAGCGTTAGCACAAAAACCAAGTTAGCACGCTTGGGGGAAAAATGATTATGGCTCATTAATGAATGTCTAATCCCAACAGTATGCACACTGCTCGAGGAGATCTCAAACGTCTGGCCTTTGAATTTCTTCTGGACAGCTCTCTAGAAGTTCCAAGGTTAGACGCTAAGTGCCCCACGTGGTTTGATGTATCTGATCTTCAGGAATACCAAAGGATTGGTTCCTGGAGATTTCTAACTCAGATATCTTCTTAACTTGGTAGAAGTATCAGAGTCAGAGACAGAAGCTCATTTGTTTATGTCAGAGTCTCATTTTACATCTTCAGAGGCACAATTTATTCAGGGCAATTTTGAATGTTCAGATTTTCTAAGATAAAAAGAAATCTATCTTCAGCTAAAGGCTTAGTAAATATATCTGCCCATTGATGATCTGTATCAATGAACTTCAATGTTACTGTCCCTTTCTGAACATAGTCTCTGATAAAATGATGTTTTATTTCAATGTGCTTAGCTCTGGAGTGTAGAATGGGATTCTTACTTAGACAAATGGCAGCAGTGTTATCACAGAAGATAGGAATGTTACTCTCGAAGATTTGCAGATCTTCTAACTGATTCTTCATCCAGAGCATCTGAGTTGTGCACAGTGATGCTGAGATGTATTCTGCTTCTGAAGTAGATAGAGCGATAGTTGACTGTCTCTTGCTGGCCCAGGATATCAGATTGTTTCCTAGGAGCTGGCAATTTCCAGATGTGCTTTTTCGTTCTAGTCTATCTCCTGCATAATCTGCATCACAGTAACCCGAAAGTCTATACTCTGATGTTTTCTCATACATCAGGCCCAGGTTAGGAGTTCCTTTCAGATATTTGAGAATTCTCTTAACTGCTGTTAAGTGAGTTTCTCTAGGATCTGATTGGAATCTGGCACAGAGACAGACACTAAAGAGAATATCAGGTCGAGTAGCAGTTAGATAGAGAAGAGAGCCTATCATACCTCGATAGAGCTTCTGACAAACCTTTTTGCTTACTTCTTCCTTTTCAAGAATGCATGTTGGATGCATGGGAGTTTTTGCAGAGTTGCAGTCAGCCATGTCAAATTTCTTCAGAACATCTTTAATGTATTTGCTTTGATGAACGTACGTGACTTCTGAAGTTTGATTGATTTGAATTCCCAGAAAGAACTTTAGTTCTTGCATTAAGCTCATTTCAAATTCTGCCTGCATTAACTCAGAGAATTTTTGACAAACAGAGGCGTTAGCTGAACCAAAAATAATATCATCAACGTATATCTGGCATATCATGAGATCATTGTTAAGGTTCTTACAGAAGAGTGTGGAGTCAACTTTTCCTCTGATAAAATTGTGTTCTAGAAGAAAATTGCTTAAACGTTCATACCAAGCTCTGGGAGCTTGTTTAAGTCCATATAAAGATTTTTTAAGTTTAAAGACATGTACTGGAAATTTTGGATTTTCAAAACCTGGAGGTTGGTTGACATACACTTCTTCTGATATATAACCATTAAGGAATGCGCTCTTGACATCCATTTGATATAATTTGATAGAGTGGTTTATAGCAAAAGAGACAAGAAGCCGAATAGATTCTAACCTTGCGACTGGAGCAAAGGTTTCATTGTAGTCAATACCTTCTTGTTGACTGTAACCTTGAGCTACCAGTCGAGCTTTGTTTCTGACGACTTCTCCTTTCTCATTCAGCTTGTTTCTGAATACCCATCTGGTTCCAATAACGTGAGTGCCTCTGGGCTTAGGAACAAGATCCCAGACATCATTCTTTATGAATTGATCTAATTCTTCTTGCATGGCTGAAACCCAGTCGTTATCTTGAAGTGCTTCATCACAGGACGTAGGCTCGATCAGAGACACTAGTCCCAGAGGAGTATCTTCAGAGGTCCTGAAGGTAGATCTGGTTCTGACAGGTTCGTCCTTGTTGCCCAGAATCAAATCTTCAGATACGTTGATACGACTTTTAACATTCTTTGGGATTACTGGGGAATTAATTTCCTCAGAGTTCTGAGTGGCAGTTGCTTCTGGAGCTTTATCAGATCCTGCAAGAGTGATTTCTAAATCTGCAAAATTTTTAACTAGCTTTGACTTTTCAGGGTCAAGCTTAACGTCAAATCTGACATGAATTGATTCTTCCACAATTTTGGTTTCTGTGTTGAATACTCTGTAGCCTTTAGAGCGTTCTGAGTATCCTAACATAATACCTTTCTATGCTTTGGAATCAAACTTGTTCAGATGTTCTTTAGTGTTTAAAATAAAGCAAGAACATCCAAATGGATGAAAATATGAAATGTTTGGTTTCCTTCCTTTACACAGTTCATAGGGAGTCTTATCCAGAATAGGTCTTATGGAGATTCTATTCTGAATGTAACACGCTGTATTTACAGCTTCGGCCCAAAAGTGCTTTGCCACATTAGTTTCATTGATCATAGTTCTGGCCATCTCTTGGAGTGTCCTATTCTTCCTCTCTACAACTCCATTTTGTTGTGGAGTTCTAGGGCAGGAGAAATCATGGGATATTCCATTAGAGTCAAATAATTCCTCAAAGGATTTATTTTCAAATTCCCCACCATGATCACTTCTGACTCTGATAATCTTAGAGTCAAATTCTTTTTGCACTTTGGAGCAGAAACTAGTGAATACAGAGTGAGACTCACTCTTGTGCTTTAGGAATTTCACCCATGTCCAGCGACTGTAATCAGCAACAATGACTAGTCCATACTTCTTTCCATTGACTGATGCTGTTTTCACAGGACCAAATAGGTCAATGTGGAGAAGTTCCAGAGGCTTAGAGGTAGTAACAATAGTTTTCTTTTTAAAAGATGTTTTTGAAAATTTTCCTTTCTGACATGCTTCACATAGAGCATCTGAAGAAAACTTCAGTTTAGGTAGGCCTCTGACTAACTCGAGTTTATTTAGCTGAGATAATTTTCTCATGCTAATGTGGCCCAAGCGTCTATGCCATACCCATTGCTCTTCGTGAACAAACATCAGACATTTAACATTTTGTTCTTTTAAGTCAGAAAGATTAATTTTATAAATATTGTTTTTCCTCTTGCCTGTGAATAGGACTGAGCCATTGTTTTGATTTATGGCTTTACATGTTTTTTGATTAAAGATCACGTCATAACCGTTATCACTTAATTGACTTATGGATAACAAATTATGCATTAATCCTTCTACGTAAAGAACATCAGATATAGAGGGAAGAGTACCATTACCAATAGTTCCGGAGCCTCTGATCCTGCCTTTCTGATCTCCTCCAAAGCCTACGAATCCAGCGTCTTTAAGTTCCAGGCTTTGGAACATAGACTTTCTTCCCGTCATGTGTCGCGAGCATCCAGAGTCCAGGTACCATGACTGGTGTCTGAACTTTGCTGCATAGGATATCTGCAACATAAACAATCTTATCTTTTGGTACCCAGAGTTTCTTGGGTCCTTTGTGATTAGTTTTCCCAGAGTTTCTTATAACTTTGGGTTTTCTAGCATTTTCAAATTTTTGTTCTTGTGTGTGCGTATAGTGATATGAAAACGGAGATTTAAGTTGGTCACTAGTAGAAGTTTTATCTTCCTTAGGATCATACCCAATTCCCTTTTTATTGTTCTGACTAACTCCATAAATCATGGATGCCATGACACTCCTACCTATCCCATTTTTCAGAAATTCTTGAAAGGCTTCTTCGTATTTATAAATTATTGTATTTGAAGTCTGTGGAGCTTGAGATAACACTTCTTCCAGTTCTAAACGATTTTTATTCGCTGCATCTCTTTGTAATGTTAAGGATCTGATTTCATCCTCTCGTTTTAGAATTGTCATCTCAAGTTTGCCACATTCTTCAAATTTTGTTCCAAGACAGCCTTTTATATTTTTAAACTTTTGTTTTAATTTCTGATATGAGCTAAGAGTTTCTGACAAACATGATTCTAGATCAGATCGAGAGAGTTCAGAAAATACCTCTTCAGATTCTTCATCTGAGCTGCTCCTGGATGTGGTAGCCATAAATGCCACATTGGCCTGTTCATCAGAGTCAAATTCTGATGAGCCAGATTCACTATCATCCCAGGTAGCCATTAGTCCTTTCTTTGTCCTGGAGGTATTTTTCTTGAAACTTTCTTTTCTGGGATTGTCTTTCTTTAGCTTGGGGCATTCATTCCTGTAATGACCTGTTTCTTTACATTCATAACAAGTAATATCTTTGTTAGTTTTACTTTTTGAGGTTGATTTTGATCGATCCCCTCTGGGTATTGGTCTTCTGAAGTTGTTGTTCCCCTTTTTCCAGAGTTGTTTAACTCTTCTGGTCAGGACAAACAATTCTTCTTCATCATCAGAATCTTCTGGTTCAGAGTCATCAGCATCTTCAGTTTCTGCCTGGAATGCTTTGGTTCTGTCAGATTTGCGTCTTTCAGATCTGGACTTTAATGCTACAGACTTGTTCTTTTTCTGAGGCTCATCTTCCTCTAGTTCTATCTCATGGCTTCTGAGGGAACTGACAAGCTCTTCAAGACTGATATTGTTCAGATCCTTTGACAGCTTCAGGGCAGTGACCATGGGTCTCCACTTCTTTGGCAAACTTCTGACTATCTTTTTGACGTGGTATGCAGTTGTGTATCCTTTGTCTTGAACCTTGAGACCTGCAATAAGAGTTTGGAATCTAGAGAACATTACCTCTATGGCTTCGTCATCTTCCATTTTGAAAGCTTCATATTTCTGGATAAGCGCCAAAGCCTTTGTCTCTTTGACTTGGGAGTTTCCTTCATGAGTCATCTTCAGAGAGTCAAGTATGTCTTTGGCTGTTTCTCTGTTGGTGATCTTTTCATACTCGTTGTAAGATATAGCATTGAGAAGTATGGTTCTGGCCTTGTGGTGATTTTTGAAGACACGCTTCTGATATTCTGACATCTTACTTCTGGGAACTTCAACTCCATTTTCTGAGACGGGAGGTGTGTATCCATCTGTGACAATGTCCCAGAGATCAGCATCATAGCCTAGGAAGAAGCTCTCAATCCTGTCTTTCCAGTAGTCGAATTTTTCTCCATCAAAGACAGGAGGCTTAGCATTGTAACTGTCTCTTTCATTTGTGTGGGCCATAGTTTTTCTCGTTCTGGATCTCTCTACATTGTTAAGTGTTTGATTAGAAAATCAATAACAGAGCCGAAGCTCTGATACCAATTGAAGGTGAGAAAAACAAGAAAGGGGGGTTTGAATTGTTTTGGAAAATAAGCGCTTTTTCAAAATAAAGACCACACAAGGAATTTATACTGGTTCGCTTATAACACAAAGCTACTCCAGTCCACCCGGCCAAGGTGATTTCTCCTTCAACAAGGACTTAATCCACTAATCTTGAAAGATTGTTTACAACCAACGTCTAAGAGAAAGATCTCTTAGTCCTCTCAAGTATACAGACTGCGCAGAGTCACTTGAGGAAATAAAACAATAGATAAAAAGACTATGTAATCTAGAGTGCTTCTAAGATAAGAAAATATTACAACAGTAAGAACAAAAGAGTGTTTCACGTTCTAAGCAAAAGCTTTGTGAAAGATTGAGAGAGAGAGAGAGAATGTTTCAGTGTATGCTTGTGCGCCTCTCAATGTTGATTGCTGTCCTTTATATAGGAGTGAAAGGACCGTTGAAATTGATGGCAGATAATTTGTCTTGAATAGGAATTAATGCCATAACTTCTGTTGTTTCTTGCCAAAACAACTTTGTCTCCCCGAATAACTTCTTTCCAAATATAGTTCCTTTCCATTTGAGTTTGAAGTTAACGTTACTCTTTCTGTATTAGGAAATCCGTTATCAAAGTCTGCGTGACTCTGGGAATCTTGGAATCTTGTTGTGTTGATTCGGAGCTTCTGATGTTTATCTTAAGGAGTTCTGATGATGTCTTCAGATGAAGCTGAAAGCTTCTGGAATGATATACCGTTGTTCAGAGTCAGAACTTCTAGAGTGCACTTCTTCTTCAGATGCTTCTGATATTCTGCTGTTTTGCTCAGAGTTAGAACTTCTTGAGCGTGTTTCTACTTCAGATGCTTCTGATCTTCTGATAATTTGTATCTGATATGATTCTGTATCTGATGACGTCATCATATCTCTTCCTTCTTTCCTTAGAACCCTGCACACTTAGAAACTTTTCGTTAGGGTGCCATTTTTGGTTTCATCCTTTGTTATCATCAAAATCATGGAATCTGTTGTAGAACAATTTTTGTTCTTACATCATGCACACGAGCCAAGTATTTCCTTGCATCACATTCCAACTATAAATAGGAGTGCATTCTCATTCAAATGGTAACAAGGTAGAGATCTGAATTGCGGCTGAATTGAAAACTAAACCCTCACTAAAAGGAATTTCCAATTTTCTCTTTCACTTTCAAACTTGAATTTCAACATCATTAGTTGATTTTCAAAGCTTAATTCCTTAACCTAACATCACCATCACACTTCCAGAGCAAAAGTAGATCAAGAGCTTGGAGAATTCGTGTTGTTTGAAGCTTCATTTCAGAGGTAGAACGTCAAACTTTTTTGATTTAGATCTTGCAATACAATGTGAATTCCTTTGGTTTATGCTATTTTCTGAAGTCCTATCACATGAGGCAGGCCAGTGGTGGTCTTAATTTTACAAATCGTGCCATTTCAGTTCATGTACCATGATCTTCAAGCTCATGTTTCTCTCTAAATAGGAATTGTGAGGATGATCCATGGTTATAGGGGTGATGTACATCACCTCAGCTTCATTTTGATGCCTTCATTTTTTATTTTCATTGCCATTTGATTTCCTGCGCGTGGTGGCCGGATCTGGTTAGATCGCCGGAGAAGAAGGAGGTTTCCACCACCATCCCCACGTGGTAGCCTCCCAGCCTTTGGATCATGCTGAAACATTTTAATCTTGCCCATTGCATATGTTGACTTGTTTTAATGCAAGGTGTAGCGCGCTTGACTCAAGTGTTTCGTGTATCCGTGCCTTAGAACCACATGATCATTGCCACATCAATTAATGAGATGATTTGATGGCGTTATATTTTCCTGATTTTCTTATTTTCTGTTAATTCCATTTAATTCCTTTTATTTTCAAAAATTCATAAATATGTTATTTGAAGTCACAAAAATATGAGACCAATGCCAAATTTTTTCTTGAAAAATCTAGTTTCATATTTTGATTTTTAATTATTTTTGTGACTTCATTTAATATGTTTTGTGAAATATTTGGTTTTTAATTATTTTAATTCATTCTAAAATCCTTTTTGATATCTGAAAAATCCAAAAATATTTTCATAGCACCTATGGATGATGATAAGTCAATGAAAAATAGTCTCATTAATTTCTTATTTGATTTGAGATTTATTTGAGATTTTAATTCATATTGTGTTATTTTTTATTGTTTTTAATTGTTTTTAAATAGTTTATGATTTCAAAAATTGTTGAGAAAATTTATCAAAGTTTGTTTGACCATGCGAGACCTATGAGAATTTAATTGGACTTGTTGAAGTTGATTTGAATTAAATTTGAGGCTTGACCATATTTTGTGCATTTTATTTTGCATTTTTTTAATTCAAAAATTACCAAAAAAATGTGGTTGACTTGTTGACTTGTGATCTTCATTGCTTTTCTGCTTAACATTGATTGATGATGATTTGATTCACTTTTGACCAATTGTGTTTGACACTTGAATTCTCTTTCCATCCATTTTATCTTCACCCCTTTCTTTTTATTTTGGCCAATGAGTTAATGTCTTATGGTTGGTCTTGACAAATGAGAGGTTTAACCTTCTTTGATCCAAACCAAACTCAACTTGATTCAAGATCAAGTGAGTTGCTTTGTGTCTAAGATAGGTTGCTTTTTGGTTAAGCAAAAAACCTAAAGTCCATACTAGGCCTTTCCCCTTTTGTTTTGGCATGACAAGTTTTTGGAGCTTGGCTTACTAGTCATGCTCTCCAACTTGTGTTTATTTGCCTATAGTTTTATTGACCGACCTCGGATAGGTGTGACTACTACATTAGTCCACTTACGATTGCTTAACATAGCGCTACATTGTCTTATGACAAACTAACATAACTTCACTAATTACTAACTTTAATTTGAGCCTTTAATTTCTTGCAATTTACTTTAATGCCCTTTATTTATTTCTCATTTATGCATATTTCTTTTAATTTTGCTCACTTGAGCACATATTTTATGTTTATGTCATTTTCCTTTTGCTCATTTGAGCTCATTATTGTATATAAATATATTGTTGACTTGTGTTGGTTTTGTTCTTGTTTGTGTGAACCTAACGCAAAAAGGAGAAAGGACTTAGAATTAAGACATACCCATGCTTAAAGGAGTTCAAGAGCAACTAGGCCTCATGCCTTTAGAATGCTAAACTTGTTGAAGAGCAACTAGGCCTCATGCCTTTAGAATGCTAAATGCAAAATTGACTTCAAAGGACTCCCTTTCCAAAGCTTATTCTTTGTCCATTCCTCTTATTCTGTTGTGAACTTTTTGATGTTTGCTCTTGTGTGATAGGGATTCCATCTTGAGATAGTAAAGAGGACCATTGTCATGAGTAGCCAAGTTAAGAGAGACAAGCCAAATGGAGATCCTAGGAGCTTGAATCTAAATTGTTTGATTGCTTGATTGTGTGCTAAGTCCTAAGGAAAGGAGCATCTTGAATCATCTCTATGATTTCAAGAAAAAGGAACTCCAAGGGTTTTATCTTCTCTGTTATCTTTGTATACTTTAGGACTAGCCCTTCTCTTCTTCTCCCCACTCGAACCCAAGCCAAAAATCTTGTCTAAACTTTGACTTTGTTTTAAATTAGAAACCTAGGCCTTATGCCTTTGACTTTTCAAAATCTTTTCCTTAATACTCATTTTAAAATGAATCTTAATCCAACTTTGACTTTATTTTGTAAATAAATTAACTTGTAAATACAACTCACTTCAAGTTGATTTTGTGGTTCCAATGGCCACCTTTGTTAAAACCTTTTCATAAACATTAGTCATAGGTTTGAGTTATCATAGTGGTTGATGTAAATATCACCTTATCCTTAGTGATTGGATTATAAGACTTCCATACTTATTATAGGGTTAACCCCTCACTAGTATGTTGAAGCCTTCCTCACATGGTGGATTGTTTGTTTAGGTTGAGTTTTCTCCCTTTGATAACAATAGACCTTAAGGATTTTGATCAAATCAATTCACCCATCTTTGGGATTTTTACCCCGAACTACGAGGTTTTGATCCTACCTTTGTGATGGTATGTAGGCAATGGGTTCATCCATTCAAACAACAAAATTTGTAAATATAATCTATTCTCTTCTCATACCTCCAATCTTTTGCACATATTTTTCACAAATACCAACCTACAACACATATTTTCAAAAAGGATTCCCTTAGAGTACTAAGGATGTTTTGGGTGCGTAAAACCTTCCTATTTCATAACCATCCCCTTACCAAGATCTCTGACATTTTTATTAGTTTTTGATTTGGTAAAACTTCTTACTTGGATTCTGTTCGCTTTTTAGTCTTTCCTTTGGAAAAATAAAAGTGCGGTGGCGACTCGAATTGTATGTTTACTTTTGGTTTAGTCAATAAACCTAAAGGTAACGAAAACCCCGCTACAACAACGATTATTGAAGCAAGTGTAGCGAGAGCATCCACCATCCGATTCTCATCTCGAGGAATATGATGGAAGTCAACTTTAGTAAAGAAAGTCGAAATCCTCCTCGCATAATCTCTATATGGGATGAGGCCAGGCTGATTCGTCTCCCATTCACCCTTAATCTGATTAACAACAAGGGTCGAATTGTAACACCCTTCTAAAATACCCCCAAATATTTAATTAAAATAATAAATATCTCAATCAGAGTAAATATGCAATTAAGGGTGTCACACAATATTTCACACCATTCAACAATATAACTGTCATGCTCTTTTGTTAATTCAAAACATAAGCATTTTTTTTGCATAAAACGCAGCGGATATAAATCTCATCAATCATGTAAAACATGTAACATGTTGCATGTAAAATTATTCAATAAGGTAAAACATCCCATCCCGATGTTACATCTATCAGAGCACGACCCACTAAGGAGACTACACTAGACTCCAAGCACTAGCTTCTACTCAATCACTGCTCGTTACCTGAAAAATAGTTGTAAGGGTGAGTTTCTCAATCGATATAATAAGCATTATAAATTAACATGTAATGCCAAGTAATTTCACACATTCATCACCCTAATCAGATCATACATTCAGCAGCGGCAACATCAACTAAAATCATACTCAACTCAACCACAAAACACACGTATAATATTGGAATACATCCATTCATATTATACGCCATACAATACAAATGCAATGAGACTCCATGCATGCGGTACCGACTATTCGTGAACGTATAGTTCAACTTCACCGACCAAATCCAGGTACGGCTACCAAGCTCACTAGTCCCACTCATTTGAGACCTAGTGACTCACATCACTAATTCCTCACCATGGGAATTAGCTACCACCCCAAGGGCCATGCTATGCACGCTAATTCACCTAGCATGCAACATCAAAACAGTCCAAATGACTAACATCACTAATTCCTCACCATGGGAATTAGCTACCACCATAAAGGCCACATTATGCACGCTAATCACCTAGCAATGCTACATCATCAACAACAATTCAAGAATAGACATATGCTCACACTCTAAGCCATAAAACCGTCTATTCACAAATGCACACATAACTGATACATTCACAGCATCATGCATACCATCACACATCATCAGTATTTTATCACATAAGCATATCATATCATGCCAAATAACAACCACAGTATTAGCACACTCTACTAATACCTGTACTACTCAAAACAACGGGGAATGTTCCCTAATATATCATACATCAGCTAAATCACATTACTCAGCTGAACAGCTAAAAACTGCACAACAACAGCACAGAAAAATCACAATCCTGCCCATACGCGTACTGCCTAGTCCCATACGCGTATGGCCCATTTCCCAGCCAAATCCCATACGCGTAACACCATCTCATACGCGTATGCTACGCGTATCACTTCCCCATACGCGTACCAACAGAGACCAAACCACGTTCAAAACATCATCTTCCTCATCCATACGCGTATTGCCTAGTGCCATACGCGTACCAGACCATCTCATACGCGTATTGCCTAGTGCCATACGCGTATGACCAGAAACCAGACTTCCAGATCTGCTATGGCTTTCTCTGCTACGAGATCTATCCAATTCAACCTTCCACAGTCCAATTTTTCACAAAAATCGTTCATATTATCTAACACGAATCATAACCTATTCGATCTCACAATTTCTAACACTATTGCATCTAATTCCTACGAATTTCCTTCAATTTTAATCCAGATTCGTTCATCCCAAAAGTTCACAATTTTCAGCATAATTATTCCAATCAGAGGTAAATCAATGGTTTATCACTACCCATGACATATTATCCCATAATACCCATTAAACGACGATAAACCCCCCTTACCTGAGTTAATCCGGCAAATCTCTGAGCTTCAAGCTTTTCCTTCCTTCAACCCTTGTTTTCTGGCTTTCTTTGCCCTTTTCCACTTTTCTGTCTCTTTTTCCTTTTCACGTGAAAATAACTCTTTTTACCAAATGGAACCTTTTTACTGATTTCTACTTTTATTCCAATAATAACAAAATAATCCAATAATAATAATCCCACTAATATTCCAATAATTATTATTCCAATAATAATAATAATTCCAATTATTTAATTAAATTAATAAATATATTATTAACTCAATTTAAATAATTATCTTATTTTATCGGGGTGTTACAACTCTCCCCCACTAAAAGAGTTTTCGTCCTCGAAAACATACCTCAAGTGAATAACTCAGGATAAGACTCCTTCATCTGACTCTCAAGTTCCCAAGTCACATTGCCACCTGCTGGTCCGCCCCAAGCTACCTTTACCAAAGCAATCTCTTTACCCCGCAACTGCTTCAACTCTCGATCCTCGATCCTCATAGGTGATGTTTCAACAGTCAGGTTATCTCTCACCTGTACATCATCTACTTGGACCACATGCGACGGATCATGAATGTACCTCCTTAACTGAGACACGTGAAAAACCTCATGCAAATTCGCAAGCGACGGCGGTAAAGCGATACGATAGGCTACTTCCCCTATCCTCTCCAAAATCTGATAAGGACCAATAAATCGAGGTGTCAACTTCTTCGACTTCAAAGCTCGACCAACCCCAGTTATCGGAGTAACACGAAGGAACACATGATCTCCCTCTTGAAACTCAAGTGACTTCCTCCTCTTGTCGTGATAACTCTTCTGACGACTCTGAGCAATCCTCATCTTCTCCTGAATCATCTTAATCTTTTCCGTAGTTTGCTGAACAATCTCCGGTCCAACCACAACACTCTCACCGGACTCATACCAACATAAAGGTGTCCGACATCTCCTACCATACAAAGCTTCAAACGGTGCCATACCAATGCTCGAATGAAAACTATTGTTGTAGGTAAACTCAATCAAAGGTAAATAACAATCCCAAGCACCTCCCTTTTCCAAAACACAAGCCCTCAAAAGATCCTCCAGTGACTGAATCGTCCTCTCAGTCTGACCATCAGTCTGCGGATGATATGCAGAACTCAATCAAAACTTAGTTCCCAAAGCCCTCTGCAAACCTTCCCAGAACTTCGATGTAAATCTAGGATCTCTGTCCGAAACAATACTCGACGGAATACCATGCAAACTTACAATCTTCTCAATATACAACTCAGCTAATCTCTCTAACGGATAATCCATTCTGATCGGAATGAAATGAGCCGATTTCGTCAATCTATCAACAATCACCCAAATGGCTTCAAAATTCTTATTTGTCCTTGGTAACCCAGAAACAAAATCCATACTGATACTATCCCACTTCCACTCTGGAATAACCAACGGTTGCATTAGCCCAGACGGCTTCTGATGCTCAATCTTCGACTTCTGACAAGTCAAACAAGAATAAACAAAACTCGCAATTTCTCTTTTCATTCCCGGCCACCAAAATAACTTTTTCAAATCATGATACATCTTCGTAGCTCCAGGATGAATACTTAAGCCACTACGATGTCCTTCCTCCAGGATACTCTTCTTAAGTTCGGTAACATCCGGAATACACACCCGATTACCAAATTTCAAAACACCATTCTCATCAACTCTGAATTCACCACCTTGACCTTGATTCACTAAAGTCAACTTATCAACCAAAAGCACATCGGATTTCTGACTCTCTCTAATCTCATCCAGAATACTACTTGTTAACTTCAACATTCCCAACTTAACACTATTGTGGGTACTCTCACACCCCAAACTCAAGTCTCTAAACTGCTCAATTAAATCCAATTCCTTAACCATTAACATAGACATATGCAATGATTTCCGACTCAATGCATCAACCACTACGTTTGCTTTACCCGGATGGTAATTCAAACCAAAGTCATAATCCTTCAAAAACTCTAACCATCTCCTCTGTCTCATATTCAGTTCTTTCTGATCAAACAAATACTTTAAACTCTTATGGTCACTGAAAACGTCAAATCTTGACCCGTACAAGTAATGCCTCCATAACTTCAGAACAAATACCACAACTGCCAACTCTAAATCGTGTGTCGGATAGTTCCTCTCATGAACCCTCAGCTGTCTCGAAGCATAAGCTATAACCTGCTTATTCTGCATCAACACACCACCCAAACCCAACAATGAAGCATCACAGTAAACCTCAGATGGTTCCGACGGACTCGGTAATATCAGAATAAGAGCAGTAGTTAACCTTCTCTTTAACTCTTGGAAACCTTCTTCACATTTTGAGTCCCAAACAAACGCTTGCCCCTTTCTGGTTAACATCATCAACGGTAACGCCAACTTAGAAAATCCCTCAATGAACTTCCTATAATAACCAGCCAATCCAAGGAAACTTCGAATCTCAGCAACAGACTTCGGAGCTTCCCACTTAGACACCGCTTCTATCTTAGAAGGATCAACAGCAACACCACCTCTTGAAATTACATGACCAAGAAAACTAACCTCCTCTAACCAAAATTCACACTTGGATAGTTTAGCAAATAACTTCTTTTCTCGTAGAACTCCTAAAACCACTCTCTAATGTTCAGCATGCTCTCCTTCAGATTTCGAATACACCAAAATATCATCAATAAACACCACAACAAACTGATCTAGGTACGGATGGAAAATCCTATTCATATACTCCATAAACACTCCAGGCGCATTAGTCACACCAAAAGGCATTACAGAATACTCATAATGTCCATACCTTGTTCTGAAAGCAGTCTTCTGAATATCCTCAGTTTTCACACGTATCTGATGATATCCCGACCTCAAATCTATCTTGCTGAACACACTCGCACCAACCAACTGATCCATCAAATCATCAATCCTCGGCAAAGGATACCGATTCTTGATCGTTACTTTATTCAGTTGCCTGTAGTCCACACACAACCTCATAGTACCTTCTTTCTTCTTAACCAATAACACTGGTGCACCCCACGGTGACACACTCGGACGAATAAATTTCTTATCCAACAGATCTTCCAACTGACTCTTCAATTCAGTTAACTCAACAGCAGACAAACGGTACGGAGCCATCGATATCGGCCTAGTACCAGGTACCAAATCAATCGAGAACTCAACTTCACGCTCTGGCGGTAATTCATTCACTTCTTCAGGAAACACATCAGGAAAATCACACACCACAGCTAGATCGCAAATCACCAGTTTATCTTTAGCCTCCAAAGTCGCTAACAGCATAAACAACTCTGCCCCATCTGCTACTGCCTCATCCACCTGCCTCGCTGATAGAAACAAATCCTTTCCTTCCTCAATCTCAGGAAAGATCACAGTCTTATCGAAACAGTTGATATAAACTCGGTTAGACACCAACCAGTTCATACCCAGAATAACATCAATCTGCACTAGTGGAAGACACACTAGGTCCATCCCAAAGTCTCTACCAAAAATACTCAAAGGACAATTTAAACAAACTGAAGTAGTAGTCACTGAACCCTTCGCAGGAGTATCAATCACCATACTTCCATGCATCTCAGATATCTCTAATTTAAGTTTCACAGCACAATCCAAAGATATAAAGGAATGAGTCGCACCTGTGTCAATAATAGCTACAAGAGGAAAGCCATTAATATAACACGTACCTCAGAACAAACGATCATCTGCAGCAGTCTCAGAACCCGATAAAGCAAAGACCTTGCCTCCCGACTGATTCTCTTTCTTCGACTTAGGACACTGTGGGCTAATATGACCCACCTCTCCACAGTTGAAACAAGTCATAGTCTTCAACCGGCACTCTGCAGCCAAGTGACCACCTTTGCCACACTTGAAACACTTCTTCTCATTACTGGTACACTCATGGAAACGATGTCCAGCCTGACCACATCTGTAACACTTAGTAGGGGCACTGGAGTCTCCCCCACTAGGCCTCTTCATCCCACTCTGTCTCTGGAAACCTTTGCCAGCTGCATACGGTTTCCCACGATCGTTCTGATTCTTGCCTTTCCTATCAGCCCTCTGCTGATAGCTCTCCGCTCTGGCCTTGGTATCCTGTTCAAAAATCCTGCAACAGTCAACCAAATCGGAAAACACTCTAATCCGCTGATACCCAATAGCCTGCTTGATCTCGGGACGCAACCCGTTCTCAAACTTCACACACTTTGAAAATTCCCCAGTAGCCTCGTCATAGGGAGTGTAATACTTTGACAGCTCTGTGAACTTAGCAGCATACTCAGTAACAGACCTGTTACCCTGCTTCAATTCCAAGAACTCTATCTCTTTCTTTCCTCTGACATCCTCTGGAAAATACTTCCTCAGGAATCTCTCTCTGAACACAGCCCAAGTGATCTCAGCATTCCCAGCAGATTCCAACTCAGTGCGGGTAGCGACCCACCAATCATCTGCTTCTTCTGACAGCATATGCGTACCGAACCTGACCTTCTGGTTATCGGCACACTCAGTCACTCGGAAGATTCTCTCGATCTCCTTCAACCACTTCTGAGCACCATCTGGATCGTATGCTCCCTTGAACATTGGAGGATTGTTCTTCTGGAACTCACTCAGTTGACGAGCAGCTCCCATTCCCACACCCTTCTAAAATACCCCCAAATATTTAATTAAAATAATAAATATCTCAATCAGAGTAAATATGCAATTAAGGGTGTCACACAATATTTCACACCATTCAACAATATAACTGTCATGCTCTTTTGTTAATTCAAAACATAAGCATTTTTTTTGCATAAAACGCAGCGGATATAAATCTCATCAATCATGTAAAACATGTAACATGTTGCATGTAAAATTATTCAATAAGGTAAAACATCCCATCCCGATGTTACATCTATCAGAGCACGACCCACTAAGGAGACTACACTAGACTCCAAGCACTAGCTTCTACTCAATCACTGCTCGTTACCTGAAAAATAGTTGTAAGGGTGAGTTTCTCAATCGATATAATAAGCATTATAAATTAACATGTAATGCCAAGTAATTTCACACATTCATCACCCTAATCAGATCATACATTCAGCAGCGGCAACATCAACTAAAATCATACTCAACTCAACCACAAAACACACGTATAATATTGGAATACATCCATTCATATTATACGCCATACAATACAAATGCAATGAGACTCCATGCATGCGGTACCGACTATTCGTGAACGTATAGTTCAACTTCACCGACCAAATCCAGGTACGGCTACCAAGCTCACTAGTCCCACTCATTTGAGACCTAGTGACTCACATCACTAATTCCTCACCATGGGAATTAGCTACCACCCCAAGGGCCATGCTATGCACGCTAATTCACCTAGCATGCAACATCAAAACAGTCCAAATGACTAACATCACTAATTCCTCACCATGGGAATTAGCTACCACCATAAAGGCCACATTATGCACGCTAATCACCTAGCAATGCTACATCATCAACAACAATTCAAGAATAGACATATGCTCACACTCTAAGCCATAAAACCGTCTATTCACAAATGCACACATAACTGATACATTCACAGCATCATGCATACCATCACACATCATCAGTATTTTATCACATAAGCATATCATATCATGCCAAATAACAACCACAGTATTAGCACACTCTACTAATACCTGTACTACTCAAAACAACGGGGAATGTTCCCTAATATATCATACATCAGCTAAATCACATTACTCAGCTGAACAGCTAAAAACTGCACAACAACAGCACAGAAAAATCACAATCCTGCCCATACGCGTACTGCCTAGTCCCATACGCGTATGGCCCATTTCCCAGCCAAATCCCATACGCGTAACACCATCTCATACGCGTATGCTACGCGTATCACTTCCCCATACGCGTACCAACAGAGACCAAACCACGTTCAAAACATCATCTTCCTCATCCATACGCGTATTGCCTAGTGCCATACGCGTACCAGACCATCTCATACGCGTATTGCCTAGTGCCATACGCGTATGACCAGAAACCAGACTTCCAGATCTGCTATGGCTTTCTCTGCTACGAGATCTATCCAATTCAACCTTCCACAGTCCAATTTTTCACAAAAATCGTTCATATTATCTAACACGAATCATAACCTATTCGATCTCACAATTTCTAACACTATTGCATCTAATTCCTACGAATTTCCTTCAATTTTAATCCAGATTCGTTCATCCCAAAAGTTCACAATTTTCAGCATCATTATTCCAATCAGAGGTAAATCAATGGTTTATCACTACCCATGACATATTATCCCATAATACCCATTAAACGACGATAAACCCCCCTTACCTGAGTTAATCCGGCAAATCTCTGAGCTTCAAGCTTTTCCTTCCTTCAACCCTTGTTTTCTGGCTTTCTTTGCCCTTTTCCACTTTTCTGTCTCTTTTTCCTTTTCACGTGAAAATAACTCTTTTTACCAAATGGAACCTTTTACTGATTTCTACTTTTATTCCAATAATAACAAAATAATCCAATAATAATAATCCCACTAATATTCCAATAATTATTATTCCAATAATAATAATAATTCCAATTATTTAATTAAATTAATAAATATATTATTAACTCAATTTAAATAATTATCTTATTTTATCGGGGTGTTACAACTCTCCCCCACTAAAAGAGTTTTCGTCCTCGAAAACATACCTCAAGTGAATAACTCAGGATAAGACTCCTTCATCTGACTCTCAAGTTCCCAAGTCACATTGCCACCTGCTGGTCCGCCCCAAGCTACCTTTACCAAAGCAATCTCTTTACCCCGCAACTGCTTCAACTCTCGATCCTCGATCCTCATAGGTGATGTTTCAACAGTCAGGTTATCTCTCACCTGTACATCATCTACTTGGACCACATGCGACGGATCATGAATGTACCTCCTCAACTGAGACACGTGAAAAACCTCATGCAAATTCGCAAGCGACGGCGGTAAAGCGATACGATAGGCTACTTCCCCTATCCTCTCCAAAATCTGATAAGGACCAATAAATCGAGGTGTCAACTTCTTCGACTTCAAAGCTCGACCAACCCCAGTTATCGGAGTAACACGAAGGAACACATGATCTCCCTCTTGAAACTCAAGTGACTTCCTCCTCTTGTCGTGATAACTCTTCTGACGACTCTGAGCAATCCTCATCTTCTCCTGAATCATCTTAATCTTTTCCGTAGTTTGCTGAACAATCTCCGGTCCAACCACAACACTCTCACCGGACTCATACCAACATAAAGGTGTCCGACATCTCCTACCATACAAAGCTTCAAACGGTGCCATACCAATGCTCGAATGAAAACTATTGTTGTAGGTAAACTCAATCAAAGGTAAATAACAATCCCAAGCACCTCCCTTTTCCAAAACACAAGCCCTCAAAAGATCCTCCAGTGACTGAATCGTCCTCTCAGTCTGACCATCAGTCTGCGGATGATATGCAGAACTCAATCTCAACTTAGTTCCCAAAGCCCTCTGCAAACCTTCCCAGAACTTCGATGTAAATCTAGGATCTCTGTCCGAAACAATACTCGACGGAATACCATGCAAACTTACAATCTTCTCAATATACAACTCAGCTAATCTCTCTAACGGATAATCCATTCTGATCGGAATGAAATGAGCCGATTTCGTCAATCTATCAACAATCACCCAAATGGCTTCAAAATTCTTATTTGTCCTTGGTAACCCAGAAACAAAATCCATACTGATACTATCCCACTTCCACTCTGGAATAACCAACGGTTGCATTAGCCCAGACGGCTTCTGATGCTCAATCTTCGACTTCTGACAAGTCAAACAAGAATAAACAAAACTCGCAATTTCTCTTTTCATTCCCGGCCACCAAAATAACTTTTTCAAATCATGATACATCTTCGTAGCTCCAGGATGAATACTTAAGCCACTACGATGTCCTTCCTCCAGGATACTCTTCTTAAGTTCGGTAACATCCGGAATACACACCCGATTACCAAATTTCAAAACACCATTCTCATCAACTCTGAATTCACCACCTTGACCTTGATTCACTAAAGTCAACTTATCAACCAAAAGCACATCGGATTTCTGACTCTCTCTAATCTCATCCAGAATACTACTTGTTAACTTCAACATTCCCAACTTAACACTATTGTGGGTACTCTCACACCCCAAACTCAAGTCTCTAAACTGCTCAATTAAATCCAATTCCTTAACCATTAACATAGACATATGCAATGATTTCCGACTCAATGCATCAGCCACTACGTTTGCTTTACCCGGATGGTAATTCAAACCAAAGTCATAATCCTTCAAAAACTCTAACCATCTCCTCTGTCTCATATTCAGTTCTTTCTGATCAAACAAATACTTTAAACTCTTATGGTCACTGAAAACGTCAAATCTTGACCCGTACAAGTAATGCCTCCATAACTTCAGAACAAATACCACAACTGCCAACTCTAAATCGTGTGTCGGATAGTTCCTCTCATGAACCCTCAGCTGTCTCGAAGCATAAGCTATAACCTGCTTATTCTGCATCAACACACCACCCAAACCCAACAATGAAGCATCACAGTAAACCTCAGATGGTTCCGACGGACTCGGTAATATCAGAATAAGAGCAGTAGTTAACCTTCTCTTTAACTCTTGGAAACCTTCTTCACATTTTGAGTCCCAAACAAACGCTTGCCCCTTTCTGGTTAACATCATCAACGGTAACGCCAACTTAGAAAATCCCTCAATGAACTTCCTATAATAACCAGCCAATCCAAGGAAACTTCGAATCTCAGCAACAGACTTCGGAGCTTCCCACTTAGACACCGCTTCTATCTTAGAAGGATCAACAGCAACACCACCTCTTGAAATTACATGACCAAGAAAACTAACCTCCTCTAACCAAAATTCACACTTGGATAGTTTAGCAAATAACTTCTTTTCTCGTAGAACTCCTAAAACCACTCTCTAATGTTCAGCATGCTCTCCTTCAGATTTCGAATACACCAAAATATCATCAATAAACACCACAACAAACTGATCTAGGTACGGATGGAAAATCCTATTCATATACTCCATAAACACTCCAGGCGCATTAGTCACACCAAAAGGCATTACAGAATACTCATAATGTCCATACCTTGTTCTGAAAGCAGTCTTCTGAATATCCTCAGTTTTCACACGTATCTGATGATATCCCGACCTCAAATCTATCTTGCTGAACACACTCGCACCAACCAACTGATCCATCAAATCATCAATCCTCGGCAAAGGATACCGATTCTTGATCGTTACTTTATTCAGTTGCCTGTAGTCCACACACAACCTCATAGTACCTTCTTTCTTCTTAACCAATAACACTGGTGCACCCCACGGTGACACACTCGGACGAATAAATTTCTTATCCAACAGATCTTCCAACTGACTCTTCAATTCAGTTAACTCAACAGCAGACAAACGGTACGGAGCCATCGATATCGGCCTAGTACCAGGTACCAAATCAATCGAGAACTCAACTTCACGCTCTGGCGGTAATTCATTCACTTCTTCAGGAAACACATCAGGAAAATCACACACCACAGCTAGATCGCAAATCACCAGTTTATCTTTAGCCTCCAAAGTCGCTAACAGCATAAACAACTCTGCCCCATCTGCTACTGCCTCATCCACCTGCCTCGCTGATAGAAACAAATCCTTTCCTTCCTCAATCTCAGGAAAGATCACAGTCTTATCAAAACAGTTGATATAAACTCGGTTAGACACCAACCAGTTCATACCCAGAATAACATCAATCTGCACTAGTGGAAGACACACTAGGTCCATCCCAAAGTCTCTACCAAAAATACTCAAAGGACAATTTAAACAAACTGAAGTAGTAGTCACTGAACCCTTCGCAGGAGTATCAATCACCATACTTCCATGCATCTCAGATATCTCTAATTTAAGTTTCACAGCACAATCCAAAGATATAAAGGAATGAGTCGCACCTGTGTCAATAATAGCTACAAGAGGAAAGCCATTAATATAACACGTACCTCAGATCAAACGATCATCTGCAGCAGTCTCAGAACCCGATAAAGCAAAGACCTTGCCTCCCGACTGATTCTCTTTCTTCGACTTAGGACACTGTGGGCTAATATGACCCACCTCTCCACAGTTGAAACAAGTCATAGTCTTCAACCGGCACTCTGCAGCCAAGTGACCACCTTTGCCACACTTGAAACACTTCTTCTCATTACTGGTACACTCATGGAAATGATGTCCAGCCTGACCACATCTGTAACACTTAGTAGGGGCACTGGAGTCTCCCCCACTAGGCCTCTTCATCCCACTCTGTCTCTGGAAACCTTTGCCAGCTGCATACGGTTTCCCACGATCGTTCTGATTCTTGCCTTTCCTATCAGCCCTCTGCTGATAGCTCTCCGCTCTGGCCTTGGTATCCTGTTCAAAAATCCTGCAACAGTCAACCAAATCGGAAAACACTCTAATCCGCTGATACCCAATAGCCTGCTTGATCTCGGGACGCAACCCGTTCTCAAACTTCACACACTTTGAAAATTCCCCAGTAGCCTCGTCATAGGGAGTGTAATACTTTGACAGCTCTGTGAACTTAGCAGCATACTCAGTAACAGACCTGTTACCCTGCTTCAATTCCAAGAACTCTATCTCTTTCTTTCCTCTGACATCCTCTGGAAAATACTTCCTCAGGAATCTCTCTCTGAACACAGCCCAAGTGATCTCAGCATTCCCAGCAGATTCCAACTCAGTGCGGGTAGCGACCCACCAATCATCTGCTTCTTCTGACAGCATATGCGTACCGAACCTGACCTTCTAGTTATCGGCACACTCAGTCACTCGGAAGATTCTCTCGATCTCCTTCAACCACTTCTGAGCACCATCTGGATCGTATGCTCCCTTGAACATTGGAGGATTGTTCTTCTGGAACTCACTCAGTTGACGAGCAGCTCCCATTCCCACACCCTTCTAAAATACCCCCAAATATTTAATTAAAATAATAAATATCTCAATCAGAGTAAATATGTAATTAAGGGTGTCACACAATATTTCACACCATTCAACAATATAACTGTCATGCTCTTTTGTTAATTCAAAACATAAGCATTTTTTTTGCATAAAACGCAGCGGATATAAATCTCATCAATCATGTAAAACATGTAACATGTTGCATGTAAAATTATTCAATAAGGTAAAACATCCCATCCCGATGTTACATCTATCAGAGCACGACCCACTAAGGAGACTACACTAGACTCCAAGCACTAGCTTCTACTGAATCACTGCTCGTTACCTGAAAAATAGTTGTAAGGGTGAGTTTCTCAATCGATATAATAAGCATTATAAATTAACATGTAATGCCAAGTAATTTCACACATTCATCACCCTAATCAGATCATACATTCAGCAGCGGTAACATCAACTAAAATCATACTCAACTCAACCACAAAACACACGTATAATATTGGAATACATCCATTCATATTATACGCCATACAATACAAATGCAATGAGACTCCATGCATGCGGTACCGACTATTCGTGAACGTATAGTTCAACTTCACCGACCAAATCCAGGTACGGCTACCAAGCTCACTAGTCCCACTCATTTGAGACCTAGTGACTCACATCACTAATTCCTCACCATGGGAATTAGCTACCACCCCAAGGGCCATGCTATGCACGCTAATTCACCTAGCATGCAACATCAAAACAGTCCAAATGACTAACATCACTAATTCCTCACCATGGGAATTAGCTACCACCATAAAGGCCACATTATGCACGCTAATCACCTAGCAATGCTACATCATCAACAACAATTCAAGAATAGACATATGCTCACACTCTAAGCCATAAAACCGTCTATTCACAAATGCACACATAACTGATACATTCACAGCATCATGCATACCATCACACATCATCAGTATTTTATCACATAAGCATATCATATCATGCCAAATAACAACCACAGTATTAGCACACTCTACTAATACCTGTACTACTCAAAACAACGGGGAATGTTCCCTAATATATCATACATCAGCTAAATCACATTACTCAGCTGAACAGCTAAAAACTGCACAACAACAGCACAGAAAAATCACAATCCTGCCCATACGCGTACTGCCTAGTCCCATACGCGTATGGCCCATTTCCCAGCCAAATCCCATACGCGTAACACCATCTCATACGCGTATGCTACGCGTATCACTTCCCCATACGCGTACCAACAGAGACCAAACCACGTTCAAAACATCATCTTCCTCATCCATACGCGTATTGCCTAGTGCCATACGCGTACCAGACCATCTCATACGCGTATTGCCTAGTGCCATATGCGTATGACCAGAAACCAGACTTCCAGATCTGCTATGGCTTTCTCTGCTACGAGATCTATCCAATTCAACCTTCCACAGTCCAATTTTTCACAAAAATCGTTCATATTATCTAACACGAATCATAACCTATTCGATCTCACAATTTCTAACACTATTGCATCTAATTCCTACGAATTTCCTTCAATTTTAATCCAGATTCGTTCATCCCAAAAGTTCACAATTTTCAGCATAATTATTCCAATCAGAGGTAAATCAATGGTTTATCACTACCCATGACATATTATCCCATAATACCCATTAAACGACGATAAACCCCCCTTACCTGAGTTAATCCGGCAAATCTCTGAGCTTCAAGCTTTTCCTTCCTTCAACCCTTGTTTTCTGGCTTTCTTTGCCCTTTTCCACTTTTCTGTCTCTTTTTCCTTTTCACGTGAAAATAACTCTTTTTACCAAATGGAACCTTTTTACTGATTTCTACTTTTATTCCAATAATAACAAAATAATCCAATAATAATAATCCCACTAATATTCCAATAATTATTATTCCAATAATAATAATAATTCCAATTATTTAATTAAATTAATAAATATATTATTAACTCAATTTAAATAATTATCTTATTTTATCGGGGTGTTACACGAATCGCCATAAACATCAAGATGTTTGATCCTAAGATCAACACATTCTTCCAAACCCATAATACATGCCTCATACTCCACCATATTATCCGTGCATTTGAAAGTTAGCCTTGCTGTTAAAGGAAATTGTGTGCGTTGAGGCGTAATAATCACTACCCTAATGCCATTTCCATATTGATTGACAGCGCCATCGAACACCATACCCCATCGGGAACCAGGCTCTAGCCCTTCATCGAGCGTAGGCTCATCATGATCTTTCATTTTCAAATACAGAATCTCCTCATCAGGGAAGTCGTATTGCACAGACTGATAATCTTCAATTGGTTGATGCGCCAAATGGTCATCCAAGATACTACCTTTAATAACTTTTTGAGCTCGATACTCAATATCATACTCAGATAACAACATCTGCCAACGGGTAGTTCTCCTAGTTAAAGCATGCTTCTCAAAGATATACTTGATCAGATCCTTTTTGGATATCAACCAAGTTTTATGATTCAACATATACTGGCGTAAACGCTTAGCAGCCCAAGCCAAAGCATAACATGTCTTCTTAAGCATTGAGTACCGAGACTCATAGTCAGTGAACTTATTACTCAAGTAGTATATTGCTTATTCTTTCTTTCCTGATTCATCTTGATGACCAAGGACACAACACATGGAATCATCAAGCACAATCAAGTACATAATCAATGGTCTCCCTTCAACAGGCGGAGACAGAATCAGAGGCTCGGACAGGTACTCTTTGATACTTCCAAAGGCCTTTTTGGCAATCCTCGGTCCAATCATGACGCTGATCTTTCCGGAGGAGCTTGAATATGGGCGCACATGTGGCAGTCATGTGGGATATAAATCTTGAAATGTAATTCAAGCGGCCAAGAAAACCTCAGACTTGCTTCTCAGTTTTGGGCGTAGGCATCTCTTGTATTGCTTTGGCCTTGGCAGGATCAACTTCAATACCTCTCTCACTGACAATAAAGCCCAATAACTTGCCGGAACGGACTCCAAATGTACACTTGTTCGGATTCAAGCGGAGTTTGTACTTCCTTAAACGCTGGAAAAGCTTCAACAAGTGTTCTACATGTTCAACTTCCGTTTTCGACTTTGCAATCATATCGTCGACATACACCTCGATCTCCTTGTGCATCATGTCATGAAACAAGGTAGTTATAACACGTTGATACGTGGCTCCGGCGTTCTTCAAACCGAAGGGCATCACTCGATAACAGAATGTTCCCTAAGGTGTGATGAATGTTGTCTTCTCCATATCCTCGGGTGCCATTTTAATCTGATTATAACCGGAAAATTCTTCCATAAATGAAAAGACATTGAATTTAGCTGTATTGTCTACCAACATATCAATGTGTGTTAGAGGAAAATCATCTTTTGGGATAGCTTTATTCAAGTCACGGTAATCCACGCACATTCAGACTTTTCCGTCTTTTTTAGGTACATGCACAATATTGGCCACCCATTAAGGATATGTAGAAGTCACTAGAAATCCCGTATCAATTTGCTTATGAACTTCTTCTTTAATCTTCACTGCCATATCAGGATGAGTTCTTCTGAGCTTTTGCTTCACAGGCACACACTCAGGCTTCAACGGCAAGAAATATTGCACGATATCAGTATCTAGACCAGGCATGTCTTCATACGACCAAGCAAAGACGTCGACATATTCTCGTAGAAACTCAATCAACCCCTTCTTAACATACTTTTCAAGGTGTGACCCAATCTTCACTTCACGAATGTAGTCTTCAGACCCCAAGTTGACTGTTTCCAGATTCTCAAGATGTGGCTGAATGATCTTCTCCTCGTACTCAAGCAGACTAGTAATCTCATCAGGAATCTCTTCAACATCATCTTCTTCTGCCTCAAATACAGGGAACTCAAAGTTGGGAGATGGTGTTGGATCATTTTGTTCAATGGGTTTGATCAACCTGCATAATAATTTTGAGTATAAAAGAGATTTCAGAATTCAAACAAGACAAATCATTATGCAGATGAAAAAATTTAATTTTATTCTCTTTTTTAGGGTTTTATGGTGATTACCAACTTCATGCGAAAAGCAAAAATGAAAAATAATTTGGAAAACAAACATTTAGCATGCGATTATTGAATGAATATCATTGTATTAACAAATTATGCCAACAATGTCTTCACTTCTCCCTTTGGCACGAGAGAAGGGTTTTTAAACAGGAATGAACATATTACGTTGACTTATGGATAACTGTTGGAACAACAACAGCGACCCAATTATTGCAGATCCCGCTAGGTATGACAAAGTTGTCGAGGTCTTCCTCTTCGTCTTCTTCAATGATGGCAGCAGCTTCGTGATCTCCATCGGTGTGGATGAAACCTCCACTCTGAAACAGCCCAAGATCATTAGAAGCACCAAAAGAATACCCTATACCAGCCCAGGATTTATTATCTTCCATCTTTATCATTTTCCCCAAACCATTAGTTGCGCCACGCTCGATGGCCAACTTCGCATCATTGTAGGAGACAAATGAAGAAAGCCCTTTCCTAGAAGGCTCAACAATAGATAAGGCTTGGAATGGAGTTCCAGCCTCATCCTCAACATCGATGTAGGAAATGGAAGATAAATGGCTGACCAAGAGAGCCTTCTCTCCCCCTATCACCACTAACTTCTTGTTTTTGACAAACTTCAACTTTTGGTGTAAGATGGATGTCACGGCGCCTGCCTCGTGAATCCATGGTCTACCAAGTAAACAACTGTACGATGGATGTATGTCCATAACATGGAAAGTGATTTGGAAATCACTAGGTCCAATTTTGATCGGGAGGTCTAATTCACCGATCACGGTCTTGCGCGATCCATCAAAAGCTTTTACTACCACTCCACTCTGCCTCATGGGAGGCCCCTAATATGAAAGTTTAGTGAGAGTGGACTCTGGAAATACATTAAGTGATGACCCTGTGTCCACCAACACATTGGACAGGGCATCGTCTTTGCAGTTCATAGAGATATGTAAGGCCAATTTATGTTTTTTTCCCTCCTCGGGAAGATCATCATCGCAGAAGCTTAAATTGTTGCAGGTAGTTATATTTGCAACAATGCTATCAAACTGTTCAATTGTGACATTGTGATCCACATATGCCACGTCCAACACCCTTTTCAACGCTTCACGGTGTGGATCTGAATTCATCAACAAAGATAAGACAAATATCTTTGATGGAGTTTGAAGCAACTGCTCCACAACGTTGTACTCGCTCCTCTTGATGAGCCTCAGCATCTCATCACCATCCTCTCTCAATATGCCAGACTGGCCAACTAGGATAGGAGCTTTATCAGTTTTGACAACAACAGGGTCAACACCCTTCACAGCAGGAATGGAATGATCTGAAGAAGAAGTCCCCATGGGACCGAAAAAACCATCAACATCCCTCTTCATGATGTTTTCGTGGGATTTCGGCTGAGTCGAGAAAACACGACCACTACGGGTCACTCGACTAACATCGGATATGGTTACAACAGAGGTTGAGGGCAACGACACCTCCTTCCCATCTTCAAGAATAACAACATTGTAACGGTTCGGGACCGCTTTATCTGACACATACGGGACAGGGCCCACTGGCTTTATCACAAGAGTTGGCACCACCTTCCTTTTGCTGCCGTCGTACTTGATGACAACAGGATCAGGGATATTGAACACAGGGGTAATAACATCAACTCCATCCTCATCACGATTTTGAAGTATCTCGATCATCCCTTGATCTAGCATCTCTTGGATGTCCCTTCTTATCTTGTGACATCCTTTTTCATTGACAATGCACATATGGCACCTATCGTGATCGTGCTCATACTGACTGTACCCACACAACAACCTATGCATTTCCACCAGGGACTGCCTTATATCATTCACATAAAGAACATTATACTTTCCAGGGCAACCCTGGACCATGTTGACCGCTGCCTTCCCGTGCTCGGGCAATGGGTTCTTCTTAACATTAGGGCCTATGTCCTCAAAGGATAGTATCCCACTCCTCACAAGGTCTTGCACCTTTGTCTTCAACGGAAAGCAATTCTCCATATCATGTCCGGGCGCGCTGGAATGATACACACAATGAAGTTCAGGCTTGTACCACCATTGAGGATTGGCTAGCATAGCAGGAGGATCACATGGAGTTACCAACTTCCTATCAATCAAGGAAGGGTACAGTTCAGCGTAAGTCATAGGAATCGAGTCAAAAGTCACCCTCTTCCTCTCATAATTGCTGGTGTTGTTGTTGTTGTTGTTGCTACGAGGTTGGTAAGCCTGTTGTTGTTGACGAGATTGTTATTGTGGTTGTTGAGCTTCTCTGAAAACAGGTGCTATATGAGCCACCTAGTGTTGGTTGACGACTGGTCGAACTTCCTTCCTCCTTACAGAGGGCCTTCTTTTACTATGGGAAGAAACAACATGAGTCTCCCCTTCCTTCTTTCTGGCATATCCTCCATCTTTCTTTGCCGAAGAATTATCATCACGGGATAGACGTCCTTCACGGACTCCCTCTTCTAGCCTCATCCCCATATTTACCATTTCGGTAAAGTCTGAGGGAGCACTAGCAATGATACGCTCATAATAGAAAGAGCTCCAAGTCTTCAAAAAGATCTTTGGCATCTCCTTCTCCTCCAATGGTGGCCCTATCTAAGCTGCCAATTCCCTCCATCTCTGGGCATACTCCTTGAAGGTTTCCTTATCTTTTTGGGACATTGCCCTCAGTTGATCTCTGTCCGGAGCCATATCCACGTTGTACTTGTACTGCCTTACGAAAGCCTCACCGAGGTCATTGAAAGTGTGCACAGAGCCACAGTCAAGACCCATATACCATTTCAAAGCAGCGCCAGACAGGTTGTCTTGAAAATAATGGATGATTAGTTGGTCATTGTTGGTATGTATAGACATTTTTCTAGCATACATGACCAAATGGCTGAGCGGACAGCTATTCCCCTTCTATTTTTCAAAGTCAGGGACCTTGAACTTCATCGGAATCTTTACATTCGGGACCAAATAGAGCTCAGAGGCGCTCTTCCCAAACAAGTCCTTCCCTCGAAGGGCCTTCATTTCATTCCTCAAGTCAGAGAACTGGTCTCTCACCTCGTCTAATTTGTCATACACATTCAGGTTCTCAAAGGCCTCAGAATGATGGATAGTCTCGTCAACACGAACTTGAGGAATGGGAGCTGGAATAGGAACATAAATAACCACCGGGGGTGGCACCACAGGGACCGGGCTAGATGGCGGCTGAGCTTGCACTTGCGGATGATATCCTTCGGGCATGAAATTATGGGGCATCCCCCAAGGGTAATCGGAAGGCATAACATTGACTGATCCCATAACAGGGGTTGGTATAGAGGTAGGAGCTACTTTAGGTGCTTGATTGGACACAGACGCTTGCACATTTACAGCTTGCTTTTGAGCTTGGAGTAGAGACTCCACTAGAGCAGATAACCGGCTGACTTGTTCTTTGAGTTCTCTGTTCTCGTTCTCTAGTTGTTTGGCCATTGTTTTGACGTTTGCGCGAGTGTGGTATGGATGCGTCAGCTTGCCTTCAAAATAAATGAAGAGCAAAGAGTTAGACCACTGTATCAAGAGCTCGGAACCAAAACCTGCTTATGCATATGATGCATGCAATGCTCGTGCATATGCTTTTGTTTTTTTATCGGAGGAACTTTATAAGGATCTATTTGCAAATATTTTGAAAATATTGAACATTTTGAGACATATGTGGAATACTCATAGCAATATAATATTTGGAAACTTTTTACACCAAAGAAGTAGTACAGTCTCGATAACCAAATACAATACTAGAGAAAAGGAGAATAAACATCCTATGGAGCCCTAGAAGCAGTCGTCTAAAGTCTTCGAGATCGGAAGATACTTCGCACGAAGCTTCTTCACCTCTCTATCATAAGATGCTTCCATGTCGGCCTTCTCCTTGGCCAGCCGATCATATCTCCTCTTCCAAAACCTAGACGAGTGAGGCAGAAGAGAAGTAACCAAATCATCGGGCTCATCAATAACCTGATGCTCTAGAAACTCGATCATTGCATCCTTATCCTTGAGTTTCTAAAGAAGCTCCTCACGCTCACGAACCCAAGCACGCGAACGGTCTTCATCTCTCAACTCCTCTACTCGTTGATCAGGGAGGGTTGAAGGCCCAACCATAACCATAGGGGTAGGTCTCGAATACTCATACGGCATACGGTACTCGAGGGCTCTCTTCCTTACCCAAGAGGTGTAAGGCTCCAAAGCAACACAGTTCCTCGGACCAAGCTTATTCCTCCCTTTCCTATGAACCTTGCGCTAGGCTTGGACCATCCTATCCTTCAGGTTTTGGGGATCTTTACCCTCTTGAAAGAATAAGCCTTCTAACGAAGTGTTGTTAGGTTTATCCTTTAAGGGGAACCCAAGCTGTCGGAGAGCCAAAGCAGGGTTGTAGTTAATTCCATCACATGTACCAAGAAGAGGTACATTGGAGAACTCACCATAAGAATCAATAATCTTAATGCCATCATAAACATGATTATACCAAGAGATATCATCATTAGTGAGAAACATAAGTCTCGTGGACCACCGTAGACATCCCTTGTTCTCCTTGAAGGCAAGCGTCTGAGGCAAGTGCGAAATAAACCACTTGTATAACAGAGGAAGACAACATACAATGGAACTACCACCCTTTGCATTCCTCATACGCAAAGAGAAATAAGTGTCACCCAACAGAGTCGAAATGGGATTAAGAGAAGAGAAGAGAAAATCCTAATAGCGTTCACATCCACGAAGTTGTCAATGTTGGGAAATAACACTAGCCCATAGATGAGGAGTACAAATATGGCTTCAAAAGCTTCCTTACTCACGGCCTTCCCAAACAAGGTAGCTTTCGCAATCAGAAAATCAGACGGGAGACCTCGAATTCCACCCTTGGTAGTCATATTGGCAACAATGTCGGATACCTCCACATGAAGCATGTCAGCAATCTCTTGAGAAGATAGAATCTTTTCCAAACCACTGAACGATAATCGGTTAAGAATAGGTATACCCACATGATAAGCGTACTCCTCCAATGTAGGAAAAAGCTAGAAATCCGGAAAAGTGAAGCACCGATACAAAGGATCGTAGAACTGCACCAACACACTCATCAGACCCTCATCCACCTTGGTAGAGAGAATAGCTAGAAGCTTCCCATGGCGAGCTTTGAACTCCAAGGGCTCTAATACATAAGATGTCAGATGCCTTAACTCTCTCAAGTCGGGTTGTCTGAAACTGTACTTCTTCGTATTCCGTCTTTGCTTATCCATGTCTGAAAATTTGCAAATAGACCTTTTAAGTTCCTTGCAAAAATCTTATTGTCGATGACATGAATATGGATGAATGCATGGATGCATGGATGCAACAAACACATTCAAGGATCAAGCAAGTCATACCACACAAAGGTCACAGGATGGCTCAAGTCATCGCCAAGATCCATTGATTTTGAGGATATACGAGAACGAGTCGACCGCGAATCACGGGTTTGTTATGAGTCACGAGCATGGAGTCTCGGTTAAGAACCACCCAATGGGAGTGTACTACGGTTAAACCTAATAATCATGTTCTAAAAGGTTCCCATAGTCATCATCCCATCTTTCGGATATTATCGGATAAAATGACTACTCGTCCTCCAAAAATATTCTCGAGAGGGACTCTTATGAGTGTAGTATCACATAACAATCGCATCAAGTCTTACACTTGAACGACCTTCGCACTACGTCCTAAAATAGGCCAAGATGGGCTAGGTATCTAAGGTCCTTGGTTTCTAGGGTTCATATTGGAAAGAGTAATGCCTAACCATGACTACTCGTGTGACATTAGTGATCCTAATAAGACCTCCACCAAGTGAATGGACTTGCAAGTTACCTTGTTAAGGACTAACTCCATACAAGTCAATAACACTATGCCATTCTCTTATCATAAGTGCACTCGAGTTCGGGTATAGAACTCATCTCACAAGAAACCACCAAGCATACAAGCAATTAATATATCAAGCAATTCATACATTACAAACAATACATTCATCCCAAGTTTGCACAAAAATATGCCACAAATAAATATAAACATACAACACATACAAGCAAAAAGTAGGCTAAACCCACGGGGCTTGGATCCCCAGCAGAGTCGCCACTTTTCTGTAGCGGGGTTTTTGTTACCATTAGGTTTATTGACAAAACCAAAAGTCAACATACAATTCGAGTCGCCACTGCACTTTTATTTATCCAAAGGAAAGGCTAAAAAGCGAACAAAAGCCAAGTAAGAAGTTTTTCAAATCAAAAACTAATAAAAATGCCAGAGATATAGGTAAAGGGGTTGGTTATGAAATGGGAAGGTTTTACGCACCCAAAACATCCTTAGTACTCTAAGGGAACCCTTTTTGCAAATATAGGTTGTGGGTTGGTATTTGTGAAAAGATTTGTGCAAATGATTGGAGGGATGAAAACAGAATAAATTATATTTACAAATTTTATTGTTTGAATAAATGAACCCATTGCCTACGTACCATCACAAAGGAGGATCAAAACCTCGTAGTTCGTGGTAAAAATTTCAAAAATTGGTGAATTGATTTTAATCAAAAGCCTTAAGGTCTTTTGTTATCAAAGGGAGAAAACTCAACCTAAGCCAATAATCCACCATGCGAGGAAGGCTTCAACATGCTAGTGAGGGGTTAACCCTATAATAAGCATGGAAGGCTTATAATCCAACACTAAGGATGAGGTGAGATTTACATCAACCACTATGATAACTCAAACCTATGACTAATTTTTTTGAAAAGAGTTTAACATGTGGCCATTGGAAGCACAAAACAACTTGAAATGGGTTATATTTACAAGTTGAATTTATTTACAAAATGAGGTCAAAGTTGGATTAAAGTTTATTTACAATGAGTATTTATGAAAATGTTTTGAAAAAGTTAAAGGCCTAAGGCCTAGGTTTCTAATTTGAAATAAAGTCAAAGTTTTAAAAATGATTTTTGACCATGGTTAGAGAGGGGAGAGGAGAGACGGGCTATTCCTAAATCATACAAAGATAAGAGGGGAGAGATAACCCTTGGAGTTCCTTTTCTTGGAGTCATAGAGATGACTCAAGATGCTCCTTTCTTTTGGATTTAGCACACAAAGCAAGCAATCAATAATTTGAATTCAAGCTCCTAGGATCTCCATTTGGCTTGGCTCTTAACTTGGCTACTCATGGCAATGGTCCTCTTTTCCCAATCTTAAGATGAGATTCCTATCACACAAAAGCACACATTAAAAAGCTCACAACATAATAAAGGGAATGGATAAAGAATAAGTTTGAGGAGAAGTCCTTTGAGGTCAACTTTGAATTTTAGCATTCTAAAGGCATGAGGCCTAGTTGCTCTTCAACACATTTTGCATTCTAAATGCATGAGGCCTAATTGTTCTTGAACTCCTTTAAGCATGGGTGAATCCTAATTCTAAGTCCTTTCTTCTTTTGTATTTTGGCTCACATCAAAACAAACACAAAACAATACAAAATAGCAATATATTTATATACAATGATGGGCTCAAATGAGCAAAAGAAAAATGACATAAACATAAAATATGTGCTCAAGTGAGCAAAATGAAAATCAAGATGAATAATGAGCAAGAAATAAATGACGTTAAAAGTAAATGACAAGAATTTAAAAGCTAAAATTAAACTTAGTAGTTAGTAGAGTTATGTTAGCTTGTCATGAGACAATGTAGCGCTATGTTAAGCAATCGTAAGTGGAATAATAAAGTAGCCACCCCTATCTGAGGTCGATCAATAAGAATATAGGCAAATAACACAAGTTAGAGGTCATGACTAGTAAGCCAAGCTCCATAAACTTGCCATGCGAAACAAGAGGGGAAATGCCTTGTATTAACTTTTGGTTATTTGCTTGACCAAGAAGTAACCTATCTTTGACACAAAATAATTCACTTGATCATGGATCAAGTTGAGTTTGGTTTGGATCAAAGAAGATTAAACTTCTATTTGTCAAGATCAACCTTAAGACTTTAACTCATTGGCCATTGAGGGAAAGAAAAGGATGAAGATGAAAGGGAGGGGGGTAAGAAGACAGCAACCAATCCCAATTGATCAAGGGATAACTCAACTTTGATCAAATACATTCATCTCTCTAGGTGATGATCATTAAGGGTTCCCAAACCACAAGATCCAATGAGTTTGATCAAAGTTGAATCAATTCAACCTTGATCAACACCAAACAGAAGAGGAATGCATATAACAAGTCAAGAAGTCAATAATATTTTTTTGGTAATTTTTGAATTAAAAGAAAATACAAATAAAAAACAAACAAACAAAGTTGAACCTTAAATTGAATTCAAAACAACTTCAATAAGTCCAATTAAATTTTCATAGGTTCAACATAGTCAAACAAACTTTGACTAATTTTCTCAAAAAATTTTAAAGCCAGAAAGCAATTAAAATCATATAAAAAACAACCAAAAATATCATAATATGAATTAAAATCTCAAATAATCTCAAAGCAAACAAGAAATTATTGAGACTATTTTTCATTGACTTATCATGGTCCATAGATGCTATGAAAATATTTTTGTATTTTTTTAAAGTCAGAAAGCATTTTAAAATGAATTAAAATCATTAAAAACCAAATAATTCATGAAAAATATCAAATGAGGTCACAAAAATAATTAAAAATCATAAGATGAAACTAGATTTTTCAAGAAAATTTTTAAAGTCGGTCTCATATTTTTTTAAGCTCATATGAATTTTTTATGAATTATTGAAAATAGAATGAATTAAAAGAAAATAAAGAGAAAATGAAATAAAGCGAAAAATGTTGAGCCACCGGATCCGTCTCATTAAATGACGTGGCGTGTTACACGCCTTGGATCTGAGGGTGCATGATGTACTCAAGTCAGCAGCGAAACACAATGAATTAAAAAAAGTAATTAGAATGGATGCACGAGTTTAGATCGTGAGGGAGAGATCCAATGGCTGTGATCAGTACACGTGGTGGTGGTGGTAGAAACCACCATCTTCTCCGATCAACCAAGCAGAGTCCGACCAGAAATTGCAGGAAAACGAATCTCATCAAAAAAGAAAAATAAGGGCATGGAAATGAAGCTTATGTGATGTAGATCATCACTGTACCATTAGATTCCTCTCATTCTCCTATATTGAGAGAAAAATATAGATCATCATTGTACCATTAGATCATCACTGTATCATTAGATTCCTCTCATTCCTCTCATTCTTCCTATATTGAGAGAAAAGGAGAAAATCATGGTATCCACACGGATTGATCTTGAAATGGAAAATTAAATGCACCAAAAGTTTGCCTCAAGTATGAGGACTTCTGAGAACCACAAAAACACAAGAATACTACATTGAATTGTGAGTTTCATATCCAAACAATTTGAGCTTATACCTTAAAAAATGGCGAGTTTCTGGCCACGCATCCTTCAAGCTTTTTGCTCCTTTTTGATCTCTGAATATAGGGAAGATGATTGGCTAAGGAATCTAGCTTTGAAACTCAACTAATGTTGCTGAATTTCAAACTCGAAAATATTGAAAAATGGTGAGTGATTCCTTTGGTGAGGGTTGTGGTTTCAATTCAGCAGCATGTGGGATCTCCAAAAATGGTTTTCAAATGAAGGAGAGGAAGCCCTTATTTATAGGTAAATGCATCTGATCATCACATTTTGCTCATGTGCATGGGAATTGCAATTTTGAATGCATGGGCCTTTGTGGATGTGTGAGAGGCCCATGAATGGTTGAAGGGACTTGCTGAGCTCATATGGAAAGCATGTGGTCATGCACATGGAATAGAAAAGGCTTGCATCTCAAGTTTTAACATAAAATGTCAAAAATACACATAAATGATGAAAAATTCGAATCTCTCAAATGGTAGATCCAAATGAATATTGTGAGTAATGGTTGGAAAGCTCTTGAAATAAAGAATAAAAGTTATGTTGGGCAAAAAAACATTTGACATGTCCAAATTGATCAAAACTGGCGTGGAAAGTTCAAGTGTAAAACATGTTCAAATCACTTTGAAAAAGTCAACCAAAAGTAAGCTTGGTTAAACCCCTCTGACCTCATGATACAAGCTTCAGATGAAAAACGCTCTAACATCAAAGTTGTATATCTTTTCAAGATAGTAAATTTAAACTCAAAGTTTGCATAATTTAGACTTCAAGATGACCTATAATGTTTTGTAATGGCCCATGTATTTCCTTTAGGATTATGAAATTTTATCCAACATAACATTTGAAGTAGATATCTCAAGCTTTCCAATTCCTTTGGTCCAACCTAAAAATCATGAAAATTGAGAAAGTTATGCCCTTGGCAAGTTCACCCAAAATTAGGGTTTCAGGCAAAATGACCTATAATGTTTTTAAATGAATAATGACCTTCCAAGCTTGAAATAGATTTTTGATGAACAAGAAAGTTGTTAATATGGTTCTCATGAACATTTTTTCTTTTGGGGTCATCTTCATTTGACAAACACATCAAAAGTTATAGCTCATTGAACCTCAGCTTAGTCAGATGACTTGACTGGTCAACTTTTCAAGGTCAAACTTCCAATCTTGATGAATAAATGATTGATGGGCCTCAAATAGGCTCATATATGCATAAAATTATAAATGAAAGAACTTCCCTTGATTAAATTTGATCATAGGTTGAGATTGCTTCATGGGTAAGGCACACTCAAGGCACAGTGAAATTAGGGTTTCCTTGGGAAACAATCTTCAAGACCTTTGGGTTATCTTGATCAAATTGGCAATTTGAGATACTTGGGAGACATATATGATGATTAGTAACTTTGTGGATCATTGTCATGCTTTTTCTCATCTTCATCTAGCCATTGCATTGGGCTTAGGAGCCTCCTAGAAGCATTGTGGAGCACATGATCACTTGAGCTTCAAAACAAAAAGAGTTAGTGACATATTTTTGTGATTTTGGTTAGTAATCAAATAAGAAAAGCAATAACATACAAGACCAGCATGCTTGGTGATCTCAAATCACTCAAACAAGTCCCAACCCTATGGTTAAGGAGCGAAACATGCTATGATCCTTGAGGCAATGCACTTGTGTAATAACATGATGCCATGAGGGATCTTAGGGTCAAAATTAGGGTCTTACAGAGCACAAGGTCACCTTCTCTGAACACTTGAGGCTTGACCTTCTTATCAAATTCCTTTTTCATTCTTTGCTGATATAACTGACCATGGCACATGACAGTCAATCTTTTCTCTTCAATCAAATTCAGTTGGTCATATCTGGTCTGGCACCATTCAACTTCTGTCAACTTGGCTTCCATCAAGACATGTAATGATGGGATCTCAACCTCCATGGGGAGCATAACTTCCATGCCATAAATAAGTGAGAAAGGGGTTTCCCCTATTGAAGTGCGGACAAATGTACGGTACCCATGCAAAGCAAATGAGAGCATCTCATGCCAATATTTGTACGTCACAACCATCTTCTGAATGATCTTCTTGATGTTATTGTTTGTAGCTTCAACAACCCCATTCATCTTAGGTCTGTAGGGAGAAGAATTATGATGTGCAATCTTGAAGTCTTTGCAAAGAGCTTCCACCATATTATAGTTCAAGTTCGATCCATTATCAGTAATGATCTTACTTGGCACACCATAATGATGTAAGAACAAAAATTGTTCTACAACAGATTCCTTGATTTTGATGATAACAAAGGATGAAACCAAAAATGGCACCCTAACGAAAAGTTTCTAAGTGTGCAGGGTTCTAAAGAAAGAAGTAATAAATCTGATGATGTCATCAGATGCACAACAAGATCAGATACAAATTATCAAGTATCAGAAGCATCTAAAGTAGAATCTCGTTCAAGAAAGTCTAGAAGCTCTGACTCTGGACAAAACTGCAAGTATCAGAAGCATCTGAACATGAAGTAAAGTCTAGAAGCTCTGACTCTGAACAACGCCCTCTGAAGAATCTATTTGGATCAACATCAGAAGCAAGATTCCAAGTTTCTCCAGTTACACAAATACTCTGATTATGAATTTGCTAATCATGAAAGAGTAACGTTGAAGACAAGTAAAGATTTTCAAATGGATTTCCTCAATTAGAAAGAGACGTTAATCTCCTCTTCCAAGAGAGAAGATACTACTTGTGGTAAGTAGTCACTTCTAAAAGAAAAAGTCTCCTGCAGAAGCTATTTATGGAATGGCGTAATTACATCTCATTATCCACCAAATTCAACTCTACTTCAACTCTATTTTAACACTACTTCAACTCCTATATAAATAGAGAAGAAATCAACTTTCAAAAAAAAAAGAAATCAACTAGCCAAAACTATACTGAATTATTTCACGCTCAAGAAAATTATCTTTGCTCTCAAAGAATTTCACTAAGCTTTTGCTTATTAAGTGAAAAATCTGTTCTTAAGTTTGTAATACTTGCTTTCTTAGAAGCACTCTAGATTACATATCTTGTATCTAATTTTTATTTGATTTCCTCAAGTGACTCTTTGTAGTCAGTAGACTTGAGAAGACTAAGAGATTTTCTTCTCTCTTAGGGGTTGTTTGTAATCTTTCAAGATTAGTGGATTAAGTCCTTGTTGAAGGCGAAATCACCTTGGCCGGGTGGACTGGAGTAGCTTTGTGTTATAAGCGAACCAGTATAAAATCATTGTGTGATTTTCATTTTGGAAAAGCGCTTATTTTTCAAACAATTCAAACCCCCCTTTCTTGTTTTTCTCACCTTCAATTGGTATCAGAGCTCCGGCTCTGTTATTGATTTTCTAATCAAACACTTAACCGTGTAGAGAGATCCAGTACGAGAAAAACAATGGCCCACTCAAATGAGAAAGATTCTTACAATGCCAAGCCTCCTGTTTTTGATGGAGAAAAGTTTGATTACTGGAAAGATAGAATCGAAAGTTTCTTTCTGGGTTATGATGCTGACCTCTGGGACATTGTCACAGATGGATACAAACCTCCAATCTTAAATGGAGCTGAAGTTCCCAGAAGCAAAATGTCAGAAGATCAGAAACGTGTTTTCAAAAATCACCACAAGGCCAGAACAATACTTCTAAATGCTATATCATACAATGAATATGAAAAGATCACCAACAGAGAGACTGCCAAAGATATTCTTGACTCTCTGAAGATGACCCATGAAGGAAACTCCCAAGTCAAGGAGACGAAGGCTCTGGCGCTTATCCAGAAGTATGAAGCCTTCAAGATGGAAGATGATGAAGCTATAGAAGCTATGTTTTCCAGATTTCAAACTCTTATTGCAGGTCTTAAAGTGCTAGACAAAGGATACACGACTGCAGATCATGTTAAGAAGATAGTCAGAAGTCTGCCAAAGAAATGGAGACCAATGGTTACTGCTCTGAAGTTATCAAAGGATCTGAACAATATCAGCCTTGAAGAACTTGTTAGTTCTCTCAGAAGTCATGAGATAGAACTAGAGGAGGATGAGCCTCAGAAAAGGAACAAGTCAGTGGCGCTGAAGTCCAGACCTGAAAGACGGAAGTCAGACAGAACCAAAGCTCTCCAGGCAGAAACTGCAGATACTGACGACTCTGAACCTGAAGACTCTGATGATGAAGAAGAACTGTCCTTACTAACCAGAAGAGTTAAGCAACTCTGGAAAAGAAGGAACAACAACAACTTCAGAAGATCAAGACCCAGAGGGGATCGATCAGAGTCAACTTCAAAAGGTAAACCTAATAAAGATATTACCTGTTTTGAATGTAAAGAAACAGGTCATTACAGAAATGAATGCCCCAAGCTGAAGAAAGACAACCCTAGAAAAGAAAGCTTCAAGAAGAATACCTTCAGAACAAAGAAAGGATTAATGGCCACCTGGGACGATAGTGAATCAGGATCATCAGAATCTGACTCTGATGAACAAGCCAACGTAGCACTTATGGCTACCACATCCAGCAGCTCAGATGAAGAATCTGAAGAGGTATTTTCTGAACTTTCTAGATCTGACTTAGAATCATGTTTATCAGAAACTCTTACCTCTCTTCAGAAATTAAAACAAAAAGTTAAAAGCATTAAAGGCCTTCTTAAAGCAAAATCTGAAGAATGTAGTAAACTTGAGACAACAATTCTAGCACAAGAAGATACTATCAGATCTTTAACGTTAGAAAGAGATGGAGCTAAAACAAAAAGCTTAGAATTAGAAGAAGCGTTGTCTCAAGCACCACAAACTTCAAATGAAATTATTTATAAATATGAAGAAGCCTTTCAAAAATTTCTGAAGAATGGAATAGATAGGAGTATTATGGCATCCATGATTTATGGAGTAAGTCAGAATAATAAAAGGGGAATTGGGTATGATTCTGAGGAACATAAAACCTCTTCCAGTAACCAAATTAAATCGCCTTTTTCATATCATTACACACACACACAAGAACACAAATTTAAAAATGCTAGAAGACCCAAAGTTGTAAGAAACTCTGGGAAAACTAATCTGAAAGGACCCAAGAGATTCTGGGTACCGAAAGATAAGATCATCTATGTTGCAGATATCCTATGCAGCAAAGTTCAGACACCAATCATGGTACCTGGACTCTGGATGCTCGCGACATATGACGGGAAGAAAGTCTATGTTCCAAAGCCTGGAACTTAAAGACGCTGGATTTGTAGGCTTCGGAGGAGATCAGAAAGGAAGGATCAGAGGCTCCGGAACTATTGGTAATGGTACTCTTCCCTCTATATCTGATGTTCTTTATGTAGAAGGATTAATGCATAACTTGTTATCCATAAGTCAATTAAGTGATAACGGTTATGATGTAATCTTTAATCAAAAAACGTGTAAAGCCATTAGTCAGAACGATGGCTCTGTCCTTTTCACAGGCAAGAGGAAAAACAACATTTATAAAATAAATCTTTCTGATTTAAAAGAATCAAATGTTAAATGTTTAATGTCAGTTCACGAAGAGCAATGGGTATGGCATAGACGCTTAGGCCACATTAGCATGAGAAAACTTTCTCAGCTAACTAAACTTGAGTTAGTCAGAGGCCTGCCTAAACTGAAGTTTTCTTCAGATGCTCTGTGTGAAGCTTGCCAGAAAGGAAAGTTTTCAAAAACATCTTTTAAAAGGAAAAATGTTGTTTCTACCTCTAAGCCTCTGGAGCTTCTTCACATTGACTTATTTGGTCCTGTGAAAACAGCATCAGTCAATGGAAAGAAGTATGGACTAGTAATCGTTGATGATTACAGCCGCTGGACATGGGTAAAATTCCTTAAGCACAAGAGTGGGTCTCACTCTGTATTCACCAGTTTCTGTTCTAAAGTGCAAAAAGAATTTGACTCTAAAATTGTTAGAGTCAGAAGTGATCATGGTGGAGAATTTGAAAATAAAGATTTTGAAGAATTATTTGATTCTAATGGAATATCCCATGATTTCTCCTACCCTAGAACTCCACAACAAAATGGAGTTGTAGAGAGGAAGAATAGGACACTCCAAGAAATGGCCAGAACCATGATCAATGAAACAAATGTAGCAAAGCACTTTTGGGCAGAAGCTGTAAATACAGCGTGCTATATTCAGAATAGAATCTCTATCAGACCTATTCTGGAAAAGACTCCCTATGAACTGTGTAAGGGAAGAAAACCCAACATCTCATATTTTCATCCCTTTGGATGCATTTGTTTTATATTAAATACTAAAGAACATCTGAAAAAGTTTGATTCCAAAGCACAGAAAGGTATTATGTTAGGATACTCAGAACGCTCTAAAGGCTATAGAGTATACAACACAGAAACCAAAATTGTGGAGGAATCAATTCATGTCAGATTTGATGATAAGCTTGACCCTGAAAAGTCAAAGCTAGTTGAAAAGTTTGCAGATTTGGAAATCACTCTCGTAGAATCTGAGAAAACTCCAGAAGCAACTGTCACTCCAGACTCTGAAGAAATTAAATCTCCAGAAATTCCAAGGAAAGTTAAAAGTCGTATTAACGTATCTGAAGATTTGATTTTGGGAAACAAAGATGAACCTGTTAGAACCAGATCTACCTTCAGAACTTCTGAAGATATTCCTCTGGGACTAGTGTCTCTGATTGAGCCTACGTCCTGTGATGAAGCTCTTCAAGATAACGATTGGGTGGCAGCTATGCAAGAAGAGTTAGATCAATTCTCCAAGAATGATGTCTGGGATCTCGTTCTTAAACCCAGAGGCACTCATGTCATTGGAACCAGATGGGTTTTCAGAAACAAACTGAACGAGAAAGGAGAAGTTGTCAGAAACAAGGCTCGACTGGTAGCTCAAGGTTATAGTCAACAAGAAGGTATTGATTATAATGAAACTTTTGCTCCAGTCGCGAGGTTAGAATCTATTCGTCTTCTTGTATCTTTTGCTATTAATCATTCTATCAAATTATACCAAATGGATGTCAAGAGTGCATTTCTTAATGGGTATATTTCAGAAGAAGTGTATGTCAATCAACCTCCAGGTTTTGAAAATTCAAACTTTCCAGAACATGTTTTTAAACTTAAGAAATCCTTATATGGACTTAAACAAGCTCCCAGAGCTTGGTATGAACGCTTAAGCAATTTTCTTCTGAAACAAAATTTTATCAGAGGGAAAGTTGACTCTACACTCTTCTGTAAAAACCTTAATAATGATCTCATGATATGCCAGATTTATGTTGATGATATTATTTTTGGTTCTGCTAATATCTCTGTTTGCAAAGAATTTTCTAAGTTGATGCAGGCTGAGTTTGAAATGAGTTTGATGCAAGAACTAAAGTTCTTTCTGGGAATTCAAATCAATCAAACTCCAGAAGTCACGTACATTCATCAAAGCAAGTACATTAAAGACGTTCTGAAGAAGTTTGACATGACTGAATGCAACTCTGCAAAGACTCCCATGCATCCAACTTGCATTCTGGAAAAGGAAGAGGTAAGCAACAAGGTTTGTCAGAAGCTCTATCGAGGTATGATAGGCTCTCTTCTCTATCTGACTGCTACTCGTCCTGATATTCTCTTTAGTGTCTGTCTTTGTGCCAGATTCCAATCAGATCCTAGAGAATCTCATTTAACAGCTGTTAAGAGAATTCTTAAGTATCTGAAAGGAACTCCTAACCTGGGCCTGATGTATGAGAAAACATCAGAGTATAGGCTTTCTGGTTATTGTGATGCAGATTATGCAGGAGATAGAATAGAACGAAAAAGTACTTCTGGAAATTGCCAGCTTTTGGGAAACAATCTAATCTCCTGGGCTAGCAAAAGACAGTCAACTATCGCTCTATCAACTGCAGAAGCAGAATATATCTCAGCATCACTGTGCACAACTCAGATGCTCTGGATGAAGCATCAGCTAGAAGATCTTCAGATATTTGAGAGTAACATTCCTATCTTTTGTGATAATACTGCTGCTATTTGTTTAAGTAAGAATCCCATTCTACATTCCAGAGCCAAACACATAGAAATAAAACATCATTTTATCAGAGACTATGTTCAGAAAGGGATAGTAACTTTGAAGTTCATTGATACAGAACATCAATGGGCAGATATCTTTACTAAGCCTCTAGCTGAAGATAGATTTCTTTTTATCTTAGAAAATCTGAACATTAAAAATTGCCCTGAGTAAAATTTGGCTCTGAACATGTAAAATGAGACTCTGATAAAAACAAATACACTTCTGCCTCTGACTCTGATACTTCTACAAGTTAAGAAGATATCTGAGTTAGAAATCTTCAGAAACCAATCCTTTGGTATTCCTGAAGATCAGATACATCAACACGTGGAGCATTAAATGTCTAACCCTAGAACTTCTAGACAGCTGTCAATAGAAATCAAAGGTCAGAACGTTTGAAATCTCCTAGAGCAGTGTGCGTACTGTTGGGATTAGACATTCATTTATTAGCTGTAATCATTTTTCCCCCCAAGCGTGCCTTTTTGAGTATTGTGTTTAACGCATTCTGAAGTGTCGTTTTGCATGTGTTTTACTTAGAGTATATAAACACTTTTCTCACATTTCACACACTTATCACTCTCACTCACTCTAAAACCCTAAACCCTTCTCTGCAAGTTCTCTGCAAGTTCTCTGCAAGTTCTTCACCTTCTTCATCAATCTTCTTCATGGATGCTCAACAGCAAGAAGTTTTTAACTTCTCCCAACAGATGGAATCCAGTTCTAATCCCCAAACCTCAAACACTCAAACACCAACTGTTACAGGCGTCACCATAACCCCTGTTTATCAAGAACCCCACATTCTTGAACGAGAAAGCCACATAAACCTTTCAACTCCCTTTGAAGGTTTGGATGTTTTGTGTGAATCCTTGGTTGATTTTGACAACCTTAGAAGAAATGGCGTTGATCTTACTAGGGAACTTCGTCAACAAGGATGGGAAACCTACTTCAACAGGCTTTATGGTCCAATCTACCCTCTTCTGGTCAAGGAGTTCTGGAGACATGCTGATGCAGATGACCAATTCATTGTCTCGTTTGTTCTAGGGGTAAAAATCGTTATCACTGAAGCATCAATTGCTTCCTTGCTGAACATGGAGAAAACTGGAGGAAAAAGGATTTACAACATTCCTCCTAGGTCTAAACGCATCACTGAAGTTATCAACCCAACGATTTTCAAACCAAATGTTGAAGGTAACCCCTCTAAGAACAAAGAGCTACACCAGAACCTCCGAGTGTGGCTGAAAATCATCCTGGGAACAATCCACCACCGTCCAGCTTCAAATTCTTCAGATTACATAAATGCAGACCAGAAATGCATTTTATATTGTATTCAGAAGGGTATCCATATCAACCTCCCTGTTCTTCTCTTCAGATATCTGAGGGATTCTGTCAGAGAAACCAGAAACAACATGAAGCCAAGGTCTTACATCCCTCTGGGGAGATTGCTCTCTGACATCTTCATTGAGCATGGATTGGTAGATGATCTGGAAAAGACCAGATGTATGGATGATCTGGCAATTGATGTAGGGAGAGCTTTAAATGCCAAAAACCTCAAGAGCATGGGAATCATCAAAGAGATCAGAGTCAAGCCAACTCTGGATACATCCTGGGAGTCTCTAAAAGATCAGAGGAAGATGCCTCATGGCCTTGCCAGGTTCTTCAAGAATGAACCCAAGAGTGCCATTGCTATCTACCTTCAGGATCGTCTGGATGAAGGCGTTGATATTTCTGATTTCAGTCTCGACGACTGTCTGGATTCAGTAGAAGATCTGGTCAGATACAAGAGAGGTGTCTCTGAGAAACTGATAGCTGCTGAGGCAAGGAAAGCAAAGAAAGCCAGACTTGGAGAATCTTCTGGAATCAAATCTCCTGCTCCTTTGCAAACTTCTTCTTCTGGTATGTCTATTCCTCTTGTTACTTCTGTACCTATGATGGCTTCTTCTCATCCTCTCACAACATCTCCCATATTTACTACCTCTGAAATCCCACCTACAACCATCAGAACCTCCCAACCTTTACCAATACTAAAAATTGCCCGTACTTCCATCCCTCCATCTGAACCTACACAAACCACTTCCTCTTCATCATCCTCAGAACCTGAAACACCTCCTTATGTTTCTCTCTCCTCTGACCCTGATTTTTCTGATCCTGAGTCCCCAACCATAGCCACTCTCTATGCCAACAGACTTGCCTCTCAACAACAAACTCTAACACAATCTGAAGTAACCTCACCACTCCAAACTTCACTTCCACCACAACAAACAACAACTCTCCCCTCTGAAACTCAACCATCTGATCCCTTCACCTCTAATATCACTCCACCAATTATTCCCGCTGTACCTGGACCAGACTCTGACCCATTAGACCTAAATCCACTTTATGCTTCATCCCCCAGTCTTCAACCAGAAGCAGATTCTGAACTTCAACCAGAAGCAGAATCTGAACCTCAAACTCTAAATCTTAGCCCTCCAAACTCTCCACCTCATTCACCTGAACCTGAACCTGAACTTACCATACCTACCCTTGAGGAAGCCATCAGGCAGGTAGCAGAAGCTTCAATCCAGAAGATCAAGTCTCTGGCTAACAACTCTGAAGTCAGTGATGATCCTAAATCTGTTAGGACACACTGGAACAGAGTCATTAGTTGGATGACCTCTGAGTCTTATAGGCTGAAGAGTGTCTCTGAACAAGTCAGAAATGGCTACATCAGAGATGCTGAGGAAAGACTCCAGGAGAGATTAGCTAGAAAGGCTGAAGCCAGAAGGCTTGAGGAAGAAAGGTTGGCTAGGGAAGCAGAAGAAGCAAGAAGAATAGAAGAGGAAAGAATTGCTCAAGAAGCAGAAATCCTAAGGCAACAAGAAGCTGAAGCTAAGGCTCTGGCAGATGCAGAAGCTCAAGCTGCTGCAGAAGCTGAAGCCCAGCAGGCTCTGACTCAGGGGGAGTCTTCAACTGCTGTTCCCATGATCCTTCAGACTCTGAAGGACCTTAAGGAAGATCAGAACATCCTCCGAGACAGAATGGACAAGCAAGATACGGTCAATGAGAATATCCAGAAGATGCTTGCCATGATCTTGCAGAAATTGCCTCAGAACCCTTAGGCACTTAGGATTTTATGTTTTGCTTGCTTTCTTGTTTTTGCTTTCTTGTTTTTGCTGACTCTGATGTCTTGTGTTCTCTTGGTTTTCGTTTCTGCTATATTTTAATACAATGTTTTGTTTTTCTCTTCAATTATTTATTTTCTATGTCTTTTTGATTCTGACAAAAAGGGGGAGAAATCATTAAATAGCTCTGATGAAAATTGTCTAAAAACCTTAAGCACTCTGCAACAATTGTAGAAATAACTCTGATTAAAATAACTCTGATTAAATAGCTCTAACATTAAATTTAAGAAATTACAGAAAGTTTTCAGAAATCTCATTACTTGGAAAGCTCTGGTAAGAACTTCTGAACTCCCTAGCACTAACTCAGGGGGAGCTTCTGTCTATCTGATCTTATTTATTTCATGTTTCATCTGCTATTTTAAGTTGTTTTGTCATCATCAAAAAGGGGGAGATTGTAAGAACAAAAATTGTTCTACAACAGATTCCTTGATTTTGATGATAACAAAGGATGAAACCAAAAATGGCACCCTAACGAAAAGTTTCTAAGTTGCAGGGTTCTAAAGAAAGAAGTAATAAATCTGATGATGTCATCAGATGCACAACAAGATCAGATACAAATTATCAAGTATCAGAAGCATCTAAAGTAGAATCTCGTTCAAGAAAGTCTAGAAGCTCTGACTCTGGACAAAACTGCAAGTATCAGAAGCATCTGAACATGAAGTAAAGTCTAGAAGCTCTGACTCTGAACAACGCCCTCTGAAGAATCTATTTGGATCAACATCAGAAGCAAGATTCCAAGTTTCTCCAGTTACACAAATACTCTGATTATGAATTTGCTAATCATGAAAGAGTAACGTTGAAGACAAGTAAAGATTTTCAAATGGATTTCCTCAATTAGAAAGAGACGTTAATCTCCTCTTCCAAGAGAGAAGATACTACTTGTGGTAAGTAGTCACTTCTAAAAGAAAAAGTCTCCTGCAGAAGCTATTTATGGAATGGCGTAATTACATCTCATTATCCACCAGATTCAACTCTACTTCAACTCTATTTCAACACTACTTCAACTCCTATATAAATAGAGAAGAAATCAACTTTCAAAAAAAAAAGAAATCAACTAGCCAAAACTATACTGAATTATTTCACGCTCAAGAAAATTATCTTTGCTCTTAAAGAATTTCACTAAGCTTTTGCTTATTAAGTGAAAAATCTGTTCTTAAGTTTGTAATACTTGCTTTCTTAGAAGCACTCTAGATTACATATCTTGTATCTAATTTTTATTTGATTTCCTCAAGTGACTCTTTGTAGTCAGTAGACTTGAGAAGACTAAGAGATTTTCTTCTCTCTTAGGGGTTGTTTGTAATCTTTCAAGATTAGTGGATTAAGTCCTTGTTGAAGGCGAAATCACCTTGGCCGGGTGGACTGGAGTAGCTTTGTGTTATAAGCGAACCAGTATAAAATCATTGTGTGATTTTCATTTTGGAAAAGCGCTTATTTTTCAAACAATTCAAACCCCCCTTTCTTGTTTTTCTCACCTTCAAATGACATATAATATGATTCTTGATAAACCTTACAACAACTTGCTTGGTTACATTTGCATATGGTGTCACTTCAACACACTTTGTGAAGTACTCAATAGCCACCAGAATGAAACGATGTTCGTCCGATGCTTTGGGCTCAATCATGCCAATCATATCAATTCCCCACATGGAGTAGGGCAATGGAGAGAAAATGACATTCAATGGTGTTGGAGGAACACGAATCTTATCTGCATAAATTTGATACTTGTGGCATTTCTTCACAAACTTGCAACAGTCAGATTCCATTGTCAGCCAATAGTAACCTGCTCTCAGCATCTTCTTTATCGTAGAATGTCCATTGGAATGAGTACCAAAGGAACCTTCATGGACTTCAGTCATCAACATGTCTGCTTCGTGTCTATCCACACATCTGAGCAAAACCATATCAAAGTTTCTCTTGTAAATCACATCACCATTCAGGTAGAAGTTGTCAGCTAATCTTCTCAAAGTCTTTTTATCTTTCAAAGATGCCCCAAGCGGGTAAATCTGACTTTGAGGAAACATTTGATATCATAATCCCATGGCTTCTCATATTTGACTTCTTCAACAACAAACACATTAGTTGGCCTATCAAGATGCATCATAGTTAAATTGGGAACTTCATTCCAAAATTTCACCATAATCGTTGAAGCCAACGTTGCAAGAGCATCTGCCATCCGGTTTTCATCTCGAGGGATATGATGAAACTCAACCATTATAAAGAAAGTTGAAATCCTCCTCGCATAATCTCTATATGGTATCAAACTGGGTTGATTCGTTTCCCATTCAACTTTGATTTGATTTACAACTAAAGATGAATCTCCATAGACGTCAAGATATTTAATTATGAGATCAATGGCCTCTTCAAGCCCCATAATGCAAGATTCATACTCAGCCATATTGTTTGTACACTTGAAATTCAATCTAGCTCTAAATAGAAAATGAGTTCCGTGAGGAGTAATAATTACTGCCCTAATGTCATTACCATACGAATGAACAGCTCCATCAAATACCATGCCCCAACAGGAACCAGGTTCCGACCCTTCTTTAAACAATGGTTCAAAACAATATTTCATCCTCAAGTATAAGGTCTCTTCATCAGGAAAATCATATTGCACTTACTGATAATCTTCAATCGGTTGGTGAGCCAAATGGTCAACCAAGACACTACCTTTAATTGCTTTTTGAGATCCGTATTCAATACCATACTCATATAACAACATTTGCCAACGGGAAATCCTCCCATTTAAAGCAGGCTTCTCAAAAATGTACTTGATTGGATCCATTTTGGATATCAACCAAGTGGTATGATTCAACATATACTGGCGCAGACGCTTAACAGCCAAAGCCAATGCGTAACATGTCTTTTCAAGCACAGAATACCGAGTCTCACAATCGGTGAACTTCTTAATGAGGTAGTAAATTGCATATTCTTTCTTTCCAAATTCATCTTGCTAACCAAGAACACAGTCCATACTCTCATCAAGCAAAGTCAAATACATGATCAACGGTCTTCCTTCAACACGCGGGGACAGAATCGGATGCTTAAGCATTTACTCTTTGATACTGTCAAAAGCTTCCTAGCAATATTTGGTCCAATCACAAGACTGATCTTTCCGAGGAAGCTTGAATATAGGCACACATGTGGCAGTCATATGCGATATAAATCTTGAGATATAGTTCAAGCAGATGAGAAAACCTCTAACTTGCTTCTCAGTTTTGGGCGCACGCATTTCTTGTATTATTTTGACCTTGGGAGGATCAACTTCAATACCCTTCTCGCAGACAATAAATCCCAACAACTTACTAGAACAAACACCAAAAGTAAACTTATTGGGATTCAAGCGGAGCTTGTACTTCCTTAATGCTGGAATAACTTCAACAAATGCTCAACATGCTCTTCTTCATCACTTGATTTGGCAATCATATCATCAACATAAACTTCAATCTCTTTATGCATCATATCATGAAAAAGGGTGTTCATTGCTCTCTGGTATGTTGCACCAACATTCTTTAAAGCGAAAGGCATCACTCTATAACAGAATGTTCCCCAAAGTGTAATGAATGTGGTCTTATCCATATCTTCAGGTTCCATTTTGATTTTATTATAATCGGAAAATCTGTCCATAAATGAAAAGACTTTGAATTTAGCTGTATTGTCTACTAACATATTAATGCGTGGCAGAGGAAAATCATCTTTTAGACTAGCTTTGTTCAAATCTCTATAATCAACATACATGCTGACCTTTCCATCTTTCTTGGGAACATGCACAATATTGCCCCCCCACTACGGATACTCGGAGGTAACAAGAAAACTAGCGTCAATCTGCTTATGCACTTCTTCTTTGATCTTCACTTCCATATCAGGAGGAGTTCTTCTCAATTTTTGCTTGACAGGAGGGCATTCTGGCTTCAACTACGCTGATGTACCTCATTGGGTTGCCTTGATAGGAGAGTCTTTATAGAGTTGATTTCGGAAGCACATTCAAAGACGAACCAGTGTCTACCAACACATCGGACATAACGTCCTCCTTATAATTCATTGAAATGTGCAATGCCAAATTGTGATTTCTACCTTCCTCATGAAGCTCTTCGTCATAAAAGCTCAGATTATTGCTAGAAGTAATATTTGGAAACAATGTGGTCAAACTGATCCACAGTCACATCATGCTCAACATAAGCCTGCTCGAGCACTTTCTGCAACGCCTCCCTATGTGCTTCAGAGTTCATCAATAATGATAGCACGAAGATTTTTGACGGGTTTGGAGTAGCTGCTCCACAATATTGAACTCACTTCTTTTGATCAATTTTAAAACTTCATCGTCATCTTTAGCCTTCAGTTTGCTGGATTGACCAGACTGACACACTGAAGTACTAACTGGATTCGCTACTTGAATTTGTACCTTCACTTGCCGAGACATCTTCTACTTATTTCAGAAATACCAGATCGAACACACGACCACTACGGGTCAACTTTGCAATATCAACAATATTCACCATGTAGTCTTCAACTGGAAGAGGAACCTTTTGAGCATTCTAACCCATTGTGGCATCGTATTGATATGGCACAACTTTATTAGATGCATACGGAACAGGGCCCACTAACCATATAACCAACGACGATACCAATTTGTTGACATTGTTGTTGTTGCTGCTATCAAACTGGATAATTACCCGCTCAGGGGTCTCAAATACCAGTACAATCACATTCATATTATCTATATCTCTTGATTGGGAAATTTGAATAAGTCCTTCATCCAACAAGTTTTGGATATCCCTATTTACAATAACACATCCACGAGGGTTCACACTACAGATTGCACAACCGTCATGGTCATGCTCACATTCACTGACCAAACAGATATCTTTATGAATTTCCACCAAAGATTGTCTGATATGGAGAACATCATAAACCTTGAACTCACCAGGACAACCATATACCATATTGACAGAAGCGTTACCATGAGCATGCAAAGGATTGGCTTTCACATTAGGAACTCTGTCCTTAAAGGATACCATTCCATTATTTACAAGCTTTTGTACTTCATACATCAAAGGATAGAAGTTCTCTATGTCATGGCCTGGGGCTCCCTTGTGAAAAGCACAGTGAAGTTCAGGTTTGAACTACCATGGAAGTGGCTCAGGAATCTGTGGAGGATTTCTTAGTTGGATGAGGTTCTTGAGAACCAAGGACGGGTATAATTCTACACACGACATAGGAATAGGGTCAAAGGAGACCTTCTTCCTCTCAAAGCTTTGTTGGTTATTATCGTTGTTGTTATAGTTGGTTCTTTGTTGCGGTTGTTATTGTTGACATTGTTGTTGTTGAATCGGAATTGGTTGATTGTTGGAATTGTTGGAAAATACAGGAATCACTAATGAAACTTGATGTTGATGTTGACGAGGTTGGGAACTCTTTCTGACATGAGGCCTCATCTTCCTCCCCATCGATACTGAATTAGTTTCTCCTCCTTCCTCTTGGAGAAACTCCAACCATATTTCTTGCTAGACGATGCTTCTTCTTTAGACAGACGTGAAGGAGAATGGCGATCCAAAACGCAGCGGAATTTATAAATTTCTCCTTTAATGATCCTTACGAATGGGCATGATCAGTGACAGATCGTTACCTCTTGTGGCGATCACGAACGTTGAACGATGACAACGCCTCTACTCAGTCCACACGAACGGATTCCTTCAATCTCAGTGCTAGCTGCTACGAATGAAGGCTTTGAGTGAGAGAGAGAGAGAGAAACGAAATGCAAGAGTGACAATGCTTCTACCCAAGGTTTCTATTTATAGAACCACTTGTGTGGGCTTTAAGCTAAAAAGCCCACTTAAGTGTATTTTGGCCCATATCTTATAATATGCCCAAAATCACTTAAGCGTGTGGTACCTTACCATATTTCGTATTCCATTTAAGTGCACCGTACCTTACGGTGTTCCTTAGTTACTCTATCTCTCATCAATCCGTCCTTTGTGTGTGACCCTGTAGGTTTTCACGACGTTGGCAATTATATTAAATCACGCATTTAACATAATAAACAGTGAGCGGTATCTAGCAACACATCACTGCTACCCAAGTCACAAAAATGTCATGTGATCTGACAAATCCTTCTGTGATAATAATTATGTGTATAATTACCCTTTTGCCCTTATGTCTATATTGAACACAAGGCATAGACCGTGTCATCCCTGTCCAGTTCAATATTGGGCCCATAGAAATTTATCCTGTTACGCAGGATGGGCAAATTCCATCTAGGTCACTCATGTCCCTTAGCATGCTTTGTGGAGTACCCATCAACTGTCTTTATGGTTATCTAGTTACGGACAATGTTGGATCAGCAATAAAGCACTCGACTCTACATCTAGGGTCCATAGTGGTTTCAGGTCGAAGAGTGGTATACACCATTATCACCATGAGAATAACTTATGACACTTTGCATAACATTCTATATAGTATTCTCATAGCGGGTCAATCCAGTATAAATATTACTCTTAATATTCATACCTATGTTTGAGACTTGATAACTCCTTATCCATGATCCATGAGATGTGATCATCAGTCTATAAACATAATAGTCTCCATGCTTTAATGTTATCCCACTTCACAATAAAGCTCGACTACGGATACTTTAAGAAAAGTGTCCTTATGTTTAATGTGCTCTCATGATTAAGTCACACTTGATACATTAAACGGACTATCTATTCTAGGGACTTTATTAAACAAACATAATAAAGAAAAAGCCTTTTATTATTAATAAATAATTCGATACAAGTACCAAAAGTATTGGCCTCTAGGGCTTACACCAACAATCTCCCACTAGCACTAGAGCCAATCAGGCATACCCCTAATGCCCATAGATCTAATATGGCCATCATGCTTCTGCTGCGCAAGAGGCTTTACCAGTGGGTCAGCAATATTGTCAAGTGTAGTTACTCTACATATTTTCACATCTCCTCTATCTATTATCTCTCGAATGAGGTGATAACGCCTAAGTATGTGTTTGGATCGCTGGTGAGATCTAGGCTCCTTAGCTTGTGCGATAGCACCATTGTTAGCACAATAGAGACCAATGGGATCCACAATGCTAGAAACTATGTCAAGTTCACTAATGAACTTTTTGATCCAAACAGCTTCCTTTGTTGCACTTGAGGCGGCAATATACTCGGCCTCGGTTGTAGAATCAGCAACTGTATCTTGCTTTGAACTTTTCCAGCTCACAGCGCCACCGTTTAAGCAAAACACATAACTAGATTGCGATCTAAAGTCATCCTTATCTGTCTGGAAGCTGCATCGGTGTATCCAATTACAGCCAACTCTTCCTGACCTCCATATATCAAGAATGAGTCCTTAGTCCTTCTCAAGTACTTAAGGATATTCTTGACAGCTACCCAATGGGCATCACCAGGATCAGATTGGTACCTACTCGTTGTACTTAAAGCATACGAGACATCTGGTCGAGTACATAACATGGCATACATGATAGATCCTATTGCAGATGCATACGAAATCTTATTCATGTGATCCCTTTCTTCCTTAGTTTAAGGGGATTGTGTTTTTGATAGACACAGGCCATGTTGCATAGGTATGAATCCTTTCTTAGAATCATGCATGTTAAAGCGTCTCAGCACTTTGTCTATGTACGTACTCTGACTTAGGCCGAGCAGTTTTTGTGATCTATCTCTATAGATTCTGATTCCTAATATATAGGCTGCTTCACCTAGGTCCTTCATAGAAAAACATTTCCCCAACCAAGACTTTACTTATTGCAGGGTAGGGACATCGTTTCCAATGAGTAATATGTCATCTACATATAATACCAGGAACACGATCATGCTCCCACTAACCTTCTTGTAGACACAAGGCTCATCTTCGTTCTTGATGAATCCATATTGTTTTACTGTTTCATCAAAACGAAGATTCCATCTTCTGGAAGCTTGCTTCAATCCATAGATTGACCTTTGTAACTTACATATCTTTTGGGCTTCTTCTGGTATGTCAAATCCTTCAGGTTGTGTCATGTACACATCCTCAAGAAGATTTCCATTAAGGAAAGCAGTTTTGACATCCATCTGCCATATTTCATAATCATGATATGTAGCGATAGAAAGTAAAATCCGAACAAATTTAAGCATTGCAACTAGTGAAAAGGTTTCATCATAGTCAACCCCATGAATTTGTTTATATCCTTTTACAACCAGTCTTGCCTTATAGGTATGTACCTTACCATCCATGTCAGTCTTCTTTTTGAAGACCCACTTGCATCCTATAGGGTTAACTTCTACAGGAGGCTCTACTAAGGTCCAAACTTGGTTTGTGTACATGGAATCCATTTCAGATTTCATGGCTTCTAGCCACTTCTCAGACTCGGGACCAGTTATGGCCTCTTAGTAGATCACAGGCTCATCTTGATCCATAGTAATACATCACCTTGATCTGTTATGAGACATCCATATCTCTCAGGTAGGTGACGTATCCTGCTTGACCTACGCTGGTCTTGTTCTACTTGAGCAGGTTGCTCTTCCACAACCACTTGTGTTTCCTGCTCTAATTACTCCGTAGGTGTATCGATGCTTTGTGATTCTTGAATTTCTTCAAGCTCTACTTTCCTCCCACTGATTCCTTTGGAAATTAAATCCTTTTCTAGGAAATTTCCAGTTCGAGCGACAAATACTTTGCCCTCAGAAGGATTGTAGAAGTAATACCCTCTTGTTTCTTTAGAATACCCCACAAATAAGCATTTGTCAGATTTGGGCTTAAGCTTAGTTGAAATTTGTCGTTTCAAATAAACTTCGCAACCCCAAATCTCCATGTAAGATATATGTGGTTTATTACCACTCCATATCTCATATGGTGTCTTTTCAACCTTTTTGGATGGAACACGGCTAAGTGTGTAAGCTACTGTCAATATTGCATGTCCCCAAAAGGAGTTTGGAAGATCGGCGTGACTCATCATGGATCGGACCATGTCTAACAGGGTTCGATTTCTTCTCTCAGATACACCATTCCATTGGGGTGTTCCAGGAGGAGTGAGTTGGGATAGGATCCCACACTCTTTCAGATGGTCATCAAACTCTAGGCTTAAATACTCACCACCTCGATCTGATCGAAGAGTTTTAATATTCTTACCTAGTTGGTTTGTACTTCATTCTTGAATTCCTTGAACTTTTCAAATGACTCTGATTTGTGTTTCATTAAATACACATAACCATATCTATTGAAATCATCAGTAAATGTGATGAAGTACTAAAAACCTCCTCTGGCTGGTATGTTCAGTGGTCCACATACATCAGTATGTATGAGGGCCAAAAGATCATTAGCTCTTTCACCTTTTCCTGTGAATGGAGATTTTGTCATCTTCCAAGTACTTTGGGCAGTTTCTCTTCCAGTGTCCGGTCTTACCACAATGGAAGTAGGTGCCTGCCTTTGCTATGCCTCCACTAGGCTTCAAAGCAGCAACAATGGGTCTGGGTTTGGAAACTTCCTTGCCCTTCCCTTTATCACCCTGCTTGGTGGGCCTTTTGTTCTGTCTCTTTCCATTTCCGATCATCAGAATGGACTTCCCTTTTGAATTCAGATTCTGCTCAGCAGTTCTTAACATGGCGAGCAGTTAAGGAAGAGATTTGTCCATATCATTCATATTGAAATTTAGGACAAATTGACTGAATCTATCTGGCAACGATTGCAAGATCAAATAAGTCACAAGTTCCTTTCCGAGGGGAAAACCCAATCTCTCAAGGTTTTCCACATACCCAATCATCTTGAGCACATGGGGACCTACAGGGGCTCCCTCAGCTAACTTGCCTTGAAAAAGGGCTTTTGGAACTTCAAACCTTTCATGTCTTGCTTGCTCTTGATAGAGCATCTTCAGATGTTCGATCATATCGAACGCTGCCATGTTCTCATGTTGCTTTTGCAATTCTGAGTTCATGGTAGCTAGCATGAGACAAGCAGTTTCATTTGCATCATCGACATGCTTCTTATAAGCATCTCTTTCTGCCTTAGGTGCAGAACTAGGAGGTTCCTTTTCAGGAACAGGTGTCTCCAAGACATACAGCTTTCTGGCAACGATTGCAAGATCAAATCAGTCACAAGTTCCTTTCCGAGGGGAAAACCCAATCTCTCAAGGTTTTCCACATACCCAATCATCTTGAGCACATGGGGAGCTACAGGGGCTCCCTCAGCTAACTTTCCTTGAAAACGGGCTTTTGAAACTTCAAACCTTTCATGCCTTGCTTGCTCTTGATAGAGCATCTTCAGGTGTTCGATCATATCGAACGCTGCCATGTTCTCATGTTGCTTTTGCAATTCTGAGTTCATGGTAGCTAGCATGAGACAAGCAGTTTCATTTGCATCATCGACATGCTTCTTATAAGCATCTCTTTCTGCCTTAGGTGCAGAACTAGGAGGTTCCTTTTCAGGAACAGGCATCTCCAAGACATACAGCTTTCTATTATGTTTGAGGACAATCCTCATGTTTCGGTGCCAATCCAGAAAATTGTCCCAGACAATTTATCTTTGTCAAGGGTTGATCGCAAAATGTTTGTTAGAGGTGTTTGTTGAGATTAATGAAAATATAAGTATCATTGACATATTTAATTAGGCCTTTAATTAAATATGCTCCCACTATTTTACTCAAAAAAAATGACCCTCATCATTTGATTTGGAAAATTCCGTTGGAAGATTTTCTAGTGGGTCGAGATCCATATTTCACTTCGTTCTAAGTCCGCGTAGGCGGATTACACAAAACTAGGTTATTTAGGTAGGAACTCCTTCCAATTGTACCTCATACAACTTTCAAAAATTTCAGTTGGGTGAATAACTCCTTATTCCAATCCATCATATGGATCATTCCCAAATCTTGCTTCTAAACATATATAACATTATTATAATTAAGTTTGACCCATCGTTTTAGCAGTTGGATATTACAATTATCCCATCGCATCTTACTAATATAGAACATGCACCTCGCGTAGGCGAAACCTACATTATCTGATACCAGTCTTGATGAGTGCTAAAACTTGGAAAGCAAACACATATAATATTATTATAATTAATTTAGTTAAGTTTGACCCATTGTCTTAACAATTGGATATTACAATTATCCAATCGCACCTTACTAATATAGAACATGCACCTCGCGTAGGCGAAACCTACATTATCCGATACTAGTCTTGATGAGTGTTAAAACTTGGAAAGCATAAACTTAATATTTAATTTGAGGGAATTTGCAATTATTCTGATCTCACCGACTTATTTATCATATAAATCGTTCTCACATGCATCAACATACATTCACATGCATCAACATTATCCGAACGGGTGAATTTTTCCTTGCGTTAACCGGTTAACCATATACGTTAACCGGTTAACACTGTTTGAAAATCTATTCATAATTTGTATTCTGTTTTGCGTTAACCGGTTAACCACATACGTTAACCGGTTAACACTGTTTGAAAAATCTTTTAGAAAACAGTATTTCGTCTTGCGTTAACCGGTTAACCATATGCGTTAACCGGTTAACACTGTTCGAAAAAGTGTTTAGAAAGCACAACTCTTGTGCAGTCACAACCCCAACCGCATAACTCTCTGACAACACAACCCTTGTGTCGTCACTAACCCTGATGCACCAATTTCAGACCGTCAAACACATCTCGATTGTTTATTCAATATGATTGATCAACACGTCATTGCTTCACCATACTAATGTCGGATCAAGAAGCAAACGACCATTGATCGCTCAAAGGAAAACAACCATTGAGTGTTTGACTGAACGAAACAAGAACACTATATCATATATAATGTATTTTGCATCAGGATTACTTATACCATATATATAACTTGATCGATCTCAATTTAATCTTTGATTTATTCTGTCTTTAATCGTATTAATACAGAAAATAAACAATTATCAGATTCATGGTTTCGTAAGTGGCTCTGATACCACTGAAGGAGAATGGCGATCCAAAACGTAGCGGAATTTCAAAATTTCTCCTTTAATGATCCTTACGAATGGGCATGATCAGTGACAGAATAGTTACCTCTTGTGGCGATCACGAACGTTGAACGATGACAACGCCTCTACTCAGTCCACACGAACGGATTCCTTCAATCTCAGTGCTAGCTGCTACGAATGAAGGCTTTGAGTGAGAGAGAGAGAGAAACAAAATGCAAGAGTGACAATGCTTCTACCCAAGGGTTCTATTTATAGAACCTCTTGTGTGGGCTTCAAGCTAAAAAGCCCTCTTAAGTGTATTTTGGCTCATATCTTATAATATGCCCAAAATCACTTAAGCGTGTGGTACCTTACCATATTTCGTAATCCATTTCAGTGCACTGTACCTTACGGTGTTCCTTAGTTACTTTATCTCTCATCAATCCGTCCTTTGTGTGTAACCCTGTAGGTTTTCGTGACGTTGGCAATTATATTAAATCAGGCATTTAACATAATAAACAATGAGCGGTATCTAACAACACATCACTACTACCCAAGTCACGAAAATGTCATGTGATCTGACAAATCCTTCTGTGATAATAATTATGTGTATAATTATCCTTTTGCCTTTATGTCTATATTGAACACAAGGCATAGACCGTGTCATCCCTGTCCAGTTCAATATTGGGCCCATAGACATTTATCCTGTTACGCAGGATGGACAAATTCCATATAGGTCACTCATGTCCCTTAGCATGCTTTGTGGAGTACCCATCAACTGTCTTTATGGTTATCCAGTTACGGACAACGTTGGATCAGCAATAAAGCACTCGACTCTACATCTAGGGTCCATAGTGGTTTCAGGTCGAAGAGTGGTATACACCATTATCACCATGAGAATAACTTATGACACTTTGCATAACATTCTATATAGTATTCTCATAGCGGGTCAATCCAGTATAAATATTACTCTTAATATTCATACCTATGTTTTTGACTTGATAACTCCTTATCCATGATCCATGAGATGTGATCATCAGTCTATAAACATAATAGTCTCCATGCTTTAATGTTATCCCACTTTACAATAAAGCTCGACTACGGATACTTTAAGAATAGTTTCCTTATGTTTAATGTGCTCTCATGATTAAGTCACACTTGATACATTAAACGGACTATCTATTCCAGGGCTTTATTAAACAAACATAATAAAGAAAAAGCCTTTTATTATTAATAAATAATTCGATACAAGGACCAAAAGTATTGGCCTCTATGGCTTACACCAACAAGACGTCCTTCACAGACTCCTTCTTCTAGCCTCATCCCCATATTTACCATTTCGGTAAAGTCTGAAGCTAGCGGACATATACTCGAACATATCGCATGCTCGAACATACAACAGAGTCGCCATCAAACTTTATTTATCTCTGAAGGGAGGGGAAAACATCGATAAAACCCGAGGGAAAGAGATATACTAGGTAAGGAAGTCGGTTATGCAAGGGGAAGGTATTAGCACCCCAAACATCCATGGTACTCCATGGGAACCTTTTTGATTGTTCTCGCTCGAATAGGTGTTATATCTAAAGATTACTCGCAAAAGAATGAATGGAAAGGACGGGAATAGATAAAGTGCTCGGTGAGGATTAGGGCCCTCATGCATACGTATCCTCATAGTGCTATAAGGAATTCAGAGCTCCGTAGTTCAAGGAACTAGAGGTAGAAGGTGGAAAGAAATGTGATCAGAAGTATGGTCTGAGCTAGAGAATAATGTTGTTTGAACTCCAAAAGAGGGAGAAAATATGAACCCAAGAGTAAGCAGGTATGAACCGACAAGTGAGGGCCTACAACACTGTATTGGAAAAATTGAAAGAAAAGGAATTCATGTGTGTAAAGTAAGTAAGGATACATTCGTCTAAGCAATAAGAGGACTTATAAGACAAACAAATCGAATCTTAGTTCACAAAGAGATGCAAGATGGAGCATAAAGGTATAGTGCGTTTGGCTCAAAGATAACTGGTTTATCACATGGAGTGAAAAAAGGTAGATTATGAATGTATCATGGAGATGAATGGAAGAATTCCATAGGACAGGAGTGATAAATAAGTATGCTCGCGGAGGATTCAAACCGTCGTGCCTACATATTCTCATCGTGCAATGAGAAAATCAGAGCAATCGTAGTTCAGCCTACTACGACTGAAAGCAAAGAGAGATTCAATAGGATTGCCCAGAGGCAAGGTAGATTGTGTAAGACCCCAATTTTGACCCTAAGATCCCTCATGTAACTTCATCATAGGCATTAGCATGGGATCATACCTTGGCATCCTCCTTCCCCCTTTTTCATTGGGTTTGTTTTGGGAGAGATCACCAGGCACTATGTGATTGTATCATACTTGTATTTTATCATTTCACTAACCAAAATACCCAAAATATGTCTTTGTATTTTCCTAACTCTTTTGTAGGAAAGGCATGATCCCATTGATTCATCAAGTTCACATCTAGGGTTTGAGACCCTCATGAACAAAGAGCACAACCAAGAATTGATCCAAGAATGGTTATGAGCATCATATATGAGTCCCAACGTTCTCTACATGTTATATTGATCAAGTTTTCTTCAAGAGTTTGAGGGTGATTTGCCTTGGAAACCCTAGTTTGACTAGGTATCTTGAGTAACTTCTCCAACAAGCTATCTCACAAATTTATCAAATTTCTCAAGGGACACTTCAAAATTCATCATCTTATGCATATATGATCTACCATGAACGAAGAAAGTCAAGAGAATTGGAAGCTAGCAAGTTGGTTGATGGTGGTTGGCCAGATGAATTCATCTGATCAAAACTGGGTCTCCCTAGACCCTATCTCCTACAATTTTCACCATATGAAAATTATTCCAAGAGAAAACTTACTCTAAATAACATTCCAAACAACTTTCATGTTGATATCTAGAGCTATTTTTTCTTAGAAAATCATTTTCTATGTTGAAACATTATAGGTCATTTTGTCTATACCCTAATTCGAAAGTCAACTTCCCAAGGCCATAACTTGCTCAATTTTTATGAGATGAAAGATTTACAAGTTGCACAATCAAATTCAAGAGGTCTACTTCAAATTTTATGTTTGGAGTGGGAGTTAATTAAAATGTTTTGAGCATGTGATATGAGGTTACATTATAGGTCACTTTTGACAGTGGAAAAAGGGCAAAGTTGGATAAAATATGATAATTATTTAATTTAAGTTAATAGTATATTTATTAATTTAATTAAATAATTAGAATATTATTGGATTATTATTATTGGAATATAAAGTTGGAATCAGAAAAGAGTCCCATTTGGTAAAAAGGTTTTTCACGTGAAAGCAGAGAAGCGACACAAAAGTGGAAAAAGGGCAAAGAGGAAGAGCAAGAGAGAAAGGGTTGAAGAAGGGAAAAGCTTAAAGCTAAAGGATTTGCCGGATTAACTCAGGTAAGGGGGGTTTATCGTCGTTTAATGGGTATTATGGATTAACATGTGATGGGTAGTAATAAGCCATTGATTGACTCTAATTAGGTTTTGAGAAATACCTTTGAATTGGGATGAATAAGTTAAGTTAAAACTGTGAATGAACCTATATTTGGATGAGTTGTGATTTTCTGGACGTGTAGCTTTTTACGGAATCGAAATCGGAGGTCCGGAAGGCCTCCAATGGCGAAAAATGCGGGTAATCCTGCATTCTGTTCGTGTTAGCGCAGGAACAGCTTTCTGTCTTGCGTTAACCGGTTAACCCAGGGTGTTAACCGGTTAACACTGTTATGATAATTAAAAGAATTGATGTTTGTCTTGCGTTAACCGGTTAACCCAGGGTGTTAACCGGTTAACACTGTTAAAATTTGCCAGGAAGCGCGTTCTGTTTTGCTGTAACCGGTTAACCCAGGGTGTTAACCGGTTAACACTGTTTGAAAGGGGAAAATTGATATTCAAATATTGTGTACATATTTGACGATTAGCCTATATTGGTGTATGATATAGTAGGGATCTTTTCCCGTTGTTTTGAACAGTATAAGTATTAGTAGAGTGTGCTAATACGGTGATTTATTATTTGACATGACATGATATGATTCTGTGATAAATATGCAGATGATGTATGATGGTGTGCATAATGCTGTGAATATATCTATTATGGATTGGAGGGTGATGTATGTATGATGTATGATGGACTGTTTATGGCTTAGAGTGTGAGCATATGTCCATTGTGGATTGTTGTTGATGGATTGCACGCTAGGTGATTTAGCGTGCATAGCGTAGCCTTTATGGTGGTAGCTAATTCCCATGGTGAGGAATTAGTGAGTGAGTTATTGTGGATTGTTGTTGATGTTTGCATGCTAGGTGATTTAGCGTGCATAGCATGGCCTTTATGGTGGTAGCTAATTCCCATGGTGACGAATTAGTGAGTGAGTCACTAGGTCTCAAATGAGTGGGACTAGTGAGCTTGGTAGCCGTATCTGGGTTTGATCGGTGAGGTTGAACTATGTGTTCACGAATAGTCGGTAACGCATGCATGGAGTCTCATTGCATAATGTATGTATGGTGTATAATATGAATGGATGTATTCCAATATTATACGTGTGTTTTGTGTTTGTGTTGAGTATGATTTTGAGTTGATGTTGCCGTTGCTGAATGTGTGATCTGATTAGGGTGATGAATGTGTTAATTTACTTAGCATTACATGATATTTTATAATGCTTATTATATCGATTGAGGAACTCACCCTTACAACTATGTTTCAGGTAACGAGCAGTGATTGAGTAGAAGCTAGTGCTTGGAGTCTAGTGTAGTTCCTTAGTGGGTCATGCTCTGGTATATGTAACATCGGGACGGGATGTTTTACTTTGTCTTCATTTTGGTCGTTGAACAGTTTTACATGTAATGTGATTACATGGTTTGCATGTTGTTAGATTTCTATCCGCTGCGGATTGTGCAATGTTTTATTTTGATTAATAAATGAGCATGACAAGTTATTTTGGTGAATGGTGTGAAGTGTAAAGTGTGACACCCTGAAATTGCATATCTAATCCGATTTATATTATGTTGTTTTAATTAATATTGGGGTATTTTAGAAGGGTGTTACATTAGTGGTATCAGAGCATAGTCGGTCGAGTCGAGTCGTAATTATTCTGTTTCCCTGTATGTGATAGGTGTTGTGTAACCCTATCAGTACTTATTGTTTTAGCTTGTTGGGTTCTCAGAATAGAGATGGCTGGAAGAGGTAGAGACGATGCTGCGATTGCTGAGGCTCTGGGTATGCTAGCTGGAGTACTTGGAGGGAATCCGAATGTTGTGGGATTGGGAGCTGCTCGTCAACTGAGTGAGTTCCAGAAGAACAATCCTCCAATGTTCAAGGGAGCATACGATCCAGATGGTGCTCAGAAGTGGTTGAAGGAGATCGAGAGGATCTTCCGAGTGACTGAGTGTGCCGATAACCAGAAGGTCAGGTTCGGTACGCATATGCTGTCAGAGGAAGCAGATGATTGGTGGGTTGCTGCCCGCACTGAGTTGGAAGCTACTGGGAGTGCTGAGATCACTTGGGCGGTGTTCAGAGAGAGATTCCTGAGGAAGTACTTTCCAGAGGATGTCAGAGGAAAGAAAGAGATAGTGTTCTTAGAATTGAAGCAGGGCAACCAGTCTGTTACTGAGTATGCTGCTAAGTTCACAGAGCTGTCGAAGTATTACACTCCCTATGATGAGGCTACTGGGGAATTTTCAAAATGTGTGAAGTTTGAGAACGGGTTACGTCCCGAGATCAAGCAGGCTATTGGGTATCAACGGATTAGAGTGTTTTCCGACTTGGTTGACTGTTGCAGGATTTTTGAACAAGATACCAAGGCCAGAGCAGAGAGCTATCAGCAGAGGGTTGATAGGAAAGGCAAGAATCAGAATGATCGTGGGAAGCTGTATGCAGTTGGCAAAGGTTTCCTGAGACAGAGTGGGATGAAGAGACCTAGTGGGGGAGACTCCAGTGCCCCTGCTAAGTGTTACAGATGTGGTCAGGCTGGACATCGTATCCATGAGTGTACCAGTACTGAGAAGAAGTGTTTCCAGTGCCCCTGCTAAGTGTTACAGATGTGGTCAGGTTGAAGACTATGACTTGTTTCAACTGTGGAGAGGTGGGTCATATCAGTCCACAGTGTCCTAAGCCGAAGAAAGAGAACCAGTCGGGAGGCAATGTCTTTGCTTTATCGGGTTCTGAGACTTCTGCAGATGATCGTTTGATCCGAGGTACGTGTTATATTAATGGCTTTCCTCTTGTAGCTATTATTGACACAGGTGCGACTCATTCCTTTATATCTTTGGATTGTGCTGTGAAACTTAAAATAGAGATATCTGAGATGCATGGGAGTATGGTGATTGATACTCCTGCGAAGGGTTCAGTGACTACTACTTCAGTTTGTTTAAATTGCCCTTTAAGTATTTTTGGTAGAGACTTTGGGATGGACCTCGTGTGTCTTCCACTAGTGCAGATTTATGTTATCCTGGGTATGAACTGGTTGGTGTTTAACCGAGTTTATATCAACTGTTTTAATAAGACTGTGATCTTTCCTGAGATTAAGGAAGGAAAGAGTTTGTTTCTATCAGCAAGGCAGGTGAATGAGGCAGTAGCAGATGGGGCAGAGTTGTTTATGCTGTTAGCGACTTTGGAGGCTAAAGATAAACTGGTGATTTGCGATCTAGCCGTGGTGTGTGATTTTCCTGATGTGTTTCCTGAAGAGGTGAATGAATTACCGCCAGAGCGTGAAGTTGAGTTCTCGATTGATTTGGTACCTGGTACTAGGCCGGTATCGATGGCTCCGTACCGTATGTCCGCTGTTGAGTTAACTGAATTGAAGAGTCAGCTGGAAGATCTGTTGGATAAGAAATTTATTCGTCCGAGTGTGTCACCGTGGGGCGCACCAGTGTTATTGGTTAAGAAGAAAGAAGGTACTATGAGGTTGTGTGTGGACTACAGGCAACTGAATAAAGTGATGATCAAGAATCGGTATCCTTTGCCGAGGATTGATGATTTGATGGATCAGTTGGTTGGTGCGAGTGTGTTCAGCAAAATAGATTTGAGATCGGGGTATCATCAGATACGTGTGAAAACTGAGGATATTCAGAAGACTGCTTTCAGAACAAGGTATGGACATTTTGAGTATTCTGTAATGCCTTTTGGTGTGACTAATGCGCCTGGGGTATTTATGGAGTATATGAATAGGATTTTCCATCCGTACCTAGACAAGTTTGTTGTGGTGTTTATTGACGATATTTTGGTGCATTCGAAATCTGAAGAAGAGCATGCTGAACATTTGAGAGTGGTTTTAGGAATTCTACGAGAAAAGAAGTTGTTTGCTAAACTGTCCAAGTGTGAATTTTGGTTAGAAGAGGTTAGTTTTCTTGGTCATGTGGTTTCAAGAGGTGGTGTTGCTGTTGATCCTTCTAAGATAGAAGCGGTATCTAAGTGGGAAGCTCCGAAGTCAGTTTCTGAGATAAGGAGTTTTCTTGGACTTGCAGGTTATTATAGGAAATTCATTGAGGGATTTTCTAAGTTGGCGTTACCGTTGACGATGTTGACTAGAAAGGGGCAAGCGTTTGTTTGGGACTCAAAATGTGAAGAAGGTTTCCAAGAGTTAAAGAGAAGGTTAACTACTGCTCCTATTCTGATATTACCAAGTCCGTCGGAACCATTTGAGGTTTACTGTGATGCTTCATTGTTGGGTTTGGGTGGTGTTTTGATGCAGAATAAGCAGGTTGTAGCTTATGCTTCGAGACAACTGAAGGTTCATGAGGGGAACTATCCGACACACGATTTAGAGTTGGCAGCTGTGGTATTTGTTCTGAAGTTATGGAGGCATTACTTGTACGGGTCAAGATTTGAGGTTTTCAGTGACCATAAAAGTTTAAAGTATTTGTTTGATCAGAAAGAGCTGAATATGAGACAGAGGAGATGGTTAGAGTTTCTGAAGGATTATGACTTTGGTTTGAATTACCATCCGGGTAAAGCAAACGTAGTGGCTGATGCATTGAGTCGGAAATCATTGCATATGTCTATGTTAATGGTTAAGGAATTGGATTTAATTGAGCAGTTTAGAGACTTGAGTTTGGTGTGTGAGAGTACTCACAATAGTGTTAAATTGGGAATGTTGAAGTTAACGAGTGGTATTCTGGATGAGATTAGAGAGGGTCAGAAATCCGATGTGCTTTTGGTTGATAAGTTGACTCTAGTGAATCAAGGTCAAGGTGGTGAATTCAGAGATGATGAGAATGGTGTTTTGAAATTTGGTAATCGGGTGTGTATTTCGGATGTTACCGAACTTAAGAAGAGTATTCTTGAGGAAGGACATCTTAGTGGCCTGAGTATTCATCCTGGGGCTACGAAGATGTATCATGATTTGAAAAAGTTATTTTGGTGGCCGGGAATGAAAAGAGAAATTGCGAGTTTCGTTTATTCTTGTTTGACTTGTCAGAAGTCAAAGATTGAGCATCAGAAGCCGTCTGGGCTAATGCAACCGTTGGCTATTCCAGAGTGGAAGTGGGATAGTATCTGTATGGATTTTGTTTCTGGTTTACCGAGGACAATTAAGAATTTTGAAGCTATTTGGGTGATTGTTGACAGATTGACAAAATCGGCTCATTTCATTCCGATCAGAATGGATTATCCGTTAGAGAGATTAGCTGAGTTGTATATTGAAAAAATTGTAAGTTTGCATGGTATTCCGTCGAGTATTGTTTCGGACAGAGATCCTAGATTTACATCGAAGTTCTGGGAAGGTTTGCAGAGGGCTTTGGGAACTAAGCTGAGATTGAGTTCTGCATATCATCCGCAGACTGATGGTCAGACTGAGAGGACGATTCAGTCACTGGAGGATCTTTTGAGGGCTTGTGTTTTGGAAAAGGGAGGTGCTTGGGATTGTTATTTACCTTTGATTGAGTTTACCTACAACAATAGTTTTCATTCGAGCATTGGTATGGCACCGTTTGAAGCTTTGTATGATAGGAGATGTCGGACACCTTTATGTTGGTATGAGTCCGGTGAGAGTGTTGTGGTTGGACCGGAGATTGTTCAACAAACTACGGAAAAGATTAAGATGATTCAGGAGAAGATGAGGATTGCTCAGAGTCGTCAGAAGAGTTATCACGACAAGAGGAGGAAGTCACTTGAGTTTCAAGAGGGAGATCATTTGTTTCTTCGTGTTACTCCGATAACTGGGGTTGGTCGAGCTTTGAAGTCGAAGAAGTTGACACCTCGATTTATTGGTCCTTATCAGATTTTGGAGAGGATATGGGAGGTAGCCTATCGTATCGCTTTACCGCCGTCACTTGCGAATTTGCATGAGGTTTTTCATGTGTCTCAGTTGAGGAGGTACGTTCCTGATCCGTCGCATGTGGTCCAAGTAGATGATGTACAGGTGAGAGATAACTTGACTGTTGAAACATCACCTATGAGGATCGAGGATCGAGAGTTGAAGCAGTTGCGGGGTAAAGAGATTGCTTTGGTAAAGGTAGCTTGGGGAGGACCAGCAGGTGGCAATGTGACTTGGGAACTTGAGAGTTAGATGAAGGAGTCTTATCCAGAGTTATTCGCTTGAGGTATGTTTTCGAGGACGAAAACTCTTTTAGTGGGGGAGAGTTGTAACACCCCGATAAAATATGATAATTATTTAATTTAAGTTAATAGTATATTTATTAATTTAATTAAATAATTGGAATATTATTGGATTATTATTATTGGAATATAAAGTTGGAATCAGAAAAGAGTCCCATTTGGTAAAAAGGTTTTTCACGTGAAAGCAGAGAAGCGACTCAAAAGTGGAAAAAGGGCAAAGAGGAAGAGCAAGAGAGCAAGGGTTAAAGAAGGGAAAAGCTTGAAGCTAAAGGATTTGCCGGATTAACTCAGGTAAGGGGGGTTTATCGTCGTTTAATGGGTATTATGGATTAACATGTGATGGGTAGTAATAAGCCATTGATTGACTCTAATTAGGTTTTGAGAAATACCTTTGAATTGGGATGAATAAGTTAAGTTAAAACTGTGAATGAACCTATATTTGGATGAGTTGTGATTTTCTGGACGTGTAGCTTTTTACGGAATCGAAATCGGAGGTCCGGAAGGCCTCCAATGGCGAAAAATGCGGGTAATCCTGCATTCTGTTCGTGTTAGCGCAGGAACAGCTTTCTGTCTTGCGTTAACCGGTTAACCCAGGGTGTTAACCGGTTAACACTGTTATGATAATTAAAAGAATTGATATTTGTCTTGCGTTAACCGGTTAACTCAGGGTGTTAACCGGTTAACACTGTTAAAATTTGCCAGGAAGCGCGTTCTGTTTTGCGTTAACCAGTTAACCCAGGGTGTTAACCGGTTAACACTGTTTGAAAGGGGAAAATTGATATTCAAATATTGTGTACATATTTGACGATTGGCCTATATTGGTGTATGATATAGTAGGGATCTTTTCCCGTTGTTTTGAACAGTATAAGTATTAATAGAGTGTGCTAATACGGTGATTTATTATTTGACATGACATGATATGATTCTGTGATAAATATGCGGATGATGTATGATGGTGTGCATAATGCTGTGAATATATCTATTGTGGATTGGAGGGTGATGTATGTATGATGTATGATGGACTGTTTATGGCTTAGAGTGTGAGCATATGTCCATTGTGGATTGTTGTTGATGGATTGCACGCTAGGTGATTTAGCGTGCATAGCGTAGCCTTTATGGTGGTAGCTAATTCCCATGGTGAGGAATTAGTGAGTGAGTTATTGTGGATTGTTGTTGATGTTTGCATGCTAGGTGATTTAGCGTGCATAGCATGGCCTTTATGGTGGTAGCTAATTCCCATGGTGAGGAATTAGTGAGTGAGTCACTAGGTCTCAAATGAGTGGGACTAGTGAGCTTGGTAGCCGTATCTGGGTTTGATCGGTGAGGTTGAACTATGTGTTCACGAATAGTCGGTACCGCATGCATGGAGTCTCATTGCATAATGTATGTATGGCGTATAATATGAATGGATGTATTCCAATATTATACGTGTGTTTTGTGTTTGTGTTGAGTATGATTTTGAGTTGATGTTGCCGTTGCTGAATGTGTGATCTGATTAGGGTGATGAATGTGTTAATTTACTTAGCATTACATGATATTTTATAATGCTTATTATATCGATTGAGGAACTCACCCTTACAACTATGTTTCAGGTAACGAGCAGTGATTGAGTAGAAGCTAGTGCTTGGAGTCTAGTGTAGTTCCTTAGTGGGTCATGCTCTGGTATATGTAACATCGGGACGGGATGTTTTACTTTGTCTTCATTTTGGTCATTGAACAGTTTTACATGTAATGTGATTACATGGTTTGCATGTTGTTAGATTTCTATCCGCTGCGGATTGTGCAATGTTTTATTATGATTAATAAATGAGCATGACAAGTTATTTTGGTGAATGGTGTGAAGTGTAAAGTGTGACACCCTGAAATTGCATATCTACTCTGATTTATATTATGTTGTTTTAATTAATATTGGGGTATTTTAGAAGGGTGTTACACTACAACTTTGATGAAGACACGTTTCTCATTTGAAGCCCACATAAAAAGGTAAGCAAGGTGGAATATTGAGACGTATGGCTTGACACTTAGAAAAATTTTGATATGTCAAAAATTTCCAAACTTCCGTCCTTAAATTTCTTCATCATACAAACCTCAAATGGAAAATTGTTGAACATGAAAGTTATTACTCTTGATCTCACCTTTCCAAAGAGCTCAAATTCATTCATTTTGGACAAGGAATGCATAGGCTGCACATGGCATGAACATGGTATCATCACTTGGCAAGAAACAAATTTCAAATCTTCATGAAAACTTGCCTTGCAATCCAAGTTGAATTCAGACTTTCTCACACTCATTTGTGGACTTAGAGCAATGATTTTATGGGCCTATGCGCGCCCATGCACCCATGCATCATCAGTACTAAATTTGGAAAGTGGATTTCAAGTGTCCAAAAAGTAATGGTTTCAGCTATAAATAGAGCATCATATGCTCAATATTTCACACACATTCGCGCCAGCTTTGATCCCCTACCTCTAACCCTCACATTGCAAAGGATAATCCTGAAAAATTCACTTGAATTTGAGTTTGAATTTCCACTATTTTGAAATTCAAAACTCCAGGGATCCATAACCTTTTGAGCATTCAATCCTTCTTCTGCAAGCATTTGGAGTGAGATCAAGCACGAGCAAGAGCAAGATCAGTTGAATCCAGACCTCCATTAAAGGTATTTTCCAGAAATTTTGATCTCTCCGATTCTCCCTAATTCTTGCTCAATTCTATTGATTCTTTGGTTGTCTGAAGTCCTACCAATGTAGGCAAGAAGATTGAGTTGCTTTGAGGCCAAATCGAAGCAACTCAGTTCATGTATCTCAAATTTCAACTCCATGTATCTCTCAATATACTTGGAGTTAGAGTGAATTGAGGCTAGATTCAAACTCAGTGCCATTTTTACTTTGAAATCATGTCCTTGTTTTTAATTTTGGTGATGGTTATGACTGAACCAGTCCGGCGAGGTTCGCCGGAGAAGACAACCGGTCCTTGGCCACCGGTGGTGTTCTGGATGATTCTGAGCCATATGATCCTTTTAATTTGTTTTAATCCTGAGCGTTCCTTTTGAATACCAACTGTGTGGCACGCTGACTCAAGTGCACGGTGGAACGCGTGTTTTGATCCACTTGATCTACCACCTCAATTAGTGAGGGAGATCAAGTGGTCCACATTTTTTCTGATTTTTTAATTTTCATCTTAATTGCTTTATTTTCAATAATTCATATTAAATTTAATATTGATCCAAAAAATATGGGACTTTCACCAAAAAATTTCAAATATTTTCCTCTTTCATATTCTGAATTAAAATTATTTTTTGGATCATTATTAATATTTTTCATGAATTAATTGATTTTGCATTTGTTTTTAATTGTTTAAAAATATTTTTAAATGTCCAAAAATTATGAAAAATTTTCTCCAAGGTCCTTTGACCGTGTTTGACCTATGATAAATCTCATGGCCATTTCTTTGGTGTTTTGATGAGATTTTAGGAATTGGACAAACCATATTTAATTTAAATGCACTATTTTAGTTTTTTTAATTTGAATAAATGCCAAATAAATTTGTTGACCAATTGTGATGATTTGTTTATGTTTGACTCTTGTTGTTGGGCATTGGTCAAGGTTGATTTGACTTTGTTAAATTAATATCATTAGATTTAGGGGATTGATGGAATGTACATTCCATCTCCAAAATGAATGGATGATATTAATCTGGTAAAAGTCCTCCTTTGACCAATTTGTGTTTTGATCCATTTCCCTCCCACTTCATCTTATTCCCTTTCTTCATTCATTCATTCCATTTGGCCTATGATATCTCAAAATCCTAAGGCTAGTTGATTGAAAAATTGACATGAGTATGGATGAGATTAGGCCACCCCTTTTGCATATCTTTTTGTGTGTGGTATGTTTCATGAGCATAGTCTACTATACTATGTCTCTAACATGCATTAATACCAAAATTTCATTGCCTGATCTCAAATAGTTGTGACTTCTACATAAGTCCAATTGTGATTCCTTAACATAGCGCTAAATTTGTCACATAAAAGGCATAAACATTCTAGTTAGTGAGATTGTAAGTCTCCCCTCTTTCATGGTATTGTGTGGAAACTTGGCCTTTTTTCCTTCCTTTGGAAGATGTCTTGGTTCAAGGATCCATGCTTGTGATAAGTGGGTTGAGTGTTCTCCAAAGAATGACTTCAATGAAAAAGAAAAAGCAAAACAATACTAACTTCTAACCTATTAACTACTAACTTTTTATTTCTATCCCTTTACTTTAATGCCATTTAATTTTTGCTTTCATTCATTTGCCATTGTTCATATCATCCTATTTGTTTATGTTAATGCAATTTTCACTTTGTCTATTTCGACCATATTGTGTGATATATTTTGTTTGTGTATACTTTGTTTGCTTGTGTGGTCTTTTACCATTAATGTACATAATAACGACAAAAAACCTAAAAAACTTTTGTGTGGACTGTTGGTTTGATCTTGGATAAATGGACTTAAAATCTAGGCAACATTCCTATGCTAAAGGAGTTGGCCAATACCAACTTATTGAGAAACCAAGTACTTGCAATTTGAAACTTCATCTGATACATCATTCAAGATCCTTTTGAGTTCATCTGTAACATGATGATTGTGAAGCTGTTATTTTGAACCTCTGACTTGTGGATTTCATTTGTTACATGGGCTATTTTGGAGAAGACCATGGAATGGATAAGCTTGGATGTGGCTATCTTTATTTGATGCCTTATTATTCAAGATAATATAATTGTGCATTGTGTTGTTTGATTCTAAAAGTCCAAGGGAATTCTGGGTTTCTATTGACATTCTTGTCTATTGGATTGCTACCCATTTGGTCAAATATTTTCAACTCTAAACTTTTAAATTTTGTACATAGGATAGTCTCTTCATCTTCTCCCCATTTCTTTAATTTCAAAATCTCTTTCCCCATTTTTCAAAATCTTCTTTATGTGAACTACTTTTATTCTAAACTTTGACCACTTTGCAAAAAGATAGAAACTTTGGCCTTATGCCATTGCATTTTCAAACTTCTTTTCTTAAATCAAACTTGTAAATAAACTTAACTATACTTGACCTAAACTTTCAAAAAGCCAAAAAGAACTAACTCATTCAAACCATTTTAGGCCTTTGCGCCTTTCAAACTTAAATTTTGTTAAAAGTAATGCATCCACTTTGAAATTTGTATCACGAACTACGAGGTTTTGATCCCTCATATTTTTATGTTGGTACGTAGGCACAAGACCGAAGGTCTTGTCAAACAATAAAATATAATCAATGAATTCTTTTCTCATCCCCCCCATTCTATTTGTTTGTAAACATCGCTTTATACCAAGTACATATGCACACAAAAAGGGCTCCCTAGGACACTTTGGGTGCTAACACCTTCCCTGTGTGTAACCAACCCCCTTACCTGTAATCTCTGAGATTTTATTAGTTTTAATTTGAAAACTTCTTACCTTTTGGATTTTGTTCGTACTTTTTCCCTTTTAGTTTGTAAACAATAAAAGCGCGGTGGTGACTCTTGTTATTTAATCTCTAGCTTGTCAATAGCTTGATGATCATGAATTTACCGCTACAAAAATTAAGTGGCGACTCTGTTGGGGACTAGTCTCCAGTGCGTTTAGCCTACTCTTTGTGTGTATATATTTATATATATGTGATGTTTGTATATATATATGTGTGATATAATCTGCTTGTTGTTCTTGGTGATCTCCGAGTGGTGAGATAAGTTCTAACCCGAACTTGAGTGCAATTAAGATAGGAGGATGGTATAGTCATGTTCAACTTGTATGGAGTATTCCTTAACAAGTTGGCTTGAGATCCATCCGCTCAGTGGGGACTCCTTTTGATTTGGAAATGTCACACAAGTATTTGTGGTTAGGCATTACTATTTCTAATTGGGTCCGAGAAGCTGAGGACCTTAGAACATTTAACCCATCTTGGCCTATTTAGGACGTAGTGCGGAGACTGTTCAAGTGTAGACTTGGTAACAGTTGTTACATGATACTACACTCAGAAGAGTTTCACTTGAGAATATTATGGGCCGATGAGTTAGTCATCTTAACCTGTAATATCCGATAGATGGAATTAAGACTCTAGGAACTTTTTAGAACTTGATCTAAAGGTTTTTATCCTTAGTTCACTCCTTTGGGATGGTTCTTACCCAGATTCCATGCTCGTGACTTACAACAAACCCTTGATTCTTGGTTGATCCAATCAAGTCTTGTCAATATCAATGGAACTTGGATGTTGATAAGGTGTAAACCATAATTCACCAAAATGGATGACTGATCTTAACAATGACTTGATTCATCCCTTGACCTTTTTTTGCCTTGTGTGTGATCCCTTATTTGTGATTGTTGCATTCATGTATTCATACGCATCATAACATTCATCACACAAAAATTTCAAGGAACTGGGGTATCATTTGCAAATATTTTTAGACCATGGATTGTGGACGAAGGAACACTAAGAAGTACAGTTTCAGATGTCCCGACTTGAAAGAGTTAAGAAAGCTAGCATCTTTTGTATTAGATCCCTTGGACTTCAAACAATATCATGGGAAGCTTCTGTCTATCTTGTCTGCTGATGTGGTTGAAGGACTCTTGAGTGTGCTAGTGTAGTTCTATGATCCTCTCTACCATTGTTTCACTTTCCCAGATTTTCAGCTTATGCCTATCTTGGAGGAGCATTCTCATTTTTTGGGGATACCTATTTCTAGTAGAGTGCCTTTTAGTGGATTGGAGGAGATTCCCCGATCTAGTATTATTGCTAAAGCTCTTCACTTGAAGAAGTATGAGATAGAGGCTCATTGGGTGAAGAAAGGAGGGTTGTTTGGGTTGCCATCTGTTTTCCTCATCAAGGAAGTTACTGCCTTTGCTCAAGCCGGTAGTGTGGGCGCTTTTGAAGCTATCTTTGTGTTGCTCATTTATGGATTAGCTTTGTTCCCTAACATTGACGGTTTTGTTGATGTTAACGCCATTAGATTGTTCTTGATTGGGAATCTTGTGCCTACTTTGTTCGATGATATGTATTTCTCTTTGCATCTATTGAATTCTAAAGGTGGTGGAACGATCATCTGTTGCATTCCTCATCTGTACAAGTGGTTTATTTTGTACTTGCCTCAGACCCCTGCTTTTATGGAGAGCAAACAATGTCTAAGGTGGTCTTAGAGACTTATGTCTCTCACTAATGATGATATAATTTTGTATGACCCTTCTTTAAGCAGTTTGGAGATTATTGATAGTTGTGAGGAATTCTCTAATGTGCCTCTCATTGGTACACAAGGAGGAATTAACTACAACCCTACTTTGGCTTGTCGTCAACTTGGGTTCCCCTTGAGAGACAAACCTAATAACATGTCGTTAGAAGGTATTTTCTATCAAGAGGGTAAAGATCCCCAACATTTGAAGCAGAAGATTGTGCATGCTTGGCATAATGTGCATAGGAAAGGAAGATTCGAGCTTGGTCCGTGCAATTGTGTAGCTTTGGAAGCTTACACTCTTTGGGTGAAGAAGAGAGCTATGGAGTTGAAGATGCCTTATCCTAGTGAAAGACCTATGTTTATGGTTATGGTGAAGCCACTAACTCTCCCTAACCAAGATGTAGAAGAGTTGGAAGACGCGCTCGCCAAGATGAAGCAAGAAAAGGACATGTGGGAAGAGCGTTTCCATGCTTTGAGAAAGAAGCATGAAGAGTTGCAGTTGGAGTCTAAACACAAAGATGAACTTATTGAGATACTTGAAGACCGAGTGACGAAGAGACAGAGAGAGCCAGAGGTTTCATCTTCTAGCATGCCTCAACCTTCCGTTGCTTGAAAGAAGATTGTTGATCAACTTGTCCTCGAGAAGACTCAGATGAAGGCTTCTTTTGAGACCGAGATCCGTCACATTCGAAGGAAGTACGCGCCTACTGTAAGACCCTACTTTTGACCCTAAGATCCCTCATGGCATCATATCATTTATTCAATGCATTGCCTCAAGGATCATAGCATGTGTGGCTCCTTAACCCTAGGGTTGGGACTTGTGTGAGTTGGTTTGAGACCACCAAGCATGCTTGTATTGTATATTATTGCTTTCTTATTTGTTTACTAACTAAAAGCACAAAAATATGTCACTAACTCTTTTTGTTTTGAAGCTCAAGTGATCATGTGCTTCTATGCTCCTAGATGAAGATGAAAAAAAGCATGACAATGGCCCACAAAGTTCCTAATCATCATATATGTCTCCCAAGTATCTCAATTTGCCAATTTGATCAAGATAACCCAAAGGGCTTAAGGATTGTTTCCCAAGGAAACCCTAATTCAACAGTGCATTGATTATGTCTTGCTCATGAAGCAACCTCAGCCTATGATCAAATTTAATCAAGGTAAGTTATTTCATTCATTATTTTATGCATATATGAGTTTATATGAGGTTCCTCAATCATTCATTCATCAAGATTTGAGGTTTGGCCTTGAAAAGTTGACCAGTCAAGTCATCTGACTAAACTGAGGATCATTGAGACACAACTTGTGATGTGTTTGTCATATGAAGATGACCCTAAGAGAAACAATGTTCTTAATAACCATATGAATAACTTTAATGTTTAACAAAAATCCATTTGAAACTTGGAAGGTCATCATTCATTGTAAAACATTATAGGTCATTGTAAGACCCCAATTTTGTCCCTAAGATCCCTCAGGGCATCATAACATTGCAATGCATAGCCTCGAGGATCATTGAGCATCTTGGTTCCCTTTGCCTTTGGGTGGGATCTCTTGAGAGTGGTTTGAGATCACCAAGCATGCTTGAATTGTATATCATTGTTTTTCCCATTTTATTTACTAACCAAAAGCACAAAAATATGTCACTAACATCTTTTGTTTGTAGCTTGAGCAATCACAAGGTCAAAAGCTTCTAGGAGGTCATTGGTACAAAGACATACCCAAGAAAAGATGAAAGCAAGCATGGTAATTGTTCCCAAGGCTCTCATCCATCAAATATGCCTCCCTAGCATCTCAATTCGTCATTTTGATCAAAGCAAGTCAAAGGGTTTGAGGCCTTGTTCTTCAAAGAAACCCTAATCCATCTGTGCACCACAATGCCTTGCTCATGAAGCAACCTCAGCCCATGGTCAAATACAATCAAGGGAAGTTCTTAAACTCTTCATTTCATGCATATTTGAACTTATTTGAGTATCCTCAATTATCAATTCATCAAGGTATGAGTTGTGGACTTGAAAAGTTGATCAGTCAATTCATCTGACTATTTTGAAGTGCACTGAGACCTAACTTTTGATGTGTTTGTCAAATGGAGATGGTTCCAAAAGAAAAAGTGTTCTTAAGGACAATAGTAATAACTTTCATGTTCATCAAAAGTTTATTTGAAGCTTGGAAAACCATCTGCCATTCCAATACATTATAGGTCATTTTAACTGAAACCCTAATTTTTGGTCAACTTCCCAAGGACATAACTCATTCATTTTTTATGATTTTGAGGTGGGAGAAAATTCATTGGAAAGCTTAAGATGTCTAATTAAAATTTTATGTTGAACAAAAGTTCAAAATCTCAAAGGAAACACATGTGATAATGCAAGACATTATAGGTCCTTTTGGGTCAAAGGCATTAAAAGTAAAAAAAGTCCAACTTCAAGTGCCCATAACTTCTTCATCAAAAATCAAAATGATTCAAAATTTAGGTTCATTTTGATTGTCTTGAAAAGATCTAAAACTTAGATTTTTGAGGTGTTTCCATTTAAAGCATGCATCATCAAAAAAGAAGGGGTTGAAAGTTGGCCAATTTTAGAAACTTTGCCTTGACATGTTTTGCACATAACACTTTAAACTCAAATTTCGAAAATTTCCACACTCCAAATGAGTTTTTGTCCAACATAACATTTGTTCCTCATACAAATACCTTTCCAACAATTACCCATATGCCTATGCTTGGATTTTCTAAATGGTACTTTCGAAGGGATGATTGTTTAGGTACAATTGGAGAATTCACTTGAAATCTTGTTACATGAGCATTTTCCTTGCAAGCTACACGTCCAATTCCCTTTGGCTATTGCTCAGAGTTCATTTGGCATTGTTTTTGGGCCTTGTGCATGATCATGCAAGCCCATGCAATGAAGCTTCCCATGCCATGCACACGGATCATTCCACACCTTCCTTGCCATTTTCTCTATAAATAGAGACTTCATTCCCTCCATTTCACACCCTAATGTCAACCTGAAATGCTGCAGAATTCATTCCCTAACCATGACTAAAGAAGCAAGTTTCATTTCTCTTAAAATTTTCAGATCTAGAATTCAGCTTCATCTGGTTGTATTCTTAGATCTAGTGCTTCTAGACCTTCACCATACACTTCATTGAACTTCTGTTTTGATAAAGCAAGCAAGGTTTCAAGCTCAAATCACCAGAACTCAAGCTTACACTCCAACTGGTATTTTCTTCGATTCTCCTAATCCTTTGACCTATTGGCTAAGATTTTGTGTTGGCTGAAGTCCTCTCAATAGAGGCATCATGTTTATGCTTTTAATTTTTGCAATTCATTGAGTTTATGATGAACACCAGATTTTTCAACTTCTGATTTCTTAAATCATAGAGATCTAGAATGAAAATGGATGCTATAGGGATGATGTACATCATCCCAGCTTTCTATTGATGTATAGATCGCACGTTTTGGTTGCCTTTTGAATTTCTGCATTTTGGCCGGAATCTGGAAGCTCACCGGAGAAGACGGTGGCCCCGGTGGCTTCATCATCTCCAGTTTAAATCTGGACCGTTTGATCCATTTTCCATATTCAATCAGGATCATTCATTGTTATGACTTTTAATTCTTTCCCATGTGCACGCATTAACTAGAGACCACCATAGGCGCGCGCCTTAGGAGCGTGTGATCTGCTAGCTCAATTAATGAGCTCGGATCTAACACTCCTCCTTTTTTTGCATTTTATAATTTCTGTTTTTATTTTCTTTAATTCCTTTTATTTCAAAAAATCATATCTCTCTCATTTTTTGGGTGCCTAGGAGTACCTAGGAGTACCTAGGATGTTTTGGGTGCCTAACACCTTCCCATTGTATAACCAACCCCCTTACCCAGATCTATGTATCTTTTACTAGTTTTTTTTGTTAAAACTATTAGGTTTTTGTTCGCTTTCTAACCATTCCTTTGGATAAATATAAGTGCGGTGGCGACTCGACTTGTATGATTTACCTTGGATTTAATCAATATCTCTAATGGTAACGAATACCCCGCTACAGAAAAGTGGCGACTCTGCTGGGGAGGAAAGAATGCCTAGTGGGTTTTGCCAACTTTTCATGCTTGTTGTATTGTATTGTTTTGTGACATATTTTTTGTGCAATTTGGGATCACTGTATTGTTGGTGTAAGCCCTAGAGGCCAATACTTTTGGTACTTGTATCGAATTATTTATTAATAATAAAAGGCATTTTCTTTATTATGGTTGATTAATAAAGTCCCTGGAATAGATAGTCCGTTTAATGTATTAAGTGTGACTTAATCATGAGAACACATTAAACATAAGGACACTATTCTTAAAGTATCCGTAGTCGAGTTTTCTTGTGAAGTGGGATAACATTAAAGCATTAAGACTATTATGTTTGTAGACTGATGATCACATCTCATGGATCATGGATAAAGAGTTATCAAGTCTTAAACATAGGTATGAATATTAGGAGTAATATTTATACCGGATTGACCCGCTATGAGAATACTATATAGAAAGTTATGCAAAGTGTCATAAGTTATTCTCATGGTGATAATAGTGTATACCACTCTTCGACCTGAAACCACTATGGATCCTAGATGTAGAGTCGAGTGCTTTGTTGCTGATCCAACATTGTCCATAACTGGATAACCATAAAGACAGTTGATGGGTACTCCACGAAGCATGCTGAGGGACATGAGTGTCCTAGATGGAATTTGCCAATCCTGCGTAACAGGATAAATGTCTATGGGCCCAATATTGAACTAGACAAGGGTGACACGGTCTATACCTTGTGTTCAATATAGACATAAGGGCAAAGGGGTAATTATACATATAATTATTATCACAGGAGGTTTTGTCAGATCACATGACATTTTCGTGACTTGGGTAGCAATGATGTGTTGCTAGATACCGCTCACTGTTTATTATGTTAAATGCGTGATTTAATATTATTGCCAACGCCGCGAAAACCTATAGGGTCACACACAAAGGACGGATTGATGAGAGATAGAATAATTAAGGAACATCGTAAGGTACGGTGCACTTAAGTGGAATACGAATTATGGTAAGGTACCAAATACTTAAGTGATTTTGGCATATTATGAGATATGGGCCAAAATGCACTTAAGTGGGCTTTTTGGCTTGAAGCCCACACAAGTGGTTCTATAAATAGAACCCCTTGGGTAGAAGCATAGTCACTCCAGTAACTCACTGAGACAGACAACTCAATTGAAGAGTTGGAATTTCGTATCTCTCTCTCACTCAAAGCCTTCATTCATAACAGCTAGCACCGCGATTGAAGGAATCCGTTCGTGTGGACTGAGTAGAGACGTTGTCATCGTTCAACGTTCGTGATCGCCCCGTGGATCTGTATTAAAGGTTTTGATCATTATCAGAGATCTGCACCAAAGGTTTGAATCGCCACAAGAGGTAACGATTCTATCACTGATCATGCCCATTCGTAAGGATCACTAAATGGAGAAAATTTTAAATTCTGCTGCGCCTTGGATGGTTATTCTCCAACATGTATTGTATGTAATGACTGATTTGCTTGATATTAATTCCTTGTATGCTTGGTGATCTTTGTGAGATGAGTTTTATACCTGAACTCAAGTGCACTTAGGATAGGAGAATGGCATAGTCTTGTTGACTTGTGTGGAGTTATTCCTTAGCAAGTTGATTTGTAAGACCATTCACTTGGTGGAGGTCATGTTGGGATCAATGATGTCACACGAGTAAGTTGTGGTTAGACATTATTCCTTCCAATATAAACCTTAGAAGCCAAGGACCTTAGTTTACCAAGCCCATCTTGGCCTATTTTTAGGATGTAGTGCGAAAGTCGTTCAAGTGTAAGATTTGATACGATTGTTACACGATACTACACTCATAAGAGTCTCTCTTGAGAATATTTTTGGAATACGAGTAGTCGTTTCTCCGATAATATCCGAAAGATGGGATGATGACTATGGGAACCTCTTGTAGAACATGTTTGGCAGGTTTAAACCCTAATACATTCCCTTTGGGTGGTGCTTAACCTAAACCCCATGCTCGTGACTTGCAACAAACCTTTGATTCATGGTTGTTCCGTTCATATATCCTTAATATCAATGGAACTTGGGTGTTGATAAGGTGTAAACCATAATCCACCAAAATGGATGATTGATATTAAGGATAATATGATCCATCCCATGACCTTTGTTTGGTGTGCTTTTCTTGATCCTTGAGTGTGATTGTTGCATTCATGCATTCATGCACCCATTTGCATCCATATCATCAATAATGAAGAAAATTTTCAAGGAACTTAAGGGGTTTATTTGCAAAATTTTCAGACATGGAAAGACAAAGAAGGAATACAAAGAAGTACATCTTCAGGCAACCATATCTGAAAGAGTTAAGGAATTTGACATCCTATGTACTAGATCCTTTGGGTTTCAAAGCTCGTTTTGGGAAGCTTCTTCCTCTTCTGACTACTCAAGTGGATGAAGGGTTGATGAGTGTACTGGTTCAGTTTTATGATCCTTTGTACCATTGCTTCACATTTCCGAACTTCCAGCTTTTGCCAACACTTGAGGAGTATGCCTACCTTGTGGGTATACCTATTCTAGACCAGTTACCGTTCAGTGGCTTAGAGAGTATTCCTACTGTAAGACCCCAATTTTGGCCCTAAGATCCCTCATGGCCCATATCATATCATACCATGGCCTCAAGGATCATTGCATACCTTTGCTTCCCTCCTAGTAGGTGGGTATCTTGTGAGTGTGGTTCTTGATCACCAAGCATGTTTTGCATTTGTATATCTTTGCTTTTCATATGTTTACTAACCAAAAGTACAAAAATATTGTCATCTAACCATGTTACTTGCAGCTGAAGTAGTCAAACAGTCAAATCAGTCATTAAACAGTGGATGGTGGCCATTCTTGCAGAATTTGGGCACCATGATCAATCATCAAGAGTTCATATGAGTTGTGACATCATTTTGGATCAAGATATCAAGTGGTAGGGGCTTGGAATTCATCAGAACATGGTTCAGTCAAGCAAAACCCTAGCAAAAGTCAACTGAAGTCAACTGTTGGTCAACTGTGCATTTAATCAGTGATTTGATGGTGGGAATTGGTCTGAGAGGTCTCATTCATGTCCATATAAGCCTCATATAACATGTCAAACTTCCACAGTGAAGAAAATAAAGTCAGACAAGAAATTTCCAAAAATAGAAAGTTGACCTGTAATTGGAATTTGCCAAAAATGGAAACTTCTTGATCCTCAACTTACATCATCATACAAGCTTCAAATGAATTTTTGCCCAACATGAAAGTTGAATATCTTGTTCTCCCATTTCCAAAAAGTCCAAGAACACTCAATTCCCATGTATGGTTGGCAAGTTATGATCAAATCATTCTCAAGAATTTTTGAACTTCAAAGGGCCATAACTTCCAAACCATTTGGCCAAATTGGGTGGGGTTTTTTGCTACAAGTCACATTTGATGCCCTCTTTCCAAATATGTCATCATAATTCACCAAAAGTTCACCAATCAAAATGGCATTTTTGAACTAGCATGAATTAATTCAAGTGAGGTAAAAAATGAGTTTTCAAAATAACCAATTCCAACCATTTTTACCACTTGGAATAGTTCAGAAATGGCATTTGGAATATGTTTGAGGCCCATTTTCGCAGCTGTTAGCACATGGGCATGTCATTTGAGTGGAAATGCATAAATTAGCAAAAACACCTCTTTTACCAAATTCCAATTACCACATAACTTAATCATGCTTAACTTCACTAAACAGCAGATATATACATCATTTACACTCTGAAAACCCTAGCAGCCACTATTCACAAACAGAAAAAACTCAATTTCTCTCAAACACTCATTTTCTTCATTTTGCATTTTTTCTGAAAACTTTCAAAGAGCACGAGCTAGCCTTGGTTGCTTCATCATTCACCATCACTTTGGAAGCATTTCTGAGCATTATTTCTCCACTGTAAGCAAGGAATCTTCAGCTGTTACTCAAGAGCATTTCCATGGCAGATTTGGTTTTGAGCTGAAATCAACATTGCTGAGCTTAAAGCCTTTGCTCATTCATCAAAGCAAACCTTATTGCACATCTGTCTCAGCCATTTGAAGCCAAACAACACTTGAATCACAACTGTTCTCCAACTTTGGTAAGATTTCGAGTCTCTCATTTTTCAAAATCATGCTATGCCTTATGTAGGTCTCACTTTGCTGATCATTTTAGACTTTGAATCGATGAAAATGGCTAAGTATTTTGAAAGTTATGTTGGTTTAAAGATTAATGTTCAAACATGTTTTTGCTTAGTTCTCATGTGATAGCTCGATTTATAGAAAATGTTTGTTGGATTCATGATGTGTGATGTTTGCTGAGTCTAATGGTATGCTTACTTTCCATTTCTGGGCGAAATCAATTTTCCACGATTTGGGGAAGAAGATGAATGTCTACTGTTCCATAAACCCTAATGCATTTGCCCAGAAATTTTGTTTCATTCACGTGTTGCATGTTGTTGTTACTGTTTGATTGCCATGCCCAATGCCTGGTTGCCACGCTTCAAATCGCTACGCCGCGTTTCATTAACATGTCCCAATTATTACGAAAATGCCATCGGTTCCATTTATTTTAATTAATTCATGTTTTGTTTTAATTTTTATTTCAGTTTGATGCTCATCTTTGAAAAATCATATCACATCCAATTTTAATCCAAAATTCATGAGAATTTTTGCAAATTGTTCATATGGATCTCTAGTTATTTGTCATGATTTTTCCAGAATTTTTGGATGAATGGTTTTTAAATTATGCTAGGGTTTATGACATGTGCTCATTTTTTGTACCCTTTGCCAAATCCTTTGTGAAATGATGATGCTTTATCCAATGGCTTCCAAATTTTTTGTGCTTAAACTAGACTCATTCATGGTGATTTTGGTGTAGAGTTTGTGAATTTATCATTTCTGGTTTGTGAGTTATGATTTTTTGAATTAGGGTGTGACAATTTGTGTCACACCATTGATGTCCAACTTCATGATTTTCATTACCATGCTTCTTGAACTCAAATTGGCTTGAATTTTTGCATGAACATACTTGTGGATGTCTAGTTTACATGTGAATGTTTCTGGAATTATTGATGGCATTTCCTATTTGTTTGGGATTTTCTCCCCTGTTTGGTCATATGTTGACTTTTTGTGACACATGTTCTCATATTGTTTGTGAAATTCTCATACATTATTGGATGGACATGAAATTTGACATGTGATTAGTAGACATCTTAAGTTTTGCCATGGTTTTGATCCCATTCATTTCTCATATGTTGTCACTGATTTATGATTTATTCAAGTTAGTACATGTTTGGTTGACTTCTTTGAGCATGCTTAAACTTGCTTTGACTTTCTGATTTTTATTGTCCAACTTCCCTTGATCCAAATGAGCTGAAATTTGATATGCATATCATGTTATGGATTATGTTTGATCATGATTTATTTGATGATTTATTGAATTGTTTATGATTGGTTTTGAGTTAAGTCTTGCTGTTGACTTCCATGAGCTTCTATATGCCATGCCTTGACCTAATTTGTTTATGAAATCATGATGATGAATGATATGAATGTGGAACCAATTGAGTTTGTTTCTTGATTGCTTGAACTTGATTTTGGTTGGATTTCATTTGCTGTTTTGACTTTCTCATCCCCTTTTGACCCTAGGCTTGTCCTAGTGGTCCTGTTGCTCATGTTTGAGTTCATGCTTTCAGGTTAAGCAACAAATGCTTCAAAGAGATCATTGCCAATTGATTGAGTTGATTTGTTTATCATGACTAACTTGTTTGTTTTTGTAGGTTGCTTGGATCATATGCTTTGAGTCTTGTGCATTGCACATTTAACTGATTATGTTAACTGTTGATTTCTATCTCCTTTTACTTTGACTTTGAGTTGTGTACTGATTCTGTTTGACTGGTTTCAGGTACCCTTAGTTGCTTAGTTCTTTAAGAACTTGCTTTGCTTTGCTTTAATAGCAATTTGCATTGAGGTATAATTCCTTATCTTCATGTAGTCTGGAAGACCTGGCCTGTTACTTGGCCAGGCAACTGTCTGAAGTCCTCCTTAAGAGGCAATGCTTGTGTGTGTTTACATTTGTCCCAAGCAGGAAAAGTCCTTCAAATAAGGCAATTGGTGGATATAAGAGATATGTAGTCTATCTCCCACTATTCTGTGAGTCTTCTCCTTGCTCCCATTACATGGCTGTAGCATTAAGATCCAAACCCAAGATCTATTGAGTCAATAATCTGTGGAAAGAGTTCCTACTTTCTGAACTCCCACACCTTCTGATATTCAAATGCTCTCCCTGACCAGGGATAAGAGTGATGAGGCACACCCCTCATATCCTTTCATCTGCTTCACCTTAGCCCCTCAATGGCAAGGTTAAGAGCACCATTAACCTATTCCAGTTGGCTTCAATGCCTAACCCTTTTGTGTGAGCCTCATTGTGTGGTTATAATGTGTGCTGATTGACTTTATTGATTGATCACTTACTTCATATACACATGTTTGCTTGCATGCTTTGTGCACTCATCGTCATTTATTGCTCATTAATGCATGATCATCTCATTTGTCTTTATGACATGTCTTTGTTGTTTGCCCATTGAGGACAATTGTAAGACCATCCATTGGCCATTGTTCCTATGATATGGAAGTGAGTATAAGACCATTTCATTGGCCACTCATCTTATCTTTTCCTGATGCATTTGTTTGATTGTATGTGAGGATGCAATTGTAAGTCCCTATAAGTTGGCATTTGCTTTTTCTATGATCCTATGTTGCATTGTTTGATTGTATGTGAGGATGCAATTGTAAGTCCCTGCAAGTTGGCATTTGCTTTCCTATGATCATATGTTGGATATTGGTATAAGCCCAGACAGATTGGCATCCGGTATCCAAGTTTCGTTTCTTTGTTTAGGAGATTGGGATAAGTCCATCTATTGGCTTCCGATATCCTTGTTTCTTTGTTTAGGAGATTGGTGTAAATCCATCTATTGGTATCCAGTATCCACTTTTTATTTCTTTGTTAAGGAGATTAGTGTAAGTCCATAGAGTGGCCTCTGATATCCAGTTTTGTTTTAGGAGATTGGTATAAGCCCAATGATTGGCATCCGGTATCCACTTTTGTTGACTTTCTTCTTTTGCTTGTTTGTTATTATTCATTGCCATTCCAAAGGACACACTTGAGTCATCTTCTATATGATCTCAAGAGGTGAACCTTCTAAGAAGTTTTACAATCCATCTTCATCCATTCATCCCTATTATGTCCTAAACCTTTTCACACATTACTTTCAAACTTGAGATAGATATTGTGCAAACATCTTCATGCTTTTCAAATTAAAAACCTGGACCCCAAGTCCTTGACTTTTTTCAAACTCCATTTCATAATACTTCCTTGAATTAATCTTAATCATACTTTGACTCCACTTTCATAATCATAATCAATTAATTCCACCCATTCAATTGTTTTGGCTTTGTCCATTCCTGCTAAGTTTTCATGCATTAGCCATAGGTTTCAATTATCATTGTGGTTGATGTAAACCTCACCCCATCCTTAGTGAGTCGACTATAAGACTTCCGTACTGAAAACAGGGTTAACCCCTCTAGTACGTCGAAGCTATCCTCGCATGGTGGATGTTGGTCTTGGTCGAGTTTTCTCCCATTGATAATGAAGAGCCTCAGTGCTATTGTTTAAAATTGAATCCACCAACTTTTGGAAATCTTTTAGCCGAACTACGGCGTTTTGATCCTTACCTTTGATGGAAGGTACGTAGGCAACGGGTTCATCCGTTCGAACATAAAAACAATAAAAATTGTATATTCTTTTCAAATCATCCCAATCATGTTTGCACAATAAATATTTCATAACAAATAACAATTTTATACAACAAGTGTGAAAAGGGCTCCCTAGGAGTACCTAGGACGTAGTGGGTGCCTAACACCTTCCCATTGCGTAATTTACCCCTTACCCAGACTCTCTGATCTTTTTATTAGTTTTCTACGTGTAAAACTTCTTAGGCTTTTGTTCGCTTTTTAGCCAGTCCTTTGGATAAATAAAAGTGCGGTGGCGACTCGAATTCATTGTATGCTTTGCTTATGGTTTAATCAATAAATCATATAGCGACGAATACACCGCTACACCTACTTCTCAAAAGATAGCAGACATGTTACACATAGATGAATCTCTGGTTGGTGCTCATATGACTACCAAAGGTGGAATTCAAGGTCTCCCTTCTGAGTTCCTCATTGCTCAAGCTACTTTGTATGGGAAGGCCATGAGTGAAGACGCCTTTGAGGCCATATTTGTACTTCTCATCTATGGGTTAGTGTTATTCCCCAACATCGACAAGTTTGTGGATGTGAACGCTATTAGGATTTTCTCTACTCTTAATCCCGTTCCGACTATGTTGGGTGATACCTATTTCTCTTTGCATATGAGGAATGCAAAGGGTGGTGGTGCCATTGTATGCTGTTTTCCTCTGTTGTATAAGTGGTTTATTTCTCACTTACCACAGACGGTCGCCTTCAAGGAGAACAAGGGATGTCTACGGTGGTCCACGAGACTTATGTCTCTCACTAATGATGATATCTCTTGGTACAACCGTGTGTATGATGGTGTGCAGATTATCGACTCTTGTGGTGAATTCTCCAATGTGCCTCTTCTTGGTACATGTGGTGGGATTAACTACAACCCTATTTTGGCACGTCGTCAGCTTGGGTTCCCCCTAAAGGATAAACCTAATAACATTTTGTTAGAGGGTGTGTTATTTCAGGAGGGTAAAGATCCCCAAGGCTTGAAAGCTAGGACGGTACACGCTTGGCGCAAGATTCATAAGAAAGGAAGGAAGGAGTTGGGTCCTAAGAATTGCATCGCTTTGGAGCCTTACACTGCTTGGGTAAGGAGGAGAGCTTCTGAGTATCTCATGCCTTACGAGTATCCGAGACCTACACCTATGATTATGGTTGGGCCTTCAACCCTCCCTAATCCAGGAGTAGAGGAGTTGAGAGACGAAGACCGTTCACGTGCCTGGATCCGTGAAAGAGAAGAGTTGCTTCAGCAGATTAAGGAGAAGGATGCTTTGATTGAGTTCCTCGAGCATCAGGTTATTGATGATCCTAATGATGCATGGACTTCTCTACTTCCTCGGTCTTCCCGGTTTTGGAAGAGGAAGTACGATCGACTCGCCAAAGAGAAGGCGGATATGGAGGCGGCTTATGAGGAGGAAGTAAAGAGGCTTCGCGCATCCTATCTTCCTGTGTCCCGAGCATTAGATGATTGTTTCTAGGGATTCATAGGATGATTGTTTTCCTTTCCTCTTGCAATGCTGTACTTCTGTTCCCTGATATTATTTTATGAGATATTTCTACATGCGATGAATGTTAAAAGATTCCAAAATTTGCAAATAAAACCCTAAAGTTCCTTTGAAATATAAAACAAATCATGTGCACAAGCATTGCATGCATCATGTGCATAAGCAGGTTTTGTTTCCGGCCTCTTGTCCTGTGGTCTAACTCTATGCTCTTCATGTATTTTGAAGACAAGCTGACTCACCGGTACTACACTAGAGCCAACTCTGCAAGACTGATGGATCAACTAGAGCAAGAAAACCATGAACTCAAAGAGGAAGTGGCCAGACTGAGCGCTTTGATGGAATCATTTTTGGCTGCCCAAAGCCAGTCTTCTCCAACACCTTCAACTCCTCCCCAGAGGACAGTTATCTCAGAGATTGTCTCCTCAATTGTGCCTGCAGCCAGTGCACACTTTGCTCCTACTTTTGATTCTATGCCGGGATCTAGCCCGGTCCTTGCTGTTCCTCCTCCTGTTGTGCATACTCTTCCCAGGGTAGACGACACCATCTATCATTCCGAGCCATCTGAGGGCCCAGATGTCTATGAGAAGATGGACGCTATGAATGATCAATTTCTTGAGCTTCGCAAGGAATTGAAGACTCTTAGAGGAAAGGATCTTTTTGGCAAGTCTGCTGCCGATCTCTGCTTAGTTCCCAACGTGAAGATTCCTGTGAAGTTTAAGGTCCCTGACTTTGAAAAATACAAAGGAAACACTTGTCCTCTCAGCCACCTGGTCATGTATGCCAGGAAGATGTCTACTCAGACTGATAACGACCAGTTGCTCATCCACTACTTTCAAGACAGTCTGTCCGGTGCTGCCCTAAGATGGTACATGGGGTTAGACAGTGCGACCATCCGATCCTTCAACGACCTTGGCGAGGCCTTCGTTAAGCAATACAAATACAACATGGATATGGCTCCCGATAGGGATCAACTAAGGGCCATGTCCCAGAAGGACAAGGAAGCATTCAAAGAGTATGCCCAGAGGTGGCGAGAGGTGGCAACACAGATCGTGCCTCCGCTAGAAGAGAAGGAAATGACCAAGATCTTTCTGAAGACCTTGAGTTCATTCTATTATGAGCGGATGATTGCTAGCGCTCCTTTTGACTTCACCGAGATGGTGAATATGGGGATGCGGTTAGAAGAAGGGGTTAGAGAAGGACGTCTGACCAGAGAGGAAGGCTCTTCTGCCAAGCGCTATGGGGCGTTTGCAAAGAAGAAAGAGGGAGAGGCACATGCTGTGACCTCCCATGTGAAACCAAGAAGACCCTCTCTGAGGAGGAAGACTGTGCGTCGTGCCAGTAACCAGCACCAGGTGGCTCATATAGCACCTGTGTTCAGAGACAATCAGCAGTATCACCAACATAGCAACAATCAGCAACCACCACAGCAATATCAGCAATAACAGCACCGACCGCAACAGCAAGCCTACCAGCCTCGAAACAGTAATCAAACCAGCACGAGTTACGAGAGGAAAAGGGTCACCTTTGATCCTATTCCAATGATGTACGCAGAACTATATCCCTCTTTGATAGAGAGGAAGCTGATTACTCCGAGAGACCCACCGGCTATACCTGCTAACCCTTAGTGGTGGTATAAGCCTGAAATGCATTGTGTCTATCATTCTGGTGCTCCCGGCCATGATGTGGAGAATTATTACCCTTTGAAGACCAAGGTTCAAGACCTTGTGAGGTATGGCATTTTGTGCTTCGAGGACGTAGGTCCTAATGTGAAGAAGAACCCATTGCCCGAGCATGGGAAATCTGTTAACATGGTCCAGGGCTGCCCTGACAAATACAAAGTCAAATATGTCAGTCATATTCGACAGTCTTTGGTCGAGATGCACCGTTTGCTATGCGAGTACAGTAATTATGAGCACGATCATGATAGATGCTGAATATGCCCTGTTAACAGATTGGGTTGTCGCCAGGTGCGTAAAGATCTTCAGGAAATGCTGGACGAATGGGTCATTGAGATTCTTCAGAATAGGAATGTTGACGAAGACGAGCCTGAGGTCAACGTAATCTCCCCGGTATTCCGGATGCCCGAACCTGTTATCATCAAGTATGATGGTAGCAAGCAGAAGGCTTCTCCTTCTCTGATCATTAAACCTGCCGGTCCAGTACCGTACTCATCTGAAAAGGCAATTCCCTTTCGTTACAACGCTGTTGCTGTAGAAGATGGGAAAGAAGTGCCTTTGCCTTCCTCATCTGTAGTGAACATCACTGATGTAAGTGGTTTGACCCGCAGGAGTCGTGTATTTTCAGCACCACCGAAGCCTCAAGCTAATGCTGATTTTGCTGAACGCCCGATTGGGAATGCGGTGAATCCTCTGAATCCGGCACTTGCTGTTAAACCCTCCTCTGTACTGAAAACTCCTACTTCTGTTGGCCCTAGTGGCAATGAGAAAGAAGACTGTGATGAGATGCTAAGGCTCATCAAAAGAAGCGAGTACAATGTTGTAGACCAGCTTCTACAAACGCCATCAAAGATATCCGTGTTATCATTACTTTTGAATTCATAAACACATAGAGGGGCTCTGCAGAAAGTTTTGGATGTGGCATATGTAGATCATGATGTCACAATAGAGAAATTCGATAGCATTGTTGCAAACATTACCGCTTGTAACAATTTGAGCTTTTGTGACTTTGATCTCCCTGAGGAGGGAAGAGACCACAACTTGGCATTACACATCTCCATGAATTGCAAAGACGACGCCATGTCCAATGTGCTGGTGGACACTGTGTCATCCCTGAATGTATTGCCAAAGTCCACTCTTTCAAAACTGTCTTACCAAGGGTCTCCCATGAGGCAGAGTGGAGTAGTTGTGAAGGCCTTCGATGGGTCGCGTAACACTGTGATTGGGGAAGTTGATCTCCCAATCAAGATTGGACCAAGTGATTTCCAAATTACCTTCCAGGTTATGGACATCCACCCATCGTACAGTTGTCTCTTAGGCAGACCATGGATTCACGAGGTTGGCGCCGTGACATCCACCCTACACCAGAAGCTGAAATTTGTGAAGAATAAGAAACTGGTGGTGGTAGGGGGAGAAAAGGCTCTCCTGGTTAGCCAATTGTCTTCCTTCTCATATATAGATGCTGAGGATGAAGTTGGAACTCCTTTCCAAGCCTTATCTATAGCTGAACCTGTTGACAAGAGGACTCCTTCATTTACTTCCTATAAAGATGCAAAGTTGGCCATTGAGTGTGGTGCAATTGCTGGTTTAGGAAAAATGATCGAGCTAGAAGACAATAAGTCTCGGGCTGGCATCGACTTTTCTTCTGGGGTCTTCAACGCGCAAGGGTTATTCAAGAGTGGAGGTTTCATCCACACCAGTCAAGATGAAGAAGTTGCTGCTGTCTTGGAAGAGGATGTAGAGGACTCTGACAATTTCATCATCCCTTGAGGGGTCTGCAACAATTGGGTCACTGTGGATGTTCCTACAGTTATCCATAAGTCAACGTAATGATCACTTTGCTTAAAAACCCTTCTCCCATGCCAAAAGGAGGAGTGATGACATTGTTGGCAACATAAATACAATGATATTTTCATTCAATAAATTCATGTTAAATGTTTGTTTTTCCAAATTATTTTCCCTTTTCGCTTTTTGCATGAAATTGGTGATCACATAAAACCCTAAAAATAAAATAAAATCAATCTTTTCATCTGCATAATGATTTGCCTTGTTTGACTTCTAAAGCTTTTCATATCCAAAATCATTATGCAGGTTGATTTCTAGACCCATTGAACATAATGATCTAACACCATCTTCCAAATTTGAATTCCCTGTATTTGAGGCGGAAGAAGATGATGTTGAAGAGATTCCTGATGAGATTACCCGTCTACTTGAGCATGAAGAGAAGATCATTCAGCCGCATCTTGAGAATTTGGAAACAATCAACTTGGGGTCTGAAGATTGTGTGCGAGAGGTGAAGATTGGGGCACTCATGGAAGAATCTGTTAAGAAGGGGTTGATTGAATTGCTATGAGAATATGTCGACGTCTTTGCTTGGTCGTATGAAGACAGGCCAGGTCTAGATACTGATATTGTGCAACATTTCCTACCCTTGAAGCCTGAGTGCGTGCCTGTGAAGCAGAAGCTCAGAAGAACTCATCCCGATATGGCTGTGAAGATCAAAGAGGAAGTTCAGAAGCAAATTGATGCAGGGTTTCTGGCGACTTCTACATATCCTCAATGGGTTGCCAATATTGTGCCCGTGCCTAAGAAAGACGGAAAAGTCCGGATGTGTGTGGACTATAGAGACTTGAATAAAGCTAGTCCGAAAGATGATTTCCCTCTACCACACATTGATATGTTGGTAGAAAATATAGCTAAATTCAAGGTCTTTTCATTTATGGATGGATTTTCCGGATATAACCAGATCAAGATGGCACCCGAGGATATGGAGAAAAAACATTCATCACACCTTGGGGAACATTCTGTTATCGAGTGATGCCCTTCGGTTTGAAGAACGCCGGAGCCACGTATCAACGAGCTATGACCACCTTGTTTCATGATATGATGCACAAGGAGATCGAGGTATATGTTGATGATATGATTGCCAAGTCAAGAACAGAAGTTGAACATGGAGAGCACTTGTTGAAGCTTTTTCAGTGTTTGAGGAAGTACAAGCTTCGTCTGAATCCCAACAAGTGTACATTTGGAGTCCGTTCCGGCAAGTTATTGGGCTTTATTATCAGTGAAAAAGGTATTGAAGTTGATCCTGCAAAGGTCAAAGCAATACAAGAGATGCTTGCGCCCAAAACTGAGAAGCAAGTCTGAGGTTTTCTTGGCCGCTTGAATTATACTTCCAGATTCATATCCCACATGATTGCCACATGTGCGCCGATATTCAAGGTCCTCCGAAAAGATCAGTCCCATGATTGGACCGAAGATTGCCAGAAAGCCTTTGACAGTATTAAAGAGTATCTGTCCGAACCTCCGATTCTGTCTCCGCCTGTGGAAGGGAGACCATTTATTATGTATCTGACCGTTCTTGAAGACTCAATGGGTTGTGTCCTTGGTCAGAAAGACAAATCAGGAAAGAAAGAATATGCTATTTACTACCTGAGCAAGAAGTTCACAGATTGTGAGTCTCGATACTCGATGCTTGAGAAGACATGTTGTGCTTTGGCTTGGGCTGCTAAGCGCTTACGACAGTATATGATAAATCATACGACTTGGTTGATATCCAGAATGGATCCAATCAAGTACATCTTCGAGAAGCCTGCTTTAACCGGGAGGATTGCCCGTTGGCAAATGTTGTTATCTGAGTATGATATTGAGTATCGAGCTCAGAAGGCTATTAAAGGTAGTATCTTAGCTGACCACTTGGCACATCAGCCGATTGAGGATTATCAGTCAGTTCAGTATGACTTCCCAGATAAGGAGATTCTGTATTTGAAAATGAAAGATTGTGATGAGCCTACACTCGATAAAGGGCCAGAGACTGGTTCCAAATGGAGTATGGTGTTTGATGGCGCTGTAAATCAGTATGGAAATGGTATTGGGCAGTAATTATTACTCCTCAGGGCACACATATTCCTTTTACAGCAAGGCTAACTTTCAAATGCACGGATAATATGGCTGAGTATGAGGCTTGCATTATGGGATTGGAGGAATGCATTGATCTAAGGATCAAGCATCTTGATGTTTATGGTGATTTGACCCTCGTTGTCTATCAAATTAAGGGTGAATGGGAAACGAATCAGCCTGGTCTCATTCCATATAGGGATTATGCGAGGAGGATTTCAACGTTCTTTACTGAGGTTGACTTCCATCATATTCCTCGAGATGAGAATCGGATGGCAGATGCTCTTGCTACACTTGCGTCGATGATTGTGGTTAAACTTTGGAATGAAGTTCCCAATATCATTGTGATGCGCTTGGATAGACCAGCTCACGTATTTGCAGTAGAAGAAGTGAAAGATGATAAGCCGTGGTATTATGATATCAAGTGTTTCCTTTAGAGCCAGATTTACCCACCTGGGGCATCTGTGAAAGATAGGAAGACTTTGAGGAGATTGTCAGGCAGTTTCTACCTCAATGGCGAAGAGCTTTACAAGAGAAACTTTGACATGGTTCTGCTCAGATGCGTGGACAGACACGAAGCAGACCTGTTGATGACTGAAGTTCATGAAGGTTCATTTGGTACTCATTCCAATGGACATGCCATGGCTAGAAAGATGTTGAGAGCAGGCTACTATTGGCTGACAATGGAGTTTGACTGCTGCAAATATGTGAAGAAATGCCACAAGTGTCAAATTTACGCGGATAAGATTCATATTCCTCCGACACTTCTAAATGTGATTTCATCACCATGGCCCTTCTCCATGTGGGGAATTGACATGATTGGCATGATTCATCCGAAAGCGTCCAATGGACACAGATTTATTCTCGTAGCAATTGATTACTTCACCATGTGGGTTGAAGCGGCATCGTATGCAAATGTGACCAGGCAGGTGGTCGTAAAGTTTATCAAGAATCAACTCATATGCCGCTATGGTGTGCCAGATAAGATCATAACTGATAATGGATCTAACTTGAATAACAAGATGATGAAAGAGTTGTGTAGTGAGTTCAAGATAGCGCATCACAATTCTTCTCCTTACAGATCAAAGATGAACGGGGCTGTTGAAGCTGCTAACAAGAATATCAAGAAGATTATCCTGAAGATGGTTGTTACGTACAAAGATTGGCATGAGATGCTGCCATTTGCTTTACATGGATATCGTACATTTGTACACACTTCAACAGGGGCAACCCCTTTCTCTCTTGTTTATGGCATGGAAGCTGTACTCCTAGTAGAGGTGGAGATCCCGTCAATGAGAGTCTTGATGGAAGCCAAGTTGACTGATGCTGAATGGGTTCAGAGTCTTGAAGAGAAGTGATTGACTGCCATGTGCCATGGTCAGTTATATCAGCAAAGGATGAAGAAAGCTTTTGATAAGAAGGTCAAGCCTCGTGTGTTCAAAGAAGGTGACCTCGTGCTCAAGAAAGTTTTGTCTTTCGCGCCCGATTCCAGGGGCAAGTGGACTCCAAACTATGAAGGTCCATATGTTGTTAAGAGAGCCTTTTCAGGCGGTGCTTTGATACTTACAACTATGGATGGGGAGGATTTCACTCGTCCTGTGAATTCAGATGCAGTCAAGAAATACTTCGCCTAAAAATAGAAACAGAATAGCTCGCTAAGTTGAAAACCCGAAAGGGCGGCTTAGGCAAAAATGAGCGTCTCGGTGGATTGAAAACCCGAAAGGGTGGTCCAGGCAAAAGTTAGAGACATAAAAAAATTTATTTGTATCCCGCTAGGTTGAGTACCTCATCCGGGGGCAATCTAGGAAAAAATTAGGGATTCGGCAAGTAACTGCATCCTGATAAGACTTTGTGCTACAATTATCATCCGTCAGAAATGTTCGCTCAGTCATCATCAACTGAAGCTTCAAATACATCGAATTCAGAATTGGTGGAGAAATGGTCATTATGTTCAATGTAGCCCTTTTCCAATATATATCACCAGTTTCAAACTTGTAAAGATCTATGGAGTCTTGCCATTTGCAGACTACCATTCCATCAAATAAATTTGAGCCGTTATCCAATTATTTGCACTCTTATCTGTTTCTATTCAACAAATATTTTGCATGTTTTAGTTGAGAAAATATCATTGTTTTAAACAAATAATTTTTTTTCATAAATTGTTTTAAAACAAAGTGAACATTCACAAAGACGAAAGGATACTTAAGAGATCCTCAGTGCTCTCCCAAGGGTGGCATGATCTCCAACAGGGTAAGACATTTGTTCATATTCCTAGCATGACTATATTTTCTACCTCCGGAACCCTGAGTGGTATAATTTTGAGAGGTTCACCAGTTGTCCCTTCAGTAGAGCAGGCGATTCTTTCCTCCTCAGCAGATGTGTCCTCTTTGGAAGATTCAATTTTTGGTGGTTGGTCCCCATAATCCCTTTATCCATCGGATAGACTCCCCAGTAGAGCTGCTCATGTGGTGGAAATGGTCTCATTGTAATTCCTATCCCCGACCGGGACGATTATTGATTCCTCCCTTGCAGAGATTTTGTTGTTTCCTGGTATCTCTGATCTCCGGCAGATCATTTGCTCTCTGGTGATTTTGGTTTTCCCTCTTGAGGGGTAGTATCGGGTGGTTGATTCCTGGATCCTGTGTGTGTTAGATATGTCTGTTTTTCAGCATTCATCATACATTAACCACGCATATGCATGCATAAATCATAACATTAAGATATTCATGTTGCATTCTTTGCCATATATCGTTTGTTTGTTGTCTCCTGCTAATTGGTGATATAGATCTCCCCAAGCAGATGTGTGTGTCTGATCTTTCGATATAGAGTCAACTCCATAGGCAGAAAGCGTTTATCCTTTCTTCCATATTCCCCACCGAGACATGTCCTCGTGGATGATGGTCGTTTCTGTTTCCCCCCAACACATATATCGGGATGGGTTCCCCTGTGGAGTTATATCCTCACCAGGACAAGTCTTGATTCAGTTTGACTTTTTGGTTTGATCCTAAATTGGCCCCTCGAAGCCGTTTCCTTTGTTTCCCCGCGGTATAAATGAATAATTGCTCAGTAATTAGTAATCATTCATCTTATCCCCGGCGGAATCTGTGATTTTCTACCCTGATACCGGTAGGTGTAATCCCCTCCTTGGTGGTTATCTTCATCCGATACTCGATGTCGATGTTCCCTCTTTTGCCTGGATAATTACCCTATTTACACAATTTATCCCCAGCGGATCATCTTTCGTCTACCCTGTAGTTGTTGGTAACGATTGTTTCTCTCCTGAATTGGTCATCATTATATACCTAGTTTTGGTACCCCGATGCCTCTTCTTTTCGGTTGGTTTATCCTTTATTAACCCAGTAACCGGTTGTGGATAATCTTCCATGCGAGTATATTATCTATGTTCTGACGGTAATAGATAGTATATCTCATGCACTCTTTGGTCGAAGCCTTTTGTTCCTCCCCAGTAGAGTAAGATTCGTATTCCCTTTCTGGAGTCGAATATCCATCCTGTAATCGAGTTTGCTTTTATCCCTCTTTTGGATGATGAGTGTCTTGGGAATATTCCCCAATTCACGCCTTGGTTGGCCACCTATTATATGCCCAGTAACCGGCATCCCTGGTGTTCCTCCCTTTCTGCTCCCTATTATGACTTTTGTCCCCTGTGGAGTCAGATTTCCCTGAGTTTAAATATACCTTTTTAGGTCTTCCTCAGATGTTTCGGAGTTTTGATATCTCTCACCCTCATACCGGTCTTAGATATTCATTTCTTCCCGAGCATGTTGTATCTCTGACCCTTATGTCGGTGTTCAGATCACATGTCTCGTTGAGCTTGTTACCCAGTAACCGTTAACACCTCATCTCGCTGCTTCCCCAGGAGAGTCTTGTTAGACATCCCCAACGAGGTCCCTTAGTGGATTGTTTTTGTTCGGATTTCTATCCGAAGTATCCGTTGTGGATAGTTTCGCTGTGTTGGCATATTCCCCAATACGGGCGTCTTCGAGTCAGCTCGAGTCTTTCCATTGGTTTTATTCCCTTTGGAATTCTGCTCCCCAAGCTTTGAGTCGTGTCCTGCTCACGCATTTATTCTTATCCCCATAAGAGTCCCCAGGTTTTTGACCCAGGGAGTGTATCACTCATGTGGATTGTCAATGTCTCCGGATTTTCTTTACTCTTTTGTGGACACATATCCCCACAGAGTGTTATCCTTCTGCATACATACATTTGCATCATGAGGTCTCTTAGGGACCAAAATTCGTCTCTTTGTTATTTAAGCCTATTCTACCTCGTCGACACGAAGATTTTAACCTTCCCTTCTCCGGCTAGAATGACCTTAAATAGGGGCATCTGTAAGACCCCAATTTTGTCCCTAAGATCGCTCAGGGCATCATAACATTGCATTGCATAGCCTCGAGGATCATTGAGCATCTTGGTTCCCTTTGCCTTTGGGTGGGATCTCTTGAGAGTGGTTTGAGATCACCAAGCATGCTTGAATTGTATATCATTGCTTTTCCCATTTTATTTACTAACCAAAAGCACAAAAAAATGTCACTAACATCTTTTGTTTGTAGCTTGAGCAATCACAAGGTCAAAAGCTTCTAGGAGGTCATTGGTACAAAGACATACCCAAGAAAAGATGAAAGCAAGCATGGTAATGGTTCCCAAGGCTCTCATCCATAAAATATGCCTCCCTAGCATCTCAATTCATCATTTTGATCAAAGCAAGTCAAAGGGTTTGAGGCCTTGTTCTTCAAAGAAACCCTAATCCATCTGTGCACCACAATGCCTTACTCATGAAGCAACCTCAGCCCATGGTCAAATAAAATCAAGGGAAGTTCTTTAACTATACATTTCATCCATATTTGAACTTATTTGAGTATCCTCAATCATAAATTAACCAAGGTATGAGTTGTGGACTTGAAAAGTTGATCAGTCAATTCATCTGACTATTTTGAAGTGCACTGAGACCTAACTTTTGATGTGTTGGTCAAATGGAGATGGTTCCAAAAGCAAAAGTGTTCTTAAGGACAATATGAATAACTTGCATGTTCATAAAAATTTGATTTGAAGCTTGGAAAACCATCTTCCATTCCAATACATTATAGGTCATTTTGACTGAAACCCTAATTTTGGGTCAACTTCCCAAGGCCATAACTCATTCATTTTTTATGATTTTGAGGTGGGATCAAATTAATTGGAAAGCTTTAGATGTCTAATTCAAATGTTATGTTGAACAAAGTTTCAAAATCTCAAAGGAAACACATGTGATAATGCAAGACATTATAGGTCCTTTTGGGTCAAAGGCATTAAAAGTAAAAAAAGTCCAACTTCAAGTGCCTATAACTTCTTCATAAAAAATCCAAATGATGGCAAATTTAAGTCCATTTTGATTGTCTTGAAAAGATCTACAACTTAGATGTTGGAGGTGTTTCCATTTAATGCTTTCATAATCAAAAAAGAAGGGCTTGAAAGTTGGCCAATTTTAGAAACTTTGCCTTGACATGTTTTGCACATCACACTTTAAACTCAAATTTCATAAATTTCCACCCTCCAAATGAGTTTTTGTCCAACATAAAATTTGTTCCTCATACAAATACCTTTCCAACCATTACCCATATGCCTATGCTTGGATTTTTTAAATGGTACTTTCGAAGGGATGATTGTTTAGGTATAATTCGAGAATTCACTTGAAATCTTGTTACATGAGCATTTGCCTTGCAAGCTCCACGTCCAATTCCCTTTGGCTATTGCTTAGAGTTCATTTGGCATTGTTTTTGGGCCTTGTGCATGATCATGCAAGCCCATGCAATGAAGCTTCACATGCCATGCACACAGATCATTCCACACCTTCCTTGCCACTTTCTCTATAAATAGAGACTTCATTCCCTCCATTTCACACCCTAATTTCAACCTGAGATGCTGCAGAATTCATTCCCTAACCATCACTAAAGAAGCAAGTTTCATTTCTCTTAAAATTTTCAGATCTAGAATTCAGCTTCATATGGTTGTATTCTTAGATCTAGTGCTTCTAGACCTTCACCATACACTTCATTGAACTTCTGTTTTGATAAAGCAAGCAAGGTTTCAAGCTCAAATCACCAGAACTCAAGTTTACACTCCAACTGGTATTTTCTTCGATTCTCCTAATCCTTTGACCTATTGGATATGATTTTGTGTTGGCTGAAGTCCTCTCAATATAGGCATCATGTTTATGCTTTTAATTTTTGCAATTCATTGAGTTCATGAAGAACACCAGATTTTTCAACTTCTGATTTCTTAAATCATAGAGATCTAGAATGAAAATGGATGGTATAGGGATGATGTACATCATTCCAGCTTTCTATTGATGTATAGATCGCACATTTTGGTTGCCTTTTGAATTTCTGCATTTTGGCCAGAATCTGAAAGCTCACCGGAGAAGACAGTGGCCCCGGTGGCTTCATCATCTCCAATTTAAATCTGGACCGTTTGATCCATTTTCCAGATTCAATCAGGATCATTCATTGTTATGACTTTTAATTCTTTCCCATGCGCACGCATTGACTAGAGACCACCATAGGCGCGCGCCTTAGGAGCGTGTGATCTGCCAGCTCAATTAATGAGCTCAGATCTAAAGCTCCTCCTTTTTTTGCATTTTATAATTTCTGTTTTTATTTTCTTTAATTCCTTTTATTTCAAAAAATCATATCTCTCTCATTTTTTATCCAAAACTTATGGGACCAATTGCATTATTTCCAGAATAAATTCTAGTTTTTATTTATGACTTTTAATATTTTTTATTTTGTCATTTGATATTTTTTGTGAATTTTCTCTTTTCTGGTTGTTTTTAATTCATTTTAAATAGTTTTTGATATTCAAAAAATACAAAAATTATTTCCTAGCCTATTTGAATGATGATGGATCTATGAAAAATATTCTCATCAATTTTTGAATTGATTTGAGATTTATTTGAGATTTTAGTTCAATTAGGTTATTTTTATTCATTTTTAATTGATTAAAAGTAGTTTTTGACTTTTAAAAATGCTGAAATTTTTTGTCAAACTTTGTTTGACCTTGTTGAACTTAGGATAAATTACTTGGACCTTTCAAGGTTGATTTGAAGTAGTTTTGAAGTTTGACCTTTCCATTTATTTTAATTGAAGTTTATTTTAAATATTAAAAAATGCCAAAAATAGTTTATTCATTTCTTGACTTCCAATCTTCATCTCATTTCTATTTTTGATTGTTTGACCTTGACTTTCAATGTTATTGATCAACATATGAGGATTGGTACATGATGTTCCATTTAATGCACTTATATTTCTTTTACCATTTTGTCATTTCCATTTCTCTTATTCATCTCCTTCTTCTTCTTCTTTTCTTTTTGATCAATGAGTTGAAGGTTGATAAGTTAGCATTGATTAGGGAGATTTAACCTTCCTTGATTCAAATCTAATTGATCTTGATCAATTGACAAGTGAATGGCTTTGCATTAAGGATAGGTTGTCTTCTAAATCATACAAAAGGCTTAAACCAATACAAGATCAATTCTCTTTTTCTTTTTGGCATGGCAAGTTGTTGGGACTTGGTTCACTAATCAAGACTCCTAACTTGTGTTTGTTGCTTACATTATTATTGACCGGCCTCAGATAGTTGTGACTTCTATATAAGTTCAATTACGATTGCTTAACATAGCGCTAAATTTGCCTTATGGCACACTAACTACTAACACTAACTATTGACAATTAACATTTACTTTATGCAATTTAGTTTAAGGAAATTTACTATTCTTGCACATATTATTCATTTGCTTTTCTCTTTGCTCACTTGAGCACATGTTTATGTTAATGCCATTTTCCTTTTGCTCACTTGAGCACATAATTGTGTATATATTATCTTTGCTTGTGTTTTGTTTTGATTGTGGTGAACCAAATGCAAAGAAATGGACTTAGTTTCTAGGACTTTCCCTATGCAAAGAAATGGAGAATTGGACTTAGTTTCTAGGACCTTCCTTATGCAAAATTGGAGTAAAAGGATCTTAATGGTGAAGATGGATTAGAAGAATCAAATCTCTAAACTCACTCTTGTCCATTCTTGTTTTACTTCATGGAACTTTTGATATGTGTGCTTTTGTGCTAGGGAATTCTATGAGAGCTTAATTGGAGGACCATTGCCATGTTCATCTAAGTGGGAGAAACAAGATACATTGAGGATCTCTTGTGAGACTTGTTTGATTGCTTATACTATGTGGTTGCTTATTCCAAAGGATGGGAGCTACTTGGATCATCAATATGATCTCAAGAGAGGAACTCCATTGTGGTTTTGTTTCTTCATCCATTCTCTTCTTGTTTTCTTTAGGACTTAGTCCTTCTTCTTTATCTCTCCACTCTAACCCAAGCCAAAACTTTTTGTGCAAACATTTAACTATTGTTTTCAAACATTAGAAACCTAAGCCTTATGCTTTTGATTTTCTAACTTTCTTTTCATAACACTTATTTTAAATTGAACCCTTAAGTCAACTTTGACCATCTTGTATATACTTCTAATTGGTAAATATAACCCATTAAATTTCTTTTTGTGGTTCCAATGGCCACTTCTTAATCAAAATCTTTCATAACCTTTAGCTATTAGGTTTGAGTTATCCTTGAGGTAGATGTAATACTCACCTATATCCTTAGTGATGGACAATGAGTCTTCCATGCTTATTATAGGGTTAACCCCTCACTAGCATGTTAAAGCTATCCTCACATGGTGGATTTGTGGTTTTAGGTTGAGTTTTCTCCCTTGGATAACAAAAGACCTTAAGGCTTTTGGACCAATCAATTCACCAACTCATTTTTGAAATTTTTACCCCGAACTACGAGGTTTTGATCCTAATCTTTTTATAAGATGGTATGTAGGCAATGAGTTTATCCATCCAAACACAAATCTAAATAACTTGTACATTCTCCTCTCATCTCTTCAATCATGTTTGCACAAACAAATTTTTCACACGACAACAACCTTTACAACAAGTGTGAAAAGGTCTCCCTAGGAGTACCTAGGATGTTTTGGGTGCCTAACACCTTCCCATTGCATAACCAACCCCCTTATCGAGATCTCTGTTTCTTTTACTAGTTATTTTTGTTAAAACTATTAGGTTTTTGTTCGCTTTCTAACCATTCCTTTGGATAAATAGAAGTGCAGTGGCGACTCGACTTGTATGATTTACCTTGGATTTAATCAATATCTCTAATGGTAACGAATACCCCGCTACAGTCATTTTGACTAAAACCCCAATTTTGGGTCAACTTCCTTAATTTTTATGATTTTGAGGTTAGACAAAATGCATTGGAAAGCTTAAGATGTCTAATTCAAATGTTATGTTGGACAAAATTTCATAATCCTAAAAGAAACACATGTGATAATACAAAACATTATAGGTCTCTTTGGACCTAATTCATTGAGTTTGAAAAAAGTCCAACTTCAAGTGCCCATAACATTCTCATTAAAAATCCAAATGATGCAAAATTTAAGTCTAAATTGATCATCTTGAAAAGATATACAACTTTGATGTTGGATGTTTTTTCATTTAAGGCTTGAATCTTTGCAACAGAAGGGCTTGAAGTTACTTGCTGTTGGCAAAAAATTTCAAAGGGAACCTAGACATGTTTTGTACCCTAAACTTCACAGCCAGTTTCATAAATTTCCAAACTCGAAATGAATTTTTGCCCAACATGACTTTTGTTCCTTATTCCAAGAGATTTCCAACCACTACTCACATGACCATTTTTGGATTTTTCATGTGTGAGTTTCGAAGAGTTAAAGGTTTATGTCCATTTGTGCAATTCACATCACAACTTCATGTACAAGCAAATGCAGCTCCAATTACACGTCCAATTCACTTCCATTTGATCTCAGCATGCATTTCCATTCATTCTTGGGCTTTGCAAGCGCCTATACAGGCCCATGCATGGAGGGTCCAAGTTTCATGCACACGAGGGAAAGCATGGCATTGCATCACATTCAGCTATAAATAGAAACTCATGCTCATTCAAAAACCAACCTGAAGGAGATCTGAAACACTGTTGGATTGAAAAATAAACCCTCACCTAAAGGAATTTCAATTTTCATTTTCAATTTCAAGCTTGAATTTCAACATCATTAGTTGATCTTCAAGTCTTAATTCCCTAACCTTGCATCATCCTCACACTTCCAAAGCAAGATTATATCAAAAGCTTGGAGAATTCGTGCTGTTTGAAGCTGTATTTCAGAGGTAGAACCTCAATATTTCTTGATCTATATCTTGCTATATGATGTGAATTTCTCTGGTTTGAATTGTTTTCTGAAGTCCTCAAGCATGAGGCAGGCCAGTGGTGGTCTCAATTTTGTAAAACGTGTCATTTTAGATCAAGCACCATGATCTTCAAGCTCATGTTTCTCTTTAAATAGAACCTTTGAGAATGATCCATGGTTACAGGGGTGATGTACATTTTGGTATAACCGTGTATATGATGGCGTCCAGATTATTGATTCTTGTGGTGAATTCTCCAATGTGCCTCTTCTTGGTACATGTGGTGGAATTAACTACAACCCTATTTTTGCACGTCGTCAGCTTGGGTTCCCCTTAAAGGATAAACCTAATAACATTTAGTTAGAAGGTGTGTTCTTTCAAGAGGGTTAAGATCCCCAAAACTTGAAGGGCAGGGTGGTCCGAGCTTGGCGCAAGATTCATAGAAAGGGAAGGAAAGAGCTTGGTCTGAAGAATTGTATTACTTTGGAACCCTATACCTCGTGGGTAAGGAGGAGAGCTTCTGAGTACCGCATGCCCTATGATTATCCAAGACCTACACCTATGGTTATGGTTGGGCCTTCAACCCTCCTTTATCAAGGAGTAGAGGAGTTGAGAGATGAAGACCTTTCGTGTGCTTGGGTCCATGAGCGAGAGGAGCTACTTCAGCAACTCAGAGATAAAGATGATGTGATAGAGTTTCTGGAGCATCAGAATATTGATGAGCCATAGGATGTAGTGACTTCTCTTCTTCCTTAGTCGTCCAAGTTTTGGAAGAGGAAGTATGATCGACTCACGAAGGAGAAGGCAGATATGGAGGCAGCCTATGAGAGAGAGGTGAAGAGGCTTCGTGCAGCTTATCTTCCGGTCTCGAGAGGTTTGGATGATTATTTCTAGGGTTCCATAGGATGTTCATTTTTCTTCTCTGTTGTATTGTATATTGGTTACCAAGACTGTACTTCTTTGGTGTAAAATTTTTTCCAAATATTATTGATATGATTATTCCATTATATGTCTAAATGATTAATATTTTCAAATATTTGCAAATAGATCTCTAAGAGTTCCTCTGATTAAAAAATAAATTCATATTTATCACGAACATTGCATGCATCATATGCATAAGCAGGTTTTGTCCAGGGCTTCTTGATCAGTGATCTAACTCTGTGTTCTTCATTTATTTTGAAGACAAGCTGATGCACCGGTACAACACCAGGGCCAATTCTTCAAAGCTAATGGATCACCTCGAGCAAGAAAACAGGGAACTCAAGGAGGAAGTGGCTAGGTTAACTACCCTGATGGAGTCATTCCTGGCCATCTAAAGTCCGTCTTCTCCAATGCCTGCAACTCCTCCCCAGAGGACGGTCATCTCAAAGGTACTTCCTCTACTGTGTCAGCCGCCACTGCTCATTTCGCTTCGTCTGCTATGCCAGCCGGGTTTCCCTGGGGGATGCCCGCGACTTTTGTGCTAGAAGGTCTCGCCCCAACATTTGCTTCTATGTCGGCATCTAGCCCGGTCCTTGCTGTGCCACCTCCAGTTGTGCATATGTTATCGGGAGTTAACGACACCATTTATCATATTGAGTCATCTGAGGGCCCAGATGTCTATGAGAAAATGGACGCTATGAATGATCAATTCCTTGAGTTGCGCAAGAAACTGAAAACTCTAAGAGGGAAAGACCTCTTTAGTAAATCTGCTGCTGAGCTGTGCCTCGTGCCAAATGTCAAGATTCCTATCAAGTTCAAAGTGCCTGACTTTGAAAAATATAAAGGAAACACTTGCCCGCTCAGCCATCTTGTGATGTACGCACGTAAGATGTCAACTCAGACCGACAATGATCAACTCCTCATCCTTTATTTCCAGGATAGCCTGTCCGGTGCCGCATTGAGATGGTATATGGGTCTGGATAGTATGAACATCCGCTCCTTCAACGACCTTGGCGAAGCTTTCGTCAAGCAGTACAAGTACAACATTGATATGGCTCCCGATAAGGACCAGCTGAGGGCTATGTCCCAAAAGGAGAAGGAAACGTTTAAGGAGTACGCCCAGAGGTGGTGTGAATTGGCCGCACAAATTGTGCCTCCACTTGAAGAGAAGGAAATGACCAAAATCTTTCTGAAGACCTTGAGTTCATTTTATTACGAGAGGATGATTGCTAGCGCTCCCTCTGACTTCACCGAGATGGTGAACATGGGGATGCGACTAGAGGAAGGAGTCCGTGAAAGACGTCTGGCTACAGATGAAGGCTCTTCTGCAAAACGTTATGGGGCGTTTGCAAAGAAGAATGAGGGAGAGGCACATGTTGTGTCCTCCCATGTTAAAAGAAGACCCTCTGTGAAGAGGAAGACTGCGCGCCCTGCCAGTAACCAGCACCAGGTGGCTCATATAGCACCTGCCTTTAGGGAAAATCAACATTATCAGCACCAGCAACAACAACATCAACAATATCACCAACAACAGCATCGTCCGCAACAGCAGACCTACCTACCTCGAAACAACAATACCAGCACCAGCTACGATAGGAAGAGGGTCACTTTTGATCCAATTCCAATGACCTATGCTGAACTCTATCCATCTCTGATAGATAGAAAACTGTTACTCCACGTGACCCACCTGTTGTACCGACCAACCCTCAATGGTGGTACAAGCCTGAGCTACACTGTGTATATCATTCTGGTGCTCCCGGACATGATGTGGAGAATTGCTATCCCCTGCAGACCAAGGTGCAAGACCTTGTTAGAAGTGGGATTTTGTTTTTCGCGAACGTAGGTCCTAATGTCAAGAAGAACCCATTGCCCGAGCATGGGAAATCTGCTATTAACATGGTTCAGGGTTTCCCTGGCAAGTACAAAGTCCGATATGTCAGTCATATCAGGCAATCTTTCGTCGAGATGCACAGACTGTTATGTCTATACAGTCATTACGAGCATGACCATGACAGCTGTTGTGTGTGCACTGTGAACGAGAGAGGATGTCGCCAAGTCAGGAAAGACATTGAAGAGATGCTGGATCAGGGTGTGATCGAGATACTTCAGAATCGTGTTGAGGACCAAGTTAATGTTATATCACCTATATTTAGAATACCTGAACCTGTTATTGTCAGATATGATGGCAGCAAGAAGAAGGCCTCTCCATCTCTTATTATCAAGCCAGCAGGCCCTGTTCCGTACTCTTCGGATAGAGTTGTTCCCTACAGATATAATGCGGTTGCATTAGAAGATGGGAAGGAGGTGTCATTGCGCTCCACCTCTGTCACAAGTATATCAGATGTTAGTGGTGTGATCTGCAGTGGTCGTGTTTTCTCGGCGCCGCCGAAACCCCATGTAGACATCTCGAGAAGAACTGATGTTGTTGATACTTCTGCCAGTCCTGTGGGAACTTCTTCTTCTTCTCCAAATCCGGAACTTGTTGTTGATAAACCTGCCGTTGTTGCCAGAGCTCCTGTCCCTGTTGGCCAGAATGGAATATTGACAGAGGACTTTGATGAGATGCTAAGGCTCATCAAAAGGAGCGAGTATAATGTCGTAGATCAGCTGCTTCAAACTCCACAAAGATATTTGTGCTGTCTTTGTTGATGAATTATGAGCCACGCCGTGAAGCTTTGTAGAGGGTGTTGGACGTGGCATACGTGGATCACGATGTCACAATTGAACAGTTTGATAGCATTGTTGCAAACATTACTGCTTGTAACAATTTGAGCTTCTGCGATGCTGATCTTCCCGAGGAGGGAAAAGACCACAATTTGGCGCTACACATTTCAATGAACTGCAAGGATGATACCTTGTCTAATGTGCTGGTAGACACATGATCATCGCTAAATGTGTTACCAAAAACCACTCTGGACAAACATTCTTACCAGGGGCCTCCCATGAGGCAGAGTGGAGTGGTAGTCAAGGCTTTTGATGGATCCAGGAAAACTGTGATTGCCGAGGTTGAGCTCCCATACAAGATCGGACCTAGTGATTTTCAGATCACTTTCTAGGTCATGGATATCCACCCATCATATAGTTGCTTGCTTGGCAGACCATGGATTCACGAGGCAGGCGCCGTGACATCCACCCTACACCAAAAGTTGAAATTCGTTAAGAATAAGAAGTTGGTGGTGATAGGGGGAGAGAAGGCTCTCTTAGTAAGCCATTTTTCTTCCTTTTCTTATATAGATGCTGAGGATAAGGTTGGGACGCCGTTCCAAGCCTTATCTATTGCTGAGCCTTTAAGAAAAGGAACTTCTTCATTTGCATCCTACAATGATGCGAAGTTGGCCATTGAGCATGGCGCAACTACTAGTTTAGGAAAAATGATTAAGCTGGAAGACAATAAATCCTGGGATGGAATAAGGTACTCTTCGGGCACTTTCAATGAGCATGGGCTGTTTCAGAGTGGAGGTTTCATCCACACGGTCAAAGACCAAGAGGCTGTTGCTATAGTGGAAGATGATGCAGATGAAGATTCTGGCAACTTTGTCATCCCTGGAGGAGTCTGCAATAATTGGGTTGTTGTTGATGTTCCAACAGTTGTCCATAAGTCCACGTAATGTGTTCACTTTTCTTTGAAAACCGTTCTCCCATGTCAAAAGGAGAAGTGGTGACATTGTTGGCACATTAATACAATGATATTCATTCAATAATTACATGTTAAATATTTGTTTTTCCATATTATTTTCACTTTTTTCTTTTTGCATGAAATTGGTGATCACTAAAAAAACCTAAAAAGAGAATAAAATCAATCTTTTCATCTGCATAATGGTTTTCCTCGTTTGAATTCTGAAATCTCTTTTATATCCAAAATCATTAAGCAGGTTGATCAAACCCATTGAACATAATGATCCAACACCATCTCCCAACTTTGAGTTCCCTGTATTTGAGGCAGAGGAAGATGATGGTGAAGATATTCCTGATGAGATTACCTGTCTGCTTAAACACGAAGAGAAGATCATTCAGCCGCATCTTGAGAATTTGGAAATAATCAACTTGGGGTCTGAAGATTGTGTTCGGGAAGTGAAGATTGGGGCACTCTTGGAAGAGTGTGTGAAGAAGGGGTTGATTGAGTTGCTACGAGAATATGTCGAAGTCTTTGCCTGGTCATATGAAGACATGCCTGGTCTGGATACTAATATCGTGCAACATTTCCTGCCTTTGAAGCCTGAGTGTGTGCCTATGAAGCAGAAGCTCAGAAGAACTCATCCTGATATGGCAGTGAAGATTAAAGAAGAAGTTCAGAAGCAAATTGATGCGGGGTTTCTGGTGACTTCTACATATCCTCAATGGGTGGCCAATATTGTGCCCGTGCCTAAGAAAGATGGAAAAGTCCGAATGTGTGTTAACTATAGAGACTTGAATAAAGCTAGTCTGAAAGCTGATTTTCCTCTACCACACATTGATATGTTGGTAGATAATACAACTAAATTCAATGTCTTCTCATTTATGGACAGATTTTCCGGCTATAACAAAATTAAAATGGCACCCGAGGATATGGAGAAGACAACATTCATCACACCTTGGGGAACATTCTGTTATCGAGTGATGCCCTTCGTTTTGAAGAACGCCGGAGCCACGTATCAACGTGCTATGTCTACCTTGTTTCATGATATGATGCACAAGGAGATCGAGGTATATGTTGACGATATGATTGTGAAGTCAAGAACGGAAGTTGAACACGTAGAGCACTTGTTGAAGCTTTTTCAGCGTTTGAGGAAGTACAAACTCCGTCTGAATCCTAACAAGTGTACATTTGGAGTCCGTTCCGGCAAGTTATTGGGCTTTATTGCCAGTGAAAGAGGTATTGAATTTGATCCCGCCAAGGTCAAAGCAATACAAAAGATGCCTGCGCCCAAAACTGAGAAGTAAGTCCGAGGTTTTCTTGGCCGCTTGAATTATATTTTCAGATTTATATCCCACATGACTGCCACATGTGCGCTAATATTCAAGCTCCTCCGGAAAGATCAGCGTCATGATTGGACCGAGGATTGCCAGAAGGCCTTTGATAGTATCAAAGAGTATCTGTCCTAGCCTCCGATTCTGTCTCCGCCTGTTCGAAGGAGACCTTTGATTATGTACTTGACTATTCTTGAAGACTCTATGGGTTGTGTATTGGGTCAACAAGATGAATCAGGGATGAAAGAGTATGCTATATACTATATGAGTAAGAAGTTCACTAATTGCGAGTCTCGATACTCAATGCTTGAGAAGACATGTTGTGCTTTGGCTTGGGCTGCTAAGCGTTTACGCCAGTATATGTTGAATCATACGACTTGGTTGATATCCAAAATGGATCCAATCAAGTATATCTTTGAGAAGCCTGCTTGAATTGGGAGGATTGCCCGTTGGCAGATGCTGTTGTCTGACTATGATATTGAGTATCGAGCTCAGAAGGCTATTAAAGGTAGTATCTTGGCTGACCACTTGGCACATCAACCAATTGAGGTTTATCAGTCTGTTCAGTACGACTTCCCAGATGAGGAGATTCTGTATTTGAAAATAAAAGATTGCGATGAACCTACGCTCAATGAAGGGCCAGAGCCTGGTTCCCGATGGGGCATGGTATTTGATGGCGCTGTAAATCAATATGGAAATGGTATTGGGGCAGTGATTATTACTCCTCAGGGCACCCATTTTCCTTTTACGGCTGATGTGTGGCTTTTCGCAGGTATACGAACGCGTCAGAGTAATATAAAAGATTGTCGAATCCAAAAAGACCAAGTGTCAATCTATCGTTATCTATTGTTATGATGTTTATCCAAGGTAATCAAAATAGGGGTTTTTAGAGTGTGCAATAAGGAGTAAAGTATTAAATTCAATTAATAAAGACAGGCTCGAATGTAATTCACGGGAACTGTCGCTTTCGCGTATTCAGAACCAAGTTGTACTCCCTAATCAAACCCTCTCATTGTCACTTATAAAAAGGCGTGCATTGCGTTAGAGTAGTAAACCTATTTTTAAGAAATATAGTATCTTGACTAAGTTGAAAAGTATTTTAACCTGGATTTCTTAACCAAAAGAGGTTCTCACGAACCAGACTCTAAACTTATAAACGCGTCCGAAAATAGTTTTAAAATCACTTTTCTTTTTAAGTTAAAAACTTCTAATGAACTAAACAAAGCGCTTTCGCTGTATTTGAAATAGTTAAAAACAACTAAGTTTAAATAGACGTTGGACGGCTTTCGATCTTACCCAACGGAAATTAAGTGCGGGAAACTTAAGTTGAAAGTCAAAATGGCCCTTAAGTGTTTCTACGAACAATTGTACGGATTGTCGATTCAATTACGGTCCTTACATTCTAACCTTTATAGGTTTAGCTAGACATGGTAAAGTAAAGGTGCATTTTAATTTAAATAAAGTAGTGCGAGTGCGAGAAATAAATAAAAGTAGTGCGAGTGCGAGAAATAAATAAAAGTAGTGTGAGTGCGAGAAATAAATAAAGTAGAGCGAGTGCGAGAAATAAATGAAACTAGTGTGAGTGCGAGAAATAAATGAAAGTAGTGCGAGTGCGAGAAATAAATAAAGTAGTGCGAGTGCGAGAAATAAATAAAGTAGTGCGAGTGCGAGAAATAAATGAAAGTAGTGCGAGTGCGAGAAATAAATAAAGTAAAGACAGTGCGGGAAAGTAAAGTAGATAAAGGTAAAGCAATAAAAACCTGCTCCAATCGGAGGGTTGAATAAAGTGCGAAACAGAAATGAAAATGGAGGCAGGATTAACTTCCTTCCAAAGTGCTCCAAACTCGATTACAGACTCGATCACACAATTGTGGCAACACCCCAATGTGAAGCGATTACCACTTTTACAATATTGAATATATGCCTAATTGCAATTAACTTTGCTCTAAGTTTGGATGATGAAACAAATGAAATCGAGTCTCTATTTATAGGAAAGTAAAATAATGGAAAAGACAAGGATGCCCTTCAGTTTCAAATTGGGAGGGAAACGTTTTCTTCTTGTGGCGCCCGCCACAACACCATGGCGCCCGCCCTAAGGGCAAATTGTGGCGCCCAAGTGGAGGTAGTGGGAGACGTGGCAGTTGTGGGAAGTTGATCTGTGACACGTCATGGCTGGACCTATGGCGCCAGCCACAGTGGGAGCCACAAGTTCAAAATGCTGAATTTTAGTTTTAGCTCATTTTCACTCCTTTTCTCGATCGGGGCTCTGATTAGACTGAAAACCTGAAAACAAAGAGAAACATAGTAATAACATAACAAAATAACAATAAAACAACTAAAATGCATGCGAAATCGGAGTCGAAAACACGGTGAATTTCAGTGTCATCAAATTCTCCCACACTTAAACCCTTGCTTATCCTCAAGCAAAACACTAAAAATCTCATAGAAGAAAAACTAGTGTCAACGAGTGATTCAGGCTAGAAAGGTTTCTAAGCTCAAGTCGGGATGCAGTGATAGGTACTAACTGAGTGAACTAAGGGTATCGTGATGACACTTATTCGCTGACACGGACATAAACTCCATTCCTATATTAACCAACCCATATTGTCCCACAATAGCTAGACCTACCTCTTCATCTCTTTTTGGGTCCTTTTCATTCAGGCGCAATCACATTAAGCCCATTATCCGTACATGCTTCATAGAAGAGCGACCTGTTAGTGATTATGATCCAAATATGGGGTTCCTGGCACATAAAATTGTGTAAACCCTTTTATTTGACCCAACTGCAGTTGTGGGGGATCGGATCTTAATCCGTCCTACCGAGTTCAGCGCCAGATACCTCTGAACCAACTAAGAGAGGGTGAGTTTTTCTTTTTTCTTTTTCTTTTTCTTTTTCTTTTTGTAGCAAATTTTTACAACTTTTTGGTTTAAATGACTTTGTAAGGGTCACCTATACCGGAGTTGCCTTTTTCTTTTCTTTTATTTATTTCACTGGATCATTCACTTATGTTCATCGGTCCCCTACGTAGAGGCTGCTCCGGCCGGAGCTGTCTGCTGGAATAAACTACTGAGGACTATACTGAAATGATGAATAAGGCCATGGTATATGGGGTTTTGAGAGTGATTCCTATATTCATGAAGTCTATGGTGCTAAAATGATACTGATGTTTCAAGAAGTTCTCCCAAGTCACCACATCCCAACTCAAACCTGTCTTAAAGCCCAAAAACTTTCAAAATAACACCGTTTTCTTTTGCAAAAAAAATTCGGTAGGGCTAAAGGAATGGGGAGATTTAGAATGTACTAAAGATACACTATACTTGTGACTCGTCAGACTCATGCATTATCTAAAACACTTGGACTAAAAGCAAAATGAAACAAAGTAAACAACTAGAAAGCAATAAAAATAAACAATCTAACTAAAAACAGCAAAGAAAAATAGAAAGCGATAAAATCTCCTCCCCCACTTAAATCGAACATTGTCCCCAATGTTTCGAAATAAGATAAGGGGAGAGTCACCTGACATCCTACTGCTGACCACTGGTGCCTTCGCCATCCTGAGGTGGACGACGGGATCGGCTGCGACGACGGTCTCTCTGATCCATCCTGGCCTGTAAGGCATCCTGAGCAGTCCTCACCTCTCGAAGGTTACCTAAAATGGAACCCTGAGTGGCTTTTATAAGCGCAAAATATTGACGGTGGTAGTTCCGCTGACGGGCTTTCTCCTTTGTGATCGTAAGCAAGGATTGTACAACAGTCTCATAGGATCTATCTGTCCTCCGCTGTGATTCTTGCATGAAGCTCATGTTGTCCGCCAGTTGTTGTTGAATGGTAGAGAGTAGGTCATCACGCCTTTGCCCTCTAGCCATGTGGTCACGCCATATCTCCTCTGTAATATAGAAGCCAGGGGCAGAACCTGCAAAAGAAGAAGATGATGCAGTGTGTGGTGGTGAAGGGTAATGGGGGGACACATGAGGTACGAGAGATCGCTCTCTCTGATCAAACTCTTCATCAGTGTCGTGTCCCTCCTCATCAGGAACATTAGGAGGAAGTGGATCCAAAACAGGTCGAGCATCTAAAACATAGGTCCAATTCCTTTCATTACGTACATCAGTACGTCTAGTGCACGGTAAGAAACAGATGGGATAGCTATACCATGAACCATAAGCACATAACCTCTTTCTCTCCTCAATCGGCACAATTTCATATCTCTCATAAATTTTAGGTTAATTGTGCGAGGAGCTAAGGGATCTAGGGTAGCTATCTCATTGTTCTGGTTAAGCGCCCGAGCAATAGACGTAATGAGTCCTCCGAAAACAATAGGTCCCGCTTTATTAAGAGTTAAAGCCATATGAGCAATCATAAACGGGACTGAAATAATTCTTCTATTTGTGAGGCTTCCTTGCAAAAATAGAAGCTCTCGAGCATTAACCTTGTTTGAATTCTCCCGGCCAAAAATAGTACATGCCAACAGATATCTAAAATTTCTGATGGTCGGGTTATGGATGGTCGAGGCAAGAATTCCTTCAAAAGAATTTATTGAAGTGTTAGACAATCTCTGCCAGAAGGAAAACACCTCGACCGACCAATATGAATCCAAAGGGGCCTGACAAATAGCACCTTCACCGTGAGGAATTCCTAACAGGCCTGCTAGTGCGTCGGTACTGAATTCATACTCAACAACAAACATTCTAAATCGAACAGTAGCAACTGTACTAGCAGTGTTAGGATTGACAATATAAATTAAAGAACAAAAAAATTCGATTGTCAATCGCTCAAAGGTAGGATCTCTGTTTGAAAAGATAGTGTTCAAGCCTAAGTTATCTAATAAATAAAAAATGCTATGGTAGTTACTCAAAGTGTAAAGACATTTATCATCCACATACCTTGTCGGGAGGATTTCCCGATTTTGCAACCTTTCGATAATTTTTCTCTGTCTAACTCCCGGTTTCCCTTCACGAAGAATAAATCCATTGAACTCCATTATTTAGCTCTTGCAATGTGATGAAGAAGATGAAGATGGGTTTGTATAAAGGTGGGATTTTTATGAATATTGGGAGATGAAAATGAAAATGGAAGTTGGGAAAATGATTTGTATGGTGTGAAGATGAGAAATGTGGGAGCTTTTGTGGGGTTCAAGGGCGTTTTTGGAAGGTCAAAAAATGGGTTTTGGAGGTTTGAAGGTATGAAAATAGTGAAAAATGTGAGTCTGCCCCGAGCTTATACAAACGTTGTGGCGCGCACGACACTATCCATGGCGGGCGCCACAAGGCTAAATTCTGCTGGGCCGGATTTTTGCTTTGTTTTGGCATGGGCTTCTCATTCTCTTTTTGGTTGGGGGGTCCGGATAGCGTTTGCAGTGTATTTTTCTAGTGACAAAAGGCTTGCACGATTTTATACAAATAAAATTTAAATATTAGACTAATAAATAAATAATTAATTAATATAATTAGACTATAATAAAAATATAAATATAACAAACACACATAAAATATATATACGGAAATATTAATGTGCGAATATAGTTAAGAAAACATCCCAAATGCAATGATATAAAACAAGTTAGGAAAATGCGAAAGATATAAGCATAAATGAGACAAAATAAAACGAGATGATAAAATCAAATAGTAGGGGGTTCGTCTGCCTGACTGGATCCACGAAGCACAGCTATCTCCTGACGAAGCTCTGCGATTTCCTGGTACAACAATCAGCTTTGGTAGCATGTGTGAGATCGGATACTCTCATCTATAAGGTAAGGTCAGCCACCTCCTGCCTAAGCCCGACAATCTCTCTATGGTACTCTGCAATCTGGGTGCGGATGTTTGGGGTCTGCAATGATAAATTATTAGAGAGTATAGTAATCCTGGGTGAAGGCGGTGTAGGGGTATACTCAGCAACAGGTGGGGATCTAGGCTCCTCGATAGTCTCTCCATGGCCCTCCAAAGCATAACTCCAGTTAGCTGGGTCATGAACACTGGTCATCATCAGATCAGGTAGTGTAAAGTAATGTATTGCCTCGCTATCGACCAACAATCTGAACTGTCTTGGATTGAAGGAGGATCTCCTCATCAACCCTCTAGTCAAGCAAAATCGATATCCATAATAGTGTACCCACAGAAGGTTCTGAGATGTAGCAGCTTGCGGGATAGACCTAAGGCGATGGCAATCTGTGTGATGATCCCTCCTACATGAATGACTCCTTCGGACGATCTGGAAACACTGCTGAGGCCACACAACAGAAAGTTCCCACATGCCACAGGGCGAGACTGGGATGCACAAAATAATAGGAATATCTCCTCCTCACTCAGCAACGTCTCAGCATCTGGTCTTCCCAGGAAGGACTGTGCCAGTATCATCTAGAAGTACCTCAAGGCAGGGTTGTGTATAGCTTGGGACAACTGAGTAGAAGGATCCCGACTCCCTCCACCAGAGATATCACTCCAGAATTTCCACTTCCTTACCTAGAAAGTATCCCATCGGCGTCTCAGGGATAACGTCAGGGGTGGTCTGAAAGCCTAATAGGTCACCGAACTCCTTCTGGATGAAAGAGTACTCAATCCCAAATAACCTGAAAGCAGCATACCCATCTGGTCCAGAGTAAGGATCATAATCAAACAAACTGAGGAACTCCAATGTCAAGTTCCTGTAGGTGTTGCTCAGGTCGTCAGCGAACTCATCCCAATGGAGTTGGTGGCTCAGAAATCGGATGCTCGGCTCAATGCCCAGGGCTTCCATGCAATGCTGGTCTGGGTAGCGTGTAGGGGCCATAGGGCGCTGGTAGAGAGCTATGTAACTCTCTCTCTGGGCATCGTCTCTATAGGCTACGTGTATATCGTCGAAGTCCTGCATCCTGTAAAAGTTAGGAGAAGGGATCCTGAAAACACAAACATTGCAAATATTTAGTCCTGGTGAAAATATGATTAAAAATAAAATAAAATAAAGTAAATAAATGAAAAAAAAAGTAAAACAAGATAAGAAAACCGTGGGTTGCCTCCCAAGCAGCGCTTGTTTAACGTCATTAGCTTGACGATCGGAATTTATACACGTGTAGTAAGAATCGGTGGATCTATCAGAGTGTAGCTTGAGTAGTCTGTTGGAATGTCTCCTCCTTTGTAGAGCTTCAGTCTTTGTCCATTTACAATGAATGGACTATAGGTTTCGTTCTTCATTTCTACAGCTCCGAAACTCAGAATCTTGGATACTTTGAAAGGGCCAGTCCATCTTGAGCATAGCTTCCCAGGGAAAAGTCGTAACCTAGAGTTGAACAGGAGAATAGGGTCGCCTATATTGAGATCTTTCTTTACTATTCATTTGTCGTGCCAAGCTTTTGTTCTCTCTTTGTATATTTTGGCATTCTCGTAGGCGGATTTCCTGAGTTCTTCTAGTTTGTGAATGTCAAGGATACGCTTTTCACCAGCGGTCAGGTAATCTAAATTCAAAGTTTTAATGGCCCAATTGGCCTTATGCTCTAATTCTAAAGGTAAGTGACAGGATTTTCCATAGACTATTTGGTAGGGAGTTGTTCCTATAGGGGTTTTGAAAGCGGTTCGGTAGGCCCATAATGCTTCTTGAAGCTTCTGAGACCAGTCTCTTCTAGAGATAGAAACAATTTTTTCTAGGATTTGTTTTATCTCCCTATTGAATACTTCTACTTGGCCACTAGTCTGTGGGTGGTATGGTGTTGCTACTCTGTGCCTAACTCCATATTTTCTTAAAAGTTTATCAAATATTATCGATATGAAGTGTGATCCTCCATCGCTTATGACTAAACGGGGTGTTCCAAATCTAGGGAATATATAGTTTTTGAATAACTTGATCACCACCCTAGTATCATTTGTGGGTGCAGCTATAGCTTCAATCCACTTAGACACGTAGTCCACAACTACTAAGATATACTTGTTTCCTAAGGATGGTGGGAAAGGTCCCATGAAATCTATACTCCAAACGTCAAAGAGTTCTACTTCCTGAATGTTTCTTAGAGGCATTTCGTCACGCCTTGAAATATTTCCCGTGCGTTGGCATCTATCACATTTGACAATGCAAGCATGGACATCACGCCACATGGTAGGCCAGAATAGGCCAGCTTGAAGAATCTTGGTGTATGTCTTAGAGGTGCTCGCGTGTCCACCATAGGGTGCAGAGTGACAATGCTCACTTATACTTTTCACCTCCTCTTCTGGAACGCAACAGCGAAAAATGCCATCTTTACCCCTTTTGAAAAGGAGCGGTTCGTCCCACTAAAAGTTTCTCACATCGTTGAAGAACTTCTTCTTGCGGTGGTAGTCAAGATCAGGGGGTATGATATCAGCAGCTAGGTAATTAACAAAGTCTGCATACCATGGTACGTTACTTACTGCTAAGGATTTTTGGAAATGCTCATGAGGGCCTAGGCTATCGTCTTCAATGGTTTCTAGTCTAGATATCAGTCTATCATAGGCAAAATCATCATTTATGGGTACTAAGTCTGGTTTTAGGTGTTCTAGCCTAGAAAGATGATCAGCTACTACATTTTCATTGCCTTTTTTTATCTCTTATATCTAAATCAAACTCTTGTAGTAACAGAATCCATCGGAGTAACCTGGGCTTGGCATCTTTTTTACTTAATAGGTAACGAATGGCTCTTCCATCGGAGTAACTCTTGTAGTTTACTTGATCGGTGTAAACTATAATTTTGGCTCCTACTAGATAAGATCTAAATTTGTCTATAGCGAAAACTACAGCGAGTAATTCCTTTTCAGTTGTTGCGTAGTTGAGTTGGGCAGCGTCTAGGGTTCTACTGGCATAATAAACTGCATGTAATTTTTTATCTTTCCTTTGTACTAGAACGGCTCCAGCGGCATAATCACTAGCGTCGCACATTATCTCAAAAGGTTCTGACCAATCAGGGGGTTTCACAATAGGTGCTGATATTAATGCTTGCTTTAAAAGCTTAAATGCTTCATTACATTTTCCATCGAAAATGAATTCAGCATCTTTCATTAAAAGGCCAGTTAAGGGTTTAGTTATTTTGGAGAATTCCTTGATAAAACGCCGGTAGAATCCAGCGTGTCCAAGAAAACTTCGGACTTCTCTGATAGTTTTGGGTGGTTTTAGGTTCTTTATAACTTCTATCTTAGCTTTATCTACCTCAATACCTTTTTCGGAAACTATATGTCCTAAAACAATCCCTTCGGTCACCATGAAATGACACTTTTCCCAATTTAGCACGAGGTTCACCTCCACGCATCTCTCCAGGATTTTCTCAAGGTTAGCAAGACAATTGTGGAAATCAAATCCACAAACCGAGAAATCATTCATAAACACTTCCATGATACCATCTAGGTAATCTGCAAAGGTTGACATCATGCAGCGTTGGAAAGTGGTTGGGGCGTTACAGAGGCCGAATGGCATTCGTCTGTAGGCAAAAGTTCCATAAGGGCATGTAAAGGTAGCTTTTTCTTGATCTTCGGGGTGGATAGGTATTTGGAAGAATCCAAAGTATCCATCTAGATAGCCGAAGTAAGAGTGTCTGGCTAAACGCTCCAACATCTGGTCTATAAATGGTAAAGGGAAATGATCCTTCCTGGTTGCTTTATTTAACTTTCGGTAATCTATGCACATCCGCCATCCTCCTTCTATCCGTTTTGCTACATGTTCGCCTTTATCATTTTGCACGACTGTGATGCCTCACTTTTTAGGTACTACATGCACATGGCTCACCCACATACTATCTGAGATCTGATAGATTATACCTGCCTCAAGTAACTTAAGAACTTATTTTTTAACAACATCACTCATTATAGGGTTTACTCTTCTCTGATGTTCTCTGGAGGGCTTTGAATATTCTTCGAGCGAAATCCGATGCATGCATACGGATGGGCTTATACCTTTCAGGTCAGAGATTATATCCTAAGGCTGAGGGATATCTTCGTAAAACATCTAAAAGTTGGTATGTTTCCTCTTGGCTCAAGGAAGCACTGACTATAACTGGACGATTCATCTCTTCATCGAGGAACTCATATCTCAAGTTCTTAGGCAGATCCTTAAGTTCTAAGGTTGGTTTCTTAGGGCATGGCATAGGATCTGGGGTAAGGGATAAACATTCATAAAGGTTATCATCGATGTAGGGTTTCCTAAAGTCATCATCTTCTAGTATGAGAGTTGATGGCATTTTAATTGTTTTTGTGATTTCTTCTTGTTCTATCTCCCTAATGCATTCATCAATGATATCTATGGCATAACATGCGTCTCCCATCACGGGTGCCATAAGAAATTTTGAAAGTATAAATTCTATTTTCTCATCACCTACCTCAAAGGTCAACTTTCCTCTCTTGACATCTATTATGGCTCCTGCAGTTGATAAGAATGGTCTACCTAGAAGGATTGGTATATCATTATCCTCTTTGATGTCCATGACAACAAAATCAGTAGAGATAAACAACTGACCTATCCTAACAGGGACATCTTCTAATATACCTATCGGATACTTGACAGATCTATCGGCTAACTGAAGTGACATCTCAGTAGGTTGTAATTCTCCTAAGTTTAACCTCTCACAAACTGCTAAAGGCATTAAGATCACACTAGCTCCTAAGTCTAGAAAAGCTTTTTCGATGACATGACTTCCCAAAAGACAAGGAATGGAGAAATTTCCAGGATCTTTATCCTTTTTTGCTAACTTATTCTCGGAAATAGAATTGCATTCCAAGGGTTTCGGATCGTCGAGTCTATGTTTGTTGGTAAGGATGTCTTTGAGAAACTTTGCATAAGAAGGTATTTGGGTGATGGATTTTGTGAAAGGGATTTCTACGTGAAGTTTTTCTATAACCTTAATAAATTTCTGATACTGGTTATTGATCTGGGTTTTTTGAGTCTTTGCGGATATGGTATAGGTGGTTTATATGGCGGGGGTGGTACATAGCTTTTGTCTTTAGGTTCTTCTCCTTTTCCTTGACCTTCCTGTTTTTCAGATTCCTCTAGTTCCTTTACTTTGTCCGTGGGTTCGGTATATTCCTTAGAAGTTTTGGGTTCACTCAATCTTGGGTTTGGTGGCTCATCATAAGCGTTCCCACTTCGTAGGGTAATGGCTTTGGGTTGTCCTCTCGGATTCTGTTGAGGTTGTCCAGGGAACTGTCCTCCAGGTGTAGCCTGAGGGGCTTGGTTTAAAGCTACCTGAGAGATCTGGGTTTCAAGCATCTTAGTGTGAGTAACTATTTGGTCAACCTTGGTTCCTAACTGGGTAATCAGTTTGTTAACGTGAAGGTTTTGGTTCATGAACTCTTTGTTTTGTTGGGTTTGAGCAGTGATAAATTTTCCATAATTTTCTCAAAGCTCGGCTTTGGTGGTACAGGTTGCATAGGTTGATTTGGTCTTGGGGCTTGGTAACTTGTTTGTCTCGGAGGTGCATTATTTTGGATAGGGTTATTGTTCTTATAGGAGAAGTTCGGGTGATTCCTCCATCCAGGGTTATAAGTATTCGAATATGGGTTCCCTTGGGTGTAGTTCACTTGCTCAGAGTGGGTTTCGTTTAATAGACTGCATTATGTAGATTGGTGTCCTTTGGTTCCATATATCTCACAATCCGACGAAACTGCGGCTGCAGTATTCGGGTTTACGCACATTTGCTCGACCTTAAGGGCTAATGCGTCCATTTTAGCTTGCATCATGTCTATAGAGCTTAACTCATGTATCCTTGGGATTCCTTCTTCTCAACTGTTGCTCGTCCGACTCCCCATGATTGATGGTTTTGAGCCATATCTTTGATGAGGGCACTAGCTTCAGGATAAGGTTTGTTCATCAGTGCGCCACCTGCGGCAGCGTCGATGGTCATCTTAGTGTTATAGTGAAGTCCATTATAGAAGGTCTGAATGATTGACCAATTTTCTAGACCATGATGTGGGCATGCTCTTAACAGCTCCTTATATCTCTCCCAAGCTTCGAACAACGATTCTCCTTGGTTCTGGGTAAATCTAGTTATATGGTTTCGAAGAACGACGGTCTTACTTGGGGGAAAGTATCTAGAAAGGAATACTCTTCTAAGGTTATCCCAAGTCGTAATGGAATTGGGTGGAAGGGCATCTAACCATGATAGGGATTTATCTCTGAGGGAAAAAGGGAATAATCTTAAACGGATTGCCTCAGGAGAAGCTCCATTGGTTTTAAAAGTGTCTACTAATTGGAGAAATATTTTTAAATGTTGGTTTGGGTTCTCAGTAGCAAGACCTGTGAATTGTCTTTGTTGGACTAGTTGCAACATGGAGGGTTTAAGTTCGAAATTATTAGCTGGGATGGTTGGGTTTACTATACTAGAACTAGGTTCTTCGTTGGATGGTTGGGCGAAATCCTTAAGAGGTCTTTGCTTTTGATCTTCATCCATAGCTCTCCTAATTCTATGGAAGAATAAACGTGCTCGAGCATAACGTTCAGGTTCCGCCAAAGGGTATACTAAGCTTCCGGTGCTTCGAGTTCTTCGCATAGACCGACGGGTAATAACCTAAGTCTAAACGATATAACAACGGGGTATGAAATTTGACGAAATCGATCCCCGGCAACGGCGCCAAAAACTTGATGCGTGGCTTTTCGCAAGTATACGAACGCGTTAGAGTAATATAAAAGATTGTTGAATCCATAGAGACCAAGTGTCAATCTATCGTTATCTATTGTTATGGTGTTTATCTAAGGTAATCAAAATAGGGGGTTTTAGAGTGTGCAATGAAGAGCACAATATTAAATTCAATTAATAAAGACATGCTCGAATGTAATTCACATAATCAATTAATAATCCAAGTACTTGCTAATAGAACTACTTATGGGCAGTGTTTCCTACTTTGAAAAGAACCAATTTAACGGGAACTATCGCTTTCGCGTATTCAGAACCGAGTTGTACTCCCTAATCAAACCCTCTTATTGTCACTTATAAAAAGGCGCGCATTGCGTTAGAGTAGTAAACCTATTTTTAAGAAATATAGTATCTTTACTAAGTTGAAAAGTATTTTAACCTGGATTTCTTAACCAAAAGAGGTTCTCACGAACCAGACTCTAAACTTATAAACGCGTCCGAAAATAGTTTTAAAATCACTTTTCTTTTTAAGTTAAAAACTCCTAATGAACTAAACAAAGCGCTTTCGCTGTATTTGAAATAGTTAAAAACAACTAAGTTTAAATAGACGTTGGACGGCTTTCGATCTTACCCAACGGAAATTAAGTGCGGGAAAACTTAAGTTGAAAGTCAAAATAGCCCTTAAGTGTTTCTACGAACAATTGTACAGATTATCGGTTCAATTACGGTCCTTACATTCTAATCTTTATAGGTTTATCTAGACATGGTAAAGTAAAGGTGCATTTTAATTTAAATAAAGTAGTGCGAGTGCGAGAAATAAATAAAAGTAGTGCGAGTGCGAGAAATAAATAAAGTAGAGCGAGTGCGAGAAATAAATGAAAGTAGTGCGAGTGCGAGAAATAAATGAAAGTAGTGCGAGTGCGAGAAATAAATAAAGTAGTGCGAGTGCGAGAAATAAATAAAGTAGTGCGAGTGCGAGAAATAAATGAAAGTAGTGCGAGTGCGAGAAATAAATAAAGTAAAGACAGTGCGGGAAAGTAAAGTAGATAAAGGTAAAGCAATAAAAACCTACTCCAATCGGAGGGTTGAATAAAGTGCGAAACGGAAATGAAAATGGCGCCAGGATTAACTTCCTTCCAAAGTGCTCCAAACTCGATTACAGACTCGATCACACAATTGTGGCAACACCCCGATGTGAAGCAATTACCACTTTTACAATACTTAATATATGCCTAATTGCAACTAAGTTTGCTCTAAGTTTGGATGATGAAACAAATGAAATCGAGTCTCTATTTATAGGCAAGTAAAATAATGGAAAAGATAAGGATGCCCTTCAGTTTGAAATTGGGAGGGAAAAGTTTTCTTCTTGTGGCGCCCGTCACAACACCATGGCGCCCACCATAAGGGCAAATTGTGGCGCCCAAGTGGAGGTAGTGGGAGACGTGGCAGTTGAGGGATGTTGATTTGTGACATGTCATGGCTGGACCTATGGCGCCAGCCACAGTGGGAGCCATAAGTGCAAAATGCTGAATTTTAGTCTTTTTAGCTCATTTTCACTCCTTTTCTCGACCGGGGCTCTGATTAGACCGAAAACCTGAAAATAAAGAGAAACATAGTAATAACATAACAAAATAACAATAAAACAACTAAAATGCATGCGAAATCGGAGTCGAAAACACGGTGAATTTCAGTGTCATCAACGACAAGGCTAACTTTCAAATGCATGAATAATATGGCGGAGGATGAGGCCTGTATTACGGGATTGGAAGAGTGTATTGATCTTAGGATCAAACATCTTGATGTTTATGGTGATTCGGCCCTGGTTGTTAATCAAATTAAGGGTGAATGGGAGACGAATGAGCCTGACCTCATCCCATATAGAGATTATGCGAGGAGGATTTCAACTTTCTTTACTGAGGTTGACTTTCATCATATTCCTCGAGATGAGAATCGGATGGCAGATGCTCTTGCTACGCTTGCTTCGATGATTGTGTTGAAATTCTGGAATGAAGTCCCCAATATCACTGTGATGCGCTTGGATAGATCAGCTCATGTATTTGCAGTTGAAGAAGTGAAAGATGATAAACCATGGTATTATGATATCAAGTGCTTTCTCCAGAGTCAGATTTACCCGCCCGGGGCATCTGTTAAAGATAGGAAGACTTTGAGAAGATTATCTGGTAGTTTCTACCTCAATGGCGATGTGCTTTATAAGAGGAATTTTCACATGGTTCTGCTCAGATGCGTGGATAGACACGAAGCAGACCTGTTAATGACTGAAGTCCATGAGGGTTCATTTGGTACTCATTCCAATGGACATGTTATGGCAAAAAAGATGCTGAGAGCAGGCTACTATTGGCTGACAATGGAGTCTAACTGCTGCAAATATGTGCAGAAATGCCACAAGTGTTAGATTTATGCGGATAAGATTCATATTCCCCCGACACTTCTGAATATTATTTCATCACCATGTCCTTTCTCTATGTGGGGAATTCACATGATTGGCATGATAGAGCCAAAGGCATCGAACGGTCAAAAATTTATTCTCGTAGCTATTGATTACTTCACCAAGTGGGTTGAAGCGACATCATATGCCAATCTGACCAGGTAGGTGGTTGTGAAGTTTATCAAGAATTAAATCATATGCCGTTATGGTGTTCCAGACAAGATCATTACTGATAATGGATCTAACTTGAACAACAAGATGATGAAAGAGTTGTGTAGCGAGTTCAAGATTGCACATCATAATTCTTCTCCTTATAGACCCAAGATGAAAGGCACTGTTGAAGCTGCTAATAAGAACATCAAGAAGATTATCCATAAGATGGTTGTTACGTACAAAGATTGGCATGATATGTTGTCATTTGCTTTGCATGGCTATCATACGTCTGTCCGCATTTCAACAGGGGCAACCCCTTTTTCCCTTGTATATGGCATGGAGGTTATGCTCCCTGTGGAGGTTGAGATCCCATCAATGAGAGTCTTGATGGAAGCCAAGTTGACTGAGGTTGAATGGGTTCAGAGTCGTTATGACCTACTGAATTTGATTGAAGAGAAGAGATTAATTGCCATGTGCCATGGTCAGTTATATCAGCAGAGGATGAAGAAAGCCTTTGATAAGAAGGTCAAACCTCGTGTGTTTCGAGAAGATGACCTCGTGCTCAAGAACGTTTTATCTTTCGCGCTCGATTCCAGGGGCAAGTGAACTCCAAACTATGAAGGTCCATATGTTGTTGAGAGACCCTTTTCAGGCGGTGCTTTGATGCTTACAACTATGGATGCGGAGGATTTCACTCGTCATGTGAATTCAGATGCAATCAAGAAATACTTTGCCTAAAATAAAAACAGAATAGCTCGCTAAGTTGAAAACCCAAAAGGGCGACTTAGGAAAAAATGAGCGTCTCAGTGGATTGAAAACCCGAAAGGGCGGTCCAAGCAAAAGTTAGAGACACAAAAAAATGAATATATATATCCCGCTAGATTGAGTACCTCATCCTGAGGAAATCTAGGAAAAAATTAGGGATTTTTGGCAAGTAATTGCATCCTGACAAGACTTTGCTTTACAACTGTCATCTGTCAAAGATTCTCGCTCAGTCATCGTCAATTGAAGCTTCAAATACATTGGATTCAGAGTTGGTGGAGAGATGGTCATTATGTTCAACGTAGCCCTTTTTCCAATATATATCACCAATTTCAAATTTGTAAAGATCCATGGAGTCCTGCCATTTGCGGACTACCATTCCATCAAATAAATTTGAGCCTTTATCTAATTCTTTGCACTCTTATTTGTTTCTGTTTAACAAATGTTTACATGTTTTAATTGATAAATATCATTGTTTTAAACAAATAAAAAATTTAAATTGTTTTTAAACAAAGTGAACAGTCACAATGACCGAAAGGATAAATGGAATGCCTTCAGTGCTCTCCCAAGGATAGTATGATCTCCAAAAAGGTAAGACATTTGTTCATGTTCCTAGCATATCTGTATCCTCTTCATCATCTTTCAGGTTGTCTCCTCAGCGAGCGCGGAGAGAGGTAATACACCACCAAAGTCCCCAGAGAGTCTGGAGTTTTGACCTTGATTCTTTTAGAGATGGGTATACCCCTACACCACCAAATTCCCTAGAGAGTCTGGAGTGTTGGTCTTGATCTTCTTATATCCTCAACTCCCCAGTTAGTCTGAGTCTAGCATCTATGTTTTTTTCAATTATATGGTTGTCATCCCTTGTGTGGATTGACCTAAAATCCCTTATAGATTGATAAAAATTGATATGCTATCTTTTCTTGAGGAAGTTGGTCTTCCCTTATTATGATTGGAAGTCTCCCGCGGAGTGAGCAGGAATTCCCAGCATGAGTGGAAATTCTCAGCAGGTTGCCTTGCAGTTTTTCCGTAGCAAGTTTGCTTACCACTCATCCTTAGTAGGGTTGCTCACGTTAGCCTTCCCCCAGTTGGGCCGCCAACAGGTTATCCCCAGTATGATTGCCAACAGTCTTTCCCTAGTGGAGTTGCCTGATCCGAGCATGATATATCTGTTCTTCTCTCCTTTATTGGGTAGCTTCCTCCTAGCAGAGCTGGTGTTGAAGATGTTTATTTCCTTCCCTAGTGCAGCAGTAGTTCTCTCTCCTTGGTAGAGATATTTCTCCAGTAAATATGAGGAAATTTGTTGATTTTTTGGAACTTTTGTTTGGTGGTTGTTTCCCACAGAGTTTCATATCTTTCCTTGATAAGTTCCCTAGTAGAGTTTCTTCTACGATGGATCTTATCCGTGTTGCGCTCCTTGGTAGAGTTTTCCTGTGCATCGAATCTTTTGTCTGTTCAGCAGCAAATCCCTGGCGATGGCTCTGTAGCTTCCCCAGCTGAGACTTTACCGGATCCTAGTTTGGCGTTGGAACTTCGAGGAGGATGTGTTGTTAGCTTCCCAGTGGAGTGATTGGTTCTTTCTCCGCAACAGAGATATTCCTTCAGTGGTTAGAAGTGAATGTTTTGATTAATGTATTTTTGTTTGGTGGTTGTTCCCCATAGAATTTCATATTATTTCCTGATAAGATCCCCGGTAGAGTTCTTCTTTGGCTGATCTGATCCACATCTCTGCATGTTCCCGAGAACTGTTGGAAGATCCCTAGCTTTTGCTGGTTGTGCCCTTCGGCTGATCCCCTAACAACGGTCTCTGATCCCTGGCGATTATGCTTTTTCCCCTAGCAGTACTCTTAGTCCCCGGCAGAGACTTTGCTTGATCCTCGACAAGGTTTTGTGTTTCCCGATATTTGTTGCTCCCCACCAGATTGGATTTTCTCCTATGGGCCAGGCCTTCTCTTTTGAGATGTTGTACCTGTAACGGTGTATTCGTCACTTTATGATTTATTGACTAAATCAAAAGCAAAGCATACAAAGAATCGAGTCGCCACCGCACTTTTATTTATCCAAAGGAATGGCTAAAAAGAGAACAAAAGCCTAAGAAGTTTTACACATAGAAAACTAATGAAAAGATCAGAGAATCTGGGTAAGGGGTTAATTACGCAATGGGAAGGTGTTAGGCACCCAAAACGTCATAGGTACTCCTAGGGAGCCCTTTTCACACTTGTTGTATAAAAAGTTTATTTGTTTATGACATATTGTGCAAACATGATTGGGAAGATGAGAAAAGAATATACAATTTTTATTGTTTTTGTGTTTGAACGGATGAACTCGTTGCCTACGTACCTCTCCATGGAAGGTAAGGATCAAAACGCCGTAGTTCGGCTAAAAGATTTCCAAAATATAAGGGGGTTCATTTTAAAACAAAAGCCCTAAGGTCTTTCGTTATCCACGGGAGTAAACTCAACCTTATACAAACAACGAGTCCACCATGTGAGAACAGCTTCAACTTGCTAGTGAGGGGTTAACCCTATAATAAGCAAGGAAGTCTTACAATTCAATCACTAAGGACAAGAAGGTGAGATTAACATCAACCAACTAGGATAAATCAAACCTATGGCTAATTTATGAAAACTTAACAAGAATGGACAAAGCCACAAAACAATTGAATGAGTTGGATTAACCAATTAGAATTTATTCACAAAAAGATGGTCAAAGTATGATTAAAATTCAATTTAAAGAAGTATTATGAAATGGAGTTTGAAAAATCAAAGGCCTAAGGCCTAGGTTTCTAATTTGAAAAGAAATGAGAATGTTTGCACAATATTTGTCAAAGTTTTTGAATTAACATGTGAAAAGGGAGTTTTGAAAACACACACAAAAAATGGAAGGGTGAGGAAGTAAAACTTCTTAGATGTTCACCTCTTGAAATCATATGTAGATGATTCAAGTGTGTCCTTTGGAATGAGGCAACAATGCAAGTAAGCAATGAACAAAGCAAAGTGATACCAGATGCCAATCAATGGACTTATACCAATCTCACAAACAAACATGGATACCGGATACCAATCAATGGATTTACACCAATCTCCTAAACCAAAACAATGATACCGGATGCCAATCAATGGACTTATACCAATATCACAAACAAACATGGATACCGGATGCCAATCAATGGATTTACACCAATCTCCTAAAACAAAACAATGATACCAGATGCCAATTAATGGACTTACACTAATCTCACACCATATCATAGGAACAACTGCCAAGTAATGGACTTATGCTTGTCTCCTCCATGGACAAAGCAAAAATGCTATAAAGCAAAGCTTATGAAATGATATACAAATGATGATGATAAATGCACTAAGGCACACCCAAGAAACTATGCGCAGATGAATCAAATAAGCAGACAATCAATTCAGTTAGCACACACTATATACAAGCAATTAGGCTCAAGCAAGGTTAGACTTAAAAGTCAACTAGAATGGGGTAAGGTGTGCTCTTAACCTTAACATTGAGAGTTAAGGTGAAGCAGATGAAATGGAGATGAGGGGTGTGCCTCATAGCTCTTATCTCTGGTCAGAGAGAGCTTTGAATAATAGAAGGTGTGGGAGTTCAGAAAGTTGGAACTCTCTCCACAAGTGAATGACTCTATAGATCTTGGGTTAAGATCCACAATGCATCAACATGTAATGTGAGCAAAGGGATGACACACTGAATAGTAGGAGATGGACTACACATCTCTTTTATCTACCAATTGCCTCATAAGAGGACTTTTTCTGCTTGGCACAAAGAGTAAACAATCACAAGCATTGCCTCTTAAGGAGGACTTCAGACAGGTGTCTGACCACATAACAGGCCAGGTCTTCCAGACTACATGAAGAAAAGAGGTTATACCTAAGTGGTTAAGCAACCAAGCAAAAGCAAGTTCAAAGTGAACTTAAGTAACTAATGTACCTGTGGAAACATCAAACAAATCAGTATACAACTCTGACAAACAACCAACAGTTAATATCAACAGTCAACCAATAAGCAAAGGCATGAGCCAACAAGTCAAACTCAAGAGAGTCAACCTCAACCTACAAAACACACATTAGTAAGCAAAAGCAAATATCAAATGCTCTCAAGATGAGGCATCATCGATTGTGTAACTTGCATGTGTAACCTGAAACAAAGCTTCAAACATGAGCAACAAACCACTAGGTCAAAGCCTAGGGTCAAAGATGGGGAAAAAATTCAAAACAGAACATGAAATTCAACATGAATCAATCTCAATCAATTAATAACAGAATCCAAAAGGTCTCATGTCAATAGAATCAACCTAATTCATTTCACAAACCAATCATGACAAAGTATGCAAATTGAAAGCACATTGAAGCAACAGAGTGAACAAATGCACATCAATTCAAAAATGATTCAATAAATCTCAAGAAAAATCATGGCTAAACAGAACACATAACATGATCAACACACCAAAAATCAAGGCATTTGGACAAGTTTAAGCATGGTAATAAAATTCATCAAGTTAAGGCAACCAAAACAAGCCCAAAGGAGGCACAATTTGATACATCAACTTAGCACAAGCCTAAAACAGAATTGGCAAATGATAAAGACCTCAAACCAAAGCCACAATAAACTTCAATATGTCTAGAAACAATGTGAAAAATTTCGCATCCATATGACAAACCACAAGCATTTCACAAATCATGGAAGTTCAAGACTATCCATAGGTGCACAAATGATCATCCAGAATGAAAAATCTCAAACAATTCAGAAATGAATCCAAAAATTCCAAGAAACTTCATGACCAATCACAACATGCATAGCAAGTATCATTCAAAAAATTACATCAATTGGAGTTTATTTGGCATGGCAAATAAATTCATCAGGTTGAGCAAGCAAAGGTGTGACACACATTGTCACACCTACATTCAAAGGATCATAACTCAGCAACCACAAATGATAAAAATGCAAACTCAACACCAAAATGTTCAGTAAGATGTCTAGTTTAAGCATAAAAAATTTCATAAGCATTGGATTAAAACTCATCATTTCACAAAGCATATGGCAAGCAAGGTACAAACAAACATACATGTGCACAATCCCTAGGTCAAACAAATTTCCAACCGAGCACAATTTCTGGAAAAATAACCAAAAAATACTAGACACAACAAGGAGAATGATACAAAAATCCACACATGATTTGGATTAATATTTATTGAGTTATGAATTTTTTAAGTGAAAGAAAAAATTAAAAAGCATGTGAGGAGCATAGCATGAATGGATGAATAAAAGGAAATAATACGAAAATGCAATTTGGAAAAGATCATGAGCCAGGAATCGAAGTGAGTGTGATTTCGAATTTGGAGCGCTAACAGTGAAACGCGCCGTTTCACTTAAGCGCATGTGGCAATGCTGAGCGCTATCGTCCAATCATTGTGCCACGCCAAGGCCACGTGGTCCACTACATGTCCACTAACATACAAACGCATGCAAACAAGCGCTGGAAAGATCAAAGGCAATCTGGAAACGAAAACCCTAGCACATTCATACGTGTTCTTCATGTTCTTCCCAGGTCAAGAACAAAAGTGCCAGAAATTCAAAATGAACATATCACCGTGTTCATCTTCCATCACACATCACTAATCCATCTCCAATTTAACCTAATTCAACCTATATTCAAAGATTCGAAGCCATGAAGTTTCACATGTCAAACTTAGATCTAGAATATCTAACTCATTTTTTCATGAAAATTAATGAAACAAAGCTCAGCATGCTCAGTGTTGAAGGATCTACCATAAGCACATAAGAATTTCATGAATTAAGACCTTCGAATTCTAACCTTCAAGAAGATGCAGAAATGAAACAGGTGATTTCAGGCCTCAAGAAGCTCAAACAGATGCTCCAATACTCTAGTGTGATTGAATGGATGAATGCTTGATGCTTACTCGAGCTTGATCTTGCCAGAATTGCCAATTGCCATGGATAAATGTATGCTTCGATCTGCTTCAAATCTTGATGAATTCCTCTAGATCTTGCTTCAACAATGCTCTTCAATGCTTCTAGGTGAAGCATCAATCAAGAACAAGGCAATGTGTTTGCAGAATTTTGATGAAAATTGAGAGAGAAAGTTTGAAGAAAATTTTCAGATCTGGAAATTGTGAGGTGTTGTCACAGAATTCTGTTATGCTTAGGGTTATATACTCCCTCTTAATCCAATCCTTAATCATGCTTAAGCTTGTGGCAATTGGAATTAGCAAGATAGGGTGCATGTGCCAATTTGGAGAATTCACCTTATGCATGGAAAGCCAATGGAACAGTGCACGATTTTTGGCTTGGCATCATTTCAAATTCTGTTTTGAACTAAATGCAAGTGGTGGAAAGTGAAAACAATGCATTATTTTTGAGTTTGAAAATTCCCTCCAAAATTCAAATGAAAAACCAAATATTTATGTGATGGAAATGCATGGAATATGATACATGTTTTGGATAGTGTATGTTAAAACATGAATGTTGCCAAAAGAACCACTCCATTTGGACATTTGGTGTGAAAGTTATGCATGTTTGAAGTTCAAGTTCACTTGACCATGATTGATCCATATCTCCTTAACCACACAAGTGAAATTCATGATCTTGGACTTTTTGGAAATGGGAGAGAAAGATCTACAACTTTTATGTTCAACAAAATTTCATTTGAAGCATTTTTGGTGATGTAATTTTGAGGAGAAAACCTTTCCATTTTTGGCAATTTTGAATTATAGGTCACTTTCTATTTTTGGAAAGTTTTGACCTGACTTTATTTTCTTCAATGAGAGTGTTTGAAATGTCAAATGAGACTTGTATGAACATGAATGAAGTATTTCTAATCGCTTCCCACCTCCAAAAATCCACAGTTGACTGGGCAGTTGACTAGCTAGGGTTTCAGTTGACTGAGGAATGCCTTGATGAGATTCAAGCCTCTACCACTTGAGATTCTGATTCAAAATGATATCATAGCTCATATGAACTCTTATGAATGAATGTGGTGCCCAAATTCTCAAGAATGGCCACCATCTACTGCTCAATGACTGCCTTTGACTGCTTTGACTATTGATTGCTTTATCTGCAAGGCAAAGGTTAGATGACATATTTTTGTACTTTTGGTTAGTAAACAAATGAAAAGCAATGATATACAAATGCAAAACATGCTTGGTGATCAAGAATCAACACTCAAAAGCTGACCCACCCACAGGAAAGCAGGCAAGGTGCACAATGATCCTTGAGGCAATGACATGATATGATATGATGCCATGAGGGATCTTAGGGACAAAATTGGGGTCTTACAGTACCGGATGTATGTCCATTAATCTTTGGGCCTGTTTGTGTTAGATATGTCTGTTTGTCAGCATTAATCACACATAAACTGCGCATATACATGCATAATCATAGCATTCAGATATTCATGTTGCATTATTTGCCATATATCTTTGCTTGTTATCTCTTGCTGTTGGTGAAATGTTCTTCCCCCAAGCAGATGTTTGTGTCTGATCTCTCCATATAGAGTCAGCCCCTTAGGCAGAAAGTGTCTATCTTTTCTTCCATATTGCCCACTGAGTTATGTCCTCGTGGATGGTCATTGTTTCAGTTTCCTCCCAAAATATGTATTAGGATGGAATTACTCCCCTGAGTTATATCCTCATTGGGTCGAGTCTTGTTTCATTGTGTCTCTCTAGTTTATTCCTAGATTTACTCCTTTCTTGTTATTTCCCCTGCACTTCCCTGTGGTTTAGTTGTTCAATTGCTCAGTAAACAATAATTGTTCATTCTTCTCCCCAGTGGATTTCTGTGGCCTTCTACCCAATAACTGGTAGTTGTAAGTCCTATTTCTGTGGTTTTCTACCCAGTAACCGGTAGTTGTAAACCCCATTTTGTCCCCTTGCAGAGTTAATCCTTGATTTTGCTCATCCTATCCGATGACGGATACTCTCACCGTTGGTTTTCTACCCAGTAACCGGTAGATGTAATCCCCTCTTTGTTGGTTATCTTTATCCAATATTCGGTATTGATAGTCCTTCATTTTTTTGAGTATATCTCCCAGTAACCGGTGATATATCTCTTGGATAATTGCTCTGATCAAGCAATTTATCCCCAACGAGTCATCTTTCATTTACCCTTGTTTGGTAATGATTGTTTCTCCCTTTGATTGGTTATCATTTTATACCCGATAGTCGGTATCCTTATGTCCTTTCTTTTCGGTCGATTTATCCTTCATTAACCCAGTAACCGATTATGGATAATCTTCCATGCGAGTGTATTATCTACATTCTGACGGTAATAGATAATATATCTCATCCGCTCTTCAGTCGAAGTCTTTTTCTTCCCCAGTCGAGGAAGATTCGTATTTCCTTATGGAATCGAATGCCTATCCTATAAATCGAGAAACCTATTATATGCCCAGTAACCGGTATCCCTGGTGTTCCTTCCTTCTGCTCGCTATTATGAATTTTTGTCCCCTGTGGAGTCAGATTTTCCTGAGTTAAAATATACCTTTTAGGTTTTCCTCAGATGTTTTGGATGATTGATATCTCTCACCCTTATATCGGTCTGAGATATTCTTTCTCCCTGAGCATGTTGTTTTTTCACCCTATACCGGTGTTTAGATCACATGTGTCTCGTTTTGAGTTTATTACCCAGTAACCGGTAATATCTCTTTTTTCTTCCTCGGCTGAATCCCTTATTGGATATTCCCCATCCGAGTCTGGATTTTTATCCGAAGTATCCTTTGTGGATAGTTGTGTTGTATTGGCATATTCCCCAATACATGCATCTTCCTCAGCTGAGTCCTTTGTGGACTTCCCCGCCTGAGTCCGGATTTTTATCCATAGTATCCTTTGTGGATAGTTTTGTTGTATTGGCAGATTCCCCAATACATGCATTTTTGCGTCAACTCAAGTCTTTCCATTGATTTACATTTATCGAATCCCTTCGTGTCTCCCAGCAAGTTTTCAAGTTGTGACCTGCTCACGCATTTCATTCCCTTTATTCCCCTCAGAGTCTCTGTCCCATTTATGAGTGTATTACTCTTAAGGATTTTCAGTTTCTCCTGATTTCTTTGATGACACATATCCCCACAGAGTATTAACTGTTGCATACATACATTTGCATCATGAGGTCTCTTAGGGACCGCAATTCGTCTCTTTGTTATTATTTAAGCTTATTCTACCTCGTCGAGACGAAGATTTTAACCTTCATATCTCCAGATAGAATGACCTTAAATAGAGGCATCTGTAAGACCCTAATTTTGACCCTAAGATCCCTCATGGCTTCATAACATTGCTCATTTGCATTTGCCTCAAGGATCATAGCATCTTGGCTCCTTTATCCTAGGGTTGGGACTTGTGAGAGTTGGTTTGAGACCACTAAGCATGCTTGAATTGTATATTATTGCTTTTCTCATTTTGTTTACTAACCAAAATCACAAAAATATATCACTAACTTGTTTTGTTTTGAAGCTCAAGCAGTCATGTGATCCAAGGGCTCCCTTAGAGTAATAAGGATGTTTTGGGTGCTTAAAACCTTCCCATTGCATAACGAACCCCCTTACCCAGATCTTTGACATTTTTATTAGTTTTTGATTTGATAAAACTTCTCGGTTTTTGTTCGATTTCTATCCTTTCCTTAGGATAAATAGAAGTGCGGTGGCGACTCGAATTGTATGATTTACTTTTGATTTAGTCAATAAATCTAAAGGTAACGAATACCCAGCTACAAACACACATTTGCAAAAAGAGGTTCCCTTAGAGTACTAAGGATGTTTTGGGTGCGTTAAACCTTCCCATTTCATAACCAACCACCTTACCTAGACCTTTGACATTTTTATTAGTTTTTGATTAGATAAAACTTCTTACATGGTTTTTGTTCTCTTTTTAACCTTTCCTTTGGATAAATAAAAGTGTGGTGGCGACTCGAATTGTATGTTTACTTTTGGTTTAGTCAATAAACCTAAAGGTAACGAAATCCCCTCTACAGAAAAGTGGCGACTCTGCTGGGGACTCAATATTCCTAGTGGGTTTAGCCTACTTTTTGCTTATGTATTGTATGTTTATATTGGTGACATATTTTTGTGCAAATTTGGGATGACTGTATTGTTTGTAATGTATGAATTGCTTGATATAATACTTGCTTGTATGCTTGGTGGTTTCTTGTGAGATGAGTTCTATACCCGAACTCGAGTGCACTTATGATAGGAGAAGGGCATAGTCTTGTTGACTTGTGTGGAGTTATTCCTTAGCAAGTTGACTTACAAGTCCATTCACTTGGTGGAGGTCTTGTTGGGATCAATAATGTCACACGAGTAGTCGTGGTTAGGCATTACTCTTTCCAGTATAAACCTTAGAAGCCAATGATCTTAGATACCTAGCCCATCTTGGCCTATTTTAGGCTGTAGTGCGAAGGTCGTTCCAGTGTAAGATTTGATACGATTGTTATGCGATACTACACTCATAAGAGTCTCTCTTGAGAATATTTTTGGAATACGAGTAGTTGTTTTATCCGATAATATCCGAAAGAAGAGATGATGACTATGGTAACCTCTTTTAGAACATGATTGTCAGGTTTAACCATAGTACACTCCCTTTGGGTGGTTCTTAACTGAGACACCATGCTCGTGACTTACAACAAACCCTTGATTCACAGTTGATCCGTTCTCGTATATCCTCAATATCAATGGAACTTGGGTGTTGATAAGGTGTAAACCATAATCCACCAAAATGGATGATTGATATTGACGATGACGTGAGCCATCCCGTGACCTTTGTGTGGTGTGACTTGCTTGATCCTTGAGTGTGATTGTTGCATCCATGCATTCATGCATTCATCTACATCCATATCACCAACAAGAAAATTTTCAAGGAACTTAAGAGGTTTGTTTGCAAATTTTCAGACATGGATAAGCAAAGAAGGAATACGAAGAAGTACAGTTTCAGACAACCCGACCTGAAAGAGTTAAGGAGTTTGGCATCCTATGTATTAGAGCCTTTGGAGTTCAAAGCTCTCCATGGGAAGCTTCTGTCCATTCTTTCTACTAAGGTGGATGAAGGTCTGATGAGTGTGTTGGTGCAATTTTACGATCCTCTGTATCGTTGCTTCACTTTTCTGGATTTTCAGCTATTGCCTACACTTGAGGAGTATGCATATCATGTGGGTATACCTATTCTGGATCAGTTGCCGCTTAGTGGTTTGGAGAGGGTTCCTTCTTCTCAAGAGATTGTTGATATGCTTCATGTGGATGTATCTGATATTGTTGCTCATATGACTACAAAAGGTGGAATTCAAGGTCTCCCATCTGATTTTCTCATTGCCCAAGCTACTTTATTTGGGAAGGCCATAAGTGAGGACGCCTTTGAAGCCATAATTGTACTTCTCATCTATGGGCTAATGTTATTTCCCAACATCGATAATTTTGTGGATGTGAATGCTATTAGGATTTTCTATTCTCTTAATCCCGTTTCGACTCTGTTGGGTGACACTTACTTCTCTTTGCATATGAGGAATGCAAAGGGTGGTGGATCCATTGTGTGTTGTTTGCCTCTGTCACCTTGGACTTTGGCTGAGGCCAACAAAAGTCGTTATGGGTGTCTTCTGAGGAAGAAATACACATGTTACCTTCATGTTGTGAAGGTGTACCCTCTGGTTTGTCGCCATCAGAGTGGTGTTTGGTGTTATTTCCGGCGTTGCCAACGGAATTAGCACGGAAAAATGGAGAATGGGGTTCAAATGGAGAAAAGGAGACATGGGGTGTTTTCTGGAGAATGGGGTTCACAACGGCGATCGCGAGTTATCGTCAGGCGACTGGGGTTCAAATGGAGAACGGGGTTCATTGTTTGGCAACAAGAGTGACAGTCGGGGTTCAAATGTGGTGATCAGGGATCATCCGCGCGAAAGAAAAAGTTCTGGGGTTCAAGAAATGCAAAAAAAAATCAATCAAAAAGTTCTGGGGTTCAAGAAAAGTAAAAAGAAAAAAAATAAAAAATAATAATAATTCCCAGCGAAGCGCAAATTGTTCGTCTGTTCTTGGTATTCAACCACTCTTCACTCTGATCATCTGAAAGCCGAGGCTGTTCATATCGACAGGTTCACAGTAGATTGAATAGGGGAAGTTGTAACACCTCAAAATTTGCCCTCCTCTTCTTGGGACTAGTTTGACACATTGCATTTCATATTCTAAGAGCATTAGGCATTGCATTTTGCATATCATCTGAAAATAAGAAAGTCATCCTCCAAAGTCTTTTCAGAAGATGGGAAGTTACATGATTCAAGCCTGAGGGTTTCTATGAATTGATGATCAACCATCTGAGGGTTTGCACTTCAATTAGGGTTTCCTGATCCTTCAAAGGTCTTGAGCATTATCTTGTCTGCAAGGATATATTACCATCATCATGGTTCTATCATCATCCAGGGTTTCATGATTCATTCTCAAGTTCCTTTAGATTAGGGTTTTGACCTCTGGTCAACCCTAATCAATGCAATTCTTTCAACAACTGTTTCTCAAGGAGATGAGGTATTTGTTGGGGATGAGGATCACATGATTGCTATGAGGAGCTTACATGATCTAGGGTTTCATTTTTGAGCAATTTCCCCAAGTGGTAGAGGCTCAAGCTGATCAGGGCATTTCAAGGTCATCTGAAGGCCAAAAAGTCAACTGTGCAAGAACTGAGGACTATGAGGTGGGGAGATGAATTTAAACACCTCAATCATGTTCAAACAAAGTCCATTTGTCATTATAAACATCTATCTTGAAGATTTTGAAGTCATGGAAAAAGTTTCCAAAAATGGAAAGTGACCTGTAATTTCATGTTTCCAAAAATGGCAAGTTTTTGGTCCATATTCAACTTGATTTTTCAACATCAAAGAAGTTTCAAATGGATTTTGGTGAACATGAAAGTTATAGATCTTTCTCTCCCCTTTTCAAAAAGTCCTATTTCATGATCATCTGATGATTGGTTGAGAAGTTATGGCCAAATGATCACAAAGTATACATGGAAGTTCAAAGTGACATAACTTTTGATACAAAACTCCAATTTGGTCCATTCTTTTTGCAAAATACTACTCATGACCAATACCTTTCAAATGAACCATTGCCATGCATGGAAGAAGTTCATATGATCACTTGTTCATACATGTTCATTTTGGAGGGAGATTTAATAATTCAAATTTGGTTCAAGATACAAGCAATTTAACCATTCCATCATGACCATTGGCTGATTTTAAATGAATTTGAAGCCATTGCATGTACTGTTCACGTGTTGCATGGCCATGTAGCACACTTTTTCATTTTTTGCAATTTACTTCATATTTCACTAATCTTGTTTAACCATTGCCTAATTAAGATTTCAGTGTCATTAACACATGATATAAAAGCCAAACCCTAACTGTTTTTGCTGATAACTAACTTTTCAGATCCAAAATCTCATTTTCCCTCCAAAATTCTCTCACTTTGATTTTCAATTTTCTTCACATAATTCTTCAATATTCTTGCATAATCATGTTCAGCATGCTCCATTGAACAAGAATCAATCATTGGATTGGACAATTGAACTGGAATTCGAGCCATTCAAGCACATGAACATGTCAATGGAAGTTTGAAATTGAATCAGATCTAGGAGTTTTCAAGCATTTCTTTATGCACAAAGCTTCAAAGCAAGGTTCAGGAAGTTGATCTGGAGAGTTTGGAAGCTTGAACACGCGTGTACAGTCACTGCCATCTCAAGTAGGTTGAAAATTGATCTTTTTCTTTTGCTACTTTCTTGCCATAAACATGTAGATCTTGCTTCGTAGATGATGCTGATATGTTTAGATTTGAAAACGGTTAAGAAATGAGCATGTGGTGATGAATTAAAGTTTTGATGTTGAAAATGTTTGCCTTTGATTCAGAAAATATAGGAAGAATTAGGATTAATGAACATGATATTTGGACTGTGCATGGAAAGAGCTTTCGAATGATGTATGCTTTTGCAATTTATGGAAAAAAAACTCGTGAATCTCCGCCGGAGACGGCCGGAGAAGACGACCGGAACTACTGTTTCGGCGTCTGGTTATGTTTCCCTAGGGTTTCGTCCGCGGTGGCCTCCATGTATGCGCTCATGTGGCTGTTCTATTGGCTGGTGTGCTTTGACCGTGCTTGCATGTCATTTGAATGCTGAGTTGTGCTGCCAACTCATTTAATGAAACACTGCGTTTCATTTGAGCGCCTTGAACTTTCCTTGCGTGCGTTCGATTCTTGGCGTGCGCATGTTTTGAATTTTATTTGATTTCTCATCCTTCAGCGCGCGTGTTCGATCCTTTGGTGCTGCACATGCTGATTTTTATTCAAATTTCACTTTCCCTCCATTTTTTCATATTATGTTACATTATTTTCTTCAAATTTAAAAAATCATTAAAAATAGTAGAAATGTCCAAATTGACTCCAATTTTTTTTCACATGCTTGTTTTAATCTCTAGTTTTTTATAGGATTTATTTCATGCATTGTTTGTTGCTGGATTTTTAATTGTGAATTTTTTATTGTACCTTGTGCTAAATTGATATGCTATGTTCATTGCTTTGTGAAATGCTCATCTTTAATCCAATTGATCTGAAATTTTGCATGCTTGATCTTCACATGTGATATGATTTTTGAGCTTTTATTTGGAATTTTTATCATATGATATCACTGTTTTGGACACATGAAGATATGTTGCGACAATTTGTGTCACATTTTTTGCCTTGCATTTGTGCATTTTTGTTCACCTATCATTTGAACTCTTCTGGATCTAATTTTTTGCATGATGTATGTTCATAACATGAGTAGCTTGCATAAAAAATCTCTAGACCATTGGATGCATTTCTGTTTTGATTTGGATTTTCTAATTTGATTGTCCATTTTGTGTACACTTGTTTGCCTTTGCATTACATGGACCATTTGATGCCTTTGCTTTGTGAATTGATGCTGGTCCTTTTGAGGACCTTTTGTTGATTGTTTGAATGTGCAATATGCAAAAGATTGACTTCTGTTTTGATCATTTGGTTTGGTTTTGAACCTAGGCTTTGTACTAGTGTTTTGTACATAAGCTAATTGTGCTTTGTGTTTCAGGTTTGGACATTTAGCATTGATGGTTGGATTTGGTCTCACCTTGTGAGATGCAAATACCTTTGAGCATTAACTATTGTTGTTTTGTAGGTCAATTGATGTGATGAACTCATTTGAGTGCTTGCATTTGTGCCTTGCATTGAGTTGTAAATATGGGAAAGTTCCACTGTTGTCTGTTGGTTTTCTGAATGCAATATTAATTGTTTGGATTTTGTACAGGTACATTAATTGCTTGCTAGCTTTCCTTTTGCTTAAGCTTTGGAGTGTGGTTGATACACCACTGAGGTAGATTAGCCTTCTTACTCCATGTAGTCTGGAAGTCTTGTCACCTTTTTGGCAGGCATTTGGCTGAAGTCCTCCTTACGAGGCTCTGATTGTGTTTGTTTACATTTGTGCCAAAGACCTCCAAGTGAGGCATGTTACTTGATAAGTCCTCCTAAGTGAAGAGGCAATTGACAGATAGAAGGGATTAGCAATCAATCCCCTGTTATTCAGTGAGTCGTTCTTTATGCTCGTACTACGTGCTGATGCTCTAGAACATGTACCCAAGATCTTTGTATAGAGTCAGTCAAGTGGAATAGGGTCCCTCTTTCTGGATCCCCACACTTTCTTTGTCATAAGCTCACCCAGGCCATGTTTAAGAGCACGAGGTCTCATCCTCATTACCATTTTGATCTGCTCACCCTAACTCTCAATGTTAGTGGTTAAGAGCTTCTATTTACCCTTACAGTTTGGCTTGTTTGTCGAGGTTGATATGACCCCTCTTGACTAAAGCCTACCCATTGTTTGGGCCTCTTGTGGGGATATAGTGTGTGATACTTGTTCACTGGTGTTGATGTTTTTTGAGCTGACTTGCTTCCTGTGTGAGTTAGGTTCTGGTTAGAGACTTCAACTTAGGGATTGTGGATTGCATGACAACTATTAGGCTCGAGTCTTAGTCTCCCTATTAGTTTGTTGTTTCCCTGGTCTCTAGTAAGGAGAGTGTTTTCTCCCCTGTTAAGGGGAACTACGTCGCCCTGATTCTCATACCAGATGAGATACGTAGGCAGGAGATCGAGCGAGATCTCTCCGGGCGCCCTTTTTTTCCTTTTTCAACCTTTTTGTTTCTTTTGACGTCTCAGCGTCTCTTTGTGTTTGTGTGACAACTATTAGGCTCGAGTTCCAGACTCCCTATTAGTTTGTCAATCTGATAACCTTTTCCTTTGGTGTTCGCTGGTTAGCGTTTGTTTTATTGTTTGGAGTCGGATATAAGTCCATGTATTGGCATTCTGTTTCCTTGTTTGTGTTGTTTGTTAGGAGTCGGATATAAGTCCATGTATTGGCATTCTATTTCCTTGTTTGTGTTGTTTTTTTGGAGTCGGATATAAGTCCATGTATTGGCATTCTGTTTCCTTTTGAGTGTTTCTTTTGACGTCTCAGCGTCTCTTTTCGGTGTTTTGTTTCGGCGTGCGTTAGCCGAGCTACGGGTGCTCTGATTCATCCTCTGGATAGAGAATATACGTAGGCATAGGGCGCGATATCCTAGCGAGCATGTCTCCCTTTCCCCGAACTACGTTGACTCTGATGTTTGTTTCTGACGAACTACGTAGGCCCAGGATGCGACATCCTGCCGAGTCCCCTTCCTCCATTTTCTTTCACCTATTTTATTATTCCAGTTTGTGCAATTTCTTTGAGCAGTTTATTAGAAACTTTATTCTATTCTTTTCCTATTCTTTTGAGCGTGGATCCCGTCGAGTACGGCGGACGTGAGGGGTGCTAATACCTTCCCCTTGCGTAACCGACTCCCGTACCTTGCAATCTCTGGTCGTAAGACCTTTCCTTTCCCTTTCTTAGGTTAGTCCTGCGCTTCCTTTCCTTCATAGGATGAATAGCGTCGGTGGCGGCTCTGTAAATTGTTTTTTTTTCCGCCGGTTGTTTTTCGCGTTGCGACAGCTGGCGACTCTGCTGGGGACATTGTTGAAGTTGACCTCTTGCTGGTCCATCTTCTCTAAGCGAGTCAATCCTAGTGCTCTTTAGCGTAGTTTTTAGGGTAGTTTGGGTTGCTTTTACCGCTTTATTTATTGGCATTTGTGATTATTATACTGTGATTGTATATACTTGCATATATGTCTGCATACATCAAATTATCATTGTGCTGGATTCTGGACAGGTGTGGTTCTTATGATTTGGGGTGGGTGTTCTAAGTGGGGCTAAAACCCAGGCCCGAGTATGCACCTAGGATTAGCGTGGTCTCATGTCTCTGCACATGTGGTATTAACATGATGTTGAGACATGACATACCACAGCCGGACGAGGTTCTTCTGAGAGAGCTCTTCCGGGTGGAGTAGTCCACTTTGGTTGGGTTACCTCTTTTGAGCTGTTGACTTCGGTGACCCTTCTTTCCCGGATCTTTGGTTTAGATGATCTTATGAGAGCTGCAATGGCACACCCGAAAGGGCAAACCCGTTGAGTATCTTATCTGATTGTCGAAACCATTATCCGCCTTAGGATGACCTTATTAGAATTTACCTATGAGGGGAGGGTTTGATTCTTACAAGCACAAGTTCTGATTGTGACTCTTTGATGGTGACTTTGGTTTGGTTTGAGATCTGAGTTCTATTTATGAGGCGAATTTATGGATATTTATTTCTGACAAGCCGGAGTTCTGTCTGTGGTATTTATCAGTGGGTTCCGTTTATTTCGGATCCCCGGGCTGAATTTGAGGGTACTTGTTCAGATGGTTTTGTGGTTATCCGTTCTGTGGCTTTCTTGTGATGATGGTGATATATCCTTCGTTCCGTTTATTTCGGAACCCCGAGTTGGATTTATGGTTACCTAGTCCCTCAGATGGTTGTGATCAGTTCAGAGACCGGAATCCAGTACAGTTGATGTTCAGATGACTTGGAGGATGGCACCATGCAGTGCATTCATGCATCTGCATCATTCCCATTTTGCATTCATCCGCATCTAACTCATGTTTATCCATATCCAGGGTACATCCTTGATTGAGATCCTGGTTGAGAGACGTCCTCACATTTTTTTTCTCTGTATGGTAAAACCAGATGATTGATGTTAGAAGGTTGCTGTCGGATTATTATCCGTCTCGATGAAACCAGGATCGAAAGACAGAATGTTCCTCATACGGATAGACATTGCATTCATGCGTGAGTCATAATAACCTGTCTTCTATTTTCCAGGTGTCGGTTTCTAACGTGTTTGAATGTTTTAGGAATCGTTGCTCGCGCATGCAGAATCATGCCTTTGCACGTAACTCGTCCGCACAGATACCCTACCAGACGCAACAAGCCCAAACTGATGGATCTACCCAACGCTGACATTCTCGAGCTGAAAGAGAAGATGGGTGAGTTAATCAGTGCCATGCAAGGGTTTGCCTTGGGGCAGAAAGCACTCGCTGATAAAGTGGAGAAGCTTGAGCGGGCTTCGGCTGCCAATAGTGGTAATAATCAAGAGGGTATCTCCAACAATGGTCTTGGTGGTTCTAGGGATGGTGGAGATCCCAGGAGGAAGGCAACTACTGCTGGTGTAGTCATCAACAATGATGGTGGTTTTGGTTTCGCTACAGGCGGTGGACCAGGTCCTGTGGGTAACAATCTGAAGGATAATCAGTTTCCTCCTTTCTTTGGGGCTGTAGAGGATAAAGAAGAAGATCAGTTCTCCGTGTTGAACGAGCAATTTGGTCAATATGGTGTGCAACCACCGAATAAAGAGATTCAGGTACTGGCAGAGAAGATCAGGGCTCTGGAAAGCCATGCCTCTCCTGGGGCTATCAATATGACAAACATGGGGGTGGTTGAGGGGATTGTGATCCCACAGAAGTTTAAAGTGCCCACGTTCGATAAATATAATGGGAGTTCTTGCCCGGAAACTCATCTCTAGGCCTTTGTCCGAAAGATATCTGCCTACAATATGGATCAGAAGCTTTGGATGTACTTCTTCCAGGACAACTTGTCTGGTGGGTCTCTGGAGTGGTATACCAAGTTGAGATCATTGGATATCAAGAGCTGGCAGGATTTGAGAGATGCTTTCTTTAAACAGTGCCAATTCAATGCTGACATGGCTCCTAGCCGTACCCAGTTGCAGGGTATGTTTCAGAAGCCGAATGAAGGGTTTAAAGAATATGCACAAAGGTGGAGAGAGTTGGCTGCCAGAGTTCAACCTCCGTTGGTAGATCGAGAGATGTCTGATCTGTTCATGGGTACCCTTCAGGGGACTTTTGCCGAAAGGATGGTGGGCTGTCCCGTCACTGGTTTTACAGATATAGTGGTGGTAGGTGAAAGAATTGAAAGCTGGCTAAAAATGGGAAAGATATAGGGAAATGCTTCGTCGTCTGGATTGAAGAAGCCATTCGGGAACGGTCAGTGTAAGAAGGAGGGTGACACGAGTGTTGTGTATGCCCAGAGAGGACATGGTAGGAATCCTTACTACCAGCACGCTGCTGCAGTAACAATTCCTATTGATAATCAACCTGCACAACAGCAACAGCAACAACAACAACAAAGGCAGCCGCTTCAGCAGAGAACACAGAGAGCCGGGTATCAAGTGAGAGGACGAATGACTGATCGTCAGTTTGACAGGCCACCCGTGACATATGCCTTTCTGCTAAAGAAATTGAAGGATCTCGGGTTGGTACAGCTGAGGACGTTGGCTCCGGTAAGACCAGATCAGAGGCCTGCCAACTATGATGAGAATGCTAAGTGCGAGTTCTATTCTGGTGCTCCTGGGCACAATGTTGAGGGTTGCAAAGCTTTTATGCATGTTGTTCAGGATCTGGTAGACTCCAAGGCCATCAATTTCACACCATCGCCAAATGTTAATGTTAATCCCATGCCGACGCATGGTCCGATGGGGGTGAATGCAACTTCTGAGGATGCAGATCGCGTTTGTGCGATGGGTGAAGAGATTGACAGTGACTGCGAGCTGGACTCGTGGATAAAACCGTGAGTACCAGGAATGGAGATCCAGAACTGGAAGGCCGAAAAGATCATCATTGTCACTCTGCGTGAAGAGTAATATTTCTATTTTTCAATTCTATCTGCATGAAAGCCATACGTTTTTCCCGAAACGTAATGGTTCATTGTAAGGGCCACCTCATGTGTTTCATTTTGCAACATTTGCATCATTAATAAAAGGATGTTTTTCGCATTAAAAGCGGTGTTCCCTGTTTTTCATTTATTTTTGCAGCTTACAAACAAAATAAAAATGGCAATGTTTATTTTCATTTTTCTTCCTTTTAATTTGCTTCGCTCCGACTCTAAAAGCAAGAGGAAGATTGTGAACTGCCAGAGGAATTAGCCAGGTTGTTGAAGCAAGAGGAGAAGGTGATTTAACCGCACGAGGAGCAAGTCGAGATTGTGAATTTGGGTACCGAGGAGGTCAGAAAAGAAGTAAAGGTTGAAGCTGCTTTGGAGGTGGATGTCAAGAGCAGAATGGTAGCCTTGTTGAAAGATTATGTTGATATCTTCGCCTGGTCCTATCAGGATATGCCAGGGTTGGATACCGATATCGTTGTACACAAGTTGCCATTGAAAGCAGATTGTCCTCCAGTGAAGCAGAAATTGCGCAGAACTCGACCCGAGATGGCCATGAAACTTAAAGAGGAGGTGCAAAAGTAGTTGGATGCTGGTTTCCTAGCTGTCACTAATTATCCGCCTTGGGTCGCGAACATTGTGTCGGTGCCGAAGAAGGATGGAAAGGTGAGGATGTGTGTGGACTACCGGGATTTGAACAGAGCTAGCCCAAAAGATGATTTCCCATTACCTCACATCGATGTGTTGGTAGATATTACAACTCAATTCTCGGTGTTTTCCTTCATGGATGGCTTTTCTGGCTATAACCAAATTAAGATGTCGCCAGATGATATGGAGAAAACAACGTTCATCACACCATGGGGCACTTTCTGCTATAAGGTGATGCCATTCGGTCTCAAGAATGTCGGTGCCACGTATCAAAGAGCTATGGTGACTTTGTTTCATGATATGATTCATCATGAGATCGAATGCTATGTTGATGAAATGATAGCAAAGTCCCAAACAGAAGAGGGGCATTTGGTAGATCTGGCCAAGTTATTTGACCGATTGAGACAATTCAGACTGAGGTTGAATCCGAATAAGTGCACTTTCAGAGTGCGGTCCGGTAACTTGCTGGGGTTTATTGTAAGCGAAAGAGGAATCGAGGTTGATCCTGCTAAAGTAAAAGCAATACAAGAATTTCCTGAACCGAGAACAGAAAAGGAGGTTCGTGGTTTCTTACGTAGATTGAACTACATTTCACGGTTCATATCTCATCTAACAGCCACGTGTGAACCCATATTCAAGTTGTTGAGAAAAGATCAAACGGTCAGGTGGAATAATGATTGCCAAGCGGCATTTGAAAAGATAAAAGAATATTTGCAGGAGCCTCCGATTCTAATGCCTCCTGTGGAGGGACTGTCGCAACCTGAAAAATACAGTGCGCAAAAAAAAACAACCGGCGAAAGAAAAAGACAGAAGAGTCGCCACCGTGCGTTATTCATCCCAAAGGAGGGAAAGGAAACGCTCGAAGTAAACCTGAAAAAGGAAAGGACAAGACGGGGTCTCGCAACCAAATCTTGGGTTCGGGAGTCGGTTATGCGAAGGGAAGGTATTAGCACCCCTACGCATCCGTAGTACTCTACGGGATCCACTTTTGTAGTTCTCGTCTAAAGGGTGTGAGTTTATGTTATGCTGTTTACCAAAAAAAAAGGGTTAAATGAAAATGACTCGCGCGGATGTCGCATCCACTGCATACGTATCTCATCTGAATATGAGAATCAGAGTCTTCGTAGCTCGGCTGACCTATGGGTTGGGGGATGTGTGCTCGCTAAGACATCGCGTCTTATGCCTACGTATCTCATCTGGAATGAGAATCAGAGCAAGCCGTAGTTCGGCTAACTACGGGGTTGTGGATTGGGTTTTGGACGAACGACGTCACTACGCAATCTACCGGATGCTCGACCTTTGGAGACTTACTCGCTTGTAGTAGAAGGAGTAAACGTGTGTTATGGAGAAGAAAAATCAATGAAGGGTTTGTTTGCATTGTAGGAACGCGCATGCAAAAGGGTAATGAGGATAAGACCTCATGGCTCTTAACCTTGGACAAAGGAACCTGCGTAAAGTAAACACAAAAATATTGCCTCCTATCGAGGTCTTCCAGCTAGGAAAGCAGTAAAATGCGGGAAAAATGTAAAAGTACCACGCGGATAAAGATCCGAAGTAACAGCAATTAGAGGAATGGGAAACCCTGAGATCCTTCCAAGCTAACATCATCAAAGAAAGTGGGTCAGTACAGGTAATCGGAATGAACCTCCAGGGGTTATCCCACAAATAAAGTGGGAAACCATGCAAGTTATCCCTGCAAAAGTCATGTGAGCCCTCACAAAAACTCAACAAAAGGGTTAGTGAAACACCATAAGCATTTTTTTCATGGATAACAGTATGGTTTCAGAAACCTCAAACCCTGTGGCATAGACTTCAGAAATCATGTGATTAAACATTCAAGGCATAGGTTTCACCCATTCATAATACATCACACATTTAAAACATTCAAATTGAAGGCGTAAAATAATGGGAATAGGGCAAACCTGATTGGAGAGCTTGATTGAAATTGAGTTGCACCCGTGAGGCCCTTCAGGGTTTGGAGGCTGCTCTGAGTTCTCTATCAGGTTTCTCTTCAGGTTTTGTCCAGGGTTTTGTTCCAAGGAAACCTCAGAGTATTTTGCTTCTCTTCCTTTTTCTCAAGTGAAGCCTTGGTATTTATAGACTGAATTTCATGGTTTTGTGGGCTCAAATGAGAGAGACCCAAGTCCAAATTTTTTTTATTATATTTTATTTATTTATTATTATTATTTTTATTTATTTATTATTATTATTATTATTATTATTTATTTTTTTCATTTTGTTTTTTCATTTTTTTTCCTTTTTTTTTTTTTTTTTCGGATCTAATTCTGATTGACATGATGAAATGCAATATGAAATGCTAAATGAATGCATGAATGAGGAGGGAAAATTTTGGGGTGTTACAGCTGCCCCTATTCAATCATCAGCTAAACCGAGTAGGATGAAAGCGAACAGCTTATCAGACAAACGGGGTGAGCTGTGATTGAATACCAAAGACAGACCGAAAATTTGCGCTCCGAGAACACCACAAAAACGCGGAAATACACCACGCTGTTTCTTCCGATCCTCTGGCTGAATCTGAACCAGTCTTCTGGCTTAATCTGGAGTTTCGATCCTCTGGCTGAACCTATACTCAATTTAGTCCTCTGGTTGGATATATATTTTGATCCTCGGGCTGGATACGATTTTGATCTTCTGGCTAGATCTTCTTCGATCTTCTGGCTAGATCTCCTCCGTTTCGATTCTCTGGCTGAATCTATTTCCTTTGATTCTCTGGCTGAATCTACTTTGATCTTCTGGCTAGATCTGAATTGTTGCGATTTTCGATCTTCTGGCTAGATCTTCTTTGTTTCGATTCTCTAGCTGAATCTACTTCGATCTTCTGGCTAGATCTGGATTGTTTTGATGATAAATTTCTGTCATTAGGATCCCGCATCTGAGGCATGCGCTGGTTGACCCTCTTTTGAAATCTACACCCAACCTTCATATTAGATATGCAGCTTCGAGAATATTCCACTTTTGGGCTTCGTACATATTCTTCGGGCTAGAACATGTTGTAACGACTCCTCAATTAGACTTAGGCTTGCTGGGGAAATAAAGCTTGTAGGCGACTTCACTAGGGAATCTTCAAATTGAGCCTTAGGCTGGCTTACTGGAACACAATTCTCAGGCTGAATCTTCAAAATGACCCTCAGGCTGGATCACTGGAACACGATTCTCAGGATGAATCTTTGAAATGACCCTCAGGCTGGATCACTGGAACACGATTCTCAGGCTGAATCTTCAAAATGAACCTCAGGCCGGATCACTGGAACACGATTCTCAGGCTGAATCTTCAAAATGACCCTCAGGCTGGATCACTGGAAAACGATTCTCAGGCTGAATCTTCAAAATGACCCTTAGGCTGGATCACTGGAAAACGATTCTCAGGCTGAATCTTCAAAACGACCCTCAGGCTGGATCACTCACGCTTGATCCTCTGGCTGGATCTCATGACCTTGGTTGTAAAGTAATTCTTCAGTCTGCTTGGAAGAACCTGTTTATCAGCTTATGTGTATGCTTGATATGATATGCATGCAAATGCAAATGTTATGCATGGTGTAAAAAGAAATCTGCTTGGGGAAGCAAACTCCGGTAGGGAACAGATCGCTGTATCAATCCTTGAATGCTCTGTGGGGAATGATCCGTCTGCCGGGACCAATGAGCCACCAAAAATAAATTGGCTGCTTGAAAAGTTGACCTTGCGGGGGGAGTATCAACTATGGAAACTTTGTTCGGCGAGGCTCTGTGAGGAGAGTCTGTGGGGAAAACACTTCTTTGGGAAATGTCGTAGGAAACGACCTTTGTTGGGGATATGAACTTGCTAATCGCCCTCAAGCTGGGGATTAACAAATCTGTTAAAAATAATCTGCTGGGGAATGAGATGAACACTGGGAACGCCACCCTCTCATCTGTTGGTTATGCAACCACTCCGCTGTTGCTAGGAAGATACAGTCTGACACTGTCAACTCCACTGGGGATATATAGTCTGGATACTGTCAACTCTACTGGGGATAGACAGTCTGGATACTGTCAACTCTGTTGGGGAACATGCTCTGCTGAGGAGAGACTTTGTCAACCGCTTGGGGATGAGGATTCATGACTTGGCATCCGGTTCCTGTGACCTGCAACCAAAAATACACGTATGCCTCGGGGGAATTACTCGGTTTGAATTCACCGTTCGGGATTAAGCACATTCAAAGCAATTTTAAATGTTTTCCTGTGCAAATCATCTGCAAAAGCCATCATTATGTTCATATGCAATATGTTTTATCAAAAATTCGGACATTTTTGCAAACAAACTGATAAATGAAAAATAAAGAGGCTCTTTAACTGAATTATTCGACTCTTAATGGGGAGAAAATTTGTGCCAGGAATAGGCGAGGGTATCAGGAAGCTGATCCCTGAAGACAGGTGATCGCTATAAAAAGAGAACTATCCTAATGACAACGGGGATACGGGGTCCCACTGAGTTTCGACTCTGCTATGACTCGTATGTCCTCAAGACGCTCTGCTCATCTTGCTTTCTGAAGTGGATGATTAGTCGATCTTTAACCTTCGAAGATTGCCAGATTGAATGAAACGGTGATATAACCCTGATGAACTCAGATCACAGTCATTCGCTTATTCCCTAACTTTTGCCTGGATCGCCCCCTTTTCAGGTTTTCAATCCATCGGGATACCCATTTTTTCCTGAGCCGCCCTTTTGGGTTTTCGACTCACCGGGTGTACATATTCTTTTCATTCTTTATCCTTAACTTTTGCCCGAACCTTTTCTCTTTTTTTTTTTGGTTCGTCGGAATGCCCTTTTTTTGCATGGACTATTCTTTTTATCGTCCAGCGGGTCTATTTTATGCGAAGTATTTTTTAACTGCGTCTGAGTTGATAGGGGACGGGAATTCTTCGCCATTCCTGGTTGTTAGCATCAAAGCTCCGTCAGAGAAAAACTCTTTAACCACGTACGGACCCTCATAGTTCGGTGTCCATTTGCCCCTGTGATCTGTGTTGGGAGGAAGAAATATTTTGAGTACCAATTCACCGACTTGATACCCCCGAGGGCGCACTTTCTGACCAAATGCTTTCTTCATTCGTCTCTGACCGAGATATGTCAATTCTCGGTACGTAGTTCCAGCATAGCACCATTTCCCGTTGGTTTGATTGATGACCAAAGCTGAATCCCCGTATACATTCAGGGTTTTAATCTGTATATTGACGGCTTCCTCAAGTCTTAGGATACAAGCTTCGTATTCGGCTTCATTGTTGGTGCAGGGAAAAGTTATTCTAGCACCAAATGGCATATGAACCCCCTTCCGGTGTGATCAACACTATACCAACTCCGCGACCATTGACGTGGACCGCCCCATCAAACATCATAGCCCATTTGGATTCAGGGTCAGGCCCCTCCTCCGGAAGTGGTTCCTCTCAATCTTTCGATTTGAGAAACATGATATCCTCATCAGGAAAGTCAAACCTCATAGGTTGGTAATCATCAATCGGTTGCTCTGCAAGATAGTCTGACAAGACACTTCCCTTGATGGCTTTTTGTGAAGTGTATTGGATGTCATACTTTGTCAGTATCATTTGTCACCTAGTAACCTTTCCGGTAAGTGATGGCTTTTCAAAAATATACTTGACTGGATCCATTTTTGATATCAATAGAGTCGTGTGAGTCAACATATACTGTCTTAGTCGGCGAGCAGCCCATGCCAAAGCGCGGCAAGTTTTCTCGAGCAATGAGTATCTTTGTTCACAGTCGGTAAACTTTTGCTAAGGTAGTATATTGCATGCTCTTTTCGACCTGACTCGTCATGCTGACCGAGCACACAACCCATTGACCTTTCTAATACAGTTAAGTACATGATCAACGGTCTTTCCTCTCAGCCTGTAGACTGGCCCCGATCTTGATCTCTTTCTTGTCGTCTTCGGTACCAACGTTGATGGTCTCAACCACCTCCTGATAAGGTGTAATAGCTCAGTCCTCCTGTTTCAACAATCTGGCTAACCCTTCAGGCAATTCACAATCTTCCTCAGCCCCTTCTTCGACTTGATAGATAGGATTGTCGAAGTCATACTTGGCCATAACAGTGTCGTTAGCAGTGAGATCCGAGTGGTCGGCTCTGCATGATGGAGGATCATGCTTTACCTTAGAATGAGAGATTTTTTTTTTGAAAGAAAGGAAAAACGAAAAAAGAAACATTGCCATTTTTTTTTGTAAAAAGTAAAAAAAAAACTGAAAGAAAGAGAACACAAAATTGTTTGCAAAAGTCGTCCTTTATTGATGATAAAAATAATTGCGAAACATAACTAAATGGATGGCCCTACAAATGAGCCGTTACACCTTGGGCAAAGTGTAAGACTTTATTATGCATGTAATAAAGGAAAACAATAAAAATCACTCTTTCAGCAGAGTAACCCGGACGGTTTTTTCAGACGACCAATTGTCGAGCTTTTCTCCCGGAACACACGGGTGAATCCAGCTATCTAAGTCACAGTCGTTGTCAGCCTTGTCTTCATCTGCAGCATTGACGATGTGGGGGGAAACCACACCCCCGCTGGAGAGAGTACCGGTTTCATTCTTCTGAGATCCCGGAGCATACCCCAACCCAAACTTATCTTCTTTGATGACTGGCTCCACAAATTTGCCCCAGCCTTGGGCATTACCAGCTTTAACCACTTTGACAGCTTGCTTGTATGAAGAGATAGAAGTCCCGACCTTCTCAAACTCAGGTGAAAAGACAGCTTCGGGCGCGACCTCTTTGATGTTTGTAGTTTCGAAGCCCTGACACAGCATCTCATGCATCTCGCCATCCATCTCTATATACTTAAATGTAGACAGGTGGCTAACAAAAATATCCTCTTCACCACATACAGTGACGATCTGACCTTCTAGTTCATATTTGAGCTTTTGGTAGAGGGTAGAAGTAACAGCACCGGCAGCATGAATCCAAGGCCGACCTAGCAGACAACTGTAGGCAGGTTGGATATCCATCACATAAAAGGTGCTCTTGAACACCTGCGGTCCAATCTTAACTGGCAACTCAACTTCGCCAAAAACAGCTCTCTTAGAGCCATCAAAAGCCCTCACAACTAAGTTACTTGGCCTCAGGATGATGCCATCGCAATCCAACTTCATTAAGGCTTTCTTTGGAAGAACATTCAGAGAAGAGCCTGTATCAACCAAAACATGGGAAAGCACCACCCCTTTGCACTCCATTGTGATATGCAAGGCTTTGTTGTGATTCCTGCCCTCAGGTGTCAGGTCATTATCGGTGAAACCTAGCCCCCGGGTAGCGTTTACATTGGAAACTACCGACTCCAGCTGGTTAACAGTTATCTCCGGTGGAACATAGGCCATATTCAGTACTTTTAACAAGGCTGCTTTGTGCGCCTCAGAGCACAGCAATAGTGAGAGAATGGAGATCTTTGAGGGTGTCTGATTTAGCTGGTCGACTACCTTGTAGTCACTTTTCTTGATAATCCTCATAAACTCATCCACTTCCTTCTCGAATGCGGTCTTAGGAGGATCTTCCTCAGTAGTAACCTCTTCGGTGGATACCTGTTTCCCTTTAGCCTTGGCAGCTGCCTCAGCTTCAGTATTCGCGCGTAATGTTGATGGTGCAAATAGGCGTCCACTGCGAGTGAAGCCACCAACCCCTCCAACATTGTCTACAGCGGAGCTACCAATGTCAATGTCTTCTTCGTCAACTTTCTGCCCCTGGCAGTAGATATCAGCCCCATAGTGCCATGGGATAGCACAGTCTTTCTCATACGGAACAGATCCTGGTACCGTGATGGTGATTGGACCAACCAAAGTCGGTTGAGGGCTGTCAGAGTAAATTGTGACTGGTGCTGAACTTTCGATGTTCACCGCTGCTGGTTCTGTACTTTCTGGGAAATATATTGTTGTCGGAGCGAGTCTCTCGGGAACATATATTTCTTCAGGAGTGAAATAAAACGTCACCGTCGATACATCATTCTTCACCGGACGGGCCTGATCGAACTGAAGACAACCTTCATCTATCAGCTGCTGAATACCCCTTCTCAAACTGTCACATCCGTTTTCGGCAGCTTGACAATTTCTGCATTCTTCCCCACAACCCGGGAAAATCTGTCCTTTCAGAAGTCGGTCTTTAACCACCGATAGCGAAGTCTTCACCTTAGTCACATCAGAAGCCAAATTCAAAGTTTCCCCACTATCAATAACATTAATCCTCTGCCCGCCGTGAGCCGGCATCGGGTTCTGGATAACATTAGGCACCGGAGCAAAATTGATAGCCTGGGCATCTCTCAAATCTTGTACCTTTAACTGGAGAGCCTTGCAATTATCTGTAGTATGGCCAGGTGCGTTGGAGTGAAAAGCACATCTGGCGTTGACATCATAACCTCTAGGCAAATTATTGGGATCGATTGGTGGGGCCAGAGTTCTCAACGTAACCAGATTCATGTCAATCAACTTGGGAAGTAATACTGAATAAGGCATTGAGATTGGCTCCATGACCTGGTCCGTCTGCCTTGGACGTTGTTGATAGTGTCTCTGCTGACCCGGATTACCTCCTTGTTGTTGATTGTTGTACCTGGGTTGTTGTTGCGGATGATATTGCGGTTGAGGAACAGGTGTTGGAATAGTGACTGCGGCCACTTGATCTTGATAATAATTAGGGCGTCCTTTCCTCCTGCCTCTGCCGGCATACACAACGCTTGCCTCGCCTTCTTTTCTTCGCTGACCGTTACAAGCAAATGGTCTCTTGGGACCTGATGGGTTGGAAACACTATTGTCTTGAATTCGGCCCATCTTCAACAGACTCTCGATTCTTTCTCCAGCAATTACTATCTCTGCAAAGCTGATTGACGGGCAAGCAGCCAATCTCTCAATATAATTGCCTTGAAGAGTGTTCATGAACATGTCCGCCATCTCCCTTTCAGACATAGGGGGTTAGACGGACGCAGCAATCTGTCTCCAACGCTGAGCATATTCTCTAAAGGTCTCCTTGGCAGTCTGGGACATACCTTGCAACAAGGTTCGATTTGGAGCCATGTCCAAGTTGTATTGATATTGCTTGACAAAAGCCTCTCCCAAGTCTTTCCAGCTCTTGATGGTAGTACGAGACAAATGAGAATACCATTCACGAGAAGCTCCAGTTAGACTGTCTTCAAAATAGTACATCCACAGCTTTTCATCTTCCGTGTGAGCTCCCAACCTTCCCAAATAAGATTGGAGATGAGTGCGTGGGCAAGAAGCCCCGTTGTATTTCACAAAAGTAGGGGGTTTGAACTTGTGAGGAATCCTTACTCCCTGAACCAGACCAAGATTTGTGACATCAAAGCCTAAGGAATTTTGAGACTCCAAAGATTTGAGCTTCTCAGCAAGCTCATCTATACGGCGAGTGGTCTCGAGGGCCTCGTCGTGCAAAGAAAATTGATCATACTGATAATCTTCAGTAACGGGGTGCCCGTTAATCCGAATTCCTTGATTCACATTGTACCTTCCGCCAATACCATTTCCAACATTCCCTGTGTTGCCAACATTACTCGGGTTTCCATCAGCATTTGCGTTACCCGCGTTACCAGTGTTCACAGGGTTATCAGCGTTCCCAGGGTTACCAGGGTTTCCCTCAGCATTTAGTATCTCCACCTCAGGCCTCGGTTGCCCAACCAATTCCCCCAGCTTTTCCTGGCCTTCTGCCATACCAGTCATCAATGTCATGAACTGATCCATCCTTTCACGCATATCAGCCAGCTCTTTCTGTACTTGGTCCATCGCTAGTCGTGGACGATTTTCCTTTGTCGGGTATCTGTGAACTCGCTTGGGACCAATAACTGCCTGATACAGGGAACAAACATTAGACACTGCGGTAACACCTGCAAAACAGACAAGGGTTAATATGCATGGTATGCGATGCACTGCTTGTTCAGTTTTAAGGCACCCCCGTTTTGAAAGGGAATACCCTGCAAATGAATAAGCATGAGATGTTGGATGCAAATATGCAGATGATGTTATGCAATGCAAAGGCATGTCAATCAGAATTGATGGATCCGCTTGAACATCTGTCAGGTTGCACTTCCTGGAGAGAAATTCACTGAGGAATATAATACAAGACCAAAACTCTGCTCCAGAAAACCGGGTTGGTTGGAGGTTAAGGTTTCCTGAATTTAGCCCACCCCTCACTGGTAGGTTCTAAGAACAGAAGTTCTTCAGCTTCAGCCCTTCAGTCGCGAATAATACGTTTACCACTGAAGGTTTGGCATTATTACGGGATAAAAGACCTCCACTGACTCCCCTCAACAGGACATCCTAAAGCAAGTTCCCAGTCTCGGGGTCCTCGGATTGATCAGCGAGAATGCGCCCACCAGAGCTAACATAATCACGTCTCGGAGGAGAGGCCTCGACTGAGTTCTTGGGAAATGGTCACCAGAGTCGACGATTTCTAAAGGAACACCATGTCGTTACGGAACATCCGTAGGACATAATATATCCAAAAGAAACCTCGTCTGGGTGTGGTTCTTCACGAACGACTTAACGTAGCAACATGCCACGCAAGCGTCATGATCATCCACTCTAAAACCTGTGTGTACACTCAAGCCTGGGTAATGGGCTTATCTCTCATAGAACATCCCATCCCAACAAACAAACAAACAGATCCAATAGATACAACAGATGCATGCAAGCAGGTAAGCAAATAAATGTACAAAAGCATGAACACCCAATAAACAAGAAATCACACAAGCTAGGAGGAACTCGCTTAGGGAAGATGGACCAGTAAGAGGTCAACTTCTTATTCCCCAGCAGAGTCGCCAGCTGTCGCAACCTGAAAAATACAGTGCGCAAAAAAAAACAATCGGCGAAAGAAAAAGACAGAAGAGTCGCCACCGTGCGTTATTCATCCCAAAGGAGGGAAAGGAAACACTCGAAGTAAAACTGAAAAAGGAAAGGACAAGACGGGGTCTCGCAACCAAATCTTGGGTTCGGGAGTCGGTTATGCGAAGGGAAGGTATTAGCATCCCTACGCATCCGTAGTACTCTACGGGATCCACTTTTGTAGTTCTCGTCTAAAGGGTGTGAGTTTATCTTGTGCTGTTTACCAAAAAAAATAAGGGTTAAATGAAAATGACTCGCGCGGATGTCGCATCCACTGCATACGTATCTCACCTGAATATGAGAATCAGAGTCTTCGTAGCTCGGCTGACCTATGGGTTTGGGGATGTGTGCTCGCTAAGACATCGCGTCTTATGTCTACGTATCTCATCTGGAATGAGAATCAGAGCAAGCCGTAGTTCGGCTAACTACGGGGTTGTGGATTGGGTTTTGGACGAACGACGTCACTACGCAATCTACCGGATGCTCGACCTTTGGAGACTTACTCGCCTGTAGAAGAAGGAGTAAACGTGTGTTATGGAGAAGAAAAATCAATGAAGGGTTTGTTTGCATTGTAGGAACGCGCATGCAAAAGGGTAATGAGGATAAGACCTCATAGCTCTTAACCCTGGACAAAGGAACCTGCGTAAAGTAAACACAAAAACATTGCCTCCTATCGAGGTCTTCCAGCTAGGAAAGCAGTAAAATGCGGGAAAAATGTAAAAGTACCACGCGGATAAAGATCCGAAGTAACAACAATTAGAGGAATGGGAAACCCTGATATCCTTCCAAGCTAACATCATCAAAGAAAGTGGGTCAGTACAGGTAATCGGAATGAACCTCCAGGGGTTATCCCACAAATAAAGTGGGAAACCGCGCAAGTTATCCCTGCAAAAGTCATGTGAGCCCTCACAAAAACTCAACAAAAGGGTTAGTGAAACACCATAAGCATTTTTTTCATGGATAACAGTATGGTTTCAGAAACCTCAAACCCTGTGGCATAGACTTCAGAAATCATGTGATTAAACATTCAAGGCATAGGTTTCACCCATTCATAATACATCACACATTTAAAACATTCAAATTGAAGGCGTAAAATAATGGGAATAGGGCAAACCTGATTGGAGAGCTTGATTGAAATTGAGTTGCACCTGTGAGGCCCTTCAGGGTTTGGAGGCTGCTCTGAGTTCTCTGTCAGGTTTCTCTTCAGGTTTTGTCCAGGGTTTTGTTCCAAGGAAACATCAGAGTATTTTGCTTCTCTTCCTTTTTCTCAAGTGAAGCCTTGGTATTTATAGACTGAATTTCATGGTTTTGTGGTCTCAAATGAGAGAGACCCAAGTCCAAAATTTTTTATTATATTTTATTTATTTATTATTATTATTATTATTATTATTATTATTTATTTTTATTTTCGTTTTTTTTTTCCATTTTTTTTTTTTTTTTTTTTTTTTTTTTCGTTTTTTTTTCCGGATCTAATTCTAATTGACATGATGAAATGCAATATGAAATGCTAAATGAATGCATGAATGAGGAGGGCAAATTTTGGGGTGTTACAGGGACGACTGTTAATTCTGTACTTGACAGTCCTCGAGGGGTCTATGGGGTGTGTACTGGGGCAGCATGACGAGTCTGGTCGAAAAGAGCATGCAATTTACTACCTTAGAAAAAAGTTTACCGACTGTGAAACAAGATATTCATTGCTCGAGAAAACTTGTTGCGCTTTGGTATGGGCTGCTCGCCGACTGAGACAGTATATGCTGGTTCATACCACTTGTTGATTTCCAAGATGGATCCGATCAAGTATATATTTGAGAAGCCAGCATTGACCGGACAGGTTGCGAGATGGCAAATGATTTTGATTGAATATGATATACAGTATACCTCTCAAAAGGCAATAAAGGGGAGTGTATTGTCTGATTACCTCGCCCAGCAACCTATTGAGGATTATCAACCGATGAAGTTTGAATTCCCTGATGAGGACATCGTGTTTCTCAAATCGAAAGATTGTGAGGAACCTATCCCGGAGGAGGGGTCTGACCCTGAATCCGAATGGATTCTGATGTTTGATGGGGCCGTTAACGTGAATGGCAGTGGAGTTGATGCTGTTTTGGTTACGCCGAAGGGATCCCACATTCCTTTTGCTGCCCGGCTAACATTTGAATGCACCAACAATGTGGCTGAATACGAAGCTTGTATCTTGGGGGTCGAAGAGGCGATTGATTTGCGGATCAAAAACCTTGTTATCTATGGAGATTCAGCTTTGGTTGTGAACCAGGTTAACGGGAAATGGTATACGCATCAATCTCACTTAATTCCATACCGGGACTACACGAGGAGATTGTTGACGTTCTTCACCAAGGTGGAATTACACCATGTGCCGAGAGAAGAAAATCCTTTGGCAGATGTTTTGGCTACTCTGGCCGCCTTGATTAAAGTGCAGTGGTGGAATCAATTCCCCAGCGTTGAGGTGGGACGACTGGATAGATCGGCTTATGTGTTTGTTGTTGAAGCAGCGCATGATGATGAAAATCCGTGGTATTATGACATCAAACGCTATCTAGAGACCCAAGAGTATCCCGAGGGAACGACTAAAAAAGACCGAAAGACTCTGAGGAGGTTGGCCATGGCGTTCTATTTGAACAAAGATGGGGTTTTGTACAAGCGGAATTTTGATTGGGTTTTGCTCAGATGTGTCGATGACCAAGAAGCAAGCCAATTGATGAAAGAGGTGCACGAGGGGTCGTTTGGTACCCATGCCAGTGGGAATGCGATGGTGAAAAAATTGTTAAAGGCTGGTTATTATTGGATGACAATGGAGGCTCGGTGTTTCAACTTCGTGCGGAAATGTCATAAATGCCAGATTTATGCCGATAAGGTGCATCTCCAAACCCGTTGAGTTTGATGTCATCTCTGTGGCCGTTTGCTATGTGGGGCATTGATATGATCGGATAGATCGAGCCTACGGCTTCGAATGGGAACCGATACATATTAGTGGCTATCGACTACTTCACCAAGTGGGTGGAAGCAGCCTCTTATGCAAATGTGACGAAACAGGTCGTGGCCAGATTCCTGAAGAGAGACATTATTTGCAGATATGGGGTTCCCGAAAGAATCATTACTGACAATGGTTCTAATCTCAACAACAAGATGATGACAGAACTGTGCCGGGAGTTCAAGATCGAGCATCACAATTCTTCTCCTTATCGTCCAAAGATGAATGAGGCGGTTGAGGCAGCTAATAAGAATATAAAGAAGATTGTGCAGAAGATGGTCGTGACCTATAAGGATTGGCACGAGATGTTGCCTTTTGCATTGCATGGGTATCGAACCTCGGTGCGTACATCTACTGGGGCAACACCTTTCTCGCTTGTGTATGGGATGGAAGTCGTGCTACCGGTTGAGGTCCAGATTCCGTCGTTGAGAGTCCTGATGGACCTGAAATTGGAAGAGGCGGAATGGGTAAGGACTCGGTATGAAGAGTTGAGCCTGATTGAGGAAAAAAGGTTGGCGGCCATTTGTCATGGGCAGTTGTACCAGCAGCGAATGAAACATGCTTTTGACCGGAAGGTGCGACCTCGTGTATACCATGTGGGAGATATGGTGTTGAAAAGGATCCTTCCTCCTCAGAATGATCTTCGGGGCAAGTGGCACCCAATTATGAAGGTCCATTCGTGGTCAAGAAGGTTTTCTCTGACGGAGCCTTGTTGTTGACGACCATGGATGGTGAGGATTCTCCATCCCCTGTGAATGCAGACGCAGTTAAAAAATACTTCGTATAAGAGACCCGCTGGACGAAAAGAATAAAATAGTCCAGGAAAAAAGGGGCATCCCGGCGAACCAAAAAAAAATGAAAAAAGGTTCGGGCAAAAGTTAGGAATAAAAAGAGAAAAAACTGTACACCCGGCAAGTCGAAAACCCCACAAGGGCGGCTTGGGCAAAAAAGGGTATCCCGGTGGACTGAAAACGCGAAAGGGAGGTCCATGAAAAAGAGGGAATGAAATGAACAACTGCGTCCAGCATGATCGTTTGTACTTTGGATATGACACCATGGATAATCCCCGGTAGTGATCGGTCGGAAGCGTCTTGTTCAGAAGGAAGAAAGCGTGGAGAGTCTTGAGGACATATGGGTTGTAACCGGGTTGGAACTCGATGAGATCACGGGTTCACATTGCCATTAGGATAGATTTTCCTTTTGTGCGCAATTACCTCTTTTCAGGGATTGCTTCTTGTGTATTGCTCAGTTACGAGCCACCTTTTTCAATCAATAAAATGCATATTCAGTCAAATAATTTTGTTTTTGTTTTCATTACCGCTTTGATTGCAAAAACATCCGTTTATTTTGATAAAGAATCTTTGCATTTTGAGACATAAAGGTCCCTTCCAATGCATGTTTATAGGATTGAGAACTTGAAATCTTATTCGGAAGGTTGAGTGACCTGGGTGTTGAAATTTTGGCACGCCTGGGGCACGTTTTTATCTAACGATCTCTTTTGCAGGTGCTGTTAGATATTTTCACTCACTTGCAGGTTGTGATGTGAAGCTTTTTGACGAAAGATTCCTTCGAGTCCAATCAGGGGCAAGGAGTTGAGGAATGGTGTAAAGACGGCAAAAGAATTGCGACGATCCTTGAGGATTAATCAAGAAGACTCTTCAAAGTCTGTAAAAGGGGAAAGTTAACACTTTGGTTAGAGGGTGAGTACCAGTGTTCGACGAGTCGACAGGTGTTCCGTATCAATTATTCCGTTTCTCCCCAGTAGGTTCGAGATCGGTATTTCTTAGGCAGCCAGGCCTGAAGGTTGTTGTTTCCCCTAGCAGGGTTGAGATTATTATTTCCCCAGCAAGTCTGAAGGTTTTTGTTTCCCCAGCGGAAATTTGCGTTGGTAGCTGTTTCCCCAGCAAAGTCCCCAAGCGGATCGTGTTCAGTGGAGGTCATCCCCAGTGATGATTATCCTTTCCCTAGCAGGGTTGGAGATTGGAGAGATATCGAGCTCCTCAGTAGAGTTGCTCGTGTCGTCCCCTGAGGGGGATACTTTTTATACATTCATCATTTAGAGAAGCATAGCATATTGCATAATTCATTGCGTAGCATTTCCATGGTTATGGAGCATTACGCTATAAAAATTCATGCATCGGCATTACAAGCATAAGCTAGTCTTAAGCCGTGGTTACCGTTTGAAAATTGGTTTAGCTGGTTGGTGAAGATGTTACTCTGAGAAGTTTAGCATCGTGATTTTGAATCAACAAAATTCCCCAATAGTGCGATATTGGAGGAAGAAATTCCGTCGTGCGGAGATGGAAGTTGGAAGATGTTACTCTGAGGAGTTTAGCATCGAGACATTGGATCAACAGTATTCCCCAGTAGTGCGATATTGGAGGAAGAGTTTCCGTCGGGCGGAGATGGAAATGAAGATTGGAGAACGTTATGCGATCAGCGCGAAAATTGGGGTTCAAATGGAGAAAAGGAAGTGCTGCGGCATTTTCTGGAGAATGGGGTTCAACTAGAATTGAAGATTGTATCCAGGATGAGGTCCTCAGGATTGTCTTCTGATCATGTGTCACCTTGGACTTTGGCTGAGGCCAACAAAAGTCGTTATGGGTGTCTTCTGAGGAAGAAATGCACATGTTACCTTCATGTTGTGAAGGTGGACCCTCTGGTTTGTCGCCATCAGAGTGGTGTTTGGTGTTATTTCCGGCGTTGCCAACGGAATTAGCACGGAAAAATGGAGAACGGGGTTCAAATGGAGAAAAGGAGACACGGGGTGTTTTCTGGAGAATGGGGTTCACAACGGCGATCGCGAGTTATCGTCAGGCGACTGGGGTTCAAATGGAGAACGGGGTTCATTGTTTGGCAACAAGAGTGACAATTGGGGTTCAAATGCGGTGATCAGGGATCATCCGCGCGAAAGAAAAAGTTCTGGGGTTCAAGAAAAGCAAAAACAAATCAATCAAAAAGTTCTGGGGTTCAAGAAAAGTAAAAATAAAAAAAATAAAAAATAATAATAATTCCCAGCGAAGCGCAAAATGTTCGTCTGTTCTTGGTATTCAACCACTCTTCACTCTGATCATCTGAAAGCCGAGGCTGTTCATATCGACAGGTTCACAGTGGATTGAATAGGGGCAGCTGTAACACCTCAAAGATTGCCCTCCTCTTCTTGGGACTAGTTTGGCATATTGCATTTCATATTCTAAGAGCATTAGGCATTGCACTTTGCATATCATCTGAAAATAAGAAAGTCATCCTCCAAAGTCTTTTCAGAAGATGGGAAGTTACATGATTCAAGCCTGAGGGTTTCTATGAATTGATGATCAACCATCTAAGGGTTTGTACTTCAATTAGGGTTTCCTGATCCTTCAAAGGTCTTGAGCATTATCTTGTCTGCAAGGATATATTACCATCATCATGGTTCTATCATCATCCAGGGTTTCATGATTCATTCTCAAGTTCCTTTAGATTAGGGTTTTGACCTCTGGTCAACCCTAATCAATGCAATTCTTTCAACAACTGTTTCTCAAGGAGATGAGGTATTTGTTGGGGATGAGGATCACATGATTGCTATGAGGAGCTTACATGAGCTAGGGTTTCATTTTTGAGCAATTTCCCCAAGTGGTAGAGGCTCAAGCTGATCAGGGCATTTCAAGGTCATCTGAAGGCCAAAAAGTCAACTGTGCAAGAACTGAGGACTATGAGGTGGGGAGATGAATTTAAACACCTCAATCATGTTCAAACAAAGTCCATTTGTCATTATAAACATCTATCTTGAAGATTTTGAAGTCATGGCAAAAGTTTCCAAAAATGGAAAGTGACTTGTAATTTCAAGTTTCCAAAAATGGCAAGTTTTTGGTCCACATTCAACTTGATTTTTCAACATCAAAGAAGTTTCAAATGGATTTTGGTGAACATGAAAGTTGTATATCTTTCTCTCCCCTTTTCAAAAAGTCCTATTTCATGATCATCTGATGATTGGTTGAGAAGTTATGGCCAAATGATCACAAAGTATACATGGAAGTTCAAAGTGACATAACTTTTGATACAAAACTCCAATTTGGTCCATTCTTTTTGCAAAATACTTCTCATGACCAATACCTTTCAAATGAACCATTTCCATGCATGGAAGAAGTTCATATGATCACTTGTTCATACATGTTCATTTTGGAGGGAGATTTAATAATTCAAATTTGGTTCAAGATACAAGCAATTTAACCATTCCATCATGACCATTGGCTGATTTTAAATGAATTTGAAGCCATTGCATGTACTGTTCACGTGTTGCATGGCCATGTAGCACACTTTTGCATTTTTTGCAATTTACTTCATATTTCACTAATCTTGTTTAACCATTGCCTAATTAAGATTTCAGTGTCATTAACACATGATATAAAAGCCAAACCCTAACTGTTTTTGCTGATAACTAACTTTTCAGATCCAAAATCTCATTTTCCCTCCAAAATTCTCTCACTTTGATTTTCAATTTTCTTCACATAATTCTTCAATATTCTTGCATAATCATGTTCAGCATGCTCCATTGAACAAGAATCAACCATTGGATTGGACAATTGAACTGGAATTCGAGCCATTCAAGCACATGAACAAGTCAATGGAAGTTTGAAATTGAATCAGATCTAGGAGTTTTCAAGCATTTCTTTGTGCACAAAGCTTCAAAGCAAGGTTCAGGAAGTTGATCTAGAGAGTTTGGAAGCTTGAACACGCGTGTACAGTCACTGCCATCTCAAGTAGGTTGAAAATTGATCTTCTTCTTTTGCTATTTTCTTGCCATAAACATGTAGATCTTGCTTCGTAGATGATGCTGATATGTTTAGATTTGAAAACGGTTAAGAAATGAGCATGTGGTGATGAATTAAAGTTTTCATGTTGAAAATGTTTACCTTCGATTCCGAAAATATAGGAAGAATTAGGATTAATGAACATGATATTTGGATTGTGTATGGAAAGAGCTTTCGAATGATGTATGCTTTTGCAATTTATAGGATTTATTTCATGAATTGTTTGTTGCTGGATTTTTAATTGTGAATTTTTTATTGTACCTTGTGCTATATTGATATGCTATGTTCATTGCTTTGTGAAATGCTCATCTTTAATCCAATTGATCTGAAATTTTGCATGCTTGATCTTCACATGTGATATGATTTTTGAGCTTTGATTTGGAATTTTTATCATATGATATCACTGTTTTGGACACATGAAGATATGTTGTGACAATTTGTGTCACATTTTTTGCCTTGCATTTGTGCATTTTTGTTCACCTATCATTTTAACTCTTGTGGATCTAATTTTTTGCATGATGTATGCTCATAACATGAGTAGCTTGCATAAAAAATCTCTAGGCCATTAGATGCATTTCTGTTTTGATTTTGATTTTCTAATTTGATTGTCCATTTTGTGTACAATTGCTTGCCTTTGCATTACATGGACCATTTGATGCCTTTGCTTTGTGAATTGATGTTGGTCCTTTTGAGGACCTTTTATTGATTGTTTGAATGTGCCTTGCATTGAGTTGTAAATATGGGAAAGTTCCACTGTTGTCTGTTGGTTTTCTGAATGCAATATTAACTATTTGGATTTTGTACAGGTACATTAGTTGCTTGCTAGCTTTGCTTTTGCTTAAGCTTTGGAGTATGGTTGATACACCACTGAGGTAGATTAGCCTTCTTACTCCATGTAGTCTGGAAGTCCTGTCACCTTTTTGGCAGGAATTTGGCTGAAGTCCTCCTTATGAGGCTCTGATTGTGTTTGTTTACATTTGTGCCAAAGACCTCCAAGTGAGGCATGTTACTTGATAAGTCCTCCTAAGTGAAGAGGCAATTGACAGATAGAAGGGATTAGAAATCAATCCCCTGTTATTCAGTGAGTCGTTCTTTATGCTTGCACTATGTTCTGATGCTCTAGAATATGTACCCAAGATCTTTGTATAGAGTCAGTCAAGTGGAATAGGGTCCCTCTTTCTGGATCCCCACGCTTTCTTTGTCATAAGCTCACCCAGGCCATGGTTAAGAGCATGAGGTCTCATCCTCATTACCATTTTGATCTGCTCACCCTAACTCTCAATGTTAGTGGTTAAGAGCTTATGTTTACCCTTACAATTTGGCTTGTTTATCGAGCGAGATCTCTCTGGGCGCCCTTTTTTTCCTTTTTCAACCTTTTTGTTTCTTTTGACGTCTCAGTGTCTCTTTGTGTTTGTGTGACAACTATTAGGCTCGAGTTCCAGACTCCTTATTAGTTTGTCAATCTGATAACCTTTTCCTTTGGTGTTCGCTGGTTAGCGTTTGTTTTATTGTTTGGAGTCGGATATAAGTCCATGTATTGGCATTCTGTTTCCTTGTTTGTGTTGTTTGTTAGGAGTCGGATATAAGTCCATGTATTGGCATTCTGTTTCCTTGTTTGTGTTGTTTGTTTGGAGTCGGATATCAGTCCATGTATTGGCATTCTGTTTCCTTTTGAGTGTTTCTTTTGACGTATCGCGTCTCTTTTCGGTGTTTTGCTTTGGCGTGCGTTGATTCTTCCTCTGGATAGAGAAGATACGTAGGTATAGGACGCGATATCCTAGCGAGCATGTCTCCCTTTCTTCGAACTACGTTGACTCTGATGTTTGTTTCTGACGAACTACGTAGGCCCAGGATGCGACATCTTGCCGAGTCCCCTTCCTCCATTTTCTTTCACCTGTTTTATTATTCCAGTTTGTGCAATTTCTTTGAGCAGTTTATTAGCAACTTTATTCTATTCTTTTCCTATTCTTTTGAGCGTGGATCCCGTCTAGTACGGCGGACGTGAGGGGTGTTAATACCTTCCCCTTGCGTAACCGACTCCCGTACCTTGCAATCTCTGGTCATAAGACCTTTCCTTTCCCTTTCTTAGGTTAGTCCTGCGCTTCCTTTCCGTCATAGGATGAAAAGCGTCGGTGGCGGCTCTGTAAACTTTTTTTTCCGCCGGTTGTTTTTCGCGTTGCGACAAGGATGACAACTCTTCAGCAAAGAGGTATGGGAGCTTTGCTAAGAAGAAGGAGGGAGAGGCACATGTTGTGTCCTCCCATATCAAAAGAAGGCCCTCTATGAAGAGGAAGAATGTGCGTCCTGCCGTCAGCCAACACCAGGTGGCTCATATAGCACTTGCTTTTCTAGAAGTTCATCATCAACAACAACAACATCAACAATATCAATAACAACATCGTCAATAACAGCAGGCCTACCAGCCTCGAAACAACAATAACACTAGCACCAGCAACTATGAGAGGAAGAGGGTCACTTTTGACTCGATTCTGATGTCATATGTTGCGTTCTATCCTTCTCTGATTGATAGAAAATTAATCACTCCACGAGACCCACCCGCTGTACCGACCAACCCTCAGTGGTGGTACAAGCCTGAGCTACACTGTGTATATCATTTCGGTGCTCCCGGACATGACATGGAAAATTGTTATCCGTTAAAGACCAAGGTGCAAGACCTTGTGAGAAGCAGTATATTGTTTTTCGAGGACGTCGGTCCTAATGTGAAGAAGAACCCATTGCCCGAGCATGGGAAGGATGCTGTTAATATGGTCCAGGATACCCTAGCAAATATAAAGTCCTGTATGTTAATGATATCAGGCAATCTTTGGTTGAGATGCATAAACTGTTGTGTGGATACAGTCACTATGAGCATGACCATTATAGGTGTCAGGTGTGCACTATCAATGAAAGAGGATGCCGATAAGTAAGGAAGGACATCCAAGAGATGCTGGATCAGGGAATGATCGAAATACTTCAAAATCGTAATGAGGACGAAGTTGACGTTATCTCCCCTGTATTTAGAATTCCAGAGCATGTTGTCGTCAAATATGATGGTATCAAGAAGAAAGTGTCACCATCTCTTGTGATAAAGCCAGCGGGCCCTGTCCCGTACGTATCTGACAAATCTGTTCCCTACAGATACAATATTGTAATGCTAGAAGATGGGAAGGAGGTGTCGTTGCCCTCAACCTCTGTTGTTAGCATCTCAGACGTCAGTGGTGTGACCCGTAGCGGTCCTGTTTTCTCGGCACCACCGAAATCTCACGAAAATGTTTCAAAGAGAATTGATGTTCATCCTGCCAATCCTGTGGGGACTTCTTCTTCTAATCCTGCTATGAAGGGTGTTGACCCCGTTGTTGTTCAAAATAAAAGTACTCTTATCCTGGTTGGCCAGTCTGGCATTATAAAAGAGGATGGTGATGAGATGTTGAGGCTCATCAAGAGGAGTGAATATAATGTTGTTGATCAGCTGCTACAAACTCCATCAAAGATATCTGTCTTATCTTTGTTGATGAATTCTGAGCCACACCATAAAGCTTTGCAGAGGGTGTTGGACGTGGCATACATGGATCACGATGTCACCATTGAGCATTTTGATAGCATTGTTGCAAACATAACCGCTTGCAACAATCTGAGCTTCTGTGATGCTGATCTTCCCGAGGAGGGAAAATACCACAATTTGGCTCTACACATTTCAATGAATTGTAAGGATGATGCCTTGTCCAATGTGTTAGTGGACACAGGATCATCACTTAATGTGTTTCCAAAATCCACTATGGCTAACCTTTCTTGTCAGGGGCCTCCCATGAGGCAGAGTGGCGTGGTTGTGAAAGCTTTTGATGGATCGCGGAAAACTGTGATCGGCGAAGTAGAACTCCCGATCAAGATTGGACCTAGTGATTTCTAGATCACTTTCCAGGTCATGGATATCCATCCATCATACAGCAGTTTGCTTGGCAGACCATGGATTCACGAGGCAGGCGCCGTGACATCCACCCTACACTAGAAGTTGAAGTTTGTTAAAAAAAAGAAGTTGGTGGTGATAGGGGGAGAAAAGGCTCTCTTGGTTAGCCATTTATCTTCATTTTCCTATATTGATGTTGAGGATGAGGTTGGGACTCCGTTCCAAGCCTTGTCTATTGTTGAACCTTCAAGGAAAGGACCTTCTTCATTTGCTTCCTACAATGATGCTAAGTTGGCCATTGAGCATGGTGCAACTACTGGTTTGGGGAAAATGATCAGGATGGAAGATAATAAATCCCGGGCTGGCATAGGGTATTCTTCAGGTGTTTCCAATGAGCGTGGGTTGTTCTAGAGTGGAGGTTTTATCCACACTGTTGAAGATCAGGAAGCTGCTGCCATTGTTGAAGATGATGAAGAGGAAGACCTTGGCAACTTCGTCATACCTGGTGGAATCTGCAATAATTGGGTCATTGTTGATGTTCCAACAGTTATCCATAAGTCCACGTAATATGTTCATTTTGTTTGAAAACCCTTCTTCCATGCCAAAAGGAGAAGTGATGACATTGTTGGCAATTTGATTAATATAACGATATTCTTTCAATAATCACATGTTAAATGTTTGTTTTTTCCAAATTATTTTTTTCTTTTTCCTTTTTGCATGAAATTGGTGATCACCATAAAACCCTAAAAAGAGAATAAAATAAATCTTTTCATCTGCATAATAATTTGCCTTGTTTGAATTATGAAATCTCTTTTATACTCAAAATCATTAAGCAGGTTGATCAAACCCATTGAACATAATGATCCAACACCATCTCCCAACTTTGAGATCCCTGTATTTGAGGCAGAAGAAGATGATGTTGAAGAGATTCCTGATGAGATCACCCGTCTGCTTGAGCACGAAGAGAAAATCATTCAGCCACATCTTGAGAATCTGGAAACAATCAACTTGGGATCTGGCAGTTTCTACCTCAATGGTGATGTGCTTGATAACACTGAAATTCACCGTATTTTCGACTCCGATTTCGCATGCATTTTAGTAGTTTTATTGTCATTTTGTTGTGTTATTACTATGTTTCTCTTTGTTTTCAGGTTTTTACTTTAATTGGAGCCCCGATCGAGAAAAGGAGTCAAAAAGAGCTAAAAACCCTAAAATTCAGCATTTTGTACTAGTGGCTTCCCGGCTGGCACCATAGACCCTGCCATGACGTGTCCAAGCTCAACTTCCCTCAACTGCCACGTTCCCCACTACTTCCACTAAGGCGCCTCAAATTGACCTTGTGGCGGGCGCCACAAGAGGAAAAGTTTTCCCTCCCATTTTCAAGTTGAAGGGCATCCTTGTCATTTCCATCTTTTTACTTGCTTATAAATAGGAACTCAAAATCACTTTTTCAATCATCCAAACTTAGAGCAGAGGAAGATCCAGAGCAAAATCAGTCTCACTTAGGCATATATTCAGTATTTTAAAGTGGTAATCGCTTTGCATTGGGGTGTTATCACAATTGTGTAATTGAGCTTTGTGATTGAGTCTGTAATCGAGTTTGGAGCACTTTGGAAGGAAGTTAATCATGCCGCCATTTTCATTTCCGCTTTGCATTTTATTCAACCCTCCGATTGGAGCAGGTTTTTATTACTTTTCCTTTATCTATTTATTTCCCGCACTCGCACTTTACTTTATTTATTTCTCGCACTCGCTTTACTTTTATTTACTTTTCCGCACTCGCACTCGCACTTTACTTTATTTATTTCTCGCACTCGCTTTACTTTTATTTATTTCCCGCACTCACTTTACTTTATTTATTTCTCGCACTCGCTTTACTTTTATTTATTTCCCGCACTCGCTTTACTTTATTTATTTCTCGCACTCGCACTTTACTTTATTTATTTTCCACACTCGCTTTACTTTATTTATTTCCCGCACTCGCACTTTACTTTATATATTTCTCGCACTCGCTTTACTTTTATTTACTTTCCGCACTCACACTATTTTTATTTAAATTAATGCACTTTTACTTTACCATGTCTAACTAAATCTATAAGGTTAGAATGTAAGGATCGTAATTGAACCGATAATCCGTACAATTGTTCGTAGAAACACTTAAGGGCTATTTTAACTTTCAACTTAAGTTTTCCTGCACTTAATTTCCGTTGGGTAAGATCGAAAGTCGTCCAACGTCTATTTAAACTTAACTATTTTTAACTATTTCAAAAACAGCGAAAGCGCTTTGTTTAGTTCATTAGGAGTTTTTAACTTAAGAAGAAAATAGATTTTAAAACTATTTTCGGACGCGTTTATATGTTTAGAGTCTGATTCGTGAGAACCTCTTTTGGTTAAGAAATTCAGGTTATAATACTTTTCAACTTAGTTAAGATACTATATTTCTTTAAAATAGGTTTACTACTCTAACGCAATGCGCGCCTTTTTATAAGTGACAATAAGAGGGTTTGATTAGGGAGTACAACCCGGTTCTGAATACGCGAAAGCGACAGTTCCTATTTAAATTAGTTCTTTTCAAAGTAGGAAACACTGCCCATAAGTAGTTCTATTAGCAAGTACTTGGATTATTAATTGATTATGTGAATTACATTCGACCCTGCCTTTATTAATTGAACTTTATTCAACACTTTACTTTTCATTGCAAATTCTAAAAACACCTATTTTGATTGCCTTTGATAAACACCATAACAATAGATAACGATAGATTGACACTTGGTCTCTGTGGATTCGACAATCTTTTATATTACTCTGACGCGTTCGTATACTTGCGAAAAGCACACATCAGTGCTTTATAAGAGGAATTTTGACATGGTTTTTCTCAGATGCGTGGATAGACACGAAGTAGACCTGTTGATGACTGAAGTCTATGAGGGTTCATTTGGTACTCTTTCCAATGGACATGACATGGCAAAGAAGATGTTGAGAGCAAGCTACTATTGGTTGACAATTGAGTCTGACTGCTGCAAGTATGTGAAGAAATTCCACAAGTGTCAGATTTATGCGGATAAGATCCATATTCCCCCTACACTTATGAATGTTATTTCCTCACCATGGCCCTTCTCCATGTGGGGAATTGACATGATTGGCATGATTGAACCAAAGGCGTCGAACGATCACCGTTTTATTCTCGTAGCAATTGATTACTTCAGCAAGTGGGTTGAAGCGGCATCGTATGCGAATATGACCAGGCAGGTGGTTGTGAAGTTTATCAAGAATCAACTCATATGCCGTTATGGTGTGCCAGACAAGATCATTACTGATAATGGATCTAACTTGAACAACAAGATGATGAAAGAACTGTGTAGCGAGTTCAATATTGCACATCATAATTCTTCTCCCTATAGACCCAAGATGAATGGGGTTGTTGAAGCTAAAGGTGAGAAAAACAAGAAAGGGGGTTTGAATTGTTTTACAAATAAAAAGCTTTTTCAAAAATAAGAACACACAGAACTTTATACTGGTTCACTTAGAAAATAAAGCTACTCCAGTCCACCCGGCCAAGGTGATTTCGCCTTCAAAGAGGGCTTAATTAACTAATCTTGAAATATTACACAACCAATCGTCTAAGAGAATGATCTCTTAATCCTCTCAAGTATACAGACTGCGCAGAGTCACTTGAGGAACAAAAACAATTTAGCAAAATAGATTTGTAACAAAAATAGCTTCTAAGAGTAAGCAAGTATTACAGCAATGTATTGGACCAAGAGTTTTCACGTATGAGCAGCAACTCGTGAAAAATTGAGAGAGAATATGAATGACTTTTTCTGTGTGTTGTTGTATCTCTCAGTGAGGTAAATTGTCCTTTATATAGTAGTGAGAAGGACCGTTGGAGTGATGACAGAATCTTGGTCTTTGATGAGCATTCAATGCCATTACTTCTGTGTTTCTTGCTATAACCATTTTGTCTCCCTGATTAACTTCTTTCTTAAAATACTTCCTTTCCATATTGAGAAATACTTTCCGTTACTCTTTCTGGACTTGGTGAATCTTCATCAGAGTCTTGTTGTATCGGAGTCATTCTTCAGAAGGAGATCATGTCTCAATTCATCAGAGCTTCTCAGAGTACTAGTCTTCTTGATCATCAGAACTAAGACCAGTATATGTTAGAGCTTATGATTCTTTTTACTATCTTGCTTTGGTCAGATTCAGAACTTCTTGGGCGTACTTCTTCCTTAGCGGTGTCTGATCTTCTAGCATTTTGTATCTGATCAGTGTTTGTATCTGATAAAATGATCAGAGTCCTTGTTGTAGTTCAGAGTCCTGTACACTTAGAAAAATTTCGTTAGGGTGGCATTTTTGGTTTCATCCTTTGTTATCATCAAAATCTTGGAATTCTATTGTAGAACCAATTTTGTTCTTACAATCTCCCCCTTTTTGATGATGACAAAACAATTTTAATTTAGAGATGAAACATTTTTAGATAAGAGTTTTAGATCATATAGAAGTGAGCTCCCCCTGAGTTAAAACTGGGAGTTCAGAAGTTCTTACTGGACCTTTCATGATTTGGTGTTTCTAGCTACTTTCCTGCAAATCTCTAAGTCAAAAATTAGAAACAATGTTTACAGAGTTTTGATAGGAGTTAGATATGTTTTCATCAGAGCTCTTTTTAGTTCTCACCCTTTTTGTCAGAATCAAAAAGACTTAGTGAAAAAAAATGAGCAAAAAGATATATATATATATATATATATATATATATATATATATATATATATATATATATATATATATATATATATTCACAGATAGCAAGTACAGAGGTCAGGAACGCAAAAAACAAAGAGTGCAGAAAACAACAAGCAAATCAGAGCAGAGCAACAAGCAAATCAGAAGAACAACAAGCAAAAGAGAAGAACATAGAAACAAATCCTAGGTGCCTAAGGGTTTGGAGGTGGAGGCATCCTCTGGAGCAACTGGGTCAGCAGATTCTGATAACAGCTCATAAATGATGTTTAATCCCAACATTAGCACACTGCTCGAGGAGATCTCAAGAGACTGTTTCTTGATATCTGCTAGACAGCTATCTAGAAGTTCCAAGGTCAGACGCATGATACTCCACGTGTTACTTTATCTGATCTACAGGAATACTAAGGGGTTGGTTCTTGGAGATTTCTAACTCAGATGACTTCTAACTGGTAGGAGTATCAGAGTCAAATACAAAATCCAACTATTTACATCAGAATCTTATTTTTCTATCTCAGAGACACATTTTATTCAGGAAAATTTTGAATGTTCAGATTCTTTAAGATAAAGGAGAATCTATCTTCAGCAAGGGGTTTCGTAAAGATGTCAGCCTATTGATGGTTTGTATCAATGAATTTCAACATTACTACCCCTTTCTGAACACAGTCTCTGATGAAATGATGTTTTATTTCTATGTGCTTAGCTCTGGAGTGCAAGATAGGATTCTTACTTAAACAGATGGCATCAGTATTCTCACAAAAGATAGGAATGTTACTCTCAAAGATTTAAAGATCCTCTAGTTGATTCTTCATCTAGAGCATCTGGGTAGTGCATAATGATGTTGAAATGTATTCTGCTTCTGCAGTGGACAGGGCTATGGTTGATTGTCTTTTGCTGGCCCAGGATATCAGATTCTTTCCCAAGAGCTGACAATTTCCAGATGTACTTTTTCGTTCCATTCTACCCCCTGCGTAATCTGCATCACAAAAACCAGATAGTTTATACTTTGATGTTTTCTCATACATCAGGCCCAGGTTAGGAGTTCCTTTCAGATATTTGATTATTCTCTTAACAACTGTTAAATGAGATTCTCTAGGATCTAATTGGAATCTGGCACATAGACACACACTAAATAGAATATCAGGACGTGTATTAGTCAGATAGAGAAGAGAGCCTATCATACCACGATAGAGCTTCTGACAAACCTTTTGACTAACTTCTTCTTTTTCCATAATGCAAGTTGGATGCATGGGTGTCTTCGCAGGTTTGCATTCAGCCATTTCGAATTTCTTCAGAATGTCTTTTATGTATTTACTTTGATGAACGTAGGTGACTTCTGAAGCTTGGTTGATTTGAATTCCTAGAAAGAACTTTAGTTCTTGCATTAAGCTCATTTCAAATTCTGCCTGCATTAGCTCAGAGAGTTCTTGACATACAGAGGAGTTAGCTGAACCAAAAATGATATCATCAACGTATATCTGGCATATCATGAGATCATTATTAATTTTTTTACAGAAGAGTGTAGAGTCAACTTTCCCTCTGATAAAATCATGTTCTAGAAGAAAGTTACTTAATCTTTCATACCAAGCTCTAGGAGCTTGTTTTAGTCCATATAATGATTTTTTAAGTTTAAAAACATGTTCTGGACAATTTGAATTTTCAAAACCTGGAGGTTGGTTGACATACACTTCTTCTAATATATATCCATTAAGAAATGCGCTCTTGACATCCATTTGATATAGTTTGATGGAATGATTTACAACAAATGAAACAAGTAAGCGAATAGATTCTAACCTGGCGACTGGGGCAAAGGTTTCATTATAGTCAATGCCTTCTTGTTGACTGTACCCTTGAGCCACCAGTCGATCGTTGTTTTTGACAACTACTCATTTCTCATTCAGCTTGTTTCTGAACACCCATCTGGTTCCGATAATGTGAGTGCCTTTAGGTTTCGGAACAAGATCCCAGACATCATTCTTTGTGCATTGATCTAGCTCTTCTTGCATGGCTAGAACCCAATCGTTATCTTGAAGTGCCTCATCATAGGAAGTAGGCTCGATCAGAGATACTAGTCCCAGAGGAGTTTCTTCAGGTATCCTAAAGGTTGACCTAGTTCAGATAGGTTCATCCTTGCTTCCCAGAATCAACTCTTTAGATATGTTGAGGCGACTTTTAGCTTTCTTTGGGGCTTTAGTTTCTGCTGAAGTTTGAGTAGAAGATGCTTCAGGTGCTTTGATCTTCTCGTCAGAACCTGCAAGAGTAATCTCCAGATCTGCAAGTTTCTCAACTAGCTTTGACTTTTCAGGGTCAAGTTTATCATCAAATCTGAAGTGAATTAATTCTTCCACAATTTTGGTTTCTGTATTGTATACTCTGTAGCCTTTAGAGCGTTCTGAGTATCCTAACATAATACCTTTTTGTGCTTTTGAATCAAACTTGTTCAAATGTTCTTTAGTATTCAGAATAAAGCAGGAGCATCCAAAAGGATGAAAATAAGAAATGTTGGGTTTTCTTCCTTTACACAGTTCATAGGGAGTCTTCTCCAGAATAGGTCTTATGGAGATTATATTTTGAATATAACATGTTGTATTTACTGCTTCAGCCCAAAAGTGCTTAGCCACATTTGTTTCATTGATCATGGTTCTGGCCATCTCTTGGAGTGTCCTATTCTTCCTCTCTACAACTCCATTTTATTGTGGAGTTCTAGGGCAGGAGAAATCATGGGATATTCCATTGAAGTCAAATAATTCTTCAAAAAAATTATTTTCAAATTCTCCACCATGATCACTTCTGACTCTGATGATTTTAGAGTCAAATTCGTTTTGCACTTTGGAACAGAAGCTAGTGAATACAGAGTGAGACTCACTCTTATGCTTTAAGAATTTTACCCATGTCCAGCGACTAAAATCATCAAGAATAACTAGTCCATATTTCGTTCCATTGACTGATGCTGTTTTCATAGGACCAAATAAATCAATGTGAAGAAGTTCCAAAGGCTTAGAGGTAGAAACAATATTTTTCTTTTTAAAAGATGATTTTGAAAATTTTCCTTTCTGACATGGTTTACATAGAGCATCTGAAGAAAACTTCAGCTTAGGTAGACCTCTGACTAACTCGAGTTTATTTAGCTGAGATAACTTTTTCATGCTAATGTAGCCCAAGCGTGTATGCCATACCCATTACTCTTCATGAACAGACATTAAACATTTTACATTTTGTTCTTTTAAATCTGAAAGATTTATTTTATAAATATTGTTTTTTCTCTTGCCAGTGAATAGGACAGATCCATTATTCTGATTTATTGCTTTACTTGTTTTTTGATTGAAGATTACATCATACCCGTTATCACTTAATTGACTTATTGATAACAAATTATGCATTAATCCTTCTACATAGAGAACATCAGATATAGAGGGAAGAGTACCATTACCAATAGCTCCAGAGCCTCTGATCCTTCCTTTCTGATTTCCTCTGAAGCCTACGAATCTAGCATCTTTAAGTTCCAGGTTTTGGAACATATACTTTCTTCCCGTCATGTGTCGCGAGCATCCAGAGTCCAGGTACCATTACTGGTGTTTTAACTCTGCTGCATAAGATATCTGCAACATAAACAATCTTATCCTTTGGTACCCAGAATCTTTTGGGTCCTTTATGATTAGTTTTCCTAGAGTATCTTAACACTTTGGGTTTTCTAGCATTATCAAAGCGTTGTGCTTGTGTATGTGTATAGTGATAGGAAAAAGGAGACTTAGGTTGGTCATTAGTAGAAGTTTTATCTTCACTAGGATCATACACAATTCCTCTTCTATTGTTCTGACTGACCCCATAAATCATGGATGCCATTCTGCTCCTCTCTATCCCATTCTTCAGAAACTTTTGAAAAGTTTTTTCATATTCATAAATTATTGTGTTTGAAGTTTGTGGAACTTGAGATAACGCTTCTTCAAGTTTTGAGCATTTTTTGTTTGTGGAATTTCTTTCTAATATCAAGGTTTGGTTTTCATTTTTTAGTTCTAAAACTGTTATCTCAAGTTTACCACATTCTTCTAGAGTTTCTTCAAGCACCTCTTTTACAACTTTAAATTTTTGTTTAAGTTTCTGATATGAGTTTAGATTTTTAGATAGGCATGATTCTAGGTCAGATCGGGAAAGTTCAGAAAATACCTCTTTGGATTCAGATTCCTCGTCTGAAGTATTCTTGGAGGTGGTAGCCATGAGTGCCACATTTGCCTGTTCATCAGAGTCGGATTCTGATGAGTCAGATCAACTGTCGTCCCAGGTAGCCATCAGTCCCTTTTTGGTTTTGAAGGAATTTTTCTTGAAGTTCTCTTTTCTGGAGCTTTCTTTCTTTAACTTGGGACATTCTTTTCTGTAATGAACTGTTTCTTTACATTCATAACAAGTTACATCTTTGTTAGATTTACCTTTTGAAGCTGGTTCTGATCGATCTCCTTTGGATATTGGTTTTCTGAAGTTATTATTCCTTTTCCTCCAGAGTTGTTTCACTCTTCTGGTCAGAAGGGATAATTCTTCCTCATCGTCAGAATCTTCCTTTTCAGAGTCATCAATGTCTTCTTCTTCAACCTGGAAGGCTTTGTTTCTATCAGATTTGCGCCTTTCTGATCTGGACTTTAGTGCTACAGACTTGATCTTCTTCTGAGGTTAATCTTCCTCCAGTTCTATCTCGTGACTTCTGAGTGAACTGACAAGTTCTTCAAGGCTAATGTTGTTCGGATCCTTTGATAATTTTAAGGCTGCTACCATGGGTCTCCACTTCTTTGGCAAGCTTTTGACTATCTTTTTGACATGGTCCGCAGTTGTATATCCTTTATCAAGTACTTTGAGACTTGCAATTAAAGTTTGGAATCTGGAAACCATTACCTCTACAACTTCATCGTCCTCCATCTTAAAGGCTTCATATTTCTGGATTAGAGCCAGAGCCTTTGTTTCTTTGACTTGAGAGTTTCCTTCATGAGTCATCCTCAGGGAGTCAAGTATTTCTTTAGTTGTTTCCCTGTTGGTGATTTTTTCATACTCATTGTAGGATATGGCATTGAGAAGTATCATTCTGGCTTTGTGATGATTCTTGAATTCATGCTTCTGATCATCTGTCATTTTGCTTCTGGGAATGGCAACTCCAGTATCTGTTATAGGTGGTATGTAACCAATAGTGGCAATGTCCCAGAGATCAGCGTCGTAGCCCAGAAAGAAACTTTCAATTCTGTCTTTCCAATAATCAAATTTCTCTTTATCAAAGACTGGAGGTTTAGCGTTGTAACTATCTCTTTCATTGGTGTTGGCCATAGTTTTTCTCGTTTTGGATCTTTGTACACTGTTAAGTGTTTGATTAGAAAATCAATAACAAAGCCGGAGCTCTGATACCAACTGAAGGTGAGAAAAACAAGAAAGGGGGTTTGAATTGTTTTATAAATAAAAAGCTTTTTCAAAAATAAGAACACACATAATTTTATACTGGTTCGCTTAGAAAATAAAGCTACTCCAGTCCACCGGGCCAAGGTGATTTCGCCTTAAAAAAGGACTTAATCCACTAATCTTGAAAGATTACACAACCAATCGTCTAAGAGAATGATCTCTTAGTCCTCTCAAGTATACAGACTGCGCAGAGTCACTTGAGAAACAAAAACAATTTTGCAAAATAGATTTGTAATAAAAAGTGCTTCTAAGAGTAAGCAAGTATTACAGCAATGTATTGGAGCAAGAGTTTTCACGTATGAGCAGTAGCTCGTGAAAAATTGAGAGAGAATGTGAATGACTTTTTATGTGCGTTGTTGTATCTCTCAGTGAGGTAAACTGTCCTTTATATAGTAGTGAGAAGGACCGTTGGAGTGATGACAAAATCTTGGTCTTTGATGAGCATTCAATGTTATTACTTTTGTGTTTCTTGCTATAACCATTTTGTCTCCCTGATTAACTTCTTTCTTAAAATACTTCCTTTCCATATTGAGAAATACTTTCCGTTACTCTTTCTGGACTTGGTGAATCTTCATCAGAGTCTTGTTGTATCAGAGTCATTCTTCAGAAGGAGATCATGCCTCAACTCATCAGAGCTTCTCAGAGTACTAGTCTTCTTGATCATCAGAACTAAGACCAGTATTTGTTAGAGCTTCTGGTTCTTTTTACTGTCTCGCTTTGGTCAGATTCAGAACTTCTTGGGCGTACTTCTTCCTTAGCGGCGTCTGATCTTCTAGCACTTTGTATCTGATCAGTGTTTGTATCTGATAAAATGATCAGAGTCCTTCGATATTGTTCAAAGTCCTGCACACTTAGAAAAATTTCGTTAGGGTGTCATTTTTGGTTTCATCCTTTGTTATCATCAAAATCATAGAATTCTATTGTAGAACCAATTTTGTTCTTACAGAAGCTGCTAACAAGAACATCAAGAAGATTATTCAGAAGATGGTTGTTACGTACAAAGATTGGCATGAGATGTTGTCGTTTGCCTTGCATGGCTATCGTACATCCGTCTGCATTTCAACAGGGGCAACCCCTTTCTCTCTTGTATATGGCATGGAGGTTGTGCTCCTGTGGAGGTTGAGATCCCATCAATGAGAGTCTTGATGGAAGCCATGTTGACTGAGGCTGAATGGGTTCAGAGTCGTTATGACCAACTGAATCTGATAGAAGAGAAGAGGTTAACTGCCATGTGTCATGGTCAGTTATATCAGCAAATGATGAAGAAAGCCTTTGATAAGAAGGTCAAGCCTCGTGTATTCCGAGAAGGTGACCTCGTGCTCAAGAATGTTTTGTCTTTCGTGCCCGATTCCAGGGGCAAGTGGACTCCAAACTATGAAGGTCCATATGTTGTTAAGAGAGCCTTTTCAGGCGGTGCTTTGTTGCTTACAACTATGGATGGGGAGGATTTCACTCGTCCTGTGAATTCAGACGCAGTCAAGAAATATTTCACCTAAAAATAAAAACAGAATAGCTCGCTAAGTTGAAAACCCGAAAGGGCGACTTAGGCAAAAATGAGTGTCTCGGTGGATTGAAAACCCGAAAGGGCGGTCCAGGCAAAAGTTAGAGACATGAAAAAAATGAATATATATATCCCGCTAGATTGAGTACCCCACCCTGGGGCAATCTAGGAAAAAATTAGGGATTTCGCAAGTAATTGCATCCTGACAAGACTTTGTTCTGCAATGTTTTCTATCAAAGATTCTCGTCGGTCATCGTCAACTGAAGCTTCAAATGCATTTGATTCAGACTTGGTGGAGAAATGGTCATTATGTTCAATGTAGTCCTTTTTCCAATATATATCACCAATTTCGAATTTGTAAAGATCCATGGAGTCTCGCCATTTGTGGACAACCATTCTATTAAATAAATTTGAGCCTTTATCCAATTCTTTGCACTCTTATTTGTTTAGGTTTAACAAATGTTTGCATGTTTTAATTGATAAATGTCATTGTTTTAAACAAATAAAGTTTTTATAAACTGTTTTTAAACAAAGTGAACATTCATAATGACTAAGGATAACTGGAACGTCTTCAGTGCTCTCCCAAGGATAGTATGATTTCCAAGGTAAGACATTTGTTCATATTCTGGCATACTTATATCCTCTTCATCAGATTTCATTTGTCTCCCCAGCGAGCGCAGAAAGGATAATACATCATCAGCTTCCTAGAGAGTCTGATAATTTATGGATGCTTTTCTAGCACACTCACAAATAGTTTGTTTGTGCATACATGTTTGTTTCCCTCGTGGAGTCTTAGCAATCTGAGATCGGTTGGATGGTTGATTTGTGGGTGATCCCTTCTGTTCCAGTTCTTGCCTTGATCTTTTAGAGACATATATCCCTATATATCAGGCACTAGCATTTGTGTTTTATCAATTATATGGTTGTCATTATCTTGTGTGGACTGACCTAAAATCCCTTATAGATTGATAAAAGTTGATATGCTATCTATTCATGAGGAAGTTTATCTTTCCCAGCATGAGTAAGAATCCCAGCGGAGTAGGCATGTGTTCCCTGCAAAGCTATCTGTGATTTGTCTCCTCAGCAACAGTTACCTAGAGCAGTTGGTGAAGGGTTTGTTCCTCTTTTCATCCCCAGCATGACACGTGTTGCCGAAGGATTCGTTTCCGATCCCTTTAGTAGAGTATCTCCTTTGAGATTGTTGGCAATTTATCCCCAATAGGGTTGCTCACAGGTTATCCCCAGTTCGGACGCCTATAGTCCTTCCCCGGTGGAGTTTCCTGATCCGAGCCTGATAATTTATTTCCCTTCCGTGTTGGAAGATTTCTTCCGAGTACAGGGTTGGTGGTCAAGATGTTTATTTCCTTCTTCAGCGGAGCAAATTGTTCTCTCTCCCCTTTAGTAAAGATGTCTCCAGCAGATGAGAGAGAGTGTTTTGATTGTTGAAGTTTCTGTTTCGCGGTTGTTCCCCACAGAGTTTCATATCATTCCTTGATAAGTTCCCTAGTAGAGTTTCTTCTACGACGGATCGTATCCGTATTAAGCTCCTCAGTAAAGTTTCTTCTACGAAGGATCTTATGTCTGTTCAACAGCAGATCCCCGACGGTGAATCTGCATGTTCCCCAACCGAGACTTTGCTTATCCCTAGAGGTGTTTTGAGTTTCCTGGTATTAGACCATTCCCGCCAGAGTTGATCTCTCATGTGGCCTTTTCTCTTTTGAGATGTTATGTCGGACGTCAGATCGTGGCTCTTCGGCCTGTTTGTGTTAGATATGTCTATTTGTTAGCATTAATCATACATAAATCATGCATAATTATAGCATTCAGATATCCATGTTGCATCTTTTGCCATATATCTTTGCTTGTTATCTCCTTCTATTGGTGAAATATTCTTCCCTAAGTAGATGTTTGTGTCTGATCTCTCCATATAGAGTCAGCCCCATAGGCAGAAAGTGTCTATCTTTCCTTCTTTATTCCCCACTGAGCTTTGTCCTCGTGGACGATTATTGTTTCAGTTTCCTCCCCAGTTGTGTATCTGGAAGGAATTACTCCCCTGAGTTATATCCTCATTGGGTTGAGTCTTGTTTGATTGTGTCTTTCTAGTTTGTTCCTTGATTGACTCCTCTCTTATTATCCCCTGCAGTTCCCTGTGGTTTAGTTGTTCAATTTCTCAATAACCAGTAATTGCCCATCTTTTCCCTAGTGGATTTGTGGCCTTCTACCCAGTAACCAGTAGTTGTAAGTCCTATTTTTCTGGTTTTCTACCCAGTAACTGGTAGATGTAATCCCCTCTTTGTTGGTTATCCTTACCCAGTAACCGGTATCGATACTCCTTCGCTTTAGAGTATACCATCCAATAACCGGTGATATATCTCTTGGATAATTGCTCTTATCAAGCAATTCATCCCCCGCAAGTCATCTTTCATGTACCCTTGTTTGGTAATGATTGTTTCTCCTTCTGATTGGTCATCATTTTATACCCAGTAACTGGTATCCCGATGTCCTTTCTTCTCGGTCGATTTATCCTTTATTAACCCAGTAACCGGTTGTGGATAATCTTCCCTGCGAGTATGTTATCTACGTTCTGACGGTAATAGATAATATATCTCATGCGCTCTTCGGTCGAAGTCTTCCTCTTCCCTAGTTGAGTAAGATTCGTATTTCCTTGTGGAATCGAATGCCCATCCTATAAGTCAAGTTTGCTTTTCTAGCCCTCCCATCGGATGATGAGTGTCTTGGATATGTTCCCAATTCACGCCTGGTTGGTCACCTATTATATGCCCAGTAACCGGTATCCCTGGTGTTCCTTCCTTCTGCTCCCTATTATGACTTTTTGTCCCCTGTGGAGTCAGATCTTCCCGAGTTGAGATATTCCTTTTGGGTCCTCCTCGGATGTTTCAGATGATCGATATCTCTCACCCTTATACCGGTCTTAGATATTCTTTCTCCCTGAGCGTGTTGTTCTTTCACCCAGTAACCGGTGTTTTGATAACATGTCTCCCTTTGATTTTATTACCCAGTAGCCAGTAATATCTCGCTTTTTCTTCCTCAGCTGAGTCCTTTGGGGACATCCTAGTCTGAGAACGGATTTTTATCCGGTGTATCCTTTGTGGATAGTTTCGCTATATTGGCATATCCCCCAATACATGCATCTTTGCGTCAGTTCGAGTCTTTCCATCGATTTATTTTCGTGGAATCCCTTCGTGTCTCCGAGCAAGTTTTCACGTCGTGACCTGCTCATGGATTTTTTCCCTATTTTTCCCCAGAGTCTCTGTCTTCCTAGTGAGCGTGTTACTCCTACGGATTTTTCATTTTCTCCTGATTTCTTTACCTTCATGGCAATTATTCACCATGACGATTTTATTTTTCATGCATACCTTTGCATCATGAGGTCTCTTAGGGACCAAAATTCGTCTCTTTGTTATTATTTAAGCCCATTCTACCTCGTCGAGACGAAGATTTTAACCTTCATATCTCTGGCTAGAATGACCTTAAATAGGGGCATCTTTAAGACCCTAATTTTGACCCTAAGATCCCTCATGGCATCATATCATTTGCTTAATGCATTGCCTCAAGGATCATAACATGTCTAGCTCCTTAACCCTAAGGTGGGACTTATGTGAGTGGTTTGAGACCACCAAGCATGCTTGTATTGTATATTATTGCTTTCCTTATTTGTTTACTAACCAAAAGCATAAAAATATGTCACTAACTCTTTTTGTTTTGAGGCTTAAGTGATCATGTGATCTCCAATGCTCCTAGGAGGCTTCTAAGCTCAATGCAATGGCCAGATGAAGATGAGGAAAAGCATGACAATGGTTTGTCAAATGAAGATTACCCCAAGAGTAAAATTGTTCTTAAGAACCATATGAACAAATTTCATGTTCATTAAAAATCGATTTGAAACTTGTAAAGTCATCATTAATTTCAAAACATTATAGGTCATTTTGATTGAAACCCTAATTTTGGGTCAACTTCCTAAGGACCTAACTTCCTTAATTTTTATGATTTTGAGGTGAGACCAAGTGAATTGGAAATCTTAAGATGTCTTATTCAAATGTTATGCTGGACAAAATTTCATAATCCTAAAAAAAACACATGTGATAATACAAAACATTATAGGTCACTTTGGACCAAAGTCATTGTATTTGAAAAAAGTCCAACTCAAGTGCCCATAAATTTCTCACTAAAAAATCCAAATGATGCAAACTTTAAATCTAAATTGATCATCTTGAAAAGATCTACAACTTTGATGTTAGAGAGTTTTCCATTTGAGGCTTGCACCGTTGAAACAGAAGGGCTTGAAGTTGCTTGTTTTTGGCAAATTTTTCAAAGACATGTTTTGTACCCTAAACTTCACAACCAGCTTTCATAATTTTCCAAAGTCTAAATGGATTTTTGCCCAACATAACTTTTGTTCCTTATTGCAAGAGCTTTCTAACCATTATTCACATGACCATTTTTGGACTTTCCATATGGGAGTTTCGAAGAGCTCAATGTTTATGTTCAATTATGCAATTCACATCATAACTTCATGCACAAGCCAATGTAGCTCCAATTACACGTCCAAACCATTTGCATTTGAGTTCAGCTTGCATTTTCATCCATTTTTGGGCTTTGCACGTGCTTGTACATGCCCATGCATGAAGAGTCCAAGTTCCATGCACACGAGCAAAACACCTCATTGCAACATCTCCAGCTATAAATAGAAGTGCAATCCCATTCAAAATTCAACCTGGAGGAGATCTGGAACTCTGCTGAATTGAAACCTCACCCTCACTCAAAGGAATTTCAGTTTTCATTTCTCAAATTCAAGCTTGAATTTCAACATCCTTAGTTGAGCTTCAAGTCTTAATTCCTTAGCCTTGCATCATCATTACATCTCTAGATCAAAATTGGATCAAGAACTTGAGTAAATCGTGTTGTTTGAAGTTGCATTTCAGAGGTATATCACTAAACTATTTCGATCTGAATCTTGCTATACAATGTGAATTGCTTGAGTTTGAACTGTTTTCTGAAGTCCTCAAGCAAGAGGCAGGCCAGTGGTGGTCTTAATTTCATGAATCATGACATTTCAGATCAAACACCATGATCTTCAACCTCTTGTTTCTCTCTAAATAGAAACATTGAGGAATATCCAATGTTACAGGGGTGATGTACATCACCCCAGCTTCATTTTGGTACCTTGTTTGTTTATTTTTATTAAGTTTTAAAACCCTGCGCGTGGTGGCCGGAACCAGTTGGTTGGCCGGAGAAGATGGTGGTTTCCACCACCATCCCTACGTGGGAGCTTCATGGCCATCAGATCTTATGGATATGTTATAATCGTGGCCTTGCATTTGTTTGACCTTTTTTAATTCAATGTGTGATGCGCTGGACCAAGCAACATGGTATGACCGCGCCTCTGAGCCGTGTGATAACGCCACGTCAATTAATGAAAAAAATCCAACGGCAACGCATTTTTCCTATTTTCTATTTTCTGTTTTAATTTCATTTATTTCCTTTTATTTTCAAAAATTCATGAATATTTTATTTGAAGTCACAAAAATATGAGGCCAACACCAAAATTTTTCTTGAAAAATCTAGTTTCATATTTTGATTTTTAATTATTTTTGTGACTTCATTTAATATTTTTTGTGAATTATTTGGTTTTAATAGTTTTTAATTCATTTTAAATACTTTTTGATATCTTAAAAATCCGAAAATAGTCTCATCAATTTCTTAATTGATTTGAGATTTTAATTCATTTGAGTTATTTTTTATTGTTTTTAATTGATTTAAAATAGTTTCTGATTTCAAAAATTGTTGAAAAAATTTGTCAAACCTTGTTTGACCATGTTATACCTATGAGAATTTAATTGGACTTGTTGAAGTTGATTTGAATTGAATTTGAGGTTTGACCATATTTTGTCCATTTTAATTTTGCATTTATTTTAATTTCAAAAATACCAAAAAAATATGTTTAATTTGTTGACTTTTAATCTTCATTTCTCTTCTGTTTACCATTGGTTAATGATGATTTGGTTCACTTTTGACCAATTGTGCTTGATACTTTATTTCTCTTTCCATTTCATTTCATCTTCATCTCATTTCTATTTTTTTATTTTGGCCAATGAGTTAATGTCTTATGGTTGGTCTGGACATATGAGAGGCTTAACCTTCTTTGATCCAAATCAAACTCAACTTGATCTATGATCAAGTGAGTTGCTCTGTGTCCAAGATAGGTTGCTTCTTAGTCAAGCAAAAAACCTAAAGTCCATACAAGGCCTTTCTCTTTTCTTTTGGCATGACAAGTTGTAGGAGCTTGGCTTACTAGTTATGATCTCTAACTTGTGTTTATTTGCCTATAGTTTTATTGACCGGCCTCAGATAGGTGTGACTACTACATTAGTCCACTTACGATTGCTTAACATAGCGCTAAATTGTCTTATGACACACTAACATAACCACTAATTACTAACTTTAATTTGAGCATTTAAATTCTTGCAATTTACTTTAATGCACTTTATTTCTTGCTCAATTATTCATATTGTCTTTTCATTTTGCTCACTTGAGCACATATTTAATGTTTATGTCATTTTCCTTTTTCTCATTTTGAGCTCATTATTGTATATAAATATATTGTTGCTTTGTGTTTGTTTTGTCTTTGTTTTTGTCAACCCAATGCAAAAAGGAGAAAAGACTTAGAATTAGGACTTTACCTATGCTTAAAGGAGCTCAAATAGCAACTAGGCCTCACGCCTTTAGAATGCTAAACTTGTTGAAGAGCAACTAGGCCTCATGCCTTTAGAATGCTAAATCTTAAAGTTGACTTCAAAGGACCCCTAACCTAAACTCATTCTTTGTCCATCCCCCTTATTGTGTTGTGAACTTTTTGATGTTTTCTCTTGTGTGATAGGGATTCCATCTTGAGATAGTAAGAAGAACCATTGTCATGAGTAGCCAAGTTAAGAGAGACAATCCAAATGGAGATCCTAGGAGCTTGAAAATGTAATTGTGTGATTGCTTGTTGTTTGCTAAGTCCAAAGAAAAGGAGCATCTTGAATCATCTCTATGATTTCAAGAAAAGGAACTCAAAGGGTTTTATCTCTTCTCTTATCTTTGTATGCTTTAGGACTAGCCCTTCTATTCTTCTCTCCACTCTAACCCAAGCCAAACTCTTTTTTGTGCAAACTTTGACATTGTTTTCAAATTAGAAACTTAGGCCTTATGCCTTTGATTTTTCAAACTCTATTCCTTAATTCTCATTATGAATGAATCTTAATTCAACCTTGACTTCGTTTTTGTAAATAAACTTAACTTGTAAATACAACCCATTGATAATATGAAATAATATCACATTTTTGGACTCGATTTAATTAAATTATATTATTATAGATTCGATTTATTTTATATTATTCGATATTACTTGGTATTTTCATTCTATTTATTTTAGGTAACATTATTTGAAGCATGTGTGAAAAAGAAAGAAAAGGGGGTGCAAAAAGAGGATTCTCTAGGAAAAGCATTCCACTAAAGCCCAGCTCACAACTACAAGGAAAAGCGCTGTGACGCTGTGACGACCGCCACACATGGTGTGACGAGCGTCACGCCTCTACTTAGTGTTACGAGCGTAACACATGGTGTGACGGACGTCACACCCCCCACTCCTATTTTTTTGGCTTTGACGCGTAACAGAAGCACATTCTCTCCTATTTTTCCTCTGACTCGTTGACACGCTAGAAAAACTACTGAAGAGACTTTTGAAGAAACGGTTACTTTATGGATGAATATAAATAGACCTTAAGGGAGCCAATTGAGGGTTCCTCTCCTTTTTCGCCGTGCAAGTTTTTACAGCAATACATTTTCCAGCATTCCATTTTCTCAGTATTTTTATTTCCTTAGCATTTTCTTTTCTTTTCTTTGTTAGCTTAATTTTTCAGGCATTCAATTAATTTTCTCACAATAGTTTCTACACCGGAAACTATTGTGTAACTTTTACTGGATCTAACCTTACGTTAGATCATAGTATTTTACTTCTTTGTTTTTATTTTACTGTCTGATCGAAGATTGTGAAGAACAGATCCAACCGGTTTGTGGTGGAGTGTTCAAGCATCGAAGCTAGGGAACAACCAAGATTTCTATTAATTTTAGAGGTTCATTAATTTTTTATTTTAACTTATATATGCTATGTGTTGCTGTTTATCTATACTGTTTGTCTGATATGGCTGTATTTAAGCATAATAATTGTTTAGGCCTGTTTATCATGTTCGGCTAAATAAATTTAGATATCGGTATGTAAAGTAAGCGGAATAAAGGAATCAAAACTGAGTTGGTTTAAATTTATTTCAAAATATAGTCACTATTTTTCTGGTCTCAATTTACAGAGTTAACACCAAAGTTTTTGTACGAGAGTAAAAGACATAAAGAAGTTAAAATCAATAGAACGACGGTTTGAGCTTTTAACTGGACAGTGTAAATTGGACATTAACTTTAAATTAGGGCGAGAGCAATTTTTAAAGTTAATTAAATTCTAATCATTTTCAAAAATTATTTTTAAAAGTTAAATGTGAGGACGAGAGTTAAGCATTTAAGTTTAATCATATAATCTAAGTCAACAGAGCGAGAGTTTGAGACGAGGGTGTTTAAACGGTAAGTATTTTCTTAAAAAGAGTTTCTGTAGATTCCATTGCTTTCAAAAAGTGATTTTAGATTTAACTAAATAGTGAGAGCGTATGTTAATATAAAGTCATAGTCTGATTCAACAGAGCGAGAGTTTGAGAAAAGACGTTTAATCAATAGTGTCTACTGAAAAGACTTATTTTAAAACTAAGAAACCAACGAAGACTTGATTCCCTAATTACGACGAACTACATACCGATATCCGTGTTATTTGATATTTAATCTAGATCCAATTTTAGTTTTACTTTTCCCCTAATCATCAAAGTATCATCCGCCTTAGCTTTACGAAGTAACCTTAGAAAAACGGTATATCGATTCATTAAGTCCCTGTGGGATCGATATCTTTTAAAACTACGCGATTAGACTGTGCACTTGCAGTTAATACCCCAATAGACTCATAAAGTCGCGATCAAGTTTTTGGCGCCGTTGCCGGGGACTTTTATTTAGTCGATATCGTAACTCTTCTGTTACACTGTAGAGACTAAGGCTTTTTTTTCCTTCTTTTTCGTTGATTTGTATGCCACACACTCGCTCACAAGGAGAACCGTACTACTTACGAATCAACGACGTTCAACGATATCTCTGAGTCTTACGAAGAATTCGGGAGTATCGTGCTGCAAACAATCTTCCTCCAATCGAAATTCCTGACCTCAAAAATCTCCTTCCTTCGCCGATACCCGAGATGGCAGAACCAGCTCGTGCTCTTTAAGATTACGCCGCTCCATCGCAAGATGAGCCGCATTCGAGTATTGCTTCACCCGCAATCGAAGCAAACAACTTCGAACTTAAACCTTCACTGTTGCAGGCAGTGCAACATAATCAATTTTCTGGAAATCCTACCGAGGATCCAAACCTTCATTTATCCGTATTCGTCCAATACGCTGATACTGTTAAAGCTAATGGTGTCACTTCAGAGGCAATTCGACTTCGTCTCTTTCCTTTCTCGTTAAGAGATAAAGCTAGAAGATGGCTTCAGTCTCTTCCTTCCAACTCAGTCACCACATGGAATGAGTTGACGAAAGTCTTTCTTGCCCGATATTTTCCTCCAAGCAAAATAGCTATGTTAAGAGCCCAGATAAATGGATTTAAGTAGAAAGATAACGAGTCTCTTTTCGAAGCATGGGAAAGATACAAAGACATGATGAGACTTTGTCCACACCGTGGTTTAGAGGACTGGTTAGTAATTCATACCTTCTATAATGGTCTCTTGTACAACACAAGGTTAACAATAGACGCCGCCGCAGGTGGTGCGCTTATGGATAAACCTTACGCTGACGCTTATCAACTTATCCAGAGCATGGCCCAAAACCATTATCAGTGGGGAAGCGACCGAACAATGGTAGAAAAACCTCAAACAAAAGGGGGCATGTATGAGGTAAGTATCCTTGATCATGTTAATGCAAAAGTGGATGCTCTTGCCCAGAAAATCGAAAGTTTGAATGTATCACCTCCAGCCACCTTGGTTGCCGTAACTCAAAATTGCGAAGTTTGTGGAATTCAAGGTCACACTCCTACAGATTGTCAACTCCTAACAGGAATCCAAGCAGAGCAAGTGAACTATACTCAAGGAAATCCCTACTCGCATACCTATAACTCAAACTGGAAGAACCATCCTAATTTTTCATATAAGAGTAATAATGCTTTATACGCACCAGGTCAAGCTCCCAGTCAAGCCCCAGCTATACGTCCTGGATATCAAAAGCCGACCCCATCTACACCTAACAATAACGTTCCTAGGAAATCCAACTTGGAAATCATGATGGAGAACTTCATAGCTTCTCAACAGCAAACGAATAAAGAGTTCTTAAACCAGAATGTACACACTAACAACCAAATTAAACAACTAGTAAGTAAAGTAGATGCCCTGGCTACCCATAACAAAATGCTGGAAACACAAATCTCGCAAGTAGCTCAACAACAAGCGCCTACTGCTGCCCCAACTGGTACATTTCCTAGACAGCCCCAACCTAACCCGAAAAGCCACGCTCATGCAATTATATTAAGAAGTGGAACAGAGGTAGAAGGACCGTCTGACCCAAGGATTGAAAACCAAAACTCTAAAAAGCCAACTGAGGAAGAAAGTAAACCTAAGGAAAAGGAAGAGTGTAATAAGAAAACCGTAGAAAAGAAAGAACCTTATGTACCTCCGCCACCTTACAAACCACCTATCCCTTATCCTCAAAGGCAAATTAAAACCAAAGACGCGGGCCAATTTAAAAAATTTGTTGACCTACTGAAACAATTAAACGTCACCATTCCTTTTACAGAAGCTATTACACAGATGCCCTCATATGCTAAGTTCTTAAAAGAAATTCTTTCTAATAAAAGGAAACTTGAAGATAGCGAAATCGTTACACTCACTGCTGAGTGTAGCGCAATAATCCAGAATATGCCTCCTAAACTTAAAGACCCTGGTAGTTTCTCTATACCCTGTCACATAGGAAAATTTGTCATAGACAAAGCTCTATGCGATTTAGGAGCCGGTATCAGTGTTATGCCCTTGTCCATATGCAAGAGACTGGAAATGGGAGAATTAAGACCAACTAAAATGTCTGTGCAATTAGCAGATCATTCTGTTAGATATCCCGTAGGAATTCTTGAAAACGTTCCCGTGCGCATAGGTCAATTCTACATTCCCACCGATTTTATAATTATGGACATAAGAGAAGATGAAGTTACCCCCATTATATTGGGAAGACCATTCTTAGCAACCGCCGGTGCTATCATAGACGTAAAACGAGGACGACTCACTTTCGAAGTAGGAGAAGAGAAAATTGAGTTCATTCTTTCCAAATTTTTGAAAGCACCTGCAATAGATGACACATGTTACTTCATGGATATCATCGACGAATGCATAAAAGAAACAAAATTAGAAAATGACGATTTGTTTGACTGTCTTGTAGAAGACAGACTTAACCAATGTTTAGCAATAAATCGGATCCTACGCAATGCCTCAAGAAACCAACCCTCGACCTGAAAACACTTCCCAAAAATCTGAGATATGAATTCCTAGACTTAGAACTTGAACGACCAGTGATAGTAAATGCAGACCTAGGAAAACTCGAAACCAAAAAACTCCTACATATCTTAAGAAAATATCCAACCGCACTAGGATACAACATCAATGATCTTAAAGGGATAAGTCCTTCTATTTGTATGCACCGCATCATGCCAGAAGAAGACTGTAAAACTTCTAGGGAACATCAGAGGAGACTAAACCCGATCCTGAGTGAGGTAGTAAAGAAGGAAGTAACGAAATTATTAGAGGCAGGTATCCTATATCCTATATCTGATAGCAAATGGGTTAGTCCTGTACACGTAGTACCAAAGAAAGGGGGTATAACCGTGATCGAAAATGAAAAAGGAGAAACTATAACCAAACGAATCGAATCGGGATGGAGAATGTGCATTGACTATAGGAAGCTAAACAAAGTAACCCGAAAAGATCATTTTCCTTTACCATTCATAGACCAGATGTTAGAACGATTAGCTAAGCATTCTCATTTCTGCTATCTGGACGGTTACTCAGGCTTCTTTCAAATACCAATTCATCCTGATGACCAAGAAAAGACAACGTTCACATGTCCTTTTGGTACCTTCGCTTACCGACAAATGCCGTTTGGCTTGTGCAATGCTCCTGCAACCTTCCAAAGGTGCATGATGGCAATATTCGCCGATTTTCTCGAAAACATCATGGAAGTCTTTATGGATGACTTTTCCGTATGCGGGCAAAGTTTCGAAGAATGTCTTGAAAACCTAGAAAGAGTTCTAGAACGATGTGTAAAAGTAAACTTAGTACTTAATTGGGAAAAATGTCACTTTATGGTACAAGAAGGAATTGTTTTAGGACACATCATATCAAATAGAGGAATTGAACTAGACAAAGCCAAAATAGAAGTAATCGAAAACCTTCAACCTCCGAAAACTGTGAGAGAAGTACGAAGCTTCTTAGGACATGGCGGTTTTTACCGACGATTCATTAAAGATTTCTCTAAAATAACTAATCCTTTAACCGGATTATTAATGAAAGACGCTGAATTCACCTTCGACAATAAATGTTTAGAAGCATTTCAAACACTTAAACAAGCATTGATCTTCGCGCCCGTAATGCAGACTCCGGATTGGAATGAACCATTCGAAATAATGTGTGACGCAATTGACTACACCGTAGGCACTGTTTTAGGACAACGAAAGGATAAAAAACTTCACGTCATATATTATGCAAGTAGAACCCTAGATGAAGCGCAAATGAATTACGCCACGACCGAGAAATAACTTTTAGCAGTAGTATTTGCACTAGATAAATTTCGTTCTTACTTGGTCGGAGCTAAAATAATCGTTTACACTGATCACGCTGCCATTAAGTACCTCTTACCAAAAAAGGACGCTAAACCTAGACTTCTAAGGTGGATCTTGTTCCTACAAGAATTTGATTTGGAAATCAAAGATAAAAAAGGAACTGAAAACGTAGTAGCAGATCACCTTTCTAGACTTGAAAACCTGGAACCGGAAAGAACATCGATCAATGATGATTTCTCGTACGATAAACTTATAGCTAATTTGGAAGAAAATAGAGCTGATGAACAGATAGAGACCACCTTGGCTATATGCGTTACACCATGGTACGCTGATTTTGTCAATTATTTAGCCGCCGGAGTAGTTCCACTTGATTTATCCTACCAACAAAAGAAACGATTCTTCCATGACATAAAAAATTATTATTGGGACGACCCTTTACTTTTCAAAAGAGGCCCCGATGGTATTTTCCGTCGTTGTATACCTGAAGAAGAGATAGAAAGTATAATCCAACATTGTCATTCCGCTCCTTACGGTGGACACGCAAGTACATCCAAGACCTGCTCAAAAATCTTACAAGCCGGTCTTTAGTGGCCAAACATATGGAAGGGTGTGCATGCCGCTGTCAAGAAATGCGATAGGTGTCAACGCACAGGAAACTTATCTAGACGTGATGAGATTCCACAAAAGGGCATTTTGGAAGTGGAAATTTTCGACGTGTGGGGAATAGATTTCATGGGACCTTTTCCACCCTCTTTCGGTAACAAGTACATACTCGTAGCGGTTGACTACGTATCAAAATGGATTGAAGCTATAGCTTCTCCAACAAACGATACACGAGTAGTAATTAGACTCTTTAAGAATATAATCTTTCCAAGATTCGGTGTCCCAAGAATAGTAGTCAGTGATGGTGGATCGCATTTCATATCTAGGATATTAGAAAAATTATTGTTTAAGTATGGTGTAAAACATCGAGTAGGAACACCTTACCATCCTCAAACTAGTGGACAAGTGGAAGTGTCTAACAGAGAAATTAAACAGATATTGGGAAAAACAGTCGCCACCTCGAGGAAAGACTGGTCATCAAAATTACCCGAAGCTTTATGGGCATATCGAACCGCTTACAAAACTCCCATAGGAACAACCCCATTTAGGCTTATTTATGGTAAATCTTGCCACCTCCCAGTGGAGTTAGAACATAAGGCCTATTGGGCTATTAAAAATTTAAATTTAAACTACAAGGCCGCCGGTGAAAAGCGAATTCTTGATATAAACGAATTAGAGGAACTTAGACAAGACGCATACGAAAGTGCCAGAATCTACAAGGAAAGAACGAAAAAATGGCATGATAAACGCATATCAAGGAAAACTTTCAAACAAGGCGATGTAGTCCTATTGTTTAACTCTAGACTTAAGTTATTCCCAGGAAAACTACGCTCTAGATGGTCAGGCCCTTTCCAAGTCACTAATGTCTTTCCTAGTGGGGCTGTAGAAATTAAAGGAAAATCTATTGAAGCATTTATCGTAAAAGGGCAGCGTCTGAAACATTATCACTCTGATGAAAACAATGAAGACTCGCAAGTCCTGCACTTAGACGTATTGTCCCCTAAATTTATAGATTAACATTTAATAGTTTTATGTCGAGCTTGCGACATTAAACAAAGCGCTTCGTGGGAGACAACCCACAAATTTTTACTATTTTTTCTTTGATTATTCTTTTGATTTTATTCAGTATTCATTCTTCATTTATTCTATTTTATAAAACTTTTCTTCTTTTCTTCTTTCGGCATCTGGCCAAATCCTGACTAAATTCTTGTTTTTCTTTTCTTTAGTTAACACTGACCTGATGGGACATATGGATCGTATGGGTATCAAATTCCGAGGGAGAGCTCAGAGACAAAAATTTGAAGAACTAGCGGAGAGAGAGATGCACCCAAGTTTTTATGCTGATGATTGGGCAATGACTGTCCTTGGACTAAGAGAGAGTGTCCTATATTTGCTGAGTCAAATAGGGTGGGAAACCACTCCTATTCGAAGATAATTTGTTACTTACCGGAGGCTAACTCTAGAATTCCTTAGCTCCCTGATCTATTTACCAAACCATGGAAAAGGAATAAACCGAGGTTTCATTCAGTTCAGGATGTTCAATATGGAGTATCAGTTTAACATTCAAGAATTCACTAACCTTTTAGGGTTCCCTACTTCTTTTGATACATTCACTATGAGCCAAGAAGACCTTTTTGAATGTAGAGAGCTTGAGCATTTTTGGGGAAGTTTGATGGGAAATGACGACCCTGAGGAACATGAGTTTCTTTCTGGAAACATACATAACCCAGATTTTCGTTATTTCCACAAGATCCTAGCACACACTCTCTTTGGGAAAAGATCCAACACTACCACAGTATCACGTGATGAACTCTTCATAATATTTTGTGCTTCCCAGAACCGTCCAGTGAATGGTGCCACTTATATGTTGGCGAGTTTTGACTGCCTTATTCAAGATGACCGTGCACCGATCCTAATAGGAGGATTGATAACTATGATTGCTAATGCTATTGGATTGCGCCAACCCATGCTTAATTTGAACCCTTTTTGTGGCATTGAGCCTATGAATATACCTTTCCTCTTCAACACTATGTTTATAGGAAACCTTGGACATGAAGAGTTTGAACTAATAATTAATAACCAAGCTTTTTACCTATTCATCATGCCTAGTCCGATGACTAGTGTCCATAACCGAAATAATTGGCTCTACAACCTGAATGGAATACCTTCTCCTGTTAGATCTGTTGAATCCATCCAAGATTATGAGATTTGTGACGACCAGATTCCCTATGTTGAGTCTGATCCGCAGACACCAATTGGTTACCATGATGCTGCCTCTCCACCTCATCCTATCCCGTCCGCAGAATCGGCAATACCTGATCTTAGACATCATATGCCCGGAACTGATTATAACACCGCCATTCAAGCCTTGATGTCAGAACAAGATGCCATTAGAGAAGAGTTAAGTAATATGGGACATGAATTCATGGAATACATGAGTAGGATGACAAATCAATTTCACGAGTTGCTACACCGTGTCAATTCCTTTGCTCCCCCTGCCAGAGATCCTACAAGTGGCTAGAAGAATTGTAGTTATTTAGTTTTAGTTTTAGGAAATTTATAGTTTCGTTTGACATTATTTTTAATCTTAGTATTTGTTTTTCGCATGTTTTCTTTTATCTTCAAATGTTACATTATGGTTAAATTTTATTTTATTTTGATTTATGCAATATCTACAATTACCAGTAATGATATTCACTGTATGCTACTTACATAGCCTATTAGAGAAAAATATATATATACACTATGGTGTGTAGTAGAATAGCATACATGGCAATCCAAAAATATAACAATAGCAAATATAATAAACAAAACAAAATATAATAATAATAAAAACAATTTATGAAGCACCCACGTAAGCAGTCACGAGCGCCAGTGACCGTTGCAAGCTCACCGGTGTGACGAGCGTCACACAAGCCATCACGGTCGCCACGCAACCCATGACGCCCGTAGCACACCTTGTCAAGAGCGTAACAACTTCTGAACCGGTGAACGTTGGTGACCGTTGGGGACATGACCGTTGCTCCCCATCTTTTCATTTCTCCATTCAACTCACCTTTACTCCATTTCACTCACATTCATCCACATTTATTTTTCTCTCGCCCACTCCTCTTCCCAATTCCAAAACTTTTCCTATAAATACCTACAATACCTTTCTTCCTACACCACATCATTCCAGCAAACCATTCTATACAAATACATTTTCATCCCCTTTCCTTCTTTCAACCTACCTATCAATATGGCGGAGAAACAACAATTCAGAAATATTATTTTCCGATCTGAAGATGACAACTATCAACAGGAGCAGTTCGTTCGGTTCCAACAACGAGGTGTCGTATCTACCAGGTATCCTGATTTAAATTGCTTACAAGAATTAGGATTACTTCAAGGTGTGCAATGAATGCTTCGACTTTCTGATTTAACCTTTCTTTGCACACAAAATCACCCTACTTACCCATCACTCACCTTAGAGTTTTTAAGTTCTTATTCTTACACCACTCCACCCGGTGAGGACGAATACTTAACCGGTACCGCAAATTTCCGCATGTTCAACACCGAGTACTCACTATCCCAGGACCAGTTGAGTGCCATGCTACACTTTCCTGTAGGACACCAAGTCCGCCCAAGAATCCCTCCGAACTCACAGTGGCACATAAACGCCTTCGACCTCTTTGGAAAAATATCCGGTGTGGAAACCAATAACTGGGATGCACTACTTGCTTCGCACATACACAACCCCACTATCCGGTATTTTATCCGTATTCTGCAAAACACCATTTTTGGAAGACCCAACAACCGTAAAGTCAACGCGAAGGAATTATTCTTCCTCCACCGCATCTTTTCAATCGACACAAAGGTAAACGCCGCCTCTTTCTTATTTCGCCATATCCGTACCCTATGTGCTCGAGGCCGTCAACCTTTTGTGATTGGAGGATTAATAACCACCATCGCACTCGGCTTAAATCTAGGGGACCGACTTCAGAATTTACAATCTCTGCCACCCCTATTTATGGATATAAGTTATTGTCGCTCCAGCCGCTTAATCAAAAATAGGGTAGGCGGAAGGTATTATCTTATGGTGAATAACCAAGATGTCCCAAGTGTTGTTTTGCCCAACATTGCCCTCACAGATGTCACCAACCCCAACCGATTCATCTACGATCTGAATGCTCCCGAACCTACCGAGCCTACACAAGCAAACCCGCCCCCGGACGAGTTTGAGGAAATGGAACAAGGTGATCAAGGTCCTGAACAACAGTCAGCCCCGCTTAATCCTTCCGATAATGTGGCTGGTCCATCCTCCCGACGTCGTCGAAGAAGAAGGCCCGCAACAAACGATGACATCATGGATGCTATTGATGCCATGCAGGCACAGAATAACAAAGTGATGCAACTGATGCGCCAGATGCAACAACAACAAGAAGCAAGGAATGCAATAACCGACCAGCGGTTCACTGACTTGCTCAACAGGTTTGATGACTTGGAAGTACGTCAACGATCACCAGGTCCGAGAACAAGAGGACGCAGGCAGAATTGAGCATATTTATTTATTTTTCTTTTCTTTTCGTTTTTCTTTAAAACATTGGGGACATTGTTTCATTTAAGTATAGGGGGGAAAACTTTCTTTCAGTTAGGATTATTTCTCTTTCAACATGCCTCTTTCAAGTATGTTATTTCCCTTTCATTGTTATTTCCCTTTCATTCAAATTTATTGTTTTAAGTCGAGTCCCTAGTGTGAAAATTTTTATTATCAATTCCCCTCAATTTTCTCGAGCCATAACAAAAATTTAACACACTCGTTAAGTATAAAGGTTGCTTATTTTATCAAACTTGAGTAAAATTAAGACAAAATTATTACCGCCCCAACACTCTAAAAACCTCAACATGTTAGATCAGGCTAAGTACCTATTATACCAATTCCTTGAACTTTTAGTTTTATAGTAACCCCGAGTAGTTTATACGAGAAGTCGGCACCATCTTAATAGCAAGCTACGTGGAGAGCCGATGAATATAAGTGAATGATTCCCAAAACAACATATAAAAAATCAGGAAATGCACTAATTAAGTTAGGTGATCCTTACCCAATCATTTAATCCAAAGGTTGCGGACCCTACAAAAACATTGTATGAACGATCCATTGTGAGTTGGTTCAGCGGTTTCTGGTGCTGAACTTGGTAGGGCGGACTACGATCCGATCCCCCGCAATTTGTAAAGGACTAAATAACGAAGTTATCCAACATATGTACCAGAACTTCTAGCTAAAAGGGGATCGGAATCACTAACCGGTTACTCCACTATGTGCGCGAAAAGATAAAGGGCTTAATGTGATTTCGCTAGAATGAAAACGGGTGAAATAAGAGTAAAAGAACTAGGTTAGCTATAATAGCACGACTCGAACTGGTTTGCATAAGGTGGGGTTATCTGATGTTGTAATGGTAGTTGTTGATGTTAAGCTCAGGTTATTGCTAAACGAGATTTACTTTCAACCTATTACGAATTGATGTGTGTTTAAAAATTTCATCTGGCTAATATTTTAAAACGACTTCTATATTGTATCTTGCTTGAGGACAAGCAAAAGTTTAAGTATGGGGGAGTTTGATAACATGAAATACTATCACATTTTTGGACTCGATTTAATTAAATTATATTATTATTTGATTCGATTTATTTTATATTATTCGATATTACTTGGTATTTTCCTTCTATTTATTTCAGGTAACATTATTTGAAGCATGCGTGAAAAAGAAAGAAAAGGGGGTGCAAAAAGAGGATTCTCTAGGAAAAGCATTCCACTAAAGCCCAGCCCACAACTACAAGGAAAAGCGCAGTGACGCTGTGACGACCGCCACACATGGTGTGACGAGCGTCACGCCTCTACTTAGTGTTACGAGCGTAACACATGGTGTGACGGACGTCACACCCCCCACTCCTATTTTTTTTGGCTTTGACGCGTAACAGAAGCACGTTCTCTCCTATTTTTCCTCTGACTCGTTGACACGCTAGAAAACCTACTGAAGAGACTTTGGAAGAAACAGTTACTTTATGGATGAATATAAATAGACCTTAAGGGAGCCAATTGAGGGTTCCTCTCCTTTTTCGCCTGGCAAGTTTTTACAGCAATACATTTTCCAGCATTTCATTTTCTCAACATTTTTATTTCCTTAGCATTTTATTTTCTTTTCTTTGTTAGCTTAATTTTTTAGGCATTCAATTAATTTTCTCACAATAGTTTCTACACCGGAAACTATTGTGTAACTTTTACTGGATCTAACCTTACGTTAGATCATAGTATTTTACTTCTTTGTTTTTATTTTACTATCTGATCGAAGATTGTGAAGAACATATCCAACCGGTTTGTGGTGGAGTGTTCAAGCATCGAAGCTAGGGAACAACCAAGATTTCTATTAATTTTACAGGTTCATTAATTTATTGTTTTAACTTATATATGCTCTGTGCTGCTGTTTATCTATACTGTTTGTCTGATATGGCTGTATTTAAGCATAATAATTGTTTAGGCCTGTTTAGCATGTCCGGCTAAATAAATTTAGATATCGGTATGTAAAGTAAGCGGAATAAAGGAATCAAAACTGAGTTGGTTTAAATTTATTTCAAAATATAGTCACTCTTTTTCTGGTCTCAATTTACAGAGTTAACACCAAAGTTTTTGTACGAGAGTAAAAGACATAGAGAAGTTAAAATCAATAGAATGACGGTTTGAGCTTTTAACTGAACAGTGTAAATTGGACATTAACTTTAAATCAGGGCGAGAGCAATTTTTAAAGTTAATTAAATTCTAATCATTTTCAAAAATTATTTTAAAAAGTTAAATGTGAGGACGAGAGTGAAGCATTTAAGTTTAATCATATAATCTAAGTCAACAGAGCGAGAGTTTGAGACGAGGGTGTTTAAACGGTTAGTATTTTCTTAAAAAGAGTTTCTGTAGATTCCATTGCTTTCAAAAAGTGATTTTAGATTTAACTAAATAGCGAGAGCGTACGTTAATATAAAGTCATAGTCTGATTCAACAGAGCGAGAGTTTTAGAAAAGACTTTTAATCAATAGTGTCTACTGAAAAGACTTATTTTAAAACTAAGAAACCAACGAAGACTTGATTCCCTAATTACGACGAACTACATACCGATATCCGTGTTATTTGATATTTAATCTAGATCCAATTTTAGTTTTACTTTTCCCCTAATCATCAAAGTATCATCCGCCTTAACTTTACGAAGTAACCTTAGAAAAACGGTATATCGATTCATTAAGTCCCTGTGGGATCGATATCTTTTAAAACAACGCGATTAGACTGTGGACTTGCAGTTAATACCCCAATAGACTCATAAACTCGCGATCACCCACTTCAAGCTGATTTTGTGGTTCCAATGGCCATCTTTGTTAAAACCTTTTGAAAAACGTTAGTCATAGCTTTGAGTTATCATAATGGTTGATGTAAACCTCACCTTATCCTTAGTGATTGGAATATAAGTCTTCCATACTTATTATAGGGTTAACCCCTCACTAGTATGTTGAAGCCATCCTCTCATGGTGGATTGTTGGTTTAGGTTGAGTTTTCTCCCTTTGATAACAAAAGACCTTAAGGATTTTGATCAAATCAATTCACCAGTCTTTGTGATTTTTACCCTGAACTACGAGGTTTTGATCCTACCTTTGTGATGGTACGTAGGCAATGGGTTCATCCATTCAAACAACAAAATTTGTAAATATAATCTATTCTTTTCTCATCCCCCCAATCTTTTGCGCATATTTTCACAAATACCAACCTATAACACACATTTGCAAAAAGAGGTTCCCTTAGAGTACTAAGGATGTTTTGGGTGCTTAAAACCTTCCCATTTCATAACCAACCCCCTTACATAGATCTCTGACATTTTTATTAGTTTTTGATTTGATAAAACTTCTTACTTGAGTTTTGTTTGCTTTTTAACCTTTCCTTTGGATAAATAAAAGTAAGGTGGCGACTCGAATTGTATGTTTACTTTTGATTTAATCAATAAATCTAAAGGTAACGATTACCCCGCTACACCAACCAATTGAAGATTATCAGTCAGTGCAGTATGATTTCCCTGATGAAGAGATTTTGTACTTAAAAATGAAGGATTGTGATGAACCATTGCTTGAAGAAGGGCCAGAACCTGGTTCCCGTTGGGGCATGGTATTTGATGGAGCTATTAATCAATATGGAAATGGCATTGGGGAAGTGATTATTACTCCTCAAGGCACGCATCTACCATTTACAGCTAGATTGACTTTCAAATGTACAAATAACATGGAAGAGTATGAAGCTTGCATTATGGGGCTTGAAGAGGCCATGAATCTCAGAATCAAGTATTTGGATGTCTCGGTGATTCGACTTTGGTTGTGAATCAAATTAAAGGAGAATGTGAGACAAATCAACCCGGTTTTCTACCATATAGAGATTATGCGAGGAGGATTTCAACTTTCTTTACAAAGGTTGAGTTTCATCATATTCCTCGAGATGAAAACCGATTGGAAGATGCTCTTGCAACATTGGCGTCGATGATTGTAGTGAAGTATTCAAATGAAGTTCCCAATTTATCTGTGATGCGTCTTGATAGGCCAACTCATGTGTTTGCTGTTGAAGAAATCAAAGACGAGAAGCCGTGGTATTACGACATCAAATGTTTCCTCCAAAGTCAGATTTACCCGCTTGGGGCATCTTTGAAAGATAAGAAGACTTTGAGAAGATTAGCCGGTAATTTTTACTTGAATGGTGATATATTATACAAGAGAAACTTCGACATGGTTTTGCTCAGATGCGTGGATAGACACGAAGCAGACTTGTTGATGATCGAAGTGCATGAAGGTTCCTTTGGTACTAATTCCAATGGACATGCAATGGCGAAGAAGATGTTGCGAGCAGGTTACTATTGGCTGATAATGGAATCTGACTGTTGCAAATTTGTGAAGAAGTGCCACAAGTGTCAAATTTATGCTGATAAGATTCATGTTCCTCCGACACTATTGAATGTTATCTCTTCCCCATGGCCCTTCTCCATGTGGGGAATTGATATGATTGGGATGATTGAGCCCAAAGCCTCAAATGGACATCGTTTCATTTTAGTGGCAATTGACTACTTCACAAAATGGTTTGAAGTGGCATCATATGCAAATGTGACCAAGCAAGTTGTTGTAAGGTTTATCAAGAATCAAATTATATGTCGTTATGGTGTGCCAAGTAAGATCATTACTGACAATGGATCAAACTTGAATAATAATATTGTGGAAGCTCTTTGCAAGGACTTCAAGATCGCACATCATAATTCTTCTCCCTACAGACCCAAGATGAATGGAGTTGTTGAAGTTACGAACAAGAACATCAAGAAGATTATCCAGAAGATGGTTGTCACATATAAGGATTGGCATGAGATGCTCCCATTTGCTTTGCATGGGTATCGTACATCCATCCGCACTTCAACAGGGGCAACCCCTTTCTCTCTTGTGTATGGAATGGAAGTAGTGCTCCCCGTAGAGGTTTAGATTCCTTCATTACATGTGCTCATGGAAGCCAAGTTGACTGAGGCTGAATGGTGTCAGACCAGGTTTGATCAGCTGAATTTGATAGAAGAGAAAAGATTTGATCGCCATGTATCATGGTCAGTTATATCAGCAAAGGATGAAGAAAGCTTTTGATAAGAAGGTCAGACCTCGAGTGTTTAGAGAAGGTGATCTTGTGCTCAAGAAGATTTTGACGTTCAAGCCAGATTCCAGAGGAAAATGGACTCCTAATTATGAAGGCCCATATGTTGTTAAGAGAGCCTTTTCAAGCGGCGCATTGATTCTTACAACAATGGATGGTGAAGAGTTCACTCGTCCTGTGAATGCAGATGCAGTTAGGAAATACTTCGCCTAAAAATTAAAAGAACAACTCGCTAAGTTGAAAACCCGAAAGGGCGGCTTAGGCAAAAATGAGGGTCTCGGTGGATTGTAAATCCGAAAAGGCGATCCAGGAAAAAATTAGAGACATAAAACAGAAATAATTTCCCGATAAGTTGAGTACCCCACCTTGGGGAAACTTATGCAAAAATTAGGAATTACGGAAAGTAACTGCATTTTGCTGATCTTTAGATTTTGAAGACTTGTTTGAGAAAAAGGGTTGACATCAATTCATCCCCAGCAGCGGTCAAGAGCACAGTGGATATCAAGAGTTGGTAGAAGGATTAAGGATCATTTGTATTCAATGTAACCCTTTTTCCTCGTAAATTACCATTTTCAACTTTGTAAAAATTCATGGAGTCTTGTCATTTACAGACTACCATTCCATTAAATAAAGTTGAGCTTTTATCCAAATTGTTTCTACTCTTATTTACTTCAGCCAATAGTTTTAAATTTTATTATGATCATTTTGAAATTAAATTTTTAAACCAAAATCAAGTTTTTTCTTAAATATATAAAAGCAAGAATTTTTCCAAAGCAAGTAAAAGGAATATCAACAACATTTCAATGGATAGCAAGTCCTTAAGTGCGAAACATCAGAGGTTCCCCAAGCAGTTAATCCTTCGGGTATCCCAAGACGTTTATGTTGATTTAGTTCCTCGGCGGAGTGTTTGATCCTCAGTGGAATTCCTTTCCTCGTCTCCAGCTGAGTTGGTTAATTCAGATACCCTACGGCGTGTTGTTTTCCCTGACAGAGTTTCTTCCTTCCCCAGCGGAATTTGTACATCCACAACGAAGTTCATATTTCCTCAGCAGAGTTGACCTTCAGAGGTGGTTGATCTTCCCCAGTAGATCACATTGGTTTCCCCACCAAACGCCATTCAACTTGCTCCCAGTCAGAGTTTTCTCCTGGTTTCTGAGGAACTTTTGTTATGATTATTCTTTGTAGGGTTGTCTCCCATTTTTATGGTGATGACCTAAAATTCCCCATAGATTGGATGTTTTGTCCTCAGCAGATCTCCTTCTTCCCTAGCTAGTTTTAAACCTTTGGGATGTTGATCTCTTCGTTCTCCAACAGTTGTCTCCATATTTTGTGGATTGACCGAGGATTGTACCGATGGTTCAAGTTCTTTGCGACACCTTTGTATCCTTTGTGATCGTTTTGTCAACGTAATCATCATATATACATATACATATACATTCATTTAATTTCATATATGCATATCCTTCATCTTCATATTTGATTTATTTGAGATACTTATTCTCTGTTATGGCGGTATTTTATCCCCATACCAAATCTGGTGTTTGTCCCCCTTCAATTGTAGAGTGTCAGCCCCTTAAGCAGAAAGACTTTAACCTTTCTCCTTTTCCCCACTGTGTTTGTTTCCTCGTGGATGATTGTTATTTCAGTTTCCTCCCTAGTTGATTATCTGGATAGAATTACTCCCCTTGAGTTATGTCCTCATTGGGTTGAGTCTTGATTGACCGTTTTCTTTCTAGCTCTTACCTAGATAGATGCCTTGGTCCCGTGAGAGTCTATTACCCAGTAACTGGTAATATTCTTCTTAGTTTGCAATTTATTACTTCTTGCCCACTACCCGACAAAAGTACCCTTTTTTTTCTTCTCCTCAGTAGAGTCCCCAGTGGATCTATTCCCTAGGAAGTATATCCTTGATATGTTCATCCTAACCGGTGACGAATATCTTTCTTTCCCCTGCCTGAGTTTATACCTGATATGTTCACTTTAAGCGATGACGTGTATTCTCATTCTTTTGGTATTCTACCCAGTAAAAAGGTTGTTATAATCCCTATTTTGTTCCCAGAGAGTTAATCCTTGATATGTTCATCTTAACCGATGACGTGTTTTATTCTCCTTGTGGTTTTCTACCCAGTAACTCGTAGTTGGAAATCCTACTTTTCCCCTGTGCGGAGTCTATCCTTGATATGTTCATCCTAACCGGTGACCGATTTTCTCTTCTATGGTATTCTATCCAGTAACTGGTAGATATAATCCCTTTTTTTGCTCCTCATCAAAGTCGATCCTTGATATGTTCATCCTAACCGATGAAGGGTCTTCTCTTTGATTGGTTTTCTACCCAGTAACCGGTAGTTGTAAATCCTACTTTGTCCCCTATTCAGAGTCTATCCTTGATATGTTCATCCTAACCGGTGACGGATTTTCTCTCTGACGGTTTTCTATCCAGCTTTCGATAGATATAATTCCTACCCTTTTTGTTCAGTTGGTATATCCTTGATATGTTCATCCTAACCGATGACGGGTATCCTCGACATTTCCAGGCAAGTCTATCCTTGATATGTTCATCTTAACTGATGAAGGATTTTCTTCCCTGTCGAGTTTATCCTTGATATGTTCATCATAACCGATGACAGATACTCTCACCCTTGGTCATCTTCCCAGTAACTGGTAGTTGTAAATCCTATCTTTTTTGCAGTTTCCCCAGCAAGGTTATTCTTACCCAGTAACCAGTAATGAATTTCCTCTCCTGGAATCCTCAGCGAGTCATCCTTGACATGTTCATCCTAACCGATGACGGATGTTCTCTCTGTCAGATCTTTGTTATCTACTTACCCAGTAACAGGTAGTGGATAATAGATTTCTTCTCCTCCTGTGTTGAAGTTTATCTTCCCCAGCTGAGTTGAGTTTGCATTTCCTTAGTGAAATCGCTTTTTCCCTGCATGATTCAAGTGCTTCAGTGTTATTCTGATCTACTTGTATTCCCTGTAGATGTTGTCTTTCCCCGTCTTTCCATTTTATATGGATGCCCTCGAGTCCCCCGACAATTTTAAGTCGTAGCCTGGCCTACGCATAACCCCTTTTACTCCCCCCCCCAAGAGTGTCTATCTCCCCAGTGAGTTTTCCTTACAGAATGCATTGCGCTCTTGCGGATTTTTGGTCTCTCTGTTTTCTTTTTCCTTTGTGGCAATATTTACCCATAAAGCATTAACTTTTGCATTCATGTCATATGCATCATGAGGTCTCTTAGGGACCAAAATTTGTTTCTCTATGTTGTTATTTAAGCCCATTCTATTGAGTCGAGCCGAAGATTTTAACCTTCATCTCCTCAGTTAGAATGTCCTTAAATAGGGGCAGCTGTGAGACCCCAATTTTGACCCTAAGATCCCTCATGTAACTTCATCATAGGCATTAGCATGGGATCATACCTTGGCATCCTCCTTCCCCCTTTTTCATTGGGTTTGTTTTGGGAGAGATCACCAACCACTATGTGATTGTAACATACTTGTATTTTATCATTTCACTAACCAAAATACCCAAAATATGTCTTTGTATTTTCCTAACTCTTTTGTAGGAAAGGCATGATCCCGTTGATTCATCAAGTTCACATCTAGGGTTTGAGACCCTTATGAACAAAGAGAATAACCAAGAATTGATACAAGAATGGTTATGAGCATCATATATGAGTCCCAATGTTCTCTACATGTTATATTGATCAAGTTTTCTTCAAGAGTTTGAGGGTGATTTGCCTTGGAAACCCTAGTTTGACTAGGTATCTTGAGTAACTTCTCCAACAAGCTATCTCACAAATTGATCAATTTCTCAAGGTAAAATTCAAAATTCATCATCTTATGCATATATGATATACCATGAACCAAGAAAGTCAAGAGAATTGGAAGCTAGCAAGTTGGTTGATGGTGGTTGGCCAGATGAATTCATCTGATCAAAACTGGGTCTCCCTAGACCCTATCTCCTACAAATTTCACCATATGAAAATGAATTCAAGAGAAAACTTACTCTAAATAACATTACAAACAACTTTCATGTTGATACCTAGAGCTAGTTTTTCTTGGAAAATCATTTTCTACGTTGAAACATTGTAGGTCATTTTGTCTAAATCCTAATTTGAAAGTCAACTTCCCAAGGCCATAACTTGCTCAATTTTTATGAGATGAAAGCTTTCCAAGTTGCACAATCAAATTCAAAAGGTATACTTCAACTTTTATGTTTGGAGTGGGAGTTAATTAAACTTTTTTGAGCATGTGATATGAGGTTACATTATAGGTCACTTTTGACCTATACCATTGATCAAGTGATTTTTCCAAACTTCAAAAATGCATAACTCTATCATTTCAAATCCAAATGACATGAAATACATGACCATTTTTAAGGTCTTTGAAATAGTTACAACCTTTAAGAAGACACTTTTCTCATTTGAAGCTCATATAACAAGTTAAGCAAGGTGGAATGTTGAGACATATGGCTTGACACTTAGAAAAATATTGATATGTCAAAAATTTCCAAACTTCCTCCTCAAATTTCTTCATAATACAAACCCCAAATGGAAACTTGTTGAACATGAAAGTTATTCCTCTTGATCTCAGCTTTCTTAAGAGCTCAAATTCATTCATTTTGGACAAGGAATGTATAGGCAGCGCATGGCATGAACATGATATCATCACTTGGCAAGAATCAAATTTCAAATCTTTATGATGCACATGAATGAAACAATCATAAATAAGGGATCACACACAAGGCAAACAAATGTCAAGGGATGAATCAAGTCATTGTCAAGATCAATCATCCATTTTGGTGGATTATGGTTTACACCTTATCAGCACCCAAGTTCCATTGATATTGACAAGACTTGATTGAATCAAACAAGAATCAAGGGTTTATTGTAAGTCACGAGCATGGAGTCTGGGTAAGAACCATCCCAAAGGAGTGAACTAAGGATAAAAACATGTAGATCATGTTCTAAAAAGTTCCCAGAGTCTTAATTCCATCTATCGGATATTACAAGTTAAGATGACTGACTCATCGACCCATAATATTCTCAAGAGAAACTCGTCTGAGTGCATTATCGCGTAACAATTGTTATCAAGTCTACACTTGAACAGTTTCCGCACTACGTCCTAAATAGGAAAAGAGGGGGTAAATGTTCTACGGTCCTCAGCTTCTCATACCCAAATTAGAGATAGTAATGCCTAACCACAAATGCTTGTGTGACATTTCCAATTCCAAAAGAGTCTCCACTGAGCGGATGGATCTCAAGCCAACTTGTTAAGGACTACTCCACACAAGTCGAACATGACTATACCATCCTCCTATGTTAATTGCACTCAAGTTCGGGTTAGAACTTATCTCACCACTCAGATATCACCAAGCACAACAAGCATATTATATCACACATACATATATACAAACATCACATATATACAAATATATACACACAAAAAGTAGGCTAAACCCACTAGAGACTACTCCCCAGCAGATTCGCCACTTAATTTTTGTAGCGGTAAATTCATGATCATCAAGTTATGAAAAATTACGAACAAAACCCAAAAAGTAAGAGGTTTTCAAATCAAAACTAATAAAATGTCAGAGATTACAGGTAAAGGGGTTGGTTACACAGATGGAAGGTGTTAGCACCCAAAGTGTCCTAGGTACTCCTACGGAGCCCTTTTTGTGTGCATATGTATTTGGTACAAAGTGATGTTTACAAACAAATAGAATGGGGGGATGAGAAAAGAATTCATTAATTATATGTTTGTGTTTGGAAAGACCTTCGATCTTGTGCCTACGTACCAACATAAAAATGAGGGATCAAAACCTCGTAGTTCTTGATACAAATTTCAAAGTGGGTGCATTGCTTTTAACAAAAATTAAGTTTGAAAGGCACAAAGGCCCAAAAATGGTTTGAATGAGTTAGTTCTTTTTGGATTTTTGATAGTTTAAGTCAAGTATAGTTAAGTTTATTTAAAAGTTTGATTTAAGAAAAGAAGTTTGAAAATGCAATGGCATAAGGCCAACGTTTCTATCTTTTTTTGTTGCAAAAGTGGTCAAAGTTTAGAACAAAATAAGTTCAATCAAAGAAGATTTTTAAAAAGGGAGGGAGATATTTTGAAATTAAAGAAAATTAAAAGTTAAGAGTTGAAAAGATCTGACCAAATGGGTAGCAATCCAATAGACAAGAATGTCAATAGAAACCCAGAATTCCCTTGGACTTTTAGAATCAAGCAAGACACAAATCTAGAATTATATTATCTTGAAGAGAAAGGCATCAAATAAATATGGCCACATCCAAGCATATCCATTCCATGATCTTCTTCAAGGTAGCCCATGTAACTGATGAATTCCACAAGTCACAAGTTCAAAATAACAGCTTCACAATGATCATGTTGCAGATGAACTTAGAGAGATCTTGAATGATGTATCAGATGAAGTTTCAAATTGCAAGCACTTGGTTTCTCAATAAGTTGGCATTGGCCAAGTCCTTTAGCATAGGAATGTTGCCTAGGTTCTAATTCCATTTGTCCAAGATCAAGCCAACAGTCCACATAAAAGTTTTTTAGGGTTTTTGTTGTTATTATGTACATTAATGGTCAAAGACCACACAAACAAGCAAAGCACAAACAAAATATAATACAAAATGGTCCATGTGGACAAGGTGAAAATTGAATTAATATAAATAATTAGAATGATATGAACAATGGCAAATGTATAAAAGCTAGAATTAAATGACATTAAAGTAAATGACTTGAAATTAAAAGTTAGTAGTTAATAGGTTAGAAGTTAGTATTGTTTTGTTTTTGCTTTTCATTCTTAGACATCCTTTGGAGAACACTCAACCCACTTATCACAAGCATGGATCCTTGAACCAAGACATCTTCCAAAGGAAGGAAAAAAGGCCAAGTTTCCACACAATACCATGAAAGAGGGGAGACTTACAATCTCACTAACTAGAATGTTATGCCTTTCATGTCACAAATTAAGCGCTATGTTAAGCAATCGTAATTGGACTTATGTAGAAGTCACAACTATTTGAGGTCGGGCAATAGAATATTGGTGTTAATGCATGTTATAAACATAGTATCATGAACTATGCTCATGAAACATACCACACACAAAAAGAATATGTAAAAGGTGTGGCCTAATCTCATCCATACTCATGTTAATTTTTCAATCAACTAGCTTTAGGACTTTGAGATATCATAGGCCAAATGAGACGAATGCATAAAGAAAGGGAATGAGATGAAGAGGGAAGGGAATAGATGAAATCTCAAATTGGTCAAAGGAGGACTTTTACCAAATTAATATCATTCATTCATTTTGAGAGATGGAATGTACATTCCATCAATCCCCTAAATCCAATGATATTAATTTGACAAAGTCAAATCAACCTTGACAGGGTCCCAACAACAAGAGTCAAACACTAACAAGTCATCACAATTGGTCAACAAAATTATTTGGCATTTATTTCAATTAAAAAATACTAAAACAATACATTAAAATTAAATATGATTTGTCAAATTCCTAAAACCTCATCAAAACACCAAATAAATGGCCATGAGATTTATCATAGGTCAAACAAGGTCAAAGGACCTTGGAGAAAAAAAATCAGATTTTTTTAAAGACTTAAAAGTATTTTTAAACAATTAAAAACAAATGAAAAATCAATTAAATCATGAAAAATATTAATAATGATCCAAAAAATAATTTTAATTTAGAATATAAAAGAGGAAAATATTTGAATTTTTTTGGTGAAACTCTCATATTTTTGGATCAATATTAAAATTAATATGAATTAATGAAAATAAAGAAATTAAAATGAAATTCAAATAATCAGAAAAAACGTGGACTACTTGATCTCCCTCATTAATTGAGGTGGCAGATCAAGTGGCCACCAGCGCGCGTTCCATGGTGCGCCTGAGTCAAACGTCCACATGCTTGGTAATTAAAACGTAAGCTCATGATTAAAACAGTTTTAACTCATCTAATGGCTCAGGACCAAGCCACGTCATTGCCGAAGCAAAGCGTCGATCATCTTCTCAGGGGACCTTGGCCAGACTGGTCCATTCATCACCACATCATAAATAAAAAAGGAGGACATGATCTGAAAGGAAAAATGGTGTAGGTCACAAATATCACCTCAATTTTAACTAACTCCTCACATATAGAAAGATACGAGGAGTTGAAATTTGAGGTATGTCAACTGATTTTCTTCGATTTGACCTCTAAGCAACTCAATCTTCTTGCCTACATTGGTAGGACTTCAGACAACCAAAGAATCAAGAGAATTGAGCAAGATTGATAGATAGTCGAAGAGATGAATTTTTTTGGAAAATACCTTCAATGTAGGTCTGAATTCAACTGCTCTTGCCTTGGCTCGTGCTTGATCTCACTCAGAATACTTGCAGTAGTAGAATGAAATGCACAAAAGGTCTTGGATCCCTGATGTTTTGAATCTCAAAACAGTGAGATTCAAACTCAATTTCAAGATGAAATTCTCAGATTTATCCTCTTAAATGGTAGGGTTAGGGGTTTACGATCAAAGTTGGCGCGAATGTGTCTTCAATTCTGATGCTAGAGGGCTCTATTTATAGCTGCAGCTCATGATATTTGCACCTTCAAATTGACTTTCCAAAATTGGCAAATGATGATGCATGGGTGCATGGACGTGTACAGGCCTATGAGATCATTGCTAAAGGTCCACAAATTAGTGTGAGGATTGCAAGGCAAGTGTGTGTGAAGATTTGAAGTTTGATCTTTGCCAAATGATGATACCATGTTCATCCCATGCGCAGCCCTAGAAATTCTTGTCCAAAATGAATGAACTTGGAGTTTTTGGAAAGGTTAGATCAAGAGGAACAAATTTCATGTTCAACACTTTTCCATTTGGAGCTTGTATCATGATGAATTTTGAGGTAGAATTTTAGAAATCTCAACATGTTGAAATTTTTTCTAGTGTCAAGCCATATATCTCAATATTCCACCTTGCTTAACTTTTTATGTGAGATTCAAATGAGAAAACTGTATTCATCAAAGTTGTATCTCTTTCAAAGACCTTCAAAATGGTCACCAATTTCATGTTATTTGTATTTTAAATGATAGAGTTATGCATTTTTGAAGTTTGGAAAAATCACTTGTTCAATGGTATAGGTCAAAAGTGACCTATAATGTAGCCTCATATCACATGCTCATAAAAGTTGAATTAGCTCTGACTCCAAACATCAACGTTACAGTGGAAATGTTTAATTTTATTGTGCAACTTGGAAATCTTTCATCTCATAAAAATTGAGCAAGTTATGGCCTTGGGAAGTTGACTTTCAAATTAGGGTTTAGACAAAATGACCTACAATGTTTCAATGTAGAAAATGATTTTCCAAGAAAAACTAGCTCTAGGTATCAACATGAAAGTTGTTTGTAATGTTATTTAGAGTAAGTTTTCTCTTGGAATCATTTTCATATGGTGAAATTTGTAGGAGATAGGGTCTAGGGAGACCCAGTTTTGATCAGATGAATTCATCTGGCCAACCACCATCAACCAACTTGCTAACCTTCAATTCTCTTGACTTTCTAGGCTCATGGTAGATTATATATGCATAAGATAATGAAATTTGAATTGTCCCTTGAGAAATTTGATCAATTGGTGAGATAGCGTTTTGGAGAAGTTACTCAAGATACCTAGTCAAACTAGGGTTTCCAAGGCAAATCACCCTCAAACTCTTGAAGAAAACTTGATCAATATAACATGTAGGAATCAATGGAACTAATATATGATGCCCATAACCATTCTTGTATCAATTCATGGTTGTGCTCTTTGTCATTGGGGTCTCAAACCCTAGATATTAACTTGATAGATCAATGGAGATCATGCCCTACCTACAAAAGAGTTAGGCAAATGCAAAGGCATATTTTTGGTATTTTGGTTAGTAAAATGGTAATATACAAGTATGATACAATCACAAAGTACTTGGTGATCTCTCCCAAAACAAACCCAATAAAAGAGGGGTAAGGAGGATGCCAAGGTATGACCCAATGCTAATGCTTATGATGAAAGTCCCTGAGGGATCTTAGGGTCAAAATTGGGGTCTTAAACAATGTAGGCAACAAGATTGAGTTTCTTTGAGGTCAAATCGAAGCAACTCAGATGATGCACCTCAAATTTTAACACCTTGTATCTCTCCATATACTTGGAGTTAGGATGAATTGAGGCCAAATTTGAGCTCATTGCCATTTTTACTTTAAAATCATGTCCTTCTTTTTAATTTTTGTGATGGTTATGATTGAACCAGTCCGGCGAGGCTCGTCTGAGAAGGAGACCGGAGCTTTTGCTCCAGTGGTGAGTTGGCAAGGTTCAAAGCCACATGATCTGTTTAAAATGATTTAATCAGGAGCGTTGGTTTGAATGACCTTGTTCGTGGCGCGCTGACTAGAGTCCATCATGGATTGCGCGTTTGTGGCCACTTGATATGCCACCTCAGTTAATGAGGGAGATCAAGTGGTCCACGTTTTTTCTGATTATTTGATTTTCAATTTATTTGTGTTATTTTCATTAATTCATATTAATTTTAATATTTATCTAAAAAATATGAGAGTTTCCCCAAAAAAATTTAAATAAATTCCTATTTCATTTTCTGAATTAAAATTATTTTTTGGTTCATTATTAATATTTTTCATGATTTAATTGAAAATTTCCAAAAATGACGAAATTTTTTCTCCAAGGTCCTTTGACCTTGTTTGACCTATGATAAATATCATGGCCATTTATTTGGTGTTTTGATGAGGTTTTAGGAATTTGACAAACTATAATTTAATTTAATGCATATTTTAATTGATTAAATGCCAAATAAATTATGTTGAGCTTCTATTATAGACTTGTTGAGTTTGACTTGTGTTGTTGGGACTTGGTTGAGGTTGATTTGACTTTGTTGAGTTAAGATCATTAGATTTAGGGGATTGACGAAATGTACATTTCATCTCCCAAAATGAATGAATGATCTTAATTTGGTAAAAGTCCTCCTTTGACCAATTTGTGTTGATTCCATCCCCCCCCCCCCCCTCTTCAACTCATTCCCCTCCTTTATTCATTCATGTCATGGACCTATGATATCTCTACATCCTAAGGCTAGTTGATTGCAAAATCAACATGAGTATGGATGAGATTAGGTCCACCATTTTGCATATTCTTTTTGTGTCTGGTATGTTTTATGAGCATAGTCCATTATACTATGTCTCTAACATGCATTAACACCAAAATTCTATTTCCCGACCTCAAATATTTGTGACTTCTATATAAGTCCAATTACGATTGCTTAACATAACACTAAATTTGTTGCATAAAAGGCATAACAATCTAGTAAGTGAGATTGTAAGTCTCCCCTCTTTCATGGTATTGTATGGAAACTTGGCATTTTTTCCTTCCTTTGGAAGATGTCTTGGTTCAAGGATCCATGCTTGTGAATTATGGGTTGAGTGTTCTCCAAAGAATGACTTAAACAATACCAAAGCAAAAGCAATATTAACTTCTAATCAACTAACAATTAACATTTAATTTCAAGCCATTTACTTTTATGCACTTTAATTTCAAGTCTTTATTCATTTATCATTATTCATACCATTCAATTTGTTTATTTTAATGCCATTTTCACTTTGCTCACTTGTGCCATACTTTGTGAATATATTGTGCTTATATATACTTGCTTGTTTTTGTGTGTCTTTTGACCTTAATGTACATAATAAGAACAAAAACCCTAACAAACATTTTTTTTGGACTGTTGGATTTGATATGAGACATTGTACTTAGAACTATGTAACACTCCCTATGCAAAGGACTTGGCTAATGCCAACTTTCATGAAACCAAGTGTTTGTGAAGTGAACATTCATCTGATATAAATATTGAAGATCCATTTGAGTTAATCTCCAACATGATCATATTGAAGCTGTTATTTTGAACCCGTGTCTAATGCCTACCCCTTGAAGTCATCTGATACGTGGGAATTTTGACGAAGATCATGAAGTTGCTAAGCTTGGATGTGGATATCTTTATTTGATGCATTGCTCTTCATCTTGCTATTTGGGCATTGATATTGTTCGATTCTAAACTCCAAGGAAAATTCTGGTTTCTATATGACATTCTTGTCTATTGGATTGCAACCCATTGATGCTTCGTCTTACTATATATAAAATATAGTCTTTCGGATACTTGACTGCAAGTGCATAGTCCAGTCGCTTTAGTTTTAAAAGATATCGATCCCACAGGGACCTATGGTCAAACTAGTGTTACTAACGTCACTATGTTTAGCTAAGGGAATGATTAGTAGAAGTTTGGGGGCAAAATAGTAAATCTAAGGGAAATGTAGTTTTAAGAAGGAATTTATGGAAGGAATCAGTATGCAGCATATTAATTTTCAGGGATTCGATAAGTCACCGGTGAATAATTTAAATGCCAAACATCTCTCAGTAGAAAATGTTTATTTAAAAGACTTTATCTCACACTCTCGTGGTTGTTGATTCGGCCTATAACTTTGAGTCAGAATGTACGCTCTCGCTGTCCCATTTGAAGTCAAAATTACCTTTTGAAAATAAATAAGTTCTAATTGCTTTTAAGGTGCTCTCGCTGTTTTTAAACTCAATGCTTAATTTTTACTATCCAGCTCGAGCCTCACGCTCTCGCGATTGTTGGTTCTTACCTTAGTTAATTTCCCACTCTCGTGGCAAAACCGTATTAAATAGCTTTTCACTCTTTTGTGATAAAGTTAATTAAATTTAAATTAAAAACTTCAGCCTAAAAGATTGTTTGAGAAAAAGGGTTTTCACCGGTTATTATTAAATCTCATCAAAGTAAGTTGCTACATACCGATACCGGTAATTTAGCCGGACATGTTAAATAAGGCAAACACAACGCATAAACAGATCAACATTGCGGCAAACATGCTTATAATAACAATTGGGAAATAATAATAATAATTCAATAAAAACCTGGAGATCGAAGTAACAGAGTATAGCGATTCTTAGAGTACTTGAGCAGTCCTCCACAAGTCGGTAGGCTTTGCTTCTTCAATACAAATTACTACTAAAATTAAAAAGAGTGTAGTAGTTCCCCAGTGTAGGAAACTACTACTATGGCTAACTGGAAAATTGTAGGAAAAGGGAAAAACGGAATTCTAAAAAGAATGGCGAATAAAATAAGGCAACGGAAACAAGGTTGCTGAAAAGAAAATACTAAAATCTAGAAAGCTGTAAAACTAAATTGCAGAGCGTAAGTGTAAAAGCAGGCCTCCTTAAATTTTTCCCATTTGGGTCCTTTATATAGTGTCCATTAGGTCTTGGTGGTTGAGAAAATCAAGGGAGACTTGGTTTTGAATGAGGAATCCGTGGAAATAAGTTTGTTGGAGGAGATTTAGGCATGTTTGGGTGCCTGTGGCTGACTGTTTCATAGCGCATATTATGGTCGTGTGACGCTCGTCATGGGCATGTGACGGTCGTCACAGTCTGGGTCGTGACGAGCGTCATGAATCTGTGACGGTCATCACATCAGCAAAATCTGCAAACTCTGCTTTTCTGGTTTTTCTGTGCTTTTCCACGTGTTTCTTCTTCTTTTTCTTCCTTTTCTTCATTTTTCTCTTTAGTGCATGGAGATTCAAATACCTGCAAAAACAACACGAATACTTGCGTAATAATTGGGATATTAATCGAAATGGTGTCATCTTTGAGTGTAAATTAAGGCAATTATCTGATGTGTTTTCGCGTTATCAAACTCCCCTAAACTTGAATCTTTGCTTGTCCTCAAGCAAACACAATTTGAAAACAAAATTAAACGCGAATACATTACCCGTTCGTACGTGGTTGTCAGGTGGATTGTTAGGATATCCGATATTGAGTAAAACACCAAAGATATTGTGATGACACGAGCTTTCGGCTTTAGCATATATCTCTCCTTTACACATGCCAGTTCGAATCATGTTATTATAGCTCGACCTGGTGTCTCTGTTTTAATTTCACCCGGTTTCATTATAGCGCAATCACATTAAGCCATTTGCCTCCGCACACACTTAGTAAAGTAGCCGGTTACTGACTTTGATCCTTTTCTTAGCACGGGGATCTGGTACACTAGTGTGGTACCCCTTTATATATATCCCCTTTTTGAAGGTTGTGGGGGATCGAACCATAGTTCACCCTACCGAGTCCAGTACCAGGTACCTCTGGACCAACCAACTGGGGTTTCTATTCCTTCTTTTTGCATAACTTTGAAACCTTTTGTATGGTTCTTTTATCAATTTCTTGATAGCAACAGTATGAAGGAGTTTCTTAATTTGTAGGCATCAAACACTTATATTCATCGTCTCTCCACGTGGTTAGTGCTTGAGACGGTGTTGACTGCTAGTATAGACTACTAGGGGTTAATCTAGAATGGAGACTTAAGGTGTCGGTATAATGGTTATTCAAATTGATCTCGTAGAAATAAGGGATCTAGGGTGTCGGGACGGTATCAATCTTGTTAGATCTTTCTCAATTTTCCTGACAAAGCCTCCGCGAGACAACCTATGTACTCGTAGGGTATGCATTTAATCTTAAGGAAATTTTTTGTTATGCCCAAAATATGTAAAAATGATTGAAAAGGACATACAAAAATTTTGTATTGGCAGAAAATATTAGTAATAGAAACAAGTAGAGGAGTGATAAGGATTTCCTCCCACATTTAAACAATGCATTGTCCTCAATGCGATAGTATACAGAAGTAAAAAGGGAAGAAACAAAAATCATTACTCGTCATTACGCGGCTGGCTTCTTCGTGCTCTGGCTCTTGCTCTTGCGCGCTCACCTCATTCTCGCTAGGTAGGATCCAATCCCACGTGTTAAGTGTATTCTTGGATGGCATCTACGCGATAAGTCAGGGCACTCATCTGGTCTGAAAGTTCCGCCATCCCTTGATCATGCCAGTTAACATAATCGTGCTGATCTCGCTGCATTTGCTGGATCGCTTGCATCATTTTTGTTTGGCGGTCTTCCATTATTTGGTTGGGTCGTAACATCTCAGCGTAGATGTTTTCCATGGAGGCGGGTCTTTGTTCGCTACTCTGCTGTCCTCGGGAAGAAGTCTCTGTAGCGTGCTCTTGAGGTGGTTGAGGCATTCCTCGGTCAAGCTCCTCCTCGACTTCATCTGCACCATTACCAGGATTTCCGTCATTTGCCTCAGGGGCCTCCAGATCAAAAACCCAATTTGCAATTTCTCTTGGATCTGTGTGGTTCTTGTTGGGCATGATGATACTTCTAACTACCTTGTTTCTGACAATAGGATGATACTTCCCATCATCTCTTGCTTTGATCAGGTGTGAAGCACGACAGTAGTCGATGTCGAGGAATTCTGCTTCCAGGGCTGGTAAGTTGGCTAGCCTATCTCCTAGGTTCAAGCCTAATGCTATGGAGGTGATAATTCCCCCATAACAAAACGATTGGCTGCCTCTCATGCAAGCATCCTGGATGTTGGCTAGTAGGAAAGGAATAACATTGAACCCAATTTGGGCAAACACACAGTGAAGAAGGAAAAGTTCCTTGGAGTTTACCTTGTGGTTGCTGACTCTTCCAAAAACTGTGTGCTCGGTTAAAGTATCTAATGGCCGAGTTGTGGATATATGTTGCGTTAAGCGTATCCCAGCTCGTTGCGTTCCTGTTGGTGAGGTTGTGCCAAACTTGGAATGCTATCTCTGACCATCCTTTTGGGATGCAGTAGTGAATTCCTTCTCCATGTTGGAAACCAAGCATTCTCGCTATCTGGGTTTGATTAAGGGAATACTCGGTGCCGAAAATTCTAAATGTGGCTACACCGGTGAGATATTGGGTAGCGCCAGGGGGTGTGATGTATGAGTAGGATCCACTCCACGCCTTCCAAAAGTCCTAACTCCCTCAGGCGTTCATGATCAACATACCTCGTGGCTTGAACGGAGCGTTGGTAGAACTTGAGGTTGTTGCTTCTTTGGCATTCGCCGGCTTCTCCATCATGGAATATGATGATTGAAAGGTCGGGAGTAGCTCTTTCTTGACGGGCCATTGATGAGTTGTATGAAACTTTTGGTGTTGGTGGGTGAGGTGGAATATTTGTGAGTTACACGCTTGAAGAAAATGTGAAGAATTTAATAGATGAAGAGCAGAATGTAAGAGAGTGATATCTGGTGAGGAAGGAGGGAGAAAGAGCGCCTGCATTTATAGGCGAGCTCTGTGCAATTCGTGACGGTCGTCACGTGCAATGGATGCGTAACGGTCGTCAGCAACGGTCATATGCTCGTAACAGTCACTTTCATGCGTGTGACGATCATGCCAGATCTACGACGGTCGTCACGTCTGTGAGACGGACGTCAGCCTATAGTGACGATCGTCACACGCTGAATGTCAAAAAAATTCTCTAACACAGGTTGCAGCAGCATTTGATAACAGCATAAACGATAACTAAGCATTGAATTTTAACAGCATAAATGCAAAAAATAAATAGATAGATGAAATAAGCATAAATAAATGAATAGCAATTGAATTAATAAATTGAAATTAAATGTAACATAGGAAAAAATTGTAGCGATAACATAGCAAACAAAAGCAATAGAACAAAAGTAATGAAATAAATAAATGTGCTCCTTCCCCATACAAAACAAAGCAGTGTCCTCATTGCTTAGTGCGAGTAGGAGAAATTAGTGGTCAGTAGTATTAGCCACGCTTTTGTCCCAATGCAGCGACAACTCCGTTCAGATAATGAAACTGCTCAACGGCTATATCCATCAGGCCTAGGACATCAAAGCGTATGAGCTTTATCTCTTCTTTCACAATGGTGATGTCAGGTTGGAAAGCATTCAGACGGGTGATGAGCATGGCATGATTATCAGCATAAGATGGAGGAACCGGTTCAACAATGTTATAATAGTTATGAGGTGTTTCAGGGTCAGATTCTTCCATTAGGATAGGGTCATGGATACATTCATATTTAGGTGGGGTCGTAGGAGGTGAAGGTGGATCAATAGGGTGTTCCTTTAAGTCGTAGAGCCAGTTATCTCGGTTGTGAACACTCGTTTTCTCATGGTTAGGCAAGGTGAATAGTTGAACCACTTTATTACTGATTAGATAATCAAAGGTATTCGTCCCAATGTTTCCTATGATTCTGCGGTTAAAGCAAAATTCGATATCCATTGGACGGATGTTTCCAAAAGGTACAAGCTCATAAAGTGGACGTACAAGTCCTATGGCGTCTGCTATCATGGTTACTAGGCCACCTATGATTATTGGGGTACGGTTATTCTTAGCAAGGTGGACAAATATTTCCATCATGAATGTCACTATATTGACGTGTCGACCTTGATCGACACATAGCAAGATGAAGAGTTCATCGCGGGATACTAAGGTGTTATTCTCTTCCTTACCAAATAAGGTGTGGGCTAGTATTTTATGAAAGTATCGGATAGCAGGGTTATGGATCTTTTGTGAGTGCATCTCATTCGGGTTAGGGTTGGATTCTCCAGTTATACTACCCCAAAAGTCATCTAGGTCAATATCATCGATAAGGTCCTCTTGGCGGGTAGTAAAAATGAAAGGGCCACTAGGGAATCCTAGGAGGTTAGTAAGGTCTTGACGGGTATAGGTGAAGTTCATGCTAAATAACCTAAAGGATATCAACCCTTTGTTAAGTCTATAACCATGCTCAGTGATGTATACAAGAGAACTTAGGAATTCTAAGGTTAGTTCACGGTACGTGACAAACCGTCTCTTAATGGCTGCGTTCTCCCACCCAAGCTGGTTAAACATAAATAGGATGCTATCTCGGATGCCTAATTTATCCATGGTCGGTCCATCATAATATATGGTCAATGCCATATCCTTCCGGGTTAGATAATCATACCGCCTGCGTTGAACTCTGCCTCTGAAAACTGTCTCTGGTTGTTGCATGATGAAAGTAATTAACTAACTAGTTAGTAATTTTCCTGTTTGTCAGTATCCAATATGTCTAAGTTAGTTACTAGAAGCAACAAGAGTGACTGCAAAGAATCAAGAAGGGGGGAGCAAACAAAATAAAGAAGAAAAGCAAGGAAGGGAAAAGTAGAGTGTAAGAAAAATAACAAAAAGAAAAAAGGGTGGGTTGTCTCCCACTAAGCACTTTGTTTAATGTCGCAAGTTTGATAGTAGTGTCGCGTTGTACTAGGTTTGGGGTCGAGCGGGCAGCTCTATGAGTCTGAGACTGTTCGAATAGTCTCTGTTTTCTATATTATGATAATGCTTTAGTCGCTGCCCGTTCACTACAAAAGGGTCACTATTTCTACCTTTTATTTCTATCGCACCACTATTGAGAACCTTGGTGATCTTGAAAAGACCAGACCACCGAGATTTCAGTTTTCTTGGATAAAGTTTAAGTCTTGAATTAAATAGCAGCACTATGTCGCTAACTTTAAACTCCTTCCTAGAAATGCGTTTGTCATGCCATCTTTTGGTTCGTTCTTTGTAGATCCTGGCATTCTCGTAAGCGTCCAATCTCAGCTCTTCTAATTCGTGGATGTCCAGAATCCGTTTCTCGCCTGCGGAAGTGTAATTTATGTTCAGGGTTTTAATTGCCCAATACGCTTTGTGTTCCAATTCCACAGGGAGGTGGCATGATTTACCATAAACTAGTTTGAAGGGTGTGGTTCCTCTCGGGGTTTTGTAAGCCGTCCTGTAGGCCCACAAAGCTTCGTTTAGTTTGGATGACCAGTCTTTTCTGGATATTCCTACGGTCTTCTCAAGAATTTGTTTTATTTCTCGATTCGAGACTTCGACTTTCCCGCTAGTTTGTGGATGATACGGTGTTGCTACGCGGTGTCGGACTCCATACTTCAGAAGGAGTTTTCCAAATATATTCGATATGAAGTGGGAGCCACCGTCCCTGACTACTGATTTTGGCACACCGAATCCGGGAAAGATAATGTTCTTGAATAACTTGATCACTACTCGTGTGTCATTTGTTGGAGAGGCTACAACCTCGATCCATTTTGAAACATAGTCAACAACAACGAGTATGTATTTATTACCAAAAGAAGCTGGGAATGGTCCCATGAAGTCAATCCCCCATACGTCGAAGACTTTTACTTCTAAGATTCCTGTTTGTGGCATTTCATCGCGTCTTGAGATATTGCCATTGCGTTGGCACCAGTCGCATTTTATAACTGTGTTATGGACGTCTTTCCATAGAGTAGGCCAAAAGAGGTCGGATTGCAGGATCTTAGTGCAGGTCTTTGAGGTACTTGCATGCCCTCCATAGGGAGCGGAATGGCAATTGGAGATTATATCATCGATTTCGTCCTCAAGAACACATCGATGGAAAATACCGTCGGTCCCTCTTTTGAAAAGAAGAGGTTCATCCCAATAATACTATTTTAGATCGTGAAAGAACTTCTTCTTTTGTTGATAAGATAGGTCCGTTGGAAGTACTCCGACGGCTAGGTGGTTGACAAAGTCAACATACCATGGCAGAGTTGCATTCGCATGTACTTCTTCCATGGATTCTTCTATTTCTGTATCGTTTAATGTTAGTTCAGACATATCACTTTCCATTTGGGCTATGAGTCGTTCGTAAGGGAAATCGTCATTAATTGGGATTTGTTCAGGCTAGTTCCCTTCGATACGAGATAAGTGGTCTGCTACTACGTTTTCAGTACCTTTCTTATCCTTTATTTCTAAATCAAATTCTTGTAAGAGCAGGATCCATCTTAAAAGTCTTGGTTTGGCATCCTTTTTACTTAACAGATATCTAATAGCGGCGTCGTCGGTATAGATGATAATTTTTGCCCCTACTAGGTAGGAACGGAATTTGTCCAAAGCGAACATGACAGCTAGAAGTTCTTTTTCAGTGGTGGCGTAGTTCATTTGGGCTGGATCAAGCGTTCTACTCGCATAGTAAATAGCATGAAGCTTATTATCTTTCCTTTGTCCCAGTACTGCGCCTACTGCGTAATCACTCGCATCGCACATGATTTCAAATCGTAATCTTCAGTCAAGTGGTTGCATTATGGGTGCGGTGATTAAAGATGTTTTTAGTTGGTTGAATGCTGTTAAGCATTTTTCATCAAATATGAAGTCAGCGTCTTTCATTAGTAATCCTGTAAGTGGCTTGGTTATTTTTGAGAAATCTTTAATAAAACATGGTAAAAACCGGCGTGTCCTAGAAAGCTTCGTATTTCTCGTACGGTTTTCGGAGGTTGAAGGTTCTCTATAATTTCGATTTTAGCTTTGTTCACTTCAATTCCTCTATCAGATACCACATGACCTAATATAATTCCTTGTTGAACCATGAAATGGCATTTCTCCCAGTTTAAAACGAGGTTTACTTTCACGTATCTTTCAAGTACCATTTCAAGGTTAGATAGACATCCTTCAAAACTCTGCCCGAAAACAGAAAAATCGTCCATAAAGACTTCCATGATGTCGTCTATAAAATCGGTGAAGATTTCCATCATGCATCTTTGAAATTTTGCGGGAGCGTTACATAAGCCAAATGGCATTCGTCGGTAGGCGAATGTACCATAAGGGCATGTGAAGGTAGTCTTTTCTTGGTTGTCAGGATGGATTGGGATTTGAAAGAATCCTGAATAACCGTCTAGATGGCAGAAGTGAGAAGGCTTAGCCAATCGTTCAAGCATTTGATCAATGAAAGGTAGAGGGAAATGATCTTTCCGAGTGGATTTGTTTAGTTTTCTATAGTCAATGCACACTCTACTTCCGGTCACAACTCTTTGTGTTATGGACTTGCCCTTCTCGTTCTTAACAACTGTAACACGTCCTTTCTTGGGTACTACATGAACGGGGCTAACCCATTGACTATCGGAGATCGGGTATATGATTCCAGCGTCTAGAAGTTTCTTTACTTCATCCTTGACTACGGTACTTAGGATTGGGTTGATCCTTCTATGGTGTTCTCTAGAGGTTTTACAATTTTCCTCCAGCATAATGCGATGCATACAGATAAAAGGACTTATTTCTTTAAGACCGGCGATATTATATCCTAACGCAGTTGGATATTTTCTTAGGACATCTAGTAATTTCTCAGTTTTCATCTGTCCTAAGTCAGCGTTGACTCTTACTGGTCTTTTCAGTTCAGTGTCTAGGAATTCGTATCTTAGGTTCTTTGGTAGTGTTTTTAGTTCCAAGTCAGGTTTCTTTGGGCATGGCATGTGGTCGGGTGTAAGTGCTAAGCATTCGCTTAGACTTTCGTTTTGGTATAGTTCATGCCAATTATTGTCTTCAAGGATTGGAGGGATTTGGATTTTCATTATTTCAGAGTATGTGGTTTCTTCCATCTCCATCTCTCTCACGCATTCGTCTATGACATCAAGCATATAGCAGGTGTCGTCTATAGCTGGCGCTTGTAAGAATTGGGTCAAGATGAATTCAACCTTTTCCTCTCCAACTTCGAATGTCAGCTTACCTCTCTTTACGTCTATTATTGCTCCTGCGGTAGCCAAGAATGGCCTTCCTAGTATGATAGGTGTACTAGCATTTTCTTTGATGTCCATGATTATAAAATCGGTAGGAATGTAAAATTGTCCTACACGAACTAGGACATTCTCTAGTATACCAACATGATATTTGATTGAGCGGTCAGCTAATTGAATAAACATCTTGGTCTGTCTTAATTCTCCCATACTGAGCCTTTTGAAGATGGTTAAGGGCATTACACAAATGTTGGCTCCTAGATCGCATAGAGCTTTGTCTATGACAAATTTTCCAATGACACAGGGTATGGAGAAACTACCTGGGTCCTTTAGTTTGGGAGGCATGTTATTCTGGATTATGGCGCTACACTCGGCAGTAAGTGTAACTGTTTCGTCATCCTCAACCTTTTTCTTATTGGATAGGATTTCCTTAAGAAATTTGGCATAGGAGGGCATTTGTGTGATGGCTTCTGTAAAGGGTATTGTAATGTTTAGTTGCTTCAGAAGCTCAACAAATTTCCTAAATTGACTCGCAGTTTTAGAACTTTTGAGTCTTTGAGGATATGGAATGGGTGGTTTATAAGAAGGTGGAGGCACATAAGGTTTCTCTTTCTCTTCGGCCTCCTGGGTATTATCTTCTGTTTCCTTTGGTTCATTCACCTGCTCAATTGAGGTTTTATCTAGTTTTTGGTACATGGCAGGGTTTTGGAGTCTTGGATCTACGAGTCCGTCTACTTCTTTTCAACTCCTCAGTATAACGGCATTTGCATGTCCCTTTGGATTAGGTTGCGGCTGTCCAGGAAATGTCCCAGCTAGAGCGGCTGTAGATGCTTGGTGTTGAGCCACTTGTGAAATCTGTGTTTCAAGCATTTTATTGTGGGTGGCTAAGGCGTCTACTTTTTTCGCTAGTTGTTTAAGTTGCTCGCTAGTATGTATGTTTTGGTTCAAGAAGTCTTTATTTGTTTGAGCTTGGGTAGCTATGAAGCTTTCCATCATAAATTCGAGATTTAACTTCCTAGGCATGTTAGGAGCATTATTAGCTGGCTTTTGATATCAAGGCGGAACAGCTGGTGCTTGGCCAGGTGCATACAGGGAATTGTTATTCTTATACGAGAAATTAGGATGGTTTTTCCAACCTGGGTTGTAGGAATTTGAATAGGGATTTCCTTGTGTGTAATTCACTTGATCGGTTGGGACTCCTGCTAATATTTGACATTCTTATGCAGTGTGTCCAGGGTTTCCACATAACTCACAGTTTGGAGTTACAGCAACCACGGTGGTTATGGGTGGTATGGTCAAGTTGTCTAATTTATGGACAAGGGCATCTACCTTTGCATGAACATGGTCAAGGCTAATGATTTCGTACATTCCACCCTTAGTCTGGGACTTTTCCACTGGAGATCTTTCACCTCCCCATTGGCAATGGTTTTGGGCCATGTTTTCAATGAGTTGATAGGCTTCGGTGTATGGCTTATCCATAAGTGCATCGCCCGCGGCAGTGTCTATTGTAAGTCTTGTGTTATACAGAAGCCCATTATAAAATGTGTGAATGATCACCCAGTCTTCTAGACCGTGATGTGGACATATCCTCATCATGTCCTTGTATCTCTCCCACGCTTCGTAGAGAGATTCCATATCTTTTTGTCAAAATCCATTAATTTGAGCTCTCAGCATAGCAGTTTTTCTCGGCGGAAAGTATCGGGATAAGAAGACGTTCTTCAGTTCTTCCCATGTTGTAACGGAGTTGGACGGAAAGGATTGCAACCAAGCCCAAGCTCTGTCTCTTAGTGAAAAAGGAAAGAGGCGCAGTCTTATCGCATCTTGAGATACACCATTCGCCTTTACAGTATCGGCGTACTGCACAAACTTGATCAGGTGTTCATTAGGATCGTCCGTATGATTTCCAGCAAATTAATGTTGTTGGACGGCTGATAATAGTGAGGGTTTCAGCTCGAAATCGTTTCGATTTATAGCGGGGGCAACAATGTTGTTGTGAGGTTCTTGTTGAGACGGGGTAGCATAGAATTTAAGAGGACGATTCTAGGGTCCTTATTCAGCCATGTTTGGTTTTTCTTCTGATTTAGGAGGAAAAGAGATATCGGGAATGTAAGACCCCAATTTTGGCCCTAAGATCCCTCATGGCCCATATCATATCATACCATGGCCTCAAGGATCATTGCATGCCTTAGCTTCCCTCCTAGTGGGTGGGTCACCTTGTGAGTGTGGTTCTTGATCACCAAGCATGTCTTGCATTTGTATATCATTGCTTTTCATATGTTTACTAACCAAAAAGTACAAAAATATTGTCATTATAACCATGTTACTTGCAGCTGAAGCAATCATCAGCCAATTAGGTCAAAATCAGTCAAAGTCAGGCATTGTAGTGGATGGTGGCCATTCTTGCAGAATTTGGGCACCATGATCAATAATCAAGAGTTCATATAACTTGGGACATCATTTGGAATCAAGATCTCAAGGAATTAGGGTTTGGAATTCATCAGAAGGTGCTTCAGTCAAGCAAAACCCTAGAAAGTCAAACTTGGTCAACTGTCCATTTAATCAGGGATTTGATGATGGGATTTGGTCTGAGAGGTCTCATTCATGCCTATATAAGCTTCATATATCATGTCAAGCACCCACAGTGAAGAAAATAAAGTCAGACAAGAAATGTCCAGAAATAGAAAGTTGACCTGTAATTCAAATTTGCCAAAAATGGAAACTTCTTGATCTTAAACTTACATCATGATACAAGCTTCAAATGAATTTTTGCCCAACATGAAAGTTGAAGATCTTGTTCTCCCATTTCCAAAAAGTCCAAGAACACTCAATTCCCATGTATGGTTGGCAAGTTATGATCAAATCAATTTCAAAAATTTTTGAACTTCAAAAGGCCATATCTCTCAAACCATTTGGCCAAATTTGGTGGGGTTTTTTCCTACAAGTCATATTTGATCCCCTTTTTCCAAAAATGTCATCCTCATGCACCAAAACATTACCATGCAAAATGGCCTTTTTGGACTTGCATTAATTAATTTCAAGTGAGTTAGAATTTTGACTTTTCCAAATAACCAATTTTACTCATTTTGGCCAATTGGGACTGTTTTGAAATTTTATTTGAAGCATGTTTGAGGCCCAAACTCGGGCAGAACACACACCCTCCTTGCCACTTGGTGAAATTTAGCAAAATGGCAAAATTGGTTCATTTAAGCTAATGTTGATTAACACTTGATTATGCAACCTTAAACAGAAGTATTTAAGCACATTTTCTGTCATTTCAAACCCTAGCAGCCATCAATCACACAGAAAACTCATTCTCTCAAAATCACCATTTTTCTCACTTTGCATTTTCTGACCAAAAACTCCAAAAGACTCGAGCAACCCTTTGTGGTTTCATCACCTGACCATCATTGTGAGCCATTTCCAAGCATCAATCACCAACTGGAAGTTCATCTCGAGTCTGTTTTCACCAAGCACACAGCCATGGCAAGTTTTGATTTAAGTTGGATTTGGATTTGTTGAGCTAAACTTCTTCAAGTATCCATCAATACCAACCACAAGCTTCATCTGTTTGAGCCTACATCTCCAAAATAACAACTGTTTCTCAAGTTTCTTCATAACCAAGTAAATTTTCGAATCTCATATTTCATTAAATTATGCCATGCCTCTTGTAGATCTTTGTTTGCTGGTTGCATTAAGCTTAGAATCGTGCATTGTGGTTGCTTGTGTTAAGAGAAATCTGGATTTTAAACTTCATGACCAAACTTGTTCTTGCTTCTTTCTCTTTTGTTAGCTCGATTTGATGAATGTAGATGCTATATTATGAATGTGCTTGGTTTGCTGTTTCGATTGCCATGCTTAATTGCTATTTCTGGGCATTTTGATTTTTTCGATTGAATGAAAGTGATGAAGCTTCACTGTTGCTGTTAAAACCCTAATTTATTTCCAGAAATTTGATTTTCACGTGTTTGCATGTTTGCTGTTACTGTTCCATTGATGACAACCAATCAAAACATTTCGTGACCCTATGCTGTACGCTGCGTTTTGATAAATGATTCACAGATTTACCATTATGCCACCGGTCAACCACTTTGACTCATTAAACCATGTTTGTTTGTGATATTTATTCCAAATTGATGCATCATTTTGTAAAAATCATAACATCTTCATTTCAATTCCAAAATTCATGAAAATTTTTGCATCATGTTCTGTTGGATCTCTACTTTTTTATCATGATTTTTACTGATTTTTTGGATGGTTGGATTTTTAATGGCATTAGGTTTTGTAGCATGTGACCAATTTTTGTACCTTTTGCCAATTCAATTGTGAAATGATGATGATATATCCAATGACCCTGAAATTTTTTGTGCACAAACTAGACTCATCCATGGTGATTTTGGTGTAGAGTTTGTAAATTTATCTTATCTGGTTGTTGAGTTATGAATTTTTGAGTTAGGGTGTGACAATTTGTGTCACACCATTGATGTGCATTTTCATGATTTTCTTTACCATGCTTCCTGACCTCCAATTGATGTGAATTTTTGCATGAACCTACTCTTGTATGTCTAGTTCACATGTGAATTTTCTTGGAATTAATTGTGGCATTTCCTAATTGTTTGAGATTTTCTCCCCTGCTTGACCAAAATGTTGACTTGTATGATACATGTTGCCATTTCCTTTGTGAAATTCTCATACTTTATTAGATGAACTTGAAATTTGACATGTGATTAGTAGACATCCTAAGCTTTGTCATGGTGTTGATCCCATTCATTTATCATTTGTTATCACTGATATATGAATTTTTCAAGTTGATACATGTTTGGTTGACTTCTTTGAGCATGCTTAAAATTGCTTTGACTTTCTGATTTTCATTGACTATCTTCCCATGATCCAATTGAGCTGAAATTTGATATGCGTGTCATGTTATGGATTATGATTGATCATGAATTATATGATGATTTTTGGAATTGATTATGATTGGTTTTGAGCTAAGTCTTGCTGTTGACCTCTATGAGCTTTCATTTGCCATGCTTTGACTTCTTTTGCTTATGAAATCATGATGATGAATGATATGAATGTGGGACCAATTGAGTTTGCTTCTTAAATGTTTAAACTTGATTTTGGTTGACTATCCCTTGCTGTTTTGACTTTCTCATCTCATTTTGACCCTAGGCTTGTCCTAGTGGTCCTGTTGCTTATGTTTGAGTTCATTGTTTTCAGGTTAAGCAACAAGTGCTTCAAAGAAATCATTATAATGTGATTGAGCTTGATTTGTTTATCATGAGCTAACCTCTTTGTTTTGTAGGTGGCTTGACTCATATGATTTGAGTCTTGTGCTTTGCACATTCATCTGATTATATTAACTGTTGGTTTCTATTCTCATTTTGCTTTGACTTTTGAACTGTGTACTGATTCTGTTTGACTATTTCAGGTACCATTAGTTGCTTAGTTCTTTGAACTTGCTTTGCTTTGCTTTATAGCAATTTGCATTGAGGTATAATCCCTTTTCTTCATGTAGTCTGGAAGACCTGGCCTGTTACTTGGCCAGGCAACTGTCTGAAGTCCTCCTTAAGAGGCAATGCTTGTGTGTGTTTATATTTGTCCCAAGCAGGAAAAGTCCTTTAAATAAGGCAATTGGTAGATCAAAGAGATAAGCAACCTATCTCCTACTATTCTGTGAGTCTTCTCCTTGCTCCCATTACATGGTTGTAGCATTGAAATCCAAGCCCAAGATCTATTGAGTCAATAATCTGTGGAGAGAGTTCCTACTTTCTGAACTCCCACACCTTCTGATATTCAAATGCTCTCCCCGACCAGGGATAAGAGCAATGAGGCACACCCCTCATATCCTTTCATCTGCTTCACCTTAGCCCCTCAATGGCAAGGTTAAGAGCACCATTAACCTATTCCAGTTGGCTTCAATGCCTAACCCTTTGTATGAGCCTCATTGTGTGGTTATAGTGTGTGCTGAATGCTTTCATTGATTGATCACTTGCTTCATATGCACATGTTTGCTTGTATGCTTTATTCATTTATCATCATTAATTGCTCATTATTGCATGATCATCTCATTTGTCCTTGTGACATCATTATCATTGTTGTTTACCCATTGAGGACAGTTGTAAGACCATTCCTTTGGCTATTGTTCCTATGATATGGAAGTGAGTATAAGACCATTCCATTGGCCACTCATCTTATCTTTGCTTGATGCATTTGTTTGATTGTATGTGAGGATGCAATTATAAGTCCCTGTAAGTTGGCATTTGCTTTCCTATGATCATATGTTCCTTTGTTTGTTTGTATGTGAGGATGCAATTATAAGTCCCTGTATGTTGGCATTTGTATTCCTAGGACCATACTGTGGAGGTTAGAGTAAGCCCAGATAGATTGGCATCTGACGTCCATGTTTTGCTTTTCTTTGTTTATGTGAGGATGCAATTGTAAGTCCCTGTAAGTTGGCATTTGCTTTCCTGTGATCATAAGTTGCATTTGTTTGTTGTATGTGAGGATACAATTGTAAGTCCGTGTAATTTGGCATTTGTTTTCCTATGATCATATGTTGGATATTGGTGTAAGCCCAGACAGATTGGCATCCGGTATCCAAGTTTCATTTTGTTAGGAGATTAGTATAAGTCCATTGAGTGGCATCTGATATCCAGTTTTGTTTTAGGAGATTGGTGTAAATCCATCTATTGGTATCCGATATCCGCTTTTGTTTGTGAGATTGGAGTAAGACCATTGAGTGGCATCCGGTATCATTTGCTTGCTTACATTATTATTGCTCATTGCCTATTCCAAAGGACACACTTGAATCATCTTCTATATGATCTCAAGAGGTGAACCTTCTAAGAAGTTTTACAATCCATCTTCATCCATTCATCCCCATTGTGTCCTAAACCTTTTCACACATTACTTTCAAACTTGACATAGATATTGTGCAAACATCTTCATGTTTTCAAACCAAAAACCTGGACCCCAAGTCCTTGACTTTTTTCAAACTCCATTTCATAATACTTCTTCGAATTAATCTTAATCATACTTTGACCCTACTTTCACAATCACAATCAATTAACTTCACCCATTCACTTGTTTTGGCTTTGTCCATTGTTAAATCTTTTCATGCATTAGCCATAGGTTTCAATTATCTTTGTGGTTGATGTAAACCTCACCTTATCCTTAGTGAGTCGACTATAAGACTTCCGTACTGAAAACAGGGCTAACCCCTCTAGTACGTCGAAGCTATCCTCGCATGGTGGATGTTGGTCTTGGTCGAGTTTTCTCCCATTGATAATGAAGAGCCACAGTGCTATTGTTTAAAATTGAATCCACCAATTTTTTGGAAATCTTTTAGCCGAACTACGGCGTTTTGATCCTTACCTTTGATGGAAGGTACGTAGGCAGCGGGTTCATCCGTTCAAACCCAATAAAAATTGTATATTCTTTTCTCATCATCCCAATCATGTTTGCACAATATTTATGTCAAAAACAAATAACAATTTTATACAACAAGTGTGAAAAGGGCTCCCTAGGAGTACCTAGGACGTGATGGGTGCCTAACACCTTCCCATTGCGTAATTTACCCCTTACCCAGACTCTCTGATCTTTTTATTAGTTTTCTACGTGTAAAACTTCTTAGGCTTTTGTTCGCTTTTTAGCCAGTCCTTTGGATAAATAAAAGTGCGGTGGCGACTCGAAAAATTCATTGTATGCCTTGCTTATGATTTAATCGATAGATCATATAGCGACGAATACACCGCTACAGAAAAGTGGCGACTCTGCTGGGGAAATATCGATCCTTGGTGGTATTGCCTACTTTTCACCCTTGTTGTGCTATATTGTTATTTGTTATTTGACATATTTTTGTACAATTTGGGATAACTGTATTGATTGTAATGTTTGAATTGCTTGATATACAATTGTTATTTGTTTGGTGATCTGTGAGATGAGTTCTGTACCCGAACTCGAGTGCGCTCTAGGATAGGAGAATGGCATAGTCTTGTTGACTGGTGTGGAGTATTCCTTAGCCAGTTGACTTGCGAGTCCATTCACTTGGTGGAGGTCATGTTGGATTAATAATGTCACACAAGTTATTTGTGGTTAGGCATTATTCTTTCAATCATGTGCCGCAGAAGCCAAGGACCTTAGTTTACCAAACCCATCTTGGCCTATTTTTAGGACCGTAGTGCGGAGGTCGTTCAGATGTCAGTTCTGATACGATTGTCACGCGATACTACACTCATCAGAGTTTCTCTTGAGAATATTCTTGGAATACGAGTATTCGTTCCTCCGATAATATTCGAAAGATGGAACGATGATTATGGGAACCTCTGGTAGAACATGTCTGGCAGGTTTAAACCCTAGTACACTCCCTTTGGGTGGTTCTTAACCGAGACTCCATGCTCGTGACTCTCAGCAAACCCGTGATTCGTGGTTGAGTCGTTCAAACATTGTTAATATCAATGGAACCCGGATCAGGTGTAAAACCTAAATCCACCAAAGCGGCTGGTTGATATTAAGGATGTTCGAGCCGGTTCATGTACCGTTAATATCAATGGAACTTGGGTGTTGATAAGGTGAAAACCTAAATCCACCAAAATGGATGATTGATATTAGGGATACATAGAGCTTTCCCACGACCTTTGTTTGGTGTGCTTTGCTTGATCCTTGAGTGTGTTTGTTGCATTCATACATTCACGCATTCATCCGCATTCATGTCATCAGAAAAAGAAAATTTTCAAGGAACTTAAAGGGTTTATTTACAAAATTTTCAGACATGGAAAGACCAAAAAGGCATACAAAGAAGTACAGCTTTAAACAGCCCGACGTAAAAGAGTTAAGGAATCTGACATCGTATGTATTAGATCCCTTGGGTTTCAAAGCTCGCTATGGGAAGCTTCTACCTCTGCTCACCACCCAGGTTGACGAAGGATTGATGAGTACTTTGGCTCAGTTTTACGATCCGTTGCATCATTGCTTCTTATTTCCGGACTTCCAGCTATTGCCAACTTTGGAAGAATACTCTCATCTTATTGGGATTCCGATTCTGGATCAAGTGCCGTTCAGTGGCCTAGAGAGTATTCCATCTGCTCGAGAGATTGCTAGCTTATTGCACATAGATGAAGATTTGATTAGAGCTAATCTGACTACCAAAGGCGGAATTCAGGGTTTTCCTTCCGAGTTCCTCATTGCCCAAGCTACCTTTTATGGGAAGGCCATGAGTGAGGATGCCTTTGAGGCTCTATTTGTGCTGCTCATCTATGGATTGGTGCTGTTTCCCAACTTCGACAAGTTCGTGGACATGAACGCTATTAGGATCTTCTCAGTTCTTAATCCAGTTCCGACTTTGTTGGGCGATGCTTATGTCTCTTTGCACCTAAGGAATATGAAAGGTGGAGGAGTCATTGACTGCTGTTTACCCCTGCTGTACAAGTGGTTTATTTCGCACTTGCCGCGGACAGTTGCTTTCAAGGAGAACAAGGGATGTCTACGGTGGTCTCAGAGACTCATGTCTCTCACCAATGATGATATCACCTGGTATGATCGCGTGTATGATACCGTTCAGATCATTGATTATTGTGGTGAATTCCCTAATGTGCCTCTTCTTGGTACATGTGGTGGGATTACCTACAATCCTATTCTTGCACGTCGTCAGCTTGGGTTCCCCCTAAAGGATAAACCTAATAACATTCTGTTAGAAGGTGTGTTCTTTCAGGAGGGTAAAGATCCCCAAGGCCTGAAAGCCAGATTTGTCCGCGCTTGGCGCAGTATTCACAAGAAGAGTAGGAATGAGTTGGGTCCAAAGAACTGCATTGCTTTGGAGCCATACACCTCTTGGGTCAGACAGAGAGCTGCCACCTACTTGATGCCGTACGAGCATCCAAGACCTACACTGTTGGATGTGGCTGGGCCTTCAACCCTCCCTACCCAACGTGTAGAGGAGTTGAGAGAAGAAGACCTTTCGCGTGCTTGGATCCGTGAAAGAGAGGAATTGATGCAGCAGCTCAAGGAGAAAGATGCTATGATTGAATTTCTCGAGCACCGAGTGATCGACGATCCGAACGACACTTGGACTTCTCTGCTTCCTCAGTCATCCAAATTCTGGAAGAGGAGGTATGATCGACTTGCGAAAGAGAAAGCTGATATGGAGGCTGCCTATGAGAGAGAGATCAAGAAGTTATGCACTTCTCGTCTTCCAGCATCCCGAGCTTCTAGGGATCCATAGGATGTCATTTACCTTTTCTCTTTGTAATGAATCCAAAAATGCTGTATTTCTTTGTTTTGTTATATTAAATGAAATATTTTCCATGAGCAATTAAAATGTTTAAATATTCAAAATATTGCAAATAATACCCTAAGGGTTCCTTGAAAACAAAGCATTTGCACAAGCATTTCATGCATCATTCTTGCATAAGCAGGTACCCCTTTTGTTTCTGGTCTTCTTGTCCTAACCTTTGTTCTTCATTTATTTTGAAGACAAGCTGACTCACCGGTATTATACGCGGGTCAACTCTGCAAGGGTCATGGAGCAATTGGAACAAGAGAACAGAGAACTAAAGGAAGAGGTCGCCAGACTTGGCGCTTTGATGGAGCAACTCCTTGCTGCTCAGAATCAGCCTGCTCAACAGCCAGCAACTCCTGTTCAGCGGACGGTTATTTCTGAAGTCTCCACTTCAACGGTGCCAGTCAGCACCCATCAGCCCAATGCCATGCCTCCCGGTTTTCCTTGGGGGATGCCTCCAGGCTTCATGCCTGATCTGCCAGCTCCAACATTTGCTCCGATGCCGGCATCTAGCCCGGTCCCTGTTCCCGCTCCTCCTGTCGTGCATACCATGCCTAGGGTAGACGACACCATCTATCACTCTGAGGCTTCTGAGGGCTCAGATGTTCATGAGAAGATGGACGCAATGAACGACCAATTCCTCGAGCTGAGAAAGGAATTGAGGACTCTCCGTGGCAAAGATCTCTTCGGCAAGTCTGCAGCCGAACTCTGCCTAGTTCCCGGTGTGAAGATACCGATCAAATTCAAAGTGCCCGACTTTGAAAAATATAAGGGGAACACCTGTCCACTCGCTCACCTGGTCATGTACGCCAGGAAGATGTCAACACAGACTGATAATGATCAACTCTTGATTCATTATTTTCAAGATAGTCTGTCTGGTGCCGCGCTCAGATGGTACATGAGCCTGGACAGTGTCAACATCCGATCTTTCAACGACCTTGGCGAAGCTTTCGTCAAGCAGTATAAGTACAACGTCGATATGGCGCCTGACCGAGATCAACTCAGGTCCATGTCGCAGAAAGATAAGGAATCGTTCAAGGAGTACGCCCAGAGGTGGCGAGAGCTGGCAGCTCAGATCACTCCACCGCTGGAAGAGAAGGAAATGACCAAGATCTTTCTGAAGACTCTTGGCTCATTTTATTATGAGCGGATGGTAGCAAGCGCTCCCTCCGATTTCACCGAGATGGTGAACATGGGGATGCGTCTTGAAGAAGGTGTCCGTGAAGGACGGTTGGCCAAAGATGATGGTTCTTCCTCTAAACGATATGGGGCGTTTAAGAGGAAAGAAGGCGAAGCGCATGCTGTGCAATCTCAGCCTAAACATAGAAGACCCTCTGTTCAGAGGAAGCCTGCATGACATGCCAGTCATCAGCACCAGGTGGCTCATATAGCACCTGTATTCAAAGATAATGCTCAGCAATATCAACATCAACAGTATCAGCATCAGCAGCAATATCAACAACCGCAGTACCAACAACAACAGCAACGTCCACAGCAACAGGCTTACCAGCCTCGTGGAAGTACAACCAATCAAGCTAACATGAATTATGATAGGAAGAGGGTCAGCTTCGATCCAATTCCTATGACATATGCAGAGCTTTATCCTTCCTTGTTGGAAAGGAAATTGGTTTCCCCCAAGGATCCTCCTGCCATTCCTGCAAATCCACAATGGTGGTATAAGCCAGACCAGCATTGTGTCGACCATTCTGGTGCTCCGGGCCATAATGTGGAAAACTGCTTTCCATTGAAGAATAAGGTTCAAGACCTTATGAGAAGTGGAATCCTGAGTTTTGAGGACTCAAGCCCGAACGTCACCAAGAACCCATTGCCTGCGCATGGGAAGTCTGTGAACATGATTCAGGAATGCCTTGGGAAGTACAAGGTTAGATATGTGAGCCATATCAGGCAGTCGTTGGTTGATTTACACCGTATGCTGTGTCAGTACAGCTATTTGGAGCATAACCACGACAAGTGCCGCGTCTGCTCAGTTAACCGCTTGGGTTGCGACCAGGTCCGCAGAGAGCTTCAGAAGATGTTGAATGAGGGTACCATTGAGATTCTGCAGAATCGCAATGTTGATGAAGTCGAACCTGAAGTGAATGTCATCTCACCAGTGTTCAAGCTGCCTGAGCCCGTTGTTATTCGTTACAATAGCAACAAGCCGAAGGCTTCCCCTTCTTTGGTCATTAAACCGGCAGGCCCTGTGCCTTACTCGTCTGATCGAGCTGTACCTTTCAGATATAGCCCTGTTGCTGTTCAGGATGGGGTAGAGGTTCCTTTGCCTTCAACTTCCGTAACTAATATTGCTGATGTGAGTGGGTTGACCCGAAGTGGTCGTGTGTTTTCCGCACCTGCTAAAGCCCCTGTTGCTTCTGAATTTGTTGAGCGCCCTGTGGGGACCGCGGTGAATGTTCAGAATCCGGCACTTGATGTTGCCCAACCATCCTCCTCCGTACAAAAGACTCCTGTTTCTTCAGTTGGCCCAAGTGGCATCGTTGATGAAGAATCTGATGAGATGCTGAGGCTCATCAGAAAGAGTGAGTACAACATTGTAGACCAGCTTCTACACACGCCATCCAAGATTTCCATTCTTTCTCTGCTGCTGAATTCAGAACCCCATAGGGAGTCTCTGCAGAAAGTCTTGGACTTGGCGTATGTTGATCACGACGTCACCCTTGAGCAGTTTGACAGTATTGTTGCAAACATCACCGCTTGCAACACTTTGGGCTTTTGTGACGCTGATCTCCCTGAGGAGGGAAGAGACCACAACATGGCTTTACATATCTCCATGAATTGCAAATCTGATGCAATGTCCAATGTGTTGGTAGACACTGGATCTTCTTTAAATGTATTGCCGAAATCCACACTCTCTCGTCTGTCATATCAAGGTCCTCCTATGAGGCAGAGTGGGGTTGTTGTGAAAGCATTTGATGGGTCGCGCAAGACCGTGATTGGGGAAGTTGATCTCCCAATCAAGATAGGACCAAGTGATTTCCAGGTTACTTTTCAAGTAATGGATATCCACCCATCTTACAGCTGTCTCTTAGGCAGACCATGGATTCACGAGGCTGGCGCCGTGACATCCACCCTACACCAGAAGCTGAAGTTTGTCAAAAACAAGAAACTGGTTGTAGTAGGGGGAGAAAAGGCTCTCCTGGTTAGCCATCTGTCTTCTTTCTCGTACATTGACGCAGAGGATGAAGTTGGAACTCCATTCCAAGCTTTATCTATTGATGAACCAATCGAGAAGAAGTCTCCTTCATTCACTTCCTACCGTGATGCTAAGCTGGCCATTGAATATGGTGCAGTTGCTGGTTTAGGGAAAGTGCTTGAACTTGAAGATAACCGATCCCGGGCTGGCATTGGCTACTGTTCTGGGGCATGCAATGAGCAAGGTTTGTTCACAAGTGGAGGATTCATCCATGCTGATCAACCTGAAGAAGAGGAAGCTGCTGCTATCATTGAAGAAGATACCGAAGATCTGAACAACTTTGTTATTCCTGGTGGTGTCTGCCACAATTGGGTCGCTGTAGATGTTCCTACAGTCATCCATAGATCAGAGTAATGGTTCACTTTGTTTAAAACCCTTCTCCCATGCCAAAAGGAGAAGTGATGACATTGTTGGCAAAGCATATATACAATGATATTTTCATTCAATTTTCGCATTGTTAAACATTTGTTTTTCCTTTGTTTTCACTTTTTGCTTTTCGTTATGAAATCAGTGATCACAAAAAACCCATAAAAACAAAAATAAAAATCAAACATTTTTTCATCTGCATAATGATTTGCTTGATTAAATGCTGAAGTTTTTCCCTAACCAAAATCATTATGCAGGTTGATCCTAAAACCCATTGAACATAATGATCCAACGCCATCTCCCAATTTTGAATTCCCTGTATTTGAGGCAGAGGAAGATGATGTTGAAGGGATTCCTGATGAGATCACCCGTCTCCTTGAGCACGAAGAGAAGATCATTCAGCCGCATCTCGAAGACTTGGAAACAGTCAACTTGGGGTCTGAGGATTGTGTTCGTCTAGTAAAGATTGGGGCACTTCTTGAAGGGTCTGTCAAGGAAGATTTGATCAGCTTGCTACGAGAATATTCAGATATCTTTGCTTGGTCCTATGAAGACATGCCGGGTTTAGATACAGATATTGTGCAACATTTCCTGCCTTTGAAGCCTGAGTGCGTGCCTGTGAAGTAGAAGCTCAGAAGAACTCATCCAGATATGGCAGTGAAGATCAAAGAGGAAGTTCAGAAGCAAATTGATGCGGGGTTTCTGGTGACTTCGACATATCCTCAATGGGTGGCCAACATTGTGCCTGTTCCTAAGAAGGATGGAAAAGTCCGTATGTGCGTTGATTACAGAGATCTGAATAAGGCTAGCCCAAAAGATGATTTTCCTCTACCACACATTGACATGTTGGTAGACAATACAGCCAAATTCAAAGTCTTTTCCTTTATGGACGGATTTTCCGGATATAATCAAATCAAGATGGCACCAGAGGATATGGAGAAGACAACATTCATCACACCTTGGGGAACATTTTGTTATCGAGTGATGCCCTTCGGTTTGAAGAACGCCGGAGCCACGTATCAACGAGCTATGACTACCTTGTTTCATGATATGATGCACAAGGAGATAGAAGTCTATGTTGATGATATGATTGCTAAGTCACGAACGGAAGTTGAACATGTTGAGCATTTGTTGAAGCTTTTCCAGCGTTTGAGGAAGTTCAAACTTCGCCTGAATCCGAACAAATGTACATTTGGAGTCTGTTCCGGCAAGTTGTTGGGTTTTGTGGTAAGCGAAAGAGGTATTGAGGTTGATCCTGCAAAGGTCAAAGCAATACAAGAGATGCCTGCACCCAAAACTGAGAAGCAAGTCCGAGGTTTTCTTGGCCGCTTGAACTACATTTCCAGATTTATATCCCACATGACTGCCACATGTGCGCCGATATTCAAGCTCCTCCGGAAGGATCAGTCTCATGAGTGGACCGAGGATTGCCAGAAAGCTTTCGACAGTATCAAAGATTATCTGTCTGAACCTCCAATTTTGTCTCCGCCTGTGGAAGGAAGACCTCTGATTATGTACTTAACAGTTCTTGAAGACTCGATGGGTTGTGTACTCGGTCAACAAGATGAATCAGGGAAGAAGGAGTTTGCTATATACTACCTCAATAAGAAGTTTACTGATTGTGAGTCTCGGTACTCTATGCTTGAGAAGACGTGCTGTGCTTTGGCTTGGGCTGCTAAGCGTTTGCGCCAGTACATGATAAATCATACAACTTGGTTGATATCCAGAATGGATCCGATTAAGTATATCTTCGAGAAGCCTGCTTTAACTGGGAGAATTGCCCGTTGGCAGATGTTGTTATCTGAGTATGATATTGAGTATCGAGCTCAAAAAGCTATCAAAGGCAGTATCTTGGCTGACCATCTAGCGCACCAGCCGATTGAAGATCATCAGTCTGTTCAGTATGACTTCCCGGACGAGGAAATTCTGTATTTGAAGATGAAAGATTGCGATGAGCCTACACTTGATGAAGGTCCAGAACCTGGTTCCAGATGGACGATGGTGTTTGATGGCGCTGTTAATCAATATGGAAATGGAATTGGGGCAGTAATCATTACTCCTCAAGGTTCACACATTCCGTTTACAGCAAGGCTAACTTTCAAATGCACGAACAACATGGCGGAGTACGAAGCCTGTATAATGGGACTTGAAGAATGCATTGACTTGAGAATCAAATATCTTGATGTCTATGGTGATTCGGCCTTGGTTGTCAATCAGATCAAGGGAGAATGGGAGACGAATCAACCTGGTCTCATCCCATACAGAGATTATGCAAGGAGAATTTCAACTTTCTTTACAAAAGTTGAATTTTATCATATTCCTCGAGAGGATAATCGGATGGCAGATGCCCTCGCTACGCTTGCTTCCATGATTGTGGTCAGATGGTGGAATGATGTCCCCAATATTACTGTGATGCGCTTGGACAGACCCGCTCACATATTTGCAATCGAAGAAGTGAAAGATGACAAGCCTTGGTACTTTGATATCAAGAATTTCCTCCAGAACCAGGTCTACCCGCCTGGGGCATCTTTGAAAGATAGGAAAACTTTGAGAAGGTTGTCAGGCAGTTTCTACCTCAGTGGTGAAGTGCTGTATAAGAGAAATTTTGATATGGTTTTGCTCAGATGCGTGGATAGACACGAAGCAAACCTGTTGATGACTGAGGTCCATGAGGGTTCATTTGGTACTCATTCCAATGGACATGCCATGGCTAAGAAGATGTTGAGAGCAGGCTACTATTGGCTGACAATGGAGTCTGACTGTTGCAAATATGTGAAGAAATGTCACAAGTGTCAAATTTATGCGGATAAGATTCATATTCCTCCGACACTCCTGAATGTGATTTCATCACCATGGCCTTTCTCTATGTGGGGAATCGACATGATCGGCATGATTGAGCCGAAAGCGTCCAACGGACATCGATTTATTCTCGTAGCAATTGATTACTTCACCAAATGGGTTGAAGCCGCTTCGTACGCGAATGTAACCAGACAGGTGGTTGTGAAGTTTATCAAGAATCAGCTGATTTGCCGTTATGGTGTGCCAGAGAGGATCATTACTGATAATGGATCCAATCTGAATAACAAGATGATGGATGAGTTGTGCGCCGAATTCAAGATCGCACACCATAATTCCTCTCCCTACAGACCTAAGATGAATGGGGTTGTTGAAGCTGTTAACAAGAATATCAAGAGGATTATCCAGAAGATGACTATCACGTACAAAGATTGGCATGAGATGCTGCCATTTGCTTTGCATGGATATCGTACGTCTGTACGCACTTCAACAGGGGCAACCCCTTTCTCTCTTGTTTATGGCATGGAAGCCGTTCTCCCAGTAGAGGTGGAGATCCCATCAATGCGAGTCTTGATGGAAGCCAAGTTGACTGATGCTGAATGGATTCAGAGTGGTTATGACCAACTGAATTTAATTGAAGAGAAGCGATTAACTGCCATGTGTCATGGTCAGTTATATCAACAGAGAATGAAGAAATCATTCGATAAGAAGGTCAAGCCTCGTGTGTTCCGAGAAGGTGACCTCGTGCTCAAGAAAGTTTTGTCTTTCGCGCCCGATGCCAGGGGCAAGTGGACTCCAAACTACGAGGGTCCATATGTTGTTAAGAGAGCCTTTTCAGGCGGTGCTTTGATGCTTACAACAATGGATGGGGAGGATTTCACTCGTCCTGTGAATTCAGATGCAGTCAAGAGATACTTTGCCTAGAAAAAAAGTATATGCAAAAGAAAAACAGAATAGCTCGCTAAGTTGAAAACCCGAAAGGGCGGCTTAGGCAAAAATGAGCGTCTCGGTGGAGAACCCGCAAGGGTAATTCAGGCAAAAATTAGAGACTTGAAAAAAAAAAAAAGAAGAATATTTGCATCCCGCTAGATTGAGTACCTCACCCTGGGGCAATCTAGGCAAAAATTAGGGATTTGGCAAGTAACTGCATCCTGACAAGACTTTCTGGTTTATCAGTCGTCATTTCGTCAGAAGATCCTTGATTCGTCGTCAACCGAAGCTTCGGATACATCGAGATTCAAATTGGTAGAGAAAGGATCATTATGTTCAATGTAGCCCTCTTCCAATATATATCACTGATTTCAAATTTGTACAGATCTATGGAGTCTTGCCATTTGCAGGCTACCATTCCATCAAATCAATTTGAGCTTTTTATCCAATTATTTGCACTCTTATTTGTTTCAATCCAACAAATGTTTTGCATGTTTTAAATTGATAAAATGTCATTGTTTAAACAAATTTTTCAAAAAAAAATATATATATTGTTTTAAACAAAGTGAACATTCACAAGATTGAAATGATACTCAAGAATATCTCAGTGCTCTCCCGAGGGTGGCATGATTTCCAACAGGTAAGACATTTGTTCATATTCCTGGTTTGGTGGTATCTTCTTTCTTCAGATCTTTGTTGGGGTTGTTCCTCAAACAAATTTGTTGGTGGGGTTGTTCCCCAGTATAGTCGCAAGCAGAGTGTTGTTGAAGACTTCGTTTTCTCCAGCAGCAGTTTTCCCAGCATGGGTGTTTTATTGTGAAGTTTCGGCGGTTGATGGTTTGTCATCTTGGTGCCCCGTCCCTTTCTCCAGTGGGTCGTATGCCCCAGACTTTATTTGTCTCCTCAACACAGTCATGAGTAGAGCTGTTATTAATATCCCTATCGGAGTCGCGAGCAGAGTTGTTGTCACTCTTCCCAGTGCAGTTGCCAGCGGAATTGTCTATTTCCTCAGCACGATCGCTTTCTTTTTAAAGACTCGGTAAGTCAGTGGTTTGATACCCGGTACTTTACCTTCTCCCCGGCGAAGTCGTCTGCGGAATTGTTGCTATCTCTCCATCAGAGTGTTGTTTCTCCTCAGCAGAGCAGGGTTTATTTTCCTATTCAGTGGTTGATTTGGGTTGACATCCCAGTATATTGCAACCATCTTTTCCTCAGCGTAGTCTACAGAGCGTTTGTTGTGGCAACTTCGCCTGTTGAATACTCCTTCAATCCCCAACATGGTCGGATGATGGCTCTAGCCTCCAGAGAACGGATTAATTTCCTGACTGTTTGTGATCCCCAGTAGAGTGGCTTATATTGCTGAATCTACTTGTTGTGATCAGTTTGCTATGTGTATTCTCCCCAATTGGAGTGGTTCGTTGCAGAATCTACTTGTTTGATCTGTCCTCCCTCAGTGGTTTGTTCCCCAAGAGAGTAGCCGACAGTTTTCCCCAATAGAGTTGCTTATGCAGTTAGATTCTATTTGGATGATATCATTCTCCCTCAGTGGGTTGTTCCCCAATGGAGTTGTGTGGATTCGCTTCTACAGCAGTTCGTGCTTATGCACCTTTTGTTTCTCAGTTGACACTGGGATCCCTTGCAGATATCTTGGATTTTCTCTTGCTCCCCGACAGATTTGTCTTGGTGGCTTCTGCCCGTTGTGACTTTCTGTACCCTGATTGGGTTGTTTCCTGATATCTCTGATCCTCTGCTTTTTCAGCAGTACCCGCAGATCTTTGCTTTACAGCATATAGATCTCCGCAGATTGGCTCTCCAGCTGGTTTTTCCCCTGAAAGTATAATACCGGGCGTTTGGTTCCTGGACCTGTTGTGTTAGAATTGTCTGTTTTGTCAGCATTCATCAAACATAAATCACGCATATTCATGCATATTCATAAAACACTCAGATATTCATGTCGCATTTCTTGCCATATATCCTTTGTTTGTTGTTCCCTGCTTTTGGGTGATATAGATCTTCTCTACAGATCTCCCCAAGCAGATGTCGGGTGTTATAAATTTCTCCATATAGAGTCAACCCCATAAGCAGAAAATGTTGTCTTTTCTTCTGCAGTTCCCCACTGAGATATATCCTCGTGGATGACGGTTTCTTCCGTTTCCTCCCAACACATATATTGGGATGGATTTTCCTATTTGAGTTATATCCTCATTAGGACGTGTCTTGATTCAGTCCGTCTTTTCGGATTATTCCCGAATTGGCTATTTGTCAGATGTCTTGTGCTTCCCAGTGGGTTGTTCCCCAGCGGAGTAGTTTTGGGCCTCTACCCTCATACCGGTAGTTATAAGTCCTATTTTTCCTGGCTTTCTTGGCAGAATTTGTGGTTATACACTTTTTATTCTCCAGCCAGAGTTGTTGGTTTTCTACCCTCATACCGGTAGTTGTAAACCCTATTTTCCTGCTCTTCAGCAGTTTGTGGTTTGTTATAAACCCTATCTTGGTTTCCCGTGCGGATTTGTGATTTATTCTATCCCCACGCGGAGTTGTTGGTCTTCTACCCCATATTCGGTAGATGTAAACCCTAAATTTGTGGCTCTCTCCATCTAGTTCTTGATGCTGAGTTTCCTTTGCTCGGATGAGTTGCTCAGATCAGCACTTATATCCCTAGCAAGTCTGTTGTGGATAATTGCCGTATGCTAGCAATTTTATCCCCAGCGGGTCCTTTCACCTTTTGTCAGTGATTGTGTTCCCCGGATCATTGATTCTCACCAGTGAATCCTCAGCGAGTCTTCTGTCATTTACCCTTTTGTTGGTAATGTTTGTTGCTCCCCTTTTGATTGGTCATCATTATATACCTAGTTTGGTATCCTGATGCCTTTCTTTTCGGTTGATTTATCCTTTATTAACCCAGTAACCGGTTGTGGATAATCTTCCATGCGAGTATATTATTCACGGTCTGCCGGTAATGAATAATATATCTCATGCACTCTTCAGTCGAAGCCTTTCGTGTTTTCTTTGTTGAGTAAGATTCGTTATTTCCCTTTGCGGAATCGAATATTTCTTTGTTGTTGGGTAATTGCCGGATGCTTGCAATTTATCCCTTTGAGTTGTCTTTCGTTTACCCGGATGCTTGGTATCGATTGTCTCTCTTTTTGGTTAGTCACCTATTATATACTTCGGTATCTCTGGTGTCTTTTCCTTTTTGAGTATATTATTCACGGTCTGCCGGTAATGAATAATATATCTCATGCGCTCTTTAGTTGGAATTCTTTGTTGATTTTCCCCAGCTGAGCAAGATTCGTATTCTTTGTAGAATCGAATATCCATCCTTTAACCAGTTTGTGTTTTGGATGATGAGTGTTTTGGCATATATACCAATTCACGTTTTCGGTAGATCACCTATTATATACCCAGTAACCGGTATCTCTGGTGTTTCTTACCATGCGAGTTTATTATCTACGTTCTGACGGTAATAGATAATATATCTCATGCGAGTATTCTTATCCACGGTCTGCCGGTAATGGATATTATATCTCATGCACTCTTTGGGTTTGTGTCCCCAGTTGAGTAAGATTCGTATTCTTTGTAGAATCGAATATCCATCCTTTAACCAGTTTGTGTTTTGGATGATGTGTGTTTTGGCATATATACCAATTCACGTTTTCGGTAGATCACCTATTATATACCCAGTAACCGGTATCTCTGGTGTTTCTTACCATGCGAGTTTATTATCTACGTTCTGACGGTAATAGATAATATATCTCATGCGAGTATTCTTATCCACGGTCTGCCGGTAATGGATATTGTATCTCATGCACTCTTTGGGTTTGTGTCCCCAGTTGAGTAAGATTCGTTTTCCCGTTGTGGATTCGAATGTCCATCCTGTAAGTCGATTTGCTTTTTCAAGCCCTCCTTTCGGATGATGAGTGTTTTGGCATATATACCAATTCACGTCTTTGGTTAGTCACCTATTATATACCCAGTAACCGGTATCTCTGGTGTCTCTTCCTTTTCGAGTATATTATTCACGGTCTGTCGGTAATGAATAATATGTCTCATGCACTCTTGGATAAATCTTTTGATTGCTTTCTCCGCAGAGTAAGATTCATATTCCTTGTGGAATTGAATATCCATCCTATAAACAAGTTTGCTTTTGCTCTCTTCAGGATGATGTGTGTTTTGGCATATATACCAATTCACGTTACGGTCGGTCACCTATTATATACCCAGTAACCGGTATCCCTGGTGTTCCTTCCTTTCTGCTCCCTATTATGACCTCGGTCCCCTTGTGGAGTCAGATTTTCCTGAGTTTATGTACCTTTTCCAGGTCTTTCTCAGATGTTTGGTTGATTGATATCTCTCACCCTTATACCGGTCTTAGATATTCATTCTTCCTGAGTTTGTTACCCTTATACCGGTAACATCTCATTTGTTTGGTGCTTCCTCAGTGAAGTTTTCCTTTTGCTTCTCCCCCAGGAGTCAGCTTGTGTCTCTCCAATGGATTTATTTTCCTTTGGAATTTTCTTTTCCCCGGTGTGAGTCCTTCACTCCCCAGTGAGGTCTCCAGTCTGTTTTCTGTTTCTCTAATCAGAGTCGTGTCTCGTTCACGCTGTGTCAGTTTTGTCTATCCCCAACAAGAGTCTTGTTAGAGTCTCTATTCCTGGTGAGTGTATTACTCCGATGGATCGTCTTTTCTTCTGTGTGAATCATATTCCCCACAGAATTTGTGTCTTTTGCATGCATACATTTGCATCATGAGGTCTCTTAGGGACCAAAATTTGTCTCATTACTGTTATTTAAGCCCATTCTACCGCGTCGAGATGAAGATTTTTAAACTTCACTTCTCCGGCTAGAATGACCTTAAATAGGGGCATCTGTAAGACCCCAATTTTGGCCCTAAGATCCCTCATGGCCCATATCATATCATACCATGGCCTCAAGGATCATTGCATGCCTTAGCTTCCCTCCTAGTGGGTGGGTCACCTTGTGAGTGTGGTTCTTGATCACCAAGCATGTCTTGCATTTGTATATCATTGCTTTTCATATGTTTACTAACCAAAAAGTACAAAAATATTGTCATTATAACCATGTTACTTGCAGCTGAAGCAATCATTAGCCAATTAGGTCAAAATCAGTCAAAGTCAGGCATTGTAGTGGATGGTGGCCATTCTTGCAGAATTTGGGCACCATGATCAATAATCAAGAGTTCATATAACTTGGGACATCATTTGGAATCAAGATCTCAAGGAATTAGGGTTTGGAATTCATCAGAAGGTGCTTCAGTCAAGCAAAACCCTAGAAAGTCAAACTTGGTCAACTGTTCATTTAATCAGGGATTTGATGATGGGATTTGGTCTGAGAGGTCTCATTCATGCCTATATAAGCTTCATATATCATGTCAAGCACCCACAGTGAAGAAAATAAAGTCAGACAAGAAATGTCCAGAAATAGAAAGTTGACCTGTAATTCAAATTTGCCAAAAATGGAAACTTCTTGATCTTAAACTTACATCATGATACAAGCTTCAAATGAATTTTTTCCCAACATGAAAGTTGAATATCTTGTTCTCCCATTTCCAAAAAGTCCAAGAACACTCAATTCCCATGTATGGTTGGCAAGTTATGATCAAATCAATCTCAAAAATTTTTGAACTTCAAAAGGCCATATCTCTCAAACCATTTGGCCAAATTTGGTGGGGTTTTTTCCTACAAGTCATATTTGATCCCCTCTTTCCAAAAATGTCATCCTCATGCACCAAAACATTACCATGCAAAATGGCCTTTTTGGACTTGCATTAATTAATTTCAAGTGAGTTAGAATTTTGACTTTTCCAAATAACCAATTTTACTCATTTTGGCCAATTGGGACTATTTTGAAATGTTATTTGAAGCATGTTTGAGGCCCAAACTCGGGCAGAACACACACCCTCCTTGCCACTTGGTGAAATTTAGCAAAATGGCAAAATTGGTTCATTTAAGCTAATGTTGATTAACACTTGATTATGCAACCTTAAACAGAAGTATTTAAGCACATTTTCTGTCATTTCAAACCCTAGCAGCCATCAATCACACAGAAAACTCATTCTCTCAAAATCACCATTTTTCTCACTTTGCATTTTCTGACCAAAAACTCCAAAAGACTCGAGCAACCCTTTGTGGTTTCATCACCTGACCATCATTGTGAGCCATTTCCAAGCATCAATCACCAACTGGAAGTTCATCTCGAGTCTGTTTTCACCAAGCACACAGCCATGGCAAGTTTTGATTTAAGTTGGATTTGGATTTGTTGAGCTAAACTTCTTCAAGTATCCATCAATACCAACCACAAGCTTCATCTGTTTGAGCCTACATCTCCAAAATAACAACTGTTTCTCAAGTTTCTTCATAACCAAGTAAATTTTCGAATCTCATATTTCATTAAATTATGCCATGCCTCTTGTAGATCTTTGTTTGCTGGTTGCATTAAGCTTAGAATCGTGCATTGTGGTTGCTTGTGTTAAGAGAAATCTGGATTTTAAACTTCATGACCAAACTTGTTCTTGCTTCTTTCTCTTTTGTTAGCTCGATTTGATGAATGTAGATGCTATATTATGAATGTGCTTGGTTTGCTGTTTCGATTGCCATGCTTAATTGCTATTTCTGGGCATTTTGATTTTTTCGATTGAATGAAAGTGATGAAGCTTCACTGTTGCTGTTAAAACCCTAATTTATTTCCAGAAATTTGATTTTCACGTGTTTGCATGTTTGCTGTTACTGTTCCATTGATGACAACCAATCAAAACATTTCGTGACCCTATGCTGTACGCTGCGTTTTGATAAATGATTCACAGATTTACCATTATGCCACCGGTCAACCACTTTGACTCATTAAACCATGTTTGTTTGTGATATTTATTCCAAATTGATGCATCATTTTGTAAAAATCATAACATCTTCATTTCAATTCCAAAATTCATGAAAATTTTTGCATCATGTTCTGTTGGATCTCTACTTTTTTATCATGATTTTTACTGATTTTTTGGATGGTTGGATTTTTAATGGCATTAGGTTTTGTAGCATGTGACCAATTTTTGTACCTTTTGCCAATTCAATTGTGAAATGATGATGATATATCCAATGACCCTGAAATTTTTTGTGCACAAACTAGACTCATCCATGGTGATTTTGGTGTAGAGTTTGTAAATTTATCTTATCTGGTTGTTGAGTTATGAATTTTTGAGTTAGGGTGTGACAATTTGTGTCACACCATTGATGTGCATTTTCATGATTTTCTTTACCATGCTTCCTGACCTCCAATTGATGTGAATTTTTGCATGAACCTACTCTTGTATGTCTAGTTCACATGTGAATTTTCTTGGAATTAATTGTGGCATTTCCTAATTGTTTGAGATTTTCTCCCTTGCTTGACCAAAATGTTGACTTGTATGATACATGTTGCCATTTCCTTTGTGAAATTCTCATACTTTATTAGATGAACTTGAAATTTGACATGTGATTAGTAGACATCCTAAGCTTTGTCATGGTGTTGATCCCATTCATTTATCATTTGTTATCACTGATTTATGAATTTTTCAAGTTGATACATGTTTGGTTGACTTCTTTGAGCATGCTTAAAATTGCTTTGACTTTCTGATTTTCATTGACTATCTTCCCATGATCCAATTGAGCTGAAATTTGATATGCGTGTCATGTTATGGATTATGATTGATCATGAATTATGTGATGATTTTTGGAAATGATTATGATTGGTTTTGAGCTAAGTCTTGCTGTTGACCTCTATGAGCTTTCATTTGCCATGCTTTGACTTCTTTTGCTTATGAAATCATGATGATGAATGATATGAATGTGGGACCAATTGAGTTTGCTTCTTAAATGTTTAAACTTGATTTTGGTTGACTATCCCTTGCTGTTTTGACTTTCTCATCTCATTTTGACCCTAGGCTTGTCCTAGTGGTCCTGTTGCTTATGTTTGAGTTCATTGTTTTCAGGTTAAGCAACAAGTGCTTCAAAGAAATCATTATAATGTGATTGAGCTTGATTTGTTTATCATGAGCTAACCTCTTTGTTTTGTAGGTGGCTTGACTCATATGATTTGAGTCTTGTGCTTTGCACATTCATCTGATTATATTAACTGTTGGTTTCTATTCTCATTTTGCTTTGACTTTTGAATTGTGTACTGATTCTGTTTGACTATTTCAGGTACCATTAGTTGCTTAGTTCTTTGAACTTGCTTTGCTTTGCTTTATAGCAATTTGCATTGAGGTATAATCCCTTTTCTTCATGTAGTCTGGAAGACCTGGCCTGTTACTTGGCCAGGCAACTGTCTGAAGTCCTCCTTAAGAGGCAATGCTTGTGTGTGTTTATATTTGTCCCAAGCAGGAAAAGTCCTTTAAATAAGGCAATTGGTAGATCAAAGAGATAAGCAACCTATCTCCTACTATTCTGTGAGTCTTCTCCTTGCTCCCATTACATGGTTGTAGCATTGAAATCCAAGCCCAAGATCTATTGAGTCAATAATCTGTGGAGAGAGTTCCTACTTTCTGAACTCCCACACCTTCTGATATTCAAATGCTCTCCCCGACCAGGGATAAGAGCAATGAGGCACACCCCTCATATCCTTTCATCTGCTTCACCTTAGCCCCTCAATGGCAAGGTTAAGAGCACCATTAACCTATTCCAGTTGGCTTCAATGCCTAACCCTTTGTATGAGCCTCATTGTGTGGTTATAGTGTGTGCTGAATGCTTTCATTGATTGATCACTTGCTTCATATGCACATGTTTGCTTGTATGCTTTATTCATTTATCATCATTAATTGCTCATTATTGCATGATCATCTCATTTGTCCTTGTGACATCATTATCATTGTTGTTTACCCATTGAGGACAGTTGTAAGACCATTCCTTTGGCTATTGTTCCTATGATATGGAAGTGAGTATAAGACCATTCCATTGGCCACTCATCTTATCTTTGCTTGATGCATTTGTTTGATTGTATGTGAGGATGCAATTATAAGTCCCTGTAAGTTGGCATTTGCTTTCCTATGATCATATGTTCCTTTGTTTGTTTGTATGTGAGGATGCAATTATAAGTCCCTGTATGTTGGCATTTGTATTCCTAGGACCATACTGTGGAGGTTAGAGTAAGCCCAGATAGATTGGCATCTGACGTCCATGTTTTGCTTTTCTTTGTTTATGTGAGGATGCAATTGTAAGTCCCTGTAAGTTGGCATTTGCTTTCCTGTGATCATAAGTTGCATTTGTTTGTTGTATGTGAGGATACAATTGTAAGTCCGTGTAATTTGGCATTTGTTTTCCTATGATCATATGTTGGATATTGGTGTAAGCCCAGACAGATTGGCATCCGGTATCCAAGTTTCATTTTGTTAGGAGATTAGTATAAGTCCATTGAGTGGCATCTGATATCCAGTTTTGTTTTAGGAGATTGGTGTAAATCCATCTATTGGTATCCGATATCCGCTTTTGTTTGTGAGATTGGAGTAAGACCATTGAGTGGCATCCGGTATCATTTGCTTGCTTACATTATTATTGCTCATTGCCTATTCCAAAGGACACACTTGAATCATCTTCTATATGATCTCAAGAGGTGAACCTTCTAAGAAGTTTTACAATCCATCTTCATCCATTCATCCCCATTGTGTCCTAAACCTTTTCACACATTACTTTCAAACTTGACATAGATATTGTGCAAACATCTTCATGTTTTCAAACCAAAAACCTGGACCCCAAGTCCTTGACTTTTTTCAAACTCAATTTCATAATACTTCTTTGAATTAATCTTAATCATACTTTGACCCTACTTTCACAATCACAATCAATTAACTTCACCCATTCACTTGTTTTGGCTTTGTCCATTGTTAAATCTTTTCATGCATTAGCCATAGGTTTCAATTATCTTTGTGGTTGATGTAAACCTCACCTTATCCTTAGTGAGTCGACTATAAGACTTCCGTACTGAAAACAGGGCTAACCCCTCTAGTACGTCGAAGCTATCCTCGCATGGTGGATGTTGGTCTTGGTCGAGTTTTCTCCCATTGATAATGAAGAGCCATAGTGCTATTGTTTAAAATTGAATCCACCAATTTTTTGGAAATCTTTTAGCCGAACTACGGCGTTTTGATCCTTACCTTTGATGGAAGGTACGTAGGCAGCGGGTTCATCCGTTCAAACCCAATAAAAATTGTATATTCTTTTCTCATCATCCCAATCATGTTTGCACAATATTTATGTCAAAAACAAATAACAATTTTATACAACAAGTGTGAAAAGGGCTCCCTAGGAGTACCTAGGACGTGATGGGTGCCTAACACCTTCCCATTGCGTAATTTACCCCTTACCCAGACTCTCTGATCTTTTTATTAGTTTTCTACGTGTAAAACTTCTTAGGCTTTTGTTCGCTTTTTAGCCAGTCCTTTGGATAAATAAAAGTGCGGTGGCGACTCGAAAAATTCATTGTATGCCTTGCTTATGATTTAATCGATAGATCATATAGCGACGAATACACCGCTACAGGGAATACCGTACTTTTGTTGATATTCGTGTATTCGGCGTCTCGCGTATAAGAAACACTCTAATTCAGGGATTGGTGGTGCTAAGTTATCGCCTTGTGAGCGAGTACTTGGCATACAATCAGCGAAAGAAGGGAGAGAAGATTAGTTTTTATTTTTACCTTAGTCTATACCGTGCAACGAAAGAATCACACTATTCGACTAAAACAGGTCCCCGGCAACGGCGCCAAAAACTTGATGCTTTGTGTGACTATATATAAAAGATAGTCTGTCGGGTACTTGACTGCAAGTGCACAGTCCAGTCGCTTTAGTTTTAAAAGATATCGATCCCATAGGGACCTATGGTCAAACTAGTGTTACTAACGTCACTATGTTTAGCTAAGGTGCTAAACATAAGTTCTAATTGCTTTTAAAGTACTCTTGCTGTTTTTAAACTCAATGCTTAATTTTTACTATCCAGCTCGACCCTCATGCTCTCGCGATTGTTGGTTCTTACCTTAGTTAATTTCCCCACTCTCGTGGCAAAACCGTATTAAATAGCTTTTCACGCTTTTGTGATAAAGTTAATGAAATTTAAATTAGAAACTTTAGCCTAAAAATTGTTTGAGAAAAAGGGTTTTCACCGGTTATTATTAAATCCCATCAAAGTAAGTTGCTACATACCGATATCGGTAATTTAGCCGGACATGTTAAATAAGGCAAACACAACGCATAAACAGATCAACATTGCGGCAAACATGCTTATAATAACAATTGGGCAATAATAATAATAATTCAATAAAAACCTGGAGATCAAAGTAACAGAGTATAGCGATTCTTGGAGTACTTGAGCACTCCTCCACAAGTCAGTAGGCTTTGCTTCTTCAATACAAATTACTACTAAAATTAAAAAGAGTCTAGTAGTTCCCCAGTGTAGGAAACTACTACTATGGCTAACTGAAAAACTGTAGGAAAAGGGAAAAACGGAATTCTAAAAAGAATGGCGAATAAAATAAGGCAATGGAAACAAGGTTGTGGAAAAGAAAATACTAAAAGCTAGAAAGCTGTAAAACTAAATTGCAGAGCGTAAGTGTAAAAGTAGGCCTCCATGAATTTTTCCCATTTGGGTCCTTTATATAGTGTCCATTAGGTCTTGGTGGTTGAGAAAATCAAGGGAGACTTGGTTTTGAATGAGGAATCCGTCGGAATAAGTTTGTTGGAGGAGATTTAGGCACATTTGGGTGCCTGTGGCTGACTGTTTCAAAGCGCATATTATGGCCGCGTGACGCTCGTCATGGGCCTGTGACGGTCTTCACAGTCTGGGTCGTGACGAGCGTCATGAATCTGTGACGGTCGTCACATCAACAAAATCTGCAAACTCTGCTTTTCTGGTTTTTCTGTGCTTTTCCACGTGTTTCTTCTTCTTTTTCTTCCTTTTCTTCAATTTTCTCTTTAGTGCATAGAGATTCAAATACCTGCAAAAGCAACACGAATACTTGCACAATAATTGGGATATTAATCGAAATGGTGTAATCTTTGAGTGTAAATTAAGGCAATTATCTGATGTGTTTTCGCGTTATCACCCATTTGTCAAATCTTTTCAACTCTCAACTTTTAATTTTTATGCTTAGGATTAGTCTCTTCATCTCCTCCCCATTTATTTAATTTCAAAATCTCTCCCTCCTTTAAAAATCTTCTTTGTTTGTGTTTTTCCAGATTTTGACCATATTGCAAATAGAAACTTTGGCCTTATGCCATTCCATTTTCAAACTTCTTTTCTTAAACAAACTTGTAAATGAACTTAATTATACTTGACTTAAAATTTAAAAATCCAAAAAGAACTAAGACCCATCCAAACCATTTTTAGGCCCTTTGCACCTTTGTTAAACTTAAAATTTTGTTAAAAGCAATTCACTAACTTTGAAATTGATACCACGAACTATGAGGTTTTGATCCCTCATTTCATGTTGGTACGTAGGCACAAGTCCGAAGGTCTTGTCAAACACAAAAAAAATATAATTAATTAATTCTTTTCTCATCGCCCCACTCTATTTATTGTAAATATCATTTGTACAAAAACACATGCACACAAAAAAGGGCTCCGTAGGAGTACCTAGGATACTTTGGGTGCTACCACCTTCCATCTCTGTAACCAACCCCCTTACCTGATATCTCTGGCATTTTATTAGTTTTAATTAGAAAACTTCTTATCTTTTGGGTTTTGTTCATACTTTTCCCTTTTCCCTTTGAAACAATAAAACCGTGGTGGCGGCTCTGGTTTAATTGACATCTAGCTTATCCATAACTTAATGGTCATGAATTTACCGCTACACCTTTGACCTTGTTTGACCTATGATACGTCTCATGGCCATTTATTTGGTGTTTTGATGAGGTTTTAGGATTTTAACCAACCGTAATTTAATTTAATGCATTTTTTTAATTGATTTTAATTGTTTAATTGCAAAATAAATTGTGTTGAGCTTTTGATATTGACTTGTTGAGTTTGACTTGGTTTTTGGGCGTTGGTCAAGGTTGATTTGACTTTGTTGAGTTAAAATCATTGGATTTAGGGGATTAATGAAATGTACATTTCATCTCCCAAAATGAATGAATGATTTTAATCTGATAAAAGTCCTCCTTTGACCAATTTGTGTTGATTCCATTTCCCCTCCCTCTTCATCTCAATCCCATTCTCTTTTCATTCATTTCATGGACCTATGGTATCTCTACATCCTAAGGCTAGTTGATTGAAAAATCAACATAAGTGTGGATGAGATTAGGTCCACCCCTTTTTCCTTTTCTTTTAAGTGTGGTATGTTTTAGGAGTATGGTTCATAATACCATATCTCTAACATGCATTAGCACTAAAATTTATATTCCCCGACCTCAAATAGTTGTGACTTCTACATAAGTTCAATTATGATTGCTTAACATATCGCTAAATTTTGACACAAAAGTCATATCATTCTAGTAAGTGAGATTGTAAGTCTCCCTTCTTTCATGGTATTGTATGGAAACTTGGCCTTTTTTCCTTCCTTTGGAAGATGTCTTGGTTCAAGAATCCATGTTTGTGAATAATGGGTTGAGTGTTCTCCAAAGAATGACTTAAATAAAACAAAAGCAAAAGCAATACTAACTTCTAATCAACAGACATCCAACTAACATTTAATTTTAAGCCATTTACTTTTATGGACTTTAAATTCAAGTCTTTATTCATTTGCCATTATTCATACCATTTAACTTGTTTATTTTAATGCCATTTTCAGTTTGCTCATTTGAGCCATACTTTGTGATTATATTGTGATTGTATATACTTATTTGTGTTTGTGGTCCTTTGACTTTAATGTACATAATGACAACAAAAAACCCTAAAATACATTTGTGTGGACTCTTGGATTTGATCTGAGACATTGGACTTAGAATTAGGCAACATTCCCTATGCAAAATGACTTGGCCAATGCCAACTTTTATGAAACCAAGTACTTGTGAAGTGAATTATCATCTGAAGCAAATATTGAAGATCCATTTGAGTTCATCTACAACATGATTTTTTAATGAAGTTGTTACTTTGAACTTGTGACTAATGCCTATCTCTGAGCCATTGAAGGACTATGTCATCTGGTACATGGGATATTATGAAGAAGATCATGGAGTTTCTAAGCTTGGATGTGGCTATCTTTATTTGATGCCTTGCTCTTCATCTTGCTATTTGTGTATTGATATTGCTTGATTCTAAAGTCCAAGGGAAAATTGAGTTTCTATATGACATTCTTGTCTATTGGATTACATCCCATTGGTCAGATCTTTTCAACTCTTACCTTTTAAATTTATGCTTAGGATTAGTCTCTTCATATTCTCCCCACTTCTTTAATTTCAAGTCTCTCCCTCCTTTTAAAATATTCTTTGCTTGTGTTTTTCTAAACTAAGGCGATATTGCAAATTAGAAACTTTGGCCTTATGCCATTGCATTTTTTAAACTCTTTCCTTAATCAAATTTGTAAATGAACTTAACTATACTTCACTTAAAACATCAAAAGACAAAATGAAATAACACCCATTCAAACCTTTTTAGGACTTTTATTCCTAATTTAAACTTAAAATTTTGTTAAAAAGCAACTCATTCACTTTGAAATTGTTACTACGAACTACAAGGTTTTGATCCCTCATTTTTATGTTGGTACGTAGGCACAAGTTCAAAGGTCTTGTCAAACACAAAAATATAATTAATTAATTCTTTTCTCATCCCTCCACTCTATTTATTGCAAACATCATTTTGTACAAAAATACATATGCATACAAAAAAGGGCTCCCTATGAGTACCTAGGACACTTTGGGTGCTACACCTTCCTTATGTGTAACCAACCCCCTTACCTGTAATCTCTGGCATTTTATTAGTTTTGATTTGAATACTTCTTATCTTTGGGTTTTGTTCGTACTTTTCTGTTTTCCCTTGGAAACAATAAAAGCGCGGTGGCAACTCTGGTTTAATTGACGTTAAGTTTATCCATAGCTTAATGGTCATGAATTTACCACTACAGAAATTAAGTGGCGACTATGTTGGGGAGTAGTCTCCAGTGGGTTTAGCCTACTTTTTTGTATGTACATAACCGTATATTTAGTGTTTGTATATTTGTTTGTATGATATAATCTGCTTGTTGTGCTTGGTGATCTCTAAGTGGTGAGATAAGTTCTAACCCGAACTTGAGTGCAATTGAGATAGGAGGATGGTATAGTCATGTTCGACTTGTGTGGAGTAGTCCTTAACAAGTTGGCTTGAGACCCATCTACTAAGTGGAGACCCTTTTTTAGAGATATGAATGTCACACAAGTTATTTGTGGTTAGGCATTATTTTCTCTGATTTGGGGTCCAAGAAGATGAGGACCGTAGAACATTTAACCCCTCTTGGCCTATTTAGGACTTAGTGCAGAGACTGTTCAAGTGTAGACTTGATAATAGTTGTTACGTGATACTACACTCAGACGAGTTTCTCTTGAGAATATTATGGGTTGATGAGTCAGTCATCCTAACCTATAATATCCGATAGATGGAATTAAGACTCTGGGAGCCTTTTAGAACATGATCTACAGGTTTGTATCCTTAGTACACTCATTTGGGATGGTTCTTAACTAGACTCCATATCCGTGACTCATAACAAACCCTTGATTCTTGGTTGATCCAATCAAGTCTTGTCAATATCAATGGAACTTGGGTGTTGATAAGGTGAAAACCATAATCCACCAAAATGGATGATTGATATTGAGAATGACTTGATTCATCCCTTGACCTTTGTTTGTTTTCCTTGTGTGTGATCCCTTATTTGTTATTGTTGCATTCATGCATTCATGCGCAACATAACATTCATCACACTAAAAATTTCAAGGAATTGTGGTCTTATTTGCAAATATTTTCAGACCATGGATTATGAACGAAGGAACACTAAGAAGTACAGTTTCAGATGTCCCGATCTGAAAGAGTTAAGGAAGATATCATCTTTTGTATTAGATCCCTTGGACTTCAAGCAACGCCATGGGAAGCTTCTATCTATATTGTTTGCTGATGTAGTAGAAGGACTCTTGAGTGTGTTGGTTCAGTTTTATGATCCTCTCTACCGTTGCTTCACTTTTCCCAATTATCAGCTTGTGCCTACGTTAGAGGAGTATGCCCATCTCTTGGGAATACATATTTCTTACAAAGTGCCTTTTAATGGATTGGAGGAGATTCCCATATCTCATATCATAGCTAAAGCTCTTCATCTGAAGAAGTCTGAGATAGAGGCTCATTGAGTGAAGAAAGGAGGAATGTTTGGGTTGACTTCTGAGTTTCTCATCCAGGAAGTTACTGCCTTTGCTCAAGCCGGTAGTGTGGACGCTTTTGAAATCATCTTTGTGTTGCTCATCTATGGTTTAGCTTTGTTCCCTAACATTGACGGTTTTGTTGATGTTAACCCCATTAGAATTTTCTTGATTGGTAATCATGTGCCTACTTTATTGGGTGATATGTACTTCTCATTGCATCTAAGGAATTCTAAAGGTGGTGGGACTATTGTGTGTTGTGTTCCTTCTCGATACAAGTGGTTTATTTTGCATTTACCTCAGACACCTGCTTTTGTGGAGAACAAACAATGTGTACGATGGTCTCAAAGACTTATGTCTCTCACTAATAATGATATAGTTTGGTATGATACTTAATTGAGTAGCGCGGATATTATTTATTATTATGGAGAATTCTCTAATATACCTCACATTGGTACACAAGGAGGAATCAACTACAACCCTTCTTTGGCTCGTCGTCAACTTGGGTTCCCCTTGAGAGACAAACCTAATAACACTTTGATAGAAGTTCTTTTCTATCAAGAGGGTAAAGATCCCCAACTTTTGACGCAGAAGATTGTGCATGCTTGGTGTAGCGGTAAATTCATCACCATCAAGCTATGGATAAGCTATACGTGAATAAAACCAGAGTCATCACCGCGCTTTTATTGTTTCTAAGGGAAAAGGGAAAATTACGAACAAAACCCAAAAATAAGAAGTTTTCAAATCAAAACTAATAAAATGCCAGAGATTACAGGTAAGGGGGTTGGTTACACAAAGGGAAGGTGTTAGCACCCAAAGTGTCCAAGGTACACCTAGGGAGCCCTTTCTTGTGTGCATATGTAATTTGTACAAAATGATGTTTACAAATAAATAGAGTGGGGGGATGAGAAAAGAATTCATTAATTATATTTTTGTGTTTGACAAGACCTTCGGACTTATGCCTACATACCAACATAAAATGAGGGATCAAAACCTCGTAGTTCGTGGTATAAATTTCAAAGTGGATGCATTGCTTTTCACACAAAAATTAAGTTTGAAAGGCACAAAGGCCTAAAAAATGGTTTGTATGAGTTAGTTCTTTTTGGCTTTTGAAAATTTTAAGTCAATTATAATTAAGTTTATTTACAATTTTGATTGAGAAAAGAAGTTTGAAAAGGCAATGGCATAAGGCCAAAGTTTGCAAAATGGTCTAAGTTTAGAAAAAACAAGCACAAACAAAGAAGTTTTTTAAAATGAAGGAGAGATTTTGAAATTAAATAAGTGGGGAGGAGATGAAGAGACTAATCCTAAGTACAAATTTAAAAGTTGAGAGGTGAAAAGATATGACCAATGGGCTGAAATCCAATAGACAAGAATGTCATATAGAAACCCAAATTCCCTTGGACATTAGAATCAAGCAACAAACAATGCACAATATATAAATCTTGAAGAGAAAGACATCAAATAAAGATAGCCACATCTAAGCTTAGCAACTCCATGATCTTCTTCTAATTGGCCTATGTAGCAGATGAATTCCACAAGTCACAGGTTCAAAATAAAAGCTACACAATGATCAAGTTGTAGATGAACTCAAAGGGATCTTCAATGATGTATCAGATGAAGTTTCAAATTGCAAGCACTTGGTTATATGAAAGTTGGCATTGGCTAAGTCCTTTTGGATAGGGAATGTTTCCTAAATTCTAAGTCCAATTGTCCAAGATTAAACCAACAGTCCACATAATAGTTTTTCAGGGTTTTTGTTCTTATTATGTACATTAATGGTCAAAGACTACACATGCAAACAAAATATACACAAACAAAGATATATCACACAACATGGTCGAAATGGACAAAGTGAGAATGGCATTAACATAAACAATTAGAATGGTATGAATAATGGCAAATGAATAAGGCTAAAAACAATAAAGTGCATTAAAGTAAATAACTTGAAATTAAAGGTTAGTTGTTAAGGAGTTAGAAGTTAGTATTGATTTTAGTTTTGCTTTTATTTTTAAGTCATTCCTGGGAGAACACTCAACCCACTTATCACAAGCATGAATCCTTGAACCAGGACATCTTCCAAAGGAAGGAAAAAAGGCCAAGTTTCCACACAATACCATGAAAGATGGGAGACTTACAATCTCACTAACTAGAATGCTATGTCTGTTGTGTCAAAAATTTAGCGCTATGTTAAGCAATCGTAATTCGACTTATGTAGAAGTCACAACTATTTGAGGTCGGGCAATAGAATTTTGGTGTTAGTGCATGTTAGAGACATAATATAATGGACTATGCTCATGAAACATACTTATGTTGATTTTGCAATCAACTAGCCTTAGGATATTAAGATATCATAGGTCCATAATATGGATGCATAAAGAAGGGGAATTAGATGAAGATGGAGGGGAATGGATCAAAACTCAAATTGGTCAAAGGAGGACTTTTACCAAATTAAGACCATTCTTTCATTTTGGGAGATGAAATGTACATTCCATCAATCCCCAAAATCCAATGATCTTAACCTAGCAAAGTCAAATCAACCTTGACCAAGGCCCAACAACACAAGTCAAACTTACACAATCAATCAAAATGGCTCAACACAATTATTTGGCATTTATTCAATTTAAAAAACCTAAAAATAATGCATTAAATTAAATATGGTTTGTTAAATTCCTAAAACCTCATCAAAACACCAAAGAAATAGCCATGAGATTTATCATAGGTCAAACAAGGTCAAAGGACCTTGGAGATTTTTTTTTATAATTTTTGGAAACTTAAAAGTATTTTTAAACAATTAAAAATATTCACAAAATCAATTAAATCATGAAAAATATTTATAATGATCCAAAAATTAATTTTAATTCAAAATATGAAAGAGGATTTTATTTAAATTTTTTTGGTGAAATTCTCATATTTTTTGGATCAATATTAAAATTAATATGAATTTATGAAGATAAAACAAATTAAATGAAATTCAAATAATCAGAAAAAACGTGGACCACTTGATCTCCCTCATTAATTGAGGTGGCAGATCAAGTGGATGAAAACGCGCGTTCCATGGTACACTTGAGTCAGCGCGCCACACCAATGGGATTCAAAAGCAACACTTAAGATTAAAATAATTTAAACAAGATCAATGGCTCAAAACCTGTCCAGCACACCAACGGCGTTGGAACTCTGGTCACCTTCTCAGGCGAGGTTCACCGGACTGGTTCAGTCATCACCATCAAATAAATGAAAAAGGAGGACATGATCTGAAATAAAAAATGGCGTAGATCATGGATCAGACCTCAATTTCAACTAACTCCAAATATATAGAAAGATATGAGGAGTTGAATTTTGAGGTGTGTCAACTGAGTTGCTTCGATTTGACCTCAAAGCAACTCAATCTTCTTGCCTACATTGGTAGGACTTCAGACAACCAAAGATCCAAGAGAATTGAGTGAGAATCAAAGAGAAGAAAATTTCTGAAAAATACCTTCAATGTTGTGCAAAAATAGGTCTTGCTTGCTTCAAACTTGACTTGATCACACTCGAGGAGCTTGTAGAAGTGGTTTGGCAATGGAACAAAGCTTTGGATTCTGGAGTGTTTGAATCTCCAAACAATGAGATTCAAACTCAATTTTAAAGTTGAAAATTCTCAGGTTTTCCTTTGAATTGTGAGGGTTTGAAGAGAGGGGGCAAAATGTAGCGGGAAATTCATGATCATCAAGCTATTGACAAGCTAAAGATCAATTAATAAGAGTCGCCACCGCGCTTTTATTGATTCCAAGGGAAAAGGGAAAAAGTATGAACAAAACCCAAATAGTAAGAAGTTTTCAAATAAAAACTAATAAAAATCAGAGATCACAGGTAAGGGGGTTGGTTACACAGAGGGAAGGTGTTAGCACCCAAAGTGTCCTAGGTACTCCTAGGGAGCCCTTTTTGTGTGCATATGAATTTTGTACAAAGTGATGTTTACAAACAAATAGAATAGGGGGATGAGAAAAGAATTTATTAATTATATTTTTGTGTTTGACAAGACCTTCGGTCTCGTGCCTACATACCAACATATATAGGAGGGATCAAAACCTCGCAGTTCGTGCTAGAAATTTCAAAATGAGTGTGTTGGTTTTAACAAAATTTAAGTTTGAAAGGAACAAAGGCTTGAAAATGGTTTGAATGAGTTAGTTCTTTTTGGATTTTTGAAAGTTTAAGTCAAGTATAGTTAAGTTCATTTACAGGTTTGATTTAGGAAAATAAGTTTGAAAATGCAATGGCATAAGGCCAAAGTTTCTACCTTTTGCAAAAGTGGTCAATGTTCAGGACAAAAGTAGTTCACACAAAGAAGGTTTTGAAAATGGAGGGAGAGATTTTGAAATTAAAGAAATGGGGAGAAGATGAAGATACTACCCTATGAACAAGAATTAAAAAGTTTAAAGTTGAAAAGATCTTACCAAATGGGAGCAATCTAATAGACAAGTATGTCAATAGAAACCCAGAATTCCCTTGGACTTTTAGAATTAAGCAACGCACAAATACACAATTATATCAATCTTGAAGAGAAAAGGCATCAAATAAAGATGGCCTTATGCAAGCTTATTCATTTCATGATGTTCTTCAAAACAGCCTATGTAGTAGATGAATTCCACAAATCACAGGTTCAACATAACAGCTTAGCAAATGACCAATGTTGCAGATGAACTGGAGAGATCTTAAATGATGTATCAGATGAATTCCAAATTTCAAGTACTTGTTTCTTTAACAAATTGGCATTGGCCAAGTCCATTAGAAAAGGAATCTTGCCTAAATTCTAAGTCCAATTGGGCAAGATCAAACAAACAATCCACTCAAAATTCTTTTAGGGTTTTTCTTATTATTATGTGCATTAATGGTCAAAGACCACACAAACAAGCAAAGCAACAAAGTATATCACACAATATGGTCCAAGTGGATAAAGTGAAAATTACATTAACATAAACAATTAGAATGATATGTATAATGACAAATGAAATAAAGTGCTAACAGGAAATTGCATTAAAGTAAAGACTTGAAATTAAAAGTTAATGGTTAGAAAGTTAATAGTTACTTTTGTTTTGCTTTTTGATTTCAAGACATTCTTTGGAGAACACTCAACTCACTTGCCACAAGCATGGATCCTTGAACCAAAACATCTTCCAAAGTAAGGAAAGAAGGTCAAGTTTCCACACAATACCATGGAAGAGGGGAGACTTACAATCTCCCTAACTAGAATGCTTATGCCTTTTATGTCACAAATTTAGCGCTATGTTAAGCAATCGTAACTGGACTTATGTAGAAGTCACAACTATTTGAGGTTTGGCAATAGACTTTTGGTGTTAATGCATGTTGGAGACATAGTATTATGAACTATACTCATTTAAACATACCACACGCAAAAAAAATATGCAAAAGGAGTGGTCTAATCTCATCCATACTCATGTTAATCTTTCAATCAACTAGCATTAGGACTTTGAGATGTCATTGGCCAATTGAAAATGAATGGATGAAGAAGGGGAATTAGATGAAGAGGGAAAGGGATGAATGAGATCACAAATTGGTCAAAGGAGGACTTTCACCAAATTATTATTAATCATTCATTTTGGGAGATGGAATGTACATTCCATCAATCCCCTAAATCCAATAATATTAATTCGACAAAGTCAAATCAACCTTGACCAAGGCCCAACAACAAATAAGAAACTCAATTAAGTCATTCCACATGGTCAACACAATTAAAATGGCATTTATTCAATTAAAAATAATAAATAATGCATTAAATTCAAATATGTTTTGTCCAAATCCTAAAATCTCATCAAAACACCAAATAAATGGCCATGAGATTTATCATAGGTCAAACAAGGTCAAAGGACCTTGGAGAAAAAATTTCATAATTTTTGGACACTTAAAAAGATATTTAAACAATTAAAAACAAATGCAAAATCAATTAATTCATGAAAAATATTAATAATGATCCAAAAAATAATTTTAATTCAGAATATGAAAGAGAAAAATATTTGAAAATTTATTATGAATTATTGAAGAAAATGGAATTAAAAAGAAATGCAGAAAATCCAGAAATACGTGGACCATCAAATCTCCCTCATTAATTAAGGTGGCAGATCTGATGATCCAAAACAGTTTCATGTGTTCCTTAGTCAAAGGCGCTGCAACATTAGTAATCACAAGGCACTATCAAGATTAAAACGTGGAACTTAGATCACACGGTTCAGACTCAAGACACATCATCGCCAGAGCCAGAGCTCCGGTTATCTTCCCCGGTGAGCTCCACCGGACTGGTCAAGATGAACCATCACTAAAATTCAAAACAGGGACATGATTTTAAAGAGAAAATATCACTGAGCACGAATATCACCTCCAATTCATCCAATTCCAAATATATTAAGAGATGTGTGGAATTGAAAAATGAGGTTCATGATCTGAGTTGCTTCGATTTGACCTCAAAGCAACTCAATCTTCTTGCCTACATTGGTAGGACTTCAGACAACTTAAGAATCAATGGAATTGAGCAAGAATCAAGGAGAATCGAAGATTTTAAAATTGCTGCAAATTACCTTCAATGGAGGTCTGAGCTTGCTAGATCTCGATCTGAATCGTGTTTGACTTCACTTCAATTGCTTGGAGGAGTGGAATGGAAAGGCTTAGAAGCAATGGATTCCTGGAGAATTGAATTCTAAAATAGTGGATATTCAAGCTCAAATTCAAATGAATTTATCAGAGTTATCCTCTTAGAGTGAAGCGTTTTTAATGGAGATTCAAAGCTGGTGTAATGTGTGTGTGTTAATTCTGAGCATAAGGGCCTTAATTTATAGGGAAATCGAATGATATTTGCACACTCTTTCCACTTTCCAAATTTGGTAAAATGATGATGCCATGCTGCATGGGCGTGCATAGGCCCATGGAATGATGGTTTGAAAGTCCAAATGAATGATCAGATGCTTTGAAGATGGATTGGATTGCAAGGCACATGTGCATTGTCACTTGAAGATTGATTCATGCCAAATGATGTCATCCTGTTTAAGCCATGCGCAGCCTATGCATTTCTCATCCAAAATGAATGAATTTGAGCTCTTTGGAAAGGTGAGATCAAGAGGAACAAGTTTGATGTTGAACACATTTTCATTTGGAGCTTGGAACTTAGAGATATTTGAGGTGGAAGTTTGGAAAAATTTGACATATCAAAAATTTTCTAAGTGTCAAGCCATATGTCTCAATATTCCATCTTGCTTAACTTTTTATGGGAGCTTCAAATGAGAAAAGTGTATTCATAATAGTTGTATCTCTCTCAAAGACCTTCAAAATGGTCACCAATATCATTTCATTTGGATTTTAAATGATAAAGTTATGCATTTTTGAAGTTTGGAAAAATCACTTGATCAATGGTATAGGTCAAAAGTGACCTATGATGTAGCCTCATATCACATGTTCAAAGAAGTTGAATTTTCTCCCACTCCAAACATCAAAGTTGAAGTAGACACATGGAAGTTTATTGTGCAACTTGGAAATCTTTCATCTCATAACAATTTAGCAAGTTATGGCCTTGGGAAGTTGACTTTCAAATTAGGGTTTAGACAAAATGACCTATAATGTTTCAACATAGAAAATGATTTTCCAAGCAAAACTACCTCTAGGTCTCAAAATGAAAGTTGTTTATAATGTCACTTTGAGTAAGTTTTCTCTTGGAATCATTTTCATATGGTGAAAATTGTAGGAGATAGGGTATATGGAGACCCAGTTTTGATCAGATGAGTTCATCTAGCCAACCACCATCAACCAACTTGCTAAATTCCAATTATCTTGACTTTCTTGGCTCATGGTAGACCATATATGCATAAGATGATGAAATTTGAAGTGTCCATTGAGACATTGATGAATTGGTGAGATATCTTGTTGGAGAAGTTACTCAAGATACCCAGTCAAACTAGGGTTTCCAAGGCAAATCACCCTCAAACTCTTGAAGCAAACGTGATCAATATAACATGTAGGGAACATTGGGACTTATATATGATGTTCATAACCATTCCTGAATCGATTCTTGGTTGTTCTCTTTGTTTATGAGGGTCTCAAACCCTAGATGTGATCAATGAGATCAAGGAGATCATGCCTTACCTACAAAAGAGTTAGGCAAACACAAAGACATATTTTTTGGTATTTTAGTTAGCAAAATGATAAAATAAAAGTATGATATAATCACAAAGTGCTTGGTGATCTCTCCCAAAACAAACCTAATGAAAAAGGGGTAAGGAGGATGCCAAGGTATGATCCCAATGCTTATGCTTATGATGAAATTGCATGAGGGATCTTAGGGTCAAAATTGGGGTCTTACAGCTACCTCTTTTTAAGGACATTATAACTAAGGAGGCGAAGGTTAAAATCTTCATGTCGACTCAGTAGAATAGGCTTATATAACAACATATAGAAACAAATTTTGGTCCCTAAGATACCTCATGATGCAAATGATATGAATACAAAAGTTAATGCTTTGTGGGGAAATATTGCCACATAGGAAAAAGAAATCAGAGAGACCGAAAGTCCGCAGGAGCACAATGTTGATTCCTTAGGATTGGCAGTAATTTTAGAAAACAAATAATGTAATCATCTCTGTTGTTTTAATATGTTGGGTTGAAGAAATTCAACATCTGGACCAACATGTCATGTACGATGTCACGACATCAGGTCTGTGACATCGCACATGTGTAGGAAACTGAATTAATTAATTCAGTATATGTTCTGGGATCAACAAGGATATCTGGTGAATATCCTAACTCCCAGGTGGAGGTCTTGAAGACTAAATCAGAAGATATATAGGCTCAAAATATGGAGATATATATGGAGAGAGTTTAGGAACTTGAAGACCTTGTTTGTAGCAGAATTTTTCTGCTGAAGTTGCAACAGCAAAGAACAAGTCTGCTGCAACTTTCTGAAGGCCCAAATCCAGTTGGGTGATTAGGTTATAAATAGCTGATTGTAATCTAGTTTTTGTAAGCCTCTTAGAATGAATTTTTAAGGGTGTGTGTAAGGTAAACCTCCCAATCTGTGGGAAGGTTACCATGTGTTTCTCAGTGGTAAACCTGAGAGTGTTTGTTACTCAAAGCCTGTAGGCAAGAGTGATTATGTTCTTGAATGAAGCTGTGAAGCAAGTTCAAGGTGTTTGCACATTACATTGTATTTGTAGTGATAGGAATGGAAACTGGAGGTTTCTATCTAGGAGTTCCTAGGTATAGATTGCATTGGGTAGGGATTAAGTGATGAGTTGTAAACGGGGGAGTTTAACTCTGAATTGATACTACTAATAGTGGATCTTCTTCCTGGCTTGGTTGCCCCCAGATGTAGGTCATGTTGGACTGAACTGGGTTAACAATTTCCTGTGTTTGTTTACCTACTGCATGTTATAATCATGTCTGCCATAATTCAGGTTGTGTTACAGTCTGCCAATCAAGTTAATAACAAACCTGATACATAGCCTTCTGTTGGAATGTCAATCAGAATGTTTTGACATTCATCAACAACAGCACATACTGTTTAATAAGCTGATGAATTCAGTTCAGTATGTAGTGAAGTCTGGTTTTAAACAACATATCAGACCTGGCCAAAAGAGCAGTGTGAAATTGCCAAACTGGATGTCTTGACAGTTCTTCCAGTAAGCTGATACTGAAGTTGAGACTGGTTGGTCTTTTACAGTACAGCAAATTTAGCAGTCTGTGTTCAGGAACTAAACAGACTGAGCATATGGTTCTGGGCTTGGATGTCAGACGGAATGTTGTGACATTCATTCCTGACAGCATATGCTATATTGTTGGATGGTTAGTTTTTCTGTTTCAGGATTTTTCTTAGGCTATTCTTCAGGAATCCACCAGCTGATCTAAAATCTAGGAAACTAACAACTAAGCTACAATTAATGAACCTAACAAATAATCTATTTGTTAGCTCCTTAATAAGTGGAGATTAGTTTAACTTGTTACAACCTTTAATCTAGGAAATACAAGTACATGACCAACAAACTGGAACAATGTAACAGATGATGTTTAAAACAGGATTGAGACATCGTGCTGATATTTGTGTAGGAAAACAACAGAAGTGAAGGTTATGGTGCACATAACTAAGTGTTCCTCCATTCTAGGATGACATAGAAGGAGAGGATGTGACACTGTGAAAGGGTGCACATTAGTACAGAGTGTAATAACTGTCTTGCTGTATTAGGTACAATGTTAGATCAGATGTCATGACTTGAAGTAGAACATCTGAATACTGACTACACCAGAATTTCAATTGGTATCAGAGCAGGCATCCTGTTCTGTTTCTGGATGAGATCCATGGGTGATACTTTCTGGTATCTTGCAAGGAGTTATGTTAGTACTGATGCTGGAACCTGTGTAAGGTTCTGTAATTCCCTGAATGGTCCCTTGAAGTAGGTGGATGGACTGTTCATGACAGGAATGGTGTGTACCTGTCTCTGGAGGTTGGCAATTGGCCTGTGTGTGGGACAGCTGTGCCAGTACTAAATCACACTCAAACCTGGTATGGTCTTGGAGGCCAATCTGGTGAAGTGTGTGTTCATAGGTTGAGTTGTATTATGTTTTCCGTTGCATAATACATGGCAAAACTCAAACTCTGATGTAGTTTCCCCTCATGTGGATGAAAGGCTGCTGTGTTCAAGATTTCATCATAATCTACTGAAGATGTCAAAGATACTTGAGTCTCCTCAAGTCCACTCATCATGACGTTCTCACTTCGGGATGGTAAGAGTCACTTAATCACTGATTCTCTTACTCTCTTGAGTAGTGTATATGAAGACCTTGAAGACCTTCAAGGAAGGTGTGTTCCAAGGAGGTGGAACCAATGTTCTATGTGATGTTAGAACATGTTGTTCAACAAGTATGCAGCTACTGGTTGAAGAGCAGATGTTTTAGGGTTCAAACAAAGGGATAATTCTGTTTGGAACCTACTCCTGACCTGGAAGAGGAGACATCTGTGTGTGCTAAGTTGACAAACGCAGGGTCAACTGGGTGTGTGCTCAAGAAGGTCATCCCTAGAAGTTGAGCTGGTTGAGATGTGACATTGTGCAATCTCCTGCTGTTTGGCATATCCCTGCAGGTTGATCAGGATTGGATAGTTGTTCCCTGAAGTACTATGGTGTGTTGGAAGACAAGTCTCCTGGATGTTAGCAGTCAATAATGGGGTAACCTGATTGTGATATCATTTAAGGGGGCTGGAACCATGAATCTTGTTATTCAAACACCACGTTCAGAAGTGGCAGTTCTTACTAGGAGTGAGAATATGAAGATTCATAGGTTGGTTGAGGTAATATGCTCTGGCAATGCATATCTACCATTGACTGGTGTTGTTTGTCTCACTAGTACTTATGGTCAGCTGAAGTCTGATTGGTCTGATTGGAGGAGTTAGTTGCCACTGGTAGGGATAGTGTATGTCATGTTGAGACATATGTGTACAATGCATGGATATTGGTGTGGAGTATCCATGATTGTTAAGTTGAGGGGGAGTCTTGGTTAACCTCCTCAAGTCTGGTCAGCCTAGGGTCTGGTTGGCTGTTGACCTGTGTCACATGGGTTCTGGTGGTTGTGTGTCACATTTGCAAGGAAGAATTCATCTCTCTCATTCCTAAGAGTGAATTTAATCTGGGAAGACTTTCAAAATTGTCTAGGTGCTTGCAAGCAGAAGATGTTGACACAAGAAGAGTATTTTCAAAGTATTCTTATGGTGGAAGTATCTGAAGGGATGATTGGGAAAGGATTTAAGATCAATGTCTACTTGTGCCAAGTGCAAGTGTTTAATTGATTATCCTTGGAGCTCAAGATAACTGATGTTCTTAAAGATGTTGGAACATCACTTCTTCAAGACCCTGTGCAGAATCACAGGAAGGACAGTACATTGGCTTATGATCTATCTCTTTGGTGGCAGCAAAAGCATATGATCTCTGAAAAGGTTTCCTGGCAAGAAACATGTTCAGCCTTGGTATGTACAAGAAGAAGAAGACATCATAGTCTTGATGGTGGTAAGGAAGTGCATTAGCTTATGCACACTGTGAAGTCAAGAACAAGTGGCAGCAGTCTTGACATCATGGAAACAGCCTTGCCATAGGATGTGGAATCCTTGGTAAAGCTGAAGGGTTAGTGTCTAACTGGTCCTTCTGAAGACTCATACATCAGAGTGTCTGATGTCTTTGGAGAAGAAGCAGGGATTCATCAAGGTGTGAGCTTGGATGACTTAACTGCAAACTTGCAGGATGGAGGTTGTTTACTCAAACTTGGTTCCACAATCAAGTCCATGAGAACATTGAACTCTTGTTCTGTGAAGGGAGGAAGTTCTTTCAAGTGACAGAAGAAGGAGCTGAATTCGACAGCTGGATGTCAAAACACAATGTTGTGACATTTGGTTCAACATCAGATTCTTAGTTGATGAAGTGGCACATCAACTTAAGATAGAAGGGTCTGCAGGGTTGTAGATTGGACACTTCAAAAGGCTTGAAGTTCAAATTTCACCTGGAAGGTCAGAATATCTTTGGTAGAAGTCTGATACACGTGGAGAGGTCAAAAAGCAGCATTTGACCTGTTCATATGAGAATTCATGAAGGAGGTAATCAACCAGTGGCATTTGGTCTATCTCAGAAGTGAGTTCGAAGAATCAAGGTAATCAACATAAGGCAGCTGATTAGTCTTGAGGAAAGTCTGAGACAAATTACTTTTGAACAGAAAAGTATTAAGTTGAAGACAAAAGGAGGAGTTTTCTATTCATCCCTTGGAGCTTGTGGTAGGAGTTTTGAGCTATCTATGGAAGACTGTATCTGGGAGTGGGATGAGAGTGTATATCCCAATGTATGTATGGGTTCCTCTGGCCCAAGCTGGGGACTCAGTAATATCTGAAGTCTATCATATAGTGCTCCTTGTGATGCTGTGAAGGATGTCCCAGCTGATGTTAAAACATCTGGTGAAGTGATCTTCTGTTCTGGTTAGAAGAGAGAGTGACACAGAGTGTGGATGTGTTCAGCCAAGAGGGTTGGACAGAGGGTGCGCCCTTGAAGACATGAAGATGCGTCTTATGTTTTCCTTTCATCAAGTGGTCTGGAATCTCTTTGAATCAGGAAGTATGTGAAGGTCCAACCTTGAGGTGTTGGATATGATCATGTGTGACCTCCAAGAGAGTAGGTTGTCCATGACAGGGGGAGTGCGTCCGTGTGCTGCAAGTAATCACCAAGCTTGTGGTCTATGTGCTCTCAGATAACAGGGTATGGCAACCTGGCAGTTATCAGGATGCTGTGATGTGCAGCAAGGCTGAGTGAGCAGAAGAATGTCTGACCGGATGTCATGACATTGCCCTGGACAGTGCTGTTAATTCCTTCTGAATCTTAAAGTCATTAGGAATTATGAGGGTGATGTGGCCTAGTCTGATAAACCAGAATAAGCCTGATGGCTACAGCTGTGTGGTACAGGGGGAGTAACCATCAACTGAAGTGTGAAAAGTTGGCTGTAGCAGTGCTAGGTGTCAAGCCTCTACTGGAGGAATGACAGAGGTCTTGGGAAATGTTGAAGACTGGCTGAATGCAGGAATGTTAAGACATCGAGTGCAACGTGTCTGACTGCATATATGGAATGGTCTCCATGCACTGGAACGGCTGTTTTGGAAAAGAAACAGTCAAGAGCTATAAAAGGCATTCAAAGATAGTCTGAGATTTTGTTGGTGATTCTCTGACTGTTTCTCAGCAAAAATAAATGCATCTTGACCAAGCATTTATTTCTACCGGATATTCCTAAGCACGGGCTGGACTATTTAAAGGATGCAAGAGCCCCCCCTCTCCCCACAACAGATACACTCCAATCTCAGAATCATGGGGTATGTTAAGCTCTGGGCAAGCTGCGCCTGGATCTGGTTTTGTGAAGGGTGCCTTTACAAATGTTTAGCTAAAAAGGGGGAGAGAAAGAAACGTCCTGGGGTCGAGAAGCAAACAGATCACTGTGGTAACAAACAGAAAGTTGGGGTTGGGGTTAGACACAAAATTCACCAACTGAATTACCACTTGTGTCTTGTGATCTGAGTTAAGAGAACAGTTGTGCCCTGTGATCTGAGTTACATTGTCTATGTACTCAGCATTACATACTCTTCAGGAAGCTCTCCTGTTGAAGGGAAGGGTTCTGGAACAACTGAGCCTTGTTTCTCTACCTCCTCATGTACACCAACATTGGTGTTTGTGGTGGTGGAGCCAATGACGGAGATGAAGAGCATTCCCAAATTGGGATGCTTAGTCCGGTGTATTGTTTATTTGTGTTAGCTAAAATTTGCCAAAGGGGGAGATTGTTGATTCCTTAGGATTGGCAGTAATTTTAGAAAACAAATAATGTAATCATCTCTGTTGTTTTAATATGTTGGGTTGAAGAAATTTAACATCTGGACCAACATGTCATGTACGATGTCACGACATCAGGTCTGTGACATCGCACATGTGTAGGAAACTGAATTAATTAATTCAGTATATGTTCTGGGATCAGCAAGGATATCTGGTGAATATCCTAACTCCCAGGTGGAGGTCTTGAAGACTAAATCAGAAGATATATAGGCTCAAAATATGGAGATATATATGGAGAGAGTTTAGGAACTTGAAGACCTTGTTTGTAGCAGAATTTTTCTGCTGAAGTTGCAACAGCAAAGAACAAGTCTGCTGCAACTTTCTGAAGGCCCAAATCCAGTTGGGTGATTAGGTTATAAATAGCTGATTGTAATCTAGTTTTTGTAAGCCTCTTAGAATGAATTTTTAAGGGTGTGTGTAAGGTAAACCTCCCAATCTGTGGGAAGGTTACCATGTGTTTCTCAGTGGTAAACCTGAGAGTGTTTGTTACTCAAAGCCTGTAGGCAAGAGTGATTATGTTCTTGAATGAAGCTGTGAAGCAAGTTCAAGGTGTTTGCACATTACATTGTATTTGTAGTGATAGGAATGGAAACTGGAGGTTTCTATCTAGGAGTTCCTAGGTATAGATTGCATTGGGTAGGGATTAAGTGATGAGTTGTAAACGGGGGAGTTTAACTCTGAATTGATACTACTAATAGTGGATCTTCTTTCTGGCTTGGTAGCCCCCAGATGTAGGTCATGTTGGACTGAACTGGGTTAACAATTTCCTGTGTTTGTTTACCTACTGCATGTTATAATCATGTCTGCCATAATTCAGGTTGTGTTACAGTCTGCCAATCAAGTTAATAACAAACCTGATACATAGCCTTCTGTTGGAATGTCAATCAGAATGTTTTGACATTCATCAACAACAGCACATACTGTTTAATAAGCTGATGAATTCAGTTCAGTATGTAGTGAAGTCTGGTTTTAAACAACATATCAGACCTGGCCAAAAGAGCAGTGTGAAATTGCCAAACTGGATGTCTTGACAGTTCTTCCAGTAAGCTGATACTGAAGTTGAGACTGGTTGGTCTTTTACAGTACAGCAAATTTAGCAGTCTGTGTTCAGGAACTAAACAGACTGAGCATATGGTTCTGGGCTTGGATGTCAGACGGAATGTTGTGACATTCATTCCTGACAGCATATGCTATATTGTTGGATGGTTAGTTTTTCTGTTTCAGGATTTTTCTTAGGCTATTCTTCAGGAATCCACCAGCTGATCTAAAATCTAGGAAATTAACAACTAAGCTACAATTAATGAACCTAACAAATAATCTATTTGTTAGCTCCTTAATAAGTGGAGATTAGTTTAACTTGTTACAACCTTTAATCTAGGAAATACAAGTACATGACCAACAAACTGGAACAATGTAACCGATGATGTTTAAAACAGGATTGAGACATCGTGCTGATATTTGTGTAGGAAAACAACAGAAGTGAAGGTTATGGTGCACATAACTAAGTGTTCCTCCATTCTAGGATGACATAGAAGGAGAGGATGTGACACTGTGAAAGGGTGCACATTAGTACAGAGTGTAATAACTGTCTTGCTGTATTAGGTACAATGTTAGATCAGATGTCATGACTTGAAGTACAACATCTGAATACTGACTACACCAGAATTTCACACAATGCATTCCATAAGGAAAACTCACTGGGGAGATAGAGACTCTGAGGGGATAAAAAGGATATATGTAAGAACAAAAATAGTTCTACAACAGATTCCAAGATTTTGATGATTACAAAGGATGAAACCAAAAATGGCACTCTAACGAAAAGTTCTAAAATGTGCAGGACTCTAAACAAGAAGAAAGGAATCTGATCACGTCATCAGATACAGAATCAAATCAGATACAAATTACCAGAAGATCAGAAGCATCTGAAGTAGAAACGCGCTCTAGAAGCTCTAACTCTGAGCAACAGCATATCAGAATATCAGAAGCATCTGAAGAAGAAGCGCGCTCTAGAAGCTCTGACTCTGAGCAACGGTATATCAGAATTCCAGAAGTTCTCAATGTCATCTGAAGACAACATCAGAATTCTAAAGGGATCAGAACTATCAGAAGCTCTGAAGCCATATCTCAAGATCTCAGATTAAGAGAGTAACACAGACTCTGTTAATGGATTTCCTTATCCAGAAAGAATAACGGCAACTTCAACTTCAAATGGAAAGAACTATATTTGGAAAGAAGTTATTCAGGGAGACAAACTTATTTTGGCAAGAAACAACGAAGTAATGGCATTTAACTCTCATCAAGACTAAATCTCTGCCATCACTACAAACGGTCGTTTTTCACCTCTATATAAAGAACGGCGAACCTCTTTGAGAGATACACCTGAACGCACAGAATTACTCTACTCTCTCTCTAATCTTTCACGAGCTTTTGCTCATAACGTGAAATTTCGTATCTGCTCTAATTGTTGTAATACTTGCTTTATCCTAGAAGCACTCTAGATTACAAATTCTGTTTTTACCTCAATTGTTTAATTCCTCAAGTGACTCTGCGCAGTCTGTATACTTGAGAGGACTAAGAGATCTTTCTCTTAGAGGTTAGTTGTAATAATCTTTCAATATTAGTGGATTAAGTCCTTGTTGAAGGCGAAATCACCTTGGCCGGGTGGACTAGAGTAGCTTTGTGTTATAAGCGAACCAGTATAAAATCCTGTGTGATTTTATTTTGCAAAAACGCTTATTTTCCAAAACAATTCAAACCCCCCTTTCTTGTTTTTCTCACCTTCAATTGGTATCAGAGCTTTGGCTCTGTTATTGATTTTCCAATCAAACACTTAACCGTGTAGAGAGATCCAGAACGAGAAAAACTATGGCCCAGACAAACAAAAGAGACAGTTACAATGCTAAGCCTCCTGTCTTTGATGGAGAGAAATTCTATTACTGGAAAGATAGAATTGAAAGTTTCTTTCTAGGCTATGACGCTGATCTCTGGGACATTGTCACAGATGGATACACACCTCCTGTAACTAATGCTTGAGTTGAAGTTCCCAGAAATAAGATGACAGAGGATCAGAAGCGCGTATTCAAGAATCATCACAAAGCCAGAACGATACTTCTCAATGCCATATCCTATAATGAGTATGAAAAAATCACCAACAGGGAAACAGCTAAAGATATACTTGATTCTCTAAATATGACTCATGAAGGAAACTCTCAAGTCAAAGAAACAAAGGCTCTGGCTCTAATCCAGAAGTATGAAGCCTTCAAAATGGAGGATGACGAAGCCATAGAGGTAATTTTCTCTAGATTCCAAACTCTTATTGCAGGTCTCAAAGTTCTAGACAAAGGATACACAACTGCAGAGCACGTCAAAAAGATAGTCAGAAGCTTGCCAAAGAAGTGGAGACCCATGGTCACTGCTCTGAAGCTGTCAAAGGATCTGAACAACATCAGTCTTGAAGAGCTTGTCAGTTCCCTTAGAATCCATGAGATAGAACTAGAGGAAGATGAGCCTCAGAAGAAGAACAAGTCTGTAGCATTAAAGTCCAGATCTGAAAGACACAAATCTGACAGAAACAAAGCATTCCAGGCCGAAACAGAAATGCGGATGACTCTGAACAGGAAGATTCTGATGATGAAGAAGAATTGTCCCTCCTGACCAGAAGAGTTAAACAACTCTGGAAAAAGAGGAACAACAACTTCAAAAGACCAAGACCCAGAGGGGATCGATCAGAATCAACCTCAAAAGGTAAAACTAACAAAGATGTTACTTGTTATGAATGTAAAGAAACAGGTTACTACGGGAATGAATGCCCCAAGCTAAAGAAAGACAGCTCCAGAAAAGAAAGCTTCAAGAAAAATTCCCTCAGAACCAAGAAGGGATTAATGGCTACCTGGGATGATAGTGAATCTGACGCTGATGAACATGCCAATGTGGCGTTCATGGCCACCACATCCAGGAACAGTTCAGATGAAGAATCTGAATCAGAAGAGGTATTCACTGAACTCTCTCGATCTGATTTAGAATCATGCTTGTCTGAAACTCTTAACTCATATCAGAAACTAAAACAAAAATATAAAGCAATAAAAGGCTGTCTTGAAGAAAAATTTGAAGAATGTGGCAAACTTGAGATGACAATTCTAGAACTCAAAGATGAAAACAAAGTTTTAACATCACTAAAAGATGCAGCAAAGAAAAATTGCTTAAAACTAGAAGAAGCGTTATCTCAAGCTCCACAAACTTCAAATACGATAATTTATAAATACGAAAAAGCCTTTCAAAAGTTTCTGAAAAATGGGATAGGAAGGAGTGTAATGGCATCCATGATTTATGGAGTCAGTCAGAACAATAGAAAAGGAATTGGGTATGATCCTAAGGAAGATAAAACTTCTACTAGTGACCAACTTAAATCTCCATTTTCATATCACTATACACACACACAAGAACAAAAATTTGAAAATGCTAGAAAACCCAAAGTGATAAGAAACTCTGGGAAAACTAATCAGAAAGGACCCAAGAGACTCTGGGTACCAAAAGATAAGATTGTTTATGTTGCAGATATCTTATGCAGCAAAGTTCAAACACCAGTCATGGTACCTGGACTCTGGATGCTCGCGACACATGACGGGAAGAAAGTCTATGTTCCAAAGCCTGGAACTTAAAGACGCTGGATTCGTAGGCTTCGGAGGAGATCAGAAAGGAAGGATCAGAGGCTCCGGAACTATTGGTAATGGTACTCTTCCCTCTATATCTGATGTCCTTTATGTAGAAGGATTAATGCATAATTTGTTATCCATAAGTCAATTAAGTGATAACGGTTATGATGTGATCTTTAATCAAAAAACATGTAAAGCCATAAATCAAAACAATGGTTCTGTCCTATTCACAGGCAAGAGGAAAAACAGTATTTATAAAATTAATCTTTCTGATTTAAAAGAACAAAATGTGAAATGTCTGATGTCTGTTCACGAAGAGCAATGGGTATGGCATAGACGCTTGGGCCACATTAGCATGAGGAAACTATCTCAGCTAAATAAACTCGAGTTAGTCAGAGGCCTACCTAAACTGAAGTTCTCTTCAGATGCTCTATGTGAAGCATGTCAGAAAGGGAAATTTTCAAAAACTTCTTTCAAAAAGAAAACTATTGTTACTACCTCTAAGCCTCTGGAACTTCTTCACATTGATTTATTTGGTCCTGTGAAAACAGCATCAGTCAATGGAAAGAAGTACGGACTAGTCATTGTTGATGATTTCAGTCGCTGGACATGGGTGAAATTCCTTAAACACAAGAGTGAGTCTCACTCTGTATTCACTAGTTTCTGCTCCAAAGTGCAAAAAGAATTTGACTCTAAAATTATCAGAGTCAGAAGTGATCATGGTGGGGAATTCGAAAATAAATCCTTTGAGGAATTATTTGACTCTAATGGAATATCCCATGATTTCTCCTGCCCTAGAACTCCACAACAAAATGTAGTTGTAGAGAGGAAGAATAGGACACTCCAAGAGATGGCCAGAACTATGATCAACGAAACTAATGTGGCTAAGCACTTTTGGGCCGAAGCTGTAAATACAGCGTGTTACATTCAGAATAGAATCTCCATAAGACCTATTCTGGAAAAGACTCCCTATGAACTGTGTAAAGGAAGAAAACCAAACATTTCATATTTTCATCCATTTGGATGTTCTTGCTTTATTTTAAACACTAAAGAATATCTGAACAAGTTTGATTCCAAAGCACAGAAAGGTATTATGTTAGGATACTCAGAAGCTCTAAAGGCTACAGAGTATACAATACAGAAACCAAAATTGTGGAAGAATCAATTCATGTCAGATTTGACGATAAGCTTGACCCTGAAAAGTCAAAGCTAGTTGAAAATTTTGCAGATTTAGAAATCACTCTTGCAGGATTTGACAAAGCTCCAGAAGCAACTACCACTCAGAATTCTGAGGAAATTAATCCTCCATTAATCCCAAAGAAATCTAAAAGTCGCATCAACATATCTGAAGAATTGATTCTGGGCAAAAAAGACGAACCTGTCAGAACCAGATCTACCTTCAAGACCTCTGAAGAGACTCCTCTAGGACTAGTGTCTCTGATCGAGCCTACGTCCTATGATGAAGCACTTCAAGATAACGACTGGGTTTCAGCCATGCAAGAAGAGTTAGATCAATTCACAAAGAATGATGTCTGGGATCTTGTTCCCAAGCCCAGAGGCACTCACGTTATCGGAACCAGATGGGTATTCAGAAACAAGCTGAACGAGAAAGGAGAAGTCGTCAGAAACAAAGCTCGACTGGTAGCTCAAGGTTACAGTCAACAAGAAGGTATTGACTACAATGAAACCTTTGCTCCAGTCGCAAGGTTAGAATCTATTCGTCTTCTTGTATCTTTCACTATAAACCATTCTATTAAATTATATCAAATGGATGTCAAGAGCGCATTCCTTAATGGTTACATATCAGAAGAAGTGTATGTCAACCAACCTCCAGGTTTTGAAAATCCAAATTTTCTAGAACATGTTTTTAAACTTAAAAAATCTTTATATGGACTTAAACAAGCTCCTAGGGCTTGGTATGAACGTTTAAGTAACTTTCTTCTGGAACACAATTTTATCAGAGGGAAAGTTGACTCCACACTCTTCTGTAAGAACCTTAACAATGATCTCATGATATGCCAGATATACGTTGATGATATTATCTTTGGTTCAGCTAACGCCTCTATTTGTCAAGAATTCTCTGAGTTAATGCAGGCAGAATTTGAAATGAGCTTAATGCAAGAACTAAAGTTCTTTCTGGGAATTCAAATTAACCAAACTTCAGAAGTCACGTACGTTCATCAAAGAAAATACATAAAAGATGTTCTGAAGAAATTTGACATGGCTGAATGCAACTCTGCAAAGACTCCCATGCATCCAACATGCATTCTTGAAAAGGAAGAAGTCAGTAAAAAGGTTTGTCAGAAGCTCTATCGTGGTATGATAGGCTCCCTTCTCTATCTGACTGCTACTCGACCTGATATTCTCTTTAGTGTCTGTCTATGTGCCAGATTCCAATCAGATCCTAGAGAAACTCACTTAACAGCAGTTAAGAGAATTTTCAAATATCTGAAAGGAACTCCTAACCTGGGCCTGATGTATGAGAAAACATCATAGTATAGACTTTCGGGTTACTGTGATGCAGATTATGCAGGAGATAGATTGGAACGAAAAAGCACATCTGGAAATTGTCAGCTCCTAGGAAACAATCTGATATCCTGGGCCAGCAAAAGACAGTCAACTATCTCTCTATCAACTGCAGAAGCTGAATACATCTCAGCATCACTGTGCACAACTCAGATGCTCTGGATGAAGAATCAGTTAGAAGATCTGCAAATCTTCGAGAGTAACATTCCTATCTTTTGTGATAATACTGCTGCCATTTGTTTAAGTAAGAATCCCATTCTACACTCCAGAGCCAAGCACATTGAAATAAAACATCATTTTATCAGAGACTATGTTCAGAAAGGGATAGTAACATTGAAGTTCATTGATACAGATCATCAATGGGTAGATATATTTACTAAGCCTTTAGCTGAAGATAAATTTCTTTTTATCTTAGAAAATCTGAACATTCAAAATTGCCCTGAATAAATTGTGCCTCTGAAGATGTAAAATGAGACTCTGACATAAACAAATGAGTTTCTGCCTCTGACTCTGATACTTCTACCAAGTTAAGAAGATATCTGAGTTAGAAATCTCCAGGAACCATTCGTTTGGTATTCCTGAAGATCAGATAAAGCAAACACGTGGAATGAATTGCGTCTAACCTTGGAACTTCTAGACAGCTGTCCAGAAGTAATTCAAAGGAAAGACGTTTGAGATCTCCTCGAGCAGTGTGCATACTGTTGGGATTAGACATTCATTAATGAGCCATAATCATTTCTCCCTCTAAACGTGTTAACTTGGTTTTTGTGCTAACTCTGATTTACGTGTCGTTTTGCATGCGTTGCTTTTGGGTATTTAAGCACTCCTCTCACACTTCACACACACTTCACTCTCACTCACTTGTTCAAACCTAGTTCTCTCAGGCATTTCTGCAAACAGTTCATCTTCATCTCAGTTCTTCATCAACAATGGATTCTCAACAACAATTTGTGTTCAACTACTCTCAACAAATGAACTCCAGCAACGCAGCTCAAAGCACAAACAATCCTACTCCCACCGTTATAGGATGTGGAATCCTTGGTAAAGCTGAAGGGTTAGTGTCTAACTGGTCCTTCTGAAGACTCATACATCAGAGTGTCTGATGTCTTTGGAGAAGAAGCAGGGATTCATCAAGGTGTGAGCTTGGATGACTTAACTGCAAACTTGCAGGATGGAGGTTGTTTACTCAAACTTGGTTCCACAATCAAGTCCATGAGAACATTGAACTCTTGTTCTGTGAAGGGAGGAAGTTCTTTCAAGTGACAGAAGAAGGAGCTGAATTCGACAGCTGGATGTCAAAACACAATGTTGTGACATTTGGTTCAACATCAGATTCTTAGTTGATGAAGTGGCACATCAACTTAAGATAGAAGGGTCTGCAGGGTTGTAGATTGGACACTTCAAAAGGCTTGAAGTTCAAATTTCACCTGGAAGGTCAGAATATCTTTGGTAGAAGTCTGATACACGTGGAGAGGTCAAAAAGCAGCATTTGACCTGTTCATATGAGAATTCATGAAGGAGGTAATCAACCAGTGGCATTTGGTCTATCTCAGAAGTGAGTTCGAAGAATCAAGGTAATCAACATAAGGCAGCTGATTAGTCTTGAGGAAAGTCTGAGACAAATTACTTTTGAACAGAAAAGTATTAAGTTGAAGACAAAAGGAGGAGTTTTCTATTCATCCCTTGGAGCTTGTGGTAGGAGTTCTGAGCTATCTATGGAAGACTGTATCTGGGAGTGGGATGAGAGTGTATATCCCAATGTATGTATGGGTTCCTCTGGCCCAAGCTGGGGACTCAGTAATATCTGAAGTCTATCATATAGTGCTCCTTGTGATGCTGTGAAGGATGTCCCAGCTGATGTTAAAACATCTGGTGAAGTGATCTTCTGTTCTGGTTAGAAGAGAGAGTGACACAGAGTGTGGATGTGTTCAGCCAAGAGGGTTGGACAGAGGGTGCGCCCTTGAAGACATGAAGATGCGTCTTATGTTTTCCTTTCATCAAGTGGTCTGGAATCTCTTTGAATCAGGAAGTATGTGAAGGTCCAACCTTGAGGTGTTGGATATGATCATGTGTGACCTCCAAGAGAGTAGGTTGTCCATGACAGGGGGAGTGCGTCCGTGTGCTGCAAGTAATCACCAAGCTTGTGGTCTATGTGCTCTCAGATAACAGGGTATGGCAACCTGGCAGTTATCAGGATGCTGTGATGTGCAGCAAGGCTGAGTGAGCAGAAGAATGTCTGACCGGATGTCATGACATTGCCCTGGACAGTGCTGTTAATTCCTTCTGAATCTTAAAGTCATTAGGAATTATGAGGGTGATGTGGCCTAGTCTGATAAACCAGAATAAGCCTGATGGCTACAGCTGTGTGGTACAGGGGGAGTAACCATCAACTGAAGTGTGAAAAGTTGGCTGTAGCAGTGCTAGGTGTCAAGCCTCTACTGGAGGAATGACAGAGGTCTTGGGAAATGTTGAAGACTGGCTGAATGCAGGAATGTTAAGACATCGAGTGCAACGTGTCTGACTGCATATATGGAATGGTCTCCATGCACTGGAACGGCTGTTTTGGAAAAGAAACAGTCAAGAGCTATAAAAGGCATTCAAAGATAGTCTGAGATTTTGTTGGTGATTCTCTGACTGTTTCTCAGCAAAAATAAATGCATCTTGACCAAGCATTTATTTCTACCGGATATTCCTAAGCACGGGCTGGACTATTTAAAGGATGCAAGAGCCCCCCCCTCTCCCCACAACAGATACACTCCAATCTCAGAATCATGGGGTATGTTAAGCTCTGGGCAAGCTGCGCCTGGATCTGGTTTTGTGAAGGGTGCCTTTACAAATGTTTAGCTAAAAAGGGGGAGAGAAAGAAACGTCCTGGGGTCGAGAAGCAAACAGATCACTGTGGTAACAAACAGAAAGTTGGGGTTGGGGTTAGACACAAAATTCACCAACTGAATTACCACTTGTGTCTTGTGATCTGAGTTAAGAGAACAGTTGTGCCCTGTGATCTGAGTTACATTGTCTATGTACTCAGCATTACATACTCTTCAGGAAGCTCTCCTGTTGAAGGGAAGGGTTCTGGAACAACTGAGCCTTGTTTCTCTACCTCCTCATGTACACCAACATTGGTGTTTGTGGTGGTGGAGCCAATGACGGAGATGAAGAGCATTCCCAAATTGGGATGCTTAGTCCGGTGTATTGTTTATTTGTGTTAGCTAAAATTTGCCAAAGGGGGAGATTGTTGATTCCTTAGGATTGGCAGTAATTTTAGAAAACAAATAATGTAATCATCTCTGTTGTTTTAATATGTTGGGTTGAAGAAATTTAACATCTGGACCAACATGTCATGTACGATGTCACGACATCAGGTCTGTGACATCGCACATGTGTAGGAAACTGAATTAATTAATTCAGTATATGTTCTGGGATCAGCAAGGATATCTGGTGAATATCCTAACTCCCAGGTGGAGGTCTTGAAGACTAAATCAGAAGATATATAGGCTCAAAATATGGAGATATATATGGAGAGAGTTTAGGAACTTGAAGACCTTGTTTGTAGCAGAATTTTTCTGCTGAAGTTGCAACAGCAAAGAACAAGTCTGCTGCAACTTTCTGAAGGCCCAAATCCAGTTGGGTGATTAGGTTATAAATAGCTGATTGTAATCTAGTTTTTGTAAGCCTCTTAGAATGAATTTTTAAGGGTGTGTGTAAGGTAAACCTCCCAATCTGTGGGAAGGTTACCATGTGTTTCTCAGTGGTAAACCTGAGAGTGTTTGTTACTCAAAGCCTGTAGGCAAGAGTGATTATGTTCTTGAATGAAGCTGTGAAGCAAGTTCAAGGTGTTTGCACATTACATTGTATTTGTAGTGATAGGAATGGAAACTGGAGGTTTCTATCTAGGAGTTCCTAGGTATAGATTGCATTGGGTAGGGATTAAGTGATGAGTTGTAAACGGGGGAGTTTAACTCTGAATTGATACTACTAATAGTGGATCTTCTTTCTGGCTTGGTAGCCCCCAGATGTAGGTCATGTTGGACTGAACTGGGTTAACAATTTCCTGTGTTTGTTTACCTACTGCATGTTATAATCATGTCTGCCATAATTCAGGTTGTGTTACAGTCTGCCAATCAAGTTAATAACAAACCTGATACATAGCCTTCTGTTGGAATGTCAATCAGAATGTTTTGACATTCATCAACAACAGCACATACTGTTTAATAAGCTGATGAATTCAGTTCAGTATGTAGTGAAGTCTGGTTTTAAACAACATATCAGACCTGGCCAAAAGAGCAGTGTGAAATTGCCAAACTGGATGTCTTGACAGTTCTTCCAGTAAGCTGATACTGAAGTTGAGACTGGTTGGTCTTTTACAGTACAGCAAATTTAGCAGTCTGTGTTCAGGAACTAAACAGACTGAGCATATGGTTCTGGGCTTGGATGTCAGACGGAATGTTGTGACATTCATTCCTGACAGCATATGCTATATTGTTGGATGGTTAGTTTTTCTGTTTCAGGATTTTTCTTAGGCTATTCTTCAGGAATCCACCAGCTGATCTAAAATCTAGGAAATTAACAACTAAGCTACAATTAATGAACCTAACAAATAATCTATTTGTTAGCTCCTTAATAAGTGGAGATTAGTTTAACTTGTTACAACCTTTAATCTAGGAAATACAAGTACATGACCAACAAACTGGAACAATGTAACCGATGATGTTTAAAACAGGATTGAGACATCGTGCTGATATTTGTGTAGGAAAACAACAGAAGTGAAGGTTATGGTGCACATAACTAAGTGTTCCTCCATTCTAGGATGACATAGAAGGAGAGGATGTGACACTGTGAAAGGGTGCACATTAGTACAGAGTGTAATAACTGTCTTGCTGTATTAGGTACAATGTTAGATCAGATGTCATGACTTGAAGTACAACATCTGAATACTGACTACACCAGAATTTCACACAATGCATTCCATAAGGAAAACTCACTGGGGAGATAGAGACTCTGAGGGGATAAAAAGGATATATGTAAGAACAAAAATAGTTCTACAACAGATTCCAAGATTTTGATGATTACAAAGGATGAAACCAAAAATGGCACTCTAACGAAAAGTTCTAAAATGTGCAGGACTCTAAACAAGAAGAAAGGAATCTGATCACGTCATCAGATACAGAATCAAATCAGATACAAATTACCAGAAGATCAGAAGCATCTGAAGTAGAAACGCGCTCTAGAAGCTCTAACTCTGAGCAACAGCATATCAGAATATCAGAAGCATCTGAAGAAGAAGCGCGCTCTAGAAGCTCTGACTCTGAGCAACGGTATATCAGAATTCCAGAAGTTCTCAATGTCATCTGAAGACAACATCAGAATTCTAAAGGGATCAGAACTATCAGAAGCTCTGAAGCCATATCTCAAGATCTCAGATTAAGAGAGTAACACAGACTCTGTTAATGGATTTCCTTATCCAGAAAGAATAACGGCAACTTCAACTTCAAATGGAAAGAACTATATTTGGAAAGAAGTTATTCAGGGAGACAAACTTATTTTGGCAAGAAACAACGAAGTAATGGCATTTAACTCTCATCAAGACTAAATCTCTGCCATCACTACAAACGGTCGTTTTTCACCTCTATATAAAGAACGGCGAACCTCTTTGAGAGATACACCTGAACGCACAGAATTACTCTACTCTCTCTCTAATCTTTCACGAGCTTTTGCTCATAACGTGAAATTTCGTATCTGCTCTAATTGTTGTAATACTTGCTTTATCCTAGAAGCACTCTAGATTACAAATTCTGTTTTTACCTCAATTGTTTAATTCCTCAAGTGACTCTGCGCAGTCTGTATACTTGAGAGGACTAAGAGATCTTTCTCTTAGAGGTTAGTTGTAATAATCTTTCAATATTAGTGGATTAAGTCCTTGTTGAAGGCGAAATCACCTTGGCCGGGTGGACTAGAGTAGCTTTGTGTTATAAGCGAACCAGTATAAAATCCTGTGTGATTTTATTTTGCAAAAACGCTTATTTTCCAAAATAATTCAAACCCCCCTTTCTTGTTTTTCTCACCTTCAATTGGTATCAGAGCTTTGGCTCTGTTATTGATTTTCCAATCAAACACTTAACCGTGTAGAGAGATCCAGAACGAGAAAAACTATGGCCCAGACAAACAAAAGAGACAGTTACAATGCTAAGCCTCCTGTCTTTGATGGAGAGAAATTCTATTACTGGAAAGATAGAATTGAAAGTTTCTTTCTAGGCTATGACGCTGATCTCTGGGACATTGTCACAGATGGATACACACCTCCTGTAACTAATGCTTGAGTTGAAGTTCCCAGAAATAAGATGACAGAGGATCAGAAGCGCGTATTCAAGAATCATCACAAAGCCAGAACGATACTTCTCAATGCCATATCCTATAATGAGTATGAAAAAATCACCAACAGGGAAACAGCTAAAGATATACTTGATTCTCTAAATATGACTCATGAAGGAAACTCTCAAGTCAAAGAAACAAAGGCTCTGGCTCTAATCCAGAAGTATGAAGCCTTCAAAATGGAGGATGACGAAGCCATAGAGGTAATTTTCTCTAGATTCCAAACTCTTATTGCAGGTCTCAAAGTTCTAGACAAAGGATACACAACTGCAGAGCACGTCAAAAAGATAGTCAGAAGCTTGCCAAAGAAGTGGAGACCCATGGTCACTGCTCTGAAGCTGTCAAAGGATCTGAACAACATCAGTCTTGAAGAGCTTGTCAGTTCCCTTAGAATCCATGAGATAGAACTAGAGGAAGATGAGCCTCAGAAGAAGAACAAGTCTGTAGCATTAAAGTCCAGATCTGAAAGACACAAATCTGACAGAAACAAAGCATTCCAGGCCGAAACAGAAATGCGGATGACTCTGAACAGGAAGATTCTGATGATGAAGAAGAATTGTCCCTCCTGACCAGAAGAGTTAAACAACTCTGGAAAAAGAGGAACAACAACTTCAAAAGACCAAGACCCAGAGGGGATCGATCAGAATCAACCTCAAAAGGTAAAACTAACAAAGATGTTACTTGTTATGAATGTAAAGAAACAGGTTACTACGGGAATGAATGCCCCAAGCTAAAGAAAGACAGCTCCAGAAAAGAAAGCTTCAAGAAAAATTCCCTCAGAACCAAGAAGGGATTAATGGCTACCTGGGATGATAGTGAATCTGACGCTGATGAACATGCCAATGTGGCGTTCATGGCCACCACATCCAGGAACAGTTCAGATGAAGAATCTGAATCAGAAGAGGTATTCACTGAACTCTCTCGATCTGATTTAGAATCATGCTTGTCTGAAACTCTTAACTCATATCAGAAACTAAAACAAAAATATAAAGCAATAAAAGGCTGTCTTGAAGAAAAATTTGAAGAATGTGGCAAACTTGAGATGACAATTCTAGAACTCAAAGATGAAAACAAAGTTTTAACATCACTAAAAGATGCAGCAAAGAAAAATTGCTTAAAACTAGAAGAAGCGTTATCTCAAGCTCCACAAACTTCAAATACGATAATTTATAAATACGAAAAAGCCTTTCAAAAGTTTCTGAAAAATGGGATAGGAAGGAGTGTAATGGCATCCATGATTTATGGAGTCAGTCAGAACAATAGAAAAGGAATTGGGTATGATCCTAAGGAAGATAAAACTTCTACTAGTGACCAACTTAAATCTCCATTTTCATATCACTATACACACACACAAGAACAAAAATTTGAAAATGCTAGAAAACCCAAAGTGATAAGAAACTCTGGGAAAACTAATCAGAAAGGACCCAAGAGACTCTGGGTACCAAAAGATAAGATTGTTTATGTTGCAGATATCTTATGCAGCAAAGTTCAAACACCAGTCATGGTACCTGGACTCTGGATGCTCGCGACACATGACGGGAAGAAAGTCTATGTTCCAAAGCCTGGAACTTAAAGACGCTGGATTCGTAGGCTTCGGAGGAGATCAGAAAGGAAGGATCAGAGGCTCCGGAACTATTGGTAATGGTACTCTTCCCTCTATATCTGATGTCCTTTATGTAGAAGGATTAATGCATAATTTGTTATCCATAAGTCAATTAAGTGATAACGGTTATGATGTGATCTTTAATCAAAAAACATGTAAAGCCATAAATCAAAACAATGGTTCTGTCCTATTCACAGGCAAGAGGAAAAACAGTATTTATAAAATTAATCTTTCTGATTTAAAAGAACAAAATGTGAAATGTCTGATGTCTGTTCACGAAGAGCAATGGGTATGGCATAGACGCTTGGACCACATTAGCATGAGGAAACTATCTCAGCTAAATAAACTCGAGTTAGTCAGAGGCCTACCTAAACTGAAGTTCTCTTCAGATGCTCTATGTGAAGCATGTCAGAAAGGGAAATTTTCAAAAACTTCTTTCAAAAAGAAAACTATTGTTACTACCTCTAAGCCTCTGGAACTTCTTCACATTGATTTATTTGGTCCTGTGAAAACAGCATCAGTCAATGGAAAGAAGTACGGACTAGTCATTGTTGATGATTTCAGTCGCTGGACATGGGTGAAATTCCTTAAACACAAGAGTGAGTCTCACTCTGTATTCACTAGTTTCTGCTCCAAAGTGCAAAAAGAATTTGACTCTAAAATTATCAGAGTCAGAAGTGATCATGGTGGGGAATTCGAAAATAAATCCTTTGAGGAATTATTTGACTCTAATGGAATATCCCATGATTTCTCCTGCCCTAGAACTCCACAACAAAATGTAGTTGTAGAGAGGAAGAATAGGACACTCCAAGAGATGGCCAGAACTATGATCAACGAAACTAATGTGGCTAAGCACTTTTGGGCCGAAGCTGTAAATACAGCGTGTTACATTCAGAATAGAATCTCCATAAGACCTATTCTGGAAAAGACTCCCTATGAACTGTGTAAAGGAAGAAAACCAAACATTTCATATTTTCATCCATTTGGATGTTCTTGCTTTATTTTAAACACTAAAGAATATCTGAACAAGTTTGATTCCAAAGCACAGAAAGGTATTATGTTAGGATACTCAGAAGCTCTAAAGGCTACAGAGTATACAATACAGAAACCAAAATTGTGGAAGAATCAATTCATGTCAGATTTGACGATAAGCTTGACCCTGAAAAGTCAAAGCTAGTTGAAAATTTTGCAGATTTAGAAATCACTCTTGCAGGATTTGACAAAGCTCCAGAAGCAACTACCACTCAGAATTCTGAGGAAATTAATCCTCCATTAATCCCAAAGAAATCTAAAAGTCGCATCAACATATCTGAAGAATTGATTCTGGGCAAAAAAGACGAACCTGTCAGAACCAGATCTACCTTCAAGACCTCTGAAGAGACTCCTCTAGGACTAGTGTCTCTGATCGAGCCTACGTCCTATGATGAAGCACTTCAAGATAACGACTGGGTTTCAGCCATGCAAGAAGAGTTAGATCAATTCACAAAGAATGATGTCTGGGATCTTGTTCCCAAGCCCAGAGGCACTCACGTTATCGGAACCAGATGGGTATTCAGAAACAAGCTGAACGAGAAAGGAGAAGTCGTCAGAAACAAAGCTCGACTGGTAGCTCAAGGTTACAGTCAACAAGAAGGTATTGACTACAATGAAACCTTTGCTCCAGTCGCAAGGTTAGAATCTATTCGTCTTCTTGTATCTTTCACTATAAACCATTCTATTAAATTATATCAAATGGATGTCAAGAGCGCATTCCTTAATGGTTACATATCAGAAGAAGTGTATGTCAACCAACCTCCAGGTTTTGAAAATCCAAATTTTCTAGAACATGTTTTTAAACTTAAAAAATCTTTATATGGACTTAAACAAGCTCCTAGGGCTTGGTATGAACGTTTAAGTAACTTTCTTCTGGAACACAATTTTATCAGAGGGAAAGTTGACTCCACACTCTTCTGTAAGAACCTTAACAATGATCTCATGATATGCCAGATATACGTTGATGATATTATCTTTGGTTCAGCTAACGCCTCTATTTGTCAAGAATTCTCTGAGTTAATGCAGGCAGAATTTGAAATGAGCTTAATGCAAGAACTAAAGTTCTTTCTGGGAATTCAAATTAACCAAACTTCAGAAGTCACGTACGTTCATCAAAGAAAATACATAAAAGATGTTCTGAAGAAATTTGACATGGCTGAATGCAACTCTGCAAAGACTCCCATGCATCCAACATGCATTCTTGAAAAGGAAGAAGTCAGTAAAAAGGTTTGTCAGAAGCTCTATCGTGGTATGATAGGCTCCCTTCTCTATCTGACTGCTACTCGACCTGATATTCTCTTTAGTGTCTGTCTATGTGCCAGATTCCAATCAGATCCTAGAGAAACTCACTTAACAGCAGTTAAGAGAATTTTCAAATATCTGAAAGGAACTCCTAACCTGGGCCTGATGTATGAGAAAACATCATAGTATAGACTTTCGGGTTACTGTGATGCAGATTATGCAGGAGATAGATTGGAACGAAAAAGCACATCTGGAAATTGTCAGCTCCTAGGAAACAATCTGATATCCTGGGCCAGCAAAAGACAGTCAACTATCTCTCTATCAACTGCAGAAGCTGAATACATCTCAGCATCACTGTGCACAACTCAGATGCTCTGGATGAAGAATCAGTTAGAAGATCTGCAAATCTTCGAGAGTAACATTCCTATCTTTTGTGATAATACTGCTGCCATTTGTTTAAGTAAGAATCCCATTCTACACTCCAGAGCCAAGCACATTGAAATAAAACATCATTTTATCAGAGACTATGTTCAGAAAGGGATAGTAACATTGAAGTTCATTGATACAGATCATCAATGGGTAGATATATTTACTAAGCCTTTAGCTGAAGATAAATTTCTTTTTATCTTAGAAAATCTGAACATTCAAAATTGCCCTGAATAAATTGTGCCTCTGAAGATGTAAAATGAGACTCTGACATAAACAAATGAGTTTCTGCCTCTGACTCTGATACTTCTACCAAGTTAAGAAGATATCTGAGTTAGAAATCTCCAGGAACCATTCGTTTGGTATTCCTGAAGATCAGATAAAGCAAACACGTGGAATGAATTGCGTCTAACCTTGGAACTTCTAGACAGCTGTCCAGAAGTAATTCAAAGGAAAGACGTTTGAGATCTCCTCGAGCAGTGTGCATACTGTTGGGATTAGACATTCATTAATGAGCCATAATCATTTCTCCCTCTAAACGTGTTAACTTGGTTTTTGTGCTAACTCTGATTTACGTGTCGTTTTGCATGCGTTGCTTTTGGGTATTTAAGCACTCCTCTCACACTTCACACACACTTCACTCTCACTCACTTGTTCAAACCTAGTTCTCTCAGGCATTTCTGCAAACAGTTCATCTTCATCTCAGTTCTTCATCAACAATGGATTCTCAACAACAATTTGTGTTCAACTACTCTCAACAAATGAACTCCAGCAACGCAGCTCAAAGCACAAACAATCCTACTCCCACCGTTATAGGCGTAACTACAACACTAGTATACAAGGAGCCTCACATTCTTGACCGTGAGCCTCATATAAATCTTGCAACTTCTTTCGAGAAACTGGACGTGTTGTGTGAATCCCTAGTGGATTTCAACAACATGAAGAGAAATGGTGTAGACCTCACTGAAGAACTTCATCAACAAGGTTGGGGAAACTATTTTCAACGCCTCTACGGTCCAGTTTACCCAAATCTTATTAAGGAATTCTGGAGGTTTGTTGATGCTGACGATCATTTCATCGTCTCCTACGTCTTGGGTGTAAAAATAGTGATAACTGAAAAGTCAATCGCTGCCTTGCTGAACATGGAGAAAGCTGGAGGTAGAAGAATTTACAACATAAACCTCAGGGCGAAATACATTGCTCATGAAATCAACCCCACAATCTTCAAACTCAACACAGAAGGCAATCCCTCAAAGAACAAGGAACAACATCAGAATCTCCGAGTGTGGCTCAAAATCATTCTGGGAACTATTCATCATCGCCCAGCATCAAACTCATCAGATTACATCAATACAGATCAGAAATGTATTCTGTATTGTATTCATAAAGGTCTGAAGCTTTGCCTCCCTGCACTCCTCTTCAAATACCTCAGAGATTCTGTACGGGAAACCAGGAATAACATGAAACCCAGAACCTACATTCCTCTGGGAAGACTCCTCTCAGATGTGCTGATAGAAAATGGTCTCGTGGACCATCTGATTAAACACAAACTCATGGAAGACTTGGCAATAGAAACTGGAAGGCCTCTGAACTCCAGGAATCTGAAGAGCATGGGGATTCTGGAGAAGATTCACGTTAAACCTACTCTGGACACTTCTTGGGAAGCCTTAAAAGATCATAGGGATATGCCAAATGGTCTATGTAAGTTCTACAGGGATGAACCCAAAGAAGCAATTCTCCACTATCTTCAACGTCTGAAGGATGAAGGAGTGGACATCTCAGATTTCAGATTGAGCGATCTGCCAGAGTCAGCTCCAGACTTCGTGAGGTTTAAAAGAGGTCCATCTGAGAAGGCATCCAAGGCGAAGAAAGAGAAGCTAGGGGAAATTTCTGAATCAAGACCTCCAGCACCTCTGCACGAGTCTTCTGGTAAGTCTGCCTCTACTGCTCCCTCTGTACAGCAACTTGCTTCTTCTACTCCTCTACCAACACCCATATACACCACATCTGAAACCCCTCCTTCAACAACCAGAACCTCTCAACCACTACCAAAATTCAACCTTGCCAATACCTCCTTACCACTATCCGAAGCTGAAGAAATGAATCAAACCACTTCCTCATCCTCAGCCCCAGAATCACCTCCCTATTTTGTCATTTCGTCTGACACAGAACCCTCTGACCCCACTTCTCCTACTCTAGCCCAACTCCAAACTCTGAACCGTAATTCACAACAACCACAACAATCTCCACCTGAACCTGAAGTAACTTCACCACCCACAGAACAACCAATCGTCACTACATCTGAGGCTCAACCCTCTGACCTTAATCCCTCTGACATATCCCCTCCAAACACTTCCGCTGAACCTCCAACTCTCAACCTAAGCCCTCCAAACTCTCCACCTCAACCATTTGAACCAGAACATTCCCTGCCAACCCTAGAGGAAGCAATTATGCTGTTTGCAGGAGCATCAGTTAAAAAGGTCAAGTCTCTGACCATCAACTCTGGTATCAGTGATGATCCTGACTCTATTAGGACACACTGGAACAGAGTCATTGGCTGGATGACATCTGAGGCCTTTAAACTGAAGCACATCTCTGAGCAAGTCAGAAACGACTTCATCAGAGACGCTGAGGCAAGACTACAGGAGCGCTTGGCCAGAGAAGCTGAAGAAGAAGCGAGAAGGATAGAAGAAGAAAGAGCAAGACAAGAAGAACTTCAAAGAGTACGGGAAGCTGAAGCCAAAGCTCTAGCTGACATTACTGCTGTTGATGCTGAAGCTGAAGCAAAGGCTGCTGCTGAAGCTGAAGCAAAGGCTGCTGCTGAAGCTGAAGCTAAAGCCGCTGAAGAACAGAATGCTCTGACTCAGGGGGAGTCCTCTACCTTTGCCCCTATAGTTCTCAAGACCCTTGAGGAGCTTCAGAAAGAGCAGAAGGAAGTCCGAGCCAGATTGGATCAACAGGACTCAGTCAACGCCAACATTCAGAACCTGCTGACTCAACTGCTTCAGAGAATGCCTCCTCCTCCCAACCCTTAGGCACTTAGGATTTTTTGCTTGTTGTTTTTGCTTGTCTTTGTCTCTGATGTTTCTTTTCTCTTATCTGGATCTATATATATATATATATATATATATATTTTTCTTCCTGCTTTATTTTTCTATGTCTTTTTTATTATGACAAAAAGGGGGAGAAATCAAATAGCTCTGATGAAAAATTGCCTAAAGCCTTAAGCACTCTGCAAACATATTATTCTATAAAATAAATCTATCTAATACTTGACTTAAGAAATTGCAGAAAGGTATCGAGAAACTTCATTGCTTGGAAGCTCTGGTAAGAACTTCTGAACTCCCTAGCCTATCTCAGGGGGAGCTCACTTGTATCTGATCTGATAAACTCTTAATTTTTGAATGTTTCATCTAACATTTGAGTTTGTTTTGTCATCATCAAAAAGGGGGAGATTGTAAGAACAAAAATAGTTCTACAACAGATTCCAAGATTTTGATGATAACAAAGGATGAAACCAAAAATGACACTCTAACGAAAAGTTCTAAAATGTGCAGGACTCTAAACAAGAAGAAAGGAATCTGATCACGTCATCAGATACAAATTACCAGAAGATCAGAAACATCAGAAGTAGAAACGCGCTCTAGAAGCTCTGACTCTGAGCAACAGCATATCAGAATATCAAAAGCATCTGAAGAAGAAGCGCGCTCTAGAAGCTCTGACTCTGAGCAACGGTATATCAGAATTCCAGAAGTTCTCAATGTCATCTGAAGACAACATCAGAATTCTAAAGGGATCAGAACTATCAGAAGCTCTGAAGCCATATCTCAAGATCTCAGATTAAGAGAGTAACACAGACTCTGTTAATGGATTTCCTTATCCAGAAAGAATAACGGCAACTTCAACTTCAAATGGAAAGAACTATATTTGGAAAGAAGTTATTCAGGGAGACAAACTTGTTTTGGCAAGAAACAACGAAGTAATGGCATTTAACTCTCATCAAGACTAAATCTCTGCCATCACTACAAACGGTCGTTTTTCACCTCTATATAAAGAACGACGAACCTCTTTGAGAGATACACCTGAACGCACAGAATTACTCTACTCTCTCTCTAATCTTTCACGAGCTTTTGCTCATAACGTGAAATTTCTTATCTGCTCTAATTGTTGTAATACTTGCTTTATCCTAGAAGCACTCTAGATTACAAATTCTGTTTTTACCTCAATTATTTAATTCCTCAAGTGACTCTGCGCAGTCTGTATACTTGAGAGGACTAAGAGATCTTTCTCTTAGACGTTGGTTGTAATAATCTTTCAAGATTAGTGGATTAAGTCCTTGTTGAAGGCGAAATCACCTTGGCCGGGTGGACTGGAGTAGCTTTGTGTTATAAGCGAACCAGTATAAAATCCTGTGTGATTTTATTTTGCAAAAACGCTTATTTTCCAAAACAATTCAAACCCCTTTTCTTGTTTTTCTCATCTTCAGTAGGGACAACTGTGTGTATGCTCAAGAAGGGCACTTTTAGAAGTCTGATCTCTAGAAGTGGAGCTGGTTGAGATGTGACATTGTGCAATTCCTGCTGTTTGTCTTTTTCCTGTAGATTGATCAGGGTTGGATAGTTGTTCCCTGAAGTACTATGTTGTGTTGGAAGACAAGTCCCCTAGATGTTAGAAGTCAATAATGGGGTAACCTGACTGCTATTTTATTTAAGAGGATTGGGACCATGAATCTTGTTATTCAATCACCACGCTCAGAAGTGGCAGTTCTTTCAAGGAGTGAGAATATGAAGATTTAGAGGTTGGTTGAGGTAGTATGCTCTGGCAATGCATATCTACTATTGACTGGTGTTGTTTTGTTTTCACTTGTACTTATGGTCAACTGGAGTCTGATTGGTGTGATTGGAGTATGTATAGGTATAACTCATAGAGTTAGTTACCACTGGTAGGGATGGTGTATGTCATGTTGAGACATTTGTGTATAATACATGAAGATTGGTGTGGAGTTTCCATGATTGTTAATTTGAGGGGGAGTTTTGGTTAACCGCCTCACGTTTGGTCAGCCTAGGGTCTGGTTGGCGGTTGAACTGTGTCACATGGGTTCTGGTTGTTGTGTGACACATTTGCAAGGAAGGATTCATCTCTCTCATTCCTAAGGGTGAATCTAATCTGGAAAGATTCTCAAAACGGTTGAGGTGCTTGCAAGCAGAAGATGTTGACACATGAAGAGTATTTTCAAAGTATTCTTTTGGTGGAAGTATCTGAAAGGATAATTGGGAAAGGATTTAAGATCAATTCCTACTTGTGCCAAGTACACGTATTTAATTGATTATCCTTGGAGCTCAAGATAACTGATGTTCTTAAAGATGGTGGAACATCTCTTCCTCAAGACCCTGTGCAGAATCACAGGAAGGATAGTACATTGGTTTATGATCTATCACTTTGGTGGCAGCAAAAGCATATGATCTCTGAAAAGGTTTCCTGGCAAGAAACATGTTCAGCCTTGGTGTGTACAAGAAGAAGAAGACATCATAGTCTTGATGGTGGTTACTTGGATCAGTTTATTTCTGATCTAGGTAAGGAAGTGCATTGGCTAATACGGAGTTAAGAACAAGTGGTAGCATTCTTGACATCATGGGAACAACCTTACTTTAGGAAGTGGAATCCGTGGTATAGCTGAAAGGAAGGAAGTTTTTTCAAGTGGCAGAAGAAGGAGCTGAATTCAACAGCTATATGTTAAAACACAATGTTGTGACATTTGGTTCAACATCAGAATCTTAGTTGGTGAAGTGGCACATCAACTTAAGATAGAAGGGGCTATAGAGTTGTAGATTGGGTACTTCAAAAAGATCGTTCTCATTGCAGTTCTTTGGAGTTGCTGGATGGAGAAGATGTTACATGTTCGTGTCTTAGAGAATCTAAGTTTTGTTTAACATATAGCTTGAAGTTCAAGTCTCACTTGGAAGGTCAGAATATATTTGGGAGAAGTCTGATAAACGTGGGGAGGTCAAAAAGTGGCATTTGACTTTTTCATATGAGGATTCATGGAGGAGGTAATCAACCAGTGGCATTTGGTCCATCTCAGAAGTGAGTTCGAGGAATCAAGATAATCAACATATGGCAGCTGATTATTCTTGAGGAAAGTCTGAGACAAATTACTTTTGAGCAGAAAAGTAGTAAGTTGAAGACAAAGGGAGGTGTTATCTATTCATCTCTTGAAGCTTGTGGTGGGAGTTCTGAGCAATCTATGGAAGATTATCTCTTGTAATGCGATGAGAATGTATATGTCCAAATTTGTGTCTGGGTTCTTTTGGATCAAGCGGGTGACTCAGTGATATCTGAAGATTATCAGATGGTGTCCGTTGTGAAGGATGTCCTAAATAATGTTAGAACATTTTGTGAAGTGACTTTCTGTTCTGGTTAGAAGAGAGATTGACACAGAGTGTGGATGTGTTCAGCCAAGAAGGTTGAACAAAGGGAGTGCTCTTGAAGACATGAAGATGCGTCTTATGTTCTCCATTCATCAAGTGGTCTGAGTTCTCTTTGAATCAGGAAGTATGTGAAGGTCCAACTTTGGGATGTTGGATATGTTCATGTGTAATCTCCAAGTTTCAAGAGGAGAGTTGGTTGTTCATGACAGGGGGAGTTCTGTCTTTGTGCTACAAGTGATCATCAAGCTTGTGGTCTATGTGTTCTCAGATAACAAGGTATGGACCCTTGTTGGTAATTGGGATGATGTGATGTGTGTCAAGGCTGAGTGAGCATAAGAATGTCTGACCGGATGTCATGACATTGCCTTGGACAATATTGTTAGTTCCTTCTGAAACTCACAGTCATTAGGAAATATGGGTGAGGTGTAGTAGAATAAGCCCGAGTGTTACAGTTGTGTGGTACAGGGGGAGTAACCACCTACTGGTGTTTGTGAGTTTGGCTGTAGTGGTGCTAGATGTCAAGCTACCACTGGAGGCACGAAAGTGGACTTAGGAAATGATGATAGGAAGAATACATGAAGAATGCAGGCAAAATCCGTGTTGAATGTTAAGACATCGCGTGCAACGTGTCTGACTGCATATATGGAATAGTCTCCATGCATTGGAACTGTTGTTTCGGAAAAGAAATAGTCAAGAGCTATAAAAGGTATTCAAAGATAGTCTGAGATTTTGTTGGTGATTCTCTGACTGTTTCCCAGCAAATATTAATGAATCTTGACCAAGCATTTATTCCTACCGTTAATTCCTAAGCACGGTCTGGTCTATTTAAACGATGCATCAGCACTCCTACTCCCAATAGAGCGACATTCCATTTTCTCTAAACCATGGGGTTTGTTAAGATTTGGGCATACTGCGCCTGGATCTGGTTTTGCGAAGGTTTCATTTATAAATGTTTAGCTAAAAAGGGGGAGAGAAACACTGTATTGAGGATGTACCAGAAGCAAGCAAAATATGGTAGCGAGCAGAAGTTGGTTTCAGGCAAAAAATTCACTAACTGGGTATACCACTTGTGACTTGTGATCTGAGTTAAGAGGACAGTTGTGTCTTGTAATCTGAGTTACATTATCTATGTACTCAGCATTACATATTCTTCAGGAAGCTCCACTGTTGAGGGGAAGGGTTTTGATGCAACTGATTCTTGTACATCTACTTCCTCATGTACACCAACTTTGGTGTTCGTGGTGGTGCAGATAATGACAGAGAGGAAGTGCATACCCATATTGGGATGTAGTGTCTAGTGTAATGTTTATTTGTTTTAGCTAAAATTTGCCAAAGGGGGGATTATTAATACCTTAGGATTGACATTAATTTTGTAAAACAAATAATGTAATCACCTCTGTTGTTTTAATATGTTGGGTTGAAGAAGTTCAACATCTGGACCAACATGTCATGTACGATGTCACAATATCGTGACTGTGACATCACACATGTGTAGAAAACTGAGTTAGTTAATTCAGGCATATATTCTGGGATTAGTGAGGATATTTGGTGAATATCCTAACTTCTTTGTGGAGGTCTTAAAGACTCAATCAGAATATACAGTTTCTAAATATGGAGATATATATGGAGATATTTTAGGAACTAAAAGATTGAAGACCTTGATTGTAGCAGAAGTTTTCTGCTGACTTTGTAACAGCAAAGGAGAAGCTTGTTGCGATTTCTAAGGCCCAAATCCAGTTGGGTGTTTAGGTTATAAATAGTAGATTGTAATCTAGGTTAAGAGAGCCTCAAACAATGTAAAAATTAGGGGTGTGTGTGAGGTAAACCTCCCAACTTGTGGGAAGGTTACCATGTGTTTCTCAGTGCTCAAAGCTGAGATTATTTGTAACTCAAAGTCTGTAGGTAAGAGTTGTTATGGTCTTGAGTGAAGCTGTGAAGCAAGTTCAATTTGTTTAGCATTACTTTGAAATTGTAGTGATAGGAATGGAAACTGGTGGTTTCTATCTAGGAGTTCCTAGGTATAGATTGCATTGGGTAGGGATTAAGTGAAGAGTTGTAAACGGGGGAGTTTAACTCTGAATTAATACTACTGATAGTGGATCTTCTTCCTGGCTTGGTATGCCCCCAGAGTAGGTGATGTTGCACCGAACTGGGTTAACAATTTCCTGTGTTTGTTTTTCCTTCTACACGTTATAATCATGTCTGTTATAACTCAGCATGTATTTCAGTCTGTTTATCAAGAGAATAACAGACCTGGTACATAGCATACTGTTTGAATGTCAATCAGAATGTTTTGACATTCATCATTGACAGCATATACTGAATAATAGGCAGGTTGGTTTTTCTGCTTCAGTTCAGTATTTATTTCAGACTGTTCTTCAGGAGGATAACAGACCTGGCATAAGGCTCATTGTGAAAATGTCAAACTGGATGTCTTGACATTTATTACTGTAAGTAGATACTGGAGTATACATTGGTTTGTCTTTTACAGTACAGCATTTAGCACAGTCTGTTTTCAGGAACATAACAGACTTAGCATGTGGTATATGTTCTGGTCGTCAAACTGAATGTTGTGACATTCATTCCTGACAGCATATGCTAAATTGTAGGATGGTTAGTTTTTCTGTTTCAGTATTTTTCTCAGGCTATTCTTCAGGAATCCAACAGCTGAGCTAAAATCCAGGAAACTAACAACTGAGCTATAATTAATGAACCTAACAAATAGCCTATTTGTTAGCACCCTAATATGTGGAAATTAGGTTAACTTGTTTAACCATTATTTTAGGAAATACAAGTACAAGGCCAGCAAACTGTAATACTGTAACAGGTGATGTTCAAATCACTATTGAGACATCATGCTGATAACTGTGCAGGCTCAACAGAAGTTAGTGCTATGTTTGATCTCTGCTAAGTCTTTGTACCAGATGGACAGAATTGGGTGTTCTTCCATTCTATGGTAATATAGTAGTAGATGTCGTGACATCTGTGAATGTATGCACATTACTACTGGGTGTTAATTGTATAGCTATCTTGTTGTATTAGTAACAATGTTGGATCAGATGTCATGACTTCGAGTAGAACATCTGAACTCTGACTACACCAGAATTTCACTCTTCACCTCTCTCTCATAAGTTGCTTCCATATCAGCCTTCTCCTTGGCGAGTCGATCATACTTCCTCTTCCAGAACCTGGATGACTGAGGAAGAAGAAAAGTAACCACATCATCAGGCTCATCAATAACCTGATGCTCCAGAAATTCTATCATTGCATCCTTATCTCTGAGCTGCTGAAGAAGTTCCTCTCGCTTACGAACCCATGCACGTGACCGGTCTTCATCTCTCAACTCCTCTACTCCTTGGTTAGGGAGGGTTGAAGGCCCAACCATAACTCTAGGGGTAGGTCTCTAATAATCATAAGGCATTCGGTACTCAAGCGCTCTCTTCCTCACCCAAGTGGTGTAGGGTTCCAAAGCAATACAATTCTTCGGACCAAGCTCATTCCTTCCCTTCTTAAGAACTTTGCGCCAGGCGCGGACCATTCTACCCTTCAAGTTCTGGGGATTTTCGGCCTCTTGAAAGAACAAGCCTTCCAACGAAATGTTTTTAGGTTTATCCTTTAAGGGGAACCCAAGCTGACGACGGGCCAAAACAGGGTTGTAGTTAATTCCACCACATGTACCAAGAAGAGGCACATTGGAGAATTCACCACAAGAGTCAACAATCTGAACACCATCATACACACGGTTATACCAAAAGATATCATCATTAGTGAGAGACATAAGTCTCGTGGACCACCGTAGACATCCCTTATTTTCCTTTAAGGCGAGCGTTTGAGGTATGTGCGAAATAAACCACTTGTACAACAGAGGCAGGCAACATACAATGGATCCACCACCTTTTGCATTCCTCATATGCAAAGAGAAATAAGTGCCACCCAACAAAGTCGGAACGGGATTAAGAGAAGAGAAAATCCTAATAGGGTTCACATCCACAAAATTGTCGATGTTGAGAAATAACACTAGCCCATAGATGAGAAGTACAAATATGGCCTCAAAGGCGTCCTCACTCATGGCCTTCCCAAACAAAGTAGCTTGGGTAATGAAAAAATCAGATGGGAAACCTTGAATTCCACCTTTGGTATTCATATGAGCAACAATATCAGATACGTCTATGTGAAGCATGTCAGCAATCTCTTGGGAAGAAGGAATCCTCTCCAAACCACTGAATGGCAACTAATCCAAGATAGGTATACCCACATGATATGCATACTCCTCAAGTGTAGGCAAAAGCTGGAAATCCGGGAAACTGAAGCACCGATACAGAGGATCGTAGAACTGCATCGACACATTCATCAGACCTTCATCCACCTGAGTAGAAAGAATAAATAGAAGCTTCCCATGGCGAGCTTTGAACTCCAAAGGCTCTAATACATGAGATGTCAAACTCCTTAACTCTTTCAAGTCGGGTTGTCTGAAACTTTACTTCTTCGTATACCTTCTTTGCTTATCCATGTCTGAAAATTTGCAAATAGACCTCTTAAGTTTCCTTCAAATTTTCATTATTGATGATATGGATGCAAATGAATGCATGAATGCATGGATGCAACAATCACACTCAAGGATCAAGCAAGTCGCACCACACAAAGGTCACGGGATAGCTCAAGTCATCGTCAATATCAATCATCCATTTTGGTGGATTATGGTTTACACCTTATCAACACCCAAGTTCCATTGATATTGAGGATATACGAGAACGGATCAACCACAAATCAAGGGTTTGTTGTAAGTCACGAGCATGGAGTCTTGGTTAAGAACCACCCAATGGGAGTGTACTATGGTTAAACCTGACAATCATGTTCTAAAAAGGTCCCCATAGTCATCATCTCATCTTTCGGATATTATCGGATAAAACGACTGCTCGTATTCCAAAAATATTCTCAAGAGAGACTCTTACGAGTGTAGTATCGCGTAACAAACGTATCAAATCTTACACTTGAACGAATTTCGGACTACGTCCTAAAATAGGCCAAGATGGGCTAGGTATCTAAGGTCCTTGGCTTCTAAGGTTTATATTGGAAAGAGTAATGCTTAACCACGACTACTCGTGTGACATTATTGATCCCAATAAGACCTCCACCAAGTGAATGGGCTTGCAAGTCAACTTGCTAAGGAATAACTCCACACAAGTCAACAAGACTATGCCATTCTCCTATCGTAAGTGCACTCGAGTTCGGGTATATAACTCATCTCACAAGAAACCACCAAGCATACAAGCAATTAATATATCAAGCAAATCATACATTACAAACAATACAGTCATCCCAAATTTGCACAAATATATGTCACAAATAAATATAAACATACAACACACATAAGCAAAAAGTAGGCTAAACCCACTAGGAAATGATAATTCAGTTCCCCAGCAGAGTCACCGCTTTTCTATAGTGGGGTATTCGTTACCTTTAGATTTATTGACTAAATCAAAAGTAAACATACAATTTGAGTCGCCACCACACTTTTATTTATCCAAAGGAAAGATTAAAAAGCGAACAAAAACCAAGTAAGAAGTTTTATCAAATCAAAAACTAATAAAAATGTCAGAGATCTAGGTAAGGGGGTTGGTTATGAAATGGGAAGGTTTTATGCACCCAAAACATCCTTAGTACTCTAAGGGAACCCTTTTTGCAAATAAGTGTTATAAGTTGGTATTTGTGAAAATATGTGCAAAAGATTGGGGGGATGAGAAGAGAATAGATTATATTTACAATTTTGTTGTTTGAATGGATGAACCCATTGCCTACGTACCATCACAAAGGTAGGATCAAAACCTCGTAGTTCGGGGTAAAAATCTCAAAGATTGGTGAATTGATTTGACCAAAAGCCTTAAGGTCTTTTGTCATCAAAGGGAGAAAACTCAACCTAAACCAACAATCCACCATGTGAGGAAGGCTTCAACATACTAGTGAGGGGTTAACCCTATAATAAGTATGGAAGACTTATAATCCAATCACTAAGGATGAGGTGAGATTTACATCAACCACTATGATAACTCAAACCTATGACTAATGTTCATGAAAAAAATTTAACAAAGGTGGCCATTGGAACCACAAAAACAACTTGAAGTGAATTGTATTTACAAGTTAGATTTATTTACCAAATGAAGTCAAAGTTGGATTAAGATTCATTCATAATGAGTATTGGAAAAGATTTTGAAAATTCAAAGGCATAAGGCCTAGGTTTCTAGTTTGAAAACAATGTCAAAGTTTGCACAAAAAGAGTTTGGATTGGGTTAGAGTGATGAGAAGAAGAGAAGGGCTAGTCCTAAAGCATACAAAGATAAGAGAAGAGATAAAACCCTTTGAGTTCCTTTTCTTGAAATCATAGAGATAATTCAAGATGTTCCTTTCCTTTGGACTTAGCAAACAACTCAAGCAATCAAACAATATAGATTCAAGCTCCTAGGATCTCCAATTGGCTTGTCTCTCTTAACTTGGCTACTCATGACAATGGTCCTCTTTTATATCTCAAGATGGAATCCCTATCACACAAGAGAAAACATCAAAAAGTTCACAACACAAGAAGGGGAATGGACAAAGAATGAGTTTAGATTAGAAGTCCTTTGAGTCAACTCTTAGATTTAGCATTCTAAAGGCATGAGGCCTAGTTGCTCTTCAACAAATTTAGCATTCTAAAGGCATGAGGCATAGTTGCTCTTGAACTCCTTTAAGCATAGGTAAGTCCTAATTCTAAGTCCTTTCTCCTTCTTGCATGGGGTTCACACAAACAAACACAAAACAAGCACAAGGCAACAATATATTTATATACAATAATGAGCTCAAATGAGCAAAAGGAAAATGACATAAAAATAAAATATGTGCTCAAGTGAGCAAAATAAAAAGCAATATGAATAAATGAGCAAGAAATAAAGTGCATTAAAGTAAATTGCAAGAAATTAAATGCTCAAATTAAAGTTAGTAGTTAGTATAGTTATGTTAGTTTGTCATAAGACAATTTAGCGATATGTTAAGCAATAGTAAGTCGACTAATGTAGTAGTCACACCTGTCTGAGACCGGTCAATAAAACTATAGGCAAATAAACACAAGTTAGAGATCATAACTAGTAAGCCAAGCTCCTACAACTTGTCATGCCAAAAGAAAAGAGGAAAGCCTTGTATGGACTTTAGGTTTTTTGCTTGACCAAGAAGCAACCTATCTTGGACAGAAAGCAACTCACTTGATCTTGGATCAAGTTGAGTTTGATTTGGATCAAAGAATATTAAGCCTCTCATATGTTAAGACCAACCATAAGACATTAACTCATTGGCCAAAATAAAAAAAGAAATGAGATGAAGATGAAATGAATGTAAAGAGAAATAAAGTGTCAAACACAATCAAAAGTGAATCAAATCATCATCAATCAATGCTAAACAGAAGAGCATCGAAGGTTAGAAGTCAACAAGTCAAACATATTTTTTTATTATTTTTGGAATTAAAATAAATGCAAAATTAAAATGGACAAAATATGGTCAAATCCAAATTCAATTCAAATCAACTTCAACAAGTCCAATTAAATTCCCATAGGTCTAACATGGTCAACCAAGATTTGACAAATTTTCTTAACAATTATAAAAATCAGAAACTATTTAAAAACAATTAAAAATCATAAAAATAACACAATATGAATTAAAATCTCAAATAAATCTCAAATCAATTAAGAAATTGATGAGACTATTTTTCATTGACTTATCATGATCCATATGTGTTGAGAAAATATTTTTGGATTTTTCAAATATCAAAAAGTATTTAAAATGAATTAAAAACTATTGAAAACCAAATAATTCACAAAAAATATTAAATGAAGTCACAAAAATAATAAAAAATCAAAATATGAAACTAAATTTTTCAAGAATTTTTTTGGCATTGGTCTCATATATTTGTGACTTCAAATAAAATATTTCTAAATTTTTGAAAATAAAAGGAATTAAATGAAATTAAAATAAAAATCAGAAAATAACAAAAATGCGTTGCCCTTGGATCTTTTCATTAATTGACGTGGCATTGATCCTAAGGCTCAGAGGCGCAGACACACCACGATCCAACGTCAAGCGCGCAACATTTTAATTTAAAACAAGTCATAACATTTGAAGGCTGAGATTAAAACATTTTAACACAATCCAATGGATCTGAGGCTCCCACGTGGGGATGGTGGTGGAAACCACCATCTTCTCCGGCCAGCTAATTGTTTTCGGCCACCACGCGCAGGGATCTCAACTTTAATAAAAATGAAAACTAAGGATATCAAAATGAAGCTGGGGTGATGTACATCAACCCTATAACCATGGATTCTCCTCAAAGTTTCTATTCAGAGAGAAACTTGAGCTTGAAGATCATGGTGTTTGATCTGAAATGGCACGATTTGTAAAATTGAGACCACCATTGACCTGCCTCATGAATGAGGACTTCAGAAAACAACAAAACTCAAAGAAATTCACATCATACAGCAAGATCTAGATCAAATAAAATTGAGGTTCTACCTCTGAAATGTAGCTTCAACCAGTACGAATTCACCAAGCTTTTGATCCAATCTTGCTCTGGAAGTGTGATGATGATGCAAGGCGAAGGAATTAAGACTCGAAGATCAACTAAGGATGTTGAAATTCAAGCTTGAAATTGAGAAATGAAAACTGAAATTCCTTTAGGTGAGGTTTGGTTTTCAATCCAGCAGCATTTCAGATCTCCTTCAGGTTATGGAATGAATGAGCAAGAGCTTCTATTTATAGTTGAACTTGATGCAATATGGTGTTTAGCTCGTGTGCATGAATTTTGGATCCTCCATGCATGGGCCTGTACAGGCGCATGTGAGGCCTAAAAGTGAATGGAAATGCATGCTGAGATCAAATGCAAGTGAATTGGACGTGTAATTGGAACTACATTGGCTTGCACATGAAGTTATGATGTGAATTGCAAAATTGAACATAAACAATGAGCTCTTCGAAACTTCCACATAGAAAATCCAAAAATGGTCATGTGAGTAATGGTTAGAAATATCTTGGAATAAGGAACAAAAGTTATGTTGGGAAAAAATCCATTTGGAGTTTGTAAATTTATGAAAACTGGCTGTGAAGTTTAGGGTACAAAACATGTCTAGGCCCCCTTTGAAAATTTTTACCAAAAGCAAGCAACTTCAAGCCCTTATGTTTCAATGATTCAAGCCTCAAATGGAAAAACCTCCAACATCAAAGTTGTAGATATTTTCAACATGATTAATTTAGACTTAAATTTTGTAACAATTGGATTTTGAATGAGAAAGGTATGGGCACTTGAAGTTGGCCTTTTTTCAAAGTCAATGACTTAGGTCCAAAGTGACCTATAATGTTTTGTATTATCAAATGTGTTTATTTTAGGATTATGAAATTTTGTCCAACATAACATTTGAATTAGACATCTTAAGATTTCCAATTCATTTTCTCTCACCTAAAAATCATAAAAATTAAGGAAGTTAGGTCCTTGGGAAGTTGACCCAAAATTAGGGTTTCAGTCAAAATGACCTATAATGTTTTGAAATTAATGATGACCTTCCATGTTTCAAATGGATTTTTGATGAACATGAAAGTTGTTAATATGGTTCTTAATAACATTTTTTCTCTTGGTATAATCTTCATTTAACAAACACATCAAAATTTGTGTCTCAATGATCCTCAGTTTAGTCATATGACTTGACTGGTCAACTTCTCAAGGCCAAACTTAAAATCTTGATGAATGAATGATTGAGGAACCTCACATAAGCTCATATATGCATAAAATAATGAATTAAAGAACTTACCTTGATTAAATTTGATCATAGGTTGAGGTTGCTTCATGAGCAAGGCATAGTCAAGGCACAGTAGAATTAGGGTTTCCTTGGGAAACAATCCTCAAGCCCTTTGGGTTATCTTGATTAAATTGGCAAATTGAGATACTTGGGAGACATATATGATGATTAGGAGCCTTATGGACCATTTTCATGCTTGTTCTCATCTTCATCTAACCACTTCATTGAGCTTAGGAGCCTCCTAGGAGCATGGGATCACATGATCACTTGAGCTTCAAAACAAAAAGAGTTAGTGACATATTTTTATGCTTTTGGTTAGTAAAAAAAATAATAAAAGCAATAATATACAATACAATCATGCTTGGTGGTCTCAAACCAACTCACACAAGTCCCAACCCTAGGGTTAAGGAGCTACACATGCTATGATCCTTGAGGCAATGCAATGAGCAATGATATGATACCATGAGAGATCTTAGGATCAAAATTAGGGTCTTACACATATAGAACTGATTCTAATATTAAAGTTACTTTTTATGACATTCCAAACAACTTTCATGTTGGCATCAAGAGCTAATTTTTCTTGGAAAGTAATTTTTTATGGTGAAAGATTATAGGTCATTTTGTTTGTGCCCTATATGGAAGGTCAACATCCAAGAACCATAAATTTCTCAATTTTCATGATATGAAGATGATACAAGTTGCATGAACAAATTCAAGATGTCTTATCCAACCTTTCTTCTTTGATAACGATCAAATTCCACTTGCAAGGTCATGTTCCATGAGGAATCATTATAGGTCCATTTGGGTCCTTATCATTGAACAAGCATTTTTACTCAACTTCTAAAATCCATAACTCCACCATGCTATCTCCAAATGGTGTTACATTTGTGACCAAACTGACAATTATTGATAGAGCTACAACTTTTAAGAAGGAACCAAAGTCATTTGAAGCTCTTAACTGAAGTTACTCAAGGTGGAAAAAAGGGCCATTTAACTCTTAACTTAGAAAATTTTCATGTTTGATTCCTCCAACTTCAAGGTCATAATTTATCATGATACAAGCTTCAAATGTAAAATTCCCTAACATCAAAGTTGTTCCCCGTGATGGTAGACTTCCAAAGAGTCCAAGATCATTCCATTTGGACAAGAATTAAGGGACTTGCGCATGGTTTCTTTGCATGGCCAAATTTGGAAAATTTTAAACTCTAATGTTAGACACATTTGCATGGCTTCATGTTATGATCTCAGTATCGTTTGTGCATGAATTTGGATTGATTGCAATGATGATTTGGGCAGAAACACATGCCCATGCACCCATGCACATGAATGACTATTTTTTGCCAAATTTTTAAAGGTGTAGCAATCATATTGCATTGCCTATAAATTGAACTCCATAGCCTCAGAATTGATGAGAACCCTTGCCCAAGCTCTGCCCAGCAATCCCATATCCACATTGCATATAATACCTTGAAGGTTTCATTGACATCGAGCTTCTAGTTCAACTTCTATTTATGAACTAAAACTCCAAGGATTCACATCCATTTTGATTCTAATCATCTTCTACAAGCAAGAGGAAGAAAGGCCAAGTGGAATTGCATCAAGATCGAGCCTCATCACTGCAACCCGAAGGTGAATTTTCCAGAATTTCAACTTATCAATTCTCTTTCATTCCTTAGGATTTTTGCTTGATTTGTGGTTGGATTAAGTCTTACCAATTTAGGCATTGATATTGAGTTTCTTTGAGGTTGAATAGAAGCAACTCAGTTTGCATACCTCAATTTTCAACTCCACATTTCTCATTATAGTATGAGAGTTGAAAGGTTTGGAGGTCATATTAGGAGTTATCATGATTTTATCTTTAATTTGATGTATGATACATAAATTTTGGTGACATTTTTGTTGGACCAGTCCGATGAGTGTGGCCGGAGAAAATGACCGAAGCTAGGGCTCTGGTGGTATGCTAGCATAGTCCAAACCATCTGATCATGTGGCCATGTTCTAATGTGGTCCATCGTGTTGAGTATTACTATTAATGCTAGTAACAACATAGTTGAGCACCATTGTTGATGCCTTAATGAACAACTGTTAAGCATCACCATCAATGCCAGTGAATAACTATTGAATACCACCATCAATGGCGACCAACACAATGATTGTTGAGCACTACTATTAATACTAACAAACACCTTGGTCAATTGAGGATCATTATAACACCCCAATTTTAATAAATTATTTGATTTTAATTTAATTATAGTTTTTGTGTATTTATTTGTGTATTTATTTGATTATTGTGTGTGTGTGTGTGTGGATAAATGAATATGAGCGAGAGAGGGGGTGAGTGACCTTGTAGTAGGGTGTGGAGAGTAATTAGAGAAAGAAAAAATAACTTAGAATTATTTTATTAACTGAAATAATGTTTTCATTTTATTATTTAAATATAGTGTTTTAATAATCAAATGAAATAATATGAGTAACAACATTTTTAGTGAATTTAATTATTTTGTTATTAGAGATAAAATAATAAGAATAAAGTAATTAAATATAGAAAATAAAAGAGGAAGGACATTGTTGGGTTTTTGTGAGTAAGTGAGGATAGAAAGGTAAATCAAAAATATAGGAGTTTTATTATTATAAAAAGAAAGTTAGAGAGTTAGGCGATTTTTTATAGTAAGTGAATTGGAAGAGTGAAAGAGTTAGGGCAAAGAGAAGAATAAAAGGAGAGCTAGCACAGAAAGAGAGGAGAAACAAGAACATAACCAACAATTGTTGTTAGAAGAACATGGTAAGACAAGAGAATAACTTTTAATAGGGCTTATGCGTGAGAGGTAGGATAGGAGATTCTTTAACCTCCAATTGGACATTGAGTTGTTCATGAAATTTTGAGTTTTTATGATATTATGATGTTGATTGGCTGAATTGATGTGTATTTTCGTGTATAATTTGGTATGTGATTACTGGTTTAAAATTGTCAATAATTTCCGTCATTGTTGGGGTTTTGGAGCTTTGGGGGTAATATCAAAGTATGAAAATACATGATTTTGTTAATGTCAATCTGTAATAAATTATGGATTTATTGTTTTAATCATTGGATAATTTTTGCATGTAAGATTCTAAGATCAAAGCTTTTTACGGAATCAAAATCAGAGATCCGAAATGGCTTATATGGTGGAAAACGCAGAAAAGTAAATTGTGGGTATTTACCCACAAATTATGGGAATAAGTGACGAACTGGCAGTGGGAAAAACTTTGTTTTGGGTGACATTCGTCAACCCTCATGACTTCCGCTAGGCCTAACGAAAATATCATACCATGAGATCCATGACTCCATTTGGTACACGGTTCAATGTTTTGGAAAGATAATGCGTAGTATTATCTCATGGTAATACCTTAAGAGGATTAATGTGCACTTAATGATGTGAATATACTATTTTACTTAAGGTGGAATATGGGTGGCTTTGTTTTTAGATGCTGAGTTGGTTTTATGTGTTGTGTTGTCGTGTGATTCATGTTTCTCTGTTGTTGGGCATGTTTCGGGTGAATAAAATTAATTAATTGCATACTTACATTGGGTTGTTGAGAGTTAATAATTGATTTAGAAAAATTATTTAATTGTTTAATTAAATTGATAATGTTATTTAGTGTTGTTATGTGATTAACGAAAAATGATGTTTTGTATGAATAAATTTGGTTGTATATGGTGTATGAATATTTGAGTTGTCTGATACTCGTACGTGAATATACATGATTGTTTGGTGTGGTGGTGGTAGTTCGAAGGGGGAAACTACGTTGTTGTATGTTATTTATGTTTTTATCTTATTTATGGAACATTGCATGATTAATTGTTGTGATCATTATGTTTGTGTAATGAGTTGATTAAATTGACGTGATGTTTGAAATATAATTATGTTAAGATATATTATTAGCATGCTTGTGTTGCAGTGTTGATTGATAATGTGCATTTTTTTATTTTGGTGTGATGTAATCCAACGAGGGGATTACTAGAGTTGTTAATCCATTACGTTAGGATCATAAGTGGGGTCTTAACTCATTGATTTGATGATATGATCATGCATCATAAGAGTTGTGTCAAGAGGCATGTCTACTAGTTCAGAAGAGGGGACTAGTGGCTTGTCTCAAGCTTAGAAGAAGGGACTTGGAGCTTAGAAGAGGGGGCTCATGGGTTCAGAAGAGAGGACCTGGTTCTAGAGAGAACCAAATATTGAGTTGGTATCACATGCATATGCATAGAGTTGCATAGTTTATTTGCATTGCATAATGAGTTATATGCATTATTGTAGAGTTGTGATTGATTGATGAGTTTGGGTGTGAGGTTGTGATGAGATATACTATGAATGAAATTGTGTAGATGCGTTGTATTATTATCATACCTTGTAGTATATGCCTGTTATTATTGTTTGTGATTTATCACCCCTTATGTTTGAATGTTGCCTCTACATGGGCATCGTGAAAATACTCAAGAGTAGAGACGTCGTTGTAAGTGGAAGCTAGTTCCTGGAGCAATTTCCTTTAGTTTTGTTGTTTTAGTTTTGGTTATGCTATGACATGTAACACTGCAGAGCGATTTTCTTTGTTTTATATTGATATATTCGTAGAAACAATGTATACTCTCGTGTGTGTATATTTTAGTGTGATGAGCATTTGGAGAAGACTTATGAGTCGATGCTTTTAATTATAATATGAAGTTTTATTATGGGATTTAAATGGTATGGGTATTATTTATGATTCCGCTGCAATGATATCAAATGAGTTAGATGTCGTGACATCCTAAGTACATATCAGATGAAAGTATGTCATGTAAACATCCTAAGTGTAATTATGTGCATTAAAATATTGTGTTGCGTGTTTATTTAAATTAAGTGTTACATGTTTAGTGGGTGTGTGTGTTCCGAGATGTGTAGCATCCTATGTGAGAATTTTGTAAAAACTCTCCGAGTTTATTGTATTTATGCTTTGGGTAAATAGGGTGTTACAATCATCAACCACCGTTGAACGCCTTCGAAAAAAATAATCAGCACCAAATCATTCTTGTATATTTATAGTATACACATGCATTACACAACTTTATCAAATTTTCAATAAGTGCCTTAAAAGTTGCAAGGAAATTCCTACAAAATAAAATTAGGTTTTAACATTTGGTACCTAATCTTTTTTGGATCCTGGTGCTTTAGTGACTCTAAGAGGTCTAAGGGTATTCTCTTTACACCTTCTCAGTTTATCACAGAAAAAATTCTCAAAATCGCCAAGTTTATTAAAGAAAAATATTTATAAACAGTGGGATTCAATTTCTTCATATTTTTAGTTGCCTTTCAAAAATAATCTATCTCGGCTAAAGCCTATTACACTTTTATTAAAGGAAGACCTTTGATTTTTTAGAATCAAGTTAAGTTTTTCTTTCCCCTTCGTAAATTTATTTAGGGTTTTGTGCAAATTAGTTACTTAAATTTTAAATGAATCATAAGAAACACATTTAACTATTTTTAAGGATTTACTTCTTATGCTAGAAATTTCTTCATAAATAGGTTTATTTTTATTCTCCAAGAATTCAACATAATTCTTAAGATCAATAACGTTCCTCTCTAAATTCTCAATTTCCTTAGAGATCTTAACAATAAGCTTAAATAATTGATTGTGAGTTAGAGAAGTTAACCCAACGTCATCTTCTTTTAAAGCTTTGAGGCGCACATGATCGTATTCACCGTATACTTCTTTTTTAGGAGGGGCTTCACAAGAATCTTCTGATGTATCATCATGTATATTTTTACAAACGTCTCTTAAAGAGTCTATGTAAGGGTTTATCGAGGTTTCCTCCATCGATTCATCATTCTCTTTTTCACTTGAAAACTTGATCTGATGTATCTTTGAAGATTTTTCAAGAAATAAACTCTTCACAAATTCTTCTAATTTCTTCTAGATGTTGATTCTTTATTATCTATTTTTTCATTATATGAAACTACTTGGAATATTCCAGTTGATGTAGCTTCCTCATCACACCCATTGGATGATGAGTCTTTGGATGACTGTTCATCTACTAAGATTGTTCTTTCAAACTAAATCATAGGGATTGATTTCATTTTTTCTTCTTCAAAAAAATATCTTGATAAACGTAATGATGGTTCTTCTAGGGTTCTTAAGTTCGTCCATTCATTCTTCAACAACTTAAATAACTCGTTGAGATTTTCAAGTGTTTCCTATTTCCTTGATTTTTCCTAAAAATCATAAACACTTTCAGCTCCCAATTTAAGGATTAGATCAAGTTTCTCATTCAAATTCGTAACTCTTAGATATTTGTTATATAAAAAAATTCTAACATATCCTCCAAGGTTTCCAATGGTTGATCACCGTTTGTGAAGATGCATTTCAAATGCATTTGGTATTTCAACTTTCTGGGTTTGTGTGTTCATTCCCCCATGCTTGATACTTAGAGAAAATCCATAAATCATTTCAAGAGTTTCTCACACTTCCTTGACGGGCTCACATGTAAAAATATAATAAAATACCTTGGAACTTAAAGAATTTTTCAAAAGATGTTTTACTGTAAGACCCAATTTAAATTTTCTCAAATCGCCTTTGGTCCATTCAAAATTAGGTTTATTTACTACCTCGTCATTGAATGAGAATGTAGGAATAAACATACCATTGTTTAAAATATCTCACACTTAAGAATCGTTAGCTTTGATAAATTTTTCAAATATTGTTTTCCATAAGTCAAACCTATCACCATCAAATGGTGGATGTGTATCCATGAAAGACTCATGTTAAAAGAAGTGTATGTAGCCATCATCTTCCTCCTCCTGAGACGATTAGTCTTTAAACAAGTGTTAGGCTCTGAAGCCACATATTGGGGCATTAGAATCCAAAGATAAAAAGGGAGGGTGAATTATGTAGGATAGAAAATCCATTTTTTTAAATCTTTTAAAGAAACGGAGTTTAAAAAATATTTTGTAAAACAAAAGAGTAAGAGCAACAATAATAAGAAAATTGAATTGCAGCGGAAATAAATGACAAAAAAGTAAAGAGTTAAGTGATAAGAGAAATGCACATGACAATTATAGAGATTTGGTCTTAAATAATTTACATACTCCTTTTCCCAAGAATTCCTTTAGAATTTCCAATATGATTTGAGTTTTTTTATAGGATTTACAAGGATTTGAGTTTTTGAATAGCTAAATTTTAAAAAAAGACAGAGTTTTAAATATGGAGACCTCCGCAACCAAGTGAGAGCTTTTAAACAGCAGGTTAAGCTCATGAACTAATGTGGCAAATAGATTTGGTATCTAGAGCTCCTTAGGATCACCTAATTATATTATTTTTTATATATCAATTGTTAACCCTTTTGATATTTATCTATTTCTTTGAGTTACAGACCGAATTATAAGCCCCTGGCCTAAATATTTTCTATACATTCGTTTCAATAGGGTAGAGTAACATAGTAACGAGAAAAATCATAACAAGGATAAGATTATAAGTTTGAGTAGTTAAGGAAATAACAACATTTTAAGTTTGAAATGACAGTCTTAAAGTAAATGTTGATAAAGAGACCTAGAACAATAGCGTGAAAATGGTACCCATAGGAAGAGATTATGCACAACTATTTTATTAAAATAGTCATTATATATGGGAAGATTATTATAGGTTCTCACAGTGTTACGACACAAAAGATAGACAAATTGTTGAATTGTAATTCCTTGTGTCGAAGCAGGTTGCTAGACAAAACAAGGAAGTGTCTAGCCACCTAGTATGTTTAGTTGTGTTAGTGTGTCTAAGTGTCGAAGCATGTTTCTTCACATAGGATTTCGACTTAGGACTATTTTAGTAATGTTAGCTATTTTGGTCTTTTATAGTTTTGGGCTTTGGCTTGAGGTCCAAGTTAACCTAAATCTATAAATAGAGGGAGTAACACTTATTTTTTGCAATAAAGTGTAATGAAGTGAATATAGTAGTCATAACATTGTATTCACAGTATTTTGCAGTTGCAAAGTGAATAAGAAGTTTTCCACAGTTTGTGGGCAGAGAGAAACTCTGCAGAATTTTATTACTCTTCTCCTTCATCGTTCTTTCTTTTTTTCTTTCTCCATTGTTATTTTCTTTCATTGTTATTGTGTGGATAATAACAATCTTTTTCATCAAGATTGATTGAAATTATCCATAGGTTTGGGGGGATTTCCAACATCTGGTATCAAGAGCTCCGGTTGAAACGATTCGTGGGAAGAAAATCACCATGGCAACGAATCATCCAAAGTGGCATTTTCCAGCAAATCTTCTGATTCTAAAGAACAACAATTGTGAGAATTGGTGCAAGCAGATAGAGGTTGTGTTCTATTATCAATATCTTTGGGATCTTATGAAGGAAGGAGTAGCAACGCTTGTAGAAGTCGCAACTGATCAAGAAAAAGTTGGACATAAAGAATTTAAGAAGAAAGATTATAAATCTCTTTTTATAATCCATCAATGTGTTGATGCAAATAACTTTGAAAAGGTTAATGATGCAGAGTCGGCGAAAGAAGCATTATAAATTCTGGAGAAATCGTTTAGAGGTGCAGAGAAGGTGAAAGAGGTGAGTTACAAACTCACAAAAGCACGTATGAATTGCTTCAGATGGAAGACAATTAAAGCATAACTAATTTCTTTACAAAGGTTACGAAACTGGTGAATCAAATGAAGGTATGTGGAGAAGTGTTGACATCAAGATCTGTTGTTAGAAAGATCTTAAGGTCGTTGGCTCCAAAGTTCGACCACATGGTAATAGCCATAGAAGATTCGAAAGATTTGTCAAAATTAACAAAGGAAGAGCTTCAAGGGACGCTTGAATCTCATGAACAAAGAATGGTTGAAAGAGTTGTAGGAAACTCGAAGAGTGATATGGCTTTGCAGGCTCAATCAGCAAAAGAAAGGAAAGGCAAAGGAAGCCGGAATGGAAACAAAGGAAGAGAAGGCTACAACAATTCGACTGGTCGAAATCAGCAAGAAGGAAACTAGTCGAATCAGAGAAAATCCTAGAATTAATGCAACCAAAGAGGTGGTGTTGCAGGTAGAGGAATAGGTGGTGGTCATTAGCCAGACAAGAGTCACATTCAGTGTTACAATTGTCAAAGGTATGATAACTATTCTAGTGGTTGTCCAGAAAAGCAGAAGAATCAAGAAACTTATGCAAAGCTGGTGAAACATGTAGAAGAAGAGACGTTACTGATGGTTATAACAAGAGAAGAAAAGATATTCAAGGACCAGTGGTACTTAGACTCAGGATGCTCATCACACTTGTCTGGAAGAAAAGATTGGTTTGTCAACATAAAGCTCTCAATGAAGAACATGGTGAAATTTTAAAATGACAACACTCTAGCAGCTGAATGTGTTCGTGATGTTATGATTATGAGGAAAGATGGCAAGAGATCGGTAATTTCAAATGTGTTGTACATACTAGGCATGAAGAGTAATTTGCTCAGCATAGAGCAGTTAGTCGAAAAGAACTACAAGGCGTCGATTGAAGACAAGATGATGAGAGTTCTCGACTCAAATGGAAGTTAATATTGAAGGCTCCAATGTCTCAGAATAGAACCTTCAAGATTGAGCTTAACGTGATGGAGCATAAGTGCCTTGCAATAGCAACCAGTAGAGATGAATGGATATGGAATTATAGACTTGGCCATCTCAATTTCAAAGACATCAGAGATTTGAAGAGAAGAAATATGGTTTCAGGATTACCAGAAATTGACATTCCAAATGAAGTGTGTGAAGAATACGTGCATGCGAAGCAGCATAAGAACAACTTCAGTAAGGATGCAGGAAGCATGTCGAAGGCAATTCTTGAATGAAGGTTGAGAAAAACAGGAAAGGGGGGTTTGAATTGTTTTGGAAATAAAAACTTTTTCAGTAATCAAAACACATACAAAATTTTATACTGGTTCGCTTGAAAATCAAAGCTACTCCAGTCCACCCGGCCAAGGTGATTTCTCCTTCAAAAAGGACTTAATCCACTAATCTTGAAAGATTACACAACCAATCATCTAAGAGAATAATCTCTTAGCCCTCTCAAGTATTCAGACTGCGCAGAGTCACTTGAGGAAATAGTTTAAGCAAAAGTAAATTGTAATGTAAAGTGCTTCTAACAACAAGCAAGTTTTACAGGAATTATGAGAGCAAAATCTTTTCACATAAGAGCAGCAACTCGTGAAAAAGAGAGAGAATGAATGATATTTCCGTGTGTCTCAGGTGTGTCTCTCTAGAGAAGTAATTTGTCCTTTATATAGTCGTTGTGAAGGACCGTTGAAGTGATGACAGAATCTTGGTCATTGAATAATAATTAATGTCATTACTTCTATTGTTTCTTTCTAAAACTATTTTGTCCGCCTCATTATTCCTTTCTTTAAATACTTTCTTTCCATAATGAGATTCTTTTCAGTTACGCGTTCTGGACTTGTGAATCTGCATTAGAGTCTTGATATACCAGAGTTTGTTTTCAGAGGATGATTAAGTCTGACTTCATCAGAGCTTCTCAGTGCTCTAGACTTCTTAAGTATCAGAGTCTGAATCCAGTAGTATTTTGTTGGAGCTTCTGACTTCTTACTGTTGCGCTGGTATCTGCTTTGATCAGAATCAGAACCTTCTGCATGTATTCCTTTCTGAGTGGCATCTAATCATCTAATAATTTATATCTGATGTGATTTTGTATCTGATGTATGGTCAGAATCCTGCGTAAATGTTCAGAGTCCTGCACCCTAAGAAAAAATCTCGTTAGAGTACCATTTTTGGTTTCATCCTTTGTTATCATCAAAATCTTAGAGATATATTGTAGAACCAACTTTGTTCTTACAATCTCCCCCTTTTTAATGATGACAAAACAGTTCAGATTAAAGATGAAACATTTAAAGAAACTCTTAGATCAGATATTATAGTGGGCTCCCCCTGAGTTAGATCTTTGGATAGTTCAGAAGTTCTTACCGGACCTTCCATCGTTTGGTTCTTTTAGCTACTTTCCTGCATATCTTAAGTCATTGATTTTAGAGAAAATGTTTGCAGTACTTGAAAGGAACTAGATATGTTTTCATCAGAGCTGTTTTAGTTCTCCCCCTTTTTGTTAGAATCAAAAAGACATAGCAAAATAGTTGATATTGATATAAATAAGCATTTACATAAGCCAGAAAGCAGAAAGAAAGAAAGCAAGAAAGAGACATCAGAACATAGAAAGCAACAAGCAAAACATAGAAAGCAGCAAGCAAAAAAGCCTAGGTGCCTAAGGGTTTGGAGGCGGAGGCATCCTCTAGAGCAGCTGGGAAAACATGTTCTGGATGTTTACGTTGACAGAGTCCTATTGATCCACTCTTGATCGAACTACCTATTGTTCTTTCTGCAGCTCTTCGAGAGTCTTCAAGACCAGAGGGACGAATCCAAAGTTGGAGGACTCCCCCTGAGTCAGTTCATCAGCTCTGGCTTTGGCAGCAGACTCTTCAGCAAGGCGCGCTACTTCTTCAACGTCAGCTTTGGCTTTTGCCTCAGCTTCAGCAGCATCAGCATCAGCAAGAGCTTTTGCTTCAGCTTCTCTAATTCTCTGAAGTTCTTCTTGGCGCGCTTTCTCTTCAACTTCCTGTCTTGCCCGTTCCTCATCTTCTCTGGCCAGACGCTCTTGGAGTCTGATCTTAGCATCTCTGATGAAGTTGTTACGGACTTGCTCAAAGAGGCCTTCCAGCTTGAAGGCTTCAGAGGTCATCCAACTTATCACTCTGTTCCAGTGAGCCATTACAGTAGAGGGATCATCATTGATACCATAGTTGATGGTCAGAGACTTGACCTTTTCAATTGAAGACTCTGCAAAAACCGTAATTGCTTCTTCAAGGGTCAGAAGGGTAGTTTCTGGTTCATTGGCTGAGGCTTGGGGGGGTGAGGTGGGGGCACTTAGGTTAAGTGTGGGGGTTATCGGGGTCATCGGAAGTGATGGGTTATGGTATTTCAGAGTGTGATGGTTCAGATGGTTGTGATTCAGAGTGGATTGGTTCTGATGGTTATGGTTCAGAGTGGGTTGGTTCTGATGGTTGTGGTTCATAGTGGGTTGGTTCTGATGTGGTTGCGTTTGGATTTTCTGGAGGTGGGGAAGTGACTTCAGGTTCAGGGTTAGAATGTGATGGCTTTTGAGAGGCCAGAGCACGGTCTTGGAGCTGAGCCAGAGTGGGGGAGCGAGGGTCAGAAGGTTCAGTGTCAGATGAAAGGTCGTAGTAAGGTGGGGATTGAGGAGATGGTGAAGAAGATGGTGAAGTAGTTTCATTTATCATTTCTGCTTCTGAAACGGGTAGAGTTGTGGTGGCAACGTTGAATTTTTGAGATGGTTGGTTAGAGGATCTGGTGGTTGAGGGGGGAGTGTCAGCAGTGGTGTATATAGGGTTTGTTTGAGGGAGAGAAGAAGCAATTGGTTTAATTTTTACCGTGGGAGGGAGAGATACAGACTTACCTGGAGAGCCAACCAGAGGAACTGGGGGTCTTGATCCAAATGTTTCTCCCAGCTTAGCTTTCTTCGCTTGTTTAGTCTTCTCAGAGGGCTCTCGCATCCTCTTCTGGAAGTTTGGTGGAAACTCTGGTAGTCAGTCCACTGAGAATTCTGTGATGTCCACCCCTTGCTTGTACAGATCCTCTAGATAGTAAGCAATTACCTCGGGAGGGTTGATCTTGGAGAATAAGTAGAGTCCATTGGGGATCTCCCTCTGATCTTTAAGTGTTTCCCAAGAGGTATCAAGTGTTGGTTTGGCTCTCACTTGATCAATGATTCCCATGCTCTTCATATTGCGAGCATTCAGAGGTCTGCCAGTATCAATCATGACGTCTTCCATGAGTCTGAGCTGAATCAGATGGTCCACGAGGCCACTCTCGATCAGCACATCAGATATCAGTCTCCCCAGAGGAATGTAGTTCCTTGTCTTCATGTTGTTTATGGTTTCTTTGACGGAATCTCTGAGATACTTAAATAGAAGTGCAGGTAGGCAGAGCTTCAGACCCTTGTGAAGGCAGTACATCATGTACTTCAAATCTGTGTTGATGTAGTCATAACAGTTTGAAGCTGGACGATGGTGGATGGTGCCTAAGATAATCTTCAGCCAGACCCGGAGGTTTTGATGCAGTTCCTTGTTCTTGGAATGCTTACCTTCAGCATTCTGTTGGAAGATTGTAGGGTTTATCTCCTAGGACAAGTACTTTGCCCTAGGGTTGATGTTATAGATGCGTCTCCCTCCTGTCTTCTCCATGTTCAGAAGAGAAGCAATCGATTTCTCTGTGATGACTATCTTGACTCCCAGAACGTAGGAGACAATGTAGTGATCATCAGAGTCTGCGGACCGCCAGAACTCCTTCCCCAGATTTGTGTACACCGGGCCATAAAGGCGTTAAAAGTAATTTTCCCACCCTTTCTTTTTCAGTTCTTCAGTGAGGTCGACGCCATTGCGCTTCATGTTGTCAAAATCCACCAAAGTTTCACAAAGAACTGCCAGCTTATCAAAAGGAGTTGCAAGATGAATGTGAGGCTCACGATCAAGAATGTGAGGTTCCTTGTAGATAGGAGTGGAGACGACGCCGGTGGTTGCAGGGTTTTGTTGACTGGAACTTGGTGCTTGCTTAGTTGAGTTCATCTGTTGAGAAAAGTTGTATATTGACTGTTGTTGAGAATCCATGAAGATGGTTGAAGATGATGATGAATGTTGAAGAACTTGGTAAGAACTGCAGAAAAGCCTTTGAGAGAGGAGAGAACTGAGAGAAAAGGTTTTGTGAGTTCGTGAGTGTGAAAGTGTGCAATTGTAGATTGTGAGAAGCATATATACACAATTAGGGCGCATGCAAAATGACACACAAAAGATGAGTTTAACAGATAACACATTAACCAAGTAAGCACGTTAGAGAGGACAATGATTACAGCTCATAAATGACGTCTAATCCCAAAATCAGCACACTGCTCGAGGAGATATCAAGAGTCCGTTTCTTGATTACTGCTAGACAGCTGTCTAGAAGTTCCAAGATCAGACGCGAGATGTACCACGTGTTACTTTATCTGATCTTCAGGAATACCAAAGGGTTGGTTCCTGGAGATTTCTAACTCAGATGACTTCTAACTGGTAGTAGCATTAGAGTCAGATATAGAATCCAGTTGTTTACTTCAGAGTCTTATTTTGCTATCTCAGAGGCACATTTCATTCAGGACAATTTTGAATGTTTAGATTTTTTAAGATAAAAGAGAATCTATCTTCAGCAAGGGGTTTGGTAAAAATATCAGCCCATTGATGGTCTGTATCAATAAATTTTAAAGTTACTATCCCTTTCTGAACATAGTCTCTAATGAAATGATGTTTTATTTCTATGTGCTTAGCTCTGGAATGTAAAATAGGATTCTTACTTAAACAGATGGCAGTAGTATTGTCACAGAAGATACGAATGTTACTCTCAAAAATTTGAAGATCTTCTAGCTGATTCTTCATCCAGAGCATTTGAGTAGTGCATAGTGATGCTGAAATATATTCTGCTTCTGCAGTGGACAGAGCTATGGTTGATTGCCTTTTGCTGGCCCAGGATATCAGATTCTTTCCCAAAAGCTGATAGTTCCCAGATGTACTTTTACGTTCCATTCTGTCCCCTGCGTAATCTGCATCACAGTAAACAGAAAGTCTATACTTTGATGTTTTCTCATACATCAGGCCCATGTTAGGGGTTCCTTTCAGATACCTGAGTATTCTTTTAACAGTTGTTAAATGAGATTCTCTAGGATCTGATTAGAATCTGGCACATAGACATACACTAAACAGAATATCAAGATGTGTAGCAGTCAGATAGAGAAGAGAGCCTATCATACCACGATAGAGCTTCTGACAAACCTTCTGGCTAACTTCTTCTTTTTCAAGAATGCAAGTTAGATGCATAGGTGTCTTAGCAGGTTTGCATTCTGCCATTTCGAATTCTTCAGAGTGTCTTTAATGTATTTACTTTGATGAACATACGTGGCTTCTGAAGCTTGATTGATTTGAATTCCTATAAAGAACTTTAGTTCTTGCATTAAGCTCATTTCAAATTCTGTCTGCATTAGCTCAGAGAATTCTTGACATACAGAGGGATTAGCTGAACCAAAAATAATGTCATCAACATATATCTGGCATATCATGAGGTCATTACTAATGCTTTTACAAAAGAGTGTAGAGTCAACTTTTCCTCTAATAAAGTCATGTTCTAGAAGAAAATTGACTAGTCTTTCATACCAAGCTCTAGGAGCTTGTTTTAAACCGTATAATGATTTCTTAAGTTTAAAAACATGTTCTGGATAATTTGAGTTTTCAAAGCCTGGAGGTTGATTGACATACACTTATTCTGATATATAACCATTAAGAAATGCACTTTTGACATCCATTTGATATAGTTTGATTGAATGATTTACAACAAATGAAACAAGTAAGCGAATGGATTCTAACCTGGCGACTGGGGAAAATGTTTCATTGTAGTCAATGCCTTCTTGTTGACTGTACCCTTGTGCCACCAGTCGAGCTTTATTTCTGACAACTTCGCCTTTTTCATTTAGTTTGTTTCTGAACACCCATTTGGTTCCAATAATGTGAGTTCCTTTGGGCTTTGGAACAAGATCCCAGATGTCATCCTTTGAGAATTGATCTAGCTCTTCTTGCATAGGTAGAACACCAGTCGTCGTCTTGAAGTGCCTCATCATAGGAAGTAGGCTCAATCAGAGATACTAGTCCTAGAGGAATTTCTTTAGGTACCTTGAATGTTGACCTAGTTCGGATAGGTTCATCCTTGTTTCCCAGAATCAAATCTTCAGAGATGTTGGGGTGACTTCTTGATTTCTTTTGGATAGATGGGGCTTTAGTTACATCTGGACTTTTCTTATCAGATACTTCTGGTACTTTTGTCTTTTCGTCAGAACCTGCAAGAGTAATCTCTAGATCTGCAAGTTTCTCAACTAGCTTTGACTTTTCAGTGTCAAGCTTATCATCAAATCTAACATGAATTGATTCTTCCACAATTTTGGTTTATGTGTTGTATACTTTGTAGCCTTTAGAGCGTTCTGAGTAACCTAACATAATACCTTTTTTTGCTTTTCAATCAAACTTGTTCAGATGTTCTTTAGTATTTAGAATAAAGCAAGAGCATCCAAAAGGATGAAAATAAGAAATGTTGGGTTTTCTTCCCTTACACAGTTCATAGGGATTCTTCTCCAGAATAGGTCTTATAAAGATTCTATTCTGAATATAACACGTTGTATTTACTGCTTCAGCCCAAAAGTCCTTAGCCACATTTGTTTCATTGACCATGGTTTTGGCCATCTCTTGGAGTGTCCTATTCTTCCTTTCTACAACTCCATTTTATTGTGGAGTTCTAGGACAGGAGAAATCATGGGATATTCCATTAGAATCAAATAGTTCCTCAAAAAAATTATTTTCAAATTCTCCACCATGATCACTTCTGACTCTGATGATTTTAGAGTCAAATTCGTTTTGCACTTTGGAACAGAAGCTAGTGAATACAGAGTGAGACTCACTTTTGTGCTTTAGGAATTTTACCCATGTCCAGCGACTAAAATCATCAACAATAACTAGTCCATATTTCTTTCCATTGACTGATGTTGTTTTAACAGGACCAAACAGATCAATGTGAAGAAGTTCCAGAGGCTTAGAGGTGGAAACAATATTTTTCTTTTTGAAAGATGATTTGGAAAATTTTCCTTTCTGACATGCTTCACACAGAGCATCTGAAGAAAACTTCAGCTTGGGTAGACCTCTGACTAACTCGAGTTCCATTATTCTGATTAATTTTTTTACATGTTTTTTGATTGAAGATTACATCATAGCCGTTATCACTTAATTGACTTATTGATAACAGGTTATGCATTAATCCTTCTACATAGAGAACATCAGATATAGAGGGAAGAGTACCATTACCAATAGTTCTGAAGCCTCTGATCCTTTCTTTCTGATTTCCTCCGAAACCTACGAAGCCAGCATCTTTAAGTTTCAGGATTTAGAACATATACTTTCTTTCCGTCATGTGTCGCAAGCATCCAGAGTCCAGGTACCATGACTGGTGTCTTAACTCTGCTGCATAAGATATCTGCAACATAAACAATCGTATCCTTTGGTACCCAGAATCTTTTGGGTCCTTTATGATTAGTTTTCCCAGAGTTTCTTGGAACTTTGGGTTTTCTAGCATTGTCAAAACGTTGTGCTTGTGTATGTGTGTAGTGATAAGAAAGCATAGATTTATGTTTGTCATTAGTGGAAGATTTATCTTCACTAGGGTCATACCCAATTCCTCTTCTATTATTCTAACTAACTCCATAAATCATGGATGCCATTCTGCTTCTCTCTATCCCATTCTTCAGAAACTTTTGAAAAGATTTTTCATATTCATAAATTACCGTGTTCGAAGTTTGTGGAGCTTGAGATAACTCTTCTTCAAGTTTTAAACATTGTTTACATGTGGAGTCTCTTTCTAATATCAAAGTTCGATTTTCATCTTTTAGATCTGAAACTGTCATCTCAAGTTTACCACATTCTTCGATGGTTTCTTCAAGAACCTCTTTTATAGATTTAAATTTTTGTTTAAGTTTCTGGTATGAGTTTAGAGTTTCCGAAAGGCATGATTCGAGGTCAGAGCGAGAAAGATCAAAAAATACCTCTTCAGATTCAGATTCTCCATCTGATGTATTTCTAGAGGTGGTAGCTATGAGTGCAACATTTGCCTGTTCATCAGAGTCTGATTTTGAGGAATCAGATCCACTATCATCCCAGGTGGCCATCAGTCCCTCTTTGGTTCTGAAGGAGCTTTTCTTGAAATTTTCTCTTCTAGAGCTTTCTTTCTTCAACCTGGGACATTCGTTTCTGTAATGACTTGTTTCCTTACATTCATAGCATGTTATATCTTTGTTAGATTTACCTCTGGAAGTTGATTCTGATCGATCTCCCTTGGGTCTTGGTCTTCTGAAGTTATTATTCCTTTTTCTCCAAAGTTGTTTTACTCTTCTGGTTAAAAGGGATAATTCTTCTTCGTCGTCAGAGTCTTCCTTTTCAGAGTCATCAATGTCTTCTTCTTCAGCCTGGAAGGCTTTGTTTCTATCTGGTTTGTGTCTTTCGGATATGGACTTTAGTGCTACAGATTTGATTTTCTTTTGAGGTTCATCTTCCTCCAGTTCTATCTCGTGGCTTCTGAGTGAACTAATGAGTTCCTCAAGGCTGAGACTGTTCAGATATTTTGATAGCTTTAAAGTTGTGACCATAGGTCTCCATTTCTTTGGCAAGCTTCTAACAATCTTTATGTCATGATCCGCAGTTGTATATCCTTTATCTAGCACTTTGAGTCCTACAATTAAAGTTTGAAATCTAGAAAACAATACCTCTACAGCTTCATCGTCCTCCATTTTGAAGGCTTCATATTTATGGATTAGGGCCAAATGCTTTGTTTCTTTGACTTGAGAATTTCCTTCGTGAGTCATCCTCAGGGAGTCAAGTATTTCTTTAGTTGTTCCCCTGTTGGTGATCTTTTCATATTCATTGTAGGAAATAACATTGAGTAGTATCGTTCTAGAATTGTGATGGTTCTTGAATTCACGCTTCTGATCATCTGACATTCTGCTTCTGGGAATAGCAACTCCACCGTCTGTCACAGGTGGTGTGTAGCCAATTGTGACAATATCCTAGAGATCAATTTCGTAGCCCAGAAAGAAAATTTTGATTTTGTCTTTCCAATAATCAAATTTCTCTCCATCAAAGATTGGAGGTTTAGCGTTGTAACTATCTCTTTCATTGGTGTTGGCCATAGTTTTTCTCACGCTGGATCTCTCTACACTGTTAAGTGTTTGATTAGAAACTCAATAACAGAGCCGAAGCTCTGATACCAACTGAAGGTTAAGAAAAACAAGAAAGGGGGATTTGAATTGTTTTGGAAATAAAAACTTTTTCAGTAATCAAAACACACACGGAATTTTATACTGGTTCGCTTGAAAATCAAAGCTACTCCAGTCCACCCGGCCAAGGTGATTTCTCCTTCAAAAAGGACTTAATTCACTAATATTGAAAGATTACACAACCAATCGTCTAAGAGAATAATCTCTTACCCCTCTCAAGTATTCAGACTGTGCAGAGTCACTTGAGGAAATAGTTTAAGCAAAAGTAAATTGTAATGTAAAGTGCTTCTAGCAACAAGCAAGTATTACAGAAAATATGAGAGAAAAAGCTTGTCACGTAAGAGCAGCAGCTCGTGAAAAAGAGAAAGAATGAATGATATTTTTGTGTGTCTCAGGTGCGTCTCTCTAGAGAAGTAATTCGTCCTTTATATAGTCGTTGTGAAGGACCGTTGGAGTGATGATAGAATCTTGGTCATTGAAGAATAATTAATGTCGTTACTTCTATTGTTACTTCCTAAAACCATTTTGTCCGCCTCATTATTCCTTTCTTTAAATACTTTCTTTCCATAATGAGATTCTTTTCGGTTACGCGTTCTGGACTTGTGAATCTGCATCAGAGTCTTGATGTACCAAAGTTTGTTTTCAGAGGATGATTAAGTCTGACTTCATCAGAGCTTCTCAGTGCTCTAGACTTCTTAAGTATCAGAGTCTGAATCCAGTAGTCTTTTGTTGGAGCTTTTGACTTCTTACTGTTGCGCTAGTATCTGCTTTGATCAGAATCAGAACCTTTTGGACATATCCCTTTTTGAGTGGCATCTAATCATCTAATACTTTATATCTGATGTGATTTTGTATCTGATGTATGGTCAGAATCCTGCGTAAATGTTCAGAGTCCTGCACACTAAGAAAAAATCTCGTTAGAGTACCATTTTTGGTTTCATCCTTTGTTATCATCAAAATCTTAGAGATATATTGTAGAACCAACTTTGTTCTTACATTGAAGTCATATACTCTGATGTATATGGTCCTCTCTAGGTGGATTCGATTGGAGGTAACAAACACTTTGTTACATTCATAGATGATTTCAGTCGAAAAATATGGTCATACCTGATCAAGAAGAAAAGTGAAGTGATCAAGGTATTTGCCAAGTTTAAATCTATAGTCGAAAGACAGAGCGGTCGAAAGATCAAGATTTTGAGAACTGATGGTGGTGGAGAATATTTGTCGAAAGACTTCGACGCATTATGTGTGAAAGAAGGGATTGTGCATGAGGTGGTGCCACCCTACACTCCACAACAGAATGAAGCCGCAGAAAGAAAGAATAAAACCATCATGAATATGGTTATAAGTATGTTGAAAGGCAAGCATCTACCAAAAGAATTATGGGGAGAAGATTTATCGACTGCGACATATATCCTGAATAGATGTCCGATGAAGAAGCTAGAAGGAATCACGGCAGAAGAATGTTGGTCTGGTGTCAAGCCTAACTTGAGTCATCTGAGGGTGTTTGGATCTTTATCACATAGACATGTGCCAGATCAGTTGAGAAGAAAACTTGATGACAAGTCGAATCAGATGATCCTGATAGGATATCATTTGATTGGAGGATACAAGTTGTTCGACCCAGTGAATAAGCAAGTGGTGATTAGAAGTGACGTGATCATAAATGAGCTTAGAGAATGGGATTGGACTGAGAATGTCAAGAAAGATTCAGTGAGAATCTTTTGTGTCAAACCATCTAGTGAAGTCGAAAGTGAAGTTCGACAGGAAGAAGTCAGAGGTGAAGTAGGCCCAAGCAGCCCTCAGAGAACAAGACACATGCCTGCAAGGTTGTAAGAATGTGTGAGTATGTTATATGATGTGGTCGATGAAGAAGGTGAGTTGGTACATTATGCTTTCTACGTAGATTTCGAACTTGTAAATGCAACTGAGGCATTGAAAGATTCAAAGTGGATGAAAGCAATGGACGAAGAGCTGTAGTTAATCGAAGTCAACAACATTTGGTCACTTGTCGAATTTCCCTAAGATAAGAAGGCAATCGATGTGAAGTGGGTATACAAGGTGAAGTTTGATCCCAAAGGAGAAGTGACTCGACACAAGGTGAGACTTGTGGCAAAAGGATTTCTTCAGAAAGAAGGAATCAACTTCGATGAAGTTTTTGCACTTGTTGATAGGACCGAAACAATCAGATTGGTTGTTGGTCTAGCAAACATGAACAACTGGAAGATGTGTCAAATGGATGTAAAATGTGAATTCCTTAATGGCCCCTTAGAAGAAGACGCTTATGTTGCACAACCAACTGGGTTTGTGAAACATGGCGAAGAAAGAAAAGTGTACAGGTTGCATAAAGCCCTGTACGGACTTAAACAAACTCCAAGACCTTGGAACAAGAAGATAGATGGCTTTCTAAGGAAGAAGGAATTTATGAAGTGCAAATCTGAACATGGAGTATATGTAAGAAGAAGCAAGAATGAATTTCTTGTAATATGCCTCTATGTCGATGACTTGTTGATAACAGGTAGTTACAAGAAGGAGATCGAAGACTTCAAAGGCGATCTCAACAAGGAATTCGAAATGTCAGATCTGGGTGACATTTCATATTTCCTTGGCATTGAATTCTACAAGAGTGATATAGGTTTGATGATGCATCAAATAAGGTATACAGGCGAAACTCTCAAGAGATTTGAGATGCAAGATTGCAACCCGATTTTGACTCCAGATGAGCCTAGATTACAACTGTCGAAAGATTCAGATGAAGATGATGTCGACCCAACCCAATACAGAAGACTTATTGGGTCTCTTCGATACCTTTGTCATACAAGACCTAACTTAGCATACAATGTAGGTATGGCGAGTAGGTGCATGCAAAAGCCAAAGGTATCCCATCTAATAGTGGTGAAGAGTATACTAAGGTATCTAAAAGGAACTATCGACTATGACATTTTGTTTCCTGCAGCTGATGAAGGAAAACAATGCAAATTAGTGGGATACACCGACTCAAGTTGGTGTAGTGTTGCTAAGGATCGAAAATCCATAGCTGACTATGTGTTTATGCTAGGCGGTGCACCAATTGCTTGGAGTTCAAGAAAAGATCCAGTAGTGACATTATCATTGTGTGAAGCAGAATACATAGCTGCTTCTCTTTGTACATGTCAAGCAACATGGATGGTGAATCTGGTCGAAGAGATAACATCGAAGAGTCATGGAGCAATTACCATGAGAATAGACAGCATGTCAGCTATCAATTTGGCGAAGAATTTGATAGCACATGGTCGAAGCAAGCACATCGAAATAAGGATCCATTATCTTTGAGAGATGGTAGCAAATGTGAAGATGAATGTGGAACACTATAGAACTGAGAATCAGATTGCAGACATCATGAAGAAAGGAGTCCAGGTCAAAGTGTTCAAAAGACTAAGAGCTATGATGAATGTATATAGGTTAGACACAATGAATTAGGTAGTGTGTTGAATTATAATTCCTTGTGTCGAAGCAAGTTGCTCGACAGAACCAGGAAGTGTCGAACCACCTAATATGTTTAGTTGTGTTAGTGTCCCGAAGTGTCGAAACATGTTACTTCACACAGGATTTCGACTTACGCCTATTTTAGTAGTGTTAACTATTTGGGGGTTTTATAGTTTTGGATTTTTACTTGAGGTCCAAGTTAACCTAAATCTATAAATAGAGGGAGTAACCCTTATTTTTTGTAATGAAGTGAATAGAGTATTCATAACATTGTATTCACAGTATTTTACAGTTGCAAACATAACATTTGGATATAAGAGGGGTAATTTTTAAGAGGGGTCGCCAATTCAATTGGCTACTCCCTTACAAAAGCCTCAAATGGCAAAACCTCCAACATGAAAGTTGTAGATCTTTTCAAGACAATGAATTTGGATATAAATTTTACATCATTTGGATTTTTTATGAGAAAGTTATGGGCAGTTGAAGTTGGACTTCTGAGTTTTTCAACTATAATCTGACCTATATTGTCTTGTATTATTGCATATGTTTCTTTTAGAGTTATGAAATTTTGTACAACATAACATTTGAAGTAGAGATCTAAAATTTTGCAATGCACTTGGTCCCACCTCAAAATAATTAAAAATGAGTGAGTTAGGTCCCTGCGAACTTGACCCAAAATTAGGGTTTCTGTCAAAATGACCTATAATGTTTTGAAATGAATGATGAGCTTCCAAGTTTCAAATGGATTTTTGATGAACATGAAAGTTGTTCATACGGCGACTGTTGTTAAAACTTGAATGGAAGCGCCAATTGGATTGGCTAGGGCAGGTGCCCTAGCCAATCCAATTGGCGCCTATGTGTAGGTTTTAAGAGGAGGCGCCAACTCAATTGGCGACTCCCTCATAAAATGCCTTTTTTGTCTTATAAATAGATGCGTTGTGTGACCTATTGTTCCACAACTCATATAATCATTTGGCTATCATGTTTGGTGTTCGTCGCCGATACGGTAAGGTGATTTATGCGAGAGACAAACCTCAATTGCTGATGCTGTTTTGGAACATCACCACGTTAGATCAACTGAAGAGGGAGCTGGTTCGATGGTTAGACGGGAAAATACCAGAAGGGGAAAAATCAGAAGTATTGAGAGACTTGACAGTATCTTTGGTTGGGTGCGAATGAAGACTGATAAGGATGCTAGGGAAATGATGTTCAGTCGAGACGACATTAATTTGATTGTTGTAATCAGTTAGAATTATTTATGTTTTCAGATGTTTTGTATTGATGTTGGTTATGAAACTCGTTGTAACAAGAACTTAATGATATATAATGATTGATTGTTACAGGAATACAATGTTACAAATAGCTTAAGATCTAGATACCATGTTACAAAAAGCTTAAGATCTAGATGATGCTCCTTGATTGGGACAGTTGTTTTTGTTGTGTCCTGGTTGACGACAGATACTATATAATCTTATCATTTTATCTGTGGAATCCATCTCTGTTCTGATACGTGTGCTGTTTGGCCTTCCTTTCTTCTTTCTACGCATCTCTTCATTGTGCCAAACAATATCTCCTTCATATGGAGGCCAGTAATCCTCCATTGGTAGTACTGAAAAGCTTTGACTATATACATTCATGATGGTGTTGGCCTTGTACACATCAGATAAATGGGTGTAAGCGTCTTGACGAGTATAAGCGCATGCTGCAATGACATGGGAGCAAGGTATGCAGAAGGCCTGAAATTTTCCACAATCGCACCAACTTCTGTGTAGTTTAACCGCGTAGGCTAAATTTGGTCTCCCCTCGTTGTTACCCATTGTTTCCTGGACGCTGAAATTTTGTTTATGACGGTCAAACACTGTTACAGCGTGTGTCGTAGCTTTGATGCTCTCCTCTTTCATGACCTTCATGCAACACTCACTGAATACTTGTCCGGACATTAACACTGCACTCCATCTTTCACCTCTGGTTGCGAACATAGAAGCCAACCTATAATAGGTTGATCTTACCAAGGCGGTTATCGGCAGATTTCGAATTCCTTTGAAAACCACGTTCATGCATTCCACAATGTTTGTTGTCATGTGGCCCCATCGACAACCACCGTCAAATGCTCTTGTCCACTGCTCTACTGGGATGTTATTTATCCATCTCCCCGCGTCTTCATTAGACAGTCGAATATCATCACGATAATATTGAAATGACGGTTGAGTTAAAGCATACCCAGCATTCACCACCTTCTTGCGAAGATTCTTATCTTTTATAGCACGCATGAAGTTTTGTGCGATGTGTCTGATACAGTAGACATGTGTAGAAGGAGGATCATGCATCCGTTGTCATGGTTGTTGTAGGCACTTTTGATGGCAGCATGTCTATCAGAAATCAAACATAGATTGACTTGTGGAGCGACATGCGTTCTGAGATGTCGAAGAAAGAAACCCCATCCACCAGCCGTTTCACCTTCAACAAGAGCAAAGGCAATGGGAAATACATTGTTGTTACCGTCTTGTGCAACTGCCATGAGCAAAGTACCCTTGTATTTTCCGTATAACCAAGTGCCATCAATTTGCAGGAGAGGCTTGCAGAAAGGAAGGCCAAATAGTTCTGAGATGATGTGTCAGTCAGGCAAGACAGTGTGAGTTAATGTGTCAGACAGGCAACCTATCAAGAAGTGAGTCTTCAGCATGCAGGATACTAGAGAGCCACGTGTCTGAGATGATGTGTCAATCCTGCAAGACAGATCTACATGTTGGGGATCCGCATGTCTAGCCTATCTCTATAGTTCGTTGTGCAAAAACTCCAACAAAGACACATCTACATTTTCTGGATGTTCTGTTTTGCTACAAGCATGGGGATGGTCAAGACTACCGTCTCTAGCACCGGTCAATAACAACCCCTTCACTTTTCCATATGCAAAAAAGTAAGTTGTTTAAATTGCTATATCTTTACTTACTTCCTTACAGTTTAGTACCCATAACTAATTTATTTTAACTTTTTGGTGTAGATGGTCGGCACGCGGTATGAATTACAGCAGATGTCCGAGACACTGTATTACTCAGTATCGCAACCTGTTGGATCACCTTCGACCGACAGACGTAAGCAAAATAACTTCATTAATTCGTCATATTATGTTGACTTTTTCTACATTCATTTCAATCCTATTGTCTTTAATATTTCAGTTCATTTGGCGTCCATACCTTAATATGGATCATGAGCATCAGGTCAACCCTGAAGACGTAACCGTATGGACAGCATGCACACCGATAATACGGTTCACAACAGTGGAGATGCACAACACCGATCGTGTGAAGCTACAGTTCGGTATGGTCAAGAATATCCCAGACCCCCCAGCTAGCCTAGGAGAATGGCATATGCGTAAAGTGAACGACCAATGGAACTTCAACCCTTGGCAAACCTTCGCAAGATCAGAGTGTCGCAAGTGGAAGCACCGTCATGACCATGTCTTAACTGACGCAGTCATGCCAAATGAGGTAAAACCAAGTCGTACTTATATGGCTTGGTACAGATCGGTTGGATTTCGATTCATCGCCGATGATATGTACCTCTACGACCCACGCCAGACAAGTTACACACAAGAAGGATCAACATCTAACCCCCAACAACATTCTCAGCCGGGTTACTCACAACCACCTATCCGTCAAACTTTCCGTTCCACAAACACACAAACATACAACCAAAACATGCCATTCACCCAACCCCAATACCAAGAACATCCCCCATACCACCACCAACAAATGGACCATCAACCTCAGACCGAACATCGCTTCGCACCCACACCATCACCCTACCAAAGTCGCCTTAGCCAAAACACTAACCGCCCTTCCTCCTACCGTAGCCAAGAACCCCAAACATCACAATACCAAAACATCCCACAACCATATCTCTTCCAAACACCCCAACAACCTTTCCAACCGTCCCTAGACCCATCATTCACACCCATGTATCCCTTCAACCGTCCCGGTCGCCCATCCATGAGTCAACCACACCCTAACTTCTCTAGCATGGGTCATGAGCTCAGCTACGCCGGTACACCATCATTGAATACTGAAGACTATGCTGAGTTGGCTGAATACCTCAACGGATCTTCTCCTGTATGAGGTAATGACGTTCCTGGACCATCAGATGAACAAACACCGGTGCAGAATCGTCAACGTGGGTTAGGGCCAAGGGTTAGGGTAGCTAGGGGATGTGGGACCGGAGGTCGGTTAGGTGATCCCGGTCATCACCATTAGGATTCTTTGTGTAAAATCCAAATTTTATTAATATCAATTCGTATTATATCAAATTTATCTTTGTGTAAACTCCAAACATTAGGTTTCTTTGTCTAAACTCCATTTTTGGCAAAATTGACATACACATGTTTTGACAGAAACCCTAATTTTGGGTCAAGTTCGCAAGGACCTAACTCACTCATTTTTAATTATTTTGAGGTGGGACCAACTGCATTGGAAAATTTAAGATGTCTACTTCAGTTGTTATGTTGGACAAAAATTCATAACTCTAACACAAACACATGCAATAATACAAAACATTATAGGTCAGATAACAGTTAAAATGTCAAAGAGTCCAAGTTCAGGTGCCCATACCTTTCTCAAACAAATTGCAAATGATGCAAAACTTTAGTCCAAATTCATTATCTTGAAAAGATCTACAACTTTTATGTTGAAGGTTTTGTCATTTGAGGCTTTTATCATTCAAACAGAAGGGCTTGAAGTTGGTCCCTTTTGGCAAAATTGACATACACATGTTTGGACAGAAACCCTAATTTTGGGTCAAGTTCGCAAGAACCTAACTCACTCATTTTTAATTATTTTGAGGTGGGACCAAGTGCATTGGAAAATTTAAGATGTCTAATTCAAATGTTATGTTGGACCAAATTTCATAACTCTAACACAAACACATGCAATAATACAAAACATTATAGGTCAGGTAACAGTTCAAAAAATCAGAAGTTCAACTTCAACTGCCCATAACGTTCTCATAAAAAATCCAAATGATGCAAAATTTATATCCAAATTCATTGTCTTGAAAAGATCTACAACTTTCATGTTGGAGGTTTTTTCATTTGGGGCTTTTTTAAGGGAGTCGCCAATTGGATTGGCGCCTCCTCTTAAAAATTACACATAGGCGCCAATTGGATTGGCTAGGGCAGGTGCCCTAGCCAATCCAATTGGCGCCTCCTTGCAATTTTTAAGAGGGGTCGCCAATCCAATTGGCGCCTCCTCCTAAAAGTGGGGTAGATTGGAAATTTTGCTGAAAACTGAGGTATTTTGGGAATTTTTTCGAAAAAGTGGGTTATCTCGGTAAAAAAACCGATTTTGAGGGATTTCCAACACAAATGATTCAAAGGGGACATAATCGTTTTTCTTATTATATTATCTACAAATTTAGTTTCAATTTTGGAATTTTAATAATCGATCACAAACCAACACGCTAAGTGTACCCCATTTATGTTACTTTGTTTGCTTTCACTAAGCTACGAGTAAGTCCAATAATTTTTTATATAAGAAAACGACGATTGGACTCCAAACTTAAAAACTTAAAGTTTGCATATAACACTTATAAAACAACTTATCTAAACTTAAGAAATAAGTCTTGAATCTTCATGGGACAGAATAACTCGACAAGTAAGAGACCTGTATAGTCATTCCAAAGAAACTCTGTTTATTCACATGTTACTATTATCAATTTTTTTGTTTCTTCTTTTGAGAATTTCCTTGTGATCACATTAATGCTCATAGAACAGATTAAAAGCGGTGACCAAGGTGCTTGTCCCCCAAAATGGTCAATAATGCTCATTCACACATTACTCCATTCATTGAATTCTTCATCCATCATTTTACTCCTAATGCATTCCTTTAATTAACAGCCATAAAATCACACTATGTATATACATGAGTTGCATTATACTGCTTCATTGAAGAATACTCAATCCATTTAGTTTGTCCTCTAGTGAGCATAAGGAAGGACTGACAACTATGTCTGTCTGACTGAATGTGGCAACCCTGGTATGAGGGTTACTGCTGTTGTCTATCCAACATGTCATGATACCATGTTTTTGTTTTTTATGTTGTATGATATATTTAAGAATGTTTGGTTGTTAAGGAGAACAAATGAAGAAACTTTGGCTACTAACTAACATGTAATCTAGTCGGAAACATGGTTTTAAACTACGGTCACGGTTATGCAATAAACCTTTTATATTGCATGAAAATGGGACTGATATTGAGATTGTGCATCCGTGGTGTCATTGATGACCTCAAAACCCTTTATATTGTATACTACGATAATCCGTGATGTCATTGATGACCTCAAAACCCTTTCCAATTGCAGTTGCAGACAGTAATTGAAAACTGCAATTTGGAAAGAAAAAACTAATGTTAATGCAAGTTCCATACAATAGTTGAGATTTTGAGACATACTTTAAAATGGTAGATTCTTTGTTCTTTGTAATATACTGCATAATGCTGTATGTTATTGTGGATTCTGATAGGTCCACTTTGTGAAATCTATTATGGACATTACCATGTGAAAAGAACAAGTTATGTTTTGCACACAAACAAGCAGCTATATAATTTGAGTTTGAGCAAGTAGAAGAATAATGGGCCCTTCTCGTGAAAAACAATAGTGGTCATCCCATGTGTGTAATTTTGATGCAATTACCAATGAATGTCTCCAAAGAGAAAACGTTGGAAATTTGTAATAAATTCCAAAGAGAAAAACAAAATGTGTAATCCACTTACTATGAAACACGTAGACAGACACGAGCACTAGACATAACACTCATCCGTCCAAATGAATAACGATTTGTAAAAACGGTGTAATTAAATGTAATCACGTATCGAAGATGTTGTGGTGAAAGTTTTAGAGGCTTATTTATTTTAAATTTTTTATAGATTGTGAATTAGTGAGTATGAGCACTGACTCATATGGGCTGTTTTTACTAGTTTTGTAGTGTTTAAGAAAGTGAAGGGGTCAAAGATAAATGAAGCTTCTACAATGATAAAGATTTGGTATATTGGTGATGATTGATGGATAGTTATGTGTGTTTTTGACAGTTTCTGTGAACATGGGAAGGCTTCATTTGAACATGAGAATGTCTCTATGCTAAGACAAGTTTAGCTGTTAGTGAAGGACTACTATCAATGAGTTACAAAATACTGTAGATGCTTTTCTAAATGCATATTTCTGAAGGTATTGATGATAACAGAGGATTAAGCTCCTCAGTAGGGCTGAGTGGTTGTTTAACGCATAAGTCTTAGGCCAGTTTGTTTTGCCTTTTTTTAAAAATGATTTTTATAGTGTTACATATTTTAGTGTAAAAAAATTTACAAATAAAGTTTTCATAAAAGTTTCAAATGAAAATTTGGTTTAAATAATTATTCTTAAAATGTTATTTTAGTTATTTTATCATTTTATCGAAACTTTTTTTGGATATCAAAATTTCAAAAAATCACTTAATTTTGAAGCAATTTCAAATAGTTTTTTATAAAAATCATTTTTGAGATACAATTTTTTGAAAAAATTGTGATTTTGACTATGTTTTGATCTTCAATAATGTATATTTATGTTATTGAATGAACAATTCAATTTTTTAATTTATAAAAAATAAATTTAAAAAAACTTGTAATATTTTGAAAAATATTTTTGTAGAATCCATTTTCAGAAATACAAAGAAAAAATTCATTTTTTTAAAGGCAAAACAAACTGACCCTTAATCGATGTCATTATTCTCTTATATATATATATGAGAGATTAATTATAGGATGTTACAATTTTATTATAGCTTTATTACGGGAGATTACGACTTTATTATAGTTTTATTATAGGAGATTTACATATCTAAATTAATATTAACTAGTGTTCATCTGTATATATATCACCATATTTTATTCTTATATACATGTCAAATAGTCTGTCTTTTTTTCTTGTGCGAACCTCTTTCTGCATTTGTACAATCTCAATCTTCCATTATCCTACTCATCTATGTATCATGGATAAATCAAGATTGTTAAGCCCATTCTAACCATCTTGATCGAACCAAACCATAATCTTTGGGTTCAAGGAATGAAGTGTTTTGGCGCATAGTCATTGTAGATTATGTGAAGCCAACTCGAGAAAATGATGAATATGTTACAAAATTTCTTGATCGTCTTGAGGATTGGGATAACAAAAATCACTAGATCATCGTCAGGTTGTGAAACACGTCTCTACCATCTATTCATATTCAATTTGATAATTATAATTTTGCAAAAGAAATTTGGGGTTTATTGAAAAAACGCTATCAGACCATTGGACTTTCTCATTATTATTAGTTGTGGACCATATTTCTCAACATCAAGAAAGAACCTAATCAACAAGTGAATGATTGTCTTGCTCAAAACCAACCAATTTGGCATCAAATCTACCTGACAAAATCAGTGAACACCATTTTCATCTCATTCAAGTCCTTATGGCTCTTTGGTCTGAATATTAAGTCGTACGAGTCTAACTGCTACATCGAAATTTGCTTCCATAGTTGGATACTATTATTCAAGAAATCATTTTTGAAGAAATACGTTTAAATATAGATAAAACTCCTCAAGTGGATAATGCTCTTGCAGCTACTCGATTCTTGCACCTAAAATTGAACCATCATCCACGTCAGAATTGCAATTGTATTGGTCATGTATTTTCTAATTGTCTTACTATATAGTGTATGTATTGTCATGGTACTAGCCATATTCCTGAACATTGTCCTATGCAACCTCCAAAACAAAATCATGGTGTAAGACCCCAATTTTGACCCCTAAGGTCCCTCATGCCATCTCTAGCTTTGCATTGGCATTAGGATCACACCTTGGTATTCTCCTCACCTATCATTCATGGGGTTTGCATTGGGAGATATCACGAAGCATATATGATTGTATCATACTTTATTTTCTTTGTTTTCTAACCAAACCACAAAAATATGTCTAGTATAGCTTTGTTTCTTTTGTAGGTAGTGTGTGTGTCCATTTGTGCCTCACCAAGCCCACAACTGGGGTTTCAGACTTTCAATGTGCGATATAAAGCAAGAAAAGGTACAAACTTGTTCTAAACATCATATATGGATCCCCATATTATTTATTTGTGATTTTGATCAAGAATTCATCAAGAGTTTGAAGCTTGTTTGTCAAGGAAGCCCTAATTCATTTGGGTATCTTATGTGCCTTCCTCGGCACGTTTCTTCAACATTTGGTCAAAGATATCAAGGTATACTTCATTTTACATCATCATAAGCATATATGATCCTCCATTAGCCCCAGAGAGCAAACAAACTTCAAGTATGCAAGTTGGTTCAAGGAAGTTGACCAGAAAAGTCAACTAGTCAAATCTAGGGTTTCCTAGACCCTATATCCTAAAAAATTTGTCATTTGAAAATTATTCCAAGAGAAACATTAATCTTTATGAAATTAAAAACATCTTTCATATTGGCCTCAAGAGCTAATTTTGCATGCAAAGTTATTTTTTATGGTGAAATATTATAGGTCATTTTGTTTGTGCCCTAGATAGAAGGTATACTTCAAAAAACCATAACTTCCTCAATTTTTATGATATGAAGATGATCTAAGTTTAATGATTAATTTCAAGATATCTTCTTCAACTTTTCTTCTTTGAGAAAGATCAGATTCTACTTGCAAGGTCATGTACCATGAGGAAACATTATAGGTCCATTTTGGTCCTCATCATTGAACAAGCAAATTTCCTCAACTTCTAAAATCCATAACTCCATCATCCAAACTCCAAATGGTGCCAAATTTAAAGAGAATTAAAATAGCTACAACTTTGTAGAAGGATCCAAGTTCATTTGAACCTCACATTAAAAGTTATTCAAGGTGAAAAGAGGGTTCATTTGGCTTATAACTTAGAAAAGTTTTTAAGTATGTTTGATACCTCCATCTTCAAGTCCAACTTTCTCCACTTTCCAAACTTCAAATTTAAAAAGTCACAACATCAAAGTTATTCCTCATGATTAGAGATTTCCAAAGAGTCCAAGATCACATCATTTGGATGAGGAATGAGGGACTTGCATGTGAGTTATATTTATGGCTTGTTTTAGCAAGTTTCTAACTCCAAACAATGTACAACTTTGCATGACCTTGTGTGATGACTTCAACAACCATTTGGAACGAGTTAGAGAGGATTTCAATCATGAATTGGGCCTATACATGAAACCATACACCCATACACCAAAGATTACTCAATTTCATTCAAATTTGGAAAGGTGAATTTATCATTTCCTTGGCCTATAAATCAAAGCACATTTGCTCAGAATTGAAGGAGAAGACTACCCAAGCTTTGCTATCCATTTCCATAGCCTCACTCCCTAGAATTATTTGAAGATTTCTTTTGAAATCGAGTTTTTGTTCAACTCAGGTTTGTGAACAGAAACTCTAAAGATTCATTCCTGTTTTCATTCCATTGAGTTCCTGCAAGCAAGAGGAGGAGAAAGCAAGAAGAATTGCACAAAACCAAGCTCAGAAGCTTCTTAACAAAAGGTGAATTTATCAAAATTTCATCTCTTTGATTCTCCCTATACACTCTAGATCAGAACTGAATTTTGTGTTGGCTAAAGTCCTACCAATGTAGGAAACATGATTGAGTTGTTTTGAGCTTGATTCGAAGCAACTCAAATTCAACACCTTAGTTTTCATCTTCACTTTTCTAATTATAGAGTGAGAGATGGAACAAATGGAGGTCAGATTCATGATCCTTGCAATTTTTCCTTTAAAATGATTTTGAGTCAAGTTTGATCTTGACAGTCCGGTGACCCTCACCGGAGAAGAAGACCGGAGCTTGGACTCTGGTGGTGGCGTGTCATGGTCTTCATCCTTGGATCTTCTTTCCATATTCTATTCTTGGTCTTTGCTTTTGATTACCACGCGTGTGCTTGCATTGGCTATGAAATATGTGGAATGCGTACCTTTGACCATTATATTTGCCACCTCAATTAATGAGGGAGATCTGATGGCTCTTATTTTTCTGTTTTATTTTTCTAAAATGATTTTTAAATAGCCTTTTCTTCCAAAATTCACTATAAATTCATTTTTGATCCAAAAATTATGGGACCAACACCAAAAATTCACAAATAATTTATGTTTACCATTTATAATTTAAAAATAATTTTTGGATTAAGTTTGATATTTTTGGTGAATTTTGTGATTTTTAACATATTTTGATTAATTTTTAGTTACTTCTCACTTTTGAAATATGCCAAAAAAAATAGTCAATGATCCTTTGACCTTACTTGAGGTATGATAAATCCCTTGGCCATTTCTTTGGTGTTTTGAAGGGGTTTTAAGATTTTCATCTTTGAAAACTTATTTTCTTCATTTTTAAAAAATGTTTTAAAATAGTTTAATTGATTTAATGCTTTGTTGAGCTTTTGTATTGAATTTATGTTGACCTTGTTTTTATTTGGCCTTGGTCTTGGTTGAATTGGACCCTGACTTGGTCAATACCATTGGATTTAGGGGTTTGATGAAGTTTAAACTTCATCCCTCAAGATGAATGAATGATATTGATCAAGTGAGATTCATCCCTTGACCAATTTGGAATCCTCTTCATTTCATATCTCCATTTTCATCTCATTTATTTCCCAATCATCTCTTGGCCAATCACTTCTCATGGATCAATAGATAGTTGATTCATCAATGACCTTGTGTCGTATGAATCAACGTGAACTAGATTGAGATAGGCACATCCCCTTTTTTTTTGTGGTATGATTTAGGAGCTCGAGCTTGGATACCTTGTCTCTAGCATGCATTAACACCAACGTTATTATAGACCGGTCTCAGATAGGTATGGCTTCTACATAGGCCTACTTACGATTGCTTAACATAGCGTTAAATTTGCCTCAAGAAACCAACTAACATACTAACTTTACTACTGACATTTAATTTTCTTGTCATTTACTTTAATGAAATTTAAATTATTGCACTTTATCACTCTTTGTCACTTACATTGGGTTTCTTATTAATTGCTTGGATGATTATGGCTTTGTTGTTTGCTTGACAATCCAAAGGACACTATTGTCTTGTGGATGCTTCCCATGAGTTAGATCTTCTCAACTAAAAACTATTAATCTTGTCTAGGATAACCTCTTCATCTTCACATCTTTCTTCTTTAATTCCAGAATCTCCTTCTCATTTTCAAAAAAAAATTACTTGTTGTTTTTCAACTTAGATTTGTTTTAATGAGTAGAAACAATGGCCTTATACCATTGATTTTCAAACTATTTTCTTAATCAAACTTGTAAGAAGACTTAATAATATTGACTTTATTTTCAAAAAGACCAAAAAGAACTAACAACCTCATCTAATCATTTTGGCCACTTGGTGCCTTTTTCCCTTTAAAATTTTAAAAAAGAAAGCATTTAGATTTGAGTTATCCTTGGATGATATGCAATTCTCCCATTCAATGATATGTTGAGTATAAGACTTTCCGTTTATTAGGGGTTAATGGCATACTTGTTGATTTAATCTAAGTTGGATCCCTCCCTCTTAAGTGTTGTAAAACCCTCATTATCAGTGGATGTTTGATTGAGTATTCTCCCCATGATAACAAAATATATTTAAGCTTTTATTAAAATCAATCCAACCATATTTGAAATTTTTATCACGAACTACGAGGTTTTAATCCCTCATTTATGTTGGTACGTATGCATAAGACAAAAAGTCTTGTCAAACCCAAAATGTAAATAATAAATTATTTTCTCATCCCCTCATTCTATTTTTAAAACCAACATCTTTTTCAACCAAAAGAAATACACACAAAAAGGGATCCCTAGGAGTACCTAGGACACTTTGGATGTTAATACCTTCCCTTTGAATAACCAACCCCCTTACCTGTAATCTCTGACATTTTATTAGTTTTGATTTGAAAACTTCTTATCTTCGGGTTTTTTTCGTAATTTTTCCTTTTTCCTTTGGAAATAATAAAAGCGCAGCGGCGACTCTGGTTTTATTGAAGTTGAGTTAACCAATAGCTCAGTGGTCATGAATTTACCGCTACATATGGCTCCTTCGAATCCAAGAATGTTCAAATGTTTGGATGTTCTAACATCTCTGCTAATTCATATTTGGTATTATTTTGATACTCTGATATGGAAAGGGCAGATGAACCAACAAATCTTCGTTCAACAACAAAGTATTTATCTTCTTAGGAAGTTTTCTTCTTTTCTGGCGTAGCAAAAAGCAACCAATTATTGCTCATTCAAGCACAAAATTTAAATATCGTGCTATTGCTGAAGAAACCTTTAGAGCTTTTGTTAAGTTTGTTAAGCTTGTCTAAAATCTTTATAATTGAAAATTATTACACTTCGTAGTGATCATGGAGGTGAGTTTCTTAACCATAAATTTGAAAACTTTTGCAACGAAAATGAGATTACTCATATCCAAGAATACCATAAAATAATAGTGTTGTTGAGCGTGAAAACTATGTTTTAGAAGAATTGGCTTGGACAATGATAAGCGAATTGAGTGTGCCTAAGTATTTTTTAGCATATGCGATTATTACCCCATGCATGCCTTACATAGGATGGTCATTCAACACATCCTAGAGAAGACACCCTATGAGCTACTTAAAGGCAGAGAATATTTTCTATGTTCAGGTTTTCGGCTGCAAATGCAATATTTTAAATAACAGAAAGGATAATCTTGATAAATTTGATTCAAAGTCCGATGAAGGTATTTTTCTAAGGTACTCATCTTCGAGTAAAGCATATAGGGTTTATAACCATAGAATTCGACAGTATAAGAGTTTGTTCATATAGATTTTAATGAACCAGGCCCGCAAAAGTTAAGAAAAGGTAGTTCTTTTGATGTTTCAGGTGTAATAATGGAAAATTTGGTCAACGAAGACATTCCTAAAGGGGATCCTCCTCCACCAACCAAAGAGGACATTATTAAAGAAAAAATGGAAGTTAACAAAAGGAATATAAACAAGAGACCTCACCCTAGATACCTTTATGTTTGATTTTTGTGAAAGATCATACTGGATTAGATACTTGGCGATATCAGAAAAGATGTAACTGCAAGATCTCATGTTAACAATTTTTATAAGTATTCAGCTTTCATCTCTCAAATTGAACCAAAAGTAATATTTGATGCTTTACTTGACAAAAGATGGCTCCTTCCCATGCAAGAGAAGCTCATCTAAATTAAACAAAATGATGTTTGGGACCTTGTTCCACGTCCTAAAGATAAAACTGTCATTGACACTAGATGGGTATTTGGAACATATTGAATAAAAATGGCATAATTACCATAAATAAATCTAGGCTAGTGGTAAAAGTTATAGTTAGGCTGAAGAAATTGACTATGAGGAGATTTATGCTCTTGTAGCTCATCTTGAAGTAATACGACCGCTTTTGGCATTTCCCTACTGCCTAGATTTTAAGTTGTATCAAATGGATATTAAATCATTTTTTCTTAATGGCTTTATAAACGAAGAAGTCTATGTCTTTCAACCCCACTAGAAGCATGATTTTACAACATCAAGGGGTGATTTTGAGAGCATTGAAAGCCATTGGTGGTCAATCTTTCAAGGGAATTCATATGTTATTCTTCTTTATTCGATTGGTATTGAAGTTTTCATTATGAGTAGCTAAAGCTCGTATAGGTTATGTTGTATGATGATGAACCTTATTCAATCTTGTTGGAATTATATGTTGGTTTGACTTTATATGAATCCTTTGAATTATAATTGTATTCAGTTGTTGCTTATTCTTAATGCTTTTTATTTGAGATACTCTGTTAATCTGATATTGGACACATAGGGATTAATGACCCTTAGCCTATGTGTTGGACCTAGGGAAATTGTTCTACTTATGCTGGTTGAATAGGGATAAGAGACTCTGAGTAGTGACATAGGGAATTAACGTTATATATATCGCCTAACCCTGCTTACACTGGCGTACTAGGGATAGAAAGCTCCGAGTATTAGTTAGTGAGATATTTCATGGGGGACTGACTATAACAGTTTTGTTAATTTGTCGTGAGATCATAAGGATAAGACCATTCATACAAGGAATCATACATCAACAAGAGAGGATAAGGGGATTCTAATGCACAACCTAACCATTTTTCTTATTTTTGTTTAAACTCGTAATTTATTTTCCGTCTAAAAATCTGACCCCCCCCTTTACTATTTTTCCTTTACATTTCACATTTGTTGACTTGTTCAAACACAGTCCTTATGGGTTCAATATTTTTATTACTGCGACATTATCGGTCCACTTGCCGAGAAGTCATCGAGTTTTTGCACCATTATCAAGAATTGTTTATTGCAGCAGGGAAACGCTTTGTACAACATATTTTAATTTTCTTAGTTTTTTTTTCTTTGTTTATCATATTGCTACTGAGGTATTTTCTATTTTTGTATACGCATATCAGGATCATCATACTACCATTTGATCTGGAAATGGAAATAACTGCACGTTCTCTAAGAAAAGAAGCTAGTGAAGTAAAGGTGACCCGCCAATACTTTCTAAGGATTATGAAGAGGAGCATAACATGGCAGCACCACAACCCTTCACTATGGGGGACTATTGGAAACAGACTGAAGAAGGATAGGTTTCTAGAGGGTTTGCCCTGCCAAACCCTACTAACTTTGATATTAAGAATTATGTGCTTTCAGGTATAAGAGACAATTTCTCTTGACAAGAACTCTATCAAAGATCCATGGGCTCATCTTGCACGCTTCTACAAAATTGCTTCGATGTGCAAGCCTGATGGTGTCTCAAACGACCAGGTAAAGTTACGTTTGTTTGGTTTCTCACTCATTGGAAGGGATAAATATTGGTTATTATGTCTTCCAAATGGAACCATTCAAACATGTAAGGATCTAGAGGATAAGTTCTTGGAAAGGTTTTTCACCACTAGCCAGTTTACTGAGAGGAGAGTTGAGATTGTCAACTTTGAGCAACAAGACACCAAGTCACTTTATGACTCTTATGAGAGATTCAAGCTACTGCTCCGCAGAAGCCCCAATCACAATATGAATAATATGAAACATATGAAATTTTCTATTAAAGGCCTCAAAAGTCAAACATGTTTGTTGCTAGATGCTTCGGCATGAGACGCCATTAGGCAAATGACCGAACCACAAGTAAAGGTTCTCATTGAAAAGATGTGCATGGATGAGAACCATTCTAAAAGTTAAAGGTTGGTTAAGCTTGAAACTAGTGGCATGCCCAAAGGTATGTTAATTGTTGATACTCATATTGCATTATTAGGTCATATTGAATTGTTAAATAAGAAGCTAGTTAAATGATGCTTAAATAAAGCTAACATGAGTCAGGTACAAGCACTTAAGTGTGAATTTTGTGGAGGAGAACATGAAAACAGAAGGTGTTCGTTGGAAGGGGTAAGTGAAGAGGCCCAATTTTCAATTTTTCAGAAAAACAACCCCTTATTCCAATACCTTTAATCTGGGATGGAAGGATCATTCGAATTTTCGTTGGAGCAACAATCAAAATCAAAGGGGTAACCAAGCTATGAAATAAACCCAACAAGCTTCCAACTTTCAAAAGAAGCCTTCACAATTGGAAGAGACTTTACAAAATCTCATCAAGGCCACTCAGATTGGTTTAAAGTGGGCAAATAGGAACCATGAAATCTTGACTAGAAACCATGGTGCGTCAATCAAGAATTTAGAGACTCAGATTGGTCAATTATCCAGCTTTACCTAGCTCAAGTGGTAGATTCACCAGGAACACCATTGATAATCCCAAGAATGAAAATTGAAAAGTTGTGGAAGCGGAATTTGGGTTCGGTACTAGTAAGGAGAAAGTAGAAAAAGTTCAAGAGGAAGAAATTAAGGAAAAGGTAGGTGAAAGTGAAAAGGAGGAAAATAGAAATCAATGTAATGAAGAGGAAAGAGGAGTCACCCTTGATTAATTAATTGATAAAAATTCTCCTTGGAAGATAACCAAAGATCCAATTTTGAATGAACCAAATCCAACTTTACCATATTACATGAAACTACCATATCTCATCATTAAGAAGAAGCTGATAAAAGAGGACGAGGCCAGAATGCTTGAGAAATTTAAAGAAATGTTAAAACAACTTTGGGTAAGTCTCTATTCTCATGAAGTTATAGAATTAATTCCCAGGTTTGCTAAGTTTATGCAAGTATTTCTTAAAGGTGGAAAACATAAGCTGAATCAAGAACAGGGTAACATGGCTAAAAGAGAGGAGATGATAGAACGGGAGGAAGTTCCACCAAAGATGAGTGATTCCGGAGAGTTCAACATTACTTGCACCATAGGGGGATGAAAATCCCATACTCTTTATGTGACTTAGGATCAAGCATCAATTTCATGCCACTTTGCATATTTAAGGAATTAGAGATATGAGAGATTGTACTAAACAACATGACACTAACTTTGGTCGACTCATCAAGCTATTGACATAAAACAAGTTCTGGATGGGAGGCAACCCATAAATTTTTAAATTAGTTTTTGTATTGCATAATTTTTTATTTTAATTCTAGGTAAGCCTAAGAGGAAGTAGTTACTCAAGCATCAATTTTCCCATGAAGATCTTTATGTCCTTAATAAATTTATTTGTGGCTACTTATTTTTTTCATATTCTAAGTTCTAACTTTTGCATTGAAAAAATGATCCAAGAAAAAAAAAGGGAGTTGATCACAATGAAAGCAGCTGATAACTTGAAGGCAAAGGAAGAGAAAAGACTCAACAAACTTGTACCCAAACTTCAGATACCTCATCTGGTAAGGTTTAAGCAAAAATATTTCGATTTTTCACTTTTTCTTTCTTAGAGTATATCCGTGCAATTTTATTTTATCTGGTTTGATCTATTTCCGATCAAGTTTTCTATTTTGATTGACACAAATTGAGGCAAGTTTTATGTTTATAACTTTGAGCCTTTGTAGCCACCTTGCAGTATTAGGAACATCCTTTTCTAGCCGCTTTGAGCTTAAGCCTTTCTTTGGGTGATGTGGCATACAACTCTTAACCATTTGACTTGAAATATTTTTTCTTTCCACCATTTTCTTTGGATTTAGGTAGAATTTTGGTTCTTAAAGTTGAATCAAAAAGATTAAGTTTGGGGTTACTCATGGAAGTGAGAAAAGTTCTAAGTTTGGGGTTGGGGTACTAGAGTTAAGTGGTCAAAATTTCAAAAATATTGAGAAAATAAGAAGTGGAAAAAGCCACTTCTTCAAAAAATGAGAAAAAAAATCAAAAACCATGACTAAAACTCTAGTACGAACAAGAAGGAACAAAACGGTACGACAATAGAAGGAGAACTAGGTACCTAACTCTAAAGGTTTAAACCTAATTTCCTAAAAATATCCTACCGAACATAAGCCAACTTATAACCTGAAAAGACCTCTTATATGTGTCTTATGATTTCTATGATAAACTATATTAGTACATGACTAAGCTAAGTATACTTTATTTTGCATGTTGATTGAGTGATAACCCTATCCATTGAGCGAGTAAAGTAAGCTGAGAGACAGGTCGAGTACTCGTTAATGTTGAGGATATTTTCCAAATTTCCCAAGTAGAAGTTGGAAGCTGGAACAATGGTCAAGTAACGACAAAATATGGTGATGTTTAACTATTATTGTATGACTTATTGTCTGTTGAGATATGCAGTTGCAGGTGAGTTGCTTTAGGATAAGCAAAGATTTAAGTTTGTGGTTGTGATGATAGTCTATCATTGCATATAATTAGGCGAAGAATCAGTGAAAAACGAGCGAAGGATGGGCCAAAATGAAGAAGAAAGACCCAAGAATGAGTGAAAATATGGAAGAATGGAACTAAGTGAAAAGGGTGAATCTTGACTTTGCTATTGGAATAATCATGTATGTGCGATGTTTGTATAATATGTGTGATGGGTGTTTATATGGGATTTTTTTTGACGTGTTCCGACACGTTCTTAGTGCTTTTTAAGGAAATTTTCAGTAGTTTAGAAAAGGTTACAAATTCTTGCACTATAAGCATGATTTTACAGTATCAAAGGATGATTTTGAGAGCATTGGAAGCCATTGGAGGCCAATCCTTCAAGGGAATTCATATGATATTCTTCTTTACACAATTGGTATTGTAATTTTCATTATGCCTAGATAAAACTCCTCTAGGTTACGTTGTGTGATGGTGAACCTTATTCAATCTTGTTGGCATTATATGTTGGTTTAACTTTGTATGAATCCTTTGAATTATAATTTTACTCAGTTGTTGGTTATTCTTAATGCTTTTTATTTGAGATACTATGTTAATATGATATTTGACACATAGGGATTACTGACTCTTAGCTTATGTTTTGGACCTATGGCTATTGTTCTACTTACGCTGGTCGAATAGAGATAGAAGACCCCGAGTAGTGGCATATGGAATTAACGTTATATACATCGCCTAACCTTGTTGATGCTGGAGGACTAGGGATAGAAAGCTCCCAGTAGTGGTTATTGAGTTATTTCGTGGGGGAATGACTATAACGGTTTTGTTAATTCGTCGTGAGATTATAAGGATAAGACCATTCATACAAGGCATCATACATCAACAAGAGAGGATACGAGGATTCTAATGCACAACCTAACCATTTTTACTACTTATGTTCAAACTCGTAATTTGTTTTCCGTCTAAACACCTGACCCCCCCCCCCCCCCATTTACTATTTTTCCTTTAAATTGCACAATTGTTGACTTGTTCGAACACAATCCTTGTGGATTTGATCATTTTATTACTGTGACATTATCGGTACACTTGTCGAGAACTCATCAATATTCTTTTAGTTCAAATTTACGTTGATGATATTATATTTAGATCCACTAATGAATCTCTTTGCAATGAATTTACGTGTTTGATGCAACAGGAGTTAGAAATGTGTCTAATGGGAGAGCTTGCATATTTCTTAGGATTACAAATAAAGCAAACGGAATCTAACACATTCATCATCTAGAAAAATTATTGCTTGGGGCTCTTAAAGAAATTTGATATGCAAGATTCGTAAAGCATATCAACTGTCATGGCTTCAAATGTGCTAATAGACAAAGATGAGTAAGGTGTAGAAATCAACGTTGCAAAATATAGAGGTATAATAGGATCTTTTGACTATTTAACCGCGAGTATGCCAAATAACATCATTAGTGTGTGCATGTGTGCTCGATTTCAGGCACCACCTAATAAATGCCACTTTAAGATCGTAAAAGTAATTTTTAGGCATCTTACAGAAACCTTGCAACACAATATTTGGTTTCCCAAAGTTATCTAGTGTAACTTAGTAGGTTTTTCGAATTTTGATTTTGGGGGTTGTAAGTCGGATATTAAAAGCACTAGTGGTACTTATCATTTGTTTGGAAATCACAAAAACACTAGCGTGATAAGCCTTACTAAGAATCTCGTGTTTTATTCATGTACTAAACATATAGAAACCGGACATCACTTCCTTAGGGATCATGTTGAAAGGGATGGTTTTATTTTTGAATATGTGGATACGAAAAATCCATTGGGTAACATTTTTACAAGATACGTAGGAAATTGGGAATTTTAGATTCTTCGTGTTTTAAATAGATTTAGATTCCTATTTCATTTCCTTTTCAATTTATTTTATGTTGTAAACTAACATTTACTTGTAGGAAATGACATTTTTTAACCAATCCTATTGGTATGATTCTACAAGTTTTATCTCTAGCAAGATCATTGTTATATTTTGTTCTCTGTATTTATTTGTTTACTTACACTATTTAATCTTTCATTCATGTATGTTTTGATCATGTAGTCTTGTTGTTGTGCAATAACTATTGAAAGTCTTTTTCGGGGAGTATTTATTTTATCGTCTCCATAAGGATTGATGCAATATTATCACCGTTCTAAAGTTTACAATGTCTTAAGTGATAGTTTTGATTAGTTTGCATTTTGTGAAAGTAATATTCATAAGAGTTTGTAGCAATGATAAAAGTTTAGAAAGATTAATGTTTTATAAGACATATCAAGACTAGATTTCATCAACCTATTTGTATGTATTCGATTAATCAAACATGTGAACTTCATCTATAATCAACATAACCACATATCGCTCATCTATATCGCACATGTCTAAGATAGTATTACGATTTTTACCATATTGTTTAATCGACGATGTATGAACCTATTAAACAATACAAATCATATTAATGATCTGATACAAAGTGAATATCAAATTCCACTTCCATGTCTAGACTTGGTCTTTGATTGATGATAAACATGGGTCAAGACTTAAAAGATCCGCAATAATGATTTAAACCACAAATATTCAATAAAAGCAAAGGTTATCATCTACAGTGATTATCACTTTATTCATATAAAAAAGATCAAAAGAAATACATACAAGTTAAGATTGATTACATCTAATCTTGATATAAGAGGTTTTAGATACCCATAAACATGGTAGCTTCTTGCACTAGAAATAAAGAGAGATGAATGAGCATCCAAGTTGAATAATCGACTAAGGATGTCAATCCAGCTCCGATTAAATGATTGTAGCTTAAAATGCCTCCAAACTGAGTTTTCTAGGGTTTTAGTGTGAAGAGGAATGGTATAATATTGAAAGAGTGGGCAGAAATCAGCAAAATGACCTATTTATAGAAAGTTGTGATTGCCCTGTCTCTCCCGACGAGCATGACTGCATTAAACCGTCATTGGGCAAAATATATGATCTTGCCCAGCGAGCAAGGTCTCTCCCGACAAACTCAATCATTCAAACCTTCGTCAGGCAACCAACACGAGTTTTTGATACTGGATTTTTATTAATTCTCCTCGCCCCGAGCTCTCCATCTCTCACTGGAAGAGGTCGTTTCCTGGTCACTACCTGTCGCAGAGTGAATTAGCTCAAACTCAACATCTTTTGCATTTCTCATACTTCATTGTTTTGTTTCCTTTCTCTTTGGTTTTATGGAAAAATTCCTGCATACTAGCACACACATAAGGGATACCAAAGCCATATGTAATTCTTATTATATATTCACACAAACTTATGGACTTAAACAATAGTAAACGCAAAAGATTTCGAAAAATGCCATGTTTTAATGATAAAATTTAATCAAGATTGACACTTAACAAACTCTCCCAAACTTAAATATTTGTTTGTCCTCAAGCAAAGTATGCTTCTCACTAAAATAAGAAGATTTTCTCAAGCATACAATTCAACAAGACAGAAATAAACTGATCAAATTCAAGAGATGAACGCGTACAAGTAGTGCTCAACATTTCCTAGAACCAAACCATGACTAAGAATTAATTTCTAAACAGAAATATCATGAAATGTATTCTCAAGCAATTAAATTCCCATACGTGAATCACTCTAACTCTCCTCTTCATAAAACAGATGAAGATATTTGTGCATTTTGAATTTACAGGACAATTACTCTCATCGGATAACATTTCTACATCCTGATCGATTCATGCATTAATCTAAACAATCATATAAGAAATCATGGAAGCATAGATCACTAAGGGATTTTCAAGGTTGTAGCTTGGTTGAGTTTCACGAGAAAGGGTCATCTTTGAGGTTTTTGAAACGAAGATGCCGACTCAAAAAGAGCATTTACTAAATAAGTTCTATACACTTCACAACAGTATTCACATCTTTCTTTTGCTCAATTGATCCACCTTTTTCAAACATTCTTTGCACAACTATTTTTCATCTTTTCTTTAAAGCAAATCTCTTTTTTTTTCAAGTTCTTATTCACAATTCTTCTTTCTTTTTCATTCCTTAACAACCCACCATTTGTTTCTTCTCCCCAACTTGAATACAATCAAACCTATGTGAATTCTCCTTAATTTTCATGGCAAGAGATACAATTTCAACACAATTTTCAAGGTCAAATGTTTCAAGAAAAAAATATTTTTAGAATCCCACAAAATTTAATGATGAACAAATTTTTATGTACACATTCATAGTTCATCATCAAAATGGGTCCTAACTTTTAAAGCTCAAAAGGGGTTAATCAAATACTCACTACTCACAAGGTAGGTTATTTTTGGTTATGGTTGTGCTCAAAATAAACAAAGTGCCTTGATCATTTCTATGCTTTCACCAATTCACAACAATTACAAGATTAAACCTGAATTAACTAAGTTAAAACAAAGTCATTAGTCATCCAAAGAAATATAATGAACAATGAAAAGTTCTCACAATTTATGGTTTATACCTAAGGGATTCAAGAATTTGAAACAAATTTGCAAAATGGAGCAAGATTTGACATTTGCGTAAAGTACATATTTCTAAGTCATGCTAACATTCTAGGACGCGGTAACCATGTGCCTTTCTTGCGTACATCATATCAAAAATTATATCATCACCATCCAAACTTGAATGAATCTTCATTGGATACTTTTTGAACAAAATATCAACCAATCTTGAAGGCAACATCAACCAATTCACTATAAAACCAAACTATAGAAACAATTTAAACAAACTAATTGAAATATTCAAACATAATGTATTCGACCAAATAACTGAATGTTATGGTGTAAACACCAACAAAAGTAGTACAAATCCCAAAAGTTTGAAACTACAACTAAAATAACAACAATATCCAAACTACATCAAAATATAAACTACAACATAGCATAAATAATAATAATGACCAAAAGCTATCAAGATTCTTCACTTTATCGAACAAGCCTTTTGATCATATCAAACAAAAAACTCCATTCCTCATCAGAAAAAGCATCATCATCACCATCACCCTCATCATGTCCAGCAGTAGCTCCTATTCCTCCCTCAAAAGTGGCCTTCCCTCAGGCCAACTCACATGAGCAATGAACTGATCGCGCGTACCAATCAAATAGTTACCAGTAGGCTCCATCACTTGCAGCTGCAACTGCTACTCGAGTCGTGCATATACATGAAGGCCCTTTGGTTTGCCTCTAACATTTCCCATGTGTAGTTGCAAATCGCCTTCTATCTAGGGTCCCAAATCTAGAAATCCAAGTTTCCAGAACTAGAAGCTTCAGCTGCAACTTTCTTCTTCTTTGGCACGCAGTGGCTTACGACATACAGATCCTCTATGGTACCTAAAACAGTATCACGAACCTGCAATGGGATATTAACACGACCATGAAAACATATGGCCCTAATCAAAGCAGGTAAAACCAAAGGGCAATTATCTTTAGCCTCGGGTTGTCTTCCACTCTTTGCCACTAATTTGAACTCATTAGCAATAATTCGGGCCACATCTACTTGTCCACCGCAGAGAATGGTGTGAACCAAGTGTGCGGTGTCTAAGGGAGCAGATGATTTGTGCATCCTAGGCTTAATGTTGTGCAGGATGAGGAGTAAGATAATCTGAGCCCCGGGCCTTATATCCTCCCTCAAAAATCTGACAGTAATGCCATACGCGTTGTACTACACACTACGCCCTTCCATCAAAAGAGAACCGGACATCGCCTCAATGTTTTTAGGCATGTTCAGCTGGAGGTGGTATTCATCAATCACTTCAGGTTCCAAATTAAGAGGGTTGCCTAAAATCGCGTTTATAACATCTCTATTAAAGCACAAACATGTTCCTCGTACATAAGTGGTCCAAGTGAAAGCTTCCTCATCGTTTGGAAGGGCGCTCGCATAGAACTCCCTTACCAAGTCAAAGTTAATGGGCTCTGGAAGTCTTATCAAATCATCCCACTTCTTTGTCTCAAAAATATTTGCCACAACTCTATATTTCCCTTGTCGATTAATGTTAAATAGTTTCTCAACTCAGATCTTCCTTTACTCAAGATCCTTATACCTCTCAACATGTTCAGCCCCCTTAAAGCGGCTCGAATCAAATGGCCTAGGTTGACTAGAGGTGCTCCCTCCCGTCTTCTGCTTCTTTGAGACTTCGATTGTTTTTGGAGGTGCCATCTGCAAAACACGAACAACAACCAATAATAGCAAACACAAGCTTGTTAGGGATATAGGGAGAACAATTAACAATTAAGGTTCAACATGCACCAAACAAAAAACAAAATTTTCACAAACTATGCCATGCTCGCCCGCCGAACCTGGGCGAGCGAGCCAGAACTCGCGCGGCGGGGGAAAGAATTTATGTCTTCTCCAAGTGAGAAGACTAGTTCGAACAAACAACCAAACCCCCCAAATTTAAGCATGCATTATGTTATTTAGAAACCCCAAAGATAAAATTCATGAAGCATAGAGTATAAAAGTTATCTATCAATATAATCCTAGAAATTTCTAAATCTTTCTAATGTTCTAACACTTAAACTACCAATTTGCAGAAATTCTTTATTAAAGAGAAAAGCATAGTAAATACATACCTGGTTGGATTAGTGAATCAAAGAAAACACAAGTGGAATTAGATTGAAGCTTCAAGAACTTGTCCAAGTGAAATGCTTTGGGATTCTTTTGAGTTAGGGTTTGGAGTAGAATAGAGTGAGTGAAAGGGAAATAAAATACAATTGAAAACACCAAACACACATAACTATTATGCTATGGCCCACGCACATATAAAAGCCCATAAGAAAAATTAAAATTCTACTTAAAATTGTTATGGTAAAACAAACAAAACTGGTAAGAATTCGCTAAGCTCGCCCAGCGAACCTGGGACGAGCTCGCCCAATGAACCTGGCGCGAGCAAGATAGACACCATAATTTTTTGAATTTTCACCACTCCAATTTATCACATTTCGAAACTAACACTAAAACTCAGTAAATTCAAACATAAAACATAATACTTACAACATTGGGGTGCCTCAAAATAAGCGCTTGTTTAATGTCAATTAGCTCGACGGTTCGGTGGTGAAATCACGGATCACCAAGAGAAATTGTAGTTGTCCCCCGATCAAACTCACCACCAAGATAAATCTTCAATCTTTGTCCATTTATAGTCCAAATTTATTTTGACAGAGGGTCCTCTAGCACAATCACACCATAATATTATACCTCTTTCACTACAAATGATCCTGACCATTTGGACCTTAGCTTGCCCGGGAATATTTTAAGTCGTGAATTAAATGAAAACACCATTTGTCCGGCCTTAAAATCGTTATAAATAATCTTCTCGTCATGATAATGTTTTACCTTTTCTTTTTAAGGCTTGTTTGAATCATAGGCATGATACCTAATTTCTTCCAACTCATGCAATTGCATCTTTCTCTTGTCTATGGATAAATTAGGATCGAAGTTCAAAAACTTCAAAGCCCATAATTCTTTAAGTTCTAATTCGATCGGGAGATGACAAGATTTACCTGTAAGACCCCAATTTTGACCCTAAGATCCCTCATGCTATCTCATCATTTGCATTGGCTTTGGGATCAAACCTTGGTATCCTCCTTACCCCCCATTGATTGCGTTTGCATTGGGAGAGATCACCAAGCATATTTGATTGTGTCATACTTTAATTTTCTTTGTTTACTAACTAAAATACCAAAAATATGTCTATGTATAGCTTTGTTTCTTTTGTAGGTTGTGTGTGCATCTAAGAATGCATCCTCAAGCTCACAACTAGGGTTTGAGACCCTCAGTGCAAGGAAATCAATCAAGATATGGTTCACAATGGTCTAGACATCATATATGGATCCCCATGTTATTCATTTATCATTTGGATCAAGAGTTCATCAAGAGTTTGAAGCTAGTTTGCTTTGGAAACCCTAATTCATCTCGGTATCTTGTGTGACTTCCTCAACAAGTTTATTTAACATTAGGTCCAATATATCAAGGTATAATTCACCATAAATCACCTTATGCATACATGATCCTCCATGAGCCTAATATATCAAGAGAACTTCAAGTTTGCAAGTTGGATCAAAGAGGTTGACTAGAGAAAGTCAACTAGTCAAAACTGGGGTTCCCTAGACCCTATCTTCTACATTTTTGTCATATGAAAATGATTCCAAGATCAAAGTTACTCCTTATGAAATTCCAAACAACTTTCATGTTGACATCAAGAGATAGTTTTTCATGGAAATATTATAGATCATTTTGTATGTGCCCTAGTTAGGAGGTCAACTTCCAAGGAGCATAACTTACTCAATTTTTTATGAGATGAAGCCCATCCAAGTTTCATAATCAATTTCAAGATTTATTCTCCAACTTTTATTCTTTGAGAAAATTCAAATTCAACTTGCAAGGGCATGTGCAAAGAGGAAACATTAAGGTCATTTTGGGCCATTACCATTGAACAAGCAATTTTCCTCAACTTCTAAAATTCACAACTCCCTCATTCCAAATCCAAATGAGGTCAAATTTGTGACAAAGTTGAAGAGGAATTAAATAGCTACAACTTTTCTAAAGGAACCATTTCCATTTGAAGCTCATAGCAAACATTATTCAAGGTGGATGAAGTGGTCATTTGACTTGGTACTTAGAAAATTTTCAATTATGTTTGATTTATCAAACTTCCACCTCAAAACGCATCATGATCCAAGCTCCAAATGGAAAAGTGTTCAACATCAAAGGTGTTCCCGTTGATGTCACCTTTCCAAAAAGTCCAATATCACTTCATTTAGACACGATTTGAAGGACTTGCGCATGGTTCCTTTCGTAGGTTTGTTTTAGAAAGATTTGAATCCAAGTATCCATTTCCTTTTGCATGCTTACATGTTATTACTGCAGGGTCATTTATGCACGAATTGGAATGTGATAGCATTATGAATTGGGCCCAAATCATTGCCCATGCATCCATGCATCAAAGTTGCTAAAATTGTCAAAGTTTCAAAATGTGTGGAAAGCAAGTTGCTAGGCTATATATACATGACCATTATGATCAGAAGGAGGACCCTTCTTCCCAAGTATTGAACCCTTGCATCCCTAGCCTCAATTAAAGGATAAACTTGAAGATTTCACTTGAAATCGAGTTTCAATTCTCCTTCTGTTTTGAGATTGAAACTCCAAGAATCCAAGCCTCTATTTGATCCGTTTCACTTCCTGCAAACTTCTAGGGTCAAGCCAAGGCAAATTAGAAGCAAGATCAAGTTGAATTAAAGCTACCCGAAGGTGATTTTTCTCAAATACATTTTGCAATGCTTCTTTATGCGCTTCAGAATTCATAAGCAGAGACAACACTAAAATCTTGGAAGGAGTTTGGAGCAACTGTTCCACCATATTGAATTCATTCTTCTTTATCAAACGAAGAACCTCATCATCATCGTTAGGCTTCAAACTGCTGGATTCACCAGACTAACACTTTGGAGCACTAACCAAATTTGCTGCAGGCACTTCAACCTTCTTACCAACATCCTCTACATCTTTTGAGAAAACGGGACCAAAAACACGACCACTGCGGGTCACCTTCGCAATATCAGCAATATTTACAACATAATTAGTCGTAGGCAATGGGACCTCTTGACAATTCTCTACCATTGTTGCATTATACTGATAGGGAACAGCTCTATCGGATGCATACGGGACGGGGCCTGCTAACCATATCACTAACGGCGATACCGATATGTTGATGCTATTACTACTGCTTCCATCAAATCGTATTACCACCCACTCAGGGGTCTTAAAGACTGACACTATCACATTGACATCATCTATATCCCTTGACTGTTGAATTTGGATTACATTCTTATCCATTAACTTCTGGATATCTCTCTTTACAACCGAACACCCACAGGGGTTCACACTGCAGATTGCACAACTGTCGTGGTCATGTTCATAATCACTAATGGTACATAGGGTCTTATGCATCTCAACCAAGGATCGACGGATACGTCGCACATCAAACACTCGGAAAATTCCCCGACAATAATCTACCATATTAACAGAGGGATTACCATGAGCAGGCAATGTGTTAGCTTTAACATTCGGCACACCGTCCTCAAAGGACACCATCCCACTTTTCACTAGCTTGTGGACCTCGTATTTTAACGGGTAGCAGTTCTCGATATCATGACCAGGAGCCCCTTGATGAAAGGCACAACGAAGTTCTGGCTTGTACCACCATGGAAGTGGTTCTTGAGTTTGTGGCGGATTTCTTGGTTCGAGAAGGTTCTTGAGAACCAAGGATGGATATAACTCAGCATAGATCAAAGGAATAGGGTCAAAAGAGACCTTCTTCCTCTCAAAGTTATGTTGTTGTTGTTGATTATTGGTGTTGTTGTAGTTGTTTGTTATTTGTTGTTGTTGTTGACGTTGTTGTTGAATTGGCATAGATTGATTATTGGATAACGCTGGAATAACGGATGATACTTGATGATGATGCTGACGTGGTCGTGGATTTCTTCTGACATGACGCCTCCTCTGCCTCCCTGCTGATAGTGCATTGGTTTCACCTTCCTTCTTCCTAGCGAAACTATTACAATACTTCTTGCTCGAAGATATCTCTTCCTTAGACAAACGTCTCTCATAGACACCATCTTCTAATCCCATCCCCATGTTTACCATTTCGGTAAAATCACTAGGGGCACTAGTAATCATTCGTTCGTAATAAAACGAACTCAGGGTCTTAAGGAAAATCTTAGTCATCTCTTTTTCTTCCAACGGAGGGTTGATCTGAGCAGCAAGCTCTCTCCACCTCTGGGTGTATTCTTTAAATGTCTTTTTGTCCTTATGAGACATCGACCTCAGTTGGTCCCTATCTGGTGCCATATCAACGTTGTACTTGTACTATTTCACAAAGGCTTCATCCAAATCATTAAATGTGCAAACACTTGCACGATCCAATCCCATGTACCACCTCAGAGCGGCACCAGTCAGATTGTTCTGAAAGTAGTGAATTAATAACTGATCATTATCAGTTGGCGTCGTCATTTTCCTGGCATACATGACGAGATGGCTAAGAGGGAAAGTATTTCCCTTATACTTTTCAAAGTCAGGGACTTTGAACTTCATCGGGATCATGACATTTGGAACTAAGCAAAGTTCTGCAGCACTCTTACCGAACAAATCTATTCCCCTCAAGGTCTTCAACTCCTTTCGCAGCTCAAGGAATTGGTCTTTCATCTCATCCATCTTCTCATAAACATCCATACCCTCATATGGCTCGGAAAGGTAGATGGTGTCTTCAACACGAGGCAGAGTGTGAACAACTGGAGGTGGAACAGACATTACCAAGCTAGATATCGGCATGGAAGCAAAAGTAGGCGCAAACAATTCGGGCACAAAGTTCGGAAGAATTCCCCAAGGAAATCCGACAGGCATAGTTGGAGCAAACTGGGTGGAAGGCACGGTTGAAGTAACAACCTCTGAAATGACAGTCCTCTGAGGAGGAGGAGTTGCAGGCGTTGGGGAAGATTGACTCTGAGCAGCTAGAACAGACTTTATCATGGCAGTCAAGAGAGCAATCTCGTCCTTCAACTCTCGGTTCTCTTGTTCTAAGTGTTCCATGATTCTCGGATGATTGGCGTGAGTATTGTATCGATGAGTCAGTTTGGTTGAAGCATAGAAGAATAACCAATAAGACATCTGGCGGAAGAGAAACCTGTTATGCAAATGATGCATTAAATGCAATATTTTGATTGTTTTTATTTTCAAGTATACAATAACAATTATAACAATTTGATTGACCATGAAAAATCTCTTTTATTCATATAATTCTGGAAGGATTACACCGAGTACATTTTCAGAAACCAAAATACAAATACAAGAGAAAAGGAGACTAATCATCCTAAGGATCCCCTAACAACGGTGTCATATGATCTGACTGTTGGCGCATACTTCCTTCGGATGCGTCAGACCTCGGACTCAAAAGAAGTCTTCATCTAAGCTTTCTCAAGGACAAGGTAATCAACAATCTTCTTCCAAGCACCGGAAGGCTGAGGCATACTAGAGGAAGATGAACCCTCTGGTTCTCTCTGTCTCTTCACTACTCGGTTTTCAAGAAGTTTAATAAGTGCATCTTTGTCTTTAGACTCAAGCTGCAACTCTTCATGCTTTCGGCTCAAAGCATGAAACCACTCTTCCCATATGTCTTTCTCTTGCTTCATCTTGGCGAGTCTGTCTTCCAACTCCTCTACATCTTGGTTAGGGAGAGTTGATGGCTCAACCACAACCATAGACATAGGTCTCTCACAAGCATAAGGCATCTTCAATTCCAAAGCTCTCTTCTTCACCCAAAGAGTGTAAGCTTCCAAAGGTACACAGTTGCATGGACCAAGCTCGGATATTCCTTTCCTATGCACATTATTCCAAGCATGAATCATCTTCTGCTTCAAAAGTTGTGAATCTTTACCCTCTTGGTAGAAAATAACTTCTAACTGAGTGTTATTAGGCTTCTCTCTTAAGGGGAACCCAAGTTGACGACGAGCCAAAGCAAGGTTATAGTTAATTCCTCCTTGTGTACCAATGAGAGGCACATTAGATAATTCACCACAACCATCAATAATATCCAATCCACTCATTGAATAATCATAACAAACTATATCATCATTAGTGAGAGACATAAGTCTCTGAGACCACCATAGACATTGTTTGTTCTCCACAAAAGCAGGCGTCTGAGGCAAGTGCGAAATAAACCACTTGTACAAAAGAGGAACACATCACACAATAGTTCCACCACCATTAGAATTTCTTAAATGCAAAGAGAATTACATATCACCTAAAAAGTAGGCACATGATTCCCAATCAAGAAGATTCTAATGACGTTAACATCAACAAAACTGTCAATGTTAGGGAACAAAGCCAAACCATATATGAGCAACACAAAGATAGCTTCAAAAGAATTCACACTACCGGCATGAGCAAAGGCAGTATCTTTCCCAATAAGGAACTCATAAGTCAACCCAAAGATTCCTCTTTTCTTCACCCAATGAGCCTCAACCTCTGACTTCTTCAGATAAAGAGCTTCATCTATAAGATGATATCTATGAATCTCCTCCAATCCACTAAAAGGCACTTTGTCAGAAATGGGTATTCCCAAGAGATGGGCATACTCCTCCAACGTAGGCATAAACTGATAATCAGGAAAAGTGAAGCAACGGTAGAAAGGATCATAAAACTGAACCAATGCACTCAAGGGTTCGTCAACCACATCAGTAGATAACACAGATAGAAGCTTCCCATGACGTTGCTTGAAGTCCAAGGGATCTAATACAAAAGACGATAGCTTCCTTAACTCTTTCAAATCCGGACATCTGAAATTGTACTTCTTAGTGTTCCTTCGTCCATAATCCATGGTCTGAAAATATTTGCAAATAAAACCTCAGTTCTTTGAAGTTATTTTTCGTGTGATGAATGTTATGATACGCATGAATGCAACAATCATAAGTAAGGGATCACACACAAGGAAAACAAACAAAGGTCAAGGGATGAATCAAGTCATTGTCAAGATCAATCATCCATTTTGGTGGATTATGGTTTTCACCTTATCAACACCCAAGTTCCATTGATATTGACAAGACTTGATTGGATCAACCAAGAATCAAGAGTTTGTTGTGAGTCAGGAGCATGGAGTCAGGTAAACAACGATCCCAAAAGAGTGTGCTAAGGATAAAACTTGTAGATCATGTTCTAGAAAGTTCCCAAAGTCTTCATTCCATCTATCAGATATTACAGGTTAGGATGACTGACTCATTAACCCATAATATTCTCAAGAGAAACTCGTCTGAGTGTAGTATCGCGTAACAACTGTTATCAAGTCTACACCTGAACAGTCTCTGCACTACGTCCTAAATAGGCCAAGTTGGGTTAAATTTTCTACGGTCCTCAGCTTCTCGGACCCCAAATCAGAGAAAGTAATTCCTAACCACAAATAACTTGTGTGACATCAACAACACCAAAAAGGGTCTCCACTGAGTAGATGGATCTCAAGCCAACTTGTTAAGGACTACTCCACACAAGTCAAACATGACTATACCGTCCTCCTATCTTAATTGCACTCAAGTTCACGTTAGAACTTATCTCACCACTCAGAGATCACCAAGCACAACAAGCAGATTATATCACACAAACAAATATACAAACATCAAATACATAATTATATACACATAAAAAAAAGTATGCTAAACCCACTGAGGACTATTCCCCAACAGAGTCGCCACTTAATTTCTGTAGCGGTAAATTCATGACCATCAAGCTATGGATAAGCTTAACGTCAATAAAACCAGAGTCGCCACCATGCTTTTATTGTTTCCAAAGGAAAAGAGAAAAGTACGAACAAAACCCAAAGATAAGAAGTTTTCAAATCAAAACTAATAAAATGTCAGAGATTACAGGTAAGGGGGTTGGTTATACAGAGGGAAGATATTAGCACCCAAAATGTCCTATGTACTTATAAGGAGCCCTTTTTTGTGTGGATGTGTTTAATTAAAAATGGTGTGTGTTGAAAAAAGAATGAGGGGATGAGAAAATAATTCAATTATTATATTTTTGTGTTTGACAAAACCACACTCTATATTTTATCAAACATCTTTTATAGCCAAAACCACATGCACACAAAAAGGGCACCCTAGGAGTACCTAGGACACTTTGGATGTTAAGGACACTTTGGGTGCTAACACCTTCCCTCTGTGTAACCAACCCCCTTACCTATAATCTCTGGCATTTTATTAGTTTTGATTTGAAAACTTATTATCTTTGGGTTTTGTTCGTACTTTACCCTTCTCCTTTAGAAATAATAAAAGTGTGGTGGCGACTCTTGTTTTATTGACGCCAAGTTTATCCATAGCTTAATGGTCATGAATTTACCACTACAGAAATTAAATGGAGACTCTGCTGGGGAGTAGTCCTCAATGGGCCTAGCCTATATTTTATGTGTATATATTTGTATATTTGATGTTTGTATATATTATTTGTGTGATATAATATGTTTGTTGTGCTTGGTGATCTCTGAGTGGTGAGATAAGTTCTAACCCGAACTTGAGTGTAATTAAGATAGGAGGATGGTATAGTCATGTTCAACTTGTGTGGAGTAGCCCTTAACAAGTTGGCTTGAGACCCATCTATTCAGTGGAGACCACTTTAGAGTTACTGATGTCACACAAGTTATTTGTGGATAGGCATTCCTTTCTCTAAGTTTGGGTTCTGAGAAGCTGAGGATCATAGAACATTTAATCCAACTTGGCCTATTTAGGACGTATTGCAGAGACTGTTCAAGTGTAGAGTTGATAACAGTTGTTACGCGATACTATACTCAGACGAGTTTCTCTTGAGAATATTATGGGTTGATGAGTCAGTCATCCTAACCTATAATATATTATAGATGGGATTAAGACGCTGTATAGAACATGATCTACTTGTTTTTATCCTTAGTACACTTCTTTGGGATGGCCCTTAGCCTGACTGTAGCGGTAAATTCACGACCATCAAGCTATGGATAAGCTTAACGTAAATAAAACCAGAGTCGCCACCGCGCTTTTATTGTTTCCAAAGGAAAAGGGAAAAGTACGAACAAAACCCAAAGATAAGAAGTTTTAAAATCAAAACTAATAAAATGCCAGAGATTGCAAGTAAGGGGGTTGGTTACACAGAGGGAAGGTGTTAGCACCCAAAGTGTCCAAGGTACTCCCAGGGAGCCATTTTTTATGTGTGTATGTGTTTTTGGTATAAAAGATGTTTGAGAAAAATAGAGTGTGGGGATGAGAAAAGAATTTATTGATTATATTTTTATGTTTGACAAGACCTTCAGACTTGTGCCTACGTACTAACATAAAAATGAGGGATCAAAACCTCGTAGTTCGTGGTATCAATTTCAAAGTGAGTGAGTTGCTTTTAACAAAAATTTAAGTTTAAAAGAGGCAAAAAAAATGCCTAAAAGAGTTTGAATGAGTGTTAGTTATTTTTGTCTTTTGAAATTTTAAGTCAAGTATGGTTAAGTTCATTTATAAGTTTGATTTAAGAAAAGAGAGTTTGAAAAATGCAATGCCATAAGGCCAAAGTTTCTAATTTGCAATAAAGTCAAAGTTTAGAAATCACAAGCAAAGAAGGTTTTTAAAAAAAGGGGGAGAGATTTGAAATTTAAGAAGTGGGAGGATATGAAGAGACTAATCCTAAGTAAAAAATTTAAAGTTAAGAGTTGAAAAGATCTGACCAATGGGATGAAATCCAATAGACAAGAGTGTCATATAGAAACCCATTTTTCCTTTGGACTTTGAAATCAAGCAATATCAATACAGAAGTAGCAAGATGAAGAGCAACGCATCAAATAAAGATAGCCACATCCAAGCTAGCAACTTCATAGTCTTCTTCATAATCTCCCATGTATCATATGACATACTCCTTGAATGGCTCAGAAATAGGCATTAGACACATGTTTAAAGTAACATTTGCATCAAGACCACGTAGCAGATGAACTCAAAAGGGATCTCAATACTTGCATCTGATGAAAGTTCAATTCACAATGACTTGGTTTCAGAAAAGTTGGCATTGGCCAAATCCTTTTGCATAGGGAGTGTTGCCTAATTCTAAGTCCAAGTCTCAAATCAAATCCAACAGTCCACACAAATAAATTTTTTAGGATTTTTGTTGTTATTATATACATTAAGGTCCAAAGAGCACAAACACAAAAAAAATACACAAACAAGTATATACGATCACAATATATTCACAATACATGGCTCAAGTGAGCAAAGTAAAAATGACATTAAAATAAACAAGTTAAATGATATGAATAATGGCAAATGATAAAAGGGCTTGAATTTAAAGTGCATAAGGTAAATGACTTGAAATTAAAAGTTAGTCAAATGTTAGTTGATTAGATGTTAGTATTGTTTTTGCTTTTCAGTTGTTTAGGTCATTTTTTAGAGAACACTCAACCAACTATTCACAAACATGGATCCTTGAACCAAGACATCTTCCAAAGGAAGGAAAAAAGGCCAAGTTTCCACACAATACCATAAAAGGGGGGCCACTTACAATCTCACTTACTAGAATGTTATGCTTTTACGTAAAAATTTAGCGCTATATTAAGCAAATGTAATTGTACTTATGTAGAAGTCACAACTATCAGAGGCCGGGCAATAGAAATTTTAGTGTTAATGCATGTTAGAGATATGGTATAGTGAACCACACTCCTAAAACATACCACGCTTAAAAAAGAAGATGGCAAAAGGGTGGACCTAATCTCATCCATACTTGTATTGGTTTATGAACCAATTAGCCTTAGGATATAGAGATATCATTGGTCAATGGAATGGATGGGATAGAATAGGATTGAAGATGAAGAGGGAGGGTAAATGAGACAAACATAAATTGGTCATGGGAGGAATTTTATCAAATTAAAATCATTCATTCATTTTGGGAGATGAAATGTACATTTCATCAATCCCCTAAATCCAATGATTTTAATCCAACAAAGTCAAATCAACCTTGACCAAGGCCCAAACACAATAGTCAAACTTCACAAGTCAATAAAAATATCTCAACACAATTTATTCACAATTAAACAATTAAAAACAATTAAATATTCATTAAGTTAAATTATATTTGATCAAAAACCTAAAACCTCTTTAAAACACCAAATAAATGGCCAAGAGATTTATCATAGGTCAAACAAGGTCAAAGGACCTTGGAGAAAAAATTTCATTATTTTTGGAAAGTCAAAAGTATTTTTAAACAATTAAAAATATGCACAAAAACAATTAAATCATGAAAAATATTAATATTGATCATATTTTAAAAAATTTGGTGAAAGTCCCATATTTTTTCGATCAATATTAAAATTAATATGAATTAATGAAAATAAGGCAATTAAAATGAAAATAAGAAAATAAAAAAAAAGCGTGGACCATCTGATCTCCCTCATTAATTGAGGTGGCAAATCAAATGGTCCAAAGCGCGTGTTCCATGTGGTCATCAGTCAACTGCGCAACACGCGTGGTAATCACAACCAACGCTCAAGATTAAAACAAATTAGATGGATCATGTGGTTCAGAAGCTTGCCAACACATCGTCGGAGTCAGAGCTCCGGTCTTCTTCTCTGGTGGACCTCACTGGACTGGTCGACCTTCAACCATCACCAAAATGAAAAAGCAAGACACGGATTTAATGAAAAAATGCTCAGAAGCTCGAATCTGGTCTCAATTTTGTCTAACTCCAAGTATATATGAAGATACAGGGAGTTGAATTTTGAGGATCATGATCTGAGTTGCTTCGATTTGACCTTTAAGCAACTCAATCTTGTTTCCTACATTGGTAGGACTTTAGACAACCAAAAATCAACAAGAATAAAGGAGAAATAAGAGAAAATCGAAGAGTGAAAATATTTGGAAATTCACCTTCAATGGAGCTTCAGATTGCCACGATCTTGCTCTCAATTATGCTTGGCCTTGCTTCAAATGCTTGATGGAATAAAAATGGATCAAGGAAAGGGACGGACTCTTGGAGTTTCAAACTCAAAAACAGTAGGAGATTCAAACTCGATTTTCCAAGAAAATATTCAAGCTTATCCTTTAATGGTGAGGGTTTAGAGTTGTTGAATCAAAGCTTGCGCATGAGGTCCCTATTTCTGAGCAAGAGAGCTTCTATTTATAGGCCAATGGGGTTGATAATTGCACACTTCCATTTTTGGCAAAACTTGAAAATCTCTCTTGCATGCTTTCATGGACGTGTGATAGGCACATCAAGTGATGCACTAAGGTCCAAAATTGAGTGTAAGCCATGTTGAAATCATGTTGTCAAGCCATGCATTCGTGTATGAAAAGTGGAACTTGAAATTATCCAAATGGTCCTTCAACTTTAACCCATGATCAAGTCATTCATCCTTTGTCCAAATGAGATAATTTTGGACTTTTTGGAAAGGTTAGATCAAGAGGAAAAACATTCATGTTGAACATGTTTTCATTTGAAACTTAGATCATGATTAAGATTGAGGTGGAAGTTTGGAAAATCAAACATATCAAAAAAAAATCGAAGTACCAAGCCATATGTTCACTTCTTCCATCTCGAATAACTTTTTCTATGGGCTTCAAAAAAGAAATGTTCCTTCATCAAAATTATAGATATTTCAAATCCCTTTAATTTGGTCATAAATTTGACCTCATTAGGATTTGGGATGAAGGAGTTATACATTTTAGAAGTTGAGGAAAATCACTTGTTCAATGGTATTGGCCCAAAATGGCCTATATTGTTTCCTCTTGGCACATGCATTTGAAAGTTGAATTTGAACTTCCTCCAAACATAAAAGTTGAATTAGACATATTGAATTTGATCATTCCACTTGAATGGATTTCATATCATACAAAATGAGCAAGTTATAATCTTGGGAAGTTGAGGTCCAAATTAGGGTTTAGACAAAATGACCTATAATATTTCACCATTAAAATTAATTTTCCAAGCAAAAATAGCTCTTGACCTCAACAAGAAAGTTGTTTGGAATGTCATTTAGAGTAACGTTGCTCTTGGAATCATTTTCATATGACAAAAAGTGTAGGAGATAGAGTCTAGGGAACCCCAGTTTTAACCAGTTGAATTCCTCTAGTCAATCACCATGAACCAACTTGCTAGCTTGATATTCTCTTGACTTTTGGGACTAATGGGGAATCATATATGCATAAGATGATGAAATTCCCTTGAAATATTTGACCAATTGGTGAAGAAACTTGTTGAAGAAGTCACACAAGATACCCAGATGAATTAGGGCTTCTAAGGCAAACAAGCTTCAAACTCTTGATGTTTTCTTGATCAAAAAAACATGTGAAGATCATGGGGAGCCATATATGATACTTAGAGCCATAGTAAACCATTTCTTGATTGAGCTCCTTGCATTGAGGGTCTTGAACCCTAGATATGAGCTTGATAGATCAAAGGATAGCATACACACTACCTACTGTCGCAACCTGAAAAATGGAATGCAAAAAAAACAACCGGCGAAGAAAGACAGGAGAGTCGCCATCGTGCGTTATTTATCCCAAAGGAGGGAAAGGAAACACTCGAAGTAAACCTGGAAAAAGGAAAGGACAAGACAGGGTCTCGCAACCAAATCTTGGGTTCGGGATTCGATTATGCGAAGGGAAGGTATTAGCACCCCTACGCATCCGTAGTACTCTAGGGGATCCACTTTTGTAGTTCTTGTCTAAAGGGTGTGGGTTTATCTAATGTGTTATTTACTAAAAAAAAAAGGGTCAAAAGAAAATGACTCGCACGGATGTCGCATTCACTGCATACGTATCTCATCTGAATATGAGAATCAGAGTCTTCGTAGCTCGGCTACCTAGGGGTTAAGGGTAATTGTGCTCGCTAAGACATCGCGTCTTATGCCTACGTATCTCATCTGGAATGAGAATCAGAGCAAGTCGTAGTTCGGCTAACTACGGGGTTATAGATTGGGTTTTGGACGAACGACGTTACTACGCAATCTACCGGATGCTCGACCTTTGGAGACTTACTCGCATGTAGTAGAAGGAGTTAACGTGTTCTTAGGAGAAGAAAAATCAATGAGTTGGTAGGGTTAGGGATGTTCATGCAAAAAGGAGTCCTGGACGAAGGAACCTGTAAAAAAAATAAACACACAAAAACATTGCCTCCTATCGAGGTCTTCCAGCTAGGAAAGTAGTAAAATGCGGGAAAAATGTAAAAGTACCACGCGGATAAAGATCCGAAGTAACAGCAATTAGAGGAATGGGAAACCCGGGGATCCTTCCAAGCTAAACACCATCAAAGAAAGTGAGTCAGTACAGGTAATCGGAATGAAACCTCCAGGTGGTATCCCACAAATAAAGTGGGACATCAAGCAAGCCATCTCTGCAAGAGTCATATGAGTCCTCACAAAACAAAACTCAACAAACAGGTTAGAGAAATAAGATAGGGTAATCGAGAGTTGCCCCCAAATCAAAATGTAACCACATGAATCATGTCATTAAAATTCACAAAAAGCTCACAAAAAGCAACCAAGGGTAGGAGGCCTAAACCTCTCTTCAAACAAATGCAAAAATTTCAGGTTGACAGTATAAAATAGTGGAAATAGGGCATACCTGATTGGAGAGATCGATTGAAATTGAGTTGCACCTGTGGGTTTGTAGAGCAATCTTGGGGTAGATATGAGGTAAAGGTGATTCTGTGCAAATGAGTTTCCTTCAGGGTCTAGAGGTTGCTCTGAACTCTGTTAGCTCTTCTCTCACTATCTTTTTCCCAGGTTAGGTCAGGGTTTTGTTCCAAGTAAACCTCAGAGTGTTTTTGTTTCTCTTCCTTTTTCTGTCTATTCTCCCTCTTTTATAACCTGATTTTCATGGCTTTGTGGGCTCAAATGAGAGAGGTCCAAGTCCAAGATTTTTCTATTATATTTTATTTATTTATTTATTTATTTATTTATTTTAATTTTTAATTTTTTTTTTTTTTTCTTTTTTTTTTTTTTTTTTTCTTTTTTTCTTTTTTTTTCTTTTTTTTTCTTTTTTTTTTTTTTTTTTTCCTTTTTTTTTTTGCATAACACGTGGGCTTCGCCTAGCGAGCATGACAACTCATGAACAAACCTTTGCTCCTTCAAGATTAACGTTTTGACTGACGAATAGACCCCTGTTGGAAGTAACTCAAGTCTTTCCCTTGTGTTGACTGATCATCTAAATAGAACCCACAAAGTGTCTTGGATGATGTTCAAGCTTCTTGGAGCTAATCCCGATTGACATGATAGAATATAATGTATCTAATGTTAAATGACCTAAAAATGAATGCGTGAATAAGGAGGGAAAATTTTGGGGTGTTACAGCTGCCCCTATTCAGTCATCAGCTAACCCGAGCAGGATGAAAGCGAACAGCTTATCAGACAAACAGGGTGAGCTGTGATTGAATACCAAAGATAAACCGAAAATTTGCGCTCCGAGAACACCACAAAAATGCTGAAATACACCTCGCTGTTTATTTCTTTTCCGATCCTCTGGCTGAATCTGAATCAGTCTTCTGACTTAATCTGGAGTTTCGATCCTCTGGCTGAATATATACTCAATTTAGTCCTCTGGTTGGATGTTAATTTTGATCCTCGGGCTGGATACGGTTTCAATCTTCTGGCTAGATCTTCTTCGATCTTCTGGCTAGATCTCCTTTGTTTCGATTCTCTGGTTGAATCTATTTTCTTTGATTCTCTGGCTGAATCTACTTCGATCTTCTGGCTAGATCTGAATTGTTTCGATTCTCTGGCTGAATCTATTTTCGTTGATTCTCTGGCTGAATCTACTTCGATCTTCTGGCTAGATCTGAATTGTTTCGATTCTCTAGCTGAATCTATTTCCGGTCTTCGGGCTAGACCTGACTTCGATCTTCTGGCTAGATCTGGATTGTTTTGATGATAAATTCCCATCATCAGGATCTCGCATCTGGGGCATGCGCTGGTTGACCCTCTTTCGAAATCTACAGTCTTCATGTTAGATATGCAGCTTCGAGAATATCCCACTTTTGGGCTTCGTACATATTCTTCAGGCTAGAACATGTTATAACGACTCTTCGATTAGACTTTGTTTTTTTAATGCGATCCGCGGGCTGGATCCTCTTGTAGGTTGATTTTCTATTGAGCTGTCAATCTATTCCTCCAGCTGGCTTGCTGGGGAAATAACGCTCGTAGTTGACACTCTGGCTGAATCTTCGAAATGACCCTCAGGCTGGATCTCTAGAAAACAATTCTCATGATGAATCCTCAAAATGACCCTCATGCTGGGTCACACACACACTTGATCCTCTGGCCGAATCTCATGACTTTGGTTGTAAAGTAATTTTTCAGTCTGCTTTGAAGAACCTGTTTATCAGCTTATGTGTATGTTTGATATGCATGCAAATACAAATGCAAATGTTATGCATGGTGCAAAAGAAAAAAGAAATCTGCTTGGGGAAGCAACTCTGGCAGGGAGCAGATCGTTGTATCAATCCTTGAATGCTCTGTGGGGAACGATCCGTTTGCCGGGACCGGGGAGCCACCGAAAATAAATCGGCCTTTTTTGAAAAGTTGACCTTGCTGGGGAAGTATCAACTATGGAAACTTTGCTTGACGAGGCTCTGCGAGGAGAGTTTGTGAGGAAAGCACTTCCTGGGGAAATGTCGTAGGAATCGACCTTTATTGGGGATATGAACTTGCTAATCATCCTCAGGCTGGGGATTAAAACAAATCTGTTAAAAAAAATAATCTGCTGGGGACAAGATGAACACTGGGAACACCACCCTCTTGTTTGTTGGGTATGCGACTACTCCGCTGTTGCTGGGAAGATACAATTTGGCACTGTCGACTCCGCTGGGGATATATAGTCTGGATACTGTCAACTCTACTGGGGATATACAGTCTGGATACTGTCAACTCTACTGGGGAACCTGCTCTGCAGAGGGAGGCTTTGTCAACCGCTTGGGGGTGAGGATTCATGACTTGGCATCCGGTTCCTGTGACCTGTAACCAAAAAAACATGTATGCCCCAGGGAATTACTCGGTTTGAATTCACCATCCGGGATTAAGCACATTCAAAGCAATTTTGACTGTTTTCCTGCGCAAGTCATCTGCAAAATCCACCATTACATTCAGATGCAATATGTTTCCTCAAGAATTCAGACATCTTTTGCAAACAAACTGATAAATGAAAAGTAAAGAGGCATTTTAACTGGATTATTTGACTTTTGTTGGTTGAAAAATTTGTGCCAGGAATAGGCGAGTACATCAGGAAGCTGGTCCTTGGAAAGAGGTGATCTCTATAAATTGAACGAGAGAAATTATCCTAATGGCAATGTGGAAACGGGGTCCCACCGAGTTTCGACTCTGCTATGGCTCGTATGTCCTCAAGACGCTCTGCTCATCTTGCTTTCTGAAGTGGATGATTAGTCGATCTTTTACCTTCGATGATTGCCGGATTGAATGAAACGGTGATATAACACGGATGAACTCAGATCGCAGTTATTCGCTTATTCCCTAACTTTTGCGTGGACCGCCCTTTTGGGTTTTCAATCCACCGGGATACCCTTTTTTGCCTGAGCCGCCCTTTCGGGTTTTCGACTCACCGGGTGTACATTTTTTTTTATATCCCTAATTTTTACCGGAACCTCTTCATTCTTTGTTTTGGTTCGTCGGGATGCCCCTTTTTGCCTTGACTATTCTTTTTACTGTCCAGCGGGTCTATTTTATGCGAAGTATTTTTTAACTGCGTCTGAGTTGACAGGGGACGGGAAGTCTTCGCCATCCATGGTTGTTAGCATCAGAGCTCCGCCAGAGAAAACTCTTTTAACCACGTATGGATCCTCGTTGTTCGGTGTCCATTTGCCCCTGTGATCTGTGTTGGGAGGAAGAATTCTTTTGAGTACCAATTCACCGACTCGATACTCCCGAGGGCGCACTTTCTGATCAAACGCTCTCTTCGTCCATCTCTGATATAGCTGGCCATGACATATAGCTGCTAGTCTCTTTTCCTCAACTAGGCTTAGCAGATTGTATCGAGAACGGACCCATTCTGCTTCGTCTGGCTTCATTGTTGGTGCAGGGAAAAGTCATTCTGGCACAAAATGGCATATGAACCCCCTCCGGTGTGATCAACACTGCAACAACTCCGCGACCATTGACGTTGATCGCCCCATCAAACATCATAATCCATTTGGATTCAGGGTCAGGCCGCTCCTCCGGGAGTGGTTCCTCGCAATCTTTCGATTTGAGAAACATGATGTCCTCATCAGGAAAGTCGAACCTCATAGGTTGGTAATCATCAATCGGTTGCACGGCAAGATAGTCTGACAAGACACTTCCTTTGATGGCTTTTTGTGAAGTGTATTGGATGTCATACTCTGTCAACATCATTTGCCACCTAGCAACCCTGCTTGCTTTTCAAAAATATACTTGACTTGATCCATCTTTGATATCAATAGAGTCGTGTGAGTCAACATATACTGTCTTAGTCTGCGAGCAGCCCATGCCAAAGTGCGCCAAGTTTTCTCGAGCAGTGAGTATCTTTGTTCACAGTCGGTAAACTTTTTGCTAAGGTAGTATATTTCATGCTCTTTTCGACCTGACTCGTCATGCTGACCGAGCACACAACCCATTGACCTTTCTAACACAGTCAAGTACATGATCAACGGTCTTTTCCTCTCGGCCTGTAGACTGGCCCCGATCTTGATCTCTTTCTTGTCGTCTTCGGTACCAATGTTGATGGTCTCAACCACCTCCTGATAAGGTGTGATAGCTCGGTCCTCCTGTTTCAACAACCTGGCTAACTCCTCAGGCAATTCACAATCTTCCTCAACCCCTTCTTCGGCTTGATAGATAGGATTGTCGAAGTCATACTTCGCCATAGCAGTGTCGTTAGCAGTGAGATCCGGGTGATCAGTTTTACGAGGTGTTTTTTGGAAAGAAAAACGAAAAAGAAACATGAAAAAGAAACATTGCCGTTTTTGTAAAAGTAAAAATAATTGAAAGAAAGAAAACACAAAATTGTTTGCAAAAGCTGTCCTTTATTGATGATGAAAATAATTGCGAAATGTAACTAAATGGATGGCCCTACAGATGAGTCATTACACCTTGGTCAAAGTGTAAGACTTTGTTATCCATGTGATAAAAGGAAAAAAATAAAAATTACTCCTTCAGTAGAGTAAACTGGACGACTTTTTCAGACGACCAATTGTTGAGCTTTTCTCCTGGGACACACGAGCGAATCCAGCTATCTTAGTCATAGTCACTGTCAGCCTTGTCTTTATCTACAGCATTGACGGTGTGGGGAGAAACCAAACCCCCGCTGGAGAAAGTACCAGCTTCATTCTTCTGAGACCCCGGAGTATACCCCAATCCAAACTTGTCTTCTTTTATGATTGGCTCCACAAATTTGCCCCAGCCTTGGGCATTACCAGCCTTAACCACTTCAACAGCTTGCTTGTATGAAGAGATAGAAGTCCCGACCTTCTCAGACTCAGGTGAAAAGACAGTTTCGGGCGTGACCTCACTGATGTTTATGGCTTCGAAGCCCTGACACAGCATCTCATGCATCTCGCCATCCATCTCCACATACTTAAATATAGACAGGTGGCTAACAAAATTATCCTCTTCACCACAGACGGTGACGATCTGACCTTCTAGTCCATATTTGAGCTTCTGGTGGAGAGTAGAAGTAACAGCACCGGCAGCATGAATCCAGGGTCGACCTAGCAGACAACTATAGGCAGGCTGGATATCCATCACATAAAAGGTACTCTTGAATACCTGCGGTCCAATCTTAACTGGCAACTCAACTTCGCCACAAACAGCTCGCTTAGAGCCATCAAAAGCCCTTACAACTAAATTACTCGGCCTCAGGGTGGCGTCATCGTAATCCAACTTCGTTAAGGCTTTCTTTGGGAGAACATTCAGAGAAGAACCTGTATCAACCAAAACATAGGAAAGCATCGTCCCTTTGCATTCCATTGTGATATGCAAGGCTTTGTTGTGATTCCTGCCCTCAGATGTTAGGTCATAATCGGTGAAACCTAGTGCATGGCTAGTGTGTACATTCGAAACTACCGACTCCAGCTGGTCAACAGTTATCTCTGGGGGAACATAAGCCATATTCAGCACTTTCAACAAGGCTGCTTTGTGTGCCTCAGAGCACATCAATAGTGAGAGAATGAAGATCTTCGAGGGTGTCTGATTTAGCTGGTCGACTACCTTGTAGTCACTTTTCTTGATAATCCTCATAAACTCATCCACTTCCTTCTCGAATGCGGTCTTAGGAGGAGCTTCCTCGGTAGTAACCTCTTCGGTGGATACCTGTTTTCCTTTAGCCTTGGCAGCTGCCACAGCTTCAGCATTCGTGCGCAATGTTGATGGTGCAAATAGGCGTCCACTGCGAGTGAAGCCACCAATTCCTCCAACATTGTCTACAGCGGAGCTACCAATGTCAATGTCTTCTTCGTTAACTTTCTGCCCCTGGCAGTAGATATCAGCCCCATAATGCCACGGGATACCACTGTCTTTCTCATACGAAACAGGTCCTGGTATCGTGATGGTGACCGGACCAATCAAAGTCGGTTGAGGGTTGTCAGAGTAAATTGGTGCTGGACTTTCTGGGAAATATATTGTTGTCGGAGCAGGTCTCTCGGGAACATATATTTCTTCAGGAGTGAAATAAAATGTTACTGTCGACACATCATTCTTCACTGGACGAGTCTGATCGAACTGAAGACAACCTTCATCTATCAGTTGCTGAATACCCCTTCTCAAACGGTCACATCCGTTCTCGACAGCTTGACAATTTCTGCACTCTTCCCCACAGCCCGGGAAAATCCGTCCTTTCAAGAGTCGGTCTTTGACCACCGATAGCGAAGTCTTCACTTTAGTCACATCAGAAACCAAATTCAAAGTTTCCCCACTATCAACAGCATTAATCCTCTGCCCGTCGTGAGCTGGCATCGGGTTTTGGATAACATTAGGCACCGGAGAAAAATTGGTGGCCTGTGCATCTCTCAAATCTTGTACCTTTAGCTGGAGAGCCTTGCAATTATCTGTAGTATGGCCAGGTGCGTTGGAGTGAAAAGCACATCTGGCGTTGACATCATAACCTCTAGGCAGATTATTGGGATCGATCGGTGGGGCCAGAGTTCTCAACGTAACCAGATTCATGTCAATCAGCTTGGGAAGTAATACAGAATAAGGCATTGGGATTGGCTCAATGACCCGGTCCGCCTGCCTTGGACGTTGTTGATAGGGTCTCTGCTGACCCGGATTACCTCCTTGTTGTTGATTGTTGTACCTGGGTTGTTGTTGCGGATGATACTGCGGTTGAGGAACAGGTGTTGGAATAGTGACTGCGGCCACTTGATCTTGATAATAATTAGGGCGTCCTCTGCCCCTGCCTCTGCCGGCATATACAACGCTCGTCTCACCTTCTCTTCTTTGTTGACCGTTACCAGCAAACGGTTTCTTGGGAACTGATGAGTTGGAAGCACTGTTGTCTTGAATTCGGCCCATCTTCAACAGACTCTCGATCCTTTCTCCAGCAATCACTATCTCTGCAAAGCTGATTGACGGGAAAGCAGCCAATCTCTCGATATAATTGCCTTGAAGAGTGTTCATGAACATGTCCGCCATCTCCCTTTCAGACATAGGGGGTTGGACGGATGCAGCAATCTGTCTCCAACGCTGAGCATATTCTCTAAAGGTTTCCTTGGCAGTCTAAGACATTCCTTGCAACAAGGTCCGATTTGGAGCCATGTCCAAGTTGTATTGATATTGCTTGACAAAAGCCTCTGCCAAGTCTTTCCAGCTCTTTATGGTAGTACGAGACAAATGAGAATACCATTCACGAGAAGCTCCAGTTAAACTGTCTTCAAAATAGTACATCCACAGCTTTTCATCTTCAGTGTGAGCTCTCAACCTTCCAAGATAAGATTGGAGATGAGTGTGTGGGCAAGAAGCCCCGTTGTATTTCTCAAAAGTAGGGGGTTTGAACTTGTGAGGGATCCTTACTCCCTGAACCAGACCAAGATTGGTGACATCAAAACCTCAGGAATTTTGAGACTCCAAAGATTTGAGCTTCTCAGCAAGCTCATCCATACGGCGAGTGGTCTCGAGGGCCTCGTCGTGCAAAGAAAATTGATCATACTGACAATCTTCAATAACGGGGCGCCCGTTAATCCGAATCCCTTGATTCACATTGTACCTTCCGCCAATACCATTCCCAACATTTCCCGTGTTGCCAACATTACCCGGGTTTCCATCAACATTTGCATTACCCGCGTTTCCAGTGTTCACAGGGTTATCAGCGTTCCCAGGGTTACCAGGGTTCCCAGGGTTACCAGGGTTCCCCTCAGCACTTGGTATTTCCACCTCTGGATCGGGCCTCGGTTGCTCAACCAATTCCTTCAGCTTCGCCTGGCCTTCTGCCATACCAGTCATCAATGTCATGAACTGATCCATCCTTTCACGCATATCAGCCAGTTCTTTCTGTATCTGGTTCATTGCTAGTCGTGGACGGTTTTCCTTTGTCGGGCACCTGTGAACTCGCTTGGGACCAATAACTACCTGCAACAGGGAACAAACATTAGACACTGCGGTGACACCTGCAAAACAAACAAGGGTTAGTATGTATGGTATGCGATGCACTGCTTATTCGATTTTAAGGCCCCCCTTAAAAAGGGAATACCCTGCAAATGAATAAGCATGAGATGTTAGACGCAAATATGCAGATGATGTTATGCAATACAATGGCATGTCAATCAGAATTGCTAGATCCGCTTGAACATCTGTCAGGTTGCACTGCCTGGAGAGAAATTAAGAGGATCAAGCAAAGCACACCAAACAAAGGTCATGGGATGGATCATGTTATCCTTAATATCAACCATGAATCAAGGGTTTGTTGCAAGTCACGAGCATGGAGTTTAGGTTAAGAACCACCCAAAGGGAGTGTACTAAGGTTTAAACCTGCCAAACATGTTCTACAAAAGGTTCCCATAGTCATAATCCCATCTTTCGGATATTATCGGAGGAACGACTACTCGTATTCCAAAAATATTCTCAAGAGAGACTCTTATGAGTGTAGTATCGCATAACAATCGTATCAAATCTTACACTTGAACGACTTTCGCACTACGTCCTACGAATAGGCCAAGATGGGTTTGGTAAACTAAGGTCCTTGGCTTCTAAGGTTTATATTGGAAAAAGTAATGTCTAACCACAACTTACTTGTGTGACATTATTGATTCCAACATGACCTCCACCAAGTGAATGGGCTTGCAAGTCAACTTGCTAAGGAATAACTCCACACAAGTAAACAAGACTATGTCATTCTCCTATCCTAAGTACACTCGAGTTCGGGTATAGAACTCATCTCACAAACAGAACCAGCTGATACGGCAGTCATATGTACACAATGCAATAAAGCAGGTAAATACTGAAAGATAAATAATTGTACAAAAGAATAAACACCCAATAAACAAACAACCTACAAAATCTAGGAGGGACTCGCTTAGGGAAACCGGGTCCCCAGTAGAGTCGCCAGCTGTCGCAACCTGAAAAATGGAATGCGAAAAAAAACAACCGGCGAAGAAAGACAGGAGAGTCGCCATCGTGCGTTATTTATCCCAAAGGAGGGAAAGGAAACGCTCGAAGTAAACCTGGAAAAAGGAAAGGACAAGATAGGGTCTCGCAACCAAATCATGGGTTCGGGAGTCGATTATGCGAAGGGAAGGTATTAGCACCCCTACGCATTCGTAGTACTCTACGGGATCCATTTTTGTAGTTCTTGTCTAAAGGGTGTGGGTTTATCTAATGTGTTATTTACTAAAAAAAGAGGGGTCAAAAGAAAATGACTCGCACGGATATCGCATCCACTGTATACGTATCTCATCTGAATATGAGAATCAGAGTCTTCGTAGCTCGGCTACCTAGGGGTTAAGGGTAATTGTGCTCGCTAAGACATCGCGTCTTATGCCTACGTATCTCATCTGGAATGAGAATCAGAGCAAGCCGTAGTTTGGCTAACTACGGGGTTATGGATTGGGTTTTGGACGAACGACGTTACTACGCAATCTACCGGATGCTCGACCTTTGGAGACTTACTCGCCTGTAGTAGAAGGAGTTAACGTGTTCTTAGGAGAAGAAAAATCAATGAGTTGGTAGGGTTAGGGATGTTCATGCAAAAAGGAGTCCTGGACGAAGGAACCTGTAAATAAAATACACACACAAAAACATTGCCTCCTATCGAGGTCTTCCAGCTAGGAAAGCAGTAAAATGCGGGAAAAATGTAAAAGTACCACGCGGATAAAGATCCGAAGTAACAACAATTAGAGGAATGGGAAACCTGGGGATCCTTCCAAGCTAAACACCATCAAAGAAAGTGAGTAAGTACAGGTAATCAGAATGAAACCTCCAGGCGGTATCCCACAAATAAAGTGGCACATCAGGCAAGCCATCTCTGCAAGAGTCATATGAGCCCTCACAAAACAAAACTCAACAAACAGGTTAGAGAAACAAGATAGGGTAATCGAGAGTTGCCCCTAAATCAAAATGTAACCACATGAATCATACAATTAAAATTCACAAAAAGCTCATAAAAAGCAACCAAGGGTATGAGGCCTAAACCTCTTTTCAAACAAATGCAAAAATTTCAGGTTGACAGTATAAAGTAGTGGAAATAGGGCATACCTGATTGGAGAGATTGATTGAAATTGAGTTGCACCCGTGGGTTTGTAGAGCAATCTTGGGGTAGATATGAGGTAAAGGTGATTCTGTGCAAATGAGTTTCCTTCAGGGTCTGGAGGTTGCTCTGAAATCTGTTAGCTCTTCTCTCACTATCTTTTTTCCAGGTTAGGTCAGGGTTTTGTTCCAAGGAAACCTCAGAGTGTTTTTGCTTCTCTTCCTTTTTTTGTCTGTTCTCCCTCTTTTATAACCTGATTTTCATGGCTTTGTGGGCTCAAATGAGAGAGGTTCAAGTCCAAGATTTTTCTATTATATTTCATTTATTTATTTATTTATTTAATTATTATTTTGTTTTTTTTTTGTTTTTTTTTGTTTTTGCATAACACGTGGGCTTCGCCTAGCGAGCATGACAGCTCATGAACAAACCTTTGCTCCTTCAAGATTAACGTTTTGACTGACGAATAGACCCCTGTTGGAAGTAACTCAAGTCTTTCCCTTGTGTTGACTGATCATCTAAATAGAACCCACAAAGTGTCCTGGATGATGTTCAAGCTTCTTGGAGCTAATCCTGATTGACATGATGAAATGCAATGTATCTAATGTTAAATGACCTAAAAATGAATGCGTGAATAAGGAGGGCAAATTTTGGGGTGTTACACCTACAAAAGCAGTTAAACTATACAATGACATATTTTTGGTATTTTGGTTAGTAAAAATAAAGAAAAATGAAGTATGATACAATCAAATGTGCTTGGTGATTTCTCCCAATGCAACCCCAATGAATGAGGGGTAAGGAGGATGCCAAGGTGTTGTAAGACCCCAATTTTGACCCTAAGATCCCTCATACAATTTCATCATAAGCATTAGCATTAGGATCATACCTTGGCATTCTCCTTACCCCTCTTTCATTGGGTTTGTTTTGGGAGAGATCACCAAGCACCATGTGATTGTATCATACTTGTATATTATCATTTTACTAACCAAAATACGAAAAATATGTCTTTGCATTTGCCTAACTCCTTTGTAGGTAGGGCATGATCTCCATTGGTATATCAAGTTCATATCTAGGGTTTGAGACCCTCATGACAAAGAGCACAACCATGAATTTATCCAAGAATGCCTATGAGCATTATATATGAGTTCCATTGGTTCCTTCATGTTATATTGATCAAGTTTTCTTCAAGAGTTTGAGGGTGATTTGCCTTGGAAACCCTAGTTTGACTGGGTATCTTGAGTAACTTCTCCAACAAGCTATCTCACCAATTGATAAAATTTCTCAAGGGACACTTCAAAATTCACCATCTTATGCGTATATGGTTTATCATGAGCCAAGAAAGTCCAAAGAATTGGAGGTTAGCAAGTTGGTTGATGGTGGTTGGCCAGATGAATTCATATGATCAAAACTGGGTCTCCCTAGACCCTATCTCCTACAATTTTTACCATATGAAAATGATTCCAAGAGAAACGTTACTCTAAATGACATTCCAAACAACTTTAATCTTTAGACCTAGAGCTAGTTTTGCTTGGAAAATTATTTTCTATGTTGAAACATTATAGGTCATTTTGTCTAAACCCTAATTTGAAAGTCAACTTCCCAAGGCCATAAATTTCTCAATTTTTATGATATGAAAGATTTCCAAGTTTCACAATCAAATTTAAGATGTCTACTTCAACTTTTATGTTTGGAGTGAAAGCAAATTCAACTTTTATGAGCATGTGATATGAGGTTACATTATAGGTCATTTTTTACCTATACCATTGAACAAATGATTTTTCCAAACTTCAAAAATTGCATAACTCTATCATTCCAAATACAAATGACATGAAATTTGTGACCATTTTTAAGGTCTTTGAAAGAGCTACAACTTTGATGAAGACACTTTTCTCATTTGAAACTCACATAAAAAGTTAAGCAAGGTGGAATATTGAGATATATGGCTTGACACTTAGAAAAAATTTCAACATGTTGAAATTTCCAAACTTCCACCTCAAAATTCTCCATGTTCCAAGCTCCAAATGAAAAAGTGTTGAACATCAACCTTGTTCCCTTGGTCTAACCTTTCCAACGATTCCAATTTCATCCATTTTGGACAAGATTTGAGTGGGTTGTGCATGGCTTGAACATTGCATCATCATTTGGCAAAAATCAAACTTCAAGCTTCCATTTACAATTGCCTAGCACTCCAATTTGATTTCAGACTTGTTCACACTCAATTATGGATCAAATGGAATGATCTCATGGGCCTGTACACGCCCATGCACACATGCATCACTCATTGCCAATTTTGGAAACTCAATTGTAAGGTGCATATATCATGTGATTCAGCTATAAATAGAGCACCCTATGCTCAGAATTGAGGACTCCTTCGCGCCAGCTTTGATCTCAAACACCAAACCCTTCCATTTGAGAGGATAATCCTGAGAATTTCCTTTGGAAATTGAGTTTGAATCTCACTGTTTTGAGATTCAAAACTCCAAGGATCCAAGACCTTTTGTGCATTCTAATCTACTTCTGCAAGCATCCTGAGCAAGATCAAGCACGAGCCAAAGCAAGAACAAGTAAATCTAGACCTGCATTGAAGGTATTTTCCAGAAAATTTCATCTCTTCGATTCTCTCTCAATTCTATTCAATTCTTTTGGATCTTTGGTTGTCTGAAGTCCTACCAATGTAGGCAAGAAGATTGAGTTGCTTAGAGGTCAAATCGAAGCAACTCAGTTGACACACCTCAAAATTCAACTCCTCATATCTTTTTATATATTTGGAGTTAGTTGAATTGAGGTCAGATTTGTGCTCTACGTCATTTTTTCTTTCAGATCATGTCCTCCTTTTTCATTTTCTTGATGGTAACGAGTGAACCAGTCCGGCCAGGGTCACCGGAGAAGATGACCGGCCTTTGGACTTCGGTGATGCGCTGGAAGTGTTCAAAGCCATTGATCTGTTTTAAATTGTTTTAATCTCACGCGTTGGTTCTGATTACCATCCCTGTGGCGCATTGACTTAAGTCCACGGTGGAAGGCGCGTTGAGGACCACTTGATTTGCCACCTCAATTAATGAGGGAGATCAAGTGGTCCATGTTTTTTTTCTATTTTCTTATTTTTCTTTTATTCCTTTTGTTTTCATTAATTCATATTAATTTTAATATTGATCCAAAAAATATGAGAGTTTAACCAAAAAATTTCAAAAAATTTCCTCTTTCATATTCTGAATTAAAATTATTTTTTGGATCATTATTAATATTTTTCATGATTTAATTGATATTGTGTTTATTTTTAATTGTTTAAAAATACTTTTAAGTCTTTAAAAATTCTGAAATTTTTTCTCCAATGTCCTTTGACCTTGTTTGACCTATGATAAATCTCATGGCCATTTATTTGGTGTTTTGATGAGGTTTTAGAAATTTGACAAATCATATTTAATTTAAATGTCTTATTTTAGAATTTTTTTTAATTTGAATAAATGCCAAATAATTTTGTTGACCAATTGTGATGACTTGTTTGAGTTTGACTCTTGTCGTTGGGCCTTGGTCAAGGTTGATTTGACTTTGTCAAGTTAATATCATTGGATTTAGGGGATTGATGGAATGTACATTCCATCTCCCAAAATGAATGGATGATATTAATTTGGTAAAAGTCCTCATTTGACCAATTTGAGTTTTGATCCATTCCCCTCCCTCTTCATCTCATCCCCCTTCTTTATGCATCCATCTCATTTGGTCTATGATATCTCAAAGTCCTACAGCTAGTTGATTGAAAAATTAACATGAGTATGGATGAGATTAGGCCACCTCTTTTGCATATCTCTTTTTGTGTGTGGTATGTTTCATGAGCATAGTCCATTATACTATGTCTCAAACATGTATTAACACCAAAATTCTATTGCCGACCTCAAATAGTTGTGACTTCTACATAAGTCCAATTGCGATTGCTTAACACAACGCTAAATTTATGACACAAAAGGCATAACATTCTAGTTAGTGAGATTGTAAGTCTCCCCTCTTTCATGGTATTGTGTGGAAACTTAGCCTTTTTCCTTCCTTTGGAAGATGTCTTGGCTCAAGGATCCATGCTTGTGATAAGTGGGTTGAGTGTTCTCCAAAGAATGTCTTAAAATAAAAAGCAAAAGCAAAACAATACTAACTTCTAACTCATCAACAACTAACTTTTAATTTCAAGCCATTTACTTTAATGTCATTTAATCTAGCCTTTATTCATTTGTCATTGTTCATATCATTCTAATTATTTATGTTAATGCAATTTTCACTTTGTCCACTTGGACCATATTGTGTGATATATCTTGTTTGTGTATACTTTTCTTATTTGTGTGGTCTTTGACCATTAATGTACATAATAATGACTAAAACCCTAAAAAACTTTTGTGTGGACTGTTGGCTTGATCTTGGACAAATGGACTTAGAACTTAGGCAACAGTCCTATGCTAAAGGACTTGGCCAACGCCAACTTATTAAGAAACCAAGTGCTTGCAATTTGGAACTTCATCTGATACATCATTCAAGATCCCTCTGAGTTCATCTACAACATGATCATTGTGAAGTTGTTATTTTGAACCTGTGACTTGTGGAATTCATCTGTTACATGGGCTAATTTTTAAGAAGATCATGAAGTGGCTAAGCTTGGATGTGGCTATCTTTATTTGATGCCTTTGCTCTTCAAGATAATATAATTGTGCCTTTGTGTGTTGCTTGATTCTAAATGTCCAAGGGAATTCTGGGTTTCTATTGACATTCTTGTCTATTGGATTGCTACCCATTTGGTCGATCTTTTCAACTCTCAACTTTTATCTCATATTTTGGGGATACTTGTTTCTAGTAGAGTACCTTTTAGTGGATTGGAGGAGATTCCCCAGTCTAATCATATTGTTGAAGCTCTTCACTTGAAGAAATCTAAGATAGAGGCTCATTAGGTGAAGAAAGGAGGATTGTTTGGGTTGCCATCTGATTTCCTTATCAAGGAAGCTACTGCTTTTGCTCAAGCTGGTAGTGTGGACTCCTGATAAAACGCATGTCAAAAATTGTGAATTCTCCAGGACAACCATCCACCATATTCACATAAGAGTTCCCATGGGCGGGCAACGAATTTGCTTTCACATTCGGCGCACGGTCCTCAAAGGACACCATCCCACTCTTCATCAGCTTTTGAACCTCATACTTAAGTGGATGGCAATTCTCAATATCATGTCTGGGTGCTCCCTGATGAAAAGCACAATGGAGCTCAGGTTTGTACCACCAAGGAAGTGGTTCTGGAATCTGAGGCGGGTTTCTTGGTTGAATCAGGTTCTTGAGAACCAAGGACGGATATAATTTTGCATAAGACATAGGAATCGGGTCGAAAGAGACCTTCTTTCTCTCAAAGTTTTGTTGATGATGATTGTTGTTGGTATTGTTGTTGTTGTAGGTGTTTGCTCGTTGTTGTGGTTGTTGTTGTTGACGTTGTTGTGGTTGAACTGGTGTTGATTGTTGATTAGAAAAAGCTGGGATAACTGAAGATACTTGATGGTGATGTTGACAGGATGTTGGATTCCTTCTGATCTGAGGCCTCCTCTGCCTTCCACTACTTATTGCATTCACTTCATTGTCTTTCTTCTTGCTGAAACTGCTGTCATACCTCTTACTTGTCGATGCCTCATATTTTGACAAACGTCCCTCTCGGACTCATTCCTCAAGCCTCATCCCCATGTTTACCGTTTCGGTAAAGTCACTGGGGGCACTAGCAATCATACATTCATAATAAAATGAACTCAGGGTCTTTAGAAAGATCTTTGTCGTCTTTTTTTCCTCCAAAGGAGGAGTGATCTGGGCAGCCAATTCCCTCCATCTCTGCGCATACTCTTTAAATGTCTCTTTATCCTTCTGAGACATAGACCTCATTTTGTCTCTATCAGGCGCCATGTCCACGTTGTACTTATACTGCTTGACAAAAGCCTCTCCCAGGTCATTAAAAGTGTGAATGCTTGCACTATCCAATCCCATATACCATCTGAGCGCAGCACCGGCCAGCCTGTCTTGAAAATAATGGATCAATAGTTGATCATTATCGACATGAGTAGACATCTTGCGAGCATACATCACTAGATGACTGAGTGGACAAGTATTCCCCTTATATTTTTCAAAGTCAAGCACTTTGAACTTCACCAGGATCTTGACGTTGGGTACTAATCACAACTCAGTAGCACTCTTTCCAAACAAATCCTTACCCCACAATGTCTTCAATTCCTTACGCAGCTCAACAAACTGATCCTTCATTTCATCCATCTTCTCGTAGACATCCGGACCCTCAGATGGCTCGGAGTGATAAATGATGTCCTCTACACGAGGTAAGGTATGCACAACGGGAGGTGGCACAGACATGACCGGGCTAGATGCCGGCATGGAAGCAAATGTAGGCGCAAAGCCTTCAGGCACAAAGTTGGACCGCGTTCCCGACGGGAATCCGGTAGGAATAATAGGTGCGAAATGAGCGGTAGCGACAGGCATGGTAGAGGTAGCCACCTCTTAAATAACTATCCTCGCAGGAGGAGTTACAGGCGTTGGAGAAGATTGACTCTGAGCAGCAAGAACTGACTCCATCATGGCAGTCAGGCGGGCGATCTCGTCCTTCAGCTCTCTGTTCTCTTGGTCTAGGAGCTCCATAATTTTGAAGTGATTGGCGTGGGTGTTGTACTGGTGAGTCAGCTTGGCTTCAATGCATATAAGAAACACCAATGAGACATCTAGCAAAAGAGAAAACCTGCTTATGCAAATGATGCATGAAATCCAATGCTTGTTTATTTATTTTTGTTTTCAAGGAACTTACTGTATCATTTGCATATATATATATATATATATATATATATATATATATATATATATATATAATATATATATATATATATATATATATATATATATATATATATATATATATATATATATATATATTATATATATATATATATATATATATATATATATATATATATATATATATCAACAATTGAAATAATTTTTATATGACCAAAAATCTCTTTTTTCATTTATATAATTGGAAGGATTACACTGAGTACAATTTCAGAAACCAAATGAAAAATACAAGAGAAAAGGAGACTAGTCATCCTAAGGATCCCTAACAACGTCAGAAGATCTGGCTGAAGGCGTGTACTTCCTTCGAATGCAACGAATCTCGGTCTCAAAAGAAGCCTTAATCTGAGTCTTCTCGAGGACAAGCTGGTCAACAATCTTCTTCCAAGCAACGGAAGGCTTAGGCATGCTAGAATATGAAACCTCTGGCTCTCTCTGGTTCTTTGTCACTCAGTCTTCAAGTAGCTCAATAAGTGCATCTTTGTCCTTAGACTCCAACTGCAACTCTTCATGCTTCTTGCTCAAAGCATGGAAACGCTCTTCCCATATATCCTTTTCTTGCTTCATCTTGACGAGCGCGTCTTCCAACTCCTCTACATCTTGGTTAGGGAGAGTTAATGGCTCAACCACAACCATAGACATAGGTCTTTCAAGGATAAGGCATCTTCAATTCCAAAGCTCTCTTCTTCACCCAAAGAGTGTAAGCTTCCAAAGCTACACAATTGCACGGACCAAGCTCAGATCTTCCTTTCCTATGCACATTATGCTAAGCATGCCCAACCTTCTGCTTCAAATGTTGGGGATATTTACCCTCTTGATAGAAAAGACCTTCTAGCAAAGTGTTATTAGGTTTGTCTCTCAAGGGGAACCCAAGTTCACGGCGAGCCCAAGCAGGGTTGTAGTTAATTCCTCTTTGTGTACCAATAAGAGGCACATTAGAGAATTCACCATAACTATCAATAATCTCCAAACTGCTTAAAGACGGATCATACCAAACTATATCATCATTAGTTAGAGACATGAGTCTCTGATATCACCTTAGACATCGCTTGTTCTCCACAAAAGCAAGTGTTTGAGGCAAGTGCGAAATAAACCACTTGTACAGAAGAGGAACGCAACAGACAATAGTTCCACCACCTTTAGAATTCCTTAGATGCAAAGAGAAATACATATCACCCAACAAAGTAGGCACAGGATTCCCAATCAAGAGAAGTCTAATGGCGTTAGCGTCAACAAAACCGTCAATGTTAGGGAACAAAGTTAATCCATAAATGAGCAATACAAGGATAGCTTCAAAAGTATCCACATTACCGGCTTGAGCAAAGGCAATAGCTTCCTTGATGAGGAAATAGGATGGCAACCCAAACAATCCTCCTTTCTTCACCCAATGAGCCTCTATCTCAAACTTCTTCAAGTGAAGAGCTTCAGCAATAAGATGAGATCTAGGAATCTCTTCTAAGCCACTAAAAATCACTCTACTAGAAACAGGTTTCCCCAAAAGATGAGAATACTCCTCCAATGTAGGCAAGAGCTGAAAATCTGGGAAAGTGAAACAGCGGTAGAGAGGATCATAGAACTGCACCAATACACTCAAGAGTCCTTCAACCATATCAGCAGACAAGATAGACAGAAGCTTCCCATGACGTTGTTTGAAGTCCAAGGGATCTAATACAAAAGATGCTAGCTTCCATAACTCTTTCAAGTCGGGACATCTGAAATGTACTTCTTAGTATTCCTTCGTCCATAATATATGGTATGAAAATATTTGCAAATGATACCTTAGTTCCTTGAAAATTTTCATGTGATGAATGTTATGATGCGCATGAATGCATGAATGCAACAATCACAAATAAGGGATCACACACAAGGCAAACAAAGGTCAAGGGATGAATCAAATCATTGTCAAGATCAATCATCCATTTTGGTGGATTATGGTTTACATCTTATCAACACCCAAGTTCCATTGATATTGACAAGACTTGATTGGATCAACAAAGAATCAAGGTTTCCAAATCCAAAAGAGTCTCCACTGAGTAGATGGATCTCAAGCCAACTTGTTAAGGACTACTCCACACAAGTCGAACATGACTATACCATCCTCCTATCTTAATTGCACTTAAGTTCGGGTTAGAACTTATCTCACCACTCAGAGATCACCAAGCACAACAAGTAGATTATATTACACATACATATATACAAACATCACATATATACAAATATATACACACAAAAAGTAGGCTAAACCCACTGGAGACTACTCCCCAGCAGAGTCGCCACTTAATTTCTGTAGCAGTAAATTCATGATCATCAAGTTATGGATAAGCTAGAGATCAAATAACAAGAGTCGCCACCACGCTTTTATTGTTTCCAAGGGAAAAGAGAAAAAGTACGAACAAAACCCAAAAGTAAGAAGTTTTCAAATCAAAACTAATAAAATGTCAGAGATTACAGGTAAGGGGGTTGGTTACACAGAGGGAAGGTGTTAGCACCCAAAGTGTCATAGGTACTCCTAGGGAGCCCTTTTTTTGTGCATATGTATTTGATACAAAATGATGTTTACAAACAAAATAGAATGGGGGGATGAGAAAAGAATTTATTAATTATATTTTTGTGTTTGGCAAGACCTTCGGTCTTGTGCCTACGTACCAACATAAAAATGAGGGATCAAAACCTCGTAGTTCGTGATACAAATTTCAAAGTGGATGCATTGCTTTTAACAAAAATTAAGTTTGAAAGGCACAAAGGCCTAAGAAATGGTTTGGATGAGTTAGTTCTTTTTGGCTTTTTGAAAGTTTAAGTCAAGTATAGTTAAGTTTATTTACAAATTTGATTTAAGAAAAGAAGTTTGAAAATGCAATGGCATAAGGCCAAAGTTTCTATCTTTTTTACAAAATGGTCAAAGTTTAGAACAAAATAAGTTCAATCAAAGAAGATTTTGAAAAGGGAGGGAGAGATTTTGAAATTAAAGAAATGGGGAGAAGATGAAGAGACTAATCTTATGCACAAAATTAAAAGTTAAGAGTTGAAAAGATATGACCAAATGGGTAGAAATCCAATAGACAAGAATGTCAATAGAAACCCAGAATTCCCTTGGACATTTAGATTCAAGCAACACCCAAATGCACAATTATATTATCTTGAAGAGCAAAGGAATCAAATAAAGATAGTCACATCCAAGTTTTAATCATTCAATGATCTTCTTCAAAAATAGCCCATGTAGTAGATGAATTCCACAAGTCACAGGTTCAAAATAACAGCTACACAATGACCATGTTGCCGGTGAACTCAGAGGAATCTTGAATGATGTATCAGATGAAGTTTCAAATTGCAAGCACTTGGTTTCTCAATAAGTTGGCATTGGCCAAGTCCTTCAGCATAGGAATATTGCCTAAGTTCTAAGTCCATTTGTCCAAGATCAAGCCAACAGTCCACACAAAAGTTTTTTAAGGTTTTTGTTGTTATTATGTACATTAATGGTCAAAGACCACACAAACAAGCAAAGTATATACAAACAAGATATATTACACAATATGGTCCAAGTGGACAAAGTGAAAATTGCATTAACATAAACAATTAGAATGATATGAACAATGACAAATGAATAAAGGCTAGAATTAAATGACATTAAAGTAAATGGCTTGAAATTAAAAATTAATTGTTAATGGGTTAGAAGTTAGTATTATTTTGCTTTTTGCTTTTCATTTTTTTAGACATTCTTTGGAGAACACTCAACCCACTTATCACAAGCATGGATCCTTGAGCCAAGACATCTTCCAAAGGAAGGGAAAAAAGTCAAGTTTCCACACAATACCATGAAAGAGGGGAGACTTACAATCTCACTTACTAGAATTCTATGCCTTTTTATGTCACAAATTTAGCACTATGTTAAGCAATCGTAATTTGACTTATGTAGAAGTCACAACTATTTGAGGTCGGGCAATAGAATTTTGGTGTTAATGCATGTTAGAGACATAGTATAATGGACTATGATCATGAAACATACCACACACAAAAAGAATATGCAAAAGAGGTGGCCTAATCTCATCCATACTTATGTTGATTTTTCAATCAACTAGCCTTAGGACTTTGAGATATCATAGGCCAAATGAAATGGATGTATAAAGAAGGGAAATGAGATGAAGAGGGAGGGGAATGGATCAAAACTCAAATTGGTCAAAGGAGGACTTTTACCAAATTAATATCATCCATTCATTTTGGGAGATGGAATGTACATTCCATCAATCCCCTAAATCCAATTATATTAACTTGACAAAGTCAAATCAACTTTGACCAAGGCCCGACACAAGAGTCAAACACAAACAAGTCATCACAATTGATCAACAAAATTATTTGGTATTTATTCAAATTAAAAATACTAAAATAAGGCATTTAAGTTAAATATGGTTTATCAAATTCCTAAAACCTCATCAAAACACCAAATAAATGGCCGTGAGATTTATCATAGGTCAAACAAGGTCAAAGGACCTTGGAGAAAAAAATTCAGAATTTTTAAAGACTTAAAAGTATTTTTAAACAATTAAAAACAAATGCAAAATCAATTAAATCATGAAAAATATTAATAATGATCCAAAAAATAATTTTAATTCGGAATATGAAAGACGAAATTATTTGAAAACTTTTAGTGAAACTCTCATATTTTTTGGATCAATATTAAAATTAATATGAATTAATGAAAATAAAGTAATTAAAATGAAATTCAAATAATCAGAAAAAATGTGGACCACTTGATCTCCCTTATTAATTGAGGTGGCAGATCAAGTGGCCACCAGCGCGCGTTCCATGGTGCACTGCAGTCAATACGGCATAGGCTTCGTATTTAAAAGCAACACACGAGATTAAAACAATTCGAACCAGATGAATGACTCTGAACACATCCAGCGCATCGCCGGCGTCCAAATGTCGGTCATCTTCTCCGGTGACCCTGGCCGGACTGGTTCACTCATCACCATCAAGAAAATGAAAAAGAAGGACATGATCTGAAAGAAAAATGGCATTGAGCACGAATTTGACCTCAATTTTAATTAACTCCACATATATAGAAAGATATGAGAGTTGAATTTTGAGGTGTGTCAACTGAGTTGCTTCGATTTAACCTCTAAGCAACTCAATCTTCTTGCCTACATTGTTAGGACTTCAGACAACCAAAGATCCAAGAGAATTGAGTGGAATTGAGAGAGAATTGAAGATATGAAATTTTCTGGAAAATACCTTCAATGCAGGTCTGGATTCACTTGTTCTTGCTTTGGCTCGTGCTTGATCTTGTTCAGGATGCTTGCAGAAGTAGATTAGAATGCACAAAAGGTCTTGGATTCCTGGAGTTTTGAACCTCAGAACAGTGAGAATTCAACTCAATTTCCAAAGGAAACTCTCAAGATTATCCTCTCAAATGGAAGGGTTAGGTGTTTGGGATCAAAGCTGGCGCAAAGGGGTCCCCAATTCTGTGCATATGGAGCTGTATTTATAGCTGGATCATGTGATATTTGCACCGTCCAAATGACTTTCCAAATTGGCAATGGGTGATGCATGTGTGCATGCGCGTGTACAGGCCCATGAAATCATTCCTTTAGGTCCATAATTGAATGTGAGCATGTCTGAAATCAACTTGGAATGCAAGGCAGTTGTACACAGTTGTTTGAAGTTTGATCTTTGCCAATTGATGATGCAATATTCATGACATGCGCAGCCCTAGCAATTCTTGTCCAATATGGATGAAATTGGACTCTTTGGAAAGGTTAGATCAAGAGGAACAACTTTCATGTTCAACACTTTTTAATTTGGAGCTTGGAACATGAAGAATTTTGAGGTGGAAGTTTGGAAATTTCAACATGTTGAAATTTTTTCTAAGTGTCAAGCCATATATCTCAACATTCCACCTTGCTTAACTTTTTATGTGAGCTTAAAATGAGAAAAGTGTCTTCATCAACGTTGTAGCTCTTCCAAATACCTTCAAAATTTTCACCAATTTCATGTCATTTGGATTTGAAATGATAGAGTTATGCATTTTTGAAGTTTGGAAAAATCACTTGGTCAATGGTATAGGTCAAAAGTGACCTATAATGTATCCTCATATAACATGCTCATAAAAGTTGAATTAGGTATCACTCCAAACATAAAAGTTGAATTATAAATCTTAAATTTGATTTTTCAACTTGGAAATATTTCATCTCACAAAAATTGAGCAAGTTATGGCCTTGGGAATTGACTTTCAAATTAGGGTTTAGACAAAATGACCTATAATGTTTCAACATAGAAAATGATTTTCCAAGAAAAAATAGATCTAGGTATCAACACTAAAGTTGTTTTTAATGTCATTTAGAGTCACTTTTATCTTGGAATCATTTTCATATGGTGAAAATTGTAGGAGATAGGGTCTAGGGAGACCCAGTTTTGATGAGATGAATTCATCTGGCCAACCACCATCAACCATTTTGCTAAACTTTAATTATTTTGACTTTATTGACTCATGGTAGATCATATATTCATAAGATTATGAATTTTGAAGTGTCCCTTGATAAATTTGATCAATTGGTGAGATAGCTTATTGGAGAAGTTACTCAAGATACCCAGTCAAACTAGGGTTTCCAAGGCAAATTACCCTCAAACTCTTGAAGCAAACTTGATCAATATAACATTTAGGAATCAATGGGACTCATATATGATGCTTATAAAAATTCTTGGATCAATTCATGGTTGTGCTCTTTGTCATGAGGGTCTCAAACCCTAGATATGAATTTAATGAATCAATGGAGATCATGCCCTACCTACAAAAGACTTAGGCAAATGCAAAGATATATTTTTGGTATTTTGGTTAGTAAAATGATAATATACAAGTATGATACAATCACATAGTGCTTGGTGATCTCTCCCAAAACAAACCCAATGAAAGAGGGGTAAGGAGGATGCCAAGGTATGATCCCAATGCTAATGCATATGATGAAATTGCATGAGGGATCTTAGGGTCAAAATTGGGGTCTTACACACTCCAAACATCAAAGTTGAAGTAGAAATATTGAATTTAATTATGCAAATTGGAAATCTTTTATCTCATAAAAATTGAGCAAGTTATGGCCTTGGGAAGTTGACTTTCAAATTAGGGTTTAGATAAAATGACCTGTAATGTTTCAACAAAGAAAATGATTTTCCAAGCAAAACTAGATCTAGGTCTCAACATGAAAGTTGTTTGGAATGTCATTTAGAGTAACGTTTCTATTGGAATCATTTTCATATGGTGAAAATTGTAGGAGATAGGGTCTAGGGAGACCCAGTTTTGATCAGATGAAATCATCTGGCCAATAACCATCAACCAACTTGCTAACCTTCAATTCTTTGGACTTTCTTGGCTCATTTTAGATCATATATGCATAAGATGATGAATTTTGAAGTTTCCCTTGAGAAATTTGATCAATTGGTGAGATAGCTTGTTGGAGAAGTTACTCAAGATACCCAGTCAAACTAGGGTTTCCAAGGCAAATCACCTCCAAACTCTTGAAGAAAATTTGATCAATATAACATGTAGTAATAAATGGAACTCATATATGATGCTTATAACCATTCTTGGATCAATTCAATGGTTGTGATCTTTGTCATGAGGGTCTCAAACCCTAGATGTGAACTGATAGATCAATGAGGATCATGCCCCACCTACAAAAAGTTAGGCAAATACAAAGACATATTTTTGGTATTTTGGCTAGTGAAATGATAATATACAAGTGTGATACAATCACAAAGTGCTTGGTGATCTCTCCCAAAACAAACCCAATGAAATAGGGGTAAGGAAGATGCCAAGGTATGATCCCAATGTTAATGCTTATGATGAAATTGCATGAGGGATCTTATGGCCAAAATTGGGGTCTTACAGCAGCTAGCACTGAGATTGAAGGAATTCGTTCGTGTGGACTGAGTAAAGGCGTTGTCACCATTCAACGTTCATGACTTCTCCGTAGATCTGCATCAAAGGTTTCAATCACCACAAGAGGTAACGATTCTATCACTGATCATGCTCATTCGTAAGGATCACTAAAGGAGTTTTTTTTAATTCCGCTGCGTTTTGGATTGCTCTTCCCCTTCAGTGGTATCAAAGCCACTTACGAAACCATGCATCTGATAGCTGTTTATTTTCTATATTTTATGTATTAATATGATTAAAAGACAGAATGAATCAAAGAATAAACGAGTAACTAAATTTGGCATCATGTGTGTACGATTTGGATGATTGATGTTGACTATGCTTCGGAATCCGACGTTAGTATGGTTAAGCAGCGATACATCGACCGTCCATAGGTTACGCAATTGAAATCGATCAAGTCATATATATGATATAAGTAATCCTGATGCAAAATACGGTATATATGATATATTATTTCTGTTTCGTTCATTCAAACACTTAATGGTTGTTTTCCTTTGAGCGATCAATGGTCATTTGCTTCTTGATCCAACATTAGTATGGTGAAGCAATGTCGTGTTGATCAATCATACTGAATTAACAATCGAGGTGTGTTTGACAGTTTGAAATTGGTGCATAAGGGTTCATGACGTCACAAGGGTTGTATTGTCAAAGAGTTATGCGATTAGGGTTGTGACTGCGCAAGAGTTGTGATTTAAAGTATCAAGTGTTGATGCGAAAAATGACGTCGATTTCAAATGAATTATTCATTATTATTGTCTTGTCTTGTGGTGACCGGGCAGCGGAACCCCCGGCTAACTCTGTGTAGTGTGATCGGTCGCCGAAATTTAATTTGGTTTTAATTAATTAACAAAATTTAAATTAAGAATAATAACGTGTTTATTATTATTGTCTTGTGGTGATCGGTTATGGCCTTAGTTTTCCTTTATTTTGTTTTGGGATTTTAAAATACGACTTGTGTGTCGTGCCTCTCTTTTAATCTCTTAATGTAACTTATTTTCTCATCTCACTCCCTCGTATGTAAAACGAGTTTCTTTTATGTAATGTAATGTTATGAAGAAAGAGAAGAATACAATATCAAAGGAGGACAACCTTGAAGATCTTGCTTGGAGAAGCTCAGATCGTTATTAGGTTAGCTTAGGTTCTCTCATTGGCTTGGGAAAACAATTGCGCTAGGGGCCATAACTGTTTCATTATGTATGTTGATGCATGTGAGAGACGATTTATATGATAAATAAGTCGGTGAGATCAGAATAATTGCAAATTACCTCAAATTAAATATTAAGTTTATGCTTTCCAAGTTTTAGCACGCATCAAGACTAGTATCGAATAATGTAGGTTTCGCCTACGCGAGGTGCATATTCTATATTAGTAAGGTGCGATCGGATAATTGTAATATTCAGTTGCTAAAACAATGGGTCAAACTTAACTAAACAAATTATAATAAGATTATATATGTTTAGAAGCAAGAGTTGGAATGATCCATGTGATGGATTGTAATAAAGAGTTATTCACCCAACTAAAACATTCGAGAGTTGTATTAGATAGAATTGGAAGGAGTTCCTACCTAAATAACCTAGTTTTGTGTAATCCGCCTACGCGGACTTAAAATAAAGTGAAATGTGGATCTCGACCCACTAGAAAATCTTCCAACGGGATTTTCCGAATCAAATGGTGAGGGTCATTTGTTTTGAGTAAAATAGTGGGAGCATATTTAATTAAAGGCCTAATTAAATATGTTATTGATACTTATATTTTTATTATTTTCATGTAGATTACCATGACAACAAACATCTCTAACAACATTTTATGATTAATCCTTGATAAGGAAAAATTGTCTGGGAAAAATTTTCGGGATTGGCACCGAAATCTGAGGATTATCCTCAAACATGATAGAAAGTTGTATGTCTTGGAGAAACCTGTTCCTGAAGAGGAACCTCCTAGTTCTGCACCTAAGACAGAAAGAGATGCTTATAAGAAGCATGTCGATGATGCCAATGAAACTGCTTGCCTCATACTAGGTACTATGAACTCAGAGTTGCAAAAGCAACATGAGAACATGGCAGCGTTCGATATGATCGAACACCTGAAGATGCTCTATCAAGAGCAAGCAAGGCATGAAAGGTTTGAAGTTTCAAAAGCCCTTTTTCAAGGCAAGTTAGCTGAGGGAGCCCCTGTAGGTCCTCATGTGCTCAAGATGATTGGGTATGTGGAGAACCTTGAGAGGTTGGGTTTTCCCCTCGGAAAGGAACTTGCGACTGATTTGATCTTGCAATCGTTGCCAGATAGATTCAGCCAATCTGTCCTTAATTTTAATATGAATAATATGGACAAATCTCTTCCTGAACTGCTAGCCATGTTAAGAACTGCTGAGCAAAATATGAAGTCAAAAGGGAAGTCCATTCTGATGATCGGAAATGGAAAGAGACGGAACAAAAGACCCACTAAGCAGGGTGATAATGGGAAACGCAAGGAAGTTGCCAAACCCAAACCCACTGCTCCTGCTTTGAAGCCTAGTGGAGGTATAGCAAAGGAAGACACTTGCTTCCATTGCGGTAAGACCGGACACTAGAAGAGAAACTGCCCAAAGTACCTGGAAGATAAGAAGAATGGAGTAGAGACTTCAACTTCAGGTATTTTTGTTATTGAAATTAATTTATCTACTTCTGCATCATGGGTATTAGATACTGGATGTGATTCTCACATTTGTACCAATGTGTAGGGGCTAAAAAGGAGTAGAGATTTGGCAAAAGGTGAAGTTGACCTACGAGTTGGCAATGGAGCAAAGGTTGCTACTTTAGTCGTAGGAACTTATGTATTGACTTTACCTAGTGGTTTAATAATTCAATTAGAGAACTGCTATTATGTACATGCAATTAGCAGGAATATTATTTTTGTTTCTTGTTTAGACAAGTTTGGTTTTTCATTTATAATAAAGAACAATTGTTGCTCCATTTATTTGAATGATATATTCTATGCTACTGCACAAATGAATAATGGACTATATACCTTTGATCTTGAAATGCCTATTTATAACATTAATACTAAAAGAATGAAAACTAATGAGTTAAATCCAACTTACCTTGGGAAATGTCGATTAGGCCACATAAATGAGAAACACATTTCCAAACTTCATAAAGATAGACTCTTGGACTCTTTTGATTATGAATCATATGAGACATACAGATCTTGTTTAATTGGAAAGATGACAAAGTCTCCATTCACAAGAAAAGGTGAAAGAGCTAATGATCTTTTGGCCCTCATACATACTGATGTATGTGGACCACTGAACGTACCAGCCAGAGGAGGTTTTCAATACTTTATCACATTTACTGATGATTTCAATAGATATGGTTATGTGTATTTAATGAAACATAAATCAGAGTCCTTTGAAAAGTTCAAGGAATTCAAGAATGAAGTATAAAACCAACTAGGTAAGAATATTAAAACTCTTCGATCAGATCGAGGTGGTGAGTATTTAAGCCTAGAGTTTGATGACCATCTGAAAGAGTGTGGGATCCTATCCCAACTTACTCCTCCTGGGAAACGGTGTATCTGAGAGAAGAAATCGAACCTTGTTAGACATGGTCCGATCCATGATGAGTCACGTCGATCTTCTAAACTCCTTTTGGGGACATGCATTATTGACAACAACTTACATACTTAACCGCGTTCCATCCAAAAAGGTTGAGAAGACACCATATAAGATATGGAGTGGTAAGAAACCACATATGTCTTACATGAAAATTTAGGGTTGTGAAGTTTATGTGAAACGACAAATTTCAACTAAGCTTGAGCCCAAATCTGACAAATGCTTATTTGTGGGGTATCCTAAAGAAACAAGAGGATATTACTTCTACAATCCTTCTGAGGGCAAAGTGTTTGTCGCTCGAACTGGAGTTTTCCTAGAAAAGGATTTTATTTCCAAAGGAATCGGTGGGAGGAAAGTAAAGCTGGAAGAAAATCAAGAATTACAAAGCATTGATACACCTATGGAGGAATTAAAGTAGGAAACACAAGTAGTTGTGGAAGAGCAACCTGCTCAAGTAGAACAAGACCAGCGTAGGTCAAGCAGGATACATCACCTACCTGAGAGATATGGATATCTCATAACTGATCAAGGTAATGTATTACTCATGGATCAAGATGAGCATGTGACCTACCAAGAGGCCATAATTGGTCCCGAGTCTGAGAAGTGGCTAGAAGCCATGAAATCTGAAATGGATTCCATGTACACAAACCAAGTTTGGACCTTGGTAGAGCCTCCTGTAGGAGTTGATCCTATAGGACGCAAGTGGGTCTTCAAAAAGAAGACTGACATGGATGGTAAGGTACATACCTATAAGCCAATACTGGTTGCAAAAGGATATAAATAAATTCATGGGGTTGACTATGATGAAACCTTTTCACTAGTTGCAATGCTTAAATCTGTTCGGATTTTACTTGCTATCGCTGCATATCATGATTATGAAATATGGCAGATGGATGTCAAAACTGCTTTCCTTAATGGGAATCTTCTTGAGGATGTGTACATGATACAACCTGAAGGATTTGACATACCAGAAGAAGCCCAAAAGATATGTAAGTTACAAAGATCAATCTATGGATTGAAGCAAGCTTCCAGAAGCTGGAATCTTTGTTTTGATGAAACAGTAAAACAATATGGATTCATCAAGAACAAAGATGAGCCTATGTCTACAAGAAGGTTAGTGGGAGCATGATCATTTTCCTGGAATTATATGTAGATGACATATTACTCATTGGAAACGATGTCCCTACCCTACAACAAGTAAAGTCTTGGTTGGGGAAATGCTTTTCTATGAAGGACCTAGGTGAAGCAGCCTATATATTAGGAATCAGGATCTATAGAGATAGATCATAAAAACTGCTTGGCCTAAGTCAGAGTACATACATAGACAAAGTGTTGAGATGCTTTAATATGCATGATTCCAAGAAAGGATTCATACCTATGCAACATGCTTGTGTCTATCAAAAACACAATCCCCTTCAACTAAGGAAGAAAGGGATCGCATGAATAAGATTTCATATGCATCTGAAATAGGATCTATCATGTATGCCATGTTATATACTCGACCAGATGTCTCAGATGCTTTAAGTGCAACAAGTAGGTACCAATATGATCCTGGTGATGCTTATTGGGTAGCTGTCAAGAATATCCTTAAGTATTTGAGAAGGAATAAGGACTCATTCTTGATATATGGAGGTCAGGAAGAGCTTGTTGTAATTGGATACATCGATGCTATCTTCCAGACAGATAAGGATGACTTTAGATCGCAATCTAGTTATGTGTTTTGCTTAAACGGTGGCACTGTGAGCTGTAAAAGTTCAAAGCAAGATACAGTTGTTGATTCTACAACTGAGGCCAAGTATATTGCTGCCTCAAGTGCAGCAAAGGAAGTTGTTTGGATCAAAAAGTTCATTAGTGAACTTGGCATAGTTCCTAGCATTATGGATCCCATTGGTCTCTATTCTGATAACAATGGTGCTATCGCACAAGCTAAGGAGCCTAGATCTCACCAATGATCCAAACATATACTTAGGTGTTATCACCTCATTCGAGAGATAATAGATAGAGGAGATGTGAAAATATGCAGAGTGCCTAAACTTGACAATATTGTTGACCCACTGATAAAGCCTCTTGCACAGCAGAAGCATGATGACCATACTAGATCTATGGGCATTAGGGGTATGCCTGATCGGCTCTAGTGCTAGTGGGAGATTGTTGGTGTAAGCCCTAGAGGCCAATACTTTTGGTACTTGTATCGAATTATTTATTAAAAATAAAAGGCTTTTTCTTTATTATATTTGTTTAATAAAGTCCCTAGAATAGCTAGTCCGTTTAATGTATCAAGTGTGACTTAATCATGAGATCCCATTAAACATAAGGACATTATTCTTAAAGTATTCGTAGTCGAGCTTTGTTGTGAAATAGAATAACATTAAAGCATTAAGACTATTATGTATATAGACTAATGATCACATCTCATGGATCATGGATAAGGAGTTATCAAGTCTTAAACATAAGTATGAATATTAAGAGTAATATTTATACTGGATTGACCGACTATGAGAATACTATATAGAATGTTATGCTAAGTGTCATAAGTTATTCTCATGGTGATAATGGTGTATACCACCCTTTGACTGAAACCCCTATGTACCCTAGATGTAGAGTCGAGTGCCTTATTGCTGATCAAACATTGTTCGTAACTGGATGACCATAAAGACAGTTGATGGATACTCCACGAAGCATGTTGAGGGACATGAGTGACCTAGATAGAATTTGCCTATCCTGCGTAACAGGATAAATGTCTACAGGCTCAATATTGAACTGGACAAGGATGACACGGTCTATGCCTTATGTTCAATATAGACATAAGGGGAAAAGGGTAATTGTACACATAAGTATTATCACAAAAGGATTTGTCAGATCACATGACATTTTTGTGTCTTGGGTAGAAGTGATGTGTTGCTAGATACCGCTCACTGTTTATTATGTTAAATACGTGATTTAATATAATTGCCAATGCCGCGAAAACATACAGGGTCACACACAAAAGGACGAATTGATGAGATATAGAGTAACTAAGGAACACCGTAAGGTACGGTGCACTTAAGTGAATTATAGAACATCGTAAGGTACGGTGTACTTAAGTAGAATACGAAATATGGTAAGGTACCACGCACTTAAGTGATTTTGGCATATTATAAGATATGGGCCACATACACTTAAGTGGGCTTTTTAGCTTGCAGCCCACACAAGTGGTTCTATAAATAGAACCCTTATGCAGTTGCAATTTCATTTCTCTTTCTCTTTCACTCAAAGCCTTCATTCGTAGCAGCTAGCACTGAGATTGAAGGAATCCGTTCGTGTGAACTGAGTAGAGGCGTTGTCACCATTCAACGTTCGTGATCGCTCCGTAGATCTGCATCAAATGTTTCAATCACCACAAGAGGTAAAGATTCTATCACTGATCATGCCCAATCGTAAGGATCACTAAAGGAGATTTTTTTTAAATTCCGATGCATTTTGGATCGCTCTTCTCCTTCATACATATCATAAACCAAGATCTAGGACCTTTCATAAAAGTTCAGGTCAGTCCTCCACTGAGCCAGTGGTATTTCCCCGAGTGAGTTTCTACCCTGCCGGTTTTATCAGCGTATATCCCCAATGAGTCAGCTGAAATTCGCTCCCCAAGCAGAGGTTACCCTAAAAAGTATCCTTTATAAATTTTCCTCTACATAGCATTCCCCAGTAAATCTTCTCCCTAGTGAGTTTTTTTCTAGATTATTTCCCTATACGATGGTCGTCTTACGTGATACTAGTCAACCCTCGAGTTGATGACGGTCTTGTTGACAATCTAGGTATCAATATTGTAATCATTATTCAAACGACTACAAACTTCCTATCGAATCACCCAAAAATGCTCATGAGCATTTTGATACATTTGACATATAATGCATATATACAGCATCATGTGAAGTCGAAATAAAAAGAAAAACATCATGCCAAATGAAAACCCTTTGTAACATCAAATGGATGGAGTAAGTCGAGGAATGGCATACCTTGAAAGTTCTTCAATAGCGATGAATATTGGGGCCTATACAAAGAAAAGTGGAAGAAAGAGTATGAATAACATGATTAGATTTACAAAATACTATCAATAAACTGATCTAATCTAAGTAAATACATTCACATTATAATCATTATTCAAACGCCTACAAACTTCCTATCGATTCACCCAAAATTTCTCATGAGCATTTTGATACATTTGACATACAATGCATAGATATTGCATCATGTGAAACTGAAATAAGAAAACACCATGCCAAATAAAAACCCTTTGTAACATCAAATAGATGTAGTAGGTCGAGGAATGACGTACCTTGAAAGTTCTTCAAAAGTGATGAATATTAGAACCTATACAAATAAAAATAGAATAAAGTGTATAAATAACATGATTACATTTACAAAATACTATCAATAAAATAATCTAATATGAGTAAAAACTTACATTGTAATCATTATTCAAACCTCTACAAATTTCCTATTGATTCACCCAAAATTGCTCATGAGCATTTTGATTCATTTGACATACAATGCATAGATATTGCATCATGTGAAAGAGAAATCAAAAAACACCATGCCAAATAAAAACCCTTTATAGCATCAAATGGATGGAGTAGGTCGAGGAATGACGTACCTTGAAAGTTCTCCAAAAGTGATGAATATTAGAATCTATACAAATAAAAATGGAAGAAAGCGTGTGAATAACATGATTACATTTACAAAATACTATCAGTAAACTAATCTAATGTGAGTAAATACCTTCACATTATAATCATTATTCAAACCCTTACAAACTTCCTATCGATTCACCCAAAATTGCTAATGAGCATTTTGATACATTTGACATACATTTCATAGATATTGTATCACGTGGAACCGAAATAAAAAAAACACCATGCCAAATGAAAATGCTTTGTAACATCAAATGGATGGAGTAGGTCGGGGAATGACGTACCTTGAAAGTTCTTCAAAAGTGATGAATATTAGAACCTATACAAATAAAAATGGAAGAAAACATATGAATAACATGATTACCTTTTATAAGAAGAAGAAAAAGAAGAAGAAGATAAAGAAGAAACAATGTTGATCTTGATTACCTTTTAGTATAAAGAAGAAGAAAGACAAGTCTATGGAAGAAGAAGAAGAGAGACGAGTATGTTGGATGTGGAAGAGATAGGTGTTAGGGTTTTGTGTTTTGTGAGAGACGACTATTCTTTACTAACAGTTTTTCTAACTTCACTTATATGTATAACTTATCACCATAGTTGCTAAGAGAAACTGTGATTAAATGGAAGTACTATTCATATTGACTTCTGATGCTAACCATGATGATATGTATTTTAATTTTATTATAATTTTAATAATATATGGATAATACCCATTTTGTAACGAAAAAATAAAAAAATGTTAGTGCTGGAATTCGAAGCATGTAACCTTTCATCTATCACCATGGTTGTTAGTTTGAATCGTGATGAAATGTCTTTTAGTAAAATAAAAAAAATTCAGGGGCGTTAAGATGAGTTATTTTTATGTTTGCTTAAACGATTGTAGTAATATGGTGTTACCAAAGGTGTATTTTGTAGCAGTGCTAGCCTGCTTTACTTTGCAACATTTCTCACATACCTGACTTGGTTTCTTCACTTGAGGTAAGCCATACAAGATCTTCTTCTAGTTGAGCATACATAGACCTCTTAAATTTAGGTGTACATACATGTGATGCCATAGTCAATTTTTGCCTTCAACAACAGTCGAAGCAAGACATTGATGATTAATCATGTTGATCTTTACTTTGAAGGTTTTGTTATCTGACAATGGTGTGCTTAGGATCATCCGTCCTTCACCATTATACACCTTCATATGATTTTCTTTCAAATTTATGCTATACCTTTTTGCAAGTAATTGACCCATGCTTATCAAATTGCATGTCATCGAAGGTACATACAATACGTCAGTAATACTGACCCTCTTACTATCTTTTCTCACCACAACTATGTTTCCTTTTCCACTTGATGTGACATGCCTGTCATATTCAAACCTGATCACTTTCTTGACCGATTCATCGAACTTGGTGAAATCATTTTTATTACCAGTCATGTGGTTACTACATCTTGAATCTAGGTACCAAATGTTGGTTTGTTCATTATTCGACTAAGTATTTTCCATGAGTAACATATCATCAGAGTCGCTTTCTCCTGCATTTTCATATTACACTTCGTCATTATCTTTTTCTCTTGACTCCTACTTTCTTCGACAATCTCGAGTATAATGACTAAATCCTTGACAGTTGTAATACTACACCTCCTTCATGTCAACTTTCTTCCTCAAATACTTGTTGTCTATGACTTTCTTGGTTCAATCAAAGTGATTCTTTGAATTATTGCTTGACTTCTCATCATTTGCAAGATTCTTTCTATGTTTCGTCTTTTCTTTTCCATACTTATTGATGAATCTTGCTTGTAGTTCCTATTCAACCACCTTTTCCTTTCTGATTTCCTCTACTTCAACCTCATCTCATGAGCCTATAATGAAGCTTGAAGTTCTTCTAACTTCATCTTAGCTTGGTTCTAAGACTCTTCAATAGACATTATAATTTATCAAAACTTGCACTCAGATATCTCAACACTATCTCAATCTTCTACAAATCATTGATTCATTCACCATAACCTTCATTTGGTTCATAAGTAACACTAATCTTGAGAAGAAATCAACAACTGATTCATCTTATTTCATCTGTGTTATCTCAAACTGCTTTATCAGCATCGACAACTTCACCCCCTTAAGATTTTCATCTCTTCCATACAAATTCTTCAACTGATCCCACACTTCTTTAGACATTTCTTCTTCAATAATCTTCTCGAAAACGTTAGGATCTACATATTGATGAATCAAGAAAATAGTCTTTCAATATTTCTTCCTTTGTTCCTTGTGTGTAACCTTCTGAATATCATTTGCATTCGCTTCCAATGCAGGTACTCCATCACTCACGATTTCAGCCACATCTTGAAATCTGAAGATGGGCTTTATTTGCACAATTCACCTCTCGTAGTAGGCATGACAACATAACCTGTACCCGCGGGTACCCACCCGCACTCGTCCCGAAGTTGACGGAGAAAACCCGTTTTGACTGGGTTTGGATTCGGGTTTGGGTTTTTCCCGATTATGAAATATGGGGACGGGTCGGGTAATGGGGACATTAATACCCACCCCTGAACCCGTCCCGTTTATTTCATTATGCACATTATTATTTATTTTTGATCAATTAGAATATTAAATATGTGGTCAATGTTTTGATATTTTAATTTTAATTTATTATTTCAAATATTTGAAATCTATGTATGGAATTTTTTAGATTGTTTTATTTAATTATTTGTAATGTAATTTTAATTTACAAAAAAAAAATATTTCTATTAAAAAATTTGATTGCATTAAATGAATGGTGGCGGGGCGGGGATATCCAAACCTAACCCGAACCCGTTTGGGATGAGTTTGAATTTTGATTCTCCATCCCCGTTTGAATTTGGGGCAGGGAACATAGATTATTTAAGGATTCAGGTTTGAGTTTGGGGAAGGTAAAAACCATCCCCGACCCACCCCCGTTGTCATGCATATCTCGTAGTTATCGCATTTGAAAACCGATAGATTCACTAGAAATTGCGTTGATGTTGTGTTACCATTTACCATTACAAATTGTCTGTAAATCGCAATCGGGCTTGTTGATACCAATTTGTTGGAATATTAAGTTTTTTTAAATATGGGACATCGGCCAATGAATGAAGGAGGTCATTAATATTATATTATTTTTTCATTTTTTTTATTTAATACATTTGATTCTTTGGTCATTGAAAGACTGAACTTTCTCTTTCAAATTTTTACTTCATATTCTTATCAATAAATGATCGAGCTTGTTAAAAAAGAGTGTAGTTAAATAATTTTCTTTTAATTTAAGATATTTTAGAATTTAAATATTTTAAAAAAAAAGGATATTGAGACGAAAAAGTCATTATATAGTTGTGTTTCAATCCCAAAGCATTGTTCTAGAAAGTTTTTAAGCTATGCATCTAGCTTGAAGGTCGGAGAAATAGGTCTTAATCTCAAATAACTTATTTTAATATTTATATTAATTAATATTAATTTTTAAAAAAATTAAAATTAAAATTTATTAATTTATTATATAAAAAATATTACTTAATAATTTATTTACAAAATAATCTAGATAATAAAAAATTAATAAATATATAATTAATAATTAATTATTATCATATTATATTAAAGAGACTAAAATATAAATTTTCAATTAATTCCTTTTAATAAAAACAAACGCAAATAGATTATATAAGTTGGATTTTAGAATTTATATAAATTTTGATGACATTCATCATCAATATAATATGATGATAATTAATAATTGGAATAATAAAATGAATAAGTTAAGTTTGAGTATTTTTGTCTCGATAAACAGAGTTGGTAGATAATCGAAATGGTTGAGCTTTAGGTGAGCATCTTTTTCCTTCAATTCATAGAAACAGAGCCTAAACTAAATGGGTATGGCATCCATGGCCAACACTTTCACTCTTCCTCGCTTTAACTTCAACCCTTCTCGCACCCTTTCTTCTTCTTCATCTCTCCCCAAAATCTTCACTCTCTCCAACCCCATTTCCATCCCTTCACCCATCACCAATGTATCATCCTCAATCACAAGACGCGCACCCACTCTCATTCGCGCCACCTCTTCTTCTTCCTCCTTCGGCTCTCGCCTCGAAGAAACCATCAAAACCACTCTTTCTGAAAACCCTGTCGTCGTTTACTCCAAATCCTGGTGCTCCTATTGTTCTGAGGTGAAATCGTTGTTTAAGAAGCTCGGTGTTCAACCGCTGGTCTTCGAATTGGACGAAATGGGTATTTCAGCTTAACCCTAACTATTCCTGCAAATTCATGTGTCTATCTTAATTAATTTTGCACTATTTCATTTTAGGTCCACAAGGTCCACAATTGCAGAAGTTCTTGGAAAGACTCACTGGCCAATACACTGTCCCAAATGTGTTTATTGGTAAGCAATCACTGACTACCGCCATAATCTCTTTTGCACTATTCTTACTTAATCATACTCATACAAGTAGTAACTGACTACACCTATACGCCTGTTAGGATAAACAACTTGATTAAGCGCTTATCATATAAGGGCTTAACGATAAGTTCTTTTTATATCAAAAGATAAATTAAATTCTAACTGTTTTCAGATAAGCTAGTAGAAGCTATTTTCATAAGCTATCCTGATGAACTTATGGTAACTAGAAAAAAAAACAGTTTAGGGACATGTCATAAGGTATTTCCATAAGCTCTCATAATCAGTCTCACGAGTATTTATACCAATATATTGACTGTGATTCATTGTTGTTGTTTTGGGAAAAAATAGAAAAGGAGAAACTTTTATTTTGAATGTGATAGTAGTATTTTGTTCCGTTATCTATGAAATATTAGTTCTACTTTAAGCCCAAGGAAGATATTTAAGATGATAGAATATGAGCTTACCAGCTTATACATTCCAATCATGTTGATTAAGTTATCAAAACTAAGATATGTCAAAATCTTGTAGACTTCTGTGTATGTTCAGCTCAAGTGAGTATATTGCAAAGGTAAAATGATATGATATATATAGGGACATATAATGACCACTAGTATGGGTTGAAGGCATGTTGAATGTGCTTAATATCTAGTGATTTATGAAACTAAGAGAGAGAAGGATATAAGCTAAGCTGAAAGTGTCAGCTATTTTTTTCAATAGAAAAAGAAATTTCATCTGGAAGGAGAGATTTTTGCTAAGAGAACAACAACTGCAGGGGGGTGAGAAGTAAAGAGAAAAACTAATAACGCACAAACTCCCATGAAATAACCATGGATTTGTTAAAGAGGATTTTTTTTTTAATATTTGGGGGATTCGAGAAGGATTTACAAAAACAATACACCAGAAAGTCTAAGATAGCATGACTTGTGCGCTGACATCCAGCCCTGAGGTCTTGGAGAGTCGGTTATGAGATTGTGCGGAATACTCCATAGTTTGTTTTTGTTATTTCCAATTTCCAGAAGCTTGGTCATCTGACTGCATGATCCACATTCTTAGGAGAAGGAATAAAAAAGCTGTATAAATTCATCACTTGATCAATGAAAAGGGCTGACTAACATTTCAATAGAAATCTCATGGTTTAAGTTCCCTTTATCCAGTGCTTTTCCCGGTCAAAAATAACATTTTTACTCTTAGTGTTATCAATGTGTCAAAAGATAAAATAAAGTCAAATTGTTGTCTTATAAAGTATAAACTGTTTTCATGAGCTATCTTGGAGAGTGTATGGAAATAAGCTGAAAACAACTTATTGATGTGTCATAAGATGTTTTCCTAAACTATTCCAAATAGTGGAGAAGGAGAGACTTTTGAATATTTGGGGAGTTAGAGAAGAATAGACAAAAGATACACCAGAAAAATCTGAATGTCATTGCCACTTCATTTCCAAGGCAATATTTTCAGACACCAAATTTTCCCAGACTGAATCCCCCTTCATTGCTAGGTATGTAACAATCTACAAGAATTCAGGGTGATCTCTAGTATTTGCACACAAGTTGAGAGGCAATCTGAAACTAGTTTTTACATCTAACTCCAAAGTCCTTTCTGTAAAGAATGTAATCTTAGAAACTCCAATACGTTAAGTTGTAGGCACTCTCAATATCCAACTTAAAATTAGGCCACACCCACCATTCACAATTGCGGAGAGTTCTCATGTTAAACCCTGATACACTATTTCAATTCTTCCCGTGTTCTTGAATTATCTTATCTATTTTACAAACAAATTATCAAAAACCTAGAATTTTCATAGAAAAACTCATGAGAAAACCTATTTCTTCATTAAAAAAGTATAAGAAATTCAAATTCCATTCTTTTGTTTTTCTCTTTTTTTCCCTCTCACACGACCACAATGCATTAAACTTCTTGTCATCGTTATCATGCCCTCTCTTCCTTCTCTTCTTCCACCACCAAATCTCTAACTTGTCTCTCATGATACTTTGATGAAGATCTGAATTTTCTAGGTTTTTTACGAGTTTTTTTGGGATTTTGGATTTTTTTCAAATGTAAAATAGGATAATGGTATTAGCCTTTTAAGTTTTAATGGATCAAATTGGAAAAAAACAGAAGATAAAAGATTGAATCGTTATCTGAAATTAAACTAAGGGACTGCAGGAACAATGTTGCGAATATAAAATTACGCAAGTCTTTTACTGTGGTTTTAATTTTATATTTTGAATAAAAAAGTTTGTTTCCGACCCTAACGTTTTTCTCATTGCAGGTGGCAAACACATTGGTGGATGTACAGGTATATTTTCCTTGTGTTATTGTTGGTATTATTCATTATTTAGCTGAGATGTCATGTCTCGGCTGTTCAAAACATCATTTTTTTCCTTAGTGATTGAAGTATTTTAATTTTTTCTACATTCTTTTGCTTTTACTTCATAATCTATATAACCGCAAATGTAAATTGCATGTATATATGAATTTGGATTTGAGCAGTGCTAATTATCACGACTATTTGCTTCACGATTTTCAGTTAACCATTTGAAGCCTCTTTTGCCGAAAAAACATGCTTGTGGAATTGCATTAATACTGTACCACATTATCACTTGTGTATTCATGATGCGATACACAGTTCAATAAAAATCTTAACAGTGTGAAGTTTACTTTGTATTCACCTTTTGTTTCTGACATTATGTTTTTACTTGTGCAGATACACTTAAGCTGTATAGGAAAGGAGAACTTGAAACTCTCATATCTGAAGCTATTGCTAAAAATAAGGGGAGCTAAGACCTTGACAATATTACTCTCGTCCTAAAGGGAATCTGATCTGGTTACCGATTCCGCGGAGCACATGTCAGTTGAAAACTTCAAAGCATTATAGATTGATGTTTAGTGAGACTCTAATAAATCTCTAGTTGGAGGATTTGTATAACTGAAATGGGCAACTTTCATACCTGAAAGACTATTTATGTTTATATTTTTCTTCCTCATTATGTAATGATTCTTCAATTGATCGTTTGTATAACTGATTTGCAATTCTCTGAGTACAAACATGATCAATCCTTAAAACCTATTCTATCTACGGTACGATTTATTGAAAATAACAAAAATAAAAATAAAAATACCAGCATCGTCATCATCATTACTTTCAGGCATTCCAATTATAAACCAACTCATCAAGTCTTCGACTCAAATTTTTCAAGTAAACTCCATCGTCTTTAGCAACCCAAATACAATTCTTCCAATCACACTTGTCAAAAAGACGAGCATCATACCAGAAAGCCTTGAAACTAAGAGAAGCGCCGTCTTTAGTCACATAGCACGAAAACATTGTCGAGTGAAAGAAATCTGTCCTAAAACTCCAAGTGATATTTGAACCTGGAGATAGGTTATTGACGCCAAGATCATCTTCTGATGATTTGCAATGCGCGAACAAGTTTTGGTTGTAGCTCAAGGAATTGACAACATATACATGCCATTTTATGAACTCAGGGAACAGATGATCTTTTGTTGCATAAGAATTTGAAGAAGCACTCAAAATAGTTGGAAAGGTAAAAGCCAAAATGAAGAATACTGGTGCCAAAAGATAGCTGCTTGAATTCTTTTTCTTCATCTCCATGTTTAATGTTGTTGCTTTGGAAGATTTGTGTTATAGATTGGAAATCTTTTTTGCTTGAGATTTTGGTATTTATGATGGAGCATGCTGGTATTTAAAAAGACATGAGAAGTTTTTACTTCAAGGCCAAGTGTAAGGATTTGTACATAATCAGTGATGAACTCTAATACTTTATAAGTTCCAAGAAAAATGCTAGAACAGCAATGTTTTCTTACTGGGAAGGCGAGAACTGCAAAATTTGGTTGTGAAAGAAGAGGGAGGGTTTCAAGAATTTTAACAAAGATGTGGCTTTTGATATTATAGTAACTTACGAAACTTTTCAATTTCCTAATTATTTCTAACATTTTTTTTACTTTTTCATTATACAGTAATTACTAACTATTACTACTATCGAATGACAATGGCAATAGACAATATTAACCATGTGATAAGCATAACGCTTCCGTCCTAAAATAGTACTATAATAATTTTTATATTTATAAAAAAATTACCCTTTTTTTTATATTTTTATATTGGCATGGGCCCATTTAATATAGATTAAAAATGATTTTTGTTAATTTTTCTTTTTTAAATTTATAATTTTTTTCAAAAAAAGTATAAATTATTTCACACTCTTAAAAGTAATTTTGCTTTTTATTAAAATACTTTTACATGTTAACCAATGAGGAACGTATATTTCGTCAAATTATATTTTTATTTTTAAAATATTTTTTAATAAATTTTTTAAGATTTTGATTGGATGTGTGTATAATATTATTATATATTCACAGTGCATTACCTATAAATTTTTTCCAATAATTTAATATTTATTATTAAGTAATTTTAAAATAATCATAATCACATTATTTTTTAAAATGAAATATTTAAAGAATGAATTTTTTTAAAATATTTAAAATATCTTAAAACTTATATGATTTTTTAAAATTTTAAGTTATAGCAAAAGAATAAAATACTTCAAATAATTTTTATGCCAAATGATTTAAACATATTTTTCATTTAAACATTTTTTAATAAATTATATTTAATGAATTTTTAAAAAAAAATTATATAAAATTAATATATATATATATATATATATATATATATATATATATATATATATATATACATATATATATATATATATATATATATATATATATATATATATATATATATATATATATATATATATATAAAGAAATGAAACAAAGAGATCCATAATCCAATAATACTTTTTACTTTTATAATTATGCCTTCATTCTCATAATATGCCTATCTATTTAAATAGAAAAATGTAAAGTATTTGTTGTAATTGTAATAAGTACAATAAATGTTATTATACTTGTCCATAATTGTTGTAAATACAACTTGACTTGTAGAGTATAAGAGCGTTTTAGGTTTTGATATGTAAAAAACAAACGAATTTACCAAATGATCAATTGAGTATTTATAGACCTGGTTGTCTAATGGAGAAGTCGACGGAGAGGTCGATTTTAATGCCTACAAAAATGAATACACGACTCTTGACTTTGACTCACCGGTAGAATGACTAGGGTGAGTTCTCCTTTAATGCAAGAGGTGGGGTAAATCCTAAGGACCAACGAATACTTTAGTTATTAATTGAGAGACTCTTATTAAACTCGTTTAAAACATGACTTGATCAAGTGATAACCATGTGATCTCACTCTCTTATTATTCAAACATTCCTTATGTTACTTAAGAGTTGAAAAGTTAACAGGCAGAGTATTTTATCATTTCAATAGGATCTTTTTATGATAGTTGAGTTTGGCAATATATATTTCAGTCCTCATACCCTCAAGAACAAGGTCTGTAAGAGATAATTGATTAAGCAAGAACATTATAATTCAGAGTCACTTAAGCACAAGGTTTGTAAATGTCAAATGATTAAGCAATAACATTCTAGTCCATAACCCATAAGCATAAAGTCAGTAAGGGCGAAGTGATTAAGAGGAAATATTCTAGTTTAAAGTCCCTCAAGCATAAGGCATGCAAAAGTGAAGTGATTAAGCGAGAATATTCTAGTCCGCGGCTCCACAAGCACAAGATATGTAAGGGAGAAGTGATTGAGGGCATATTTGATGGAGAAGCCGAGTGACCTGTCGATTGGTGCATGTATTCAAGTTTGATTCTTAGCCATTGTGTTTCAAATGGAGTTGATGGCAACTTAAATCGGATTAATATTTGTACTTTAGGATTAATAGTGAAATTAATGTAGTGAAACTACCATAGGGATAACCAAATAATCTAGACTGTTTGTTTGTCTACATGTTTGCTATTAAGACCCTCGATTCTTTGTCAGAACATTGATGGCTAAGACCTTACTGATGGATACTCGGTATAGATAGGTCATCCTTCCTTTATAAATGCATGACCTAAGTGTTGATCCTTCATGAAGGAAATGGCCATACTATAAGGCATTCATATCAACATTCCATTTACTAGACTAACTAACTCATCATTGTTGTACCCCTCATTGACTCTTAAACATTTGTGTCATGGTCAAAAAGTACATGTGTGCATGTTCCTCCTGCGAGGGCAGGGGGAATCAGAGGCCTTGGTAAGTGTAAGACCCCAATTTTGTCTCTAAGATCCCTCATGGCATCATATCATATCATATCATTGCCTCAAGGATCATTGTGCACTTTGCCTTCTTTCCTGTGGGTGGGTCATCTTTTGAGAGCGGTTCTTGATCACCAAGCATGTTTTGCATTTGTGTATCATTGCTTTTCATTTGTTTGCTAACCAAAGGTACAAAAATATTGTCATATAACCTTGTTACTTGCAGATGAAGCAACATTAGGTCAAGCCAGTCAAAGGCATTCATTAAGCCATAGATGGTGGCCATTCTGAAGAATTTGGGCACCATGATCATTCATCAAGAGTTCATATGAACCATGATATCATTTTGAATCAAGATCTCAAGTGGTAGAGGCTTGGATTTCATCTGATCACAGCTAGGTCAACTGAAACCCTAGAAAGTCAACACAAGTCAATTATGCATTTAATCAGGGATTTGAAGGTGTGAGATGGTTAGAGAGGCCTCATTCATGTACATACAAGTCTCATATAACATGTCAAGCATCAACCTTGAAGGATTTGAGGTCAGATAAAAAGTTTCCAAAAATAGTAGGTGACCTGTAATTTCAAACTGCCAAAAATGGAAAGGTCTTCTCCTCAAATTTACATGTCCAAGAAAGATTCAAATCAAATTTTGTCCAACATGAAAGTTGAAGATATTGCTCTCACCTTTCCAAAACGTCCAAGAACATCCATTTCTCATGTGTGGTTGGGAAATTATGATCAAATCATTATCAATGGATTTTGAACTTCAAGCTAGCATAACTCTTGAACCAAAAGGCCAATTCATGTGGTTCTTTTTGGAGCAATTTTCTCTTGATCTCTACTATCATAATCATGCATCATATTTCACCAATTCTCATTACAAAAATATTTCATTTTTACACTTGAATTAATTTGAATTTTGGAGGGAAAATATCCATTTGAAAAATATGCATTATTTTCACTTCAAACCAATTACACTTGCCTCTAAACAGGTTTTGAATGCATTTTCAATCACAATTTCGCACTGTTCCATTGGCCATGTGTGCATGAGGGTATTTTTGCCATTTTTGCATAAACCATGCCATTTCACTAATCCATTGCATTATGATTAAACATGATTAACAAGTTGGATTAGTAGAGGGTATATATTCCTAATCATAACAGAAAATCAAAACAACTTCAGAAAACTCAGATCTAAACTTTTGATCTCAAATTCTCTCAAATTCTCTCAACCTTTTCCAACGAATTTATTCATTTCTTTTGCTTGCTTCTTGTTCTAATCATCATCTGCAGGCATTGTTGAAGTGAATTGAAGCAAGATCTTGCATAATCCAGGCCAAATCGTGACTATTGAAGCTTGAGCATTCCCATGGCAGTTGGAGATTTCATCGAGTTTAAGCATTGTTGAGCTGTTGTACATCATTCATTCATCTTCCTCATCATCATTGAGCATCTGTTTCACACTTCCAGGCCTTGAAACAAACAAATCCAGCTCTGCATCATCAGCAAGGTAAAATTTCGATTGCTCCAATTCTTGCAATTATCATGTGGATCTTGTAGATCTTGGAACGTAGGTCACACTGAGCTTTGGATCTATTGATTTCATTAAGTATTGAATTAGTTAGGTTGATTTTAAGTTTGATGATTGAAACTTGTTTGTGCTCGATCCGTTTGATATGATTAGAGTTAGGTTAAATCCATGTTGTATTGTTGATGTGTGATGCAAGACGGATCGAATGGTATATATTTCATGAATTTCTGGAATGTTTTGTTCTTGATGAGTATGAACATGATGAATGTATGATGAAGCTTAGGGTTTCGCGTTTCCAGAAGTATTTTGATCTTCATGATTCTTGTTTGCATGCGGTTTGGCGGTTTTTGTCCCATGCACCAGTAATACCGTGCCACCTCACTTAATGAAACGGCGCGTTTCATTAAGTGAGCGCCATATTTGAATTCTTCAGCGGTTCGATCCCGCTCCGAAGCATTTTCACATGTTGCCTTGCCTTATTTTTCCACTTATGCTTATCATGTTCATATGCTTCCTTTCATCATTTTTTAATTTTTTTTTCCACAGAAAAAATTTCATAACTCCTAAAATAATAATCCAATTCACATGAGATTTTTTTCACAATGATCCTCATCATGTCTATTATTTTATGGTGATTTTTCCAGAATTTGTGCTCGGTTGAAAATTGTTTTAGCCTAGGGTTTGTTCTCACATGTCATTTCTTGCACATTGCTTGCCATTTCATTTATGAAATCATGATGCTTGATCCAATGAAGCTGAAAATTTACATGCTTGATCTAGACACTTTGATGAGCATTTTGGCTTTCATTTTGCTATTTTTGAATTTCTGGTTTGTGAGATATGATGTGATCAATATAGGTGTGACAATGTGTGTCACACCATTTCTTTTCCAATTTGCTGATTTTAGTTACCACGCCAAATGAACTTCAAATAATCTGAATTTTTGTATGTTAGGTTTGAGCATGATTTTTTTGTAGAATTTGGTGATCCATTTCCAATTTGTTTGAGATTTTCTTTGCTGGTTGGTCATAATTGGACTTTTGTTGAGTGATGAACTTTCATGATTTGTGAAATTCTTATGCCTTATCGTATGAGCTTGAAATTTTGTACATTGATTCTTAACATGTTGAAGTTCATTGTGGTTTTGGTTTGGATCATTTATCTTATGTCATTTCTGTTTTAGGATTGCCTTAAGTTGATGCACCATTTGTGGCCTTGTTTGAGCTTGTTTTTGCATACCTTGACTTGTTGATTTTAATTGACATGCTTCCACTTATCCAAATACTATGATTTTTGGTATGTTGCTCATTTGATATGTTCTGTTTAGGCTTGATTTTTCTTGGAATTTATTGAGCCATTATTGATTTGATATGCTTGTGATCATTCTGTTTGCTCCAATGTGACTTCAACTTGCATCCATTGCCATGATTTGTTTATAAAATGAAATTGGTTGATGCTTTTGATATGAGACCAATTGGACTTTGTTCTTAATTGATTAATCTTGATTTTGGTCAATTTTCATGTTCTGTTTTAAATTTTTTCCTCATTTTTGACCCTAGGCTTTAGCCTAAGGGTTTGCCTCTCATGTTTGAAGCTTTGTTTCAGGTTGCACATGCAAGTTACACAATTGATGATGCCTCATCTTGAGAGCATTTGATATTTGCTTTTGATTACTAATGTGTGTTTTGTATGTTGAAGTTGATTCAATTGGGATTGACTTATGGCTTTTGCCTTTGCCTATATTGGTTGTCTGTTGCATTAACTGTTGGTTGATTGTCTGTATAGTATACTGATTTGTTTGATGTTTCCACAGGTACCTTAGTTGCTATAGTTCTTTGTGAACTTGCTTTTGCTTTGCTTGATAGCTTAAGCATTGAGGTATAACATCTCTTTCTTCATGTAGTCTGGAAGACCTGGCTTGTTACTTGGCCAGGCACCTGTCTGAAGTCCTCCTTAAGAGGCAATGTTTGTGATTGTTTATCTTTGTCCCCAAGCAGGAAAAGTCCTTTTGATGAGGCAATTGGTAAATAGAAGAGATGTGTAATCCATCTCCTACTATTCTGTGTGTCTTCCCTTTGCTCACATTACATGTTGTAGCATTGTGGATCTTAACCCAAGATCTATAGAGTCCTTAACTTGTGGAGAGAGTTCCAACTTTCTGAACTCCCACACCTTCTGATATTCAAAGCTCTCCCTGACCAGGGATAAGAGCAATGAGGCACACCCCTCATATCCTTTCATCTGTTTCACCTTAACTCTCAATGTTAAGGTTAAGAGCACCATTTACCCTATTCCAGTTGACTTTAAAGTCTAACCCTTGCTTGAGCCTAATTGCTTGGATATAGTGTGTGCTAAATGACTTTGTCTGATTGATCGCTTGGTTCATTTGTACATGTTTGCTTACTTGCCTTCGTGCATTTATCATCATTAATTGTTCATTATTGCATGATCATCATTTCATATCTTTGTGATTTGTTTGAGTTTGCCCATTGAGGACAACTGTAAGTCCATTCATTGGCCATTGTTCCTATGATTTGGAAGGGATTGAGTGTAAGACCATTTCATTGGCCACTTATGTCCTCTTTGTTTAGTGCTTCTGTTTGATTGTTGTATGTGAGGATGCAATTATAAATCCATGTTGTTGGCATTTGTTTTCCCATGATCATCTGTTGGAGATTAGAGTAAGCCCAGATAGATTGGCATCTGATATCCATGTTTTGTGTTTGCTTTGTGAGGATGCAATTATAAGTCCATGTTGTTGGCATTTGTTTTCCCATGATCATCTGTTGGAGATTAGAGTAAGCCCAGATAGATTGGCATCTGATATCCATGTTTTGTGTTTGCTTTGTGAGGATGCAATTGTAAGTCCATGTTGTTGGCATTTGTATTCCTATGATCATCCTTTGGAGATTAGAGTAAACCCAGATAGATTGGCATCTGACATCCATGTTTTGTCTTGTTTTAGGAGATTAGAATAAGTCCATTTTTTGGCATCTGATATCCAGGTTTTGTTTTGCTTTAGGAGATTAGTATAAGTCCATTTATTGGCATCTGATATCCTTGTTTGTTTTAGGAGACTGGTGTAAATCCATTTATCGCTATCCGGTATCCACCTTTGTTTGTGAGATTGGTATAAGTCCAGTGATTGGCATCCGGTATCATTTGTTTTGCTTATTTGTTATTGTTTTGTTGCCTATTCCTGAGGACACACTTGAGTCATCTTCTATATGATTTCAAGAGGTGAACTTCTGAGAAGTTTTATACTCCTTTATCCACACCCTCTTTGTCCTAAACCTTTTCACACTTTGCTTTCAAACTTGAAATACATATTGTGCAAACATTTTCATGTCTTGTCAAATTAGAAACCTGGACCTTAAGTCCTTGATTTTCAAACTTCACTTTTGATAATACTTCTTTCTGAATTGAATCGTAATCATACTTTGACCATATTTTGTGAATACTCATAATAAATTAACCACACCCATTCAATTGTTTTGATGGCTTTGTCCATTCTTAATATGCTTTCATACATTAGCCATAGGTTTCAATTACCATAGTGGTTGATGTAAATCTTACCTTATCCTTAGTGAGTTGATTGTAAGTCTTCCATACTTATTATAGGGTTAACCCCTCACTAGTATGTTGAAGTCGTCCTCGCATGGTGGATTGTTGATTCAGGTTGAGTTTTCTCCCATTGGTAGTGAAAAGCTTCAGTGCTCTTGTTTTAAAATGAACTCGCTCAGTTTTGGAAATCTTTTAGCCGAACTACGACGTTTTGATCCTTGCCTTTCATGGAAGGTACGTAGGCAACGGGTTCATCCGTTCAAACACAAAAATAATAAAATTGTACGTTCTTTTCTCATCATCCCAATCATGTTTGCATAATATGTCATAAACAAATAAACATTTTTATACAACAAGTGTGAAAAGGGCTCCCTAGGAGTACCTAGGACGTTTTGGGTGCCTAACACCTTCCCATTGCGTAATTTACCCCTTACCCAGACTCTCTGATCTTTTCATTGGTTTTCTACGTGTAAAACTTCTTAGGCTTTTGTTCACTTTTTAGCCAATCCTTTGGATAAATAAAAGTGCGGTGGCGACTCGATTTCTTTGTATGCTTTGCTTATGGTTTAATCAATAAATCATATAGCGACGAATACACCGCTACAGAAAAGTGGCGACTTTGCTAGGGAAAAGGGTAGAATTAGATCTTCCTTGGTGGTATTGCCTACTTTTCACCCTTGTTGTATGATATTTGTTTATGTGTTATTTGACATATTTTTGTACAATTTGGGATAACTGTATTGATTGTAACGTTTGAATTGCTTGATATACAATTGCTGTTTGCTTTGGTGATCTTTGTGAGACGAGTTCTATACCCGAACTCGAGTGCACTCTAGGATAGGAGAATGGCATAGTCTTGTCGATTGGTGTGGAGTATTCCTTAGCCAGTTGACTTGCGAGCCCATTCACTTGGTGGAGGTCATGTTGGATTAATAATGTCACACAAGTTATTTGTGGTTAGGCATTATTCTTTCAATCATGTGCCTTAGAAGCCAAGGACCGTAGTTTACCAAGCCCATCTTGGCCTATTTTTAGGACGTAGTGCGGAGGTCGTTCAGATGTCAGTTCTGATGCGATTGTTACGCGATACTACACTCATAAGAGTCTCTCTTGAGAATATTTTTGGAATACGAGTATTCGTTCCTCCGATAATATCCGAGAGATGGGACGATGATTATGGGAACCTCTGGTAGAACATGTCTGGCAGGTTTAAACCCTAGTACATTCCCTTTGGGTGGTTCTTAACCAAGACCCCATGCTCGTGACTCTCAGCAAACCCGTGATTCGTGGTTGAGTCGTTCAAATATCCTTAATATCAATGGAACTTGGGCGTCGATAAGGTGTAAACCATAATCCGCCAAAATGGATGGTTGATATTAAGGATGATTGAGCCGGTTCATGTATTGTTAATATCAATGGAACTTGGGTGTTGATAAGGTGAAAACCCTAAATCCACCAAAATGGATGATTGATATTAGGGATACAATGAGCTTTCCCATGACCTTTGTTTGGTGTGACTTGCTTGATCCTTGAGTGTGATTGTTGCATTCATGCATTCATCTGCATTCATGTCATCAGAAAAATGAGAAAATTTTCAAGGAACTTAAAGGGTTTATTTGCAAAATTTTCAGACATGGAAAGACCAAAAAGGCATACAAAGAAGTACAACTTTAGACAACCTGATGTGAAAGAGTTAAGGAATCTGACATCTTATGTATTAGATCCCTTGGGTTTCAAAGCTCGCTATGGGAAGCTTCTGCCTCTGTTGACTACTCAGGTTGATGAGGGTTTGATGAGTACTCTGGCTCAGTTTTATGATCCTCTGTATCATTGCTTCTCTTTCCCGGACTTCCAGTTGCTGCCTACTTTGGAGGAGTATTCTCACCTTATTGGGATTCTGATTCTGGATCAGGCGCCGTTCAGTGGCCTAGAGAGTATTCCGACCGCTCGAGAGATTGCAGACTTATTGCATATAGATGAAGCATTGATTAAAGCTAATCTGACTACCAAAGGCGGAATTCAGGGTTTTCCTTCCGATTTCCTCATCGCTCAAGCTACTGTTTATGGGAAGGCCAGGAGTGAGGATGCCTTTGAGGCTTTATTTGTGTTGCTCATCTATGGGTTGGTATTGTTCCCCAACATCGACAAATTTGTGGATGTGAACGCCATTAGGATCTTCTCAGTTCTTAATCCCGTTCCGACTTTGTTGGGTGATGCCTATTTCTCTTTGCATCTGAGGAATGCGAAGGGTGGAGGAGTTATTGTGTGCTGTCTGCCTCTGCTATATTAGTGGTTTATTTCTCACTTGCCGCAGACAGTTGCTTTCAAGGAGAACAAGGGATGTCTACGGTGGTCTCAGAGACTTATGTCTCTCACTAATGATGATATCTCTTGGTATGATCGCGTGTATGATACTGTGCAGATTATTGATTATTGTGGTGAATTCCCTAATGTGCCTCTTCTTGGTACATGCGGTGGGATCAGCTACAACCCTATCTTAGCACGTCGTCAGCTTGGGTTCCCCCTAAAGGATAAACCTCATAACATTTTGTTAGAAGGTGTGTTCTTTCAGGAGGGTAAAGATCCCCAAGGCCTGAAAGCCCTATTTGTCCGCGCTTGGCGCAAGATCTGCAAGAAGACCAGGAATGAGTTGGGTCCGAAGAATTGCATAGCTTTGGAGCCTTATACTTCTTGGGTCAGACAGAGAGTTGCTGAATACCTTATGCCTTATGATCATCCGAGACCTACACCTATAGATGTGGCTGGGCCTTCAACCCTCCCTACCCAAGATGTAGAGGAGTTGAGAGAAGAAGACCTTTCACGTGCTTGGATCCGTGAAAGAGAAGAGTTGCTTCATCAGCTGAAGGAGAAAGACGCTCTGATTGAGTTTCTCGAGCATCGGGTGATCGATGACCCGAATGATACTTGGACTTCTCTGCTTCCTCAGTCTTCCAAGTTCTGGAAAAGGAAGTACGATCGGCTTGCAAAGGAGAAAGCGGATATGGAAGCAGCCTATGAGAGAGAGATCAAGAAGCTGTGTGCATCTCGTCTTCCAGCATCCCGAGCTTCTAGGGATCCATAGGATGTTTATTTTCCTTTTCTCTTTGTTATGATCAAAAATGCTGTACTTCTTTATTCAAAATAAATTGAATGAGATATTTTCCATATGAGATCAAAATGCTTTAAATGATCAAAATTTGCAAATGAATGCCCTAAAAGTTCCTTGAAAATAAAACAAAGCATATGCACAAACATTTCATGCATCATTTTGCATAAGTAGGTGTCGTTCTTGGTCTTCTTGTCTGTGGCCTAACTCTGTGCTCTTCATTTATTTTGAAGACAAGCTGACTCACCGGTATTATACAAGAGCCAATTCTGCCAGAGTAATGGATCAGTTGGAACAAGAGAACCGGGAATTGAAAGAAGAGGTCGCCAAACTTGGCGCTTTGATGGAGCAACTCTTGGCTGCTCAGAACCAACCTTCTCAGCCTCCTGCAACTCCTCCCCAGAGGACGGTTATTTCAGAGATTGTAGCTCCGACTGTGCCAGCTGCCAGTGCCCACTTTGTGCCCAGTGCCATGCCAGCCGGATTTCCTTGGGGTATGCCTCCGGGTTTCATGCCAGATATTCCTGCTCCGACTTTTGCTTCTATGCCGGCATCTAGCCCGGTCCTTGCTGCTGCTCCTCCTATCGTGCATACCATTCCTAGGGTAGACGACACCATCTATCATTCTGAGCCGTCTGAGGGCCCAGATGTTAATGAGAAGATGGAGGCCATGAATGATCAATTCCTTGAGTTGCGAAAGGAATTGAAGACTCTCAGAGGGAAGGATCTGTTTGGCAAGTCTGCTGCTGAGCTTTGCCTTGTTCCCGGTGTTAAGATTCCGATCAAATTCAAAGTTCCTGACTTTGAAAAATATAAAGGGAACACCTGCCCTCTTGCTCATCTGGTTATGTACGCCAGAAAAATGTCTACGCAAACAGATAATGATCAACTTCTGATCCATTATTTCCAGGATAGTTTGTCCGGAGCGGCTCTTCGTTGGTATATGAGCCTTGATAGTGCAAACATCCGATCCTTCAATGATCTTGGCGAAGCCTTCGTCAAGCAATACAAGTACAATGTTGATATGGCGCCTGACCGTGATCAGCTCAGGGCCATATCCCAGAAGGATAAGGAGACATTTAAGGAGTACGCCCAGAGGTGGCGAGAGTTGGCTGCTCAGATTACTCCCCCGCTAGAAGAGAAAGAAATGACTAAGATCTTTCTGAAGACTCTTAGCTCATTTTATTATGAGCGGATGGTAGCGAGTGCTCCCTCTGATTTCACCGAGATGGTGAACATGGGGATGCGGCTGGAGGAAGGAGTCCGTGAAGGACGTTTGGCTAAAGATGAGAGCTCTTCTAAACGATATGGGGCGTTTAAGAAGAAGGATGGGGAGGCACATGCTGTGCAATCCCATACTAAATCCAGAAGACCCTCTGTTCAGAGGAAGCCTGCACGCCGTGCAAATAATCAGCACCAGGTGGCTCATATAGCACCTGTCTTCAGAAATAGTGCGCAGTATCAGCAACCTCAACAGCATCAACATCAACAACAACCGCAATATCAGCAGCAACACCGTCCACAGCAACAGGCTTACCAGCCTCGTGGCAGCACTACCAACCAGGCCAATTTGAATTATGATAGGAAGAAGATTAGCTTCGATCCGATTCCTATGTCATACGCCGAGCTGTATCCTTCCTTGTTGGAAAGGAAGTTGGTTAGTCCCAGAGATCCTCCTGCAGTGCCTGCAAATCCTCAGTGGTGGTACAAGCCAGACCAACACTGTGTGTATCACTCCGGTGCTCCGGGACATAATATCGAGAACTGCTTTCCGTTGAAAACCAAAGTTCAAGACTTGATGAGATGCGGTATTCTAAGCTTTGAGGACTCAGGCCCCAATGTTACAAAGAACCCATTGCCCGAGCATGGGAAATCTGTGAATATGGTCCAGGGGTGCCTTGGGAAATATAAAGTCAAATATGTGAGTCATATTAGACAGTTATTGGTCGAATTACATCGTTTGCTGTGTCAGTACAGCCATATGGAGCATGACCATGACAGATGTCGCATCTGTTCTGTCAACCGTTTGGGGTGTCGCTAGGTGCGAAGAGAGCTTCAAGAGCTGTTAGATGAGGGAACTATAGAGATTCTTCAGAATCGCAATGTTGATGAAGACGAACCAGAGGTTAATGTGATTTCCCCTGTGTTCAAGCTGCCTGAGCCTGTTGTCATTCGATATGATAGCAGCAAGCCGAAGGTCTCTCCTTCACTAGTCATCAAGCCTGCAGGCCCTGTGCCTTATTCTTCTGACCGAGCTGTGCCGTTCAGATATAACCCCGTTGCTGTTGAAGATGGGAGAGAAGTGCCGTTGCCTTCTACCTCTGTCACCAATATTGCTGATGTAAGTGGGTTGACCGGAGTGGTCGTGTATTTTCTGCTCCTAAGCCTCAGGCTAGAGCTGTTGCTTCTGATACTGTTGAGCGTCCGGTTGGGACGGCTGTTAATGTTCAGAACCCGACACTTGCTGTTGCCAAACCCTCCTCCGTACAAAAAACTCCTGATTCTTCTGTTGGCCTGAGTGGCATTGCGAATGAAGAATGTGATGAGATGTTGAGGCTCATCAAAAAGAGTGAGTACAATGTTGTAGACCAGCTTCTACAAACGCCATCCAAGATTTCCGTATTATCTTTGCTTCTGAATTCAGAACCTCATAGGGAGGCTCTGCAGAAAGTTTTGGATCTGGCGTATGTTGACCATGACGTCACTGTAGAACAATTTGATGGTATAGTTGCAAACATCACTGCTTGCAACACGTTGAGTTTCTGTGACGCTGATCTCCCTGAGGAGGGAAGAGACCACAACATGGCTTTACACATCTCCATGAATTGCAAGTCTGATGCCATGTCCAACGTGCTGGTGGACACTGGATCATCTCTGAATGTATTGCCAAAAACCACACTCTCTCGATTGTCATATCAAGGTCCTCCTATGAGGCAGAGTGGTGTTGTTGTGAAAGCATTTGATGGGTCGCGTAAGACTGTAATTGGGGAAGTTGATCTCCCAATCAAGATTGGACCAAGTGATTTCCAGGTTACCTTCCAGGTAATGAATATCCACCCATCATATAGCTGTCTCCTTGGTAGACCATGGATTCACGAGGCTGGCGCCGTGACATCCACCCTACACCAGAAGCTGAAATTCGTCAAGAATAAGAAACTGGTTGTGGTAGGACGAGAAAAGGCTCTCCTGGTTAGGCACCTGTCTTCTTTCTCGTATATTGACGCTGAGGATGAAGTTGGAACTCCGTTCCAAGCTTTATCTATTGATGAACCAATTGAGAAGAAGTCTCCTTCATTTGCTTCCTACTGAGATGCGAAACTGGCCATTGAATGTGGCGCAGTTGCTGGTTTGGGGAAGATGATTGAGCCTGGAGACAATAGATCCCGGGCTGGCATTGGCTATTCCTCTGGGGCATTCAACGAGCTTGGTTTGTTCAAGAGCGGAGGTTTCATCCATGATGATCAACCTGAAGAGGCTGCTGCTATCTTGGAAGAGGATGCAGAGGATCTGAACAATTTCATCATTCCTGGTGGTATCTGCCATAATTGGGTCGCTGTAGATGTTCCTACAGTCATCCATAGATCAGAGTAATTGTTCACTTTGTTAAAAACCCTTCTCCCATGCCAAAAGGAGAAGTGATGACATTGTTGGCAGCATTTAATACAATGATGTTTTCATTCAATTAATGCATTGTTAAACATTTGTTTTTCCATTTGTTTTCACTTTTTGCTTTTGCATGAAATCAGTGATCACAAGAAACCCATAAAAACAAGAATAAAAGCAACGTTTTTTTTCATCTGCATAATGATTTGCTTGTTTAAATTCTAAAGTTTTTCATTAACCAAAATCATTATGCAGGTTGATCCTAAAACCCATTGAACATAATAATCCAATGCCATCTCCCAATTTTGAATTCCCTGTATTCGAGGCAGAAGAAGATGATGTTGAAGGGATTCCTGATGAGATCACCCGTCTCCTTGAGCACGAGAAGAAGATCATTCAGCCGCACCTTGAAGAGTGGGAAACAGTCAACTTGGGGTCTGAGGATTGTGTTCGTATGGTGAATATTGGGGCACTTCTTGAAGAGTCTGTCAAGAAGAGATTGATTGAGTTGCTACGAGAATATTCCGATATCTTTGCTTGGTCATATGAAGACATGCCGGGTTTAGAAACAGATATTGTGCAACATTTCCTGCCTTTGAAGCCTGAGTGCGTGCCTGTGAAGCAGAAGCTCAGAAGAACTCATCCAGATATGGCAGTAAAGATCAAAGAGGAAGTTCAGAAGCAAATTGATGCGGGGTTTCTGGTGACTTCTACATATCCTCAATGGGTGGCCAATATTGTGCCTGTGCCTAAGAAGGACGGAAAAGTCCGTATGTGTGTTGATTACAGAGATTTGAATAAAGCTAGTCCGAAAGATGATTTTCCTCTACCACACATTGACATGTTGGTAGACAATACAGCTAAATTCAAAGTCTTTTCCTTTATGGACGGATTTTCCGGTTATAACCAAATCAAGATGGCACCCGAAGATATGGAGAAGACAACATTCATCACACCTTGGGGAACATTCTGTTATCGAGTGATGCCCTTCGGTTTGAAGAACGCTGGAGCCACGTATCAACGAGCTATGACTACCTTGTTTCATGATATGATGCACAAGGAGATAGAGGTCTATGTTGATGATATGATTGCTAAGTCCCGAATGGAAGTTGAACATGTTGAGCATTTGTTGAAGCTTTTTCAGCGTTTGAGGAAGTTTAGACTTCGTTTGAACCCGAACAAATGTACATTTGGAGTCCGTTCCGGTAAGTTGTTGGGTTTTGTTGTCAGTGAAAGAGGTATTGAGGTTGATCCTGCAAAGGTCAAAGCAATACAAGAGATGCCTGCACCCAAAACTGAGAAGCAAGTCCGAGGTTTTCTTGGCCGCTTGAACTACATTTCCAGATTTATATCCCACATGACTGCCACATGTGCACCTATATTCAAGCTCCTCCGGAAAGATCAGTCTCATGATTGGACCGAGGATTGCCAGAAAGCTTTCGACAGTATCAAAGAATATCTGTCTGAACCTCCGATCTTGTCTCCTCCTATAGACGGAAGACCTTTGATTATGTATCTGACTGTTCTTGAAGACTCAATGGGTTGTGTACTCGGTCAACAAGATGAATCAGGGAAGAAAGAATCAGCTATATACTATCTCAGTAAGAATTTTACTGATTGTGAGTCTCGATACTCAATGCTTGAGAAGACGTGCTGTGCTTTGGCTTGGGCTGCTAAGCGTTTGCGCCAGTACATGATAAATCATACAACTTGGTTGATATCCAGAATGGATCCAATTAAGTATATCTTCGAGAAGCCTGCTTTAACCCGGAGGATTGCCCGTTGGCAGATGTTGTTGTCTGAGTATGATATCGAGTATCGAGCTCAGAAAGCTATCAAAGGTAGTATCGTGGCTGACCATCTAGCGCACCAGCCGATTGAAGATCATCAGTCTGTTCAGTATGACTTCCCTGATGAGGAGATTCTGTATTTGAAAATGAAAGATTATGATGAGCCTACACTTGATGAAGGTCCGGAGCCTGGTTCCAGATGGACGATGGTGTTTGATGGCGCTGTAAATCAGTATGGAAATGGAATTGGGGCAGTAATCATTACTCCTCATGGCACGCATATTCCGCTTACAGCAAGGCTAACTTTCAAATGCACGAATAATATGGCTAAGTATGAGGCCTGTATCATGGGACTGGAAGAATGTATTGATTTGAGAATCAAACATCTTGATGTGTATGGTGATTCGGCCCTAGTTGTCAATCAGATCAAGGGTGAATGGGAGACGAATCAGCCAGGTCTCATTCCATATAGAGATTATGCAAGAAGGATTTCAACGTTCTTTACAGAAATTGACTTTCATCATATTCCTCGAGAGGATAATCGGATGGCAGATGCCCTTGCTACGCTTGCTTCCATGATTGTTGTGAAGTATTGGAATGAAGTTCTCAATATTGTCGTGATGCGCTTGGATAGACCAGCTCACGTGTTTGTAGTTGAAGAAGTGATTGATGACAAGCCTTGGTATTTTGATATCAAGAATTTCCTCCAGAACCAGGTCTACCCGCCTGGGGCATCTGTGAAAGATAGGAAAACTTTGAGAAGGTTGTCAGGCAGTTTCTACCTCAGTGGTGAAGTGCTGTATAAGAGAAATTTTGACATGGTTTTGCTCAGATGCGTGGATAGACACGAAGCAAACCTGTTGATGACTGAGGTCCATGAGGGTTCATTTGGTACTCATTCCAATGGACATGCCATGGCTAGAAAGATGTTGAGAGCAGGCTACTATTGGCTGACAATGGAGTCTGACTGCTGCAAATATGTGAAGAAGTGCCACAAGTGTTAGATTTACGCGGATAAGATTCATATTCCTCCGACACTTCTGAATGTGATTTCATCACCATGGCCTTTCTCTATGTGGGGAATTGACATGATCGGCATGATTGAACCGAAAGCGTCCAATGGACACAGGTTTATTCTCGTAGCAATTGATTACTTCACCAAATGGGTTGAAGCCGCTTCGTATGCGAACGTGACCAGGCAAGTGGTTGTGAAGTTTATCAAGAACCAGCTGATTTGCCGTTATGGTGTGCCAGATAAGATCATTACCGATAATGGATCTAATCTGAATAATAAGATGATGGAAGATTTGTGCGCTGAATTCAAGATTGCACACCATAATTCCTCTCCTTACAGACCCAAGATGAATGGGGATGTTGAAGCTGCTAATAAGAATATCAAGAAGATTATCCAGAAGATGACAGTGACATACAAAGATTGGCATGAGATGCTGCCGTTTGCTTTGCATGGTTATCGTACATCTGTCCGCACTTCAACAGGGGCAACCCCTTTCTCTCTTGTTTACGGCATGGAGGCTGTGCTCCCAGTAGAGGTGGAGATCCCATCAATGAGAGTCTTGATGGAAGCCAAGTTGACTGATGCTGAATGGATTCAGAGTCGTTATGGCCAACTGAATTTGATTGAAGAGAGGCGATTGACTGCCATGTACCATGGTCAGTTATATCAGCAGAGGATGAAGAAAGCATTCGATAAGAAGGTCAAGCCTCGTGTGTTCCGAGAAGGTGACCTCGTGCTCAAGAAAGTCTTGTCTTTCGCGCCCGATTCCAGGGGCAAGTGGACTCCAAACTACGAGGGTCCATATGTTGTTAAGAGAGCCTTTTCAGGCGGAGCTTTGATGCTTACAACAATGGATGGGGAGGATTTCACTCGTCCTGTGAATTCAGATGCAGTCAAGGAATACTTTGCCTAAAAAAAAGTATATGTAAATGAAAAACAGAATAGCTCGCTAAGTTGAAAACCCGAAAGGGCGGCTTAGGCAAAAATGAGCGTCTCGGTGGAAAACCCGCAAGGGTAATCCAGGCAAAAATTAGAGACTTGAAAAAGAAGTATATTTGCATCCTGCTAGATTGAGTACCTCACCCTGGGGCAATCTAGGCAAAAATTAGGGATTTGGCAAGTAACTGCATCCTGACAAGACTTTCTGTTCCGCAGCCGTCTTTTCGTCAGAAGTTCTCGATTCATCGTCGACTGAAGCTTCGCATACATCGAGATTCAAATTGGTAGAGAAAGGATCATTATGTTCAATGTAGCCCTCTTCCAATATATATCACTGATTTCAAATTTGTACAGATCTATGGAGTCTTGCCATTTGCAGGCTACCATTCCATCAAATAAATTTGAGCTTTTTATCCAATTATTTGCACTCTTATTTGTTCCAATTCAACAAATGTTTGCATGTTTTAATTGATAAAATGTCATTGTTTTAAAACAAATAAATTTTCAAAATTGTTGTTTTAAACAAAGTGAACATTCACAGTGATGAAAGGATACTTAAAGAATTTCTCAGTGCTCTCCCAAGGGTGGCATGATTTCCAACAGGTAAGACATTTGTTCATATTCCTGGCTTGGTTGTATCCTCTTTATCTTGCTTTGTTGGTGGGGTTGTTCCCCAAGCAGAGTTGTTGTTGTGGGTTATTCCCCAAGAGGAGTGCTTATTGAAGACTTTGTTTTCTTCTCCAGCAGTATTCTCTCCCAGCATGGGTGTTCTTTCCTTTTGGAAGATTCGGTAGTTGGTGGTTGGAGACCCCGGTACCCTGTCACTCTCCCCAGTGCAGTCGCCAGCGGAGTTGTGACTTCTCTCCTCAGCATGGTTGCTTTCTTTTTGAAGATTCAGTGGTTGGTGGATTGATATCCCGGTACTTTACCGCTTTCCCCAACATTGTCGCAAGCAGGGTTGTTGATATCTTTCCTTAGCACAGTCGCTAGCAGAATCTGTGATATATCCCCAGAGCAGAGTGTTGTTGAAGACTTCGTTTTCTTCGCCATCAGTACTCTATTCCCCGGCCAAGTCGCCAGCGGAGTTGCTCTCCCCCCATCAATGTGCTTATCCCTTCAGCAGGGTAGTGACCGTGTTCCTCAGCAGTTGTGGGTGTTCTCTTAAGAAGAGTTAGCATTTAGTGGTTGATTCCCTAGCTCTCTTCCATATTCCCAGTGGATTCTTCAGTGAAATCCCCAGTAGATCTGCCAGTAGATTTGTGGTTTGGTGGATTGTATTTGTGCAAAATCCCCATTGGAGTTGGTATTCCCAACAGACCAGGATTGTATTTGTGGTTTTCCCTCAGAGTCTCCGTCAGAGCTGATATTCTCAACATAGTTGCTTTTGTGGCAGTTTCTGCTTGTTGAAACCTCTGTTGCCCCAGTAGGTTGGGTTGGTGGTCTAGCATCCAGAGTTTGGGTTGATTTCCCGATTGTTGTTTGACCCTCAGTAGAGTGGTTTGTTGCAGAATCTACTTGTGTGATCTGTTTTTTCCTTCAGTGGATGTATTCCCGATGGAGTGGTTATTTGTTTTCCCCATGTAGAGTTGCTTGTGCAGAATCTACGTGGATGATCTGTTCTCCCTCAGTGGGTTGTTCCCCAGTGGAGTTATTTGGATTTGCTTTCATAACAGTTCTTGCCTGTGCAGTGAACTCTTGTTCCCCTGCAGATATTTTGGGATTTCTTCCTTCTCCCCAACAGATTTGTCTTTGTGGCTGTTTATGCCTGTTGTGACTTTTTGTACTCCAGTTGGGTTGATTGCTGGTCCATCACTCAGAGATTTGGTGTTTCCTGATATCTCTGATCTTTTGCCTCCCCGCAGATCTTTGCTTTGTAGCATTGAAGATCTCCAGCAGATTGGCTTTCCAATTGGTTTTTCCCCTGGAAGTATAGTACCGGGCGTTTGATTCCTGGACCTGTTGTGTTAGCAATGTCTGTTTTGTCAGCATTCATCAAACATAAATCACGCATATTCATGCATATTCATAAACATTCAGATATTCATGTTGCACTTTTTGCCATATATCTTTTGTTTGTTGTCTCCTGCCTTGGTGATATAGATCTCTTTATGGATCTTCCCAAACAGATGTCGGGTGTTTAAAACTCTCCATATAGAGTCAGCCCTATAAGCAGAAAGTGTTTGTCTTTCCTTCTGCAGTTCCCCACCGAGATACATCCTCGTGGATGACGGTTTCTTCCGTTTCCTCCCAACATATATTGGGATGGGTGTTCCTATTGGGTTATATCCTCATTAGGACGTGTTTTATTTCAGTCTGTCTTTTCGGATTGATCCCGAATTGGCTATTTGTCAACTGTTTCTTGTGCTTCCCGGTGGAATAAATGAACGAATTGCCCAGTAACCGGCAATAGTTCTTTTTATCCCCCAGCGGAATCTTTGTGGGCCTCTACCCAGTAACCGGTAGTTGTAAGTCCTATGTTCTTGCCTTTTGGCGAAATTTGTGGTTATATACCTTTTATTCCTCGGCAAGAGTTTTGGTTTTCTACCCAGTAATCGGTAGTCGTAAATCCCATTTTTTCTTACTCTCCAGCAGAGTTTGTGGTTTGTTATAAACCCTATTTTTGTTCCCGTGCGGATTTGTGATCCTTCCATCCCCACGCGGAGTTGTTGGTTTTCTACCCAGTATTCGGTAGATGTAAACCCTAATTCGTGTTTATCCCCACCAGAGTATGGCTACTACCCCGTATTCGGTAGTTGTAAGTCCTATCTCTTTTCCCCTAGCAGAGGTAACCTTTGTGGTTCGTTCTGGTTGATGGTGGATTTTTGGCTGTTGTGGTTTTATCCCCAATAGAGTTGGAGTCTCCCTGTGGAATAAGTTGAATAATTGCTCAATATTTGGCATTCATTCACCCTATCCCTAGTTGAGTCCGTGGTCTTCTACCCCGTATTCGGTAGTTGTAAATCCCATGTTGTGACTTTTTCTCCCTAGCGGAGTTTGTGCCTTGTGGTACAGGTGGATAATTGTCGGTTGCTAGCAATTCTATCCCCAGCCAGAGTTTTGGTATTCTACCCCGTATTCAGTAGTTGTAAACCCTAATTTCTCCCCTTTGCAGAGTTAACCTTGTTGTTCATCCTAACCGATGAGGGTTACTCTTTGTGGTTATCTTCATTCAATATTTGATGTTGATATTCCTCCTTGCTTGTGGATAATTGCCGGTTGCTAGCAATTGTATCCCCAGCAAGTGGTCTTCTGGATAATTGCCGTATGCTTGCAATGTTATCCTTTGAAGTTGCCAGTGGGTCCTTTCACCGTTTGCTAGTGATTTGTTCCCCGGATCATTGATTGTTTATCAATGAATCCCCAGATAGTTCTTGTGGGTAATTGCCGGATGCTTGCAATTCATCCCCAATTGAGTCGCTTTTCATTTACCCGTTTGCTTGGTAATGATTGTTGCTCCCTTTGATTGGTCGTCTTTATATACCTAGTTTGGTATCCCGATGCCTTTCTTTTCGGTCGATTTATCCTTTGTTAACCCTTATACCGGTTGTGGATAATCTTCCATGCGAGTATGTTATCCACGTTCTGACGGTAATGGATAATATATCTCATGCACTCTTCAGTCGAAGCCTTTTGTGTTTCCCTGGTCGAGTAAGATTCGTTATTTCCCTTTTGCGGAATCGAATATTTGTTGTTTCGGATAATTGCCGGATGCTTGCAATTTATCCTTTTTGAGTTGTCTTTCGTTTACCCGTATGCTTGGTATCGATTGTCTCTTTTTTTGGTTGGTCACCTATTATATGCCCTAACCGGTATCTCTGGTGTCTCTTCCTTTCGAGTATATTATTCACGTTCTGACGGTAATGAATAATATATCTCTTTCACTCTCCGTTTGGAGTCCTTTGTTGATTTTCCCCAGTAGAGTAAGATTCGTATTCTTTGTAGAATCGAATATTCCATCCTTTAACAAGTTTGTGTCTCGGATGATGAGTGTTTTGGCAGTAAAAACCAATTCACGTTTTCGGTAGATCGCCTATTATATACCCAGTAACCGGTATCCTTGGTGTTTCTTACCATGCGAGTATATTATCTACGTTCTGACGGTAATAGATAATACATCTCATGCGAGTATTCTATCCACGTTCTGACGGTAATGGATATTATATCTCATGCACTCTTTGGGTTTGTGTCCCCAGTTGAGTAAGATTCTTTTTCCCGTTGTGGATTCAAATGTTCATCCTGTAAGTCGATTTGCTTTTTCAAGCCCTCCTTACGGATGATGAGTGTTTTGGCAGTAAAAACCAATTCACGCTTTGGTCGGTCACCTATTATATACTTCGGTATCCCTGGTGTTCCTTCCTGTCTGCTCCCTATTATGACCTCGGTCCCCTGTGGAGTCAGATTTTCCTGAGTTGATGTACCTTTTTCAGGTCTTTCTCAGATGTTTGGTTGATTGATATCTCTCACCCTTATACCGGTCTTCGATATTCATTCTTCCTGAGTTTGTTACCTTTATACCGGTAACACCTCATTTCCTTGTTGCTTTTCCCCGTGAGAGTCTCTTTGTTAGACCTTCTCCAGTGGAGTTTCTTGTGGTGATTTTACCCTTTGCTGTATTGGCGTTTTCCCAATATATGCAATTTTTCCCGGCAAGGAGGTTCTTTATGAATCTTTTCCTGGTCCGAGTCCGGATTTTCATCCGAAGTATCCTTTGTGGATAGTTTGAGTCAGCTTATGTCTTTCCAATGGATGTGTTTCCTTTGGAAACCCTCTGATCCCCAATTCGAGTCCTTTACTTCCCTAGTAAAGTCTCCATTCTATTTTTTGTTTTCCCTAACTCAGAGTCGTGTCCTGCTCATGCACTTCTTTTTCTTTCTATCCCCAATAAGAGTCCCCATAAGAGTCTTATTAGAGTCTCTGTTCCTGATGAGTGTATTGCTCCGATGGATCGTCTTTTCTTCTGTGTGAACCATATCCCCACAGAGTTTGTGTCTTTTACATGCATACATCTGCATCATGAGGTCTCTTAGGGACCAAAATTTGTCTCATTACTGTTATTTAAGCCCATTCTACCGCGTCGAGATGAAGATTTCTAAACTTCACTTCTCCGGCTAGAATGACCTTAAATAGGGGCATCTGTAAGACCCCAATTTTGTCCCTAAGATCCCTCATGGCATCATATCATATCATATCATTGCCTCAAGGATCATTGTGCACTTTGCCTTCTTTCCTGTGGGTGGGTCATCTTTTGAGAGTGGTTCTTGATCACCAAGCATGTTTTGCATTTGTGTATCATTGCTTTTCATTTGTTTGCTAACCAAAGGTACAAAAATATTGTCATCTAACCTTGTTACTTGCAGATGAAGCAACATTAGGTCAAGCCAGTCAAAGGCATTCATTAAGCCATAGATGGTGGCCATTCTGAAGAATTTGGGCACCATGATCATTCATCAAGAGTTCATATGAACCATGATATCATTTTGAATCAAGATCTCAAGTGGTAGAGGCTTGGATTTCATCTGATCACAGCTAGGTCAACTGAAACCCTAGAAAGTCAACACAAGTCAATTGTGCATTTAATCAGGGATTTGAAGGTGTGAGATGGTTAGAGAGGCCTCATTCATGTCCATACAAGGCTCATATAACATGTCAAGCATCAACCTTGAAGGATTTGAGGTCAGACAAAAAGTTTCCAAAAATAGTAGGTGACCTGTAATTTCAAACTGCCAAAAATGGAAAGGTCTTCTCCTCAAATTTACATGTCCAAGAAAGATTCAAATCAAATTTTATCACACATGAAAGTTTAAGATCTTGCTCTCACCTTTCCAAAAAGTCCTAGAACATCCATTTCTCATGTGTGGTTGGGAAATTATGACCAAATCATTGTCAATGGATTTTGAACTTCAAGCTAGCATAACTCTTGAACCAAAAGGCCAATTCATGTGGTTCTTTTTGGAGCAATTTTCTCTTGATCTCTACCATCATAATCATGCATCATATTTCACCAATTCTCATTACAAAAATATTTCATTTTTGCACTTGAATTAATTTGAATTTTGGAGGGAAAATATCCATTTGAAAAATATGCATTATTTTCACTTCAAACCAATTACACTTGCCTCTAAACAGGTTTTGAATGCATTTTCAATCACAATTTCGCACTGTTCCATTGGCCATGTGTGCATGAGGGTATTTTTGCCATTTTTGCATAAACCATGCCATTTCACTAATCCATTGCATTATGATTAAACATGATTAACAAGTTGGATTAGTAGAGGGTATATATTCCTAATCATAACAGAAAATCACAACAACTTCAGAAAACTCATATCTAAACTTTTCATCTCAAATTCTCTCAAATTCTCTCAACCTTTTCCATCGAATTTATTCATTTCTTTTGCTTGCTTCTTGTTCTAATCATCATCTGCAGGCATTGTTGAAGTGAATTGAAGCAAGATCTTGCATAATCCAGGCCAAATCGTGACTGTTGAAGCTTGAGCATTCCCATGGCAGTTGGAGATTTCATCGAGTTTAAGCATTGTTGAGCTGTTGTACATCATTCATTCATCTTCCTCATCATCATTGAGCATCTGTTTCACATTTCCATGCCTTGAAACAAACAAATCCGGCTCTGCATCATCAGCAAGGTAAAATTTCGATTGCTCCAATTCTTGCAATTATCATGTGGATCTTGTAGATCTTGGAACGTAGGCCACACTGAGCTTTGGATCTATTGATTTCATTAAGTATTGAATTAGTTAAGTTGATTTTAAGTTTGATGATTGAAACTTGTTTGTGCTCGATCCGTTTGATATGATTAGAGTTAGGTTAAATCCATGCTGTATTGTTGATGTGTGATGCAAGACGGATCGAATGATATATATTTCATGAATTTCTGGAATGTTTTGTTCTTGATGAGTATGAACATGATGAATGTATGATGAAGCTTAGGGTTTCGCGTTTCCAGAAGTATTTTGATCTTCATGATTCTTGTTTGCATGCGGTTTGGCTGTTTTTGTCCCATGCACCAGTAATACCGTGCCACCTCACTTAATGAAACGACGCGTTTCATTAAGTGAGCGCCATATTTGAATTCTTCAGCGGTTCGATCCCGCTCCGAAGCATTTTCACATGTTGCCTTGCCTTATTTTTCCACTTATGCTTATCATGTTCATATGCTTCCTTTCATCATTTTTTAATTTTTTTTCCACATAAAAAATTTCATAACTCCTAAAATAATAATCCAATTCACATGAGATTTTTTTCACAATGATCCTCATCATGTCTATTATTTTATGGTGATTTTTCCAGAATTTGTGCTCGGTTGAAAATTGTTTTAGCCTAGGGTTTGTTCTCACATGTCATTTCTTGCACATTGCTTGCCATTTCTTTTATGAAATCATGATGCTAGATCCAATGAAGCTGAAAATTTACATGCTTGATCTAGACACTTTGATGAGCATTTTGGCTTTCATTTTGCTATTTTTGAATTTCTGGTTTGTGAGATATGATGTGATCAATATAGGCGTGACAATGTGTGTCACACCATTTCTTGTCCAATTTGCTGATTTTATTTACCACGCCAAATGAACTTCAAATAATCTGAAATTTTGCATGTTGTTGCTCTTGGATGTTAGGTTTGAGCATGAGTTTTTGTAGAATTTTTTAATCCATTTCCAATTTGTTTGAGATTTTCTTTGCTGGTTGGTCATAATTGGACTTTTGTTGAGTGATGAACTTTCATGATTTGTGAAATTCTTATGCCTTATCATATGAGCTTGAAATTTTGTACATTGATTCTTAACATGTTGAAGTTCATTGTGGTTTTGGTTTGGATCATTTATCTTATGTCATTTCTGTTTTAGGATTGCCTTAAGTTGATGCACCATTTGTGGCCTTGTTTGAGCTTGTTTTTGCATACCTTGACTTGTTGATTTTAATTGACATGCTTCCACTTATCCAAATACTATGATTTTTGGTATGTTGCTCATTTGATATGTTCTGTTTAGGCTTGATTTTTCTTGGAATTTATTGAGCCATTATTGATTTGATATGCTTGTGATCATTCTGTTTGCTCCAATGTGACTTCAACTTGCATCCATTGCCATGATTTGTTTATAAAATGAAATTGGTTGATGCTTTTGATATGAGACCAATTGGACTTTGTTCTTAATTGATTAATCTTGATTTTGGTCAATTTTCATGTTCTGTTTTAAATTTTTTCCTCATTTTTGACCCTAGGCTTTAGCCTAAGGGTTTGCCTCTCATGTTTGAAGCTTTGTTTCAGGTTGCACATGCAAGTTACACAATTGATGATGCCTCATCTTGAGAGCATTTGATATTTGCTTTTGATTACTAATGTGTGTTTTGTAGGTTGAAGTTGATTCAATTGGGATTGACTTATGGCTTTTGCCTTTGCCTATATTGGTTGTCTGTTGCATTAACTGTTGGTTGATTGTCTGTATAGTATACTGATTTGTTTGATGTTTCCACAGGTACCTTAGTTGCTATAGTTCTTTGTGAACTTGCTTTTGCTTTGCTTGATAGCTTAAGCATTGAGGTATAACATCTCTTTCTTCATGTAGTCTGGAAGACCTGGCTTGTTACTTGGCCAGGCACCTGTCTGAAGTCCTCCTTAAGAGGCAATGTTTGTGATTGTTTATCTTTGTCCCCAAGCAGGAAAAGTCCTTTTGATGAAGCAATTGGTAAATAGAAGAGATGTGTAATCCATCTCCTACTATTCTGTGTGTCTTCCCTTTGCTCACATTACATGTTGTAGCATTGTGGATCTTAACCCAAGATCTATAGAGTCCTTAACTTGTGGAGAGAGTTCCAACTTTCTGAACTCCCACACCTTCTGATATTCAAAGCTCTCCCTGACCAGGGATAAGAGCAATGAGGCACACCCCTCATATCCTTTCATCTGTTTCACCTTAACTCTCAATGTTAAGGTTAAGAGCACCATTTACCCTATTCCAGTTGACTTTAAAGTCTAACCCTTGCTTGAGCCTAATTGCTTGGATATAGTGTGTGCTAAATGACTTTGTCTGATTGATCGCTTGGTTCATTTGTACATGTTTGCTTACTTGCCTTCGTGCATTTATCATCATTAATTGTTCATTATTGCATGATCATCATTTCATATCTTTGTGATTTGTTTGAGTTTGCCCATTGAGGACAACTGTAAGTCCATTCATTGGCCATTGTTCCTATGATTTGGAAGGGATTGAGTGTAAGACCATTTCATTGGCCACTTATGTCCTCTTTGTTTAGTGCTTCTGTTTGATTGTTGTATGTGAGGATGCAATTATAAATCCATGTTGTTGGCATTTGTTTTCCCATGATCATCTGTTGGAGATTAGAGTAAGCCCAGATAGATTGGCATCTGATATCCATGTTTTGTGTTTGCTTTGTGAGGATGCAATTATAAGTCCATGTTGTTGGCATTTGTTTTCCCATGATCATCTGTTGGAGATTAGAGTAAGCCCAGATAGATTGGCATCTGATATCCATGTTTTGTGTTTGCTTTGTGAGGATGCAATTGTAAGTCCATGTTGTTGGCATTTGTATTCCTATGATCATCCTTTGGAGATTAGAGTAAACCCAGATAGATTGGCATCCGACATCCATGTTTTGTCTTGTTTTAGGAGATTAGAATAAGTCCATTTATTGGCATCTGATATCCAGGTTTTGTTTTGCTTTAGGAGATTAGTATAAGTCCATTGATTGGCATCTGATATCCTTGTTTGTTTTAGGAGACTGGTGTAAATCCATTTATCGGTATCCGGTATCCACCTTTGTTTGTGAGATTGGTATAAGTCCAGTGATTGGCATCCGGTATCATTTGTTTTGCTTATTTGTTATTGTTTTGTTGCCTATTCCTGAGGACACACTTGAGTCATCTTCTATATGATTTCAAGAGGTGAACTTCTGAGAAGTTTTATACTCCTTTATCCATACCCTCTTTGTCCTAAACCTTTTCACACTTTGCTTTCAAACTTGAAATACATATTGTGCAAACATTTTCATGTCTTGTCAAATTAGAAACCTGGACCTTAAGTCCTTGATTTTCAAACTTCACTTTTGATAATACTTCTTTCTGAATTGAATCTTAATCATACTTTGACCATATTTTGTGAATACTCATAATCAATTAACCACACCCATTCAATTGTTTTGATGGCTTTGTCCATTCTTAATATGCTTTCATACATTAGCCATAGGTTTCAATTACCATAGTGGTTGATGTAAATCTTACCTTATCCTTAGTGAGTTGATTGTAAGTCTTCCATACTTATTATAGGGTTAACCCCTCACTAGTATGTTGAAGTCGTCCTCGCATGGTGGATTGTTGATTCAGGTTGAGTTTTCTCCCATTGGTAGTGAAAAGCCTCAGTGCTCTTGTTTTAAAATGAACTCGCTCAGTTTTGGAAATCTTTTAGCCGAACTACGACGTTTTGATCCTTGCCTTTCATGGAAGGTACGTAGGCAACGGGTTCATCCGTTCAAACACAAAAATAATAAAATTGTACGTTCTTTTCTCATCATCCTAATCATGTTTGCATAATATGTCATAAACAAATAAACATTTTTATACAACAAGTGTGAAAAGGGCTCCCTAGGAGTACCTAGGACGTTTTGGGTGCCTAACACCTTCCCATTGCGTAATTTACCCCTTACCCAGACTCTCTGATCTTTTCATTGGTTTTCTACGTGTAAAACTTCTTAGGCTTTTGTTCACTTTTTAGCCAATCCTTTGGATAAATAAAAGTGCGGTGGCGACTCGATTTCTTTGTATGCTTTGCTTATGGTTTAATCAATAAATCATATAGCGACGAATACACCGCTACAGAAAAGTGGCGACTTTGCTGGGGAAAAGGGTAGAATTAGATCTTCCTTGGTGGTATTTCCTACTTTTCACCCTTGTTGTATGATATGTGTTTATGTGTTATTTGACATATTTTTGTACAATTTGGGATAACTGTATTGATTGTAACGTTTGAATTGCTTGATATACAATTGTTGTTTGCTTTGGTGATCTTTGTGAGACGAGTTCTATACCCGAACTCGAGTGCACTCTAGGATAGGAGAATGATATAGTCTTGTCGATTGGTGTGGAGTATTCCTTAGCCAGTTGACTTGCGAGCCCATTCACTTGGTGGAGGTCATGTTGGATTAATAATGTCACACAAGTTATTTGTGGTTAGGCATTATTCTTTCAATTTATCCTTTATTTGTTACATGTGTCTTCTAGGTGTCGCGACTTTCCCGCTTCTCTTGGAAGTTACCTTATTGGGTGAATGTATGACTTATGCCATTAGGTTTCCCCTATATTATTTCGGAAATCCTTTCTTTTCTTCCTCTCTCTTATTTCTCTTTTTCTAGGAAAAATATACCAAGGCGAAAACACCTTGTTTTTCAGTTTCTCTGCCCCAATAATCATGGGGAAAAAAACTATGCTTGTTCATGTTAAATATATTGCATCCATGTGTTCTACTGTGGATATGATTGATAAGTTTCTCCATGACATTAGATTTTCTATTACAAGACATGAGGGGGATGTGATTATTGAACCATGTTCAAAAATGGATAAGGCTAATATTGATGCCTATGGCGATCCATTCGATCCCTACTTTTAGGTATACGTCCCCATTATTTACGAGCTGAGGGTTTTAATTTTGATTACTTCTTTAGAAACAAATTTCCTGACTATCATCAATGCTGCCCCTTCTCAGATTACCCCAAATGTGTGGGGTATACTCAGGGCTTTTTAGATAATCTATTGCATCATGGGTGTGTCTCTTGTTGTCAGAGTGTTTCTTTATTTCTTTAGGACATAAATTCTCCCCATCAAAGGTTGGATGACAGTGCACCATTTTCCTTATGGATGTCTGCTAAAGCCCTTCGTAAACCCTTACGGTGACTGGAAATACAAGTTCTTATGGGTACGAGGGCGAGACCATACTTCTCCCGTCACTGTGGGGGCGATGGGTGATCCTTTTTTCCTTTATCCTAGTTGTCGTATCCACAACTTACCGAAAGGGTGAACCGAAGTTTTCTTTCTCCCCTTGATCATGAAGTGATTCAGATTTTGAGTTGTTTCCGCTCCCTAGAATCCAACACGCTTATTAATGGGATCATGAAGATGGAGATGGAGTGGAGGCATATTTAGGTAAAAAAAAACACCTTTTTCTGGCCCAATTTTTTATTTACTGCTTTTGCTTCTTAACAATATTTTTTCTGCAGGGGATATGGCAGAGATCCTTCTTGACCGGAGGTAATGCGAGACTTCCTCTTTCCCTTCCCCAAGACGTGACTGGTGATACGGGTGAGGTAATGCGAGATTGCACGAGTTGCTGAGGCCCGCTCTCCCAAGGTTCTATGGAGGGAGGAGGGGCCCTCTGAGCCGTCGGAAAGCCGTGAGGCATGACCAAAGAGAGAAAAGATAAAAAGTGAATCAGAACCCTTTTTGTGGAACAACAATGCTTTTAAGGAAGTGGAGTTTTCCGTCCGCCACTTCTAATTTTTTGAGAATCTTCCTAATGATTATCAATCACTCCTCAACATGTCTTCCACCCAACTATCCGTTTTGCTGGAAGTCCAAATTTTAAGGTGCCTCTTAGTGGAGAAAGCACAAAGGGATAAGTATTCTCGCACCATCCGTGGACTTCAGTCCAAGGTGATCCATGTGAATAAGAAATTTCACGAAGGTGCGACGACAATTAAATTACTAAGGGAGAAATGGGACACCTTGAAGGTGCTTTCCCAGGACACGAACTTTGAGGCTCTCACCTAGTTTGAAGAGGTAAAGTGTCTAAAACATTCGCTTAAGAGGGATCGAAGCATCTTAGGTAGATTGTAGGATAAGGTCTCTCAACTCAAGGATGAAGTTGTGAAGACTTCCGCCATTACTTTGAGAAGACAAGAAGGAAGGTTGTTTTTCTTTATCCTGATTTGGTTTTTAAGTTCAATGAATCCCTTTTAGGTAGTTCGGGATGGGAAGTTGGTGGAAGAAGAATAGTTCCTCTTGTTTTGACTTTTTTGTTATATTCATATATGCCCCATTCAGGCCTTTTTTTAATTGCAATGAACAACGACACCCCTTAGAGGAGCTATTTATGTTAACTGCCTTTATCGTAATTTTATTTTGTAATTATCTATGTGATTTTAACCCTTTAATGTTTTAACTAAGAGTGTATGTCGTCATCTCCCCTTTTGAAATAACTTAAGTGTACGCAAGGGGATTTAACAAGGATCATGTTTTATGAATTTTGACTTGTGGTCGTCTCTAAGGACGGTAAGGATCCCACTTAAGGATCAAACAATTTGATCGCCTCTATGGGCAGAAAGGATCTCAATTGAGGATCCATCTAAATGATCACCTCTATCGACAACAAGGATCTCACTTGAGAATCCATCTAAATGATCTCCTCTATGGGCAGTAAGGATCATATTGAGACCCAACTAAATGATCACCACTATGGGTGGCAAGGACCCCACTTGAGGATCCAGCTAAATGATCGCCTCTATAGGCGACAAGGATCCACATTGAGGATCCAACTAAATGATTGCCTCTATGGGTTACAAGGATCCCACTTGAGGACCCAACTAAATGACTGCCTCTATGGGCGACAAGAACCTGACTTGAGGATCCAACTAAATGATCGCCTCTATAGGAAGCAAGGACCCCTTGAACCTTTAGGTTTCCTGCAAATAAAGGAACATCCAAACATTCAAATTTTCTAAAATATTAAAATCAAGGTGCCTCACTAAAAAACTTATCCCTATGCAAAAGCGCATAGGGAAAAAGGTGCACCCCATGGAAAAATTTGTTTTTACAATCAGCAGAGATGTAATATTCTCCTATAAAAATTGTCAATAAAGTAATCAAATAGTAATAAATAAAAATGAATGACAATCATGTCGATGTCTCCAGAGTGCATCCCTTACGAGCTTTCATCCCTCAATCTCCTTAGAGGTTGGAGACTAAGCCTCGTTGCCTTTATAGATCTCTCTTAGAGGTGTTATTCATGTGTCTATCCTTCTAGCCTTCCCATATGGAGTGCGGATCCTCCTCAACTTAAGGCTTTTTGCATAACACCTATTGGTGATCTTCTAATTTCCTGGTATAACTTCCACTCACCCATTAAGGAGTGGTTATTTCATGCACAAATACAGAGTTGTCAAGGTGGTGCCTAGTCGGTTAAAAGATGGTCGTCCTATAATCATATTGTACAAAGAGGGAGCGTCAATAACCAAATACTTATCGTTTATCTCTTTGGCCCGATTCTGCTCTCCAAAAGTGATCCTTAGGGTGATATATCTCTTTACTTGTACCTGTTATCCATAAAATCCAACCAATGATCCTCTAAAAGGCTTCAAATCTTTTGGGTCGAGGAGAAGTCTTTCGAACGCCTCCCAATATAACATATCTACGAAACTCCCTTGGTTAACAATTTCACACTATTTGCACTTGACGGTAATGAACACGGGGTTGTCATTATGAGGGTGGACGTTAGATAAATCTTTCTACGAGAAGGCGGTCATGGTTTATGGCGTTTTACGTTTTCCTTCAGTCTTGACTTCAGGGAGGTTTTCTACATTCAAGATCTAGTGAGCTTACCTTCTTCGGGTGAAACTGGTTTCGCTTCCCCTGGAGAATCCTCCTTCTATGGTGTTGAGCGTGTCACGCATAACCTTACTACCTTCGCCCTGAGGCGCCTTTTTGGCTTTGTTGGGTCTGAGGCTTCCAGTGTCATCTCGCCCTCCCGAGTTATACTTGTCTGGAGAATGGGAAGAGTCACCCTTCACATATTTCTTAAGGTGTCCTTCTTGTATTAGCCTATCAATTTTATTTTTGAGCTGGTAGAAATATTCAGTGTGGTGCCCCTTGACTCTATGGAACTTGCACCACCTTCCCAGTTCAGAACCCAACACACTCGCCTTAGGAGAACGTGGCATATGGTTGTTGTGCATGTGGAAAACCTCGCAACTCATCTGATCACAGTGAGCATTTAGTGGCGTAAAGTTCTCTTCCGCCTTACCTACCCTTTTGAATGCAATATTGTCCTTTATGGGTAAGGTATAATTTATCTTCCTCTTGTGATGTGATCTTTCAGCATTGGGAGCGCACTCCTTGGCATTGTGCGCCTTCTTTTAAGTGTTGCTCTCCTCGCCCTTCATGTAACACTATACTCTAGTGACCACTTATGTTAACGAAAGCGTTGGCTTCTGAGCGATGAACTCGTTGAAGTGTTTCGCCTTGAGTCTATTTTGGAATTCTCCCACAAACATTTTTTGGTTTGGTGGGATGACCCCGATGGTGGTCTCATTAAAGCAGACTAGGTAGTCCCTTATTGACTATGTTGGACCCTGGCGTATATTAAATAGGTTATGGTTGACATCTTCTTGTGGTGGATGGCAGCGAAATGGTGTACTAACTTCCTTACCAACTCCCGATAGCTATTGATGGAGGCACAAGATAAAACCATATACCATTGAAGGGTGGCGTCCCTGAAAGTGATAGACAACAACTTGCACTCCAGGGAGTCAGGTGCTCCTATGACGTCCATATGTGTAATGATGGATGTGACATGCTCATAAGGATCGATGTGCCCTTCAAACATGGCCAAGGAGGGAGTTTTGAAGCCCTTGGGGATAGGCGCCCCCTATATCTCGTTTGAGAATGGTTGGGGGTCTAATAGTTACATCTCCTCCAGGGGATTGGACTTCTATTGACGATGTATGATGTTGTGGATGTCATACTCCAGCATCTAGTTATGGCAGCATAACTCGTCCATGGCGGAACACATCTTCTCCAGGGGTGTCAGCATCACCTCTACTACTAGTATCCTCTGGCATATGGGATGGAGCTCTCATATTATCCTAGGATGAAGCTCTCATATTAACCATAGCTGAAAGGTGGCTAGGTGTAGGAGTGAAGAGTAACAATGGGCAAGGTGATGGTGATGAAGACGGTGTGGTCCAGTTTAGTTTTACTGGGTCCCACAATGGGTGCCACTTTACTTGTCAAAAAGTACAGGTGTGCATGTTCCTTCTGAGAGGACATAGGGACTGATAAGCCTTAGTATGTATATTATGTTATATGGTGGTTAAAACTTGCCCATGATGGCGAGAAGCCCTGTCCGATGGTGTTTTATGGTGGTTTTCGGAATCATTATCACATGAGGTGGGAGTCTCTATCGATGAATGATATGCTTAGGTATAAGCTTCCTAAGGGTGTGATTAGTATGAGTTATGATCTGATCCTCTTCCCATGGAGAGATGAGTGTTTATAGAGGCCTTTTTGGGCATATGGTTTGGGTAAAACTAAGTGGATACAACTACTCCCTCTGATCAGGAGAGATTATTGACCATCTAACCTTTCGGAAGTAATGGTGGACTTCCTCTCCCCTGACTAAAGGCTTTACACATGTCATGGATGTCAAGGGCGAGTCCTTGGGTCATCGCTTAGGCGATACCACTCTTGGAAGGGAGCGTCCTAATTTAGGAAGCTCATAAATATAACAGTACACTCTATAATTTACCTTTGTCTCATCCTCCTTATTCTCACCATCACCTATATTTTCTTGTCCTTCTATATTATATTCAGTCCCACCTGGTATTTATTTTTTATGGTCTTCCCACTTTGACTTTGCTTTTTTCCTTTGTATTTCACTATTTCCTTATCTATTTTAGTTCAAAAGTATTATGTTGTCCTTGCTCACCAAAGTCATCATATAGACCAAAATCATTCTCCAAGTCTTCAAAATGAGCTTCCAATGCATTGTCTTCACTTGCATCATCTATTTCAACATTACGATCTTGTCCCTATCTATATCAATATTATAGTCTAATCCCTCATCTATTTTAGAATTAAATTATAGTTTCTCATCTATATCAACATCATAATCTAATTCCCTTTCTACTACAACTGTGGGCTCACTTCCATTAAATATCTCAACTTTGTCTATTTTATTTTATTTTAAAATAGTAGTCTCTCCCTTAGAGTATTGTTTTAAAAAAATAATGGTATCTCTCTCGCAATTGACTTCATCAATAAAGGTGAACCTTTCTCAACATCAATATCACTAGGCCCTTGGGCATAATCAAATTTGTTGTCCAATTTCACCACATTGAGCCCTACAACATTGTATTAAAGTGATAATAATATTTCTTCTATAATTTTAAGTTGTGATAATAGGTGGATAACATATAGAGGCAGAGTCCCAATCATAAATGCAATATTTTTCACCTTAGTTGTACCTAAATCATCTTTCATATGTACCATTTTAGTTCTATCCATGGCGTCATAGAACCACAGGTTCTCTACAACTAGGTAACCTTAGTCCTCTAAAATACCTATTACTTTAAAGCATGACCAATAATCTAGGTCATAATCTCAAACATTTTAAAGGTCATTGTAACCTGATTTGGTAAATTCATAAATCCCCCCTCCATGGTGTATGACACATTCAAACCTACTATCCATCGTAGAAATCCCTAATCAACCCTAAAACAAAGAGAAGTGGAAAAGAAAGAGAGAGCTGATAGAGAATGTGATTCAGTAAATCATACAAAACGATGTTGAAATGAAAAAAATAGTATGTGATTTAATATAACACACAAAACTTTAACATGTTTGAATACAAAATAAACAAACCCGACAATGAATTATTAGTGATTCATGAGGGGAACACAATTTCAATTTCTCAATGTGCTACTGAAGCAACAGAATAATATTCCTTGAGAAACAATTCAGTTGGTGGTGTTCAATCACTTTCTCATGTTCTTCTTCTAAAAACTAGGGCTTAATGATGAAACAATGATACTCATTCAACTGATGAGAGAAAAATGTCTTTGTATAATTATTATGATTGTCATGCCATTTTAAGAAAGACACATGAGAGATGTCAAATAAGTATAACTTTATATATATATATATATATATATATATATATATATATATATATATATATATATATATATATATATATATATATATATATATATATATATATATATATATATATATATATATATATATATATATATATATATATATATATATATATATATATATATATATATATATATATATATATATATATATCATAAAGGACAAAGTTGACTAAATAAATATGTTTTGATAGATTCAATAGTAATTGTTTTGGACCGGCTAAAGGTCCAAAATGACTCAGGCACAATCCATCTAAAATTCACTCCACTTGACCCAAAGTATAAAATCAGTTTATGCTCTTAGAGTAAGGTACAATCTCTAATCTTCAATTTTCACTTCACACATCTTGAACTATTAAATTATTTGGGTGTTAGAGTGCTAACCATGCAAGTCCACCCCCTGCCGTCGTAAAGGAGATCAAATCCACCGTTCAAGATCATCAGTTTTCCAACTACAACTATTTCTGGCTATCAGATATAACAATTGTACCATTTGTGAGAATAGACCTCTGATTTACTAGCTTGTAGCCTCTTCAAGTCACAAAATCAAGAGTTTTTTATTATGACTCAATCAATCATTGTTTCGATTATAATTTCTCAAAACTCAAAATCTGTAATTATTTTGAAAACTTCACAAAAGCAACAGAAGGAAGAATCATAGATTCAAATATACGTCTACATCGGGGAATGAATGATATTTTGATGAAGACAGTGCTGAAGATTCTCGATCTACCTTCCGATCAATCATCGTCCCCACCAGAGAACCTATTTAGGCGACCTCTAAGATACAATGAGTTCATAGTTAATGACAAGTGTGGATCCAACACAAAAATTCCCTCTTATTGGTCCCAAAATGATCTCTAACTCGTAGACAAACCTTCCTCAAATTGGGCCCAACGTTTCCTTTATTGCCTGATCCAGTTTTATCCAGGAAGGCCATCCTGGGGACATTGCATGGGGAGCATAGGTATCTGAGCATAACTACGATATGTCTGACGAGTGTAGCTATACCACTGGAGTCGAGGCCTAAGAAAAGGCGTTAGTGAGCAACATTCATTGAACGGAATACCCTATCCTGGATAAGTTGACTATCAAATACCCGTAGTCGGGCTAGAAAGGACGAATGGGATTCATTGACTATAATCTCGGGGAAAGATACTCTGGATTTTGGAAGTTACCTTCAGTCAATGCTTGGTTTCGCCATTCCAAGGGAAAAAATGGACGGGAAGAGCAAGTCAAACCCTAACCAAAGGTCAAGGAGATAAATCTCTCAAGGAACATTGTCCATGTTCTAATGAACAACTGGGTCCAAAGGGAACCAATCGCTAATAATCCAGATCATCCATATGCACATCGTTGGCCAATTGTAGGTTACTTGAGGTAGATATCCACTTAGGAGTAAGAAGGAAGTCAGGGAGTCTCAGCCACGACATTCAAAAATCATCCTGAAGCTACATTAAACAAAAGAAGTCTCGAGCCCGTAAGACCCCAACGATCGACCTCAAGCTAGTCCCTCAGAGGAGTCGACCATTCAAATATACGTTGGCAAGCAGAAAAAAGTGGGGTACCTCGACACCCCGTCTAACCAAAGAAGACGCCTTAAAAAAGGAGAAGGCACTCATCCCGAAGAAAGACAACAACCAAAAAATCAAGGTGATGACCGACCACAACGGAGTTTCCATTGAAGGTTTATCTACCTTTCAGTTTCATTATTTCTTTGTAATGAATTCAATTTATTATTAATACAAACACGCAGACATACACACACACACACACACGTATATATATCTTCACTTTCTTCCTCTATTATTTTGCTTTATTGTCTCTCTTTCTACAAGAGTGTTCAAGATAAAGGTAACAAAGAGGAAATGCATGAATGCATATCCGATACAGACTTAAATCATTTTTGATATTTTGACACAGCTTAAGCGCATTGTATGCCTGATTGCATATTCGATATAGACTTAACTCATTTCTGCGATTTTGACACGTCTTAAGCGTATTTTATGCCTAATTGCGTATCTGATACAAAATTCACACATTTATGCGATTATGATATGACTTAAGCGCATTCCACCCCTAGTTGCGTATCTGGTATAGACTTAACACATTTATGTGATTCTGATACGACTTAAACACATACCTCAGGCAATTAAACGCATTTCTGCGTAGGTGGCGTACCTCCTAGGATTTAGCCAGTCCAAAGGCGTAGGTGGTGGAGTTTGGAGATGTCCACATTGATCTGAGCTAAGCCTCGGGGGCAGGGAAGGGGATCCCACCCTTGGTCAGTGAACAATCCTTTGTGACATGAAGCAGAGTACAAAGATATGACCATATTACATCAATTTTTGTCTATCCCATGCCTCATCCCAGGGATCACAAACAACTCATCAAACATGATACATGAATCAATGTACTATTTTAACCAATGCTAAGTACAACAAGAAAGTACAATAACCAAAAATGGTAGCTAACATCATTAAATGCATCAAGTTACAAATCATAAAAGCAGGAAAAGTCAAGAAGCACATCCACCACGTCATTATAATAAAATGCACTACTTCCTTCATAAAGCGGGCAACTAGGGTTTCTTTTGTCCAAAACAGATATCATGTCGTAGCCAATGAACGTTGGAGTCCAACCTAAACGAAAAAATCATCGCAGGGTAAAAATAATGACAAATGCAAAGCTTTAAAGTAGAAAATACTTGAATCATCAAGGTAAAAATATTTCCATTAAATATCAAATATTGTTACATCCAGGAAAAAACCTGGGAAGCATTTTAAGAAATAAAATAATATAAGGAAAAATAAAAATAAAGTAAAGACTCCTAGAGCCGAGGTACTAGGATCATCCTTCTGAGTCACCCCGGGAGCGGGTTGAAACAGTTCCATCGTGTCGGCTAAAATTATGGCATCCAGACAGAACTTCCTTGCCTGCTCCAAAACTTGATCACGAACTTCGAGCATGGCCTGCATAGTCCACTAAAGAGAATCATGGAGCGACTGCTTTAGATCAACCACCTCATCTTGAAGATTCTTCAAGGTCTCTCCATGAGCCTCCGTCTCCTAAAGAAGGGCTTTCCGATGCTCCTCCACCTGACGAGGTTTCTCCTTAATAAAATCAGAAGCATCCTAATACCGCTTATCCGCATCTTCGAGGGAATATTCCAACTTAGCCAATGAGCAAGTATAGTAGATGGAGAGCAATGTATTTTTGTATCTTCTTGCATAGAATTAGCCGTCTTAACCCCTTTCTGCAGCTCAATAAGCTATTTCTTGAGACAAGAGCACTACATATCCATAACTTCATGTTTCTATTTCCATGTATCCCTTTCCTTGGTAGGATTATCTGAGGCTAAGGCATCTCCCGGTTAGAAGAGACAAGAGAGAATATAGATGCAGCCTTGAACATATTGTGAGCAAGCTCAAAGGCCAGTTCCATTTTCTCTCCCTCAAGGAGATTCTACACGAAGGATAAATCCGACACTGAACTGTAGTAGAAGCCTCCTCAGGAGTTCAAGCAAGTCGAGAAGAAATACATCTGACATCCTCATAAAAGGAGTTACCTCTCCAGAAGCACCACCCTTAGAGACACGAGTTCGTTTTGGAGTACCCTCATCCTGGGGGATTGTTGATTTTCATCCCGGACCCTCTTTATTGAAATTGGAGGAGGAGTTGACTCCTCCACAGTTAAAGTGGATGCAACATCCACAAGTTGATCCACCTAGGGAACATAAGCATGAGTATATATAGTCGGGGTAGGATAAGGGGCCGAAACAGGAACAATGGTCACCTAAGGAGTAGGTAAGAAAATGGTAGTCCCAGTATTCACCACGACCCCAAATACCTAGAGCATTTGCAAAACTGTATAATAACTTTAGTTTGTTCACCTTTTCCATGCTATATGCAAATCACAATCACACATGTAAAAAAAGCACGAAGACTCTTCTCTCACAAAAAATATTTCTCTTCTCCTCCTGGCTAATTGCATTCAAAATAACATGAGTGTCAACCCTCCTTTTTCTCACCTCAATGGGGGCACCTCACCAGGTCCGAACCCTTTCTCATAGCCAAGCCCCTAAAACCAAGATTGTATTTCCTCTTTCATTGTCACCTCGTCCGGAGAAAGAGAATTCTGCTTGGTATAGTAGGAGTGAGTGTCCTGGTTAAAGAGGATCTTAGACCAGTACTTCAGATACAAGATCTGACAGTAGAAAGAAGAATTGGCAGGGAGCTAGCAGAAAATGAGATGGGTCGCGAGTGTGAGGGACTTTACCAGTAAGAAACACCCTAGGAAGTCGCCCACTCTAGAGAAAAGGGCTCGAGCCAAATGTTAACCTGATAAAAGAAAATGAGCCCATGATTACATAAACTGTCATGAGAAATGCATATAGGATGGAAAAGATCAAAGAATAATTTGAGGGAAGACTTCCAAGATTTTTGCTCGTCACATAACTGAAACACCCTCATGCACGACCAAGACCCCGGATGAAGTTGAGAAGGAGCAACTTGTAGATATTTTAGGACGACTACCTCAAAGTCAGAAAAGGGCAACCACAATCCTATTCTCGTGAACAAACATTCATAAAATTGGATCATACAGTCTTCAAAGGAACTACATATCCTCTTTTCCGACCTCGTTAGAAGAGTCAACCATTATGAGGGATCTCACACCACAATCCCAACCGCATCTATAACATCCCTAGTGCTTAAAATAGATAAAGTGTCTGTTACTTTTGCGTCCATCCACTTGTATTGCACCACATCCGATTGACCTTGAAGATCCAAATGGGCTTTCACATCGGCATTGCTGGCTTCATAACCATTAGTCTTCAGGAGAAGTTGAATATAATTTTTGGTGCGTTCTCTCTTTTATGATGAAGTTTCTTCCTCCAAGGAATTTCCAGATACCCTTTAAGTCAGAATCGTCAGATATGGGTATTGATTTCTGATTCTAGATGATCGCTATTAAGAGGAGGAAATGAGAATCAGGAGATGTCCCTATTACAGAGGCATATGAAGTTTCAACTTTAGAATCACTTTCTAGTTCAACTGTATTATCGCTCATCCTGACTAGAAAATAGGAAATGCCGAAGATAAAAATTTGAGTTATGATGGTATTTGGTTATGCGAGATTGATGAAATAGGAGAAGATGGAAAAAGGAGAAATATTTGAGCTAGGCACTGAAAATCATTTCTAATAACACTCTCAAAGAAAAGGAAGTGAAAGAGCCTTGTGGGAAGGTAATTGTAAGTTTAAAAATCAAAGGTTGCGAAAACTTCCAAAAACTCAATTCATCATATTTATAAGCTACGACAGCCGAAGGGTTTAGGTTAACTAAAAAAAGAAGTTACAAGATCAACGATTAGATTTCTACACACGGATACACACCAACTCGAATGCACTAAAATACTCTGTGAACTGCGCCATGCCCTAGCTGGTCACGTCACTGCACGTGTCAGAAGAGTGTAATGAAGCATTTCAATGATGGGACCACATCTAATGCATCTGTTCCCCACTACTTTTTTAAATGATCCCAAGTGTTTCGGTTCCATTTCACATTGGACCATATTATAGAGGTTCTCGAACATTACTTAAGGCTTCCCCTAACTCTTTTAGTGTCCGAAAAAATTTTGGGGACAACTGTTCTTGACCGACCAAAGACCCAAGATGACTAAGGTCAAATCTATCTAAAATCCACTCCATTTGACGCAAAGTATAGAATCAGGTCACATGCTAAGAACAAAGTATAAATTTATGATAATCAATTTTCACTTCACACACTTGAACCTTGAATGTCAACGCAATGAAGATCGAAACCACCATTCAAGAAGATCAATTTCTCAAATACATTTATTTCTAACATTTTATTAATCAAGTGACCAAGATGATATCATAAATTAAGTTAGAGATCCGATAGTCAAATTAATTTTTACTTCTTTTTTATGAATGTCATCTTACAATTTTTAAAAATAATATAATAATTATAGATAGTAGTTGGGGATAAAGCGTGGCAAGACCATAATCATCCAAATAAGGATCAGTTATTTCACTACTTTCACTCACCTTCCTCGGAGTCATGGCAAAGTACTGAAACATTTTCCTAAGAACCGAACCATGGCATTAACAGCGTTCGGTTCTGCGATCACCAACACTTTGTTTCTCACTCATCTCCCAACATCACCTCGTACTAGTTTTATGTTCACTACCTCAACTCTCAGCTATGGTCACACTCTCTTCTATTCTCACCAAAGATCTTCTGTTGCCACTATTGTTTGTTCTGCTTCCAATAAACCATCTAATTCTCCTCAAATTAGGTACTTTTTTTATCTCCTCCTTTTTTTTTTGTTTATGGTTATGAGGTGATTTTAGAATGTTGGTTTGTTACATTGAAGTGTATTTGTAATTTGCACCTATAATATAATTTGAATATGGATGTAATGATGCATAACATTATTTGATCATGAGAAATTGATGCCTAGAGTGACATTCATTGGCACAAAGAACCAACTCAATTTTAGTTGTAAAGTTCATATTTTTACTTTATGTGTCATCTCACCCTTTTTATAGTTCTCATTCTTGAGAAAGATTAAGCTTAGGATCAACGATGTATTGTTGATTTCATTGGAATTATATTAATATGTTTTATCCTGTTGTCTTCCCAAATTTGTAGAGTGAGTGATGTCTCCCACCTAAAATGTCATTTTAGGTTTGATTTCATGTGAGATTTTTAACACACACTCCTCAGTTTAAAGACTGAAAATCTGGAATGCAACCTGAATGGTCCGATAGCGGATGTCCAATGTGTTCCGGTCTGTGTCATTTGGCTAAGAGATATTGTTCCTTTTGGATGTGAGAATCCTCAAGACATTCGGCCTGACCGATTCCTAAGTAATGTGAGACTATTTTAGTCAGCCCGGAACAGTTGCCCCTCAGTCGAGGCTAAGGGACACGGTGCTAACATCGAGTTTCCACATACGGCGCCAATGTTCCGATCGACCTCAAGTATGCGCCTCTACGGCAAGGAGGTGCGACTTTGTACTTTAGAAAAGACACATAGTTGGCTTGAGGTGTATGAGTGTTGTTTATAAACTATTTTGGCCGGCTCGGAACAGTTGCTTCCCAGTCAAGGCTAAGGAGCACGGTTCGAACTTCGAGTTCCCACAGATGGCGCATTGTTCCGGTCGACCTCAAGTTCAAGCCACTGCTGCTACGAGGTTTTGTTCGCTTTGGGTGTAAGTACCCTCACGATTTTGTCCTTTAGAAAAGGCATCTCGTTGGATTGAGATGTACGGGTGTTGTATATATAAACTATCCTTAGCTTCGATTCTCAAGTAACGTGAGACTATTTTGCCCGGCCCACATCTCACTTATAACTTATATCCAGGTCTTATCTCATCCAATTTGGACTCTTAACACAAATCGTTTGGATTTTGTGTGAATCTTTAAGTTACATTCCATAATGAAGGGTAAAAAATAATCATCACCATTCACACGAGGACTTGAATAGCATGATCTCGTGAATTTTTCAATCTGCAATTTTGCTTGCTTATCTGTTTTTCTTCTCTGCTTTTGGGACAAAGCAAACCTTTGAAATCAAATGAATGCAGAATTCACATAAGTACTTTTTGTTATGTGTTTCTCTCTTTATGTAACGCTTCTTTCATCAGGTTCTATTTGCCTGCAGTGATGCTTCATCAATCAATCATTAATCCTATTTGTTCTTCAGCTCTACAGCCAAGATAAGGAGCGAGGTTCTATCTCCCTTTCGAGCTGTTAGAATGTTCTTTTACACCGCTTTTATCGCAAGTGCTTCTCTTGGAACATTCATAGCAATCACACAACTAATTGGCGCATTGTCTAATCCATCAAGATCCTCCGAAGTTCCTGAGATTCTCAAAGGTCTTGGAATCGACATTGGAGCAGTATCTTTGTTTGCTTTCTTGTACTTAAGAGATAACAAAGCGAAGAATGCACAAGAGGCTCGGCTCTCTCGAGAGGAGTTTCTGTCGAATCTTAAGCTCCGTGTGAACGAGAAGAAGATCATTCCTGTTAACTCGTTGAGAGGAATTGCGCGACTTGTAATCTGTGTTGGACCAGCTTCCTTCATAACTGAGTCTTTTAAGCGCAGCGAGCCTTTTACAGAAAGTCTTTTGGATAGAGGAGTGCTTGTTGTTCCCTTTGTAACGGATGGGAATTCGCCTGTTTTGGAGTTTGAGGAAACGGAGGAGACCGAGGAAGGGAAACAACCTGCCACCAGAAGGAAGCGACTATGGCAGCTTACTCCAGCTATCGTTTCCGAGTGGTCCGAGTATGTCTATGATGAGGACACAAAGTTAATATGCAATTGAATTTTGTTTTTTAACTGCTTTAACTATTTTTCTCTTGTTAATAGGTGGCTAGATGAACAAAAGAAGATGGCAGGTGTTTCCTCTGAATCTCCGGTGTAAGTACTATCCATGTTAGCGTTGAAATGTTTCATTTCTAGATTTGATCACAAATATGCACAATTGACTGAACTTCATGATCAGATCTTGTGTGCTCTCTGCTCGCGTTTTTGTTACATATATGTTTTCTTTTGAACCAGAGTTGTTGTTCTAACATGTACATTGTACAGGTATCTATCTCTACGCTTGGACGGTCGAGTTCGTGGAAGTGGCGTTGGATATCCTCCTTGGAATGCTTTGGTTGCACAATTACCACCAGTAAAGGGAATCTGGACTGGCCTACTAGATGGCATGGATGGTAGAGTTTAGAACAAGTGAATTTCTAGGTTTTTTCTTTTCTTTTTCCTCAAGTTTTGTTTCCCTATTGTATAGTGGATACTCTATCAAACTTTTACACCTTGTTTTTGCCTTTGTCTTCTTATGAGTTGAATATTTTCCAATTTAAATAATATGTAGATATTGTAGATGACTATTTGCTGAAAAATACACCATTAGTTTAATAGTTGTGTTAGTTACCTATAAAAACAATTCATAAAACGTGTATAATACTGTGATGGTTATTAGTTTAATAGTTGTGTTAGTTGACAATGATACAGTCTCATACTCATATATGTTTTTAAGTGGAAACAATTTTCATCTATAAAAATAATATGAATGAATTAAGTCCAATCCACTTTAGTTGCAGAATTTCCATATAGATATGCGTGGCATAAATTTTTTACAAAAACAAATGTGTAGCTAACTCCACTTCTTATACATTTTGTTTAGTTTCGGCTTGTTGATCTACTATTTGTTTGTTTGGATATGCAGTTTTGCTATCCATATTAATGCTCCCTTACAGGTCTTCTTTATTAATGTCCAAACACATTATAATTGTGCATAAAATTTACTTCTAAGCTTGAGAAGTAATTTCCTCTGTTTTGCTCATCCATCATTTTGTATGATGGATCCAAAGTAATAAAAAATGGGAGGTAAGTTAGAATTAGTTTTTTTTTTGGTTGAATGTTAAAATTATTTTGACATTTGCTAAACTTATATTTTATGTTGGAAATTCTGTCTTTATTATGATTTGTCCCTAGTAATTTAGTTACGACATTTGACTTGTCTTCGTTGCAGCCTTTAAACTATATTGTGTTGGATTTGAAGTGGTGAATATAATCTCAATTTTTTTAGAGATATGGTATGTGTAATGTTTATAAAATTGTGACACCCCTCACCTTAAGAGTCAATTTTGTAAGGTTAAGTTAGGTCCAACAACATTTCTAAAATAATATTATAGCCTATATAAGATTAGTTCGGTCACCTGCTATCATGTTTCCGCTATCTGCAACGAAGGCAAGTCAAATATCACAATTAAATAACTAGGGGCAGACCGCAATAAAGGCGGAATTTCCAACACACCTTCTCATGCTCAAGTCTCAATGAGCTTGAAGCATGGACGATGTAGAAACCTGACTTTGATACTTGTATTGGTATATCAGTAAAGGGCCCACAATGGGCGACATGAGAGGGAAATGGCTTAACGCATCGTCCCAAGAACTTCCTGATAGCCCGTTTGTTAGATCGAGCGCTCATTATTTAGATGTGACACTCATTTCTTAGATCAGTTGCCTTCCATGGGGAAACATGGAAGTGGCGTGTCCTAATACACAACAACGTGAAAAGTAAATCAAGGGGAAATGTATCATGTTGTCCTAAATAGTAGGGAATTAACTATCTCATTTCCATGCCCTTAAAAGCGATTGTTGCTTCCTAGGAGTCTAAGATCCAGACCCGTGGACTTTTATAAATACATCAACCATAAGATTGAGAATAGAGATCAATTCATTGCACAAATACCATATACAAAATTTTCACCTTTTTGCGTGAGATAGCTCTAACTTCACAACCAACCCTAAAAACCTATAACATCCCTTAAACACTAGAGGTTGTCACGTATTGTACTTTTAGCAAGTACAATTGATGTTCATCGTATGACCTCTGGTAAAACTGACCTAGGCCACAATTGCAACATTCAACTAGATTATTATCCTCACATACAACCCATCCATCCATCATGGTGAATAAGAAGGCAACAACTTTGGCTAACGATGAGTCTAACAACGAGGGAAGCACCATGGCAGAGATGTGCACTACCATGGATGACTTACATCGCTAGAATCAAAATTTGGAGGATAACGTCCTCCATATCCAACAACGCTAGCACGAGGTTGGTCCTATAGTAGAGGTGGGGATATTGGATTCGTAACTTCTCTCAAATGAGATATGGGAAGCGTTAATGCCAAAGAATTTCAAGTCTTCTTCATTGGCTAAGTTTGATGGCCGCAGTGACCTATATGAGTATGTCTCCTCCATCAACACACAAATGGAAATCATTGGAGCTCCTGATTCCTTGAAATGCAATCTCCTATCTGTCACCCTTAGATCAACTCTCAGTCACCAACTATCAGGACCTGGTCAAGAAACTACTCCACCAGTTTACCACAAGCAGGCATAGAAAGATAGTCGCCACTAGCCTCTTCAATGAGGCAACGATCAAGATCGTCCACCATAACTTGGAAATGTTTGTGGCAGAATTTCCAAATGTGCTTAAGGAGGGACATTTTAATGAATTTATCGCCCATAAGCCCCCGTCTTCCTTGGCTGAGGTGGTGACACATGCAGAATGCTATATAAATGGAGAGTAAAACAACTCTAAAAAGAAGGCCAGAGACGTCAAATAACATACCTCTAGTAACTGTGACAAATCTTAGCAGTTAATGAAGAATCACTACACCTTTCCCGTTAGAGACCGAACGACGTTAAAATGTAGTGGAGAACCTATAGATAATTTCACGCCCTTGAATACTTGTCATGATAAAATATGACGAGAGGTCTTCCACATGCACAACATTCCACAACTTCCATCTCCAAAATCAAATGTCATGGGGCATGAGCCTAGCAGATTGTGTAAGTTCCAAAAGTCAATGGGCATCACACTAAGGACTATTATCATCTCAAGAAGGAGATAAAGGGCATGATTCATGAAGGTCGCCTAAAGAAGTATGTCAAGGGTGACTCCGCACATAGACCAGGAGAATCCAACTCTCTAGGGTGTGATGTTTCGAGGAGTATCAGGTATAAAAAGTGCTAAGAACCAAGCAAGGGGCGATGACAAAATTGTGTCATACCCTTAAAACCATTGTAGGAGGATTCTTTGGCGGTGGAGAAACGAGTTCTGTCCGTAGAAAATATGCTCGCCAAATCCTAATGAAATCCTGGTATCAGATATAAGATGTTGAAGGTAATGTTACGACACTAATATCTGTTAACACACAATGGATAAAAAATACAGAATGGTAAAGCAAATAACACAAGCAATTGTTAACCCAGTTCGGTGCAACTCACCTACGTCTGGGGGCTACCAAGCTAGGAAGGAAATTCACTAAAATAGAATTAGTTCAAAGACTCTCCGTACACTTAAACAAGTTACAGTCTTTCTCACCTAATCTCTACCCGTGTAATTTCTACCTAAGCACTCTTAGATATGAGAACCCACTCACTTCCCTACAATCACACACCAGTGATTTTAAACAACAATCCCTTGTGAAAAGAAAATACTTTTCAATTACACACTCTTGATTTTACTTCACAGTTTCAATCAAGAAGACACACTCTTGATCTTGCTTCACAGCTTTGATCAAGAAGACACACACTATTGCTTAACAGCTTTAGAGTGACAAATTACAACCACAAATCAGTCCAATTAAATCATCAATGGATGACTTGAATGACCTACAAGTCTTACGACTAAACAGACACAAACCCTAGCTCTCTCTCTATATTTCGCTCAGTATTGGTTGTGTGTTCAAATAGGTTTTCTAAGTCCCTTTTTATAGAAGCATCCAGCTGGGCTTGGACATCTTGAAAACCCTAAATCTATTTTCCAATCAAATCTTTTTATAACAGCTGTTTAGATCTCCTTGGAAAATAAGTAAATCTGGTTGTAATCCATGATTGAATGCGCCAGCTAATCATATCTTCAATCATCCAAAGATTACCATTAATTGTGCAATCACAAAACACCAGACATTCATACTGAATGTTTTGTGTACAGGATGTCATGACATCGGGTTTGACATCCTGGAAAAATCCTGCATAATCCAATAATTCCTTTTATAACTTCCAACAGGTACATCCATATCAGATGCCATGACCTTGTGTATGTCATCTGAACCAATCCTGCATGAACATGTCTTTCATTTAAGCTCCAGCAGGTACATCCAATATCAGACGCCTTGTCATTGTATGTGGCATTCTGAAACAATCCTGCATGAACATGTTCTTGAACTCCAGCAGGTACATAGGATATCTTATGTTAAGACATCACACATGACATCTTGTGAACACTCTTTGTTTTACCAAAATTGCTGCCAACACTAAGAATCAACAAACTCCTCCTTTGGCAAATTTTGGCTAAAACATATATCTGTCCTTTTTGTTCACAAGGTAACTTTCAGCAGTTAAACAACTTAACAGTAGTTTAATCAACAGCAGAAGCAAAACAATTACTAGCTATGGCTACTAGTAATACACGCATGCACAAGGGTACTTCTCCTCCCCCTAAATCTGTGCAACAAACAGAATTACTAGTTATGGATGCAACTAGTAAGACACACAAATGCACAAGGGTACTTCTTCTCCCCCTAAATCTGTGCAATAGTCTCCATGAACATAACAACTATTGTAACTCCAGCACCTGTACCAACCAGAATGTCATTCTGACATCTCCTTCAATCAACAACACCTGTGCACCATATCAGACATCCTCTTTGACATTTGTAAACAGAACAACATTCTGTTTTAACACCTGTGCACTCCTTTTAATAATAGTTGTCCTCCAGCTATATACATCTCACAACTTCCACATCAACACTTCTCCCCCTTTTTAGTCAAAATTGACCAAAGGTGACCTTTTTTTTCAAAATAAAACTTCAATCTTTCAAACATCAGCATCAGAATAGCTTCCAGCCAGACAGTCTAGTCCTTGCCACAACACAGTTTTCCCAGTCAGAAATATCCTCTGGGATAACCACAAACTCCTTTACTTGCTATAGGTTCTCATGAACACAGATCCCCAACTTCCCCCTTAAACATTCAAATTGATTGGCATCCAAAGCTTTAGTGAAAATGTCTGCTAATTGCTTTTCAGTAATAACATGCTCCAGATTTATGATCTTCTCTTCTACGAGTTCTCTGATGAAGTGATGACGAATGTCAATGTGCTTTGTCCTGCTATGTTGAATAGGATTTTTGGAAATATTTATGGCACTCAGGTTATCACAGTATAATGTCATGACTTCTTGTGTGACATTGTATTCAGACAACATCTGCTTCATCCAGACCAGTTGAGAACAACTACTCCCAGCTGCTATGTATTCAGCTTCAGCAGTGGATAGAGATACACAGTTTTGTTTCTTGCTAAACTATGAAATCAGATTGTTCCCCAAAAAGAAGCACCCCCCAGATGTGCTTTTCCTATCATCAGCACTTCCAGCCCAGTCAGCATCACAGTAACCAGTCAACATGGATCCAGATCCATGAGTATACAACATCCCAAGTCACTGGTGCCATTGACATATTTCAGTATTCTCTTTACTTGGTTTATGTGACTGACTTTTGGTTCAGCTTGATGCCTAACACAAACACCTACAGCAAATGCAATGTCAGGTCTGCTTGCTGTGAGATATAGCAGACTTCCTATCATGCTTCTGTATAGACTCTGATCTACACTGACACCATTTTCATCTTTGGAGATTTTCACATGAGTAGGAGCAGGTGTCCTTTTATGGCTTGCATTTTCCATTCCAAACTTCTTCACAATGTTCTTGGCATACTTGCTTTGAGATAGAAAGATAGAGTCTTCCATCTGTTTGACTTGTAGCCCAAGAAAGTAGGTCAGTTCTCCAACAAGGCTCATCTCAAACTCAGATTGCATTTGTCTAACAAAATGTTCAACCATCTGTTCTGACATCCCACCAAAAACAATGTCATGTACATATATTTGTGCCACCATGAGCTTTCCTCCTTCATTCTTCACAAACAGAGTTTTGTCAATATCTCCCTTTTTGTATCCATTGTCAGTGAGGAACACTGTGAGTCTCTCATACCAAGCCCTGGGAGCTTGCTTCAACCCATAAAGGGCTTTCTTTAATCTGTACACATGCTGTGGAAGATTTGGATCTGTGAATCCTTTAGGCTGTTCAACATATACTTCTTCATTTAAGTAGCCATTCAGGAAGGCACTTTTTACATCCATTTGAAACACCTTGAATTTCAGAATGCATGCCACTCCAAGCAATAGTCTAATGGACTCAAGGCGAGCTACAGGAGCAAATGTTTCATCAAAGTCCACTCCTTCAACTTGAGTATATCCTTGAGCTACTGATCTAGCTTTGTTTTTAGTAACAACCCCTTGTTCATCAGATTTATTCTTATAAACCCACTTTGTTCCTATGACATTTACTCCTTCAGGTCTAGGAACCAATTCCCATACTTCATTCCTCTTGAATTGGCCTAACTCCTCTTGCATTGCATTGATCCAGAACTCATCAGTCAAGGCTTCCTTGATATTTCTGGGTTCAATCTTTGACATAAAGCAGCCATGTGAGATTACTTCCCTTGATCTAGTAGTGACTCCTTTATATGGATCTCCTATGATAAGATCTTTGGGATGATCCTTCTGAATTCTAATAGAGGGTCCCTTGTTTATTTTGTCATCTTCAGGTTCAGCTTGAGGAGGTTCTTCTTCCTTATTTATGTCTGAGTGGTCAACTGGAGAATCATTCAGAGATGTCTCAACATCGTCTGTGACATCCGTCTGTTGGTCATCAACCACAATATTTATGGATTCCATCAATACATTAGTTCTGGAATTAAAGACCTTGTAGGCTCTGTTGTTTGTTGAATAGCCCAGAAATATTCCTTCATCATTTTTGGGATCCATCTTCCTTCTTTGCTCACGATCAGCCAGGATATAGCATTTGCTACCAAATACATGGAAGTATTTGACTGTGGGTTTTCTTCCTTTCCAGACTTCATAAAGGGTTGTGGGAGTTCCTTTCTTCAATGTCACTCTGTTGTGAACATAGCAGGCTGTGTTCATGGCTTCAGCCCAAAAATGATAGGGCAATTTCTTAGCATGAATCACAGCTCTGGCTGATTCTTGAAGAGTCCTATTTTTTCTTTCCACCACACCATTTTGCTGGGGAGTGATGGGGGATGAGAACTCATGATGAATTCCTTCTGAAGAGCAGAATTCAGCAAATTTGTTGTTCTCAAACTCCTTCCCATGATCACTTCTAATTTTGACAACAGGACTTTCTTTTTCCCTTTGAAGTTTCAAACAAAGCTCCTTAAAGACTTCAAATACATCAGATTTTTCTCTTATAAAATTGATCCAGGTGTATCTGGAGAAATCATCTACCACCACATATGCATATTTCTTCCCACCAAGGCTTTCTACTTGCATGGGTCCCATCAAGTCCATATGAAGTAGCTCCAGGACTTTGGTAGTTGTGTCATGTCTAAGCCTCTGGTGTGACATCCTTGTTTGTTTTCCAATCTGACATTCTCCACAGATTTTTCCCTCATCAACCTTTAAGTTGGGAATTCCTGTAACAACTTCAACAGATATGATCCTTTTCATACCTTTAAGGTGCAGATGGCCCAATCTTTGATGCCATATCTTCAACTCTTCTTCTTTGGCTAAGGTACACATTGAGGAGTATCCAGTTTCTTGAGAGCTCCACATGTAGCAGTTGTCTTTGGACCTAACTCCCTTCATGATTACTTTATTTTCTTTGTTAGTAATCAGACATTCAGTTTTGGTGAAGTTTACATTCAGACCTTGATCACACAGTTGACTGATGCTTATAAGATTAGCAGTTAATCCCTTAACAAGTAGGACATCATCAAGGTCAGGAACTCCAGGGCAATCCAGCCTACCCATTCCCTTGATTTCCCCTTTTGCACCATCACCAAAGGTAACATAACTCATGGCATGAGGATGAAGTTTAGTTAGCAGATTTTTGTTCCCAGTCATATGTCTGGAGCAACCACTGTCAAAATACCAATCTTCTTTGGCAGAAACTCTGAGGGAAGTGTGAGCTATGAGACTTGTGACCTTTGTCTTAGGATCCCATTGCTTTTTGTTGACAGTCTTGTGATGCTTGGACCTTGATTGGTATTGAGACTGAACAGAGCCAGGATAGCCACATAGCTTATAGCAAAAGGGCTTCAGGTGGCCAAATTTTCCACAGTATTGGCATTTCCATCTTTGATGCTTCCCTTTTTGCTGTTGTGACATCTGATGTGACATCTCAGGTTTGCTTTTAACATGGTTGCACTTAGGTTTGGATTTTGGTTTGCAACCAGTGTAACTGTACTCAGCCTTGAATCCAATACCAGATTTGTTTCCTGTTATTTGGCCAGTCTGGAGAATCTTGTCTAAGATGGCAGATCCATTGTTAAGCATTCTTACATACTTAGTCATCTCATCTAGTTTGGAATTCAAGAATACAACTTCCACCTTTAATTTTGAGATGGTTTCCACAAGCTCTTCCTTTTCATTTTCTAGCTGTGCTATCACTTTCTTCTGGCTTTCAACTTATCTTCACACTCATGCCCTTCTGTGGCACAACTCTTTAAGGGTTCTTTCATCATCAATTGACTCTTCCTCAGACCCCTATCTTCCTGTCAAAGCAGTCACATGGTTTGTGGCTTCTTCTGTTTCACTTCCATCAGACCAAGAGGCCACAAGACTCCTCATTTGTTTCTTGAGGTAGGTCCCACATTCAGTTTTAATATGACCATACCCATTACACTCATAGCACTGAACTTCTTTGGGCTTTTCTTCAGACTTTGGTTTCTTACCAAAGCTGTTGGATTTACTGATGTCGGATGTGATGTTCTTGACATTTCCCTTTGCTCTCACATCTACCTTTTTTATCAGTCTGTTGAATTATCTTCCCAACATTGTTATCTCATTTGCCAGGTCTTCATCAATATCTTGACCACCTTCCTCATCTTCCTCTTCAGTGTTTGACATAAATGCTATGCTCTTGGCTTTCTTTTCAGCTCCATCACATATTCCCATTTCAAATGTTTGGAGGGATCCAATTAGCTCATCAACTCTCATATTTGAGATGTCTTGAGATTCTTCTATGGCTGTTACTTTCATAGCAAATCTCTTGGGGAGTGATCTGAGTATTTTTCTTACTAACTTTTCATCTGACATCTTCTCACCCAAGGCTCCAGAGGCATTGGCAATTTCAAGGATACTCATGTAGATTTCATGAATATTTTCATCTTCTTTCATTCTTAAGTTTTCAAACTTGGAGGTGAGCAGCTGAAGTCTAGACATCTTTACCCTAGAGGTGTCTTCATGAGTGGTCTTGAGAATGTCCCAAGCCTCTTTGGCCACTTCACAGTTGTTTACCAGCCTGAAAATATTCTTGTCTACCCCATTGAATATTGCATTCAAGGCTTTAGAGTTTCCAAGTGCAAGATCATCCTCCTCCTTGGACCATTGTTCTTCAGGCTTCTTAGTGGTGGCTTCTCCTTCTTTAGTAATGACAAGATGTACCCAACCTGTTAACACAACTTTCCAAGCCTTGTTATCAAGGGATTTCAGAAACGCTACCATTCGAGGTTTCCAATAGTCATAGTTAGAACCATCCAAGATTGGTGGCCTATGAACAGATCCTCCATCTCTCTCATTGTACCAGAAAGTATTGCCCCTAGATCTCACCCAGAACCAAGGTAGGATGCCTGCTCTGATACCAATTGAGATTCTGGTATCAGATATAAGATGTCGAAGGTAATGTTACGACACGAATATCTGTTAACACATAATGGATAAAAAATACAGAATGGTAAAGCAAATAACACAAGCAATTGTTAACCGAGTTCGGTGCAACTCACCTACGTCTGGGGGCTACCAAGCCAGGAAGGAAATTCACTAAAATAGAATTAGTTCAAAGACTCTCCGTACACTTCAACAAGTTACAGTCTTTCTCACCTAATCTCTACCCGTTCAATTTCTACCTAAGCACTCTTAGATATGAGAACCCACTCACTTCCCTACAATCACACACCAGTGATTTTAAACAATAATCCCTTGTGAAAAGAAAATACTTTTCAATTACACACTCTTGATTTTACTTCACAGTTTCAATCAAGAAGACACACTCTTGATCTTGCTTCACAGCTTTGATCAAGAAGACACACACTCTTGCTTAACAACTTTAGAGTGACAAATTACAGTCACAAATCAGTCCAATTCAATCATCAATGGATGACTTGAATGACCTACAAGTCTTACGACTAAACAGACACAAACCCTAGCTCTCTCTCTATATTTCGCTCAGTATTGGTTGTGTGTTCAAATAGGTTTTCTAAGTCCCTTTTTATAGAAGCATCCAGCTGGGCTTGGACATCTTGAAAACCCTAAATCTATTTTCCAATCAAATCTTTTTATAACAGCTGTTTAGATCTCCTTGGAAAATAAGTAAATCTGGTTGTAATCCATGATTGAATGCGCCAGCTAATCATATCTTCAATCATCCAAAGATTGCCATTAATTGTGCAATCACAAAACACCAGACATTCATACTGAATGTTCTGTGTACAGGATGTCATGACATCGGGTCTGACATCCTGGAAAAATCCTGCATAATCCAATAATTCCTTTTATAACTTCCAGCAGGTACAACCATATCAGATGTCATGACCTTGTGTATGTCATTTGAACTAATCCTGCATGAACATGTCTTTCATTTAAGCTCCAGCAGGTACATCCAATATCAAAAGCCTTGTCATTGTATGTGGCATTCTGAAACAATCATGCATGAACATGTTCTTGAACTCCAACAGGTACATAGGATATCTTATGTTAAGACATCACACATGACATCTTGTGAACACTCTTTGTTTTACCAAAATTGCTGCCAACACTAAGAATCAACACCTAAGAATTGAAGGCTCGCCCACCAGTTCTTATATGGGCGAGCTAGAAGCCCTAAAATATGAGATTTCCTTTTTTGAGAAGAATGCTACAGGCATCCATCCACATGGTGGCGACCCCATTTTCATAACCGTAAGGTGTGATAATTGGAAGATTAAGAAGGAATTGATTGATCAAGGAAGCTCTACAGATATGCTTTATTGGGATGCTTTTGAAACACTTCACCTGGACTTGGACGACATCATAGCTTTCCAATGATCTTTGTTAGGATTTCTAGGCGAACAAGTGTAGGTGAAGGATTATATAACACTGAAGACCGCGTTTAAAGTTGGGGAAAATTCCAAGAAAATTAAGGTAAGGTGCCTTCTTATAGATGCACTTTCCTTATATAACATAATTTTAGGGAAGCCTGCTTTCAACCAGCTGGAAGCCGCCATGTCTACATTATATCTTTGCATGAAGTACCCACTCCAAGATGGGTGAGTTGAGGTTATCCAAGGAGATCAAGATATCGCCAAAAGTGTTACATAGAAAGTATGAAGCTAAAGAAAATGAGAGTCGTGGGAGTAAACGTTGTAGGCTTAAAGTTGAGAGCCAAACCGCGAGAAATAACTCCCAAGGATGAGGGCCTGACAGCTGGCCACCAGAAAAGCACGAAGGGAAGAAGAAACGATCTTTAGTAAAATCTTTTAATTCTTTAGGATTTAAGATATATTTTTCTTAGTTTCATTTACCGTTTTGATTTTATTTTGGAGAGTTACAATCTTTGTCGCTTGTAAGGTTAAATTCGTGACATTCTTTATTTTGTGGGGAACACTCTTTTTCCCTTGGATTGTCAACAAGGTGCAAGGGTTTTAATGAGGCCTTTCACATTATTATATAAATTTAGAATATTATTTATTTATTTGCTAGAAACTGGAGAATGAAAGAAATACCATCGAAACTGCCATTTGAAGCGACCATACTAGATCCTCATGAAGGAGTCTTTGTCTGCCTTTTGAAGCAATTACATATGTTGGATCCTCATATTAGAGTCTTTTTTCCCTTTTGAGACGATTACATATGATAGATCCTCATGAAGGAATCTTTTCCACCCCTTAAGGCGGTCACACATGGTAGATCCTCATGCAGGAATCTTCGTCGCTCTTGGGGAAACATTATCATCCTCATGAAGGAATTCTCGCCATTACCAAGCCCTTCATTGAATTAATCCCAAGGGGGGGATAGAACTAAAGAACCACTAATGGTTTGGGAAAGAAAAATAATTATAGAAGCTCTTTGGGTACCATTACAAAAAAAATGTCGTTAAAGGCATGAATAAGTAAGTCATAAGCTCATTGATCCTCCAAAATACTCTATGGGTGAACAACACTCCCTTGGAGAAAGCCTTATGTCGCCCACTGATTAATTAGGGCAACCCCACCAGTGGGCGGGACTATCTCTTCGTCCATTAACTATCCATCACAGACCACCTTAAACATATTTGTTTGAATTAAGTCTAACACCATATAGAGGAAGGCGGTCTGCTCCTTCGTCTACTCGAAGTACTGGTCGAAGGTTTCCACTAGTTCATCCTTGAGTACCAATAACTCCTCCTCGATTTTCTTCAGAGATTTAGGTCCCTATCAAGATACCTCTATAGGCTCTTTTCAGAGGTCACATGAGCTTGTTCCTCTAGCTCTACCTTTTTTAGTAAGGACTTTAAGTCATCATTCTCTTTCATCATGGTCCTCAATCTCTCTTAACGTAGGGTGATGCTCCCTTGGGCCATTGCAAGCTATGACTTCAACTCACCCACTACTTGAATTTATTTCTCTCGTTGGACTCGCTCCATCAAAAGACCCCTTAGCATGTGGTTTTTCGCCATCCTCAACAGCTCAAGGAGTGACATGTCATGAAGGCCTTTGTAGTCAATAGGGAAATCCTCAGGAAAAGGGAGGTGATCCCAAGTAAACTTAATGGAATCAAACGAAGGATCACTACACAAAGAAGTTTAGGGGGGGAAATTTATCCTTTGTTGGTAAGGATTCCCCCTCCGTCTTTCCTTCTTTAGAGGTCTCCATCTGACCATTATTCAGAACCTAAGAAGGAACCACTCTTTGCTTTTGGATTTTGAGGAGGAGGGAAGCTCCCAAGGCTTGATCCTCAACATGCCTTTTGCCCTCCACTATCACTAGGCCGCCTAGGAGAGTCTTAGGTATGTGTGTTAGTTGACATTCAACCTTCCTCTTGGCCAGTAGATCATTCCTTTCAGCTAGAGGAACTTTAGACATTTTCTCTGCAAGAAAGGCACATGAAAAATATAAAACAGTGTAACAAAAAGATAATCTCAAAGAAATAGTTTTTCTTTACCATAAACTCTCCCAAGTATTCATTTATCCCATTATCATATCCTTGATCTAGAATGGTCATAGAACGAGAGCTCATGAATTCGAAGTTATTCAGTGCTTGAACCACCTTTTTCTCCATTGAGGTAAGGTCATCAAATTCAAAGTCAGTGATGGTCTTTGGATCTCTTGTCCATGAAAAACCAAAGTGAGGGGCGTCATTTACCCCAGTCGTGACCATCAAGGCACAATCTTGTCCTCTAGCCCTCACAAAGTTGTACTTCCAGTCCTTGTAAGGTTTTGAGTAGGGCCTTAATAATTTCTTCCCGATAGACTGCATAAGGTCACCCAGACACTTTTGGCAATGACTTTGATGCCATAGAAAGGGAAGAACACCCCGACAGTAGGAAAAACTCCCAACTGACGACATATAATTTCGAATGCCCTAACTAAACCTCATACATTTGCCATGATCTGAGAAGAAACAACATTTACAGTTGCTAGAAACTCGGCTTCAAATAGCGTAAAAGGTATTAAAACCTCTAAATCATAAATAACACAGAGGTGCAGGTTGAAGTAGGGGTGGGCGAGTGACGATAATTTAACAAGTGTATTAAATGTATCGAAGTAATAAACTTTATAAGTTCGTCTCCACAGAGATTGTGCTATTTTAACAAAGTGATTCACGTGCTATTGAAATTAAAATTGGGGGTTTTCAGATTTAATTTGGTAAAATAAAAGTGTAAATAAAATTAGTGGAAAACTTGATCAGATCAATGATGATTAGACCTTGTTTCGAATCTCTTGTATGTCATTATTGATTATGGCGTCTATTTTCCCCTAATATGATTTATGAGTGATTACGACAGTTTAACTTAGTCAATATACACAATTCTATGATGTATAACTCATTATTCTACATTACGCTCCCTAATCCCTTAGATCAGTTGACTAATTAAAACAGACAATACTTATATGTGTTAAACCCTAAGTTACAACGTATAATTTCTTATCCCTAATCAATTTCTAAATTGAAGATATTAATTTAGTTCCTATTTGTAGAGTTATGGTCAGTAATCACTAGGAGTCTAGATCGATATACGTATTCGTAAACACATCTAAAGCAATGAGCACAAAATTAAACTAAATAATGATGTTGAATAAATCAAAGATGCAAATAGCACAAAAACCCAAATATATGTCTCAACAGGTTCATATAGGTTCATCTAACAAGCCCTAATCAATAAAATTTAGCTATTCATACTCATCAAAATCATAACTAACGTATTAGAAAAACAGTACATAAATTTTCTATTTGACTTTGGATTTTGGTGACAAAAACCTTCGCTCCAGAGCTTCAAAATTGTTTCCCCTTCAAATTTGAGTCGCAAGAATGTCCACCCTATAAAATTTCCTTTATTTTCCTCTTAAACAAGTAAAAAACATGTCAGCAAAGCAGTCTATCACGACCACGATGAAAAGTATCACGACCACAATGGGTCTCATCGTGACCATGATTGATCTCATCACGACCATAATAATTCCAAGGGTCTAGATCTCTCTTTTTTAGCTTCATTTTTCCAAAATTCTCGTCTCAATCCGAGTTACAAAACTCCATATATGATCAAATTACTAGACATACATCATGATGTAAATTGTACTGAAAAAATGCTTGTTTCTTCATAATTTTTTAGTTTTGCTTTGTTTCGTCAACTTCTTCACTTTCTTCCTATTTCTTCATAAAATTTAAACATAATTAACCAAAAACCATCAAAAACATATGAAAATTCTTATAAAAATTAAACGATGATAAAGTGTCATGACAATCCCAAACTTACATTGTTAGTTATCATCAAGGAACTAATTCATAATTGTGATCTTCCTTAGAACTTTGTACTTACCAAACTAATGATTGACACTGATGATAGTAGATTTAATCACTTCCATTCCTCACTTTGATTCATCATACTTCAAAAATAAATTCCCCGACTTTCCATATTCCTAATCTTCTCTATATCTCAGCGTTGACTCATATTGAAATAACATGGTAAACACACATTCACGTACAATGGACATCAACCATATGAATTTTCAAAAATTATAAAAATTTATCACTTTATATTCAAAAATACGCTTTTGAGGTCTTTGATTGGTTGTAACTTGCCTTATATCATGGTGGGATATATTTGGCCGATAGGTTTAAGTCCTTGGGGGTTAAGTATCTGCTACCCTATTATTTTTACACTATCTACACAAAATTTTCATTTATTTTCATTTATGGGTACTAGAGTTTTAACTATCTAATTTTTAAAAAGCTTTAAAATTTTAACATTATAAAAAAATTTCTAGCTTCAATTCATCATCACTTTTTTAAAATTCTTTTAGTACCCCCAAACTTAATTCATTACTCATTCTAGAAGCAATCCCAAACTTATCTTTTTGCATATATCAAAACAAAGTATAGAAACATATAATTTACCTAACTCCAAGGAAAGGTTGGAAAGATTTCTCTTTCAAGTCAAGCGGCTAAATATGTGGCTAAGTCAATGAAACAAATGGCTCAGGCTCAAATGGTTTAGCAATAAATAAACAATTTCTTTTCAAGTTTTTCCTAAGAAAGAGTCTAAGTTAAAACAAAACAAAAAAATGTCTCAATGTGTAATTAAACAGACAAACAATAATTCATAATGATGGAAACCCTTACAGATAAACAATCATACATACACTCATACATGAAAAAGATAAATAATAATTTTTTTGGCTCAAACCTTACTTACAGAGGTATCAAGTGATTAAGTACAGAATTATCGAATATTACTCTTCTTTGTATTTTGTCTCTCTGCTTTGGAACTTTTGTAACAACTCTTTTATTTTTCTTTACTTGTGTGTTTATTCTTTTTGTCATTGGTAAAATATTATACTCTGAACTGAACAATATAACAGAAACAAATTCATCTGTTAAATAGAAAACATATAGTTTAGAAATAGGGAAAGCACTGTTTACTAAAAATTAAAATTAAAATTTTAAAGACAAAAATAAATAACACTAATATGTAGTTTGCCTCCCATGCAACACTTATTTAAGGTCCTTAGCTTGGCCATTTAATTCTCTGTTAGGGCGGCATATATGACACAAAAAATACATCATCTTTCTTCTTCCTTTTGTTTGGTACGAATCCCATGAACTTGAGGTACTAATGATGTTTCTTCCATAGATTATTCCACTTCATAGTTGTGAACAAGACATAAATGACATCCAATATTTTATCAATTTAGTATCATCCATCTTCCTTGTTGAAAAAATAACTTTTAGAAACATGCTTTTGTTGAATATGTTCATGTTGGATATCTATGTCTAAACAAATTATTTAATTTGAAGCTTCGTCCAAAACTAGATCATCCTCACTTTTCATTCTTACTTTTTTCTCAAATTTATTTTTAACCTCAGATTTTCCTATTCTTCATTCAGTTTTTTCATCTAATGGTTTGCATTTTTCTTTTTCTTATTCTTTTCCAGCTCATCCTTCATCGAATACTTCCAATTCCTCTTCGACTTCTCTTTCAACTTCATCATCCCTAGGACAATCCAATGTATTCCTATTAGAACCTCCACTTAATTTAGCTACCACTTGTTTAGATAATTGTCCAATTTGATTTTCAATATTCTTCATGGATGCTCCAATATTCTAGTTGGACGCTTAAATGTTCTTGTTTATGGCTTCCAAGTTGTTTTTAGTCATCATGAATTGGTTCATAGTCTCTTCTAGAAAATATGGTTCCCTTGGTGGTGGATATTGAGTGACCTCCATTGCTTCAAGTTTTCTTTCAGTAAACTTCTTGAATTCTTTCAAAGTCTCTTCTAGAAGGGATGAATTCCTTGGTGGTGGATCTTGAGGAGCTTTTTGGATAAAATTATGACATTTATTGTTACTCCAATTAATATTGGAATGATCATCTCGCCAGGATTACATTCATTGAAGTAAGGACATGACTCTTGATAATTTCCTACATAATGTGCCTCTACAACGTATCTCTCTAGTACACAATGACAATTGGAGTAACCCATACCACAGAAATCACATCGTAATGCTCTGACTAGATAAACTTTGGCTAGAACTAGAGTTGAGGTAACCATTTGCTTTGATAAATCCTTGAGCTTTCCTGACAAAACAAGTTGAAAATCAACTTCAACATATATGTCTTCCTTTACCTCACATACACAATCAGAATAAAAATACCTCAGCAGTATTGAATTAGATAAAAACTAAATAAGATAAGAAATCGAGAACTAGAATAAAATGAAAAAATTAAAATAACAAAACTAAAAATTAAAAATAAAAGTCGTAGCACAAAAATTGCCTTGTCGAAATAATTCAACTGTCCCCAGCAACGACGCCAAAAACATGATGACAATTTAGCAAGTCTACTAAGCGTATCGAAATAATAAAATTTATAAGTTTGTCTCCATAGTGATCGTGCTTTTGAAATTAAAATTGGGGGATTTCAGATTTAATTTGGTAAAATAAAATCGTAAATAAAATCGGTGGAAAACTTGATAAAATTAACGAAGATTAGACCTTGTTTCAAATCCTTTATATGCGGGTGTTGATGTTGGCGTCTATTTTCCCCTAATATTATTTATCAGTGATTTCGACGATTTACTTAGTCATTATACTCAATTCCTTGGTGTATGACTCACTATTTTACACTACACTCCATAATCCCTTAGGTCAGATGACTAGTTAAAACATGCAATGTTTCTGTGCGTTAAACCCTAAGTGACAACTTATAATTTCTTATCCCTAATCAATTTCTAAGTTGAACAAACTAATTTAGTTCGAATTTATTGAGTTATGGTCAGTAATCACTACGAGTCTAGGTCGAAATACGTATTCGTAAACACATCTAAAGCAATGAACACAAAATTAAACTCAATAATGACACTGAATAAATCAAAGATATAAATAGTACAAAGACCCAAACATATGTCCCAACACGTTTATACAAGTTTGTCTTACAAGCCCTAATTAATAAAATATAGTTAATCATACTCATAGGAATCATAACTAAAGTAATAAAGAAACGATACATGAATTTTCATATTGAATTTGGCTTCCGACGATGAAAACCTTCCCTCTAGAGCTTAAGAAATTGTTTTGCCATCAAATTCCATTTAAACAAGTAAAAAACATGTTAGTAAAGAAGTCCATCGCGGCCACGATGAAAAGCATCATGACCACGACAAGTCTCATTGCAAACATGATAACTCCAGGGTCTAAAGCTCTTTTTAGCTTTCTTTTTTAAAAAGTGTGTCTCAATCCGAGTTACAAAACTTCAAATATGATCAAATTACTGGATAGACGTTGTAATGTAAATTATGCTGAAAAATGCTCATTTCTTCACAATTTCTCGGGTTTTCTTTGTTTTTTCAACTTCTTCACTTTCTTATTATTTCTTCATAAAACTTAAACATAATTAACCAAAAATAATCAAAAATATATGCAAATAATTAGAGCATGGTTCCAAAATCACATCATATTCATGTCTGGTATTGGAAAATCTAATTTGTTGCTAAAAAGTAGTGATCATCATCTCATTGTAGTACGTAGACGCGAAGTCTATGACGTTGAAACATTTAGCATATGTCTCCGCCATCTGTTCCTGGAAAGAACAGGAAGAGCAAGATAATCACTATCAAAACTATCAAGGCTCCCATAGCTCCAGGGGCCTAATTCACGACATTAGTGCATAACCACTCTTTAGACATTTTTAAATCTAAACATTACCGTTAAGAATAGAGAGCAAAAGGAGAACAAAATCATACTTGCAAACACAGTCAAGGACTTGGGAAAGGAATGTACTCCTCACTTGTAATAACTCTTAACTAAAGGGAGGGAAGCTTACAAGGAGAGAATGCAAAAAAGATTATAGGAGGAAAGTTGCAATCCTTTTATATGGAGGAGAAGTCTAGTCGTAGGGGTAATCTACTGTATCCTAATGGGCATCTCAACAATTAAAATAAAAGGGAAAGATTACCCACATGACAAACACGCGTAAGAAGTAATCCTGAAATGGACTTGCCGTGGAAAAATCATCATAAACATCATTCATTGCAATACATGTTTTCCTTCAACTAACATTTGGGGATTTCTCTTAACTAATTGACGTAGGATGATTCCCCTCATTGACACCTAGAAGTATATCCCAAATTATATTCACGGGACTCACCCCAGGATTAAGGGACTCGATTCATACATTAGGGCCTCGCCCTAGGCCGACATGAGGGACTCGTCCAAATAAGGAGAAGAAAACAAGACTAAATCACTTTGTCATTTCTAAACCCTTGTGCTTGAGAGATTGTGTGTTAGTATATTAACAAAGGGCTTACAAGGGGAGGCATAAGAGGAAAATGTTGTAACATGTCGCCCCAACAACTTCTTGATCTCCTGTTTATTAGATTGAACACCCATTATTTGGATGTGACACCCATTTCTTAGACTGGTCTCCTTATACGGGTAACGTGGAAGTGACATGTCCTAGTCCATAAAAGTGCATAGAGGGAGTCAATGGGAAATGTATCACGATTTCCTAAATAATAGGGAATTAACTATCTCATTCCCACTATCCTAGAAGCAATTACTACTTCTTGGGAGTCTGAGATCCAAGCCCAGTAAATTCTATAAATACCTCAACCTTAAGGTTAATAAAGGAGATAAATTCATTATACAAATACCACATACATATATTCTCACCTCCCTGTGTAAGTTAGCTTTAAATTCACAATTAATCATAAAAACCTCTGATAATCCTAATCTCTAAAGGGTGTCACATATTATACTTTTAGCAAGTACAATACCATATTAGAGTATGTGGGTTAATCATAACTCAACCTTACAAAATCGACTTGTAAGGTGATAATTGCTTATTGCCTAGTGTTTATAAAGTTGTGCCACTCCTCACCCTAAGAGTCAGTTTTGTAATATTGAGTTAGGTACAACCACACTTCTTAGGTGATCTCAAATCCTATCCAACATCTATTAGGCCACGTGTTATCAGGTTTCCACTAGGCAAACCAAATTTCGTAATTAGACGACTAGGATCGGCCCATAATGAAGGTCGATTTTCCAACATACCCCCTCACACTTAAGCATCAATGAGCATATCATATTATGTGGGTTGAGCCCAACTCAACCTTTCAAAATTGGCTTGTAAGATGATGAATTCCTCCAATTATAAATACATGTTTAGACCATATGTAATGTTTAGGACAACACATTTAGAACGTGAATATAAATAATGGATTGTCCGATAGCGAGAAGCTAATTGCAAGTTACCCAATAGATTTTTTTAATGGAAAATTAAATATATTAATAAAATAAGAAAATTATGTTACAACAATAAATCACAAAGTACAAGAAGTTCCCGGAAACAAGTTAAAATAAGCAAGATACACGACATAAAAATAGGAAGCCTCAAATAGGAGGGGACATCCATAAGAAAAACCACAACTGCTACAGAACCACACTCTGAATCTTGACAAACACTCAATCTGCTATATGTGTAGATAGAGGATAAGGTTTTGAAGCTAATCCGTGAAGATGCAAGAATTCTCCTCTGACCTACCCAAATTCTAATTCCAGGCCAAAAATATACTTTTCTCCTACACTTCTCTCGTTGTTTTCGTGGCTCCATTAAAGATAACATTGTTTCGGGCTTTCCAAATAATCAGATTATAGCATGCCAAACCATAAAGTAACCACCTATATACTTTACCCTACCTTTTAAAGAAAGACTCAAAAAGCAACCTAAGGTCCTGATGAATCTGGTGAATAACTACATGCCACCCCAACCGCCTGAAAAACTCTATATCACACTAACGAAGCTCTATCACAAGTAAGAAAATGAGGAGAAGCAGTCTTAGCCAAAAACTCGCATAAGGGCCAAGAAAGTCCACTAGTGTCTTATAACACCCCTCTTCTAAACAAGTTGACTTTGGAAGGGAATCTATCTTGTAATAACTGCCCGGAAAAAAAAACAAGATCTTAGATGGAGCCTAACTACTCCAAATAAGGGAAAGAATGTGACTTTGAAATGAAATCGGTGTCATAGAAGAAGTCACACTCCCTCTTTAGACGAGGTAAGTGGCGGCCATTGAAAAATACTATCTCTATCCAGGGTCAAGATAACATCTCTAAGAATGTCATTAAACTCCTCAAGAACTAACAACTCTCTCAGAAAGAAGTATCTCCTCCATAAATATATATATATATATATATATATATATATATATATATATATATATATATATATATATATATATATATATATATATATATATATATATATTGAGACCATATTCTTTTTAATGTGAAACTCTTCACATTTCATTCATTATGTGTTCTCTCAAATGTTGTTACCCCTTCATGGTGATATATAGATTATATTGACAATATCATTTTACTTAAAGAGAAACTATGCTAAGGGGACCAAGCCATAAGGATACTTAAGAAAAACACACATTTCCACTTCACATATACCTAAATGAGTAAAGTGTATTTCAGCTCCACTATTAGGTCATTTTCAGGTGTTGCTTTGGCCTCAAATATAAGGCCCTAACATACCTAATTAGTAGTATTTCACTAACATTCCTAATAATTTTAATGAAACAAGAAGCAATGAACTTTAATCTTATGAGCTACTGCACAATGAATGTAGTTTCTAGAAATCAAGAGGTAGATAAATATAAGAGAATATGATACAAATTTTTTAACATGACATGAAAAAACCTTAGGCTAGTAACTTCAATAGCATAACAATAGTTGGAAATTCAATAAAACTGGTCTCATTCAACTTCTTCAACTTCATCCAAAGCATAGTTATTTGTCGATACATTGGCATAGTTCACTTTGTTGAATCGAACCACGACAGGGTAGCGAGTGTTGGGGTCCTACACAACGAAGACAAATCAATCAAACAATATCTAAGTTACCAATGGATTATGTGAGAAAATTGAACTGGTTTAGTTGAAATTGTGTTTGAGGTCACTAACTTGATCAACAGTAACAACAGAACCAGTTCCTTTGTACCAGTAGGATTCTTGCCTAAGAATCTTCACCTGTTGTATACAATGAAATATCATAAGCTAAACTTGTTGCTAGAACTTCAATAGTATTTCTAAATATTTCAATTCTATATCATGTATCTAGATATGATAACCAATTCAGCTTGTATATTACTCACCTTAGCACCCCTCTTGGGGCCAATTGGTGGTGGCTTGGGCTTAGTAGCAGTGTCACCGGCGGGAGAAGCGGCGGAAGGGGCTGCAGCTTCTGCAGTATCTTCAGATGCCCTGACAACAAGTCTAGAACTAGCAATATTGTTGGATTTTATAGGAAACATCAACATGTTAGTCCTGGAAGAGAGTGACGATGCTGTGTTGTTGGCAGCAACATTAAGGGACAAGACAAATCCACAAGCTGCTGATGCCATGCTGCTGCTAGCCATGGATAACTATCGCTTTGTGTGCGTTTCTCTCTCTGGTAATGTTAAAAGTTGGGAAAAGGGAGAATTGGAGATTGAGATGAGAAGAGGGTTTGAGTGAGTGAAGTGTGTTCGTTTGGTGGTTTATTTTGGAGGAGAATTATCTCATCCTCAGAAACTTTAGTGTCGATCGTTTCATCCACTACGGTGATGACACTTGAGCACCATATCTTATTTCTTTGGATAATGTTGTCATAACTCACAACTCATTCGTTTTATTATGGGAAATCAATGGGTGGTCTTTGAGCATAGTAACTAACACGGTAGTGTTTCCAAAGTTAAAAACACGTTCAACATATATATATATATATATATATATATATATATATATATATATATATATATATATATATATATATATATATATATATATATATATATATATATATATATATATATTTGGAATTTGTGATACTATAAATAAAACTTAACACACCCATACTTCTCAATAATAAATAATAAATTTTTATGGTGTACAAGGTGAAGAAGATGGAGATGGAAGAAGAGAGAGAATAATAAATTTTCACTATTTTTATAAAATGGTTACAGCACTATTGACAGATACACTTGTTTATATATACAAACAATAATGTCACGTAGGCAAAATGTTAATCTACACTAGATAGGTTAAGCTTAACAAAACTAATACTACAATCATGAAATATGAATTACTTCTAACATCATCCCTTAATTCATATTCAGCTAATCAAAATTAACAACATCAATTTCATACTTCAAGTGGAGAAATTGATCAGTCTTGATCGCTTTCGTCAAAACATATGTCAGTTGCTTCTGCGTACAATATTGCGTAACTTATAGCACTCCATTTTGAACCTGACTTCTCAGAAAGTGATAATTAATCTCAATATACGTACTTCTCTCATGCAACACTGGATTCTTGGCAAGATTGATTACATACTTGTTATCAATCATGAGCTTCAGAGGCTTGTTTATCTTGATCTTGAGATCCTGCATTAAATTCAGAAGCCAAACAACTTGACATGCAACCACATCACCTGCAATATATCCAGCTTCACAGGTTGACAAAGAAACAATTAGTTGCTTCTTAGAACACCAAGAAATAGGACCTCCTAGATACTTAAACAAATATCCAGAAGTACTTCTTCTGTCAACTTTGTCTCCACACCAATTAGAATCTGAGTAACACATCAACTCTGAATTAGCCTTTTCACCAGAAGGGAAGAAAACTCCGTACTTCAGAGTCCCCTTAATATATCTCAGAATCCTGACATCAACTTGGCAATGAGACAACTTCGGTTTACTCATGAACTTACTAACCATTCTAACTACATAACAAATATCAGATCTAGTATTACACATGTATCTTAGAGAGCCAACTAACTGCTTGAAAGTCGTAGCATCTAATCATCACCCTCAAGATTAGAATTCAGTTTGTGATTTGTTTCTGAAGGTGTAACCGCAACCTTACGATTCAGCAGGTCAAATCTCTTCAAAAGCTCAAGTTCATACTTCAGTTGATGCAAAATAATACCCTTCTCAGGGTACATAATCTTCATTCATATAAAATATAACATATTTCTCATATCAGTCATCTCAAACTCATTCATCAGCACCTTCTTGAACTTAACTATCTCATATTCACAACTTTCTGTTAGCAATATGTCATAAACATACAAATGTATTGAATCATATTGCCTTCAGAAGTATGATGAACATAGACATCTTACTCCATCTCACACTTTTTGAATCCTTGGTGCTTGAAAAATGAATCAATTTTCATATTCCAAGCTCTAGGAGCTTGTTTCAGTTCATACAATGTTTTATGTAACCTGTACAACATCCCTTCCTGATTCTTTTTCATAGATCCAGAAGGTTGTGACACGTTGAGGTATATATATATATATATATATATATATATATATATATATATATATATATATATATATATATATATATATATATATATATATATATATATATATATATATATATATACATACATAATAAAAGTTTATTATAAAATATGTGGATTACTTATTTTTCCTTACCCCTCAATAAACATATACAATTATTCAAATTGATTTAAAAGATAATAATATGAAAAATTAAATTATTCTTGCAAAACAACTTAAACGCTCCATTGTTTTTCGAATTGCATGCATCTTGTAATTCATCTATCACTCTTTAACATATAAAATTTGCAATATTAATAGACTAAAATGAACTGTTTCTTTGAAGAACTTGGGACATTGAACCAAATTATATATGTTAAAGAACCAGAGATGAATTACAAGATGGATGCAATTCGAAAAATATTGATTCATCTAAGTTGGTTTTCAAATATAGCATAATTTTCAGATTATCATTTTTTAAATCAATTTAAATGAATGCATGTTTAGTGAGGGGTTGGTGAAACAAATTAGCTACATACGATATAATAAACTCAACTAGAATTAAAAAATGAGGAAAATATTTTTGTGAGATATTGGATCGAACTCTAATACGGTCAAATGATAGCTTCTTGGTTCGACAATTCCACAGAATCATTAACATGTCGTCGAAGTCTGTTCACATGTTGTAGTCGAAGTATACTATAATTGTTAGCATATCGAATTAGGCTTGTTTGTTATGCTCAATTGTTTAAGTTGGCTTGTTCTCTAAGTTAGCTTGTGTAATGGGTCTGTGTGTAAAATCCCATTAGTTTAGTGTGTTAGTTTTCTTATGAATAACATACTAGTCTCTCATCATTGCATAACATAAATCCTAATTAGGGTGATTGAGGTTATTTGTTATTCTGTAACATTTGTTATCTTATTTCAAAGAGAAAGTAAAAAATAACCGTTTATAACCAACTTGTTGTGTTCTTCTTGCTTCCCTTTTTTCTACCCTTGAGAGTTTCTTGCCGATTAAGAAATCGATTATACTTTGTTATTCCGGTATCGTTTTCACAACAAATTGGTGCGGTGAGCTTGGAAAAGATTCCGTTAACAAAGTATGAGATTGAAAAGTTCACCGGAGTGAACGATTTTGGTCTATGGCGCTTGAAGATGAAAGCCCTACTGGTTCAGCAGGGTTTTTTAGAAGAGTTGAAGGGATTTTTAGTCATGGATGTTGTGTTAACAGACAAAGAAAAAATGAATATGGTAGAGAAATCCCACAATGTCATCTATTTGATCCTTGGTGATAAGGTTCTTCGATAGGTTTCGAAGGAGACGATGACGTCGGGCTTATGGGTGAAACTCAAAAAATTGTACATGACCAAATCATTGGTCAATCGCCTCTAGCTGAAGCAAGCTCTGTATGTATTCAAGATGAGTGAAGACAAAGTTCTGACTGAGCAGCTGGATATGTTCAACAAGATGATTCTTGATCTTGAAAATATTGATGTCAAGATCAAGGATGAAGATCAATCATTGTTTGTTGTACGCTTTGCCCATATCACATGCTCACTTCAAAGAAACTCTCTTGTATAGAAGATAGTCTCTAACCTCTGAAGAAGTTCAATCAGCCTTGTATTCTAAGGATTTGAACAAATGAAAGGAGCACAAGCCATCTTCTACTGGTGAAGGTTTGTCGGTTAAGGCAAAATTCACAAAGAGAGATGGCAAGCTCGACAAGAAGAAGGGTAATAGTCAGCAGACGTCTTAGAGTGGTGATGCATCCGGTATTCAGTATTATCACTGTAATAAGGAGGGACATACAAGAAAAGTGTGTCTTGAACTCCTGAAAGATCATGGAGGTAAGGATAATGGCAACACAACCATTGTCCAAGATGATTTCGACTCATCTGATTTTCTTGTGGTTTCAAGCGACGACTCGAGTAAATATTGGATTATGGAGTCAGGTTGCACTTGACACATGACTCTAAACAAAGACTTGTTCGAGGAACTATGTGATGAAGATGGTGGATATGTATTTCTTGGAAATAATAAAGCTTGCAAGATTGCAGGTGTTGGATCTGTGAGATTCAAGCTCCATGGTGAGTCGATAAGGTTATTGACTAAAGTCAGGTATGTACCTTATTTGAAGAGAAATTTGATTTCTCTTGGTGAATTCGAAAAGAAAGGATATGTTTTCTAAGGAGAGAAAAGTATTCTAAAATTCAGGAAGGGGTCGTAGGAAGTCTTAAGATGCGTGAAGAAACAAGGCTTATATACCCTTGAGGTTGAAGTTATCAGTGATTCTGTAGATGTTGCATCCACGAAACCTTTGTCGAAGATAGAAATTTGGCACATGAGATTGGGCCATGTCAGTGAAAAGGGTTTGGTCGAATTAGGGAAACAAAATTTACTTGGTGGAGACAAAGTCAAAAAGCTGAAGTTTTGTAAACCGTGTGTACTTGGAAAATCTTGCATAGTGAAGTTCAATAAAGGAAAACAAAGAACACATGGATCCCTTGATTACATCCATGCTAATCTTTGGGGGCCTACAAGGTGTCCATCACATTCAGGAGCAAGGTATTTTATATCCGTAGTTGATGATTATTTCAGAAAGTTATGGGTATTCATCCAGAAGACTAAGGATGAAACTTTTGAGAACTTCAAAAGTTGGAAGACTCTGGTCGAAAATCAGACTGGCAGAAAGGTCGAGAGGTTGAGAACCGACAATGACATTGAATTTTGCAATGAGGCGTTCGAAAGTTTTTGTGCAGCCTCTGGTATTGCAAGGCACATAACTACTGAAAGTACTCCCCAATAAAATGGTTTGGCTGAAAGGTTTAATCGAACCATTTTGGAAAGAGTTAGATGCATGTTGACTAGTGATGTGTTAAAGAAGGTGTTTTGGCCAGAGGCTGTTTCGACAGCAACATATCTGATAAATATATGTCCTTCAACCGTGTTAGATATGAAAACACCTGACGAAGCTTGGTAGGAACACCACCAGATCTCGATAAACTTAGAGTATTTGGTTGCATGGCCTATGCTCATATTAGGCAAGATAAGGTCGAACCTAGAGATCTGAGATGCATGTTCATGGGATACCCTGAAGGAGTCAAAGCTTATAGGCTAAGGTGCCTAGAGCCAGGTCACAGGAGGTGTATTACCAGTTGAGAATTAGTTTTTAATGAAGCTGAGATGGCTTTCAAAAAAACTGACGACGTTAGTCGAAGTGCACATATATTTGAAAAAGAGCTGGAACATGAAGAGATTCATGTTGAGGCAGAGCACATCGATGTTGAATTGCGTATCCCATATAAAGTCAAAGAAGAAACACAAGATGCTGAAGATATTGAGGAAGTTGAGGAAACTGTCGATGACTACCCGTTGGCAAGAGATAGCCCGAGATGAGTCATCAAGCCACCAAAAAGACTTGGGTATGGAAATCTCATAGCATATGCCTTAATCTCTGCAAGTGAGGTTCTAGATGAAGAACCTAGAGACTATAAGGAAGTTATGAGGAGTCAAAATAAGACTGGATGGTTGAAGGCCATGGATGATGAGATGAAGTTTCTTCATGATAACCACACATGGGAACTAATCAAGAAATCTGTTGGAGCCAGGTTAGTCAGTTTTAAGTGGATTTTAAGGTACATAAATGGGCCTCTGAACAGAGTCCTGATTTATGGTGGAGCATGTAGTGAAAATAGTAAAGCAGAAATCAAAGGGTATGCCGACTCTGATTATGCAGGTTGTATGGACTCCAAAATATCTATTTATGGATATGTGTTAACTGCGTTTGGAAGAGAAATCAGTTGGAAAGCAACACTTCAGAAGGTTGTTTCCTTATCAATTAATTGAAAATCTATTTATGGATATTGCCATCACTAAAGCTGTGAAAGAAGCATTGTGGCTTGAAGGTTTTGTTAAGGAGCTGAAACTTCAAGGTCGAGTTATCACTATTAAATGTGATAGTCAAAGTGATATACACCCGTCAAATAATTCAACCTATCATGAGCAAACCAAGCATATCGATGTGAGGCTGCATTTTGTGAGAGGGGGTAATCGAGCATGGAGAAGTCCAAGTGCTGAAGGTTTTGACAGATCACAATGTTCCTGATATAAACACCAACACATTACCAAGTTGAAAGTTTTTCCACTGTATGCAGTTGATAAAGCTTCATGAAGAAAGCTAGTTTGTTCCCTTTATGTTATAAAGTTTGTTCTAAGGTGGAGATTTGTGAGATATTGGATCAAACTCTAGCGAAGGGTATCTTCTTGGTTCGACAATCCGACAGGATCATTAGCACGTCGTTGAAGTCTGGTCACATGTTGTAGTCGAAGTATGCTAGTATTGTTAGCATGTCTAATTGGTCCTGTTTGTTATGCTCAATTGTTTAAGTTAGTTTGTTCTCTAAGTTAGCTTGTGTAATGGGCATGTGTGTAAAAGCTCATTATTTTAGTGTGTTAGTTTTCTTATAAATAATGTACTAGTCTTTCATCATTGCATAACACAAATCCTAATTAGGGTGAGAGAGATTATTTTCTATTCTGTAACACTTGTAATCTTGTTTCAAAGAGAAAGTAAAGTATAACAGTTTATAACCAACTTGTTGTGTTCTTCTTACTTCCTTTTTTTTACCCTTGTGGATTTCTTGCCAATCAAGAAATCGTTTATACTTTGTTATTCCGATATCATTTTCACAATAATTTTGAACAAAAATAATAACATATAACTCATAAAATGTTTCAATAGCGTACCTTTTATTGAAAAGATTTATGGTGAATGAAGACGAAGAAATGATCTACTTGCCTCAGAATGGAATCCATAATGAAAGGAGGATGAAGCCGAAGTGGCAGAAGCAAACTTGGGCCCATGATATGGGTCTTTCACACAAGTATGCGGCTTTCACATTAACTTCGTCCTCCTTGTATTTTTTCTTCATTGCAACTCAAACAATTTATGAACCACATTTACAAGTCAAAATGTATATCATTATGTTAACATGATTTGGAAACATAAATTAGCATGAGATTGTAATCCTACAAACAACATAATAATCTGATTTGGAAAAATAAACTAGCATGACATTAAAAGCATCTTAACATAAACATGAACCCAAGTAATGTCTAATGTACTGATGTCTCTATTGAACATTTTTTTTAGATTTTTAAGAAGAACTAGTGTCATACATGGAACATATATGGTAATTGAGATCTATTTCAATAATAAAGATTCAAATAGAGATAACCTAAAAAACATGGAAATCATGTCAAATGAAAACCCTAAACCCTAATCTTTCTTCCAAATGAAAACACGAAAATCATGCGAAATGAAAGCGTGTGAAAAACTATACCTAGAAAAATGAAAGAAAGTGTATGAATAACATGGAAGAAAGCTTATTAAGAAAAAGAAGAAGAATGATAAAGCTTATGAAGTTGACTATCTTTTAGTATGAAGAAGTTTTTGAGGACGAGTTCGTTGCATGTGAAAGAGATAAATGTTAGGGTTTTGTTTTGAGAGTGACGACTATTATGTGCGAAAGCTTGATAACTCCGCTTATATATATATATATATATATATATATATATATATATATATATATATATATATATATATATATATATATATATATATATATATATATATATATATATATATATATATATATATATATATATATATATATATATATATATATATATATATATATATATATATATATAGGTGTGTGTGAGATAAATGTGGTAAGTAGTATTCACATGTAAGTATTTTAATATTAATATATTTCAATAAAATGTAAGTACTATTCACATGTAAGTACTATCACAACGATTTCTTGTAATAAAAGGTAAGTATTTTAATATTAATATATTTCAATAAAATATAAAAAAATAAAATGTATTTCACAACGGTTGTTATAAAGAACCGTGATGAAATGTCTTTCAATAAAAAAAAATCAAACGATTGGTATCAAGCCCTTAGTATCTTAACACATACACAACCAAAACATGAGAAGAATAACTATCATTAGATCTGTTATTGTACATAAGTTCAATGTGGCTATAAAGCCTTTATAAATAAAAATAAAATATGTCCAGATACAAGGGTCACCAAACTAAAAGAAAAACTTAAATCTTCAGGATCATAAGCTCCCTTTATTAGGGAAGCCTTCAGACTTCATGCCCAATTGAATCCGAGAAGTTATCCCAGACTTCATTTGACTCGGAGTCACTTGATTCCATTAGCTCTTCAACAACAACTTATATCTTTATTATCTTCTCATGATTCAAATTAGCGATCATTATCTTCTTAGTGTCAGGTGTCCCACTAAAAGGTTCAACAATGGTGATGTTATACCTAACATCTTATGCTTACTTGGCCTTATTTAACCAAGACTCAATCATATCATCAACATCCTTAGAAACCTTAATTTCTTTGATATGTACACTCCCATTATATTTTTTAGATAAATCTTCATAATTTTGGTTCATGTTAAGAGGAAGAAGCTTATGAGGACGAGTTCACTGCATGTAGAATCACATGAATGCATATGGTGTCTTTCAAAATTATACTTTTGGTTATCATAAATAAGGGAAAAGGGATGAAAATGTGTAATATCATAAAGCAAACATATTCATTCATTGTGAAATAAAAAAATAATAATACATGGAATTGGTGTTTTGAGTACTTCTGACTTAACTACCACTTAAAAAAAAGGAAAATGCATCAAATTAAAATTCATAACTAAGATTTATATAAACATGGTTACCATCCTTGGTTTGCCTCCCAAGGAGTTTTTGTTTAATGTCATTAGATATACGCTTCATCACCCAAGTTATGGCGGATAATTCACACTTTAGTCAACAATAAATTCTTCTTTCATAATCATGGACATTTCTTGCACGTCTTTGTTCTTTAACATAATGGGATAAGGTAGCTTGATCCAATATGGCCTAGTTTGATTTAGCTTCATGATTTGTGTCTTTGGTTCTCTTGAACCATGATTTGTCATCTATCAATCTTTTTTTCCCTGACCACAAGAATTGCATTTGAGTCATTCTCCATTTTCTTTTTGACTTGGTTAAGGTCAACAATATGGTTACCCAAAAAAAACTGAATTGATAATTCATTTGGGTTAATCTCTTCTATTTTGTATATACTTTAATATTGTTTATATCTTATTGATGCATGGTTTCATAGACCTTCAAGATAGCATTTTCATCTAAAGGTTGCAACATTAGCTCACGTCTCTAAATCAACATTTGTCCTAGTAGTGTGTAAGAATGGACTATCGAGGATGACAGTGGTCTTAACATATTAGTTGATATCAAGAATTATGAAATCAACCAGAAGTAGGAAGTAATTGAATTTCACTAACATATCTTCCATTTCACCATAAGGATATGTAACGGGCCTATCAGCCATTATCAATGTCATACTTGTTAGTTTGGCATCCCCATTATATAACTTCTTCATCATTGAGAGTGAAATAAAACTGATATTAGCTACCAAGTGTCGCATCCGCGAAAAACAACCGGCGGGCTAAAACAAAAACACAAACAGAGCCGCCACTGCGCGTTATTTATCCCAAGATAGGGAAAGGAAACGCTCAGAGAAACCTGGAAAAAGCATGGTCTCGCGACCAAAGAGAAAGGGTAAGGGAGTCGGTTACGCAAGGGGAAGGTATTAGCACCCCTCACGTCCGTCGTACTCGACGGAATCCACGCTCTAAGAAAAGAAAAGGTTGCTAAAACACCACACACACACGCACCGAAGACAACACAGATGGGGTTAAGAGAAAGAGAGCTCGATAGGACATCGCATCCTATGCCTACGTATCTCGTTTGGAACGAGAATCAGAGCTGCCGTAGTTCGGCTCACGCACGCCAAACAACACACGCACCCAAACAGGCAAACATGGAGCCTGAATGCCAATCACTGGGCTTACATCAGCATCCGAACCAAAACAGACACACACTGGAACCCAGATGCCACTCGATGGACTTACACCGGCTTCCAAGCACACAACAAGTACGAACAAATACAATCAGGATACGGACAGCCAATCGCTGGGCTTACATCCATATCCTGACACACAAGCTTTAACAAGCAAACACACACAAAAAGGAAAAAAGTGCCCGGAGAGGTCTCGCACGACCTCCTGCCTACATACCTCGTCTGGAACGAGGATCAGGGCGATGTAGTTCCCCTGAAAGGGAAAGAAAGAACATGCAAACTAGTAGGGAGTCGGGAACTCGAGCCTACAAGTCATCAAGTAAGCCAGAAGAGACGCTGAGACGTCAGAAGAAACGGCACACACAGACTAACAGGGAGTCGGGAACTCGAGCCTGATAGCTGCCAAACAAAACACACGCAAAAAAGAAAAGGGTGCCCGGAGAGACCTCGCACGGTCTCCTGCCTACGTACCTCATCTGGTATGAGGATCAGGGCGACGTAGTTCCCCTGAAAGGGAAAGAAATTCTAGCCAGAAACTAAGGGGAGACACACTACCAGGGAGCTGTACTCGAGCCTAGTGTTATCATGCATCATTGCCCTATGTTGTGGTTTCTACCTACTTGCACAACAGCAAGCTAATCCTATCCAGGAAGAAAGCAAGCATGCAAGCATCAACAGATCAAAACAAGCATTTCAAACAAATATTCACAAAGCACACACTATATCCAGTCAAGTGAGGCTCAAACAAGGGTGGACTGCCAAAGCAAGTCATCTGTACAGAGGTAGCATTAGCTCTTAACCTTGCCATTGAGAGGCTAAGGTGAAGCTGATGAAAGGTGAGTGAAGATTAGACTTCACAGCTCTTATCCCTGATCAGGGAGAGCTTCAGACAAAGGAGCGTGGGTTCAGAAAGGTGGAACCCTTCTACGCTCAAGACTCTGACACAACTGTACAAAGTACAAGATCTTGGGTTTGTGTCCCAATGCGTCAACACAGTGGTGTGAGCAGAGGGACGACTCAACAGAATAGCGGGGGATAGATCGCATATCCCTTGGATTCCGCCAATTGCCTCATAGAGGTCTTTACCTGCTTGGCACAAAAGTAAACAACCACAAACATCGCCTCTTAAGGAGGACTTCAGACAGTTGCCTGGCTAAATAACAAGCCAGGTCTTCCAGACTACATGGAGAATAGAAGTCCTACCTCAACTGGTTTAAAAACCAAGCAGCAGCAAGCAAGTTCTTAAAGAACTGTAAGCGACTAAATGTACCTGAAATCAATCAAGTATCATCAGTACTCAGACAAACCAACAATAAACAGCAAAAGTCAGTCTATACAGACAACACAGGTTAATGCACATAAGTGCAAGCCATGAGCTCAAACTCAAGCTTCTAACCCTACAAAACAAAATCATGTTAGTGGACAACATCAGACAAATTCAATTTGCAACTTGCATTTATCTCCTTGAGCCTTTTGCATTTCATCCTGAAAATCCACACCAAATGTGAGAAACTAGACCACTAGGCCAAGCCTAGGGTCCAAAGGGGATAAAAAGTTCTAAACAGCAAGTGCAAACCAACCAAAATCACATTAAAACAAATTAAAAGCAAATGCAATTGGTCCCATGCTCATATCAATCACCATTATCATTTCATGCACAATTTAACATCAATCATGTAATTTGCAACTTCAAATGACCAAACAGAACTATCTCAATCAAAAGCATACCAAAAAAACTCAATTAATTCCACAAAAATTCACACCTAAACAGGACACATTCAAGGTATAGCATGTCAATTTTCAGCTCAATTGGACAAAAGAAAGTAGGCCAATGAAAATCAAGAAGTCCAGACACAATTATACAAGCCAATTCAAAGCATCCAAACAAGCATCCACTTCAATAATTCATAAAACAGTGACAACAATTAAGAAATGAATGGGATCAAAACCATGATGTCCTATAATGTGTCTACAATGCTCACACCAAATTTCATCTTCATCCAATACCATATGAGAATTTCACAAGCAAAATGCCAACATGTGTCACACAAATTCACAAAATGAGCCAACAGAGAAGAAAATTATCAATCAATTAGAAAATGACATCAAAAATTCCAGCAAAAATCACATGTTATCTTGACATATCAATGATCATTCATGCAAAAAATTGGAGCAATTCAACATTTTTAGGCCAGGGAAATAAAATCAGAAAGATGACCTAGCTTGGTGTGACACAAATTGTCACACCTCTATCCAAAAAATCATATCTAATCAACCAGAGATCCAAAATTCACAAACTATACATGGAAATCACCATCAACATGTCCAGAACAAGCACAAAAATTTTCATCCATTTATTTGCAAGCATCACTATTTCATGAAGGTTTTGGCATGGCATGTACAAAATGCATACATTGAAACAAACCCTAGGTCAATTAATTTTCCACATGTGCAAAAAATCCACAAAAATCATAATCAAATTCTACACATCATCATGAGTATTATGCAAAAAATCTCACTCAATTTGGATGAGTTTTGAGTGAGATATGAATTTTTTAAGATCATGTAACAAAATTGAAATACAAATGAAAAAAGAAATGGATAATTATTAATTTAATGCGCCAGTGGCATTTTTGTAATACTAATGCCACTGGCCAAAACGACGTAGTATCGACTAGATTAGGTGGCGCGCTATGAGTGGATAGTACTGGCGGTAAACACATTTTTGAACCAAAGCAAGGCAAAGTTGGATCAAACAAGCAATTTCATCGTGTTCTTGTACAAGAACACTTTCATTTTCCAGATTTTCATGAACACTAAATCGTAACCAAATGCCACAATCTTATAACCGTTGGAACCGTATGAACGCAAGGATCATGAATATGTAACTTATATTTCCTAATTCCTACTGTAGCGACGGGATCGATCCAAAACATAATCACGTATGAAACTTCAAATCCTTATAACTTTCTCATTTCTTAACCAAAATCAATGAAACGAATTTCAGAATCACCTACTAAGTACGATCTACAAGATGCATATTACAATTTAAGCAAAGGCTATGGTCGAAATCTAACCTCTTGGAGACGGAAGCGTTGGATTCGTGCGTTTTTGGCTCCAATTATGTGAAACAGACGGAGCTTATTGACGAGGAAGATGATTGAAGTGATTAGATTAGCTCGAAACAGCTCCAAGTGCGAGAATCATGAAGTTGCCATTGTTGTGCAAGGTATGAACAGTCCTTGATCTTGATGCCTTTGCCACGAATTCACCAAAACAGATGTAGAGCAAGGTATGTGGAAGATGAATCAAAAAGAATTACTCAATTTGGTTGAGAATTGATGAAGATTGATGAAAAAAAGTGATGAAGATTTTTGGAGAATTTGGGAGAAAATGGAGGGAAAGTTTGTTAGATTTCTTGGAATGTGCAATTGTGATTAACATTTTGTTATGATTAATCATTTATACTCCATCCTTAATCACTCTCTTAATCCAAATTAGCAAAAATGAGTTTAATTAGTGTAATGTGAAACTAAAGTGCAAGTCCAAAAATGCCCTTGCCAAATATTACACCATGACAGCTCATGACAGCTCAAACATCTTCTAAATGTCATTTGGAGTGTGTTGCAAAAATCCTCATTCCAAAATTCCATGTATTTCTCAACTTGGACCATTTTGCCCTTGGATTTTAATTGTTGCACTTGAAAATTGACCTTTTGCATTGACCATTTTTGATGAATTTTGATTATGCACCATGAAAGTACATGTGAAATGGAGTTTGCTCATAAAAATATCACTCATTTTGGACATTCCATGTGGAAGTTATGCCACTTTGATTATAGGCATTTTTGGAAAATGAATGGACCATAACTTGCCAACCATGCATGGGAATTTCAAGTTCTTGGACTTTTTGGAAAGGTGAGAGCAAGATCTACAACTTTCATGTTGAACAAATTTTCATTTGAAGCATTTTTGGACACGTAATTTTGTGGTGAAAAACTTTCCATTTTTGGAAACTTCCATTACAAGTCACTTTCCTTTTTTGGCAATTTTTCTCCTGACTTTATTTTCTTCATTCTTGAGCTTTGACATGTCAAATAACACTTGTTTCAACATGAATGAAGTGTATCCAACTCTCTCCCACCTCCAAATCCATAAAATCAAGCACAGTTGACCACAGTTGACTTTTTCAACTTATAGATGAATTTGGCAATGCACTGATCAATCTGAGCCCCAATTCTCTGATGAAATGGCTCAATGGTGAAACCCTAGCCTCAATAATCTCAATAAAATCATGAAATGATCCCCATATCCATTGTAGACCCCATCTCCTTGCTATGCCCTGATTGGCCCAATGCAACTGATTAGGGTTGACCAGTGGTCAAAACCCTAATCTCAAGGTATATGATCAATCACTTGAATCTTCTTGGATGATATCAAGACTATGATGATGATGATGTATCATTTCAAACAAGATAAAGACCAATCTCCTTGAGAACCACAAAACCCTAATTTGGGACCTCCACATCCTCAGATGATTAATGACCAGTCCAATGAAACCCTAGCTTGCACCATGACCTCTTATCTTCTGATCAAGACTTAGGAGGATGACTTGCACAATGTAACCACATGATATGCAATATGCAATGCCTAATGACCTAAAAAACGATATGCAATATGTTAAGCTAGTCCCAAGAGAGGAGGGCAAATTTTGAGGTGTTATAGCTGCCCCTATTCAATCCACTGTGAACCTATCGACATGAATAGCCTCGGCTTTCAGATGATCAGGATGAAGAGTGATTGAATACCAAGAACAGACGAACAATTTGCACTCTGATGGGAAAATAATTAACAACGCCTGTCAGAATCGGCGAAGAACAATCTTGACAACCAAAATCCGTCTGGTACGGAGAACAGTCGGCCTGATCACCGAAACAGCAACATCGACCTGGATACCAAAATAAATGGTAACGCAGGGATAACCATGGTCTGAACACTACACATCCGCTGGGGATTATATTTCTTCTCTTTCTTCTTTTTTATGCTTTTCTTGAACCCCGAAATTTTCTGATAATCTTTTTTATTTTCTTGAACCCCGAAAAGTTTTTTCTTTCGCGCCAATGATCCCCGATCACTGCATTTGAACCCCGATACTGTTTGCCAAAATAATGAACCCCAATCTCCAGAAAACACCTCGTGTCTCCTTTTCTCCATTTGAACCCCAGTCGCCTGACGATAACTCACGATCGCCATTGTGAACCCCGTTCTCCAGAAAACACCTCGTGTCTCCTTTTCTCCATTTGAACCCCAATCTCCAGAAAATGTCTCAACATTTCCTTTTCTCCATTTGGACCCCGTTCTCCCATTTCTCGTGATAATTCCGCTGGCAATGTCGGAAATAACACCAAACCACTCTGAGGGCGACATATCAGAGGGTAAACCTTCACAAAAGGAAGGTAACATGTGCATCTCTTCATCCGAAGACACCTATAACGACTTCCATTGGCATCCGCCAAAGTCTAAGGTGACACATGAACAGAAGATAATCCTGAGGACCTCATCCTGGATATAATCTTCAACTCCAATCTCTATTTGGACCCCGATCTCCAGAAAATATCGCAACATTTCCCTTTCTCCAATTGAACCCCAAAATCGCGTTGATCGCGTAACATCCTTTGATTTCACTTCCATCTCCGTTTGACGGAAAAGATTCACCCAGCATCGCACTACTGGAGAACACTGCTGATCTGACATCACGATGCTAAACTCCTCAGAGTAACATCTTCACCTTCGAGCAAAACCACCTCTCAAGTGGTAACCACGGCTTGAATCGCGTTGATCGCGTAACCTTTCCATCTCTGTCCGACGGAAAAGTCTCCTCCAGTATCGTACTACTGGGGAACACCTCTGATTAGAAATCCTGATGCTAAACTCCTCGGAGTAACACCTTCCAACTGCTGTCTCGCACGACAGAAACTTCCTCCAGTATCGCACTACTGGGGTACCTTTGATTAAAATCATGAGGCTAAACTCCTCGGAGTAACCTCTTCATCTTCGAGCAAAACCACTTCTCAAACGAATACCACGGTTTGAAACTAGCTTCATGCTTGCAATATGATGCATGATTTTTTCTGCGTAATGCTCCCTAATCATGGAAATGCTACGCAATTTATTATTTTTCTATGCAACATGCTATGCTATTTTTCATGATGAATGTATAAAAAGTGTCCCCCCCAAGGGACTCTCCTGAGGAGCACGAGACACTCTGTTGAGGAACTCGACAATCTCCGATCTCCACCCTGTTGGGTAATATCACTGCTGCTGGGATAAGGCAAACCCTCGCTGGGGAAGAACTTCCTTTGCACCCAATCCGCTCGAGAAACTGCTGGGGATTATACAGACTTTCAATTTTGCGACTTTGAAGAGTCTTCTTGATTAATTCCAAGGGTCGTCGGACGTCTCGACGTCTCTCATCGCTTCTCTACCCATTCATCCGTCCCTGACTGGACCCTGCGAGGAACTTCTACAGACTTTCCAATCTTCCGATTTTGAAGAGTCTTCTTGATATCATTCAAGGATCGTCGTACGTCTCAACGTCTTCTCGTCATCCCTTCATATTCTTTCGTCCCTGATCGGACTCCAGGGGGATTTGCTTTCCAACAGCTTCCACATCACAACTTGCAAGTGAGTGAAAATATCTAACAGTTCCTGCAAAACAGATCGTTAGATAAAACCGTGCCCCAGGCGTGTCAAGATTTCAACACTTGGGTCACTCAACCTTCCGAATAAGATTTCAAGCTTTCAATCTTATAAACATGCATTGGAAGGGACCTATATGTCTTAAAATGCATTGGATGTTTTTGCAATCAAAGCGGTAATGAAAACAAAAAACAAAATCATTTGACTGAATATGCATTTATTGATTGGAAAAGTGTGGCTCAAATTTGAGCAATACAAAGGAAGCAATTCCTGAAAAGAGGTAATTGCGCACAAAAGGAAAAATCTATCCTAATGGCAATGTGAAACCCGTAATCTCATCGAGTTCCAACTCGGTTACACCCCATATGTCCTCAGACTCTCCGTGCTTTCTGCCTTCTGAACAAGACGATTCTGATTGATCCCTACCGGGCATTATCCATGATGCTTTAACCAAAGCGCAAACGATCATGCTAGACGCAGTTATTCGTTTCAATCCCTCTTTTGCCTGGACTGCCCTTTCGGGTTTTCAGTCCACCGGGATACCCTTTTTTGCCCAAGTCGCCTTTTCAGGTTTTCGACTTGCCGGGTGTACATTTTTTCATTTTATATCCCTAATTTCTGCCCGAACCTTTCTTTCTGTTTTTTGGTTCGCCGGGATGCCCATTTTTGCCTGGACTATTTTGTTCTTTTCGTCCAGCGGGTCTCTTCATACGAAGTATTTTTTAACTGCGTCCGCATTCACAGGGGATGGAAAATCTTCACCATCCATGGTCGTTAACAACAAGGCTCCGCCAGAGAAAACCTTCTTGACCACGAATGGACCTTCATAATTCGGTGTCCATTTGCCCCTCCGATCGTTTTGAGGAGGAAGGATCCTTTTCAGCACCATATCACCCACGTGATATACCCGAGGTCGCACCTTCTTGTCAAAAGCACGCTTCACCCTTTGCTGGTATAACTGCCCATGACAGATGGCTGCTAGCCTCTTTTCCTCTATCAGGCTCAACTCTTCATACCGGGTCCTTACCCATTCCGCCTCTTGCAACTTTACGTCCATCAGGACTCTCAAAGAGGGAATCTGAACTTCAACAGGTAATACAGCCTCCATTCCATATACCAATGAGAAAGGAGTTGCCCCAGTAGATGTACGCACCGACGTTCGATACCCATGCAATGCAAACGGCAACATCTCATGCCAGTCTTTATAGGTTACCACCATTTTCTGCACAATCTTCTTTATGTTCTTGTTGGCTGCCTCAACCGCCCCATTCATCTTCGGACGATAGGGAGAAGAATTGTGATGCTCGATCTTGAATTCCCGGCACAGCTCGGCCATCATCTTATTATTCAAATTAGAACCATTATCAGTAATGATTCTCTCAGGAACCCCATATCGGCAAATGATGTCTCTCTTGAGAAATCGGGCAACGACTTGCTTCGTCACGTTCGTATAAGAGGCTGCTTCTACCCACTTGGTGAAGTAATCGATAGCCACTAATATGAATCTGTGCCCATTCGAAGCTGTAGGCTCGATCTTTCCGATCATATCAATGCCCCACATAGCAAACGGCCATGGAGACGACATTAAACTCAACGGATTTGGAGGCACGTGCACCTTATCAGCATAAATCTGGCATTTATGACACTTCCACACGAAATTGAAACATTGGGCCTCCATCGTCATCCAATAATAACCTGCCCTCAGCAGCTTCTTTACCATTGCATTCCCACTGGCATGGGTACCGAACGATCCTTCATGAACCTCTTTCATCAATTGGCTTGCTTCTTTATCATCAACACATCGGAGCAAGACCCAATCAAAATTCCTTTTATACAAAACCCCGTCCTTATTCAGATAAAACACCATGGCCAACCTCCGCAGAGTCTTTCGGTCCTTCTTAGATGCTCCCTCAGGATACTCTTGAGTCTCTAGATAGCGCTTGATATCATAATACCAAGGCTTCTCATCATCAGGCACGGTATCAACAGCAAACACATAAGCCGGTCTATCCAGACGACCTACTTCAACACTGGGGAACTGATTCCACCACTGCACCTTAATCAAGGCGGCCAGAGTAGCCAAAGCATCTGCCAAAGGATTCTCCTCTCTGGGCACATGATGCAACTTCACCTTGGTGAAAAACGTCAACAATCTCCTCGTATAATCTCGATACGGAACTAAATGAGATTGATGCGTATACCATTTTCCGTTAACTTGATTTATCACCAGAGCTGAATCTCCATATATGACAAGGTTCTTGATCCTCAAATCAATCGCCTCCTCAATCCCCAATATGCAAGCTTCATATTCAGCCACGTTGTTGGTACACTCAAATGTTAGCCGGGCAGCAAAAGGAATATGGGATCCTTTCGGCGTAACCAAAACAGCACCAACACCGCTTCCATTCACATTAACGGCCCCATCAAACATCAGAATCCATTCGGATTCAGGGTCAGGCCCCTCCTCCGGGATTGGTTCCTCGCAATCTTTCGATTTGAGAAACATGATATCCTCATCAGGGAATTCAAACTTCATCGGTTGATAATCATCAATAGGTTGCTGAGCGAGGTAATCAGACAACACACTCCCCTTAATAGCCTTCTGAGAGGTATACTGTATATCATATTCTGTCAAAATCATTTGCCACCTCGCAACCCGTCCGGTCAATGCTGGCTTCTCGAAAATGTACTTGATTGGATCCATCTTGGAAATCAATAAAGTGGTATGAACCAGCATATACTGCCTTAGTCGGCGAGCAACCCAGACCAAAGCACAACAAGTTTTCTCGAGCAGTGAATATCTTGTTTCACAGTCGGTAAACTTTTTGCTAAGGTAGTATATGGCATGCTCTTTTCGACCAGACTCGTCATGCTGACCCAATACACACCCCATAGACCCCTCAAGGACTGTCAGGTACAGAATTAACGGTCTTCCCTCCACAGGAGGCATCAGAATCGGAGGCTCCTGCAAATACTCTTTTATTTTTTCAAATGCCGCTTGGCAATCATTATTCCACCCGACCGTTTGATCTTTTCTCAACAACTTGAAAATCGGTTCACACGTGGCTGTTAGATGAGATATGAACCGTGAAATGTAGTTCAATCTACCCAAGAAACCACGAACCTCCTTCTCCGTTCTCGGTTCAGGCATTTCTTGTATCGCTTTTGTAACACCCCGATAATAATATGTATTTATTTAAATTAAATTAATAATATGTTTATTAATTTAATTAGAATATTTGAATTATTATTATTATTATTTTGGAATAATAATTATTGGGATAATTATTTAGTGGAATAATATTATTGGAGTATATAAGTTGGAATAATAAAAAGTCCCAATTTTTGGAAAAAGGTTTTCACGTGAAAAGGGAAAAGAGGCAGAAAGGGCAAAAAGAGAACCAGAGAACGAGGGTTGAAGGGAGGAAAAGCTTGAAGCTGCAGAATTTGCCGGATTAACCCAGGTAAGGGGGGTTTATCATCAATTAACGGGTATTATGGGATGATATGTACTGGGTAGTAATAGACCATTGTTTTACCTCTGATTGGATGATATATGTGAATTTGTGAACTTTTGAGATGAACGAAAATTTGGATTATAATTGACGAAATTCGTAGGAATTAGAGGTAGAAAGGTTAGAAATTTGTGAAATCGAAAGTGTATGATTCGTGTTAGATGATATGAATGAATTGTGTGTGAAATTTGGACTGTAGAAGGTTGGATTGGATAGGTCTCGTAGCAGAGAAAGCCATTGCAGATCTGAGAGCTCTGGTCTCTGGTCTCTGGTCATACGCGTATGGCACTAGGCAATACGCGTATGAGATGTTGGTACGCGTATGGGGGGAAGCCTTACGCGTATGGGTGGAAAAGATGGCATTTTGAACGTGAATTGGTCTCTGTTGGTACGCGTAATGGGAAGTTGTTACGCGTAGCGTACGCGTATGGGATAGGGGGTACGCGTATGAGTTGGGCGAGGAAATGCGCAATACGCGTATGAGAGTGGGCATTACGCGTATGGTTTTGGCCAGGTTTTGGGCAATACGCGTATGGCAGAGGCAATACGCGTATGGGCAGAATTGTGTTTTTGCTGTGCTACTGTTGTGCAGTTTTTGGTTGTTTAGGCTGAGTGATGCGACTTAGCTGAGATATGATGTGATAGGGATCATTTCCCGTTGTTTTGAGTGGCATAGGTATTAGTAGAGTGTGCTAATACTGTGTTTGCTTTTGTGGCATGATATGATATGCTTTTGTGATTAATTATGTTGATGATGTGTGATGGTATACATGATGATGTGAATGTATACATTTGCGAATAGACTGTATTATGGCTTAGAGTGTGAGCATGTGTCTATTCTTGATTATTGTTGATGTTGCATTGCTAGGTGATTAGCATGCATATTGTGGCCTTCGGGTGGTAGCTAATTCCCATGGTGAGGAATTAGTGAGTTTAGTCATTTTTGGACTGTTGTTGATTGTTTGCATGCTGGGTGAGTAGCGTGCATTTCATGGCCCATTTGGGGTGGTAGCTAATTCCCATGGTGAGGAATTAGTGAGTGAGTCACTATGTCTCAAATGAGTGGGACTAGTGAGCTTGGTAGCCGTGCCTGGATTTGGACGGTGAGGTTGAACTATATGTTCACAAATAGTCGGTACCGCATGCATAGAGTCTCATTGCATAATGAATGTATGGCGTGTAATATGAATGGATGTATTCCAATATTACACGTGTGTTTGTGTTGGTATTGTTATGTGGTCATTGAGTATGGTTGAGATTATACATATGCTATATGTTATTATTAAGTATGATGTTTGAGTTGACGCTGCTGTTATTGAGTACGTGGTCTGGTTAGGGTGATTTGATGCGTTATTCACTTAACATTACATAATGTTGCATAATGCTCGTTATATTGATTGAGGAACTCACCCTTACACTTATTTTTCAGGTAACGAGAAATGAGTTGAGTAGGAGCTAATTATTGGAGTCTAGTGTAGCCTCCGTAGTGGGTCGTGCTCTGATAGATGTAACATCGGGATGGGTTGTCCTAACTTGTTTTGAATGTTTTATTATTGGTTGAGAACCATTTTCCATGTAATGTTTTACATGATTGATGAAATTATATCCGCTGTGTTTTATGCAATTGTTTAAGTTTGAAATTAATAAAAGAGCATGACCTCTATATTGTTGAACGGTGTGAATATTTTGTGTGACACCCTTAAAAGGGCATAATTACTCTGATGTTGTATTTTGATATTTAATTAATAATTTGGGGTATCTAGAAGGGTGTTACATTAGTGGTATCAGAGCATAGTCGGTCGTGTTGAGTCGTAGTTATTCTGTTTCCCCTGTACGGGATGGGTGTTGTTTAACCCTATCAGTACTTATTGTTTAGCTTGTTTGGGTTTTCAGAATAGAGATGGCTGGAAGAGGTAGAGATGATGCTGCGATTGCTGAGGCCCTGGGTATGCTAGCTGGAGTACTTGGAGGAAATCCGAATGTTGTGGGAATGGGAGCTGCTCGTCAGTTGAGTGAGTTCCAGAAGAGCAATCCTCCAATGTTCAAAGGAGCATACGATCCAGATGGTGCTCAGAAGTGGTTGAAGGAGATAGAGAGGATCTTCAGAGTAACTGAGTGTGCTGATAACCAGAAGGTCAGGTTCGGTACACATATGTTGTCAGAAGAAGCTGATGATTGGTGGGTTGCTACCCGCACTGAGTTGGAAGCTGCTGGAGATGTTGAGATTACTTGGACTGTGTTCAGAGAGAGATTTCTGAGGAAGTATTTTCCCGAGGATGTCAGAGGAAAGAAAGAAATTGAGTTCTTGGAATTGAAGCAGGGTAACAGGTCTGTTACTGAGTATGCTGCCAAGTTCACCGAGTTGTCTAAGTATTATACTCCCTATGCTGAGGCTGCTGGGGAATTTTCCAAGTGTGTGAAGTTTGAGAACGGGTTGCGTCCCGAGATCAAGCAGGCGATTGGATATCAGAGGATTAGAGTGTTTTCTGATTTGGTTGACTGTTGCAGGATTTTCGAACAGGATTCCAAGGCTAGAGTAGAGAGCTATCAGCAAAGGGTTGATAGGAAAGGCAAGAATCAGATTGATCGTGGAAAACCGTATGCAGCTGGCAAAGGTTTTCAGAGACAGAGTGGGATGAAGAGGCCTAGTGGGGGAGATTCTAGTGCTCCTGTTAAGTGTTACAGATGTGGTCAGGCTGGACATCGTATCCATGAGTGTACCAGTAATGAGAAGAAGTGTTTCAAATGTGGGAAAGGTGGCCATTTAGCTGCAGATTGCCGGTTGAAGACTGTGACTTGTTTCAACTGTGGAGAGTTGGGTCATATCAGCCCACAGTGTCCTAAGCCGAAGAAAGAAAATCAGTCAGGAGGCAAGGTTTTTGCTTTATCAGGTTCCGAGACTTTTGCAGATGATCGGTTGATCCGAGGTACGTGTTATATTAATGGCTTTCCTCTTGTAGCTATTATTGACACAGGTGCTACTCATTCTTTTATATCTTTGGATTGTGCTGTGAAGCTTAAGTTAGAAATATCTGAGATGTTTGGAAGTATGGTGATTGATACTCCTGCGAAGGGTTCAGTGACTACTACTTCGGTTTGTTTAAGTTGTCCTTTGAGTATTTTTGGTAGGGATTTTGGGATAGACCTTGTGTGTCTTCCATTAGTGCAGATTGATGTTATCTTGGGTATGAACTGGTTGGTGTTTAACCGGGTTTCTATCAACTGTTTTGATAAGACTGTGATATTTCCTGGGGTTGAGGAAGAAAAGAGTTTGTTTCTATCAGCAAGGCAAGTGAATGAGGAAGTAGCTGGTGGAGCAGAGTTGTTTATGCTGTTAGCAACTTTGGAAGCTAAGGATAAACTGGTGATTGACGATCTAGCTGTGGTGTGTGATTTTCCTGATGTGTTTCCGGAAGAGGTGAATGAATTGCCGCCAGAGCGTGAAGTTGAGTTCTCGATTGATTTGGTACCTGGTACTAGACCGATATCGATGGCTCCGTATCGTATGTCTGCTGTTGAGCTAGCTGAATTGAAGAGTCAGTTGGAAGATTTGTTGGATAAGAAATTTATTCGTCCGAGTGTGTCACCGTGGGGTGCACCAGTGTTGTTGGTTAAGAAGAAAGAAGGTACTATGAGGTTGTGTGTGGACTACAGGCAACTGAATAAAGTGACGATCAAGAATCGGTATCCTTTGCCGAGGATTGATGATTTGATGGATCAGTTGGTTGGTGCGAGTGTGTTCAGCAAGATAGACTTGAGATCTGGGTATCATCAGATACGTGTGAAAACTGAGGATATTCAGAAGACTGCTTTCAGGACAAGGTATGGACATTATGAGTATTCTGTAATGCCTTTTGGTGTGACTAATGCGCCTGGAGTATTTATGGAGTATATGAATAGAATTTTCCATCCGTACCTAGATCAGTTTGTCGTGGTGTTTATTGATGACATTTTGGTGTATTCAAAATCTGAAGAAGAGCATGCTGAACATTTGAGAGTGGTATTGGAAGTTCTACGAGAAAAGAAGTTATTTGCTAAACTGTCAAAGTGTGAATTTTGGTTAGAAGAAGTTAGTTTTCTTGGCCATGTGATTTCCAGAGGTGGTGTTGCCGTTGATCCTTCTAAGATAGAAGCGGTATCTAAGTGGGAAGCTCCGAAGTCAGTTTCTGAAATAAGAAGTTTTCTTGGGCTGGCAGGTTATTATAGAAAATTCATTGAGGGATTTTCCAAGTTGGCGTTACCGTTGACAATGTTGACTAGAAAGGGGCAAGCATTTGTTTGGGATTCAAAATGTGAAGAAGGTTTCCAAGAGTTAAAGAGAAGGTTAACTACTGCTCCTATTCTGATATTACCAAGTTCGTTGGAACTATTTGAGGTTTACTGTGATGCTTCATTGTTGGGTCTAGGTGGTGTGTTGATGCAGAATAAGCAGGTTATAGCTTATGCTTCGAGACAGCTGAGGGTTCATGAGAGGAACTATCCGACACACGATTTAGAGTTGGCAGCTGTGGTATTTGTTCTTAAGTTGTGGAGGCATTATTTGTATGGATCAAGATTTGAGGTTTTCAGTGACCATAAAAGTTTAAAGTATTTGTTTGATCAGAAGGAGCTGAATATGAGACAGAGGAGATGGTTAGAGTTTCTGAAGGATTATGACTTTGGTTTGAATTACCATCCGGGTAAAGCAAACGTGGTGGCTGATGCATTGAGTCGGAAATCATTACATATGTCTATGTTAATGGTTAAGGAGTTGGATTTAATTGAACAGTTTAGAGATTTGAGTTTGGTGTGTGAGAGTACTCACAATAGTGTTAAATTGGGAATGTTGAAGTTAACAAGTGGTATTTTGGATGAGATCAGAGAGGGTCAGAAATCTGATATGCTTTTGGTTGATAAGTTGACGTTAGTGAATCAAGGCCAAGGTGGTGAATTCAGAGTTGATGAGAATGGTGTTTTGCGATTTGGTGACCGGGTGTGTATTCCGGATGTTACTGAGCTTAAGAAGAGTATTCTTGAAGAAGGACATCGTAGTGGTTTGAGTATTCATCCTGGAGCTACGAAGATGTACCATGATTTGAAGAAGTTATTTTGGTGGCCGGGAATGAAGAGAGAAATTGCTAGTTTTGTTTATTCCTGTTTGACTTGTCAGAAGTCAAAGATTGAGCATCAGAAGCCGTCTGGGCTAATGCAACCGTTGGCTATTCCTGAGTGGAAGTGGGATAGTATCAGTATGGATTTTGTTTCTGGTTTGCCGAGGACAAGTAAGAATTTTGAGGCTATTTGGGTGATTGTTGACAGATTGACAAAGTCGGCTCATTTCATTCCGATCAGAATGGATTATCCATTAGAGAGATTAGCCGAGTTGTATATTGAGAAGATTGTAAGTTTGCATGGTATTCCGTCTAGTATTGTTTCGGACAGAGATCCTAGATTTACATCGAAGTTTTGGGAAGGGTTGCAGAGAGCTTTGGGAACTAAGCTGAGATTGAGTTCTGCATATCATCCGCAGACTGATGGTCAGACTGAGAGGACGATTCAGTCATTAGAAGATCTTTTGAGAGCTTGTGTTTTGGAAAAAGGAGGTGCTTGGGATTGTTATTTGCCTTTGATTGAGTTTACCTACAACAATAGTTTTCATTCGAGTATTGGTATGGCACCGTTTGAAGCTTTGTATGGTAGGAGATGTCGGACACCTTTATGTTGGTATGAGTCCGGTGAGGGTGCTGTGGTTGGACCGGAAATTGTTCAACAAACTACGGAAAAGATTAAGATGATTCAGGAGAAGATGAGAATTTCTCAGAGTCGTCAGAAGAGTTATCATGATAAGAGGAGGAAGTCACTTGAGTTCCAAGAGGGAGACCATGTGTTTCTTCGTGTTACTCCGATAACTGGGGTTGGTCGAGCATTGAAGTCGAAGAAGTTGACACCTCGATTTATTGGTCCTTATCAGATTTTAGAGAGGATAGGAGAGGTAGCCTATCGCATCGCTTTACCGCCGTCGCTTGCGAATTTGCATGATGTTTTTCATGTGTCTCAGTTGAGGAGGTACATTCATGATCCGTCGCATGTAGTCCAAATAGATGATGTACAGGTGAGAGATAACCTGACTGTTGAAACATCACCTATGAGGGTCGAGGATCGAGAGTTGAAGCAGTTGCGGGGTAAAGAGATTGCCTTGGTGAAGGTAGCTTGGGGAGGACCAGCAGGTGGCAATGTGACTTGGGAACTAGAGAGCCAGATGAAGGAGTCTTATCCGGAGTTGTTCGCTTGAGGTATGTTTTCGAGGACGAAAACTTTTTTAGTGGGGGAGAGTTGTAACACCCCGATAATAATATGTATTTATTTAAATTAAATTAATAATATGTTTATTAATTTAATTAGAATATTTGAATTATTATTATTATTATTTTGGAATAATAATTATTGGGATAATTATTTAGTGGAATAATATTATTGGAGTATATAAGTTGGAATAATAAAAAGTCCCAATTTTTGGAAAAAGGTTTTCACGTGAAAAGGGAAAAGAGGCAGAAAGGGCAAAAAGAGAACCAGAGAACGAGGGTTGAAGGGAGGAAAAGCTTGAAGCTGCAGAATTTGCCGGATTAACCCAGGTAAGGGGGGTTTATCATCAATTAACGGGTATTATGGGATGATATGTACTGGGTAGTAATAGACCATTGTTTTACCTCTGATTGGATGATATATGTGAATTTGTGAACTTTTGAGATGAACGAAAATTTGGATTATAATTGACGAAATTCGTAGGAATTAGAGGTAGAAAGGTTAGAAATTTGTGAAATCGAAAGTGTATGATTCGTGTTAGATGATATGAATGAATTGTGTGTGAAATTTGGACTGTAGAAGGTTGGATTGGATAGGTCTCGTAGCAGAGAAAGCCATTGCAGATCTGAGAGCTCTGGTCTCTGGTCTCTGGTCATACGCGTATGGCACTAGGCAATACGCGTATGAGATGTTGGTACGCGTATGGGGGGAAGCCTTACGCGTATGGGTGGAAAAGATGGCATTTTGAACGTGAATTGGTCTCTGTTGGTACGCGTAATGGGAAGTTGTTACGCGTAGCGTACGCGTATGGGATAGGGGGTACGCGTATGAGTTGGGCGAGGAAATGCGCAATACGCGTATGAGAGTGGGCATTACGCGTATGGTTTTGGCCAGGTTTTGGGCAATACGCGTATGGCAGAGGCAATACGCGTATGGGCAGAATTGTGTTTTTGCTGTGCTACTGTTGTGCAGTTTTTGGTTGTTTAGGCTGAGTGATGCGACTTAGCTGAGATATGATGTGATAGGGATCATTTCCCGTTGTTTTGAGTGGCATAGGTATTAGTAGAGTGTGCTAATACTGTGTTTGCTTTTGTGGCATGATATGATATGCTTTTGTGATTAATTATGTTGATGATGTGTGATGGTATACATGATGATGTGAATGTATACATTTGCGAATAGACTGTATTATGGCTTAGAGTGTGAGCATGTGTCTATTCTTGATTATTGTTGATGTTGCATTGCTAGGTGATTAGCATGCATATTGTGGCCTTCGGGTGGTAGCTAATTCCCATGGTGAGGAATTAGTGAGTTTAGTCATTTTTGGACTGTTGTTGATTGTTTGCATGCTGGGTGAGTAGCGTGCATTTCATGGCCCATTTGGGGTGGTAGCTAATTCCCATGGTGAGGAATTAGTGAGTGAGTCACTATGTCTCAAATGAGTGGGACTAGTGAGCTTGGTAGCCGTGCCTGGATTTGGACGGTGAGGTTGAACTATATGTTCACAAATAGTCGGTACCGCATGCATAGAGTCTCATTGCATAATGAATGTATGGCGTGTAATATGAATGGATGTATTCCAATATTACACGTGTGTTTGTGTTGGTATTGTTATGTGGTCATTGAGTATGGTTGAGATTATACATATGCTATATGTTATTATTAAGTATGATGTTTGAGTTGACGCTGCTGTTATTGAGTACGTGGTCTGGTTAGGGTGATTTGATGCGTTATTCACTTAACATTACATAATGTTGCATAATGCTCGTTATATTGATTGAGGAACTCACCCTTACACTTATTTTTCAGGTAACGAGAAATGAGTTGAGTAGGAGCTAATTATTGGAGTCTAGTGTAGCCTCCGTAGTGGGTCGTGCTCTGATAGATGTAACATCGGGATGGGTTGTCCTAACTTGTTTTGAATGTTTTATTATTGGTTGAGAACCATTTTCCATGTAATGTTTTACATGATTGATGAAATTATATCCGCTGTGTTTTATGCAATTGTTTAAGTTTGAAATTAATAAAAGAGCATGACCTCTATATTGTTGAACGGTGTGAATATTTTGTGTGACACCCTTAAAAGGGCATAATTACTCTGATGTTGTATTTTGATATTTAATTAATAATTTGGGGTATCTAGAAGGGTGTTACAGCTTTTACTTTTGCAGGATCAACCTCGATTCCTTTTCCACTTACAATGAACCCCAGCAATTTACCGGACCGCACTCCGAACGTGCACTTGTTCGGATTCAACCTCAGTCTGAACTGTCTCAGCCGGTCGAACAACTTGGCCAGATCTACCAAATGCCCCTCTTCCGTTTGGGACTTTGCTATCATGTCATCAACATAGCATTCAATTTCATGATGAATCATATCATGAAACAAAGTCACCATGGCCCTCTGATAAGTAGCACCGGCGTTCTTGAGACCGAACGACATCACCTTGTAACAAAAAGTGCCCCACGGTGTAATGAACGTTGTTTTCTCCATATCCTCTGGCGACATTTTAATTTGATTATAGCCAGAAAAGCCATCCATGAAGGAAAACACCGAGAATTGAGCTGTATTGTCTACCAACACGTCAATGTGCGGTAATGGAAAATCATCCTTCGGACTAGCTCTATTCAGATCTCGGTAGTCCACACACATTCTCACCTTACCATCTTTCTTCGGGACTGGCACAATGTTTGCAACCCATGGCGGATAATTAGTGACAGCAAGGAAACCAGCATCCCACTGCTTCTGCACTTCTTCTTTAATTTTCATTGCCATATCAGGTCGAGTTCTGCGCAATTTCTGCTTCACTGGAGGACAATCTGCTCTCAACGGTAGCTTGTGCACAACGATATCGGTATCCAACCCTGGTATATCTTGATAAGACCAGGCAAAGATGTCGACATACTCTTTCAACAACACTACCAACCTGCTCTTGACACTTGCCTCCAAAGCAGCCCCGATTTTCACCTCTTTCTTAACCTCGTCGGTACCCAGATTCACCACCTCAATCGGCTCTTCATGCGGCTGAATCACCTTCTCCTCTTGTTTCAACAACCTGGCTAATTCCCCTGGCAGTTCACAATCTTCTTCGTCTTCTTCTTCAGCAAGATAGATTGGATTGTCGAAGTCATACAAGGGTGTAACAGGATTGTTATCAATGAGATCCGGAGAAGAATCGCATCTGCATGAATGTTGATTCATGCATTGCTTAGAACCGGTGTAAGACAAATTGAAAAAGAAAAAATGAAAACATTGCCATTTTTATTTTGTTTTTATTTTTAAACTGCAAAAATAAATGAAAAACAGGGAACACCGCTTTTAACTGAAAAACATCCTTTTATTCATGATGCAAATTTGCAAATTTAAACATGAGGTGGCCCTTACAATGAACCATTACATGTCGGGCAACACATAAGGCTTTCATGCATATAAGACTAAAACAGGAAAAATATTACTCTTCCAGCAGAGTGACCCGGATGATCTCTTCAGCCTTCCAGTTCTGGATTCCCATCCCTGGTGCGCACGGCTTTATCCACCGGTCCATGTCACAGTCGCTATTAGCGTCGTCACCCATCATGCAGATGTGATCCGGATCCAGCATTCCGGCACTTGTGAATGTGACTGGCGTACGACGTCCTCTGCCTTGCCCTGAGCCTCGGCCCGGCTGGTACCCCACTCCGAAGCGATCTTTCTTCGCAGGGACATCCATCATTCTGCCCCAACCAAGAGCCTCTCCATTCTTTACCACCTCAGCGGCCTGCTTATACGAAGATATGGACGGTTTTTCTTCTTCTTTAGCAAAAAGAGCATTCTCCACCTTAACGGTTTCAAATGCTTGGCTTGGCGTTTCCCAGATCTCGCCGTCCATCTCCACATATTTGAATGAGGACAAGTGGCTGACAAAGATATCCTCCTCTCCGCATACAGTGACGACTTGACCCTCCCAAATGTACTTCAATTTCTGGTGCAAAGTCGACGTCACTGCCCCAGCAGCATGAATCCATGGCCTACCCAACAAACAACTGTATGCCGGCTGAATATCCATGACATAGAATGTCGACTTAAACACCTCCGAGCCTATCTTCACCGGCAGCTCAACCTCTCCAAACACGACCCGTTTTGACCCATCAAACACCCTTACTATCAAATCAGTCGGAGTCAAAATCAGCCCATCACAATTCTACTTTGCCAGAGCTTTCTTTGGTAACACATTTAAAGAGGAGCCGGTATCAACCAGCACATGCGAAAGCACGGCTCCTTTGCACTCCATTGCTATGTGTAAACCCTGTTATGATTCCTTCCATCCACCGTCAGGTCCATGTCTGTAAAGCCCAGCCCGTGGCTAGCATGCACGTTAGACACGACCGTTTCTAACTGATTTATTGTAATCTCCTGAGGAACATAGGCTTTCTTCAATATTTTCAATAAAGCCTCCCTATGCCCCTCAGAGCTTAACAGCAAAGATAGAATGGATATCTTGGAAGGAGTCTGCTGCAGATGGTCCACCAATTTGTACTCTGACTTCTTGATGATCCTCAAAAATTCTTCAGCATCATCATCAGGTTTTCCATCCGACCCAAACGGCGCCGGTGTCACAACTGGAGTACTATCATTCACCACAGCTTTTCCTTTTGCCCTGGCTAAAGCCTCGACCTTTTCTTTTTTCTCTTTTTCTTCTTCTCCACCCCTCAGGGCCTCTGGCGCAAATAATCTGCCACTGCGAGTGAAACCGCTGGTACCGGCATTATCCACCTTTGAAATAGTGGTTTCACTTGCAGTCTGGTCTTCCACTTTTTCTCCGTTACAATACACCTCTCCACCATAATGCCACGGCACGGCATCATCTTTGTCATATGGAATCGGTCCAGGTACCGTGATGGTAACTGGAGCCGCTTCAGCAAGATTTGACAAATCCACCGGATCAAAATATATTGTTATGGTGGAGACTTCCTCTTTCCCAGAATTCTCCTTCTCAATCATAATATCCCCATTGTCCATCAAACCCTGGACAGTCCTCCTCAGAAGTATACATCCCTCAGGAGCAACAGTGCACTCAGCACAACCATAACCACAACCCGGGTAGACCCCATTCTTCAACAACAGTCCCTTGACCTCAGCCAACGGAGTCCTCAGTTGATCAACAGACAACAACCCAACTCGGTTCTCCTCGGAGACTGCATTCACCCCCCTCTGACCATGTGCAGGCATGGGATTAGCATTGACATTGGGAGATGGTGCAAAATTGATAGCTTTTGAATCCACCAAGTCTTGAACTGTGTGCTTAAAAGCTTTGCAGTTCTCAATGTTATGTCCGGGCGCACCTGAGTGGAATTCGCATTTTGCATTCTCATCATAGCTGGCTGGCCTTTGATCAGGTCTCAAAGGTGTCAGAGTCCTTGTCTGTACCAACCCCAAATCCATCAACTTCTTGAACAGAAAAGAATAGGTTACCGGAGGCCTATCAAACTGTCGGTCCATTGCTCTTCCCTTCATCTGATAACCAGCCCTTTGAGGCCTCTGCTGAAAGGGTTGTCTTTGCTGTTGAGGTTGTTGCTGTTGCTGTTGCGATTGCTCAGCAGGAATAGTTACTGCAGCAGTGTGCTGAAAGTAACGATCCCTACTGGGTCCTCTCTGTGCGTAAACAGCACTGGTATCTCCTTCCCTCTTCCTCTGACCACCATTACTGAAGGGTTTCTTCGATCCCGAAGAAGAGGCGCTACCCTGTATCTTTCCGAGCTTCAGCCAACTCTCAATCCTTTCCCCGGCCACCACAATGTCAGAAAAGTTGGTCATCGGACAGCCAACCATCCTTTCAGCATAAGCCCCCTGTAACGTCCCCATAAAGAGATCAGACATCTCTCTGTCAACAAGTGGAGGTTGCACTCTGGCAGCCAACTCCCTCCATCTTTGGGCATATTCTTTAAACCCCTCGTTATTCTTTTGAGACATACCCTACAACTGGGTACGACTCGGGGCCATATCAGCATTGAATTGATACTGCTTAAAGAAGGCATCCCCAAGATCCTGCCAGTTTTTAATGTCCGAGGACTTAAGCTTGGTGTACCATTCCAGTGAGCCTCCAGACAGGCTGTCCTGGAAGAAGTACATCCACAGCTTCTGATCCATGGTATACGCAGAGATCTTGCGGACAAAAGCTTGTAGATGAGTCTCAGGACATGAGCTTCCATTGTATCGGTCAAACGCGGGCGCTTTGAACTTTTGCGGGATCACAATCCCCTCTACCAGCCCCATATTTGACATGTTAACCACCCCAGGAGTGGCGTAGCTTTCAAGAGCTCTGATCTTCTCAGCCAGCAGTTGAATCTCCTTATTCTGTGGCGGGGCACCATACTGACCAAATGGCTCATTATGCATCGAGAACTGATCAGCCTCTCGGTCTTCCTCTCTGTCATCGTCAACCCCAAAGAATGGAGGAAAAAGACTGTCTTTCAAATTCTGTCCCGGCCCCGGTTGACCACCGGCACCACCAAAACCAGCGTTGTTCACTATACCAACCGTTGTCCTTTTACCGCCATCTCTAGAACCCAGCCCCTGGTTGGAGACACCATCCGGGTTTACACCACTGTTTGCTGCAGAAGCCCGCTCGAGCTTCTCGACCTTATCCGCTAGAGCTTTCTGACCAACCGCAAAGCCTTGCATGATGTTGATCAGCTCGTTCATCTTGTCCTTCAGCTCGAGGAGATCAGTACTTGGAAGATCCATTAGCCTGGGAGTGTTGCGTCGTGTGAAGTATCTGTGAGGTCGGGTTGAGTGCAAAGGTACAGTTCTGCGAGCACGAGCAATGATTCCTGAAACAATCAAGCACGTTAGCAACAGATACCTGCAAAATAAAACACAAGTTATTATGATCATGCATGAATGCAGTATTTATCCACATGAGGAACACTTCGTCTCTTGATCCTGGCATCATTGAGACAATATAATAATCCGACATTAATACTCTGACATTCACATTTGATTTCATCGTGCAGATTGGAGATATGTGATTTAGCATGATACCCCCAACCATGTGTGTGCTTGTGTAAGTGCATACGGTAAAGCAAATAAAGCTTGGAGATTAATCACAGAATGAAAATAACCATCGCATAGCAAAAGTGCACAAAGAGTGCCATAGTCATACATCAAACCAGATAAAATTCAAATACAACCCTCCAGAATCAGGAAAGAAATACAAGCAAATGAATTCCGTCAACAAGCCTGACGGTAATCCACCCAAAAGAAAGATCTAGCCGGATGAGGGTCCCACAGATGGCCCTATCTCCGCTTCCATCTTCGCGAACTCTACGGCGAACTTGAGCTCGGTGTTCTCCTGCTGTAGTCTCCCCACTTCCTTCTGGTGAATCTTCATCTGCCTGAAATAATGATCTCTCTCAGCCATGTAGTGATCTCTCTCGGCAACACAACGATCTCTCTCAGCAGTGATCTTCACATTCTCTGCTTCCTTAACCTTCAGCTTGGCTTCCCACTCAGCAATGAGAACCCGGACTCTGTCGTCCCTCTGATCTCTCACCAAGATTTGCCTTCTCTTCTCATCTTCGATGACCTTTGAAGCTCTAGCCAATCTCTCCTTGGTGATGTCGTGCTCCTTTGTTGAAGATGCCAAGGCTTGACTAACCTTCCCATAGTAAGCAGTATCCATCTCAAAGCGCTTTGCTTCTAAGGCATGTCGCTTGTCTTGATCTTCCATCTTCACCCTGATCTCCTGATTGGCCATCTGAAACCGAGCAACAGTCATCTCCAATGTCGCTTTCTCCGCAAGCAACTGATCTCTGGCTTTCTTCATCTCGAGGAATTCCTCCATACTGACAGAAGAACTCGGACCCTCAATCATAGGACACCGAGGATCACCTCCCGGAAATGGTAGTAGTGTAATCTCAATTCTCTTCTGAAGCCAATCATCGAATAGGGGAAAATACCGACTGTTGACCTTGCCAAAAGGAACCTTGCCCTTTCTCTGGATATCTCGCCACTCATCCAATACTTGCCTCAGCCTGGCCTGATTGCCATCAATCGGGAAGTAAAAGGACTCCTGGATCTCTCGCCCGAGAGGAGGACCCTCTATAGCAAACCCCATCTGTCTCCTGAGAAGCACCGGGTTGTAATTGATGCAACCCTGAACTCCTACCAGAGGCACATTAGGTAGACTCCCGCAACTGTATATAAAATCCCGTCCAGCCATACCATTATGAGTCCAAGCAATGTCATCAGCCCGCAAACCCATCAACCTGAAGGACCACTTGACAGTGGGATCAATATGAGCAAAAACGCCCCGAGAAGGAAAATACCCCATAAACCACCTGAAGAGCAACTGAGCACAACACCGGATCAAACCCCCACGTCGCTTCTCGTTTCTGTTATGAACCGAGTAATAGACATCTCCGATCAGAGTAGGAATAGGGTTTCTCTGCAGGAACAACCTGATAGCATTATGGTCCACAAAGTTCTTCTGATTAGGAAACAGAATAACTCCATAAATGCTCACAGCAATCAAGGCACAAACCGCCTTCCAGTTACCCATAGCCGCATGTTCCTTGGCATTAGCTTCCAAGAAACTCAGATGAAATCCAGGTAACTTCCCCTTTTCCTTCAGACCTTCCTTGACCATTTCCGGACTCAAATAAAGAGCACGGGAAATCCCAAGGACATCAGGCTCCACCCTAGTAACATGGAAAGGAATCTGATCACGGATCTGCATACCCAGGATGCCAGCATAGTCCTCCATCAGAGGTCCCAACAAATAGTCCGGAAAGACAAAACACCTCAAGCCCGGGTCATAGAACTGGAGAAGAGTGTGAATGGCGCTCTTGTCACTGTTAGTGAGTCTGAAAACCATCTTCAGAATACTACCATATGCCTCTCTGAACATCCCCACATGGTCGGGTGTAATCAATGCTATCATCTCCTTCAGCACACCAATCTCTGGGTTAAAGAAACTGTAGGCCACATCATGCTTCAAACCGGTCCTCATATTTGAGCAAGAAGTCTCTCAACCAGGATCTCGATCAGAAGTGTCCCTGCATATGGTAAACATGTGTTAGATGCAAGTAAATGCAATATGTAATGATGCTGATGAATGAATGCAATGCATTGCCATCCTCAAAGTCATCTGATCATCCGTTGCACCGAAGCCTGGTTTCTGAACTGATCACAACCATCTGAGGAATATGCAACCATAAATCCGACTCAAGAGAGTTCCGAAATAAACGGAACTGGAAGATACACCATCATCATCATCAGACAATCTCTGAACAGATACCCACAACCTCTGAATCGGCCCGGGGAATCCTGAAATAAACGGATCCCCACTGATAAAATCGGCTCGGGGAATCCCGAAATAAACGGATCCCCACTGATAAATAACTCGGACAGCACTCCGGCGTCTCAGCAATAAATGCCCATAAATCCGACTTATAAATATGACTTTGATCCACGGAACCAATAGTCACCATTTGAGTCACCATCAGAACATGCATCTGAAAGAATCACCCTCCCCTCACAGGTAAATTCTAATCAGGTCACCCTAAGGCGGATAATAGTCTCGGCAATCGGGCAAGGATACTCAATGGGTTTGCCCTTTCGGGTGTGCCATTGTAGCTCCCTTAAGATCGTCTAAACCAAAGATCCGGGAAATGATCGGTCACCAGAGTCAACAGTTCAGATGAAGTAACTAAGCCAAAGTGGAGTACCCCACAGAGGAAAGCACTATCAAATGAACCTCGTCCGACTTGTGGTACATCACGCCACCAGGTACATATTGACCTAACATGAAGGAGGCGACATGAGACCACACTAATCCTAGGTGTACACTCGGGCCTGGGTTTTAGCCCCACTCAGAACACCCACCCCCAAACAGAGGAACCACCTGCACAGAGGACGGCAACATGATAGTATGATGCATGCAAATATTTATGCAAATATATACACTGTTAGAATAATCAATGCAATAAATACAACAAAACAAACAACCTAAACTATCCTAGAATGCTAGGAGAGACTCGCTTAGGGAAGATGGACCAGCACAGGTCAACATCTCAGTTCATTCCCCAGCAGAGTCGCCAGCTGTCGCATCCGCGAAAAACAACCGGCGAGCTAAAACAAAAACACAAACAGAGCCGCCACTGCGCATTATCTATCCTAAGATAGGGAAAGGAAACGCTCAGAGAAGCCTGGAAAAAGCATGATCTCGCGACCAAAGAGAAAGGGTAAGGGAGTCGGTTACGCAAGGGGAAGGTATTAGCACCCCTCACGTCCGTCGTACTCGACGGGATCCACGCTCTAAGAAAAGAAAAGGTTGCTAAAACACCACACACACACGCACCGAAGACAACACAGATGGGGTTAAGAGAAAGAGAGCTCGATAGGACATCGCATCCTATGCCTACGTATCTCGTTTGGAACGAGAATCAGAGCTGCCGTAGTTCGGCTCACGCACGCCAAACAACACACGCACCCAAACAGGCAAACATGGAGCCTGAATGCCAATCACTGGGCTTACATCAGCATCCGAACCAAAACAGACACACACTGGAACCCAGATGCCACTCGATGGACTTACACCGGCTTCCAAGCACACAACAAGTACGAACAAATACAATCAGGATACGGACAGCCAATCGCTGGGCTTACATCCATATCCTGACACACAAGCTTTAACAAGCAAACACACACAAAAAGGAAAAAAGTGCCCGGAGAGGTCTCGCACGACCTCCTGCCTACATACCTCGTCTGGAACGAGGATCAGGGCGATGTAGTTCCCCTGAAAGGGAAAGAAAGAACATGCAAACTAGTAGGGAGTCGGGAACTCGAGCCTACAAGTCATCAAGTAAGCCAGAAGAGACGCTGAGACGTCAGAAGAAACGGCACACACAGACTAACAGGGAGTCGGGAACTCGAGCCTGATAGCTGCCAAACAAAACACACGCAAAAAAGAAAAGGGTGCCCGGAGAGACCTCGCACGGTCTCCTGCCTACATACCTCATCTGGTATGAGGATCAGGGCGACGTAGTTCCCCTGAAAGGGAAAGAAATTCTAGCCAGAAACCAAGGGGAGACACACTACCAGGGAGCTGTACTCGAGCCTAGTGTTATCATGCATCATTGCCCTATGTTGTGGTTTCTACCTACTTGCACAACAGCAAGCTAATCCTATCCAGGAAGAAAGCAAGCATGCAAGCATCAACAGATCAAAACAAGCATTTCAAACAAATATTCACAAAGCACACACTATATCCAGTCAAGTGAGGCTCAAACAAGGGTGGACTGCCAAAGCAAGTCATCTGTACAGAGGTAGTATTAGCTCTTAACCTTGCCATTGAGAGGCTAAGGTGAAGCTGATGAAAGGTGAGTGAAGATTAGACTTCACAGCTCTTATCCCTGATCAGGGAGAGCTTCAGACAAAGGAGCGTGGGTTCAGAAAGGTGGAACCCTTCTACGCTCAAGACTCTGACACAACTGTACAAAGTACAAGATCTTGGGTTTGTGTCCCAATGCGTCAACACAGTGGTGTGAGCAGAGGGACGACTCAACAGAATAGCGGGGGATAGATCGCATATCCCTTGGATTCCGCCAATTGCCTCATAGAGGTCTTTACCTGCTTGGCACAAAAGTAAACAACCACAAACATCGCCTCTTAAGGAGGACTTCAGACAGTTGCCTGGCTAAATAACAAGCCAGGTCTTCCAGACTACATGGAGAATAGAAGTCCTACCTCAACTGGTTTAAAAACCAAGCAGCAGCAAGCAAGTTCTTAAAGAACTGTAAGCGACTAAATGTACCTGAAATCAATCAAGTATCATCAGTACTCAGACAAACCAACAATAAACAGCAAAAGTCAGTCTATACAGACAACACAGGTTAATGCACATAAGTGCAAGCCATGAGCTCAAACTCAAGCTTCTAACCCTACAAAACAAAATCATGTTAGTGGACAACATCAGACAAATTCAATTTGCAACTTGCATTTATCTCCTTGAGCCTTTTGCATTTCATCCTGAAAATCCACACCAAATGTGAGAAACTAGACCACTAGGCCAAGCCTAGGGTCCAAAGGGGATAAAAAGTTCTAAACAGCAAGTGCAAACCAACCAAAATCACATTAAAACAAATTAAAAGCAAATGCAATTGGTCCCATGCTCATATCAATCACCATTATCATTTCATGCACAATTTAACATCAATCATGTAATTTGCAACTTCAAATGACCAAACAGAACTATCTCAATCAAAAGCATACCAAAAAAACTCAATTAATTCCACAAAAATTCACACCTAAACAGGACACATTCAAGGTATAGCATGTCAATTTTCAGCTCAATTGGACAAAAGAAAGTAGGCCAATGAAAATCAAGAAATCCAGACACAATTATACAAGCCAATTCAAAGCATCCAAACAAGCATCCACTTCAATAATTCATAAAACAGTGACAACAATTAAGAAATGAATGGGATCAAAACCATGATGTCCTATAATGTGTCTACAATGCTCACACCAAATTTCATCTTCATCCAATACCATATGAGAATTTCACAAGCAAAATGCCAACATGTGTCACACAAATTCACAAAATGAGCCAACAGAGAAGAAAATTATCAATCAATTAGAAAATGACATCAAAAATTCCAGCAAAAATCACATGTTATCTTGACATATCAATGATCATTCATGCAAAAAATTGGAGCAATTCAACATTTTTAGGCCAGGGAAATAAAATCAGAAAGATGACCTAGCTTGGTGTGACACAAATTGTCACACCTCTATCCAAAAAATCATATCTAATCAACCAGAGATCCAAAATTCACAAACTATACATGGAAATCACCATCAACATGTCCAGAACAAGCACAAAAATTTTCATCCATTTATTTGCAAGCATCACTATTTCATGAAGGTTTTGGCATGGCATGTACAAAATGCATACATTGAAACAAACCCTAGGTCAATTAATTTTCCACACGTGCAAAAAATCCACAAAAATCATAATCAAATTCTACACATCATCATGAGTATTATGCAAAAAATCTCACTCAATTTGGATGAGTTTTGAGTGAGATATGAATTTTTTAAGATCATGTAACAAAATTGAAATACAAATGAAAAAAGAAATGGATAATTATTAATTTAATGCGCCAGTGGCATTTTTGTAATACTAATGCCACTGGCCAAAACGACGTAGTATCGACTAGATTAGGTGGCGCGCTATGAGTGGATAGTACTGGCGGTAAACACATTTTTGAACCAAAGCAAGGCAAAGTTGGATCAAACAAGCAATTTCATCGTGTTCTTGTACAAGAACACTTTCATTTTCCAGATTTTCATGAACACTAAATCGTAACCAAATGCCACAATCTTATAACCGTTGGAACCGTATGAACGCAAGGATCATGAATATGTAACTTATATTTCCTAATTCCTACTGTAGCGACGGGATCGATCCAAAACATAATCACGTATGAAACTTCAAATCCTTATAACTTTCTCATTTCTTAACCAAAATCAATGAAACGAATTTCAGAATCACCTACTAAGTACGATCTACAAGATGCATATTACAATTTAAGCAAAGGCTATGGTCGAAATCTAACCTCTTGGAGACGGAAGCGTTGGATTCGTGTGTTTTTGGCTCCAATTATGTGAAACAGACGGAGCTTATTGACGAGGAAGATGATTGAAGTGATTAGATTAGCTCGAAACAGCTCCAAGTGCGAGAATCATGAAGTTGCCATTGTTGTGCAAGGTATGAACAGTCCTTGATCTTGATGCCTTTGCCACGAATTCACCAAAACAGATGTAGAGCAAGGTATGTGGAAGATGAATCAAAAAGAATTACTCAATTTGGTTGAGAATTGATGAAGATTGATGAAAAAAAGTGATGAAGATTTTTGGAGAATTTGGGAGAAAATGGAGGGAAAGTTTGTTAGATTTCTTGGAATGTGCAATTGTGATTAACATTTTGTTATGATTAATCATTTATACTCCATCCTTAATCACTCTCTTAATCCAAATTAGCAAAAATGAGTTTAATTAGTGTAATGTGAAACTAAAGTGCAAGTCCAAAAATGCCCTTGCCAAATATTACACCATGACAGCTCAAACATCTTCTAAATGTCATTTGGAGTGTGTTGCAAAAATCCTCATTCCAAAATTCCATGTATTTCTCAACTTGGACCATTTTGCCCTTGGATTTTAATTGTTGCACTTGAAAATTGACCTTTTGCATTGACCATTTTTGATGAATTTTGATTATGCACCATGAAAGTACATGTGAAATGGAGTTTGCTCATAAAAATATCACTCATTTTGGACATTCCATGTGGAAGTTATGCCACTTTGATTATAGGCATTTTTGGAAAATGAATGGACCATAACTTGCCAACCATGCATGGGAATTTCAAGTTCTTGGACTTTTTGGAAAGGTGAGATCAAGATCTACAACTTTCATGTTGAACAAATTTTCATTTGAAGCATTTTTGGACACGTAATTTTGTGGTGAAAAACTTTCCATTTTTGGAAACTTCCATTACAAGTCACTTTCCTTTTTTGGCAATTTTTCTCCTGACTTTATTTTCTTCATTCTTGAGATTTGACATGTCAAATAACACTTGTTTCAACATGAATGAAGTGTATCCAACTCTCTCCCACCTCCAAATCCATAAAATCAAGCACAGTTGACCACAGTTGACTTTTTCAACTTATAGATGAATTTGGCAATGCACTGATTAATCTGAGCCCTAATTCTCTGATGAAATGGCTCAATGGTGAAACCCTAGCCTCAATAATCTCAATAAAATCATGAAATGATCCCCATATCCATTGTAGACCCCATCTCCTTGCTATGCCCTGATTGGCCCAATGCAACTGATTAGGGTTGACCAGTGGTCAAAACCCTAATCTCAAGGTATATGATCAATCACTTGAATCTTCTTGGATGATATCAAGACTATGATGATGATGATGTATCATTTCAAACAAGATAAAGACCAATCTCCTTGAGAACCACAAAACCCTAATTTGGGACCTCCACATCCTCAGATGATTAATGACCAGTCCAATGAAACCCTAGCTTGCACCATGACCTCTTATCTTCTGATCAAGACTTAGGAGGATGACTTGCACAATGTAACCACATGATATGCAATATGCAATGCCTAATGACCTACAAAACGATATGCAATATGTTAAGCTAGTCCCAAGAGAGGAGGGCAAATTTTGAGGTGTTACACCAAGTCACATAGTGCATTTTCCACACCTAGATTCCCAATTATACAAGGAAGAGTACAATTATCTAGATCTTTGAGTTTTGATAAAAGCTTTCTTTGGATGATGACACTAGATTCTTCATTTAACAGAGCATATCATCATTGTCAAGTAGCTTTCTCTTGTCAATAAATCCTTCATAAATTTGGTATAAACGGGAATTTGTTCCAAGAGTAAAACAAAAAGGATATTGACCTATAGTTTCGTAAGCATCTTAGTGAACTTCTTGAATTATCCTTCTTTTCATGTTTTCTATTCAAGTGAGGATAAGGTAACTTTTCATATTATGGAAATAATCATCTTTATTTTATCTCCCATGCTTACAATTTTCTCTCCACTCTCGGTTTTTTTCTCTTCAGTTTTCTCACATTCTCTTTCTTTTTCAACTTCACCCTCACTCCCACCCTCTCTCTCAACTTCTTTAAATAACTTCTTTTTCTAACACTTAATACCAAAGGATGGGGGAATCCTTATACTTCTCATTTTAATAGAATACCAATTTTTGTTCTTAGTATTATCCATAATATTTCAATCAAATCCCTCATTGGATTATCTGGCCTTCTATCTTGACAGTTGCCTGATCTAGGTCTCTAAATTTATGAAAAGTTCTTCGTTATTCTTATTTTAATTTTCTTAATTTACCTTGATAACATTAAAGTTTCTCAATGTTGTCTCAACAAATTGAGTGAGGTTTTCCTTCACTGCGGAAGGTTTCCTCGGTTGTTGATTCTACTGTGCTCCTTGATTGGAGGTTTGCACTTGACTATTTCTTAATATGAAGTTATGATGGTATTTACACCCCAAATTATACGTTTTGGAATAAGGATTTCCTCTCTAATAGCTTTCCATATAGTACGCTTCTTTATTTGGGAACCTTTAGGAACACATTGGCCATTGGCATGACCATCGCCACAAAAATGGCATCGAAGAACTAGAGCATGGTGTACCTATTACAAGCCCACGATAACATTTGCAAGTTGTCTTTCCATTGCTTCAATTTGGGCTTTCATCTGCTTACAACTTAATAAGAGTGAATTAATGACGAAGATTTCCATAGGTTGTGAAAGAGAACATTCATGAGGTCATCAAGGTATCAAGCCAAGCAACTTATGACGGTTTAGTGATCCACTTGGATGATATGTCAAAATATTCACCTTAAAGAAAGATTGCTAACGAGGAAAGCTCGCATTTCTCCTAGTAAATGTCACTTATGAGACTCTTTAAATAGATCATATGGTTCAAAAATTAAGAGATGATATTTTAGAAAGAAGGAGGTTATAGAGAAGAAAGTTCTTATTAAATTGGAACATTTTGTTGTTGGTTCCTATGAGGAACCTCTTCATCATGAAGTAGTTCTAATGGAAATTGAGGTGTCACCTTGTTAACTCCAAGGTCCAATTAAGATTCCTCACTTGAACATTCTGGAATCTATGGTTAAAGAATTTATGCCTTATGCTAGTGTTGCTCAATTTGTTGTTGTTTTTGTATTGTTTGTATCACACATATAGTTTTTTTTAGCATTTGAGTTTGTGAAAAATAGTCACTCTGTTGGTTATAGTTTTTCTCATCATTAAGATTACATTAATCATCTTGTCAACACTACATAAGTCAATTATAATAACCATATAGTTCATGACCTCAAGTTGAAATTTGTTGGTCGTCATTCCTTTGAAGATCAAATTGATATCTTCTACTATTTTCTCTCTCAAAATGTCATTTTCAAATAAAGACACTTGAAAATAGTACAATGCCATATGTGACAAAACCTAAAAAATAGTACATGTTGTATTCAAAATTCTCAGACATTTAGTATAATGCTTACAACATCTCAAATCCTTATGAACATACCATGTAAATATGCAATGGTATAATCAAGAGCCTATATGAATTCAACTCAAGACCTAAAAACCACATAGTTAATTCACTAATCAATTCACGAAGTTATTTTGTAAATCTAATAAGAAATATATTTAAAGAGAAAATTCCAAGTCATGAGTGAACCTTAAATCAAGTACTTCATGTTTAAACTTAAACATTTTTATTGTGTTAATTTCATATCCTCTCTTCTGATAGTTATTTTGTAAGCAATCAAACTATTTTTTCATTTTAAGTCGTGGTTTTTAAAAGGGATTTAAGTTATCTTGTAAACAATCAAACTATTTTGAAAAGACTCAGAGACTTAGTTAAAGTCAAATCTTTGTAATGGAAATCAAAGTATTTTTAGTTGAACAAGGATATACCTTAGTGATTGTAATAAGCTTTTATTTATAGTGAAAAATCATTTAATTGTGAAGGGTCTAAACATAGCTATAAAATTATGAAGGTGTATCATGATAAAACCATGCTTCTTCTTCTTTCATTTATGTATTTATGATAAGTTTTTGGTTTTTAGCTATTTTATTTTAACCAAATTTTTAAAAAATATTTTTTTAAAGACATACAACTGAAACCCCTCATAAATAGGATTTGGAGAAGTTATTCAATATAGAAATCAAATATGGTCTCATGATAGAAAATTAAAGAGAACTAGAGGGCTTTTATATATATATATATATATATATATATATATATATATATCCTTGGTAGGTATATTACGTTGTATGGTGGTTAAGGATTGTCCACAGTGATGAGAAGTCTTGTACAATGGTGTTTTACGGTAGTTTTGTGGACCTGCTCGCGTGAGGTGGGAGGTCTTGTATATGTATTGAATGCTTATGTGTAAGCGTATGTAGGGTGTGATCTAAAGTAGTTAAGATATTTGTCTTCTCCCGTTGGGGGAGAGGTATTTACAGAGGCTCTGAGCCTAGGGTTTCCTTGGAAAATATTGTCGCCCACCTAATTAATGGTTGACCATTGAATCCCTATTTCCAAGGAGGACATGTGTAATATCTCATATTTCCTTAAATGCTTAATTAGTTGTCAGTTGAGACCAAATGAATTCCTATGTACTCTATCTTTTGTCAGTTGGAACAATTAGAGATCCTATGTGCTCTAAATATTGTCAGTTGGGACCAATAGAGTAACCAGTGAACTCTGATGAGATTAATTATTAATAAAAGAGACAGACCAATATTAATAAGTACAAGAGAGGATATTTTTGGTAACATTAATAATTGGTCAATTGGTATTGGAAGATAAAATATCAATTGAGATATTTTTATTACTACTTGATATTATATGTTATAATTATATAGTATGTATGTATATTGTGTGGTGGGGATTGAAAAGAAGAAGAAGAGGATAAGAAGAAGTAGAAAAAGTAGGTAGGAGAGATAGAGATATCAGAAAGAAAATAAAGAAAGGGGAAAAGTAGAGAAGAGAAGAAGAGAAGAGAAAGGAAGAAAGGCTTGGAGAAGAAGAAGAAAACTATGGAGGATCATCATCTTCACCAACATCATCTCATCTTCTTCTCACCATCTTTATCAATCATGGGGTGAGTTCTAGTTAGAACCTTTGATTGTAGAAATTAGGGTTTGGATAAACCATAAAATAGTTATAATGGTTAATATTAATATGATGAGTTGTTATCTTAATCATGAAAATCTCCATGGGTGATGGTGATTTTATACGTGTTTCATGTGTTGATTGTATGCTAGTGATTTAATGATGTTGTTGTTGTTTGATGTAAGAATCATGGGTTTGGCATAGAAAAGAAAGAAGGGGAAAAGTAGAGAAGATAAGAAGAGAAGAGAAAGGAAGAAGGGCTTGGAGAAGAAGATTAAAACCATGGAGGATCATCATCTTCACCGACATCATCTCATCTTCTTCTCACCATCTTCATCAATCATGAGGTGAGTTCTAGTTAGAACCTTTGATTGTAGAAATTAGGGTTTGGATAAACCATAAAATAGTTATAATGGTTAATGGTTCTCACCTTCATCCTTCCAGGTCAATGGTTCTCACCCTCAATTGGAATTGGTCCTGGGCTTCCTTCCAGGTCAATCGATTGGGTAGATCTTCTGACTTTTCTTTCTGCAGGTGGGAAATTTGCATGTTACATTTGGTCCTAGGCTTCCTTCCAAGTTAATCGATTGGGTGGATCTTCTGAATTTTGAAGGATTGGAATTTTCCTGTAACCAATCGATTGGTTCTCACCTTCATCCTTCCAGGTCAATGGTTCTCACCCTCAATCGGAGTTGGTCTTGGGCTTCCTTCCAGGTCAATTGATTGGGTAGATCTTCTGACTTTTCTTTCTGCAGGTACGGGAATATATGGCTATAAGGCACATGTAGAGGGGTAGATCTTCTGACTTTTCTTTCTGCAGGTACGGGAATATATGGCTATAAGGCACAGGTAGAGGGTCAAGCTGCCTTCGCGGTGGCCTTAGTTTGAATTGTCGTTGTGGAAGGGCATTCTGTTGTTCTAACTGTTGCGGAGGTTGTCGCTGATAAACTTGTTTTTGTTAGCAAACAAAAAATTGGTCCTCCCATTCAATCGATTGTTTCTTTTGATCAATCAATTGACATGAATTAATTCCTTGATAAATTAAAATATATCATCAATGGGGGTCAAACCTAGGACCTCCTTAGTATGGAACAAGCCTTACCACTAGGATAAGCTCTTGATGTTGAATAATTGTGAAAGGAATAAGTGTTAACCTGTATTCTCGATTAAGTTAGTTTGTTAGATTATTTTAGTGTTATAACTCCATTTTGCACGCAGACAGATGCTTTAGAAAGTTAATGTAAAAGACTATCATTATTATACCATGTTATAGTATATTATGTGCCTTACAAATATTATGAATTATATTATGATGAATGTTAAACATTGTTGTTATGTTTGGTTGTGAAATAACATGATTAAAAACCTTACAAAGATGAGTGAGGAAACCTAGGAGAATAACTTGATTGATAACTTAGAAAGATAATCTAGGTTATAGAAATCGGTATACGGTGATGCTTAGACGCAACGATACCTAGGTGTGTATCATGGACAAGTATTCACCTGATAAACGAATCAATATGCTTTGTATGGAACATGTGTGATTTTTATGTAATGAGAATGGATCATGTTATGATGCCATGATAATTGATATGATATCATGAGATTTGTTTGATATTTTGGTGAGGAACTTTTGTTCCAAAAGTCCTATTTTGGTGAGGAGCGTTGCTCTGAAAGTCCTATTGGTTATTGAGAATTAATCACGTATTTGGAACTAGTGTGATTGTGCACATACCAATTCAATGGCTTAGGTAAAGCGGTAAGTGGGGATGTGGCACCAATGATTAGTGCCTCAATTGGGTTTGAGCCATAACCATGGTGGACATAGGGGAAAGGTGGACACCTAAGTGGGTTAGAGTCCCATACGGTGAAAGATACCCTAAGTGGGTTAGAGTCCCATACGAGTGACGGTCACTTGAACTGAGGATTAAGCCTTATAGAGGACCCGATATCCACCGTGAAAGTCGAATCATACGGGCATGCGTGAACCAAGCCTTGGCCTAGATGTAGGTCCGGTTGGGGATCTATGTTGTGTGAATCTGAATAGTGATTTAATGAGTTATGTGAACTCAAGTGGCATGTTTCCATACATTGCAATTATTCCTTAGTTACTCAAGTCCTAGTTACAAGGTGCGAGTGATGCAGAAGTAACGAAAGGTGAATACTTGAGTTAGAATCGAGTAGAAACCCTATAGATCCGAGTGAACCCATAAAATAGGAGAACTCACTAAGGTTATTATCTCATCCTATTATTGTTATTATTTTTCAGGTATTCCTTGCAGGTTGAATTCAAGAGAGGTTGTCTACTGATGTTTCAAGGGATGTTGATTATCGTGATCTTCTGCTGGGGAGCTGTGTATAATGAAGATATTATACATAGTTCTTAGATTTTATTATTTAGGCTTTATTGTATGACATGTGCCATTTATGTTTTTATTTTGGACATGTGTATATAATGATGCCAATTGACACTTATGGTTGTGTCAATACCAAATAATATCACTTGTATGATATTATTCTAGATATATATTACACGGGTCGTTACAACATAAGTCAGTTATTGGTCGTGACTTCTCTCTTCCCCATAAACGTCTTTTCACACATTTCTCATAAGTGGGTGTAACACCTCAAAATTTGCCCTCCTCTCTTGGGACTAGCTTAGCATATTGCATTTCCTCTTGTAGGTCATTAGTCATTGCATTTTGGCATATCATGTGGAGACAATAAGCAAGTCATCCTCCTAAGTCTTGCTCAGAAGATAAAGAGGTTAAAAGATTCAAGCCTGAGGGTTTCATTGAATTGATCACTAGCCATCTGAGGGTTTATGTTCCAATTAGGGTTTCTTGGTTCCTTAAGGAGATTGGGAATTATCTTGGTTGAAATGGCACATCACCATCATCATGGTCTAATCATCACCAAGAGGTTCATTGTGCCTGATCATGTTCCTTGAGATTAGGGTTTTGACCTCTGGTCAACCCTAATCAATTGTATTGTACCAATCAGGGTTTGTCAAGGAGATGAGGTCTTCATTGAGATGGGGATCATTACATGGTTTTATGGAGCTTGTGAAAGCTAGGGTTTCATTTTGGAGCCATTACATCAGGAGATTGAGGATCAAATTCATCTGTGCATGGCCAAAGTCATCTATCAATTGAAAAAGTCAACCAAAAGTCAACCGTTGGATTTGGAGGTGGGAAGTGGTTAGAAATACTTCATTCATGTTCAAACAAGTCTCATTTGACATTTCAAACATCAACATTGAAGAAAATAAAGTCAGGACAAAACTTTCCAAAAATAGAAAGTGACTTGTAATTCAAAATTGCCAAAAATGGAAAGGTTTTCTCCTCAAGATTACATCATCAAAAATGCTTCAAATGAAATTTTGTTGAACATGAAAGCTGAAGATCTTGTTCTCCCATTTCCAAAAAGTCCAAAAACATGAATTTCTCATGTATGGTTGAAAAGATATGGATCAATCATTGCCAAGTGAATTTGAACTTCAAGAAGGCATAACTTTTGAACCATAAGGCCAAATGAAGTGGTTCTTTTTGCAACATTTCTCTCTTGACATGCACTATCCAATTCATGCATCACATATCATGCATTTCCATCACAAAAATTTTGGACTTTTCATTTGAATTTTGGAGGGAAAGTGGTAATTCAAAAATTATGCATTGCCTTCACATTTTACCAATTACACTTGGCTCCAAACAGCATTTGAAATGATCCCAAGGGCAAATTCGAGCACTGTTCCATTGGCATGCATTACATGAGGGTGAATTGACAAATTGGCATTACACTTCCATTTCACTAATCCATTTGCATTTGGCTTAATTGTGATTAGCAACATGGTTAAGGCATCATATAAAAGCTAAAGCATAACAGAAAATTGGTTTAACACTTCATAATTTCCAGATCTGAAAAATCTCTTCAAACTTTTTCTCCCACTTTTCATCAATTTCTTTCAAAAACCTTGCATGTTCTTTGATTGATTCATCTCATAGAAGCATTGTGGAGTATCTTTGAAGCTAGATCCAACAAGAATCGTGCAATTGAAAGCTGCTTGAACTTTGCATTCATCCATGGCAGTTGGTAATTCAAGCAAGATCGTGCAAGATTGAGCTATCAACATTCATCCATTCAATCATATGAGAGCTTAGGATCATCTGTTACTGCATTGCCAAGCCTAAATCCATCAAATCCAGTTCTGCATCTCCTTGAAGGTTAGAATTCGACTCTCACAATTCATGAAATAGGTGTATGCATGCTGTAGATCTTTCATCCCTGAGTATACTGAGCTTTGTTTCACTAATTTTCATGAAGAAACGAGTGAGATATGTTAGATCTAAGGTTGATACATGAAACTTCTTTTGCTTGAATCTCTTGATACGTGTGGAGTTAGGTTAAATTGATCATTGATTGTTGATGTATGTTGGAAGACGAATCCAATGGTGTATTCATTTTGCATTTCTGGACACATGTGTTCTTGAGGCTCAAGAACACGATGAATCTGATGAAGAACTTAGGGTTTTCTGTCCAGAATAGCGTTTGATCCGTTTTAGCGCTTGTTGCATGTGATTTCGTGTTATTCGCCATGCATTGGTCCAACGTGTACTCAGCGTGGCGTACTGATTGGTCCAAATTGCTTCTCGCTGCCACATGTACTTAGTGAAACGGTGCGTTTCATTAAGAAACGCGCCACATTCAAATTTGCAACCAGTTCGATCCCTGGCTCTGGCTATTTCCATGATTGCCTTGCATTATTTTCATATCTTTCTCATCCATGTCCACACCATGCTTTCATGTGTTTTTTAATTTTTCATTCATTTAAAAAATTCATAACTCATTTATTATTGATCCAAATGACCTGGGAAATTTTGCATGTTGTTCCTCATGATTTCTAGTTTTTTATGACTATTTTTCCAGAAATTGTGCACGCATAAAAAGTATTTTGGCTTAGGGATTGTGTATGTGTGTGTTTTCTTGACCTACCTTGCCATTTGCTTTGTGAAATGATGAATTTTAATCCAATGCTCTTGAAACTTTGTATGCTTAAACTAGGCATCTTTAGGGACCTTTTGGTGTTGAGTTTGCAATTTTAGCATTTCTGGTTGTTGAGATATGGTCTGGTTAATGTAGGTGTGACAATGTGTGTCACACCTTTGATTGCTCAATTTGATGATTTTCTTTGCCATGCCAAATAAATGCCAATTGATGTGATTTTTTGCATGATGCTTCTTCTGGATGTTAGGATTGATCATGATTTTTTGTGGAAGTTTTGGATTGATTTCTGATTTGTTTGGTATTTTTCTTGCTGGATGATCATTTGTGGACTTTTGAATAGTCATGAACTTCAATGATTTGTGAAATGATGGTTGTTTATCCTATGAATGTAAAATTTTGTACATTGTTTCTAGACACTTTGAAGTTTATTGTGGCTTTGGTTTGAGACATTTATCATTTGTAAATTCTGTTTTAGGCTTGTGTGAAGTTGATGTAGCATTTTGTGCCCTAATTGAGCTTGTTTGTGCTTGCCTTGCCTTATGGAATTTATTTTCCATGCTTATACTTGTTCAAATGCCTTGATTTTTGGTGTGTTGATCATGTGGTGTGTTCTGTTTAGCCATGATTTTTCTTGAGATTTATTAAACCATTTTGGAATTAAGGTGGATTTGTTAATTCTGTTGCTTCTATGAGCTTTTAACTTGCATGCTTTGCCTTATTTGACTTGTGAAATGAACTTGGTGCATAATATGGATGTGGAACCTTTTGGATTATGTTCTTATTGGATTGAATTTGATTCATGTCAATTTTCATGTTCTGTTTTGAATTATTTCTCCTTCTTTGACCCTAGGCCTTGTCCTAGTGGTTGATGCTTATGTTTGAGTTTTGTTTTTAGGATAAGGAGCATGTGGTCATAAGGGAATTGATTCATTTGCTTGAGTTGGATCATTTGGTTGATGATTAGCTAATCTTGACTTGTTTTGTAGGTTTCTTTTAGCTCATTTGAGTTGAGCTTGTGCCTTGCTCATTGATGCTTGGTTTGTTTGACTGTGTACAGTTAACTGTTGACTATTGGATTGTCTGTTTGACTTTTTGAGTTGTGTACTGATTAAGTTAGATTGTTTTCAGGTACATTAGTTGCTTAAGTTCTTTGAACTTGCTTTTGCTGTTGCTTGGTTGCTTAACCATTTGAGGTATAACTCACTGACTTCATGTAGTCTGGAAGACCTGTCCCGTTACTTGGGCAGGCACCTGTCTGAAGTCCTCCTTAAGAGGCAATGCTTGTGTTTGTTTATGTTTGTGCCAAGCAGGAAAAGACCTTTGATAAGGCAATTGGCAGATAAAAGAGATGTGCAATCCATCTCCTGCTATTCAGTGTGTCATCCACTTTGCTCACACACCTTGTGTTGATGCATTGTGGATATTAACCCAAGATCTTTGTTGTGTCAGTCATATGTGGAGAAGAGTTCCAACTTTCTGAACTCCCACTTTCATTTGTCTGAAGCTCTCCCAGGCCAGGGATAAGAGCTGTGAGGTCTTACCCTCACTTCCCATTTCATCTGCTTCACCCTAACTCTCAATGTTAGGGTTAAGAGCTAACATCACCCGATTCTAGTTGGCTTGTGTTTCACAGCCTAACCTTGTGTGAGCCCACTTTGTTTGTATATAGTGTGTGCTATTTGTGTGAATGTTTGCTTTGCCTGTTTAGGATAGCTTGCTGCCTGTGCAAGTTAGATAGAAACCTCAACCTAGGACCATTGTGGATTACATGATAACTATTAGGCTCGAGTCAGTCTCCCTTTTAGTTTGTCATTTCCCAGTCTCTGGTTAGGAGAAAGTTTCTCCCTTGTTAAGGGGAACTACGTTGCCCTGATCCTCATACCAGATGAGGTACGTAGGCAGGAGGTCGTACGAGATCTCTCCGGGCACCCTTTTCTTTTTTTGAGTGTGTTGTGCTTGACAACTATCAGGCTCGAGTTCCCGACTCCCTGTTAGTCTGTGTGTTCACCCTTTTTCTTTTTGTGTGTGTTAGGAGATGGATGTAAGCTCAGCGATTGGCATTCCATATCCTATTGTTGTGTGCTTGGAGTCCGATATAAGTCCAGCAATTGGCATTTGGTTTCCAGTGTGGGTTTGTTTGGTTCGGAGTCTGATGTAAGTCCAGCGATTGGCATTCGGTTTCCATGTTTGCCTGTTCTGCGTGTGTTTTGTTTCGGCGTGCGTGAGCCGAACTACGGTAGCTCTAATTCTCATTCCAGATGAGATACGTAGGCATAGGATGCGATATCCTAGCGAGCCCGTTCCCCTCTTCTCCCACCTGTGTTGTCTGTTGTGTGTGTGTGCACTCTTTTGAGCAGTGTTTAGCAACCTTTCTTCTATCTTTTTGAGCGTGGATCCCGTCGAGTACGACGGATGCGTAGGGGTGCTAATACCTTCCCTTCGCATAACCGACTCCCGATCCCATATCTCCGGTCGTAAGACCATGTCTTTTCCAGGTTTACTTCGAGCGTTTCCTTTCCCTCTTTTGGGATAAATAACGCATGGTGGCGGCTCTGTTTGTTTTGTTTTTAGCCCGCCGGTTGTTTTTCGCGGATGCGACAGCTGGCGACTCTGCTGGGGAATTAGAAGTTGACCTATTGCTGGTCCATCTTCCCTAAGCGAGTCTCTCCTAGCGCTCTCTAGGATAGTTTAGGTTGCTTGTGGTGCTCTATTTATTGCATTTATGATTATTATGTTGTGTATATATTTGCATAAATGTTTGCATGCATCATACTATCATTTTGCTGTCCTCTGTACAGGTGGTTCCTCTGATTTGGGGTGGGTGTTCTGAATGGGGCTAAAACCCAGGCCCGAGTATACACCTAGGATTAGCGTGGTCTCATGTTGCCTCTCATGTTAGGTCAACATGTTTTGGGCGACGTGACACACCACAAGCCGGACGAGGTTTATTTGAGAGTGCTCTTCCTTTGTGGAGTATCCACTCTGGTTGAGTCACCTCATCTGAGCTGTTGACTTCGGTGACCGTTCTTTCCCGGATCTTTGGTTTAGACGATCTTAAGAGAGCTGCAACGGCACACCCGAAAGGGCAAACCCGTTGAGTATCTTTGCCCGATTGTCAAGACCATTATCCGCCTTAGGATGACCTGATTAGAATTCACCTGTGAGGGGAGGGTTGATTCTTACAGATGCATGTTCTGATGGTGACTTTGATGGTGACTAATGGTTCCGTTGAGCAGAGTTCTATTTATGAGTCGGATTTATGGATATTTATTTCTGAGACGCCGGAGTTCCGTCCGTGGTATTTATCAGTGGGGATCCGTTTATTTCAGGATTCCCTGGGCTGGTTCAGAGGGTCTTGTGGTTATCAGATCAATGGTTCTCTGGTGATGATGGTGATGTATCTTTCAGTTCCGTTTATTTCGGAACCCTTGAGTTGGACTTATGATTGCTCCGTACCTCAGATGGTGGTGATCAGTTCAGAGGCCGTAAATCAATGTAACGGATGATCAGATGACTTGGAGGATGGCACAATACATTGCATTCATACATCAGCATCATTCATATTTTGCATTTATCTGCATCTAATTCATGTTTATCCATATGCAGGGACATTCTTGATTGAGATCCTGGTTGAGAGACTTCTTTGCTCCAGACATGAGGACCGGTTTGAAGGACGATGTTGTCTACAGTTTCTTCGACCCAGAGATTGGTGTGCTGAGAGATATGATAGCATTGATTACACCCGACCATGTGGGGATGTTCCGTGAGGCATACGGTGGTATTTCGAAGTTGGTTTTCAAGCTCACAGACAGTGATAGGAGCGCTATTCATACTCTTCTCCAGTTCTATGACCCGGGCTTGAGGTGTTTCGTGTTCCCGGATTACTTGTTAGGGCCCTTAATGGAGGATTATGCCAGCATCCTGGGTATTCCGATCCGAGATTAGATTCCTTTCTTTGCCACTAAGGGGGAGCCTGATGTTGCTGAGATTTCTCGTGCTCTTTATTTGAGCCCAGAGATGACAAAGGGGGGTTTGAAGGAGAAATGAAAGTTACCCGGTTTTCATCTGAGTTTCTTGGAGGCTAAAGCCAAGGAATATGCTGTTGTGGGTAATTGGAAGACCGTCTGTGCCTTGATTGCTGTTAGCATCTATGGGATTATCCTGTTTCCTAATCAGAAGAACTCCGTGGACATTAATGCCATCAGGTTGTTTATGCAGAGGAATCCCATTCCTACTCTGGTTGGGGATGTCTATTACTCGGTCCATAATCGGAACGAGAAGCGGCGTGGGGGACTGATCAGATGTTGTGCTCAGTTGTTGCATAAGTGGTTCATGGGGTACTTGCCTTCCAGAGGTGCCTTTGCCTTTCTTAATCCTACTGTCAAGTGGTCATTCAGGCTGATGGGTTTGCGGGCCAAGGACATAGCTTGGACTCACAATGGTATGGCTGGACGAGATTTCATTTACAGTTGTGGGAGTCTTCCCAATGTACCTCTTATAGGAGTTCAAGGTTGCATTAATTACAACCCGACTCTTCTTAGGAGACACATGGGGTTTGCTGTGGAGGGTCCTCCTCTTGGACGAGAGATTCAGGAGTCTTTCTACTTCCCGATTGAGGGAAATCAGGCCAAGTTGAGGCAAGTGTTGGATGAATGGCGTGATATTCAGAGAAAGGGCAAGGTTCCTTTTGGCAAGGTTAACAACAGGTCTTTTCCTCCGTTTGATGATTGGCTTAGGAGGAGGATTGAGCTCAAGAGAGCCAGAGATCAGTTGCAAGCAAAGAAGACTGAATTGGAGATGAGTGTTGCTCGGATTCAGATGGCTAATCAGGAGATCAGAGTGAGGATGGAGGATCAGGATAAGAAACATGCCATTGAGGTGAAGCGTTTTGAGATAGACACTGCCTATTACCGGAAGGTCAGCCAAGCATTGGAGTCGTCCACAAGGGAGCACGACATCACCAAGGATAGATTGGCAAGAGCCTTGAAGGTCATTGAAGATGAGAAGAGGAGGCAGATCCTTGTGAAGACCCAGAGAGATGCTAGAGCCAAAGTCCTTGCCACAGAATGGGAAGCCGAGAAAACGAAGATCACTGCTGAGAGAGGTCATTATCAGGCTGAGAGAGATCATTACTTCAGACAGATGAAGATTCACCAGAAGGAGATAGGGAGATTGCAGCAGGAGAACACTGAGCTTAGGTTCGCGGTGAAGTTTACCAAGATGGTAGACGATGCGGAGCCTTCCGTGGGACCTTCGTCAGGCTAGACCTTTCTTATTTGTGTGGATTACCGTCAGGCCTGTTGACGGAATTCATTTGTTTGTATTTCCTTTCTGATTCTGGAGGATTGTATTCGACTTGTATCAGTTTGATGTATGACTCTTGCACTATTTGTGCACTTTTGATATACGACGGTTATTTTAATTCAGTGATCGATCTTCAAGCTTTATTTGCTTTCCTATATGCACTCACATAGCACACACATGGTTGGGTGGTATTTTGATAAATCATATATCTCTGACATGTATGATGAATCCTTTGATGAATATCAGAATATTGCTGCCGGATTATTATCTGTCTCGATGAAGCCAGGATCGAAAGACAGAGTGTTCCTCATGTGGATAAACACTGCATTCATGCATGATCATAATAACATGTTTTCTATTTTGCAGGTATCAGTTGCTAACGTGCTTGATTGTTTCAGGAATCATTGCTCGTGCGCGTATAGTCATTCCTTTGCACTCAACACGTCCACACAGATATTTCACCAGACGCAATACACCCAGACTGATGGATCTCCCTAATACAGATGTTCTCGAGCTGAAAGAGAAGATGAATGAGCTGATTAACATCATGCAGGGGTTTGCTGTGGGCCAGAAAGCACTGGCTGATAAAGTTGAGAAGCTCGAGCGGGCTTCAGCTGCCAACAGTGGTATCAATCTGGATGGTGTCTCTAACCATGGTCTGGGTTTTTCTAGGGACGGTGGAAAGAGGACAACTGTGGGTGTAGTGACTAATAATGCCGGTGGTTTTGGCGCTGCCACAGGTGGTGGACCTGGTCAGATGGGCAATAATATGAAGGACAGTCTGTTCCCTCCTTTCTTTGGGGCTGAGGATGATAGGGAGGAAGACAGAGAAGCTGATCAATTCTCCATGCATAATGAGCCGTTTGGTCAATACGGTGTCCAGCCACCGAACAAAGAGATTCAGTTGCTGGCAGAGAAAATCAGGGCTCTGGAAAGCTATGCCACTCCCGGGGTTGTGAATATGTCGAATATGGGGCTGGTTTAGGGGATTGTGATCCCACAGAAGTTCAAGGCGCCCGCATTTGATAGATATAATGGGAGTTCCTGCCCGGAGACTCACCTTCAAGCTTTTGTCCGCAAGATTTCTGCGTACACAATGGATCAGAAGCTGTGGATGTACTTCTTCCAGGACAGTCTGTCTGGAGGATCTTTGGAGTGGTACACCAAGCTGAAGTCTTCTGATATTAAGGGCTGGCAGGATCTTGGTGATGCATTCTTTAAAAAGTATCAGTTCAACTCTGATATGGCTCCTAGCCGTACCCAGCTGCAGGGTATGTCTCAAAAGCCTAACGAGGGGTTTAAAAAGTATGCGCAAAGGTGGAGGGAGTTGGCTGCCAGAGTTCAACCTCCATTGGTGGACAGGGAGATGTCAGATCTGTTTATGGGTACCCTGCAGGGGGCGTTTGCTGAAAGGATGGTCGGTTGCCCGGTGACCAACTTTGCTGATATTGTGGTGGCCGATGAAAGAATAGAGAGTTGGTTGAAGCTGGGGAAAATCCAGGGTGGTAATGCTTCGTCATCTGGGTCGAAGAAGCCCTTTAGTAACGGTCAGAGGAAGAAAGAGGGTGATACCAGTGTTGTATATACCCAAAGAGGACAAGGTAGGGATCATTATTATCAGCACACTGCTGCGGTAACTATTCCTGCTGATAATCAGCCTGCACAACAACAACAACAACCGCAACAGAGACAACCATTTCAGTAGAGACCGCAGAGGGTTGGGTATCAGGTGCGCGGAAGGATGAATGATCGTCAATTTGATAGGCCACATGTGACCTATTCATTCCTGTTGAAGAAGCTGGAGGATTTGGGATTGGTCCAGTTGAGAACTTTGGCTCCTTTGAGACCTGATCAGAGGCCAGCCAGTTTTGATGAGAATGCAAAATGTGAATTTCACTCAGGTGCTCCTGGGCATAACGTAGAAAACTGCAAGGCTTTTAAGCATGTGGTTCAAGACTTAGTGGATTCCAAAGCTATCAACTTTGCACCGTCCCCAAACGTGAATGCTAATCCCATGCCTGCGCATGGTCAAATGGGGTTGAATGCAATTTCTGAGGAGAGCAGAATCGGGCTGTTGGCTGTGGATCAGTTGAAGACTCCGTTGGCTGAGGTCAAGCAGCAGTTGTTATTGAATGGGGTCTTTCCGGGTTGTGACAATTGTTGTGTTGCATGCACTATTGCTGTTAATGGGTGTATTCTCTTGAGGGAGGCTGTCCAGAGGCTGATGGATGAAGGAAGTCTCAAGTTTGAGAAGGTGGATATGGGGAAGGAAGATGTCTCCACCATAACTATTTACTTCAACCCAGTTGATTTGTCGACGTTGGCCGATGCGGCTCCAGTTACTATCACGGTACCTGGGCCAATTCCTTATGACAAAGATGATGTCGTGCCGTGGCATTATGGTGGGGAAGTTTATTGTAATGGAGAGAAGGTGGAAGATCAAACTGCAAGTGAAACCACCGTTTCAAAGGTGGATAATGTCGGGCCCAGTGGTTTCACTCGCAGTGGAAGGCTGTTTGCTCCTGATGCTTTGAGGGGTGGAGAAGGGGAAAAAGAAAAGAAAGAAAAGGCCGAGGCTTTAGCCAGGGCAAGAGGAAAACAAGTAGTGAACGAAGGTACTCCTGTGGTGACACCGGCGCCTGGTGGGTCGGAGAGAGAACTTGATGACGAAGCGGAAGAGTTTTTAAGAATCATCAAGAAGTCAGAGTACAAACTTGTTGACCATCTGCAGCAGACCCCATCCAAGATTTCGATCTTGTCATTGTTGCTAAGCTCTGAGGGGCATAGAGAGGCTTTGTTGAAAATTCTGAAGAAAGCCTATGTTCCTCAAGAGATCACAATCAATCAATTGGAGACGGTGGTGTCGAACGTCAATGCCAGCCATGGGTTGGGTTTCACCGATATGGATCTAACTGTGGATGGGAGGAATCATAACCGGGCTTTGCACATTGCAATGGAGTGTAAAGGGGCTGTGCTTTCGCATGTGCTGGTTGATACCGGCTCCTATTTAAATGTGTTGCCTAAGAAAGCCTTGGCGAAGCTGAACTGTGAAGGGTTGATCCTAACGCCCACTGACCTGATAGTGAGAGCTTTTGACGGTTCGAAGCGGGCGATGTTCGGAGAGGTTGAGCTCCCGGTGAAGATTGGGCCCGAGGTGTTCAAGTCGGTATTCTATGTCATGGATATTCAGCCGGCATACAGTTGCCTATTGGGTCGCCCATGGATTCATGCTGCTGGGGCAGTGACTTCGACTTTGCACCAGAAGCTGAAATATATCTGGGACGGGCAGGTCGTCACAGTCTGTGGAGAAGAGGATATCTTCGTCAGCCACCTTTCATCATTCAAATACGTGGAAATGGACGGTGAAATATGGGAAACCCCGAGTCAAGCATTCGAAACCGTCAAGGTGGAGAATGCTCTTTTTGCTAAAGAAGAGGAGAAACCGTCCATTTCTTCGTATAAGCAGGTCGCTGAGGTGGTGAAGAGTGGGGAAGCTCCAGGTTGGGGGAAGATGATGGACATCACCGCCAAGAAAGACCGTTTTGGAGTGGGTTATCAGTCGGGCCGAGGCTCGTCAGGACAAGGTAGAGGACGTCGTCCGTCAGTCACATTCACAAGTGCTGGAATGCTGGATCCAGATCACATCTGTATGGTGGATGGAGAAGTTGACAGCGACTGTGAGATTGATCGGTGGATAAAGTCGTGCGCACCAGGGATGGGAGTCCAGAACTGGAAGGCTGAAAAGATCATCACTGTCACTCTACTCGAAGAGTAATATTTTTCTTGTTTTCAATTTTGTTTGCATGAAAGCCATACGTTTTGCCCAAAACGTAAGGGTTCATTGTAAGGGCCACCTCATGTTTTGTTCTGCAACTTTCTGCATCATAAATAAAAGGATGTTTTTCAGTTAAAAGCGGTGTTCCCTGTTTTTCATTTATTTTTACAGTTTAAAACAAAAATAAAAATGGCAATGTTTTCATTTTCCTTTTCAATTTGTCTCGTTTCGGTTCTAAAGCAATGCATGAATCAACATTCATGCAGATGCGATTTCTCGCCGGATCTCATTGATAACAATCCTGTTACACCCTCATATGACTTCGACAATCCGATCTATCATGCCGAAGAAGAAGGCGAAGAAGATTGTGAACTGCCGGAGGAATTAGCCAGGTTGTTGAAACAGGAGGAGAAGGTGATTCAGCCGCACGAAGAGCAAAGTGAGATTGTAAATCTGGGTACCGATGAGGTCAGAAAAGAAGTGAAAATCGGGGCCGCTTTGGAGGAAAGTGTTAAGAGCAGAATGGTAGCATTGTTGAAAGAGTATGTCGACATCTTTGCCTGGTCTTATCAAGATATGCCAGGGTTGGATACTGATATCGTTGTGCACAAGCTACCGTTGAGAGCAGATTGTCCTCGAGTGAAGCAGAAGTTGCGCAGAACTCGACCCGAGATGGCCATGAAAATTAAAGAGGAAGTGCAGAAGCAGTGGGATGCTGGTTTCCTTGCTGTCACTATTATCCGCCTTGGGTCGCAAACATTGTGCCAGTCCCGAAGAAGGATGGGAAGGTGAGAATGTGCATGGATTACCGGGATCTGAACAGAGCTAGTCCGAAGGATGATTTCCCGCTACCTCACATTGATGTGTTGGTAGATAATACAGCTCAATTCTCGGTGTTTTCCTTCATGGATGGCTTTTCTGGCTATAATCAAATCAAAATATCGCCAGATGATATGGAGAAAACAACGTTCATCACACCGTGGGGCACTTTCTGTTACAAGGTGATGCCATTTGGTCTCAAGAACGCCGGTGCTACTTATCAGAGAGCCATGGTGACTTTGTTTCATGATATGATTCATCATGAAATCGAATGCTATGTTGATGACATGATAGCAAAGTCCCAAACAGAAGAAGGGCATTTGGTAGATCTGGCCAAGTTGTACGACCGACTGAGACAGTTCAGACTGAGGTTGAATCCGAATAAGTGCACTTTTGGAGTGCGGTCCGGTAAATTGCTGGGGTTCATTGTAAGTGAAAGAGGAATCGAGGTTGATCCTGCTAAGGTAAAAGCAATACAAGAAATGCCTGAACCGAGAACGGAGAAGGAGGTTCGTGGTTTCTTAGGTAGATTGAACTACATTTCACGGTTCATATCTCATCTAACAGCCACGTGTGAACCTATATTCAAGTTATTGAGAAAAGATCAAACGGTCAGGTGGAATAATGATTGTCAAGCGGCATTTGAAAAAATAAAAGAATATTTGCAGGAGCCTCCGATTCTGATGCCTCCTATGGAGGGACGACCATTAATTCTGTACTTGACAGTCCTCGAGGGGTCTATGGGGTGTGTATTGGGGCAGCATGACGAGTCTGGTCGAAAAGAGCATGCCATATACTACCTTAGCAAAAAGTTTACCGACTGTGAAACAAGATATTCACTGCTCGAGAAAACTTGCTGTGCTTTGGTCTGGGCTGCTCGCCGGCTGAGACAATATATGCTGGTTCATACCGCTTTATTGATTTCCAAGATGGATCCAATCAAGTATATTTTTGAGAAGCCAGCATTGACCGGACGGGTTGCGAGGTGGCAAATGATCTTGACTGAATATGATATCCAGTATACCTCTCAGAAAGCAATTAAGGGGAGTGTATTGTCTGATTACCTTGCTCAGCAACCCATTGAGGATTATCAACCGATGAAGTTTGAGTTCCCTGATGAGGACATCGTGTTTCTCAAATCGAAAGATTGTGAGGAACCGATCCCGGAGGAGGGGCCTGACCCTGAATCCGAATGGATTCTGATGTTTGATGGGGCCGTTAACGTGAATGGTAGCGGTGTTGGTGCTGTTTTGGTTACGCCGAAAGGATCCCATATTCCTTTTGCTGCCCGGCTAACATTTGAGTGCACCAATAACGTGGCTGAATACGAAGCTTGTATCTTGGGGATTGAAGAGGCGATTGATTTGAGGATCAAGAACCTTGTTATATATGGAGATTCAGCTTTGATTGTAAATCGGGTTAACATAAAATGGTATACGCATCAGTCTCATTTAGTTCCATACCGGGATTATACGAGGAGATTGTTGACGTTTTTCACCAAGGTGAAGATGCATCATGTGCCCAGAGAAGAGAATCCGTTGGCAGATGCTTTGGCTACTCTGGCCACCTTGATTAAGGTGCAGTGGTGGAATCAATTCCCCAGTGTTGAGGTAGGACGTCTGGATAGACCGGCTTATGTGTTTGCTGTTGATATAGCGCCTGATGATGAGAAGCCGTGGTATTACGATATCAAACGCTATCTGGAAACTCAAGAGTATCCTGAGGGAGCATCCAAGAGGGACCGAAAGACTATGCGGAGGTTGGCCATGGTGTTCTACTTGAATAAGGATGGGGTTTTATACAAAAGGAATTTCGATTGGGTTTTGCTCAGATGTGTTGATGATAAAGAAGCAAGCCAATTGATGAAAGAGGATCACGAGGGGTCGTTCGGTACCCATGCCAGTGGAAATGCAATGGTGAAGAAGCTGCTGAGGGCAGGTTATTATTGGATGACAATGGAGGCTCAGTGTTTCAATTTCGTGCGGAAGTGTCATAAATGCCAGATTTATGCTGACAAGGTGCACGTGCCTCCAAATCCGTTGAGTTTAATGTCGTCTCCGTGGCCGTTTGCTATGTGGGGCATTGATATGATTGGGAAGATTGAGCCTACGGCTTCGAATGGGCACCGGTTCATATTAGTGGCTATTGATTACTTCACCAAGTGGGTGGAAGCAGCCTCTTATACGAACGTGACAAAGCAGGTCGTTGCCAGATTTCTGAAGAGAGACATCATTTGCAGATATGGGGTTCCCGAAAGAATCATTACTGATAATGGTTCTAATTTGAACAATAAGATGATGGCAGAATTGTGCCGGGAATTCAAGATCGAACATCACAACTCTTCTCCTTATCGTCCGAAGATGAATGGGGCGGTCGAGGCAGCCAATAAGAATATCAAGAAGATTGTGCAGAAGATGGTGGTGACTTATAAAGACTGGCATGAGATGCTGCCGTTTGCATTGCATGGGTATCGAACTTCAGTGCGTGAATCTACTGGGGCAACGCCTTTCTCTCTGGTATATGGGATGGAGGCCGTGCTACTGGTTGAGGTTCAAATTCCTTCTTTGAGAGTCCTGATGGACGTGAAATTGCAAGAGGCTGAATGGGTAAGGACTCGATACGAAGAGTTCAGCTTGATTGAGGAAAAGAGGCTGGAGGCCATCTGTCATGGGCAGTTGTACCAGCAGTGGATGAAGCGTGCTTTTGACCGAAAGGTGCGACCTCGTGTGTATCATGTGGGTGATATGGTGCTGAAAAGGATCCTTCCTCCTCAAAACGATCGTAGGGGCAAGTGGACACCCAATTATGAAGGTCCATTCGTGGTCAAGAAGATTTTCTCTGGCGAAGCCTTGTTGCTAACGACCATGGATGGCGAGGATTTTCCATCCCCTGTGAATGCGGACGCAGTTAAAAAATACTTCGTATAAGAGACCCGCTGGACGAAAAGAATAAAATAGTCCAGGCAAAAATGGGCATCCCGGCGAACCGAGAAAAAGAAAAAAAGGTTCGGGAAAAAATTAGGGATAAAAAGGAAAAATGTACACCCGGCAAGTCGAAAACCTGAAAAGGCGGCTTGGGCAAAAAAGGGTATCCTGGTGGACTGAAAACCCAAAAGGGCGGTCCAGGCAAAAGAGGGATTGAAACGAACAACTGCGTTTGGCTTGATCGTTTGTACTTTGGTTAAGGCACATGGATAATCCCCGGTAGGGATCAATCAGAAGCGTCTTTTTCAGAAGGCAGAAAGCATGGAAAGTCTGAGGACATATGGGGTGTAACCGAGTTGAAACTTGATGAGATCGCGGTTTCACATTGCCATTAGGATAGATTTTTCCTTTTGTGCGCAATTACCTCTTTTCAGGAATTGCTTCCTTTGTATTGCTCAGTTTGAGCCACACTTTTTCAATCAATAAAATGCATATTCAGTCAAATAATTTTGTTTTTGTTTTTCATTACCGCTTTGATTGCAAAAATATCCAATTGTTTGTGATAAAGAATCTTGCATTTTTAGACATACAGGTCCCTTCCAATGCATGTTTATAAGATTGAAAAACTTGAAATCTTATTCGGAAGGTTGAGTGACTCAAGTGTTGAAATCTTGACGCACCTGGGGCACGTTTTTATCTAACGATCTCCTTTGCAGGTACTGTTAGATATTTTCACTCACTTGCAGGTTGTGATGTGGAAGCTTTTGACGAAAGATCCCCGTGGAGTCCAATCCGGGACGAGGGAATGGAAGAATGTTGGAGAGACGACGGAAAGACGTACGACGATCCTGGAGAATTAATCAAGAAGACTCTTCAAAGTCTGAAGATTGGAAAGTCTGTATAAATCTAAGGAGTTCGCTCTCTGTAGAGTACGGAGAAGTCGGGAATACAAGGTGATGAATCAGAAAAGTCCAGACGAGTCTGGGAGTTCTCAAAATTGGAAAGCTGACATTGGAGTTGGATGATGAATGCCATGGTTCGACGAGTCGGCGGGTGTTCAGTACCAGACTTTCCTTGTTTCCCCAAGCAGAGTTGGGATTGTTACCTCCTCAGCAGATTCGAGGTTTGTGTTTCCCCTAGCAGGGTCGGGAGGGTTATCCCCCAACAGGTTTGAGATCGGTGTTTCCTCAGCAGTCAGGCCTGAAGGTTGCTATTTCCCAGCGGAGGTATCTGTTGGTGGTGGTTTCTCCTAGCAGAGTCGGGATTGTTGTATCCCCAGCAAGTCAAAGGTTGCTATTTTCCCCACAGAGTGCGTTGGTGGTTTATTCCCCAGCGAAGTCCCCAAGCGGGTCGGGTGCCGAGGAGGTTATCCTTGGTGAGGGTTGTCCTTTTTCCAGCAGCAGTGTTATTCCCCAGCATGGTGGAGGTCGGAGTGTTGTCGAGTTCCTCGGCGGAGTGCCTCGAGCTCCCCAGAAGAGTCCCTTGAGGGGGATACTTTTTATGCATGCATCATGTAGAGAAGCATAGCATATTGCATAATTAATTGCGTAGCATTTCCATGTTTGTGGAGCATTACGCTAAAAGAATATCATGCATCAGCATTGCAAGCATCAACTAGTCTCAAGCCGTGGTTACCGTTTGAGATTTGGTTTCGCCAGTGGGTGAAGGTGCTACTTAAGTCGTGGTTACCGTTTGAGAGGTGGTTTCGCTGGTTGGAAGATCAACATCAGCATTGCAAGCATAAGTTAACCCCAAACCGTGGTTACCATCCAAGAATGGGTTTGGCCGGTCAGTGAAGATGATACTCTGAGGAGTTTGGCATCGTGAGTTTGAATCCACAATAGTCCCCAGTAGTGCGATACTGGAGGAGATTTCTGTCGGGCGAGATAGAAGTTGGAAGATGTTACTCTGAGGAGTTTAGCATCATGACGTCAGATCAGCAATGTTCCCCAGTAGTGCGATATTGGAGGAAACTTTTCCGTCGGGCAGAGATGGAAATAAAATCAAAGGACGTTACGCGATCAGCGCGAAAATACAGTTCAATCAGAGAAAAGGAAGTGTTGCGGCATTTTCTGGAGAGCGGGGTTCAAATGGAGAAAAGGAAGTGTTGAGGCATTTTCTGGAGAGCGGGGTTCAAATGGAGATTGGAGTTGAAGAGTATATCCGGGATGAGGTCCTCAGGATTATCTTCTGTTCGTGTGTCACCTTAGACTTTGGCTGAGGTCAACAGAGGTCGTTATGGGTGTCTTTTGAGGAAGAGATGCACATGTTACCTTCCTTTTGTGAAGGTGTACCCTCTGATATGTCGCCCTCAGAGTGGTGTTTTGGTCTTATTTTCGACGTTGCCAGCGGAATTATCACAAGAAAGTGGAGAGCGAGGTTCAAATGGAGAAAAGGAAGTGTTGGGGCATTTTCTGGAGAACGGGGTCCAAATGGAGAAAGGGAGACACGGGGTGTTTTCTGGAGAGCGGGGTTCACAATGGCGATCACAAGTTATCGTCAGGCGACTGGGGTTCAAAATGGAGAATGGGATTCATTATTTGGCAAACAAGACTACTACGAAGTTGTTGGGGTTCAACTGCGGTGATCCGGGATCATTCGCGCAATTAGGGTTTGTGTTCCAATTAGGGTTTCTTGGTTCCTCAAGGAGATTGGGAATTATCTTGGTTGAAATGGGACATCACCATCATCATGGTCTAATCATCACCAAGAGGTTCATTGTGCCTGATCATGTTCCTTGAGATTAGGGTTTTGACCTCTGGTCAACCCTAATCAATTGTATTGTACCAATCAGGGTTTGTCAAGGAGATGAGGTCTTCATTGAGATGGGGATCATTACATGGTTTTATGGAGCTTGTGAAAGCTAGGGTTTCATTTTGGAGCCATTACATCAGGAGATTGAGGCTCAAATTCATCTGTGCATGGCCAAAGTCATCTATCAACTGAAAAAGTCAACCAAAAGTCAACCGTTGGATTTGAAGGTGGGAAGTGGTTAGAAATACTTCATTCATGTTCAAACAAGTCTCATTTGACATTTCAAACATCAACATTGAAGAAAATAAAGTCAGGATAAAACTTTCCAAAAATAGAAAGTGACTTGTAATTCAAAATTGCCAAAAATGGAAAGGTTTTCTCCTCAAGATTACATCATCAAAAATGCTTCAAATGAAATTTTGTTGAACATGAAAGCTGAATATCTTGTTCTCCCATTTCCAAAAAGTCCAAAAACATGAATTTCTCATGTATGGTTGAAAAGATATGGATCAATCATTGCCAAGTGAATTTGAACTTCAAGAAGGCATAACTTTTGAACCATAAGGCCAAATGAAGTGGTTCTTTTTGCAACATTTCTCTCTTGACATGCACTATCCAATTCATGCATCATATATCATGCATTTCCATCACAAAAATTTTGGACTTTTCATTTGAATTTTGGAGGGAAAGTGGTAATTCAAAAATTATGCATTGCCTTCACATTTTACCAATTACACTTGGCTCCAAACAGCATTTGAAATGATCCCAAGGGCAAATTCGAGCACTGTTCCATTGGCATGCATTACATGAGGGTGAATTGACAAATTGGCATTACACTTCCATTTCACTAATCCATTTGCATTTGGCTTAATTTGATTAGCAACATGGTTAAGGCATCATATAAAAGCTAAAGCATAACAGAAAACTGGTTTAACACTTCATAATTTCCAGATCTGAAAAATCTCTTCAAACTTTTTCTCCCACTTTTCATCAATTTCTTTCAAAAACCTTGCATGTTCTTTGATTGATTCATCTCATAGAAGCATTGTGGAGTATCTTTGAAGCTAGATCCAGCAAGAATCGTGCAATTGAAAGCTGCTTGAACTTTGCATTCATCCATGGCAGTTGGTAATTCAAGCAAGATCGTGCAAGATTGAGCTATCAACATTCATCCATTCAATCATATGAGAGCTTAGGATCATCTGTTACTGCATTGCCAAGCCTAAATCCATCAAATCCAGATCTACATCTCCTTGAAGGTTAGAATTCGACTCTCACAATTCATGAAATAGGTGTATGCATGCTGTAGATCTTTCATCCCTGAGTATACTGAGCTTTGTTTCACTAATTTTCATGAAGAAACGAGTGAGATATGTTAGATCTAAGGTTGATACATGAAACTTCTTTTGCTTGAATCTCTTGATACGTGTGGAGTTAGGTTAAATTGATCATTGATTGTTGATGTATGTTGGAAGACGAATCCAATGGTGTATTCATTTTGCATTTCTGGACACATGTGTTCTTGAGGCTCAAGAACACGATGAATCTGATGAAGAACTTAGGGTTTTCTGTCCAGAATAGCGTTTGATCCGTTTTAGCGCTTGTTGCATGTGATTTCGTGTTATTCGCCATGCATTGGTCCAACGTGTACTCAGCGTGGCGTACTGATTGGTCCAAATTGCTTCTCGCTGCCACATGTACTTAGTGAAACGGTGCGTTTCATTAAGAAACGCACCACATTCAAATTTGCAGCCAGTTCGATCCCTGGCTCTGGCTATTTCCATGATTGCCTTGCATTATTTTCATATCTTTCTCATCCATGTCCACACCATGCTTTCATGTGTTTTTTAATTTTTCATTCATTTAAAAAATTCATAACTCATTGATTATTGATCCAAATGACCTGGGAATTTTTGCATGTTGTTCCTCATGATTTCTAGTTTTTTATGACTATTTTTCCAGTGGATTGGGGTTGTGTATGTGTGTGTTTTCTTGACCTACCTTGCCATTTTCTTTGTGAAATGATGAATTTTAATCCAATGCTCTTGAAACTTTGCATGCTTAAACTAGACATCTTTAGGGACCTTTTGGTGTTGAGTTTGCATTTTTAGCATTTCTGGTTGTCGAGATATGGTATGGTTAATGTAGGTGTGACAATGTGTGTCACATCTTTGATTTCTCAATTTGATGATTTTCTTTGACATGCCAAATAAATGCCAATTGATGTGATTTTCTGCATGATGCTTCTTCTGGATATTAGGATTGATCATGATTTTTTGTGGAATTTTTAGATTGATTTCTGATTTGTTTGGTATTTTTCTTGCTGGATGATCATTTGTGGACTTTTGAATAGTCATGAACTTCAATGATTTGTGAAATGATGGTTGTTTATCCTATGAATGTAAAATTTTGCACATTGTTTCTAGACACTTTGAAGTTTATTGTGGCTTTGGTTTGAGACATTTATCATTTGTAAATTCTGTTTTAGGCTTGTGTGAAGTTGATGTAGCATTTTGTGCCCTAATTGAGCTTGTTTGTGCTTGCCTTGCCTTATGGAATTTATTTGCCATGCTTATACTTGTCCAAATGCCTTGATTTTTGGTGTGTTGATCATGTGGTGTGTTCTGTTTATCCATGATTTTTCTTGAGATTTATTAAACCATTTTGGAATTAAGGTGGATTTGTTCATTCTGTTGCTTCTATGAGCTTTTAACTTGCATGCTTTGCCTTATTTGACTTGTGAAATGAACTTGGTGCATGATATGGATGTGGAACCTTTTGGATTATGTTCTTATTGGATTGAATTTGATTCATGTCAATTTTCATGTTCTGTTTTGAATTATTTCTCCTTCTTTGACCCTAGGCCTTGTCCTAGTGGTTGATGCTTATGTTTGAGTTTTGTTTTCAGGATAAGGAGCATGTGGTCATAAGGGAATTGATTCATTTGCTTGAGTTGGATCATTTGGTTGATGATTAGCTAATCTTGACTTGTTTTGTAGGTTGCTTTTAGCTCATTTGAGTTGAGCTTGTGCCTTGCTCATTGATGCTTGGTTTGTTTGACTGTGTACAGTTAACTGTTGACTATTGGATTGTCTGTTTGACTTTTTGAGTTGTGTACTGATTAAGTTAGATTGTTTTCAGGTACATTAGTTGCTTAAGTTCTTTGAACTTGCTTTTGCTGTTGCTTGGTTGCTTAACCATTTGAGGTATAACTCACTGACTTCATGTAGTATGGAAGACCTGTCCTGTTACTTGGGCAGGCACCTGTCTGAAGTCCTCCTTAAGAGGCAATGCTTGTGTTTGTTTATGTTTGTGCCAAGCAGGAAACGACCTTTGATAAGGCAATTGGCAGATAAAAGAGATGTGCAATCCATCTCCTGCTATTCAGTGTGTCATCCACTTTGCTCACACACCTTGTGTTGATGCATTGTGGATATTAACCCAAGATCTTTGTTGTGTCAGTCATATGTGGAGAAGAGTTCCAACTTTCTGAACTCCCACTTTCATTTGTCTGAAGCTCTCCCAGGCCAGGGATAAGAGCTGTGAGGTCTTACCCTCACTTCCCATTTCATCTGCTTCACCCTAACTCTCAATGTTAGGGTTAAGAGCTAACATCACCCGATTCCAGTTGGCTTGTGTTTCACAGCCTAACCTTGTGTGAGCCCACTTTGTTTGTATATAGTGTGTGCTATTTGTGTGAATGTTTGCTTTGCCTGTTTAGGATAGCTTGCTGCCTGTGCAAGTTAGATAGAAACCTCAACCTAGGACCATTGTGGATTACATGATAACTATTAGGCTCGAGTCAGTCTCCCTTTTAGTTTGTCATTTCCCAGTCTCTGGTTAGGAGAAAGTTTCTCCCCTGTTAAGGGGAACTACGTTGCCCTGATCCTCATACCAGATGAGGTACGTAGGCAGGAGGTCGTACGAGATCTCTCCGGGCACCCTTTCTTTTTTTGAGTGTGTTGTGCTTGACAGCTATCAAGCTCGAGTTCCCGACTCCCTGTTAGTCTGTGTGTTCACCCTTTTTCTTTTTGTGTGTGTTAGGAGATGGATGTAAGCCCAGCGATTGGCATTCCATATCCTATTGTTGTGTGCTTGGAGTCCGATATAAGTCCAGCAATTGGCATTTGGTTTCCAGTGTGGGTTTGTTTGGTTCGGAGTCTGATGTAAGTCCAACGATTGGCATTCGGTTTCCATGTTTGCCTGTTCTGCGTGTGTTTTGTTTCGGCGTGCGTGAGCCGAACTACGGTAGCTCTAATTCTCATTCCAGATGAGATACGTAGGCATAGTATGCGATATCCTAGCGAGCCCGTTCCCCTCTTCTCCCACCTGTGTTGTCTGTTGTGTGTGTGTGTGCACTCTTTTGAGCAGTGTTTAGCAACCTTTCTTCTATCTTTTTGAGCGTGGATCCCGTCGAGTACGACAGATGCGTAGGGGTGTTAATACCTTCCCTTCGCATAACCGACTCCCGATCCCATATCTCCGGTCGTAAGACCATGTCTTTTCCAGGTTTACTTCGAGCGTTTCCTTTCCCTCTTTTGGGATAAATAACGCACGGTGGCGGCTCTGTTTGTTTTGTTTTTAGCCCGCCGGTTGTTTTTCGCGGATGCGACAGTGGGCAATAGGTAAAGATTTTATGGGTGAGGTGATACTTCCCTGGGCGGTACATGGTCGTCACCCTCTCATAGGGTGTCCTATAATCGTCGTCCTAGCCAGGTCCTTCACAAATATAACATTATATAATCCTTTAATCACTAAGCCTTTGATAAAGGGAAAATTATTTTTAGACAGGTATGAGGGAATAGCCTGAGACCCTGAGTTTTCTTATAAGGTGCGCGTCGCATTAGGCCTACTAGGCATGGAGGTCCCTTAAGGGAAATCATATTGTCCGGTCCCATACGAATGATTCTAATTCCCTTAGGGAAAGTTATGTGTAGCCTAATTGAAGAGACTATAAGTCCCAACCAAAGTGTTGGACCTCTCGGTCGATACTTCTATTAAGCCCTCAAACAAGACTTATGACTAAGTCTGTTATGCTAGACTTTGGTCGCACCTCTTGGGCGTGATTTCTATGTTAGATCCCACCCGTGTAAACTATAAGTCCCTTAGGAGAGAATTTAGTCAACCTGGGGAATCGAAGTCCCTCAGGTGAAGTTATATATAGTCCAACTAATGAGACTATAAGTCCCACAGATGAAGTGTTAAACCTCTCGGGCGAGACTTCTATCAAGCCCTCGAACAAGACTTATGACTAAGTATTTTAGGCTAGACTTTTAAGTCCCTCAAGAGAGAGTTTAGTCAACTATGGGAATATAAGTCCCTCAGACAAAGTTATGTATAACCAGGATGATGAGACTATAAGTCCCTCAGGAAAAGCGTTGGACCTTTAGGGCAGGACTTTTATAAGTCCTCAAACAAGACTTATGACTAAGCCTCTTACACTAGACTTCGGTCATGCCTCTTAGGTCTAATTTATATGTCGGATCTCGCCCGAGAAAACTATAAGTCCCTTAGGCGAGAGTTTAGTCAGCCTAAGGAATCTAAGCCACTCAAGTGAAGTCATGTGTAACCCGACTAATGAGGTTATAAGTCCCTCAGGTGAAGCGTTAGACATCTCAGGCGAGACTTCTATCAAGCTCTCAAACAAGTCTTATGACTAAGTCTTTTAGGTTAGATTTGGTCCTACCTATTAGGTGGGATTTCTCTGTCCCTCTCTGTTAGAGCGGAACTTGATTACTCCCAGAGACCCGCCGCCCATACCTGTCAACCCTCGGTGGTGGTATAGGCCTGAACAACATTGTGTGTATCATTCGGGTGCTCCTGGTCATAATGTGGATAGTTGTTTCCAGCTGAAGATGAAGGTTCAAGACCTCGTGAAGTCAGGAATTCTGAGCTTTGAGGACTTGGGTCCCCGTGATAATCAAGCTTGAAGATAGCAAGTCCTGGGCTGGCGCCGACTTTTTCTTCAGAAGGGTTGTTCAGAAAACAGAAGCTGCTGATGCAAAGGATACTGACAGTTGTCATCCTCGGTGGGATCTATCACAATTGGGTCACTGTGGGCTTTCCTACAGTTGTTCATAAGTCAGAGTAACAATCACTTTGTTTAAAAACCCTTCTCCCATGCCAAAAGGAGAAGTGATGACATTGTTGGCAACAGTTTGTGCAATGATATTTTCATTCAAATAATTCATGTTAAACATTTGTTTTTCCATTTGTTTTTCCCTTTTCGCTTTTTGCATGAAATTGGTGATCACAAAAAACCTTTAAAAACAAGAATAAAAGCAATCTTTTCATCTGCATAACGATTGTCTTGTCTGATTTTCAAAGAGCTTTTCATATCAAATCTTTATGCAGGTTGTTCCTCAAACCCATTGAACATAATGATCGGACGTCATCTCCCAATTTTGAATTCCCTGTATTCGAAGCGGAAGAAGATGATGTTGAAGGGATTCCTGACGAGATTTCCCGACTTCTTGAGCAAGAAAAGAAGATCACTCGGCTGCATCCCGAGAATCAGCAGAACAGCCAACTGGGGCATCAAAAAAAAATCAATCGAAAAAAAAAAGAAGAAAGAGGAGGGTGCAAAATCAAAAAAAAAAATCAAAAGAAATCAAAAGAAATCGAAATCAAAAGAAAGAAAAAGAAAGAAAGAAACAAAAGAACAAAAGCACCCTCAAAGTCTCAAGTTGACTGATGCTGAATGGATTCAGAGTCACTACGACCAAGTGAATCCGATCGAAAGGAAGAGATCAACTGCCATGTGTCATGGTCAGTCATATCAGCAGAGAGTGAAGAAAGCATTCAACAAGAAGGTCAAGCCTCGTGTGTTCCGAGAAGGTGACCTCGTGCTCAAGAAAGTCTTGTCTTTCGGGCCCGATTCCAGGGGCAAGTGAACCCCAAGCTATGAAAGTCCATGTGTTGTCAAGAGAGCCTTTTCAGGCAGTGCTTTAACACTTACATCAATGGATGAAGAAGTTCACTCGTCCTGTGAACTCCGATGCAGTCAAGAAATACTTCGCCTAAAACAAAACAAAAAAAGCAAAAGCTCGCTAAGTCGAACACCCCAAAGGGCGACTTAGGCAAAAAGGAGCGTCTCGGTGGATTGAAAACCCGAAAGGGCGATCCAGGCAAAAGTTAGAGACATTGAAAAAAAAAGGGAATCTGCATCCCGCTAGATTGATCACCTCACACTGGGGCAATCTAGGCAAAAATTAGGGATTTGGCAAGTAACTGCATCTTGACAAGACTGTGCTGTACATCTGTCATCCGTCAGGAATTCTCAACTCGTCGTCGACTGAAGCTTTGAATACATCGAAAATTCAGAATGGTAGAGGAAAGGTCATTATGTTCAATGTAGCCCTCTTCCAATATACATCACCGATTTCAAACTTGTACAGATCTATGGAGTCTCGCCCTTTGCAGACTACCATTCCATTACATCTACTTGAGCTTTTATCCCATTATTTGCACTCTTATTTGTTTTCAACTCAACAAATGTTTTGCATGTTTTAATTGATAAAGTATCATTGTTTTCAAAATAAACAAATTTTTCAAAAAAATTGTTCTTAAACAAAGTGAACGTTCACAATGATGGAAGGATACTTAGGAGACCCACGGTGCTCTCCCGGGGGTGGTATGATTACCAGCAGGTAAGACAATTGTTCGTATCTCGAGCATGACTGTATCTTTGTCCTGCAGAACCTCGTATGGTCCCTCCTCAATGAAGTTGCCCGACACAGTGTTGTTTGAAGATGTTCATCTTCATGTCCCCAGTAGTGCAACATTTCTCCCTCCAAGTCCCTATTAGCCCTATCGTGGGGCATCCCCAGTAGAGTGATGTTTGAGCCTTATCATGGGGCATACCTGGGGCACGTTCTTTTATCTAACAATCCCGGCAGAGCCTGATCAGGGGCAAGGGATAGTTGAACGGTGAAAAGACCGTGAAGGATTACGACGACAGTCCTAGAAAATTAATCAAGAAGACTCTTCAAAGTCTGATGATTGGAAAGTTTGTATGAACACCAGGAGTTCGATCCCCGTGGAGTACGGACGAGATTGGGAATACAAGATGATGGAGCAGAAAAGTCCAGAAGAGTCTGAGAGTTCTTAAAAGTGGAAAGTCAACACTATGGGTGGATGATGGATACCAGTGTTCGACGAGTCGACCGACACCCCCGTCAAACAGGCTGTATCTCCCCAGAGGATTAAGAGTGTGATCTCCCTGGCAGATTCGAGATCGTTGTCTCCTCAGCAAGCCTGAAGGTTGTCACGTCCCCAGCCCAAGCCAGTATTGAAGCTATCAGAATTATTTTCCCCTGCAGAGATACCTGTGGACAGTACCTTCTTTCCCCAGCAGATCTGAGGATTGTTTATCCCCAGCAGGCTTATGCTTGCAAATTTCCCCAGTTGAGAATCCCCGCTGAGCGCCTGGCAGCTATTTTCCCCGGGAGTCCCCTAGTGGAGTTTATCTGTAGACCGTTGGTGTGTTCCCCAACAATTGGTTTTGTGATGCTGTTACCTCCAGTATGGCTGTGAGTGCTTATCCCAAGCAGGTTTGTGGGAATTCATCTCCAGTATGATATGACGTGCTATCATCCTCGACAGAGTTGTTACTCTCGCCACTATGGTTGTTCTCTCCACTAAGGATGGTTCTCCTCAGCAGAATGGTGTGGTTTTCCTCAGCAAGTTCCCCGAGTGGAGCGGGTCTCATGAAATACATCTCCAGCAGTGATTCTCTTACATATGGATTGGTTGGGTCGTCCCTAATGGAGTAGCATTTATTTCTCCAGCAGAGTTCATCCTACCAGTGGATTAGACGGGTTTCTGTAGTAGACTGATATCGGCATCCCCAGCGGAGTTGTGATTGTTTTCCAAGTCTGAAGCTGTCTTCCCAGCAGAGGTTGTGTTGATGGTTTTTCCCCAGCAAGGTTTGTCTTTCCCCGGCAGGATGGAAGTTGACATGGTTATAGGATCCCCAGCACAGTTCCTGGAGTTCCCCGGTGTTTGTCTCTGAAGGAGACGTGTGTTTATGCATTCATCATTTAGATAAGCATAGCATATCGCATCATTAGTGCATAGCATTTCCATAATCATGGGGCATTGTGTAAAGCAAGAAAAAACTCATGCATCAACGTTGCAAGCATATCCATTAGCCCTAGGCCGTGGTGACCAGCCGAGGTTGGGTTGTTGGAAAGAGTTTAGCATCGCGCCATTGGATCGGCTTCAGGATTGGGTTCATCAGCATGGTTGAGAGGTTGGTATTTTCCTAACAAGTGATTCCTCAGTCGAGCGGGTATCCCCAGCAGTGTTACTCCCCAATTGTTAGCGTCTTGCCAGCTTGGGTCTTTTTCCTTAAGCAGATATGGGTGTGTCCGATCTCTCCATGTAGAGTCTACCCCTTAAGCAGAAAGTGTCAATCTTTTCCTGCCATTTCCCCACTGAGATACATCCTCGTGGATGACGGTTGCTTCCGTTCCCTCCCTAACGGGATGGGTTTTCCCTATTGAGTTCTTTCCTCATTAGGATGAGTCTTGATTCAGTCTGCCTTTTTGGATCGATCCTAAATTGGCTTCTTGTGGACTATCTCCTGTGCTGCCCTGGGGCGTAAATGAATAGTCGCTCACTAACCGGCACTCATTCACTTCATCCTCAGCGAAATTTGGGCCTCTACCACCAAACCGGTAGTTGTAAGTCCTATCTTTGTGGTTTTCTACCTACTAGTTGGTAGTTGTAAAATCCCACTCTCATCCCCTTGATTGGAGTTAACCCTTTGTGCTCATCCTATCGATGACTGGTTACTTTTCCGTGGTTTTCTGCCTACAAACCGGTAGATGTAATCCCCTCTTTGTGGTATTAATGGTCTTGTCCCCTTTGGATACTTGCTTTGATCAAGCAGTATTGTCCCCATTGGGTCTTCATTTCTTTTTTGGATACTCGCTCCGAGTTAGCAACTTTATCCTCTTTTGATTGGTCATCTTTGCATACCCAGCCTGGTCCCCCGATGCCTTTCTGTTCGGTCGTTTATCCATCTCACAACCTACAACCCGGTTATGGATAATCTTCCATGCGAGTGTATTATCTACGTTTTGACGGCTATAGATAATATGTACTTATGATTTCCCGGTATTCAGACCGAAGGAGTTTCCGACGATCAGGTCGATGTACTCATGGCACAAGGCCAATTTTCCGGTATTCAGACCGAAGGAGTTTCCGACGATCAGGTCGATGTACTCATGGCACAAGGCCAATTTTCCGGTATTCAGACCGAAGGAGTTTCCGACGATCAGGTCGATGTACTCATGGCACAAGGCCAATTTTCCGGTATTCAGACCGAAGGAGTTTCCGACGATCAGGTCGATGTACTCATGGCACAAGGCCAATTTTCCGGTATTCAGACCGAAGGAGTTTCCGACGATCAGGTCGATGTACTCATGGCACAAGGCCAATTTTCCGGTATTCAGACCGAAGGAGTTTCCGACGATCAGGTCGATGTACTCATGGCACAAGGCCAATTTTCCGGTATTCAGACCGAAGGAGTTTCCGACGATCAGGTCGATGTACTCATGGCACAAGGCCAATTTTCCGGTATTCAGACCGAAGAAGTATTCTCCTCTCCGTTGGTGTCGATAAACGTCGAGTTTTCCCCGATCATCCGTTGATGATTTGGTTGTGTCCTCCTTCCCAAGTGAAGTATTCTCCTCTCCGTTGGTGTCGATAAACGTCGAGTTTTTCCCGATCATCCGTTGATGATTTGGTTGTGTCCTCCTTCCCAAGTGAAGTATCCTCCTCTCCGTTGGTGTCGATAAACGTCGAGTTTTTCCCGATCATCCGTTGATGATTTGGTTGTGTCCTCCTTCCCAAGTGAAGTATTCTCCTCTCCGTTGGTGTCGATAAACGTCGAGTTTTTCCCAGTCGTCCGTTGACGTCTGGTTGTGTTTCTCTTATTCCCATTCATCAGTAAATGTCTGGTCGATCTTTTTGGTGTCTGTAAACATCATCTTTCGATGTCTGTAAACGTCGAGTTTTCCCATTCATCAGTAAATGTCTGGTCGATCTTTTTTGGTGTCTGTAAACATCATCTTTCGATGTCTGTAAACGTCGAGTTTTCTCCCATTCATCCGTTGATGTCTGGTCGAGTCCCCCCAGTCATTCATTAATGTCTGGTTACCTCTCCGTTGGTTTCGATAAACGTCGAGTTTTTCCTATTCGTCCTATGACGTCTAGTTGTACCTGTCCCCATGTGGATTTACCTCTCCGTTGGTGTCGATAAACGTCGAGTTTTTCCCGATCATCCGTTGATGATTTGGTTGTGTTCACTCTCCCCAGAGATTTCTCCTCTCCGTTGGTGTCGATAAACGTCGAATTTTTCCTATTCGTCCTGTGACGTCTAGTTGTACCTGTCCCCATGTGGATTTACCTCTCCGTTGGTCTTGGTAAACGTTGAGTTTTTCCCATTTCGTCCGTTGACGTATGGTTGTATCCCTTCCGGTCATTCATTAATGTCTGGTTACCTCTCCGTTGGTCTTGGTAAACGTCGAGTTTTTCCTATTCGTCCTATGACGTCTAGTTGTACCTGTCCCCACGTGGATTTACCTCTCCGTTGGTCTTGGTAAACGTTGAGTTTTTCCCATTTCGTTCGTTGACGTATGGTTGTATCCCTTCCGGTCATTCATTAATGTCTGGTTACCTCTCCGTTGGTCTTGGTAAACGTCGAGTTTTTCCTAGTTGTCCGTTGGCATCTAGTTGTGATTTCTATTCCCATTCGTCATCGTTGTGATGTCTGGATGTGGCCATACCCTTTGAAAACCAAAAAACAAAACAAAATACCCAGTAATAAATATCAAATCCCAGTGGACGTTTCCATTGGTGGATCCCTGTATTGTGCAAATTCTACGGTTCTTGGTATTCAATCCCTGTTTACCCTGAAAGTCTGACAGCCGTTGCTCTCATCCATTCGGGTTCCCAGCTGATTGAATAGGGGCAGCTGTAGCACCTCAAATTTGCACCCATCATTGTACATACATTCTCATGTTAGGTCATAGCATATTATGGTCCATCTGCATAGCATTGCATTGCCTCTTTTGCCTCAAGTGCAAGCCAATCAAGAAATTAGGTCAAACTGATCAGGAGATCAGTCAACCAAACAAGCAAGCATAATTCTCAAGGAGCCAAGGCCTTAGGGTTGGTCCAACATGTTCACATGACTTGGAGGTCCATTTGAAGTGTTCAAGTCAAGGGTTGAAGGCTCAGAGGTCATCAGTTCATACACAGACAGTCAAAAACCCTAGACAGTCAACAGTCAGTCAAAGCAGTGAATGGTGGCCATTCTTGTGGAATTTGGGCACCATGATCAATAATCTAGAGGTCATACAACTTGGGACATCATTTGAAGTCAAGTTCTCAAGGAATTAGGGTTTGGAATTCATCAGAAGAGGCTCAGTCAGGCAGAAACCCTAAAAGTCAACTGTTGGTCAACTGTCCATTTAATCAGTGATTTGATGATTGGAATTGGTTTGTGAGAGCTCATTCATGGCCAAATAGTCATCATATATCATGCCAAACACCATCATGGAAGAATTTGAAGCCAGATCAAAAATTTCCCAAAATGGAAACTGGACCTGTAACTGAAACTTACCTAAAATGGAAAGTCTTGATCCTCAAACTTACATCATGATACAAGCTTCAAATGAATTTTTGCCCAACATGAAAGTTGAAGATCTTGTTCTCCCATTTCCAAAAAGTCCAAGAACTCTTAATTCCCATGTGTGGTTGGCAAGTTATGATCGAATCGATTTCAGAAAATCTTGAACTTCAAAGGGCCATATCTCTCAAACCATTTGGCCAATTTTGGTGGGGTTTTTTCCTACAAGTCACATTTGATCCCCTCTTTCCAAAAATATAAATTTCATGAGCCAAAACTTCACCAATCAAAATGGCATTTTTTGACTTTTCTCATTTAAATGCAAGTTTGACCAATGTTTGACTTTTTGATATAAACATTTTTCTAACATTTGGCCAATTGGAATAGCTCAGAAATACCATTTAGAACATGTTTGCCAAGTCAAATTATGCAGTACATGAAGCCATTCTTTAACTTGCTTGAATTTGGCCAAAAGTACAAATGTAACCATACCACTCCATACTAACCATGCCATGCCTTGTACAGCAGACCTAGCAGCATTGTGCAGCATTTTTTTTCTGTCATTTGAAACCTCATCTTGCAGCCTAAAACCAACAGAAGAGCCATCCCTTGCTTGCTTGGATTGAGGGAAGAAAGTACATTGTTTCAACAACCACATCCCATAACCATGCCTTGTACTGTCCAACAGCAGTTTGGATGCACCACTTTTCTGTCAAGGACAAGGGCAGCAGCCACAAGCCAACACACTGCAGAGAAAAATGACTTATCCACCTTGCTTTGGCACTCATTTTGCAAAAGTCTGTCACAACATCCAACAGAAAAAAACCATTGAACTTCACTCATTCATAAAAACTGACTTGAGCATTTTCTTCAAAAAAGGGTAAAACTTCCAAAACTCGCAATGAACAAAACCTGAGCCTTGCCTTGTGTTTTCAAACCCTGCTAGCCACCATCCAACTACAGCAAGGAAGCCATGGCTCACTCATCCTAGACAGGACTGCATTGACCTTGCTATTTGCCTTTTCATTCTTCTGTCCAAACACCCAAGGAACTAAGCCCTGCTTGAGACCACATTTTCCCCACCATTTTGCTGTCAAAAAAGCTCAGAATAGCAGCCAACATAACAACAGACCAACCATTTTCAACTGATGCAAAAACTGATTTGCTTGGCATTTTGTCAAGATTGCAAGTGCTGTTCAAAAACCACCAGCAACACAAAACAGCAGGGCTTTGGATCATTTTGTTCTGTCACTTTTTGAAACACATCAAGCATACAAAAAATCCACTCCCTCAAGAATGGACCCTGCTTGGCATTTGGCTAAAAGCTGTCAAGACTCCCACAGTGAAAAGCATAACAAAACCTGCTAGCAACATCCAACAGCATAGGAATTTCTGTCCAAGCTCAAGAAGAACTGAACCTGCTTTGCTTAACTCACAAATCCAAAAAACTGCATTCAGTTTGCTTTGGCCATTTCCTGAGAAACCAGTCCAAACTCCCATTGAACAAAAAACAAGCCTTGCAACCCTGCCATGGTGAATATAGCAGACCAAACACTTGTCCTCTCATTTTTTCTCTCAAGCCTCACTTTACCATTTCATCAATTCTGAAACCCTGCAGCATCCAAGAGCAGCATCCAACAGCAGGAATTCACCTTGCACTTACCAGAAAAACTGTCAAAGTTCACAATGAACAAAACATGGCCATTGCTTTTTCACCATTCAAGCATCATCCTAAATCAGTAGCAGCAACTGCAACCAACAAAAACCAACAGAAAAACCTTACATCACTCACTCCAAAAACTTCACTTTGACACCTTTGCATATATCAGTCCAAACACCAAAGAACCAAGACATTGCCTTGCCACCAAAACAAACACACTGGACAGCACAAAAAAACAAGAATTCACTCATCCTCTCACATTCTAAAAAACCATTTTTGGCCATTTCTCAAACAACAATTCAAAACTTCCAAAGAGGAACAGAACTTTGCCTTGCCAAAAAACACCATTCACACAGCATTTGGAAGGGGTTTTCACTAGCATTCTCCAACTGGAAGTCACATTTCCAGTACTGTTTTTCAAGAGAGCATTAGCCATGGCAGAAATTGCTTGAGACCATTTCAAGCATCTGCAAGCCAAATCATCTTCATCCCTCATCAAGGCATAGCTGAAGCTTCAACTATTTCACTTCAAAACCATTAAAAAGCATCTGCATCTCTACTGTCCATCCAAATTGGTAAATTTTCAATCTCCCTATTTTGTGAAATTAGTGCATGCTTAATGTAGGTCTTTTGATGTTGATTTCATGAGTGGTCTTAGTTTTACAAATGGTCAAGTGATGTTTGAGTTATTTTGAAATGAACATTGATGATCCAAACTTATTTTGCATATAACTTGATGTGTAGCTCAAATTAATGAAAACCAATGTTAGGATGTTGTTGTATGATGTTTGATGAACACAATGGTATAATCAATTTTGATTTCTGGGCAAAATTGAGAAACACGATTTGGGATGGTGATGAACAGTGAAACCCTAGCCTTTGAATTTCCCAGATTTTTCCCCATTTTCGTGCGTGCATGGCCTAGCTTCAAGAACCAATCAGATTATTTCGTTTATTGGCCAAAACGACATCACTTCATTAAGTGGATCCAAATATTACCAAAATGCCATTCTTTCAATATTAATTCAATTAATTTCTTCATGTTATTTCATTTTGATATCCCATCTTACAAAAATCATAACTTGCTCGTTTTTGATCCAAATTCAATGGGTTTTTTTGTGTTGTGTTCATCATGACTTCTAGTATTTTATCATTATTTTTCCAGAATTTTTGGATGAGTGGTTTTTAAATGTTGCTAGGGTTTGTGACATGTGACCAAATATTGTACGTTTTGCCAAAACATTTGTGGAATGATGAGAATGCATCCAATGGCTCCCCAATTTTTTGTGCTTAAACTAGACACATTCATGGTGATTTTGGTGTAGAGTTTGTGAATTTATCATTTGTGGTTTGTGAGTTATGATTCTTTTGAATTAGGGTGTGACAATTTGTGTCACACCATTGATGTCCAACTTCATGATTTTCATAGCCATGCTTCTTGACCTCCAATTGACTTGAAATTTTGCATGAACCCACTCTTGTATGTCTAGTTGACTTGTGAATTTTCTTGGATTTATTTGAACTATTTTCCATTTGTTTGAGATTTTTTTTCCCTGCCTAGACAAATGTTGACCTTGTGTGACACATGTTCCCATTTCATTTGTGAAGTTCTCATACTTTATTAGATGGACATGAAATTTTGCATGAGATAACTAGACATCCTCATCTTTGCCATGGTTTTAGTCCCATTCATTTATCATACACCATCTCTGACTTATGATTTTTCTAAGGTGATGCATGTTTGGTTGACTCCATTGAGCATGTTCAAATTGGATTTGACTTTCTGATTTTCATTGACTGCCTTCCACTTGTCCAAATGAGATGAAATTTGACATGCTTACCATGCTATGTGTTAGGATTGATCATGATTTATTTGATGATTTTTGGAAATGTTTAAGATTGCCTTTGAATTAAGTCTTGCTGTTGACTTCTATGAGTTTCTGTTTGCCATACTTTGACCTAAAGGGTTCATGAAGTGATGATAGTGATTGATATGGATGTGAGCCCAATTGGTTTTGTTTCCTAATTATTTGAACATGATTTTGGATACTTACCCCTTGCTGTTTGGACTTTCTCATTCATTTTTGACCCTAGGCTTGCCCTAGTGGTCCTGCTACTCACCTTTGAGCTTGTGATTTCAGGTTGACCAACAAATGGCCATTGAGACCAATTCTTTTGATTGAGCTTGCTTAAATACCATTGTCTAACTTGTTTGTTTTGTAGGTGGCTTGGCTCACATACCCTAAGCCTTGTGCCTTGCACATCCATGTGCCTCTAATTGACTGTTGGTGTCTGTTTCCGTTTGTTTTGTTTGAAGTTGCATACTAACATCTGCTTGACTGTTTCAGGTGCTTTAGTTGCTTAGTTCCTTGTGAACTTTTTGCTTTGCTTTGCTTGTATAAGCAATTTGCATCGAGGTATGTCTCTTTTACTTCATGTAGTCTGGAAGACCTGGCCTGTTACTTGGCCAGGCAACTGTCTGAAGCCCTCCTTAAGAGGCAATGTTTGTGGATGTTTAACTTTGTCCTTGCATAGAGTCAAAGTCCTCCTAAGTGAAGAGGCAATTGGTGGAAGGTAGGGATATGCAATCTATCCCCCACTATTCAGTGTGTCATCTGCTTTGCTCACACCACTGTGTTGATGCATTTCAGATACAAACCCAAGATCTTGTACAATTGTACAGTTGAGTCAGTTTTAAATGTGTAGAAGGGTTCCCACTTTCTGAACCCACACATTCTTGTCAAATGCTCTCCCAGGTCAGGGATAGAAGCAATGAGGCACACCCCTCGTCTCCTTTCATCTGCTTCACCTTAGCCCCTCAATGGCAAGGTTAAGAGCAACACTCACCCCAGTTCCAGAGGTTTGTTTGTTGAGGTTGATATGACCCCTTGACTAAAACCTAACCCTTGTTTGAGCCACTTGTTTGTGTATAGCGTGTGCTATCTGTGCTTGTAGGATTGTTTGACTTGCTTCCTGTGCAAGTTAGGATTGTTTGACTTGCTTCCTGTGCAAGTTAGGTTTAGTTTAGACTTGCTTCCTGTGCAAGTTAGGTTTTGCTTGGCTTGCTTCCTGTGCAAGTTAAGTGCGTGTGTGGCTTGCTTCCTGTGCAAGTCATGACTAGGATAAGCTGGCTCCCTGTGCCAGTTAGCTAGAAACCTTAACTTAGGGATGATTTTGCATGATAACATCTAGGCTCGAGTCGTAGTCTCCCTAGTTGTGTCTCCCTCTGTTATCTGGTTAGGCTAGTCCTTTGTCCCTGCGTAGGGGAACTACATCGCCCTGATCTTCATACCAGATGAAGTATGTAGGCAGGAGATTGAGCTGATCTCTCCGGGCGCCCTTTTTCTTTTTGTGTGTGTTGTCTGACCTTTGCTAGGCTCGAGTCTGTGACTCCTTAGCATTTGCTGTCTGTCTATTTGCGTGTGTTTGACAGTTATAGGCTGAGTCCCCGACTCCCTATCAACCTGTTGTGTTGTTGTGTGCTTGGAAGCCGATGTAAGTCCATCGAGTGGCATTTGGGTTCCAGTGTGCGTGTGTTTAGGTTCGGATGTCAATGTAAGTCCAGTGATTGGCATTTGGGCTCCACGTTTGCCTCTTTGCGTGTGTTTTGGTTCGGATGCTGACGTAATTCCATTGAGTGGTAGTCGGGCTCCATGTTTGCCATCTTGTGGTGTGTATTTGTTTAGTTATTTAGCACGTGTCAGCCGAGCTACGAATGCTCTGATTCTTCTCTCGTCCGAGAAGATACGTATGCATAGGATGCGGTATCCTAGCGAGCATGTGTCGTCTCCCCAGTCCGAACTACTTCGACTCTGATGTCTATGCCTGATAGACTAAGTAGGCCCAGGATGCGACATCCTGCCGAGTCAGTTTCAGTCAGTTTCTTTGTCTCTTTCAGCCAGTGTGTGTGTGTTTGAGCAGTGTTTAGCAACCATTTTCCTTCCTTTTGTGCGTGGATCCCGTCGAGTACGACGGATGCGTAGGGGTGCTAATACCTTCCCTTCGCATAACCGACTCCCGAACCCATCCTCTTTGGTCGCGAGACCATGTTCTTTCCCAGGTTTACTCTGAGCGTTTCCTTTCCCTCTTTTGGGATAAATAACGCACGGTGGCGGCTCTGTTGTTTCTTGTTTTCCCGCCGGTTTTTCGCGCGATGCGACAGCTGGCGACTCTGCTGGGGATATAGAGAAGTTGACCTATGCTGGTCCATCTTCCCTGAGCGAGTCTCTCCTAGCGCTCTCTAGTTTAGGGCTTTGGTTGCTTTGTGCTGTTATTTATTGCATTCATTGTATATATATGCATTTATTGTTTGCATTTATTGTGTGCATTAATGTTTGCATTCATATTCATTATTCATTCTACCTGGTTGGTTGTCTGTTTTTCTTTGTGGGGATGGGAGTCACTCGAGGTAAAAGGCCCAATACCCAGGCTATGAGTGAAATCTAGGAAACCTAGGAATAGAGTGATTCATGGGAAGCGGGTGGTATGGCGCCACTTAGCGGAACATTGATATCACGAGCAGTTCAGACCCTGGTGGGATATTATCGGTGCATACATCGGGTGTGCACAGGATGATATTCTGCGAAAGGTTATTTATGCTGCGTTTCTCTCGACCTTACCCTGGCCTAGATGACACCCGTGAGCGGGGCGGGTTTGATCGTTTTAACAGGTACAATTGGTGACTCCTGGTACTGATGGTGACTACGAGTTATATTTCTGGACGCCGGAGGTTTGACCCTGGTATTGATCAGAGGGTTCCGTTTATTTCGGATCCCTGGGCTGAATTTGAGGGTACTCACTCAGATGGTGACTCAGTTCTCCAGACATGGGTTCAGATGCCAGCTCCTCAGATGACTTTGGGGTTTCAGATGGTTCCTCAGATGCCAGTTCCTGCCAGTCTTGGCTCCATCATTTGCATCATAGCATATTTATTTTCAAAAAAATAGTAATGCATGAAAAAAGTTAACTCGCATACGCATATCCTTTTCAGGATCATTCATGATAAGATAGCATCCGCATCCGCATCATGCATATCATACACATCCTTGCATTGCAGACATGTTTGGAGAGACTTCTCACTTCGGTTCTTGACTGAGAGAGGATTGCTGACCGCCGACCGCACTGCTACTCAACCAGATTGAATCAATAGAGGAGTATGGACCAGGTTCAGACAGAGTTGGCTGAGATGAGGGCAAACATGGCCCAGTTCACGACAATAATGCAAGGAGTTGTTCAGGGGCAAGAGGAGTTGCGTGCCTTAGCCCAGAGACTGGAAGCCGTGATTCCACCAGTCCACCGTGCTTCACCAGTGAGTGTACCCGTTCATGAGAATGCTGTTGTCACTATTCTCGTCGATGATTATGCCGTGGGTGATGAATTGAAGGGGATCAGAATCAGTGAACAGCCTCTTGCTGCAGAGACTGTTAATGTCAGAGCAACCCTCGCTCCGGTTCGCCATCATGGCTCTTCAAGTTCTTCCGGTTCTAAGAAGCCATCCTCTGGGGCACCCAAAAGGGGAGAAAGTGAAACAAATGCTGTGCACCGTCGGAGGAAGTGCAAACAAAGGACAGAACCGTCATGCTGCTGCTGTGACTATTCCAGTTACGCAACAACAACAGAGAAGACCAACTCAGCAGTATCAGACTCCACAACGTCATCCTCAGCAGCAGGCTTACCAGCCTCCCATTGATATTCAAGCTGGTGCTAGTAATGAGAGGAAAAAGATCATTTTTGATCCAATCCCCATGTCCTACGCCGAGCTCTGTCCCTCTCTGTTAGAGCGGAACTTGATTACTCCCAGAGACCCGCCGCCCATACCTGTCAACCCTCGGTGGTGGTATAGGCCTGAACAACATTGTGTGTATCATTCGGGTGCTCCTGGTCATAATGTGGATAGTTGTTTCCAGCTGAAGATGAAGGTTCAAGACCTCGTGAAGTCAGGAATTCTGAGCTTTGAGGACTTGGGTCCCCGTGATAATCAAGCTTGAAGATAGCAAGTCCTGGGCTGGCGCCGACTTTTTCTTCAGAAGGGTTGTTCAGAAAACAGAAGCTGCTGATGCAAAGGATACTGACAGTTGTCATCCTCGGTGGGATCTATCACAATTGGGTCACTGTGGGCTTTCCTACAGTTGTTCATAAGTCAGAGTAACAATCACTTTGTTTAAAAACCCTTCTCCCATGCCAAAAGGAGAAGTGATGACATTGTTGGCAACAGTTTGTGCAATGATATTTTCATTCAAATAATTCATGTTAAACATTTGTTTTTCCATTTGTTTTTCCCTTTTCGCTTTTTGCATGAAATTGGTGATCACAAAAAACCTTTAAAAACAAGAATAAAAGCAATCTTTTCATCTGCATAACGATTGTCTTGTCTGATTTTCAAAGAGCTTTTCATATCAAATCTTTATGCAGGTTGTTCCTCAAACCCATTGAACATAATGATCGGACGTCATCTCCCAATTTTGAATTCCCTGTATTCGAAGCGGAAGAAGATGATGTTGAAGGGATTCCTGACGAGATTTCCCGACTTCTTGAGCAAGAAAAGAAGATCACTCGGCTGCATCCCGAGAATCAGCAGAACAGCCAACTGGGGCATCAAAAAAAAAATCAATCGAAAAAAAAAAAAGAAAGAGGAGGGTGCAAAATCAAAAAAAAAATCAAAAGAAATCAAAAGAAATCGAAATCAAAAGAAAGAAAAAGAAAGAAAGAAACAAAAGAACAAAAGCACCCTCAAAGTCCCAAGTTGACTGATGCTGAATGGATTCAGAGTCACTACGACCAAGTGAATCCGATCGAAAGGAAGAGATCAACTGCCATGTGTCATGGTCAGTCATATCAGCAGAGAGTGAAGAAAGCATTCAACAAGAAGGTCAAGCCTCGTGTGTTCCGAGAAGGTGACCTCGTGCTCAAGAAAGTCTTGTCTTTCGGGCCCGATTCCAGGGGCAAGTGAACCCCAAGCTATGAAAGTCCATGTGTTGTCAAGAGAGCCTTTTCAGGCAGTGCTTTAACACTTACATCAATGGATGAAGAAGTTCACTCGTCCTGTGAACTCCGATGCAGTCAAGAAATACTTCGCCTAAAACAAAACAAAAAAAGCAAAAACTCGCTAAGTCGAACACCCCAAAGGGCGACTTAGGCAAAAAGGAGCGTCTCGGTGGATTGAAAACCCGAAAGGGCGATCCAGGCAAAAGTTAGAGACATTGAAAAAAAAAGGGAATCTGCATCCCGCTAGATTGATCACCTCACACTGGGGCAATCTAGGCAAAAATTAGGGATTTGGCAAGTAACTGCATCTTGACAAGACTGTGCTGTACATCTGTCATCCGTCAGGAATTCTCAACTCGTCGTCGACTGAAGCTTTGAATACATCGAAAATTCAGAATGGTAGAGGAAAGGTCATTATGTTCAATGTAGCCCTCTTCCAATATACATCACCGATTTCAAACTTGTACAGATCTATGGAGTCTCGCCCTTTGCAGACTACCATTCCATTACATCTACTTGAGCTTTTATCCCATTATTTGCACTCTTATTTGTTTTCAACTCAACAAATGTTTTGCATGTTTTAATTGATAAAGTATCATTGTTTTCAAAATAAACAAATTTTTCAAAAAAATTGTTCTTAAACAAAGTGAACGTTCACAATGATGGAAGGATACTTAGGAGACCCACGGTGCTCTCCCGGGGGTGGTATGATTACCAGCAGGTAAGACAATTGTTCGTATCTCGAGCATGACTGTATCTTTGTCCTGCAGAACCTCGTATGGTCCCTCCTCAATGAAGTTGCCCGACACAGTGTTGTTTGAAGATGTTCATCTTCATGTCCCCAGTAGTGCAACATTTCTCCCTTCAAGTCCCTATTAGCCCTATCGTGGGGCATCCCCAGTAGAGTGATGTTTGAGCCTTATCATGGGGCATACCTGGGGCACGTTCTTTTATCTAACAATCCCGGCAGAGCCTGATCAGGGGCAAGGGATAGTTGAACGGTGAAAAGACCGTGAAGGATTACGACGACAGTCCTAGAAAATTAATCAAGAAGACTCTTCAAAGTCTGATGATTGGAAAGTTTGTATGAACACCAGGAGTTCGATCCCCGTGGAGTACGGACGAGATTGGGAATACAAGATGATGGAGCAGAAAAGTCCAGAAGAGTCTGAGAGTTCTTAAAAGTGGAAAGTCAACACTATGGGTGGATGATGGATACCAGTGTTCGACGAGTCGACCGACACCCCCGTCAAACAGGCTGTATCTCCCCAGAGGATTAAGAGTGTGATCTCCCTGGCAGATTCGAGATCGTTGTCTCCTCAGCAAGCCTGAAGGTTGTCACGTCCCCAGCCCAAGCCAGTATTGAAGCTATCAGAATTATTTTCCCCTGCAGAGATACCTGTGGACAGTACCTTCTTTCCCCAGCAGATCTGAGGATTGTTTATCCCCAGCAGGCTTATGCTTGCAAATTTCCCCAGTTGAGAATCCCCGCTGAGCGCCTGGCAGCTATTTTCCCCGGGAGTCCCCTAGTGGAGTTTATCTGTAGACCGTTGGTGTGTTCCCCAACAATTGGTTTTGTGATGCTGTTACCTCCAGTATGGCTGTGAGTGCTTATCCCAAGCAGGTTTGTGGGAATTCATCTCCAGTATGATATGACGTGCTATCATCCTCGACAGAGTTGTTACTCTCGCCACTATGGTTGTTCTCTCCACTAAGGATGGTTCTCCTCAGCAGAATGGTGTGGTTTTCCTCAGCAAGTTCCCCGAGTGGAGCGGGTCTCATGAAATACATCTCCAGCAGTGATTCTCTTACATATGGATTGGTTGGGTCGTCCCTAATGGAGTAGCATTTATTTCTCCAGCAGAGTTCATCCTACCAGTGGATTGGACGGGTTTCTGTAGTAGACTGATATCGGCATCCCCAGCGGAGTTGTGATTGTTTTCCAAGTCTGAAGCTGTCTTCCCAGCAGAGGTTGTGTTGATGGTTTTTCCCCAGCAAGGTTTGTCTTTCCCCGGCAGGATGGAAGTTGACATGGTTATAGGATCCCCAGCACAGTTCCTGGAGTTCCCCGGTGTTTGTCTCTGAAGGAGACGTGTGTTTATGCATTCATCATTTAGATAAGCATAGCATATCGCATCATTAGTGCATAGCATTTCCATAATCATGGGGCATTGTGTAAAGCAAGAAAAAACTCATGCATCAACGTTGCAAGCATATCCATTAGCCCTAGGCCGTGGTGACCAGCCGAGGTTGGGTTGTTGGAAAGAGTTTAGCATCGCGCCATTGGATCGGCTTCAGGATTGGGTTCATCAGCATGGTTGAGAGGTTGGTATTTTCCTAACAAGTGATTCCTCAGTCGAGCGGGTATCCCCAGCAGTGTTACTCCCCAATTGTTAGCGTCTTGCCAGCTTGGGTCTTTTTCCTTAAGCAGATATGGGTGTGTCCGATCTCTCCATGTAGAGTCTACCCCTTAAGCAGAAAGTGTCAATCTTTTCCTGCCATTTCCCCACTGAGATACATCCTCGTGGATGACGGTTGCTTCCGTTCCCTCCCTAACGGGATGGGTTTTCCCTATTGAGTTCTTTCCTCATTAGGATGAGTCTTGATTCAGTCTGCCTTTTTGGATCGATCCTAAATTGGCTTCTTGTGGACTATCTCCTGTGCTGCCCTGGGGCGTAAATGAATAGTCGCTCACTAACCGGCACTCATTCACTTCATCCTCAGCGAAATTTGGGCCTCTACCACCAAACCGGTAGTTGTAAGTCCTATCTTTGTGGTTTTCTACCTACTAGTTGGTAGTTGTAAAATCCCACTCTCATCCCCTTGATTGGAGTTAACCCTTTGTGCTCATCCTATCGATGACTGGTTACTTTTCCGTGGTTTTCTGCCTACAAACCGGTAGATGTAATCCCCTCTTTGTGGTATTAATGGTCTTGTCCCCTTTGGATACTTGCTTTGATCAAGCAGTATTGTCCCCATTGGGTCTTCATTTCTTTTTTGGATACTCGCTCCGAGTTAGCAACTTTATCCTCTTTTGATTGGTCATCTTTGCATACCCAGCCTGGTCCCCCGATGCCTTTCTGTTCGGTCGTTTATCCATCTCACAACCTACAACCCGGTTATGGATAATCTTCCATGCGAGTGTATTATCTACGTTTTGACGGCTATAGATAATATGTACTTATGATTTCCCGGTATTCAGACCGAAGGAGTTTCCGACGATCAGGTCGATGTACTCATGGCACAAGGCCAATTTTCCGGTATTCAGACCGAAGGAGTTTCCGACGATCAGGTCGATGTACTCATGGCACAAGGCCAATTTTCCGGTATTCAGACCGAAGGAGTTTCCGACGATCAGGTCGATGTACTCATGGCACAAGGCCAATTTTTCCGGTATTCAGACCGAAGGAGTTTCCGACGATCAGGTCGATGTACTCATGGCACAAGGCCAATTTTCCGGTATTCAGACCGAAGGAGTTTCCGACGATCAGGTCGATGTACTCATGGCACAAGGCCAATTTTCCGGTATTCAGACCGAAGGAGTTTCCGACGATCAGGTCGATGTACTCATGGCACAAGGCCAATTTTCCGGTATTCAGACCGAAGGAGTTTCCGACGATCAGGTCGATGTACTCATGGCACAAGGCCAATTTTCCGGTATTCAGACCGAAGAAGTATTCTCCTCTCCGTTGGTGTCGATAAACGTCGAGTTTTCCCCGATCATCCGTTGATGATTTGGTTGTGTCCTCCTTCCCAAGTGAAGTATTCTCCTCTCCGTTGGTGTCGATAAACGTCGAGTTTTTCCCGATCATCCGTTGATGATTTGGTTGTGTCCTCCTTCCCAAGTGAAGTATCCTCCTCTCCGTTGGTGTCGATAAACGTCGAGTTTTTCCCGATCATCCGTTGATGATTTGGTTGTGTCCTCCTTCCCAAGTGAAGTATTCTCCTCTCCGTTGGTGTCGATAAACGTCGAGTTTTTCCCAGTCGTCCGTTGACGTCTGGTTGTGTTTCTCTTATTCCCATTCATCAGTAAATGTCTGGTCGATCTTTTTGGTGTCTGTAAACATCATCTTTCGATGTCTGTAAACGTCGAGTTTTCCCATTCATCAGTAAATGTCTGGTCGATCTTTTTTGGTGTCTGTAAACATCATCTTTCGATGTCTGTAAACGTCGAGTTTTCTCCCATTCATCCGTTGATGTCTGGTCGAGTCCCCCCAGTCATTCATTAATGTCTGGTTACCTCTCCGTTGGTTTCGATAAACGTCAAGTTTTTCCTATTCGTCCTATGACGTCTAGTTGTACCTGTCCCCATGTGGATTTACCTCTCCGTTGGTGTCGATAAACGTCGAGTTTTTCCCGATCATCCGTTGATGATTTGGTTGTGTTCACTCTCCCCAGAGATTTCTCCTCTCCGTTGGTGTCGATAAACGTCGAATTTTTCCTATTCGTCCTGTGACGTCTAGTTGTACCTGTCCCCATGTGGATTTACCTCTCCGTTGGTCTTGGTAAACGTTGAGTTTTTCCCATTTCGTCCGTTGACGTATGGTTGTATCCCTTCCGGTCATTCATTAATGTCTGGTTACCTCTCCGTTGGTCTTGGTAAACGTCGAGTTTTTCCTATTCGTCCTATGACGTCTAGTTGTACCTGTCCCCACGTGGATTTACCTCTCCGTTGGTCTTGGTAAACGTTGAGTTTTTCCCATTTCGTCCGTTGACGTATAGTTGTATCCCTTCCGGTCATTCATTAATGTCTGGTTACCTCTCCGTTGGTCTTGGTAAACGTCGAGTTTTTCCTAGTTGTCCGTTGGCATCTAGTTGTGATTTCTATTCCCATTCGTCATCGTTGTGATGTCTGGATGTGGCCATACCCTTTGAAAACCAAAAAACAAAACAAAATACCCAGTAATAAATATCAAATCCCAGTGGACGTTTCCATTGGTGGATCCCTGTATTGTGCAAATTCTACGGTTCTTGGTATTCAATCCCTGTTTACCCTGAAAGTCTGACAGCCGTTGCTCTCATCCATTCGGGTTCCCAGCTGATTGAATAGGGGCAGCTGTAGCACCTCAAATTTGCACCCATCATTGTACATACATTCTCATGTTAGGTCATAGCATATTATGGTCCATCTGCATAGCATTGCATTGCCTCTTTTGCCTCAAGTGCAAGCCAATCAAGAAATTAGGTCAAACTGATCAGGAGATCAGTCAACCAAACAAGCAAGCATAATTCTCAAGGAGCCAAGGCCTTAGGGTTGGTCCAACATGTTCACATGACTTGGAGGTCCATTTGAAGTGTTCAAGTCAAGGGTTGAAGGCTCAGAGGTCATCAGTTCATACACAGACAGTCAAAAACCCTAGACAGTCAACAGTCAGTCAAAGCAGTGAATGGTGGCCATTCTTGTGGAATTTGGGCACCATGATCAATAATCTAGAGGTCATACAACTTGGGACATCATTTGAAGTCAAGTTCTCAAGGAATTAGGGTTTGGAATTCATCAGAAGAGGCTCAGTCAGGCAGAAACCCTAAAAGTCAACTGTTGGTCAACTGTCCATTTAATCAGTGATTTGATGATTGGAATTGGTTTGTGAGAGCTCATTCATGGCCAAATAGTCATCATATATCATGCCAAACACCATCATGGAAGAATTTGAAGCCAGATCAAAAATTTCCCAAAATGGAAACTGGACCTGTAACTGAAACTTACCTAAAATGGAAAGTCTTGATCCTCAAACTTACATCATGATACAAGCTTCAAATGAATTTTTGCCCAACATGAAAGTTGAAGATCTTGTTCTCCCATTTCCAAAAAGTCCAAGAAATCTTAATTCCCATGTGTGGTTGGCAAGTTATGATCGAATCGATTTCAGAAAATCTTGAACTTCAAAGGGCCATATCTCTCAAACCATTTGGCCAATTTTGGTGGGGTTTTTTCCTACAAGTCACATTTGATCCCCTCTTTCCAAAAATATAAATTTCATGAGCCAAAACTTCACCAATCAAAATGGCATTTTTTGACTTTTCTCATTTAAATGCAAGTTTGACCAATGTTTGACTTTTTGATATAAACATTTTTCTAACATTTGGCCAATTGGAATAGCTCAGAAATACCATTTAGAACATGTTTGCCAAGTCAAATTATGCAGTACATGAAGCCATTCTTTAACTTGCTTGAATTTGGCCAAAAGTACAAATGTAACCATACCACTCCATACTAACCATGCCATGCCTTGTACAACAGACCTAGCAGCATTGTGCAGCATTTTTTTTCTGTCATTTGAAACCTCATCTTGCAGCCTAAAACCAACAGAAGAGCCATCCCTTGCTTGCTTGGATTGAGGGAAGAAAGTACATTGTTTCAACAACCACATCCCATAACCATGCCTTGTACTGTCCAACAGCAGTTTGGATGCACCACTTTTCTGTCAAGGACAAGGGCAGCAGCCACAAGCCAACACACTGCAGAGAAAAATGACTTATCCACCTTGCTTTGGCACTCATTTTGCAAAAGTCTGTCACAACATCCAACAGAAAAAAACCATTGAACTTCACTCATTCATAAAAACTGACTTGAGCATTTTCTTCAAAAAAGGGTAAAACTTCCAAAACTCGCAATGAACAAAACCTGAGCCTTGCCTTGTGTTTTCAAACCCTGCTAGCCACCATCCAACTGCAGCAAGGAAGCCATGGCTCACTCATCCTAGACAGGACTGCATTGACCTTGCTATTTGCCTTTTCATTCTTCTGTCCAAACACCCAAGGAACTAAGCCCTGCTTGAGACCACATTTTCCCCACCATTTTGCTGTCAAAAAAGCTCAGAATAGCAGCCAACATAACAACAGACCAACCATTTTCAACTGATGCAAAAACTGATTTGCTTGGCATTTTGTCAAGATTGCAAGTGCTGTTCAAAAACCACCAGCAACACAAAACAGCAGGGCTTTGGATCATTTTGTTCTGTCACTTTTTGAAACACATCAAGCATACAAAAAATCCACTCCCTCAAGAATGGACCCTGCTTGGCATTTGGCTAAAAGCTGTCAAGACTCCCACAGTGAAAAGCATAACAAAACCTGCTAGCAACATCCAACAGCATAGGAATTTCTGTCCAAGCTCAAGAAGAACTGAACCTGCTTTGCTTAACTCACAAATCCAAAAAACTGCATTCAGTTTGCTTTGGCCATTTCCTGAGAAACCAGTCCAAACTCCCATTGAACAAAAAACAAGCCTTGCAACCCTGCCATGGTGAATATAGCAGACCAAACACTTGTCCTCTCATTTTTTCTCTCAAGCCTCACTTTACCATTTCATCAATTCTGAAACCCTGCAGCATCCAAGAGCAGCATCCAACAGCAGGAATTCACCTTGCACTTACCAGAAAAACTGTCAAAGTTCACAATGAACAAAACATGGCCATTGCTTTTTCACCATTCAAGCATCATCCTAAATCAGTAGCAGCAACTGCAACCAACAAAAACCAACAGAAAAACCTTACATCACTCACTCCAAAAACTTCACTTTGACACCTTTGCATATATCAGTCCAAACACCAAAGAACCAAGACATTGCCTTGCCACCAAAACAAACACACTAGACAGCACAAAAAAACAAGAATTCACTCATCCTCTCACATTCTAAAAAACCATTTTTGGCCATTTCTCAAACAACAATTCAAAACTTCCAAAGAGGAACAGAACTTTGCCTTGCCAAAAAACACCATTCACACAGCATTTGGAAGGGGTTTTCACTAGCATTCTCCAACTGGAAGTCACATTTCCAGTACTGTTTTTCAAGAGAGCATTAGCCATGGCAGAAATTGCTTGAGACCATTTCAAGCATCTGCAAGCCAAATCATCTTCATCCCTCATCAAGGCATAGCTGAAGCTTCAACTATTTCACTTCAAAACCATTAAAAAGCATCTGCATCTCTACTGTCCATCCAAATTGGTAAATTTTCAATCTCCCTATTTTGTGAAATTAGTGCATGCTTAATGTAGGTCTTTTGATGTTGATTTCATGAGTGGTCTTAGTTTTACAAATGGTCAAGTGATGTTTGAGTTATTTTGAAATGAACATTGATGATCCAAACTTATTTTGCATATAACTTGATGTGTAGCTCAAATTAATGAAAACCAATGTTAGGATGTTGTTGTATGATGTTTGATGAACACAATGGTATAATCAATTTTGATTTCTGGGCAAAATTGAGAAACACGATTTGGGATGGTGATGAACAGTGAAACCCTAGCCTTTGAATTTCCCAGATTTTTCCCCATTTTCGTGCGTGCATGGCCTAGCTTCAAGAACCAATCAGATTATTTCGTTTATTGGCCAAAACGACATCACTTCATTAAGTGGATCCAAATATTACCAAAATGCCATTCTTTCAATATTAATTCAATTAATTTCTTCATGTTATTTCATTTTGATATCCCATCTTACAAAAATCATAACTTGCTCGTTTTTGATCCAAATTCAATGGGTTTTTTTGTGTTGTGTTCATCATGACTTCTAGTATTTTATCATTATTTTTCCAGAATTTTTGGATGAGTGGTTTTTAAATGTTGCTAGGGTTTGTGACATGTGACCAAATATTGTACGTTTTGCCAAAACATTTGTGGAATGATGAGAATGCATCCAATGGCTCCCCAATTTTTTGTGCTTAAACTAGACACATTCATGGTGATTTTGGTGTAGAGTTTGTGAATTTATAATTTGTGGTTTGTGAGTTATGATGTTTTTGAATTAGGGTGTGACAATTTGTGTCACACCATTGATGTCCAACTTCATGATTTTCATAGCCATGCTTCTTGACCTCCAATTGACTTGAAATTTTGCATGAACCCACTCTTGTATGTCTAGTTGACTTGTGAATTTTCTTGGATTTATTTGAACTATTTTCCATTTGTTTGAGATTTTTTTTCCCTGCCTAGACAAATGTTGACCTTGTGTGACACATGTTCCCATTTCATTTGTGAAGTTCTCATACTTTATTAGATGGACATGAAATTTTGCATGAGATAACTAGACATCCTCATCTTTGCCATGGTTTTAGTCCCATTCATTTATCATACACCATCTCTGACTTATGATTTTTCTAAGGTGATGCATGTTTGGTTGACTCCATTGAGCATGTTCAAATTGGATTTGACTTTCTGATTTTCATTGACTGCCTTCCACTTGTCCAAATGAGATGAAATTTGTCATGCTTACCATGCTATGTGTTAGGATTGATCATGATTTATTTGATGATTTTTGGAAATGTTTAAGATTGCCTTTGAATTAAGTCTTGCTGTTGACTTCTATGAGTTTCTGTTTGCCATACTTTGACCTAAAGGGTTCATGAAGTGATGATAGTGATTGATATGGATGTGAGCCCAATTGGTTTTGTTTCCTAATTATTTGAACATGATTTTGGATACTTACCCCTTGCTGTTTGGACTTTCTCATTCATTTTTGACCCTAGGCTTGCCCTAGTGGTCCTGCTACTCACCTTTGAGCTTGTGATTTCAGGTTGACCAACAAATGGCCATTGAGACCAATTCTTTTGATTGAGCTTGCTTAAATACCATTGTCTAACTTGTTTGTTTTGTAGGTGGCTTGGCTCACATACCCTAAGCCTTGTGCCTTGCACATCCATGTGCCTCTAATTGACTGTTGGTGTCTGTTTCCGTTTGTTTTGTTTGAAGTTGCATACTAACATCTGCTTGACTGTTTCAGGTGCTTTAGTTGCTTAGTTCCTTGTGAACTTTTTGCTTTGCTTTGCTTGTATAAGCAATTTGCATCGAGGTATGTCTCTTTTACTTCATGTAGTCTGGAAGACCTGGCCTGTTACTTGGCCAGGCAACTGTCTGAAGCCCTCCTTAAGAGGCAATGTTTGTGGATGTTTAACTTTGTCCTTGCATAGAGTCAAAGTCCTCCTAAGTGAAGAGGCAATTGGTGGAAGGTAGGGATATGCAATCTATCCCCCACTATTCAGTGTGTCATCTGCTTTGCTCACACCACTGTGTTGATGCATTTCAGATACAAACCCAAGATCTTGTACAATTGTACAGTTGAGTCAGTTTTAAATGTGTAGAAGGGTTCCCACTTTCTGAACCCACACATTCTTGTCAAATGCTCTCCCAGGTCAGGGATAGAAGCAATGAGGCACACCCCTCGTCTCCTTTCATCTGCTTCACCTTAGCCCCTCAATGGCAAGGTTAAGAGCAACACTCACCCCAGTTCCAGAGGTTTGTTTGTTGAGGTTGATATGACCCCTTGACTAAAACCTAACCCTTGTTTGAGCCACTTGTTTGTGTATAGCGTGTGCTATCTGTGCTTGTAGGATTGTTTGACTTGCTTCCTGTGCAAGTTAGGATTGTTTGACTTGCTTCCTGTGCAAGTTAGGTTTAGTTTAGACTTGCTTCCTGTGCAAGTTAGGTTTTGCTTGGCTTGCTTCCTGTGCAAGTTAAGTGCGTGTGTGCCTTGCTTCATGTGCAAGTCATGACTAGGATAAGCTGGCTCCCTGTGCCAGTTAGCTAGAAACCTTAACTTAGGGATGATTTTGCATGATAACATCTAGGCTCGAGTCGTAGTCTCCCTAGTTGTGTCTCCCTCTGTTATCTGGTTAGGCTAGTCCTTTGTCCCTGCGTAGGGGAACTACATCGCCCTGATCTTCATACCAGATGAAGTATGTAGGCAGGAGATTGAGCTGATCTCTCCGGGCGCCCTTTTTCTTTTTGTGTGTGTTGTCTGACCTTTGCTAGGCTCGAGTCTGTGACTCCTTAGCATTTGCTGTCTGTCTATTTGCGTGTGTTTGACAGTTATAGGCTGAGTCCCCGACTCCCTATCAACCTGTTGTGTTGTTGTGTGCTTGGAAGCCGATGTAAGTCCATCGAGTGGCATTTGGGTTCCAGTGTGCGTGTGTTTAGGTTCGGATGTCAATGTAAGTCCAGTGATTGGCATTTGGGCTCCACGTTTGCCTCTTTGCGTGTGTTTTGGTTCGGATGCTGACGTAATTCCATTGAGTGGTAGTCGGGCTCCATGTTTGCCATCTTGTGGTGTGTATTTGTTTAGTTATTTAGCACGTGTCAGCCGAGCTACGAATGCTCTGATTCTTCTCTCGTCCGAGAAGATACGTATGCATAGGATGCGGTATCCTAGCGAGCATGTGTCGTCTCCCCAGTCCGAACTACTTCGACTCTGATGTCTATGCCTGATAGACTAAGTAGGCCCAGGATGCGACATCCTGCCGAGTCAGTTTCAGTCAGTTTCTTTGTCTCTTTCAGCCAGTGTGTGTGTGTTTGAGCAGTGTTTAGCAACCATTTTCCTTCCTTTTGTGCGTGGATCCCGTCGAGTACGACGGATGCGTAGGGGTGCTAATACCTTCCCTTCGCATAACCGACTCCCGAACCCATCCTCTTTGGTCGCGAGACCATGTTCTTTCCCAGGTTTACTCTGAGCGTTTCCTTTCCCTCTTTTGGGATAAATAACGCACGGTGGCGGCTCTGTTGTTTCTTGTTTTCCCGCCGGTTTTTCGCGCGATGCGACAACATCAAACTACCCATATCAGACACATGAGGTACATGTTTCATATCAAACACTTCATCTTCACTTGAAGGACTTTGATTAGAACTCAACTTGACATGAGTAGCGAGAGGAGAGCTTATCGTCTTGGAACTTTCCAATTTGAATCTTTGTAGCACTCTTTCGATATAGTGTTCTTGTGACATCCAAAGTTTCTTCTATTTTCTGTTACACATGATTCTAATGCCAAGAATATGTTTAGCTGTTGCCATGTCTTTCATGGCAAATGACTCCCCTAATTGCTTCTTTAACATGTTAATGTTATAAATATTTTTCCCTAGAATAAGCATATCATCAACATATAACAACAGGATAATGAAGTCATCGTTAGAAAATTTTCTAACAAAGACACAATGATCTGAAGTAGTCTTCTAGTATCCTCGATCACACATAACAAACTCAAACTTTTTGTACCACTGCCTTGGAGCTTACTTTAATCCATATAAACTCTTTCTCAATCTACAAACATGATCTTCTTTGCCTTTAACTTGAAAACCATCGGTTATTTCATGTAGATCTCTTCCTCCAAATCACGATGAAGGAAAGTCGTTTTCACATCCATTTTCTCAACCTCTAAATGAATAGTAACAACCAAACTCAACATAATTCTAATTGATGACATATTTACAACAGGTGAGAAAATATTACTAAAATCAACACCTTTTCTTTGACGGAAACCTTTCACTACTAATCTGGCTTTATATCTTGGAGACTTGGAGTTGCTCTCATGTTTAACTGTATAAATTAATTTATTTTCCAAAGCCCTTTTGCCTTTAGGCGGCTTTACTAAATGATAAGTGTGATTATCATGCAATGATTTCATCTCATCATGCATCGCATCCATCCTCTTTTGCATTTCATCACTTTCCATGGCCTATTGAAAACACTCGGGTTCATCCTCATCAGTCAAGGTCACATACTCATTAGAATTATACTGTGTAGAAGGTTGTCTCTGCTGTTAAAAATAACATTTTTATTAAATATGCCTTCATAAAGAGAATCCTATTTTTATATGAGAATGATAAGAATAATTATTAGTCTTTATATTAAAAATAAATGGTTGAGTCTAAAATTTCATTTAAAGAACATGTGTGTCTATTTAATACGAATAGTAAATGATTAAAGAGACACACTTGTTCTTTATATATACTTTTTAATCTCAACAATTTATTTCTAAACCAAAAGCTAATAATTATTCTTATAAATCTCATATAAAAATAACATTCTCATTATATATGCCCCCATAATGAGAATCCTACTTTTATAGGAGAATGATAAGAATAATTATTAGCCTTTAGATTAAAAATAAATGATTGAGATTAAAAAATTCATTTAAAGAACATGTGTGTCTCTTTCATATGAATAATAAATGATTAAATAGACACATGTTCTTTATATATACTTTTTAATATCATTCATTTATTTTTAAACTAGAGACTAATAATTATTCTTATAACTCTCATATAAAAACAACATTCTCATTATATATGCCTCATAATGAGAATCCTATTTTTATATGAGAATAATAAGAATAATCATTAGCCTTTAGATTAAAAATAAATGTTTGAGATTAAAAAATTCATTTATAAAACATGTGTGTCTCTTTAATATGAATAATAAATGATTAAAGAAATACACATGTTCTTTATATATACTTTTTAATCTCACCAATTTATTTCTAAACTAAAGGCTAATAATATTCTTCTAAATATCATGTAAAAATAACATTCTCATTAGTTATTCCCCATAATGAGAATCCAATTTTTATATGAGAATGATAAGAAATAATTATTAGCCTTTAGATTAAAAATAAATCGCTGATATTAAAAAGTATATATGAAGAACATGTTTGTCTCTTTTATATGAATAATAAATGATTAAAAAGACACACATGTTCTTTATATATTCTTTTTAATATCATCAATTAATTTTTAAATTAAAGACTAATAATTATTCTTATAAATCTCATATAAAAATAACATTCTCAATAGTTCTGCCCCCATAATGAGAATTCAATTTTTATATGAGAATGATAAGAAATAATTATTAGCCTTTAGATTAAAAATAAATTATTGATATTAAAAATTATATATAAATAACATGTGTGTCTCTTTTATATGAATAATAAATGATTAAAAAGACATACATGTTCTTTATATATACTTTTTAATATCATCCATTTATTTTTAAACTAAAGATTAATAATTATTCTTATAAATCTCATAGAAAAATATCATTTTCATTAGATATGCTCCCATAATGAGAATTTTATTTTTTATATGAGAATGATAAGAATAATCATTAGCCTTTAGATTAAAAATAAATGGTTGGGATTAAAAAGTTCATTTAAAGAACATGTGTGTCTCTTTAATATGAATAATAAATTATTAAAGAGACATATATACTCTTTATATATACTTTTTAATCTCAATTATTTATTTTTAAACTAAAGACTAATAACAATTCTTATAAATCTCATATAAAAATCACATTCTCATTATATATGCCCCATAATGAGAATTCTATTTTTATAGGAGAATGATAAGAATAATTATTAACATTTAGATTAAAAATAAATAGTTGAAATTAAAAAAATCATTTAAAGAACATGTGTGTCTCTTTCATATGAATAATAAATGATTAAAGAGACATACATATTATTTATATATACTTTTTATTCTCAATCATTTATTTTTAAACTAAAGGCTAATAATTATTCTTATAAATCTCATATAAAAGTAACATTCTCATTAGATATGCCCTCATAATGAGAATCTTGCTTTTATATGAGAATGATAAGAATAATTATTATCCTTTAAATTAAAAATAAATGGTTGAAATTAAAAAAAAAAAATCATTTGAAGAATATGTGTCTCTTTCATGTGAATAATAAATGATTAAACAGACACACATGTTCTTTATATATACTTTTTAATATCATCCATTATCCTATTTTTATATGAGAATGATAAGAATAATTATTAGCCTTTAGATTAAAAATAAATTGTTGAAATTAAAAAAAATCATTTAAAGAACATGTGTCTCTTTCATATGAACAATAAATGATTAAAGAGACACACATAATCTTTATATATATTTTTTAATGTCATACATTTATTTTTAAACTAAAGACTAATAATTATTCTTATTAATCTCATATAAAAATAACATTATTCTTATAAATCTCATATAAAAATAACATTTTATTAGATATGCCCCGTAATGAGAATCCCATTTTTATATAAGAATGATAAGAATAATTATTAACATTTAAATTAAAAATAAATGGTTGAAATTAAAAAGTTCATTTAAAGAACATATATGTCTCTTTCGTATGAATAATAAATGATTAAAGAGACATACATATTCTTTATATATACTTTTTAATCTCAATCATTTATTTTTAAACTAAAGGCTAATAATTATTCTTATAAATCTCATATAAAAATAACATTCTCATTAGATATACCCCATAATGAGAATCATATTTTTATATGAGAATTATAAGAATAATTATTAGTCTTTAGATTAAAAACAAATAGTTGAAATTTAAAAAAAATCATTTAAAAAACGTATGTGTCTCTTTCATATGAATAATAAATGATTAAAGAGACACACTTGTTCTTTATATATACTTTTTAATATCATCTATTTATTTTTAAACTTAAGGTTTATAATTAGTCTTGTAAATCTCATATAAAAATAACATTTTCATTAGATATGCCCCATAATGAGAATCCTATTTTTATATGAGAATGATAAGAATAATTATTAGTCGTTATATTAAAAATAAATGGTTGAGTTTAAAAATTCATTTAAAAAACATGTATTAAAGAGACACACATGTTCTTTATATATACTTGTTAATCTCAACAATTTATTTCTAAATTAAAGGCTAATAATTATTCTTATAAATCTCATATAAAAATAACATTCTCATTAGAAAATTTTCTAATAAAGACACAATGATCTGAAGTAGTCTTCTAGTATCCTCGATCACTAATAACAAACTCAAATTTCTTATACTACTGCCTTGGAGCTTGCTTTAGTCCATTTAAACTCTTTCTCAATCTACACACATGATCTTCTTTACCTTTAACTTGAATACCATTGAGTTGTTTCATGTAGATCTCTTCCTCTAAATCACCATGATGGAAAGTCGTTTTACATCCATTTTATCAACCTCTAAATCAATAGTAATAGCCCAACTCATGACGATTCTAATTGATGACATATTTACAACAGGTGAGAAAATGCCACTAAAATCAACACCTTTTCTTTGACGTAAACCTTTCACTACTAATCTGGATTTACATCTTGGAGACTTGGAGTTGCTCTCATGTTTAACTCTATAAATTATTTTGCTTTCCAAAGCCCTTTTGCCTTTAGGCGGATTTACTAAATCATAAGTGTGATTATCATGCAATGATTTCATCTCATCATGCATTGCATCCATCCACTTTTGATTTTCATCACTTTCCATGGCCTCTTGAAAACACTCGGGTTCACCCTCATTAGTTAAGGTCACATACTCATTAGAATTATACTGTGTAGAAGGTTGTCTCTGCCTGTTAGACCTCATAAGTTGAACTTGAGATGATTCTAGAGCTTCACCAAGATTATCATCTTGTGATATATCTCTATCCCCTTCATCATCATTAGTTGGAATATTTACCTCATCTCCAAGTTGTTGATCACTAACATAGTCAGATGGTTTACCATTTTGATCATCACCACCAATATCATCCAGATTATTACTAGGTAACCGAACTCATCTTGTAACCAAACTCATCTTTCCAATAACCGATGAAGATACATTGTTTTGACTTTGCATCCAACTTGGATCTTTCATCCTTTGGAATATGTACAAAATCCTTACAATCAAAGACTCTCAAATGATCATACTTGACATTCTTTCCAAACCAATTGTTTTCTGAAACTTCATTGTTCAAAGAAATAGTAGGAGTGAGATTAAGAACATGCACTACCATGTAAAGTGACTCGCCCCAATAATGATTAGGCAACTTAGCTTCAAAGAGCATACACCTTACTCTCTCAATTAGTGTTCGATTCATCCTCTCTTATAAACCATTCAATTTAGGAGTTTTAGGTGGAGTTTTTTCATGTGCAATACCATGCTACTTGCAATAGGAATCAAATGGTCCACAATACTCACCACAATTGTCTGAATGAACATATTTCAGCTTGTCGACTGTCAGCCTCTCAACCAAAGCATGAGATTCTTTGAACTTTTACAACATTTGGTATTTTATCTTCAAGGCATAAACCCATAGTTTCTTAGAGAAATCATCAATAAAGGTAACAAAATAAAGTGTACCACTAAAGGATTTTATCTTTAATGGACCACAAACATCATAATGTACCAATTAAATCAACTTTGACTTCCTTAAGGGATGATGTCTCTTGAAAGATACTCTAGTCTATTTACCATCAATGCAATGAGAATACTTCTCCAAATCTACATTCTTTAATCCAGGAAGAACATCCTTTTTGGCCAAAACATTCAGCCCCTTTTCACTAATATGACTAAGTCTTTGGTGCCACAAATATGCTTCCATGTCGATAGCATTCACAACATCCCTAGCAACCAAAGTTTTTGTCCAATACAATTTTGAATGCTTTCCCCCTATAGCCACAACCAAGTTACCTTTTTTGAGTTTTCACTTTCCAGAATCAAAGTGATTATCATAACCACAATCATCTAGCATATGCACAGAGATCAAATTAAAGCGGACATCTGAAGCATATTTGACACCTCTAAGAAACAATTGCATTCCCATGCTGGTTTTCAAGCAAACATCACCAACACCAATTACCTTAAATACACCATCATTAACTATCTTCAATACTCTAAAATCACCAGAAGTATAAGATGTGAAGAAATTCTTCCTTGGTGTAACATGCAATGTAGCGCCACTATCAACCATCAACATGCTCTCGTCTGATACAAGATTAACAGACTCATGATCACGGAGAATAACATGATCATCACTAGTAGCAGTAGTATCACGATCTACATGGACTCTTTGTTTAGACTTTCCCTTATTTCCTTTGTTATCTCTTTTCAACTAATAACAATACTTCTGTACGTGTCATGTTTTATGACAATAATGACACTCCAGATTCTTGTATCGCAGATTGGACTTGCTTCTTCTATTTTCTCTACCACCCTTCGGTTCCTTTTTATGACTTCTCTCCTTATTTTCAGTGATAAATACCTCGGGTTGAGATGAAGAATTGTGTGCCTTCCTTCTCATCTCCTTATTAAGAATACCACCCTTAGTCGTTTCTAAAGAAACAAAACCTCTTGGAGCAGTACTTGTGATAGAAACCTAAAACGTCTCCTAAGACTCTTGTAAAGATAACAATAGAAATATTCCCAAAAGTTCATCATCAAATTTGATACTCATTCCTGACATCTGATCAATGAGCCCTTAAAATTCACTCAAGTGATCTGAAATAGAAGTCCCCTCCTTATACTTCAAACTTATGAAGCTATTCAACAAGAATAATTTATTATTCTCTGATTTAGAGGCATACAAGGACTTTATCTTCTCCCACAAAGTTTTTGCTTGTGTCTCATTAGCAATTTGATTATAAACATTATCTTCTACATATTGTTGAATAAAACCACATACCTATTGATGTTCAAACTCTCATTCTTCATCAGACACAGAATTCGGCTTTATGGAACTAAAAACTAGTAAATGTAATTTCTTCATAAATAATAAGTCTTTCATCTTTCCATTCCATAAATGGTAATTAAAATAATTCAACAATATCATCTTCATCTTTGTATTTGACTCCATGATTTAAACAAGTAAAATAGCCTTTAACCAAGAGCTCTGATGCCACTTTGATGGAAAATTTAGATACAATAACAGACAAATACGCAACAGATATAAAATTTTTCAGACTTATAGGAACCTTAAGGATCAACAACAAATATAAGACGTCAAATCGAACAAATAAAGGCACAAAAGAACACTGATATTTTTAACGTGGAAATCCCTCAATATGAGAGTAAAAACCATGAGTCGTCCAAACCAAAGAAATAACTCCACTATAATTAATTAAGGATACAAGAGAGTCTTAAAATGATTCATAAACTAGTGCTAACAACCGCAAATCACAAAGCAAATTAGTTTACAAATAAGAATCAAAAAGCTGAAAAATTTCTCAAATTTGCAGCCTCAGTGCGAAGCAGATAACTCTCATTTTAGACGTTGATTTGAAATTCTGAATGGTCAAAAGTTACATATATGTGTTACGAACATGTCCTTCAAATTTGAGCTTGATCCGACGGTTAACGAATCAGGGGTCGTTGATTTAGTGAACCTTGTTGCAGAAAAATGAGAATGAATTTCTCTCATTATTTCTCTATTTTGAATTCTTATTTTCTCTCTATCTTTCAACCCTAAATTAATTATCTCCATTTAAATAAGTGAAACAAATTAATTAATCATATTTGAACATTTCTCTAACATAAAAAGGAATTCAAACCCAACAATTTGATTATCTTGCATTTAAATATAAGTTCAACGTGCACGTATAAGTTAAATAAGCACTCCATGATCTCATATATCCTAACTTTGAAGTATCCTAAAATATAATATTGGTTAAAAAATATTGTTGAAGATATTGGATTGCAAGAAAGGGTGAATTTACACATCAATTGAAATACCTGTTGTCTCATTTCTATTCTCTGATGCTTTTATTCTTCTCAGTTTTTTTATTATTTAATATTATATCATTTTGTTTATTTTATTTTACTTATTTTTGCTAATTTCTAATTTTCTTTGTATGCGTAAAGTTTCAAGCATTACAAAATATTTATTTGATAAAGATTTTGTTAAAGAAGTTGTGAGTTATGGGACTGGGCGGGTCAGAAGTTGAATTTTTGTTGTTTTTGTTATTCTTACATTTTTTATCATGCAATATTATAATATTTTAGTTAAATAACACTAATAGATATTAATCTTTCAATCTCAAATATAATCAAAAGTTGATAAAAAAAGTTGATAATTTGATCAACTTTTACACATTAATTTTAATAAAAAAATTAATATATTTGATCAATCTTTACCTATTAATTTATTTTAATTATATTTAAATATCATAAAATAAATCGGGAATAGAGAGTACAGTATAAATTGTTTTTTAAACTATAATAATTCAATATGAAATTTGTAAAACAAATTCAAAATATAATAAATATAAATATAAATCTACAGATAAAACCGTAGAAGTGAGGGTTTGGCGCGAATTCTTCTATGTCAACAACGGCCATGGCCACCACTCCACCACGCAGCGTTCATTCATTGCATCGTCGATCGATCGGTTTCTTCATTCATCCCTTTCGCTGTACTCTCTATTCCGAGATCGCATTGCAATGAAGAAAATCGGAGTTTCGCGAATCAACCCTAACGATCCATCTTATATTCGTCAGAAGAAGGCTAAGTTTATTGCTAACGAAAAACAAAACCCTAGAACAAATTCCAGATCGGAACCAGATCATTCTCGCAATCAATCTGAGAAAGAACATGTTACAACATGTAAGCTTATAATCTAATGCATTGATTGCGAATTATTTCATGATATTTGTTAGAATCTCATTAGCACCGACGGTAAATTTAATCATTTTTTCAAATTATTATGGTTGTCTATGTATCAGTCGTGTTTTTGGTGTCCGTGCTTGGTAGGATAGAATTAGAGTTAAATAGTAATCTGAATTTTGTATTGTTTATTTTAAGCATTTGATGTGTGATTTGGAATTCAGGTGATCCCAAAACTTCTGAGTATGCTTTCTTTAAGAAATTGAAGAAGGATGCAAGTCTCAAATTTTCATCTGGTCCAGTCAAAAAGGACGATTCGTCGTTATCTTCTAAGAAGTCTGAATCTGGTGAATGTTCCAAAGGTCGGTTTAACTTGAATTTGTATTTGTTTGGATAACCAAATTAGTTAAGTGGTTTTCATATAAGTGTTTATGAATAAGCAATTTCTATAGAAAAAGATAAAATGAAGTTAATTTGTTTTCTTACAAGCTATAAGTTGTTTTCATAAGCTATCGTGGAGAGAGCTTATGAAAATAGGCTATGGGCATGTCATAAGCTGTTTTCATAAGTTTTGTCATAGAGTCTCACAAGTCTTATTCCAGTAGAAAAGCTTAAATAAATCAATTCAAACAAGACCCAAACTCTTGGTTTATTAATGTCATTAGCTACTTCCTTTATCGGAACGTTTGTTACATTTTAATCTGTCACTTAATGATAACTTGATAAGCTGAGATTTAGTTTGATACATGCTTGGATTTCAAGATGATAGCAAGGACTAACTAAAATAAGGAACACAAGTTATGGATGTATAGAAACCATCACTTAAAAGGAATATCTTTTATGTTATGCAGAGAGGACTGACGATGTTAGGGTTGGCACTATGGGTTGCAACTCTTCAAACATCGAGAAGAACTTGTCAACATTTAAGATGGATTCATTTCTTTCACCTTCTGTTGGAGCTTGGAATAAGTCAGGTGTGTATTAGAAGAGGATTTTATACTACATTAGCCACAATACAAATTATTATTGCTAAGTTTCACAATACAAATACATAGGAAGTCTGATGCTCATATAATGTCCCTCTATGAATTTGTTTCTTTCTTAAATTATCAGTCTACTCTTATTTACTATTTATTCACAATCTTTTTAGTTTGCATTGGTAGAATTTTTCTATTTTCTAATTAGCACATGCTTATGTCACGAGTTAAAATGCAAAGCTTTCCATGTTTCAGTCGAATCAGGAGGAATTTAGTCACGTGCTCTAAAAGAAGTTGGGATATTGGGATATTGAAAACTGTTTCCCTCCTTTCAGTGTTCAGTTTCCTGCTAAACAATAGTCCAGTACCAAAAAATCTTTCTTTTTTCCTCTTGGTGTATGCAGACATGTACTCTATGAGCAGCAAGCTGAAGACCTCTCAAGGTTTTGGTGACACCAACAAACCCCAGAGATTTTCAAATGAAGGTTTGATTGCTTCTGTGCTAGGGGATTTTAGGGGAAAATAATGTGTAGAACTGTTTGAACATATATAGTTTATGTTACTGGGTCTTCAGTGTCAATCTTTGACTGGGTTTCACTCATTTGTTAATTTATCTTCGCGTGTTAAATTCATAGTCTTAGGGAAAATGTGTATTATGCAACTAAAGGTGTTCCAATAGCTTGTGTGAGACAATTTTCTGTGGTACTTCAGGAAACCAGAATGAGGATGGAGATGTCTTTTCTAGAAAGAGACAGAAACTACGACAGTGTGTTGAAGATACCTTATTTCTTGATAGAGAGAAACAATGTTCAAAAGGGTTAGACTAGTTTTTCATTGATGTTGAATATTTTTATCCTTGCCATTTTGAATAAAATTGGGATTTTTCAGGCTTGATATTGTCTCCATGCTTCTTAGTCGGCTGTTTCCAATGAGCACTGACTGCACTGTGAAAAATGTATGTACGTTACTTTAGAAGCCCTTTGTGATGCTATAAATCCTTCAAATAACTTTCCTTCCTTGACAAAAGCGATCTTCTGTTCAGAAATACAAGGAAGCAAATCCAGGAAAAATAGAGAGTGCTACCAGATTCGATTTACTTGATTCTCAAGAGTCGGACCTGGATGTTCAATTTAAGGAGCACTATCTGGTACCAAAGAGGAAATTTCTTGAACTTGACTCAGGCTCATACTTCAATGATCAGTCATTGTCTCCCATGTTTCTTGAATCGGGTGAGAGAATTACTCCACATACTGAGTTTCTAACATATCACTCTGAGAACTTTCAACCTCGATACAGTATAACCGCACCTAAGTGCAATCGGAGTGGAAGTCCAAGTTTCAGTGCCTCTGTCAGTGATAACATTACTCTTGGGCCTCTGTTTAATGAAGTAGAAAATGCTACCAAATACAGTTTGCTTGATTCTCGAGAGTTTGATTTCCAGTGTACAGATACTCATCAGATACCTAAGAGGAAACTCCTTGAACTTGAATCAAGCTCATGCATCAGTGATCATTTGTTGTCTCCTATGTTCCTCCGGTCAGTTGAGTCGGTTACTCCTCTCACTGAATTTCCAATCTATCCTCGCAAGTTTCGACCTATGTTCAGAACAGAAGCTGAAAGTGAATTTGGTGGAACTCCAAGTTACCTAGTCAAGAATGAGTTGATTACTCCTCACACTGAATTTCCAATCTGTCCTCACAAGTTTCAACCTATGTTCAGAATAGAAGCTGAAAGTGAATTTGGTGGAACTTCTAGTTACCTAGACAAGAATGATGTAACTAGTGGATTTCTGTATTATGAGCCAAATCATGAAACCTTTTCATTGGATCATTTCAAAGAGCTGGGGAAACTTGAGAGAGAACCAATACCTCTTCTTATGGGAAAAGATTTTAACTGTGAAAAAGATGAAATAAAGTTACCTATCAGTTGTAAGTATGGAAAACCATATATGGCCCCTGCATTATCAATTCTAGACCATGGTGAAGAGCAGATATCAAATGATGCATTAAGTGACTACCACTTTAGCCCCTCATCCTTATTACTCGATAAACCATCAGACTTCAATTCTGTATTTGATTCAGGTTTATTGAGTTATCAAAAATCCCAGTTTGGAAAACATGTTTACGAAGATGACGATGGAGAAATGGACACAAATTTTAACCATGCATCATTGTCCTTGTCACACAACAAACACTACTTTAAATTGTCAGAGAAGTACAAGAGTGACATTTCGAATGTTCAAGACAGCATATACCTTCCACCTTTCCATAATTTTTCTGATACAGAAGCCTGGCTTTCGTCGTCACCTAGATGCTTATCCTTGACCAGTTCCCAATCAAATTACCGAAGTTCAATTACTAGAAATTTACAGCTACCCGAAAGAGAAAACATCTCTTCACTTTTTCATATTGATGATCGTTACGAACCCAAAATCAACCGTGGAGGTGGAGATCACGGGGAGGTTCTATATCATTTTAGTGAAGCCTTTGTTGAAATATATAACTCTTCGTTTCTTCATATGTCATTGCAAAGAGACAATCGATGCGCGTTTTCTCTGGACGACCGTGACTATATCAATGACGGAGTCCAAAGGCATAAGATGCTCCTCTAGAATCCGACATTCTCTGAGCTGTTCAATCACATGTTTCTGGTTAATTTTGGATTACTATGCCATTAGTGTGCCTTTTCTGAGAATATTGTTTTTAGAATATGATCTTTTGGTAATCAAGATCATTAACAAGACTCTGTCTACAAGTCAAATTGAAAAAATAATGGTTGCACAAATATCTATATTTTATGATCATGTATAATTCTCTCATATCTAACAAACTTTACCGTGACTCACTAGAAAAAACTATTTTTGGCATTATCTCGTGAATGAATAATGCTATAACATGAAAGTTTGCGTTAAGTAAACCACAAACTTTAACTTAAAATTATCTCCAACTTTTTTCTATGGGATCTTTTGGAGTGATCTTCATGCTACTCAAGGTTTGAATTTGGTTACACTCTTAACTACTCTATGTGGGGTATGTTGCATTTACACATGATTAAGTAATTAAAGAAGATTATTATAACTGCTTAAGTGAGATTTAGATTTTCTGTTAAGTTCTATTTAAAGGGTCACTTTCAATTGCATGTGCAACTTGTACGTCACTCATAAATTAGAAAACGATACATGACCCATTTAATATTTTATTTCCCTGGATTAAAGGCTACCCTATGCCTATGATACAATACAAATCTTTTGTATTCACTCGTCAATAAATCCCAAATTTTTGTGTAGCTTGTCACATTAAAGATAGCTCAGACAAATAATTATTGAAAAGTCAAGCTAACAAAATGAGGAAAGTTTGTTGGGCCTCAACTAATTTTACTTCTTTTCTCTGTTTACTTGTTTATATACCTTTCTTGTTATCTTTACTCATTTTAAGGGATCTGCTTTAAAAGTATCTCTTTTTCTTATGACACTATCTATTTGGTAATCATTCATATTCATCTTTGATTTGAGATAGACAAAATGTCACAAGTTCCCCTACTATTTAAGTCAAGTAACTCATTTTGTCAATATATTCCAAAACTGTAATATGATTTCATTCATTTTCTTTATTCTATATATCATGACTTACTCAACATTTATATTATCTTTTCTTTTCTTACCAATACTATTTGATCATGGTTAGGTGACTGGATTTTTTTATTATATTATTTGCCTATAAAATTGTAATACTTTCTTTTTTATTTGTTTCAGAGCCTAATTCTGCTATCAAATATCACAATTGAGCATGTAACTAAAATTCCATAAAAAAAATAGTAGGGAAAAAGATCTAAATCAATGGTAGTTATATGAATACTTTTTACAAAGAGAGTAACAAAGGAAGAGAGAGAGAGACAGAGACAGACAGAGGAAGAGGAAGGACAACAAGCTCCTACATCTCTTTCTCTCTCTTTAGCTGATCTGTATCTGTGTCTCATAAGTAGCATTATGCTACCAAGTTGGAGGTTTCTGAATTGTCTTTAGTTTTTTGTTTATTTCCAAGTTGTCTCTAATAGTTGTCTATGTGATTTCTCTAGTTAAGATATTCCTATGCTGTTATATTATATTCTCATAATCATATATTACTAAATTGTAGTACCTTATTTCCATGCAGCTTCTTCACTTTCAAAAACACTGTCATCAAGATAGAAAGTTAATGGAGAACCTGTCATCAAGATGTGCATAGAATAGACCAAGAAATGTCCAAAGAAAAAAACTCCAAGCACAATCCATCAAATCTAGTTGCCAAATTAATGGGGCTTGAAACCCTTCCAAAGGGAGAGCCTAATTTATCGAAAGATTATTCTCAAGATATTTATGGTCATCTAGGGTGGCCATTGAAACATCGAAAGGTGGAAGATAGGTTTATGATGTGTAATAAGGAAGTTCATCATTCAAGCGCGGAACAGATTGGTTACAGAGATGGATATGAAACATGGCTGCAATCGCATAGAGGAAGGTGGAGGGAAGATTTTGATGAGGGAAAAATGGCTCTTGTTCATCAGAAATTCATCGAGGCGAAGAATATGTCGACACACGAGGCGCTGCGCCAGTCCAAGCAATTTGAAGATGCATTGGATATTTTAAGCTCAAACAATGATCTCTTGGTCAGGTTTTTGGATTCGCAAAAGCTTTATCAACTTCCCTCTACTCCATCTGACGATGCAAATCGCATTACCCTTATCAAACCTTTGAAGATGTTTGGAAATGACAAATCTTGTGGAAAGAGTAAGAAGAATGATAGATTGATTAAGAAACCAGCAAATTCTGATCAAACAAATGTAAGGGAGAATATTAATCGTGGATACTCTCAGGATTCTACTCGAATAGTGGTATTGAAGCCTAGTCCTGGAAGGACTCATATGGTTTCTCCGAGAACTCAATCACCTCAAAGTTTCTATCAGGGAAATGGAAATGATGAAGTACTCGAGTCCATAAAAGTGTCGAAAGAGATGACATTGCAAATGCATCCAAATGATAAAACTTTACATTCTTCAGTATTTTCCAGTGGCTATTCAAGTGATGAGAGCTTTGACAAATCTTATCATGATTTGGAAGCTATGTCGCCAATGCCAAGACATTCATGGGATTGCATCATCAATGTATGTGGAAGTCCTTATTCTACACAATCCTTGGGTCGTGCAACGTGTTCTCCCGAGTCATTGGTGTGCATAGAGGCAAAGAAACGGCTTTCCGAAAGATGGAACGTTATAACATCTGTTGAAAAAGGTCATCAAGAACATAGCTGTGTGACAGGAAACTCTACTCTCGGTGAAATGCTTTCTCTTTCCCTCGTAAAAAAATCAGTAACATCTGAGGTTGAAAGTGCGAATAAACACCAAGAAGAACCAAGCAAATCTGTTTCTTGCAGTCAATCTTTCAATGAAGAAATGAGCATAGATGATTCTCCTCAAAATGTTTCTCTGTCAAATTCTGTTCCTGCATCTTCTACTGTCTATGAACCTGACCTCAGCGTTGACGCTGACAAAGAACATGGCTCCAAGGTGGTGGCAAAGTCAAAGCGTAAGAGATCATCATTTAAAGGGAAGGTTGCAAGTTTCTTGTTTTCAATGAGTAAAAAATCAACCAAGAAAAAATCTAGCACATCTCAACCAAAAGACGAATTCGAATCGGCTGTCACCGAAACATCGATACCGCAAGCAAATTCACCTGGAGTCCTCGGAGATAATGTGTCTCAAAGCTTTAATGTTGGTGAATTTGAAGAATCTCTTGCAGCTAAATGTGAATCATTAGGCAAAACTTCAACAGATTCAGTCTCTAGTGAACAAGAAGACATGATTACACTAGAGGTAATAGCTAGCTTGCTACAATTGTTTTGCAAATTTCAACATATTATTCATTTAGTTCATTATGCAATATTTTTTTTGTAGTGATTACTATTTAGGATCTATTTGAAATTTAGCCTTTATTTAGGATCTATTTGAAATTTAGCCTTTATTTAGGATCTTTTAGCAAATTGTTGTTTCACCTTGACTTGTTGGATAGCATCAACAGACAGTCCTTAATTGTGAAATCCGAAGTTTCCTATCTCTGTCTCTTCTCTTCCTAACTACTAGAATTACTATACCTCTCAATGTGTGTTGGAATAGTGAAGCAAATGAATCTTGTTTCAATAAACATTCTTTATGTACCTCAATATAATTAATAGAAGTAACTTTTCTTGGTCACCACATATGCCTATAGGCTAGGGAACTACCTCTTGAATATTTGTTTTTGGTGTAAAAGATATCATTGAAATATAAATTAATTGAAAGGTTTTTTAGGAGTGATATAATTAAATAGAGTGAAATTAATTAACTTTTACTTATATTTTTAACCATCAAATTCCTAAACAATTTGTGCTGTCTTAATACACACTTTCTGAAACATTAAGGTTACTTTAGTAGTTTATCATAGAAACATAGAGAAATGAAATCTTTGATTTGTTTGTTTTCACAGCCTGGATCAAGTGAGTCAAAGCTTGTGGTGCTAGAGGTTTCAACTGATAAACAGGATCAGCCTAGTTCAATCTCAGTGTTAGAATCTACATTTGAAGATTACAATACAGCTCATGAGTCCTTGCAATGCATGAAAAGTGCTCACATGGGTAATGCTTAGACCTTACCTCTGTCTTTATTTGCTACTGTTTATAAATAAAAAACTATCTATACCGTCAATCAATCACAATCGTCAGATCATTATAATGTATGATTTTATCCTATCTTTTTGTAAAATCACGTATGTGATTAGTTGTGATTGACGATGTATATTATTATTATTATGATCATCTGAATGTCACTTATTCTATATGTCTAGAATCTCCGGAGCCTCTGAAGTCCAATTTGATTGACAAATCACCACCTATAGAATCAGTAGCTAGGACCCTATCATGGGATGATGATTCTTGTGGAGAGTTAACAAGTCATTATTATAATCCATTGAAACCTCTAAGAACTTCTTCCTTAGAGACCAAGTTAGAGGAACATGAATGGCTTCTCTTGGTCCAAAAGCTATTATCAGTATCTGGACTTGATGATGATGATGATCAAGAACAACAACAGTATGAGTCATTTCACACAAGATTTCACTCCCTTGAAAGCCCATTGGACCCATCATTGAGGGACACATATGCCAACATAAATGACAACAAGGACAATACTCAGCCTCTTAATGAGGCTAAGAGAAGGAAAATGAGATCAAATAAAAAACTTATATTTGATTGTGTTAATGATGCATTATTGGAAGTTGTTAGTTGTGATGATGGGTCAGAGAATTACTTCAAGATGTACTGTGGGACCAACAGAAGGACCTTCCAGTTACAAGAGGGTTCATGTTTGATGGACCACATTGTGGCCTATATGAAGGAATTAATAGCAAATGGGATGAGGTTTGTTTGGGGTGGGGACAGTCACAGCCTGGTTGTAGAAAATGTTGTTAGGAAAGAGGTTGTGCATGTTGGGTTGGTCGAGGTAATGAGAATGGAGATTGAAGCTTTGGGAAGGGAAATAGAAGAAACTATCATAGAAGAACTTGTGGAGAATGTTGTGCTTGATATTACAAGCAGATGAGTTTTTTTTTCACAACACTTTGTACTTAATAGTGAATCGCGAATAACAGTGATTTGTTTCAATTCTGCTATGCGATAGCGATACAGCTATAGTGCAGCTATTTGACAACACTGGTTTTATGCTTGTAATTTCAAATAACTAAATAAATATTGATGTAATGTAACTCTATTATTGTTGCATTTGTTATGTATCTACATGGCCCTATTCACCTAATTTATTAAGTGCTACTAAAGCAACTTGTACTCTCTTGATATTAATGAGTTACAGATAAATAATTAGCTATGCAAAGCTAATGTACATTGGTACAGCAACAGAGAAAAATTGTTTCCTCCATTTACAATGAGACCACAATATATAATTCACTGTCACAAAAGTCACAGTATGTATTAGTACTATGGTAATTTAGCCATAACATAAATCATCAGTATAATTAATATGGTGGTTCCACCATAAATGTTATCCTCTTAAACCATGATTCATGATCATGATGATTGGAATGATGGTAGCTACTAGGTAAACTAAGCAATGATTCATACTAAACCACAAAATACATCATTTTTGGTAGAGAAGATTAAGTTTCCCTGCTCTATATATCTATTCATGCAAACCTTTTTGGGATGGAAGATAACTAGTTGAAGTAGTTTACTCAGTATTAAATGGGTAGTCTTTTTTTTTCAGCTAGAATTCATCAGAATGAGATTGTCCAACCAAAACACACATGGGTGTCTGTCAAGAAATGAAAAGCTTGTGGTCCAAGAAATGAAACACATTGATACTGCTACAAATTTCTTCTATCTCTTGTCATATATCTAGGAAGAGTACTTTAGGGACTATCCAAAAAGATTATTTGAAAGAATGTTAGGAAGTTGAAAACTAGTTCTAACATAAATAGCAATTTCTAGTGCGCAAATCTTATTCGAAAGAATGTTAGGAACTTGAAAACTAATTCTAATATAAATAGCAATTTACTAATCTGTATGTCTTAGATCAACGGTCAAAAACTGACATTATTAGATTGTGTTAGTTTTTAATAGTTATTATTACTTTGTCTATAGATAAAAAAAATAGGTTTATTTCTATCTATCTCCTATTTATTATCTTCTACACTTTATATACACTATATTTAATATCAATTTTTTTATGTATAAACATCATTTCTCTTTCATAAAAGATGTTACTACAGTTTTTTCTCTTACAACTGCATAACTTGAGGAACATGGGAGAGAAAAGGATAAGTAATGAGAACCTTACACACATAGTAACTCTTTGCAGGCTGAAGTAGCTGTAGTAAAAAGGGACAAATGTTTTTCCCAGAGGAAAAAAGTATGAGAATATTCTTCAACGGCAATTTGGCAGGAAATTTCTAACTACACTAGAAGCCAAAGTTATGGATTAACTTAAAGATTGGAGAACAAACAATAGCATTGTGGATAGTTTTCCACAAGAAGTCAAGATCTGTTACTTCAGTTCAGTCCATCCTTGAGATCCTAAATTGCAGGTGAATCTCAGTTTCTCACATATTTAACATCATACTGTATTATTGTACGGAGAGACATAAATTATCATTTCTCATTAAACAAAAAAAAAAAGAGAAGCTTTTGCATGTGCTTAAACTGTGATTTATTCATTTTTTAAATAAATAAATAAAAGGGCTTGACCCTGATCTAATGGTTGGTGTCATAGACTGACATACTATAATAAATTTCATTTGGGTTGCTACAAGTTTGCAGTAATATTAAATTTCTTAATACAAAATAATATTAATCTACTATATATTACTTTAGCCCCAAGGATCCACCTTTAAACTTTTAAGACAAATATCATGCACAAAGCAAGTGCTGACAACAGCAGATATTTTTACAATCCAGAAACATTTAAAAGTATTTGAATTCTCTCCAAGTTTTGCTATCCACACTGCAACATTCAACACACCAATCAAGCTTTACCAAACTCTGTCTAGCACTGAGATTTTTCTTGAGAGAAAAACAAAATTGAAGGCTGGCAAATGTAAGAACTAACATTTAGTATCCTCGGCTTTATTATATACAGTAACACACAAAAGCTCAAACCACAAACCAAAGGAAGGAGAGGTGTGTTTTTGGAGTAAATGAAAAAAGAAACATTTAAACAAAAGATATACATATGTACTAAGACATCGACACCTCACTGAATTGCTTGACCACTAGTAGCATCCATTGCCTAGAACTCACGCTTCATAGCTGTTCTTGTCGCCATTGTTCAATCCATACTGCATACATGAAATGATAATACCGACGTTACTAATGTTAAATAACACCAATGCAACCGGGCAGATTCCGTAACCTACTGACAGAAATAGTAGTATATAAAAACGTCCACTGATCTGTGCAAAAGATTTGTGTATCCGCTCTGTTATGAATCATATTAGAATAGTTGATATTCAAAGATATCAAAATAACTTGAAAGTTTTGGTAGTTTATAGTTGATATGAAAAGCTCAGCCTCCCTTTTGACAAACTCTGGACGAAATTACGTCTTATTTTCCTATCATTAAAAGGCATAAACTTCATCAATGATTATCCACAAAACTAACAATTTAGACCTAGTATACCTTCTCTCTCATCCGTGAGCTCCAAACATCAGAGTGGTTTCCCGCAGATGTTTGGCCAGACTGAGGATTTAGTAGAGGCTCCCTACTTCTACCCCTAACATCATATTCCTCCTCCTCATCAAAATCTTCTCTTCGAGTAGAAACTGAGGCTCGCAAAATTAATGCTACCAGTAGAGATAATGCCTGAGGTTGAAATAATAAAATCGTAATTATAGCAAGGGATGAAAAAGAAACCCAGATAATGCTTAACATTCATGCCGTGCAATTATTATATGATTCTTTAGGCTGTTAATTAAAACCATTGTCATGATAATAGAAGCAATATGCTGGAAATTTAAGACAATAAGTCATAGCAATCTCGTGGTGTCCTTGTAACTTGTAACAAGTAACAACACACACAGAAATGAATATACCTGAACTACAAGAACAGCAATGCCAACCCATCTACATATATCTTGATTATCTTTAATGAAAGATCGAAGGCTCTCAAGTTGACCAGTTGGCTCAAACGGAAGATCCTATAAAGGCAATAATCAACGTACAATAGTCATTAGAAAAAGGCATAGATGGTAACTAATGCAACCATGTTTATCAAGAGAGTATGGGGTGATGAATTTACGAACCTCTTGCCATTGATGATCAATTGCAATAAATCCCACTAAAGCAGCCTCAAGTAGAACAAGTATGGTGATGAGTAGAGTGTACTAGCATTTCCAAAAGGTCAAGGAATGAAAAGGAAAATTGGAAAAAAATAATAATAATCAGAAGTGAAGCAGGGTTTACTTTCCAAGTATACAACAACACAATAGTTTTCCCAACATTAATAGATTGACAAAACTAAGATATGAAAATAAATATTATTCCGCTTTAAGTAGGATACAAAACACAAGCAGCAGCCATTAATAATCTCAGCTGCAACGCAACCAAAGAAAGCAATGCAGCACACCAATATTCCCACACCCATGAAAGCATAGATGAACCTATCATCATCAAGTGAAAAATATGGTTAGCATAGAACAAAATTTAAACATCAAATAAATAACCCTAAAAAACAAATTCACAAAGAAGCAATGCAGATTAATTCATAATTCATATTGACACCCCCATTTCAGGAGAGATACTCAATGTAGTCAAGCACAAAATCTTAAGTAGGATTGGTCGGCTTGTGAAAAATCGTAAAACTCAGATACTTAGCACGGCAAGTACCATCCTACCGAAGGGAGAAATGGTAATTTTATATGTATATATACACACATACAAAAACACATAAAAATCACGATACAGGCCCAAAAAAAAACCCCGGAATTTTTTTTTTACGATCTTGACCATGTCGGCGACGAAAATGATCTTTCTCTGATCGTAGCGCTCTCAGGCATCCTTAGCACTTAAGATCTTACAATCTTACAATCCAGCATTCGTAAGAACACTTTTTTCTTACGATCTTGCTTCAGAAAGTTCGATCTTGACCATGCCGGCAACGAAAACGATCTCTCTCTAATCGTAGCACTCTCAGGCATCCTTAGCACTAAAGATCTTACAATCTTACGATCCAGCACTCAATCTGACTACACTTGAGATACTACAACCTAATTATAATTAAATTGGTAAACCAAAATATTCTATGTGTGCAACTGCAAAGACTAACTCGTCGAGCTACAAGCACCAAACACGAAACCCTAAACCACTTGCTTGAAGGATCCAAGCACCTTCCACTCAAATCAACCCATGTTGGTAAATTGGTAACAATTTAACTATAACCTTCATAATCTCCCAATTCACAAAAGATAATTAAAGCAAAAATTAAAAAATAGAAACACAAAAATTGAATTTCATTTGAGAATTACTCCTCCTAGGCCCTAGCATGAAAGTAGTTGATTGATAGTAGTAAAAAATAATACTTTAATAAAGCATTTATTACACCTGATAATACCCAAATCATGAAAACAAAAATCATTTCATTTATCACTACTATCATCACAATCACAACAACCACTCAGAATAATAATAACAACAATAACAAATCTCTAAAAACAAAAAATTTAATGAAAATTTAGAATAGAAAGAAAAACTGACCAAGGAGCAGGAAGGTTGATATCAGAAACGAAATGAGGCGAAAAGGAACGAGAAAGGGAAAATGAAAATTGGGGGAATGGTGGTTGAGGAGAGTAATGACCCCATTGATTGAGCATCCATATGGAATAGAGAAGAATCGAAACACCAACAAATGCTTGAAGGAAATTCAGAAATTTGAGAACGAAAGCTAACGAAAAATGGCAACAATTGGATCGCATGTTACTATGTTAGGGTTCTTGCTCTTAGCTTTTTGTTTTCCCCCAATTTCGATTTAGAAACAAAAAATTTCAGATCTCAGAAATCACTCTTCTATATTACCCAAATTGTTTTTCCGTTTGCTTTTTTATTTAACTTTTTTTTTCTTTTTCACGATGTGCGTTTATTTAACTTTTTTATAAAGAAGTTTTTTTTTCCGTTTTTAAAAATTGAAAGAAATTTTAGGAAAAAATAATAAATAAAAAGTGCAAAAGAATTTATAGAGAACGCGTTAAAGTTGAGACAATTACGATACAAAAAAGGAACTTGCGGCATGAACAACCATCATTTGAGTTTGCTTCCGATTTAAGGGATTTAGAAAATGTGGTTTTCGTTTTTGCTACAACAAAGTGATAAACTATTCCAAATAATAATTGTTTTATTTTATTTTTTATTTTTTTAATGCATATCAAATTTAATTTGATAAAATATTTTGAAAAACATCACTATTTTGAATCAATGTTTGGTTTTCCTATTAAGGCGAATCAAAGTGTTCTGAAATTGAATAATGTATCAAATATAATAAGATATTTGATCTCAAGCAAAATTTAATCTATAAAAAGTAAACAAGTGACAAGAAGAGGAAATAAAGACAAGTACATACATGTAGTTTGTTTAAATAGTTTGATTATATTAATTTATTTTGAAGGAGATAGTAACTCTAATCCACAATATTTCAAAAATTGTTATAATATATTTTAAGAAGAGTTAAAAAAAAATAGCATTTCAATTTCATAAGACTAACTTATATTTTTTATTCAAGTGTTTGTCAATCTCTCATTCACACAATATATGAATCACACAAATTTAATGTGTTTAGAAGTATTTTTCAATCTTATTAGATATCCCAAAAATCTTCCGATTCTTAGAAAAATGTATCTTAATAATCTATTCATTTTTATCTCTAAGTTTCTCTCACTAGGGTTTTAACTCTCTCAAATTTGTACCTGTTAAGGAGTCTGAGGAAGTCGGGAGCACCAACGGGAGTCCAATGCTCGAGGACCACAAGAGAGAAAGACGTCACATCTTCATCCAAAACCTTAAGGCATCGATATATGATTCTTCTATCTTATAAATCCAACTTTATACTCATTCATAGGTGATGTAAGATTTAACCACCCACACTTGCACCCAACATTCTCTCCACAAGTGTGAGTCTCCCACGTCACTATAACAAGATCCAACACAGGATCTAGCTCCCGCTACCCCTGCAAGCCGAACCACAACTCTAATACCACTTGTTAGAAAGAACCGACATAGAGAAAATAAAAGAACACAATCACAATTGAAGGATGCAACGTGGAAACTTCGAAACTGGAGAAAAAACCATGATCGTTGTCAAATGATAACCAAATAGTAACACTATGAAAAAATTGTTACAACACATAATTTACCCTCAACCACCCTGAAACCCTTAGTACACTCACACCCCTCAAAGTAAATATTCAATTACATCTCACAACACTCTAACACAAGCGTATAAGAGAACTAAAAATTAAAATACAAGCTTAAAGTGCTAATGACTAATGCATTTTATAATAAAGAACTATAATCTTTTATACAGCCTTGGACCTCCCTCTTCCTTTACAATACAAAGCGATGTGGGACTTCTTCGACATGTATATTTTCAACAAATCCCAACAATCTCCATCTTGATCGAAAATGATACATTAACTTCCAGTGTCTTCACCGACAATCATATTTCAAAAAAAATATCATACTCCGATATAAAGAGTATAGACACTTGAAGCTACACCTCTTCAAAAAATTTCACATTGTCTTCATCGACAATCATAATTCAAAAACTATCATACTTTATCGAAGGAAGCGTGTACTTTCACTTGAAGTTAAACCGCTCCAATAATTTTCGCATGTCCAAAACCAGATTGAAAACTTATGGTGCAACTTCTATGTTGACATAAAACTCTTCAACCACCGACATATAATTCTGACTGTATATAACATATCTTTGACTTGAGTTTTCCACAAGTCAAAAACAATTCTTCAATCAATTTTCTCTTGTGACTGCAACTCAATAACTCTTTCACAATATCACACTTCTTTTTTGATGTGGAAGATTAGACAAAGCTACAACCACATAGTATACTAAGAACTCTTATACCCGGATCAAACCAAAAACTCTGATATCAGTTGTTAGGAATTTCAGGGAAGTCGAAAGCACCAATGGGTGCCCAATGCTCTAGGACTAAAAGAGAGGGAGATGTCACATTTCCATCCAAAACCTTAAGGCATCAGATATGTAAGCTTGATCAGTGCATTTTGATGCACATTCTTCTATATTTATACTTATGCATTTCCATGTTTTAGTTTGGTTATTTTTCCCTTTTAATGTATTTTTATAATTTATCTTATTTTTACACTTATTTGTTTTTCGCAGTTTATTTTCAGCATTAGCAGTCTGCACGAATAAATTCATAACTAGAGCTAGGAGTACCGGATCGAGGAGTGCTACCAGTCGTTGGAAAGATAAGAGAAAGACCTACGACTTTCATGAAGAAGTCAGAAGCTAATTAGGACTGTAGCATGGTTGAAAAATCCATTGAAGCCTTCAGCACTAGATTTATATTTTGTGTTGGGTTATTTAGTTTGAGTCTGGGTTATGTTTTGGCCAAATTAGGTTTATTCTACTTTTCATATAACCTAAGCAGCCGAAAACAGTAGAGGGGATCACTATTCACGAAAATTTGAAAGCTTGTACGAATTCCATGGAGAACTAATCCCTCTGATTCGATCTGCCGTAATTCAGGTTCCAAAACTTGAGATTATTATAATGTTAATTTTAGTTTAATTCCTTTCAATGATATTTTGTGTTCTTGTATGCTTAATTCGATTACATGAAATATATTGATTCAATTTGGTTGGTTGTATGATCCTAACATAGGCACGTCACGTTTGCTTAATTCGTTTTTGTGTCAGATCAATCATGTTTGCTTAATCCATGAAAACTTATCCCGTTTGCTTAATTCGGACAATAGGATCATACATCTCACAAACTTCACTGCATTTGTCATTGAGTTTATATCCAAATAGGAATAGACAATCCACTTAGGGTATTAAAATTATATTAATCGATGATAGTAGGAACTGAATCGGTAGATTGAATTATTTCATAATCACTTATTTTATAATCGTTTATTTTAATCACTTTTTTTTTTGCTTTGTTTTCTAAATCAACCACTAAAACATAAACCCCCTTAAATCGATTTCATTAGGTTAAGAATAATACAAGAATCCTTGCGATACGATACTCGAGGTGTCGCTTCCCGTTTACTATATTTTATTACTCGTTTTTGACCCGTGTGCGACAGCGGATCAAATTGGCGCCGTTGCCAGGGATTCTTGTAGATTTTGACCATTATTATAGTCTAAATATTATTATAGTCATAAGTGTTATAGTATTTTTTTGCCCTAACTTTCTTGCGTATTGGTCTTTTTGCGGTTTAGGATAAAAAAAAAAAATTGTTTTTAAACAAATTGCCTCAGATTATTCCGATTCTTTGTCGATTCATTAGGAAAAGTTAAGGATCTAAAGCCGCTATTTAGGGACTAAATAATGGAAGTTATCCTAAAAACCCGAAATTCCTTATTTTTCTATTTTTTATGATTTGTTTTTTGTTTTGATAGTTTCAGAAAATTCCGAAAAGATTCTCAAAAATTTTAATTGACGTTATTAGATTAATTTTTGTGCTTTTGTATTTTTTTCTCTTTTATTTTAATAGTTTTTTTTACGTATTTCAATTGTTTGTTCTTAATTGGGACATTGTCGGTATTTTCCTATTTGTTGCTACATTGCTGAATTAGTTATGTGTTTTCTCATTCTTTGTTGATTCTTTTTCTATTGAGTTTAATATGGCTGACCAAAGAACTCTGAGGCAACTTGCTGCTCATGATATGAATTACAATGGTTTATGTATTGAATATGCTGATGTTACTGTTCCTTTTGAGTTGAAATCTGGTTTAATACACTTGTTGCCAAGGTTTAGTGGTCTTGCAGGTGAGGATTCACATAAGCATCTTAAGGAATTTCAGGTTGTTTGCTCTACACCATTGAGACCTGAAGGAATCACCTAAGATCACATCAAGCTGAGAGCCTTCCCGTTTTCACTACAGGGTGCTGCCAAGGATTGGTTATATTATCTTGAGTCGAATTCTGTCACGACTTGGAATGATTTGAAGAGAGTCTTCCTAGAGAGATACTTTCCTGCCTCCAGGGCTGCATCGATCCGAAAAGATATATGTGGTATTAGACAGGGAAATGAGTCATTGGCTGAGTATTGATAGAGATTCAAATAATTAGTATCCAGCTGCCCTCAACATCAAATTACCGAACAACTGCTTATTCAATATTTCTATGAGGGATTGTTACCAATGGATAGAAACATTCTTGACGCTTCTAGTGGTGGAGCACTTGTCGATAAAACTCCAGTTACTGCTAAAGCCCTGATTAAGAACATGTCACTCAACTTCCAACAATTCACAACCAGAAATAATTCTATGGTCCAAACAAAAGGTGTGAATGACATTCAGGTTTCCTCTTCCAATAAGGCTTTAGAAACCAGAATTGAAGAGCTTACTTCTTTAGTGAAACAAATGGCAGTGAGTAAACCTCAAACAACAAAGTTGTGTGGTATTTGTACTTCTGCTAAACATCCAACTGACACATGTCCTATTCTTCAAGATGATTCGGTCACTCAGTTGCCTCAAGCATATGCAACTAACTTTTTCAACCAAAGCAACAATCAGAGAGGGTACAACATTCCTGACTTGTCCACCAACAAATATCATCCCAATTGAAGGAACCATCCAAACCTTCGATATGGAAACCAGCAATCCACCCAACAACAATTAGTCATACCCCTTCCACAACCACATACCACTCCCTAAGTCTCCACCTCTGCACCTTCTGGACCATCCTTAGAAGATATTATCAAACAAATGGCCGCCAACAATCTCCAATTCCAACAAAGGACCGATTCTAGCATTCATACCTTGAACACGCAAATGGGACAACTTGCTACTCAAATGAATAACATGCAAGCCCAAGGGTCGAACCAGCTTCCAGCTCAAACAGTTGTCAATCCAAAGGATTCTAATGCTAATGTGAGTGCGATTTCGTTGAGATCTAAAAAGGTTACAGAAACAACCCCTGAAAAAAATAAAGAAATTATTAAGGTAACATCTGAACCTGAACCTACTCCATCTGAACCTGTTTCATCTGAAAAAATTAAAGAAAAGGAGTATGTGCCACCAGTCCCCTTCCCACATAGAGTTCTGAAAAATAAAAGAATTGAGGAGGGAGACAAGGAGAGAGAGAATTTAGATGTGTTCAGAAAAGTGGCGGTAAACATTCTGCTTCTTTATGTTATTAAGCAGGTTCCAAAGTATGCAAAATTTCTAAAAGACTTGCGCACAAGTAAGAAAAGGTTGAAGGGAAATGAGAGAGTAAATTTGGGATGAAATATTTCAGCCCTTATCCAGCCTAAACATTCACCTGAAAAAGCTAATGTTTCATCCCTCAATCAGGCCATACCCCAAAAGTTTAAGGGTCCAGGAACTTTTGCTATTCCATGTACCATTGGGGATAGTAAATTCGACAATTGCATGCTTGATTTGGGAGCAGGCATTAATGTTATGCCTACTTCTATTTATAATAACCTTGATCTTGGTCCTTACAACATACAGGTTTAATCATTCAACTAGCGAACAAAAGTAATGCTCGCCCTATTGGAGTAGTGGAAGATGTGCTTGTTCAAGTTAATGACTTGATTTTTCCTGCAGATTTCTACATTCTGGGCATGTATGGAGAAACAAATTCAAGCAGATCGCCCATCATTTTAGGCAGACCGTTCATGAAAACGGCGAAAACAAAAATTGATGTCGACGATGGAACCATGTCCATGGAATTTGGTGACATTGTCGCAAAATTTAACATTTTCGATGCCATGAAACATCCCTCGGAGGAGAATTCTGTTTTTCATATTGAATTGATCTCTAAGTTGGTTGATGACACCTTTTCTGAATTGTTTTCACTTGATTTTCCATCTCTATCTGAGTTTGATGATGTTTATTCATGTGATGATTGTACTGACACTAACCTTTGTGTTGTTTGTGTTGAGATTGATGTTGCCTTGCAAGGTGATAATATAAATGAAGTTGCTTATGTGGCTGAAGCTCTTGACATTCTGGCTGCCCCAAACATACCATACATTGAACAACCACATTCTTTATAGCCTAAACCACTTCCCGAGGATTCATATGATTCAACAAAGCTTCAACTTAAGCAGAAATATAAGAAGGGAATTGGATGGACCTTGGCTGACACTCGTGATATTAGCTCATCCATATGTATGCATAGGATCTCACTTAAAGATTAAACAAAAGTAGTGAGGCATCCCCGTAATCCTTTAATTCTTGATGTTGTGAAAAAAGAGATCACTTTCACGTGCCCATTCAACACTTTTACTTATCGAAGATACTTTTTTGATCCTGGAATACAAGGCAAATGCACTAATCAAAATTTCAAGGTCAATGGACACTACCCAAAGCTACTCCATGAGAACCCGACTTTGGAAGAAGAGACTGTAGAAAAGCTCTCTTTGGGAAAGGCTGCTTATGCGATCATTTATCCGCCTTGACTCCTCGGGTGTGTTCTTTCCTTTCTCTCACTCTTATTTTATATTTATGCTCTTTCATTGAGGACAATGTATGTTTAAGTGTGGGGGAGGGAACCATTTATTTGTTTTGTTTTCTTTGTTTTTTGTTAGTGTTTTATTTGTTTTCAATCATAAAAAAATAAAAAAAATGCATCTTCTTGAATTTTTTAGGCTATAAACTAACTAATTTGAGATTAGTTTACGGAGACTTGGGGAAAATTCACAAGACCGGTATCGTCTTAACACCGTAAGTCTCCTGCATATGGAAATTGATTCGAATTCTTATTATGTTTTAGCCTTAAATTCTCATTCTCTGACGGCTCTTGAGAAGTTTATTTCAGCAGTCAACATCATCTCACACACACTCTACGTAGGGAAACCGATGAATATAAGTGAGTGTTCCAAAAAAGAAAAGAAAAAGAGAAAGAAAAGGGAATGCACCTTCTAAGTTTGGTGACCCTCACCCGGTTACTTAACCCAACGGATGTAGAACCTTCAAAAAAAATTGAAAATAAGACTCGTTGTCAGTTGGTTCAGCGGTTTCTGGTGCTGAACTTGGTAGGGCGGATTACGGTCCGATCCCCCGTAACTACAACTGAGTAAGCAGAGGGTTATGCCACGTAAGTACTAGAATCCTATGCAAAAAGGATCAGAATCACTAACCGGTCGCCTTGCTATGGGTGTGTGGAGATAACGAGCTTAATGTGATTGCGCCTGAATGAAAAAGAACAAAAAGAAGGATGAGTAAGTTAGGCTTTAACATAACAACATGATTCGAGTTGATTTGTGTATTCAGGAGATTTATGACTGCACAATTATGGATTAGTGTTCCTACGATATCCTTAGTGTGCAAGATTAGTACCTATCGATGCAAACTTAACCGAAGAAGACTTGTAGCCTAGGATGAGTAATTAATGATGTGTTTGTGTTTTCTTTGTTTTATTTTAAATTTTGCTCGGAGTGCAAAAGTTCAAGTGTGAGGGAATTTGATTAGTGAATTTTGATGCACATTCTTTTATATTTATACTTATGCATTTCCATGTTTTAGTTTGGTTATTTTTCCCTTTTAATGTGTTTTTATAATTTATCTTATTTGTACACTTATTTGTTTTTCGCAGTTTATTTTCAGCATTAGCAGTCTGCACGAATAAATTCATAATTGGAGCTAGGAGTATCGGATCGAGGCGTGATACCAGTCGTTGGAAAGCTAAGAGAAAGAGCTACGACTTTCATGAAGAAGTCAGAATATAATTCGAACTTTAGCATGGTTGAAAAATCCGTTGAAGCCTTCAGCACTAGATTTATATTTTGTGTTGGGTTATTTAGTTTGGGCCTGGGTTATGTTTTGACCAAATTAGGTTTATTCTACTTTTCATATAACCTAAGCAGCCGAAAACAGTAGAGGCGATCACTATTCATGAAAATTTGAAAGCTTGTACGAATTCCATGGAGAACTAATCCCTCTGATTCGATCTGCCGTAATTCAGGTTCCAAAACTTGAGATTATTATAATGTTAATTTTAGTTTAATTCCTTTCAATGATATTTTGTGTTCTTCTATGCTTAATTCGATTGCATGAAATATATTGATTCAATTTTGTTGATTGTATGATCCTAACATAGGCACGTCACGTTTGCTTAATTCGTTTTTGTGTCAGATCAATCATGTTTGCTTAATCCATGAAAATTATCCCGTTTGCTTAATTCGGACAATAGGATCAGACATCTCACAAACTTCGCCGCCCTTGTCATTGAGTTTGTATCCAAATAGGAATAGACAATCCGAGTAGGGTATTAAAATTATATTAGTCGATGATAGTAGGAACTGAATCGGTAGATTGAATTATTTCATAATCACTTATTTTATAATCGCTTATTTTAATAACTTTTTTTGCTTTTTTTCTAAATCAACCACTAAAATATAAACCCCCCTTAAATCGAATTTATTAGGTTAAGAATAATACAAGAATCCTTGCGATACGATACTCGAGGTGTCGCTTCCCGTTTACTATATTTTATTACTCGTTTTTGACCCGTGTGCGACAACGGATCAAAGTTCTCCCTCTTAAATTCAATATTCCACTCATTCATAGGCGATGTGAGACCTAACCACTCACATTTGCACCCAATAGTATCCAACAAAGGTATTAAAATGCCTTTTTATAAGTGTCATGAGTAAAGCAGTTGCTTTTATAAAAATACCAAAACACATTAAATTCCTCTAAAATGCAATGTGTTTTTGGAACGCAATATATTTATGTCAAACACATTGTGTTTTCTCGAATTTTTCAAAATGGCTTTGAAGCCAAATTACCATAATTTTTCATCTTAACTTTAAAATCGATGATTGTGTCAATTTAACCATAAACCACCTTGTTTCTTTCTCCAAAGCTTGAATCACTCTTCATCAAACTTGATCATGTCCAAGCAATGCTTAAGCACTAATTTATGCAATGAGTTCGTGAACACATATGTCAAATTCTCTTTTGAAGCCACCTTCTAAATCATAATCTCATTTGATCTGATCATGTCCCTTATGAAGTGCAAACAGATGTCAATGTGTGTTTTATCCTTTCATGATAAACTTCATGATTGGACAAATAAATGAAACTTTGAATATCATAATGCATCTTTACACATCATTGAGTGATCTATAATCATGGTTCTCAACCACATGACTTCATTGACCCCTTCAACAAGAGAAGTATATTCCGCTCGAGTAATAGTTAACGTAACCAACAATAAGGAAATGTGGTTTTTGTTTTGCTATAAGAATCTTTACATACTAGTGATAAACTATTCCAAATAATAATTATTTTATTTTATTTTTTATTTTTAAGGACATAAAAATTTTAATTTGATGAAATATTTTTAGAAACATCACTATTTTGAATTAATGTTTGGTTTTCAGGCAAATCAAAGTGTTGTGAAATTGAATAATGTATCAAACACACTAAAGTATTTAATCTCAAGCAAAATTTAATCTAAAAATGTAAAGTGACCAGAAGAGGAAATAAAGACAAGTATGTGTATATAATTTGTTTATATAATTCGATTATATCAATTTATTTTGTGGGAGATAATAACTCTCTAATCCACTGTATTTCAATAATTATTATGATATTATTATAAGATGAATTAAAAAGATAAGATTTCAATTTCATAAGAACGTCATATATTTTTTATTCAAGTATTTACCAATCTTTCATCCACACAGTATATAAATCACATAAATTCAATGTATTTAAAAGTGTTTTTCAATCTCCTTAGATATCTCTAATGATATTCTAATTCTTAGAAAAACGTATCTTAATAATCTCTTCATTTTTATCTCTAAGTTTCTCTCACTAGGATTTTAAGTCTCTCAAATTTGTACCTTGTTGGGGAGTCCGGGGAAGTCGGGTGCACCAAGGGACGCCCAATGCTTTAGGATCACAAGAGAGAAAGATGTCACATTTTCATCCGAAACCTTAAGGGATCAAGTATATGATTTCTCTATCTTATAAATTCAACATTTTACTCATTCATAGGCAATGTGGGATTTAACCACTCACACTTGCACCCAACATTCTCTCACACAAGTGTGAATCTCACACATCACTATAACAGGATCCAACGCAGGATCTAGCTCTCGCTACCCCTACAAGTCGAGCCACAACTCTGATACCACTTGTTGAAAAAAACTGATATAGAGAAAATAAAAGAACACAATCACAACCGAAGGATACAACGTGGAAACTATGAAACCAGAGAAAAAACCACGATCATTGTCAAATGACAACTAGAGAGTAAAATTATGTAAAAATTATTACAACACATAGTTTACCCTCAACCACCATGTCATACCCCAAAACTTTCCCCGCCTTTTTCATTTTTCATCTGGCCCATGACTCATTTCATCTGCATAAACTCACATGACCTAATCATGCATTTTTAGTGGTATATTTTTCAAATATCATCATTAGATTCAAAGGTTCCTTGTTACCATGATGCATCATTTGGACACTTCTAGTTGAGGGTACAACAAATTGGTGAATTGATCTTGATTCTTTGGTCAAGTCCTTAGGGGAACCCTAATCTTTGGTTTTGATCATTTGATCATATTGTCTATATTATGGAATTTGATATTAGGGTTATTTGGTGACTACCTTGGTTTTGGTTTTGTTTGGTTCATGGTACACAACTTTATTTAGGTGATCAACGAATTCAAATGCAATATGCAATTTCAGTCAAAAGTCATTCAAGTTCAATTCAAAGTTCACAAAAATGGAGGGAACAAATTTTTTATTGCTTGGAAAACAAGTTACAACCATACAGGGTCAATTCATGATAAAAACACCAAAAATACATTACAAAAAAAAGTCAGAAGTGGAAACTATACAAAAAACCTAAAGTTGACTTTTTGGTCGACTATTGAGTTTTGGTCAAACAGTTGACCAAAGTCAACTTAACCCTAGACCCATTTCTTTTTCATCTTTATGATGCGCACTTTGATATCCCGTCTTTCTTCATTTCCACTCCAAAACTCTATCATGATGCATTTTCATGTTATCTTCATGTTCAAGTCTCTTCATGTCATGTCATGCCATGACTTCCCTTCTTTTTCACCAGGTTATACCAAGCCTAAAAGAGCCATGCTACATCAACACATTCATCATACCATGTTATTTCAAACACAAAACAATGGAAGACACTCAATTAAATTCACATACACACATCATGCCAATAGCCTACACACACAATCAATGCATTCATATCTTTCAAACATGCTATAACAGTCCAAAATTCAAACATTTCACAACATCCAACATTCAACATTTCAACACACATACGCATACAATGCAATTCAAGTTTATCATTTAACTCAATACACCATACACTAACTTTTTTTCAATCTTTGATTCAATCCTAACCTCTAAACTCTCATTAGTCTTTTCTTCATTAATCATGTAACTAATAATAGCTTGCCAATCCAAACTACATCTAACTCTTAACCTCAATTCAACTAACATTTCCCCTTTTCTTTGTTTTAACCCAACTGTTTTGAATAAACTAATTATCAATTTCTAATCAACTAACTGCTAGTTCATTAATAGTCCCATTAATTTAACTATCCCAGCTAACAAATGGCATAACAGTCCAAGCCATCAAAAAACAATACCATATTTGTTTCCTAACCTCTAACATTTTTCATCCATTTTATAAACTCTAACTATAGGATAAACAACTAGCATTCATTAACATTAAGCAATTAGCATATCATTTCAATCGACATCAACTAATCAATTCCATAATTAACTACCATAACAGTTCAAGTCAGCAAAACCAATTAACAATCCTAACAAACTACTAACCAAACTAACAAAATGGATTCCTAACTGTTTTCTTCAAAATGTCATCAAACTCTCTTAATAGTTCAACTAAGCTAACCGTTTTTTCACATTCACTTCATCTAAGTACACTAAATAACATTTCCATTAACTAACTACACAACTAATTTCAAACCGATCTTCTAATCCTAAATGTCAAACTTGTAATTTCAAGTTTCAACTCAACAACTAAGACTTAACAATTCTAATATAATTTGCAGCAGAGTTAAAACTCAAACAAAATTTCTCTTCAATCCAAACAATGACTAACAGTCCTTCAATCCGAACAATTTTCTAACTTATCCATACAACTAACAATAATAATTTAACATTTCAAACTAACTAAGCAGTTCTAAATTAACCTTTACTCAATCCAAAGCAATTTACTAACACTACTAAATCCTTAACCCAATCCAAAACTATCCCAACATCGCATAACAACTAGCTTACTAGCCAACTGCACCTCTAACAGAATTTTAACTGTAACTGTAGCGGTAAACGTTTTGTAATTAAGCTATTAATTAACTTAACTCACAAAGCAAGAGTCGCCATCGCACCTTTATTATTTATAAAGGAAAGTGAAAAAGTACTAACAAAACCCAAAGAAGTTTTTAAAACAAAATTAATAAAAAGAGATAAGGGTCTGGGGGTTAGTTATGCAAAGAGAATGTATTAACACCATAAACATCTATAGTACTTTATAGGAACCTCTTTGAAAAAATTGTACATGTTTGCTTAAAAATGATATTGTTTGTAAAAGATTGGGGAGATGAGAAGAGAAATGTTTTTATTAATTTTGTGTTTGCCAAGACCTTCTGAGTCGCATGGCTACGTACCAACAAAGTGCAATGGAGGATCAAAACCTCGTAGTGCATGGTAAAAATAACAAAGATGTTTGTTTTTATTCACTTTTAATGAAAAGACATTTTGTAATTTTAGGGAGAATACCTAACTAGTCACCCACAAGTATGATAACTTTTCATCACCACAGAGAAGGACTCCAACTTGGATAGAGATCAACAAGTATGCCATTAGCTCTCTTAGGTGGAAAAGAATCACCATTAATACTATGAGGATAAGAGAATTATATCTCAACTATGGAAATGACTCATGTCTAAACCTTGAGAATTTTTTTAAAAGATAAAGTGCACAAAATGGTTTGAATGAGTTGTCATTTTTAGTCTTTTAGAATTTGTTTTAATATGCTTAAGATGTATTAGTATTTATTAAGAAAATATTTTGAAAAAAATCACTTGACATAAGTCAAGGTTTATTCAGAAAATGGTTCAAGTTTGAAAATAAAAAGGTTTTAAAAAAAAAGTGAAGATTTTGAAAATTAAAGAAAGGGAGGAGAAGAAGAGACAATCCTAGAATATAAAGTAAAAGCTAGGGAGGAAATATCTAACCAAGAGATAGCAAGCTTTATGACATAAGTCAAGCAAGAATTCCCTCATTTGGATTAAGCCACAAGCAAGCCAAATAAGCAAAGAATAATCTATGTATCAGATGAAACCAAGCCAAGTCTTCAAAAGGAACCCAAAGTCAAAGGTATCAGATGAACCTCAAGGTCTCAAATCACAATCTCCCAAAGCAAAGGTTAAGATCCTAATTCTAAGTCCATAACTCCACAATAATGCCAGGGATAGTAACCTTAAGTCCATGTATTAAGAGAACCAATTTTTAGGGGTTTTTTCTTTATCAATGTCTATAAAAAAAAAGAAATCCAAATGGACAAAGGACAAATAGTATAAGCATAAATAATATGCTATGAGATGCTAAAATAAAAGCATAAAGTAAATGCAAAAGAAATAAAAAACATAAGATAAATGACATTAAGATAAAGTTAATACAATAAAATGTTAGTAAATGGTGTTAGTAATAAAAAATTAAAAAGCAATTTGTCATTTTTGGGAGAACACTCAACTATTCACCAACTAGTATGAAAATATGGACCTATACATCACCATGAGAAGGACTCCAACTTGGATAAAATCAATAAGTATGCCACTAGCTCTCATAGGGAAAAGGAAACAATACTTTTCACATAATACCATGAGGAATAAGAGGCTTACAACCTCACTTATGAAAATGACTTATTTTTAGGACAAATTTAAAGTTATGTTAAGCAATCGTAATTGGACTTATATAGAAGTCACAACTATCTGAGGTTGGTCAATAATAGTGTTTGTGTTAATACATGCTAGAGAAATGATATGTAAGTCATTCTCCTAAAGCTATGCAACACAAAAAAGAAAAGAGGGTGGATCAAGCACAAAGGCTAGAAGGATGATCCATTACTTTAATCCATACTTCATGATACTTAGGACAAACTTATGCATTAATCCAAAGTATCTTAAATGATCCATGATCAATTAGGAAGTAGATTTGAAATGATGAAAGTTCATCAAGCACCAATCCACACATCATGAACAAGAAGGACACAAACCTTCCAATTGATCAAGGGTGAAAGAAAGAGAAGAAGAAGAATAAGACAAGAGAGATCACACCCAAATTGGATCAAAGGATTGATCAAGTCATCATCAAATCCAATAATCCACTTTTGGTAGATTAGGGTTTTCACCCCAACAACACCCAAGATCCATTGAGTTTGATGAGGCCTATGATCAAAACCACCATGATCTAAGGCCAACAGAAGTCCACAAAGGTCAAACAAACATAAAATTCAATAAAATGAATTAAAAATATTTTTTAAATGAATTTTAAAAAGGAAATAAAAGAGAAAATCCATAAAGCCCTTTAAAACACCAAATAAATGGCCAAGAAAATTATGGAAGGTTAAAAATAAAATAAGATACATAAAATAAATTTTTCAAAATTTTAAAATGCATAGAAGTATTTTTAAACCAATTAAAACAAATTAGAAAAGAGAAAATTCATGAAAAATAGAAAAATCAATAAAATAAAATATGGAAAATAGGAATCAAATGAAGAAAAATAAAAGAAAATTCTAGAAATTATTTTAGGATTTTTTGCATAAAAATGAATTTTCTATGAATTTTAAAAGAAAATGAAATTTAAAATGAAAAAAAAGAAAAAGAAATAAAATCAGAAAAAATACAGAACGTGAGATCTGACCTCATTAATTGACGTGACAAATCCAACAATCACAAGGCAATGGCGCACGATAGAAATTAATAAAAATGAAACACGAGATCTTATTCAAATTGGACCAATCAAAACATTTCAAATGTCCAACGTGTCTCCAAACTCAGATGACCTGAGATGAACTCCGATCATCTTCCCCGATGGTCCCTCACCGGAGTTTCATCGTTTAGTAAATTCAGAACACCAGACTGAAGCTAACGGAAATATACCCGAACGTATCGCACGCTCAAACATATAACAGAGTCGCCATCGAACTTTATTTATCCCCAAAGAGAAGGGAAAACATCGATAAAACCCGGGGGAAAGAGGTATGTTGGGTAAGGAAGTCGGTTATACAAGGGGAGGTATTATCACCCCAAACATCCATGGTACTCCATGGGATCCATTTTGATTGTTCTCGCTCGAATGAGTGTTATAACTAAAGATTACTCGCAAAGGAAAAAGGAAAGAATAGATAAAGTGCTCGGTGAGGATTGGGGCCCTCATGCCTATGCATCCTCATAGTGCAATGAGGAATTTAGAGCTCCATAGTTCAAGGAACTAGAGGCGGAAGATGAAAAGAATTGTGATAAGAGTATGGTCTGAACCAAAGGATAATGTTGTTTGAACTCCAACAAGGGGTGAAATAATTAGCCCAAGAGTAAACTGATATGAACCAACAAGTGAGGGCCTACAACATAGTATCACTGTATCGGGACAATCAAAGAGAGAGGAATTAGGTGTTTGGGTTATGAGCCAAATAACTCTTGGTTCTTAAGGAGGTACAAGATGAAGCACAAAGGTATAATGTATTTGGCTCAAAGGATATGGTATATCATGTGAAATGAAGGAAGGTAGATTATGAATGCATCATGGTGATGAACGATATGAAGTGACCAAAGTCACAGAATTGAACATTTAATGATGAGTGACTGAAGAAGTATTATTTGAAATCTAAAGGTGAAAGTGTATTGGAATCCATTAGAGAAATGAGATTTGTACCATAGAGATGTCTGGGTGACGGGCCAAACAACTCTAGATAGAAATGCGGACTTTACGTTATACGTCCTAAAAGGGTATATACAGAATTCCAAAGAAAGTGTATTTCGATGTCAAAGGAATAATATGTCACTGGATGAACGATTTATGATCGAAGGTAGGTAATGAATAATGAAAAAGATGGATGATTCCCTAAGGCGGAAGAAGGAATAATTAGAAGTATGCTCGCCAAGGATTCGCATCCTCGTCCCTACATATTCTCATTGTGCAATGAGAAAGTCAGAGCAATCATAATTCAGAACTACGAGAATAGAGAGAGATATACAGTGATGAAAAGTATAACTTGTACCAACATAATGGTATCAAGGGAACCCACGACTGGAGGGAACTTGGAATCAAAGAGTAAACAAGCCCCTCAACCAAAGGAATAAATTAAATGCTTGGGTATGAGCCAAACAACTCTAGATTCACAAGATGAACTAGTGTTACAATGTCTCAAAGGGGTAAAAGTGGGGTCCAAGAGAAAGTATTATCGTGTACAAGGAATAATATATCACTGGATGGGGAACAAACAGTTCGAGATCAAATAAGAATGCTATCTTGGATCCAAGAAAGGGGTAGACTCTGAATCGAATAGCAAAGTGGCTTCTTAGTCGAAAAGAATGAATTAAATGTTTGGATGGTGTACCAAACAACTCTCGATTGATGAGGTGGACTGTCGCTAGATCGTCCCAAAAGGATAGACAAGGAGTCTAAGGAGAAGTATGATTGATCTCAAAGAGATGGTATTGATTGGATGAGTGAAGAATGATTGATTGATAAATAGGGTAGCAATAAATAAGGTAGATCGCGAAGAATATGGGTTCTCCTGCCTACGTATCCTTATAGTGCAATAAGGAAATCAGAGCTTTCGTAGTTCATCCCACTACGGCTGAAAATAAGGATGATTGGAGGCAAAAGAATGTGATTGAATAGAAGTTAATAGAATTGAGATAAAAATTGATAGACTTGACAATTGATTGATAAGAATCACACTAAAGTCTATGAATAAGGGCGAACACTTTGAATATTTAGGGCATACGCCCCATATGCAAAGTCGCTCTATACGAGGATAGGAGAGACTCCGTCTCGTCATTCCCTATTACTTAAGGCTCGTAGCGCATGATACTTCTCTTAACTGGCAAGTTGTTGGTGAAGAATCTTCATTGTTGATCCTTGTGTTGATGTTGATCTTGTGTGAAGAAGACTTGGTAGTTTAATCGATTCGTATTGCACTAAAGTCTATGAATAAAGGAGAACACTTTGAATATTTGGGGAATACGCCCCATACGCAAAGTCGCTCTAGACGGGGATAGGAGAGACTTCGTCTCGTCATTCCCTATCACTTAAGGCGCGTTTCGTACAATTCGGATCGTGTTTACCAAGTATTGACCTTTGATTTGTCTTGTATAATCTGCTGCTTGGTGTGACTGAGGATGCCTTGATTGAAGATCTTGACTTGAGGCTTCGAGCTCCACAATTTAGAATAAAAGTCTTATTAAGTGACCAAGGGTCTTTTGGTCACTCAATTTAGACTGTGGGATTATACAAGTTCAAAGGATTTAATTGATCAAAATTGTTCTTGATCAATTTAATCATGGGTTTGTTTTGATTTAAGAAACTAGGTTTGAATCTAATCTAACGGTTAGAATTATTCACAAGCTAATCCTAAGGGTACTTGTTTTGGTTGACTAAAATTCTATGTTAGAAATGCTAAGGGAACATGTGATTTCATGGGAAAATGTCCAAAATTACCCCTAAAGGGTAAAATGGTCTTTTGACATTTATTGAATCAAGAATTCTAATTATGAAAATTCTAGTTAAGCTCAATTAGATTCTAAACTATCCTGTTTCTAAAATTCTATTAAGTTCTAAAATATTCCAATTTCTAAAATTGTTAATATTCCTAAAAAATCTATTTAAATCTAATTTCTAATCTAAATCAAGAATTTTAAAAAACCTAACAATATTTCTAATATTTTTAGAAATCCTAATTAACTCCTAATTAATCTAATTAACCTAAACTCTACTAATCAAAATTAATCTAGTTAACAAAACCAAATAACAAACAAAAGCAAAGAAAAGGGAATGTGCCTTTGTCGAACAGGGGGTGGGTGTATGCCCGATTTGGGGGATGTGTGCTGGAAAATGAGGGCAAGAGGGTCCAAGTGCATGGGCTTCAATTGCCAAAGCCTAATGCTAAATAGGTTCTTTTTGGCCAGGGGGTGCAACAAGGAAATTGGAGTGAGAGAGTATTTCATTGGGCTTGGAATGAAACAAGCCTAATCACAAGCAATCCAATGGAAGGGCATTGACTAGCCCTAGGTTAATAGAATTTGAAAGCTGGATGCGCGCGCTCCACATCATGGCTACTTCCTCTCACCTCGCCTGAATCTCTCCGTGAGCCACCGCGTCGAAAATATCTTCTGGCGGCGGTGGCCACCAGAAATGGACAATGGACCCACCTCCATCTTCGTCTCCACCTCCTGATCAAGAATCTAACCTCCAAATCCCTTAATTTTTGGCCTAAGTCCACAATCGATACCAAATCCTCAAGAACCCTAAGAAACTCAATCCCTAATTACGCGTCCATAAATGAAATCCAGAGCTCATGGTGCTAGGGCTTTGAATTACCTCGATGTAAGATGCAGTATGGCAATCTAAATGCGAAGAAAGAAAGAAGATGAACCTACCTCCGAAGCTGAGACTTGCTCCGACGAGTGTTGATCAGAGAAGATGAAGATAGAAAATCACTTGTTCAAATAGGTACGTGTAGCGGTGTATTCGTCGCTATATGATTTATTGATTAAACCATAAGCAAAGTATACAAAGAATCGAGTTGCCACCACACTTTTATTTATCCTAAGGACTGGTTAAAAAGCGAACAAAAACCTAAGAAGTTTTACACGTAGAAAACCAATAAAAGATCAGAGAGTCTGGGTAAGGGGTAAATTACGCAATGGGAAGGTGTTAGGCACCCATCACGTCCTAGGTACTCCTAGGGAGCCCTTTTCACACTTGTTGTATAAAAAATGTTTATTTGTTTTTGACATATTGTGCAAACATGAAGGGATGATGAGAAAAGAATGTACATTTTTATTATTTTTGTGTTTGAACGGATGAACCCGTTGCCTACGTACCTTCCATCAAAGGTAAGGATCAAAACGCCGTAGTTCGGCTAAAAGATTTCCAAAAATTAGTGAGTTCATTTTAAAACACAAGCATTAAGGTTTTTCATTACCAATGGGAGAAAACTCAACCTGAATTCAACAATCCACCATGCGAGGACGGCTTCGACGTACTAGAGGGGTTAACCCTGTTTTCAGTATGGAAGTCTTACAATCGACTCAGTAAGGATAAGGTAAGATTTACATCAACCGCTATGGTAATTGAAACCTATGGCTAATGTATGAAAACATATTAACAATGGACGAAGCCACAAAACAATTGAATGGGTGAAGTTAACTGATTATGAGTATTCACAAAATATGGTCAAGGTATGATTAAGAGTTCAATTCAAAGAAGTGTTATCAAAAGTGAAGTTTGAAAAGTCAAGGACTTAGGGTCCAGGTTTCTAATTTGAAAAGACATGAAGATGTTTGCACAATAGTTCAAAGTTTTTGAAAGCAAAGTGTGAAAAGGTTTAGGACAAAGAGGGTATGGAGAAATGGAGTGTAAAACTTCTCAGAAAGGTTCACCTCTTGAGATCATATAGAAGATGATTCAAGTGTGTCCTTAGGAATAGGCGAATGAACAATAACAAATAAGCAAAACAAGCAAGGTGATACCGGAGGCCAATAGCTGGGCTTACACCAATCTCACAATAAAGGTGGATACCAGATACCAATAGATGGATTTACACCAATCTCCTAAAACAAACAGGGATGTCAGATGCCAATAAATGGACTTATTCCAACCTCCTAAAGCAAAACAAAACCTGGATATCAAATGCCAATCTGTCTGGGCTTACTCTAATCTCCTCAAAGTAAAACAAAACTTGGATGTCAAATGTCAATCTGTCTGGACTTACTCTAATCTCCAACAGATGATCATAGGAATACAAAAGCCAACAACATGGTCTTACAATTGCATCCTCACATACAACAAACAAACAAGCAATAAGTAATGGACATAAGTGGCCAAATGAAGTGGTCTTACACTTTATCCCTTCCAAATCATAGGAACAATGGCCAATTAGTGGACTTACAGTTGTCCTCAATGGGTAAACCAAAGATGGTCACAGAGATATGAAATGATGATCATGCAATAATGAACAGTCAATGATGATAAGTGCACAATGGCAAACAAGCAAACATGTATAAATGAACCAAGCAATCAGTCAAACAAAGTCATTTATCACACTCTATATGCAAGCAATTTTGGCTCAAGCAAGGGTTAGACTTTAAAGTCAACTGGAATGGGGGTAAGTAGTGCTCTTAACCTTGACATTGAGAGCCAAGGTGAAGCAGATGAAAGGATATGAGGGGTGTGCCTCATCACTCTTATCTCTGGTCAGAGAGAGCTTTGAATATCAGAAGGTGTGGGAGTTCAGAAAGTTGGAACTCTCTCCACAAGTTAATGACTCGATAGATCTTGGGCTTTTACTCACTATGCATCAACACATGTGGTGTGAGCAAGGTGAGTGACACTTAGAATAGTAGGAGATAGGCTACATATCTCTTCTATCTACCAATTGCCTCATATGAGGTCTTTTCCTGCTTGGGGACAAAGTTAGACAATCACAAACATTGCCTCTTAAGGAGGACTTCAGACAGTTGCCTGGCTAAGTAACAAGCCAGGTCTTCCAGACTACATGGAGACAAGAGATGTTATACCTCAATGCTCAAGCAAAGGAAAGCAATAGCAAGTTCACAAGGAACTATAGCAACTAAGGTACCTGAAATTAATCAAATATAATCAATACTCAATCACAAAGTCAAAACAGACAAAATAAGAACAGCAGTCAACACAATCAATCACATGTGTCAAGCACAAGCTCAAAGCAAATGAGCTAGCATCCTACAAAACAAACCAAGTTAGTCCACAACAATCCAATAAACCAAACTCAATCACTTGAATTAATCTCCTTAAAGCGATTGCTTCTTCAATCTGAAAATCAAACTCAAATGTGAGAAGTAAACCCTTAGGCCAAAGCCTAGGGTCAAAGGAGGGGGAAAAAATTTAAAACAGAACATGAAAGTTGACCAAAACCAAGATTAATCAAATAAGAACAAAGTCTAATTGGTCTCATATCAAAACTATGCACCAAATCCATTTCATATGCAAATCATGTCAAACTAGGTAAGTTGAGAACTCAATGATGTAAACAGAATGATCACAAGCATATCAATACCAAAATGGCTCAATAAATTCCAGGAAAAATCATGATTAAACAGAACACATTGAATGAGCAACATACCAAATTTCATGGCATTTGTATAAAGGAAAGCAAGTCAATTAAAATCAACAACTCAAAGCATGTTCAAGCAAGCTCATACAAGGCACCAAATTATGCATCCACTTCAAGCAATCATAAAACAGTGACCAAACATGATAAATGAATGAAATCAAAGCCATGGCAATCTTCAGGATGTCTATAATACACATGCCAAATTTCAAGTTCATCCAATAAACACCAAGGATTTCACAAATCATATGATATCATGACTCACAAAAAGTTCAAAATTGGTCAAACAGAGGGAAAATTCTCAAACAAATAGAAAATGCATTCAAAAATTCCAGGAAAAATCACAAGCAAACTAGACATCCATAAGTATTAGCATGCAAAAATCCAGAGCAATTGGCATAGCATAAGCATGGAAAATAAAATCAAGAACATGAACAAGAAATGGTGTGACACCAATTGTCACACCTCTAAAGATCACATCATATCTCACAATCCAGGAACTCAAAAACAGAAAACTATATACCAAAATGACCAGGAAGGAGCCTAGAACACACATGTAAAATTTCAAGCATTTCTAATTAAGCATCAAGATTTCATGGTCAAAATAATAGGCAAGGTGCAAGGAATGGTACATGAAAGTAAACCCTAGGCATTTCTAAAATCCAACCGTGCACAATTCTTGAAAAAATGATCATAAAAAAGTAGACAAGCTAATGAACAAATCAAAAAAAGAATCATGTAATTTGGACTATTATTTTTTGATTTATGAATTTTTTAATATGAAAGAAAATAAAAAATGCAAGAGAAGGCAAGGCATGAACATGATAAGCATCATATGAAAAATAATACAAGGCCAAGTGAATTTTGTAGCCAGCGGGGAATCGAACCCCTGGCCAATTCAAATGGAGCGCGTTTCAGAATGAAATGCTCCGTTTCATTAACTACGTGGCGCCTGGCAATTGGTAGCATGGCACACAAACGACTAAACGCATGCAGAAGCGAAGAAAATGGATCAAAGCGCGCGCTGGGAACAAAACCTAAGCAAGTTTATCATGTTCTTCAGCATTCATCATCGTCATGAACAAATCTCGCAGAAATCCACAAAAAATATATGGATCGACTCAGCATTCAACGTACATCAACAATCTAATCATGATTTATCCTAATTTTATGCATGGCAAGAGATTCGATAGAAACAAGTTTTGGTGTTCAAACTTAAAATCAAGATATCTTCATCAAATCTCAATGAAATCGCACGATTCAAGTTGCAGTGTGCTCTACTAACTAGGATCTACAAAAGCCACATGAAGATTTCAAGAATTAGCTCGGTCGAATCTTACCTTGATGGAGATGCAACTGTTGAATTTGTGCTCTTCAAGGCTTGGATTATCAAAACAGATCTTCAAGAATGCTTGGATGAAGGTATGGAACCAATGTTTCAGCTCAACACAGCTCGAATTAGCATAAATCTCCAACTGCCATGTGCAAGCTCAAAGTTCTACAGTGGTGATTCTTCAAGATTTTCCACGATTCTCCTTCAACAGATCTCCTATAGTACCTGCAGATGATGAACCACACAAGAACAAGCAAGAAGAATGATGAATTTCGATGAAAAAAGTGAAAAAAAGCTTGAGAGAAATTGAGAGAATTTTGGTGATTTGTGATTTGGATCTGAGATTGTGATTGTGGATTTCGAAATTCTGTTACAATTAAGACTATATAGTACCTGTTAATCCACTTGGTAAACATGATTAGCAACAAATGAAATGGATTAGTGAATTGCACATGTTATGCAAAAATGCCAAAATGCCCTTTTTCAAATGGAAACAATGGAACAGTCCAAAACCAGTTGAAGCAAGTCCAAATTTCTGTTTTGAAGTGATTGGCATTGGTTTGGAGTGAAAATCATGTGTATTTTTCAAAATCACCTTTTTTCCCACCAAAATTTAAATTGGTTCATTTGAAAAATGGACTTTTTATGTGATGATTTTTGATGAAATGTGATGATGGATTATGATAAAGCATGTCAAATGGGATTTGCTCAAAAAAGAATCACATGAATTGGCCAAATGGTTCAAGAGTTATGCCTCCTTGAAGTTCAACTTTTCTTGAAAATGATTTGATCATAACTTGCTAACCACAAATGAGAAATGAGTGTTCTTGGACTTTTTGGAAAGGCAAGAGCAAGATATTCAACTTTCATGTTGGACAAAGTTTTATTTGAAGCTTGCTTGATGATGTAAAGTTGAGGAGAAGACCTTTCCATTTTTGGCAGTTGGAAATTACAGGTCACTTACTATTTTTGGAAACTTTTTGTCTGACCTCCAATTCCTCAATGATGATGTTTGACATGTTATATGAGGCTTGTATGAACATGAATGAGACCTCTCAAAACATTTCCCACCATCAAATCCCTGATTAAATGCACAGTTGACCATAGTTGACTTTGCTAGGGTTTTGGTTGACTGAGCCATGCTTTGATGAATTTCAAGCCTCTTCCACTTGAGATCTTGATTCCACATGATGTCACAACTCATATGAATCTCTTATGAATGATCATGGTGCCCAAATTCTTCAGAATGGCCACCATCTATTGCTCAATGACTTGCTTGACTGATTGACTGTTGATTGCTTCAGCTGCAAGTAACAAGGTTAGATGACAATATTTTTGTACTTTTGGGTTAATAAACAAATGAAAAGCAATGATATACAAATGCAATACATGCTTGGTGATCAAGAACCACACTCACACGATGACCCACCCACAAGGAGGGAGGCAAGGTGTACAATGATCCTTGAGGCAATGATGTGATATGATATGATGCCATGAGGGATCTTAGGGCAAAAATTGGGGTCTTACAGATGCCCCTATTTAAGGTCATTCTAGCCGGAGAAGTGAAGTTTAGAAATCTTCATCTCGACGCGGTAGAATGGGCTTAAATAACAGTAATGAGACAAATTTTGGTCCCTAAGAGACCTCATGACGCAGATGTATGCATGCAAAAGACACAAACTCTGTGGGGAATATGATTCACACAGAAGAAAAGACGATCCATCGGAGTAATACACTCACCAGGAACAGAGACATTAACAAGACTCTCATGGGGATTCTTATTGGGGATAAGAAAAAGAAAAAGAAAGCGTGAGCAGGACACGACTCTGAGTTAGGGGATAACGAAACATCGGACTGGAGACTTCACTGGGGAAGTAAAGGACTCAAACTGGGGAGAGAAAGAAATTCCAAAGGAAAACACTTCCATTGGAAAGACTCAAGCTGACTCACAAAATGCATGTACTGGGGATAACACCAATACAGCAACACGAATAGGAACACAAATCCGCTGGGGAAATCTAGAAAAGACTTTCCAGGGGAAACCAAAGGATGAGATGTTACCGGTTAGTGAGTAACAAACTCAGGAAGAATGAATATCTAAAACCGGTATGAGGGTGAGAGATATCCATCAACCAAACATCTGAGAAAGACCTGAAAAAGGTACATAAACTCAGGAAAATCTGACTCCACAGGGGACCAAGGTCATAATAGGGAGCAGAAAGGAAGGAAACACCAAGGATACCGGGTTGTAGATATGTAACAGGTGACCGACCAAAGCGTGAATTGGTGTGTGTTCCAAAACACTCATCATCCTGAAGAAAGCGAAAGCAAACTTGTTTTTAGGATGGACATTTGATTCTGTAAAGAATGCAAATCTTACTCAATTGGGGAAACAAACAAAGGATTCGACAAAAGAGTGCATGAGATATATTATCTATAGCCGTCAAAACGTAGATAATATACTCGCATGGAAGATTATCCTGAACCGGGTTGTAGGTTGTTTATAGGATAAAAATCCGAAATCGTGAATTGGTTTGTGTTCCAAGACACTCATCATCCTGAAGAGAGCGAAAGCAAACTTGTTTATAGGATGAACATTCAATTCCACAAGGAATACGAATCTTACTCTGTGGAAAAACAATCAAAAGATTGACCCAAGAGCGAAAGAGACATAATATCCATTACCGTCAGAACATGGATAGTACACTCAAAAGGAAGATTATCCTGAACCGGGTTGTAGGTTGTTTATAGGATAAAAATCCGAAATCGTGAATTGGTTTGTGTTCCAAGACACTCATCATCCTGAAGAACGCGAAGAAAAGCAGACTTGTTTATAGCATGAACATTCAATTCCACAAGGAATACGAATCTTACTCTACTGGGGAAGATCAACAAAGGATTCCAACCAAAGAGCGCAAGAGACATATTATTCATTACCGACAGACCGTGAATAATATACTCGAAAGGAAAAGACACCAGAGATACTGAAGTATATAATAGGTGACTAACCAAAAAGAGAGACAATCGATACCAAGCATCCGGGTAAACGAAAGACAATTCAAAGGGATAAATTGCAAGCATCTGGCAATTATCCAACAACAAATATTCGATTCCGCAAAGGGAAATAACGAATCTTACTCGACTAGAGAAACACAAAACGTTTCAACTGAAGAGTGAATGAGATATACTATTCATTGCCGTCAAAACGTGAATAATAACCTTTAGAGGAAGATTATCCTGAACCGGGTTGTAGGTTGTTTATAGGATAAAATCCGAAAAGAAAGGCATCGGGATACCAAACCAGGTATATACAGATGGCCAATCAACAAGGAGCCACAACATTACCAACAAGAGGGTAAATGAAAGAAGACTCGCCGGGGATACATTGATGAAAATCAATGATCCGGGGAACACAATCACTGACAAACGGTGAAAGGACCCGATGGGGATAGAATTGCTAGCATACGACAATTATCCATAAAAGGCTTGCTGGGGATATGAGTACTTATTCAAGCAACTCATCCAAGCGAAGAAAAATCAACATCGAATACTAGATGAAGATAACCACAAAGAGGGGATTACATCTACCAAAAGTTGGATAGAAAACCACAGAAAGGGAATTGTCATCGGTTGGGATGAACAACAAAGTTGACTCCGTTAGGGGAGAAAAACAGGGTTTATAACTACCGGTTTGTAGGTAGAAAACCGCAAAGATAGGACTTACAACTGCTGGTTTGTAGACAGAAGGCCAAACATTCCAACGAGGATAAGATGAATGAGCGCCGGATTGTAAGCAACTATTCATTTATACCACAGGGAAGCGCGAGAGACAGTTGAAAAAGGCCAATTTGGGATCAAACCAAAAAGGCGGACTGAATCAAGACTCGTCCTGATGAGGATATAACTCAAAAGGGTAAACCCGTCCCAAGGTGTGTTGGGAGGGAACGGAAACAACCGTCATCCACGAGGATGTATCTCAGTGGGGAAATGGCAGGAAAGGATAGACACTTTCTGCTTAAGGGTTGACTCTATTTTGAGAGATTAACACCCGACATCTGCTTTGGGAGATCTATAAAGGAGATCTATATCACCATAGCAGGGAACAACAAACAAAGATATATGGCAAAAAATGCAACATGAATATCTGAATGTTTATGAGTATGCATGAATATGCGTGATTTATGTTTGATGAATGCTGACAAAACAGACAGTTCTAACACAAACAGGACCAGGAATCAAACATCCGGTACTATACTTCCAAGGAAAACCAAGGAAAGCCAATCTGCTGGAGATCCTCAAGCTGAAAAGCAAAGATCTGCGGGGAGGCAAAAGATCGGAGATATCACAAAATCTCTGAGTAATGGATCAACAATCAACCCAACTGGAGTACAGAAAGTCACAACAGGCAATAACGGCCACAAAGACAAATCTGTTGGGGAATGGGATAAATCCCAAAATCTCTGCAGGGGAACAAGAGCTCACTGCTATGAAAGCAACTCTACATAACTCCACTAGGAAACAACCCACTGAGGGAGAACAGATCATCCACAAGTAGATTCTGCAACAAGCTACTCTACTGGGGAAAACAGAGGTTTCAACTCCGGCGGAGACTTTGAGGGGGATATCACGGATGCAATCCTGACTCTGTGGAGGAAAACCCATTCTATAGGGGATTTTGCATATACACGATCCACCAAACCACAAACTTACTGACGGTTCCTGGGGAGATCCGTTGAAGAATCCATTGAGGGATACGGAGGAGAGCTGGGGATCAACCACCAAATGCTGACTCTTCTGAGGAGAAAATCCACAACTGCTGAGGAGGAACACAATCACTACCCTGCTGAAGGAATAAGCGCACTGACGGGGAGATATAGCAACTCCGCTGGCGACGTGGCCGGGGAAGAGAGTACTACTGGAGCAAACAAAGTCTTCCACAACACTCTGCTCTGGGGATATATCACAGATCCCGCTATCGACTGTGCTGAGGAAAGATAGCAACAATCCTGCTTACGACAATGCTGGGAAAGCGGTAAAGTACCGTGATGTCAATCCACCAACCATTGAATCTTCAACAGGAAAGCAACCATGCTGAGGAGAAAAACCACAACTCCGTTGGCGATCACACTGGGGAGAGTGACAGGGTACCGGGGTCTCAAACCACCAATTACCGAAGCTTCCAAATGGAAAACACCCATGCTGGGGGAGAATACTGCTGGAGAAGAAAACGAAGTCTTCAACAACACTCTGCTTAGGGAATAACCCTAACAAAAGCTCTGCTTGGGGAACACCCCAACAAAAAGCAGGATAAAGAGGATACAACCAATGCCATGAATATGAACCAATGTCTTACCTGTTGGAAATCATACCACCCTCGGGAGAGCACTGAGAGATTCTTAAGTATCCTTTTGTCATTGTGAATGTTCACTTTGTTCAAAACAACAAATTTTGAAAAATTTATTCGTTTAAACAATGACGTTTTATCAATTAAAATATGAAAAACATTTGTTGAATTGAAACAAATAAGAGTGCAAATAATTGGATAAAAGCTCAAATTGATTTGATGGAATGGTAGCCCGCAAATGGCAAGACTCCATAGATCTGTACAAATTTGAAATCAGTGATATATATTGGAAGAGGGCTACATTGAACATAATGATCCTTTCTCTACCAATTTGAATCTCGATGTATCCGAGGCTTCAGTCGACGACGGATCGAGAATCTCTGACGAAAAGACGGTTGCGGAACAGAAAGTCTTGTCAGGATGCAGTTACTTGCCAAATCCCTAATTTTTGCCTAGATTACCCCAGGGTGAGGTACTCAATCTAGCGGGATGCAAATATACTCTTTTTTCAAGTCTCTAACTTGTGCCTGGATCACCCTTGCGGGTTCTCCACCGAGACGCTCATTTTTGCCTAAGTCGCCCTTTCGGGTTTTCAACTTAGCGAGCTATTCTGTTTTTCATTTGCATATATTCTGTTTTTTTTAGGCAAAGTATTTCTTGACTGCATCTGAATTCACAGGACGAGTGAAATCCTCCCCATCCATTGTTGTAAGCATCAAAGCACCGCCTGAAAAGGCTCTCTTAACAACATATGAACCCTCATAGTTTGGAGTCCACTTGCCCCTGGAATCGGGCGCGAAAGACAAGACTTTCTTGAGCACAAGGTCTCCTTCTCGGAACACACGAGGCTTGACCTTCTTATCGAATGCTTTCTTCATTCTCTGCTGATATAACTGACCATGACACATGGCAGTCAATCGCTTCTCTTCAATCAAATTCAGTTGGTCATAACGACTCTGAATCCATTCAGCATCAGTCAACTCGGCTTCCATCAAGACTCTCATTGATGGGATCTCCACCTCTACTGGGAGCACAGCCTCCATGCCGTAAACAAGAGAGAAAGGGGTTGCCCCTGTTGAAGTGCGTACAGATGTACGATATCCATGCAAAGCAAATGGCAGCATCTCATGCCAATCTTTGTATGTAACTGTCATCTTCTGGATAATCTTCTTGATATTCTTATTAGCAGCTTCAACAGCCCCATTCATCTTAGGTCTGTAGGGAGAGGAATTATGGTGTGCAATCTTGAATTCAGCGCACAACTCATCCATCATCTTATTATTCAGATTAGATCCATTATCAGTAATGATCTTATCTGGCACACCATAACGGAAAATCAGCTGGTTCTTGATAAACTTCACAACCACCTACCTGGTCACATTCGCATATGAAGTGGCTTCAACCCATTTGGTGAAGTAGTCAATTGCTACGAGGATAAACCTGTGTCCGTTGGACGCCTTCGGTTCAATCATGCCGATCATGTCAATTCCCCACATAGAGAAAGGCCATGGTGATGAAATCACATTCAGAAGTGTCGGAGGAATATGAATCTTATCCGCATAAATCTGACACTTGTGGCATTTCTTCACATATTTGCAGCAGTCAGACTCCATTGTCAGCCAATAGTAGCCTGCTCTCAACATCTTTCTAGCCATGGCATGTCCATTGGAATGAGTACCAAATGAACCCTCATGGACCTCAGTCATCAACAGGTTTGCTTCGTGTCTATCCACGCATCTGAGCAAAACCATGTCAAAATTTCTCTTATACAACACTTCACCACTGAGGTAGAAACTTCCTGACAACCTTCTCAAAGTTTTCCTATCTTTCACAGATGCCCCAGGCGGGTAGACCTGGTTCTGGAGGAAATTCTTGATATCAAAATACCAAGGCTTGTCATCATTCACTTCTTCGACTGCAAATACGTGAGCTGGTCTGTCCAAGCGCATCACGGTAATATTAGGAACTTCATTCCACCACTTGACAACAATCATTGAGGCGAGCGTAGCAAGAGCGTCTGCCATCCGATTATCCTCTCGAGGAATATGATGAAAGTCAACTTCTATAAAGAAAGTTGAAATCCTCCTTGCATAATCTCTGTATGGAATGAGACTAGGCTGATTCGTCTCCCATTCACCCTTGATCTGATTGACAACCAGGGCCGAATCACCATACATATCAAGATGCTTGATTCTCAAATCAATGCATTCTTCTAGTCCCATAATACAGGCCTCATACTCAGCCATATTATTCGTGCATTTGAAGGTTAGCCTTGCTGTAAGCGGAATATGTGTGCCATGAGGAGTAATGATTACTGCCCCAATTCCATTTCCATATTGATTTACAGCGCCATCAAACACCATCGTCCATCTGGAACCAGGTTCCGGACCTTCACCAAGTGTAGGCTCATCACAATCTTTCATTTTCAAATACAGAATCTCCTCGTCAGGGAAGTCGTACTGAACAGACTGATGATCTTCAATCGGCTGGTGCGCTAAATGGTCAGCCAAGATACTACCTTTGATAGCTTTCTGAGCTCGATACTCAATATCATACTCAGATAACAACATCTGCCAACGGGCAATCCTCCCGGTTAAAGCAGGCTTCTCAAAAATATACTTAATTGGATCCATTCTGGATATCAACCAAGTTGTATGATTTATCATGTACTGGCGTAAACGCTTAGCTGCCCAAGCCAAAGCACAGCACGTCTTCTCAAGCATTGAGTATCGAGACTCACAATCAGTAAACTTCTTACTGAGGTAGTAGATAGCAGATTCTTTCTTCCCTGATTCATCTTGCTGACCCAGGACACAACCCATCGAGTCTTCAAGCACAGTCAAATACATAATCAGAGGTCTTCCTTCCACAGGTGGAGACAAAATCGGAGGTTCAGACATATACTCTTTGATACTGTCGAAAGCTTTCTGGCAATCCTCGGTCCAATCATGAGACTGATCTTTCCGAAGGAGCTTGAATATCGGCGCACATGTGGCAGTCATGTGGGATATAAATCTGGAAATGTAGTTCAAGCGACCAAGAAAACTGTCGCATCCGCGAAAAACAACCGGCGGGCTAAAACAAAACAACACAGAGTCGCCACAGTGCGTTATTTATCCCAAAGAGGGAAAGGAAACGCTCGAAGTAAACCTGGAAAAGACATGGTCTCGCGACCAAAGAGAATGGGATCGGGAGTCGGTTATGCGAAGGGAAGGTATTAGCACCCCTACGCATCCGTCGAACTCGACGGGATCCACGCTCTAAAAGAAAGAAAAGGTTGCTAAAACAAACATCACACACACACACTGAAGACAACACAGGTGAAGAAAGAGGGGAGAGGGCTCGCTAGGATATCGCATCCTATGCCTACGTATCTCGTCTGGAACGAGAATCAGAGCTACCATAGTTCGACTCACGCACGCCGAAACAAAGCACACGCACAAAAAGGCAAACATAGAACCCGAACGCCAATCGCTGGACTTGCATCAGCTTCCGAACCAAACAAACCCACACTGGAAACCAGATGCCACTTGATGGCCTTATACCGGACTCCAAGCACACAACAAGAGGATACGGAATGCCAATGGCTGAGCTTACATCCGTCTCCTAACTCACACACAAGAAGAAACAAGCAACAAGTTACTAAGGAGTCGGGAACTCAAGCCTAGCAACTGTCAAGCAAACACACACAAAAAGAAAAAGGGTGCCCGGAGAGATCTTGTACGACCTCCTGCCTACGTACCTCATCTGGTATGAGGATCAGGGCAACGTAGTTCCCCTGAACGGGAAAGAAATTCTCACCTAACCAGATACAAAGGGAGACACACTGCTAGGGAGCTGGACTCGCTAGATGTTATCATGCATATCATCCCTAAGTTATGGTTTCTATCCTAACTTGCACAGGCAGCAAGCTAATCCTAAACAGGCAAAGCAATCAAAGCAAACAATCACAAATAGCACACACTATATCCAAACAAAGTGGGCTCACACAAGGGGTTAGGCTGCAAAAGTAAACCAACTGTATCAGGTGATGTTAGCTCTTAACCCTGACATTGAGAGTCAGGGTGAAGCCAGATGAAATGGAAGTGAAGATAAGACTTCACAGCTCTTATCCCTGGCCAGGGAGAGCTTCAGACAAAGGAAGTGTGGGTCCAGAAAGTGGGAACCCTTCTACACTTATGACACTGACTCAACTGTACAACTGTACATGGATCTTGGGTTAGGATCCACAAGGCATCAACATGTGATGTGAGCCAAGGGACGACTCAACAGATTAGCAGGAGGTGGACTACACACCTCTTGTGTCTGCCAATTGCCTTAACAAAGGTCTTTTCCTGCTTGGGGACAAAGATAAACAAGCACAAGCATTGCCTCTTAAGGAGGACTTCAGACAGGTGCCTGGCCAAGTAACATGCCAGGTCTTCCAGACTACATGGAGTTAGTGATTCTACCTCAATTGGTTAACACAACCAAGCAGCAGCACAAGCAAGTTCACAATGAACTATAGCAACTAAGGTACCTGAAATCAATCCAACATAATCAGTATACCAGACAAGCAAAAGTCAAACAGACAAACTAAAAGTCAACAGTTAACTGTACACAAGCAATGCATCAAGCAAAGCACAAGCCAATGCTCAACACAAATGACTTAGAAGCCACCTACAAAACAAACTTAATGTTAATCAACATCAATCAAAACAAGCAACTCAAGCCAAGTGAATTAATTCCTCCATGCCATATGCCTTTTGTCCTGAAAACATAACTCAAACATGAGAAGCAAACCCTAGGACAAAGCCTAGGGTCAAAGGAGGAGAAATATTTCAAAACAGAACATGAAACTTATCCAAAATCAAGTTCAATCAAATTAAAAACAAATCCAATTGGTATCATGTTCAAATCATTCATCAATTTCATTTCATACATCAATCATGGTCAAACATGCAATTTAGAACCTCATAGGACCAAACAGAATGAATCAATTCAAATCCAATAAAAAATAATTCAATAAATCCCAGGAAAATTCATGGCTAAACAGCACTCATAACATAATATACACACCAAATTTCAGGCCATTTGGACAAAGGGAAGCAAGTAAATTAAATTCATCAAGCCAAAGCATACTCAAACAAGCTCATACAAGGCATTAAATCATGCATCAACTTCAAGCAAGCACAAAACAGAATTGGCCTACGATAAATGCACCAAACTGAAACCATGACACACTTCAATGTGTCTATAATCACTCCACAAAATTTCAAGTTCATCCAATACATATCAAGAATTTCACAAAACATTTAGAATCATGACTCACAAAAGGTCCACATTTGGTAAAACAGGGGAGAAAATTCTCAAACAAATTGGAAATGCACTCAAAAAATCCATAAAAATTCACAAGTGAACCTAATATCCAGAAGTATCAACATGCAAAAATCCAGATCATTTCATGTTCAATAAGCATGGCATATAAAATCAAGAAGTTAGACAAGACATGGTGTGACACAAATTGTCACACCTAGATTCAACAACTCATATCTCACAATCCAGGAAAGAAAAAATCACAAATTCTATACCAAAATGTCCATTAGGGTCTCTAGAATAAGCATGCAAAATTTCATCTGCATCCAGTTAAGCATCATCATTTCATGATCAAAATACCAAGCAATGTGCAAGAAAGAATATACATGAACAAACCCTAGGCCATTCCAAAAACTACACGTGCACAATTTTTGCAAAAATCATCATAAAATAGTAGAGATTACAAGGATCATGCTGGAAAAAATCTCATTCAATTTGGACAATTATTTCATGAGTTATGAATTTTGGAAGCAAGGAAAAAAATAAAAAAAAAGGTGAAATGAATATGTGGAATCATGAAGCATATGAAGGAAAAATGGAAAAAAGCCAAAAGTGGAATCGCTCCCACACGGAATCGAAGTAGGTCCGTTTTTAAATCCTGCGCGCGCAAACACCTCCAAGCATGAACAGTACGCGAAATGAAGATCAAACTACACTTTCTGGAAATTTTTCAACATTCATCAATGTTCTTCACGAGTTCATAGGTCCAAGAACAAATCTCCACCAAATCACACAAACTTTATATCAATGGAAAGGTCTCACAACGTACATCAACAATATCACATTCATTAAGCCTAATTCATCCTAATTTAAGAGAATCGAATCAAAACATATTTGAGCACAAAACTTCAAATCAACATAACTTGTTCGTTTCTCAACCAAATTTAGTGGTTCAAAGTGCAGAATTACCTACTCTCAAAGATCTACAAGAAGCATCAAACAATTTCATGAATAGTTAAACTCGAAAACTCACCTCCTTTGGATGACAGTTGCGAATTTGATGTTGTTTGGCCTTGGAACACGAAAACATATGTGCTTTGATGATGTGGAAGATGAATGGAACAAAGTTTGTTGCTCAATTACGCACGATCTAGCTCAAATCTTGAATTGCCATTGATGCACCTCTCTTTAACAGTCCATGAATTGGCTTGATAGTGATGATTCCTTGCTTCAATTAGCTTCAATAATGATTGTAGATGATGAAACAACGAAGATCTTGGCTAGGCTTGTGAAGAAATTGCAAAAAAAGTGAAGATGAAAAGTTGAGAGAATTGTGCAATTTTGGATCTAGATCTGAGATGAATGAATGTTAATCTGATTTTCTGTTATGATTAACCATTTATATGATCCACTAATCCATTTTGTTAATCAAGTTTAGCCAAATGTGAGTGATTAGTGAAAATGCACTTTTATGCTAAATGGTAATTAGCCAATCCACCCTCACTTATGCAAATCCAATGTAACAGTGCCAATTTCTGGTTTGAGCAAGTTTCAAATGGTATTTGTGAGCTATTGCAAGTGGAATCATGTGAAAACAAGGCTTATTTCTCAAAATGCACTTTTTCCCTCCAAATTCAAAATTGGTTCACTTGAAAAATGGACTTTTTGTGTGATGAGTTTTCATGACAGGTAATGCTTGTTTTGGATAGAGGACATCAAAAGAATTTTGCTCAAAGAAACCTCACTCCATTTGGCCTTGTGAATCAAAAGTTATGCCACTTTGAAATTCAACTTTTTTGGATAATGATCAATCCATAACTTGCCAACCACACATGAGAAATTCATGTTCTTGGACTTTTTGGAAAGGTGAGAGCAATATATACAACTTTCATGTTGAACAAAATTTCATTTGAAGCATTTTTGGACATGTAATTTTGAGGAGAAAAACTTTCCATTTTTGGCAATTTTCAATTACAAGTCACTTTCTATTTTTGGAAAGTTTTCATCTGACTTTATCTTCTTCATTCTTGATGTTTGAAATGCCAAATGAAACTTGTTTAGACATGAATGAAGTGTCTCTAGCCCTCTCCCACCTCCAAATCCATGAATTCAGGCACAGTTGACCACAGTTGACTTTTTCTGACTGATAGATGAACCGGCTATGCACTGATGAACTTGAGCTTCAAACTCCTGATGAAATGGCTCAATCATGAAACCCTAGCTTCCATAAGCTCAATATAACCATAAAATGATCCCTCATCTCATTGAAAACCTCATCTCCTTGACAAGCCCTGATTGGCACAATGCAGATGATTAGGGTTGACCAGAGGTCAAAACCCTAATCCCAAGGCATCTGATCAAGCATAAGGAATCTCTTGGTGATGACAATACCATGATGATGATGATGTACCATTTCAACCAAGATAAAGCTCAACCCCCTTGAGAAACCATGAAACCCTAATGTGAATCACAAACCCTCAGATGGTTAGTGATCAATCCAATGAAACCCTAGCTTGCATCTTTTGACCTTTTTATCTTCTGATCAAGACCTAGGAGGAGGACTTGCTTAATGTTGTCATATGATATGAAAAGATGCAATGACTAATGACCTAAAAAATGATATGCAATATGCTAAGCTAGTCCCAAGAGAGGAGGGCAAATTTTGAGGTGTTACAGCTGCCCCTATTCAATCCACTGTGAACCTGTCAATATGAATAGCCTCGGCTTTCAGATGATCAGGATGAAGAGTGATTGAATACCAAGAACAGACGAACAATTTGCACTCTGATGGGAAAATAATTAACAGTGCCTGTCAGAATCGGCAAAGAAACAATCTCGGAAGAAGAAACATCCGTCTGGTACGGAGAAAGTCGGCCTGATCACCGAAACAAAATGTCGACCTGGATACCAAAATAAATGGTAACGCAGGGATAACCATGGCCTGAACACCACATATCCGCTGGGGATTATGATCTCTTTTTGTTTTTCTTGAACCCCGAAAATTTTCTCTCTTTTCGTTTTCTTGAACCCCAAAATTTTCTTTCGCGCAAATGATCCCGGATCACTGCATTTGAACCCCGACATCTTGTTTGCCAAAATAATGAACCCCATTCTCCATTTGAACCCCAGTCGCCTGACGATAACTTGTGATCGCCATTGTGAACCCCGTTCTCCAGAAAATTCCTCAACATTTCCCTTTCTCCATTTGAACCCCGCTCTCCAGAAAATGTCTCAACATTTCCCTTTCTCCGTTTAAACCCCGCTCTCCAATTTCTTGTGATAATTCCGCTGACAACGTCAGAAATAACACCAAACACCACTCTAAGGGCGACATATCAGAGGGTACACCTTCACAAAAGGAAGGTAACATGTGCATCTCTTCCTCAGAAGACACCCATAACGACCTTCATTGGCCTCAGCCAAAGTCTAAGGTGACACATGAACAGAAGATAATCCTGAGGACCTCATCCCGGATATAATCTTCAACTCCAATCTCCATTTGAACCCCACTCTCCAGAAAATGCCTCAACATTTCCCTTTCTCCATTTGAACCCCGATTGTCACGCTGATCGCGTAACGTCCTTTGATTTTATTTCCATCTCCGTCCGACGGAAAAATTTCCTCCAGTATCGCACTACTGGGGAACATTGCTGATCTGACGTCATGATGCTAAACTCCTCAGAGTAACACCTTCAACCAGACACTGACTAATGACTGGGAAGAAACTCGACGTTTACTGGACATCGAACAATGAAGTTTACTGACACCAAAGAAAACTCGACCAGACACTTACTGATGACTGGGAAGAAACTCGACATTTACTGGACATCGAACAATGATGTTTACTGACACCGAAGAAAACTCGACCAGACACTTACTGATGACTGGGAAGAAACTCGACGTTTACTGGACATCGAACAATGATGTTTACTTGTCACCAAAGAAAACTCGACCAAACACTTACTGATGACTGGGAAGAAACTCGACGTTTACTGGACATCGAACAATGATGTTTACTTGACACCAAAGAAAACTCGACTAGACACTTACTGATGACTGGGAAGAAACTCGACGTTTACTGGACATCGAACAATGATGTTTACTTGACACCAAAGAAAACTCGACCAGACATTAACCAATGACCGGGAGGGAACTCGACGTTTACTGGACATCGAACAATGATGTTTACTTGACACCAAAGAAAGCTCGACCAGACACTTACTGATGACTGGGAAGAAACTCGACGTTTACTGGACATCGAACAATGATGTTTACTGACACCAAAGAAAACTCGACCAGACACTTACTGATGACTGGGAAGAAACTCGACGTTTACTGGATATTGAACAATGATGTTTACTTGACACCAAAGAAAACTCGACCAGACATTAACTGATGACCGGGAGGAAACTCGACGTTTACTGGACATCGAACAATGATGTTTACTTGACACCAAAGAAAGCTCGACCAGACATTAACTGATGACTGGGAGGGAACTCGACGTTTGCTGGACATCGAACAATGATGTTTACTTGACACCAAAGAAAACTCGACCAGACATTAACCAATGACTGGGAGGGAACTCGACGTTTATTGGACATCGAACAATGATGTTTACTTGACACCAAAGAAAACTCGACCAGACATTAACCAATGACCGGGAGGAAACTCAACGTTTACTGGACATCGAACAATGATGTTTACTTGACACCAAGGAATACTCGACCAGACGAGGATCGACACAACACTTACTGGTACCGTGGGGACGACATCCACATATGTCAAAACCAGGCAGACGCTTGCCGGGGAATAACTGGGAAATACTGCTACTCCAAAATCACGATGCTGAACTCCTCAGAGTGACACCTTCACCATCCGGCGAAACCAAATCTCAAGCGGTAACCACGGCTTGAATCGCGCTGATCGCGTCATGATGTTAAACTCATCCGAGTAACATCTTCACCATCCGGTGAAACCAAATCTCAAGCGGCATCCACGGCTTGAATCGCGCTGATCGCGTCATGATGTTAAGCTCATCCGAGTAACATCTTCACCATTAGGCAACCACTTCTCAAACGATGACCACGGCTTGAGACTAGCTTATGCTTGCAATATGATGCATGATTGATTTTTCTGCGTAATGCTCCATAATTATGGAAATGCTACGCGATTCATTATGCAATATGCTATGCTTATCTACATGATGAATGTGTAAAAAGTATCCCCCTCAAGGGACTCTTCTGAGGAGCTCGAGGCACTCTGTTGAGGAACTCGTCAACACTCCGATCTCCACCCCGATGGGGAATAACACTGCTGCTGGAAAAAAACAACCCTTGCTGGGGAAAAACCTCCTTTGCACCCGGTCCACTTGGGGAATCTCGTTGGGGATAAGAACCACCAACGCACTCTGTGGGGAAAACAACGGCTTCGGACTTGCCGGGGGTACAACACTCCAGACTCTGCTTGAGGAACAACCACCCACAGATACCTCCGCTGGGAAACAGCAACCTTCAGGCCTGGCGACTGGGGAAGCATTGATCTAAAACCTGCTGGGGATAACCATCCTGACCCTACTAGGGAAGCCACAGACCTTGAATCTGCTGGGAATTTAGTCATTCCGACTCTGCTTGGGGAGGAGGGCAGTCCGGCACTGAACACCCGACGACTCGTCGAACCATGATATTCATATCCAACTCCCATGTCAGCTTTCCAATTTTGAGAACTCCCAGACTCATTTGGACTTTTCTGCTCCATCATCTTGTATTCCAAACCGCTTCGTTCTCGACGGAGAGCGAACTCCTGGGATTTATACAGACCTTCCAATCTTCAGACTTTGAAGAGTCTTCTTGATTAATATCCAGGATCGTCGTACATCTCGTCGTCTTTTCACCGTTCGTCCGTTCACTCGTCCCTGATTGGACTCCGTGGGGACTGTTCGTCAAAAACTTCCACATCACAACCTGCAAGTGAGGGAAAGATACCTAACAGTTCCTGCAAAAGAGATCATTAGATAAAACCGTGCCCCAGGCGTGTCAAGATTTCAACACTTGAGTCACTCAACATTCCGAATAAGATTTCAAGCCTCAATCTTATAAGCATGCATTGGAAGGGACCTGTATGTCTTAAAATGCAAGATTCTTTATCACAATAATCTGGATGTTTTTGCAATCAAAGCGGTAATGAAAAACAAAAACAAAATTATTTGACTGAATATGCATTTTATTGATTGAAAAAGTGTGGCTCAAATGAGCAATACAAAGGAAGCAATTCCTGAAAAGAGGTAATTGCGCACAAAAGGAAAAATCTATCCTAATGGCAATGTGAAACCCATGATCTCATCGAGTTCCAACTCGGTTACACCCCATATGTCCTCAGACTCTCCGTGCTTTCCGCCTTCTGAACAAGACGATTCTGATTGATCCCTACCGGGTATTATCCATGATGCCTTAACCAAAGCGCAAACGATCATGCCAGACGCAGTTGTTCGTTTCAATCCCTCTTTTGCCTGGACCGCCCTTTCGGGTTTTCAGTCCACCGGGATACCCTTTTTTGTCCAAGTCGCCTTTTCAGGTTTTCGACTTGCCGGGTGTACAATTTTCTTTTTATCCCTAACTTTTGCCCGAACCTTTCTTTCTGTTTTTTGGTTCGCCGGGATGCCCTTTTTTGCCTGGACTATTTTATTCTTTTCGTCCAGCGGGTCTCTTTACACGAAATATTTTTTAACTGCGTCCGCATTCACAGGGGATGGAAAATCCTCGTCATCCGTGGTCGTCAGCGACAAGGCTCTGTTTAGAGACAACCTTCTTGACCACGAATGTACCTTCATAATTGGGTGTCCATTTGCCCCTTCGATCGTTTTGAGGAGGAAGGATCCTTTTCAGCACCATATCACCTACGTGGTATACACGAGGCCGTACCTTTTTATCAAAAGCACGCTTCATCCGTTGCTGGTACAACTGCCCATGACAGATGGCTGCCAACCTCCTTTCTTCAATCAGGCTCAACTCTTTGTACCGGGTCCTTACCCATTCAGCCTCTTGCAATTTCACGTCCATCAGGACTCTCAAAGAGGGAATTTGAACCTCAACTGGTAGCACGGCTTTCATTCCATATAACGCTGGAAAGGCTTTGCCCCAGTAGATGCACCGAGGTTCGATACCCAGGATACAAGCTTCATTCTTGCCACGTTGTCGGCGCCTTCAAATGCTAGTCAGGCAGCACAGGGAATGTGGGGATCTCTTTGGCATAAGCGAAGCAGCGCCAACTCCGTTTCCATTCATGTTAATGGCCCCATCAGACATCAGAATCCGTTCGGATTCAGGGCAGGCCCCTCCTCTGGGATCAGTTCCTCACAATCTTTCGGTTTGAGCACCTTGAGATGTCCTCATCAGGGAACTCAAACATCATCGGTTGATAATCCTCCGCGGGTTGTCAGGCGAGGTAATCAGACAATACACTCCCCTTGATCACTTTCTGAGAGCATCACAAATCAGTTAATATTCTTTTGCACTCTCGCAACCCGTTCGGTCAATGCTGGCTCTTCAAACATGTACTCGAGCGAATCCATCTCGGAAATCCACAAAGTGGTATGAACCAGCATATACTGTCTCAGTCGGCGAGCAGCCTATGCCAAAGTACAACAAGTTTTCTCGAGCAGTAAATGTATTGTTTCACAGTCAGTAAACTTTTTGCTAAGGTAAATTGTATGCTCTTTTCGACAAGACTCGTCATGCTGACCCAATACGCACCTCATAGACCCCTCGAAGGCCGTCAAGTACAGAATTGATGGTCGTCCCTCTACAGGGAGACGTCAGAATCAGAGGCTCCTGCAACTCAATCTTTTATTTCTCAATGCCCCTTGGCAATCATTATTTCACCTGACCGTTTGATCTTTTCTTTACAACTTGAATATAGGTTCGTACGTGGCTGTTAGGTGAGATGTGAACCATGACATGTAGTTCAATCTACCCAGAAGACCACGAACCTCTCTTTCCATTCTCGGTTCAGGCATTTCTTATTTTGTTTTCTTTTTTTTTTTTTTTTTTTTTTTTTTAGCAGGATCAACCTCGATTCCTCTCTTACAATGAACCCCAGCAGCTTACCGGCCCGCACTCTGATAATGCACTTATTTGAATTCAACCTCAGTTTTAATTGTCTCAACTGGTCCATTCAGCTTGGCCAGATCTGCCAGATGCCCCTCTTCTGCTTGGGACTTTGCTATCATGTCATCAACATAGCATTTGATTCCACGATGAATCATATCATGAAACAAAGTCACTCTGATACGTGACACCGGCGTTCTGCTTCTCTAGAGGACAGTCTTCTCTCCATGGTAACTTGTGCACAACGACATCGGTATCCGCTCCTGGCATATCCTGACATGACCAGGTGAAGGTATCCACATGCTCTTTCAACAAGGCTACCATTCTGCTCTCGACTTGCCTTTGAAGCGGCTCCCAATTTTCACTTCCTTTCTGACCTCGGCAGTATACAGGTTAACAATCTCAACTCGCTCTTCCTGCGGCTGAATCACCTTCTCCTCTTGTTTTGACAACCTGGCTAATTCCAGCAGATCACAATCTTCTTCGCCTTCTTCTTCGGCATGATAGATCGGATTTTCGAAGGCATATGAGGTGTAACCAAATTGTTGTCAATGAGATCCGGAGAATTACTTTTCGAAATCGGAACGAGACAAATCAAAAAAGGGGAAAAATGAAAATAAAACATTGCCATTTTTATTTGTTTTTATTTTTAAACTGCAAAAATAAATGAAAAACAGGGAACACCGCTTTTAATGTGAAAAACATCCATTTATTAATGATGCAAAATGTTGCAAAATGAAACATGAGGTGGCCCTTACAATGAACCACTACGTGTCGGGCAACACGTATGGCTTTCATGCAGATAAAATTGAAACAGAAATTATTACTCTTCCGGACGAGTGACAGTGATGATCTTTTTAGGCCTTCCAGTTCCCTGGTACGCACGGTTTTATCCAACCATCAAACTGGCAGTCACTGTCAGTCTCTTCACCTACCGCACAGGCGTGATCCGAATCTTCAGCAATTGCACTCACCATCGCCTGACCATGCGTCGGCATGGGATTAGCATTAACATTCGGCGACGGTGCAAAATTGATGGCCTTGGAGTCTACCAGATCCTGGACAACATGCTTAAAAGCTCTGCAGCCCTCAATGTTATGCCCTGGTGTACCAGAATGGAATTCACACTAGGCGTTCTCATCATAGTTAGGAGGCCTCTGATCTGATCTTAACGGAACCATCGTCCTTGGCTGAACCAACCCAAGATCCATCAACTTTCTAAACAGCACATCATATGTCACGGGCGGCTTGTCGAACTGACGATCAATCCCTTTTCCTCTCACTTGATACCCGGCTCTCTGTTGAGGTGGCTGACGTTGCTGTCGTGCTGACTGATTACCAGCAAGGGTGGTTACCGCAGCAGTGTGCTGGTAGTAATGATTCCTACCGCGTCCTATCTGGGCATACACAACACTCGATTCACCCTCATTCTTGCGCTGGTCATTACCAAAGGATTTCTTCGGTCCAGACGACGAAGCGTTTCCTTGTGTTTCCCCTTTCTTCAGCCAGTCTTCAATCCTCCCCACCTTCTCGACAATTGCTTTCTGCCCCAAGGCGAACTCTTGCATGACATTGATCAGCTCTCCCATCTTCTCTTTCAGCTCGAGAATGTCTGTGTTGGGCGGATTCATCATTCCTGTGTCAATCAAACAGGTTAGAAACTGACACCTGCAAAACAGAAGACAAGTTATTATGGTTCATGCATGAATGCAGTGTTTATCCACATGAGGGACACTCCGTCTTTCGATCCTGGCTTCATCGAGACATATAATAATCCGGCAACAATATTCTGATATTCATCATTTGATTCCCTCATACAGATCAGAGATATATGATTTAGCAAAATACCACCCCACCATGTGTGTGTCGTGTGAGTGCATACGGTAAAGCAAATAAAGCTTGAAGATCAACCACTGAATGAAAACGATCATTGCATAGCAAAATGCACAATAAGCGCCGTAGTCATACATCACAGCTGATATAAATCAAATACAATCTTCCAGAATCAGAAAGGAAATACAAGCAAGTGAATTCCGTCAACAAGCCTGACGGTAATCCACACAAAAGAAAGATCTAGCCTGACGAGGGTCCCACAGAAGGCCATATATCATCGACCATCCTCGCAAACTCTGCGGCGAACCTGAGCTCGGTATTCTCCTGCTGTAATCTCCCCACTTCCTTCTGGTGAATCTTCATCTGCCTGAAGTAATGATCTCTCTCAGCAATGTAATGATCTCTCTCGGCGATGTAATGATCTCTCTCAGCGATGATCTTCATGTTCTCTGCTTCCTTGATCTTCAGCTTTGCCTCCCACTCAGCAATAAGAACTCTGACTTTGTCTTCTTTCTGATCTCTCACGAGGATTTGCCTCCTCTTCTCATCTTCAATGACCTTTGAGGCTCTGGCTAGCTTCTCCTTCGTGATGTCGTGCTCCTTTGTCGACGACGCTAGGGCTTGGCTGATCCTCCCATAGTAGGCAGTATCCATCTCAAAGCGCTTTGCTTCCAGAGCATGTCGCTTATCCTGATCTTCCATCCTTACTCTGATTTCCTGATTAGACATCTGAATCCGAGCAACACTCATCTCTAATTCAGTCTTCTCCGCCTGCAACTGATCTCTGGCTCTCTTCATCTCGAGGAATTCTTCCATACTGACAGAAGAACGCGGACCCTCGACCATAGGACACCAAGGATCACCTCCAGGGAACGGTAGATACGTGAGCTCAATCCTCTTCCGAAGCCAATCATCAAATGGAGGAAAATACCGCTGTTAACCTTGCCAAAAGGAACCTTTCCTTTCCTCTGAATGTTACGCCATGACCCAGGCACTTGTCTCAACTTGGCCTGATTGCCCTCAGCTGGGAAATAGAAAGACTCCTGAATCTCACGCTCGAGAGGAGGAACCTCCATGGCAAACCCCATTTGTCTCCTAAGAAGCGTTGGATTGTAATTAATGCAACCCTGAACTCCCACAAGAGGCACATTGGGAAAGCTCCCGCAGCTGTATATGAAATCTCGTCCAGCCATACCGTTATGAGTCCAAGCTATATCAGCGGCCCGCAAACCCATCAACTTAACCGACCACTTGACCGTTGGATCAAGAGAAGCAAAAACACCTCGGGAAGGCAAATACCCCATAAACCACTTATTCAGCAGCTGAGCACAACATCAGATCAATCCACCACGCCGCTTCTCGTTCCTGTTATGAACTGAGTAATAAACATCTCCGATCAGAGTAGGAATAGGGTTCCTCCGTATGAATAATCTGATGGCATTATGATCCACGAAGCTCTTCTGATTAGGAAACAGGATGGTCCCATAAATGCTCATAGCAATCAAGGCACAGACCGTCTTCCAATTACCCACAGCAGTATGTTCCTTGGCTCTGGCTTCCAAGAAACTCAAGTGAAAACCAGGTAATTTTCCTTTCTCCTTCAAACCCTCCTTGGTCACCTCCGGGCTCAAATAAAGAGCACGAGAAATCTCAAGGATGTCAGGCTCTCCCCTAATGGCACAGAAAGGAATCTGATCTCGGATCTGCATACCCAAAATGCTGGCATAGTCCTCCATCAGAGGCCCCAACAAATAGTCCGGGAACACAAAACATCTCAGACCCGGGTCATAGAACTGGAGAAGAGTATGAATGGCGCTCCTGTCGCTGTCAGTGAGTCTGAAAGCCATCTTCAGAATACCACCGTATGCCTCCCTGAACATCCTCACATGGTCGGGCGTAATCAATGCTATCATATCTCTCAGCACACCGATCTCTGGGTCAAAGAAGCTGTAGACAACATCGTCCTTCAAACCGGTCCTCATGTCTGAGCAAAGAAATCTCTCAACCAGGATCTCAATAAAAAATGTCCCTGCATATGGATAAACATGTGTTAGATGCAGGTAAATGCAAAATGTGATGATGCTGATGAATGAATGCAATGCATTGCCATCCTCCAAGTCATCTGATCATCTGTTGCTCTGAAGCCTGATCTTTGAATCGATCACAACCATCTGAGGTACTGAGCAAACACAAGTCCAACTCAAGGGTTCCGAAATAAACGGAACTGAAAGATACATCACCATCATCACCAGACAATCTCTGAGCAGATAACCACAATCCTCTGAATCGGTCCGGGGAATCCTGAAATAAACGGATCCCCACTGATAAATAACACGGACAACACTCCGGCGTCTCAGCAATAAATGTCCATAAATCCGACTTATAAATATGACTCTGATCAACTGTTGAATCAATAGTCACCATCAAAGTCACCATCTGAACACGCATCTGTAATAATCACCCTCCCCTCACAGGTAAATTCTAATCAGGTTATCCTAAGGCAGATAATAGTCTCGACAATCGGGCAGAGATACTCAATGGGTTTGCCCTTTCGGGTGTGCCATTGTAGCTCCCTTAAGATCGTCTAAACCAAAGATCCGGGAAATGATCGGTCACCAGAGTCAATAGCTCAGATGAGGTGACTCAACCAGAGTGGAGTACCCCACAAAGGAAGAGCACCCTCAAAAGAACCTCGTCCGGCTTGTGGTACATCACGTTGCCAAACACATGTTGACCTAACATGAAAGAGGCAACATGAGACCATACTAATCCTAGGTGTATACTCGGGCCTGGGTTTTAGCCCCACTCAGAACACCCACCCCAAACAGAGGAACCACCTGTACAGAGGACAGCAACATGATAGTATGATGCATGCAAATATTTATGCAAATATATACACAATCAGAATAATAAATGCAATAAATAAAGCGGCACAAGCAACCTAAACTATCCTAGAACGCTAGGAGAGACTCGCTTAGGGAAGATGGACCAACTATAGGTCAACTTCTAGTGTCCCCAGCAGAGTCGCCAGCTGTCGCATCCGCGAAAAACAACCGGCGGGCTAAAACAAAACAACACAGAGCCGCCACCGTGCGTTATTTATCCCAAAGAGGGAAAGGAAACGCTCGAAGTAAACCTGGAAAAGACATGGTCTCGCGACCAAAAAGAATGGGATCGGGAGTCGGTTATGTGAAGGGAAGGTATTAGCACCCCTATGCATCCGTCGTACTCGACGTGATCCACGCTCTAAAAGAAAGAAAAGGTTGCTAAAACAAACATCACACACACACACACTGAAGACAACACAGGTGGAGAAAGAGGGGAGAGGGCTCGCTAGGATATCGCATCCTATGCCTACGTATCTCGTCTGGAACGAGAATCAGAGCTACCGTAGTTCGGCTCACGCACGCCGAAACAAAACACACGCATAAAAAGGCAAACATAGAACCCGAACGCCAATCACTGGACTTACATCAGCTTCCGAACCAAACAAACCCACACTGGAAACCAGATGCCACTTGATGGCCTTATACCGGACTTCAAGCACACAACAAGAGGATACGGAATGCCGATGGCTGGGCTTACATCCGTCTCCTAACTCACACACAAGAAGAAACAAGCAACAAGTTACTAAGGAGTCGGGAACTCGAGCCTAGCAACTGTCAAGCAAACACACACAAAAAGAAAAAGGGTGCCCGGAGAGATCTTGTATGACCTCCTGCCTACGTACCTCATCTGGTATGAGGATCAGGGCAACGTAGTTCCCCTGAACGGGAAAGAAATTCTCACCTAACCAGATACAAAGGGAGACACACTGCTAGGGAGCTGGACTCGCTAGATGTTATCATGCATATCATCCCTAAGTTATGGTTTCTATCCTAACTTGCACAGGCAGCAAGCTAATCCTAAACAGGCAAAGCAATCAAAGCAAACAATCACAAATAGCACACACTATATCCAAACAAAGTGGGCTCACACAAGGGGTTAGGCTGCAAAAGTAAACCAACTGTATCAGGTGATGTTAGCTCTTAACCCTGACATTGAGAGTCAGGGTGAAGCCAGATGAAATGGAAGTGAAGATAAGACTTCACAGCTCTTATCCCTGGCCAGGGAGAGCTTCAGACAAAGGAAGTGTGGGTCCAGAAAGTGGGAACCCTTCTACACTTATGACACTGACTCAACTGTACAACTGTACATGGATCTTGGGTTAGGATCCACAAGGCATCAACATGTGATGTGAGCCAAGGGACGACTCAACAGATTAGCAGGAGGTGGACTACACACCTCTTGTGTCTGCCAATTGCCTTAACAAAGGTCTTTTCCTGCTTGGGGACAAAGATAAACAAGCACAAGCATTGCCTCTTAAGGAGGACTTCAGACAGGTGCCTGGCCAAGTAACATGCCAGGTCTTTCAGACTACATGGAGTTAGTGATTCTACCTCAATTGGTTAACACAACCAAGCAGCAGCACAAGCAAGTTCACAATGAACTATAGCAACTAAGGTACCTGAAATCAATCCAACATAATCAGTATACCAGACAAGCAAAAGTCAAACAGACAAACTAAAAGTCAACAGTTAACTGTACACAAGCAATGCATCAAGCAAAGCACAAGCCAATGCTCAACACAAATGACTTAGAAGCCACCTACAAAACAAACTTAATGTTAATCAACATCAATCAAAACAAGCAACTCAAGCCAAGTGAATTAATTCCTCCATGCCATATGCCTTTTGTCCTGAAAACATAACTCAAACATGAGAAGCAAACCCTAGGACAAAGCCTAGGGTCAAAGGAGGAGAAATATTTCAAAACAGAACATGAAACTTATCCAAAATCAAGTTCAATCAAATTAAAAACAAATCCAATTGGTATCATGTTCAAATCATTCATCAATTTCATTTCATACATCAATCATGGTCAAACATGCAATTTAGAACCTCATAGGACCAAACAGAATGAATCAATTCAAATCCAATAAAAAATAATTCAATAAATCCCAGGAAAATTCATGGCTAAACAGCACTCATAACATAATATACACACCAAATTTCAGGCCATTTGGACAAAGGGAAGCAAGTAAATTAAATTCATCAAGCCAAAGCATACTCAAACAAGCTCATACAAGGCATTAAATCATGCATCAACTTCAAGCAAGCACAAAACAGAATTGGCCTACGATAAATGCACCAAACTGAAACCATGACACACTTCAATGTGTCTATAATCACTCCACAAAATTTCAAGTTCATCCAATACATATCAAGAATTTCACAAAACATTTAGAATCATGACTCACAAAAGGTCCACATTTGGTAAAACAGGGGAGAAAATTCTCAAACAAATTGGAAATGCACTCAAAAAATCCATAAAAATTCACAAGTGAACCTAATATCCAGAAGTATCAACATGCAAAAATCCAGATCATTTCATGTTCAATAAGCATGGCATATAAAATCAAGAAGTTAGACAAGACATGGTGTGACACAAATTGTCACACCTAGATTCAACAACTCATATCTCACAATCCAGGAAAGAAAAAATCACAAATTCTATACCAAAATGTCCATTAGGGTCTCTAGAATAAGCATGCAAAATTTCATCTGCATCCAGTTAAGCATCATCATTTCATGATCAAAATACCAAGCAATGTGCAAGAAAGAATATACATGAACAAACCCTAGGCCATTCCAAAAACTACACGTGCACAATTTTTGCAAAAATCATCATAAAATAGTAGAGATTACAAGGATCATGCTGGAAAAAATCTCATTCAATTTGGACAATTATTTCATGAGTTATGAATTTTGGAAGCAAGGAAAAAAATAAAAAAAAAGGTGAAATGAATATGTGGAATCATGAAGCATATGAAGGAAAAATGGAAAAAAGCCAAAAGTGGAATCGCTCCCACACGGAATCGAAGTAGGTCCGTTTTTAAATCCTGCGCGCGCAAACACCTCCAAGCATGAACAGTACGCGAAATGAAGATCAAACTACACTTTCTGGAAATTTTTCAACATTCATCAATGTTCTTCACGAGTTCATAGGTCCAAGAACAAATCTCCACCAAATCACACAAACTTTATATCAATGGAAAGGTCTCACAACGTACATCAACAATATCACATTCATTAAGCCTAATTCATCCTAATTTAAGAGAATCGAATCAAAACATATTTGAGCACAAAACTTCAAATCAACATAACTTGTTCGTTTCTCAACCAAATTTAGTGGTTCAAAGTGCAGAATTACCTACTCTCAAAGATCTACAAGAAGCATCAAACAATTTCATGAATAGTTAAACTCGAAAACTCACCTCCTTTGGATGACAGTTGCGAATTTGATGTTGTTTGGCCTTGGAACACGAAAACATATGTGCTTTGATGATGTGGAAGATGAATGGAACAAAGTTTGTTGCTCAATTACGCACGATCTAGCTCAAATCTTGAATTGCCATTGATGCACCTCTCTTTAACAGTCCATGAATTGGCTTGATAGTGATGATTCCTTGCTTCAATTAGCTTCAATAATGATTGTAGATGATGAAACAACGAAGATCTTGGCTAGGCTTGTGAAGAAATTGCAAAAAAAGTGAAGATGAAAAGTTGAGAGAATTGTGCAATTTTGGATCTAGATCTGAGATGAATGAATGTTAATCTGATTTTCTGTTATGATTAACCATTTATATGATCCACTAATCCATTTTGTTAATCAAGTTTAGCCAAATGTGAGTGATTAGTGAAAATGCACTTTTATGCTAAATGGTAATTAGCCAATCCACCCTCACTTATGCAAATCCAATGTAACAGTGCCAATTTCTGGTTTGAGCAAGTTTCAAATGGTATTTGTGAGCTATTGCAAGTGGAATCATGTGAAAACAAGGCTTATTTCTCAAAATGCACTTTTTCCCTCCAAATTCAAAATTGGTTCACTTGAAAAATGGACTTTTTGTGTGATGAGTTTTCATGACAGGTAATGCTTGTTTTGGATAGAGGACATCAAAAGAATTTTGCTCAAAGAAACCTCACTCCATTTGGCCTTGTGAATCAAAAGTTATGCCACTTTGAAATTCAACTTTTTTGGATAATGATCAATCCATAACTTGCCAACCACACATGAGAAATTCATGTTCTTGGACTTTTTGGAAAGGTGAGAGCAATATATACAACTTTCATGTTGAACAAAATTTCATTTGAAGCATTTTTGGACATGTAATTTTGAGGAGAAAAACTTTCCATTTTTGGCAATTTTCAATTACAAGTCACTTTCTATTTTTGGAAAGTTTTCATCTGACTTTATCTTCTTCATTCTTGATGTTTGAAATGCCAAATGAAACTTGTTTAGACATGAATGAAGTGTCTCTAGCCCTCTCCCACCTCCAAATCCATGAATTCAGGCACAGTTGACCACAGTTGACTTTTTCTGACTGATAGATGAACCGGCTATGCACTGATGAACTTGAGCTTCAAACTCCTGATGAAATGGCTCAATCATGAAACCCTAGCTTCCATAAGCTCAATATAACCATAAAATGATCCCTCATCTCATTGAAAACCTCATCTCCTTGACAAGCCCTGATTGGCACAATGCAGATGATTAGGGTTGACCAGAGGTCAAAACCCTAATCCCAAGGCATCTGATCAAGCATAAGGAATCTCTTGGTGATGACAATACCATGATGATGATGATGTACCATTTCAACCAAGATAAAGCTCAACCCCCTTGAGAAACCATGAAACCCTAATGTGAATCACAAACCCTCAGATGGTTAGTGATCAATCCAATGAAACCCTAGCTTGCATCTTTTGACCTTTTTATCTTCTGATCAAGACCTAGGAGGAGGACTTGCTTAATTTTGTCATATGATATGCAAATATGCAATGACTAATGACCTAAAAAATGATATGCAATATGCTAAGCTAGTCCCAAGAGAGGAGGGCAAATTTTGAGGTGTTACAAAAACCTCGAACTTGCTTCTCAGTTTTGGGTGCAGGCATCTCTTGTATTGCTTTGACCTTTGCAGGATCAACTTCAATACCTCTCTCGCTTACCACAAAACCCAACAACTTGCCGGAACGGACTCCAAATGTACATTTGTTCGGATTCAAACGAAGTCTGAACTTCCTCAGACGCTGAAAAAGCTTCAACAAATGCTCAACATGTTCAACTTCCGTTCGAGACTTAGCAATCATATCATCAACATAGACCTCTATCTCCTTGTGCATCATATCATGAAACAAGGTAGTCATAGCTCGTTGATACGTGGCTCCGGCGTTCTTCAAACCGAAGGGCATCACTCGATAACAGAATGTTCCCCAAGGTGTGATGAATGTTGTCTTCTCCATATCTTCGGGTGCCATTTTGATTTGATTATATCCGGAAAATCCGTCCATAAAGGAAAAGACTTTGAATTTAGCTGTATTGTCTACCAACATATCAATGTGTGGTAGAGGAAAATCATCTTTAGGACTAGCTTTATTCAAATCTCTGTAATCAACACACATACGGACTTTTCCGTCCTTCTTAGGAACAAGCACAATATTGGCCACCCATTGAGGATATGTAGAAGTCACCAGAAACCCCGCATCAATTTGCTTCTGAACTTCCTCTTTGATCTTCACTGCCATATCAGGATGAGTTCTTCTGAGCTTCTGCTTCACAGGCACGCACTCAGGCTTCAAAGGCAGGAAATGTTGCACAATATCTGTATCTAGACCCGACATGTCTTCATATGACCAAGCAAAGATATCTGAATATTCTCGTAGCAAGCTGATCAATCTCTTCTTGACAGACTCTTCAAGAAGTGCCCCAATCTTCACCATACGAACACAATCCTCAGACCCTAAGTTGACTGTTTCCAAATCTTCAAGGTGCGGCTGAATGATCTTCTTCTCGTGTTCAAGGAGACGGGTAATCTCATTAGGAATCCCTTCAACATCATCTTCCTCTGCCTCGAATACAGGGAATTCAAAATTGGGAGATGGCGTTGGATCATTATGTTCAATGGGTTTTAGAATCAACCTGCATAATGATTTTGGTTAATGAAAAACTTTAGAATTTAAACAAGCAAATCATTATGCAAATGAAAATGTTGTTTTTATTCTTGTTTTTATGGGTTTTTTGTGATCACTGACTTCATGCAAAAAGCAAAAAGTGAAAACAAATGGAAAAACAAATGTTTAACAATGCATTAATTGAATGAAATATCATTGTATTAAATGCGGCCAACAATGTCATCACTTCTCCTTTTGGCATGGGAGAAGGGTTTTAAACAAAGTGAACAATTACTCTGATCTATGGATGACTGTAGGAACATCTACAGCGACCCAATTGTGGCAGACACCACCAGGAATGATGAAATTGTTCAGATCTTTTGTATCCTCTTCCAAGATAGCAGCAACTTCTTCAGGTTGATCGTCATGGATGAATCCTCCACTCTTGAACAAACATTGCTCATTGAATGCCCCAGAGGAATAGCCAATGCTAGCCCGGGATCTATTGTCTTCAAGCTCGATCACCTTCCCTAAACCAGCAACTGCACCACATTCAATGGCCAGTTTCGCATCACGGTAGGAAGCAAATGAAGGAGACTTCTTCTCAATTGGTTCATCAATAGATAAAGCTTGGAACGGAGTTCCAACTTCATCCTCAGCATCAATATATGAGAAAGAAGACAAGTGGCTAACCAGGAGAGCCTTTTCTCCCCCTACCACAACCAGTTTCTTGTTCTTGACAAATTTCAGCTTCTGGTGTAGGGTGGATGTCACGGCGCCAGCCTCGTGAATCCATGGTCTACCAAGGAGACAACTATATGACGGGTGGATATCCATTACCTGGAAGGTAACTTGGAAATCACTAGGTCCAATTTTGATTGGGAGATCAACTTCCCCAATCACGGTCTTGCGCGACCCATCAAATGCTTTCACAACAACACCACTTTGCCTCATGGGAGGCCCTTGATATGACAATCGAGCAAGTGTGGATTTTAGCAATACATTCAGAGATGATCCAGTGTCCACCAGTACGTTGGATATGGCATCAGATTTGCAATTCATAGAGATGTGTAAAGCCATGTTGTGGTCTCTTCCCTCCTCAGGGAGATCAGCGTCACAAAAACTCAACGTGTTGCAAGCAGTAATGTTTGCGACTATACCATCAAATTGTTCCACAGTGACGTCATGATCGACATATGCCAGATCCAAAACCTTCTGCAGAGCCTCCCTATGGGGTTCTGAATTCAACAGCAAAGATAGAACGGAAATCTTGGATGGCGTTTGTAGAAGCTGGTCTACAACGTTGTACTCACTCTTTTTGATGAGCCTCAGCATCTCATAAGATTCTTCGTTCATAATGCCACTCGGGCCAACAGAAGAAGCAGGAGTCTTTTGTACAGAGGAGGGGGGTTTGGCAACAGGTGCCGGATTCTGAATATTCACAGCTGTCCCAACAGGACGCTCAGCAGTATCAGAAGCAACAGGAGCCTTGGGAGGTGCGGAAAACACACGACCACTACGGGTCAGCCCGCTCACATCAGCAATGTTGGTCACAGACGTTGAAGGAAAAGGCACTTCTACCCCATCTTGCACAGCAACGGGATTATATCTGAATGGCACAGCTCTGTCTGAAGAATAAGGCACAGGGCCTGCAGGCTTGATGACCAATGAAGGAGAGACCTTCGGCTTGCTGCTATCATAGCGAATAACAACAGGCTCGGGCAACTTGAACACTGGTGAAATAACATTCACCTCCGGTTCATCCTCATCAACATTGCGATTCTGGAGGATCTTAATGGTACCCTCATCCAGCAATTCTTGAAGTTCTCTGCGTACCTGATTGCAACCCAGACGGTTAATTGAGTAAATACGGCACTTGTCGTGGTCATGCTCCATGTGGCTGTACTGACACAGCAACCGATGTAATTCGACCAGCGACTGTCTAATATGGCTTACATATTTGACCTTGTACTTGCCAGGGCACCCCTGGACCATATTCACAGATTTCCCATGCGCGGGCAATGGGTTCTTGGTAACATTCGGACCTGAATCTTCAAAACTCAGAATACCGCATCGCATCAGATCTTGCACTTTGGTCTTCAGCTAAAAACAGTTCTCTACATCATGGCCCGGAGCGCCAGAATGATAGACACAGTGCAGGTCAGGCTTATACCACCACTGAGGGTTGACCGGTATAGCCGGAGGATCTCTTGGAGTAATTAGCTTCCGCTCTATTAGAGACGGATACAACTCTGCATACGACATGGGAATCGGATCGAAACTGATCTTCTTCCTATCATAGTTCATGTTGGCTTGATTACTGGTGCTACCACGAGGCTGGTAGGCCTGCTGCTGTGGACGAGATTGTTGTTGACGATACTGTTGAGAAGATTGTTGTTGATTGTGTTGCTGCTGCTGATATTGCTGATGTTGCTGAGGTTGCTGATATTGAGCACTGTCTCTGAATACAGGTGCTATATGAGCCACCTGGTGCTGATTGTTGTTATGCCGTGCTAGCTTCCTCTGAACAGAGGGTCTCTTGGATTTGGCATGAGACTGCACAACATGTGCCTCCCCATCCTTCTTCTTAAACGCCCCATATCGTTTAGAAGAAGAGCTCTCATCCTTTGCTAATCGTCCTTCACGGACACCTTCCTCGAGACGCATCCCCATGTTCACCATCTCGGTGAAATCAGAGGGAGCACTCGCAACCATCCGCTCGTAATAGAATGAGCTAAGAGTCTTTAAGAAGATCTTAGTCATCTCTTTCTCCTCTAGCGGTGGAGTAATTTGAGCAGCCAGCTCTCGCCACCTCTGGGCATACTCCTTGAATGTTTCCTTGTCCTTCTGAGACATGGCCCTGAGCTGATCACGGTCAGGCGCCATATCAACGTTGTACTTATATTTCTTGACGAAGGCTTCGCCAAGATCGTTGAAGGATTGGATATTAGCACTGTCCAAACTCATGTACCATCTGAGTGCAGCACCGGACAGACTGTCTTAAAAATAATGGATCAGAAGCTAATCATTATCAGTTTGGGTAGACATCTTTCTGGCGTACATGACCAGGTGAGCAAGAGGGCAGGTGTTCCCTTTATATTTTTCAAAGTCAGGCACTTTGAATTTAATCGGTATCTTCACTCCGGGAACTAAGCACAACTCGGTAGCAGACTTGCCGAACAAATCTTTTCCTCTGAGGGTCTTCAATTCCTTTCTCAACTCAAGGAATTGGTCGTTCATAGCCTCAATCTTCTCATTAACATCCGGGCCCTCAGACGGCTCGGAATGATAGATGGTGTCGTCTACCCTCGGCATGGTATGCACGACAGGAGGAGCAGCAACAGGGACCGGGCTAGATGCCGGCATATGAGCAAAAGTTGGAGCAGGCAGATCAGGCATGAAACCCGGAGGCATACCCCAAGGAAACCCGGCTGGCATGGCGTGAGACGCAAAATGAGCACTGGCGGCTGGCACAGTCGAAACAGCGACCTCTGATATAACAGTCCTCTGGATAGGAGTTGCAGGCGGTTGAGCAGGTTGATTCTGAGCAGCAAGAAGTTGCTCCATCAAAGCGCCAAGTCTGGCGACCTCTTCTTTCAATTCCCGGTTCTCTTGTTCTAGCTGATCCATAACTCTTGCAGAATTGGCTCGAGTATAGTACCGGTGAGTCAGCTTGTCTTCAAAATAAATGAAGAACACAGAGTTAGGACAAGAAGACCAGAAACAAGGTACCTGCTTATGCAAAATGATGCATGAAATGTTCGTGCATATGCTTTGTTTTTTTCAAGGAACCCTTAGGGTATTATTCGCAATTTTGAATTTTTAAAGCATTTAACTTCATTATGGAAAATATCTCATTCAATATAATCGAGACGAAGAAGTACAACATTTTTTGATCCTATTACAAAGAGAAAAGGAAAACAACATCCTATGGATCCCTAGAAGCTCGGGATGCTGGAAGACGAGAAACACACAGCTTCTTGATCTCTCTCTCATAGGCAGCTTCCATATCTGCTTTCTCCTTAGCAAGCTGATCATACTTCCTCTTCCAAAACATGGAAGACTGAGGAAGCAAAGAAGTCCAAGTATCATTCGGATCATCGATCACTCGATGCTCGAGAAACTCAATCAGAGCGTCCTTCTCCTTAAGCTGCTGAAGTAATTCTTCTCTTTCACGGATCCAAGCACGTGAAAGGTCTTCTTCTCTCAACTCCTTTACACGTTGGGTAGGGAGGGTTGAAGGCCCAGCCACATGCAACGGTGTAGGTCTCGGATGATCGTATGGCATAAGGTATACAACAGCTCTCTGTCTGACCCAAGAGGTATAGGGCTCCAAAGCAATGCAATTCTTCGGACCCAATTCGTTCCTACTCTTCTTGCAGATCTTGCGCCAAGCGCGAACAAATCTGGCTTTCAGGCCTTGGGGATCTTTACCCTCCTGAAAGAATACACCTTCTAACAGAATGTTATGAGGTTTATCCTTTAGGGGGAACCCAAGCTGACGTCGTGCTAGAATAGGATTGTAGCTGATCCCACCACATGTACCAAGAAGAGGCACATTAGGGAATTCACCACAATAATCAATGATCTGAACGGTATCATACACGCGATCATACCAAGAGATATCGTCATTAGTGAGAGACATGAGTCTCTGAGACCACCGTAGACATCCCCTGTTCTCCTTAAAAGCAAGTGTCTGCGGCAAGTGTGAAATAAACCACTTGTACAGCAGAGGCAAACAGCAGACGATAACTCCTCCACCCTTTGCATTCCTCAGGTGCAAAGAGACATAGGCATCACCCAACAAAGTCGGAACGGGATTAAGGACTGAGAAGATCCTAATGGCGTTCATATCCACAAATTTGTCGAAGTTGGGAAATAACACCAATCCATAGATGAGCAGCACAAATAAAGCCTCAAAGGCATCCTCACTCATGGCCTTCCCATAGATGGTAGCTTGAGCGACGAGGAAATCAGAAGGGAGACCCTGAATTCCACCTTTGGTAGTCAGGTTAGCTTTAATCAAAGCTTCGTCTACGTGCAACCAGTCTGCAATCTCTCGAGCGGTTGGAATACTCTCTAAGCCACTGAACGGCACCTGATCCAGAATTGGAATCCCAATAAGGTGAGAATACTCCTCCAAGGTAGGTAGCAACTGGAAGTCCGGGAAAGAGAAGCAGTGATACAGAGGATCATAGAACTGAGCCAGAGTACTCATCAGTCCCTCATCAACCTGAGTAGTCAACAGAGGTAGAAGCTTCCCATAACGAGCCTTGAAACCCAAGGGATCTAGTACATAAGATGTCAGATTCCTTAACTCTTTTACATCAGGCTGTCTAAAGCTGTACTTCTTTGTATGCCTTTTTGGTCTTTCCATGTCTGAAAATTTTGCAAATAAACCCTTTAATTTCCTTGAATTTTTTTTTGATGACATGAGATGCAGATGAATGCATGAATGCATGAATGCAATAATCACACTCAAGGATCAAGCAAGTCACACCAAACAAAGGTCATGGGAAAGCTCATTGTATCCCTAATATCAATCATCCATTTTGGTGGATTTAGGTTTTCACCTTATCAACACCCAAGTTCCATCGATATTAACGGTACATGAACCGGCTCTAACATCCTTAATATCAATCATCCATTTTGGCGGATTATGATTTACACCTTATCGACGCCCAAGTTCCATTGATATTAAGGTTGTCTGAACGACTCAACCATGAATCACGGGTTTGCTGAGAGTCACGAGCATGGAGTCTCGGTTAAGAACCACCTAAAGGGAGTGTACTAGGGTTTAAACCTGCCAGACATGTTCTACCAGAGGTTCCCATAATCATCGTCCCATCTCTCGGATATTATCGGAGGAACGAATACTCGTATTCCAAAAATATTCTCAAGAGAGACTCTTATGAGTGTAGTATCGCGTAACAATCGCATCAGATATGACATCTGAACGACCTCCGCACTACGTCCTAAAAATAGGCCAAGATGGGCTTGGTAAACTAAGGTCCTTGGCTTCTAAGGCACATGATTGAAAGAATAATGCCTAACCACAAATAACTTGTGTGACATTATTAATCCAACATGACCTCTACCAAGTGAATGGACTCGCAAGTCAACTGGCTAAGGAATACTCCACACCAGTCAACAAGACTACGCCATTCTCCTATCCTAGAGTGCACTTGAGTTCGGGTATAAAACTCATCTCACAGAGATCACCAAAGCAAACATCAATTGTATATCAAGCAATTCAAACATTACAATCAATACAGTTATCCCAAATTGTACAAAAATATGTCACATAACACATAAACAAATATCATACAACAAGGGTGAAAAGTAGGCAATACCACCAGGGAAGGTCTAATGTTATCCCCAGCAGAGTCGCCACTTTTCTGTAGCGGTGTATTCGTCGCTATATGATTTATTGATTAAACCATAAGCAAAGTATACAAAGAATCGAGTCGCCACCGCACTTTTATTTATCCTAAGGACTAGTTAAAAAGCGAACAAAAACCTAAGAAGACGTAGAAAACCAATAAAAGATCAGAGAGTCTGGGTAAGGGGTAAATTACGCAATGGGAAGGTGTTAGGCACCCATCACGTCCTAGGTACTCCTAGGGAGCCCTTTTCACACTTGTTGTATAAAAAATGTTTATTTGTTTTTGACATATTGTGCAAACATGAAGGGATGATAAGAAAAGAATGTACATTTTTATTATTTTTGTGTTTGAACGGATGAACCCGTTGCCTACGTACCTTCCATCAAAGGTAAGGATCAAAACGCCGTAGTTCGGCTAAAAGATTTCCAAAAATTAGTGAGTTCATTTTAAAACACAAGCATTAAGGTTTTTCATTACCAATGGGAGAAAACTCAACCTGAATTCAACAATCCACCATGCGAGGACGACTTCGACGTACTAGAGGGGTTAACCCTGTTTTCAGTACGGAAGTCTTACAATCGACTCACTAAGGATAATGTAAGATTTACATCAACCGCTATGGTAATTGAAACCTATGGCTAATGTATGAAAACATATTAACAATGGACGAAGCCACAAAACAATTGAATGGGTGAAGTTAACTGATTATGAGTATTCACAAAATATGGTCAAGGTATGATTAAGAGTTCAATTCAAAGAAGTGTTATCAAAAGTGAAGTTTGAAAAGTCAAGGACTTAGGGTCCAGGTTTCTAATTTGAAAAGACATGAAGATGTTTGCACAATAGTTCAAAGTTTTTGAAAGCAAAGTGTGAAAAGGTTTAGGACAAAGAGGGTATGGAGAAATGGAGTGTAAAACTTCTCAGAAAGGTTCACCTCTTGAGATCATATAGAAGATGATTCAAGTGTGTCCTTAGGAATAGGCGAATGAACAATAACAAATAAGCAAAACAAGCAAGGTGATACCGGAGGCCAATAGCTGGGCTTACACCAATCTTACAATAAAGGTGGATACCGGATACCAATAGATGGATTTACACCAATCTCCTAAAACAAACAGGGATGTCAGATGCCAATAAATGGACTTATTCCAACCTCCTAAAGCAAAACAAAACCTGGATATCAGATGCCAATCTGTCTGGGCTTACTCTAATCTCCTCAAAGTAAAACAAAACTTGGATGTCAAATGCCAATCTGTCTAGACTTACTCTAATCTCCAACAGATGATCATAGGAATACAAAAGCCAACAACATGGTCTTACAATTGCATCCTCACATACAACAAACAAACAAGCAATAAGCAATGGACATAAGTGGCCAAATGAAGTGGTCTTACACTTTATCCCTTCCAAATCATAGGAACAATGGCCAATGAGTGGACTTACAGTTGTCCTCAATGGGTAAACCAAAGATGGCCACAGAGATATGAAATGATGATCATGCAATAATGAACAGTCAATGATGATAAGTGCACAATGGCAAACAAGCAAACATGTATAAATGAACCAAGCAATCAGTCAAACAAAGTCATTTATCACACTCTATATGCAAGCAATTTTGGCTCAAGCAAGGGTTAGACTTTAAAGTCAACTGGAATGGGGGTAAGTGGTGCTCTTAACCTTGACATTGAGAGCCAAGGTGAAGCAGATGAAAGGATATGAGGGGTGTGCCTCATCACTCTTATCTCTGGTCAAAGAGAGCTTTGAATATCAGAAGGTGTGGGAGTTCAGAAAGTTAGAACTCTCTCCACAAGTTAATGACTCGATAGATCTTGGGCTTTTACTCACTATGCATCAACACATGTGGTGTGAGCAAGGAGAGTGACACTCAGAATAGTAGGAGATAGGCTACATATCTCTTCTATCTACCAATTGCCTCATATGAGGTCTTTTCCTGCTTGGGGACAAAGTTAGACAATCACAAACATTGCCTCTTAAGGAGGACTTCAGACAGTTGCCTGGCTAAGTAACAAGCCAGGTCTTCCAGACTACATGGAGACAAGAGATGTTATACCTCAATGCTCAAGCAAAGCAAAGCAATAGCAAGTTCACAAGGAACTATAGCAACTAAGGTACCTGAAATCAATCAAATATAATCAGTACTCAATCACAAAGTCAAAACAGACAAAATAAGAACAACAATCAACACAATCAATCACATGTGCAAATGAGCTAGCATCCTACAAAACAAACCAAGTTAGTCCACAACAATCCAATAAACCAAACTCAATCACTTGAATTAATCTCCTTAAAGCGATTGCTTCTTCAACCTGAAAATCAAACTCAAATGTGAGAAGTAAACCCTTAGGCCAAAGCCTAGGGTCAAAGGAGGGGGAAAAAATTTAAAACAGAACATGAAAGTTGACCAAAACCAAGATTAATCAAATAAGAACAAAGTCTAATTGGTCTCATATCAAAACTATGCACCAAATCCATTTGATATGCAAATCATGTCAAACTAGGTAAGTTGAGAACTCAATGATGTAAACAGAATGATCACAAGTATATCAATACCAAAATGGCTCAATAAATTCCAGGAAAAATCATGCTTAAACAGAACACATTGAATGAACAACATACCAAATTTCATGGCATTTGGATAAAGGAAAGCAAGTCAATTAAAATCAACAACTCAAAGCATGTTCAAGCAAGCTCATACAAGGCACCAAATTATGCATCCACTTCAAGCAATCATAAAACAGTGACCAAACATGATAAATGAATGAAATCAAAGCCATGGCAATCTTCAGGATGTCTATAATACACATGCCAAATTTCAAGTTCATCCAATAAACACCAAGGATTTCACAAATCATATGATATCATGACTCACAAAAAGTTCAAAATTGGTCAAACAGAGGGAAAATTCTCAAACAAATAGAAAATGCATTCAAAAATTCCAGGAAAAATCACAAGCAAACTAGACATCCATAAGTATTAGCATGCAAAAATCCAGAGCAATTGGCATAGCATAAGCATGGAAAATAAAATCAAGAACATGAACAAGAAATGGTGTGACACCAATTGTCACACCTCTAAAGATCACATCATATCTCACAATCCAGGAACTCAAAAATAGAAAACTATATACCAAAATGACCAGGAATGAGCCTAGAACACACATGTAAAATTTCAAGCATTTCTAATTAAGCATCAAGATTTCATGGTCAAAATAATAGGCAAGGTGCAAGGAATGGTACATGAAAGTAAACCCTAGGCATTTCTAAAATCCAACCGTGCACAATTCTTGAAAAAATAATCATAAAAAAGTAAACAAGCTAATGAACAAATCAAAAAAAGAATCATGTAATTTGGACTATTATTTTTTGATTTATGAATTTTTTAATGTGAAAGAAAATAAAAAAATGCAAGAGAAGGCAAGGCATGAACATGATAAGCATCATATGAAAAATAATACAAGGCCAAGTGAATTTTGTAGCCAGCGGGGAATCGAACCCCTAGCCAATTCAAATGGAGCGCGTTTCAGAATGAAACGCTCCGTTTCATTAACTACGTGGCGCCTGGCAATTGGTAGCATGGCACACAAACGGCTAAACGCATGCAGAAGCGAAGAAAATGGATCAAAGCGCGCGCTGGGAACAAAACCTAAGCAAGTTCATCATGTTCTTCAGCATTCATCATCGTCATGAACAAATCTCGCAGAAATCCACAAAAAATATATGGATCGACTCAGCATTCAACGTACATCAACAATCTAATCATGATTTATCCTAATTTTATGCATGGCAAGAGATTCGATAGAAACAAGTTTTGGTGTTCAAACTTAAAATCAAGATATCTTCATCAAATCTCAATGAAATCGCACGATTCAAGTTGCAGTGTGCTCTACTAACTAGGATCTACAAAAGCCACATGAAGATTTCAAGAATTAGCTCGGTCGAATCTTACCTTGATGGAGATGCAGCTGTTGAATTTGTGCTCTTCAAGGCTTGGATTATCAAAACAGATCTTCAAGAATGCTTGGATGAAGGTATGGAACCAATGCTTCAGCTCAACACAACTCGAATTAGCATAAATCTCCAACTGCCATGTGCAAGCTCAAAGTTCTACAGTGGTGATTCTTCAAGATTTTCCACGATTCTCCTTCAACAGATCTCCTATAGTACCTGCAGATGATGAACCACACAAGAACAAGCAAGAAGAATGATGAATTTCGATGAAAAAAGTGAAAAAAGCTTGAGAGAAATTGAGAGAATTTTGGTGATTTGTGATTTGGATCTGAGATTGTGATTGTGGATTTCGAAATTCTGTTACAATTAAGACTATATAGTACCTGTTAATCCACTTGGTAAACATGATTAGCAACAAATGAAATGGATTAGTGAATTGCACATGTTATGCAAAAATGCCAAAATGCCCTTTTTCAAATGGAAACAATGGAACAGTGCAAAACCAGTTGAAGCAAGTCCAAATTTCTGTTTTGAAGTGATTGGCATTGGTTTGGAGTGAAAATCATGTGTATTTTTCAAAATCACCTTTTTTCCCACCAAAATTTAAATTGGTTCATTTGAAAAATGGACTTTTTATGTGATGATTTTTGATGAAATGTGATGATGGATTATGATAAAGCATGTCAAATGGGATTTGCTCAAAAAAGAATCACATGAATTGGCCAAATGGTTCAAGAGTTATGCCTCCTTGAAGTTCAACTTTTCTTGAAAATGATTTGATCATAACTTGCTAACCACAAATGAGAAATGAGTGTTCTTGGACTTTTTGGAAAGGCAAGAGCAAGATATTCAACTTTCATGTTGGACAAATTTTTATTTGAAGCTTTCTTGATGATGTAAAGTTGAGGAGAAGACCTTTCCATTTTTGGCAGTTGGAAATTACAGGTCACTTACTATTTTTGGAAACTTTTTGTCTGACCTCCAATTCCTCAATGATGATGTTTGACATGTTATATGAGGCTTGTATGAACATGAATGAGACCTCTCAAAACATTTCCCACCATCAAATCCCTGATTAAATGCACAGTTGACCATAATTGACTTTGCTAGGGTTTTGGTTGACTGAGCCATGCTTTGATGAATTTCAAGCCTCTTCCACTTGAGATCTTGATTCCACATGATGTCACAACTCATATGAATCCCTTATGAATGATCATGGTGCCCAAATTCTTCAGAATGGCCACCATCTATTGCTCAATGACTTGCTTGACTGATTGACTGTTGATTGCTTCAGCTGCAAGTAACAAGGTTAGATGACAATATTTTTGTACTTTTGGGTTAATAAACAAATGAAAAACAATGATATACAAATGCAATACATGCTTGGTGATCAAGAACCACACTCACACGATGACCCACCCACAAGGAGGGAGGCAAGGTGTACAATGATCCTTGAGGCAATGATGTGATATGATATGATGCCATGAGGGATCTTAGGGCAAAAATTGGGGTCTTACAGTACGGTATTGCCTTTATCTTCTTCTGATTTACTTGTCTTCCAATTCCTTCTTCCAAAATTCTATAGTGTGATGAGGTTGAGCTCTCTCTCTTCTTGAAGCTTAAATGTGAAGCTTCAATGGAGTTTAGAAATTGAGCTTTGTGTGTGAGAGGGAGAGGATTCAGAGAGAATTTAGGAGCTTGAGAGTAATGAGAAAAGGAAATGCTGAAATGATGATGGTGATCATGATTAAATAGGCATTAGATTTGGATTAGAGATAGGTCTGGGAATTGACTTGGAGTATGTTAAATTTAGCTTTGGAATTAGTTGGAATGAACTCACTGAGTCAAATATAAACTCAGTTAGTTGGGTTTTTTTTAGTGACTCAGTTAATTGGTTGTTTTGGTTAGGTGTTAGGTGACTTATGACTGGCTAAAACAAGTTAGAACTTAAGTAGAATTAGGCTTTAATGTTGACTGATGACCTACTATCTACTTGGCTCAGGTGTGGATGACTTGCAGCTATAGGTAAATGGTAGTTCAAGTGTGATGCTATGACATGTTGAATCTTTTGGTGAGCCAAACTCTGCTATGGATTCTGACTTATAGAGGTTTGTATTGCTATCTGCTTGGAACTCATTGCCAAGCTTGTATTATGCGAACTGTCATGGTGCATTGGTGATGGCCAAAGGTTGATGTAAACATGCTTGGTGTTTGGTCCTGTCTGCAGGTACTTCAACAGGATATTGACAACATATGGACACATGCTCACTTGGCTCAAGGTTGGTTTTAAGGTATCAGTATTGCCATGTCCTATGCAGGTAGGAATCCTTGGCTTATTGTGTACCATGATTAGCATTGCCCTGGCTCAAGTGAGATGTGATTAGATGACTTGCATTTACTTGTTGACTGCTCTTACTGCAGGCTAGAAATTTTTTCAACTGCAGGTAAGCAAGCTTATGGATTTTGTGTATGCCTCTGGTTGTTACTCAACATGCCAAATGGGCAAAGTTTCAAGACTGAGTCTACACTCTTTGTGCAGTACTATGATGCATGCTTGCAGTTGCTCCTGGATAATGCATGGTTGGATGTTATTTGGAAGCCATTCGTATGCCAGGTGTTTGCTACATGATGTGCCCTTGACTTGTGCAGGTTTGAGGGTTGCATACCTGGTTGCTTGTTCCTGCAAGGTATTTGATTCTACTTGGTATGTACTGATTCAAATGGCTTAGTGTAGGTTGCGTTTCATGGCTTGATTTGTTGTTTTGGCTTGTGGTTTGGTTCCTTAATGCATAATGTATTGTGTTCATGTGTTAGCATGGCAGGAGTTTCTATTTTGTGGTGTCTCAGCAGCTTGCAGCATTGTGGTTCTGCAGTTGGTAGGTTGGGGTATGCCTTCTGCAGGTATGATTCGACAGCATTGCTCCATGGCTGTTATGCTCATGGTTTTCTAGTGTTCATGCAGGTGTGCATATGTTTCGTATGATTGACCTGTGATTGCACCTGTGGGCACACTTCTGGACTTCAGTTTGGCACACTTGCAAGCCTTGGCTATCTTCGATGACAGGGGTTCATGTTCAACCTACAGGTCCAAATCTCATAGCAGTGTAACTAGGCCCCACGAGGTTTATGGTTTGCATCTTACCCAAGTGTTAAACCTGACTTGGCCCATTGGCTTTTATTTGCTAGGTTAGGGCTTTATGTGGTGGACAATGGTGGTTGAACACAAGTGATCAAGTTTGCTTTTGATGCTTCCAAGTACAAAATGGCCAAAATCAAGATTGGCATGAATTTGGAATATAGGATTAGAACTAGGATGGGAAATTTGGGAGTTTAGGATGACAAAAGGGTTTGAGTTGACTTTGGTCAAAGTTGACCAAAAAGTCAACTGTTGATCAAAGTCAACATTTGGTCAACATACATTTTTTGCATTTTTTTGTATGTAATGAATATTTTATGGATGAAAATGAATGGAATTGACCGTTTGAATGAAAATGAATTGACTTAATACATGAATATGTCACTTGAAATGGATTAAATTTTGGGCTTTTATGATCATGATTTGAAATTAGGTATGGATAGACATGACCTGTATGAACTAATTTGAAATGGCTTGCATAAACTCAAACCCAAGATCCACAACTGACTCATGAAAGAAAGAAAAATAAACCTTAGCAAGACCTATGGACCAAGCAATAGTGGCATAACAATGATCAGATGAATGAATGAAGGTGGATGGAAGTTATGAGACCAAGGACTTGGGTTATGACTAATAGGCTCAAGCACCAATGATGGAACCACAACCAAGGAGACAAAATGAATGGACCAAGCACATGAGGCTGAATGAAACACACACTGAGTGAAAGATCACATGAGATTAGGGTTAGGAGCCACCATTAGGGTTTTCATACCCTGAGGAATGCCATGATGAGATCTTCATGAATGTATGTCTCACTGATCAAGAGATTGGGGTTTCCAACATCAACAAATGAAAAGTCAAGCCATGAGGCACATTAGGACACATCTTCCTTGATTAAGGTTTAGTGAAGCATAACCTTAAATCCAGGTTTTTGAGTCAATCAAGATGCTTCTCAAACAAAGCCAAAGCTCCATGATCTCCATCCTTAGGAGATTTGGGGTTGTGGAGGCCCCTGAGCCTTGGTGCAAGTCCAAGCCAAGTTATTGCACAAACAAACCCTAGCTCCCTAGACCAAGCATTTGGAATCCATAACAACGAATGGTGCTTATGCATGAGTTATTAATGTATGCAACTGAACCCTGGTCAAATGATTGGATAAAGATATAAAAAAAAGTGGGGAGGCAAATTTTGGGGTACAACGCAGACCACCACCATGTGATCGCCTTCTCATCGTGAATTCAACCTCATGCACCAAATTATTTATCTAAACTGAGCACGGGGAATTTCAGATAAGTTTCAAAAGCAAGCAAGTCACGAAAAATAAAATTATATGATGAACACGATCAATCAACATCAAGTAAGTTAGGGGAAAACATCAAAGAGTGAAAGACTACATTATGGTAACTTGTTTGAGTTCAAATGATGCTCAAAACTATCTTGTCCAAATGGTGATCAGAAGTTGATGAAGCTTGATCTGGTCTGGTCGCTTCAAAAGACCACAAAGGTCAAACAAATATAAAATGCAATAAAATGAAATAAAATTAATTAAAAATATTTTTTAAATGAATTTTAAAAGGGAAAGAAAAGAGGAAATCCATAAAGTCCTTCAAAAAACTAAATAAATGGCCAAGAAAAATATCGAAGATTGAAAATAAAATAAGAGACATAGAATAAATTTTGCAAAATTTTAAAATGCATAGAAGTATTTTTAAACCAATTAAAATAAAGGAGAAAAGATAAAATTCATGAAAAATAGAAAATCAATAAAATAAAATATGGAAAATAGGAATCAGATGAAGAAAAATAAAAGAAAATTTTAAAAATTATTTTGGGATTTTTTGGCTACAGAATGAATATTCTATGAGTTTTAAAAGAAAATGCAATTTAAAATGAAAAAAAGAAAACGAAATAAAATCAGAAGAAATACGGAACATTGGATCTTACCTCATTAATTGACGTGACAAATCCAACAATCACAAGGCTAGGGCGCACGATAAAAATTAACAAAAATGAAACACACGATCAAATTCAAATTGAACCAATCAAAACATTTCAAATGTCCAACGTGTCTCCGAACTTAGATGACCTGAGATGAACTCTGGGCATCTTCCCCGATGGTCCCTCATCGGAGTTTCATCGTTTGGTAAATTCAGAATACGAGACCATCACTAATGTGACCGCCTCCTCATCACGAATTCAACCTCATGCTCCAAATTCATTTATCTAAACTGAGCATGGGGAATTTCAGAGAAGTTTCAGAAGCAAGCAACGAAAAATAAAATTAAATGATGAACACGATCAATCAACACCAAATAAATCAGGGGAAAACATCAAAGAATAAAAGACTACATTATGGTAACTTGTTTGAGTTTAAATGATGCTCATAACTACCTTGTCCAAATGGTGATCAAAAGTTGATGAAGTTTGATCTGGTCTGGTCGCTTCAGAAGTCCACAAAGGTCAAACAAACATAAAATGCAATAAAATGAATTAAAAATATTTTTTAAATGAATATTAAAAGGGAAATAGAAGAGAAGATATATAAAGCCCTTCAAAACACTAAAAAAATGGCCAAGAAAATTATGGAAGGTTGAAAATAAAATAAGATACATAGAATAAATTTTTCAAAATTTTAAAATGCATAGAACTATGTTTAAACCAATTAAAATAAAGGAGAAAAGAGAAAATTAATGAAAAATAGAAAATCAATAAAATAAAATATGAAAAATAGGAATCAAATGAAGAAAAATAAAAGAAAATTCTAGAAAATATTTTGGGATTTTTTGGATGCAAAATGATATTTCTATGAATTTTAAAAGAAAATGCAATTTAAAATGAAATAAATAAATAAAATCAGAAAAAATACGGAATATGGGATCTAACCTCATTAATTGACGTGACAGATCTAACAATCACAAGGCAAGGGCGCACAATGGAAATTAACAAAAATTAAACATGAGATCTAATTCAAATTGGACCAATCAAAACATTTCAAATGTCTAACGTGTCTTAAAACTCAGATGACCTGAGATGAACTCCGGTCATCTTCCCCGATGGTCCTTCACCGGAGTTTCATCATTTTCTTAATTCAGAACACGAGACCACTACCAATGTGATCGCCTCCTCATCACGAATTTAACCTCATGCTCCAAATTCATTTATCTAAACTGAGCATGGGGAATTTTAGAGAAGTTTAAGAAGCAAGCAAGCTACGAAAAATTAAATTAAATGATGAACATAATCAATCAACACCAAACAAATTAGGGGAAAACATCAGAGAGTGAAAGACTACATTATGGTAACTTGTTTGAGTTTAAATGATGTTAAAAATTACTTTGTCCAAATGGTGATCAGGAGTTGACGAAGCTTGATCTGACTTGGTCGCTTCAGAAGTCCACAAAGGTCAAACAAACATAAGATGCAATAAAATGAAATAAAATAAATTAAAAATACTTTTTAAATGAATTTTAAAAGGGAAATTAAAGAGAAAATCCACAGAGTCCTTCAAAACACCAAATAAATGACCAAGAAAATTATGGAAGGTTGAAAATAAAATAAGAGACATAGAATAAAATTTTTAAAATTTTAAAATATATAGAAGTATTTTTAAACCAATTAAAACAAAGGAGAAAAGAGAAAATTCATGAAAAATAGAAAATCAATAAAATAAAATATGGAAAATAGGAATCAGATGAAGAAAAATAAAAGAAAATTTTAGAAATTATTTTGGAATTTTTTGAGAAGGGCTCCAACTTGGACAATTCAACAAGTATGCCGCTAGCTCTCATGAAAAGAAAAAAGATCAAGTTTCCACGCAATACCATGAAGAATTGGAGACTTACAATCTCACTTACTAGAATGTTATGCCTTTAGGGTCAAATTTAGCTCTATGTTAAGCAATCGTAATTGGACTTATGTAGAAGTCACAACTATCTGAGGCCAGACAATAAAAATTTAGGTGTTAATGCATGTTAGATATTTGTTATAATAAACCAAACTCCTAAAATATACCACACACTAAAATAAAAGATCAAGAGGGATAAACCTATCTCAGTCATACTTGTATTGGTTCATCTGACACAAGGTCATTGATGAACCAAGTAGCCTTAAGATATTAGAGATTTCATTGGTCAAATGAGGAAATGGAAAAGAATAGGGATGAAGATGAAGAGGGAAGGGCATGAGAGAAACACAAATTGGTCATGGGAGGAATTTTATCAAATTAAAACCATTCATTCATTTTGGGAGATGAAATGTACATTTCATCAATCCCCTAAATCCAATGGTTTTAATCCAACAAAAGTCAAATCAACCTTGACCAAGGCCCAAACAAATAGACAAACATCACAAGACTATAAAAATGCTCAACATGATTTTTATACATTTAAGCAATTAAAAATCAAATTAAAAATGCATAAAAATACAATTTAATTTGGTCAAAACCTAAAATCTCTTCAAAATACCAAATAAATAGCCAAGAGATTTATCCTAGGTCAAACAAGGTAAAAGGACCTTAGAAAAAAAATCATGATTTTTGAAAAGTCATAAGTATTTTTAAACAATTAAAAATATGCACAAAAACATTTAATTCATGAAAATATCAAAATTAATCCAAAAAATAATTTTAATTTAGAATATGAAAGAGGAAAATATTTAAAGATTTTTGGTGAAAGTACCATATTTTTTGGATTAAAAATGAACTTTCTATGAATTAAATAAAATAAGTGGATTAAATGGAAATTCTGAAAATACAAAAAAAAAACAAGGGTCATCATATCTTCCTCATTAATTGAGGTGGCAAATCTGATGGCCAAGCCCGCGCATTCCACCAAAGACCTGAGTCAATGCGCCACACCAATGGTAATCAGAACCAAGGGCCACGATTAAAACATTTCAACATGATCAGATGGTCATGAGGTGTGCCAACACACCACCGGAGCTAGGGCTCCGATTATCTTCTTCGGTGACCTCCACCGGATTGGTCCAACTTCATCTCAATGGAAAATGAAAAACAATAACACTATTTCAACGAGAAAATGCCCAGGATCACGAATCTGGCCTCATTTTTCTCCAATTCCAAGTATATAAAAAGATACAGAGATTTGAATTTTGAGAATCATGAACTAAGTTGCTTTGATTTTACCTCAAAGCAACTCAATCTTATTGCCTATATTGGTAGGACTTAAGCCAACCAAAAATCACAAAGAATAGTGAAGAATTAGAGAGAATCGAAGAGATGAAAATTCTAGAAAATTACCTTCGAGTGAGTTTCAAACTTTCTTGATCTTGCTTCCAATTGACCTTGGCTTGGCTTCAGAAGCTTGTAGGAGATGAATTGGATCAAGGAAAAGCTTGGACTCTTGGAGTTTCAATCTCAAAACAGAATAAAATTTGAAGCTCAATTTTCAAATGAAAACCTTCAAGATTATCCTTTAATGGTGAGGGTTTGGATTGCAGGTTCCAAGTTTGGGCATGAGGTCCTTAATTTTGAGCCAAGATGGTTGTATTTATAGGCATTGCATTTGATTTTCACACACTTCCAAATTTTACCAAAATTGAAATTCTGGTATCAGATATGAGATGTCGAAGGTAATGTCATGACACTAATATCTGAATAATACAAACAGGATAAAGATAAAGAACAGTAATGCAAGAGACACAAGCAATTGTTAACCCAGTTCGGTGCAACTCACCTACGTCTAGGGGCTACCAAGCCAGGAAGGAAATCCACTAAATAGAATCAGTTCAAAGACTCTCAGTAAACTACACAAGTTACAGTCTTTTTCACCTAATCTCTACCCGTATGATTTCTACCTAAGAACTCTTAGATATGAGATCCCACTCACTCCCCCTCAATCACACCAGTGATATTAAACAAGAATTACTTATGAAAAGAGGACACTTTTCAAAGACACACACTTGATTTTACTTAGCAGCTTCAATCAAGTAGACACACACTCATGCTTAAAAGCTTAGAGTGACAAATTACAACTCAAAAATTAGACCAATTCAATCATCTATGGATGAATTGAATGACTTACAAGTCACAAGACCATACAAGACTTAAACCCTTATTCTCTCTCAATATTCCACTCTGTATTTCTTGTGTATCAAATCAGGTTTTCCATGCCCTTTTTATAGAAGCATTCAGCTGGGCTTGGACATTATAAAACCCTAGAACTATTTTCCATTCAAATCTTCTTATGACAGTTGGTTAGATCTCTTTGGAAAATAAGTTAAATCACATTGTAATCATTGATTGATAGCGTTTGCAATTAACTCATCAATCAAACATAGGTTTCCATTAAAAGCACAATCACATAACACATAACATTCAGACTGAATGTTCTGTGTACATATGTCATGACATCGGGTCTGACATCCTGGAACAATCCTGTATAATTCCATTTTAAATATCCAGCAGGTACATTATATCAGATGTCATGACATCGGGTATGCCATCCTGAAACAATCCTGCATAATTATATTTTAAACCTCCAGCAGGTACAAGATATCTTATGTTAAGACATCACATGTAACATCTTGTGAACACTCTTTGTTTTACCGAAATTGCTGTCAACACTTAGAACCAACAAACTCCCCCTTTGGCAAATTTTGGATAAAACATATATCAGTCCATTTTGTTCACAAGAAAAACACATCAGTAGTTAAACAACATAACATCGTTTAAGCAACAGCAGAAGCAAACAAAATTACTAACTATAATAGAAACTAGTAAAACACACATAAAACACATGGGCACTTCTTCTCCCCCTAAGTCTGTTCAATACAGACATCTCCATCAGCACCTGTAATATTCAGAGTTACCCTCTGACATCTCCTTCAACATCACATGTGCAACACATAACATGCACAGAACATCAGACATCTCCTCAAACATCATAGAACAAAACATCATTCTGTTCAACATCAAACATCTCCTTCAACATCAGTTGTTCCACATCACATAACAGAACATCATTCTGTCCCATATCAAACATCTCCTTCAACATCAGTTGTTCATCTATTTAGCCTAGCTAGCTACATCAGCACTACAGATCTCCATATCCACATATTTAACTGCAGCTCTCCACATAATCACTTCTCCCCCTTTTTAGTCAAAATAGACCAAGGTGACCAATTAGACAAAATAAATTTCAATTAGTCTAGCAGAGAATGTCACAAGGGATGTTATAACATATAAAATGTTAAAACATAAATGTCAGGTGGTACAAACCATAATTATACACAGCTGCAATAGCTGAGATAATCAGAAATCCAGGGAACTCATAAAGAGCCCAAATATTACATCATGGCATCAGAAAGGACTGCCAAAAATTACAAACATTTAACAGAAAAATATCAAAACATCCAAGCTTCCAAAACATCCAAAACAGCATCCAGAACACACAGTTTTCATAACAGGGGGACCATCACAACTTAGTCTGAGGAAGTAGCATCTTCTTCACCTTCAGATTCAGAACTGCCACTAGATTGATCTTGAGAATTGGACCTCTCACTTCAGGTATGGGCATCTGAATCCTTGGCTTCACCCACCTTATCCATCTCTTCTTGTTCCAAGCTACTAATGAGAACCTCTAAAGCCTCTTTCCTAGCCTTGGCAACCCTAATCCCAGTTTCCAGCTCCTTACAAGTTTCCTTCAAATGAGCAATCAAGCCACCTTGAGAGGCTGACTCCTTCCTTGCAGATGTTATGACAATATCATTGACATGGCTTCCTTCAAATAACTTGTAGTGAATGGACAATGAAGGCTTCCTTCTGCTGGGGATATCAGTTGTGTTTAGAATACCAGGTTGCTATCTTAAAATAATTCCATAAATGATAGAGGGAAAGGCAATAGGAAGCTTTACTGCATTAGTGGAGGCATGTCTAACAATTTGTTCAAACATGAACCTTCCAAAATCAAAGTTGAGCCTGGTTCCAATAGCATAGATTATCCTTCAAAGACCATTAGAGATAGTTGAGATATGGATTGTTGGCACCCAGTTGGCTGAACCAATCTTATGCAAGATGGCATATTTTATAGTTAATTTGCCAGCTGATAGATGCTTTTTGCTTGGCCATTCCTTAACTTGGCCAACCGTGATTATCCTACAAACTTCATTGTCTGTAGCCTCTAACTCCACAGCTCCTTCAGTTCCTCTCCCTAGGAACTTATTGATTATAGTTGGGGAGAACCTTATACACCTTCCTCTCACAAAGACCTTGCAGAATTCTTTGCTATTCTTGTCAGAAATATCCTCTGGGATATTCACCACAAACTCCTTCACTAAACCTTCAAAATGTTGGAGTAAAGCAACAACTGTTTTCATCAAACCAGCAGTCTTGATCAATTCCATAACCTCCTTCACTTCTACAACCTCCTTCCCTAGCTCCCTTTCAACAGCAACTCTCCTCTGTATAACAAATTTCCACTTGGCATCCCCATCTTCCAAATGGAAGGAAATGTTGTCCAAATGCACAACTGCAACCTTGGCTAGAGACTTTTTAACAGTTTGCCTTTTAGCAGGAGAGATGTCTGAGACATCGTCTTCGACATCATCTTCAGAATAAGAGCTTTCTCTGACCTTCCTCTTCTTGAGCTCTACTTTACTCCATGATTTAGAGGGTCCTACACCAACAACCTTCTTACCTGTTCTGGCTGTCAACATCTCAGCCACAGTCCTGCCTTTCCTGGTTTTCATTTTCCTTGCAACACTTGGTTTCAAGTGATGAACCAAGGCATCATCTTCTTCTTCTGAACTCTCTTCCTCCAAATCAATTACTCTCCCAGTAGTGTCAGGCTTCTTAGAATGAGAAGCATCTATAGGATTCTTTCTAGACATGGTTTTTCCTAGAGAGCATAGTCCCTCAGCAGCAATGTCTTTCTCTGATCTAGATGAATCATCATCTTTCTCAGTTTGAGGTTCCACATCAGGTGAGGGGTCCTTTCTAGACAGAGGGGTCGAAACACCCTTGACTGCATGCCCTTTGTTTAGAATTCTAGTTACCAGGTTCCTAATGACACGATCTGTATAGTGCATGTCATCCTTAGGAGGAGGGTTATCAGGAACGTTACCTTGATTGTTTCCAGCCGTGAAAGAAGGGCCAAGGGCGTCGCCTGGAATTACAGAAAGAGGAATAACCTCCAAAATATCTTCATCTAGAAACTCCATGGAGGGAGTCCTTGCTTTGTGAGTGGGTTTTGATCAAAAGGATGAGGGATGTTGTGACATTTTGTTGAACTTTTGAGAAAAATCTTGTTTCCCTAGCATAGGTTGTCTGAGAAGTTGGATGAAGATGGAAATGGTTGTGTTGAGGTAACGTGTGGAAATGGTATAGATACTAGTTCCAATACTAGGTAATGATTTACCATAAATGAGGCACTTTCTTTTAAGTGGGCAGACAATATTTTTATTACCTTTTCCACTCCACTTTAATTGCTATAACTTCTCATGAATACACATCCCCAATTTCCCTCTTAAACATTCAAACTGATTAGCATCCAAAGCCTTTGTAAATTTGTCAGCTAATTGCATTTCATGCTTCAGTGCTATGATTTTCTCTTCCACAAATTCTCTAATAAAGTGTTGACAAATATCAATGTGCTTAGTCCTGCTGTGCTGAATAGGATTTTTGGAAATAGTTATAGCACTCAGGTTGTCATAGTATAATGTCATGACATCTTGTGTGACATTGTATTCAGTCAACATTTGTTTCAACCAACCCTATTGAGAACAGCTACTTCCAGCTGCTATGTATTCAACTTGATATATAGCACAAACACCATTTTCATCTTTCAAATGTGTAGGAGCCGGTGTCCTTTTATGACTTGCATTCTCCATGCCAACCTTCTTAACATTGTTCTTGGCATATTTGCTTTGAGATAGAAAAATAGACTCTTCTATCTGCTTGACTTGTAGCCCAAGTCTAACAAGGCTCATCTCAACCTCAGACTGCATTTGTCTAACAACATGTTCTACCATCTGATCTGACCTCCCACCAAACCCAATATTATCCACATCTATTTGAGCCACCATGAGCTTTCTCCTTCATTTTTCACAGATAGGGTCTTGTCAATACCTCCCCTCTTGTAGCCATTGTTAGTGAGGAACACTATGAGTCTCTCATACCAAGCCCTAGGAGCTTGCTTCACACCATAGAGGGCTTTCTTCAATTTGTACACGTGCTTTGGAAAGTTTGAATTTGTGAGTCCTTTAGGCTGTTCAACATATACCTCCTCTTTCAAGTAGCCATTCAAGAAGGAATTCATTTGGAACAGTTTGAACCTCAGAATACATGCCACTCCATATAATAATCTAATGGACTCAGGGCGAGCTATGACATTTGTTCTTTCAGGTCTGGGAACTAGTTCCCATACTTCATTCCTCTTGAATTGACCTAACTCCTTCTGTATGGCATTGATTCATAACTCATCAGTCAAGGCTTCCTTGACATTCCTAGGCTTAATCTTGGACACAATGTAGCCATGTGAGATCACTTCCCTTGATCTAGTTGTGACCCTTTTAATTGGATCTCTCTTAATGAGATCTTTGGTATGATCGTTCTGAACTCTGATGGAGGGTCCCTTGTTGATTTTGTCAGGTTCAGCTTGAGGAGGTTCATTCTCCTTGTTTGAGAAATCAGTTGGGGAATCATTCAGAGATATCTCAATATCGTCTGTGACATCAGTCTGTTGGTCATCAACCACAACATTAATAGATTCCATCACTTTAGTTCTGGAATTAAAGACTCTATATGCTCTGCTGTATCCCAGAAATAATCCTTCATTATTTTTGGGATTCATCTTCCTTCTTTGTTCACTTATAATTTTGATAACTTGACTTTCCTTTTCTCCTTGAAGTTTTAGACAAAGATCTTTGAACACATCAGTTTTGTTTCTTATAAAGTTGACCCAGGTGTATCTGGAGAAGTCATCCACCACTCCATATGCATACTTCTTCCCACCAAGGCTTTCCACCTGCATGGGTCCCATCAAATCCATATGGAGGAGTTCCAAACCTTTGGAAGTGGTGTTATGTCTGAGTTTCTGGTGTGGCATACTTGTTTGACATTTCCCACAGACTTTTCTTTCATCAATCTTCAAGTTGGGAATTCCTCTAACAGCTTCAACAAATATAATCATCTTCATAACTTTAAGATGCAAATGGCTCAATCTTTGATGCCATGTCTTCACTCCTTCTTCTTTGACTAAGGTACGCTTTGAAGAATAACCAATTTGAGAACTCCACATGTAACAGTTGTCTTTGGACCTGACTCCTTTCATGACCACTTCACTTTCTTTGTTAGTAATCAGACATTCGGTTTTAGTGAAGTTAACATTTAGACCTTGGTCACACAGTTGACTGATGCTTATTAGATTTGCAGTTAAGCCCTTAACAAGTAGAACATTGTCAAGATCAGGAACTCCAGGGCATTCAAGCTTACCAATCCCCTTGATTTCACCCTTTGCTCCATCACCAAAGGTTACATAGCTCGTGGCCTAAGGATGAAGGCCAGTTAGCAGGTTTTTGTTTCCAGTCATGTGTCTGGAGCACCCACTGTCAAAATACTAATCTTTTTTGGCTGAAACTCTGAAGGAAGTGTGAGGTATTAGACTTGTAACATTAGTCTTAGGAACCCATTGCTTTTTGGTGACAGGCCTGTGATGTTTGGGTCTAGGTTGATGGTGAGTCTGATAATGAACAGGGATAGGATAACCATACATCTTATAGAAGAAGGGCTTCATGTGGCCAAATTTTCCACAGTAATGGCATCTCCATCTTTGGTGTTTTCTTTTCTGCTGTCTTCCCTTACGATGTTGTGACATATGCTGTGATATCTCAGGTTTGCTTTTAATATGGCTGCACTTAGGTTTGGATTCAGGCTTAGATTTATTGAACCCAATGCCAGATTTGTCTCCTGTTATTTGTCTAGTATGGAGAATCTTGTCTAAGGAGTCAGATCCATTGTTTAACATTCTTACATACTTGGTCATCTCTTCCAGTTTAGAATTCAAGAAAACAACTTCAGTCTTTAACTTGGAGATGGTTTCCACATGTTCTGCCTTCTCATTCTCCAACTGTGCTATCACTTTCTTCTGGCTATCAACTTGTTGACTCTCATCTAGTTTGGCATTCAGTAACACAACTTCAGTTTTTAATTTAGAGATGGTTTCCAAGTGTTCTACCTTCTCATTCTCCAGTTGAGTTATCACCTTCTTCTGGTTTTCAACCTGTTTAAACACTTCTGCACTTCTATGACACAACTTTCTGTAGGTAGTGGCCAACTCTTCAAAGGTTACTTCATCATCACTTGAGTCTTCATCAGAACCCCATCTTCCAGTCAAGGCATTCACCAGATTTGCAGACTCTTCTGTTTCACTTTCATCAGACCAAGTGGCAGCAAGACTCCTCTTCTGTTTCTTGAGGTAGGTTCCACATTCAGTTCTAATGTGTTCATACCTATCACATTCATGGCACTGAACTCCTTTTCCTTCTTTTGTCTTTTTATCTAACCTTGTTCTTCTTCCAGCATTGTTGGATTTACTGATGTCAGATGAGATGTTCTTGACATTTGCCTTGGATCTTACATCCATCTATTTCAGAAGTCTGTTGAACTGTCTTCCAAGCATTGCTACATCATTTGCTAGGTCTTCATTAACATCCTGACCACTTTCCTCCTCTTCCTCCTCAGTGTTTGACATGAAGGCTATGCTTTTGGCTTTCTTTTCAGATCCATCACACATTCCCATCTCAAATGTTTGGAGGGAACCAATTAGTTCATCAACTCTCATATTGGAGATGTCTTGAGACTCTTCTATGGCTGTCACCTTCATAACAAATCTCTTAGGGAGTGACCTGAGTATTTTCCTTACTAATTTTTCATCTGACATCTTCTCTCCCAGGGCTCTTGAGGAATTAGCAATTTCAAGGATACTCATATGAAATTCATGAATATTTTCATCTTCTTTCATCCTTAAATTTTCAAACTTGGTGGTGAGCAACTGCAGTCTAGACATCTTCACTCTAGAGGTGCCTTCATGAGTGGTTTTGAGAATGTCCCAAGCATCTTTAGCCACCTCACAGTTGTTTATAAATTTGAAGATATTCTTGTCTACTCCATTGAATATAGCATTCAATGCTTTAGAATTTCCAAGGGCTAGATCATCCTCCTCCTTGGTCCATTGTTCTTCAGGCTTTTTATTAGTTGTAGTTTCTCCTTCCTTAGTAACTACTGGATGTTTCCAGCCTGTTAACACAACCTTCCAAGCCTTATTATCCAAAGATTTTAAGAAGGATACCATTCGAGGTTTCTAGTAGTCATAGTTGGAACCATCCAAAATAGGTGGCCTATGAACAGATCCTCCATCTCTCTCCATAGTACCAGAAAGTATCGTCCCTAAATCTCACCCAGAACCAGAGCAGGATGCCTGCTCTGATACCAATTGAAATTCTGGTATCAGATATGAGATGTCGAAGGTAATGTCACGACACTAATATCTGAATAATACAAATAGGATAAAGATAAAGAACAGTAATGCAAGAGACACAAGCAATTGTTAACCCAGTTCGGTGCAACTCACCTACGTCTGAGGGATACCAAGCCAGGAAGGAAATCCACTAAATAGAATCAGTTCAAAGACTCTCAGTAAACTACACAAGTTACAGTCTTTTTCACCTAATCTCTACCCGTATGATTTCTACCTAAGAACTCTTAGATATGAGATCCCACTCACTCCCCCTCAATCACACCAGTGATATTAAACAAGAATTACTTATGAAAAGAAGACCCTTTTCAAAGAGACACACTTGATTTTACTTAGCAGCTTCAATCAAGTAGACACACACTCATGCTTAAAAGCTTAGAGTGACAAATTACAACTCAAAAATCAGACCAATTCAATCATATATGGATGAATTGAATGGCTTACAAGTCACAAGACCATACAAGACTTAAACCCTTATTCTCTCTCAATATTCCACTCTGTATTTCTTGTGTATCAAATCAGGTTTTCCATGCCCTTTTTATAGAAGCATTCAGCTGGGCTTGGACATCATAAAACCCTAGAACTATTTTCCATTCAAATCTTCTTATGACAGTTGGTTAGATCTCTTTGGAAAATAAGTTAAATCACGTTGTAATCATTGATTGATAGCGTTTGCAATTAACTCATCAATCAAACATAGATTTCCATTAAAAGCACAATCACATAACACATAACATTCAAACTGAATGTTCTGTATACAGATGTCATGACATCGGGTCTGACATCCTGGAACAATCCTGTATAATTCCATTTTAAATATCCAGCAGGTACATTATATCAGATGTCATGACATCGGGTATGCCATTCTGAAACAATCCTGCATAATTATATTTTAAACCTCCAGCAGGCACAAGATGTCTTATGTTAAGACATCACATGTAACATCTTGTGAACACTCTTTGTTTTACCAAAATTGTTGTCAACACTTAGAACCAACAAAAATTAAAAATCTTCTTGTATGCTTGTATGGGCGTGTGATAGGCCCATCAAATGATGCTACCAGGTCCAAAATCACCAATGTGCAATGCTGAAATCATGTCATGTACTCATGCAATGGAGACTGAAAAGTGAATGTGAAATCCATCCAAATGATCCTTTGAAAAGAACCCATGCGCAAGTCCTTCATTTCTTAGCCAAATAAGATGATCTTGGAATTTTTTAGAAAGGTGAGTTCAAGGGGAACAACTTTAATGTGGAACACTTTTCCATTTGAAGCTTGGATCATGTTGAATTTTGAGGTGGAAGTTTAGAAAATCAAACATATTTGAAAATTTTCTATGTACCAAGTTAAATGTTCACTTCTTCCACCTTGAATAACTTTTGCTACGGGCTTCAAATGGAAAACGTTCATTCATAAAAGTCAATTTAGTCACAAATTTTACCTCATTTGGATTTGGCATGAAGGAGTTATGAATTTTAGAAGTTGAGGAAAATCACTTGTTCAATGGTAATGGCCCAAAATGACCTATAATCGTTTCTCTTGGCAGATGCATTTAAATGTTGAATTTGAACTTCTTAAAAGAACCAAAGTTGGAGAGGACATCTTGAATTTAATCATGGAGCTTTAATGGATTTCATATCATAAATATTGAGCAAGTTATGGTCCTTGGAAGTTGACCTTCTAACTAGGGTTCAGACAAAATGACCTATAATATTTCACCATAAAAAAATGACTTTATAAGAAAAACTAGCTCTTGACATCAACATGAAAGTTGTTTTTAATGTCATAAAGAGTAACTTTACTCTTGTAATATTTTTCATATGATAAAAATTGTAGGAGATAGGGTCTAGAAAACCCCAGTTTTGACCAGTTGACTTTCTTTGGTGAACCACCATGAACTATCTTGCAAACTTGACATTCTCTTGATATTAAGGACTAATGGAGGATAATATATGTGTAAGATGATGTAATATGAATTATCCCTTGAAATATTTGATCAAATGGTGAAGAAACTTATTGAGGAAGTCGCACAAGACACCTAGATGAATTAGGGCTTCCAAGGCAAACAAACTTTGAAATCTTGATGAATTCTTGATCAAAATGATATGTGAAGATCATTGGGACTCATATATGATGTCTAGAACCAATGTTCACTATCTCTCAATTAGTGTTATTGCATTGAAGGTCTCAAACCCTAGATATGAGCTTGATGGAGCATAGGTGAACACACACACTACCTACAAAAGAAGTAAACTATACATTGACATATTTTTGGCACTTTGGTTAGTAAATAATGAAAAACAAAGTATGATACAATAAAATGTGCTTGGTGATCTCCCCCAATGCAAACTCAAATTAATGAGGGGTAAGGATGATGCCAAAGTGTGATCCCAAAAGCTAATGCATATGATGATATAGCATGAGGGATCTTAGGGTCAAAATTGGGGTCTTACAACTGCCCCCATTTAAGGACATTCTAAATGAGGATGTGAAGGTTAAAATCTTCGTATCAACTCAGTATAATGGACTTAAATAACAACATCTAGAAACGAATTTTAGTCCCTAAGAGACCTCATGATGCATATGATATGAAGTGTTAAAATAATCTTTGAGGGGAATATATTGCCACAAAGGAAAAGAATTCGGAGATACTAAAAGTCCACATGAGCATAATGCATTCCATAAGGAAAAATCACTGGAAAGACAGAGACTCTGGGGAATAAAAGTTGTGCGTAGGCCAGGCTACGACTTGAAAACTGCTGGCGACACGAGGGGAATTTCCATGAAAATAAATCGATGGAAGGACCCGGTTGAGGATAAAGGGAAAAATCTGCAAGGGGAACACGTAAGTCAGCACAAAGCTGAAATATCTGAACCAAACTCAATTGGGGAAGAGTGATCATCAACTCAGGAGTGCCAGAAATATATTATCTATTACCAGTTACTAGGTAGGAAGATAATATGTTCTGACAGAGGGACATTCGTTACCGGTTAGGGTAAACATATCAAGGATGACTCGCTGAGGAAAAATGAGGTGTACTCGTTACCGGTTACTGGGTAAGAATAGTCTGCTGGGGGAATATATCAAATAGGATTTCAAACTATCGGTTACTGGGCAGAAGACCAAAGAGAGAATATCCGTCACTAGTTAAAGTGAACATATCAAAGATAGACTCAAAGGAAGACTATCTGTCATCGGTTAGGATGAACATATCAAGGATAGACTGTCGGGGAGAAAATATGATATATATCTATCAGTCACTGGATAGAATACCAAAGAGAGAATATTCGTCACCGGTTAGGATGAACATATCAAGGATAGACTCAGAGGGGAAAGTAGGATTTACAACTACCTGTTACTGGGTAGAAGACAACAAAGAGAAGAAAATCCGTCATCGGTTAAGATGAATATATCAAGGATTAACTCTCCGAGGAATGAAATAGGGATTACAACTACCTTTTTACTGGGTAGAAAACCAACAAAGGAAGAATATTCGTCACCGGTTAGGATGAACATATCAAGGATAGACTGCCCGGGGAAACATGAAAATGAATCCGCTGGGGAAATCAAAGGAAGTAGATTACATCTTACCGGATATTGGGAAAAAGTAATATACTCAAAAATAGAGAAGAATATTACCAGTTACTAGGCAATAAACTCTCAAGGGACCAGAAAATATCCATCTAGGTAGTAACTATAAAGAAACGGTCAAACAAAGACTCAACCCAATGAGGATATAACTCAAGGGGAGTGGTTCCACCCAGATAGTTAACTGGGGAGGAAACTGAAATAATAATAACCCACGAGGAAATAACTCAGTGGGGAATGAGAAAGGTTAAAATCTTTCTGCATAAGGGGCTGACACTCTATAATTGAAGGAGGACAAACACACCAAACATGTATGGGGAAATAATATCACCGTAGCAGGGGATCAGAAATAAGGCATCAAATGCAATAAAATGCATAACAAAATATTTGATGCTGTGTTTTATGCATGAATATGTATTTATATGATTATAATTATGCTAACAAAACAATCACAAGGGATACAAATATCACAGATTTGAGTCATCGCTGTAACACTCGGCTAATCTAAACAAGATGGAAACACCAACTGGAGAAAAATGTCGGGGATGAACAAAAGTCATCTGGCTCTGAATAACTCAACCTGGCTGGGGAATCATGAAGAACATGCTTCCAATCCGTCACGGTAAACTCCATAGGGAGAAGAGGACATTGCTGAAGAAAGATCAACACTCATGCCGAGGATAAAGAAAAATATTTGCTGAGGATCAGATCGTCAACACTGCGGGGAATTTTAGGTCAACATCATATCAAATGGGAGACAACCTTGCAGGGGACTAAAATCAAATATTTCTCAAAACCCATCACTGCCGGGAACGAGGGATCTTATATCTGAAGATGAACTCCGTTAGGGAATACAAGAGATAAAACTCTGCAGGGAGTCTGGGCAAATTGCTGGGGATGTGACCCTACAACTCAGCTGGGAATACCTGACGAACTATTGGGGAAAATTTCTAAACCAAATGCTTGGGGAAGACCAACAAGGCTTCGCACTTCAAGACTTACCTGTTCTCAGATTGTTGTTAATATTCCTTACTGAAATCGATTGTTCTTAAAGTAATTGTTTTTATTATTTAAGAAAAATGATTTTTATTTATTAATTTATTTCAAAATTATCATCATAAAATTCAATTTTATTTAGCATAAATAAATAAGAGTAGAAATAATTGGATAAAAAGCTCAACTTTATTTAATAGAATGGTAGTATGTAAATGACAAGACTCCATGGATCTTTACAAAAGTTGAAAATTGTAATTTACATGGAAAATGGCTACATTAAATACAATGATCACTCCTCCTCCTACCAACTTCAATATCCGTTGCGCTCTCGACTTTGGTGGAGAATAATGAATTAGAACCAAATAACTTGCTCGGAACTACTCCAATGATCAGGACCAACCGAATGTAGTTACTTGCCATAATCCCTAATTTTTTTGTCTAGATTACCCCAAGGTGGGGTATTCAATCTATCAGGATAAATTTTTTGTTTTATGTCTCTAACTTTTGCCTGGATCGCCCTTTCGGATTTTCAATCCACCGAGACGCTCATTTTTGCCTAAGCCGCTCTTTCGGGTTTTCAACTTAGTGAGATGTTCTTTTCTTTTTAGGCGAAGTGTTTCTTAACTGCATCGGCATACACAGGACGAGTGAACTCTTCACCATCCATAGTTTTAAGAATCAAAGCACCGCCTAAAAAGGATTTCTTAACAACGTATGGGCCTTAATAATTAGGAGTCCATTTGCTCCTAGCATCAGGTTTGAAGGATAGAGTCTTCTTGAGCACGAGGTCACCTTCTCGGAACACACGAGGCCTGACCTTCTTATCAAATTTTTTCTTCATTCTTTGTTGATATAACTGGACATGACACACGGCAATCAATATTTTCTCTTCAATCAAATTCAGCTGATCATATCTGGTCTGGCACCATTCAACTTCTTCCAACTTGGCTTCCATCAAGACACGCAATGATGGGATCTCAACCTCTACTGGGAGCACAACTTCCATACCATAAAAAAGAGAGAAAGGGGTTGCCCCTGTTGGATTGTGAATGGATGTACAATACCCATATAAAGCAAATGGGAGCATCTCATGCCCATCATTGTACGTCACAACCATCTTCTGAATGATCTTCTTGATATTCTTATTTGCAGCTTCAACATCCCCATTCATCTTAGGTCTGTAGGGAGAAGAATTATGATGTGCAATCTTGAAGTCTTTGCAAAGAGCTTCCATCATATTATTGTTCAAGTTCGATTCATTATCAATAATGATCTTACTCGACACACCATAACGACATATAATCTGATTCTTGATAAACCTTACAATAACTTGCTTTGTTACATTTGCATATGATGTCGCTTCAACCCACTTTATGAAGTAATCAATAGTCACCAGAATAAAACGATGCTCGTTCGAAGCTTTGGGCTCAATCATGCCAATCATATCAATTCCCCACATGGGGAAAGGCCATAGAGAGGAAATGAAATTCAACAGTGTCGGAGGAACATGAATCTTATCTGCATATAGTTGACACTTATGTCATTTCTTCACAAACTTGCAACAGTCAGATTCCATTATAAGCCAATAGTAACCTTCTCTCAACATCTTCTTTGCCATAACATGTCCAATGGAATGAGTACCAAAGGATCCTTCATGGACTTCAGTCATCAATAGGCCTGCTTTGTGTCTATCCATGCATCTAAGCAAAACCATATTGAAGTTTCTCTTGTAAATCACATCACCATTCAGGTAGAAGTTTCCAGCTAATCTTCTCAAAGTATTCTTATCTTTCAAAGATGCCCCAGGCGGGTAAATATAACTTTGGAGGAAACACTTTTTATCAAAATACCACGACTTTTCATCTTTGACCTCTTCAACAGCAAATACATGAGTTGGCCTATCAAGACGCATCACAGTCAAATTAGGAACTTCATTCCAAAATTTCACCATAATCATTGAAGCCAACATTGCAAGAGCATCTGCCATCCGGTTCTCATCTCGAGGGATATGATGAAACTCAACCTTCGTAAATAAAGTTGAAATCCTCCTCGCATAATCTCTATATGGTATCAACCGAGTTGATTTGTCTCCCATCGACCTTTGATCTGATTCACAACCAAAGTTGAATCTCCATACACGTCGAGATATTTGGTTCTAAGATCAATGACCTCTTCAAGCCCTATAATGCAATCTTCATACTCAACCATGTTGTTTTTACACTTGAAAGTTAATCTAGTTGTGAATGGAAAATGAGTACCTTGAGGAGTAATAATTACTTCCCCAATGCCATTACCATATGAATTAACAACTCCATCAAATACCATTCCCCAATGGAAACCAGGTTTTGGCCCTTCTTCAAGCAATGGTTCATCACAATCTTTCATCATCAAGTACAAAATATCTTCGTCAAGAAAATCATATTGCACTGATTGATAATCTTCAATAGGTTGGTGAGCCAAATGGTCAGCCAAGACACTACCTTTAATCGCTTTTTGAGATTGGTATTCAATATCATAGTCGGATAACAACATCTGCCAATGGGAAATTCTCCCAGTTAAAGTAGGCTTCTCAAAATATACTTGATTGGATCCATTTTGGATATCAACCAAGTAGTATGATTCAACATATACTGGTGCAGACGCTTAGCAGCCCAAGCCAATGCGCAACAAGTCTTTTCAAGCATAACATACCGAGTCTCACAGTCGGTGAATTTCTTACTGAGGTAGTAAATTGCATACTCTTTCTTTGCAGATTCATCTTGCTAAAAAAGAACACAACCCATACTCTCGTCAAGCACAATCAAATACATGATCAGGGGTCTTCCTTCAAAAGACGGAGACAAAATCGAAGGCTTAAGCAGATATTCTTTGATACTGTCAAAAGCTTTCTGGCAATCTTCGGTCCAATCACAAGACTGATCTTTCTGAAGAAGCTTGAAAGTTGGTGCACATGTGGCAGTCATATGCGACATGAATCTTGAGATATAATTCAAGCGGCCGAGAAAACCTCTAACTTGCTTCTCAGCTTTGGGCGCATACATTTCTTGTATTGCTTTTTGACCTTGGTAGGATCAACTTCAATACCCTTCTCACTGACAATAAATCCCAACAACTTACCAGAATGAACACCAAAAGTACACTTATTAGGATTCAAGCGGAGTTTGTACTTCCTCAAACGGTAGAATAACTTCAACAAATGTTCAACATGTTCTTCTTCATCACTTGATTTGGAAATCATATCATCAACATAAACTTCAATCTCTTTATGCATCATATCATGAAAAAGAGTGGTCATAACTCTCTAGTATGTTGCACCAATATTATTTAGACCGAAAGCCATCACTTTATAACAGAATGTTCCCCAGAGTGTAATGAATATGGCCTTCTCCATATTTTCAGGTGCCATCTTGATTTGATCATAACCGGAAAATCCATCCATAAACGAAAAGACTTTGAATTTAGCTGTATTGTCTACCAACATATCAATGTGTGGTAGAGGAAAATCATCTTTCAGACTAGCCTTGTTCAAATATCTATAATCAACACACATGCGGATTTTTCCATCTTTCTTAGGGACATGCACAATGTTGGCTAGTCACTGCGGATACTCGGAGGTAACAAGGAAACCAGCATCAATCTACTTCTGCACTTCCTCTTTGATCTTAACGGCCATATCAGAATGAGTTATTCTCAACTTCTCCTTGACCGACGGGCATTCTGGCTTCAATGGCAATCTATGCTCCACAATCTTAGAATCCAAACCAGGCATGTCTTGATAGGACCAAGAAAACACATATGAATATTCTCGAAGAAGATCAATCAACCCCTTCTTAGCCTCTGGACATAGTTGAGACCCAATCTTGACTTTCTTTACATCATCTTCGGAACCCAAGTTGACTAGTTCAATCTGCTCTTCAAACGACTGAATAACTTTCTCCTCATGCTCAAGTAAACGAGATAATTCATCAGATACTTCTTCATCATAAATCTCTTCCTCAACTTCAAACACATGGAAATCAAAGTTTGGAGAGGGAGTAGGATCATTGTATTCAATGGGTTTGAGAACCAACCTGCATAATGATTTGATATTTTGATTTTAGAGAAGTGAATTGTGACCAAATATTATGCAGATGGAAGATTATTATCTATTCATGTTTTTTGTGATTACCAATTTCAGAAAGGCAAAAAGTAAAAATAAAACATCATAAATATGGATGAATAAAATTGTCTTTTATTGATGATAATAATAATAGAAATGCCCAACAATGTTCACTTCTCCCTTAAGCATAGGAGAAGGATTTTTTCTTAAAATGAAGAACAAATTACTTAGAGCAATGAATAATAGTAGGAACATCAACAATAACCCAATTGTTGCAAGTCTGACCATGCGTCACAAAGTTGGCACAAGCTTCGTCTTCATAATCATTATCTTCAATCACGACCGTTGAGTGTTGATCATTCCCATGAATGAACCCTCCACTACGGAAACTTGGTTGCATACCTTCCATTCTAACATTAAACGACCCTGGTTGAAATCCCAATCCAGCCATACTCTTGTTCTTAGCAATCTCCACCGTACGACCCCACTGATCAACGTCGCCAGCCTCAGTAGCCTTTTGTGCATCTTTTAAAGAAGACATGGGTGCCCCAATTTTTTTTTCCTCAACAATATACAAGGCTTGGAATGGTGTTCCAACCTCCTCCCTAGCTTCAACATATGAAAAAGATGACAAATGGCTTACTAATAGTGCCTTCTCTCCACCAACAACGACAAGCTTGCCATTCTTCACAAATTTTAGCTTTTGGTGTAGAGTAGACGCCACTAATCCAGCTTCATGAATCCATGGCCTTCCCAATAGACAATTATAGGCCGGGTGGATATCCATTACCTGGAAGTTTATCTGGAAATCACTCGGACCTATCTTCACTGGAAGATCCACTTCGCCAATGACAGTTTTTCGAGAACCGTCGAACACTTTAACAATTACGCCACTGTATCTCATTGGGGCGCCTTGATAAGAAAGTCTTGACAGAGTTAACTTCGGAAGCACGTTCAAAGATGACCCAGTGTCAACCAACATATTGGACATAGCGTCCTCCTTACAATTCATGAAATATTCAACGCCAAATTGTGATTTCATCCTTCCTCAGGACGCTCTTCATCACAAAAGCTCAAATTATGGCAAGACGTAATATTGATAACAATGTGGTTAAACTGATCCACGGTCACATCATGCTCAACATAAGCCTGCTCAAGCACTTTCTGCAATGCCTCTCTATGTGCCTCAGAGTTCATTAATAGTGACAACACGAAGATTTTTGATGGAGTTTGGAGCAGTTGCTCCACAAACATTGAACTCGCTCCATTTGATCAATTTCAAAACTTCATCATCATCATTAGCCTTCAATTTGCTGGATTCACCAGACTGACACACTGAAGTACTAACCGGATTCACTACTGGAATCTCTGCCTTCTTGCTTGCTACAACATCTTCTACCTCTTTCGAAAAAACCGGACCAAACACACGAGCACTACGGGTCACCTTTTCAATATCAATAATATTCACCACAGAGCCTGCAACTGGTAGAGGAATCTCTTGATCATTTTCTATCATTGTGGCATTGTATTGATAAGGCACAATTTTATCGGATGCATATGGAATAGGGCCCTCTAACCGTATAACCAACGACGATACCGATCTGTTGACATTGTTGTTATTGCTGCTCTCAAACTGGATAACTACCCGCTCGGGGGTCTTGAACACAGGAACAATTACATTCACATCATCTATATCTCTTGACTGGAAAATTTGAATAAGTCCTTCATCCATCAACCTCTGAATATCCCTCTTGACAACCATACACCCACGGGGGTTCACACTGCAGATCACAAAACCATCATGGTCATGCTCACATTTACTAACCAAGCAAATGTCTTTATGAATTGGCACCAAAGATTGTCTGATATGGGGAACATCATAAACCTTGAACTCACCAGGACAACCGTCTACCATATTAATCAAAGCATTACCATGAGAAGGAAAATGATTGGCTTTCACATTAGATGTTCTGTCCTCAAAGGACATCATCCCACTCTTCACAAGCTTTTACACTTCATACTTCAATGGATAGCAGTTCTCTATGTCATGGTCAGGGGCTCCCTGGTGAAAAGCATAGCGAAGTTCTGGTTTGAACCACCATGGAAGTGGCTCAGGACTTTGTGGAGGATTTCTGGGTTGAATGAGGTTCTTAAGAACCAAGGATGGGTACAATTCTGCATAAGACATAGGAATCGGGTCAAAGGAGACCTTCTTCCTCTCAAAGCTTTTCTGGTTGTTATTATTATTGTTGTAGTTGGTTCTTTGTTGTGGTTATTGCTGATGTTGTTGTTGTTGAATCAAAACTGATTGATTGTTGGAATTGTTGGAAAATACAGGAATCACTGATGAAACTTGATGTTGATGTTGATGAGGTTGAGAACTCTTTCTGACATGAGGCCTCCTCTGCCTCCCCACTGATACTGAATTAGTTTCTCCCTCCTTCCTTTTGGAGAAACTCCCACCATATTTCTTGCTAGACGATGCTTCTTGTTTAGACAGACGTCCTTCACGGACTCCTTCCTCTAGCCTCATCCCCATATTTACCATTTCGGTAAAGTCATTGGGAGCACTTGCGATCAAACGTTCATAGTAAAACAAACTCAACGTCTTCAGGAAGATCTTCGTCATCTCTTTCTCTTCCAATGGTGGACTTTTCTAGGAAGCCAATTCTCTCCATCTCTTGGCATATTCTTTGAATATCTCTTTGTTTTTCTGAGACATAGACCTCATCTGGTCTCTATCGGGCACCATATCCACGTTGTACTTGTACTGCTTGAAAAAGGCTTCACCCAAGTCATTGAAAGTACATATGCTTACACTGTCTAAGCCCATATAGCATCTCAAAGCGGCACCAGTTAAACTGTCTTGGAAATAGTGAATTAACAACTGATCATTATCAATCTAAGTATACATCTTTCTGGCGTACATCACAAGGTGGCTTAGCAGACAAGTGTTTCCTTTATATTTTTCAAAGTCAGGGACTTTGAACTTCATTAGGATTTTAACATTGGGTACCAGACAGAGCTCAACAACACTCTTCCCAAACAAGTCCTTTCCTCTTAAAGTCTTCAACTCTTTACGCAACTCGAGGAATTGATCCTTCATCTCGTCCATTTTCTCATATACGCATGGGCCTTCAGATGGCTCATAATGGTAAATAGTGTCCTCAACGCGAGGCAGAGTGTGAACAACTGGAGGAGTAACTGAAATAACCGGGCTAGATGCCGACAGGGAGACAAAAGTGGGTGCATACCCTTCAGTCATAAAGTTGGATGGCATTCCCCAAGGGAACCCAGCAGGCATAGAAGGACCAGATTGACTGGCAGCAACAGGAACAGTTGAGGTAGTAACCTCAAAAATGACAGTCCTCTGGGAAGGAGTTGCAAGAGTTGGTGAAGATTGGTTCTGCGCATCAATGATAGATTCCATCAATGTTGTTAACCTAGCAATTTCATCCTTCAGCTCTCTGTTCTCTTGCTCTAGATGCTCCATTATCCTTGGTTGATTAGCGCGAGTGTTGTATCGGTGAGTCAGCTTGGCTGAAGCATAGAAGAATAATTGATAAGACATCTGGATGAAGAAAACCTGTTATGCAAATGATGCATGAAATGCAATGTTTTTGTTTTGTTTTTAGTTTCAAGGAACATATGAAATCCTATTTGCAAATATAACAATAGTAACAATTTGATTGACCATAAAAATCTCTTTTTATTCATAAAATTTGGAAGGATTGCACTGAGTATAATTTTAGAAACCAAAATACAAATATAAGAGAAAATGAAACTAATCATCCTAAGGATACCTTAGCAACAATATCAGATGATCTGGCTGCAAGTGCATACTTCCTTCGGATGCGTCAAATCTCGGACTCCAAGGATGCCTTCATCTGAGCCTTCTTAAGGGCAAGCTGATCAACAATCTTCTTCCAAGCACCAGAAGGCCGAGGCATACTAGAGGAAGATAAACCACCTGGCTCTCTCTATCTCTTCACTGCTCGATCTTCAAGAATCTCAATAAGCGTATCTTTATCTTTCGACTCAAGCTGCAACTCTTCATTCCTTCGGCTCAAAGCATGGAACTGCTCTTCCCACATATCTTTCTCTTGCTTCATCTTACTGAGCGCGCCTTCCAAATCCTCTACATCTTGGTTAGGAGAGTTGATGGCTCAACCACAACCAAAGACATAGGTCTTTCACAAGCGTACGACATCTTCAGCTCCAAATCTCTCTTCTTCACCCAAATAGTATAAGCTTCCAAAGCTATACAATTGCATGGTCCAAGCTCGAAACTTCCTTTCCTATGCACATTATGCAAATCATGTATCATCCTCTGCTTCAAATGTTGGGTATATTTACCCTCTTAATAGAAAAGACCTTCTAACTGAGTGTTATTAGGTTTATCTCTCAAGGGGAACCCAAGTTGATGACGAGCCAAAGCAGGGTTATAGTTGATTCCCCCTTGTGTACCAATGAGAGGCACATTAGATAATTCACCACAATCATCAACAATATCCACAATATTCAATGCAGAATTATACCAAACAATATCATCATTAGTGAGGGACATGAGTCTCTGAGACCACCGTAGACATTATTTGTTCTCCAAGAAAGCATGCGTCTGAGGCAAGTGCGAAATAAACCACTTGTACAGAAGAGAAACATAACACACAATAGTCCCACCACCTTTAGAATTCCTCAAATGCAAAGAGAAATACATGTCACCCAATAGAGTAGGAACATAATTCCCAATCAAGAAAATTCTAATGGCATTAACATCAACAAAACTGTCAATGTTAGGGAACAAGGCTAAACTATAGATGAGGAATACAAAGATTGCTTCAAAAGCGTCCATACTACCGGCTTGAGCAAAGACAATAGCTTTTCCAATGAGGAACTCAGAAGTCAACCCAAGAATACCTCCTTTCTTTACCAAATGAGCATCAATTTCAGATTTCTTCAGATGAAGAGCTTCAACTATGACATGAGTGTAAGAATAAAATTCAGTATCTACAATTCATCTCTAAGATTTTGATGATAACAAAGGATGAAACAAAAATGGTACCCTAACAAAATTTATCTAAGTGTGCAGGACTCTAATAAAAAAGAAGTCAGATGGACATATATAAGATACAGACACAAGTTCAGAATGACCACTTGGAAGGTACACAAGCAGAAGCACTAACTCTAAACAAAGGAAGCGTACAAAGCTTAACGAAGAAAGAGATATTAGACACTCCGAAGTAGAAGAGTGCACTCTAGGATATGAAGCTTTTACACTCTGACGTAATCAATCAGGAAGACATCAAGAACCTCTGAAGACATTAAGTTGTAGGCAACTATCTGAAGATGTACTTGCTGAACAGAAACTCTGATGTCTGAACACTCTGATTCAGAAAACGATCACCAAAGACTTAGCTATGAAGAATTCCACTTATGGCAAGAATCTTATTTTGGAAGAAAGTTATAGCGCCCCAAACTGCTTTGGAAAGAACACAAAGATTAATGACATTAATCATCAATCATTACCAAGATCCTTTTTGATCCAATGGTCTCTTCATCAATCCCTATATATAGGATGGATGTCTTCACAAAGAAAAACAATGAAACACACGAGAATACCGAAACTAATCTCATATCTCTTACGCATTCTCCTTTCATACGAGTTGCTGCTCCAAAGTGTGAATATTTCTTTTGTTCTTATATTGTGTAATTTATGCTTACTTAGAAGCACTAAAGCACTACTGTATTTTTTTCTGTAATTTCTGAATATTCCTTAAGTGACTTGTTAAGTCTGTATACTTAAGAGGGCTAAGAGATCTTTATCCTCTTAGACGCTCATTTGTTGTAATCTTTCAAGATTAGTGGATTAAGTCCTTATTGAAGGTGAAATCACCTTTGTCGAGTGGACTGGAGTAGCTTTGAATTTCAAGCGAACCAGGATAAAAAATTTTATGTTGATATCTTTTATTTTTGCGTGTGTTTTATTTTCAAAAGTTTTTATTATCAGGTAAAACAATTCACCCCCCCCCCCTTTCTTGTTTTTCTCAACCTTCAATTCGTATTAGAGCCTGGTTCTGTTATTGATTTTTTAATCAAACACTTAACAGTGTAGAGAGATTCAGCGTGAGAAAAACACTATGGCCAACACCAATGAAAGAGACAGTTACAATGCCAAACCTCCAGTCTTTGATGGAGAAAAATTTGATTACTAGAAAGACAGAATCAAAAGTTTCTTTCTAGGATATGACGCTGACCTATGGGACATAGTTACTATGGGCTATGAACCTCCTGTATCTGATGCTGGTATTGCTATTGCCAGAAACAAGATGACGGATGATCAGAAGCGTGACTTCAAAAATCATCACAAAGCCAGAACAATATTGCTGAATGCCATTTCCTACAATGAATATGAAAAAATCACCAACAAGGAAACTGCTAAAGAAATACTTGACTCCCGAAGGATGACCCACGAAGGAAATTCATAAGTCAAAAAGACAAAGGCTCTGGCTCTAATTCAGAAGTACGAAGCCTTCAAGATGGAGGACGATGAAGCTATAAAGGTAATGTTTTCTAGATTTCAAACTTTAATTGCAGGACTCAAGGTTCTGGACAAAGGCTACACAACTGCAGATCATGTCAAAAAGATTGTCAGAAGCCTGCCAAAGAAGTGGAGACCCATGGTCATTGCATTAAAATTATCAAAGGATCTGAACAACATAAGCTTGGAAGAACTCGTCAGCTCCCTCAAAAGTTACGAGATAGAACTTGAGGAAGATGAGCCAAGAATAAATCCGTAGCCCTGAAATCAAGATCTGAGAGACGTAAACCAGAAAGGAACAAAGCCCTCCAAGCTGAAGAAGAAGACAATAACGACTCTGAAAAGGAAGACTCTCGCGATGAAGAAGAGTTATCCCTTCTGACTAGAAGAGTAAAACAACTTTGGAAGAAAAGGAATAACAATTTCAGAAGACCAAGACCCAAGGGAGATCGCTCAGAATCAACTTTCAGAAGCAAATCAAACAAAGAGGTAACATGCTATGAATGTAAACAAACAGGTCATTACAGGAACAAATGTCCACAACTCAAAAAGGAAAGCTTCAGAAGAGAAGGATTCAAGAAAAATTCCTTCAAAACTAAGAAGGGACTCATGGCCACCTGGGATGACTCTGAATCTGATTCCTCAGATTTAGACTCTGAAGAAGAACAGGAAAATGTGACATTCATGGCTACTACATCTGGAAACTCATCAGAAAGAGAATCTGATGCTGAAGAGGTATTTTCTGATCTGTCTCGCTTTGACCTTGAATCATGCCTTTCTGAATTTCTAAACTCATATCAGAAACTTAAACAAAAATTTAAAGCATTAAAAAGGGTCCTTGAAGGAACCATTGAAAAATGTGATAAGCTTGAGATAACCGTTTCTGAATTAAAGGATGATATTCAAATTTTGACAAGAGAAAAAGAATCCACAAATAAACAATGTTTAAAACTTGAAGAAGCTTTATCTTAAGCCCCACAAACTTCCAAGACAATTATATATGAATATGAAAAGGCTTTTCAAAAATTTCTAAAAAATTGGGATAGAAAGAAGCAGAATGGCCTCTATGATTTATGGAGTCAGTCAAAATAAGAAAAGAGGAATAAGATATGATTCTAATGAAGAGAAACACATATCTTCTGCAGATGACAAACCTAAATCCCCATTTTCTTATCACTACACACATGCGCAAACTCAACGTTTTACCAATGCTAGAAAAACCAAAGTTTTAAGAAACTCTGGGAGAACTAATCACAAAGGACCCAAAAGATTCTGGGTACCAAAGAATAAAATAGTTTATGTTGCAGATATCCTATGCAGCAAAGTTAAGACACCAATCATGGTACCTGAACTTTGGGTGCTCGTGACACATGACGGGAAGAAAGCATATGTTCCAAAGCCCAGAACTTAAGGATGTTGGCTTCGTAGGTTTCAGAGGAAATCAGAAAGGAAGAATCAGAGGCTCCGGAACTATTGGTAATGGATCTCTTCCCTCTATATCTGATGTTCTCTATGTAGAAGGATTAATGCATAACCTGTTATCAATAATCCAATTAAGTGATAACGGTTATGATATAATCTTTAATCAAAAACATGTAAAGCAATTAATTAGAACAAATGAACAGTTCTATTCACTGGCAAGAGGAAAAACAACATTTACAAAATAAACTTTTCAGATATAAAAGATCAGAATGTAAAATATTTAATGTCTGTAAACGAAGAGCAATGGGTATGGCATAGACGCTTGGGCCACATTAGCATGATAAGACTTTCTTAGGTAAATAAACTCGAGTTAGTCAGAGGTCTACCTAAACTGAAGTTTTCTTCAGATGATCTATGTGAGACATGTTAGAAAGGAAAATTTTAAAAAACATCTTTTAAAAAAAATATGTTGTTTCCACCTCTAAGCCTCTGGAACTTCTCCACATTGACCTGTTTGGACCAGTTAAGACAGCGTCAGTCAATGGAAAGAAGTATGGTATGGTCATTATTGATGATTTTAGTCTCTTGACATGGGTAAAATTTCTAAAGCACAAGAGTGAGTTTCACTTTGTATTCACTAGCTTCTGCTCTAAAGTGCAAAACGAATTTGACTCTAAAATCATCAGAGTCAGAAGTGATCATGGTGGCGAATTCGAAAACAAGTTCTTTGAAGAACTGTTTGATACTAATGGAATATCCCATGATTTCTCATTCCCTAGAAATCCACAACAAAATGGAGTTGTAGAGAGGAAGAATAGGACACTCCAAGAAATGGCCAGAACCATGATTAATGAAACAAATGTGGCTAAGCACTTTTGGGGTGAAGCAGTAAATACAACATGCTATATTCAGAATAGAATCTCTGTAAGACCTATTCATGAGAAGACTCCCTATGAACTGTGCAAGGGAAGAAAACCTAACATTTCTTAGTTCCATCCTTTTGGATGCTCATCTTTTATTCTTAACACTAAAGAACATTTGAACAAGTTTGATTCAAAAGCACAAAAAGGTATTATGTTAGGATACTCAGAATGCTCTAAGGGCTACAGATTATACAACACAAAAACCAAAATTATGGAAGAATCAATACATGTCAGATTTGATGATAAGCTTGACTCTGAAAAGTCAAAGCTAGTTGAAAAGCTTGCAGATTTGGAGATAACTCTTGCAGGTTCTGACGGAAAGACTAAAGCATCAGAGGAAGCTGAGAAGTAAAGTCCAGAAACAACTGAAATCCCAACTATCCAGAAAGGATCATGAAATCGTCCAAATATCTCTGAAGAATTGATTTTGGGAAACAAGGATGAACCTGTCAGAACAAGGTATACATTCAAAGTATTTGAAGAAACTCCTCTAGGATTAGTATCTCTGATTGAGCCCACTTCTTGTGATGAGGCACTTCAAGACAATGACTGGATTCTGGAAATGAAAGAAGAACTTGATCAATTTTCAAAGAATGACATCTGGGATCTTGTCCCAAAGCCAAAAGGAATTCATATTATTGGAACAAGATGGGTATTCAGAAACAAATTGAACGAAAAAGGAGAAGTAGTCAGAAACGAAGCACGACTGGTGGCACAAGGTTACAGTCAACAAGAAGGCATTGACTACAACGAAACCTTTACTCCATTCGCCAGGTTAGAATCCATCCGTTTACTTGTATCATTCGCTATAAATCACTCCATCAAATTATATCAGATGGATGTCAAGAGCGCATTTCTTAATGGTTACATCTCAGAAAAAAGTGTATGTTTCATCAACCCCCAGGTTTTGAAAACTCTACATGTCCAGAACATGTTTTTAAACTGAAAAAATCACCGTATGGTCTAAAACAAGCCCCTAGAGCTTGGTATGAAAGACTAAGCAACTTTCTTCTAGAACATGAATTTATTAGGGGAAAGGTTGAATATACACTCTTATGTAAAAAACATTAGAAATGATCTCATGATATGTCAGATATACGTTGATGATATAATTTTTGGTTCAGCTAACCCCTATGTTTGTCAAGAAATCTCTAAGCTAATGCAGGCAGAATTTGAAATGAGTTTCATGCAAGAACTAAAATTCTTTCTGGGAATTCAAATCAATCAAGCTTCAGAAGCTACATATGTATATCAAAGTAAATACATAAAATACATTTTGAGAAATTTGAAATGTAAGAATGCAAACCAGCAAAGACACCCATGCATCCAACTTGCATTCTGGAGAAAGAAGAAGTAAGTCAAAAGGTTTGTCAGAAGCTCTATCATGGTATGATAGACTCTCTTCTCTATCTGACGGCTACTCGTCCTGATACTCTTTTTAGTATATGTCTATGTGCCAGATTCCAATCAGATCCAAGGGAATCTCATTTAACAACAGTTAGAAGAATCCTAAGGTATCTGATAGGAACTCCTAACCTTGGCTTGATGTATGAGAAAACATCAGAGTATAGGCTCTCTAGATATTGTGATGCAGATTATGCAGGGGACAAAATGGAACGTAAAAGCACATATGGAAACTGTCAATTCTTGGGAAACATTCTTATATCTTGGGTCAGCAAAAGACAGTCAACCATTGCTCTCTCTATTGCAGAAGCGGAATATATATCAACATCACTATGCACTACTCAGATGCTCTGGATGAAAAATCAACTAGAAGACCTTCAGATATTTGAGAGTAACGTTCCTATCTTTTGTGATAATACCACTGCCATATGTTTAAGTAAGAACCCTATTTTGCATTCCAGAGCTAAGCACATAGAAATAAAACATCATTTTATTAGATACTATGTTCCGAAAGGGGTAATATCTTTAAAATTTACAGATACATACCATCAATGGGCTGATATCTTCATAAAACCCCTCGCTGAAGATATATTCTCATTCATTCTAAAACACTTAAAAATTGGAAATTGCCCATAAGGAATCTAACGCGCTTCACTGATATAGCAAAATAAGGCTCTTAAAATAACATCTGGTATCTGGATCTGACTCTGATACTTCTACCAGTTAGAAGTCATCTGAATCAGAAATCCTCAGGATCTAATCCCTTGGTATTCCAGAAGATCAGATAGATCAACATGTGGGGTATCTTGCGTCTGACCTTGGATCTTCTAGACAACTGTCTAGCAGAAATCAAGAGACAGACCCTTGAGATCTCCTCGAGCAGTGTGCTGATTTATGGATTAGACTTCCATCATTAGCTGTAATCATGCCTCCCCTAAGCGTGTCTACTCTTTTTCTGTGCCATTATTAATGTTTTAACTATTCAATTGCTACCTAACACTGTCGTTTTGCATGTTTTCTAGGTGTACTTATATTTCTCACACTTCACACTTTCACACTTTTCACTCACATCCTACACAAACCTCTCTCCCTCTCAAGTTCCTCAAAGTTCTTCAACCTTCATCAACTTCATCTTCTTCATGGATTCCCCGCAACAATTCGTCTACAACTACTCTCAACAGATGGAATCAACGGAACAACCTCCCTGTTCCTCTCAGCAAACAACTGCAACAACTAGTGTTGTCTCCACCCCCATTTACAAAGAACCACACATCTTGGATCGTGAACCACACATTCATCTTGCTACTCCCTTTGACAAGCTTGAGGTTTTGTGTGAGTCCCTGATGGATTTTGAGAACATGAAGTGGAATGGAATAGACCTCACTAAAGAACTCAGAAAGCAAGGGTGGGAAAACTACTTTCAAAGGCTCTATGTCTTGTATATATGCATATCTGGTAAAAGAATTCTGGCGTTTCGCAGATTCAGATGATCACTACATTGTGTCATATGTTCTGGGGGTAAAAATCGTCATCACGGAGAAGTCCATCGCCTCCCTTCTAAACATGGAGAAGACAAGGGTAGAAGGATTTACAATATTAACCCTAGGGCAAAGTATATGTCCCACGAAATTGCCCTAACCATCTTCAAATAGAATGCTAAAGGTAACTCCTCCAAGAATAAGGAACTTCACTAGAACCTCAGAGTCTGGCTGAAGATCATTTTGGGAACCATTCATCATATCCCAACATCCAACTCTTCTGACTACATCAACACTAATCAGAAGTGCATACTCTACTACCTCCACAAAGGGCTCAAGCTGAATCTGCCAGCGCTGTTATTCAAATACTTGAGAGACTCTATAAGAGACACCAGGAATAACATGAATCCCAGAACCTACATCCCTCTGGGAAGGCTAATCTCTGACGTTTTGATAGAGAGCGGGCTTGTGGGTCACCTGATTCACCATAATCTGATGGAGGATATCACCATTGACACTGGAAGGCCTCTGAACGCTCGCAATCTGAAGAGCATGGGGGTGATTGAGAAAATTCGGGTGAAACCCTCATTGGAAACCTCCTGGGAAGCACTCAAAGATCAGAGGAAGATTCCCAATGGCCTCTACCTCTTCTCCAAAATTGATCCTTCAAAGGTTGTTGCATATTATCTACAGGATCTGGCCAGCCAAGGAGTGGACATCTCAGAGTTCTCTATGGATTGGTTGCCTGAGCATCCACCCAACTTCATGAAGAGACAACAAGAACCCTCTGAGAAGTAAAAGAAGGCCAAGAAAGCAAAGATGGGGGAACCTTCTGTATCAAGACCTCCGGTCCCTCTGATCGAATCTCCAAGTAAGTCCTTGCCTCCTCACTCTCGCTCTATAAATTTAAAGCAAATTACTTCTTCTCTTCCCCAGACCACACCCATCTACACACACTCTGAACCCTCACCCTCTACCACTAAACCCTCTGATACTCCCATCTTTAACCCACCATCCCATCCTCTTCAAAAATTTAACCTCTCCACCACAACCTTACCAGTCTCTAAAGCTGAATTGCTAAACGAACATATTTCACCAATCTCTTCAACACATTCATCTCCACCTTACTACATCCTCTCTTCTGACACAGAACCTTCTTACCCTCAATCCCCCACCTTGGCTTAGCTTCAGGCTCGTGCCCTTGCCTCACAACAATAACCTGAACCAAAAGCCAACATTACACCACCATCTGAACAACCACCAACACCACCATCTGAACAACCAATTCCACCACCATCTGAACAACCACCTACACCACCACCTGAATAACCAACACCACCACCATATGAAACTCCCATCGTAACACCCTTTGAGAACATTATTCTCCCTACCTCTGAACCTCCCGCTGAAACTACCCATACACCACCAGCATCTCCATCCCCCACTCTTGAACCAGAACCTACATTCTACACCCTAGAAGAAACAATTTCTTTATTTGCTAAGTCTTTAATGGAGAAGACCAGATCTCTATCTGAGAACTCTAGTATTAGTGACGATCTCTCTGCAGTGAGGATTCACTAGAATAGAGTGATCAGATGGATGACCTTTGAGGCTTTCAAACTAAAAGGCCTCTCTGAACAAGTCCGCAAAAACTTTATCAGAGAAGCTAGAGAAAGGCTGTAGACACATCTGGTCAGAGAGGCAGAGGAAAAGTCCAGAAGAGAATCAAAATAGAAGGCTTGTCTGGAAGAAGAGCAAAGGGTCAGAGAAGCTGCAGAGACTGATGCTGAAGAGGCACCACACATAGCTGCAGAAGAAGCTGCAAAGGCAAGCAACGTTGCTCTGATTCAAGGGTAGCCATCTCACTCTGACTTTGCTCGTCTTATCCTTAAGAATCTGGAAGAGCTGCAGAAGGAGCAACAGATTGTGAGAGCTAGACTGGATCAACAGGACTTCGTCAACAACAATATTCAGAACCTACTGACTCAGCTGCTCCAAAGGATGCCTCCGCCTCCGAACCCTTAGGCACTTAGGATTTCCTGTTGCTTTCCTTATGTTTTCTGCTATGTATTTTGTGTTCTCTATTTTGAATTGCTGCTTATCTGTACCTGTCTTTATCATATATAAAGTCTTTCCTTTGCCTACTCTTTTATGTGCTAAGTCTTTTTGAGTCTGACAAAAAGAGGGAGAATAAAAATAGCTCTGATGAAAATATATCTAAGCCTCTTGCTACACTGTTCACATTAATCTGTTATGAAAACTCTAAGTTATGCAGGATAACAACTAAGGTAAAAACTAGCTGCCACACAAAGAAAATATGGTAAGAACTTCTGAAAAATCCTTATGATCTATCTCAGGGGGAGTCATCTCTCATTTGACTCTGAGATATTATTTTATATTCTTGCTGAAAGTATCATTGTTTCATCATCACTCTGAAGTTTTTGTCATCATTAAAAAGGGGGAGATTGTAAGAACAAAGTTCAGTATCTACAATTCATCTATAAGATTTTGATGATAACAAAGGATGAAACAAAAATGGTACCCTAACAAAATTTATCTAAGTGTGCAAGACTCTAATAAAAAAGAAGTCAGATGGACATATATAAGATACAGACACAAGTTCAGAATGACCACTTAGAAGGTACACAAGCAGAAGCACTAACTCTAAACAAAGGAAGCGTACAAAGCTTAACGAAGAAAGAGATATTAGACACTCTGAAGTAGAAGAGTGCACTCTAGGATATGAAGCTTTTACACTCTGACGTAATCAATCAGGAAGACATCAAGAACCTCTGAAGATAGTAAGTTGTAGGCAACTATCTGAAGATGTACTTGCTGAACAGAAACTTTGATGTCTGAACACTCTGATTCAGAAAACGATCACCAAAGACTTAGCTATGAAGAATTCCACTTATGGGAAGAATCTTATTTTGGAAGAAAGTTATAGCGCCCCAAACTGCTTTAGAAAGAACACAAAGATTAATGACATTAATCATCAATCATTACTAAGATCCTTTTTGATCCAACAGTCTCTTCATCAATCCCTATATATAGGATGGATGTCTTCACAAAGAAAAACAACAAAACACACAAGAATACTAAAACTAATCTCATATCTCTTACGCATTCTCCTTTCACACAAGTTGCTGCTCCAAAGTGTGAATATTTCTTTTGTTCTTATATTGTGTAATTCCTGCTTACCTAGAAGCACTAAAGCACTACTGTATTTTTTCCTGTAATTGCTGAATATTCCTTAAGTGACTTGTTAAGGATGTATACTTGAGAGGGATAAGATATCTTTATCCTCTTAGACACTCATATGTTGTAATCTTTCAAGATTAGTAGATTAAGTCCTTATTGAAGGCGAAATCACCTTGGCCGGGTGTACTAGAGTAGCTTTGAATTTGAAACGAACCAGGATAAAAATTCTGCGTTGATATCTTTTATTTTCGCGTGTGTTTTATTTTCAAATTTTTTTATTATCAGGTAAAACAATTCAAACCCCCCTTTCTTGTTTTTCTCAACCTTCAATGAGATCTAGGAATCTCCTCTAATCCACTGAAAGGTGCCTTGTCAGATACGGGCATACCCAAGAGATGGGCATACTCCTCTAACATAAGCACAAGATAATAATCAGGGAAAGTGAAACACCGACAGAGAGGGTCATAGAACTGAACCAAAACACTCAGAAGTCCTTCAACCATATTAGTAGATAACACAGATAAAAGCTTCCCATGACGTTGCTTGAAGTCTTAGGGATCTAGTACAAAGGATGACAACTTCCTTAGCTCTTTTAAATCAGGACATATGAAACTGTACTTCTTAGTGTTCCTTCGTCCATAATCCATGGTCTAAAAATATATTCAAACAAGACCTCAGTTTCCTTGAAATTTATTTTTCTATGATGAATGTTACGATGCGCATGTATGCATGAATGCAACAATCACAAACAAGGGATCACACACAAGTCAAACACAAACAAAGGTCAAGGGATGGATCAAGTCATCATCAAGATCAATCATCCATTTTGGTGGATTATGGTTTTCACCTTATCGACACCCAAGTTCCATTGATATTGACAAGACTTGGTCGGATCAACCGAGAATCAAAGGGTTTGTTGTGAGTCACGAGCATGGAGTCAGGTTAGGAACCATCCCAAAGGAGTGTACTAAGGATAAAAACCTATAGATCATGTTCTATCAGAGTTCCCAGAGTCTTAATCCCATCTGTCGGATATTATAGGTTAGGATGACTGACTCATCAGTCCATAATATTCTCAAGAGAAACTTGTCTGAGTGTAGTATCGTGTAACAACTGTTATTAGGTATACACCTGAACAACCTCCGCACTGCATCCTAAATATGCCAAGTTGGGTTAAATGTTCTACGGTCCTCAGCTTCTCGGACCCCAAATCAGAGAAAGTAATGCCTAACTACAAATAAGTTGTGTGGCATTAGTAACTCCAAAAGGGTCTCCACTGAGCAGATGGGTCTCAAGCCAACTTGTTAAGGACTACTCCACACAAATTGAACATGACTATACCATCTTCCTATCTTAATTGCACTCAAGCTCGGGTTAGAACTTATCTCACCACTCAGAGATCACTAAGCACAATAGACATATTATATCACACAATTAAGTATACAAACATCAAATATACAAATATGTACACATAAAAAAGTAGGCTAAACCGACTGAGGACTACTAGTAGAGTCACCACTTAATTTATGTAGCGGTAAATTCATGACCATCAAGATATGGATAAGCTTAACATCAATAAAACCAGAGTCTCCACCGTGCTTTTATTGTTCCAAAGGGAAAGGGAAAAGTACGAACAAAACCCAAAGATAATAAGTTTTCAAATCAAAACTAGTAAAATGTCAGAGATTACATATAAGGGGGTTGGTTACACAGAGGGAAGGTGTTAGCACCCAAAGTGTCCTAGGTACTCATAGGGAGCCCTTTTTTATGTGTACATATGTGTTTGGTATAAAAAATGTTTGAGAAAAATAGAGTGTGGGGATGAGAAAAGAATCCATTGATTATATTTTTGTGTTTGACAAGACCTTCGGACTTATGCCTACGTACCAACATAAAAACGAGGGATCAAAACCTCGTAGTTCGTGGTAACAATTTTAAAGTTGGTGAATTGCTTTTAACAAAAGCTTGAATAAAAAGGGCACAAAGGGCCAAAAAAATGAATGAGGTTGTTAGTTATTTTTGTCTTTTTAAATTTTGAGTCAATATGATTAAGTTTATTTACAAATTTGATTTAAGAAAAGAATTTGAAAATTCATTGGCATAAGGAAAAGGTTCCTAATTGTTTAAACAAAGTCTAAGTTTGAAATCACAAGCAAAGAAGGTTTTTGAAAAGGGTGAGAGATTTTGGAATTTAAGAAGTGGGATGAGATGAAGAGGTTATCCTAGGCACAAATTAAAAGTTAATAGTTGAAAAGATCTGACCAATGGGATGCAATCCAATAGACAAGAATGTCATATAGAAAACCCACTTTCCCTTTGGACTTTGAATCAATCAATAATCAACAAGCAATTAGCAATATCCAGACATCATGAAGATCAAGGCATCAAATAAAGATAGCCACATCCAAGCAAGCAAATCCCATAACTAGCAGTCTTCTTTGTCTTCTTATGTACCATATGAAATATTCCTTGATCAACTCAGAACAAAGCATCAAACACAAGATCAAAATAACAATTAGCACAAAGACAAAGTAACAAATGAACTCAAACAGAGTCCAAGGCTTGCATCAGATGAAGACTTGGTTCATAATATATTGGTCTCAGAATGTTGGCATTGGCCAAGTCCTTTTTTGTACAGGGAATGTTGCCTAATCCTAAGTCCAAAAGTTCAGATCAAGATCAACAGTCCACCAAATATTTTTTAGGGTTTTTGTTGTTTATTAAGTGTTTTAAGGTCCTAAGACCATAGACAAAATCAAAATGCAAAAACAATATATACAATCATAAGATATGGCTCAAATGAGCAAAGTGAAAATGGCATAAACATAAACAAGTTAAATGAAATGTAAATGACAATGAATGTTAAATGACTGAAAGTTAAATTGCATAAAGTAAATGTGTTGAAAGTAAAGCAATATTAACAAGAGTTTGTCAAATGTTAGTCAAACGTTAGTGGTATTATTTAATTGATTAAGTCATTCTTTGGAGAACACTCAACCATGCATTCACAAGCATGAATCCTTAAACCAAGACATCTTCCATGAGAAGGGATCAACTTGGATAATTCAACAAGTATGCCATTAGCTCTCATGAAAGGAAAAAAGATCAAGTTTCCATACAATACCATGAAGAATGGGAGGCTGACAATCTCACTTACTAGAATGCTATGCATTTATGGTCAAATTTAGCTATATGTTAAACAATCGTAATTGGACTTATGTAGAAGTCACAACTATCTGAGGTCGGGTAATAAAAATTTAAGTGTTAATGCATGTTAGATATTTGGTATAATGAACCAAACTCCTAAAACATACCACACACTAAAAGAAAAGATCAAGAGGGACGAACCTATCTCAGTCATACTTGTATTGGTTCATCTGACACAAGGTCGTTGATGAACCAATTAGCCTTAAGACATTAGAGATTTCATTGTCAAATGAGAGAATGGAAAAGAATAGGGATATAGATAAAGAGGGAGAGGAATGAGAGAAACACAAATTGGTCATGGGAGAAATTTTATCAAATTAAAGCCATTAATTAATTTTGGGAGATGAAATGTACATTTCATCAATCCCCTAAATCCAATGGTTTTAATCCAACATAATTTTTATACATTTAATCAATTAAAAATGCATAAAAAAACAATTTAATTTGGTCAAAACCTAAAATCTCTTCAAAACACCAAATAAATAGCCAAGAGATTTATCCTAGGTCAAACAAGGTCAAAGGACCTTAGACAAAAAATTTCATGATTTTTGAAAAGTCAGAAGTATTTTTAAATAATTAAAAATATGCACACAAATATTTAATTCATGAAAAATACCAAAACTAATCTAAAAAATAATTTTAATTCAGAATATGAAAGATACAAATATTTAAAGATTTTTGGTGAAAGTCTCATATTTGTTGGATTAAAAATGAAATTTCTATGAATAAAATAAAATAAGTGGATTAAATTAAAATTCAGAAAATACAAAAAAACAAGGGTCATCAGATCTCCCTCATTAATTGAGGTGGAAGATTTAATGGCCAAGCGCGCACATTCCACCAAAGACCCGAGTCAATACGCCACACCAATGGTAATCAAAACCAATGGCCAAGATTAAAACATTTTAACATGATCAAATGACCAGGAGGTGTGCCAACACACCACCGGAGCTAGGGCTCCGATCATTTTCTCCGGTGACCTCCACCGGACTGGTCCAACTTCATCTTAATGGAAATGAAAAACAAGGACACTATTTCAAAGTTAAAATGCTCAGGATCATGAATATGGTCTCGATTTTCTCCAATTCCAAGTATATAAAAAAATACAGGGATTTGAATTTTGATGATCATGAACTGATTTGTTTCGATTTGATCTCAAAGCAACTCAATCTTGTTGCCTACATTGGTAGGACTTCAGCCAACTAAAAATCACAAAGAATAGTGAAGAATTGAGAGACAATCGAAGAGATGAAAATTTTGGAAAATTACCTTCGAGTGAACTTCAAACTTGCTTGATCTTGCTTCCAATTGACCTTGGCTTGGCTTCAGAAGCTTGTAGGAGATGAATTGGATCAAGGAAAAGCTTGGACTCTTGGAGTTTCAATCAAAAAATAGAATGAGATTTGAAGCTCAATTTTCAAATGAAAACCTTGAAGATTATCCTTTAATGGTGAGGGTTTAATTTTCAAGTCCAAAGCTTGGGCATGAGGTCCTTAAGTCTGAGCCAAGATGGTTGTATTTATAGGTATTGCATTTGATTTTCACACACTTCTAAATTTTGCCAAAATTAACAATCTTCTTGCATGCTTGCATGGGCATATGATATGCCCATCAAATGATGCTATCAGGTCCAAAATCACCAATCTGAAATGCTAAAATCATGTCATGTACTCATGCAATGGAGATTGAAAAGTGAATGTGAAATCTGTAACACCCTTCTAACATACCCCAATAAATAATTAAAACAACCAAACATAAATCAGAGTATATATGCAATTTAAGGGTGTCACACTTGACACTTCACACCATGTTCCAATTTAACTCGTCATGCTCATTTATTCATCAAAATAAACATTTGCATAATTCGCAGCGGATAGAAATTAACAACAACATGCAAAACATGTAACACATTACATGTAAGGTTATTCAACAACCAAACCGAAAACAAGGCAAAACATCCCGTCCCGATGTTACATCTACCAGATCATGACTCACTAAGGAACTACACTAGACTCCAAGGACTAGCTTCTACTCAATCACGGCACGTTACCTGAAACATAGTTGTAAGGGTGAGTTCCTCAATCGATATAATAAGCATTATAAAATATCATGTAATGCTAAGTAAATGAACACATCTCATCACCCTAATCATATCACTCATTCAGTAACGGCAACATCAACTCATACTCATAATCATGCTCAACATAAACATCAAAACACACGTATAATATTGGAACACATCCATTCATATTATACACAATACATACATTATGCAATGAGACTCCATGCATGCGGTACCGACTATTCGTGAACACATAGTTCAACCTCACCGATCAAACCCAGATACGGCTACCAAGCTCACTAGTCCCACTCATTTGAGACCTAGTGACTCACTCACTAATTCCTCACCATGGGAATTAGCTACCACCCCAAGGGCTATGCTATGCACGCTAATCACCTAGCATGCAAACATCAACAACAATCCACAATAACTCACTCACTAATTCCTCACCATGGGAATTAGCTACCACCATAAAGGCCACAATATGCAAGCTAAATCACTTAGTCATGCAAACATCAACAATCATCCACAATGGACATATGCTCACACTCTAAGCCATAAACAGTCCATTCACAATTGCATACATAATAGATACATCCACAGCATTATGCATACAATCATACATCATCCACAGATTTATCACATAATCATATCATGCGACATAATCAATCACAGTATTAGCACGCTCTACTAATACCCCTACCGCTCAAAACAATGGGAAATGATCCCTATTATATCATACGCCAATATAGGCCAAACATCAAACATGCACACCACATTTAAATATAAATTTTTCACTTTTCACACAGTGTTAACCGATTAACGCCCTAGGTTAACCGGTTAACGCAACACAGAACACGCTTCCTGGCAATTCACAACAGTGTTAACCGGTTAACACCCTGGGTTAACCGGTTAACGCAAGACAGACAGCAATATTTCACAATTCATAACAGTGTTAACCGGTTAACACCCTGGGTTAACCGGTTAACGCAAGACAGAAAGCTGTTCCTGCACTAACACGAAGCAGAATGCAGAATTCTCCGCATTTTCCGCCGTTGGAGGACTTCCGGACCTCCGACTCCAATTCCGTAAAAAGCTACACTTTCGGAAAATCAAGACTCATCCAATTACAGATTCAATTACAGCTTAAACATAACTTATTCATCTCAATTTTTCAGCATTCAACATCCCAATAGGGTCAAATCAATGGCTTATCACTACCCATTACATGTTAACCCATAATACCCATTAAACGACGATAAACCCCCCTTACCTGAGTTAATCCGGCAATCCTTTAGCTTCAAGCTTTTCCCTTCTTCAACCCTTGCTCTCTTGCTCTTCCTCTTTGCCCTTTTCCACTTTCTGTCGCTTCTCTGGTTTTCACGTGAAAAACCCTTTTTACCAAATGGAACTCTTTATATATATTCCAACTTATTATTCCAATAATAATAATTCCAAATAATATTCCAATAATAATCTAATTATTTAATTAAATTAATAAATATACTATTAACTTAATTTAAATAATTATCATATTTTATCGGGGTGTTACAACTCTCCCCCACTAAAAGAGTTTTCGTCCTCGAAAACATACCTCAAGCGAATAACTCAGGATAAGACTCCTTCATCTGACTCTCAAGTTCCCAAGTCACATTGCCACCTGCTGGTCCTCCCCAAGCTACCTTTACCAAAGCAATCTCTTTACCCCGCAACTGCTTCAACTCTCGATCCTCGATCCTCATAGGTGATGTTTCAACAGTCAGATTATCTCTCACCTGTACATCATCTACTTTGACCACATGCGACGGATCAGGAATGTACCTCCTCAACTGATACACATGAAAAACCTCATGCAAATTCGCAAGTGACGGCGGTAAAGCGATACGATAGGCTACCTCCCCTATCCTCTCCAAAATCTGATAAGGACCAATAAATCGAGGTGTCAACTTCTTCGACTTCAAAGCTCGACCAACCCCAGTTATCGGAGTAACACGGAGAAACACATGATCTCCCTCTTGAAACTCAAGTGACTTCCTCCTCTTGTCGTGATAACTCTTCTGACGACTCTGAGCAATCCTCATCTTTTCCTGAATCATCTTAATCTTTTCCGTAGTTTGTTGAACAATCTCCGGTCCAACCACAACACTCTCACCGGACTCATACCAACATAAAGGTGTCCGACATCTCCTACCATACAAAGCTTCAAACGGTGCCATACCAATGCTCGAATGAAAACTATTGTTGTAGGTAAACTCAATCAAAGGTAAATAACAATCCCAAGCACCTCCCTTTTCCAAAACACAAGCCCTCAAAAGGTCCTCCAGTGACTGAATCGTCCTCTCAGTCTGACCATCAGTCTGCGGATGATATGCAGAACTCAATCTCAGCTTAGTTCCCAAAGCCCTCTGCAAACCTTCCCAGAACTTCGATGTAAATCTAGGATCTCTGTCCGAAACAATACTCGACGGAATACCATGCAAACTTACAATTTTCTCAATATACAACTCAGCTAATCTCTCTAACGGATAATCCATTCTGATCGGAATGAAATGAGCCGATTTTGTCAATCTGTCAACAATCACCCAAATAGCTTCAAAATTCTTAATTGTCCTCGGTAAACCAGAAACAAAATCCATACTGATACTATCCCACTTCCACTCTGGAATAGCCAACGGTTGCATTAGCCCAGACGGCTTCTGATGCTCAATCTTTGACTTCTGACAAGTCAAACAAGAATAAACAAAACTCGCAATTTCTCTTTTCATTCCCGGCCACCAAAATAACTTTTTCAAATCATGATACATCTTCGTAGCCCCAGGATGAATACTCAGGCCACTACGATGTCCTTCCTCAAGAATACTCTTCTTAAGTTCGGTAACATCCGGAATACACACCCGATTACCAAATTTCAAAACACCATTCTCATCAACTCTGAATTCACCACCTTGACCTTGATTCACTAGAGTCAACTTATCAACCAAAAGCACATCGGATTTCTGACCCTCTCTAATCTCATCCAGAATACCACTCGTTAACTTCAACATTCCCAATTTAACACTATTGTGAGTACTCTCACACACCAAACTCAAGTCTCTAAACTGCTCAATTAAATCCAATTCCTTAACCATTAACATAGACATATGCAATGATTTCCGACTCAATGCATCAGCCACTACGTTTGCTTTACCCGGATGGTAATTCAAACCAAAGTCATAATCCTTCAGAAACTCTAACCATCTCCTCTGTCTCATATTCAGCTCTTTCTGATCAAACAAATACTTTAAACTTTTATGGTCACTGAAAACCTCAAATCTTGACCCGTACAAGTAATGCCTCCATAACTTTAGAACAAATACCACAGCTGCCAACTCTAAATCGTGTGTCGGATAGTTCCTCTCATGAACCTTCAGTTGTCTCGAAGCATAAGCTACAACCTGCTTATTCTGCATCAAAACACCACCCAAACCCAACAATGAAGCATCACAGTAAACCTCAAACGGTTCCGACGAACTTGGTAATATCAGAATAGGAGCAGTAGTTAACCTTCTCTTTAACTCTTGGAAACCTTCTTCACATTTTGAGTCCCAAACAAACGCTTGCCCCTTTCTAGTCAACATCGTCAACGGTAACGCCAACTTAGAAAATCCCTCAATGAATTTCCTATAATAACCTGCAAGTCCAAGAAAACTCCTTATCTCAGAAACTGACTTCGGAGCTTCCCACTTAGATACCGCTTCTATCTTAGAAGGATCAACAGCAACACCACCTCTTGAAATCACATGACCAAGAAAACTAACCTCTTCTAACCAAAATTCACACTTGGACAGTTTAGCAAATAACTTCTTTTCTCGTAGAACTTCTAAAACCACTCTCAAATGTTCAGCATGCTCTTCTTCAGATTTCGAATACACCAAAATATCGTCAATAAACACCACAACAAACTTGTCTAGGTACGGATGGAAAATCCTATTCATATACTCCATAAATACCCCAGGCGCATTAGTCACACCAAAAGGCATTACAGAATACTCGTAATGTCCATACCTTGTTCTGAAAGCAGTCTTCTGAATATCCTCAGTTTTCACACGTATCTGATGATACCCCGATCTCAAATCTATTTTGCTGAACACAATCGCACCAACCAACTGATCCATCAAATCATCAATCCTCGGCAAAGGATACCGATTCTTGATCGTCACTTTATTCAGTTGCCTGTAGTCCACACACAACCTCATAGTACCTTCTTTCTTCTTAACCAATAACACTGGTGCACCCCACGGTGACACACTCGGACGAATAAATTTCTTATCCAACAGATCTTCCAACTGACTCTTCAATTCAGTTAACTCAACAGCAGACATACGGTACGGAGCCATCGATATCGGCCTAGTACCAGGTACCAAATCAATCGAGAACTCAACTTCACGCTCTGGCGGTAATTCATTCACTTCTTCAGGAAACACATCAGGAAAATCACACACCACGGCTAGATCGCAAATCGCCAGTTTATCTTTAGCCTCCAAAGTTGCTAACAGCATAAACAACTCTGCCCCATCTGCTACTGCCTCATTCACCTGCCTTGCTGATAGAAACAAACTCTTTCCTTCCTTAATCTCAGGAAAGATCACAGTCTTATCAAAACAGTTGATATAAACTCGGTTAAACACCAACCAGTTCATACCCAGGATAACATCAATCTGCACTAGTGGAAGACACACGAGGTCCATCCCAAAGTCTCTACCAAAAATACTCAAATGGCAATTTAAACAAACTGAAGTAGTAGTCACTGAACCCTTCGCAGGAGTATCAATCACCATACTCCCATGCATCTCAGATATCTCTAATTTAAGTTTCACAGCACAATCCAACGATATATAAAGGAATGAGTCGCACCTGTGTCAATAATAGCCACAAGAGAAAAGCCATTAATATAACACGTACCTCGGATCAAACGATCATCTGCAGAAGTCTCAGAACCCGATAAAGCAAAGACCTTGCCTCCCGACTGGTTCTCTTTCTTCGGCTTAGGACACTGTGGACTGATATGACCCACCTCTCCACAGTTGAAACAAGTCATAGTCTTCAACCGGCACTCTGCAGCCAAGTGACCACCTTTGCCACACTTGAAACACTTCTTCTCAGCACTGGTACACTCATGGATACGATGTCCAGCCTGACCACATCTGTAACACTTAGCAGGGGCACTGGAGTCTCCCCCACTAGGTCTCTTCATCCCACTCTGTCTCTGGAAACCTTTGCCAGCTGCATACGGCTTCCCACGATCATTCTGATTCTTGCCTTTCCTATCAACCCTCTGCTGATAGCTCTCCGCTCTGGCCTTGGTATCCTGTTCAAAAATCCTGCAACAGTCAACCAAGTCAGAAAACACTCTAATCCGCTGATACCCAATAGCCTGCTTGATCTCGGGACGTAACCCGTTCTCAAACTTCACACATTTTGAAAATTCCCCAGTAGCCTCATCATAGGGAGTGTAATACTTCGACAGCTCTGTGAACTTAGCAGCATACTCAGTAATAGACCGATTGCCCTGCTTCAATTCTAAGAACTCTATCTCTTTCTTTCCTCTGACATCCTCTGGAAAGTACTTCCTCAGGAATCTCTCTCTGAACACCGCCCAAGTGATCTCAGCACCCCCAGCAGCTTCCAACTCAGTGCGGGTAGCAACCCACCAATCATCTGCTTCCTCTGACAGCATATGCGTACCGAACCTGACCTTCTGGTTATCGGCACACTCAGTCACTCGGAAGATCCTCTCGATCTCCTTCAACCACTTCTGAGCACCATCTGGATCGTATGCTCCCTTGAACATTGGAGGATTGTTCTTCTGGAACTCACTCAGTTGACGAGCAGCTCCCATTCCCACAACATTCGGATTCCCTCCAAGTACTCCCGCTAGCATACCCAGAGCCTCAGCAATCACAGCATCGTCTCTACCTCTTCCAGCCATCTCTATTCTGAAAGCCCAACGAGCTAAAACAATAAGTACTGATAGGGTTACACAACACCTATCCCGTACAGGGGAACAGAATAATTACGACTCGACTCGACCGACTATGCTCTGATACCACTAATGTAACACCCTTCTAACATACCCCAATAAATAATTAAAACAACCAAACATAAATCAGAGTATATATGCAATTTAAGGGTGTCACACTTGACACTTCACACCATGTTCCAATTTAACTCGTCATGCTCATTTATTCATCAAAATAAACATTTGCATAATTCGCAGCGGATAGAAATTAACAACAACATGCAAAACATGTAACACATTACATGTAAGGTTATTCAACAACCAAACCGAAAACAAGGCAAAACATCCCGTCCCGATGTTACATCTACCAGAGCATGACTCACTAAGGAACTACACTAGACTCCAAGGACTAGCTTCTACTCAATCACGACACGTTACCTGAAACATAGTTGTAAGGGTGAGTTCCTCAATCGATATAATAAGCATTATAAAATATCATGTAATGCTAAGTAAATGAACACATCTCATCACCCTAATCATATCACACATTCAGTAACGACAACATCAACTCATACTCATAATCATGCTCAACATAAACATCAAAACACACGTATAATATTGGAACACATCCATTCATATTATACACAATACATACATTATGCAATGAGACTCCATGCATGCGGTACCGACTATTCGTGAACACATAGTTCAACCTCACCGATCAAACCCAGATACGGCTACCAAGCTCACTAGTCCCACTCATTTGAGACCTAGTGACTCACTCACTAATTCCTCACCATGGGAATTAGCTACCACCCCAAGGGCTATGCTATGCATGCTAATCACCTAGCATGCAAACATCAACAACAATCCACAATAACTCACTCACTAATTCCTCACCATGGGAATTAGCTACCACCATAAAGGCCACAATATGCAAGCTAAATCACTTAGTCATGCAAACATCAACAATCATCCACAATGGACATATGCTCACACTCTAAGCCATAAACAGTCCATTCACAATTGCATACATAATAGATACATCCACAGCATTATGCATACAATCATACATCATCCACAGATTTATCACATAATCATATCATGCCACATAATCAATCACAGTATTAGCACGCTCTACTAATACCCCTACCGCTCAAAACAACGGGAAATGATCCCTATTATATCATACGCCAATATAGGCCAAACATCAAACATGCACACCACATTTAAATATAAATTTTTCACTTTTCACACAGTGTTAACCGGTTAACGCCCTGGGTTAACCGGTTAACGCAACACAGAACACGCTTCCTGGCAATTCACAACAGTGTTAACCGGTTAACACCTTGGGTTAACTGGTTAACGCAAGACAGACAGCAATATTTCACAATTCATAACAGTGTTAACCGGTTAACGCAAGACAGAAAGCTGTTCTTGCGCTAACACGAAGCAGAATGCAGAATTCTCCGCATTTTCTGCCGTTGGAGGACTTCCGGACCTCCGATTCCAATTCCGTAAAAAGCTACACTTTCGGAAAATCAAGACTCATCCAATTACAGATTCAATTACATCTTAAACATAACTTATTCATCTTAATTTTTCAGCATTCAACATCCCAATTAGGGTCAAATCAATGGCTTATCACTACCCATTACATGTTAACCCATAATACCCATTAAACGACGATAAACCCCCCTTACCTGAGTTAATCCGACAATCCTTTAGCTTCAAGCTTTTCCCTTCTTCAACCCTTGCTCTCTTGCTCTTCCTCTTTGCCCTTTTCCACTTTCTGTCGCTTCTCTGGTTTTCACGTGAAAAACCCTTTTTACCAAATGGAACTCTTTATATATATTCCAACTTATTATTCCAATAATAATAATTCCAAATAATATTCCTATAATAATCTAATTATTTAATTAAATTAATAAATATACTATTAACTTAATTTAAATAATTATCATATTTTATCGGGGTGTTACAAAATCCATCCAAATGATCCTTTGAAAAGAACCCATGTGCAAGTCCTTTATTTCTTGGCCAAATTGATCTTGGACTTTTTTGTAAAGGTGAGATCAAAGGGAACAACTTTCATGTTGAACACTTTTCCATTTGAAGCTTGGATCATGGTGAATTTTGAGGTGGAAGTTTGGAAAATCAAACATGTTTGAAAATTTTCTAAGTACCAAGTCAAATGTTCACTTCTTCCACCTTGAATAACTTATGCTATGGGCTTCAAATGGAAACAATTCCTTCATCAAAGTTGTATCTATTTAAAACATATTCAGTTTGATCAAAAATTTGACTTCATTTGGATTTGGCATGAAGGATTTATGCATTTAAAAGTTGAGGAAAATCACTTGTTCAATGGTAATGGCCCAAAATGACCTATAATCGTTTCTCTTGGCACATGTATTTGCAAGTTGAATTTGAACTTCTTACAACAAACAAAGTTGTAGAGGACATCTTTAATTTGATCATGGAACTTTAATGGATTTAATATCATAAAAATTGAGAATGTTATGGTCCTTGGAAGTTGATTTCCTAACTAGGGTTCAGACAAAATGACCTATAATCGTTCACCATAAAAGATGACTTTCCAAGCAAAACTAGATCTTGAACTCAACATGAAAGTTGTTTGGAATGTCATAAAGAGTAACGTTTCTCTTTAAATCATTTTCATATGATAACAATTGTAGGATATAGGGTCTAGGGAACCCCAGTTTTGACCAGTTGACTTTCTCTAGTCAACCACCATGAACCATCTTGCAAACTTGACATTATCTTCATATTTGGGACTCATGAAGGATAATATCTGTGTAATATGATGTAATATGAAGTATCCCTTGAAATATTTGATCAAATGGTGAAGAAACTTGCTGAGGAAGTCACACAAGATACCTAGATGAATTAGGGCTTCCAAGGCAAACAAGCTTCAAACTCTTGATGAATTCTTGATCAAAATGATATGTGAAGATCGCGGGGACCCATATATGATGTCTAGAACAAATGTGCACCATATCTTGATTAGTCTTATTGCATTGAGGGTCTCAAACCTTAGATATGAGCTTGATGGAGCATAGGTGAACTCACACACTACCTACAAAAGAAGTAAACTATACATTGGCATATTTTTGGAATTCTGGTTTGTAAATAATGAAAAATAAAGTATCATACAATCAAATGTTCTTGGTGATATCCCCCAATGTAAACCCAAATGAATGAGGGGTAAGGAGGATGCAAAGGTGTGATCCCAAAAGCTAATGTATATGATGAGATAACGTGAGGGATCTTAGGGTCAAAATTGGGGTCTTACAGATGATTGATCTTGATGATGACTTGATCCATCCCTTGACCTTTATTTGTGTTTGCCTTGTGTGTGATTGTTGCATTCATGCATACATGTGCATCATGACATCCATCACAGAAAATACATTTCAAGGAACTAAGGTCTTATTTGCAAATATTTTTAGACCATGGATTATGGACGAAGGAACACTAAGAAGTACAGATTCAGATGTCTTGATTTGAAAGAGCTAAGGAAGTTGTCATCTTTTGTATTAGATCCCTTGGACTTCAATCCACGTCATGAGAAGTTCTTGTATATGTTATCTACTGGTGTGGTTAAAGGACTTCTGAGTGTTTTGGTTCAATTCTATGATCCTCTCTACCGGTGCTTCACTTTTCCTGATTATCAGCTTGTACCTATGTTAGGAGAGTATGCCCATCTCTTGGGAATACCCGTATCTGACAAGGTACCTTTTAGTGGATTAGACGAGATTCCCAGATCTCATGTCATAGCCGAAGCTCTTCATCTGAATAAATATGAGATTGATGCTAATTTGGTGAAGAAAGGAGGTATTCTTGGGTTGACTTTTGAGTTCCTCATTGGTAAAGCTACTGTCTTTGCTCAAGCCGGTAGTATGGACGCTTTCGAAGCCATCTTTGTATTACTCATCTATGGTTTAGCTTTGTTCCCTAACATTGACGGTTTTTTTGATGTTAACGCCATTAGAATCTTCTTGATTGGGAATCCTGTTCTTGCTCTGTTGGGTGACATGTATTTCTCTTTGAATTTAAGGAATTCTAAAGGTGGTGGGACTATTGTGTGCTGTGTTCCTCTTCTGTACAAGTGGTTTATTTCACACTTGCCTCAGATGCCTGCTTTTTTGTAGAACAAACAATGTCTACAGTGGTCTCAGAGACTTATGTCTCTCACTAATGATGATATTGTTTGGTATGACTCTGCATTGGGTAGCTTGGATATTATTGACAGTTGTGGTGAATTCTCTAATGTGCCTCTCATTGGTACACAAGAAGGAATCAACTACAACCATACTTTGGCTCGTCGTCAACTTGGGTTCCCCTTGAGGGATAAACCTAATAACACTCAGTTAGAAGGTCTATTTTATCAAAAGGGTAAAGATCCCAAACTTTTGAAGAAGAGGATGATACATGCGTGGCATAATGTGCATAGGAAAGGAAGATTCGAGCTTGGTCCATGCAGATGTGTAGCTTTGAAAGCTTACACAATTTGGATGAAGAAGAGAGCATTGGAGCTTAAGATGCCGTACGCTTGTGAATGACCTATGTCTGTGGTTATGGCTGAGCCATCAACTCTCCCTAACCAAGATATATAGGAGTTGGAAGACGCACTCACCAAGATGAAGCAAGAGAGAGATATGTGGGAAGAGCGGTTCCATGCTTTGAGCCGAAGGAATGAGGAGTTGCAGCTTGACTCGAAAGACAAGGATGCGCTTATTGCGATTCTTGAAGACCGTGCAATGAAGAGACAGAGAGAGCCAGAGGGTTTATCTTCCTCTAGCATGCCTTAGCCTTTCGGTGCTTAAAAGAAGATTGTTGATCAGTTTGTCCTCGAGAAAGCTCAAATGAAGACGTCCTTTGAGTCCGAGATTCGACACATCCGAAGGAAGTATGCACCCATAGCCAGATCATATGATTCAGTTGCTAGGGATCCTTAGGGTGATGTTTTCCTTTTCTCTTGTATTTGTACTTTGGTTTCTGAAATTGTACTCAGTGTAATCCTTCCAAATTTTATGAATAAAAAGAGATTATATGGTCAATCAAATTGTTATTATTGTTATATATATATATATATATATATATATATATATATATATATATATATATATATATATATATATATATATATATATATATATATATATATATATATATATATATATATATATATATATATATATATATATATATATATTCAAATAAGACTTCATATGTTCCTTGAAATTAAAAACAATAAAAAACATTGCATTTCATGCATCATTTGCATAACAGGTTTGTCCGCCATATGTCTTATCAGTTCTTCTTCTGTGCATCAACCAAGCTGACTCACCGCCATAATACTCGTGCTAATCAACCAAAGATCATGGAGCATCTAGAGCAAGAGAACTGAGAACTGAAGGACGATATCGCCAAATTGACGGCACTGATGGAATCTGTGATTGCTGCCCAAAATCAGTCTTCACCAACTCCTGCAACTCCTCATCCTCAGAGGAATATTATTTATGAGGTTGCTTCTTCAACTGTTCCTGTTGCCGCTGTCAGTCAATCCATTCCTCCCATGCCTGCTGGATTCCCTTGGGGAATGCCACCAAATTTTATACTAGAAGGGTATGCGCCCACGTTTGTTTCTCTGCCGACATCTAGCCCTGTCATATCAGTGCCACCTCTGGTTGTTCACACTCTTCCTCGTGTTGAGCACACTATCTACCACTCTGATCCTTCTGAAGGTCTGGATGTGTACGAAATGATGGATGAGATAAATGATCAATTCCTCGAGCTGCACAAAGAGTTGAAGACTCTGAGAGGGAAAAATTATTTGGGAAGAGTGCTGCTGAACTCTGCTTGGTCCCCAATGTTAAGATCCCGATAAAATTCAAGGTCCCCGACTTTGAAAAGTACAAAGGGAATACTTTCCCGTTAAGCCATCTTGTGATGTATGCTAGAAAAATGTTTACTCAAACTGATAATGATCGGTTGCTGATTCACTATTTCCAAGATAGTTTAACTGGAGCTTCCTTGAGGTGGTACATGGGTCTAGAAAATGCAAGCATTCGTAATTTCAATGACTTGGGTGAAGCCTTTGTCAAGCAGTATAAGTACAACGTGGATATGGTGCCTGATAGAGACCAGTTGAGGTCTATGTCTCAGAAGGATAAAGAGACATTCAAAGAATATACCCATAGATGGAGGGAATTGGCTGCCCAGATAAGTCCACCTCTTGAAGAGAAGGAAATGACGAAGATATTCTTGAAGACATTGAGTTTGTTTTATTATGAACGTATGATTGCAAGTGCCCCAAATGATTTTACCGAAATGGTAAACATGGAGATGAGGCTAGAAGAAGGAGTCCGTGAAGGACGTTTGTCTAAAGAAGAAGCATCAACCATCAAAAAATACGGTGGTAGTTTCTCCAAGAGGAAGGAGGGAGAAACTAATTCAATATCAGTGGGGAGGCAGAGGAGGCCTCATGTCAGGAAAAGTTCTCAATCTCATCAAGATCAACATCAACATCAATTTTCATCAATAATTCCGGTTTTTTCCAACAATTCCAACAATCAATCAGTTCCAATTCATCAACAACAACATCAACAACTGCAACAAAGAACCAACTACAACAACAACAGTCACCACCAAGAAAACTTTGAGAGGAAGAAGGTCTTGTTTGACCCTATTCCTATGACTTATGCAGAACTATACCCGTCATTGATCCTCAAGAATCTCATCCAGCCAAGAAATCTTCTGCAATTTCCTGAGCCACTACTATGGTAGTTCAAGCCCGATCTTCATTGTGATTTTCACCAGGGAGCCCCTGGTCATGATATAGAAAATTACTATCCATTGAAGTACGAAGTTCAAAAGCTGGTAAAGAGTGGTATGGTATCCTTTGAGGATATAGCGCCAAATGTGAAGGCCAATCTGTTGCCCACTCATGGTAACGCTTCTGTCAACATGGTAGACGGCTGTCCAGGGAATTTTAAAGTTTTTGATGTACGACGTATCCGAAGATATCTGATGGAGATGCATATGACTTTGTGTTTAATCAATGATTATGAACATGACCACGATGGTTATGTAATCTGTTGCGTGAACCCCCGTGGGTGTATAATTGTTAAGAGAGATATCCAGAAGTTGATGGATGAGAATGTAATCCAGATTCAACAGTCAAGGGATATGGGATATGATGTGAATGTGATTGTGCCAGTATTCAAGACTCATTAGCGGGTAGTTATTCAGTTTGATAGCAACAACATCAATAACGTCAGTAGATCGGTATCGCCGTTGGTTATACAGTTGGCGGGCTATATCCCCTACTCATCTGATAAAGCTGTGCCATACCAATACAATACAACTATGATAGAAAATGGTCAAGAGGTTCCTCTACCAGTTGCAGACTCAGTGGTAAACATTGCCGATATTACGAAGGTGACCCGTAATGGTCGTGTATTCTATCCAATTTTCCCTAAAGAAGTAGAAGATGTTGTAGTAAGTAAGAAAGCAGAGATTCCTATAGTGAATCCAGTTAGTACTCCAACGTGTCAGTCTGGTGAGTCCAGCAAGTTAAAGACTAACGATGATGATGATGTGTTAAGGTTGATTAAGAGAAGTGAATTCAATGTTGTAGAGCAGATGCTCCAGACACCGTCAAAGATCTCCGTGCTGTCACTACTGATGAATTCCGAAGCATACAGAGAAGCATTGCAGAAGGTGTTGGAACAAGCTTATGTTGAGCATGATGTTACCATGGATCAGTTTGACCACATAGTTGCCAACATTACTTCTTGTAACAATTTAAGTTTTTACGATGAAGAGCTTCCCGAGGAAGGTAGAAATCATAATTTGGAATTGCATATTTCGATGAATTATAAGGAGGACGCTCTGTCCAATGTGTTGGTTGATACTGGTTCATCATCGAAGGTGCTGCCAAAATCAACTTTGTTAAGACTCTCTTATCAAGGCACCCCAATGAGGTATAGAACATAGTTGTCAAAGCGTTTGATGGTTCCCGTAAAACTGTCATTGGAGAAGTGCATCTTCCAGTTAAGAGAGGTCCGAGTGATTTCCAAATTAATTTCCAGGTAATGGATATCCACCCGACCTACAATTGCTTGTTGGGAAGGCCATGGATTCATGAAGCTGGAGCAGTGACATATACTTTTCACCAGAAGCTGAAATTTGTAAAGAACGACAAGCTTGTCATTGTTGGTGGAGAGAAGGCATTGTTAGTGAGCCATTTGTCATCTTTCACATATATTGATGCTGAGGAGGAGGTTGGAACACTGTTCCAAGCCTTACCTATTGCTGATGAATTGAAGAAAACTGGGGCATCCATGTCTTCTTTGAAAGATGCACAAGAGGCTATTCAAGCCGGCAACATTGACAAATGGGGTCGTGTTGTGGAGGTTGCCGAGAACAAAAACATAGCTGGGCTAGGATTTCAACCAGGGCCATTCAACGCCAAAGTCAAAGTTATGCAACCAGTATTTCACAATGGAGGGTTCATTCATGAGAATGATCAACACTCAACTGCCGTTATTGAAGATAGTAGTGATGAAGACGAAGCTTGCGCCAACTTTGTAACGCATGGCCAGACTTGCAACAATTGGGTTGTTGTTGATGTTCCTTTTGTCATTCACCGTTCTAAGTAATTTTTTTTGTCGTTTTAAGAAAATCCTTCTCCTATGCCTAAGGGAGACGCGAACATTGTTGGGCATTTTTATCATCAATAAAGTACAATTTTATTCATCCACATCTATGATGTTTTATTTTTACTTTTTGCTTTTTATGAAAATGGTAATCACAAAAAAATATAAATAAATAATAATCTTCCATCTGCATAATATTTGTTCGCACTCCACTTCTCGAAAATCAAAATATCAAATCATTACGCAGGTTGATTCTCAAACCCATTGAATACAATAATCCTACTCCCTCTCCAAACTTTGATTTTCTTGTGTTTGAAGTTGAGGAAGGGATTGATGATGAAGAAGTATCTGATGAATTATCTCGTTTGCTTGAGCACGAGGAAAAAGTCATTCAGCCGTTTGAAGAGCAGATCGAATTAGCCAACTTGGATTTTGAGGATGGTTGTGAATGAATGGTTGATTATTCTCCAAAAAATGACTTAATCAATTAAAAATCACCATTAACAGTTGACTAACTTTTGACTAACATTTGACTAACTCTTGTTAATAATGCTTTACTTTCAATTCATTTACTTTATGCAATTTGAATTTTAGTCATTTGTCATTCATTGCCATTTACATTTCATATAACTTGTTTATTTTTATGTCATTTTAACTTTGCTCATTTGATTCATATCTTGTGATTGTATATGTATTTTGTGTGTTTTGGTTTTGTTTGTGGTCTTAGGACCTTAAAATACCTAATAACAATAAAAAAAACCCTAAAAAAAACAAACATCTGGTGGACTGTTGAACTTGTTCTGAACTTTTGGACTTAGGATTAGGCAACATTCCCTGTGCAAAAAGGACTTGGCCAATGCCAACATTCTGAGACTAAGCTACTGTGAACAAAGCCTTCATATGATACAAGCCTTGAGATTTGTTTGAATTCATCTGCTACTCTGTCTTTGTGCTTAATTGTTATTTTGATCTTGTGTCTAATGCTTTGCTCTGAGTTGGTCAAGGAATATTTCATCTGATACATGGGAAGACAATGAAGACTACTAACTATTGAAATTGCTTGCTTAGATTTAGCTATCTTTATTTGATGCCTTGATCTTCATGGTGTCTGGATATTTCTCATTGCTCATTGATTATTTCTTGATAAAAGTCCAAAGGAAAATGGATTTCTATATGACATTCTTGTCTGTTGGGTTGCATCCCATTGGTCAGATTTTTTCAACTCTCAACTTTTAAATTTGTGCTTAGGATAACCTCTTCATCTCCTCTCATTTCTTAAATTTCAAAATCTCTCCCCCTTTTCAAAACATTTCTTTACTTGTGATTTCAAACTTATACTTTGTTTTAATGATTGGAAACTTTGGCCTTATGCCAATGAATTTTTAAATATTTTCTTAATCAAATTTGTAAATAAACTTAATCCTATTGACTTTAAATTTAAAAAAGACAAAAAGAACTAACAACTCCATTCAAACTTTTGGCCCTTTATGCATTCTCTTATTAAATTTTTGTTAAAAACAATTCACCAACTTATTTATTATTTTTATCACGAACTACGAGGTTTTTACCTCATTTTTATGTTGGTACGTAGGCACAAGTTCAAAGGTCTTGTCAAACACAAAAATATAATTAATGAATTCTTTTCTCATCCCCATACTCTATTTTATCAAAACATCATTTATACCAAAAACACATGCACACATAAAAAATGGCTCCTTAGGAGTACCTACGACACTTTGGGTGCTAACACATCCCCTCTATGTAACCAACCCCCATATCTGTAATCTCTGACATTTTATTACTTTTGATTTGAAAATTTCTTATCTTTGCGTTTTGTTCGTACTTTTCCCTTTTCCTTTGGAAACAATAAAAGCGCGGTGGCGACTCTGGTTTTATTGACGTTAAGCTTATCCATAGTTTGATGGTCATGAATTTACCGCTACAATGCACCTACTCTTTTAACATGTTAAGCTCCTTCTTCTTCACTTAGGAGTGTTTCATTTCGATATCTAACATGCTAGCAATGAAAATGCATACTTATGTCTTATAGACACCTCGTGTTTATAGAGTCAAACTGATGTTGACTTCTTTAAACTTCTACATGAAGGACTTGACTTTGTTTAAGCAGATAATTATAGGTTCTTCATTTTCTTGGGGTTATCTATTGAATTAATTTACTATGAATTGAGAATCAATGTTGACTTGGAAATATGATGCCCTGGTCTTTCAAAATACCTGTAAAGTCATTATCAAAGCTTCGTATTGTAGCTAGTTGTTATTGCTTTTGGAATTGAACCTTATGGTCTGATGTACATTGAGGATCTCCGACCTCTCCATAATAACTCACACTCCACAACTATTGACATTTGAAGATATATCTACAAACAAGGTTCATAGGTCGAAACTGGTGCTTTTAGGTTGTTGGTCTATCACTTCCATGCTATTTGATGGTCATAATGCATTATAGTTGTTTCTTTACTCTCTAAAGGAAAATTCATCTCCAAGTGAGGAGTTGACACGACTTCTCAGAGTGCATTGAGATTGGTATTCCAATTATGAGGTTGCATGTCAACCTCCCATCGACCTACGTGTTATCCAAATTCGGCTATGAATATCATGGGAATTTCTATAAACCCTATCACCTACGTGTTATCTCCTAATAATTCAAACATGTTGTGGTTATCTAGCTTAAGCATAGATTTGAGTAAAACTAAATGATTATATGTTTCATTGAATAGGATATTGGTCGAGTTGTCTAGACCTATCAAAATCCTTTTTACGTTATAAGTCTCCATTCCTACCAAGATGATCATCGTCTCATTTTATTGTCGGTCTATTCTCTTTTACTCCCTCTGATCTTTAGAGTAAGAAAAAAAATTAATATTTTAGATATATTGAATAATTAATGTATTTGGATTATATATGAACCAAATATATTGATTATTCAATGTATTTAAAAAATAATTTTTTCTTATAAGAAAGACATTCTCTACTTGTATATACATATTTAAAATCCGAAAATATATTATATGGAGATATTGAAGAGTTTCATCATTCACACCCTCCTAAAATGAGATTAATATCCCTGAATAGGGGTGTATATTGTGTTTATCTTCTTTCATCCATAGTGTTCTTTGGGCAGTAGGATCTGGTTCAGCCAGAAGAGGTTCAGTAGGTGTAGTTCTGGTATGGGAAATTTCTAGTAGGTGTAGGTTGCTTCTCTGTATACCAACTTTGAGGTAATAAAACTTATTTTCAAATAATATCGCATCCATTAAGTGATAGACCTTTTTGTTTATAGGAGAGTTGTAAGACCCCAATTTTGACCCTAAGATCCCTCATGCTATCTCATCATACACTACGCCAAAAACTGGAATAGACAGCGCACCTTAGAGGGCGCTTTCTTAAAAAGCGCACTCTAAAGTGAAGAGAAAAAATAAGGAGCGAACAACTGGAATAGACAGCGCACTTTAGAGGGCGCTTTTGTAACAAAGCGCCCTCTAAAGTGAAGCGAAAAAATAATGAGGAAATGGAGGGACACCAATAGAGGGCGCGTTTATGAAAGCGCCCTCTAAGGGTACCCTTAGAGGGCGCTTTTAAAAAAGCGCTCTCTAAGTCCATGTACATTTCCAGTTTATAAGGCGCTTTTGGAAAGCCTTAGAGAGCGCTTTTAGAAGCGCCCTCTTAGGCCCCCTTTAGAGGGCGCTTTTTTTACACAAGCGCCCTCTAAGGTCCCCTTTAGTAAACATTAAAATTATAACATATACTGCATGTCTCTTTATTTTCCCTCTCTATATGCTATTTCGTTGACGTAACTGGGTTTTCTCTCTACTGCGATTACTCTCGTCCTCCGTTCGTTCTCCCTCCCTCACCGTCGTCGTCGTCGTCGCCTTTTTCTGCTGCTGCGTTCACGTTCACTGAGTTATCTGCGTCCACCGTCACTGTTCACTTTCTTCTCCATCGTTACCGTCACCTTGAAGGTATTTCTCTCAATAGTTTGTATTTTCAGGTGTTTGATTAGGGCATTTTCTAAACTGAGTTTTACATTTTGTGCATTATGTTGATTAATGTTGTTTAGGGCAAACGAGCACTATATGGTGTTCATGAGCACCTTGTTGTAAGGTTTTTTTATTTCTGATTGAAAACTGATGTCATTTGGAGTGTGTTTGAGCTTGTGCTTGGAAGTTTGATGATTATGGATGCAAGTTTGTTCATGTTCCAAACACCATAAGTTTGCATTGGTCTTTTGTATGCAGTAGGTGTGTGTGAGTTTGTATTCAATAATGATGAAAAAAAGAGAGAGTTTAGATTGTTGTAACATGAGAGAAATGGAAGGTATATGAATGTATTTTTTGTGTAGCTTCACGAATATGGTCATTGTCTTACTTGGGTCTTATTGAATCATTTCTATATTACAGATAAAATGGCTAGTAACCAAGACGATACCCATGACGCGAGTGGATCACGTAACAATGTTGAAACAGAAATCAAACGAGGATTGACTGTTATGAAGTCAATCATTCGTGCAAGAGACAAGGGTGAAAAATTTGAAGTACATTGGAGTGCTGAAGACCAACTAATTGAGCCTAACGGTTCAATGTTGGCAAGTTACATTGGTTTCCTTGTTCGACAACATATTGTTATATGTTTTTTTTGTTGACTATTTGTTGACCATATATTGTTATAATATTACTTATAATAACACACTCCATGTGTATGTTTTTTAGAGATTCTTTCACATCGACGAAAGCCGGCAAAAATATTGTATTCAATTGGCCGGAAAAAGACTCCGAGGATTTCGATCCTTTTTGTCCAACAAATTTCTCAAGGATGAGGAAGGAAAATTTGTTGAAGCAGAACGGCCAATGAAGTATGCGGAGATTATTTCAGCCGAAGAATGGGATAACTTTGTCGCCAAACGAAGAAACGAAAAATTCCATGTAATGTCTATTAATTATGGTATTATACAATTGTTAAGTTACTTGGTTCTGATATGCCTTAAACTTTTTTATCCAGGAAGTAAGTGACAAAAATCGGAAAAGGGCATCAAAACCCGTGTATCCGTACAAAAAAGGGCGTACGGGATATGCACGGTTACAACAAAGAATTGTGAGTATATTCAAATGCTATGAGCTTATACATTGTCACAATATGTTATAATTGATGATCTTATAATCTGATTCAATATGTAGCTAGCCGAGGAGAAAAGTGACGCAACATCTCTTCCGGAGCACGTATTGTGGAAGGCTGCTCGGGTTGGGAAGGATGGGGCTGTCGTTGAAGCGGTTCAAAATGTTTATAACGAATGTGTAAGTATATGTAACATTATTTCTTTAATTATATCGAAAATTTTGTTAGACATATAATTCATTTTTAATCTCCTCTAATAATATTTCAGGAGACTTTATCCCAAACCTTACCTTCAACCGAGGTCCAGGATTGCAGGAGCGTACTTAGTCGAGTACTAAATGTTCCTGAGTATTCCGGTCGTGTGAGGGGTAAGGGTTTTAGTGTGACTCCGTCGTCATTTTATAAAAAACCAAAAACAAAAAATCCTACCAACAAAGAGGTGATGGAGACCTTGGCGGAGTTAAGGGCACAAGTACTCGAACTGCAAAAGGAGAATGCAAGGTATAGAGAGGAAAGGTGCGGTTCCGAGGCAAAAGATACTAGTGACCGAGCTAGTATCAATTGTCAACCGAAATTTCCCGAGGTAATTATATATGTTATTATGAAATTAAAATAACACTTTTTTACTTGACACATATACACGTTAACAATAACATTTATTATTGGTTTAGGGCATTACACCTTGTCAGCTGTATCTATCGTCACCAACTTATCGCATAGTTGGCAAGGGAAAAATGCACAACACTTCGGGTGAATTACTTCACCATAATCCCCTCCCGGTGGGATATATGAAAGTTTCGGTTGACCTTGTATTAGATACGGACGCGCTTCTACCATTACCTGACGTTGTTTCAGAGACAACGTTGATGCGAGATGCAGTCGGATCCTTTGTTGGATGGCCGTCAGATCTAATTTTCCCAGATGCCGAGGTATATATGTTCTAAATGATTATGAATATTTAGTATTCACATTTCAATTCAGCTACAATTATGATATTTAATCAATCCTTATTACATGGTAATGTTAGACTCCTACAAGACCCACACATAAAGCTGGTAAAGGGATTTCAAGACGCATCGAGTCGGTTGCATCTCAAAAAGAGGTACAAATATATATACCCATTGAATTATATACGCAACGATTCTGTTGCATCACAAAAAGTCATGATTTAATTTATATGAATTTTTAGGTTCCCGGTCGAAAGTTGAAAAAAGCTGGTAAGGATATTCCAACGACGTCCGGGACAAAATCTCAAATTATGATGCGTCTTGAGAAAATGGTGGAAGAGTCAGATATTATGCACGGCGCCATCCGTAGTGTAGATATTGATGAAGGTGTTTTCGGAATTGCTCATTCCGAAATAATTGCAAAGGAGGACATGCAACAACTTTTTGAACACGAAGAATTGGGCATCGCTGTCATTCATACATACATATGGTACTCCGATCAATCTATTATTTACTTAGTTGAACAATTTATTTACACATTTCAATGAGTAGTCTAATGTTTATTATGTTTCTATTTAAGGTATATGTATGACACATTGATGCGGGGAACTGAATTGTGTAACCGATTCAATTTTATTGCTGCTTCCCGTATCAACACAATGTTAATAACGAAAAATCCAACATCCGTAAAGAATGAACTAGTCGATAGATTCATGGCGGCCGGCGATAATACTACACCCAATTTGTATTTTTTACCGTTTAATTCTGGCAACGGGTTAGATTTTCTTTCTAATAATTTCATTCTAATCTATGTATATCTTTTACGTAGAAAATTTTCATGCATCTAAATTTTTGTTTTATTTTACAGTGGTCACTGGGTGTTGGTTGCTATGGATCTTTCGAGACTAATGGTGTATTATCTCGATTCGTTATCGGGTGATTGGAGTAAATATCCGAGTATGAAGAAGACGGTTGACGCGTAAGTGAAATTCCCCTAAATATTCGTGTGTATTTGTATATTTAATTATGTCTGTCAGATTGATCTCAATATACGTTTTTATTTTGTTAGGGCAATACTAAAATTTAGATCGAAAAAGAATTATCGTAATAGGAAGGACATTACCTGGGTCAGAGTTCATGTATATATTAAGTTTCTTATTTTTGCTTATAATAGTGTTTGTAAGAAATTAACTATATATATATATATATATATATATATATATATATATATATATATATATATATATATATATATATATATATATATATATATATATATATATATATTTATATATATATATATATATATATATATATATATATATATATATTTATATATATATATATATATATATATTGTTTGTTTGTTTTTCTGTGTAGTGTCCTCAGCAAAACAATTCGGTCGATTGCGGATTTTTTGTATTGAGATTTATGAGAGATATCATTGCGTTGAATCGTATAGACATCCCAAAAATGGTATGGAATAATAACTTAGGGTTTATTTTAATATTATCGGATATTTCATCTAATTTGTTACTAAATCATGAATATGTTTTATTCTCTTAATTGTAGTACTTTGACGAATACAAATCTTACTCAAGAGCTCATTTGGATGAAATGAAGGATGAATTGTGTCAATTCATTATTGATCAAAGAATCATATAGGTTGTAGTTGTTGTACATATATGTATGGAATGTTGTTGTACATGCATGAATATCAATATATTAATGTTGTATATATGGAGGATTAATGTTGTATATAAATGGATTCATGTTGTATATATCAATGGATTAATGGTGTACAACATTGGATTAAAGGATGAAACCAATATGAATTTTACACTTTTGCAGCATGCACAGGTTCCCAATTAAATACCCACTGTTTTTCAAACAATTTTTTTTAAAATAACTAACACTTTAGAGGGCGCTTTCTGTAGGAAGCGCCCTCTAAACACTTTACATTGACAACTTTAGAGGGCGCTTTGTCCAGAAAGCGCCCTCTAAGGTGGCCCTTTATGGACCACTCCAGAGGGCGCTTTTTTTCTGAAAGCGCACTATAATGTGGCCCTTAAAGGGCCACTTTAGAGAGCGCTTTCTCCAGGAAAACAAAGCGCTGTCTTTACCTATGCCAGCACCACTTTAGAGGGCGCTTAAAAGCACTATTATAGGCCAAAATAAGCGCCCTCTTTTCCCTTATTTGGCGTAGTGATATGCATTAGCATTGGGATTATACCTTGGCATCCTCCTTACCCCTCATCCATTGGATTTGTCCTGGGAGAGATCACCAAGCACTATGTGATTGTATCATACTTTGTATTTTATCATTCACTAACCAAAATACCAAAAATATGTCTTTGCTTTTGTCTAACTCTTTTGTAGGTAGGACACATGATCACCTTTGATTCATCAAGTTCATATCTAGGGTTAAGACCCTCAATGCAAGGAGATTGTAAGACCCTAATTTTGACCCTAAGATCCCTCATGGCATCATAACATTGCACATTGCATTTGCCTCAAGGATCATAACATCTTGGCTCCTTACCATTGGGTTGGGACTTGTGTGAGTTGGTTTGAGATCACCAAGCATGCTTGAATTGTATATTATTGCTTTTCTTATTTTGTTTACTAACCAAAAGCACAAAAATATGTCACTAACTTGTTTGTTTTGTAGCTTAAGCAATCATGTGACCAAAGGCTCCTAGGAGACCCCTATGCTCATTAATGTGGCCAGATGAAGTTGAAAGCAAGCATGACAATGGTTCCCAAAGCTCTCAATCATCATATATGCCTCCCAAGTATCTCAATTTGTCAATTTGATCAAGATAAACCAAAGGGCTTGAGGATTGTTTCCCAAGGAAACCCTAATTCAACTGTGCCTTGCTCATGAAGCAACCTCAGCCCATGATCAAATACAATAAAAGGAAGTTCTTTTATTCATCATTTGATGCATATTTGAGATTATTTTATTATCCTCAATCATCAATTCATCAAGATTTGAAGTTTGGACTTGAGAAGTTGATTAATCAATTCATCTGACTATTTTGAAATCCACTGAGACCTAACTTTTGATGTGTTTGTCAAATGATGATGACCCCAAGAGAAAAAATGTTCTTAAGAACTATATGAACAACTTTCATGTTCATAAAAATTTCATTTTAAACTTGGAAGGTCATCATTCATTTCAAAACATTATAGGTCATTTTGATTGAAACCCTAATTTTGGGTCAACTTCCCAAGGACCTAACTCATTCATTTTTCATGATTTTGAGGTGGGACTAAATGAATTGGAAAGTTTAAGATGTATAATTCAATTGTTATGTTGGACAAAATTTTATAATCCTAAAAGAAACACATGTGATAATACAAAACATTATAGGTCACTTTGGACCAAAGCCATTGAATCTTGAAAAAGTCCAACTTCAAGTGCCCATAACTTTCTCATCAAAACTCCAAATGATGCAAACTTTAAGTCCAAATTGATTTTCTTGAAAAGATATACAACTTTTATGTTGAAGGTTTTGTCATTTGAGGCTTGCATCAATGAAACAGAAGGGCTTGAAGTTGGTCCATTTTGGCAAAATTTCCATACACATGTTTTGCACCTTGAACTTCATGGCCTGTTTTCAATAATTTCCCAACTCCAAATGGATTTTTGTTCAACATAACATTTTTTCCTCATGTCAAGACCTTTCCAACCATTACCCACATGCCTATGTTTCATTTTGGTAAATGGTATTTTAGAAGAGGTGAAGATTTATATTCATTTATGGAAACCATGTTGAATCTTTGTGCACAAGCCAATGCAATCAAATCTGCACGTCCAAACTATTGCACACTCATCTCAGCTTGCATTTGTAATGGATTTTGGGCCTCACATGCGCCTGTACAGGCCCATGCATGGAGGCCCCAACTTCACATGCACATGAGTATTTCATTGCTTGGATCATGCTTGGCTATAAATAGAAGCCCCATTCCTCTTCAAAAGACAACCTCAAGGCGCCTGAATTGCTGCAGAAGTAAAATCCCAACCTCCATTAAAAGGAATTTTGCTTTTCTCTTTCAATTTTCAAGCTCAAATTTCAACTACATTGGTTGATCTCTGAACCTCAATTCCTAGACCTTGCTTCCTTGCCATCTCAAGAACAAGCTGCATCAAAGAATTGGAGTAGATCAAGTGTTTGAAAGCCGCTCTTCAAAGGTTTTCCCTCAAACTGTTTTGACTCGAAACTCCTTGGATATTGATCATTTATTGTGTTTGTTGGTACCTCTGAAGTCCTCATGTGAGAGGCAATTGATCTGTGCATTTAATTTCATGAATTGTGCAAGTTCAGTATGAACACCATAAACTTCTATCTTAGATTTCTCCTTCTATGAGAGTCTAGAGTAGAAACCAATGGCACAGGGGTGATGTACATCACCCCAGCTTTCTAAAGATATATAGATCGTGCATTTTGGTGAAGTTTTTAAAACCTGCAAGTTTTGCCCAGAACGGTGAGTCTCGCCGGAGAAGACGGTGGTTTCCACCACCGTCCCCACGTGGACGAGTTCATGGCCCTTGGATCATTGGCTTCTGATCTAATTTGGTCCTTTGAATGTTATGACTTTCATTAATGCCATGTGTGATGTTGATTCAAGTACACCATGCGCACGCGTTTCCCTGCCCTCAGATGCCCCACGTCAATTAATGCATCCAGATCTGACGCCTCTGGATTTTTGGCATTTTTAATTTCTGATTTTATTTCAATTGTTTTCAAAAATTCATAACTTCTTCATTTTAAATCAGAAAAATATGGGACCAGTTGCATTATTTCCCTTTTTAATTCTAGTTTATGAAAATGATTTTTAATATTTTTTATGAGTCCATTTAATAATTTTTGTGAATTTTCTATTTTCTGGTTATTTTTAATTCATTTAAAATACTTTCCAATATTCAAAAATGCCAAAAATATTTTCTTAACATCTTTGAATGATGATGAATCTATGAAAAATATTCTCATCAATTTCTTAATTGATTTGAGATTTATTTGAGATTTTAGTTCAATTATGTTATTTTTCTTCATTTTTAATTGTTTAAAATTAGTTTCTGTTTCCAAAAAATGATGAAATTTTTTGTCAAATTTTGTTTGACTATGTTGAACTTAGGATGATCCATTTGGACTTTTCCAAGTTGATTTGAAATGGATTTGAAGTTTGACCTTTATTTGTTTATTTTAATTCAAGTATTATTTTAATTCCAAAAATCACCAAAAATATTTTTATTGTTTCTTGACTTCTAAGCTTCATCTCACTTATGTTTATCATTGATTGACTTTGATTCCATTCATGTTTGATCAATGTGTGTTGGTTATGTCATTTGAATTTCATTTATGTACATTCCATTTCTTCTTCTTCTTCTTCTTTTTTCTTTTTGATCAATGAGTTAATGATTGGTGGTTAGCCTTGACATATGAGGGGCTTAACCTTCTTTGATTCAAATCAAATTCATCTTAATCAAAGATGAAGTGAATTGCTTTGCATTAGAGATAGGTTGCTTCTTGGTCAAGCAAAAAACCTAAATCCATACAAGATCATTCTTCTTGCCTTTTGGTCACTTGAGCATATTATTGTGTATATAGTATTGTGCTTGTTTTGTTTTGATTGTGTGATCCCAATGCAAATGGAGAAAAGACTTAGATTTTAGGACCTTACCTATGCTAAATGGAGTTTGAAGAGCAACTAGGCCTCATGCCTTTAGAATGCTAAAAAGAAAATTGTCAAAGAGCAACTAGGCCTCATTCCTTTAGAATGCTTAATCTTGAAGAAGACATTGAAAGGACCCCTAATTCTAAACTCACTCTTGTCCATTCTTTCTATTGCATTGTGGAACTTTTTTATTTGTGTGTTCTTGTGTGCTAGGGATCCTAAACTTGAGCCAAGTAGAAGAACCATTGTCATGAGCATCCAAAATGAGAGATACAAAAGCCAATTGGAAGATTCCTAGGAGCTTGATTGATTATTTGCTTGATTGCTTGAGTTATTTGCTTATTGCTTGCTAAGTCCAAAGGAATGGAGCAACTTGGATCATCTTTATGATCTCAAGAAGGGAACTCCAATGTGGTTTTATTTCTCTTCCTTCATCTTTGCATGTTTAGGACCTAGCCATTCTCTTCTTCTCCCCACTCTAACCCAAGCCAAACTTTTTGTGCAAACATTAACTTTGTTTTCAAAATTAGAAACCTAGGCACTATGCCTTTGATTTTTTTCAAATTCTTTTCATAACACTTATTTTGAATTGAATCTTAAGTCAACTTTGACCTTATTTTGTGAATACTTTTCATTGGTAAATACAACTCACTCAATTGTTTTCATGGTTTCAATGGCCACTTTTGCCAAAGCTTTTCATAAACATTAGCTATTAGGTTTGAGTTACCCTAGAGGTTGATATAATACTCACCGATATCCTTAGTGATGGACTATAAGTCTTCCATGCTTATTATAGGGTTAACCCCTCACTAGCATGTTGAAGCTCTCCTCACATGGTGAATTTGTGGTTTTAGGTTGAGTTTTCTCCCTTCGATAACAAAAGACCTTAAGGCTTTTGACCAATCAATTCACCAATTTCTTTTGAGATTTTTACCCCGAACTACGAGGTTTTGATCCTTCCTTTTTAAGATGGTACGTAGGCAATGAGTTTATCCATTCAAACAAAAAATTGTACATAACTTGTATATTCTTTTCTCATCTCCCCAATCATGTTTGCACAAATATTTTCACAAATACCAACCTACCTTACAACATTTGTAAAAAGGGCTCCCTTAGAGTACTAAGGATGTTTTGGGTGCTTAAAACCTTCCCATTGCATAACCAATCCCCTTATCCAGATCTCTGACATTTTTATTAGTTTTTGATTTGATAAAACTTCTCGGTTTTTGTTCGCTTTCTAACCTTTCCTTTGGATAAATAGAAGTGCGGTGGCGACTCGAATTGTATGATTTACTTTTGATTTAGTTAATAAATATAAAGGTAACGAATACCCCGCTACAGAGATCAATCAAGAAATAATCTACAATGGCTCTAGGCATCATATATGAGTCCCCATGAGCTTCACATGGTATTATGATCAAGAATCCTTCAAGAGTTTGGAATTGGTTTGCCTTGGAAACCCTAGTTCATCTGGGTATTTTGAGTAACTTCTTCAACAATTGATCAAATATTTCAAGGGACACCTAAAATTTCATCATCTTATGCATATATGATCTCCCATGAGTCCCAAAAGTCAAGAGAATTGCAAGTTAGGAAATTGGTTGATGGTGGTTGACCAGAGGAATTCATCTAATCAAAACTGGGGTTCCCTAGACCCTATCTCCTACATTTTTTATCATATGAAAATGATTCCAAGAGCAACGTTACTCTAAATGACATTTCAAACAACTTTCATGTTGAGGTCTAGAGCTAGTTTTTCTTGGAAAGTCATTTTTTATGTTGAAAGATTATAGTTCATTTTGTCTAAACCCTAATTTGTAGGTCAACTTCCCAAGGCCATAACTTGCTCAATTTTTATGATATGAAATATTTCTAAGTTGCAAAATCAAATACAAGGTGTCTACTTCAACTTTTGTGTTTGTAGGAAGACCTAATTCAACTTTTATGAGCATGTGATATGAGGATACATTATATGTCATTTTGGACCAATACCATTGAACAAGTGATTTTCCTCAACTTCAAAAATGCATAACTCATTGGTAACCATTTTGAAGGATTTTGAAAGAGATACAACTTTGATGAATACACGTTTCTCATTTGAAGCTCACATGAAAAGTTACCCAAGGTGGAATAAGTGAACATATGGCTTGTCACTTAGACATTTTTTTGATATGTTAAAATTTCCAAACTTCCACCTCAAAATTCATCATGATACAAACTTCAAATGGGAATGTGTTCAACATAAGAGTTGTTTCTCTTGATCTAACATTTCCAAAGAGTCTAATTCATCCATTTTGGACAAGGTTCGAATGGTCTGCGCATGGCTTGAACATGGCATCATTATTTGGCAATGATCAAACTTCAAACAACTCCACACATTTGCCTTGCATTCCAATTCACTTTCAGACTCAATTACACTTGATTGTGGACTTACTTGAGTGGATTCATGGGCCTGTACACGCCCATGCAAGCATGCTTCATCCATTGCTAAATTTGGAATTTCAAATTCAAGGTGCAAATATCATGAGCTGCAGCTATAAATAAGAGCCTCTAGCATCAGAATTAAGGACCCTTGTGCGCCAACTTTGATCCAATACATCAAACCCTCATATTTGAAAGGAGAAACCTGAGAATTTTCTTTTGAAAATTGAGTTTGAATCTCACTGTTTGGAGATTCAAAACTCCAGGGATCCAAAGCTTCTATTTAATTCTAAACCACTTCTGCATGCTTCCTGAGTGAGATCAAGCAAGAATCGAAGCAAGAGAGATCGAGTTCTGCACAACATTAAAGGTATTTTCCATATTTTTTCTTCTCTTCGATTCTCTCTCAATTCTTATCAATTCTCTTGGATCCTTGGTTGTCATAAGTCCTACCAATGTAGGCAAGAAGATTGAGTTGCTTTGAGGTCAAATCGAAGCAACTCAGTTCATGTACCTCAAATTTCAACTCCATGCATCTCTCAATATACTTAGAGTTAGGATGAATTGAGGCCAGATTCGTGATCAATGCCATTTTTACTTTAAAATCATGTCCTTCTTTTTCATAATTTAATTGATTTTGTGAATATTTTTAATTGCTTAAAAATACTTTTAAGTTTCCAAAAATTATGAAATTTTTCTCCAAGATCCTTTGACCTTGTTTGACCTATGATAAATCTCATGGCCATTTTTTTGTGTGTGGTATGTTTCATGAGCATAGTCCATTATACTATGTCTCTAACATGCATTAACACCAAAATTCTATTGCCCGACCTCAAATAGTTGTGTCTTCACAATAAGTCTAATTACGATTCTTAACATAACGCTAAATTTTGATACAAAAAGGCATAGAATTCTAGTAAGTGAGATTGTAAGTCTCCCATCTTTCAGGGTATTGTGTGGAAACTTGGCCTTTTTTCCTTCCTTTGGAAGATGTCTTGGTTCAAGGATCCATGCTTGTGATAAGTGGGTTGAGTGTTATCCAAAGAATGACTTAAACAAAGCAAAAACAATACTAACTTCTAATCAACTAAAAACTAACATTTAATTTTAAGTCATTTACTTTTATGCACTTTAATTTTTAACCTTTTAATTCATTTGCCATTATTCATACATCCAATTTGTTTACTTTAATTTTATTTTCACTTTGCCCACTTGAGCCATATTTTGTGATACATTGTGTTTGTATATACTTGTTTGTTTTTTTGGTCTTTTGACCTTAATATACATAATAAGAACAAAAACCCTAAAAAACATCTTGTGTGGACTGTTGGTTTGATCTGAGACTATTGGATTTAGAATTTGGGCAACACTCCCTATGCAAAGGACTTGGCCAATATCAACTTTCATGAAACCAAGTTGCTTGTGAAGTGAACATTCATCTCATATAATATTGAAGATCCATTTGAGTTCATCTATAACATGATCATAGTGGAGCTGTTATTTTGAACCTGTGACTTATGCCATCTTTGGAGTCATCTGATACATGGGAAATTTTGGAAGAAGATCATGGAGTTGCTAAGCTTGGATATGGCTATCTTTATTTGACGCCTTTCTCTTTATCTTTCTATTTGTGTATTGATATTGCTTGATTCTAAAGTCCAAGGGAATTTTTGGGTTTCTATATGACATTCTTGTCTATTAGATTGCAACCCATTGGTCAGATCTTTTCAACTCTTAACTTTTAAATTTGTGCTTAGGATTAGTCTTTTCATCTCCTCCCCACTTCTTTAATTTCAAATCTCTCCCTCCTTTTAAAATCTTATTTGCTTGTGTTTGTTTTCTAAACTTTGACCATATTGCAAATAAGAAACTTTGGCCTTATGTCATTGCATTTTCAAAACTCTTTTCTTAATCAAATTTGTAAATAAACTTAACTATACTTGACTTAAAATTTCAAAAGACAAAAAAAACTAACACTCATTCAAACAATTTTTAGGCCTCTTGTGCCTTTGTTAAACTTAAAATTTTGTTAAAAGCAATGCACTCACTTTTAAATTGATACCACGAACTACGAGGTTTTGATCCCTCATTTTTATGTTGGTACGTAGGCACAAGTCTGAAGGTCTTGTGAAACACAAAAATATAATTAATGAATTCTTTTCTCATCCCTTCACTCCATTTCATTGCAAACATCATTTTGTACAAAAATACATATGCACACAAAAAGGGCTCCCTAGGAGTACCTAGGACACTTTGGGTGCTAACACCTTCCCTCTGTGTAACCAACCCCCTTACCTGTAATCTCTGGCATTTTATTAGTTTTGATTTGAAAACTTATTATCTTTTGGGTTTTGTTCATACTTTTCCCTTTTCCCTTGGAAACAATAAAAGCGCGGCGGCGACTCTGGTTAGTTGACGTCTAGCTTATCCATAGCTTGATGGTCATGAATTTACCGCTATTGAAATTAAGTGGTGACTCTACTGGATAGTAGTCTCCCGTGGGTTTAGCCTACTTTTGTATGTGTATATAATTGTATATTTGATGTTTGTATATTTGTTTGTATGATATAATCTGCTTGATGTGCTTGGTGATCTCTGAGTGGTGAGATAAGTTCTAACCCGAACTTTAGTGCAATTAAGATAGGAGGATGGTATAGTAATGTTCGACTTGTGTGGAGTAGTCCTTAACAAGTTGGCTTGAGACCCATCTACTCAGTGGAGACCCTTTTGGAGTTATGAATGTCACACAAGTCATTTGTGGTTAGGCATTAATATATGTGATTTGGGGTCCGAGAAGCTGAGGACTGTAGAACATTTAACCCCTCTTGGCCTATTTAGGACGTAGAGCGGAAATTGTTCAAGTCTAGACTTGATAACAGTTGTTACGTGATACTACACTCAGACGAGTTTCTCTTGAGAATATTATGGGTTGATGAGTCAGACATCCTAACCTGTAATATCCGATAGATGGAATTAAGACTATGGGAACTTTTTAGAACATGATCTACAGGTTTTTATCCTTATTTCACTCCTTTGGGATGGTTCTTACCTAGACTCCATGCTCGTGACTCACAACAAACCCTTGATTCTTGGTTGATCCAATCAAGTCTTGTCAATATCAATGGAACTTGGGTGTTGATAAGGTGTAAACCATAATCACCAAAATGGATGATTGATATTGATGATGACTTGATTCATCCCTTGACCTTTATTTTCCTTGTGTGTGATCCCCTATTTGTGATTGTTGCATTCATGCATTCATGCGCATCATAACATTCATCACACGAAAATTTCAAGGAACTGAGGTGTTATTTGCAAATACTTTCAGACCATGGATTATGAACGAAGGAACACTAAGAAGTATAGTTTCGGATGTCCCGATTTGAAAGAGTTAAGGAAGCTAGCATCTTTTGTATTAGATCCCTTGGATTTTAAGCAACGCCATGAGAAGCTTTTGTCTATCTTGTCTACTGATGTGGTTGAAGGACTTCTGAGTGTATTGGTTCAGTTCTATGACCCTCTCTACCGCTGCTTCACTTTCCCTGATTATCAGGTTGTGCCTACATTGGAGGAGTATGCCCATCTCTTGGGAATACTCGTTTCTGACAAAGTGACTTTTAGTGGATTGGAAGAGATTCCCAGATCTCATATTATTGTTGAAGCTCTTCACTTGAAGAAGTCTGAGATAGAGGCTCATTGGGTGAAGAAAGGTGGGTTGTTTGGGTTGACTTCTGAGTTCTTCATCAAGGAAGCTATTGCCTTTGCTCAAGCCGGTAGTGTGGATGCTTTTGAGCTATCTTTGTGTTGCTCATCTATGGTTTGGCTTTGTTCCCTAACATTGACGGTTTTGTTGATGTTAACGCCATTAGAATTTTCTTGATTGGGAATCCTGTGCCTACTTTGTTAGGAGATGTGTACTTCACTTTGCATATGAGGAATTCTAAAGGTGGTGGAACGATTGTGTGATGTGTTCCTCTTCTGTACAAGTGGTTTATTTTGCACTTGCCTCAAACGCCTGCTTTTGTGGAGAACAAACAATGTCTAAGGTGGTCTTAGAGACTTATGCCTCTCACTAATGATAATATAGTTTAGTATGATTCTTCATTAGGTACCGTTGAGATTATTGATTGTTGTGGTGAATTCTCTAATGTGTCTGTCATTGGTACACAAGGAGGAATTAACTACAACTCCGCTTTGGCTCATCGACAACTTGGGTTCCCCTTGAGAGACAAACCTAATAACACTTTGTTTGAAGGTCTTTTCTATCAAGAGGGAAAAGATCCCCAACATTTGAAGTAGAAGATTGTGCATGCTTGGCATAATATGCATAGGAAGGGAAGATCCGAGCTTGGTCCGTGCAATTGTGTAGTTGTGGAAGCTTACACTCTTTGGGTGAAGAAGAGAGCTTTGGAGTTGAAGATTCATTATGCTTGTGAAAGACCTATGTCTTTGGTTGTGGTTGAGCCATTAACTCTCCCTAACCAAGATGTAGAGGAGTTGGAAGACGCGCTCGCCAAGATGAAGCAAGAGAAGGATATGTGGGAAGAGCGTTTCCATGCTTTGAGCCGAAAGCATGAGGAGTTGCAACTTGAGTATAAGGACAAAGATGCACTTATTGAGCTACTTGAAGTCCGAGAGACGAAGAGGCAGAGAGAGCCAGAGGTTTCATCTTCCTCTAGTATGCCTCAGCCTTCCGTTGCTTGGAAGAAGATTGTTGATCAGCTTGTCCTCGAGAAGACTCAGATGAAGGCTTCTTTTGAGACCGAGATCCGACGCATTCGAAGGAAGTACGCGCCTGTGGCCAGATCTTTTGATGTTGTTATTAGGGATCCTTAGGATGACTAGTCTCCTTTTCTCTTGTATTATCATTTATTTTATGAAATTATACTCAATGTAATCCTTCTAATTATATAAATAAAAGATATTTTTTTATCAATCAAATTGTTACAATTGTTATTATATATTTTGCATATAATATAGTAAGTTCCTTGAAAAAAAACAATCAAGCATTGCATTTCATGCATCATTTGCATAAGCAGATTTCGTTTTCGCCAGATGTCTCATTGATATTTCTTCTGTGCTTCAACCAAGCTGACTCATCAATACAATACCCGTGCCAATCACTCAAGGATTATGGAACATCTAGAGCAAGAGAACAAATATTTGAAGGACGAGATTGCCCGTATGAATGCCATGATGGAGTTAGTGCTAGCCGTTCATAGCCAGTCTTCTCCAATGCATGCAACTCCTCCTCCTCAAAGAACTGTTATTTCCGAGGTTGCTACCTCTACCATTCCTGCCACTGCTTCTCATTTTGCACCTAACATGCCTGCAGGATTCCCATGGGGAATGCCGCCTAATTTCGTGCCTAAAGGATTCGCGCCTAAATTCGCTTCCATGTCGGCATCTAGCCCGGTCATGTTTGTGTCTCCACCTGTTGTGCCTACTCAACCCCGTGTTGAAGACACCATTTATCACTCTGAGTCGTTTGAGGGCCCTGATGTGTATGAAAAGATGGATGAGATGAAAGATCAATTCCTTGAGATATGAAAGGAGTTGAATACTTTGAGGGGTAAAGATTTGTTTGGTAAGAGTGTTGCGGAACTTTGTTTGGTTCCAAATGTTAAAATCCCGGTGAAGTTCAAAGTGCTTGACTTTGAAAAGTACAAAGGGAATACTTGTCCACTCAGTCATCTTGTGATGTACGCCAAAAATATGTCTATGCAAACCGGTAATGATAAGTTATTGATCCATTATTTTCAAGACAGTCTGACCGGTGCCGCTTTGAGGTGGTACATGAGTTTGGATAGTGCGAGTGTCCGCACGTTCAAAGATTTGGGTGAAGCCTTTGTGAAGTAGTACAAATACAATGTTGATATGGCACCAGATAGAGATCAATTAAGGTCATTCTCTCAGAAGGATAAGGAGACGTTTAAGGAGTATGCTCAACGATGGAGAGAGCTTGCCGCTCAGATTACCCCTTCTTTACAAGAGAAGGAGATGACCAAGATTTTTCTCAATACCCTAAGCTCATTTTATTATGAGAGGATGATTGCCAGTACCCCCAGTGATTTTACCGAGATGGTAAACATGGAGATGAGGCTAGAAGAGGGTGTCCGAGAGGGACGGTTATCTAAGGAGGAAGCGTCATCTAGCAAGAGGTATGGTAATAACTTTAGTAAGAAGAAGGAAGCAGTGACTAATGCAGTGTCCGTTGGGAGGCAAAGAAGGCCTCATGTAAGAAGAAATCAACCACCCCGTCAACACCATCATCAAGTATCATCTGTGATCCCAGTATTTTCTAACAATTAGACAACACCAATTCAACAACAACAATGTCAACAACAATAGCCACAACAACAAACAAACTCCTACAACAACAACAATACCAACAATCATCAACAACAACAAAATTTTGAGAGGAAGAAAGTCTCTTTCGACCCGATTCCTATGACATACGCAGAATTGTACCCATCGTTGGTTCTCAAGAACCTATTGCAACCAAGAAACCCACCTCAAATCCCTGAACCACTTCCATGGTGGTATAAACCGGAACTTCGCTGTGCTTTTCACCAAGGAGCTCTCGGTCATGATATCGAGAATTTATACCCTCTGAAATATGAAGTCCAGAAGCTGGTTAAGAGTGGAATGGTGTCCTTTGAGGACCGTGCGCCGAATGTCAAAGCTAATCCATTACCTGCCCATGGGAATTCATCTGTTAATATGGTGGACGGCTGTCCTAGAGAGTTCAAGGTATTTGATGTACGCTTTATTAGAAGGTCCTTGGTGACGATGCACAAGGATATCTGTTTAGTAAGCGATTGTGAGCATGACCATGATGGTTGTGCAATTTGTAGTGTCAATCCTAGAGGTTGTATGATTGTGAAGAGAGACATCCATAGGTTGATGGATGAAGGTATGATTCAGATTACCCAGTCCCGTCATGTAGATGACGATGTGAATGTTATAGTCCTTGTGTTCAAAACTCCAGAAAGAGTAGTGATCCAGTACGACAACAACAACAGTAACTGCATCAGCAACAGATCAATATCGTCGTTGGTTATACGGTTAGTAGGCCCCATCCCGTATGCATCTGATAAGGCTGTCCCATATCAGTACAATGCTACCATGCTAGAGAATGGTTAAGAGGTTCCTTTACCTACAACCAATTCTGTTGTAAGCATAGATGACGTTACTAAGGTGACCCGCAGTGGTCGAGTTTTTGGGCCGATGTTCCCAAAGAATATGGAGGATATATCTGTTAGCAAGAAGGTTGATGTGCCTGTGGTAGATTCTGCTAGTGTTCCAAAGTGTCAGTCTGGTGAATCCATCAGTTTGAAGCCTAGTGATGATGATGAGGTGCTTCGTTTGATCAAAAAGAGCGAGTTCAATGTGGTGGAGCAGTTGCTCCAAACCCCTTCCAAGATTTCAGTGTTGTCTCTGCTTATGAATTCTAAGGTTCACAGAGAAGCACTACAGAAAGTTATAGAGAAAGCTTATATGGAACATGATGTTACAGTGGATTAGTTTGATCATATTATAGCTAACATCACTTCCTGCAACAATCTCAGTTTCTGTGATGAAGAACTCCCCGGGGAGGGTAAAAATCATAACTTGGCTTTACACATTTCGATGAATTATAAAGATGACGCTATGTCGAATGTGCTGGTAGACACCAACTCTTCATTTAATGTGCTTCCGAAGTCAACTCTGTCAAAGTTATCATACCAAGATGCTCCTATGAGATATAGTGGTGTAATCGTCAAGGCTTTTGACGGTTCTCGCAAGACTGTGATCGGCGAAGTGGACCTTGCAGTAAAGATAGGTCAGAGTGACTTCCAAATTACTTTTCAAGTAATGGATATCCACCCTACCTATAGCTGTTTGTTGGGAAGGCCATGGATTCATGAGGCAGGAATTGTTACTTCAACGTTGCATCAGAAGTTGAAATTTGTTAAGAATGGGAAGCTTGTTATTATTGGTGGGGAGAAGGCTTTGTTGGTAAGCCACCTGTCATCTTTATCTTATGTAGAAGTTAAGGATGAGATTGGAACTCCGTTCTAAGCTTTGTCTATTGTTGAGGAAAAAAGAGTTGGGGCACCTATGTCCTCATTTAAGGATGCATAGAAAATTGTTGAAGACAATCAGTCTGATCAGTGGGGACAAATGGTAGAGGTCTCCGATAACAAGAGAAGAGCCGATTTGGGTTTTCAACAAGGTTCATCAGTGGTTAGAGATGAAGATGCACAACCCAGTTTCCGTAGCGGAGGGTTCATTCCTGGTAATGAACAACACTTACTTGCCGTGATAGAGGGTGATGAAGATGAAGACTGCACCAGTTTTATGAAGCATGGAAAAGCTTGCAACAATTCGACTGTTGTTGATATTCCTGTTATTGTGCATCGATCTAAGTAATTGCTTTTATTTGTTTTTTTTTAAATCCTTCTCCTATGCCTAAAGGAGAAGTGAACATTGTTAGGCATTTCAAATCTGATCATCAATAAAATTTAATTCTATTCATCCACATCTATGATGTTTTATTTTTACTTTTTTCTTTATTCTGAAAACGGTAATCACAAAAAACATAAATAAATAAAATTGTCTATCTGCATAATATTTGGTCACAAGTCAATTCTCTAAAATCAAAATATCAAATCATTATGCAGGCTGGTTCATAACCCCATTGAAGACAATGATCTTTCTCCTTCTCCAAATTTTGAATTCCCTGTGTTTGAGGCCGATGAGGAAAGTGATGAAGAAGTAAGTGATGAATTGTCTCGTCTTCTTGAGCATGAAGGAAAAGCCATTCAGCCATTCGAAGAGTAGATTGAGTTAGTCAACTTGGGTTCCGAAGATGATGTGAAGGAAGTCAAGATTGGATCTCAAATGTGTCCAGAGGTTAAGAAGGGGTTGATTGATCTTCTCCGAGAGTATTCAGATGTGTTTGCCTGGTCCTATCAAGACATGCCTGGGTTGGATTATGAGATTGTGGAGCATAGATTTCCGTTGAAGCCAGAATGCCCGCCAGTCAAGCAGAAGTTGAGGAGGGCTCATCTTGAAATAGCAGTAAAGATCAAAGAAGAAGTGCAGAAGCAAATTGATGTTGGTTTCCTTGTTACTGCTAAGTATCCGCAATGGGTGGCCAATATTGTGCCTGTTCCAAAGAAGGATGGAAAAGTCCATACGTGCGTTGATTATAGAGATTTGAATAAAGCCAGTCCGAAAGATGATTTCCCTCTACCACACATTGATATGTTGGTAGATAATACAACTAAATTCAAAGTCTTTTCATTTATGGACGAATTTTACGGATATAATCAGATCAAGATGGCACCCGAAGATATGGAGAAGACCATATTCATTACACCTCGGGGGAACATGTTGTTATAGAGTGACGCCTTTCGGTTTAAAGAATGCTGGTGCAACTTACCAAAGAGCAATGACTACTATTTTTTATGATATGATGCACAAAGAGATCGAAGTCTATGTTGATGATATGATTTCTAAATCGAGTAATGAAGAAGAACATGTTGAGCATTTGTTGAAGCTTTTCCAGCGTTTGAGGGAGTATAAACACCGCTTGAATCCCAATAAGTGTACATTTGGTGTTCGTTCTGGTAAGTTGTTGGGATTTATTGTCAGCGAGAAGGGTATTGTAGTTGATCCTGCCAAAGTCAAAGCAATACAAGAGATGCCTGCACCCAAAACTGAGAAGCAAGTCATAGGTTTTCTCGGCCGTTTGAATTATATCTCAAGATTCATTTCACACATGACTGCCACGTGTGCGCCTATACTCAAGCTTCTTCGGAAAGATCAATCTAGTGATTGGACCGAAGATTACCAGAAAGCTTTTGACAGTATCAAGGAATATCTGCTCGAGCCTCCGATTCTATCCCCACCTGTTGAAGGAAGACCATTAATCTTATATTTGACTGTGCTTGAAGAGAGTATGGGTTGTGTTCTTGGTCAGCAAGATGAAACTGGAAAGAAAGAATATACGATTTACTACCTCAGTAAGAAGTTCACCGATTGTGAGACTCGATATTCTATGCTTGAGAAGACTTGTTGCGCATTGGCTTGGGCTGCTAAGCGTCTGCGTCAATACATGTTGAATCATACCACTTGGTTGATATCCAAAATGGATCCAATCAAGTACATTTTTGAGAAACTTGCTTTAACTGGGAGGATTTCCCATTGGCAAATGTTGTTATCAAAGTATGATATTGAGTACCGGTCTCAGAAAGCAATCAAGGGTAATGTCTTGGCTGACCATTTGGCTCACCAACCGATAGAAGATTACCAGTCAGTACAATATGATTTACCTGATGAAGATATCTTGTACCTGAAAATGAAAGATTGTGAGGAACCATTGCTTGAGGAAGGGCCGGAACCTGGTTCCCATTGGGGCATGGTATTTGATGGAGTTGTTAATCAGTTTGGTAATGGCATTGGGGCAGTAATCATTACTCCTCAAGGCACTAATTTTCCATTTACAGCTAGATTGACTTTCAAGAGTACAAATAATATGGCAAAATATGAAGCTTGCATTATGGGGCTTGAAGAGGCCATTAATATCAGAATCAAATATTTGGACGACTATGGAGATTCAACTTTGGTTGTGAATCAGATCAAAGGTGAATGGGAGACGAATCAACCCGGTCTGGTACCATATAGAGATTATGCAAGGAGGATTTCAACTTTCTTTACAAAAGTTGAGTTTCATCATATCCCTCGAGATGAAAATCGGATGGCAGATGCTCTTGCAACGTTGGCTTCAATGATTGTAGTGAAGTATTGGAATGAGATTCCCAATTTGATTGTGATACATCTTGAAAGTCCAACTCATTTATTTCCCGTTGAAGAGGTCAAAGATGAGAAGCCGTGGTATTTTGATATTAAATGTTTCCTTCAAAGTCAGATTTATCCGTCTGAGGCATCTTTGAAAGATAAGAAGACTTTGAGAAGATTAGCCGACAATTTCTACCTAAATGGTGATGTTTTGTACAAGAGAAACTTTGATATGGTTCTGCTCAGATGCATGGATATACACAAAGCAAACCTATTGATGACTGAAGTCCGTGAAGGTTCCTTTGGTACTCATTCCAATGGACATGCAATGGTGAAGAAGATGTTGCGAGCAAGTTACTATTGGCTGACAATGGAATCTGACTGTTGCAAGTTTGTGAAGAAATGCCATAAGTGTCAAATTTATGCAGATAAAATTCATGTTCCTCTGACACTATTGAATGTCATTTCCTCACCGTGGCCCTTCTCCATGTGGGGAATCAATATGATTGGCATGATTGAGCCCAAAGCATCGAATTGACATCGTTTCATTTTGGTGGCTATTGAATACTTCACAAAGTGGGTTGAAGCAGCATCGTATGCGGATGTAACCAAGCAAGTTGTTGTGAGGTTTATCAAGAATCAGATTATATGCCGATATGGTGTGCCAAGTAATATCATTACCGATAATGGATCGAACTTGAATAACAATATGGTGGAAGCTCTTTGCAAAGACTTCAAGATTGCACACCATAATTCTTCTCCCTATAGACCTAAGATGATTGAGGCTATTGAAGCTGCAAACAAGAACATCAAGAAGATTATCTAGAAGATGGTTGTGACATATAAGGATTGGCATGAGATGCTCCCATTTGCTTTTCACGGGCATCGTACATCCATTCACACTTCAATAGGGGCAGCCCCTTTCTCTCTTATATATGGTATGGAAGCCGTGCTCCTCGTAGAGGTTGAGATCCCATCATTGCGTGTTTTAATGGAAGCCAAGTTGACTGAGGCTGAATGGTGTCAGACCATGTGTCATGGTCAGTTATATCAGCAAATAATGAAGAAATCTTTTGATAAGAAGGTCAGACCTCACGTGTTTAGAGAAGGTGACCTTGTGCTCAAGAAGATTCTGTCTTTCAAACCAGATGCTAGGGGTAAGTAGACTCCTAATTATGAAGGCCCATATGTTGTTAAGAGAGCCTTTTCAGGCGGTGCTTTGATTCTTGCAACTATGGATGGTGAAGAGTCCGCTCGTCCTATGAACACAGATGCAGTCAAGAAAAACTTCGCCTAAAAAAGAAAAGAACAACTCGCTAAGTTGAAAACCCGAAAGGGCGGCTTAGGAAAAAAGGAGCGTCTCAGTGGATTGTAAACCCGAAAGGGCGATCCAGGCAAAAATTAGAGACATAAAATAGAGAAGAATTATCCCGATAAATTGAGTACCCCACCTTGGGGCAATTTATGAAAAAATTAGGGATTATGGAAAGTAACTGCAGCTTGCTGATCTTCAGTTTTGAAGACATTCTTGAGCAAGTCGGTCAATTCTGATTCATCATCTCCAGCCGTCGCCAAGAGCATAGTGGACATCAAAAGTTAGTAGAAGGATTAGTGATCATTGTATTCAATGTAACCCTTTTCCATCTAAATTACCAGTTTTTCAACTTTTGTAAAGATCCATGGAGTCTTGTCATTTACAGACTACCATTCTATTAAATAAAGTTGAGTTTTTTATCCAATTGTTTCTACTCTTATTTAATTCAGCCAAATAATTTTAAATTTTATTATGATCATTTTTTAAATTAAAATTTTAATTAAAACCATGTTTTCTTAAACATATAAAAGCATTAACTTTAAGCAATCAATTTCATTTAAAAAGAATATCAACAGTGGTTCGAAAGCAGTAAGCCCTAAGTATAAAGCATTATTGGTTTTCCCCAAGCAGTAGGATTGATTCCTCTTTCATCCCCGATAGCATATTCAACACTCGGTGTTTGTTGATTTCCCCAGCTGTTAATTCACCGTTGTCCCCAGCTTATTTATGGTTGTTCCCCCAGCTAAGTAGGGGTATTTCGTTGTAGCAGTTTGCATCAGTTCTGGAAGAACTTTGGTTTCCCTGCAAGTCGCCACCAGATTTGCTCCCAGCCAGAGTTTCCTCCTGGTTTCCGAGCGGCTGTTTGTGTTTGTTACCCTGCAGGGTTGTCTCCCATTTGATATGGTATTGAACTAAAATTCCCCACAGAATTGGTAGAAGTATCCTCAATAGATCTCCTATTTTCTTCCCCAGCTAGGGTCGGGCCTTTGAGTTAATGATCTTTTCTCCAGCAATGTTTCCCTCTTTAGTGGATTGGCTAGGATTTGTATCGATGATTCAAATCAGAGACATTTTGTATCCTTTATGATCGTTTTGTCAGTATAATCATCATATATATATATATATATATATATATATATATATATATATATATATATATATATATATATATATATATATATATATATATATATATATATATATATATATATATATATATATATATATATATATATATATATATATATATATATATATATATATATATATATATATATATATATATATATACACATACACTTTGTGATTCGTTCTTGTGATTTGATTCTCTATTATGGTGGTACTTTATCCCCATACAGGTCTGGTGTGTCTATCCTCCTTCAATTGTAGAGTGTCAACCCCCTAAGCAGAAAGACTTTAACCTTTCTCCTTTCTCCACCGAGTTATTTTCTCGTGGATAATTATTATTTCAGCTTCCTCCCTAGTTGATTATCTGGATGAGACCACTCCCCTTGAGCTATATCCTCATTGGGTTGAGTCTTGATTGACCGTTTCTTTCTAGATCTTACCTAGATAAATATTTTTGGTCCCCTAAGAGTCTATTACCCAGTAACTGGTAGTATTCTTCTTAGTTTGCAGTTTGTTACTTCTCGCCCAATACCCGACAAAAGTAACCCCTTTTCTCCCCATCGGATTCGTTTTCACGTCTCCCAAGGAAGTATATCCTTGATATGTTCATCCTAACCGATGACGTATATTTTCTTCCCCTGCTTTGAGTCTATCCTTGATATGTTCATCCTAATCGGTGACAGATATTCTCTTTGATGGTATTCTTCCTAGTAAAAAGGTAGTTGTAATCCCTATTTGTTTCCCAGAGAGTTAATCCTTGATATGTTCATCCTAATCGATGACGGATATTTTCTTCCTCTACTTTGAGTCTATCCTTGATATGTTCATCCTAACCGGTGACAAATATTCTCTTTGATGGTATTCTACCCAGTAAAAAGGTAGCTGTAATCCCTATTTGTTTCCCAGAGAGTTAATCCTTGATATGCCCATCCTAATCGATGACAGGTTTCCTTCTCTTTGCGGTCTTCTGCCCAGTAACCGGTAGTTGTAAATCCTGCTTTTGCTCCCCTTGCAGAGTTTATCCTTGATATGTTCACTTAAACCAGTGACGGATATTCTCTTGGGGGTTTTCTATTCATTAACTAATAAATTTATTCCCTATTTTCCCCCTCAGAGTCTATCCTTGATATGTTCATCCTAACCGATGACGAATATCCTCTTTGATGGTATTCTATCCAGCATCCGATAGATGTAATTCCTACTTTTTGTTCGGGCGGTTTATCCTTGATATGTTCATCCTAACCGATGACGGATATCCTCCTTAACATCCCCAGAAAGTCTATCCTTGATATGTTCATATTATCTGATGATGGATTTTCTTTCCGCTGAGTCTATCCTTGATATGTTCACTTTAAACCGTGACAGATATTCTCTCCTTTTTGGTCTTCTGCCCAGTAATCGGTAGTTGTAAATCCTATTTTCAGCTTTTCCCCAGCAAGTCTATTCTTACCCAGTAGCCGGTAATGAATACACCTCCTGGTGGTCCTCGGCGAGTCATCCTTGATATGTTTACCCTAACCGGTAACAGGTGTCCTCCCTGTCATATTTTTATTATCTCCGTACCCAGTAACTGGTAGTGGATAATATATTTCTGCTCCTCCTGTGTTGAAGATTGTTTCTTCCCCAATTGAGTTATGTGCGTATTTCCTTTGTTGTTCCTGCTTGGTTCGAGTATTTCAGCTTTGTTCTGATTTATCCGTTTCCCCTCCAGATGTTCCTTTTCTTCCCGGTTGAGTCTTTCCATTTTCATGAAATTCCTCGTATCCCTTAGTAGTTTTAAGTTGTAGTCTGGACTACGCACAACCCTTCACCCCCCAGAGTCTCTATCTCCCCAATGGGTTTTCCTTATGGAATGCATTAAGCTCCTGCGGACTTTCGGTCTCTCTGAATTCTTTTTCTTTGTGGCAATATTCCCAACAGAGAGTTTATTTTAGCATTCACATCATATGCATCATGAGGTCTCTTAGGGACCAAAATTTGTTTCTATATGTTGTTATTTAAGCCCATTCTACTGAGTCGATATGAAGATTTTAACCTTCGCCTCCTTAGTTAGAATGTCCTTAAATAGGGGCAACTGTAAGCCCCAAATTTGACCCTAAGATCCCTCATGCTATCTCGTCATATGCATTAACATTGTGATTATACCTTGGCATCCTCCTTACCCCTCATCCATTGGGACCAAGCACTATGTGATTGTATCATACTTTGTATTCTATCATTCACTAACCAAAATACCAAAAATATGTCTTTGCATATGTCTAACTCTTTTGTAGGTAGGGCACATGATCACCTTTGATTCATCAAGTTCATATCTAGGGTTAAAACCCTCAATGCAAGGAGCTCAATCAAGAAATGATTTACAATGGCTCTAGGCATCATATATAAGTAGCCATGATCTTCACATGGTATTATGATCAAGAATCCTTCAAGGGTGTGGAATTGATTTGCCTTGGAAACCCTAGTTCATCTGGGTATTTTGAGTAACTTCTTCAACAATTGATCAAAAATTTCAAGGTACACCTCAAATTTAATCATCTTATGCATATATGATCTCCCATGAGTCCCAAAAGTCAAGAGATTTGCAAGTTAGCAAGTTGGTTGATGGTGGTTGACCAGAGGAATTCATCTGATCAAAACTGAGGTTCCCTAGACCCTATCTCCTACAATTTTTATAATTTGAAAATTATTCCAAGAGAAAATTTACTCTAAATGACATTACAAACAACTTTCATGTAGAGGTCTAGAGCTAGTTTTGCTTGGAAAGTCATTTTTGTATGTTGAAAGATTATAGGTCATTTTGTCTAAACCCTAATTTGGATGTCAACTTCCCAAGGCTATAACTTGCTCAATTTTTATGAGATGAAATATTTACAAGTTGCACAATCAAATTCGAGGTGTCTACTTCAACTTTGATGTTTTGAGGAAGAGCTAATTCAACTTTTATGAGCATGTGATATGAGGATACATTATAGGTCATTTTGGACCAATACCATTGAACAAGTGATTTTCCTCAACTTCAAAAATGCATACCTCATTCATACCGAACCCAAATGAGGTCAAATTGGTAACCATTTTGAAGTATTTTGAAATATATATAACTTTGATGAAGATACATTTCTCATTTGAAGCTCACATAAAAAGTTATTCAAGGTGGAATAAGTGAACATATGGCTTGACACTTAGAATTGTTTTTGATATGTTAAAATTTCCAAACTTCCACCTCAAAATTCATCATGATACAAACTTCAAATGGGAAAGTGTTCAACATAATAGTTGTTCCTCTTGATCTAACCTTTCCAAAGAGTCCAATTTCATCCATTTTAGACAAGGTTTGAGTGGTCTGCACATGGCTTGAACAAGGCATCATCATTTGGCAAGGATCAAACTTCAAACTGCTGCACACATTTGCCTTGCATTCTAATTCACTTTCAGACTCAATTACACTTGATTATGGACTTAATTGAGTGGCTTCATGGGCCTGTACACGCCCATTCAAGCATGCATCATCCATTGCTAAATTTGGAATTTCAAATTCAGGGTGCAAATATCATAAGTTGCAGCTATAAATAAGAGCCTCTAGCATCAGAATTAAGGACCCTTGCACGCCAGCTTTGATCCAATACCTCAAACCCTCTTATTTTAAAGGAGACACCTGAGAATTTTCTTTTGAAAATTGAGTTTGAATCTCACTGTTTGGAGATTCAAAACTCCAGGGATCCAAAGCTTCTGTTCAATTCTAAACCACTTCTTCAAGCTTCCTGAGTGAGATTAAGCAAGAATCAAAGTAAGAGAGATCGAGTTCTGCACAACATTGAAGGTATTTTCCATATTTTTTCTTCTCTTCGATTCTCTCTCAATTCTCATTAATTCTCTTGGATTCTTAGTTGTATGAAGTCCTACCAATGTAGGAAAGAAGATTGAGTTTCTTTGAGGTCAAATCGAAGCAACTCAGTTCATGTACCTCAAATTTCAACTCCATGTATCTCTCAATAAATTTGGAGTTAGGATGAATTGAGGTCAGATTCGTGATCCGTGCCATTTTTACTTTAAAATCATGCCCTTCTTTTTCATTTTTGTGATGGTGATAAGTGAACCAGTCCGGCCAGGGTCGCCTGAGAAGGTGACCAGCGTTTTGCTCCGGTGATGCGCTGGAACGGTTCAGAGCCACATGATCATCTTATTTTATTTTAATCACGAACGTTAGTTTTAAATACCATTTAAGTGGCGCGCTGACTCGTGTGCATGGTGGAACACGCGTTTGGATCCACTTGATCTGCCACCTCAATTAATGAGGGAGATCAAGTGGCCCACGTTTTTTCAGAATATTTGAATTTCATTATTTTCCTTTATTTTTATTATTTCATATTAATTTTAATATTGATCCAAAAAATATGGGAGTTTCACCAATTTTTTAAAAATAAAATCCTCTTTCATTTTCTGAATTAGAATTATTTTTTGGATCATTATTAATATTTTTCATGATTTAATTGATCTTGTGTATATTTTTAATTGTTTAAAAATACTTTTAAGTTTCCAAAAATTATGATTTTTTTTCTCCAAGGTCCTTTGACCTTGGTTGACCTATGATAAATCTCATGGCCATTTCTTTGGTGTTTTGATGAGATTTTAGGAAATTGACCAACCATTATTTAATTTAATGCACTTTTTATTATTTTTAATTGTATAAATGTCAAATTAATTGTGTAGAGCCATTTTAATTGACTTTGTGTGTTTGACTTGTGTTGTTGGGCCTTGGTCAAGGTTGATTTGACTTTGTTAGGTTAAGATCATTAGATTTAGGGGATTGATGGAATGTACATTCCATCTCCCAAAATGAATGAATGATTTTAATTTGGTAAAAGTCCTCCTTTGACCAATTTGTGTTGAATCCATTCCCCCTCCCTCTTAATCTTATTCCCCTTCTTTATTCATTCATGTCATGGACCTATAATATCTCTATATCCTAAGGCTAGTTGATTGCAAAATCAACATAAGTATGGATGAGATTAGGTCCCCCATTTTGCATATTCTTTTTGTGTGTGATATGTTTCATGAGCATAGTCCATTATACTATGTCTCTAACATGCATTAACACCAAAATTCTATTTCCCGACCTCAAATAGTTGTGACTTCTACATAAGTCGAATTACGATTACTTAACATAATGCTAAATTTTGATACAAAAAGGCATAACATTCTAGTAAGTGAGATTGTAAGTCTCCTCTGTTTCATGGTATTGTGTGGAAACCCTGCTTTTTTTCCTTCCTTTGGAAGATGTCTTGGTTCAAGGATCCATGCTTGTGATAAGTGGGTTGAGTATTCTCCAAAGAATGACTTAAACAAAGCAAAAGCAATACTAACTTCTAATCAACTAACAACTAACATTTAATTTCAGGTCATTTTCTTTTATGCACTTTAATTTTTGAGCTTTTAATTCATTTGCCATTATTCATACCATCCAATTTGTTTACTTTAATGCTATTTTCACTTTGCCCACTTGGGCCATATTTTGTGATACATTGTGTTTGCATATACTTGTTTATTTGTTTGGTCTTGACCTTAATGTACATAATAAGAACAAAAACCCTAAAAAAACATCTTGTGTGGACTGTTGGTTTGATCTGAGACTATTGGACTTAGAATTTGGGCAACACTCCCTATGCAAAGGACTTGGCCAATGCCAACTTTCATGAAACAAGCTACTTGTGAAGTGAACATTCATCTCATATAATATTGAAGATACATTTGAGTTCATCTGTAACATGATCATAGTGGAGTTGTTATTTTGAACATGTGTCTTATGCCATTTTTTGGAGTCATGTGATACATGGTTATAATTATTTGATGCCTTGCTCTTCGTCTTGCTATTTGTGTATTGATATTGCTTGATTCTAAAGTCCAAGAGAATTTTGGGTTTCTATATGACATTCTTGTCTATTAGATTGCATCCCATTGGTCAGATCTTTTCAACTCTTAACTTTTAAATTTGTGCTTAGGATTAGTCTTTTCATCTCCTCCCCACTTCTTTAATTTCAAATCTCTCCCTCCTTTTAAAATCTTATTTGCTTGTGTTTGTTTTCTAAACTTTGACCATATTGCAAATTAGAATCTTTGGCCTTATGCCATTGCATTTTCAAAACTCTTTTCTTAATCAAATTTGTAAATAAACTTAACTATACTTGACTTAAAATTTAAAAAGACAAAAAGAAGTAACATTCATTCAAACCATTTTTAGGCCTCTTGTGCCTTTGTTAAACTTAAAATTTTGTTAAAAGCAATGCACTCACTTTGAAATTGATACCCCGAACTACGAGGTTTTGATCCCTCATTTTTATGTTCGTACGTAGGCACAAGTCTGAAGGTCTTGTCAAACACAAAAATATAATTAATGAATTATTTTCTCATCCCTCCACTCTATTTCGTTGCAAACATCATTCTATACAAAAACACATATGTATACAAAAAAGGGCTCCCTAGGAGGACCTAGGACACTTTTGGTGCTAACACCTTCCCTCTGTGTAACCAACCCCCTTACCTGTAATCTATGACATTTTATTAGTTTTAATTTGAAAACTTCTTATCTTTTGGGTTTTGTTCATACTTTCCCTTTTCCCTTGGAAACAATAAAAGCACCATGGCGATTCTGGTTTAGTTGACGTCTAGCTTATCCATAGCTTGATGGTCATGAATTTACCGCTACAAGAGTAATATTTGTACCTCTTTTGATGAGGAGAGTATATTAGAAAGATATATTTAATGGTCTTAAAATAAAGTTTTCTACGATGTCGATAAAAGTTGTTGACAAAGGCTGAACATCCAAAAGCTTTTAACGGAATGGATGTTAAGATTTTGTTGGTTGGATGTGAGGTTTTTTTATAGTTGAGTGATGGGTTTCAAATTTGAGAAAAAGGGAAGGCAGGCAGATAATGAGGTAGGTGGAAGATATGACAACGTCTCCCCAATATTGTTTTAGCATATTTGAGGGCATCACGAGAGATCTTGTCACTTCCAATAAGTGACGATTTTTCTGTTCTACTACACTGCTCTATTGAGGGGCGTCAACAGAAGAACTTTGATGGAAAATTCCATGGTATTGGAGGTAGAATTTTAGGATGGGCTGGTAGTATTCACGACCATTGTTTGATCTAAAAACCTTAATATTAGTTTAGAATTGGGTTTTTATCATTTTGCGGAAGGTTTGAGATATTGTTCGTACCTCTAATTTTTCTTTCATGAGATATGTTCTATGTCGACCATAGACTCAGAACCAATTGCTATGCGTCTTCCAAAGGTTGAATAAAACGAGACCCATTTTCCAACCTACCTCGTCAGGCCCAATGTATAAATACCTTCATAAAGGGTTTTCAGGTACACAATCTCTAATATCTATTTTCACTATCATTATCTTGAACCCTAAACTGACTTGGACATTGAGTGTTAATCATGCAGGTACCCATCTAGGTCCACCATATCAGAGGTAGAAAACACCGGTCAACAACATCGCACCAAGACTGATACCTCTGTGAGATTCGACTTCTGATTCATACGAATTCCATAATTCCAGCTCTAGATCTCGACGTCGATTCACAACATATGAGAAACATTTAACCGAAGCCACATTCAACCTTGTGATCTAAACTACCTCCGTGAATTTGTGTGATTCGTTCGATTCCTTCGTCTGCACCTCTCAATATCTCGAAAACGGTGTTTGAAGGCAAACGCGGTAAGTCGTCATATGTGACCCAACCGGCCACCACCTTGGCCACCTCTCTACTATGAAGGCTTGTAACTCCCTCAACAACTTCAAAAATTAGTGCAGAAAATGATTTCATACTCGACTTTAGGATCAAGTTGGCCTTTGAAATCAATCTCTAAGAAGATCGGGTTCAAGCCTCACCGAATTCCAATCGGAAGAAGATACTGATACAGTCTGCCTTGGTTGTGATGGTTGCATAGTCTGTGTCAAGTCGATGTTGCAAGTTCGTAGTTAATGGCGCATGGGTGGCACAAGTTTTTATTTAACATTGTGCGCCTAACGAAAACCAGGGTGCACCCCATAGATATCATAGGGTTTTCATTGGACCGAAAATGGAAGCATGAGCTAAATGGGGATGGCTGGTGAAAAACATCCCATACACCGACTACTTGAAGACCTGTCAACGTCCCAATCCGACCACCTCTAAATGATCCGGGTTGACAGATTCATCACAGAAGCCCCTATAATTGGTCTGAAAGGGAATGAATAGGGAGGGACTCCATCATTTTTCGGAGGAACAACTAGTCAACCATAACATGTCAGATAAGACTTGGGAATCAAGGGGTCAGATTCTCTCGACCCCAAGAAGCAATCCCTAAAACCAAATTCTGGCATGCATAATAGAGGTCGAACATCTCACCCGCCAAGGGCTCAACATTGTTCTGATTTTTGCCTTGTGCCGTCTTTAGGGCACCGAAAACTTGAATGCACGTAGCAGTGAACCGAGAAACAACCAGTGCAGTTTATGTCTGTCTTAAAGATCCTGAGGTGCTTTCGGAGACGCTTTACTCGTCTGACTATAATAATAAAAACCCTCAGGAACTTTGCACACGTGAAGGTTTAAGGGTGTTGTCGGATACGCTTAGTACATTGGGCTTGAACAACAAATTACTTACAGTGCCTCATGCGTCTTCATAGTTTAAGGGTGGTGTTGAATATGCTTAGTACTTCCGGCTACAAAAATCAATTCTCCATAGCGCCATGTGCATCTTCATAATTCAGAGGTGTTGTCAAGAATGCTTACTATGTTCGACTAAAAACTCAATTCCCCATAGAGCCTCACACGTCTTTAGAATCCATGGGAGATATTGGAGACTCTTTGCACGTCTGACTACCTTAACTAATTCCCACAAGGGTGATATTGGAGACGTTTTACACGTCCGAATACAACATTCAAATAACATAAGTCAAAGAAATACACGCTTTGAAGCGTAGCTGGCGCACCCCCATTTGAATCTATCCAATCTAAGGGTGAGCATGGTGAATCCAGGAGACGTCCACCTTGATCCTAGTTTTCGCTAGGGTTGGGACGGGGATCCTAAATATTTGTCCGGATATGAACCTCTATGACACGGAGTGAAGTTCAAAGCATTGTCGCATCTAGTTGACTTCATGTCCCTCGTCTGTAAGTATAATTCTAAACATAACCGCAGTTAACCGAACTCGTGCCTTATCCATATAAATGTGATTAAGGCATAATTACGTCTAACTGGTTTGGAATTAAATACTGACAGGTACAATTATGAGCATGAATGGCAAGAGCCGAGCTCATATTTCATCCGTTCTTATCCTATATACGTACACATCAAATTGTACCAATGCTTCCTCCATGTGAGCACATTCTGAGTCTGTCCACATGCTACTACCTCGACATTCCATCAAGGTAATGTGTACACCTTAACGCGACACATTCTCAAAATAAATATCCATGCATAGATTCACAAAATGCTTAAGGTCATCTACACTTTAATCAAATATCATTCACTACTTTCATTAGTAGAGAAATTATAGCATGGTAGGATTCCAAAGCAAACTCTAGCTCTCCTCAAATCTTAATTATCCTCGGATCCCAGTTGGATAATAACAACGATTGAATAAGGAGAATTACTATACCAAAAAGCACAAATATGCTAAAGGTCACAACTGAAATACATGTAGAAAAATATTGTTTACAAACCGAGGCACAAAGGCCTGACCAAATCTTGCAAGAAAAAATAAAAAACAAAGAAAGAATAAAAAAGGGATCTCAAACTTTATCACCCTGCTCCGAAGCTCCGGGAACACTTCCAGTATCCTTTCCCGAAGCATCGGCTAAAGGATCCAGCTTGTCAGCGATAATGGTAAGGTTGGGATGGAACCCTCGTGCATGTTCCAACATTTCATACTAAACCTTTTTTCAAGGCTTCAACATCCCGTTGAAGGGACTCCTGATATTTCTTCCGAGCAACAATCACATCCTCCTTGAGACCTTTCAAAGCACTGGCTCAGTCATCCTACTTCTACTGAAGAACTTTCCGATCCACTTCGAACACATGATATGCTTCATATTCATCCTCAAAAAGCTTCTTAAAATGTCTCTCTCTCTCCATCATCAAGGGAAACCTTCAGCTTCTCTATCTAAGCAGCTAAAGTGGATGGTTGACCATGTCGATCTACCCCTTCCCGCAAAGAGTTGAAAGCATAAGCATTTTCTCGGAGGCTAGCCAATTGCTTCTCAGTATCGGAATTTTTCCGCTCAAGGGCTTAACACCTCTCCCTCAATTCATCTCGCTCCCAAGAAAGCTCATCAGAGCAGAACATCATCATATCCAGCAACAACATTAGAAACGAGGGATTCAGCCCTAAATAGAGTACAAGAAGAAATCTGCAAAACGGCCCCGCCTATTAGTTGCAGATAAACCCCGAATGAAATCCATGTTCTCATAATTCATGGAAGCAACAAATTCCTCAAGTGTGCTAGGTACCCGAAATGTAAGAATAGTAGGAAGTTGGAAGAAAGGAGTAAGAACTTCCTTCTCGCGAGCCTCTGACAAGCGAGCCCGTTTGGATGGACCTTCTTCAACATAAGTAGATGGATTATGAGTAGAGGGACTATCACCCTGACTTCTCTTGGCCGGCGAAGGAGATGGTGAAAGTTCTCGAGCAGAAAAACCAGCTGCCCTGGTCACTGGCTGACCCACCTCAGGAACACTAATTGGGATAATAGTCTCAACTACAATCGGGACAACCACCGCAATAGAAATACAAGCCTCAGGAGCAAGAGTAGATGCGACAACAGGTGCCACGAATTCCTGAATAAACAATCCAATTATATGACATTAATCATTGGCAAGTGCCAAAGCTTTCTGCAATTGACTCAACTGATCCATTTTATCTAAAAGACACATGTTGCACTGTTGAAAAAGACCGCCTGGATCCCGATCCTCACCAAATAATTCTTGTCTCTCATAACTATGAGACACACTTATTATCACATGAGTATTTATTTGCATTTTTTGTTGCTGAAAATAAATTACTTCGCCAGAACCAAATAATGCTTCATATTCGAGCCCCTGAAATTTTAGATGGTCCATCACGGCCACCCGAACATCAGAGAAAGGAAGGAGTATCCCCAACCTAGTGAAAAAACACTCATATAAAGGACCCGAGCATCCCTCGAAAGAACTACACACCATCTCATCCATAACTATTGGTAGAATCACCCAATCTATGGGATTACCAACCGTGATGTCGACTTTAGTCACAACGTCGACGATGTAGAAGACAAAGGGAGTCCCAATTATTTCGGTGACCACCCAATGGTATTTGTTAGCATTGGCCAACTCTTAAGTCTTCCTTGGCCAAAGAGGGAAATAAATAGTGGGATAAGATGTGTCTTAGATAAAGATAAAGTCTGGGTCATTGATGACCCCTAACACCCTTAGAAATTGGGATTTAAGTTTTCATCGTTTGATCGAGTAGGAGGTGACCTTTTCCAAGGTAACATTAGATCCTAGAGGCCTCTCTAAATACATTATCACCCCAAGGGGATAAAGATACTCTCAAGTTATACACATTCTCCATTGTTCAAAGAGCATTACATTCCTAGTAACCGTAACATACCATCAACCTAACTACCCACCCGCAACCCAGTTGCGTCAGCCACCAACAAGGTCTCTCATCTCTTGTGAGTTGCTCCCTTAAACACACTCAAAAGTCACCGCACAGGACTTCTCGCCGCTCTGAGAAATCCCTCATTACCCAAATTATAATACACCTACTAAGGTCTCTGAGTCACCCTGCACTTGCAAGGAGAATGCGCACACACTTTATTTTTTGACTAGTACAGTAACCTTGCAAATACTTTGGGAAGTGTTTGAGTGAAAGTGAGGGGGCCTCAAATTCAGAGGGAGTTTGGGTCAAAAGTTATAGATAACATTTGAAAAAAGACACTAAACTGAAAAAATTTAAATAAGACCATTGTGTATTATTGACTACCAAATTAGTAAATTTATTTTTATTTGGCTAATTCCCTATAAACATAGGTTACCAAACTAGGTTAACAATTATTTTAATTATTTATTTTATTTATTTGTTCTCCGCTCCTTTTAAGTTAAATTGTCTCATACGTTGTCACTTTGTGTTCGACATGTTATCACTAGCCCAATAAAATTTTAAAATTTTAACCTAAAAACACAATACAAATTAATACATAAACACATTAACAAGCATCAATTGACATTAACAATATTCTAGAAAAAACCCTAAAACCCCACAATCAAATTAAAACCTAAAATCCAATGTCCGTAGTTGCGAGAAGGCTTGAAGAGCCTGGGTTTCTTAATGGTATTCATGATAATTGTGTTGTGTGTGAAATAGATCCTGATTGTTGTGATATTATGAAGGGTTGTGTTTAGAATTTGATGAATCAGAGGTTGGTACAGTTCTCAAGATCAAGAGTAGTTGAAGAGATTACTGCTATTGATCCAATAACCATAGTATACAAAAAAAAATAAGATCGAAGCTCCTCCCAAGAGGATTAAACCTATCCATATATGTGTTCTCGATATGTTACCATATCAAGACACCAAGGTGGTACCTTGGAGGTATGATACGATTGCGTACATGGGTGGAAAAGAAATTCAATTTCCTGGTACTGAAATTGTTAACATAACTGGAACGATAGGCATGACTCATAATGGTCGTGTATTCGCTCCAAAGTACACTCATAGGGTGTCTCCATCACCCACAATTGTCCCTTCTAAATAGAAGGCTCTTCCAACTCCTCTTCCACAGGCAGGGGCACCTGTACCCGGCACTCCGGTCGTGAACAATGTTCTAGCTGTAACAAAGGTTATTCCAGATAAGGTTGCAGAATCTGAAACTCCTAAAGGTAAATGGATGATAAATGAATATGAGCAGGTTAAAGGTCACAAAAAGGGTATCTCTATTGAGGGAAGCCAAGAGTTCCTAAAATTGATCAAAAAGAGTGACTTCAAAATCATTGATCAGTTGGGTCAAACTCCCTTCAAACTCTTTATATTGTCTTTACTCCTGAGTTCTGAGGCTCACCATAAGGCATTGTTGAAATTCCTGAATGTTGCTCACGTGATGCAAAATATCACGATCAATCAATTTGACGACGTGGTTGCAAATATCACCACCAACAGGTACTTAGGATTTAGTGAAGCAAAATTACCACCAGAGGGAAATAGCCATAATAAGGCGTTGCATATTTCGGTCATGTGTGTTGACACTCTAATATCTCAAGTTCTTGTTGATAATGGTTTATCACTTAATGTGATTCCAAAAGCTACATTGAGTCAGTTACAGCTTAAGGGACCCGAGGTGAGGCTTAGTGCTCTGATTGTTAGAGCTTTTGATGGCTCTATGAGGAAGGTTATCAGCGAGGTAGATCTACCTATTTGTGTAGGACCTCATCAATTTACTATCACATTCCAAGTCATGGACATCAATCTATGCTACAATTGTTTGTTGGGTCGACCTTGGATTCATGCTGCTGGGACAGTCACTTCTATGCTGCACCAAAGGTTAAAATTCATGATCAATGACAAGCTGGTTATAGTTTATGGTGAATAGGACTTATTGGTTAGTGAGATTTCTTCATTCAGATATGTTGAGACAGAGGAAGGAGTTGCTGAAATTCCACTCCATTGTTTAGAATTTGAAGATGTAAGCTCAGCTACTTCTAATCATGATCAACCGTCTGCAACAATTGTATCTTCAGTCAGAAGCACCAAGCAAACTCTAGAGAAAGGTTTGTTAGCTGGTTGGGGTCAAATTTTCAATGTGACAGAGAAGAACGACATATTCGGTATTGGCTACCTCCCATCAGCCTGCAAGGCAAGTCTTAGGAAGAAAAAGTTTAATCCTATCAAGTTCAGTAGTGTAGGTTTCCAAGATGATTACAACGTGGCAGTTATTGGAGAATCTAGTGGCAGCAAATAGGAGACTCCCAGTTTTGTATGCAGATGTCCTCCGGGATTCAAGCTGACCAACTGGATGACTTTCGTGATTCCTATAGTATATTCAGAGAAAATGTATGCATTTTTTTCTTAACCCATTATCTTCTCCAGAGACAAGAGGATAGCTTGTAAGATCCTCTTTATCTAAAAGTATTATGTGATTAAATAAAGAAAGTTTTTGGATTCAAAATTTTTCTCCCTTTCTTTTAGTTATTTTACCTTTTCAACAAAAAAACGAAATGGCAAAAGTTTCTTTTTCTTTTTCCACTTTATTGGAAAAGCATACTAAAAATAAACTCATAACATGAAGAGCAAAGAAAACCATTGATAACAACATGGCAAGAACCTGTTGTAAGTATGGGCTTCGAATTAACCAAGCTGAAGATGACAATGAGGAAGATTGTGAATTACCAGTTGAACTAGCAAGGCTCCTTGAGCACGAAGAGAAAGAGATTCAACCATACAAAGAACCAGTAGATGTTATTAACTTGGTTGTTGGAATTGATAAAAAAGAGGTGAAGATTAGGGCATCTCTTGCCGAGCATGTACAATCCGAGTTGGTTAAGTTAATGTATGAATATGTTGATGTCTTTGCTTGGTCATATCAAGATATGCCAGAGTTAGACACCAATATTGTTGAGCATCGCTTTCCACTCAAGCCCGAATGTCCTCATGTTAAATAGAAGCTCAGAAGGACTATTCCCGACATGACACTCAAGATTAGAGAAGAGGTTAAGAAGCAGTTTGATGCTGGCTTTTTGGCTATATCTGAATATCCTCAATGGGTCGCTAATATCGTTCCAGTTTCGAAGAAAGACGGTAAAGTCAGAATGTGTGTAGATTATCGATACCTTAATAAAGAGAGTCCGATGGATTATTCCCATTTGCCTCATATTGACGTTTTGGTTGATAATACAACTTAGTTTTACATTTTTCCTTCATGGATGGTTTCTTAGGGTATAATCAGATAAAGATGTCACCCGATGACATGGAGAAGACAACTTTCATCACGCCTTGGGGAACATACTGCTACAAAGTAATGCCTCTTGGCTTAAAGAATGCAGGGGCAACATATCAACGTGTCATGGTAACCCTCTTTCACGACATGATTCATAAAGAGATTGAGGTTTACATGGAAAACATGATTGCCAAATCCATAACTGAAGATGCTCACTTAGAACACCTGAGAAAGTTGTTTGCCATACTCCAGAAGTTCAAGTTGCAATTGAATCCAACAAAGTGCACCTTTGGGGTCCGATCTGGTAAACTGTTGGGTTTCATAGTCATTCAGAAAGGCATTGAGGTTGGTCCCGATGAAGTTCGAGCCGTCCAAGATATGCCACCTCCCCGAACATAGAAAGAAGTCTGAGGTTTCCTTGGTCGACTTAACTATATTTCTAGATTCATATCACATTTAACAGCTACCTGCGAACCAATCTTTAAATTGTTGAGGAAGAATCAATCGATTGTGTGGGATAATGATTGTCAAGTGGAATTTGACAAAATAAAAAAATATTTGTAGGAACCACGAGTCCTCATACCACCTGTTCCTGGTAGGCCTTTTATTATGTACCTCGTGGTACACGATGAATCTATGGGTTGCGTTTTGAGTCAGGATAACGACACAAGCAAGAAAGAACATGAAATATATGACCTCAGCAAGAAATTCACTGAATGTGAGACCAGATACTCACTTTTAGAGAACACTTGTTATGCTTTGGCTTGGGATGGTCGACGCCTGAGACAATACATAGTTTGCCATACTACTTTATTTATATCTAAAATGGATCCGATAAAGTACATATTTGAAAAACCTGCTGTCATTGGTAGAATTGCTCGATGGCAAATGTTGTTGATCGAGTATGATATCCAGTATGTGACTCAGAAAGCGATAAAGGGGAGTGTTCTATCTGACTACCTTGCTCATTTACCTGTGAAAGGTTATTAACTGTCGAGGTTTGACTTTCTAGATGAAGATATCATGTTTATCATAGATTACGCTATTCCAGACCCCGAGGAAGGCCCCGAACCAAGATCGCAATTGACGCTCATGTTCGACGGTGCTACCAATGCTCGTGGTCATGGAATATGCACAATTATCACTTCTCCAACCGGCTTCCACCTTCCATTTAATGCTAGATTATGCTTTGACTGCACCAACAATATTGCATAATATGAGGTTTGTATCTACGGTATTGAAGTGGCCATTGACTTGAGGATTAAAATTCTTGAAGTATATGGAGATTCAACTCTAGTAATCAGTTAGGTAAAGGTGTCTGGGAGGCTCGGGATAGCAAGTTGATTCCTTATAAAGAGCATATCATAAAATTGATGCCATACTTTGATGAAATCTATTTTCATCATATCCTTAGGGAAGACAATCAGTTGGCAAACGCTCTAGCTACGTTGGCATCCATGTTTAAGGTCAAATGGAATAATGAAGCACCAACTATCCATATTGACCACCTGGATGAGCGAACACATTGTCTAGCAATCGAGGCAGATCCTGATGATAAGCTCTGGTTCTATGACATAAAGACATTTCTGGAGAAACAACAATATCCCGAGGGTATATCTATTATTGATAAGAAAGATTTAAGAAGAATTTCCTCCAAGTTTTTCTTAAATGATGATGTGTTATACAAGAGGAATTATGATTTCGTGTTGCTCAGATGCATGGATAGACACGAAGCAAACACGACCATAAAATCCATACATGAAGGTTGCGAGGCTGTACATGCGAAAGACCCTGATATGGCCAAGAAAATCCTCCGAGTTCGATATTACTGGACAACGATGGAGGTTGACTATTACGACTTTGTTAAAAGACGCCACAAGTGTCAGATATATGGTGATAAGATCTTTGTGCCACCAACTCTGTTAAATGTTTTGACGTCTCCATGACCCTTATTTATATGGGGTATTGATATGATTGGGATGATATAGCCAAAAGCTTCCAATGGTCATCGATTCATCCTAGTTGCTATTGATTACTTTACAAAATGGATCTAAGCTACTTCATATGCCAATGTCACTTGACGGGTGGTTACTCAGTTTATTATGAAAGAGATAATTCTTCACTATTGAATTCCTATAAAGATCACCACTGACAATGCCAGTAATCTCAATAATAATATGATGAAGGAGTTGTGTGAGGAATTTAAGACTGAGCACCACAACTTTTCATCGTATCTGTAGCGGTAAATTCATGATCATCAAGCTATGGATAAGTAAGACATCAAATAACAAGAGTCACCACCGCGTTTTTATTGTTTCCAAGGGAAAAGGGAAAAGTACGAACAAAACCCATAAATAAGAGGTTTTCAAATCAAAACTAATAAAATGTCAGAGATTACAGGTAAGGGGGTTGGTTACACAGAGGGAAGGTGTTAGCATCCAAAGTGTCCTAGGTACTCCTAGGGAGCCCTTTCTTGTGTGCATATGTGTTTTTGTACAAATGATGTTTGTAAACAAATAGAATGGGGGGTTGGGAAAATAATTCATTAATTATATTTTTGTGTTTGACAAGACCTTCGTACTTGTGCCTACGTACCAACATAAAAATGAGGGATCAAAACCTCGTAGTTCGTGGTATAAATTTCAAAATGGATGCATTGCTTTTAACAAAAAATTTAAGTTTGAAAGGCACAAAGTCTTAAAATGGTTTGAATGGGTTAATTATTTTTGGCTTTTGAAAATTTTAAGTCAAGTATAGTTAAGTATATTTACAAGTTTGATTGAGAAAAGAAGTTTGAAAAGGCAATGGCATAAGGCCAAAGTTTCTAGTTTGCAATATGGTCTAAGTTTAGAAAACAAGCACAAGCAAAGAAATTTTTTTAAAAGGAGGAAGAGATTTTGAAATTAAAGAAGTGGGGAATAGATGAAGGGACTAATCCTAAGCATAAATTTAAAAGTTAAGAGTTGAAAAGTTCTGAACAATGGGCTGCAATCCAATGGACAAGAATGTCATATAGAAACCCAAATTCCCTTGGACATTAGAATCAAGCAACAAACAATGCATAATATATCAACTTGAATATCAAGGCATCAAATAAAGATAGCCACATCCAAGCTTAAAAACTCCATGATCTTCTTCAAGTTTGCCCATGTAGTAGATAAATTCCACAATACACAAGTCACAGGTTCAAAATAACAGCTTCACAATGATCATGTTGTAGATGAACTCAAATGGATCTTCAATGATGTATCAGATGAAGTCTCAAACTACAAGCACATGGTTACATGAAAGTTGGCATTGGCCAAGTCCTTTGCATAGGGAGTGTTGCATAAATTCTAAGTCCAATTGTCTCAGATCAAACCAACAGTCCACACAAGAAGTTTTTTTAGAGTTTTTGTTCTTATTATGTACATTAGTAGTCAAAGACCATACAAACAAACACAAATAAAATATATCACAAAATATGGTCCAAGTGGACAAAGTGAAAATGACATTAACATAAACCATTAGAATGATATGAATAATGGCAAATGAATAAGGCTTAAAAATAAAGTGCATTAAAAGTAAATGACTTGAAATTAAATGTTAGTTGTTAATGAGCTAGAAGTTAGTATTGCTTTTGCTTTTTTAAGTCATTCTTTGGAGAAAACTCAACCCACTTATCACAAGCATGGATCCTTGAACCAAGACATCTTCCAAAGGAAGGAAAAAAGGCAAAGTTTCCACACAATACCAAGAAAGAGGGGAGACTTACAATCTCACTAACTAGAATGATATTCCTTTTGTGTCAAAAATTTAGCACTATGTTAAGCAATCATAATTGGACTAATGTAGAAGTCACAATTATTTGAGGCCGGGCAATACAATTTTGGTGTTAATGCATGTTAGAGACATATTATAATGGACTATGCTCATGAAACATACCACACACAAAAAGAATATGCAAAAGTGGGGGCCTAACCTCATCCATACTTATGTTGATTTTGCAATCAACTAGCCTTAGGATATTGAGATATCATAGGTCCATGACATGAATGCATAAAGAAGGGGAATGAGATGAAGAGGGAGGGGAAATATATCAAACTCAAATTGGACAAAGGAGGACTTTTACCAAATCAAGACATCTTCCATCAATCCCCTAAATCCAATGATCTTAACTTAACAAAGTCAAATCAACCTAGACCAAGGCCCAACAACACAAGTCAAACTTACAAAGTCAATCAAAATGGCTCTACACATTTTATATGTCATTTATTCAATTAAAAATACTAAAAATAATACATTAAATTAAATATGGTTGGTCAATTTCCTAAAACCTCATCAAAACACCAAAGAAACTGCCATGAGATTTATCATAGGTCAAACGATCTTGGAGAAATTTTTTCAGAATTTTTGTAAACTTAAAAGTATTTTTAAACAATTAAAAATATTCACAAAATCAATTAAATCAGGAAAAATATTAATAATGATCCAAAAAATAATTTTAATTCAAAATATGAAAGAGGATTTTATTTAAATTTTTTGGTGAAACTCTCATATTTTTTGGATCAATATTAAAATTAATATGAATTAATGAAAACCAAAGGAATAAAAACTAAAATCAAAAAATCAAAAAAACGTGGACCACTTGATCTCCCTCATTAATGGAGGTGGCTGATCAAGTTGTTTGAAACGCACAATCCACGATGGTCTCTAGTCAGCGTGCCACAACAGTGGTCATCCAAACCAACGCCTATGATTAAAACATTTTAAACCAAATCAATGGTTCTGAACCGTGCCACATCGCTGCCGGAGCCAAAGGCCAGTCATCTTCTCCAATGACCCTGGCCGGACTGGTTCAATCATCACCATGACTTAAATGAAAAAGGAGGACATGATCTGAAAGATAAAATGGCATAGATCACGAATATCACCTCAATTTTAACTAACTCTAAATATATAGAGAGATATGTAGAGTTGAATTTTGAGGTGTATCAAGTGAGTTGCTTCAATTTGACCTTAAAGCAACTCAATCTTCTTGCCTACATTGGTAGGACTTCAGACAACCAAAGATCCAAGAGAATTGATGAGAATTGAGTGAGAATTGAGGAGAAGAAAAAAGTCTGGAAATTACCTTCAATGCTGTGCAGAACTTGATCTCTCTTGCATCAATTCGTGTTCGATCTTGCTCCAATAGCTTTCAGAAGTGGCTTAAGATTGGTACAAAGCTTTGGATCCTGGAGTTTTTGAAACTCCAAACAGTGAGATTCTAACTCAATTTTCAAATGAAAATTCTCAGGTTTTCCTTTCAAATGTAAGGGTTTGAAGAGTGGAAGTAAAGCTGGCGTGCAAAGGTCCTTTGAAATGAGCACAGAGGGTCTATATTTATAGCAAAATGGAATGTTAGTTGTACAATTGAAATTTTTTCCAAATTTAGCAATGCCATGTTCATGCTTGCATGGGCGAGTACATGACCATGAAGCAATACAATTAGGTCCAAAATCAACTATGCTGAGGTCTAAATGAAGCTTGAATGGCAAGGCAAAGTTATGTGATCATTTGAAGATTTGATTTTGCCAACTGATGCAAGCCTGTTGACACCATGCATATCCCTATCAAACTTTGTCCAAAATGAATTAATTAGGATTCTTTGGAAAGCATAGATCAAGAGGAACAAGTCTTATGTTCAACACTTTTCCATTTGGAACTTGTATCATGGTCAAGTCACATACTTCATTATTCCATCTTGCTTAACTTTTTATGTGAGCTCTAAATGAGAAAAGTGTCTTCATAAAAGTTGTATCTCTTTCCAAGACCTTCAAAATGGTAATAATTTGACATCATTTGGATTTAGAATGAGTGAGTTATGCATTTTTGAAGTTGAGAAAAATCACTTGTTCAATGGTATTGGTCCAAAATGACCTGTAATGTATCCTCATATCACATGCTCATAAAAGTTGATTCAGATCTCACTCCAAACATAAAAGTTGAAGTAGACATATTGAATTGGATTTTTCAACTTGGAAATATTTCATATAACAAAAATTGAGCAAGTTATGGTCTTGGGAAGTTGACTTTCAAATTAGGGTTTAGACAAAATGACCTATAATGTTTCAACATAGAAAATGACTTTCCAAGAAAAATTAGCTCTAGACTTCAACATGAAAGTTGTTTGGAATTCCATTTAGAGTAAGATTTATCTTGGAATCATTTTCATATGATGCAAATTGTAGGAGATAGGGTCTAGGGAGACCCAATTTTGATAAGATGAATTCATCTGGCCAACCACCATCAACCAACTTGCAAACATGCAATTCTCTTGACTTTTTAGGCTCATGGTAGATCATATATACATAAGATGATGAATTTATAAGTGTCCCTTGAGAAATTTGATCAATTGATGAAGAAGCTTGTTGAAGAAGTTACTCAAGATACCCAATCAAACTAGGGTTTCCAAGGCATACCAACTCCAAATTCTTGAAGAAATATTGATCAAAACAACATGTAAAGATCATTGGGACTCATATATGATGCTTAGAGGCATTGTGGATCATTCCTTGGTTGTGCTCTTAGCAATGAGGGTCTTAAACCCTAGATGTGAACTTGATAAATCAAGGGGGATCATGCCCTACCTACAAAAGAGTTGGGCAAATGCGAAGACATATTTTTGGTATTTTGGTTAGTAAAAATGATAATATACAAGTATAATACAATCACATGGTTCTTGGTGATCTCTTACAAAACAAACCTAATGAAAGAGTGGTAAGGAGAATGCCAAGGTATGATTCCAATGCTAATGCATATGATGAGATTGCATAAGGGATCTTAGGGTCAAAATTGGGGTCTTACAATATCGGCCCAAGATGAACGGAGCCGTAGAAACATCTAATAAGAACATCAAAAGAATTGTCCATAAAATGGTCAGAACATATAAGTATTGGAATGAGATGCTACCCTTCGCTCTGCACGATTACAGGATCTCAGTTTGTACATCCACTGGGGAAACCATATACTCATTAGTATATGGGATTGAAGTTGTTTTGCCAATAAAAGTTACGATTCCTTTACTAAAGGTTATTATGGAGGCTATCCTTGATAAAGATGAATGGGTTCAATCTCGGTATGATCAACTGAATCTGATTGAAGAAAAATGTTTGACATTTGTATGCCATGGTCAGTTATACCAAAGACGCCTCAAACAGACGAGCTTTTGAATAGAAAGTTCTCCCTCGAGAATACTGCGCAGGAGAACTCGTGGTCAAGAGATATTATGCTATTCACTCGGATACTCGAGGCAAATAGACTCCCAACTATGAATGACCTTTCGTCATTAAAAAGGCTTCCTCAGGTGGAGCTCTAATCCTCACCATAATGGTTTGGGAAGATTTGTCATCGCCAATGAATTCTGACATAGTCAAAAAATATTATGCCAAAAAAGAACTGATGATAAAAGCCTGCTAGATTGACCTTCACAAGACCAATCTAGGCAAACATGGCTATCCTGATGGACCAAAAAATGAATTGTCCATGCAAAAGTTAGGGATCAAATAAAATATAGAGCTCGCTAAGTTGAAAAACCGAAAGGGCGACTTAGGCAAAAATGAGCATCCCGGTGGACGAAAAATATAAAAGGTCCAGGAAAAAGTTAGGATATAGACATTTGACTATGTTCCTTGAGCTTACCTTACTATAAGATAAACCTCAGACAACTGAAGATCGATCCAATCATCGTCAATCGAAGCGAAGCATTGGGATTCAGATCCTATAGTGGATGACAACCAATGTTGTAATCAATGGAAAAATACAAAAATATTTCCCATTGCCATTTCTTTTATTTTTCAATTTTTGCAATTTTCTCTTTAAGGATTTTTGCATCCTTGTACGCATCCATATGTACAAATTTGTTTACAATCAATAAAATTCAGTCTTTTATCAATTTCTTTTCACTTCTCCTACATTTTGCTTGCAAAGTAACTTATTTATTTTTATCACATAATGTTATAAAATTTGGGGAATATGAAAGCTACATTAAAAGAAAATCGTATGCATTGCTTTAACCTCCTGAAGAATCCTAAAATATGATCGGTAGTTTGAAATTTTTTGCTTGAACATCTGGAAATGTCTTAATGACTGTCCGGCTAAATCATATACCTTTGTGCTCTTCAGCAGGACCATGTGAATCCCTAGCAGTGGTGTTAATACACAACGATCTCATAATAGCAGTTTCATTGGTATAATTAGTTACGAGTCGAAGTTTCTGTTATGCCAGAAACCATACCCTGTGAATGACATTCATATGACCATATGAAATATTCATGCAACATGAAAATAAAACATACATCATGCAATATGAATATCATGTCTCTTATTTTCAATATCCCCATTGATATCCTAGAAGATGAACCTGGAAAAATCAAAATGACCATTCTCAACGGGTAAATTTTCAGATACGTTGGTATTTAATCCACTCATACCTTGAATATCCAAAAAGCTCTCACAATTCGACCATTCAGGTTTAAGTAGATTAAATAGGGGTAATTGTCATACCCCAAAATTTGACCTCCCCTTTTCATCATTTCATTCAATCTTTGACTTAAGATTCATCTATATTCATTCATACCCCATTCATATGCACCATTCAGTCATATTGACACTTGCTAACTAATCATCATAGATTCAAAGCTTGTAGCTTGTAAGGCTAGGGTTTGCATGTGGATCAAGCTCTAGAATTGTGACGTGGCTCTTCATATGTTCATCATGGGGGTGAAACCTTAATTTCTTGATCCGTGGGCTATGGATTCAAGGATATCACAACTTGGATTTCTTCTGGGTACCAAAACCCTAATTCTTAGTGTTGCTTCTCTAGAATCTTGTGATTAGCTCTTGAGCATTGGTTTGATCATCTAAACCTTAATCATGGGACCATGTCTTGGGATGTATTTTTAGAGCTTCATGTTTGGTTTTAAGACCTTGGTTAGATGATATTCACAATGAAACCCTAGTTAGGAAGCAGTGGTTCTTGTGGGCTTGACCTTTTTACATTGAGATTGTTTCAAACCCTAATCCATTGGAGTGTGGTTCTTTACCACCATATTATGTATCACCAGCCATCAAGTGTGCTTTTGTTCATGGAAATCATCCATCAAGTTGATCATTTGATCTACATGCCATGTCTTGGGGATTCATTTGATCCAAGGCCTTATTCAAGTTTCCATCCATATCATGTGCATTTAATTATTCCACTCAAGCCCATTGATCTTATGTTTTTGGTATATTCAAAGTCCTTGGTCCATGATCCATGATTCATTGGTTCATGATCTATCATTCATGTTTCATAGTGCATTCTAGTCACTTGTCCTTATGGTGCACTAGGAATTTTTGGCCCATAATCCTTGATTCAAGGTGCATTGCCCTAATCCATTGGGTCATATGTCATCATACATTCCCAACCCTTTAATGTTTTTAATCCCTTAGTCCAATTTTTGGGTCATTTCAAGATGTTTCAAACTTGGAATTTAGAAGACAAACTTGAAAAATAAAGCATTGTTTCTTAGATTTCAAAAGACCATTTCCATTAAAAAATGTTCATTCATTCATTCAATATCATTTATAAATGGTTTATACAACAAAATTACAAAAAAATATAGTTTGACTTACAGTTGACTTTTGATCAACTGTTGACTTTTTGGTCAACAAGTTGACCAAAGTCAACTGACCTAAAGTTCCATGTTCCTAACCCTAATGATTCATTATGTCTTCATCCTTGCTTTAATTCCATTGGATATCATGACAAACACCTTTCTTCATGTGCAAGCAATGGTGTTTTCTTCAAGTTCTCATAATGAACATTCATGCCAAGCTTCAAACAGGAAAATGTCTCTAAGCTTGTTTCATCCCTGCACCATTTAGCAAAGAATAGATCAAAAAATAACCAATTATTCAAGACATACACATGGCTACATCATTGCTTTAGCAAGCATAAACAAGGTTGTAATATTCCATAGTAACCATCCATTCCATAGTAGCCATAACATCTTATGCATTCTAATGGAAACTAAACCATTACCTAGCATATTAAACATTGCATCATAAAAACATACACTAAACACAAAGACTATTATGTAAAATAAAGCATAACATCCATTTAAAAATAGGAAATTCAATGCAGTTTGCATCACAAACTAACAAACCATTCAACCATTGCAGTTAGGTAACAGAAATCGTGCCATGACTAATTAACCTCTCAAACTAACCCTGCTAACCAAATTCATAGCATTGAACTAAAAGTAACATTAACATCAAATTAACAGAATGAGAGAATCTAACTGAGCTGCAACTTCATAGCTAACTATTTTTCTAACAAATTAACAGGATCGACAACCAATGATTAACTCAGAACATATGACATCTCCATCCAAATAACAATTTCCATTTTCTATCCAAATAAACTCCTAATTGTTTTCCTAATTTCAAGGGAATTGAAACTTAATTTCGATCATATTTCATTTCGAATATCTAGCAAAATTTGGGAGGAGGAAGGTTATAAATTGGATCATCACTTGAGTTTCATTCAATTTATTCCCCCAATCTAAATCCTCACCACACTCGAAAAACTCTCTCACTATTTTCCTATCAAGTCTCTCGATTCTTCACTAAAACACTCGCAATCACTCTCAAATCTCAATTTCCATTTCTGAATCTCAGAGCTCGTTTCACTATACCTATCATTTCCTTTCAGATTCCACGCGCTTTTTCAGTTGCAGAAGAGGTCTTAGAAGAAGGAGAAGCAAAGAAAAGGAAGTACCAGGAGTTGCAGAAGGATTACATGACATTTCCGGCACGGTGCTCCGGTGAGTTTTTGTTCGATCTTTATTATTTTGCTTCAAGTGAGTTACCATCATGTAGGACACTCTGATAAGAGTCAAATCCCTAACCTATATGGCTCTGATTCTCGATAGACATCGTTTAATTTTTGTTAGAGGATCTAGGGTTCTTCGATTCTCCGCTTCGATTCACACGATAAAGGTTGAATTAGGTTTGGCCATGGTGACTTTTGGACTCATGATGGAAAGGAGAAGAGGCTGATGTAATCTTCTAGGATATTAAGCATCCGCCGCTGCCAGAGGCGACCTCCAGCGCGACGAAGGAGGCCTGAGCTTGATGGAGGGAAGTCAGGATGTTTGACTTTAGATTTGAGCACGTGATAACATGATGGAGGGAAGTCAGGATGTTTTACTTTGGATTTGAGCACGTGATAACATGATGGAGCCTCACGCGGTCTCTCTGATTCAAATGCCATGAGATTTGGGAACCCAGGCCCAATTTTCTTTCTATCTGCGCCTCCTCAATGAGGTGCACCCCCATGTCCAATTGAAGTCAGAATGGGATTTTTGGAGTTGGGCCCGCACTTTGCATTTCTTTACAAACCATGGAAGAGCCCATGCACCTCCTTCCTTATTGCTTTGATCATTTGTTTTTTTTCTTATTTTTAGTGCTGATTTTTTTATAACTTTGTACATGATTAATGGTTAGATTTAGGTTAATTATGCATTAGCCTAATATTTGCCACATAATATGTTTAGATTTAGTTAGGATTAATTAGGTTTATTTGATTCTAATTATATTTCAATTCCTAAAATATAATTCAATGTTAATTCAATTAATGTACATTGACATCTTCGCCCATAGGTCTTAGAAAAATCATGGAAATTCATGCTCCCTTAAATTAGGGTTTCGGTTTAGATTTAATTGACCATTTTAATCGTTTGTTTTCCATGTGAATATTTTATGTTGGATTCCTTTGATTAATTTGATCCTAACCTTTGTATGATCCCCTAGATTAGGACTTATGAATCACCTGATTAATTGATTGACCTTTAGATAGGTTGTATATAATTAACCATTAATTCAACCTCTTTGATTTAAGTTGATCAAAAGAAATTTTGATTAGCTAAATCCTTTGATCGTGTATAATCTTACAGTCTAGTCAAGTGATCAAAAGCCCTTTGATCACTTGATAAGACTATTTATGTACAATTGTGGATCTCAAGGCCTCAAGTCCAGACTTTCATACAAGGCATCCCAGGAAAATCAAGCAGTGGATTATACAAGGCATATCAAAAGTGTCTCTTAAAGAGCTTGTCAATCAAGGTTAAATTTGTGTGACATGAGCCTTAAGAAAAAAGGAATGAATGAGAGTGGAGAATTCTGTTAACTCATTCTAAATATGTTTGGGTACGAGACGAATGACCCAGTTGCTCATTGTATTCACCTCTATTCATAGGATTTAACACGATTCAAATCACATGATTATCAAGTCTCCCTTCAAAGCAACAATTCAACAATCAGAGGTCTCCATCAACAACTTATCAATCATGATTCAAGTTGTATGCCATGAGCCTTAAGTAACAAAGAATGACGAGAGTGGAGAATTCATATCCTTGTCTAGGGTATCCTTGGGTATAGGACGAATGACCCAATTGCTCATGGTATTCACCTTTGTTCATAGACTTTAATGTAATTCGAATCAAATGATTGATAAGATCTTCATCATTAGAAGGAGCAACAAAGATTCTTCTCCAGCAACTTGAAAGTTATGATGAGAATCGCACGCCATGAGCCTTAAGTAGTAAATAATGAATGAGAGTGGAGAATTCTATTAACTTATTCTGAATATCTTTGGGTACGGGACAAATGACCCAATTGCTCATCGTGTTCACCTTTACTCATAGACTTTAGTGTGGTTCATATCAAATGGCTTCCAAGTATTCTTCATCTTCCATTATCATATCATATCTCTTGCCTCGGTCTTTTGTTGTCATCCCTAGTAGGATGAACTACAAAAGCTTTGACTTTCTCATTGCACGGTGAGAATACGTAGGCACGAGGATTCAGATTTTCTGCGAGCTACCCTATTTATTAATCCTACCTTATTTATTGTTACCTGTTCATCAATCAATACCATCTTTTGTGATCAAATACACTTCCCTTGGATTCCATGTATATCCCTTTAGGAAGATATAACGGTAGTCCACCTTGTGAACCAAGAGATGCTTGGTTGTGAAACCAAACACTTTATTCCTTCTTTTTTTGGATAAGATGCGTATTTACTCTTTGGTTCAAAGTATATTCCTTCATAGATCCAAAATACCATTCTTCTTTGATTTCAAATTGTTTGTCCCCTACAGTGATATATTATTCCCTGTACTAAACAACACTGCAGCCAACCCTTGAAATTGTGTTTGTCTTATCAATCCCTGTTGCTTAGGCAAACACCTTTCTCTTTGTTTCTATTGTAGTTAGCCCTTGAAATTGTGTTTGTATTATCAGTCCTTGTTGCTTAGGAAAACATCTTTTTATTTCTACCATTCTGTTGGTACAAGTTATACTTTCATCACTTATCTCTCTTTGTTCTCGTGGTTCCATGAACTACGAGTGCTCTGAATTTCTCATTGCACGATGAGAATACGTAGGCACAAGGCTTCGAATCCTTGGCGAGCATAATCCTAATTACTTCTTCTGCCTTAGGACACCATTCATATCTTTCATGAACCATTATCTACCTTCAATTATTGAACCATTCAATCCATGTGATGTACTATATCTTTTAGCCAAATACCCTATCCCTTTGAGCCTCATCTTGTGTCTGCTTTTGAACCAAGAGCTATTTTCACTGTGAAACCAAACACTTAATTCTCTTTGTTTTTGGTCATACCATATAGTGGCACCACGCCTCAGGTTACCCCATATATGATTCACGCCAGTTTTACTTTTGGTTTCAGATTTCCTCCCCTTGTTGGAGTTCAAACAATATAATCCTTTGGTTTAGACCACATTGTATCATAACTTCTTTTCATCTCCCATCACCAGTTCTATGAACTACAGTGCTCTGAATTCCTGTTAATACCTTAGGATTGGCATTAATTTTGTAAAACAAATAATGTAATCATCTCTGTTGTTTTAATATGTTGGGTTGAAGAAGTTCAACATCTGGACCAACATGTCATGTACGATGTCACGACATCATGCCTGTGACATCGTACATGTGTAGAAAACTGAATGAATTAATTCAGTATATATTCTGGGATTAGTGAGGATATTTGGTGAATATCCTAACTCCCATGTGGAGGTCTTAAAGACTCAATCAGAAGATATATAGGCTCAAAATAAGGAGATATATATGGAGAGATTTTAGGATTGAAGACCTTGTTTGTAGCAGAAATTTTCTGCTGTATTTGTAACAGCAAAGAACAAGTTTGCTGCGATTTCTGAAGGCCCAAATCCAGTTGGGTGATTAGGTTATAAATAGCTTATTGTAACCTAGTTTTCGTAAGCCTCATAGAATGAAAATTTAGGGGTGTGTGTGAGGTAAACCTCCCAATCTGTGGGAAGGTTACCATGTGTTTCTCAGTGGTAAAAGCTGAGAGTATTTGTAACTCAAAGCCTGTAGGCAAGAGTGATTATGTTCTTGAATGAAGCTGTGAAGTAAGTTCAAGGTGTTTGAACATTACATTGTATTTGTAGTGATAGGAATGGAAACTGGAGGTTTCTATCTAGGAATTCCTAGGTATAGATTGCATTGGGTAGGGATTAAGTGAAGAGTTGTAAACGGGGGAGTTTAACTCTGAATTAATACTGCTGATAGTGGATCTTCTTCCTGGCTTGGTAGCCCCCAGATGTAGGTCATGTTGGACCGAACTGGGTAAACAATTTTCTGTGTTTGTTTTCCTTCTGCATGTTATAATCCTGTCTGCCATAACTCAGGTTGTATTGCAGTCTGCTAATCAAGATGATAACATACCTGGTACATATCCTTCTGTGTGAATGTCAATCAGAATGTTTTAACATTCATCACTGACTGCATATACTGAACTTTAGGCATGGTGATCTCAGTTCAGTATTTCAGTAAGTCTGATCCTCAAGAGGATAACAGACCTGGCCAAAGGATTATAGTGAAACTGTCAAACTGGATGTCTTGACAGTTGTTCATGTAGGCTGATACTGGAGTAGAGACTGGTTAGTCTTTTACAGTATAGCAAAGTTAGCACAGTCTGGTTTCAAGAACATAACAGAATCAGCATGAGGAATATGTTCTGGATGTCAACCTAAATGTTGTAACATTCACACCTGACTGCTTGGGCTAAATTGTAGGATAATTAGTTTTTCTGTTTCAGCATTTTTCTCAGGCTAATTTAAGGAATCCAACAGCTGAGCTAAAATTTAGGAAAATAACAACTAACCTACAATTAATGAAACTAACAACTAGCACATTTATCAGCTCCCTAATGTGTGGAAATTAGGTTACCTTGTTTGACTTGTAGGTTAGGATACACCAGTACTAAGCCAACAAATTGAAATACAGTAACAGGTGATGTGCAATTCAATATTGATATATCATGTTGATAACTGTCCAAACACAACAGAAGTAAGTATGGTGTTTGATCTCTGTTGTGTCTCTGTACAAGAAGGACAGAACTAAGTGTTCTTTCATTCTAAGGTAATACAGTAGCAGAAGTTGTGACTACTGTGAAAGCGTGCTTGAGTACAGGGTTTTAATTTATATAACTGTCTTGCTGTATTAGTTACAATGTTGGATCAGATGTCATGACTTGGAGTAGAACATCTGAATTCTGACTACGCCAAAATTTCAATTGGTATCAGAGCAGGCATCCTGTTCTGCTTCTGGATGAGATCCATGGGTGATACTTTCTGGTATCTTGCAAGAAGTCATGTTGGAACCTGTGGAAGGTTCTGTAATTTCCCTGAATGGTCCCTTGAAGTAGGTGAATGGACTGTTCATGACAGGAATGGTGTGTACCTGTATCTGGAGGTTGGCAATTGGCCTTTATGTGGGACAGATGTGCCAGTATAGAATCACATTCAAACTTGGTATGGTCTTGGAGGCTGATCTGGTGAAGTGTGTGTTCATAGGTTGAGTTGTATTATGATTTCCGCTGCATAATACCTGGCAAAACTCAAACTCTGATGTAGTTTCCCCTCATGTGGATGAAAGAATGTTGTATTCAAGATTTCATCATAATCTATTGAAGTTGTCAAAGATACTCGGGTCTCCTCAAGTCCACTCATCATGATGCTCTCACTTCAGGATGGTAAGAATCAACTGATCACTGATTCTTTTACTCTTTTGGGTAATGTATATGAAGACCTTGAAGAATTTCAAGGAAAGTTTGTTCCAAGGAGGTGGAACTAATGTTCTATGTGATGTTAGAACATGTTGTTCAACAAGTATGCAGCTACTGGTTGAAGAGCAGATGTTTTTAGGTGTCAAACAAAGGGAGACCTTGTTTGGAACCTACTCCTGACCTGGAAGAGGAGACATCTGTGTGTGCTAAGTTGACAAGGGTAGGGTCAACTGTGTGTGTACTCAAGAAGGTCACTTTTAGAAGTCTGATCCCTAGAAGTGGAGCTGGTTGAGATGTGACACTGTGCAATCCCCGCTGTGTGCCTTATTCCTGTAGATTGATCAGGGTTGGATAGTTGTTTCCTGAAGTACTATGGTGTACTGGAAGACAAGTCCCCTGGATGATAGAAGTCAATAATAGGGTAACCTGACTACTATTCCATTTAAGAGGATTGGGACCATGAATCTTGTTATTCAAACACCACGATCAGAAGTGGCAGTTCTTTCAAGGAGTGGGAATATGAAGATTCAGAGGTTGGTTGAGGTAGTATGCTCTGGCAATGCATATCTACTATGGACTGGGGTTGTTGTCTTTCACTAGTACTTATGGTCAGCTGAAGTCTGATTAGTGTGAATTGAGTATGTATAGGTATGACTCATAGAGTTAGGTGCCACTGGTAGGGATGGTGTATGTCATGTTGAGACATGTCTGTCCAATGCATGGATATTGGTGTGAAGTTTCCATGATTGTTGATTTGAGGGGGAGTTTTGGTTAACCTCCTCACATTTGGTCAGCCTAGGGTCTGGTTGGCTGTTGACCTGTGTCACATGGGTTCTGGTGGTTGTGTGACACATTTGCAAGGAAGAATTCATCTCTCTCATTCCTAAGGGTGAATTTAATCTGAGAAGATTTTCAACACCGTTGAAATGCTTGCAAGCAGAAGATGTTGACACTAGAAGAGTATTTTCAAAGTAGTCTTGTGGTGGAAGTATCTGAAAGGAATTTTGGGAAAGGATTTAAGATCAATGTCAACTTGTGCCAAGTACAAGTATTTGATTGATTATCCTTGGAGCTCAAGATAACTGATGTTCTTAAAGATGTTGGAACATCTCTTCTTCAAGACCCTGTGCAGAATCACAGGAAGGATAGTACATTGGTTTATGATCTATCTCTTTGGTGGCAGCAAAAGCATATGATCTCTGAAAAGGTTTCCTGGCAAGAAACATGTTCAGCCTTGGTGTGTACAAGAAGAAGAAGACATCATAGTTTTGATGGTGGTTACTTGAATCAGTTCATCTCTGATCTAAGTAAGGAAGTGCATTGGCTAATGCACCCTATGAAGTTAAGAACAAGTGGCAAATTTCTTAACATCATGGTAACAGTCTTGCTTTAGGAAGTAGAATCCTTGGTATAGCTGAAGGGTTAGTTGCTAACTGGTCCTTCTGAAGACTCATGCACCAGAGTGTCTGATGTCTTTGGAGAAGAAGCAGGGATTCATCAAGGCGTGAACTTGGGTGACTTAACTGCAAACCTGCAGGATGGAGGTTGTTTACTCAAACTTGGTTCCACAATCAAGTCTATGAGAACATTGAACTCTTGTTCTGTGAAGGGAGGAAGCTCTTTCAAGTGGTAGAAGAAGGAGCTGAATTCAACAGCTAGATGTTAAAACACATTGTTGTCACATTTGGTTCAACATCAGATTCTTAGTTGGTGAAGTGGCATATCAACTTGAGATAGAAGGGTCTATAGGGTTGTAGATTGAACACTTCAAAAGGCTTGAAGTTCAAATCTCACTTGGAAGGTCAGAATATCTTTCGGAGAAGTCTGATAAACTTGGAGAGGTCAAAAGGTGGCATTTGACTTTTTCATATGAGGATTCATGTATGAGGTAATCAACCAGTGGCATTTGGTCTATCTCAGAAGTGAGTTCAAAGGATCAAGATAATCAACATAAGGCAGCTAATTATTCTTGAGGAAAGTCTGAGACAAATTACTTTTGAGCAGAAAAGTAGTAAGTTGAAGACAAAAGGAGATGTCTCTCTATTCATATCTTGGAGCTTGTGATAGAAGTTCTAAGCTATCTATGGAAGATTATCTCTTGTAATGGGATGAGAATGTATGTGTCCCAATTTGTGTCTGGCTCTTTTGGACTAAGCTGGTGACTCAGTGTATCTGAAAATTATCAGATGGTGGGCCTTGTTATGATGTGAGGATATCCTAACTAATGTTAGAACATTTTGTGAAGTGGTTTTCTGTTCTGGTTAGAAGAGAGATTGACACAGAGTGTGGATGTGTTCAGCCAAGAGGGGTGAACAGAGGGTGTGCTCTTGAAGACATGAAGATGCGTCTTATGTTTTCCATTCATCAAGTGGTCCGGGTTCTCTTTGAATCAGGAAGTATGTGAAGGTCCAACTTTGGGATGTTGGATATACCCATGTGTGATCTCCAAGTTTCAAGAGGAGAGTGGGTTGTTCATAACAGGGGGAGTTCTGTCTTTGTGCTGCAAGTAATCATCAAGCTTGTGGTCTTTGTGGTCTCAGATAACTGAGTATGGCGCCTTGTTAGGATGATGTGGTGTAAGTCAAGGCTGAGTGAGCAGAAGAATGTCTGACCGGATGTCATGACATTGCCCTGGACATTGCTGTTAGTTCATTCTGAATCTTAAAGTCATTAGGAATTATGGATGTGGGGTGTCTAATTCTGATAAATTAGAAGAAGCCTGATGGTCACAGTTGTGTGGTACAGGGGGAGTAGCCATCTACTGGTGTTTGTGATTTTGGCTTTAGCAGTGCCAGATGTCAAGGCTCTACTGGAGGTATGAAAGTGGTCTTAGGAAATGTTGAATACTGGCAGAATGCAGGGAAAAGCCGCGTGGAATGTAAAGACATCGCGTGCAACGTGTCTGACTGCATATATGGAATAGTCTCCATGCACTGGAACTGCTGTTTTGGAAAAGAAACAGTCAAGAGCTATAAAAGGTATTCAAAGATAGTCTGAGATTTTGTTGGTGATTCTCTGACTATTTCTCAGCAAATATTAATGAATCTTGACCAAGCATTTATTCCTACCGTTAATTCCTAAGCACGGGCTGGACTATTTAAAGGATGTAATAGCCCTCTTCTTCTCACAAGAGAAACACTCCATTCCCTCTGAATCATGGGGTATGTTAAGGTTTGGGCAAACTGCGCTTGGATCTGGTTTTGTGAGGGGTTCCTTTACAAATGTTTAGCTTAAAAGGGGGATAGAAATATAGTCCTGAGGTTAAGAATGTACCAGAAGCAAGCTAACTGTGGTTGTGGTGGCAAACAGAAGTTGGGGTCAGGCATAAAATCCACCAACTGGGTATACCACTTGTGTCTTGTGATCTGAGTTAAGAAGACAGCTGTGCCTTGTGATCTGAGTTACATTGTCTATGTACTCAGCATTACATATTCTTCAGGAAGCTCTCCTGTTGAGGGGAAGGGTTCTGGAACAACTGATTCTTGTACCTCTACTTCCTCATGTACACCAACTTTGGTGTTTGTGGTGGTGGAGTCAATGACAGAGATGAAGAGCATACCCATATTGGGATGTTTTGTCCAGTGCAATGTTTATTTATTTTAGCTAAAATTTGCCAAATGGGGAGATTGTTAATACCTTAGGATTGACATTAATTTTGTAAAACAAATAATGTAATCATCTCTGTTGTTTTAATATGTTGGGTTGAAGAAGTTCAACATCTGGACCAACATGTCATGTACGATGTCACGACATCATGCCTGTGACATCGTACATGTGTAGAAAACTGAATGAATTAATTCAGTATATATTCTGGGATTAGTGAGGATATTTGGTGAATATCCTAACTCCCATGTGGAGGTCTTAAAGACTCAATCAGAAGATATATAGGCTCAAAATAAGGAGATATATATGGAGAGATTTTAGGATTGAAGACCTTGTTTGTAGCAGAAATTTTCTGCTGTATTTGTAACAGCAAAGAACAAGTTTCTGCGATTTCTGAAGGCCCAAATCCAATTGGGTGATTAGGTTATAAATAGCTTATTGTAACCTAGTTTTTGTAAGCCTCATAGAATGAAAATTTAGGGGTGTGTGTGAGGTAAACCTCCCAATCTGTGGGAAGGTTACCATGTGTTTCTCAGTGGTAAAAGCTGAGAGTATTTGTAACTCAAAGCCTGTAGGCAAGAGTGATTATGTTCTTGAATGAAGCTGTGAAGTAAGTTCAAGGTGTTTGAACATTACATTGTATTTGTAGTGATAGGAATGGAAACTGGAGGTTTCTATCTAGGAGTTCCTAGGTATAGATTGCATTGGGTAGGGATTAAGTGAAGAGTTGTAAACGGGGGAGTTTAACTCTGAATTAATACTGCTGATAATGGATCTTCTTCCTGGCTTGGTAGCCCCCAGATGTAGGTCATGTTGGACCGAACTGGGTAAACAATTTTCTGTGTTTGTTTTCCTTCTGCATGTTATAATCCTGTCTGCCATAACTCAGGTTGTATTGCAGTCTGCTAATCAAGATGATAACAGACCTAGTACATATCCTTCTGTGTGAATGTCAATCAGAATGTTTTAACATTCATCACTGACTGCATATACTGAACTTTAGGCATGGTGATCTCAGTTCAGTATTTCAGTAAGTCTGATCCTCAAGAGGATAACAGACCTGGCCAAAGGATCATAGTGAAACTGTCAAACTGGATGTCTTGACAGTTGTTCATGTAGGCTGATACTGGAGTAGAGACTGGTTAGTCTTTTACAGTATAGCAAAGTTAGCACAGTCTGGTTGCAAGAACATAACAGAATCAGCACGAGGAATATGTTCTGGATGTCAACCTGAATGTTGTAACATTCACACCTGACTGCTTGGGCTAAATTGTAGGATAATTAGTTTTTCTGTTTCAGCATTTTTCTCAGGCTAATTTAAGAAATCCAACAGCTGAGCTAAAATTCAGGAAAATAACAACTAACCTACAATTAATGAAACTAACAACTAGCACATTTGTCAGCTCCCTAATGTGTGGAAATTAGGTTACCTTGTTTGACTTGTAGGTCAGGATACACCAGTACTAAGCCAGCAAATTTAAATACAGTAACAGGTGATGTGCAATTCAATATTGATATATCATGCTGATAACTGTCCAAACACAACAGAAGTAAGTATGGTGTTTGATCTCTGTTGTGTCTCTGTACAAGAAGGACAAAACTAAGTGTTCTTTCATTCTAAGGTAATACAGTAGCAGAAGTTGTGACTACTGTGAAAGCGTGCTTGAGTACAGGGTTTTAATTTATATAACTGTCTTGTTGTATTAGTTACAATGTTGGATCAGATGTCATGACTTGGAGTAGAACATCTGAATTCTGACTACGCCAGAATTTCAATTCCTTATAGCACTATTAGGAGACTTATGCATAAGAGCCTTAATCCTCACCGAGCACTTTATCTATTCTTTTCTTTTTTCCCTTATTCTCTCGCGAGTAATCTTTAGATATAACACTTATTGGAGCTAAAACAATAAAAATGGTTCTCGTTGAGTACAACAAATGTTAGGTGTGCTAATACCTTCCCCTTGCATAATCGACTTTCTTACCCATATTCTCTTTCCTTGAGTTTTATCGATGTTTTCCTTTTCCTCCAGGAATAAATAAAGTTCGACGACGGTCCTATTGTATGTTCGAGCATGCGATACGTTCAGGTATATTTCATCTAGCTTCACATATAACCTACATAATCAATGTCGACATACCCTTTGATTTATGCTTTACTATTTTCACCACATGCGCCACCATAAATCAGGACTCTGTTCAGACACCCATTTATTTAGCTTAGAATCTGTTTCAATGCTTGCTATTGAGCCTTTCAAGGATTCACCATGTACTTGCTTACAAGATATACTGTGTAACACCCGAGGCCGAAGAAGGCAGAGAGTGGTTACATGTAACACCTGAGGGCGAGGGAGTGGTTGTCGGTGCACTAGGCATGACAATAAGACACTTCTAGGGAAAAACTGAATTCACATCGGAATGAGAGGGATCCCGAGGTTGTGGAGGTATGGGACTGTATTGTTGAAGAAAGGCCTATAAGGATTAATTGATACTACCTATACCAATAAGATGCGTCTTCTTTTCGGTAGACTAACAAATAAGAACTCCATAATTAAGTGTGTTTGACTTGGAGTAGTATTTATTGTAAGAACAAAATTCAGTGTCTACAATTCATCTCTAAGATTTTGATGATAACAAAGGATGAAACAAATTGGTACCCTAACAAAATTTATCTAAGTGTGCAGGACTCTAATCAAAGAGAGGTCAGATAGACATATATCAGATACAGACACAAGTTTAGAATGACCACTTAGAAAGTACTTAAGCAGAATGTCATACGGTGAACTGACTTTTGTGTGTTTTTGCTTTGGAAAGCAAATGTCGCGGATAGCAAGAGTCGCCACCGACTTTTCTTTTATCCAATAAGGAAAGGCGGAAAAGAACAGGAAAGACCTTGATTAGATTTTGGGTTCGGGAGGTACATTATACAAAGGGAAGGTGTTAGCACCCTTTGTATCCATGGTTATCCATGGGCTCCTAATTGTTTGATCACTTATGTTTTTCTTGTCTGAAAAAAAGTGTTTGAGAACTGTTTAGAAAATGTTTTGAAAAGAGAGTTTAACTTTGTAATGATTATTGTACGAATGTATACAAAGTATTTATCTCGTTTAATTTTGAAAGCTGTTTAGAAAAATATAACTTGGCAATGATTCTAGTACGAAGGTATACCAAGTGGTGATTTCTAATAGATGTTTTGCAAAGTGTGACATGTGAAAAGTGCTTTAAGTTGTGAGTCAGCATTTAAGAGTTATACCTACCCAAGGTCTTTATGGGTATTTCCTATCCTTATGAAGGTAAAACTGTCCTTAGTATTGAGAAGTAAGTAGTCTTATCCTTTGGATGTAAAGGGACATCGTAGGTTCGTCGATTGGTCATCGAAGGCAACATTTGTAAGGATACCTTAGCATTCGAAGGGACGATCATCATTTAATCGTAGGCTACCACGGAGGGTCATCGAGGGATACAATCATATATTCGCAGGCAACATCCGAGGGACTATGATTTATCTTATAGGGACATGATGATTTAATCGAAGGGTCTTTGCTAAGTGTATCCCCACATTCGCGGGACATGACCGTAATACTGTAAGGCAACAAAGAGAGAGCCAAGATCATATATTCAAAGGCAACATTTGTAATCAGTTAGGTAATTAGGATGAATCTCCACAAGGGTATCCCACAAATAAAGTGGAATACCTAGCAAGCTACCTTCTTCGGGAATATGTGAGCCCTCACAAAATTCAGCAAACAGGTCAGAATACCAAATGGGGTGCAATCAATAGTTGCACCGAACAAAGGAATCGCAACAGTAATAATGCCAGGCAAATAATACACAGCTATGATAGGACATGTCAGATAAACACAGAACAGAACAGAAAAAAAATCAGCGACTGTCATGTTCGCTACTGCCTCGCCTAGCGAAGGCTTGGCGAACACTCGCTACATGTTCACTTAGCGATGTGCTAGCGAACGGCTGCGGGTTTTGATTTTAATAACAGTACGATTTTAGCAAGCTCCAAACCCTATGGCATCCATTATAGAAATTACATGGTTAAACATTCAAGACATCCATGCATACTTAGATCCACATGCAAAACCTAAGATATATTTATAAATTCAATCATTATGTCACATGTAAATTGGGAGCATAAAGCGGTAGTGATAGTGCAAACCTATTTGCAATTGAATTGCAACGTTGAATTGGCAGATCACTCTTAGGGTTGGTGCCTGATTGAGTTGGGCGGAGGTAACCTTTGTGCAGATGAGTTTCCTTCAGGGTTTCCTTTAGGGTTGTTCTGAATTCTCTTGGATAGCCTCCAGGGTTTTTCCGATTGCCTTTGTTAGGGTTTGCTTGTTCCCTCCCTGTGTGTCCTTTTTCTGAATGAGGTCTTGGTATTTATAATAGTTTTTGTGACCTAATGGGCTCAGAATGAAGCCCAAAATTTCTGGTATTCACAAGCTTCGCTGGGCGAGTGGTGCAGCGAAGACTTTGCTAGGCGAAGGATTTGGCTCGCCTAGCGAGCACGCCAATTTAAGTCATTTTCTGGATTTGGCCGCCTGTGCGCTGGGTCTTTGTTCCTTTAAGATTAATGTCTTAAAAAATGAGTTGGAGTGCCTCGAAAAACTTCTTGCAAGATTAACGGGAAAATTTTGGGGTATGACAGCTGCCCCTGTTTAATATTCTTAAACCGAGAGAGTTAGAATGGTATGTACGCCATTCGTGGTCTGGAGGTGGAAGATTATTGAACACTTAGAATGCCCAAAAATTTGCGCTTGTTAATTAAAAGTTAGTCTTGACGGAGATGGGCTTAGAGATAGGCCGTATATAGGCCGTATAATGAGTAATCCATTAGGTGTTGTTAGGGTGAGCTGAACCGGATGAGATAAGGATCAGAATGGGTCATACGCTGCTGGGGATAAAGGATCAGAATGGATCATACGCTAGATCGTATCTGAGTAGCAGAATGAGTCGTCCATTAGGCTGTGTCATACGGTGAACTGACTTTGTGTGTTTTTGCTTTGGAAAGCAAATGTCGCGGATAGCAAGAGTCGCCACCGACTTTTCTTTTATCCAATAAGGAAAGGCGGAAAAGAACAGGAAAGACCTTGATTAGATTTTGGGTTCGGGAGGTACATTATACAAAGGGAAGGTGTTAGCACCCTTTGTATCCATGGTTATCCATGGGCTCTTAATTGCTTAATCACTTATGTTTTTCTTGTCTGAAAAAGTGTTTGTGAACTGCTTAGACAATGTTTTAAAAAGAGAGTTTAACTTTGTAATGATTCTTGTACGAATGTATACAAAGTGTTTATCTCGTTTAATTTTGAAAGCTGTTTAGAAAAATATAACTTGGCAATGATTCTAGTACGAATGTATACGAAGTGGTGATTTTCTAATAGATGTTTTGAAAAGTGTGAGGTGTGAAAAGTATTTTAAAATTGTGAGTCAGCATTTAAGAGTTATACCTACCCAAGGTCTTTATGGGCATTTCCTATCCTTATGAGGGTAAAACTGTCCTTACTATTGAGAAGCAAGTAGTTTTATCCTTTAGATGTAAAAGGGACACCGTAGGGTCATCGATTGGTCATTGAAGGCAACATTTGTAAGGATACCTTAGCATTCGAAGGGACGATCATCATTTAACCGTAGGCTACAATGAAGGGTCATCGACGGACAAAATCGAATATTCGCAGGCAACAACCGAGGGACTATGATTTATCTTATAGGGACTTGATGATTTAACCGAAGGGTCTTTGCTAAGTGTATCCCCACATTCGCGGGACATGATCGTAATACCGTAATACCGTAAGGAACAAAAAGAGAGAGCCAAGATCACATATTCAAAGGCAATATTTTATAATCAATTAGGTAATTAGGATGAATCTCCACATTGTAATCAATTAGGTAATTAGGATGAATCTCCACAAGGGTTACCCACAAATAAAGTGGAATACCTAGCAAGCTACCTTTTCCGGGAATATGTGAACCCTTACAAAATTCAGCAAACAGGTCAGAATACCAAATGGGGTGCAATCAAGAGTTGCACCAAACAAAGGAATCACAACAGTAATAGTGTCAGGTAAACAATGCATGGTTAGAATAAAACATGTCAGATGAGCAAAGATCAAAACAGCAAAAAATCAGTGACTGTCATGTTCGCTGCTGCCTCGCCTAGCGAAGGCTTAGCGAGCACTCGCTACATGTTCGCTTAGCGATGTGCTAGCGAACGGCTGCGGGTTCTGGGTTTGATGACAGCACGATTTCAGAAACTCCACACCCTATGGCATCCATTACCGCAATTAGATGGTTAAACATTCAAGATATTATTTTGCACATTCATATATACTTAAACCCACATGCAAAGCCTAAGATACGTTTAGAAATTTAATCATAATGTCACATGTAAATTGGGAACATAAAACGGTAGTGGTAATGCAAACCTCTTTGCAATTGAATTGCAATGTTGAATTGGCAGATCACTCTTAGGGTTGGCGTCGGATTGGATTGGGCGGAGGTAACCTTTGTGCAGATGAGTTGCCTTCAGGGTTTCCTTTAGGGTTGCTCTGAATTCTCTTGGTTAGCCTCCAGGGTTTGCTCGGTTGCTTCTGTTAGGGTTTCGGTCCGTATCCTTCTGTCTGTTTGTGTATGAAGCTCTGCTATTTATAATGATTTTTGTGACCTGATGGGTTCAGAATGAAGCCCAAAATTTCTGGTATTCGCAAGCTTCGCTAGGCGAGTGGTGTAGCGAAGGATTCGCTAGGAGAATGATTTGGCTCGCCTAGGGAGCAAGCCATTTTAAGTCATTTTCTGGATTTGGCCACCTGTATGCTGGGTCTTTGTTCCTTTAAGATCAATGCCTTGAAAAATGAGTTGGAGTGCCTTGAAAAATGTCTTGCAAGATTAACGGGCAAATTTTGGGTTATGACAGCTGCCCCTGTTCAATATTCTTGAACCGAGAGAGTTAGAATGGTATGTACGCCATTCGTGGTCTGGAGGTGGAAGATTATTGAACACTTAGAATGCCCCAAAAATTTGCACTTCTTAATTAGTCTTGATGGAGATGGGCTTAAAGATGCCATCCAGGAAGTTTGATGATGAGAGCTTCAGAGTGCGTCGTACGCTGCTGGGGATAAAGGATCATAATGGATCGTACGCTAGATCGTATCTGAATTGTAGAATGAACCATCCATTAGGCGGGTGACTTCACTGGGGATGAAAGATCAGAATGGATCATACGCTACATCGTATCCGAGTTGCAGAATGAGCCGTCCATTAGGCTGTATCTGAGGATGAAAGGGTAGTCGTACGCTGGACCACGTTTCAGAATGTACCGTACGCTAGGCAGTATCTGAGGAATAAAGATCAGAATGGATCGTACGCTAGATCGTATCTGAGTGGAAGAATGAGCCGTCCATTAGGTTGTATCTGATGATAAAAGGGGATAGTCATACGCTAGACTACGTTTCAGAATGTACCGTGCGCTAGGCAGTATCTGAGGAATAAAGATCAGAATGGATCGTACGCTAGATCGTATCTGAGTTGCAGGATGGGCCGTACGTTAGGCTGTATCTGACAAAAAGTAGTCGTATGCTAGACCACACCTCGGAATGTACCGTACGCTAGGTAGTATCTGAGGAATGAAGATCAAAATGGATCGTACGCTAGATCGTATCTGAGGGGATGAACACCCAAATGGGTCGTGCGCTAGACCGTATTGGAACAGTTGAAGGAACCATACGTTAGGCTGAATCAGAATGAACTGTACGTTAGGCTGAATCTGACAATATTGGTATATGTTGAAGATGCCATCATTAGAGGATATCAGAGTGCTTATCCGAATGAATGTTCATATGGATTATATCTGAAAGATGTATTTGAATCTTGAATGTAATCGATAAAGATGTCCGTCTGAATGGATCTTTATTTTGACTGTATCAGGAGGGTAATTAACCTGAAAAATAAAGTTAGCTTCATGCCATGTCATGATGCATGAGATGTTTTATGCTTTCGAAAATAAATGCGAACATTGTATGCATGCGTATGCTGTGAAATGATGTAATGAATGAATTATGCGTCTGAAAAGTTTTTTCAGGGGAAAATAAATCCCACTATTCTAGTCGGAGATACTTGTATTGATGACCCTTTCTTAGCTGGGGATACTTGATTTCTATCTGACGGTAGAAATATTCAACAGAGCCTGGCTGGGGATGGAAGAGATGATCAGTCTATCGGGTGATGTCCATTTCTTATGGGGAATAACTGGTTTTGTTGGGGAACAGGATTTGTAACCGGACTTGTTGGAAAGCATGGTTAGACCTTATCCTCGACCCTAAAGTCTTTTAGTAATTGTTATTGCTATTTTATGCATGTATTTTCGGTAAACATCAATCATGTTCAAACGCATATAGTAATTCGAATTAAATCAATGGACGTTTATGCAAACAAAACAGAGAGAGTAAAACAAAAGCATCTTTTTGGAAACAAAATTGTATCGATTTTGAAAGAGGGCCTATAAACAGGCAATTTGAGTACAAGGAGACAGAAATCCTAGTAAGAGGAAATTGTCAAGAAAACAAAGAGAAAACTATGTAGAAAAAGTCCTATTGATATTAGCTCCACTACTGTCATTATGTCTTCAAGCATCTCATCTCCTGCTGTCGGATGGGAGTGATTGGCTTGTTCAGTCCCTTTGACTTGGATGAAGCTGACCGAGAACGGGACATAGTCATACGCTTTTATCCCTAATTTTTGCCTGGACCGCCTTTTCAGGTTTTCAGTCCACCAGGATACCCTTTTTTGCCCAAGTCGCCTTTTCAGGTTTTCGACTTGCCGGGTGTACATATTTATATGTTTATCCCTAATTTTTGCCCGAACCCTTTTGGTTCGCCGGGATGCCCTTACTTTTTCCTAGATACGTCGACCTAGCGGGTCTCTTTTATGCGTAGTATTTTTTAACTATGTCCGCGTTCACAGGATACGGGAAATCTTCGCCATCCATTGTAGCAAGTATCATGGCTCCTCCAGAGAATACCTTCTTAACTACAAATGGCCCTTCGTATGTGGGGGTCCATTTGCCTCTAGAGTCACCTTGTGGTAGAATGATACGCTTGATCACCAAGTCGCCAATTTGATACACCTGTCTCTTGACCTTTTTGTTAAATGTCTGGGTCATGCGCTTCTGATATACCTGCCCATGACAAACAGCCGCAAGTCTCTTTTCATCAATCAAATTTATCTGATCGAGTCGAGTCTGAATCCATTCATCCTCGTCTAAACCTGTCTCTTTCATGATTCTTAGAGAGGGAATCTGAACTTCCACTGGTAAGACGGCTTCCATTCCGTAGACTAAAGAGAAAGGAGTTGCTCCTGTCGAAGTTCGTACTGAAGTGCGGTGACCATGACGAGAAAATGGTAACATCTCATGCCAGTATTTGTATGTTACTGTCATTTTTTGTATGATCTTCTTAATATTCTTATTAGCAGCTTCCACGACGCCATTAATCTTTGGCCGGTACGGAGAAGAGTTATGGTGTTTTATTTTGAACTGCGTGCAGAGTTCAGTAATCATCTTGTTGTTCAAATTAGTACCATTATCAGTGATAACTCTTTCGGGGATGCCATATCGACAAATAATACTATTCTTGATGAACCGTGCCACCATATTCTTGGTGACAGAAGCAAATGAGGCTACCTCTACCCACTTTGTAAAGTAATCAATAGCGACAAGGATGAAACGATGTCCATTAGAAGCAGTAGGTTTAATCTCTCCAATCATATCGATGCCCCACATTGCAAAGGGCCAAGGTGCTGTCAACACGTTCAATGGAGCAGGAGGCACATGTACTTTATCCGCATAGATCTGGCACTTGTGACAAGTTCTAGAGTGATGGTGGCAATCAGCCTCCATGGTAGACCAATAATACCCTGATCTCAGAATCTTCTTGGCCATCGTATGTCCGTTCGAATGAGTCCCGAAAATACCGTCGTGTATGTCTTCCATAATCTTTTCTGCTTCCTTTTTATCCACACAGCGAAGCAAAGTCGAATCATGATTACGTTTGTATAATACTCCATTACTCAAAAAGAATTTAGCGGAGAACTTCCTCAGGAATTTTCTGTCATTGATGGATGCCCCTTCAGGGTATTCCTGAGTTTCTAAATATCTTTTTACTTCGTGGAACCAAGGTTTCTCTTCTACTTCATCAGTATTCAGTTGATAACAATATGCTGGTTCATCTAATCGTGCAATGGTGATCATGGGAGCTTCATGGTCCCATCTGACTCTGAACATAGATGACATGGTAGCCAATGCGTCTGCCAACTGATTCTCTTCTCGTGGGATATGTTCGAATGTAATCTTTTCAAAGTATGGGATTAATGTCAACACCCGCTCTCGATAAGGGATGAGATTCAGATGTTTAGTGTCCCATTCTCCTTTGATCTGACTGATTACTAAGGCTGAGTCTCCGTACACACTCAAAAACTTGATTCTTAGGTCTATAGCAGCTCTGAGTCCCAAAATACATGCTTCATACTCAGCCATATTATTGGTACAATCAAAACATAGTCTAGCAGTGAAAGGCGTATGGCAACCCTTGGGGGAGATGATTACAACACCAACACCGTTGCCCAACGCATTAGAAGATCCGTCAAAAACCATAGTCCATCGGGATCCCGGTTCGGGTCCTTCATCCGGTCCAGGTTCTTCATAATCAGTAACAAGCATGACATCCTCATCTGGGAATTCAAAATTCATAGATTGGTAATCATCAACTGCTTGATGAGCCAAATGATCAGCTAGCACGCTTCCTTTGATTGCTTTCTGGGTAGTATACTAGATATCATACTCTGTTAAAATCATATGCCATCTTGCTATTCTTCCGGAGAGAGCAGGTTTCTCAAATATATATTTGATAGGATCCATCTTAGAAATCAATAAAGTGGTATGATTCAACATATACTGTCTTAGTCGGCGAGCAGCCCAAGCCAAAGCACAACAAGTTTTCTCGAGCAATGAGTATCTTGTTTCACAGTCGGTAAACTTTTTGCTAAGGTAGTATATGGCATGCTCTTTTCGACCAGACTCGTCATGTTGCCCCAACACACACCCCATTGAATTTTCTAACACGGTCAAATACATGATTAGAGGTCTTCCTTCAACTGGTGGCATCAAAATTGGAGGTTCTTGGAGATACTTCTTGATTTTGTCAAAAGCTTCTTGACATTCATCATTCCATATCATTTCTTGATTTTTCCTCAGTAATTTGAAGATGGGTTTGCAGGTAGCAGTCAAATGGGAGATAAATCGGGCAATATAATTCAAGCGTCCCAAGAAACCTCTGACTTCTTTATCTGTACGGGGAACTGGCATTTCTTGAATAGCTCTCACCTTAGCCGGGTCAACCTCAATTCCTTTACCACTGACAATAAAGCCCAAGAGTTTACCGGATCTTACTCCAAAGGTGCATTTGTTTGGGTTCAATCTCAACTTGTATTTCTTCAACCTCTCAAACAGTTTGTATAAATGATCGAGATGTTCTTCTTCAGTATGAGATCTAGCTATCATGTCATCCACATATACCTCTATTTCGTGATGGGTCATATCATGGAACAAAACCACCATAGCACGTTGGTATGTTGCCCCTGCATTTTTTAGACCGAATGGCATTACTTTGTAATAGAAAGTGCCCCATTGCGTCACAAACGTAGTTTTCTCCATGTCCTCAGGTGCCATCTTAACCTGGTTATAACCTGAGAATCCATCCATGAAATTCTGGTGTAGTCAGGATTCAGATGTTCTACTCCAAGTTATGACATCTGATCTAACATTGTAACTAATACAGCAAGATAGTTATTAACCACTGTACTAATATGCACACGTTCACAGATGTCACGACATCTCTTTCTATGTCACCCTAGAATGGATGAACACCTGGTTCTGTGCATCAGTGAGAAAGACTCAACAGAGATCAGTCCTAGCACTCAGTTCTGTTGTTTTCTTCCACAGTTATCAGCATGATGTCTTACTGTTGATTTTGGACATCATCTGTTACCTTATTCCTGTGTGTTTATCTTTTACTTGTATTTCCTGAATTAAAGGTTGAACACGTTAATCTAATTTCCACTTATTAGATTGCTAACAACTAGGCTATTTGTTAGGTTCATTAGTTGTAGGTTAGTAGTTGGTTTCCTGGATTTTAGCTCAGCTGTTGAATCCCTGAAGAATAGCCTGAGAAAAATACCTAAACAGAAAAACCAATCATCCTACATTTTAGCACATGCTGTTGAGAATGAATGTCACAACATTCAGTTCGACAGTCAGAACATATGTTGATTCAGTTATGTTCCTGGAACCATGCTGTGCTAAGTTTGCAGTACTGTAAAAGACCAACTAGTCTCTACTTCAGTATCAACCTTCAGTATCAACTGTCAACACATCTAGTTTAACAGTTTCACACTGATCCTTCAGCCAGGTCTGTTATCCTGGAAGAGAACAGACTTAAATAAATACTAAACTGAACCTAACCTACTTATTGTTCAGTATACACTGTCACTGATGAATGTTACAACATTCTGATTGACATTCAAACAGAAGGCTATATACCAGGTCTGTTATCATCTTGATAAGCTGACTGGAATACCAGCTGAGTTATGACAGTAACAAAAACACATGCAGAAGGAAAACAAACACAGGAAATTGTTAACCCAGTTCAGTCCAACATGACCTACATCTGGGGGCTACCAAGCCAGGAAGAAGATCCACTATTAGCAGTATTAATTCAGAGTTAAACTCACCCGTTTACAACTCTTCACTTAATCCCTACCCAATGCAATCTATACCTAGGAACTCCTAGATAGAAACCTCCAGTTTCCATTCCTATCACTACAAATACAATGTAATGTTAACACACCTTGAACTTGCTTCACAGCTTCATTCAAGAACAAAATCACTCTTGCCTACAGGCTTTGAGTTACAAATACTCTCAGCTTTGAACACTGAGAAACACATGGTAACCTTCCCACAGATTGGGAGGTTTACCTCACACACACCCCTAAATTTTCATTCTAGGAGGCTTACAAAGACTAGATTACAATCAGCTATTTATAACCTAATCACCCAACTGGATTTGGGCCTTCAGAAGTCGCAGCAGACTTGTTCTTTGCTGTTACAACTTCAGCAGAAAAATTCTGCTACAAACAAGGTCTTCAATCCTAGAATCTCTCCATATATATCTCCATATTTTGAGCCTATATATCTTCTGATTGAGTCTTCAAGACCTCCACATGGGAGTTTGGATATTCACCAGATATCCTTGCTGATCCCAGAATATATACTGAATTAATTAATTCAGTTTTCTACTCAAGTGCGATGTCACAGACCTGATGTCGTGACATCGTACAAGACATGTTGGTCCAGATGTTGAATTTCTCCAACCCAACATATTAAAACAACAGAGGTAATTACATTATTTGTTTTACTAAAATTAATGCCAATCCTAAGGTATTAACAATCTCCCCCTTTGGCAAATTTTAGCTAAAACAAATAAGCCTCTGTCATTCTCTCCACCACCACAAACACCTATGTTGGTGTACATGGGGAAGAAGAGGAACAAAACTCAGTTGTACCAGAACCCTTCCCCTCAACAGGAGAGCTTCCTGAAGAGTATGTAATGCTGAGTACATAGATAATGTAACTCAGATCACAAGGCACAACTGTCTTCTTAACTCAGATCACAAGACACAAGTGATATACCCAGTTGGTGGATTTTGTGCCTGACACCAACTTCTGTTTGCTACCACAGTTAGCTTGCTTCTGGTACATTCTCAACCCCAGGACTGTATTTCTCTCCCCCTTTTTAGCTAAACATTTGTAAAGACACCCCTCACAAAACCAGATCCAGGCGCAGCTTGCCCAAACCTTAACATACCCCATGATTCTGAAGGAATGGAGTGTTTCTCTTGTGAGAAGAAGAGGGCTATTACATCCTTTAAATAGTCCACCCCGTGCTTAGGAATTAACGGTAGGAATTAATGCTTGGTCAAGATTCATTAATGTTTGTTGAGAAACAGTCAGGGAATCACCAACACAATCTCAGACTATCTTTGAATACCTTTTATAGCTCTTGACTGTTTCTTTTTCAAAACAGCAGTTCCAGTGCATGGAGACTATTCCATATATGCAGTCAGACACGTTGCACGCGATGTCTTAACATTACACGCGGCTTTTTCCTGCATTCTGCCAGTATTCAACATTTCCCAAGGTTCCTGTCATACCTCCAGTAGAGACTTGACATCTGGCACTGCTACAGTCAAATTCCCACACTTCAGCAGATGGTTACTCCCCCTGTACCACACAGCTGTAGCCATCAGGCTTATTCTGATTTATCAGAATTTGACACATCACCTTCATAATTCCTACTGATTTTAAGATTCATAAGGAATTAGCAGCATTGTCCAGGGCAATGTCATGACATCCGGTCAGACATTCTTCTGCTCACTCAGCCTTGACATACATCACAGCATCCTGATAACTGACAAGGTGCCATACCTAGTTATCTGAGTACACAAAGACCACAAGCTTGATAATTACTTGCAGCTTCAAAGACAGAACTCCCCCTGTCATGGACACCCTACTCTCCTCTTGACACTTGGAGGTCACACATGAGCATATCCAACACCCCAAAGTTGGACCTTCACATACTTCCTGATTCAAAGAGAATCCAGACCACTTGATGAATGGAAAACATAAGACGCATCTTCATGTCTTCAAGAGCACACCCTCTTTTCAACCCTCTTAGCTGAACACATTCACACTCTGTGTCAATCTCTCTTCTAACCAGAACAGAAGACCACTTCACAAGATGTTCTGACATCAGCTGGGACATCCTTCACAACATAACAAGGACCACCAACTGAGAGTCTTCAAATATTGCTGAGTCACCAGCTTGATCAAGAAGAACCCAGACATAAATTGGGACATATACATTTTCATCCCATTACAAGAGATACTCTTCCATAGATAGCTCAGAACTCCTACCACAAGCTCCAAGAGATGAATAGAAAACACCTCCTTTAGTCTTCAACTTACTACTTTTCTGCTCAAAAGTAATTTGTCTCAGACTTTCCTCAAGAATAATCAGCTGCCATATGTGGATTATCTTGATTCTTCGAACTCACTTCTGAGATAGACCAAATGTCACTGGTTGATTACCTCCTTCATGAGTCCTCATTTGAAAAAGTCAAATGCTGCTTTTTGACCTCCCCAAGTTTATCAGACTTCTCCCAAAGATATTCTGATCTTCCAAGTGAGATTTGAACTTCAAGTTACATGTTAAACAAAGCTTAGGGTCTCTAAGACATGAACATGTAACATCTTCTCCAACCAGCAACTCCTAAGAACTGCAATGAGAACGATCCTTTTGAAGTACCCAATCTACAACTCTGTAGACCCTTCTATCTTAAGTTGATGTGCCACTTCACCAACTAAGAATCTGATGTTAAACCAAATGTCACAACATTGTGTTTAGACATCTAGCTGTTGAATTCAGCTCCTTCTTCTGCCACTTGAAAGAACTTCCTCCCTTCACAGAACAAGAGTTCAATGTTCTCATAGACTTGATTGAGGAACCAAGTTTGAGTAAACAACCTCCATCCTGCAGGTTTGCAGTTAAGTCATCCAAGCTCATACCTTGATGAATTACTGCTTCTTCTCCAAAGACATCAGACACTCTGATGCATGAGTCTTCAGAAGGACCAGTTAGAAACTAACCCTTCAGCTATACCAAGGATTCCACTTCCTAAAGCAAGGCTGTTTCCATGATGTTAAGAAAGCTGCCCCTTGTTCTTAACTTCATAGTGTGCATTAGCCAATGCACTTCCTTACCTAGATCAGGAATAAGCTGATCCAAGTAACCACCATCAAGACTATGATGTCTTCTTCTTCTTGTACATACCAAGGCTGAACATGTTTCTTGCCAGGAAACCTTTTCAGAGATCATATGCTTTTGCTGCCACCAAAGAGATAGACCATAAGCCAATGTACTATCCTTCCTGTGATTCTGCACAGGTTCTTGAAGAAGAGATGTTCCAACATCTTTAAGAACATCAGATATCTTGAGCTCCAAGGATAATCAATTAAATACTTGTACTTGGCACAAGCTGACATTGATTTTAAATCCTTTCCCAATATTCCTTTCAGATACTTCCACCATAAGACTACTTTGAACATACTCTTCTAGTGTCAACATCTTCTGCTTGCAAGCACTTCAACGGTTTTGAAAACCTTCTCAGATTAAATTCACCCTTAGGAATGAGAGAGATGAATTCTTCCTTACAAGTGTGTCACACAACCACCAGAACCCATGTGACACAGGTCAACAGCCAACCAGACTTTAGGCTGACCAAATGTGAGGAGGTTAACCAAAACTCCCCCTCAAATTAACAATCATGGAAACTTCACACCAATCTCCATGCATTGTACAGATATGTCTCAACATGACATACACCATCCCTACCAGTGGTACCTAACTCTATGAGTTGTACCTAGACTTACTCACGCCAATCAGACTTCAGCTGACCATGAGTACTAGTGAAAGACAACAACACTAGTTCATAGTAGATATGCATTGCCAGAGCATACTACCTCAACCAACCTCTGAATCTTCATATTCTCACTCCTTGAAAGAACTGTCACTTCTGATCGTGGTGTTTGAATAACAAGATTCATGGTCCCAATCCTCTTGAATGGAATAGCAGTTAGGTTGCACTATTATTGACTTCTATCATCCAGGGGACATGTCTTCTGGTACACTAGTACTTCAGAAACCAACTGCCCAACCCTGACCAATCTACAGGGATAAGGCACACAACGGGGATTGCACCGTGTCACTTTTCAACCAGCTCCACTTCTAGAGATCCAACTTCTAAAAGTGACTTTCTTGAGCATACACACAGTTGACCCTGTCCTAGTCAACTTAGCTCACACAGATGTCTCCTCTTCCAGGTCAGGAGTAGGTTTCAAACCAAGGTATTCCTTTGTTTGACTCCTAAAACCAATCGCTCTTCAACCAGTAGCTGCATACTTGTTGAACAACATGTTCTAACATCACATAGAACATCAGTTTAACCTCCTTGAAGCAGGCCCTCCTTGAAAGTCTTCAAGGTTTTCATATCCACTGACCAGGAGAGTACAAGAATCAGTGATCAGGTGATTCTTACCAAGAAGAGTGGACTTGATGAGACTCAAGTATCTTTGACATCTTCACTCGAGTATGATGGAATCTTGAATTCAGCATTCTTTCATCCACTTGAGGGAAAACTACATCAGAGTTTGAGTTTTGCTAGGTATTATGCAGCGGAAATCATAATACAACTCAACCTAAGAACACCTTTTTCACCAGATCACCCTCCAAGTCCATACCAAGTTTGAATGTGATTCAATACTGGAACAGATGTCCCATCCAAAGGCCAATTGCCAACCTCCAGATACAGGTACACATCAGTCCTGTCATGAACAGTCCATCCACCTACTTCAAGGGACCATTCAGGGAAATTACAGAACCTTCCACTGGTTCCAACATAACTTCTTGCAATATACCAGAAAGTATCACCCATGGATCTCATCCAGAAGCAGAACAGGATGCCTGCTCTGATACCAATTGAAATTCTGGTGTAGTCAAGATTCAGATGTTCTACTCCAAGTTATGACATCTGATCTAACATTGTAACTAATACAGCAAGATAGTTATTAACCACTGTACTAATATGCACACGTTCACAGATGTCACGACATCTCTTTATATGTCACCCTAGAATGGATGAACACCTGGTTTTGTGCATCAGTGAGAAAGACTCAACAAAGATCAGTCCTAGCACTCAGTTCTGTTGTTTTCTTCCACAGTTATCAGCATGATGTCTTACTGTTGATTTTGGACATCATCTGTTACCTTATTCCTGTGTGTTTGTCTTTTACTTGTATTTCCTGAATTAAAGGTTGAACACGTTAATCTAATTTCCACTTATTAGATTGCTAACAACTAGGCTATTTGTTAGGTTCATTAATTGTAGGTTAGTAGTTGGTTTCTTGGATTTTAGCTCAGCTGTTGAATCCCTGAAGAATAGCCTGAGAAAAATACCTAAACAGAAAAACCAATCATCCTACATTTTAGGACATGCTGTTGAGAATGAATGCCACAACATTCAGTTCGACAGTCAGAACATATGTTGATTCAGTTATGTTCCTGGAACCATGCTGTGCTAAGTTTGCAGTACTGTAAAAGACCAACTAGTCTCTACTTCAGTATCAGCCTTCAGTATCAACTGTCAACACATCCAGTTTAACAGTTTCACACTGATCCTTCAGCCAGGTCTGTTATCCTGGAAGAGAACAGACTTAAATAAATACTGAACTGAACCTAACCTGCTCATTGTTCAGTATACACTGTCACTGATGAATGTTACAACATTCTGATTGACATTCAAACAGAAGGCTATATACCAGGTCTGTTATCATCTTGATAAGCTGACTGGAATACCAGCTGAGTTATGACAGTAACAAAAACACATGCAGAAGGAAAACAAACACAGGAAATTGTTAACCCAGTTCAGTCCAACATGACCTACATCTGGGGGCTACCAAGCCAGGAAGAAGATCCACTATTAGCAGTATTAATTCAGAGTTAAACTCACCCGTTTACAACTCTTCACTTAATCCCTACCCAATGCAATCTATACCTAGGAACTCCTAGATAGAAACCTCCAGTTTCCATTCCTATCACTACAAATACAATGTAATGTTAACACACCTTGAACTTGCTTCACAGCTTCATTCAAGAACAAAATCACTCTTGCCTACAGGCTTTGAGTTACAAATACTCTCAGCTTTGAACACTGAGAAACACATGGTAACCTTCCCACAGATTGGGAGGTTTACCTCACACACACCCCTAAATTTTCATTCTAGGAGGCTTACAAAGACTAGATTACAATCAGCTATTTATAACCTAATCACCCAACTGGATTTGGGCCTTCAGAAGTCGCAGCAGACTTGTTCTTTGCTGTTACAACTTCAGCAGAAAAATTCTGCTACAAACAAGGTCTTCAATCCTAGAATCTCTCCATATATATCTCCATATTTTGAGCCTATATATCTTCTGATTGAGTCTTCAAGACCTCCACATGGGAGTTAGGATATTCACCAGATATCCTTGCTGATCCCAGAATATATACTGAATTAATTAATTCAGTTTTCTACTCAAGTGCGATGTCACAGACCTGATGTCGTGACATCGTACAAAACATGTTGGTCCAGATGTTGAATTTCTCCAACCCAACATATTAAAACAACAGAGGTAATTACATTATTTGTTTTACTAAAATTAATGCCAATCCTAAGGTATTAACAATCCTTGAATGAGAATACCTTGTGTTGAGCGGTGTTATCTACCAGAACATCAATGTGCGGAAGCAGAAAGTCATCTTTGGGACTCGCTTTATTCAAATCTCTGTAATCTACACACATTCGCACCTTACCATCCTTCTTTGGCACTGGTACCACATTAGCAACCCATTGAGGATAAGAAGTAACAGCCAGAAAACCTGCATCAAATTGTTTCATAACCTCGACTTTGATTTTCTCAGACATTTCAGGACGCATGCGCCGAACCTTTTGCTTAACAGGACGACAATCTTCCTTCGTTGGCAAACGATGCACTAATATATCAGTATCCAGTCCTGGCATGTCTTCGTAAGACCAAGCAAAAATCTCTATATAGTCATGTAACATCTGAATCAAACTTTCTTTGACACTGTTTCCCAAGCCTGCTCCTATTTTGATCTCTTTCTTGTCTACTTCAGTACCCAGATTTACAGTTTCAATTGATTCCTCATGCGGCTGTATAGTCTTTTCCTCTTGCAGTAACAGTCTGGCAAGCTCTCCAGGTACTTCACAATCTTCCTCACTTCCATCCTCGGCTTGGTAGATCGGATTTTCAAAGTCATAATGAACAGTGGCAGAATTATTATCAACAGGATCCATAGTGGATATGGATCTGCAATTTGTTACGTGAGTGTGTGTAAGAAAGCATAGCTTGTTTAAAAGATGACAGGAAAGATAAAGAGCGCAATATTTGAATGCAAAAAGTCCATTGATTTATTGAATGTGAATATGCTTATGAAAATGACAAAGCCCTTAACAAATTAGCTATTTGTGCCCCGGGTATAGGCACAATGCTTTAAGAAGTTCAATTGTAAAACTAAAAAGTTTGCAACACTAAAATAGACAATAACAATTACTCCTGACTAAAGGAAATCGGGATAGTGTCTTCAGCCTTCCAATTATTGAGTCCGTCACCAATTTTTGGGAAAATCCAGCTATCCAAGTCGCAATCACTATCAGCATTTTCTACCGCATTAATCTGATCTTTGACTGCCTTTTTAGAGCCAAATCCCAGGCCATATCTATCAGACTTGTACGTTACATTGATCAGTTGACCCCAACCAGTACGACCACCATCTTCAACCACGGCTTGAGCATCTTTCAGAGAAATCATAGCAGGAGGACCACGAATAACCTTGGGCATACGGGAAGTCGGCTTAAGGACAGGACTGGTCGGAGGAACCACTTCAAATGACTGAGAAAGAGTCTCAAAGAATTCACCATCCATCTCGACGTATCTGAAGGTATGCACACTACTGACAATATACTCTTCTTCTCCACACACAGTGACAATCTTACCCTTTATAGGATACCTCAGCTTTTGATGGAGAGACGAGGCTACAACACTTGCCCCATGAATCCAAGGGCGTCCCAGCAAGCAGGAATAGGCAGGACGGATGTTCATTACGTGAAAGGTAGTGTTGAAGACTCGAGGTCCTATCTTGATAGGAAGAACCATTTCACCATGGACAACGCTCTTCGTACCATCATAAGCACGCACCACAACGTCACTAGGTTTCAGTTCAATGCTTTTACAATCAAGTTTATCGAGCACAGCTTTCGGTAGCACGTTCAAAGAAGAGCCATTATCGATCAACACATGAGACAAAGTGATTCCCTTACACTCAATGGAGATATGTAGAGCTTTATTGTGATTCTTTCCTGCTGGTGTCAGGTCAGCATCGGAAAAGCCTAGGCCATTGTCAACAGTCAGGTTAGCAACATAGTTTTCGAACTGATCGACAGATGTCTCCTGAGGTACATGAGCGGTCTTCAGGAATTTTATCAATGCATTGGCATGAGGCTCAGAAGATAACAACAAGGATAACATCGAAATTTTAGACGGAGTATTCCCCACTTGTTCTACCACGTCAAAATCACTCTTGCGGATGATTTTCAGCACTTCTTCCATTTCTTGTTTGGCAACATCTTCGGTAGTAACTTCGACCGGTGTCTCTGGCTGAGAAGGGTTGACTGGTTCCTTTCCTCGAGTTTCAAGGGCAGGAGGTGAGATTTCTGGAGAGAAGATCCTTCCACTTCGAGTAATTTTACTAGTCCCAACAATGCCATTAGGATTAGCAGAATTATCAACTTGCTTTACGCCATGGATGTAAACATCACCTCCATAATTCCACGGAATAGCTTTGCTTGAGGAGTACGGTACTGGGCCAGGTGCAGTAATGATTATGGGAGCTACCTTGGGCTCAACAGTAATCTTCACAGGCACCCTAGTAGCGGTAATCTTCACTGGAACTTGGGATCTGGAAATCACAGATATTTCTTCAATAGGGTTTTCCACCTTAGGAATCTTTTCGAAGAGAATTGTGCGATCATCCATCAGCCGTTGAATACTACTCCTCAACTTTAAGCAATCATTGGGTCGGGGTATACAGAGATCGCAATTTTCAGCACAACCTTGAAATAAACCAGCTTGCAACAACTTCTTCTTGATGGTCAGGAGAGGAGATGCTAAGTCAGCTATATTAGAAATGTGAGAATTGTCATCCACAACATTAACAGTCTTGCCATGGTTAGGCATAGGTGCAGTGATGACATTAGGAGTCTCTGGAGGATCAAATTCAATTTCTCTAGCGTCGATCATATCCTGAATCTTATTCTTCAACAACCAACAATCGTTTGTATCATGCCCGGGGCTATCAGAGTGATATGCGCACCTGGCATTGGGATTGTAACGAGGAGAAGTAGTGTTGGGATTTGCAGGAGGATCTCTGAGGGTAATCAAATTTGCTTTTAGCATACCCTGCAGTGCTTGTGCTAAAGTCATATTGATCTTGTTAAACTGCCTTCTTGGCCTATCTTGTCTGTGCTGGAAGTTTTGAGATGGCGGTGCTGCAATCGTAACTACTCCAATAGCATGGTCACGATTTTTCTTGTTATGACCCCTCTGGTGGTACACAGCATTTGATTCATTCCTCCCCTGATAGGACTTTTTGGTGCTTGCCGAGGTAGCCGCCTGTATCTTTCCACTTCGAATGCCGCTCTCAACACGTTCACCTGTCAATATAAGTTCAGTGAAACCCGATGAAGAACTTCCCAGTAGATGGCTATAGAACGGACCAGTCAGTGTACCCATGAACATGTCCACTAATTCTCGATCAGTCATAGGGGGTTTGACTCTGCCAGCCAAGTCTCTCCATTTTTGAGCATATTCTTTGAAGCTTTCTTTAGATCCCATAGTCATATTCTGCAACTGTAGCCGAGTAGGTGCCAATTCAGAATTATACTGGTAGTGCTTGTAAAAAGCTGTCGCTAAATCAGTCCAGGTGCGGATGTTAGAGCTCTCGAGCTGATAGTACCATTCTAACTGTGTGCCAGACAGACTCTCTTGTAAGAAATGGATCCATAGCTTCCTATCAGTGGTATACGGCTGAATCTTTCTCACATAAGCTCTCAGATACATCTGAGGACAAGACGCACCATCATACTTAGTGAAAGCGGGGATCTAGAATTTGCGGGGAATGACCACATCAGAGACTAGACCCAAGCTTTCGAAATCCAGACCGGGCGCCTTCTGACCTTCCATAGCTAGCATGCGTTCTTCCAGCAACTTATACTTATCATCTTTTGGAGAGTACTGTTCATTCTCATAATCTTCATCGTCATCCTCAGGGTTGAAGGGATCAACATTTTCCTCTTCCGAATCATTCTCTGTCTCCTCTTCTTGATCCTTCGGAATTCTAATCTTGGCTCCTGCGGCCTGTCCTTTAAGCCTTCTTCCCGGGTTTATGTAACTCACAGGTTTCTTGTCCTTTTTCTTCTCGAGCAAGAGAGCCTTCAGTTCCTCCTGCCCCTTGGATAAGCTCAAGATCATCTCCTGGAATTGAGCATTCTGAGCCTGGAGATCTTTGACAGTTTGTTCGAGAGCCATTTTTCTGTTTAGAAGGAAGACCATGAGAATATTGATCTTTTAGAATACCTGTTATGCAATGTTATGTTATGCTATGCAATGTATGAAATGTTTTCAAGGACTTTTGGAATTTAACTTTGCGTAAACCACCAAAAAGAGGGAAACTTTTATTAATAATTTCTTTAATCAATGTTCATTACAAAAAGGAAATAATAAAAATACAATGAAAGCTCAAGTCTCCCAGGGACGGCTTCTTTTTGGGCGAAGATATGCATTGAGTCTTCGTTCCTCATTAAGCTGGCTGGTGAGCTCTAATACTTTCTTCCTTTCTGCACCGAACTGAGTTTCAAAAGTATCCCTTTCCTCTCTCAACTGGATCCAGGATTTCTTCAATTCTTCAACATTGGTAGGCATATCTGGATAAGGAATGATCTGAGGAGTACCTCCTTCAACTTTTGGTTCGACAATCAGAGGTCCGATTGCAAGATATGGCATTGCAAGCTCACGAGCTCTGGCACGTACCCATATGAGATAAGGCTCCATAGGATAAAGTTTTTCTTCCCTAAAGTGCTTCTTTTCACCATGCCCCAAGCTCGTACAAACCTTTGACGGAGACCTTGAGAGTCGTTGTCATAGTCAAACACAGCGCCTTGAATAATGATTTCATGTAGACCATCTCTTCGAGAATAACCAAACTGACGTAGGGCTAAAGCTGGGTTATAAGTAATACCTCCTCTTATCCCCAGGAGTGGTACGTTAGAGAATTCTCCGCAGCGGTCGATGATGATAACATTTTCTTCGAGATGAGGACACCAACGGATGTCTGAATGGGAGAGCGACATTATCCTTTGAGACCATTTCAACTTCTGCTCGTTCTTCAAGACTGATTGAGGAAGGTGCGAAATAAACCACCTAGACAATAAAGGTATGCAGCACATGAGAGTCCCTTGCCTCTTCATAGTACGGGTGTGAAGGGAATGCAAAATGTCTCCAAGCAAGTTAGGCACAGGGTTATGAGTGAGAAATATCTTAACAGCATTCATGTCTATGAATTGATCCGGATTAGGAAATAGAACCAAACCATAGATTAGTAGTGCTAGAACATCTTCGAAAGCATGGACATTCATAATCTTTAGGAATTCTCGGGCCTTATTTATCAGAAATTTGGCAAGTAAACCCTTAACTCCACTTCTTGTTACCCAATTGGTTTCAATGTCGGACTTTGTCATGTGTAAAGCCGCGACCACTTCTTCAGACTTCGGAATCTTTTCTAAACCACTGAAAGGTGTTTGATCAAGGATAGGTATCCCAAGCATCCTGGAGAATTCTTCTAATGTGGGCACCAATTGATAATCTGGGAAGGTGAAGCAATGATATTTAGGATCGAAGAATTGGAATAGAACTCTCATCATATCTTCTTTGAAACCAATGGTAACCAAATTGAGGAGAGAACCATGTTTCTTGATGAACTGAGCCTGATCAGAAAGTTCTGACACTAAACTCTTGAGTTGAGGAGAGATTGCTACAAAATTGATCCGAATGGTCTTTCTGGAAGCCATAGCCCTGTTACAGAGCAAAGTTAAACCCCTAAGTCCTTGAAATGGTTAGTACAATGCCATGATATTATGATGTTATGATGTTATGATGTTATGATGTTAAGATGTTAAGTAAATAACAAGCACAAGCAAATCACACAACAATCATTCCTAGGTTTTAAGGCTTGCATGAGTTCCATAGGTAAGTACCCTCCCCACTGAAGTTTGGTTGGTTCAACCTGTCCTAGAATAGTAACCGGGTTCTAAAAGGATCTCCAATCACTGACCTTCCCTTAAGTCCACTTCAGTGCAACACCAAGTGGTTGACCAAAGCTTCCCTAAAGTCCAATCTCAAAGAGTGTAGTATCGAGTCTCAACCAACCCCAGTCGGAACCGAAGTCAGATATCTCACTACTTTCTAATGGCCAAGATGATTCAATTAGGGTTCTAAAGGTCTGGTTAATGCTTTGATGACACCACGCGGACGCCAAATTTCTCCTCAAGTAAACATGAGGAACATCAGGACATCCAAAGTGTCACATTAACCGTAGCCATCATTTTAACCATTCCAGTATACGCCGGATAGTCGCGACGATCTCTTGCTACTTACCTAAGGTACACTAGATCCGGGTGTAGGATCTTTCACTCAAGCATAAAATACCCAAGCAATCCCTTAAAAGTAAATCAGACAACTCAAATAAGTGATTTTTTTTAAGGCAACCTCTCTTTAGTTTCCCCAGCAGAGTCGCCAGTTCTGTCATACGGTGAACTGACTTTGTGTGTTTTTACTTTGGAAAGCAAATGTCGCGGATAGAAAGAGTCGCCACCGACTTTTCTTTTATCCAATAAGGAAAGGCGGAAAAGAACAGGAAAGACCTTGATTAGATTTTGGGTTCGGGAGGTACATTATACAAAGGGAAGGTGTTAGCACCCTTTGTATCCATGGTTATCCATGGGCTCTTAATTGCTTAATCACTTATGTTTTTCTTGTCTGAAAAAGTGTTTGTGAACTGCTTAGAAAATGTTTTAAAAAGAGAGTTTAACTTTGTAATGATTCTTGTACGAATGTATACAAAGTGTTTATCTCGTTTAATTTTGAAAGTTGTTTAGAAAAATATAACTTGGCAATGATTCTAGTACGAATGTATACCAAGTGGTTATTTTCTAATAGATGTTTTGAAAAGTGTGAGGTGTGAAAAGTATTTTAAAATTGTGAGTCAGCATTTAAGAGTTATACCTACCCAAGGTCTTTATGGGCATTTCCTATCCTTATGAGGGTAAAACTGTCCTTACTATTGAGAAGCAAGTAGTTTTATCCTTTGGATGTAAAAGGGACACCGTAGGGTCATCGATTGGTCATTGAAGGCAACATTTGTAAGGACACCTTAGCATTCGAAGGGACGATCATCATTTAACCGTAGGCTACAACGAAGGGTCATCGAGGGACAAAATCGTATATTCGCAGGCAACAGCCGAGGGGCTATGATTTATCTTATAGGGACATGATGATTTAACCGAAGGGTCTTTGCTAAGTGTATCCCCACATTCGCGGGACATGACCGTAATACCGTAATACCGTAAGGCAACAAAGAGAGGGCCAATATCACATATTCAAAGGAAATATTTTATAATCAATTAGGTAATTAGGATGAATCTCCATATTGTAATCAATTAGGTAATTAGGATGAATCTCCACAAGGGTATCCCACAAATAAAGTGGAATACTTAGCAAGCTACCTTTTCCGGGAATATGTGAACCCTTACAAAATTCAGCAAACAGGTCAGAATACCAAATGGGGTGCAACCAAGAGTTGCACCAAACAAAGGAATCACAACAGTAATAGTGTCAAGTAAACAATGCATGGTTAGAATAAAACATGTCAGATGAGCAAAGATCAAAACAGCAAAAAATCGGCGATTGTCATGTTCGCTGCTGCCTCGCCTAGCGAAGGCTTAGCGAGCACTCGCTACATGTTCGCTTAGCGATGTGCTAGCGAACGGCTGCGGGTTCTGGGTTTGATGACAGCACGATTTCAGAAACTCCACACCCTATGGCATCCATTACAGCAATTACATGGTTAAACATTCAAGATATTATCTTGCACATTCATATATACTTAAACCCACATGCAAAGCCTAAGATACGTTTAGAAATTTAATCATAATGTCACATGTAAATTGGGAACATAAAACGGTAGTGGTAATGCAAACCTGTTTGCAATTGAATTGCAATGTTGAATTGGCAGATCACTCTTAGGGTTGGCGTCGGATTGGATTGGGCGGAGGTAACCTTTGTGCAGATGAGTTGCCTTCAGGGTTTCCTTTAGGGTTGCTCCGAATTCTCTTGGTTAGCCTCCAGGGTATGCTCGGTTGCTTCTGTTAGGGTTTCGGTCCCTATCCTTCTGTCTGTTTGTGAATGAAGCTCTGCTATTTATAATGATTTTTGTGACCTGATGGGTTCAGAATGAAGCTCAAAATTTCTGGTATTCGCAAGCTTCGCTAGGCGAGTGGTGTAGCGAAGGATTCGCTAGGCGAATGATTTGGCTCGCCTAGCGAGCAAGCCATTTTAAGTCATTTTCTGGATTTGGCCACCTGTATGCTGGGTCTTTGTTCCTTTAAGATCAATGCCTTGAAAAATGAGTTGGAGTGCCTTGAAAAATGTCTTGCAAGATTAACGGGCAAATTTTGGGGTATGACAGGCTGTATCTGAGATAAAAGGTCAGAATGGATCGTACGCTAGATCGTATCTGAGTAGCAGAATGAGCCGTCCGTTAGGCTGTATCTGGAGAAATAAAGGTCAGAATGGATCGTACGCTAGATCGTATCTGAGTAGCAGAATGAGCCGTCCGTTCGGCTGTATCTGATGATAAAAGGTAGTCGTACGGTAGACTACACTTCAGAATGTACCGTACGCTAGGTAGTATCTGAGGAATAAAGATCAGAATGGATCGTACGCTAGATCGTATCTGAGTAGCAGAATGAGTCGTCCGTTAGGCTGTATCTGATGATAAAAGGGGGTAGTCATACACTAGACTACACTTCAGAATGTACCGTACGCTAGGTAGTATCTGAGGGGATGAACATCCAAATGGATCGTACGCTAGACCGTATTGGAACAGTTGAAGGAATCATACGTTAGGCTGAATCAGAATGAACCGTACGTTAGGCTATATCTGATAATATTTGTATATGTTGTATTTGCAATAAATGTCTGGGATGGGCTTAAAGATGCCATCATTAGGAGGATGTCAGAATGCTCATCAGAGTGAACATCCATATGGATTATATTTGAAAGATGCATCTGAGTCTAAAATGTAACCGATGAGGGTGTCCGTCTGAATGAACCTTTATTTTGACTGTATCGGGAGGATAATTAACCTGAAAAAGGTTAGCCTCATGTCATGTCATGATGCATGAGATGTTTTATGCTTGTGAAAATAAACGTGAACATTGCATGCATGTATATGATGCGAAATGATGCATAAATGAATTATGCGTCTGAAAATTTTGCCAGGGGAAAATAAATCCCTATATTCTGATTGGAGATATTTGTATTGATGACCCTTTCTTAGCTAGGGATATTTGATTTCTTATCTGATGGTAGAAATGTTCAATATTCTGGCTGGGGGATAAAAGAGATGACCAGTCTGTCTAGTAATGCCAATTTCTTCTGGGAAATAACTGGTTTTGCTGGGGAATAGGATTAGCAAACGGATTCATTGGAAAGCATGGTTAGACTTTATCCTCGACCCTAAAGTCTTTTAGTAACTGCTATTTCTATTTTATGCATGTATTTTCGGTAAACATTAATCATGTTCAAATGCATATATTAATTCAAATTAAATCAATGGACGTTTACGCAAACAAAACAGAAAAGTAAAACAAAAGCATCTTTTGGAAATAAAATTGTATTGATTTTGAAAGAGGGCCTATAAACAGGCAATTTGAGTACAAGGAGATAGAAATCCTAGTAAGAGGAAATTGTCAAGAAAACAAAGAGAAAGCTATGCAGAAAAAGTCCTATCGATTTTAATTCCACTACTGTCATTATGTCTTCGAGCCTCTCATCTCCTGCTGTCGGATAGAAGTGATTGGCTTGTTCAGTCCCTTTGACTTGGGTGAAGCTGACCGAGAACGGGACATAGTCATACGGTTTAATCCCTAATTTTTGCCTGGACCTCCTTTTCAGGTTTTCAGTCCACCAGGATACCCTTTTTTGCCCAAGTCGCCTTTTCAGGTTTTCGACTTACCGGGTGTACATTTTTATATGTTTATCCCTAATTTTTGCCCGAACCCTTTTGGTTCACCGGGATGCCCTTACTTTTGCCTAGATACGTCGACCTTGCGGGTCTCTTTTATGCGTAGTATTTTTTAACTATGTCTACGTTCACGGGATGTGGGAAGTCTTCGCCATCCATTGTAGCAAGCATCATGGCTCCACTAGAGAATACCTTCTTAACTACAAATGGCCCTTCGTATCTGGGAGTCCATTTGCCTCTAGAATCACCTTGTGGTAGAATGATACGCTTTATTACCAAGTCTCCAATTTGATACACCTGTCTCTTGACTTTTTTATTAAACGCCTGGATCATGCGCTTCTGATATACCTGCCCATGACAAACAGCCGCAAGTCTCTTCTCATCAATCAAATTTATCTGATCGAGTCGAGTCTGAATCCATTCATCTTCATCTAAGCCTGCATCTTTCATAATTCTTAGAGAGGGAATCTGAACTTCCACTGGTAAAATGGATTCCATTCCGTAGACTAGAGAGAAAGGAGTTGCCCCTGTCGAAGTGCGCACTGAAGTGTGATAACCATGAAGAGTAAAGGGTAACATCTCATGCCAGTCTTTGTATGTTACTGTCATCTTTTGTATGATCTTCTTAATATTCTTATTAGCAGCTTCTACGGCGCCATTCATCTTTGGCCGGTACGGAGAAGAGTTATGGTGTTTTATTTTGAACTGTGTGCAGAGTTCAGTAATCATCTTGTTGTTCAAATTAGTACCATTATCAGTGATAACTCTTTCAGGAATGCCATACCGACAAATAAGACTATTCTCGATGAACCGTGCCACCACATTCTTGGTGACAGAAGCAAATGAGGCTGCCTCTACCCACTTCGTAAAATAATCAATAGCAACAAGAATGAAACGATGTCCATTAGAAGCAGTAGGTTTAATCTCTCCAATCATATCAATGCCCCACATTGCAAAGGGCCAAGGTGCTGTCAACACGTTCAATGGAGTAGGAGGTACATGTACTTTGTCCGCATAGATCTGACACTTGTGGCAAGTTCTGGAGTGATGGTGGCAATCAGCTTCCATGGTAGACCAATAATACCCTGATCTCAGAATCTTCTTGGCCATCGTATGTCCACTAGAATGAGTCCCAAAAACACCGTCATGTATGTCTTCCATAATCTTTTCTGCTTCCCTTTTATCCACACAGTGCAGCAAAGTCGAATCATGATTACGTTTGTATAATACTCCATTACTCAAAAAGAATTTAGCGGAGAACTTCCTCAGAAATTTTCTGTCGTTGATGGATGCCCCTTCAGGGTATTTCTGAGTTTCTAAATATCTTTTTACTTCGTGGAACCAAGGTTTCTCTTATACTTCATCAGTATTCAGTTTATAACAATATGCTGGTTCATCAAATCGTGCAATGGTGATCGTGGGAGCTTCATCATCCCATCTAACTCTGAACATAGATGACATGGTAGCCAATGCGTCTGCCAACTGATTCTCTTCTCGTGGAATATGTTCGAATGCAATCTCTTCAAAGTATGGGATTAATGTTAACACCCGCTCTCGATAAGGGATGAGATTCGGATGTTTAGTGTCCCATTCTCCTTTGATCTTACTGATTACTAAGGCTGAGTCCCCGTACACACTTAAAAACTTGATTCTCAGGTCTATAGCAGCTCTGAGTCCCAAAATACATGCTTCATACTCAGCCATATTGTTGGTACAGTCAAAACATAGTCTAGCAGTGAAAGGCGTATGGCAACCCTTGGGGGAAATAATTACAACACCAACTTCATTACCCAATGCATTAGAAGATCCGTCAAAAACCATAGTCCATCGGGATCCCAGTTCGGGTCCTTCATCTGGTCCAGGTTCTTCATAATCAGTAACAAGCATGACATCCTCATCTGGGAACTCAAAATTCATAGATTGGTAATCATCCACTGCTTGATGAGCCAAATGATCAGCTAACACGCTTCCTTTGATTGCTTTCTGAGTAGTATATTGGGTATCATACTCTGTTAAAATCATCTGCCATCATGCTATTCTTCCGGAGAGGGCAGGTTTCTTAAATATATATTTGATAGGATCCATCTTAGAAATCAATAAAGTGGTATGATTCAACATATACTGTCTTAGTCGGCGAGCAGCCCAAGCCAAAGCACATCAAGTTTTCTCGAGCAATGAGTATCTTGTTTCACAGTCGGTAAACTTTTTGCTAAGGTAGTATAGGGCATGCTCTTTTCGACCAGACTCGTCATGTTGCCCCAACACACACCCCATTGAATTTTCTAACACGGTCAAATACATGATTAGAGGTCTTCCTTCAACTGGTGGCATCAGAATTGGAGGTTCTTAGAGATACTTCTTGATTTTGTCAAAAGCTTCTTGACATTCATCATTCCATACCATCTCTTGATTTTTTCTCAGTAATTTGAAGATGGGTTTGCAGGTAGCAGTCAAATGGGAGATAAATCGAGCAATGTAATTCAAGCGTCCCAAGAAACCTCTGACTTCTTTATCTGTACGGGGAACTGGCATTTCTTGAATAGCTCTCGCCTTAGCCGGGTCAACCTCAATTCCTTTACCACTGACAATAAATCCCAAGAGTTTACCGGATCTTACTCCAAAGGTGCATTTGTTCGGGTTCAATCTCAACTTGTATTTCTTCAACCTCTCAAACAGTTTGTATAAATGATCGAGATGTTCTTCTTCAGTATGAGATCTGGCTATCATGTCATCAGGTGCCATCTTAATCTGGTTATAACCTGAGAATCCATCCATGAATGAGAATACCTTGTGTTGAGCGGTGTTATCTACCAGAACATCAATGTGCGGAAGCGGAAAGTCATCTTTGGGACTCGCTTTATTCAAATCTCTGTAATCTACACACACTCGCACCTTACCATCCTTCTTTGGCACTCGTACCACATTAGCAACCCATTGAGGATAAGAAGTAATAGCCAGAAAACCTGCATCAAATTGTTTCATAACCTCGACTTTGATTTTCTCAGACATTTTAGGACGCATGCGACGAACCTTTTGCTTAACAGGACGACAATCTTCCTTCGTTGGCAAACGATGCACTACTATATCAGTATCCAGTCCTGGCATGTCTTCATAAGACCAAGCAAAAATTTCTATATAGTCATGTAACATCTGAATCAATCCTTCTTTGACACTGTTTTCCAAGCCTGCTCCTATTTTGACTTCTTTCTTGTCTACTTCAGTACCCAGATTTACAGTTTCAATTGAATCCTCATGCGGCTGTATAGTCTTTTCTTCTTGCAGTAACAGTCTGGCAAGCTCTCCAGGTACTTCACAATCTTCCTCACTTCCATCCTCGGCTTGGTAGATCGGATTGTCAAAGTCATAATGAACAGTAACAGAATTATAATCAACAGGATCCAGAGTGGATATGGATCTGCAATTTATTACGTGAGTGTGTGTAAGAAAGCATAGCTTGTTTAAAAGATGACAGGAAAGATAAAGAGCGCAATATTTGAATGCAAAAAGTCCATTGATTTATTGAATGTGGATATGCTTATGAAAATGACAAAACCCTTAACAAATTAGCTATTTGTGCCCCAGGCAGAGACAAAATGCTTTAAGAAGTTCAATTGTAAAAATTAAAAATTTGCAACACTAAAATAGACAATAACAATTACTCCTGACTAAAGGAAATCGGGATAGTGTCTTCAGCCTTCCAATTATTGAGTCCGTCACCAATTGTTGGGAAAATCCAGCTATCCAAGTCGCAATCACTATCAGTATCTTCTACAACATTAATCTGATCTTTGACTACCTTTTCAGAGCTAAATCCCAGGCCAAATCTATCAGACTTGTACGGTACATCGATCAGTTGACCCCAGCCAGTATGACCACCATCTTCGACCACGGCTTGAGCGTCTTTCAGAGAAGTCATAGCAGGAGGAGCACGAATAACCTTGGGCACATGGGAAGTTGGCTTAAGGACAGGGCTGGTCGGAGGAACTACTTCAAATGACTGAGAAAGAGTCTCAAAGAATTCGCCATCCATCTCGACGTATCTGAAGGTATGCACACTGCTGACAATATACTCTTCTTCTCCACACACAATGACAATCTTACCCTCTATTGGATACCTCAGCTTTTGATGGAGAGACGAAGCTACAGCACTTGCCCCATGAATCCAAGGGCGTCCCAGCAAGCAGGAATAGGCAGGACGAATGTTCATTACGTGAAAGGTAGTGTTGAAAACTTGAGGTCCTATCTTGATAGGGAGAACCACTTCACCATGGACAACGCTCTTCGCACCATCGTAAGCACGCACCACAACGTCACTAGGTTTCCGTTCAATGTTTTTACAGCCAAGTTTATCGAGCACAGCTTTCGGTAGCACATTCAAAGAAGAGCCATTATCGATCAACACATGAGACAAGGTGATCCCCTTACACTCAATGGAGATGTGTAGAGCTTTATTGTGATTCTTTCCTACTGGTGTCAGGTCAGCATCAGGAAAAGCCTAGGCCATTATCAACAGCCAAGTGAGCAACATAATTTTCGAACTGATCGACAGATGTCTCCTGAGGTACATGAGCGGTCTTCAAGAATTTTATCAATGCATTGGCATGAGATTCAGAAGATAGAAACAAGGATAACATCGAAATTTTAGACGGAGTATGCCCCAACTGTTCTACCACATCAAAATCACTCTTGCGGATGATTTTCAGCATTTCTTCCATTTCCTGTTTGGCAACATCTTCGGTAGTAACTTCGACTGGTGTCCTTGATTGAGAAGGATTGATTACTGGTTCTTTTCCTCGAGTTTCAGGGACGGGGGGGGGGGGGGTGAGATTTCTGGAGAAAAGATCCTTCCGCTTCGAGTAATTTTACTAGTCCCAACAATGTCAACGTCATTAGGATTAGCAGAATTATCATCTTGCTTTATGCCGTAGATGTAAACAACACCTCCATAATTCCACGGAATGGCTTTGCTTGAGGAATACGGTACTGGGCCAGGTGCAGTAATAATTAGGGGAGCTACCTTGGGCTCAGCAGTAATCTTCACAGGCACTCTAGTAGCGGTAATCTTCACTGGAACTTTGGATCTGGCAATCACAAATATTTCTTCAATAGGGTTTTCCACCTTAGGAATCTTTTCAAAGAGAATTGTACGATCATCCATCAGCTGTTGAATACCATTCCTCAGTTTTAAGCAATCATTGGGTCGGGGTATACAGAGATCGCAATTTTCAGCACAACCTGGAAATAAACCAGCTTGCAATAAATTCTTCTTGATGATCAGGAGAGGAGACGCTAAGTCAGCTATATTAGAAATGTGAGAATTGTCATCCACAGCATTAACAGTCTTGTCATGATTAGGCATAGGAGCAGTGATGACATTAGGAGTCTCCGGAGGATCAAATTCAATTTCCCCAGCGTCGATCAGATCCTGAATCTTATTCTTCAACAACCAACAATCGTTTGTATCATGCTCGGGGCTATCGGAGTGATATGCATACCTGACATTGGGATTATAACGAGGAGAAGTAGTGTTGGGATTTGCAGGAGGATCTCTGAGGGTAATTAAATTTGCTTTTAGCATACCCTGCAGTGCCTGTGCTAAAGTCATATTGATCTTCATAAACTGTCTTCTTGGCCTGTCTTGTCTGTGTTGGAAGTTTTGAGATGACGGTGTTGTAATCGTAACTGCTCCAACATAATGGTCACGATTTTTCTTGTTATGACCCCTTTGACCGTACACAGCATTTGATTCGTTCCTCCCCTGATAGGACTTTTTGGTGCTTGCAGAGGTAGTCACCTGTATCTTTCCATTTCGAATGCCACTTTCAACACGTTCACCCGTTAATATAATTTCAGTGAAACCCGATGAGGAACTTCCCAATAGATGGCTGTAGAATGGGCCAGTCAGTGTACGCATGAACAAGTCCACTAATTCTCGATCAGTAATAAGGGGTTTGACTCTGCCAGTCAAATCTCTCCATTTTTGAGCATATTCTTTGAAGCTTTCTTTAGATCCCATAGTCATATTCTGCAATTGTAGCCGAGTAGGCGCCAATTCAGAATTATACTGGTAGTGCTTGTAGAAAGCTGTCGCTAAATCAGTCCAGGTGCGGATGTTAGAGCTCTCGAGCTGATAATACCACTCTAACTGTGTGCCAGACAGACTCTCTTGGAAGAAATGGATCCATAGCTTCCTATCAGTGGTATACAGCTGGATCTTTCTCACATAAGCTCTCAGATGCATCTGAGGACAAGACGCACCGTCATACTTAGTGAAAGCGGGGACCTTGAATTTGCGGGGAGTGACCACATCAGAGACCAGACCTAAGCCTTCGAAATCCAGACCGGGCGCCTTCTGACCCTCCATAGCTAGCATGCGTTCTTCCAGCAACTTATACTTATCATTTTTTGGAGAGTACTGTTCATTTTCATAATCTTCATCGTCATCCTCAGGGTTGAAGGGATCGACATTCTCATCTTCCGAATCATTTTCTGTCTCCTCTTCGTGATCCTTCGGAATTCTGATCTTGACTCCTGCGGCCAGTCCTTTAAGCCTTCTTCCCGGGTTAATGTAACTCACAGCTTTCTTGTCTTTCTTCTTCTCAAGCAAGAGAGCCTTCAGCTCTTCCTGCCCCTTGGATAAGTTCAGGATCATCTCCTGGAATTGAGCATTCTGAGCCTGGAGATCTTTGACAGTTTGTTCGAGAGCCATCTTTTTGTTTAGAAGGAAGACCGTGAGAACATTGATCCTTTAGAATACCTGTTATGCGATGTTATGTTATGCTATGCAATGTATGAAATGTTTTCAAGGACTTTCGGAATTTAACTTTGCGTAAACCACCAAAAGAGGGAAACTTTTATTAATAATTTCTTTAATCAATGTTCATTACAAAAAATGATAAAAATACAATGAAATCTCAAGTCTCCCAGGGACGGCTTCTTTTTGGGCGGAGATATGCATTGAGTCTTCGTTCCTCATTAAGCTGGCTGGTGAGCTCTAATACTTTCTTCCTTTCTGCACCGAACTTAGTTTCAAAACTATCCCTTTCCTCTCTCAACTGGATCCAGGATTTCTTCAATTCTTCAACATTGATAGGCATATCTGGATAAGGAATGATCTGAGGGGTACCTCCTTCAACTTTTGGTTCAACAATCAGAGGTCCGATTGCAAGATATGGCATGATAAGCTCACGAGCTCTGGCGCGTACCCATCTGAGATAAGGTTCCATAGGAATAGTGTTTTTCTGTCCTAAAGTACTTCTTTTCACCATGCCCCAAGCTCGTACAAACCTTTGACGGAGACCTTGAGAGTCGTTGTCATAGTCAAACACAGTGCCTTGAATAATTATTTCATGTGGACCGTCTCTTCTAGCATAACCGAACTGACGTAGGGCTAAAGCTAGGTTATAAGTAATACCTCCTCTTATCCCCAGGAGTGGTACGTTAGAGAATTCTCCACAACGGTCAATGATGATAACATTTTCTTTGGGTTGAGGACACCAATGGATGTCTGAATGGGAGAGCGACATTATCCTTTGAGACCATTTCAAATTTTGCTCATTCTTTAAGACTGATTGAGGAAGGTGCGAAATAAACCACCTAGATAATAAAGGTACGCAGCACATGAGAGTCCCTTGCCTTTTCATAGTACGAGTGTGAAGGGAATGCAAAATGTCTCCAAGCAAGGTGGGCACAGGGTTATGAGTGAGAAATATCTTAACAGCATTCATGTCTATGAATTGATCCGGATTAGGAAATAGAACCAAACCATAGATTAGTAGTGCTAGAACATCTTCGAAAGCATGGACATTCATAACTTTTAGGAATTCTCGGGCCTTATTTATCAGAAATTTGGCAAGTAAATCCTTAACTTCACTTCTTGTTACCCAATTAGTTTCAATGTCGGACTTTGTCATGTGTAAAGCCGCGGCAACTTCTTCAGACTTCGGAATCTTTTCTAAACCACTGAAAGGTGTTTGATCAAGGATAAGTATCCCAAGCAGCCTGGAAAACTCTTCTAATGTGGGTACCAACTGATAATCTGGGAAGGTGAAGCAATGATGTTTAGGATCGAAGAACTGGAATAGAACTCTCATCATATCTTCTTTGAAACCGGTGGTAACTAAATTGAGGAGAGAACCATGTTTCTTGATGAACTGAGCATGATCGGGTAGTTCTGACACTAAATCCTTGAGTTGAGGAGAGGTCGCTACAAAATTGATCCGGATGGTCTTCCTGGAAGCCATAGCCTGTTTAACAGAGCAAAGTTAAACCCCTAAGTCCTTGAAATGGTTAGTATAATGTCATGATGTTATGATGTTATGATGTTATGATGTTATGATGTTATGTAAGTAACAAACACAAACAAGTCACACCGCAATCATTCCTAGGTTTTTAAGGCTTGCATGAGTTCCAGAGGTAAGTACCCTCCCCACTGAAGTTTGGTTGGTTCTGTAACACCCCGATGAAATAAGGATAATTATTTAATTTAAATTAATAGAATATTTATTAATTTAATTAAATAATTAGAATATTATTGGATTATTATTATTATTATTGGAATATAAGTTGAAATCAGTAAAAGAGTTCCAATTGGTAAAAAGGGTTATTTCACGTGAAAAGGAAAAAAAAGAGACAGAAAAGTGGAGAAAGAGCCAGAGAACAAGGGTTGAAGAGAGGAAAAGCTTGAAGCCGAAGGATTTGCCGGATTAACTCAGGTAAGGGGGGTTTATCGTCGTTTGATGGGTATTATGGGTTAACATGTAATGGGTAGTGATAAACCATTGATTTGACCCTGATTAGAATGATGAATGTTGAAATTTATGAACTTATGGATGAATGTGATTTGAGTTATAATTGAAGAAAATTCGTAAGAATTAGATGGAATAATGTTAGAATTTGTGAGAGTGAATGGGTATGATCTGTGTTAGATGAGGTAAACGATAACTGTGTAAGAATTGGACTGTGGGAGGTTGGAATTGAGAAATCTCGTAGCAGAGAAAACCATGGCAGATCTGGAAAATGTTGATTTCTGGTCATACGCGTATGACACTAGGCCATACGCGTATGAGTTGGCCTGGAGGGGGGTGATACGCGTATGGGGTGAGGCCATACGCGTATGGATGAGGAAGATGATGTTTTGAACATGGTTTTGTCTCTGTTGGTACGCGTATGGGGAAGTGGTACGCGTAGCATACGCGTATGAGACAGGTGATACGCGTATGGGTTTGGCTGAGAAATGGGCCATACGCGTATGGGCATGGGGCATACGCGTATGGGCAGAATTGTGATTTTTCTGAGATGTTGTTGTGCAGTTTTTGGTTGTTCAAGCTGAGTAATGTAAATTAGCTGATGTATGATAGAGTAGGGATCATTTCCCGTTGTTTTGAGCAGTATAGGTATTAGTAGAGTGTGCTAATACTGTGATTGATTATGTGGCATGACATGATATGATTATGTGATAAATATGTTGATGATGTATGAGGATATGCATAATGCTGTGAATGTATCTATTATGTATGCAATTGTGAATGGACTGTTTATGGCTTAGAGTGTGAGCATATGTCCATTGTGGATTGTTGATGATGTTTGCATGCTAGGTGATTAGCGTGCATATCATAGCCCTTGGGGTGGTAGCTAATTCCCATGGTGAGGAATTAGTGAGTGAGTCACTAGGTCTCAAATGAGTGGGACTAGTGAGCTTGGTAGCCGTATCTGGATTTGATCGGTGAGGTTGAACTCTATGTTCACGAATAGTCGGTACCGCATGCATGGAGTCTCATTGCATAATGTATGTATGGCGTATAATATGAATGGATGTATTCCAATATTATACGTGTGTTTTGTGTTTGTGTTGAATATGATTTGAGTTGATGTTGCCATTGCTGTATGTATGATCTGATTAGGGTGATGAATGTGTTAAATTACTTAGCATTACATGATATTTTATAATGCTTATTATATCGATTGAGGAACTCACCCTTACAACTATGTTTCAGGTAACGAGCAGTGATTGAGTAGAAGCTAGTGCTTGGAGTCTAGTATAGTTCCTTAGTGGGTCATGCTCTGGTAGATGTAACATCGGGACGGGATGTTTTACTATGTTCTCATTTTGGTTGTTGAACAACTTTACATGTAATGTGTTACATGTTTTGCATGTTGTCAGATTTTATCCGCTGCGAATTATGCAATGTTTTATTTTGATTAAATAAATGAGCATGACCAGATATTTCGGTGAATGGTGTGAAGTGTCAAGTGTGACACCCTTAATTGCATATCTACTCTGACTATATTTTACTGTTTTAATTAAATATTTGGGGTATTTTAGAAGGGTGTTACATTAGTGGTATCAGAGCATAGTCGGTCGAGTCGAGTCGTAATTATTCTATTTCCCTGTATGTGATAGGTGTTGTGTAACCCTATCAGTACTTATTGTTTTAGCTTGTTGGATTAACTCAGAGATGGCTGGAAGAGGTAGAGACGATGCTGCGATTGCTGAGGCTCTGGGTATGCTAGCTGGAGTACTTGGAGGGAATCCGAATGTTGTGGGAATGGGAGCTGCTCGTCAACTGAGTGAGTTCCAGAAGAACAATCCTCCAATGTTCAAGGGAGCATACGATCCAGATGGTGCTCAGAAGTGGTTGAAGGAGATCGAGAGGATCTTCCGAGTGACTGAGTGTGCCGATAACCAGAAGGTCAGGTTTGGTACGCATATGCTGTCAGAGGAAGCAGATGATTGGTGGGTTGCTGCCCGCACTGAGTTGGAAGCTGCTGGGAGTGCTGAGATCACTTGGGCGGTGTTCAGAGAGAGATTTCTGAGGAAGTACTTTCTAGAGGATGTCAGAGGAAAGAAAGAGATAGAGTTCTTAGAATTGAAGCAGGGCAACCGGTCTGTTACTGAGTATGCTGCTAAGTTCACAGAGCTGTCGAAGTATTACACTCCCTATAATGAGGCTACTGGGGAATTTTCAAAATGTGTGAAGTTTGAGAACGGGTTACGTCCCGAGATCAAGCAGGCTATTGGGTATCAGCGGATTAGAGTGTTTTCTGACCTGGTTGACTGTTGCAGGATCTTTGAACAGGATACCAAGGTCAGAGCGGAGAGCTACCAGCAGAGGGTTGATAGGAAAGGCAAGAATCAGAATGATCGTGGGAAACCGTATGCAGCTGACAAAGGTTTCCAGAGACAGAGTGGGATGAAGAGACCTAGTGGGGGAGACTCCAGTGCCCCTGCTAAGTGTTACAGATGTGGTCAGGCTGGATATCGTATCCATGAGTGTACCAGTACTGAGAGGAAGTGTTTCAAGTGTGGCAAAGGTGGTCACTTGGCTGCAGAGTGCCGGTTGAAGACTATGACTTGTTTCAACTGTGGAGAGGTGGGTCATATCAGTCCACAGTGTCCTAAGCCGAAGAAAGAGAACCAGTCGGGAGGCAAGGTCTTTGCTTTATCGGGTTCTGAGACTTCTGCAGATGATCGTTTGATCCGAGGTACGTGTTATATTAATGGCTTTCCTCTTGTAGCTATTATTGACACAGGTGCGACTCATTCCTTTATATCTTTGGATTGTGTTGTGAAACTTAAATTAGAGATATCTGAGATGCATGGAAGTATGGTGATTGATACTCCTGCGAAGGGTTCAGTGATCACTACTTCAGTTTGTTTAAATTGTTCTTTGAGTATTTTTGGTAGAGACTTTGGGATGGACCTTGTGTGTCTTCCACTAGTGCAGATTGATGTTATCCTGGGTATGAACTGGTTGGTGTTTAACCGAGTTTATATCAATTGTTTTGATAAGACTGTGATCTTTCCTGAGATTGAGGAAGGAAAGGGTTTGTTTCTATCAGCAAGGCAGGTGAATGAGGCAGTAGCAGATGGGGCAGAGTTGTTTATGGTGTTAGCGACTTTGGAGGCTAAAGACAAACTGCTGATTTGCGATCTAGCCGTAGTGTGTGATTTTCCTGATGTGTTTCCTGAAGAAGTGAATGAATTACCGCCAGAGCGTGAAGTTGAGTTCTCGATTGATTTGGTACCTGGTACTAGGCCGATATCGATGGCTCCGTACCGTATGTCTGCTGTTGAGTTAACTGAGTTGAAAAGTCAGCTGGAAGATCTGTTGGATAAGAAATTTATTCGTCCGAGTGTGTCACCGTGGGGCGCACCAGTGTTATTGGTTAAGAAGAAAGAAGGTACTATGAGGTTGTGTGTGGACTACAGGCAACTGAATAAAGTGACGATCAAGAATCGGTATCCTTTTCCAAGGATTGATGATTTGATGGATCAGTTGGTTGGTGCGAGTGTGTTCAGCAAAATAGATTTGAGATCGGGGTATCATCAGATACGTGTGAAAACTGAGGATATTCAGAAGACTGCTTTCAGAACAAGGTATGGACATTATGAGTATTCTGTAATGCCTTTTGGTGTGACTAATGCGCCTGGGGTATTTATGGAGTATATGAATAGGATTTTCCATCCGTACCTAGACAAGTTTGTTGTGGTGTTTATTGACGATATTTTGGTGTATTCGAAATCTGAAGAAGAGCATGCTGAGCATTTGAGAGTGGTTTTAGGAGTTCTACGAGAAAAGAAGTTATTTGCTAAACTGTCCAAGTGTGAATTTTGGTTAGAAGAGGTTAGTTTTCTTGGTCATGTGGTTTCAAGAGGTGGTGTTGTTGTTGATCCTTCTAAGATAGAAGCGGTATCTAAGTGGGAAGCTCCGAAGTCAGTTTCTGAGATAAGGAGTTTTCTTGGACTTGCAGGTTATTATAGGAAATTCATTGAGGGATTTTCTAAGTTGGCGTTACCGTTGACGATGTTGACTAGAAAGGGGCAAGCGTTTGTTTGGGACTCAAAATGTGGGGAAGGTTTCCAAGAGTTAAAGAGAAGGTTAACTACTGCTCCTATTCTGATATTACCAAGTCCGTCGGAACCATTTGAGGTTTACTGTGATGCTTCATTGTTGGGTTTGGGTGGTGTTTTGATGCAGAATAAGCAGGTTGTAGCTTATGCTTCGAGGCAACTGAAGGTTCATGAGAGGAATTATCCGACACACGATTTAGAGTTGGCAGCTGTGGTATTTGTTCTGAAGTTATGGAGGCATTACTTGTACGGGTCAAGATTTGAGGTTTTCAGTGACCATAAAAGTTTAAAGTATTTGTTTGATCATAAAGAGCTGAATATGAGACAGAGGAGATGGTTAGAGTTTCTGAAGGATTATGACTTTGGTTTGAATTACCATCCGGGTAAAGCAAACGTAGTAGCTGATGCATTGAGTCGGAAATCATTACATATGTCTATGTTAATGGTTAAGGAATTGGATTTAATTGAGCAGTTTAGAGACTTGAGTTTGGTGTGTGAGAGTACTCACAATAGTGTTAAATTGGGAATGTTGAAGTTAACGAGTGGTATTCTGGATGAGATTAGAGAGGGTCAGAAATCCGATGTGCTTTTGGTTGATAAGTTGACACTAGTGAATCAAGGTCAAGGTGGTGAATTCAGAGTTGATGAGAATGGTGTTTTGAAATTTGGTAGTCGGGTGTGTATTCCGGATGTTACCGAACTTAAGAAGAGTATTCTTGAGGAAGGACATCGTAGTGGCTTGAGTATTCATCCTGGGGCTACTAAGATGTATCATGATTTGAAAAAGTTATTTTGGTGGCCGGGAATGAAAAGAGAAATTGCGAGTTTTGTTTATTCTTGTTTGACTTGTCAGAAGTCAAAGATTGAGCATCAGAAGCCGTCTGGGCTAATGCAACCGTTGGCTATTCCAGAGTGGAAGTGGGATAGTATCAGTATGGACTTTGTTTCTGGTTTACCGAGGACAATTAAGAATTTTGAAGCTATTTGGGTGATTGTTGACAAATTGACAAAATCGGCTCATTTCATTCCGATCAGAATGGATTATCCGTTAGAGAGATTAGCTGAGTTGTATATTGAGAAAATTGTAAGTTTGCATGGTATTCCGTCGAGTATTGTTTCGGACAGAGATCCTAGATTTACATCGAAGTTCTGGGAAGGTTTGCAGAGGGCTTTGGGAACTAAGCTAAGATTGAGTTCTGCATATCATCCGCAGACTGATGGTCAGACTGAGAGGACGATTCAGTCACTGGAGGATCTTTTGAGGGCTTGTGTTTTAGAAAAGGGAGGTGCTTGGGATTGTTATTTACCTTTGATTGAGTTTACCTACAACAATAGTTTTCATTCGAGCATTGGTATGGCACCGTTTGAAGCTTTGTATGGTAGGAGATGTCGGACACCTTTATGTTGGTATGAGTCCGGTGAGAGTGCTGTGGTTGGACCGGAGATTGTTCAACAAACTACGGAAAAGATTAAGATGATTCAGGAGAAGATGAGGATTGCTCAGAGTCGTCAGAAGAGTTATCACGACAAGAGGAGGAAGTCACTTGAGTTTCAAGAGGGAGATCATGTGTTTCTTCGTGTTACTCCGATAACTGGGGTTGGTCGAGCTTTGAAGTCGAAGAAGTTGACACCTCGATTTATTGGTCCTTATCAGATTTTGGAGAGGATAGGGGAGGTAGCCTATCGTGTCGCTTTACCGCCGTCGCTTGCGAATTTGCATGAGGTTTTTCATGTGTCTCAGTTGAGGAGGTACATTCCTGATCCGTCGCATGTAGTCCAAGTAGATGATGTACAGGTGAGAGATAACCTGACTGTTGAAACATCACCTATGAGGATCGAGGATCGAGAGTTGAAGCCGTTGCGGGGTAAAGAGATTGCTTTGGTAAAGGTAGCTTGGGGAGGACCAGCAGGTGGCAATGTGACTTGGGAACTTGAGAGTCAGATGAAGGAGTCTTATCCGGAGTTATTCGCTTGAGGTATGTTTTCGAGGACGAAAACTCTTTTAGTGGGGGAGAGTTGTAACACCCCGATGAAATAAGGATAATTATTTAATTTAAATTAATAGAATATTTATTAATTTAATTAAATAATTGAAATATTATTGGATTATTATTATTATTATTGGAATATAAGTTGAAATCAGTAAAAGAGTTCCAATTGGTAAAAAGGGTTATTTCACGTGAAAAGGAAAAAAAAGAGACAGAAAAGTGGAGAAAGAGCCAGAGAACAAGGGTTGAAGAGAGGAAAAGCTTGAAGCCGAAGGATTTGCCGGATTAACTCAGGTAATGGGGGTTTATCGTCGTTTGATGGGTATTATGGGTTAACATGTAATGGGTAGTGATAAACCATTGATTTGACCCTGATTAGAATGATGAATGTTGAAATTTATGAACTTATGGATGAATGTGATTTGAGTTATAATTGAAGAAAATTCGTAAGAATTAGATGGAATAATGTTAGAATTTGTGAGAGTGAATGGGTATGATCTGTGTTAGATGAGGTAAACGATAACTGTGCAAGAATTGGACTGTGGGAGGTTGGAATTGAGAAATCTCGTAGCAGAGAAAACCATGGTAGATATGGAAAATGTTGATTTCTGGTCATACGCGTATGACACTAGGCCATACGCGTATGAGTTGGCCTGGAGGGGGGTGATACGCGTATGGGGTGAGGCCATACGCGTATGGATGAGGAAGATGATGTTTTGAACGTGGTTTTGTCTCTGTTGGTACGCGTATGGGGAAGTGGTACGCGTAGCATACGCGTATGAGACTGGTGATACGCGTATGGGTTTGGCTGAGAAATGGGCCATACGCGTATGGGCATGGGGCATACGCGTATAGGCAGAATTGTGATTTTTCTGAGCTGTTGTTGTGCAGTTTTTGGTTGTTCAAGCTGAGTAATGTAAATTAGCTGATGTATGATAGAGTAGGGATCATTTCCCGTTGTTTTGAGCAGTATAGGTATTAGTAGAGTGTGCTAATACTATGATTGATTATGTGGCATGACATGATATGATTATGTGATAAATATGTTGATGATGTATGGGGATATGCATAATGCTGTGAATGTATCTATTATGTATGCAATTGTGAATGGACTGTTTATGGCTTAGAGTGTGAGCATATGTCCATTGTGGATTGTTGATGATGTTTGCATGCTAGGTGATTAGCGTGCATATCATAGCCCTTGGGGTGGTAGCTAATTCCCATGGTGAGGAATTAGTGAGTGAGTCACTAGGTCTCAAATGAGTGGGACTAGTGAGCTTGGTAGCCGTATCTGGATTTGATCGGTGAGGTTGAACTCTATGTTCACGAATAGTCGGTACCGCATGCATGGAGTCTCATTGCATAATGTATGTATGGCGTATAATATGAATGGATGTATTCCAATATTATACGTGTGTTTTGTGTTTGTGTTGAATATGATTTGAGTTGATGTTGCCATTGCTGTATGTATGATCTGATTAGGGTGATGAATGTGTTAAATTACTTAGCATTACATGATATTTTATAATGCTTATTATATCGATTGAGGAACTCACCCTTACAACTATGTTTCAGGTAACGAGCAGTGATTGAGTAGAAGCTAGTGCTTGGAGTCTAGTATAGTTCCTTAGTGGGTCATGCTCTGGTAGATGTAACATCGGGATGGGATGTTTTACTATCTTCTCATTTTGGTTGTTGAACAACTTTACATGTAATGTGTTACATGTTTTGCATGTTGTCAGATTTTATCCGCTGCGAATTATGCAATGTTTTATTTTGATTAAATAAATGAGCATGACCAGATATTTTGGTGAATGGTGTGAAGTGTAAAGTGTGACACCCTTAATTGCATATCTACTCTGACTATATTTTACTGTTTTAATTAAATATTTGGGGTATTTTAGAAGGGTGTTACAGGTTCCACCTGTCCTAGAATAGTAACCGGGTTCTAGAAGGATCTCAAATCATCGACCTTTCCTTAAGTCCACTGTAGTGCAATACCAAGCGGTTGACCAAAATTTCCCTAAAGTCCAATCTCAAAGAGTGTAATATCGAGTATCAACCAACCCCAGTCGGAACCGAAGTCAGTTATCTCACTACTTTCTAATGGCTAGGATGAGTCAATTAGGGTTCTAAAGGTCTGGTTAATGCTTTGATGACACCACACAGACGCCAAATTTTTCCTCAGGTAAACATGAGGAACATCAGGACATCTAAAGTGTCACATTAACCGTAGCCATCATTTTAACCATTCCAGTATACGCCGGACAGTCGCGATGATCTCTTGCTACTTACCTAAGGTACACTAGATCCGGGTGTAGGATCTTTCACTCAAGCATAGAATACCCAAACAATCCCTTAAGTAAATCAGACGAAGGAACAATTCAAAAACATAAATGACCTTATTTTTTATTTATATATATATATATATATATATATATATATATATATATATATATATATATATATATATATATATATATATATATATATATATATATATATATATATATATATATATATATATATATATATTAAGGTAACCTCTCTTTTTAAGTCCCCAGCAGAGTCGCCAGTTCTGTCATACGGTGAACTGACTTTTGTGTGTTTTTGCTTTGGAAAGCAAATGTCGCGGATAGCAAGAGTCGCCACCGACTTTTCTTTTATCCAATAAGGAAAGGCGGAAAAGAACAGGAAAGACCTTGATTAGATTTTGGGTTCGGGAGGTACATTATACAAAGGGAAGGTGTTAGCACCCTTTGTATCCATGGTTATCCATGGGCTCTTAATTGCTTGATCACTTATGTTTTTCTTGTCTGAAAAAAAGTGTTTGAGAACTGTTTAGAAAAGAGAGTTTAACTTTGTAATGATTCTTGTACGAATGTATACAAAGTATTTATCTCGTTTAATTTTGAAAGCTGTTTAGAAAAATATAACTTGGCAATGATTCTAGTACGAAGGTATACCAAGTGGTGATTTTCTAATAGATGTTTTGCAAAGTGTGAGATGTGAAAAGTGCTTTAAGTTGTGAGTCAGCATTTAAGAGTTATACCTACCCAAGGTCTTTATGGGTATTTCCTATCCTTATGAAGGTAAAACTGTCCTTACTATTGAGAAGTAAGTAGTCTTATCCTTTGGATGTAAAGGGACATCGTAAGGTCGTCGATTGGTCATCGAAGGCAACATTTGTAAGGATACCTTAGCATTCGAAGGGACGATCATCATTTAATCATAGGCTACCACAGAGGGTCATCAAGGGATACAATCATATATTCGCAGGCAACATCCGAGGGACTATGATTTATCTTATAGGGACATGATGATTTAATCGAAGGGTCTTTGCTAAGTGTATCCCCACATTCGCGGGACATGACCGTAATATTGTAAGGCAACAAAGAGAGAGCCAAGATCATATATTCAATGGCAACATTTGTAATCAGTTAGGTAATTAGGATGAATCTCCACAAGGGTATCCCACAAATAAAGTGGAATACCTAGCAAGCTACCTTCTTCGGGAATATGTGAGCCCTCACAAAATTCAGCAAACAGGTCAGAATACCAAATGGGATGCAATCAATAGTTGCACCGAACAAAGGAATCGCATCAGTAATAATGCCAGGCAAATAATACACAGCTATGGTAGGACATGTCAGATAAACACAGAATAAAACAGAAAAAAAATCAGCGACTGTCAGGTTCGCTACTGCCTCGCCTAGCGAAGGCTTGGCGAACACTCGCTACATGTTCGCTTAGCGATGTGCTAGCGAACGGCTGCGGGTTTTGATTTTAATAACAGTACGATTTCAGCAAGCTCCAAACCCTATGGCATCCATTACAGAAATTACATGGTTAAACATTCAAGACATCCATGCATACTTAGATCCACATGCAAAACCTAAGATATATTTATAAATTCAATCATTATGTCACATGTAAATTGGGAGCATAAAGCGGTAGTGATAGTGCAAACCTGTTTGCAATTGAATTGCAACGTTGAATTGGCAGATCACTGTTAGGGTTGGTGCCGGATTGAGTTGGGCGGAGGTAACCTTTGTGCAGATGAGTTTCCTTCAGGGTTTCCTTTAGGGTTGTTCTGAATTCTCTTGGTTAGCCTCCAGGGTTTTTCCGGTTGCCTCTGTTAGGGTTTGCTTGTTCCCTCCCTGTGTGTCCTTTTTCTGAATGAGGTCTTGGTATTTATAATAGTTTTTGTGACCTAATGGGCTCAGAATGAAGCCCAAAATTTGTGGTATTCGCAAGCTTCGCTGGGCGAGTGGTGCAGCGAAGAGTTCGCTAGGCGAAGGATTTGGCTCGCCTAGCGAGCAAGCCAGTTTAAGTCATTTTCTGGATTTGGCCGCCTGTGCGCTGGGTCTTTGTTCCTTTAAGATTAATGTCTTGAAAAATGAGTTGGAGTGCCTTGAAAAATGTCTTGCAAGATTAACGGGCAAATTTTGGGGTATGACACAGAAGTTCTGACTCTGAACAAAGGAAGCGTACAAAGCTCAACGAAGAAAGAGATATCAGACGCTCTGAAGAGGAAGAGCGCATTCTAGGGTCTGAAGCTATTACACTATGATGTAATAAATCAAGAAGACATCAAGAACCTTCGAAGTCAATCAACTATCAGCAACTATCTGAAGATGTACATGCCAAACAAAAACTCTGATTTCTGAACACTCTGATTCATAAACGATCAATAAAGACTTAGCTATGAAGTCTTCCACTTATGGCAAGAATCTAATTTTGGAAGAAAGTAAAAGTGCCCTAAACTGCTATGGAAAGAATAAAGAGATTAATGACATTAATCATCCATCATTGCCAAGATCCTTTCATCCAACGATCTCTTCATCAAATCTATATATATATATATATATATATATATATATATATATATATATATATATATATATATATAAGATGGATTATCTTCTCAAATATCAACGAAAAACACGAGAATACTGAAACTAATCTCATATCTCTTACTCATTCTCCTTTCACACGAGCTGCTGCTCTAAAGTGTGAATATTTTTTCTGTTCTTATATTGTGTAGTTTCTGCTTACCTAAAAGCACTAAGCACTACTGTAATTTTTCCTTAATTGCTGAATATTCCTCAAGTGACTTGTGAAGTCTGTAAACTTGAGAGGGATAAGAGATATTTATCCTCTTAGACGCTCATTTGTTGTAATCTTTCAAGATTAGTGGATTAAGTCCTTATTGAAGGAGAAATGACCCTGGCCGGGTGGACTGGAGTAGCTTTGAATTTCAAGTGAACCAGGATAAAAATTTTGTGTTGATAGCTTTTATTTTCGCGTGTGTTTTGTTTTCAAAAGTTTTTATTATCAGTTAAAACAATTCAAACCCCCCTTTCTTATTTTTCTCAACCTTCACTTAGATGGGCGACCTTCTGAGAAGTTTCTCGAAAAACATGTGAATGAGGACAAAACATGCTGAAAAGACCCGTGTTGGTTTATGGGGTCAGTCGATAATCTTGATAGAACTTTGGGGCATTACATACTGCATATGCTATATCGGGTATAGTACAAACCATAACATGCATCAAAGAGCCTACTATGTTAGCATATGGGATGTTATTCATATAAACTCTTTCGACCTCAGTATTGGGACAATGATATGTGCCGAACTTGAATTGAGGGATTCCCGAAGTCACAACAAGCTTTGAATTTGACATACCAAATTTGTCGAGAATCTTCTATAGGTATGTTTCTTGAGATAAGCATAATTTCAAATACTTTCTGTCTCTTCGAATGGCAATCCCATGAATCCTGGATGCAACTCCAAGATCTTTCATATCGAACTCCTTATTGAGTTCATCCTTCACCTTCATTATATCCTAGACATTGTCGCTTGCTATGAGAATATCATCCATATAAAGCAACAAAATAAATATTGAATTTCCAAGTCGAAATCTGAAGTAAGCACAGTGGTCGAACTAACTTCTAACGAAATCTATGTGTGCCATGAACTTGTTGAATCTCCCATTCCATTGTCAAGGAGTTTGTTTTAGTCCATATAAATATTATTCAACTTGCACACATAATATTCCTTTCCATTTTCTGCATACCCTTCAGGTTTCCTCATCAGGATTATTTGATCTAGATCTCCATACAAGAAAGCAATATTCACATCCATTTGTTCCAGTTCTAGGTCGAATTGTGCCACCATGGCAAGAAACATTCGAATAGACTTATGATTCACAAGCGAAGAGAACACGTCATTGAAATTGACACCTTCTTTCTGAGTGAAACCCCTTACGACCAATATTTCCTTATATATTTTCTGTAGATGTTTAATTGGCTGCATTGTATGGTAAAACACTAGCTGGATTCTAATGTCTTGACTGATGTCATGACATGCTGTTGAGATGTTTGTGTGACTGCATTGTATGTTAGAATATCTAGCTGTACTCTGATGTCTTGGCTGATGTCATGACATTCTGAGTAGTATACTACAGGTTTAGCTAATACAGGATTTATTGAATGTCAAACTGGATGTTATGACATTCATCCCTGTCAGCAGATACTGAGGAATAGAACAATTGGTGTTCTGCTATAACTCAGTATTTATTTTCAGTCTGTTTATCAAGGAAATAACAGACCTGGCATAAGGCCTACTGTTTGAATGTCAAACTGGATGTTATGACATTCATCATTGACAGCATATACTGAACAATAGGCAGATTGGTTTTCTGCTACATTTCAGTATGCAGCTCAGTCTGCTTATCAAGAGGATAACATACCTGATTTAAGGCTCTATGTGTGAATGTCAAATTGGATACTTTTACATTTATTAATGTGCGCTGATACTGAAGTATGGACAGATTGGTTCTGTACAGTTCCACAATTTTGTACAGTCTGTTTTAAGGAAAAACCGACTTAGCACATGGTCTATGTTTTGGACGTCAAACTGAATGTTGTGACATTCATTCCTGATAGCGTGTGCTAAATTTTAGGTTGTTTAGTTTTTCTGTTTCAGCATTTTTCTCAGGCTATTCTTCAGGAAGTCAACAGCTGAGCTAAAATCCAGGAAACCAACAACTAAGCTACAATTAATGAACCTAACAAATAGCCTATTTGTTAGTAACCTAGTTGTGGAATTTAGGTTAACTCGCTTGACCTTAAATTCAGGAAATACAAGTACAAGGCCCAAGTGCTGCAATATAAAAGGATGGCAATTCTTCATTCAGGACACAGGGGTTGTAGGCGTGAAGATTTTTGTGTCCAATATACTTCACTGTTGTATTTTTGTGTGTCTTGTATTAGACGTATCTTGTAAGCCAAGCTATTATCACTGAGATGATTGCATTGGTATAGGGTGTTCATTGAGTTGTAAGTGTTGTGTCACTCTAAGCTTTTAAGCGTGAGTGCTGTGTATCTTGATTAAAGTTGTTAAGCACAATCAAGAGTTGTTTGAAGTGTGACTTCACAATTGTCTTTAATCTTAATTAAAGGTTGTAATCACTGAGGTGATTGAGGGGGAGTGAGTAGGAACTTTGATCTTAGTGTAAGATTGAAATTGCATTGGGTAGGTATTAAGTGACAGGGTTAAACAGTTGGTTTAAGGTATGAATTAATACTACTGATAGTGGATTTCCTCCCTGGCTTGGTAGCCCCTAGACGTAGGTCATGTTGGACCGAACTGGGTAAACAATTACTTGTGTTATTTACTGCACTTACTTTTAAGTTCTGCATAATTCTTGTCTGTGCAGAATTGGATGTCATAACAACCCGTGTGACATCGAAAGTCTGATAACTAGAATTTCAATTGGCATCAGAGCAGGCACCCTGCCTGTTAATTTCTGGGTGAGATCTAGGGAAGTTACTTTCTAGTACCATGGACAAGGATATAGGACACTCAAATAGACCATCCATGCTGGATGGTTCTAACTATGATGACTGGAAGCCTCGTATGATAGCCTTCTTAAGGTCTCTAGATAGCAAAGTCTTGAGAGTTGTCAACAAAGGATGGGAACATCCAACGAAGACAGGTGAAGATGGAGTCAGTGTGCAAATTCCTGAAGAAGAGTGGGACAAGGAGCAAGAGGCATTAGCCCTTGGAAACTCTAAGGCCTTGAATGCATTGTTCAATGGAATCAGTAAGAACATCTTCAGGCTGGTGCACCACTGTGAGTTGGCCAAGGAAGTTTGGGATACCCTCAAGATAACTCATGAAGGTACATCCAAGGTGAAGATGTCTAAACTTCAGATGCTGACCACCAAGTTTGAAAATCTGAGGATGAAAGAGGATGAGACTATTCATGACTTCCACATGAATATTCTTGAAATTGCCAACACCTCTGGTGGCTTAGGTGAAAAAATGGCAGAAGAGAAACATGTAAGAAAGGTTCTCAGGTCATTACCTAAGAGATTTTCCATGAAGGTCACTGCTATAGAAGAGGCTCAGGAGATCTGCAGTATGAAGGTGGATGAGCTCATTGGTTCTCTCCAAACCTTTGAAATGGGCTTATGTGAGGATGCTGAAAAGAAGAACAAAAGCATAGCTTTTGTATCAAATACTGAAGAGAATTCAGAAGAAGGAAACATTGGAGGAAATGAAAGCATTTCAGAAGCCATAGCCATGCTTGGAAGACAGTTCAACAAGTTCATAAAGAAGGTTCATCAATAGGGTAGACCTAATGTCAATAACTCTTCATATGACATCAGTAGAAAGTCAAAATATGAAGAAAAGGTCACTCAAGGCAAGGGAATCCAGTGTCATGGATGTGAAGGGTATGGTCATATTAAAGCTGAATGCCTTACCTTTCTCAAGATGCAAAAGAAAGGGCTATCTGTCACCTGGTCAGAAGAAGACTCTGAGAGTGAATCTAAAGGAGAATCTGCCAAACATGTCACTGCTCTGACCAGTGTCTGTGCCTCAGATGATGACTCAAGCGGAGATGAGCTTACCTTGGATGAACTTGCTGCTTCATATAAATAACTATGTGTTAAAAGTGCAGAAGTGTGTATCCAAGGAGAAAAGCAGAAGAAACTCATCAAAGAGCTGGAAGCTGAGAAACAGAAGCAGCTGAAAGTCATAGATGGTCTGAATGGTGAGATATCTTTGCTGACATCTAAGCTAGAACAAATGACTAAATCCATCAGAATGTTGAATAAAGGAACTGACACCTTGGAAGAGATTCTAAAGGTGGGACAGAAGTCAGGAACCATGTCTGGTTTAGGCTTTGCTAAGAAATCTTCAACTGAACTCAAAAGATCAAAGGTTGAAGTTCAGAAATTCAAGCAGAAGTCACAACCGATGTCTCAACATCAGGGAACCAGAATGAGTAATCATCAGAAGAAGAAATTTCAGAGATGGAGATGTCATTACTGTGGTAGATTTGGTCACATAAAACCCTTTTGCTACAGGCTGCATGGTTATCCTAACCAGGCCACTCAAGTCAGATCTAAGCAAAAGGCTTCTAAACATAATGCCCCCATTAAGAAACAAAAATGGGCTGCGAATCAAACACCTCAAGTCAGACCTAAACAACAGGCATCTAAGCTTAATCTCCCCAGTGAGAATCAACAATGTGTTGCTAAACTAGCTCACACATCTCCAAGGGCATCTACCAGACAAGACTGGTACTTTGATAGTGGCTGCTCAAGACATATGACTGGGATGAGCAACCTATTGGTGGATCTACAACCCCATGCCACCAGGTATGTGACATTTGGTGATGGAGCTAAAGGAGAAGTCAAGGGTGTTGGTAAGCTGGATTGTCCTGAAGTTCCAAAACTGAGTAATGTGCTGTTAGTAAAAGGACTAACTGCTAATCTCATCAGCATAAGCCAGCTATGTGACCAAGGATTCAATGTGAAATTCACTAGGGGAGGATGTGTGGTGTTGAATGGTTGCAATCAGGAAGTGATGAGAGGAGCCATATCCAAAGATAACTGTTATCTATGGGAAGCTAAAGACTCACTCTACTCCTCCAAGTGCCCCTTAGTCAAGGGAGAGCAGGAAGTGAAGCTGGGACATGGAAGACTTGGACAACTCCATTTAAAAGGAATGAAGAAGATCATATCCAAGGGAGCAATTATAGGAATCCCAAATTTGCCTATGGATAAAAGAACAGACTGTGGAAAACGTCTGATTGAAAGCAGTGAGGCATTGTCACCTATTGGTCATCATTTAAACGGTGCAGTGGCAAGGGATAAACAGATGTGTGTATCATTGTCCTCTGCAGAAGCTAAGTATCTAGCTTCTGGTATCAGGTGTTCATCACTGGTATGGATGAACCTGATGCAGACTGAGTACAATGTCACTCAGAATGTCATGACATTGGATGCTACTCAGTTTGACAAAGTTAGGGACAAAAAGGGAATATGCACTTCTGAGAAATTATAGCAACTAATGATGTCAGTTAGTTACTATTTAGTAAGTCAACTTATTAAACAATTAATAGTGCACTCTGAGTGGTCAACAAATAATAGACATTACTCGTGCAACAAGCGTTTCCTATTCCATCGCTTCAAATTTCAGTCTTGCAAACCTTCTCCCAGAGAAACTGTTCAACTCTCCCCTGAGATAGTAATCATGTCACACCAATCCGACTCAACCTCCTACACGACCCTGTCCGATTCCCCCAGCACTGAGTCTTGCAACCCTAACCGGGAGGATTCTGCTGCCAACGCTGCAACTTCTTCTCATGCAAGAAGACCGAAAGAAACGGTCTCCGGATTCTCCTCAGCAATCGCTCTTGAAGAACCAACCAGGGAAGGCTCGAGGTGTAGCACCTCAAATTTGCACCTATCATTATACATATCATTTCATATTAAGTCATAGCATATCATAATCCATTGCATAGCATTTGCATTGTCCACAGTTGCCTCAAGAGCAAGCAAGCCAGAATTAGGTCAAACTGATCAGGAGATCAGTCCATCAATCAAGCAAAGGTATTTCTCAAGGAATCAGAGCCCTAGGGTTTGTCCAACAAGTTCACTTGCCTTGGGGGTCTTTTTGAAGTGTTCAAGTCAAGGGTGGAAGGCTCAGAGGTCAGCAGTCAATGCATAGCCAGGCAAAAACCCTAGAAAGTCAACAATCAGTCAAAGCAGTGGATGGTGGCCATTCTTGTGGAATTTGGGCACCATGATCAATAATCAAGAGTTCACACAACTTGGGACATCATTTGAAGTCAAGATTTCAAGGAATTAGGGTTTGGAATTCATCAGAAGTGCACAGTCAAGTCCAAAACCCTAGAAAGTCAAAGTTGGTCAACTGTGGTTGATTCTTTGGATTTGATGGATGGAAATGGTTTGAGAGAGCTTATTCATGTCCTAATAGGCCTCATGTGTCATGGAAATCAATATCATGGAAGAATTTGAAACCAATCAGAAAATTTCCAGAAATAGAAAGTGGACCTGTAATTTCAACTGCCAAAAATAGAAACTTCTTGATCCTCAACTTACATCATGATACAAGCTTCAAATGAATTTTTTCCCAACATGAAAGTTGAAGATCTTGTCTTCCCATTTCCAAAAAGTCCAAGAACTCTCAAATCCCATGTATGGTTGTCAAGATATGATCAAATCATTTTCACCAATTTTTGAACTTCAACAAGCCATATCTCTCAAACCATAAGGCCAAATTTGGTGGGGTTTTTTCCTACAAACTACATTTTTCATCCTCTTTCCAAAAATATAAATTTCATGACCTAAAGCCTTACCATTCAAAATGGCATTTTTGGACCTATTCCTTTAAAAATCAAAGTTTGACTCACAGTTGACTTTTTGATTTATGGACTTTTTCTCATTTTTGCCAATTGGAAAATGTTCTAAATCATATTTGTGACATGTTCCAAGCTTAATTCCATGTTCATTTCATCATAATGCTATCATTTTGGCCAAAAGTGTGAAATTGACATTTTTTGCAATTTGCTCCATGAAGTGAAGGCATGGTTAGCATTTCATGTGCAGTCCTTAAACAGCATTTGTTAAGGTCAACTGCAGCCTGTTTCCAAGGCCCAAACGTGCAGCAACACACCTCTCTTTTCACTTATGTGCATTCTAGCATTTTTGCATTTTGTTTCATTAAGCAAATCCAAGCCAAGCACTTCATGTACAGACATCAAACAGCAAATGCAATTGCCATATGCAGCCTGTTTTGAGGCCCAGCTCGGGCAAATCATACCCCTCCATTTCACTTGTGCAAATTAGCAAAATATTGCATTTGATTCATCTTAGACAAAACCAAATTACCACTTGATTAAAGGATGATAAACAGAATATATAAGTTCATTTTCTGACCATTTGGAACCCTAGCCACCATCTAAAAACCACAGAAAATTGCCTTTCACTTCTTCTTGCGAATTTGCATTTCGAAAAATTCTGAGCAAATCACCAAAACACACGAGCAATTATTGGTTCCTCCAGGCTCTAAACAACATATTGAGTTCATTTTCACCATCAATTGCTAGCTGGAAACCCCTTTTGTGTTGCTGCTACATGAAGCTACCAACCATGGCAAGTCATTGTTTGTTTATCTCCAAGCATATTTGAGCCAAGGGAACTTCACCATCCTTCATTTCAAGACTAAAAGGGCATCTGTTTCAATCTCTATCAACCAGGAAACCACACTTTCACTCAGCTCTTCAAATCTGGTTGGTTTTTTGATTCCTTTGTTTCTTAAAACTATTGCCTGTTCCTCATAGATCTTCACTCCCTGAGCATTAGGAACTTCGAATGGTTTAAAATGATTGACTATGGCATGAGATATTTGGAAATAAAGTTTTGTGTTCAATGACATTTGTGCTCGATGCATGCTATCCAACATGTTTCAATGAATTTTACTTATGGATTCGTGATGTTTATGCCTTGCTGAATTGATTGCCATGTTTAATTTAGGTTTCTGGGTGTTTTAATTTTGAGTGCATGATGATGATTGAAGTTGATACCCTGTTCGTTCATGCTGTTATCTGCCCAGAATTTTGATGCATTGGTTGTTGCTATGTTGCAAATGTTGCATGAACTTATTGCTTGCCATGCTGTTTTTGTGTTGTTGATTGGTTTTCGTTTTGATGAATTAATGCATGAAGGTTTAATGCATGTTGCTGTTGCCATTTGAAACCCTAATGTTGCACGAAATTCCCAGAAAAATATGAAGTTGGATTGGCTGTTGTTGTTAGCTTGTTCCTGCACGCGTACTGTTCCATTGGCAACAGCCAATAGGAACATTTCCTCAGCGCGCCCAAAACTGTGTCGTTTGGATTAATGAGACACAAAATTACCATAATGCCACGCTGTTGACCACTTTGACTCATCCTTTCCATGTTATTTGTTCATACTTCATCCATTTATGCCTCAACTTCCATAATTCATTTTCAATTCATTTTAACTCCAAAAATTGTGAGATTTTTTGCATTAAACTCATGAATGTGTCCTCTATTTAATCATGGTTTTTAATTAATTTTCCATTGGCTGGATTTTTAATGATAATTATTTTCTTGACATGTATGCCAAAATGATACATTGTGCCATTCCTTTTGTGAAATTGCCATATTGCATCCAATGAGCCTGAAATTTTTTGTGGTGAAACTAGACACATTGACCTTCATTTCCATATAAAGTTTGTGCATTTATCATTTGTGGATTGAGAGTTATGATTTTCTGAAGTTATGTGTTGCATTTGGTGCTATACCATGATCATGTATTTTCCCAATTTTTGTTCACATGCTTCCTCTTATCCAAATAACCTCAAATTTTGCATGAATGATCTATCACATGTCTAGTTTGTGTATGAATTTTCTTGGAATTAATCTTGCTGTTTTCCATTTGATTGAGAATTTTCTTCCATGCTTAGTCATTTGTTGACTTTTTGTGCTACACATTGCCAAATCTTTTGTGAAATCCTCATATCATATTGTATGTCCATGAAATTTCATATGTGATAACTAGACATCTCAAGCTTTCCATTGGTGTTAATCTCATTCATTTCTCTTCTGTTTTCAAATTGATATGATTTTTTGAAGTTGACCCATGCTTGTTGACTTTCACCATGCTTACTTAAATTTGATTTGACTTCATGATTTTAATTGACTGCCTTCCTCTCATCCAAATGCCATGAAATTTTACATGCTTACCATGTTAGATGTTAGGATTGAGTGTGATTTATTTCATAATTTTTGAGTTTGTTTGAGTTGACTTTTGAATGAAGTCTTTGCTGTTGACTTTTGTATGCTTCTCTTGCCATGCTTTGCATCCTTGTGCATATGAAATGACCATGATGCATGATATAATTATGAACCCAATTGTGTTTGCTTTCTAATTGGTTGACTTTAACTTTGAGTTGACTTTTCCTTGCTGCCTTGACTTTTTCTTTCATCTTTGACCCTAGGCTAGCCCTAGTGGTCCTTTGGACTTATGTTGAGTTCATCTGTTTCAGGTTGAGCATAGTGCTTCCAAGATCATACCAATTTGATTGATGTTTGTTTGTCTATATTGTGCTAACCTTTTGTTTTGTAGGTGACTCATGTAACTTGAGTCTTGCTTTGCACAGTTGACCTCCTGTGGTTGACTGTTTATCCATTTCCTTTGATTTTGACTGTTGATCTGTTTGCTAATAAGTTTGACTTTTTCAGGTACTTTAGTTGCTTAAGTTCTTTGAACTTGCTTGCTTGCCTTTGCTATTTAGCATTTGCTTTGAGGTATAAACCTTTCTTCTTCATGTAGTCTGGAGACCCGGTCTGTTATTTGACCGGGCAAACTGTCTGAAGTCCTCCTTAAGAGGCAATGCCTGTGTGTGTTTAAATTTGTCCTAAGCAGGAAAAGTCCTCATTTGAGGCAATTGGTGGAAGGTAGGGATAAGTAGCCTATCCCCAACTATTCAGTGTGTCCTCTCCTTGCTCCCATCACATGGTTGAAGCATGGAGATAAATACCCAAGATCTAATCGAGTCAATAATGTGGAGAGAGTTCCTACTTTCTGAACTCCCACACTTTCTTACATGCTCTCCCTGATCGGGGATAGAAGCAATGAGGCACACCCCTCATCTCCTATTCATCTGCTTCACCTTAGCCTCTCAATGGCAAGGTTAAGAGCAACACTTACCCTATTCCAGTTGGCCCTAGTGCCTAACCTTTTGCTTGAGCCTCTTGTATGCATATAGAGTGTGCTTCTTGTGATTGTGATTGCCTGTTTGCTTTGCCTCTTTAGGTTTAGCTTAGACTTGCCCTTGTGCAAGGTAGGTTGTGCTTGACTTGCTTCCTGTGCAAGTCAAGTCTGTGTGGCTTAACCCTTGTGTGAACCATGCTTAGGGCGGTTCTGCCGAACTACGGCAACTCTGATTCTCATGTTCAGATGAGATACGTAGGCACGAGACGCGATGTCTTGCCGAGTTTGACTAACCACTAACACTAATTCTCTTCTCTCACCCCTGTTGTGATTGAGATATCCCCTTTCTCTTGCCCTAGTTGCAATCGAGACCCTTGCTTCCTGTGCAAGTCGTGTTTAGGATAGGTTGGCCCTTGTGCCAGTTAGCTAGAAACCTTAACTTAGGGTTGACTTTGCATGACAACATCTAGGCTCGAGTCGTAGTCTCCCTAGAGTTGTGTCTCCCTCTGTTATCTGGTTAGGCTAGATCCTTGTCCCTGCGTAGGGGAACTACATCGCCCTGATCTTCATACCAGATGAAGTATGTAGGCAGGAGATTGAGCTGATCTCTCCGGGCGCCTTTTCTTTTCTTTTGTGTTTGTTTGACAGTTATAGGCTGAGTCCCCGACTCCCTATTAACCTGTTGTGTTGTTGTGTGCTTGGAAGCCGATGTAAGTCCATCGAGTGGCATTTGGGTTCCAGTGTGGGTGTGTTTAGGTTCGGATGCTGATGTAAGTCCATCGATTGGCATTCAAGCTCCATGTTTGCCTTTGTCTTGTTTTGTTTGTGTGCGTGTCAGCCGAGCTACGAATGCTCTGATTCTTCTCTCGTCCGAGAAGATACGTATGCATAGGATGCGACATCCTAGCGAGCATGTGTCGTTTCCCCAGTCCGAACTACTTGGACTCTGATGTCTATGCCCGATAGACTAAGTAGGCCCAGGATGCGACATCCTGCCGAGTTCAGTTTCAGTCAGTCTCCCGCTTTTCTTTCAGCCAGTTGTGTGTGTGAGTTTTGAGCAGTGTTTAGCAACCAATTTTCCTTTCTAGTGTGCGTGGATCCCGTAGAGTACTACGGATGCGTAGGGTGCCTAACACCTTCCCTTCGCATAACCGACTCCCGAACCCATCCTCTTTGGTCGCGAGACCATGTTCTTTCCTAGGTTTACTCTGAGCGTTTCCTTTCCCTCTTTTTGGGATAAATAACGCACGGTGGCGGCTCTGTTGTTTCTTTCTTTTCCCGCCGGTTTTTCGCGCGATGCGACAGCTGGCGACTCTGCTGGGGATTTTAGAGAAGTTGACCTCTGCTGGTCCATCTTCCCTGAGCGAGTCTCTCCTAGCGCTCTCTAGGGTTAGGGTTTTTGGTTGCTTTCTGCTTGTTGTATTTTATTGCATTCATTGTATATATGTACATTTATTGTTTGCATTGATTGTGTGCATTGATGTTTACATTCATATTCATCATTTGCTGTTGCCTGGCTGGTTGTCTGTTTTCTCTGTGTGGGGGGGGGAGTCAGTTGAGGTAAAAGGTCCAATACCCAGACCATGAGTGCAATCTAGGATGATTAGGAATAGAGTGGTTCATGGGAAGCGGGTGGTATGGCGCCACTTAGCGGAACATTGATATCACGAGCAGTTCAGACCCTGGTGGGGTATCATCGTTACATACTTCGGGTGTGTATATGATGGTATCCTGCGAAAGGTTATTTATGCTGCGTTTCTCTCAGCTTTACCCTGACCTAGACGACACCCGTGAGTGGGGAGGGTTTGTTTATTACAGGTACAGTCGCTGATTGGTTGGTGACTTGTTGGTGACTCTTGGTACTGACGGTGACTATGGATTATGGGCATTTATTTCTGGGACGCCAGAGTTCTGTCCATGATATCTGTCAGCGGGTTCCGTTTATTTCGGATCCCCGGGTTGAATTGAGAGCGTTTGTTCAGAGGATCTGTTTGTCACCCGATCAGTGTTTGTTCCTGTGAAGCTAGTGATGTAATCTCCGGTTCCGTTTATTTCGGAATTCCCCAAGTTGGATTTATGGTGACTTGGTCCCGCAAATTGACTGGTTCAGAAAAGCAGAGGGTCTACAGTTGACTTGGCGGCACAGTGGCCTGCATTCATGCATTTGCATCATATCATTTCGCATTCATCTGCATTCAACTCATGTCTGTCCGTACTCAGGGTCCATTGTTTTTTTATTAAAACTCAGGTCGAGAGACATCCAGATGTCAAAATGTTGTTGATAAATTTTATCTGTCTCAATGAAAAAAAAAAAAAAAGAGAGGACTGAATATTCCTAGTACGGACAGACATTGCATGGGTGAGTCATGCTAACCCATTTGCTGTTTTGTAGGTCTCAGTATTCAACCAGTGCGCGTAGCTCATCTGTTCAGATAACCTGCTGGGGGTCAACAAGTCCAAGCTGATGGATCTTCCCAACACCGACATCTTTGAGCTGAAAGAGATGATGAGGGAGTTGTTCAGTGTTGTGCAAGGACTTGCCTTGGGGCAGAAAGCCATGTCTGAAAGTTTGGAAAGGATCGAGAAATGGCTGATAGCAGAGAAAGCCCAGGGGAAGGCTCTGTCTCCCGAAGTGAACAAACCTTCTGGCACTGTAGCAAAGAAACCCTCCGACAGTGGTTCATTTAAGAAGAAGGTTGAGCCAGATGGTGCGCCCGCAAAGAAAGAACGCAGCAAAGATCGTTATCATCCTTATGCTGCCACTGTAACCACTCCTGTCAGCAATCCACCTGCTCAACAGCAACAACTGCCACCTCAACAGAAGACACTGAGGACTGAAAGCCAGGTGAAAAAGAGTAGAAAGGATCGTCGGTTCGAGGAACCACCCGTGACTTACGCCCTTCTGTTCCAAAGGTTGATGGATCTTGCTTTGGTACGGCCAAGGATATTGCTTCCTATAGAACGGCAGAAGAGGCCACCAAACTATGATGAGAATACCAAATGCGAGTTTCACTCTGGGGCACCTGGACACAACATTGAGGGCTGCAGAGCTTTTAAGCAGGTTGTCCAGGACTTGGTGGACTCCGAGACCATTAACTTGGCCCAGATTATGAAGGAGGATGTCAACCCTGTGCTCAGGAAGGGTTCTGCACAAGTCAAGATGGTGCAGAAGGCCAAGAAGGGAATGAAGATGATTAAGGAGGATCAGCTAAAGGTTCCAATGGCTGTGGTCCCAAGATCTCTGATGCAGGATGGAGCTTTCTCTGCTGTTGATAATGCTTGTGCGACTATCACTACAGAAAGGTGTGTATTGATGGAAGACCCGACCCAGAAGATGAAGAAAGTAGAAATGGACAATGAAAAATGTAAGGCACCCAGTCTGGCAGTTGAAACCGTCCAGGTGGAGAACGCTCTTGTCGCCGAGAAAGAGAAGAAGTTGTCCATTTCTTCTTATAAACAAGCTCTGGAGGTGGTGAAGAACAAAGAAGCCCAAGGCTGGGGAAGGATTATCGACATCGTGATAAAAGCAGACATGTTTGGGGTCGGTTATCAGCCGGGTCAAGAGTCGTCTAGATCAAATAGAGGATGTCGCCCACCTTACACCTTCGTCAGTGCAGGGATGTTGGATCCTGGCCATGCCCGTTCAGTGGGTGAAGATGTTGACAGCGACCGCGAGCTTGAGGCGTGGATAAAGTCGTGCGTGCCAGGCGATTGGAGGGCCTCCGAAAGCATCACTGTCGCTCATCCGGAAGTGTAGTATTTCTGTGTTTTAATTTTGTTTGCATGAAAGCCATACGTGTTGCCCGACACGTAATGGTCCATTGTAAGGGCCACCTCATGTTTCATTTTGCAACATTTCGTCATCATTAATAAATGGATGTTTTTTCAATCAAAAAGCGGTGTTCCCTGTTTTTCATTTTTTTTTTTGCAGTTTTTTTTAAAAAAAAAAAATATAATAAAAAATGGCAATGTTTTTATTCTCTTTCCTTTTGATTCATTTGGTTCCAACCTTAAAAATGATTCTCCTGAGCTCATCGATAACAATTTGGTTACACCTCCATATGACTTCGACAATCCAAGCTATCATGCCGAAGAAGAAGGCGCAGAAGATTGTGATCAGCTGGAATTAGCCAGGTCGTTGAAACAAGAGGAGAAGATGATTCAACCGCACGAGGAGCGAGTCAAGTTTGTCATCCCAGGAACCGCCGAGGTCAGAAGGGAAAGTGAAGGTTGAGGCCGCTTCAGAGACAAGTCGAGAACAGAGTGGTAGCCCTGTTAGAAGAGCAGGTTGATACGTATGCCTGATTGTATCAAGATACACCAGGGCGGAATACCAATGTTGTGGGGCACGAGCTACCTTTAAGGGAAGACTGTCCTCTAGTGAAGCGGAAACTGTTGCTGAAAGATGAGAGAGTGTATGGACCACCAAGATGCGAACAGAGCTAATATGAAGGATGAATTCCCGGTACTTCACAATGAAGTATTGGTTAATTATATGGCTCAGGTCTCAGTGTTTATTTTCATGGATGGCTTCTTGGCCAAGACCAGATTGAATTGCTGCCAGATGATATGAAGTAAGCCAGGTCCATCACACAAGGGGCACCTTCTCGTTCTAAGGTGATGTCGTTCAATCACTAGAGGCCGGTGCCACGTATCAAAAGTCTACGGTGACTTTGTTTCATGATATGATTCATCGTGAAAGCAAATCCCATGTTGAGGACATGATGACAAAGTCCCGAAGAGAACAGGGGCATCCGGTAGACCTGGGGCAAATGGTTTGACCGTTTGAGATAACTCATACTTTTGAGTCTAAATCAGTGCACTTATGGAGAGCTGTCCATCAAGCTACCGAGGCTTGTTGTGAGCGAATCAGAGGAATCGGGGTCGATCCTGCTAAAAAAAAAAAAAAAAAAAAAAAAAAAAAAAAAAAAAAAAAAAAAAAGTAAATCAAATTGTCAGGCGGAATAATGATTGCCAAAGGACATTGAAAAAAGATAAATGGCAGGAACTTCTGATTCCGATGCTTCCCAGGGGGATGTTTGTTAATCTAGTACTCGGCAGCCCTCGAGGGGTTTATGAGGTGCGTACTGAGTCAGCATGACTAGTCTTGTCGAAAAGAGTATGCAATTTACCTAAGCAAAGAGTTTATCGACGGTGAAACAATACACTCACTGTTCGAAAAAAAAAAACTTGATGTACTTTGGCATAGGCTGCTCGCCGACTGAGACAGTGTATGTTGATTCATACCACTTTGTGGATATCCAAAATGGATTTGGTATATGTTTGAAAAGCTAGTAGCAACTCATCGTTGATTCTCAATCAAGGAAGTCTGAAGTCCCTGATGAGGACATCTCGAGGTACTCGAATCGAAAGAATGAGAGTGACCAATCCCGGAGGAGGGGTCTGGCCCTGAATTCGAACGGATTTTGATGTCTGATGGGGAGAGTTTAAAGTGAAGGAGCTAGTGTTTCCCCGTTAACATTTGAATGCACCAACGATGGTGGCTGAGTACGAAGTTGGTATCCTGAGTGCTGTACGTCGGTACGTGCATCTACCTGGGGCAATTGTACTCAGTGAGCGAAGCGTGGTGTTAACTGAGAAGTGTGACCTCGAGCGTACCACGTGGAAGAATTGGTTGAAAAGGATCCTTCCTCCTCAAGACGATCGTGGGGCAGATGGATAAACAATTATGAGTGTCTCATTCGTGGTCAAGAGGGTTTTCTCGGACCAGGCCAGATTGTTGATAACCACGGATGACGACGATTTTCTATCCACTTTGAGTGCGGACGCAATTAGAAAATACTTCGTGAAAGAGACCCGCTGGACAAAAAGAATAAAGAGTCCAGGCAAAAAAAAGGGGGCATCCCGGCGAACCAAGAAAAAGAGGAAGGTTCGGGCAAAAGTTAGGGAAAAATAAAAGAAAAGAACTGTACACCCGGCAAGTTGAAAACCCGCAAGGGCGACTTGGGCAAAAAAGGGTATCCCGGTGGACTGAAACCCGAAAGGGCGGTCCAGGCAAAAGAGGGAATGAAACGAACAACTGCGTCCAGCATGATCGTTTGTGCTCTTGATGACTTGGCTAATCTCCGATAGAGACCGATTAGAAGTGTCTTGTTCAGAAGACAGAAAGTGCGGAAAGGTCTTGAGGACATATGAGGTGTAACTGAGTTGGAACCCGATGAGATCATGGTTTCACGTTGCCATTAGGATAGATTTTTTCCTTTTATGTGCAATCACCTCTTTCCAGGGTTTGCTTCCTGTGCGTTGCTCGATTGAGAGCCATTTTTTTTTGTTTTTTATTCCAATCAATAAAATGCGTGTTCAGTCAAATAAATTTTGTTTTTGTGACATTACCGTTTTGATTACGAAAACATCCGTTTAGTTTGATAAGAATAATTGCATTTTGAAACATAGAGGTCCCTTCCGATGCGTGCTTGTGAGATTAAAACCTGGAAATCTTACTCGGAAGTCTGAATGACCTAAGTGTTGAAATACCAGAACATCTGGGGCATACCTGGGGCACGCTTTTATCTAACGATCTCTGCTGCGGAGCCTGATCAGGGGCAAGAGATAGTTGAACAGTGTGAAGACCGCGACAGAGTCACAACGACGATCCTGGAAAGTTAATCAAGAAGACTCTTCAAAGTCTGATAACTGGAAAGTATGTATAAACCCCAGGAGTTCGATCTCCGTGAAGTACGGACGAATAGGGAATACAAGATGATGGAGCAGAAAAGTCCAGATGAGTCCGGAAGTTTCTTAAGAATGGAGAGTCGACACTGTGGGTGGACGATGAATACCAGTGTTCGACGGGTCGACCGGTGTTCCTTTCAAACAAGCTGCATCTCCCCAGAGGATTGAGAGTGTGACCTCCCTGACAGATTCGCGATCGTTGTTTCCTCAGCAAGCCCGAAGATATTCACATCCCCAGCAGGGGCAGGGGCAGAATGTTTCTCGGAGTAGAGGGCGGTTCCTCAGCCCAAATCAGTATTGAAGTTATCAGAGTTATTTCCCCTACAGAGACGCCTGTGGACAGTACCTTCTTTCCCTAGCAGATCTAAGGATTGCTTCTCCCCAGCAGGCCTGGGCTTGCAGATTTCCCCAGTTGAGAATCCCCGCTGAGCGCCTGGAGTTGATTTTCCCCGGGAGTTCCCCAGCGGAGTGTATCAATAGACTGTTTGTGTGTTCCTCAACAATTGGGTTTATGATGCGGTAATCTCCAGTATAGCCGTGAGTGCTCATCCCCAGCAAGGTTGTGGAGGTTTATCTCCAGTATGAAATGACGTGCTATCATCCTCAACAGAGTTGTTACTCTCACCACTATGGTTGTTCTCATCAGCAGAAGGAAGCGGGTTTTTTTTTCTCAGCAAGTTCCCCGAGTGGAGCGGGTTTCAGTGAAATACATCTCCAGCAGTGATTCTCCTACATATGGATTGGTTGGGTCGTCCCTAGTAGAGTAGAATTAATCACTCCAGCAGAGTTCATCCTACCAGTGGATTGGATGAGTTTCTACAGTAGACTGATATTTGCATCCCCAGCTGAGTTGATTCTACCTATAGACGGCATGGGTCATCCCCAGCGGAATAACAGATATTCTCCAAGCAGAGTTTATCCTATCCGAGGATTGGTTGGGTCTTCTTCCCAGTGAAGTCGCTTTGCTATTCTCCCCAAGCAGAGTTCCCCGCAGAGTTTCCTCAGTCAGAGTGTCCCCACAGAGTTGGAATGTCTGATCTTTTTGGCTCCCTAGCCAGGGTTCATTTGCATTTTGCATGTAGTGATCATTGCATCTTCAAAAATCGCGTAGCATTTCCATTCCTAAATGGAGCATTACGCTATAGAAAAATTCAAACATATGCATTCATGTGTTCGAAACCCCATCAGACCGTATCCCCTGCAGAGACGGATTTTTGTTCAACCTGTACAACGCATTTGATACAGTTGCTCCAGTCAGCATTTGGTGTCCCCACAGAGGTTTATTTCCTCACCTGTTGGTGACAGAAAGTTTGTTTCTCCCCAGTGAGACCCCCTGCAAGTGTTCAGCCTAGCCCTGTCATCTTGAGAATATCAATACCCCGTCAGCACCCGCGTGTGTTTGTTTCTTTGGTGTCGGTAAACACCATCTTTCGGTGATTTCCAGTCATGCGTAAGTGTCTGGTCTTCTTTGGTGTCGGTAAACACCATCTTTCGGTGATTTCCAGTCATGCGTAGGTGTATGGTCTTCTTTGGTGTCGGTAAACACCATCTTTCGGTGATTTCCAGTCATGCGTAAGTGTCTGGTCTTCTTTGGTGTCGGTAAACACCATCTTTCGGTGATTTCCAGTCATGCGTAAGTGTCTGGTCTTCTTTGGTGTCGGTAAACACCATCTTTCGGTGATTTCCAGTCATGCGTAAGTGTCTGGTCTTCTTTGGTGTCGGTAAACACCATCTTTCGGTGATTTCCAGTCATGCGTAAGTGTCTGGTTTTCCTTTGATGTCTGTAAACATCATCTTTCGATGTTCGTAACATCGTTATCCCTTCCCTAGTGAAGATTTCTCCTCTCCGTTGGTGTCGATAAACGTCGAGTTTTTCCTATTCATCCGATGATGTCTAGTTGTACCCTCCCCCCCATGTGGACTTACCTCTCCGTTGGTTTCGATAAACGTTGAGTTTTTCCCAGTCGTCCGTTGACGTCTGGTTGTTTTTCTCTTATTCCCATTCATCTGTAAATGTCTGGTTGATCCTTTTGGTGTCTGTAAACATCATCTTTCGATGTCTGTAAACGTCGAGTTTTCTCCCATTCATCCGTTGATGTCTGGTCGAGCCTTCCCATTCATCTGTAAATGTCTGGTTGATCCTTTTGGTGTCTGTAAACATCATCTTTCGATGTCTGTAAACGTCGAGTTTTTCCTGGTCGTCCCCAGTTGTTTACCTCTCCGTTGGTCTTGGTAAACGTTGAGTTTTTCCCATGTCGTCCGTTGACGTATGGTTGTATCCCTTCCAGTCATTCATTAATGTCTGGTTACCTCTCCGTTGGTTTCGATAAACGTCGAGTTTTTCCTGGTCGTCCCCAGTTGTTTACCTCTCCGTTGGTCTTGGTAAACGTTGAGTTTTTCCCATTTCGTCCATTGACGTATGGTTGTATTCCTCCCAGTCATTCATAATGTCTGGTTACCTCTCCGTTGGTTCCGATAAACGTTGAGTTTTTCCTAGTTGTCCGCCGGCAGCTAGTTGTGATTTTCTTTTCCCATTCATTGTCGTTGCGATGTCTGGATGTGGCCGTACTCTTTGAAAACAAAAACCCAAAAAAAAAATATATACCCAGTAATAAATCCCAGTGGGCGTTTCCATTGGTGGATTCCAGTCGGTGCAAATTTCTACGGTTCTTTAGTATTCAATCCCTGTTTACCCTGAAAGTCTGACAGCCATCGCTATCATCCATTCGGGTTCCCAGCTGATTGAAAAGGGGCAGCTGTAGCACCTCAAATTTGCACCTATCATTATACATATCATTTCATATTAAGTCATAGCATATCATAATCCATTGCATAGCATTTGCATTGTCCACAGTTGCCTCAAGAGCAAGCAAGCCAGAATTAGGTCAAACTGATCAGGAGATCAGTCCATCAATCAAGCAAAGGTATTTCTCAAGGAATCAGAGCCCTAGGGTTTGTCCAACAAGTTCACTTGCCTTGGGGGTCTTTTTGAAGTGTTCAAGTCAAGGGTGGAAGGCTCAGAGGTCAGCAGTCAATGCATAGCCAGGCAAAAACCCTAGAAAGTCAACAATCAGTCAAAGCAGTGGATGGTGGCCATTCTTGTGGAATTTGGGCACCATGATCAATAATCAAGAGTTCACACAACTTGGGACATCATTTGAAGTCAAGATTTCAAGGAATTAGGGTTTGGAATTCATCAGAAGTGCACAGTCAAGTCCAAAACCCTAGAAAGTCAAAGTTGGTCAACTGTGGTTGATTCTTTGGATTTGATGGATGGAAATGGTTTGAGAGAGCTTATTCATGTCCTAATAGGCCTCATGTGTCATGGAAATCAATATCATGGAAGAATTTGAAACCAATCAGAAAATTTCCAGAAATAGAAAGTGGACCTGTAATTTCAACTGCCAAAAATAGAAACTTCTTGATCCTCAACTTACATCATGATACAAGCTTCAAATGAATTTTTGCCCAACATGAAAGTTGAAGATCTTGTCTTCCCATTTCCAAAAAGTCCAAGAACTCTCAAATCCCATGTATGGTTGTCAAGATATGATCAAATCATTTTCACCAATTTTTGAACTTCAACAAGCCATATCTCTCAAACCATAAGGCCAAATTTGGTGGGGTTTTTTCCTACAAACTACATTTTTCATCCTCTTTCCAAAAATATAAATTTCATGACCTAAAGCCTTACCATTCAAAATGGCATTTTTGGACCTATTCCTTTAAAAATCAAAGTTTGACTCACAGTTGACTTTTTGATTTATGGACTTTTTCTCATTTTTGCCAATTGGAAAATGTTCTAAATCATATTTGTGACATGTTCCAAGCTTAATTCCATGTTCATTTCATCATAATGCTATCATTTTGGCCAAAAGTGTGAAATTGACATTTTTTGCAATTTGCTCCATGAAGTGAAGGCATGGTTAGCATTTCATGTGCAGTCCTTAAACAGCATTTGTTAAGGTCAACTGCAGCCTGTTTCCAAGGCCCAAACGTGCAGCAACACACCTCTCTTTTCACTTATGTGCATTCTAGCATTTTTGCATTTTGTTTCATTAAGCAAATCCAAGCCAAGCACTTCATGTACAGACATCAAACAGCAAATGCAATTGCCATATGCAGCCTGTTTTGAGGCCCAGCTCGGGCAAATCATACCCCTCCATTTCACTTGTGCAAATTAGCAAAATATTGCATTTGATTCATCTTAGACAAAACCAAATTACCACTTGATTAAAGGATGATAAACAGAATATATAAGTTCATTTTCTGACCATTTGGAACCCTAGCCACCATCTAAAAACCACAGAAAATTGCCTTTCACTTCTTCTTGCGAATTTGCATTTCGAAAAATTCTGAGCAAATCACCAAAACACACGAGCAATTATTGGTTCCTCCAGGCTCTAAACAACATATTGAGTTCATTTTCACCATCAATTGCTAGCTGGAAACCCCTTTTGTGTTGCTGCTACATGAAGCTACCAACCATGGCAAGTCATTGTTTGTTTATCTCCAAGCATATTTGAGCCAAGGGAACTTCACCATCCTTCATTTCAAGACTAAAAGGGCATCTGTTTCAATCTCTATCAACCAGGAAACCACACTTTCACTCAGCTCTTCAAATCTGGTTGGTTTTTTGATTCCTTTGTTTCTTAAAACTATTGCCTGTTCCTCATAGATCTTCACTCCCTGAGCATTAGGAACTTCGAATGGTTTAAAATGATTGACTATGGCATGAGATATTTGGAAATAAAGTTTTGTGTTCAATGACATTTGTGCTCGATGCATGCTATCCAACATGTTTCAATGAATTTTACTTATGGATTCGTGATGTTTATGCCTTGCTGAATTGATTGCCATGTTTAATTTAGGTTTCTGGGTGTTTTAATTTTGAGTGCATGATGATGATTGAAGTTGATACCCTGTTCGTTCATGCTGTTATCTGCCCAGAATTTTGATGCATTGGTTGTTGCTATGTTGCAAATGTTGCATGAACTTATTGCTTGCCATGCTGTTTTTGTGTTGTTGATTGGTTTTCGTTTTGATGAATTAATGCATGAAGGTTTAATGCATGTTGCTGTTGCCATTTGAAACCCTAATGTTGCACGAAATTCCCAGAAAAATATGAAGTTGGATTGGCTGTTGTTGTTAGCTTGTTCCTGCACGCGTACTGTTCCATTGGCAACAGCCAATAGGAACATTTCCTCAGCGCGCCCAAAACTGTGTCGTTTGGATTAATGAGACACAAAATTACCATAATGCCACGCTGTTGACCACTTTGACTCATCCTTTCCATGTTATTTGTTCATACTTCATCCATTTATGCCTCAACTTCCATAATTCATTTTCAATTCATTTTAACTCCAAAAATTGTGAGATTTTTTGCATTAAACTCATGAATGTGTCCTCTATTTAATCATGGTTTTTAATTAATTTTCCATTGGCTGGATTTTTAATGATAATTATTTTCTTGACATGTATGCCAAAATGATACATTGTGCCATTCCTTTTGTGAAATTGCCATATTGCATCCAATGAGCCTGAAATTTTTTGTGGTGAAACTAGACACATTGACCTTCATTTCCATATAAAGTTTGTGCATTTATCATTTGTGGATTGAGAGTTATGATTTTCTGAAGTTATGTGTTGCATTTGGTGCTATACCATGATCATGTATTTTCCCAATTTTTGTTCACATGCTTCCTCTTATCCAAATAACCTCAAATTTTGCATGAATGATCTATCACATGTCTAGTTTGTGTATGAATTTTCTTGGAATTAATCTTGCTGTTTTCCATTTGATTGAGAATTTTCTTCCATGCTTAGTCATTTGTTGACTTTTTGTGCTACACATTGCCAAATCTTTTGTGAAATCCTCATATCATATTGTATGTCCATGAAATTTCATATGTGATAACTAGACATCTCAAGCTTTCCATTGGTGTTAATCTCATTCATTTCTCTTCTGTTTTCAAATTGATATGATTTTTTGAAGTTGACCCATGCTTGTTGACTTTCACCATGCTTACTTAAATTTGATTTGACTTCATGATTTTAATTGACTGCCTTCCTCTCATCCAAATGCCATGAAATTTTACATGCTTACCATGTTAGATGTTAGGATTGAGTGTGATTTATTTCATAATTTTTGAGTTTGTTTGAGTTGACTTTTGAATGAAGTCTTTGCTGTTGACTTTTGTATGCTTCTCTTGCCATGCTTTGCATCCTTGTGCATATGAAATGACCATGATGCATGATATAATTATGAACCCAATTGTGTTTGCTTTCTAATTGGTTGACTTTAACTTTGAGTTGACTTTTCCTTGCTGCCTTGACTTTTTCTTTCATCTTTGACCCTAGGCTAGCCCTAGTGGTCCTTTGGACTTATGTTGAGTTCATCTGTTTCAGGTTGAGCATAGTGCTTCCAAGATCATACCAATTTGATTGATGTTTGTTTGTCTATATTGTGCTAACCTTTTGTTTTGTAGGTGACTCATGTAACTTGAGTCTTGCTTTGCACAGTTGACCTCCTGTGGTTGACTGTTTATCCATTTCCTTTGATTTTGACTGTTGATCTGTTTGCTAATAAGTTTGACTTTTTCAGGTACTTTAGTTGCTTAAGTTCTTTGAACTTGCTTGCTTGCCTTTGCTATTTAGCATTTGCTTTGAGGTATAAACCTTTCTTCTTCATGTAGTCTGGAGACCCGGTCTGTTATTTGACCGGGCAAACTGTCTGAAGTCCTCCTTAAGAGGCAATGCCTGTGTGTGTTTAAATTTGTCCTAAGCAGGAAAAGTCCTCATTTGAGGCAATTGGTGGAAGGTAGGGATAAGTAGCCTATCCCCCACTATTCAGTGTGTCCTCTCCTTGCTCCCATCACATGGTTGAAGCATGGAGATAAATACCCAAGATCTAATCGAGTCAATAATGTGGAGAGAGTTCCTACTTTCTGAACTCCCACACTTTCTTACATGCTCTCCCTGATCGGGGATAGAAGCAATGAGGCACACCCCTCATCTCCTATTCATCTGCTTCACCTTAGCCTCTCAATGGCAAGGTTAAGAGCAACACTTACCCTATTCCAGTTGGCCCTAGTGCCTAACCTTTTGCTTGAGCCTCTTGTATGCATATAGAGTGTGCTTCTTGTGATTGTGATTGCCTGTTTGCTTTGCCTCTTTAGGTTTAGCTTAGACTTGCCCTTGTGCAAGGTAGGTTGTGCTTGACTTGCTTCCTGTGCAAGTCAAGTCTGTGTGGCTTAACCCTTGTGTGAACCATGCTTAGGGCGGTTCTGCCGAACTACGGCAACTCTGATTCTCATGTTCAGATGAGATACGTAGGCACGAGACGCGATGTCTTGCCGAGTTTGACTAACCACTAACACTAATTCTCTTCTCTCACCCCTGTTGTGATTGAGATATCCCCTTTCTCTTGCCCTAGTTGCAATCGAGACCCTTGCTTCCTGTGCAAGTCGTGTTTAGGATAGGTTGGCCCTTGTGCCAGTTAGCTAGAAACCTTAACTTAGGGTTGACTTTGCATGACAACATCTAGGCTCGAGTCGTAGTCTCCCTAGAGTTGTGTCTCCCTCTGTTATCTGGTTAGGCTAGATCCTTGTCCCTGCGTAGGGGAACTACATCGCCCTGATCTTCATACCAGATGAAGTATGTAGGCAGGAGATTGAGCTGATCTCTCCGGGCGCCTTTTCTTTTCTTTTGTGTTTGTTTGACAGTTATAGGCTGAGTCCCCGACTCCCTATTAACCTGTTGTGTTGTTGTGTGCTTGGAAGCCGATGTAAGTCCATCGAGTGGCATTTGGGTTCCAGTGTGGGTGTGTTTAGGTTCGGATGCTGATGTAAGTCCATCGATTGGCATTCAGGCTCCATGTTTGCCTTTGTCTTGTTTTGTTTGTGTGCGTGTCAGCCGAGCTACGAATGCTCTGATTCTTCTCTCGTCCGAGAAGATACGTATGCATAGGATGCGACATCCTAGCGAGCATGTGTCGTTTCCCCAGTCCGAACTACTTGGACTCTGATGTCTATGCCCGATAGACTAAGTAGGCCCAGGATGCGACATCCTGCCGAGTTCAGTTTCAGTCAGTCTCCCGCTTTTCTTTCAGCCAGTTGTGTGTGTGAGTTTTGAGCAGTGTTTAGCAACCAATTTTCCTTTCTAGTGTGCGTGGATCCCGTAGAGTACTACGGATGCGTAGGGTGCCTAACACCTTCCCTTCGCATAACCGACTCCCGAACCCATCCTCTTTGGTCGCGAGACCATGTTCTTTCCTAGGTTTACTCTGAGCGTTTCCTTTCCCTCTTTTTGGGATAAATAACGCACGGTGGCGGCTCTGTTGTTTCTTTCTTTTCCCGCCGGTTTTTCGCGCGATGCGACACGAGGTATGTGCATAATTCCATTGCAACTATTGTCACTAAGATACTATCTGGTAATCAGAATGTTCCTGGGGTTTCCGTTCCCTTGAACACTATCATACCTGATAATGTTGCATGTCAAGAAAACGCAGTCGTCTTAAGAAAGAATGTTTCTGACGATGCTGAGCAACCTGATGCTCATGAGGGTTCAAAGATTGAAAAACCCTTAGACAATGTGAGAGGTGACAAGGTCGGTGTCACTCAAGATGTCAGTGACAACCCTAAGGTTGACATAGTGAATCTGGAAGAGTTCTCTGATAATGAACTGTTGACCTCAGTTGTCCCTAGCATAGCAAAAAGGGTTAGGACTAGGAGGGAGAAAAAGACTGTGGTGCAGAGGTCCCCAACTAAGGAGGTTGATGTGACAACTTCTCCCAATCAAAAGGTGACAGAGAGTTCCCTCAAAAGGAAAGGACATGGACCTGCAAAATCTTGGAGCAAAGAGGTGCCCAAGAAAATGAAGACCAAGACTGTTGTGGTGGAGTCTGATTCAATGTCCCATATGATGTCACAACATCTCTGTCTAAGAAGAAGCCAACCACTAGCAAGCTGGCTGCTAGTGTTCCAGAGGTACCTATTGACAATGTGTCATTCCATTTTGCCTCTAGTGTGAACAGGTGGAAGTATGTCTATCACAAGAGGCTGGCCTTGGAGAGGGAACTGGCTCAGAATGCCCTGGAGTGTAAGGAGATTGTGGACCTTATTAAAGAGGCAGGGCTAATGAGAACTGTAACTCAACTCCCAAAATGCTATGAGACTTTGGTGAAGGAGTTCATTGTCAATGTGTCTGAGGAATGTGCAGATGGGAAGTCCAGAGAATTCAGAAAGGTCTATGTGCGAGGCAAGTGTGTGAACTTCTCTCCCTCAGTAATCAATCTGTATTTGGGAAGAGCTGATGTAGTGCAACCTGAGCTTGAAGTGACTGACAAGAGAATCTGTCAAGTCATCACTGCAAATCAAGTTAGGAAATGGCCTCTTAAAGGTAAGCTGGTGGCCAGCCAACTCAGTGTGAAGTATGCTATGCTACACAAAGTTGGAGCTGCCAACTGGGTGCCCACAAATCACAAGTCAACTGTGTCTGTGATGCTTGGAAAGTCCATCTATGCTGTTGGAACCAAGGAAAAGTTTGACTATGGAACTTACATCTTTGATCAGACTATGAAACATGCTGGGAGTTTCAGTGTGAAGGGACCTATAGCCTTTCCTTCTCTCATATGTGGCATTGTGCTGAATCAATTCCCAAACATCTTGATAGACAATGACTTTGTGAAAAGAAGAGAGAGTCTGTTGGCCTTCAATTACAAACTGTTCCTGGGTAAGCATGTCCCTGACATTGTCATGACAACTGGAGAAACATCCAGTGTTGGCAACCAACCAGATAAAGTTGTTGTTATTGTCGTACTCAGAGAGACTTGCAAAGAGCTGGAGGCTAAGAAGGTCATTTTGGAAAAGCTGATTATCCAGTTGGAGAGGTCTGATGATGGTGTGCTTGGTGAAGCTGCTGAGGTTATAGATGGAGCTGCAAGGGAAAGTTCAGAGGGTGAGGAGGAGGACAGTTCTGATGATGACACTAATGATGAGGCTGACTCTAAGTCAGATGAATAAATCATTTTCTGTAATTCTGTCATTTGTGTAATTCTGTTTATGTTATGTTGGTCTGTAATTTAAAGTGTTGCTTTGGCAACATTTTTGACAAAAAGGGGGAGTAACACCTATGAGGCCCCAGGAGAACAAATTGTTTTGTTAAACAGATATTCAAAATCCTCTAATCCACCAGAGGTTTGTGCTGCAGCTGATGTTCCACTTCTATTAGTGTGAGTGTGTTTATGTGTGCTGCAATTAGAAGTTTTTATTTAACTTCTGTATGTATGCTGTTTTGTGAAGTTTTTATTTAACTTACATGTGTGTGAGTGTGCTGCCACTCTGAGTGTATTAGCTAGGTTAATTTCTTGCTAGATGTGAGATTTCCGCTGCTATGGACTCTGTTGTGAGATCAAAGTGTTTTAGCCAAAAATTTGCCAAAGGGGGAGTTTGTAGATGTTTAATTGGCTGCATTGTATGGTAAAACACTAGCTGGATTCTAATGTCTTGATTGATGTCATGACATGTTGTGGAGATGTTTGTCTGACTGCATTGTATGTTAGAATATCTAGCTGTACTCTGATGTCTTGGCTGATGTCATGACATTCTGAGTAGTATACTGCAGGTTTAGCTAATACAGGATTTATTGAATGTCAAACTGGATGTTATGACATTCATCCCTATCAGCAGATACTGAGGAATAGAACAGTTGGTGTTCTGCTATAACTCAGTATTTATTTTCAGTCTGTTTATCAAGGAAATAACAGACCTGGCATAAGGCCTACTGTCTGAATGTCAAATTGGATGTTATGACATTCATCATTGACAGCATATACTGAACAATAGGCAGATTGGTTTTCTGCTACATTTCAGTATGCAGCTCAGTCTGCTTATCAAGAGGATAACAGACCTGATGTAAGGCTCTATGTGTGAATGTCAAATTGGATATTTTGACATTTATTAATGTACGCTGATACTGAAGTATGGACAGATTGGTTCTGTACAGTTCAACAATTTTGTACAGTCTGTCTTAAGGAAAAACATTCTTAGCACATGGTCTATGTTTTGGACGTCAAACTGAATGTTGTGACATTCATTCCTGACAACGTGTGCTAAATTGTAGGTTGTTTAGTTTTTCTGTTTCAGCATTTTTCTCAGGCTATTCTTCAGGAAGTCAACAGCTGAGCTAAAATCCAGGAAACCAACAACTAAGCTACAATTAATGAACCTAACAAATAGCCTATTTGTTAGTAACCTAGTTGTGGAATTTAGGTTAACTCGCTTGACCTTAAATTCAGGAAATACAAGTACAAGGCCCAAGTGCTGCAATATAAAAGGATGGCAATCCTTCATTCAGGACTCAGGGGTTGTAGGCGTGAAGATTTTTGTGTCCAATATACTTCACTGCTGTATTTTTGTGTGTCTTGTATTAGACATATCTTGTAAGCCAAGCTATTATCACTGAGATGATTGCATTGGTATAGGGTGTTCATTGAGTTGTAAGTGTTGTGTCACTCTAAGCTTTTAAGCGTGAGTGCTGTGTATCTTGATTAAAGCTGTTAAGCACAATCAAGAGTTGTTTGAAGTGTGACTTCACAATTGTCTTTAATCTTAATTAAAGGTTGTAATCACTGAGGTGATTGAGGGGGAGTGAGTAGGAACTTTGATCTTAGTGTAAGATTGAAATTGCATTGGGTAGGTATTAAATGATAGGGTTAAACAGTTGGTTTAAGGTCTGAATTAATACTACTGATAGTGGATTTCCTCCCTGGCTTGGTAGCCCCCAGACGTAGGTCATGTTGGACCGAACTGGGTAAACAATTACTTGTGTTATTTACTGCACTTACTTTTAAGTTCTGCATAATTCTTGTCTGCGCAGAATTGGATGTCATAACAACCCGTGTGACCTCGAAAGTCTGATAACTAGAATTTCATTTTCAATGTCACTCCTTCGATTCCTTCCTTAGCTTTGAAAATTCACTAACAACTGACTAACCTGGCTCCAACAGGTTTCTTGATCAATTCCTAAGTGTGGTTATCATGAAGAGACTTCATCTCATCATCTATGGCCTTCATCCATTTAGTCTTATTTAAACTCATCATAACTTCCTTATAGTCTCTAGGTTCTTCATCTAGAACCTCACTTCCAGAGATTAAGCATAAGCTAGGAGATCTGCATATCCAAGTCTTTGAGGTGGCTTGATGACTCTTCTTAGCCTATATCTTGCTAACAGGTAGTCATCGACAGTTTCCTCAACTTCCTCAGTATCTTCAGCATCTTGTGCTTCTTCTTCGACTTGATATGGGATATGTAATTCAGCATCGACAAGCTCCACCTCAACATGAATCTATTCATGTTCTAGCTCTTTTTCAAATATCTGTACACTTTGAATAATGTCATCAGTTTTCTTGAAAGCCATCTCAGTTTCATAGAAAACTACATCTTGATTGGTGATACACCTCCTGTGACCTGGCTCTAGGCACCATAGCCTATAAGCTTTGACTCCTTCAGGGTATCCCATGAACATGCATCTCATAGCTCTAGGTTCAACCTTATCTTGCCTAATGTTAGCATAGGCTATACAGCCAAATACTCTAAGTTTATCGAGAGGTGGGTATCCCGACCAAACTTCTTCAGTTGTTTTCATATCTAACACAATCAAAGGACATCTATTTATCATATATGTTATTGTCGAAACAGCCTTTTCCCAAAACACCTTCTTTAACCCATCACTAGTCAACATGCATCTAACTCTTTTCAAAATGGTTCGATTAAACCTTTCATCCAAACCATTTTATTGGGGAGTACCTGCAGTAGTTTTGTGCCTTATAAAATACCAGAGGATGCACAAAAACTGTCAAACTTCTCATTGCAAAATTCAAGGCCATTGTCGGTTCTCAACCTCTTCACCTTTCTGCCAGTCTGATTTTCGACTAGAGCCTTCCAACTTTTCAAGTTCTCAAACGTTTCATCCTTAGTCTTCTGGATGAATACCCATAACTTTATGGAATAATCATCAACTATGGACAGAAAATACATTGCTCCTGAATATGATGGACACCTTGTAGGCCCTCAAAGATCAACATGGATGTAATCAAGGAATCCATGTGTTCTCTGTTTGACTTTATTGAACTTCACTCTGCAAGATTTTCCAAGTAAATAGGGTTAACAAAACTTTAGTTTTTCGACTTTGTCTCCACCAAGTAAATTTTGTTTCCCCAATTTGACCAGACCCCTTTCACTAACGTGGCCCAATCTCATGGGTCAAATTTTTCTCTTTGATAAAGGTTTCGTGGATGCAACATCTGCAAAGCCACTAACAACTTCAGCCTCAAAGGTATACAAGCCTTGTTTCTTCACGCCTCTTAAGACTTCCTTCGACCCCTTCATGAATTTTAGAATACTTTTCTCTCTTTGGGAAACACATCCTTTCTTGACGATTCACTAAGAGAAATCAAATTTCTCTTTAAATCAGGTACTTACCCACGATATCACTCATACTGCAATCAAACAAAATGGAGCCGTTGTCGGGGATCGAACCTGGGTCACCCACGTGATATACGAGAATACTCACCACTATACTACAACAGTTACTAAGATTTTAAGCTTAAGTTTGCAAGGTTTAATTTAAAATCTACGCTATGTAAAACGGACAACAGAAAAATAAAGTTTCAGAGAGGTGAGAACTTGTCAGGATTGAATTTCATCCAACGATCAAATATATAATTTACTAATCGGTTACATACAATCTAAATACTCATCAATATCATCATGTATCTCTTACAATAGAGTTCATGTCTAAACTTCCGTTGAGAGTTATACCATATTGTTTAATCGACGATCTCTCAGCCTATCAAATAATACGAAACATTAAGACTCGATACTCACGTGAATGTTAAATCTAAACATATGTCTAGAGTTTAGTGTCTAATAGATGATTATCCTAGATCTAGATTTGAAGAGTATTTCTCGATAACGATTTAATCAATAGGTAAATAAGTAAACAAGGATAACATCGATATAGATTCGTGAATAGATAATTACGTAACGCATGATTAATTAAAATACATACTATAAAAGTGAACTTACATCCAATCCCAACAAGAAAGGGGTTTAGCTACACATAGTAGCTAGATACAAAGAGAAAAATGAAGAGGAACAAGCATCCACGGTGATTTCCCAATGATAGAAACGATTCCAACTCCGGATCTTCAAGAAGCACCCTTCACTTGTTGTTTTCTAAGCCTCAATCTCTTCAAAAATGGTTTTCTCTTCAGCCCTAACTATCTATTAGCTGAGAGTCCAAGAGATTCAAGAGAGAGAACAAAATAACCTAAAGACTCTATTTATACAAAGTTGGATTTTGCCTGTCTTTCTCGACGAGCAAGGGCGCACACGACGAAATCACCTTTAAGTGCCTTCCACTTGGCTCAAACGCAATAAACCGTCATTGGCAAAAATATCTATTCTCGCACGGCGAACTCAAAATATCAGATCCTCACCCGACGACCAACACGAGTTTTGCTCTTGGAATTCAATTTTATGGCCTCGCCCCGAGCTCGCCAAAGCTCGTCCCGTGAGCTCACTTCCTACTCGCCAGTAGGCGCCGAGCGAATATGCCAGAACTTCTCATCTTGGCTTTGTTCCTTGTTCTTTAAATTATGTCTTTTTCTATGGATTCTTTCAAACTTTCTTGGACACTAACATACTAATCAAGGATACCAAAGTCAATTGCAATTTATATGGCATTCGGTGGCAAACATAGGGAATCCAACGACCGAAAACACAAAATAAAGCGAAAAATACCAAGTTTTTATATGCAATTTATAGTCAAATTTGGTACTTATCAAGTATCCCCAACCTAGTGAAGAGACACTCATACAAAGGACCCGTGTGTCCCTCAAAAGAGCTGCACACCCTCCCATCCAGAACTATTGGTGGAATCGTCGAATATGTGGAATTGCCAACTGTGATATCGACTTTAATCACAACGTCGACGGTGTTCAAGGCAAAGGGAGTCCCAATTATTTCGACAGCCACCCAATGGTATTTCTTAGCATTGGCCGACTCTTAAGTCTTCCTCGACAAAAGAGGGAAATAAATTGCCGCTATGAGCAATCCCTCATTACCCAAATTGTAATACACCTACTAAGGCCTTTGTGTCTCTCTACACTTGCAGGAAGAACACACACGCCCTGTACTTTTTGACTTGTATAGTAATCTTGCAAATACTTTGAAGGGTGTTTGAGTGAAAGTGATGGGGTTTCAGATTCAGGGGGAGTTTGAGTCGAAATTTACATATAGTATTTGAAAAATGACACTGAACTGAAAGAGTGTAAATGAGACCATCGTGTACTATTGACTAACAAATTAATAAATTTATTTTCATTTAGCTAATGACCTCTAAATATAAGTGACCAAACTATGTTAACAATTATTTGTATTATTTATTTTGTTTATTTCTTCGGTCGCTCCTTTTAAATCATCTTGTCTCATACATTATCACTTTGTATTCGACATTGTCACTCACCAAATAGAATTTCACATTTTTTACCTAACAACATAACACAAATTAATACATAAACACATTAATGACATTAACAATGTTCTAGAAAAACCCTTAAAACCCCACATTCAAATTAAAACCTAAAATCCAGCATTCTAAAAATCTTACACCAAAATAAAGGGGCGAGAAATCTTATCAAAATGCTTGTCTCATTTTCCCCCCTCTCATAAGTGGTGTTACAAGCTTCATCACTTTTCAAAAGCACTAGCTTCATCAATTTATTTTGTTTAATTTAATTGAACTATAATACTCATGCACAATCCATATAAATTTGATATACTTACGGCTAGAAAAAAATTATATATACTTCCATATTTCACACATAAATTTTCTGAATCTAGTTGGAAACAAAGTTTGAGCAAGAGCCGAAACTGCTTTTTTTAGTGTCAGTGTGTCTAGGCTTTTGAAGATGTAAATAAATAACCGTAAAGAACGTTGGGATATGCTGAATTCGCCGTTATTAATTTGAATAATATTTACCTAGACAGTATCATATATTTGGTTCCACCATTGATGACTCTCTCACTTGTAAGGAGTTTGTCACTATAGCATTTTTGCTTAAGGTCAAAATGTTGATCGTATCGATCTTTATGGAGGAGGCTACTCGTGCATGCTTTTAAGAGTAGTTAAATGTAGTGAGGGAGGACAAGTATGTTAATAAGCCGCATTATGGTTATGGGGAACTTTCAACACCACAGTGTTTCATGTTGGGTAGTTAAAGTCTTCAAAATACAAACTAACTAAAACAAAATATTTAGGGATGTATGACGCAACCTAAGAACAATGTGGTGGTCACCGGTCATAATAATGAAGAGACATGTGTTATAACTGGTCCTCCATAATAATGATACTCATTATTCTTCTCATGTATTGGTTACTTCTTGTCCTGATGTACAGTCGAACTTCAAAATCTTCTCGCCCGAAATGAATACTCATACCATCAAGCCATCTGCACCGTGACACTGGAAGGAAACAAATATGTGAAAACACAGAAAAACACATTGAATTTTTTTTGTTGAAGTTTAGGTGAAGAAATATAAACAGACCGGAAAACTAATGTTAAAGTTATGTAGTGACATAAAAAGCACAAATCAGAATACTTAGTTTAAATTGTCCGACGAAAATTACAAATCAAATTTTCCGATGACTATTAAATTGAAAGGTTTGATCCAAATTATATGGTTTGTATTCTATAAAAAAATTCTCTCCCTCTCCGTATAATATAATAATTGATTATTATTAGTTTAGATGGTTGATCAAACCCTTTTATATATATATATATATATATATATATATATATATATATATATATATATATATATATATATATATATATATGTATATATATATATATATATATATATATATATATATATATATATATATATACTATTCATGTGAATGAGAAAATGCAAGCATTATATTTTCTTATATTGTATCAATTCGAATCGATTATTTTCTCTAAAAAAACGCCATCGTCACCTTTCTCTTCGACCGTCTGAACCGTTGTCGTCGCATCAACATCCGTGTGATTCCTCTCTCGCGTCTCAACAGCCACCGCGCAATCTCTCTCGCACGCTGACAACCCTTTAACTGTACCAATATCATAACCACCTCTTCTGGCAGTCGTGATACCGACGAGGAGAGAAGCTTTTCTCCCTCATCGGCAATCACATAGATTGAGTTTCATCTCGTTCTCGTTGTTTCAAACATCTTCTTGAGATGGAGAGATATCAATATGACACATGGGTCGTGCTCTTCTGTATCCATGCATGCTCTCATCGGGTTCTACATTATATTTTTTCCTCTACGAACAAGAAACCACTGATAGATACCTCTTTTGTCGAGTATGAATAATGGAATACTCTTGACTCTACTTTTCTTCAATGTATATATTCCATAATCTATAATGGCTTATTGACCACCATCTTGGAACCAGACTCCACTATTATGGAAGGCTAAAATTGTTTGGCTGGCATTTTTTAGGACAATCAGAATGCTCACACTGTCACTCTTGAGCAAGAGTTCTCTAACACTCGCATGAAGGATTTTCTCAATGTGTTTGCTCATTGTCAGCGTCTTAAGATGCTCTTTGACCAGATGAGGAATGTTGGCTCTCCTGTCAACAACCATCATCTAGGTTTTTAATTAATATCCGGTATTTCAAAAGCTTATTGCAGTGTTGCTACCTTGATTCACCAGAGTAATCCTATTATTGCCTTCTATTAAGCTTATTCCATGCTCACTTTGAAAGAAGTTGGTATCTCTAAAATGCCTAGCACCGGTTCTCATTTTGTCACGCACACCACTCAGTAGCAACCTTTTGAAGACACCTCTCAATGTGGAAACCACCTCCTAGGAAATCATGCTCGCTCTCGTGGAAACCAGGGCTAAGGCGGGGAATGTGGTAGACGTCATGGTCTTCAGCTTGGAGCTCACAACGCCTTTCCAACATGATCCTCTCCTCTTTGGCAGCAGCGACAAAAGTACTGAACCTGACAACCATGGGGTTAGACTCTGTAACCATGGGTTATGCCTATGTGCCCGTATCCCACCTCTCAACGGGTCCACCCTACCGGTCCTCCAAAACATCCAATCATTCTAGAACAACATCCTTGGGCATATGCAACTACTACATCATCTTAGACACCGATAAACATTGAGGTTGTAATGCATACCGTGTCTCTTCACACTTCTAACAATCAGTGGTACATGGATACTAGTGCAACATCTCACGCAGCGTCATCGTAAGGTAATCTCTCGTTGTATTCTCCTTTAAGTAATTCAAATCATAATTTTATTATTGGCAATGGCCACAAAATTCCAATTCACGGAAGCAGACACACATAAATAGGCACCTATCCCTAACTCCTTCACTTAAACCATGTTCTGCATGTCTAAGAAATTATTAAAAATTTAATTTCTGTGAGACAGCTCACCACTCACAATAATGTATTTCTTTCCTTTGACCCTTTTGGTTTTACTGTATCTAAGTTTTAGACGAAGATCCCTCCCGTGAGATAAGACTACTATGGAGATCTATATCCTATCACCACTCCCTCTAGTTTTGTCGGTCGTACATCCAGTCTCTGACACAATCGTCTTAGTCACCTTGGCGTATCTGTTTTAAATTCCCTTTGCAAAAATAAGTTCATATGTTGTGAACGTTTTAATTCTTCTGTTATTTGTAACTCTTATGGTTTAGGAAAACGGGTTAAATTGCCATTTTCTAATTTTTCAACCTACAACTTTGATGTCATTTGATATTTTACATAGTGATTTTTGAACGTCTCCAATTTTAAGTTCTTATGGTCATAAATATATTATGTACTATTTTTAGATGATTTTGCAAAATTTTTGTGGACCTTTCCTATTAGTAAAAAATCTTAAGTATTTGAAACGTTCAAGTCACTTACAAAACTTATTCAACCATAATTTTTGCAAACACTAAAATCTTTTCAATGTGATAATGACTTTGAATATAAGAATGAGCTATTTCAAAAATATTACACAACTCATGGCCTTACTTTTTGTTTCTCTTGTCCCATACATCCTCACAAAATGGGAAAGTGGAACACAAAATAAGAACCATTAATAATATGATACACACTATGCCAGCTAATTGTTTTGTTCCTGCACCGTTTTCGCATCATGTCATTCTCACGAAAACTTATATTTTAAACATTCTTCTGTTGGGTGAGAATATGGAAACAAAAATGTCTAGAAGGGGGGGGGTGAATAGACCCAAAATCCTTTTAGACAATTTGAAAAACATTTTAGGTCCCATATAACAAAATCGAAGATTTTAAAAAAAGGCACGGAAGCAAAACAAAAAACTAGAGCTTGGAAGCATCTCAATGAATCAAGCCACATGAAGTAACCATGAGATTGATCACTTCTAGTGCAAGTCACTTACATGACGATCGAAGTCGCTTTAAACAAAGCGATTTAAAAACACATTACTTAGATGTTCTTAACAATGCATAATTGGCTTCATGATGATTCCTTAAGATTGATACACCGCAAACCTAAGCTTATACACTAAATCACTATAAGCACCGTCTAACTTATATGATATACAATCAATGTAATCTTGCAAATATGCAGTAAAAAATATGAAATGAATGAATGCTTGTAAAGTAAAAGGATATGGAAAAAGAAAGATACACAATGATATATATTTCTTCGGCATTTGTACTCGCTATGCCTACATGTACTTTTCAATAGATGATGCCATCAGAACATAATCACGATCTTCCATTATGTTGATAAAATGATTACAGTGTTTTGATTACAAAGAACTATCACACGATAATTCCTTCTGATAAAGCATACTAAACTTATAACACAATACAAGATCCCTCAAGATATTAATTTGATAACCTCGATATCCATAATAACCTACTCCAAGTATTTGTGTGTGGCAATCCCTCTAATTCCACCAATTTCTTGTCTGAGCGATTTCCATTAACTTAGTGTATATTGGATAACTCCCAAATTTGTCAACTAGCAATCTTTCTTCAATGCCACCGAATACAGACAACTTCCAACTCCGCTTTACGGGTCGCTGATACTTGATTATGCCAATGTCTTTCTTGGAGTATAATGGAAACTCTCATCTTGTTAGATAACCCCTCAATACCAAACTGCACTCAAGAAATAATTACTTGCACCTGTTACAATAAAAAACCAGCTACACACAAAAACATTAGATATCCTAATGTACCACTAGTCTCCCTTACATTCAATCTTTAGAGGAGGATCCATAAACAAGGGAAAATACTAAGGATGAAGATGGTGAACAGTGCCAACTAATCTCAATAAAAACTGACATTATGAGCGATTAGTCAAGTAATTCAATTTTAATGAATGATGAACACACACACAAGGTTCAAACAAGTTTCTAGATTAGTGGGTCTTGGTTATTGATAGTTATCAAGAGCTTTATCAAATCCTCAACAAGATTGATCAACTTATTCTCATATTCACACACAAAAAACAACAACCTAATTGCACAAAACAAGATGCAACAAAAAAGATAAAGAATTGACATGGATTCAGTATCAAAAGGTTGGTGTTTTGAGAAAAAGAGAGAATAATGATGTCAAGATAAACACATTAAGAATCACCATATGTTTCCCACAATTGTCACTTTCAGCAAAAAACACAATCATTTAAATAAGAGGCGGAAATTGGGCTTTTTATGGTTTAATTCGAATCAAGAAGAAATTTGATTGGAATCAATCTGGACAAAATCAAAAAGACATACTTTTTAAAGAAAATGATTCAAATCATTATTTGCACATGATTCGAATCAAATGGGGTTATGATTCAAATCATGTTCAATTTTTGATCTGAATCAATTAATCCAGAATGTAATTCCAATTTTCAATTGGTGTATAATTCGAATCAAATATAACACATGATCCAATTCAAATACTAAATCATCAAAATTCAAATGTTCTAACTTGTGATTCAAACTACTCATGTAGAAATGACAAAAAAATAACTTTCATAGACTCAAAAAGGAAATATCTAACAAGGATCAAATGAATATCATATGAAAGGAAAAGGGTTCTCAGTGGAAGAACTTATTAGCCGAAATGATTACAATCAAACGGAAAGAAAGTTTACAATCACATAGATGAATTGAAATAGCATACAAATTACAAATACACAATGAAACAATTATCCAATTTTAAAACATAAAAACACAATAGATACTTGAAGCACGTAACCGATATCAAATGATACTATGTGCTTTCAATCTCCCATTTTTGGTGTTTTTCAAAACTCTGAGATTATTGTTGATGAAATAATCCAAAGTGAAATTTGGAATTTGATGAAACATTAGTTAATCTGATAACTATCACATAACACTTCCTTTGAGTCGTAAAAGCTATAAAGCTCCCCCTGCATTAAACACTTAATATGCATAAATATCAATAATATCTCAGCTACTTCTCCCCCTTTGTCAAATATCAAAAAGGAGAGAACCCGACAAAAAAATGCACAAACAAAATCCAATCTAACACAAAAGCCAAAACTTAATGTCACATTAGTAAATCATGAACACATCCATACACATCGCATATAAGAATTAACACAAATATGCAACATGAAAGAGACAAAAAAAATAAAAATAACAACTAAGCGAATATCAGAAATACCAAAACAATGTGAATTAACATTATACAATTCACGTGGTACACACAATTTGTTCTAATAAGTAAAGATCAAAATATCACAACATCATAGATCAAACAAAAATAGACATAATAATAAACTACATATGATAAATGTCATGATATGAAATTATATAAAACATCACACAAAACCATTAGGAAAGAAATCATAGGATTGTGGAGGAGGTGCAGTAGAAATAATAGTGTCTTCTGGAACAGGAATACTAGCTACAATAGTGTCGTGATGAAAAATTAATTTGTTATTACCAAGATAGTCAACAAAGATCTTCAACATTTCAATCTGATGAGCTAGACGTCCTTCTGAAGCTTGAATATCTTCCTTCATCTTCACTTTATTCTCTTCACCAACATGAGCAAGCAAATCAATATGAGCCATGATACGATCCTCCCTGATCTAGTTATCTACAAAAAGCTTCTAAAGTACATCATCCAAAAGTGTCTTCACATCAACAGATGTAGAAGCAACAACACTTCCATCAACAGTAGACGGGCCAGTCGTCTTAGTAACTTCCTTCTCAAGAAATCTTATCATCATAAATTTTCCTACCAGAATCCTCTAGATAATAATAATCACCATTCAAATCCTTATAATACCTCAACTTTTCCACAACACCGTAATCAAGAATTTTTGGAGACTCGGTAAGATCTTCCTCCTTATACTCAATTCCAATAAGTTGCAAAATCATTTGAACCAAGGAAGAAAAGTAGATAGGTCTCTTAGGGTTATCCCTACAATAAATCATCATGTCAATGATGAACCTAATACAATTATTCTTGGTCCTTACGTCATTGTGAATATACACCACATTAGAAACAAATCACTATCATCATTCTTCACATAACATCTATCATTTTGAACATATTTTTCAGTGTGATTTTTAGTGAAATTCCACCCCATTTTGCTCATTTAATTCAGATCATATTTTTCTTGATTCGAATATAACTAACTTTTTCAACCATTTTGTGTGTTTCATCTCTAGCATATATAAAACCTTTTTGTCCTCATTCTTCACATAACATCTATCATTCTGAACATATTTTTCAGTGTTATTTTTAGTGAAAATCGATTTCCTCTATTTTGAGTGTTCAAAATCTGTCTACGAATTTCTCACATCTTCAACTCAAATTGAGATCATATCTTGATAACTAGAATTCTGAGATTGATTAAGGAGGCGCGTACTTAAAATTAACTGTTCTTAGAGATCTTGTTGAGTTTTCAGGTTGTTAGAAAGATTGAGGGTTTGTCAATTGTGGATATTTGTGAAATGAACTGTGTGTTTGCTTGGTCATAATCGATTGTATAATTTTCATTTTCGCGTCAAACCTTCCGCTCATAACTCATTTTTGAAAACACTCTGATTTTGGGAAATGGTGGTTGCATATTTTAAATTAGGTCTATTTAACCCCATTCTAGACTGTTTTTCTACTTCCATATTCACACCCAACAAACATTTGTTGAATTTTTTAATTTGGGTCTGTTCACCCCCCTTTAGACAATTTTTTTACTTCCACATTCACACCCAAAATAGCCCTTCTCTAGTTTCCCGGTTTCCTATCCAAACTTGATCTTACTGATTCTCAAGTAACAAAGAACTATGCAGGTTCCAATGGGAAACCATTGAAGAGTTCACTTAGGCTAAGCGGGGGCGAATGTCGAAGCACTATAAATCTCGGTGTCATCTCTCTAACTCTTACTCTTTCATTTAAATTCATAGTTATTACGTTCTTAGGATTTTTCAATTCCTTCGTATTATATCATTTTTTCTTGGTAGCGAGTTATTACATAAAGCTCTAGGTTTTGTTGGAATTGGATACCTAGTTAAGCTAGCCTTGTGATTGATAAATCTGAAAACGAATTGAATTTAGAACTCCGTGAATTGAATCATTGTGTACACTTCTTGTGACTACACAAATTGAACCAATTCACAGCAAGAGTTTCATTATTATAATCTTGGATAATTGTTAAACGAACTATGTTAGCTTGGCCATATTCATCTGTATAATTTTCATTTTTGCCTCAAACCTTCCGCTCGCAACTTATTTTTGAACATCTCTAGTTTTGGAATAGGGCGGTTTCATTTTTTTATTTGGGGCTATTTAAGCCCCTATAGACCGTTTTTATACTTCCATATTCACACCCAACAATTGGCATCAAAAGTTGGTCTTTTGATTGTGTCTAATCGACAAACCATAGTTTGTGAATATGTCAGAAGATGACGATCCTAAGGGAGCGTATGATAGAGAACCAATTTTCAAAGGTGAAAACTATACATATTAGAAATCGATCATGTATGTACACTTGTTGTCGGTTGACAAAAATATGTGGTGTGTCATCACTAAGGGACCATTTATTCCCACGGGTGATGACGACGTTGTTAAATATCCAAAAGATTGGATGATGATGAAACCCAAAAGGCTTCACATGATTTGAAAGAGAGGAACATAATCATTTCAGCAATAAGTGTTAAAGTGTTCTATTCGATTTCACATCATATGAGTGCTAAAGGTATGTAGGATTCTCTCCAAATTCTCTATAAGGGAACATATGGCGTCAAGGATTCTAAAATCAATATGTTTATAGAGGAGTTTAAACGATTTTGTATGGAACCCAGAGAATATTACACTAACAAAATATTGAGATCCATGTGCAGGTAGTGGAAACCTAAAGTTACTATAATAAAAGAAGCAAATGATCTTATTACTTTGAACATTACAAAACTATTTGGAAAGTTAGTTGAGTATTAGAATAAGCTGAAATAACTCGTCAATAGTGATTTAAAGTTGAAGAAGAAAAAGAAAGGGAAAGAAGAGAAACAAGATCTTTCTTTGAAATATTCACCTTCAGAAGTGAAGAAGTCAAAGGAAAAAAGTGACACTCTAACGAAGAAGTTTATGAAAAGGAAGAAATGAGTTTATTCATCAGACACTATAATAGATATCTTAAGAGAAACGAGCTCAAGCATAGATCTAGTGAACTTCATAAATACTCATCCACTTAAGAAGGACCACAAGAAAGAAGACTATGAGATTACGTGTTACGAATATGGTAAGTTGGGACACTATATGGCTACATGTCCAAATCTCACCAAACATCATAAAAGCAAAGACAAGGATTTCTACAAGATGAAGAGTAAATCTATCAAAGGTTGTAGAGCCTACATTACATGGGAAGAAGAGGTTTCTCATCCCCTGCTCGAGTTTAGATGATGAGTGTGCCAACTTTTTCTTGATGGAACAAAAAAAAAAGTGGAACTTCAAAGGTATATAATTCTGATTCTGAAAATGAGTATACTTATAATGAACAGTTTAATGCTTTCAGTGACATGTATGCTGACTCCATTAAAGCGTTTAAGAAAATTTCTCTCCAAAAATAAATCCTTGATACACTTGAACAAGAGATAAAGAATATTAATCTTGCTTTAAACTGTTTAAAGGAAGCTCATACATCTCTTATGGAAGAGCATTGTGTTATTTAGGATACTTTAGCTGAAAAGATAGAAGTTGCGGGATATGTTGAATGTCCAATTTTAAAACGTATAACTGAAACTATTAAGGTACAATTAACACATGTTACCACACTATATAATAATTGTTCTATTTCTTCAAGTGAAAGAGTGAAGGTTTTTAAGAAAAACCCTTGTGTCAATAGGAGAAATAGAAGGAGTGTTTCATCTAAAGCTATTTTCCATTATTATGGAGATAAGGGTCACATTAGGCCTCTTTGTCATGTTAGGAACATTCAAGTTCTAAATGGTAAAATGAAAAGGATACCTAAATGTAATTCAACTAAACCTAAAGGACCCACTATTTGGGGACCTAAATTACCTATTTGATCTATCACAAGAAAGTCTTACCTCTGCAAAAAGATTGTGGTTTCTAAATAGCGGATGTTCAAGACACATGACGAGAGATGCTTCAATATTCATCAAGTTTAATGAGAAGGAAAATGTTCATGTCACCTATGAAAATAATATGAAAGGTAAAATTCTTAGTGAAGGTGTTATGGGAAATCCCTCCATAATTACCATTGAAAATGTGTTGTTAGTTAAATGACTTAAACACAACTTGCTAAGTATTAGCCAACTATGTGACAAAGGGTATTCAATTGTTTTTGATACTCTTAGTTGTATAATTGAGCATACGACTAGTAAGGATCTTGTGTCTAAGGGTTCAAGGATTGAAAATTTCTATATGCTTGATCTAGATTATGTCTTAATGCATGGACTAAGTGTTTAGTAGCTAAGAATGAGGATTCTTTGTTATGGCATAGACGCTTATGACATCTGCATTTTGACTTGCTAAATAAGATAACATCCAAAAGTCTAGTAGTTGGTCTTCCAAAAATAAAGTTTTCAAAAGACAAACTGTGTGATGCTTGCTAAATGGGAAAGCAAACAAGAGTGTTGTTTAAACTGAAGAAGGTTATTTCGACATCAAAACCTCTTGAGTTTCTCCATTTAGACTTGTTTGGACCTTCGCAAACAAGAAGTCTAGGTGACAACTATTACGAATTTGTGATTGTTGACGATTACTCTAGATTTACGTGGACGCTTTTCTTAGACCATAAGGATGATACATTTAAAGCTTTTGTTGACTTTGCTATGGCTATTTAAAAAATGGTTTTAAAATCATCACTCTCCATAGTGATCATGGTGGGGAATTCGTGAACCATCATTTTCAAAAGTTATGCACCGAAAATGGTATTGCTCGCAATCTCTCATGTCCAAGAACTCCACAAAAAAACAATTTTGTAGAATGCAAGAACCATGTGTTGGAAGAGCTTTCCTGGACTATGATAAATGAGATGAGCCAACCTAAGTATTTTCGGGCAGATACGATTAACACCGCATGCCACGTCTTAAACATGGTAATCGTAAGATCTATCATAGAGAAGACACCCTATGAGATACTTAAGGGTAGAACACCTAACATTTCGTATTGTCGAGTTTTCGATTGCAAATGATTTATTTTGAATAATGGAAAAGATAACCTTGGTAAGTTTGATGCAAAATCTGATGAAGGTATTTTCTTAGGGTACTCATCTACAAGTAAAGTCTATAGGGTTTACAATCATATAACTTCTTTTATAGAAGAGTCAATTCATGTTGCTTTTGATGAGTCCTCACACCAAAAGTTGGGGAAGGGTATTTGTTATGATGTTTCAAGTATTATAACGGAAAGATTAATCAAAAATGAAAGTTCAAAAGAGGATCCTGATCCAAAAATAAAGAAGAAGGAGATTAAAAAAGATAAAGATGAAGGCTTATATGAGTATGATAAACAAGAGACCTCTAACTAGCTGCCTCGAGATTAGAGAATCGCAAAGGATCATCTATTAGATCAAATCCTTTGACACATCAAAAGGGGAGTAAGTACTAGGTCACGAGTTAACAATTTATGTAAGTACTCTACTTTCATTTCTCAAATTGAACCTAATTCAATATCCGATGCCTTACTTAACAAGGGGTGGCTACTTGCTATGCAATAAGAACTAATCCAATTTAAAAGAATTGACACTTGGGACCTTGTTCCACGTTCGATTAGGCACGAGATAGGTATTTAGGAACAAGATGGATGAAAATTGAGTAATTACAAGAAATAAAGTTAGGTTAGTGGCAAAAGGATATAATCAAGTTGAAGGGATAGACTACAAGGAGACTTATGCTCTTGTAGCCCGCCTAAAATCCATTAGACTCTTTTTGGTGTTCGTTTGCTACCTGAACTTTAAGCTTTACCAAATGAAAGTTAAGTCTGCTTTTCTAAATGGCCATATAAATGAAAGGTGTATGTCTCACAATATTTGGGTTTTAACGACCAGGACAATCCTAAACATGTTTTTAAGTTGGAAAGATCCCTCTATGGTCTCAAATAAGATCCTAGAGCTTGGTATGAGAGATTTGGTGGATTTTTTTTATCAAACAAGGATTCAATCATGGGAAATTAGACACCACATTGTTTATAAAATGTTAGGAAAAGCATATCCTTTTAGTACAAATTTATGTATATGATATTATTTTTGGGTCTACTAATGAATCTCTTTGTCGAGAATTTGCTAGTTTGATGCAGAGGGAGTTTGAGATGTCACTTATGGTAGAGTTAACATAATTCTTAGGATTTCAAATCAAGAAAGGAGAAGAAGGTACTTTCATAATCAAATAAAGTATTGTCTAGATCATCTCAAGAAGTTCGAGATGAAATATTCAAAGACTATCTCAACTCCAATGGCTTTAAATATGCTCATAGACAAAGATGAAAGAGGAGTTGATTTTGACATAACCAGCTGCCCCTATTTAAGGACATTCTAACTGAGGAGGTGAAGGTTAAAATCTTCGTATCAACTCAGTAGAATGGGCTTAAATAACAACATACAAACAAATTTTGGTCCCTAAGTGTAGCGGGGTATTCGTTACCATTAGAGATATTGACTAAATCTAAGGTAAACCATACAAGTCGAGTCGCCACCGCACTTCTATTTATCCAAAGGAATGGTTAGAAAGCGAACAAAAACCTAAAAGTTTTATCGAATCAAAAACTAGTAAAAATGTCAGAGATCGGGGTAAGGGGGTTGGTTATGCAATGGGAAGGTTTTAAGCACCCAAAACATCCTAGGTACTCCTAGGGAGCCCTTTTCACATTTGTTGTAAGGTTGGTATTTTGTGAAAATTTTGTTTGTGCAAACCTGATTGAAGAGATGAGAAAAGAATGTACAAGTTTATTTACATTTTGTGTTTGGATGGATAAACCCATTGCCTATGTACCATCTTAAAGAAGATTAGGATCAAAACCTCGTAGTTCGGGGTAAAAATCTCAAAATGAGTTGGTGAATTGATTGGCCTAAAAGCCTTAAGGTCTTTTGTTATCCAAGGGAGAAAACTCAACCTAAAACCACAAAATCCACCATGTGAGGATAGCTTCAACATGCTAGTGAGGGGTTAACCCTATAATAAGCATGGAAGACTCATTGTCCATCACTAAGGATATAGGTGAGTATTACATCTACCTCAGGGATAACTCAAACCTAATAGCTAAAGGTTATAAAAAAGGTTTTGATTAAGAAGGTGGCCATTGAAACCACAAAAGTATTTGAATGAGTCCAATGAAAAGTATTTACAAAATATGGTCAAGATGGATTTAAAGATTCAATTCACAATAAGTATTATGAAAAGAAAGTTTGAAAATCAAAAGCATAAGGCTTAGGTTTCTAATGTTTGAAAACAAAGGTTAAATGTTTGCACAAAAAGTTTTGGCTTGGGTTAGAGTGGAGGGAAGAAGAAGAAAGGCTAAAGTCCTAATCATACAAGAGGTAAGGGAAAAGAAGCAAGGCCACTAGTGGAGTTCCTCTCTTGAGATCATATTGATGATCCAAGTAGCTCCCATCCTTTGGAATAAGCAAGATAAACAAATACTCAAGCAAGAAAGCACACAATCACAACAAGCTCCTAGAAATCTTCCAATGGCTTTTAGATCTCTCTCTTAGAAGCTCATGACAATGGTTTCTTACTTTGGCTCAATGTTGGAATCCCTAGCACAAGAACACACACATTAAAAAGTTCCATAATGCAATCAAAGAAAGAACAAGAAGGAGTTTTAGAACTTGGTCCTTTCAAAGTTCATCTTCAAGCTTTAAGCATTCTAAAGGCATGAGGCCTAGTTGCTCTTTGACATTTTAAGCACTCTAAAGGCATGAGGCCTAGTTGCTCTTCAAACTCCATTAGCTTGGGGAAAGTCCTAAAGTCTAAGTCCATTTGCCCATTTCTTTGCATTTGGTCAACAACAATCAAAACAAAACACAAACACAATAGTATATACACAATTATGTGCTCAAGTGAGCAAAAGGAAAATTGCATTAACATAAACATGTGCTCAAGTGAGCAAAGGAAAAAGCAAATGAATAATATGTACAAGAATAATAAATTGCATAAATGTAAAGAGCAAGAAGTAAATGTTAATAGTCAATGGTCAATGTTAATAGTTAGTGTGCCATAAGGCAAATTTAGCGCTATGTTAAGCAATCGTAATTGGACTTATGTAGAAGTCACAACTATCTGAGGCCGGTCAATAATAATATAGGCAATAACATAAGTTAGAAGTCTTGATTAGTGAACCAAGTTCCAACAACTTTCCATGCCAAAAAGAAGAAGAGAAATGATATTGTATTGGTTTAAGTCCTTTGCATGATTTAGGAAGCAATCTATTCTTAATGCAAAGCCATTCACTTAATCAATTGATCAAGATGAATTAGATTTAAATCAAGAAAGACTAAACCTCCCTAATCAATGCTAACTTATCAACCTTTAACTCATTGATCCAAAAGAAGAGAAGAAGAAGATGGATAATGGAAATGAAAAGAATAAAGTGCATTAAATGAAATGGAATATACCAATCAACAAATGTTGACCAATGACATTGAGGATCATGGTCAAACTATCAAAAACAGAAGTGGGATGAAGATTGGAGGTCAAGAAATAAACAACATATTTTTGGCATTTTTAATATTTAAAAATAAACTTGAATTAAAATATTAAAGATAGGTCAAACTTCAAAATCACTTCAAATCAACTTTGAAAAGTCCAAGTGATTTATCCCAAGTTCAACAAGGTCAAACAAAGTTTGACAAAAAATTTCAGCATTTTTAAAAGTCAGAAACTATTTTTAATCAATTAAAAATGAATAAAAATAACCTAATTGAACTAAAATCTCAAATAAATCTCAAATCAATTAAAAAATTGATGAGAATATTTTTCATAGATCTATCATCACTCAAATAGGTTGAGAAAATATTTTTGTATTTTTTGAATATCAAAAACTATTTAAAATGAATTAAAAATAACCAGAAAAGAGAAAATTCACAAAAAATATCAAATATTGAAATAAAAAATATAAAAAATCATTTTTAAAAACTAGAATTAAAAAGAAAAATAATGCAATTGGTCCCATATTTTTTGGATTTAAAATGAGAGAGTTATGAATTTTTGAAGTTAAATGAAATAAAAGAAATAAAATGGAAATTAGAAAAATCAGAAAAAATGAGAGGCGTTAGATCTAAGCTCATTAATTGAGCTGGCACATCCAGAGGTGGTGAGATGCGCATGCACGATGGTCCCAAGTCAACAGAGTAACATGTGGAATTAAAAAAAGTCATAAGATCCAAGGGCCATGATTCAATCTGGAAATCATCATCAACGGCCGGGATTCAAACTGGCAAACGGACGGTGGTGTACACCACCGTCTTCTCCGACGAACATGGAGATTCCGACCAGAGTTGTAGGTTCTAAAAACTTGATGAAAACGAGCGATCCTCATATCATTGGAAAGCTGGGGTGATGTACATCACCCCTGTACCATCTATTTTCACTTTAGATCTCCATGGTAAGAGAAATCAGGAGTTGAAAAATATGGTGTTCAACTGAAACTTCATGGATTTGTAAAATTAAAAGCACCAACAAGTTGCCTCTGTTGAGAGGACTTCAGCCAAGCAAAAGGACACAAGAAATAGGCTATAAATGAAGAGTTTCGAAGCAAATAAGTTTGAACATCAACCTTCTAAATGCAGATCTGTGGAGCACGATCCTTCAACACACTTGCTTGCAGCTTGTTCTGGAGATGGAAATGAGGCAAGGCTAAGGAATTATAGTCCAATAATCAACCAAGGAAGTTGAGAATTAGATCTGAAAATTTCAAGTGAAAAATCAAAATTCCTTTAGAGTATGGTTTGGAATGATTTCTGCAGAGTTTCAGGTTGATTCAGGGATGATAAATGAATGAGGCATGGCATGTATTTATAGCTGAAGCTGATGCCAAGTGAGGAAAAACTCATGTGCATGAAGCTTTGGGTCCTCCATGCATGGGCCTATACAGGCGCATGTGAGGCCCAAGAGCTGATGGAAATGAAAGCTGAGCTCATTCTGAAGTGAAATGGACGTGCATTTTGAATGGTATTTGCTTGTGCATGAAGTTTCATCATGAATTCCATAATTATGCCTAAATGTTCATCTCTTCGAAAATGCCAATTAGAAAATCCAAACATAAGCATGTGGGTAATGGTTGGAAAGGTCTTGACATAAGGAACAAATGTTATGTTGGACAAAAACTAATTTGAAGTGTGGAAATTTATGAAAACAGGCCATGAAGTTCATAGTGCAAAACATCCCTTTGAAAATTTTGTCAAAATGAACCAACTTCAAGCCCTTCTGTTTTGATGATTCAAGCCTCAAATGGAAAAACCTCCAACATCAAAGTTGTGGATATTTTCAAGACAATCAAGATGGACTTAAATTTTTCATCATTTTTATTTTTGATGAAGAAGTTATGGGCACTTGAAGTTGGACTTTTTTGCCTTTCAATGCATTTGGTCCAAAGTGACCTATAATGTTTTGCATTATCACATGATTTCTTTTGAGATTTTGCAATTTTGCTCAACATAACATTTGAAGTAGACACAATAATATTTCTAATGCACTTGATCCCACCTCAAAATGATAAAAAATGAATGAGTTATGTTCTTGGGAAGTTGACCCCAAATTAGGGTTTCAGTCAAAATGACCTATGATGTCTTGGAATGGGAGATGACCTTCCAAGCTTCAAATCATTTTTTTATGAACATGAAAGTTGTTTATATTGTCCTTAAGAACATGTTTTATTTTGGGATCATCTCCATTTGACCAACCCATAAAACTTTAGGTCTCAGTGCATTTCAAAATAGTCAAATGAATTGACTGATCAACTTTTCAAGTCCACAACTCATATCCTGATGAATTGATGATTGAGGACACTCAAATAAGTTCAAATATGCACGAAATTATGAATTAAATAACTTCCCTTGATTGCATTTGACCATGGGCTGAGGTTGCTTCATGAGCAAGGCACACTTGGTACACAGATGAATTAGGGTTTCCTTGAGAAACAAACCCCAAACCCTTTGACTTGCTTTGACCAAAATGATGAATTGAGATACTTAGGGAGGCATATTTTACGGATGAGAGCTTTGGGAACCATTGCCATGCTTGCCTTCATCTTCTCTTGGCCATATCTTTGACCAAAGGATCACCTAGAAGCTTTTGACCTTGTGACTGCTCAAGCTACAAACAAGAAATGCTAGTGACATATTTTTGTGCTTTTGGTTAGTGAATAAAAGAATGAGAAAAGCAATAATATACAATTCAAGCATGCTTTGTGATCTCAAACCACTCACAAGAGGTCCCACCCAAAGGTAAAAGGAACCTAGATGCTTATGATCCTTGAGGCTTTGCAAATGAAATATTGTGATGCCATGAGGGATCTTAGGGCCAAAATTGGGGTCTTACACTAAGAGACCTCATGATGCATATGATATGAATGTAAAAACCAATTCTCTGTGGGGAAATGTTGCCACAAAGGAAAAAAAATCAGAGAGATCGAAGATCCGCAGGAGTATAATGCATTCCATAAGGAAAACTTGTAAAGGCAAATTGTCAAACAACATACAATCACAAGTTTCGATGATGACAAATGACCACCATGGACGAATCGGCGTTGTCGATTCCATGTCTACAAACAAATGTAACACATCACCTATCGTATCCTTTCCTATGCTTATCTAAATCTGTTATAATTCTTAAAAACATATGTGGACAAAGTGTGATCATGATGAAATGCATGAAAATCACAAAACACGAATTTTTGCAGATTTGAAGGCCTTGAATCGACCATAAGGGTCGGCGCATAGCTCACGGCTCAGCGCATAACTCAGCCCAGTTGGTTACTGGTCAGAGCACGCTTGCTTGAGTCGACCACAAGTCGGCGCATGGCATAGTTCAGTTGGCCACGGGTCAGCTCATGGAGCACTTGAGTCGACCATAGGGGTCGACGCATTTCCCACGGGTCAGCTCATGGAATACTTGAGTCGACCATAGGGGTCGGCGCATTTCCCACGGGTCAGCGCACGCCGACCTATGGTCGACCGCTCGTGCGTGAACTCAGTTTTCTGAGTAGTTTTTTACTGTTTGAAAAGCTGTTATTTTGGTTGGAAAGCCAGTTACTATAAATAGAAGTCAAATCACTTTTATCAACTAACATTTGTCAATTTGAATTCAAGTGTTCAAGGAAACAAGAAAGAGTGGAAAAGGTGTCCAAGATTCATCATCTTCATCTTCAACATTTCACAACACATCAACTACACACAACCATTTTTGGTGTGCTTCGTGATCGGCTAAAGGTGATAAGGTTCGAAGCTGAGATTGGAGAATCCGGTTCGGGTTGAAGCTTGTGGCAGGTTCTTTCTTGAATAAAACCGTTAGGGTTTTGTCCTCCAATACCGGTTTGTGTTTGGGGGTTTTTGGACGAATTGCTTCATCAATATTCAGCTGAGCGAAGGTGATTGAGAAGAGGAAGTCTTCATCAGTCTAGTAGCGGATTCGATGATATTGAAGGGAAGGATTCGGGTTCGATTCGTTGTGTTTGAGATCAGCCGGGCCGAGGGTTTGAAGAACGGAAGATTCTTCAACAAAGGGGATGGAATCGGAGGTCTAGCAACAACGATCGAAGGTCTTGATTCATCTTGAATCAAGGAGCAAGGATTGGAAGCATCATTCAAAACATTGGGAGTTCTGTTGTTTACTTGCTTTGCAATCCATGTATAAACGGTTAAATTTCACAGGTGATATCTAAGTAAATCATCTCAATTCTAAGTTTAGAATTGAGGGCAGACGTACCCCGAAGCGAGGACGACGGGGGAACTGCCTCATCAAATCTCTGTCTTCTTTGATTTTCTGCATAAGTGTTTTTCAGCTTAAAAATTAAGTGATTTTAGTTTAAGCAATTTTACCAAACATTGATATAAGTTGAGTAAGAGATTAAAACTCTGTTTTTGAATCCAAAGTACAATAGTATATTGTACTAGATTAATTTGAATTACTTACTCAACACAAATATCACTTGGAGTGTTTATGCACGCCAAGTGTTTGAAAATTTGCCTAAACCAAAGTTGTCTTAAGTTTGTATCTTGTTTAATTTGGTATTTGGATCATTGGAACTAGGAATCCTAGTAAGTGAAACATATCATTGATTGTGCAATTAGTGTAGTGATTTGTATTTCACTTTATCTCTAATCCACTAGCTTAACGCATATCCGGTTTTCCAATAACGGTTCGTTTTAGACTAAAATTTTCCTCGGCCGCTTCCGCACTTAAAACAATTTTTCAAAACCAATTTTAAATTGGTAGCGCCGACTCAAGTTCTTAATTGGGATCTATTCAACCCCCCCCCCCTTCTAGATCCGTGCCATAGTCTAACAAGTGGTATCAGGAGCTCCGGTTCACTCCGTGCTTCAAAATATAACTTTGATAGAAAATGGCTAACGAACCTAAAGGGGCTTATAATAGAGCTCCCGTTTTCAATGGTGAAAATTATAGTTATTGGAAAGACTGTATGCGGGTGCACATAAATTCCATAGATAGAAAAATATGGAACGTTATTCTCAATGGTCCAATTCAAATAACCATGACCAATGAGAACAACGAATTGGTGCCTAAGCCCAAAGCACAATGGACCGATGATGATGAAAAGAAATACAATTATGATTGGAAAGCCAAAAATATCCTAATCTCCTCATTAGGTGTAGATGAATACTATCGTGTATCCCATTGTCCTACTGCTAAGGCCATGTGGGATTCACTATAAATTGCCCATGAGGGGACGAACGATGTTAAGTTGGCTAGAATCAACACACTAACACAAGAGTTTGATCTCTTTTTCATTGAGCAAGGGGAAACCATTGCTGACATGCAAAAGAGATTTACTCATCTTATTAATCGATTACATTCACTTGGTAGGCCTGTTTCCAATGATATTGCTACTAATAAGATCTTGAGATGTCTTAACAGGGAATGGAAGCCAAAAGTGACCGCCATCAAAGAGGCAAATGATCTTACCACATTGGACTTGACAACATTATTTGGTAAACTACAAGAGCATGAACAAGTTCTCTTGAGCCTGGAACAACATGAAAAGAAAGATAAGAAGGACAAAGCAAAGGTGAGTGAAAAGAAATCCATAGCTCTAAAGACTTCCTCCTCGAAGTCTCAAGCAAAAGAGCAAAGTGATTATTCATCGAGCGACGAAGAAGAAGAGGACAAGAGTGAAGATATGGGGTTGTTCGTTAAACGTTACAATCGTTACGTGAGAAAGAACGGTATCCAACACTCCGAGAAGAACTTGGTAAACTTCCGGAAACAATCTAGGTACTCTAAAAATGATGACTCAAAAGGTAAAATAACTAGAGGGTCATGCTATACGTGTGGAAAGCCGGGTCATTACAAACCGGACTGTCCGATGAACAAGAAGACAAAAGAAAAAGAATCATACAAATCACACAAGAAACCATCAAAGCCAAGGAGAGCATACATAGCTTGGGAAAGCGATAGCGACTCCTCCGATGATGAAAGTTCTAGTGATGAAGATGAAAATGCAAACCTATGTCTCTCTGCTCATCAAAAGAACAAAAAGAAACAGGTACACCATACTAAATATGAAAAATCCTCTAGTATGTCTTATCATGAATTGCAAACTGCTTTTGATACTTTACACTGTGAAGCGAAAGAGGCCTTTAAAAGGCTTGCCTCAAATAAGAAATTTTTTTCTCATTTGGAACATAAAATTCAACAATCCGAAAGAAAACTTGAGGCACTTAAAGCTTCTATAGTGGAAAGCACAAAAACAAGTTATGAGGACCTTAGAAGTAGAATGATGAACTTTGGGTGTGATACTTGTTACATTTGGCAAGGTGAAGTAAGAAACCTAAAGGCCAAACTTGACAAGGCCCTTGAGCCCAAGATTACTTTTGCTATTGACAAATCAAACTTTCGAAAAAGTATGGTTAATCCATATCAAAAATATAAATATGTTATAAAGGATGAAGATAGCAAAAGCAAAAAAATGTAAATTTCTCTTGTCTCTATTGTTGCAAGAAAGGTCACTCCATTGCTAAATGTAGGTTTAGGAGATTTTTAGTTCCTAAAGGCATTTATCAATGGATGCCCAAATGCAACCATTTCGTTCCTCACCATTTAGGACCCAATAAGCCATTGGGTACCTTCTCTTGTTAATTATATTGCCATAGGTACAATGCCTCGAGACTACCGAGAGAAGATGGGTTCTCGACAGTGGATGCTCAAGGCACATGTCAGGAGACATATCACTCTTCATTGACTTCGTGGCTAAGAAGAAGGGATATGTAACTTATGGTGACAACAACCGTGGAGCAATACTTGGTAAAGGTAGTGTAGGTAATCCCTCTTCTACTACTATTTCTGATGTATTGCTTGTTGAAGGTCTTAAACACAATCTACTTAGCATCAGTCAATTATGTGACAAAGGATACAATGTATCGTTTTCAAAAGATTGTTGCAAAATTGTACATAATGATGATAAGAAGAGTATGTTTAATGGCCTGCGTGTGAACAATGTCTATATGCTTGACTTAAATGAAGTATCGTTAACAAGTGACAAATTCCTTGTAACAATGAGTGAAGATTCATGGTTATGGCATAGGCGTTTAGCACATGTTAACTTTGACTTACTAAACAAAGTAGTCTCAAAAGATCTAGTCCTAGGTCTCCCCAAAATTAAGTTCACCAAGGATCACCTTTGTGATGCTTGTCAAAAGGGGAAGCAAATGAGGATCTCATTTAAATCCAAAAATATCGTTTCAACAACGAGACCTCTCGAGCTTCTTCATATGGATTTATTTGGGCCATCTAGGATTAAAAGTCTAGGAGGAAACTATTACGGTTTCGTAATAGTGGACGACTTTTCTCGATTTTGTTGGACTATTTTTTTAGTAAGCAAGAGCGATACATTCGCCGCCTTTGAATGATTTGCTAAGCTTTCCCAAAATAAACTAAATACAAACATTATTGCAATTAGAAGCGATCATGGGGGTGAGTTCGAAAATCACTTATTTGAAGAATATTGCGGTAACCATGGTATTGATCATAACTTCTCCGCTCCACGTACTCCTCAACAAAATGGGGTTGTGGAGCGTAAAAATCGAATTTTGGAAGAATTGGGAAGAACAATGATCAACGAAAGTGGCTTACCGAAATATTTTTGGGTCGACGCCATTAGTACGGCTTGTTATGTTCTGAATAGGGTGCTCATTCGCCCCATTCTAAATAAAACACCGTATGAGCTTTTAAAAGGGCGAAAGCCAAATGTTTCTCACTTACATGTTTTTGGTTGCAAATGCTTTGTATTGAACAATGGAAAGGAAAACTTAGGAAAATTCGATTCCAAGGCTGACGAAGGTATCTTCCTCGGATACTCTCAATCTAGCAAAGCATATAAAATATATAACAAATGATTACTTGTTGTAGAAGAGTCTGTACATGTCACTTTTGATGAATCCAATCCGAGAAACGTCAGAAAGGGTAGTGTTTTTCATGGTGCAGGTACATCTATCGAAGACATACTCAAAGGTGGCGAGCCGGGGATTGATCAACCCGACATAGTCAAAATTGAGGAGGACAAAGATGTACACCATGAGGAAACCGAGGTAGTTCATCCGCCTTCAAACGATGATCTCCCTCAAGCTTGGAAGTCTTCCAAAGACCATCCAATCAACAACATTCTCGGAGATATCTCAAAGGGTGTAACAACTCGATCTAAGCTAAGTAATTTCTGTTATCACTTTGCTTTCGTTTCGCAAATGGAACCTAAAAACCCTAAAGAAGCCCTACTCGATGAACACTGGTTTTTGTCAATGCAGGAGGAACTTAATCAGTTCACCAGAAATGAGGTTTGGGACCTTGTCCCTCCTCCGCGAGATCATCGAGTAATCGGCACCCGATGGGTGTTTAGGAACAAGCTGGACGAAAATGGGGTAATAACCCGTAATAAGGCGCGTTTAGTCGCGCAAGGGTATAACCAAGAGGAAGGCATCGACTATGAGGAAACTTATGCGTCGATTGCCCGACTCGAGGCTATACGCCTTCTCCTTGCCTTCGCTTGTGCGAAAGACTTTAAGCTATTCCAAATGGATGTTAAGAGTGCGTTCCTTAACGGTCACATAAATGAAGAGGTTTATGTCGCATAACCTGCGGGTTTCGAATCCCATGAGTATCCTGATCATGTTTATAAACTGAAAAGGGCTTTGTATGGCCTCAAACAAGCTCCTAGATCTTGGTATGAGAGACTAAGCAAATTCTTACTCGATCGAGGTTACTCAAGAGGAAAGGTTGACACAACCCTCTTCGTTAAACGTCAAGGAAAGCATTTGATATTAGTGCAAATTTATGTAGATGATATTATATTTGGGTCTACTAACATGAATCTTGTGAGAGAATTTTCAGACCTTATGCAGGGCGAATTCGAGATGAGTATGATGGGGGAGCTCACATACTTTCTTGGTTTGCAAATTAAACAGCTCAAAGAAGGGACTTTCGTGAGCCAAACAAAGTACTGTTTGGACCTTATCAAGAGATTTGACAGGGCAAAAGCTAAGGCCATAGACACCCCCATGCCTACTTGTACAAACTTGAACAAAGATGAAGACGATAAGGAAGTAGATGTAAAACGGTATAGAGGTATGATTGGATCACTCCTTTATCTTACTGCTTCTCGTCCCGATATTATGTTTAGCGTATGCATGTGCGCAAGATATCAATCATGTCCCAAGGAATCCCATCTAAAAGCTGTCAAACGAATACTTCGATACCTATCCGGTACTCCGAAGTATGGACTATGGTATTCTCCAATTCCGATTTTGCCGGTTGCAAATCGGATAGGAAAAGCACCAGTGGCACTTGTCACTTATTTTCAAACTCTTTGGTCAGTTGGCATAGCAAGAAACAGGTTTCAGTTGCTTTGTCAACCGCCGAAGCGGAATACGTTGCCGCCGGTGGTTGTTGTGCCCAAATCCTATGGATTAAGCAACAACTATTGGATTTTAACCTCAAACTTGAACGTATTCCCATTTTTTGTGACAATACAAGTGCCATTAACCTGACCAAGAATCCTGTGTTGCATTCTCGCACCAAACATATCGAAATTCGACACCACTTTCTTCGGGATCATGTAGAGAAAGGTGACATTGTATTTGAACATGTTAATACTGAAAATCAACTAGCGGACATCTTCATAAAGCCGCTAGTCACTGAACCTTTCTTTCATATCCGCCGAGAACTTGGTATTCTCGATATTTCGGAACGGGCACTATAATCTACTGTTTTATCTTATTCCATTTAAAACTATAATCTTGTACTTCTAACAAACTGATGTTGTTGCAAGCACAAGTTTATTGTTCACCAAGTCACTCCGGCATCGAGGTGATACTGTTCCCTTCTCTCTCTTTCTCTATCTGCATAGCTTCATGGTTAACATAGCTATACCACATAATGATATTGTATATATATGCATGATGTATCTCTTTGGATGTTTATTGTTGTATGGCATTTTAATTATGCATAAAACTTGTCAATGCATGTGCAAAATAGTGAAAAACTGAAATTTTGTCTGTATGAGTCGACCGTAACAGGGGTATGGTCGATGCACACTTAACATTTTTTTTAAATTTCTCAAAAATCAAACAGTATGCGTCAACGCATACAGAGGTATGGTCGACGCATCGCTTACAAATTCTGTTTTTCTGCAGAAAAATTTAAACCGTTTCATGCATCTACATTGAAAAACCATCATTAAGTGTGCACTTACATTCCATTACCTTTCAAACTACCCACTACCTTGTAACCTGCATCTACCTAGTTTCTATTGTCCCTTGATCTTTCATCTTCCCAAAACCCTAACCTTTCCTCTATAAATAGGGAAAAACCTCTCTCTAGCAAAATCACTCTCAAAAACCTTCACACACCTTCACTCTATACCCACACACACTAAGTTTCAAACCTGCTCAAATGGCTTCCACATCATGCAGACCTACCGGCAAGAGATCCCGAGAATCATCCGCCGCATCTCTACCCATATCTGCTGTATCGCTCATTCCACCAGCTCGCGTCGAAGCCTTCAACAAAGATATCGGCAAAAGAGGAGTTGTTCGACAACATGCGTTCTACAAACTTACCGCCGAACGCATGCACCTCGTAGAAATCATGGCTCTGCTACAGCATCAAGGCATTGTCAACTTCTTGGAATGCAACGCTAAATACAGCGAAGATTTAGTCCGAGTGTTCTACGCCGGCCTTCATGATAACTTTCGCGGGCACAAGTTTCATTCCAGAATCGGCACGACAAAGGTATCACTTAAGTCAAATGTCTGGAACCAATATTTTGATATGTCATTGGATGATGCTGAAAATCCTCTAGCTGAGGTAACTGACTCTCACCAAATAGAAGGTTATGAGTTTAAGAGTGCATTGAATGATATGCTGAAACGACGATATCCTGATCATATTGTTAACAGTGACTCGTTCCCACGAACTGTCACTGCCGGCAAGCTGAAAACCGGAGAACGGATTCTTCAGTGGATTGTCTCTCGTATCCTGCGACCAAAGAAAGGTGGTCTCTCCAGAGTTGAACAGGCTGAGGTTCATCTCATTTACATTCTGAAGAATAAGCAGAAAATCAACTGGCCTTACTACATTGCCAGTAGGATGTTCAGTCTACGTGATTCCGGACGAGGAACTGCTCTTGCTTACGGATCTTTCATTCAAGAGGTCCTTACTGCAGCCAACGTTAATCATCCGTCTTTCCCGTACACTTCCATCTTATCTGACAAAGAGTTCAGCCCAAAAACTCTGTCTATGATGGGATATTTTTGGTGCGATGAACGGAGAATGTATAAGTTTGTTCGAAGAGGAAATGTTCATGCGCCTGTTGCAGCAGATGATGACAGTGATGAAAGTGAAGAAGAAGAAGATGAAGAGGAAAATGAAGAAGAGGAAGCCAGGCACACTTTTGATCACAATGGTGGAGATGATAGTCCTCCACCCGTTGACACTCAAGACTACTCCGATTCCGCTTGGGCTCAGCAGTCACATTCAACTAAAGAAGATGTTCCACGCTGGGGTGGCTGGGGTGACTGGCAACATACGGGCTGGTCAACTCAACGTCAATTCTACCGGCTGTATCACCAGGATGATGAAGAATCTCCTCAGTCCTCTCCACAGCAAGCAAACTCTTCAGAACTGTTGGATATGATGCGCAATATGCAGATTGCTCAACAGTCCTTCATGCAAACTCAAGATGAGCGTTATGCTCATATTAACGATCAACTTCAAGCCCAAAATGAGCATCTCGACACCTTCTCTACAAGCTTGAATGACCGGTATGCAGCCTTTTCGGCATCATTTGACCGTCAGGAACGGTCGATCGACGAGAGTCTCAAGCATCTGAACGGTGTTACCGAATACCTATCATCTCTGGCTGACCCCTACAAAAACCCGGGCATTTGTTACCATCCAGGACACCACCATTAGGACATAGACATTCACATGCACTTTGTAGTTTGATTGTTATTTTGGATGTATTCAGTTCTCTGTTTTGCTTGTTTATTTTCATGTGTAGTTCTTAATTAATGACTATTGCTCAGAAATGATATTGGTTTGATATTATTATCTGTTTGTGTTATTTCCTGTGAAATTTCTTTGTTATGTTGAATAATCATTGTGTCTCTTTTTGATGTTGTCAAAGGGGGAGAAAGTGTCCAAAAGCAGGTAGCCAAAAATGTTCAACACAATTAACAGTCGTTTTGTGCAGATAGCCTTAGGTTACAAAAGAAAGGGGGAGTGTACCGCATGCTGTTTGTCTCGTTGGTTTTGCACAGGTTGTCATCATAAAAAAGGGGGAGTATGTAAAGGCAAATTGTCAAACAACATACAATCACATGTTTCGATGATGACAAATGACCACCATGGACGAATCGGCGTTGTCGATTCCACGTCTACAAACAAATGCAACACATCACCTATCGTATCCTTTCCTATGCTTATCTAAATCTGTTATAATTCTTAAAAACATATGTGGACAAAGTGTGATCATGACGAAATGCATGAAAATCACAAAACACGAATTTTTGCAGATTTGAAGGCCTTGAATCGACCATAAGGGTCGGCGCATAGATCACGGCTCAGCGCATAACTCAGCCCAGTTGGTTACTGGTCAACGCACGCTTGCTTGAGTCGACCACAGGTCGGCGCATGGCATAGTTCAGTTGGCCACGGGTCAGCTCATGGAGCACTTGAGTCGACCATAGGGGTCGGCGCATTTCCCATGGGTCAGCTCATGGAATACTTGAGTCGACCATAGGGGTCGGCGCATTTCCCACGGGTCAGCGCACGCCGACCTATGGTCGACCGCTCGTGCGTGAACTCAGTTTTCTGAGTATTTTTTTACTGTTTGAAAAGCTGTTATTTTGGTTGGAAAGCCAGTTACTATAAATAGAAGTCAAATCACTTTTATCAACTAACATTTGTCAATTTGAATTCAAGTGTTCAAGGAAACAAGAAAGAGTGAAAAAGGTGTCCAAGATTCATCATCTTCATCTTCAACATTTCACAACACATCAACTACACACAACCATTTTTGGTGTGCTTCGTGATCGGCTAAAGGTGATAAGGTTCGAAGCTGAGATTGGAGAATCCGGTTCGGGTTGAAGCTTGTGGCAGGTTCTTTCTTGAATAAAACCGTTAGGGTTTTGTCCTCCAATACCGGTTTGTGTTTGGGGGTTTTTGGACGAATTGCTTCATCAATATTCAGCTGAGCGAAGGTGATTGAGAAGAGGAAGTCTTCATCAGTCTAGTAGCGGATTTGATGATATTGAAGGGAAGGATTCGGGTTCGATTCGTTGTGTTTGAGATCAGTCGGGCCGAGGGTTTGAAGAACGGAAGATTCTTCAACAAAGGGGCTGGAATCAGAGGTCTAGCAACAACGATCGAAGGTCTTGATTCATCTTGAATCAAGGAGCAAGGATAGGAAGCATCATTTAACACATTGGGAGTTCTGTTGTTTACTTGATTTGCAATCCTTGTATAAACGGTTAAATTTCATAGGTGATATCTAATTAAATCATCTCAATTCTAAGTTTAGAATTGAGGGCAGACGTACCCCGAAGCGAGGACGACGGGGGAACTGCCTCATCAAATCTCTGTCTTCTTTGATTTTCTGCATAAGTGTTTTTCAGCTTAAAAATTAAGTGATTTTAGTTTAAGCAATTTTACCAAACATTGATATAAATTGAGTAAGAGATTAAAACTCTGTTTTTGAATCCAAAGTACAATAGTATATTGTACTAGATTAATTTGAATTACTTACTCAATACAAATATCACTTGGAGTGTTTATGCACGCCAAGTGTTTGAAAATTTGCCTAAACCAAAGTTGTCTTAAGTTTGTATCTTGTTTAATTTGGTATTTGGATCATTGGAACGAGGAATCCTAGTAAGTGAAACATATCATTGATTGTGCAATTAATGTAGTCATTTGTATTTCACTTTATCTCTAATCCATTGCTTAACGCATATCCGGTTTTCCAATAACGGTTCGTTTTAGACTAAAATTTTCCTCGGCCGCTTCCGCACTTAAAACAATTTTTCAAAACCAATTTTAAATTGGTAGCGCCGACTCAAGTTCTTAATTGGGATCTATTTAACCCCCCCCCCCCCCCCCTTCTAGATCCGTGCCATAGTCTAACAAAACTCACTGGGGAGATAGAGACTCTAGGGGGATAAAAGGTCACGCGTAGGCCAGGCTACGACTTGAAAACTGCTGGGCGGACTAGAGGAATTCCATAAAATGGAAATACTCAGTTGGGGAAACAAAACATCTGCAGGGGATTACAAGTAGATCAGGATAAAACTGAAGTTCTTGAATCAATGCAGGGAAAAGCGATTTCACTAAGGAAAAACGCACTCAACTCAACTAGGGTAGAAATAAACTTCAACGCAGAAGGAGCCGAAATTTATTATCCACTACCTGTTATCGGGTAAGGAGATAATAAAGATCTGACAGAGAGGACACCCGTCACCGGTTAGGATGAACATGTCAAGGATGACTCGCTGGGAACTACCAAGAGGGAATATTCATTATCAGTTACTGGGTAAGAATAGCCTTGCTGGGGAAAACTGCAGAAATAGGATTTACAACTACCAGTCACTAGGCAGAAGACCGAAGATGAGAGTATCCGCCACCGGTTAAGATGAACATATCAAGGATAGACTCAAAGGAAAGAAAATCTGTCATCGATTAAGATGAACATATCAAGGATAGTCTTGTCTGGGAATTGTTAAGGAGGATACCCATCATCGGTTAAGATGAACATATCAAGGATAAACCAACTGAACAAAAGGTAGGAATTACATCTATCAAATACTGGATAGAAGACCATCAAAGAGAAAATCCGTCACCGGTTAGGATGAACATATCAAGGATAGACTCTGTTGATGGGAAGATCAGGATTTACAACTACCGGTTACTGGGTAGAAGACCGCAAAGAGGAGGAAATCCGTCATCGGTAAGGATGAACATATCAAGGATTAACCCTCTGGGGAACAAAATAGGGATTACAACTACCTTTTTATTGGGTAGAATACCAAGGATGAGAATATCCGTCATCGGTTAGGATGAACATATCAAGGATAGTCTCAAGCAAGGGAAGAAAATATCCGTCATCGGTTAGGATGAACGTATCAAGGATATACTTCCTAGGGAAACATGAAAACGAATCCGCTGGGGAGAAAAAGTTGCTCTTGTCGGGTATTGGGTAAAAGTGAAAAACATGAGAAGAATATTACCAGTTACTGGGTAATAGGCTCTCAGGAGACCAAAAGCATCTATCTAGGTAAGATCTAGAAAGAAAAGGTCAATCAAGACTCAACCCAATGAGGATATAGCTCAAGGGGAGTAATTCCATTCAAGTAATCAACTGGGGAGGAAACTAAAACAATGATCATCCACGAGGAAATAACTCAGTGGGGAAAGGAGAAAGGTTAAAATCTTTCTGCTTAAGGGGATGACACTCTACAATTGAGGGAGGAAAGACACTAAACTTTTATGGGGATAAAGTACCACCATAACAAAGAATAAGAATCTCAGACTATGAATCAATAAATATGATTATGCAAGAATATGTAATCACGAAATTATATGAGTGTATATGTATATGTATATGTATATGTATATGTATATGTATATGTATATGTATATGTATATGTATATGTATATGTATATGTATATGTATGATGATTATACTGACAAAACGATCATAAAGGATACAAAGGTGTCACAAAAATTTGAATCATCGGTACAATCCTCGGTCAATCCACAACAAAGGGATACAACTACCAGAGAACAGGGAGATCAACATCCCAAAGGCTCAACATTATCTGGGGAAGGAGGAGATCTGCTGGGAAAAGTACAAAAGCTCTGCTCGGGATCAAACACTCCACAGGGGAACTGGATCAACAAACTCGGCTAAGGATAACTGAAGGGTTATATTCTTGGGAGGACCGATAGAGCTCCACACTTAAGACTTGCTGTTTTTTTCGAAATGCTGTTGATATTGCTTTAAAACTGCCTCTGAAAAATTCTTGCTTTTATATGTTTAAGAAAATAATTTTGATTAAAAATTTTAATTTCAAAAATGATCATAATAAAATTTAAAACTATTGGCTGAAATAAATAAGAGTAGAAACATTTGGATAAAGCCTCAACTTTTTTAATAGAATGGTAGTCTGTAAATGACAAGACACCATAGATCTTTACAAAGTTGAAAATGGTAATTTACATGGAAAAGGGTTACATTTAATACAATGATCACTAATCCTTCTATCAACTCTTGATATCCACTGTGCTTTTGGCGACTGCCGGAGATAGTGAACCAAAATTTAAAAATATGCTCACGATAAGTCTTCAAAACCGAAGATCAGCAGGATGTAGTTACTTGCCATAATCCCTAATTTTTGCATAAATTTCCCCAAGGTGGGGTATTCAATTTATCGGGATAAACTTTTCTGTTATATGTCTCTAGTTTTTGCCTGGATCACCCTTTCAGGTTTTTAATCCACCGAGACACTCCTTTTGTTCCTAAGCCGCCCTTTCAGGTTTTCAACTTAGCGAGTTGTTCTTTTATCTTTAGGCGAAGTATTTCTTGACTGCATTTGCATTCACAGGACGAGTGAACTCTTCACCATCCATAGTTGTAAGAATCAAAGCACCGCTTGAAAAGGCTCTCTTAACAACATATGAGCTTTCATAATTAGGAGTCCATTTTCCCCTAGAATCTGGTTTGAACGATAAAATCTTCTTGAGCACAAGGTCACCTTCTCTGAATACCCGAGGTCTGACCTTCTTATCAAAAGCTTTCTTCATCCTCTGCTGATATAATTGACCATGACACATGGCAATTAATCTCTTCTCTTCTATCAAATTCAACTGATCAAACCTGGTCTGACACCATTCAGCCCCAGTCAACTTGGCTTCCATTAGCACACGCAACGAAGGAATCTCAACCTCTACGGGGAGCACTGCTTCCATACCATATACAAGAGAGAAAGGGGTTGCCCCTGTTGAAGTGCGGATGGACGTACGATACCCGTGCAAAGCAAATGGGAGCATCTCATGCCAATCCTTATATGTCACAACCATCTTCTGAATGATCTTCTTGATGTTCTTATTCGCAGCTTCAACAGCCCCATTCATCTTAGGTCTATAGGGAGAAGAATTATGGTGTGCAATCTTGAAGTGTTTGCAAAGAGCTTCTACCATATTGTTGTTCAAGTTTGATCCATTATCAGTAATGATCTTACTTGGCACACCATAACGGCATATAATCTGATTCTTGATGAACCTCACAACAACTTGCTTGGTTACATTTGCATACGATGCCGCTTCAACCCATTTTGTGAAGTAGTCAATTGCCACCAGAATGAAACGATGTCCATTCGAAGCTTTGGGCTCAATCATGCTAATCATATCAATTGCCCACATGGAAAAGGGCCACGGGGAGGAAATAACGTTCAACAGTGTCAGAGGAACATGAATCTTATCCGCATATATTTGATACTTGTGGCATTTCTTCACAAACTTGCAACAGTCAGATTCCATTGCCAGCCAATAGTAACCTGCTCGTAACATCTTCTTTGACATTGCATGTCCATTGGAATGAGTACCAAAGGAACCTTCATGCACTTCAGTCATCAACAAGTCTTCTTCGTGTCTATCCACGCATCTGAGCAAAACCATGTCGAAGTTTCTCTTGTACAGTACATCACCATTCAAGTAGAAATTGTCGGCTAATCTTCTCAAGGTCTTCTTATCTTTCAAAGATGCCCCAGACGGGTAATTCTGACTTTGAAGGAAACACTTGATATCATAATACCACGTCTTCTCGTCTTTGACTTCTTCAACAACAAACACATGAGATGGCCTATCAAGACGCATCACAGACAAATTGGGAACTTCATTCCAATACTTCACTATAATCATTGATGCTAACGTTGTAAGAGCATCTGCCATCAGGTTCTCATCTTGAGGTATATGATGAAACTCAACCTTTGTAAAGAAAGTTGAAATCCTCCTCGCATAATCTCTATGCGGTATCAAACCAGGTTGATTTGTCTCCCATTCACCTTTGATCTGATTCACAACCAAAGCCGAATCTCCAAAGACATCTAAATGCTTGATTCTCAGATCGATGGCCTCTTCGAGCCCCATAATGCAAGCTTCGTATTCTGCCATGTTGTTTGTACACTTGAAAGTCAATCTAGTTGTAAAGGGAAAATGCGTACCTTGAGGAGTAATGATTACTACCCCAATGTCATTACCGTATTGATTACCAGCTCCATCAAATACCATGCCCCAACGGGAACCAGGTTCTGGCCCTTCTTCAAGCAATGGTTGATCATAATCTTTCATTTTTAAGTACAAGATCTCTTCATCAGGAAAATCATATTGTACTGACTGGTAATCTTCAATTGGTTGGTGAGCCAAATGGTCAGCCAAGATACTACTTTTGATCGCTTTCTAAGATCGGTATTCAATATCATACTATGATAACAACATCTGCCAACGGGCAATTCTCCTAATTAAAACAGGCTTCTCAAAGATATACTTGATTGGATCCATTTTGGATATCAACCAAGTGGTATGATTCAACATATATTGACGTAGACGCTTAGCAGCCCAAGCCAATGCGCAACAAGTCTTCTCAAGCATAGAATACCGAGTCTCACAGTCGGTGAACTTCTTACTGAGGTAGTAAATAGCAAATTCTTTCTTTCCAGTCTCATCTTACTAACCTAGAACAGAACCCATACTATCTTCAAGCACAGTCAAATACATGATCAACGGTCTTCCTTCAATAGGTGGAGACAAAATCGGAGGTTCAAGCAGATATTCCTTGATACTATCAAAAGCTTTCTGGCAGTCTTCGGACCAATCACAAGACTGATCTTTCCGAAGAAGCTTGAATATAGGCGCAAATGTGGCAGTCATGTGTGAAATGAATCTGTAAATAAAATTCAAGCGGCCAAGAAAACCTCGGACTTGCTTCTCAGTTTTGGGCGCAAGCATCTCTTGTATTGCTTTAACATTGGCAGGATCAACTTCAATACCCTTCTTGCTGACAATAAAGCCCAACAACTTACCAGAACAAACACCAAAAGTACATTTATTGGGATTCAAGCAGAGTTTATACTTCCTCAAACGCTGGAATAACTTCAACAAATGCTCAACATGTTCCTCCTCATCAATTGATTTAGCAATCATCTCATGGACATAAACTTCAATCTCTTTATGCATCATATTATGAAAAAGAGTAGTCATTGCTCTTTGGTAAGTTGCACCAGCATTCTTTAAACCGAAAGGCATCACTCTATACCAGAATGTTCCCCAAGGTGTAATGAATATGGTCTTCTCCATATCTTCGGGTGCCATCTTGATCTGATTATATCTGGAAAATCCATTCATAAACGAAAAGACTTTGAATTTATCAGTATTGTCTACCAACATATTGTAAGACCCTAATTTTGACCCTAAGATCCCTCATGGCATCATAACATTGCATTGCATCTTGCCTCAAGGATCATAAGCATCTTGGCTCCTTACCTTTGGGTGAGACCTCTTGATAGTTGGTTTGAGATCACCAAGCATGCTTGAATTGTATATTATTGCTTTTCTCATTTTATTTACTAACCCAAAATCACAAAAATATGTCACTAACACCTTTTGTTTGTAGCTTGAGTAGTCACAAGATCCAAACCTTCTAGGAGATCCTATGTGCATTGATATGGCCAAGAGAAGATGAAAGCAAGCATGGCAATGGTTCCCAAAGATATCATCCATCAAATATTCCTCCCCAATTATCTCAATTCATCATTTTTATCAAAGCAAACCAAAAGGTTTGAGGCTTGTTTCCCAAGGAAACCCTAATTCATATGTATCAACTATGCCTTGCTCATGAAGCAACCTCAACATATGGTCAAATGCAATCAAGAGAAGTTCTTCCATTCATCATTTCATGCATATTTGAGCTTATTTGAGTGTCCTCAATCATCAATTCATCAAGATATGAGGTTTGGACTTGAGAAGTTGATCAGTCAATTCATCTGACTATTTTGAAGTACACTGAGACCTAACTTTTAATGTGTTCGTCAAATGGAGATAAACCCAAGAGAACAAATGTTCTTAAGAACCATATAAACAACTTTCATGTTCATCAAAAATTGATTTGAAGCTTGTAAGGTCATCATCCATTTCGAGACATTATAGGTCATTTTGACTGAAACCCTAATTTTGGGTCAACTTCCCAAGGACATAACTTATTCATTTTTCATGATTTTGAGGTGGGATCAAATGAATTGGAAAGATTAAGATTCCTACTTCAAATTTCATGTTAAGCAAAATTTCAAAATACTAAAAGAAATACATGTGATAATGCAAAACATTATAGGTCACTTTGGACCAAAGGCATTGAAATGTGAAAAAGTCCAACTTCAAGTGCCCATAACTTCTTCATCAAAAATCCAAATGATGAAAAATTTAAGTCCAAATTGATTTTTTTGAAAATATATACAAATTTAATGTTGAAGGTTTTATCATTTGGAGCTTGCATCATTGAAACAAAGGTGCTTAAAGTTTGGCCATTTTTGAAAATCTCACATGTACATGATTTGCACCCTACACTTCATGACCACTTTTCATCAATTTCCAAGTTTCAAATGATGTTTTGATCAATATAACAAATGATCCTCATGCAAAAATATTTCCAACCATTACTCATAAGGTTATGTTTCAAGTATGGACATGGCATTTTTGAAAGCATGAACATATTGGTACAATTTTGGAAACCATTTAAATTTGCATTGCATGACCCAATACTACACCATCTGCACGCCCAATTTGCATCTACTGATGATTAGCTGCCAAATCCAAGTGGAATTGGGCCCTCCATGCGCCTATACAGGCCCATGCATGGAGGCCCTTTCCATTCATGCAAAGTTTTGATCATGCTTTCAGCCATTGCTCTTGCTATAAATACATGCCTCATGCTCTTCATTTAACTAACCTAAAGGCGCGCTAAATGTTGCAGAATTGATCCCTCACCCACACTCAAAAGGAACTCACCATTTTCATTCACAATTTTCAGATCTGAACTTCAATCTCATTGATTGAGTTTTGGATCTAAAGTTCCTTAGCCTCATTCACTTTGATCCAGAGAACAAACTGCAAGCATCAACACCAAGGGATCGTGCCTTCAAACTTTACAAACCAGAGGTTTATTTCAAATTTTACTTTCTTCGAATCAGCTCCTATATTGCTTGTTTCTTGTTGTTATTGTGTTGTCTGAAGTCCTCTTCATAGAGGCAATCATTTAGAACCTTGAATTTTCAAATTCCAACAAGTTCAATTGAACACCACAGAAATTCAACCTCTGATTTCTCTTAATGTAGAAACCTAGAGTGGATTTGGTTGGTACAGGTGTGATGTACAGGTGTAATGTAGAAACTTTCGATTGGTACCTAGATCGTGGCATTTGGTGCTCATTTATTTCTCTGTAAATTTTGCCTTCGTCGGAAGCTAGCCGGAGAAGACGGTGGCGCAAGTCACCGTCCAATCTCCAGATTCAATCGTGGCCGTGCGTTTCTATTTCCAGATCAGATATCATCCGTCCCATGTTATGACTTGTTTAAATGCTACATGTGATGCATTGACTAAGGAACATGGTAGGCGCGCATGTGTGAGCCATGTGATTTTCCAGCTCAATTAATGAGCTATGCATCCAACGCTCCACGTTTTTTGCAATTTCTAATTTCTGATTTTTATTTTCTTTTATTTCTTTTAATTCTATTTCATTTTAAAAATTCATATCTCCTTCAGTATTGGTCCAAAAAATGTGAGACCAATTACATTTTTCTTCTTTTAACTTCTAGTTTCTAAAAATGATTTTTAATATTTTTTATTTTATCATTTGATATTTTTTAAGAATTTTCTCTTTACTGCTCATTTTTAATTCATTTAAAATAGCTTTTGATATTCAAAAAATACAAAAATATTTTTCCAACCTCTTTGAATGATGATAGATCTATGAAAAATATTTTCATCAATTTATTAATTGATTTGAGTTTTTTTTGAGATTTTAATTCAATTAGGTTATTTTCATACATTTTTTAATTGATTAAAAATAGTTTCTAACTTCTAAAAATGCTGAAATTTTTTGTCAAACTTTGTTTGACCTTGTAGAACTTAGGATAATTCACTTGGACTTTTCAAAGTTGATTTGAAGTGAATTTGAAGTTTGACCTTTCTTTATTATTTTAATTCAAGTATTATTTTAATTTTGAAAAATATCAAAAATATTTTATTTGATTTTTGACATCTAATCTTCATCTTGCTTCTGTTTACTACTGTTTGACCTTGATCTTCTCTATCTTTGGTCAATGCTTGTTGATTATTTCATTTCATTTCCATTAATGTACTTTAATATTCATCATCTTCTTCTTTTTTTCTTTTTTTGATCAATGAGTTAAATATTGGTGGTTAGCCTTGATACATGGGAGGTTTAACCTTCCTTGATTCAAATCTAATTCAACTTGATCAATGGATTAAGTGAATGGCTTTGCATTAAGGATAGGTTGCTTCCTAATCAAGCAAAGAACCTAAATCAATACAAGATCATTTCTCATCTTCTTTTGGCATGGCAAGTTGTAGGAGTTTGATTCACTAATCAAAATCTCTAACTTGCGTTGTTGCCTACATTATTATTGACCGATCTCAGATAGTTGTGACTTCTACATAAGTCCAATTACGATTGCTTAACATAGCGCTAAATTGCCTTATGGCACACTAACTCTAACACTAACCATTAACCATTAACATTTAATTCTTGCACTTTACATTTATGCAATTTACTATTCTTGTACATATTATTCATTTGTTTTTTCCATTGCTCATTTGAGCACATGCTTATGTTAATGCAATTTGCCTTTTGCTCACTTGAGCACATAATTGTGTATATATTATTGTGCTTGTGTTTTGTTTGATTGATGTGAACCAAATGCAAAAATGAACAAAAAGGACTTAGACTTTAAGACATTCCCTATGCAAATTTGGAGTCAAAGAGCAACTAGGCATTGGGCCTTTAGAGTGCTATAAAAGTCAAAGAGCAACTAGGCATTGGGCCTTTAGAGTTCTATAAATGTTGAAGAAAACTTTGAAAGGACCAATTTCTAAACTCCTTCTTGTCCAGTCTTTGTTTGCTTGATAGAGTTGATGTGTGTGTTCTTGTGCTAGGGATTCCAACATTGAGCCTAAGTGAAGAACCATTGGCATGAGCTTCTAAAGAGAGAGATCTAAGAGCCATTGGGGATCTTCTAAGAGCTTTGCTTGCTTGATTAATTGTTTGAGCTTACACTTATTTGCTTGCTTATTCCAAAGGATGGGAGCTACTTGGATCATCAATATGATCTCAAGAAAGGAACTCCATTTGTGGTCTTGTTTCTTATCCTTCATCTCTTGTGTGATTAGGACTTTAGCCATTCTTCTTCTTCCCTCCACTCTAACCCAAGCCAAAACTTTTGTGCAAACATTAACACTTCTTTTCAAATATTAGAAACCTAAGCATTATGCTTTTGATTTTCAAACTTTCTTTTCATGACACTTATTTTGAATTGAATCTTTAAGTCAACTTTGACCATATTTTGTAAATACTTTTCATTGGTAAATATAACTCATTCAAATACTTTTGTGGTTTCAATGGCCATTTTCTTATTAAAAACTTTTCATAAACTTTAGCTATTAGGTTTGAGTTATCCTTGAGGTAGATGTAATACTCACCTATATCCTTAGTGACGGACAATGAGTCTTCCATGCTTATTATAGGGTTAACCCCTCATTAGCATGTTGAAGCTATCCTCACATGGTGGATTTGTGGTTTTATGTTTAATTTTCTCCCTTGGATAACAAAAGACCTTAAGGCTTTTGGACCAAATCAATTCACCAACTTGTTTTGAGATTTTTACCCCGAACTACGAGGTTTTGATCCTAATCTTTTTTTTAAGATGGTACGTAGGCAATGGGTTTATCCATTCAAACACAAATTATAAATAACTTGTATATTCTCTTCTCATCGCTTCAATCATGTTTGCACAAACAAATTTTCACAAAATACCAACCTTACAACAAGTGTGAAAAGGGCTCCCTAGGAGTACCTAGGATGTTTTGGGTGCTTAACACCTTCCCATTGCATAACCAACCCCCTTACCCCGATCTCTGACATTTTTATTAGTTTTTGATTCGATAAAAGTTCTCGATTTTTGTTCGCTTTCTAACCTTTCCTTTGGATAAATAGAAGTGAGGTGGCGACTCGACTTGTATGGTTTACTTTTGATTTAGTCAATAAATCTAAAGGTAATGAATACCCCACTACACATATCAATGTGTGCCAGAGGGAAATCATCTTTCAGACTGGATTTATTCAAATCTCTATAATCAACACACATGCGGGCTTTTCCATCTTTCTTCGGCACAAACACGATATTGGCCACCCATTGCGGATACTTAGCGGTCACAAGGAAACTGGCGTTAATCTGCTTCTGCACTTCTTCTTTGATCTTCACTGCCATATCAAGATGCGTTCTCCTCAACTTCTGCTTAACTGGTGGGCATTCTGGCTTAAATGATAATCTATGCTCCACAATCTCAGAATCCAAACCAGGCATGTCTTGATAGGACTAAGCAAACACATCTGAATACTCTCGAAGAAGATCAACCAACCCCTTGTTAACATCTGGACACATTCGAAACCCAATCTTGACTTCCTTCACGTCGTCCTCAGAATCCAAGTTGACTAGCTCAATCTACTCTTCGAACGGCTGATTGGTCTTTTCATCATGCTCAAGAAGACGAGATAATTCATCAATCACTTCTTCATTACTTTCCTCCTCGGCCTCATACACAGGGAATTCAAAATTTGGAGAAGGAGAAGGATCAATGTATTCAATGGGGTTAGAAACCAACCTGCATAATGATTTGATATTTTGATTTTGGAGAAGCGAATTTTGTGACCAAATATTATGCAAATGGACAATTATATTATTTATTTATGTTTTTTGTGATTATCATTTTCAGAATAAAGCAGAAAGTAAAAACAAAACATCATAGATGTGGATGAATATAATTAATTTTATTAATGATCAATTTAAAAATGCCCAAACAATGTTCACTTCTCCCTTAGGCATAGGAGAAGGATTTTTCAAAACATATAAAAGCAATTACTTAGATTGATGCAAAATAATAGGAATATCAACAACAATCCAATTGCTGCAAGCCTTTCCATGCGTCACAAAATTGGTGCAGTCTTCCTCTTCGTCATCCTCTAGCACAACAACTAAGTTTTGTTCATTGCCATGAATGAACCCTCCTCTACGGAAGCTAAGTTGCATATCCTCAGACCTTGCAGTTGATGAACCTCACTGAAAGCCCAGACCGGTTCTACCTTTGTTGTCAGAGACCTCTACCATGCGCCCCCACTGATCAACATTGCCTTCTTCAATAATCTTCTTCGCATCTTTCAATGAATACATAGGTGCCCCAACTCTCTTTTCAGTAGCAATAGATAAGGCTTGGAACGGAGTTCCAACCTCATCCTCAGCCTCAAAGTAAGAGAAAGATGACAAGTGGCTAACCAATATCGCCTTCTCCCCACCAATAATTACAAGCTTTCCATTCTTCACAAATTTGAGCTTTTGATGCAATGTCGAGGTAATAGCTCCCGCCTCATGGATCCATGGCCTTCCCAATAGACAACTGTAGGCCAGGTGGATATCCATTACTTGAAAAGTAATATGAAAATCACTCGGACCTATCTTCACTGGAAGGTCCACTTTACCAATAACTGTTTTGTGTGAACCATCAAAAGCTTTGACGATTACACCGCTATACCTCATGGGTGCTCCTTGATATGATAGCTTTGAAAGAGTTGACTTCGGAAGCACAATTAATGAAGACCCGGTGTCAACAAGCACATTGGACAAAGCATCATCTTTGCAGTTCATAGAGATATGCAAAGCCAGGTTATGATTTCTACCCTCCTCAGGGAGTTCTTCATCACATAAACTGAGATTGTTGCAGGAAGTGATGTTAGCCACAATATGTTCGAATTGATCCACCATAACACCATGTTCCGCAAATGCTTGCTCAAGAACTATTTGCAGTGCTTCTCTATGCACTTCTGAATTCATAAGCAGAGACAGTACTGAAATTTTTGAGGGGGTTTGGAGCAACTGCTCCACCACATTGAACTCACTTTTCTTGATCAGACGAAGTACCTCATCATCATCATTAGCCTTCAAATTACTGGATTCAACAGACTTACACTCTGAAGCACTAACCGGATCTACGGCAGGCACTCCCACCTCCTTACTGACGGCTAATTCTTCTTTGTCTTTTGGGAACACCGGACCAAACACACGACCACTGCAGGTCACCTGCGGGGTATTCGTTACTTTTAGATTTATTGACTAAATCAAAGCAAATCATACAATTCGAATCGCCACCACACTTCTATTTATCCAAAGGAAAGGTTAGAAAGCGAACAAAAACCGAAAAGTTTTATTGAATCAAAAACTGATAAAAATGTCAGATATCGGGGTAAGGGGGTTGGTTATGCAATGGGAAGGTTTTAAGCACCCAAAACATCCTAGGTACTTCTAGGGAGCCCTTTTCACAATTTGTTGTAAGGTAGGTTGGTATTTTGTGAAAGTTTGTTTGTGCAAACATAATTGGGGGGGGGGGGGGGGATGAGAGAAGAATGTACAAATTATTTACAATTTTTGTGTTTGAATGGATAAACCCATAGCCTACGTACCATCTTAAAAAAGATTAGGATCAAAACCTCTTAGTTCGGGGTAAAAATCTCAAAACAAGTTGGTGAATTGATTGGTCCAAAAACCTTAAGGTCTTTTGTTATCCAAAGGAGAAAACTCAACCTAAAACAACAAATCCACCATGTGAGGATAGCTTCAACATGCTAGTGAGGGGTTAACCCTATAATAAGCATGGAAGACTCATTGTCCATCACTAAGGATACAGGTGAGTATTATATCAACCTCTAGGATAACTTAAACCTAATATCTAATGTTTATGAAAAGCTTTTTGATAATAAGTGGCCATTGAAACCACAAAAGTATTTGAATGAGTTATATTTACCAATGAAAAGTATTTACAAAATATGGTCAAAGTTGACTGAAAGATTCAATTCAAAATAAGTGTCATGAAAAGAAAGTTTGAAAATCAAAACCATAATGCTTAGGTTTCTAATGTTTGAAAAGAAGTGTTAATGTTTGCACAAAAGTTTTGGCTTGGGTTAGAGTGGAAGGAAGAAGAAGAATGGCTAAAGTCCTAATCACACAAGAGATGAAGGATAAGAAACAAGACCACAAATGGAGTTCCTTTCTTGAGATCATATTGATGATCCAAGTAGCTCCCATCCTTTGGAATAAGCAAGCAAATAACTGTGTACTCAAGCAATCAATAAATCAAATAAGCTCTTAGGAATCCTCCAATGGCTCTTGTATCTCTCACTTTAGATGCACATGACAATGGTTTTTCAATTTGGCTCAAAAAGGAATCCCTAGCATAAAAGCACACACATCAAAAAGTTCTATAATGCAAACCAAGAATGGACAAGAGTGAGTTTAGAGATTAAGTCCTTTCAATTCCTCTTCAACATTAAGCATTCTAAAGGAAGGAGGCCTAGTTGCTCTTTGACTTTTATAGCACTCTAAAGGCATGAGGCCTAGTTGCTCTTTGACTCTATTTTTTGCATAGGGAATGTCCTAAAGTCTAAGTCCTTTTGTCCATTTTCAATTAGTTCACAACAATCAAAACAAAACACAAGCACAATAGTATATACACAGTTATGTGCTCAAGTGAGCAAAAGACAAATTGCATTAACATAAACATGTGCTCAAATGAGCAAAGGGAAAAAGCAAATGAATAATATGTACAAGAATATTAAATTGCATTAATGTAAAGTGCAAGAATTAAAAGTTAGTGGTCAATAGTTAGAGTTAGTGTGCCATAAGGCAATTTAGCCCTATGTTAAGCAATCGTAAGTGGACTAATGTAGTAGTCACACCTTCTGAGGCCGGTCAATAAAAATGTAGGCAACAACACAAGTTAGAGATCTTGATTAGTGAATCAAGCTCCTACAACTTGCCATGCCAAAAGAAGATGAGAAATGATCTTGTATTGATTTAGGTTCTTTGCTTGATTAGGAAGCAACCTATCCTTAATGCAAAGCCATTCACTTGATCTATGATCAAGATGAATTAGATTTGAATCAAGGAAGGTTAAACCTCCCATTCATCAAGGCTAACCACCAATCTTTAACTCATTGATCAAAAAAGAAAAAGATGAAGAAGGAGATGAATAAGAAGGAACGTTAATGTAAATTCAAATGAAGTAATCAACATACATTGAGCAAAGATAGATGGAATCAAGGTCAAACATTAGTAGACAGAAGCATAATGAAACTTAGAAGTCAAGAAACAAATAAAATATTTTTGGTATTTTTGGAAATTAAAATAATACTTGAATTAAAATAAACACTTAAAGGTCAAACTTCAAATCCATTTCAAATCAACTTTGAAAAGTCCAAATGGATCATCCTAAGTTCAACAAGGTCAAACAAAGTTTGAAAAAAAGTTTCAGCATTTTTAGAAACCAGAAACTATTTTTAATCTATTAAAAATGCATAAAATTAACCTAATTGAATTAAAATCTCAAATAAATCTCAAATCAATTAAGAAATTGATGAGAATACTTTTCACTGATCCATCATCATTCATAGAGGTTAATAAAAATATTTTTGTATTTTTTGGAAATTGAAAACTATTTAAAATGAATTAAAAACAACTAGAAACAGAAAATTCATAAAAAATATCAAATGATAAAATAAAAAAATATTAAAAATCATCTTTAGAAAATAGAAATTAAAAGAGAAATAATGCAATTGGTCTCACATTTTTTGGAATTAAAATGAATGAGATATGATTTTTTGAAATGAAAAGAAATAAAAGAAATAAAATGGAAATTGAATCAGAAATAAAAAATGAGAAAAAACGTGATGCGTTGGATCCAAGCTCATTAATTGAGCTGGCGCATCAGACGACTCATATGCGCGCATCCACCAAACACGCTTGTCAATGAGAAGCATGTGGACATTAAAAGAGTCATAACAAAGGAATGTCTAGATTAGATCTGGAAATTAAATCCAACAGCCATGGTTTGATCTGGAAAACAGACGATGGTGTACACCACCGTCTTCTCCGGTGAGACCAAAGATTCCGGCGAGAGTTGTAGAGAAAAAAACCTTCACCAAATGAGGTGATCTATACAGCAATGGAAAGTAGGGGTGATGTACATCACCCCTGTGCCATCTATTTTCACTCTAGACTTCCATGGAGAGAGAAATCAGAGGTTGAAAATGATGGTGTATATCTTGAACTCAATGGAATTTAAAAATTTAAAGCATAAATCAATTGCCTCTGATGAGAGGACTTCAGCCAAACCAATAAATGCAAGAAACAAGCTATAATCAAAGTGTTTCGAAGAAGATAAGTTTGTGTAGAAACCTCTTAAATGTGGAACTGGAGAGCATGATTTCTCTTAGCTATTGCTTGCAATGTGATCTAGAGATGAAGATGAAGCAAGGTCAAGGAATTATGAGTCTGAAAATCAACCAATGAAGTTGAAATTCAGATCTGAAATTTTGAAAAGAAAGTGAGAATTCCTTTAGGTATGGCTATGGAGGGAGTTGTGCAGCATAACAGGCGCCTTTAGGTTATCAAATTATGAAGCATAGCACACTTATTTATAGCAAATGGAAGTTGCAAGCATGAGCAAAGTGTGTGCATGAATGATAAGGGCCTCCATGCATGGGCCTGTACAGACGCATGAAGGGCCCAAATCTAATTGGAATAGTAAGCTTAACATCAGCAAATAGGTTTTGGACATGCAGATGAGATGTATTTGGCTCATGCATAAAGTTTGAATCAAGTTTCTAAAAATGCACCAAAATGTTCTCCTCTTCGAAAATGCCTTCTCCAAAAATAGAACATGGCCTTATGGGTAATGGTTGGAAAGCTCTTGACATGAGGATCAATTGTTATGTTGAACAAAACTTCATTTGGAATTGGTAAATTGATGAAAATTGATCATAAAGTGCAAGGTGCAAAACATGTGTATGTGAAAATTTCCAAAATGGGCAAACTTCAAGCCCTTCTGTTTCAATGATGCAAGCTCCAAATGACAAAACCTTCAACATCAAAGTTGTAGGTAGCTTCAAGACAATTAATTTGGACTTATAATTTGCATCATTTGGATTTTTGATGAGAAAGTTATGGGCACTTGAAGTTGGACTTTTTCATATTTCAATGCTTTTGGTCCAAAGTGACCTATAATGTTTTGCATTATCACATGTATTTATTTTAGTATTATGAAACTTTTCTCAACACAACAAATAAAGTTTACACATTAAAATTTCCAATTCATTTTATCCCACCTCAAAATAATGAAAAATGAATGAGTTATGTTCTTGGGAAGTTGACCCAAAATTAGGGTTTCAGTCAAAATGACCTATAATGTTTTGAAATGGATGATGACCTTCCAAGCTTCAAATAATTTTTGATGAACAAGAAAGTTGTTCATATGGTTCTTAAGAACATTATTTCTCTTGGGGTCATCTCCATTTGAAAAACACATTAAAAGTTAGGTCTCAGTGTATTTAAAAACAATCAGATGAATTGATTGATCAACTTCTCAAGTCCATGCCTCAAATATTGATGAATTGATGATTTAGGACACTCAAATAAGCTCAAATACGCATGAAATGATGAATGAAAGAACTTCCCTTGATTGTATTTGATCATGGGTTGTGGTTGTTTCATGAGCAAGGCATAGTTGATGCACAGATGAATTAGGGTTTCCTTGGGAAACAATCCTCAAGCCCTTTGGTTTGCTTTGATAAAAATGATGAATTGAGATACTTGGGAGGCATATATGATGGATGAGGGCCTTGTGAACCATTTTCATGCTTGCTTTCATCTTCACCTGGCCATATCAATGACCATAGGGTCTCCTAGGATCCTTGGATCTTATGATTGCTCAAGCTACAAAACAAAAGATGTTAGTGACATATTTTTGTGCTTTTGGTTAGTAATCAAAGTAAGGAAAGCAATAATATACAATTCAAGCATGCTTGGTGATCTCAAACCAACTCACAAGTGTTCCCACCCAAAGGTTAGGAGCCAAGATGCTATGATCCTTGAGGTAAGATGCAAATGCAATGTTAGGATGCCATGAGGGATCTTAGGGTCAAAATTGGGGTCTTACAGTAGGCAATGAGACCTCTTGACCATCCTTCATCGTTGCTGCATTGTACTGATATGAAACAACTTTATCGGATGCATACGGGACTGAACCCGCTAACCGTATAACCAACAGCGATATCGATCTGTTGCTGACGTTGTTACTGTTACTGTTGTCATACTGAATCACCACTCTCTCGGGATTCTCGAAAACGGGCATTATGACATTCACATTGTCATCTACATGACGGTATTGAACAATCTGAATCATGCCTTCATCCATCATCCGCTGGATGTCCCTTTTCACAACCTCATAACCTCTCAGTTTGACACTATAGATAGCACAACCATCGTGGTCATGCTCACAATCACTCATCATACAAATGTCCTTGTGCATCGTCACCAAGGACCTCCGGATGAAATGTACATCAAACACTTTAAACTCCCCAGGACAACCGTCCACCATATTAACAGAAGAATTCCCATGGGCGGGCAACGAATTTGCTTTTGCGTTCGGTGCACGGTCCTCGAAGGACACCATTCCACTCTTCACTAGCTTCTGAACCTCATACTTGAGAGGATAGCAATTCTCTATGTCATGTCCAGGTGCTCCTTGGTGAAAAGCACAACGGAGTTAAGGCTTGTACCATCATGGAAGTGGTTATGGAATTTATGGCGGGTTTCTTGGTTGGAGTAGGTTCTTGAGAACCAAAGATGAATAAAGTTCGGCGTACATCATCGGAATCAGGTCGAAAGAGACCTTCTTCCTTTCAAAATTATGTTGTTGATGATTAATGGTATTGTTGTTGTTGTAGGTGTTTGTGCGTTGCTATGGGTGTTGCTATTGATGTTGTTGTTGTTGCTGAATTGGTGTTGATTGATTGTTCGAAAATACATGAACGACTGAAGATACTTGATGATGGTGTTGATGGGATGGTTGATTCCTTCTGATCTGAGGGCTCCTCTGCCTCCCATTAGAAATTGCATTAGCTTCGCTATCTTTCTTCTTCCCAAAGCTACTGCCATATCTCTTACTCGATGATGCTTCCTCCTTCGACAATCGTCCTTTGCAGACACCTTCTTTAAGTCTCATCCCCATGTTTACCATTTCGGTAAAGTCACTGGGGGCACTAGCGATCATACGTTCATAATAAAATGAACTCAGGGTCTTTAAAAAGATCTTTGTCATCTCCTTCTCCTCTAAAGGAGGAGTGATCTGAGCAGCCAATTCTCTCCATCTCTGCGCGTACTCTTTGAATGTCTCCTTATCTTTTTGAGAAATAGACCTCAATTGGTCTCTATCAGGCGCCATATCCATGTTGTACTTGTACTTCTTGACAAAAGCCTCTCCCAAGTCATTGAAAGTGCGAATACTTGCACTGTCCAAACCCCATATACCAACGGAGCGCAGCACCGGTCAAACTGTATTGGAAGTAGTGTATCAATAGTTGATCGTTGTCAGTTTGGGTAGACATCTTGCGAGCATACATCACTAGATGACTGAGCGGACATGTGTTCCCTTTATATTTTTCAAAGTCAGGCACTTTGAATTTCATCGGAATCTTCACATTCGGCACCAGACATAACTCATCAACACTTTTCCCAAACAAATCTTTGCCTCTCAACATCTTCAATTCCTTGCGCAACTCAAGAAAATGATCCTTCATCTCGTCCATTTTCACATAAACATCCGGACCCTCAGACGGATCGGAATGATAAATGGTATCCTGCACACGAGGTAAGATGTGCACAACGGGAGGTAGCACAGACATGACCGGGCTAGATGTCGGCATAGAAGCAAAAGTAGGCGCAAAGCCTTCAGGCACGAAGTTCGGAGGCATTCCCCACGGGAATCCGGAAGGCATAACAGGCGCAAAGTGAGCGGTAGCAGCAGGCATGGTAGAGGTAGCCACCTCTGAAATAACAGTCCTCTGAGGAGGAGGAGTTACGGGTGTTAGAGAAAATTGACTCTGAGCAGCCAACACTGACTCCATCATGGCAGTCAGTCGAGCGATATCGTCCTTCAATTCTCTATTCTCTTGCTTAAGATGTTCCATGATTCTCAGATGATTGGCGCAAGTGTTGTACCGATGAGTCAGCTTGGCTGAAGCACAAAATAAACACCAATGAGACATCTGGCGAAAGATAAACCTACTTATGCAAATGATGCATGAAATGCAATGCTTGTTTATTTATTTTTATTTCCAAGGAACTTACTATATTATTTACAAATATATATATATATATATATATATATATATGTATATATATATATATATATATATATATATATATATATATATATATATATATATATATATATATATGCGTGTGTGTGTGTGTGTGTGTGTGTGTGTGTACTTTACAACAATTGCAACAATTTGATATAAATTTCTTTTTATTTATATAATTAGAAGGATTACACTGAGTACAAGAGAAAAGGAGACTAGTCATCCTAAGGATCCCTAACAACATCAGAAGATCTGGCTGAAGGTGCGTACTTCCTTCAAATGCGTCGAATCTTGGTCTCAAAAGAAGCCTTCATTTGAGTCTTCTCGAGGACAAGCTGATCAACAATCTTCTTCCAAGCAACGGAAGGCTGAGGCATGCTAGAAGATGAAACCTCTGGCTCTCTCTATCTCTTTGTCACTCGGTCTTCAAGTAGCTCAATAAGTGCATTTTTGTCCTTAGACTCCGACTGCAACTCTTCATACTTCTTGCTCAAAGCACGAAAACGCTCTTCCCACATATCCTTCTCTTATTTCGTCTTGGCGAGCACGTCTTCCAACTCCTCTACATCTTGGTTTGGGAGAGTTAATGGCTCAACCACAACCATATATATAGGTCTCTCACAAGGATAAGGCATCTTCAACTCCAAATCTCTCTTCTTCACCCAAAGAGTGTAAGCTTCCAAAGCATACACAATTGCGCGGACCTTCCAAGCATGCACAATCTCCTGCTTCAAATGTAGTGGATCTTTACCCTCTTGATAGAAAAGACCTTCTAACAAAGTGTTATTAGGTTTGTCTCTCAAGGGGAACCCAAGTTGACGACGAGCCAAAGCAGGGTTGTAGTTAATTCCTCCTTGTGTACCAATGAGAGGCACATTAGAGAATTCACCACAGCAATCAATAATCTCCAAACTGCTCAAAGAAGGGTCATACCAAACTATATCATCATTAGTGAGAGACATAAGTCTCTGAGACCACCGTAGACATTGTTTGTTCTCCACAAAAGCAGGTGTCTGTAGCAAGTGCAAAATAAACCACTTGTACAGAAGAGGAATGCAACAGACAATCGTTCCTCCACCTTTAGAATTCCTTAGATGCAAAGAGAAATACATATCACCTAACAAAGTGGTCACAAGATTCCCAATCAAGAAAAGTCTAATGGCGTTAACATCAACAAAACCGTCAATGTTAGGGAACAAAGCTAATCCATAGATGAGCAACACAAAGATAGCTTCAAAAGCATCCACACTACTGGCTTGAGCAAAAGCAGTAGCTTCCTTGATGAGAAAATCAGATGGTAACCTAAACAATCCTCCTTTCTTCACCCAATGAGCCTCTATCTCAGACTTCTTCAAGTGAATGGCTTCAGCAGTAAGATGAGATCTGGGAATCTCTTCCAATCCACGAAAAGGCACTTTGCTAGAAACAGGTATTCCCAAGAGATGGGCATACTCCTCTAACGTAGGCATAAGCTGATAATCTGGGAAAGTGAGGCAACGGTAGAGAGGATCATAGAAATGCACTAACACACTAAAGAGTCCTTCAACTACATCAGCAGACAAGATAGACAGAAGTTTCCCATGGCGTTGTTTGAAGTCCAAGGGATCTAATACAAAAGATGCTAGCTTCCTTAACTTTTTCAAGTAGGGACATCTGAAACTATACTTCTTAGTGTCCTTCGTCCACAATCCATGGTCTAAAAATGGGGGGATGGTATAGTCATGTTCGACTTGGTGATCTCTGGAGTAGTCCTTAACAAGTTGGCTTGAGATCCATCTGCTCAGTGGAGACTCCTTTGGATTTGGAAATGTCACACAAGTATTTGTGGTTAGGCATTATTATTTATAATTGGGTCTGAGAAGCTGAGGACCTTAGAACCTTTAACCCATCTTGGCCTATTTAGGACGTAGTGCGGAAACTGTTCAAGTGTAGACTTGATAACAGTTGTTACACGATACTACACTCAGACGAGTTTCTCTTGAGAATATTATGGGTCGATGAGTCAGTCATCTTAACCTGTAATATCCTATAGATGGAATTAAGACTCTGGGAACTTTTTAGAACATGATCTACAGGTTTTTATCCTTAGCTCACTCCTTTGGGATGGTTCTTACCCAGACTCCATGCTCGTGACTTGCATCAAACCCTTGATTTTTGGTTGATCCAATCAAGTCTTTTCAATATCAATGGAACTTGGGTGTTGATAAGGTGAAAACCATAATCCACCAAAATGGATGATTGATCTTGACAAAGACTTGATTCATCCCTTGACCTTTGATTGCCTTGTGTGTGATCCCTTATTCGTGATTGTTGATTCATGCATTCATGCGCATCATAACATTCATCACACGAAAATTTCAAGGAACTAAGGTATCATTTGCAATTATTTTTCAGACCATGGATTGTGGACGAAGGAACACTAAGAAGTATAGTTTAAGATGTCCGGACTTGAAAGAGTTAAGGAAGCTAACATCTTTTGTATTAGATCCCTTGGACTTCAAACAACGTCATGGGAAGCTTCTATCCATCTTGTCTGTTGATGTGGTTGAAGGACTCTTGAGTGTGCTAGTGCAGTTCTATGATCCTCTCTACCATTGTTTCACTTTCCCATATTTTCAGCTTGTGCCTACCTTGGAGGAGTATTCTCATATTTTGGGGACACCTATTTCTAAAAGAGTGCCTTTTAGTGGATTGGAGGAGATTCCATGATCTAGTATTATTGTTGAAGCTCTTCACTTGAAGAAGTCTGAGATAGAGGCTCATTGGGTGAAGAAAGGAGGATTATTTGGGTTGCCATATGTTTTCCTCATCAAGGAAGCTACTACTTTTGCTCAAGCTGGTAGTGTGGATGCTTTTGAAGCTATCTTTGTGTTTCTCATCTATGGATTATCTTTGTTCCCTAACAATGACGGTTTTGTTGATGTTAACGCCATTAGACTTTTCTTGATTGGGAATCCTGCGCCTACTTTGTTGGGTGATATGTATTTCTCTTTGCATCTAAGGAATTTGAAAGGTGGTGGAACGATTGTCTGTTGCAATCCTCTTCTGTGCAAGTGGTTTATTTCGCACTTGCCTCAGACACCTGCTTTTGTGGGGAACAAACAATGTTTAAGATGGTCTCAGAGACCTATGTCTCTCACTAATGATGATATAGTTTGGTTTGATCCATCTTTGAGCAGTTTGGAGATTATTGATAGTTATGGTGAATTCTCTAATGTGCCTCTCATTGGTACACATGGAGGAATTAACTACAACCCTGCTTTGGCTCGTCGTCAACTTGGGTTCCCCTTGAGAGACAAACCTAATAACATGTTGTTAGAAGGTATTTTCTATCAAGAGGGTAAAGATCCCCAACATTTGAAGCAGAAGATTGTGCATGCTTCGCATAATGTGCATAGGAAAGGAAGATCCGAGCTTGGTCTGTGCAATTGTGTAGCTTTGGAAGCTTACACTCTTTGGGTGAAGAAGAGAGCTATGGAGATGAAGACGCCTTATCCTTACGAAAGACTTATGTCTGTGGTTGTGGTTGAGCCATTAACTCTCCCTAACCAAGATGTAGAGGAGTTGGAAGACGCGCTCATCAAGATGAAGCAAGAGAAGGATATGTGGGAAGAGCGTTTCCATGCTTTGAGCAAGAAGCATGAAGAGTTGCAGTTGGAGTCTAAGGACTGTAGCGGGAAATTCATGATCGTCAAGATATTGATAAGCTAGAGATCAAATAACAAGAGTCGCCACCGCGCTTTTATTATTTCCAAGGGAAAAGGGAAAAGGTACGAACAAAACCCAAAAGTAAGAAGTTTTCAAATTAAAACTAATAAAAAGTCAGAGATCACAGGTAAGGGGGTTGGTTACACAGAGGGAAAGTCTTAGCACCCAAAGTGTCCCAGGTATTCCTAGGGAGCCCTTTTTGTGTGCATATGTATTTTGTACAAAGTGATGTTTACAAACAAATAGAATGGGGGGATGAGAAAAGAATTCATTAATTATATTTTTGTGTTTGACAAGACCTTCGGTCTTTTGCCTACGTACCAACATAAAAATATGGGATCAAAACCTCGTAGTTCGTGATACAAATTTCAAAGTGGATGCATTGTTTTTAACAAAAATTAAGTTTGAAAGGTACAAAGGCATAAAAATGGTTTGAATGAGTTAGTTCTTTTTGGATTTTTGAAAGTTTAAGTCAAGTATAGTTAAGTTTATTTACAAGTTTGATTTTAGAAAAGAAGTTTAAAAAAGCAATGGCATAAGGCCAAAGTTTCTATCTTTTTTTACAAAGTGGTCAAAGTTTAGAACAAAATAAGTTCACACAAAGAAGGTTTTCGAAAAAAATGGAGGGAGAGATTTTGAAATTAAAGAAATGGGGAGAAGATGAACAGATTATCCTATGTACAAAATTAAAAGTTGAGAGTTGAAAAGATCTAACCAAGTGGGTAGCAATCCAATAGACAAGAATGCCAATAGAAACCCAGAATTCCCTTGGACTTTTAGTATCAAGCAACACACAAATGCACAATTATATTATCCTGAAGAGCAAGGCATCAAATAAAGATGGCCACATCCAAGCTTATCCATTCGACGATCTTCTTCAAAATAGCCCATGTAACAGATGAATTCCACAAGTCACAAGTTCAAAATAACAGCTTCATAATGATCATGTTGCAGATGAACTTAGAGAGATCTTGAATGATGTATCAGATGAAGTTTCAAATTGCAAGCACTTGGTTTCTCAGCAAGTTGGCATTGGCCAAGTCCTTTAGCATATGAAGGTTGCCTAGATTTTAAGTCTATTTGTCCAAGATCAAGCCAACAGTCCACTCAATTTTTTTTAGGGTTTTTGTTATTATTATGTACATTAATGGTCAAAGCCCACACAAATAAGCAAAGTATACACAAACAAAATATATCACACAATATGGTCCAAGTGGACAAAGTGAAAATTGGATTAACATAAACAATTAGAATGATATGAATAATGGCAAATTAAATAGAGTGCTAAAAGTAAATTGCATTAAAGTAAAAGCTTGAAATTAAAAGTTAGTAGTTAATTGGTTAGAAGTTAGTATTGTTTGCTTTTGCTTTTCATTTCAAGACATTCTTTGGAGAACACTCAACCCACTTATCACAAGCATGAACCTTGAACCAAAACATCTTCCAAAGGAAGGAAAGAAGACCATGTTTCCACACAATACCATGAAAGAGGAGAGACTTACAGTCTCACTAACTAGAATGCTTATTCCTTTTATGTCATAAATTTAGAGCTATGTTAAGCAATCGTAATTGGACTTATGTAGAAGTCACAACTATTTGAGGTCGGGCAATAGAATATTTGTGTTAATGCATGTTAGAGACATAGTATAATGGACTATGCTCATGAAACATACCACACACAAAAAGAATATGCAAAAGGTGTGGCCTAATCTCATCCATACTCATGTCAATTTTTCAATCAACTAGCATTAGGACTTTGAGATGTCATAGGCCAAATGGAATGAATGAATGAAGAAAGGGAATAAGATGAAGTGGGAGGGGAATGGATCAAAACACAAATTGTCCAAAGGAGGACTTTTACCAAATTAATATCATCCATTCATTTTGGGAGATGGAATGTACATTCCATCAATCCCCTAAATCCAATGATATTAATTTGACAAAGTCAAATCAACTTTGACCAATGCCCAACAAAAAGAGTCAAACATAAACAAGTCATCACAATTGGTCAACAAATTTATTTGGCATTTATTCATATAAAAAAAATACTAAATTAGTGCATTTAAACTAAATATGGTTTGTCCAATTCCTAAAATCTCATCAATACACCAAAGAAATGGCCATGAGATTTATCATAGGTCAAACAAGGTCAAAGGACCTTAGAGAAAAATTTTCATAATTTTTGGACATTTAAAAATATTTTTAAACAATTAAAAAAATGAAAAATCAATTAATTCATGAAAAATATTAATAATGATCCAAAAAATAATTTTAATTCAGAATATGGAAGAGAAATATATTTGAATTTTTTTGGTGAAAGTCCCATATTTTTTGGATCAATATTGAATTTAATATGAATTATTGAAAATAATGCAATTAAAATGAAAATTAAAAAATCAGAAAAAACGTGGACCACTTGATCTCCCTCATTAATTGAGGTGGCAGATCAAGTGGCCAGAAACGCGCTATCCACGATGGACATGAGTCAGCGCACCACAACATTTGTATTTTAAAGGAATGAACCAGATTAAAACAAAACAAGAGGATCCTGTGGCTGTGAGACATGCCAGCGCATGGTCGGAGCTGTAGCTCCGGTCTTCTTCTCCGGTGGACCTCACCGGATTACTCCACCATCAACCATCACCAAAATTAAAAACAAGGACATGATTTCAAAGTAAAAATGGCACTGAGCTCGAATCTGGCCTCAATTCACTCTAACTCCAAGTATATTGAGAGATACATGGAGTTGAAATTTGAGGTACATGAACTGAGTTGCTTCGATTTGGCCTCAAAGCAACTCAATCTTCTTGCCTACATTGGTAGGACTTCAGACAACCAAAGAATCAATAGAATTGAGCAAAAATTAGAGAGAATCAAAGAGATCAAAATTTCTGGAAAATACCTTCAATGGAGGCCTGGATTCAACTGATCTTGATCTTGCTTGTGCTTGATCTTACTCCACTTGCTTTCAAAAGAAGGATTGGATGCTTAAAAGGCTGTGGAATCCTGGAGATTTGAATTTCAAAACAGTGGAAATTCAACCTCAAATTCAAATGAATTTCTCAGGTTTATCCTTTGCAAAGTGAGGGTTTGAGATGGGGGATCAAAGTTGGCGCGAATGTGTGTTGATTGCTAAGCATATGAGGCTCTATTTATAGCTGAAACCATTGATATTTGCACACTTGAAATCACTTTCCAAATTTGGTCATTGATGATGCATGGGTGCATGGCGTGCATAGGCCCATAAAATGATTGCCATAAGTCGACAAATTTCATGTTCAACACTTTTTCATTTGGAGCGTGGAACATGGAGAAATTTGAGGTGGAAGTTTGGAAATTTTTGACATATCAAAATTTTTCTAAGTGTCAAGCCATATGTCTCAACATTCCACCTTGCTTAAATTTTTATATGAGCTTCAAATGAGAAAAGTGTCTTCATAAAAGTTGTAGCTATCTCAAATACCTTCAAAATGGTCACAAAATTCATGTCATTTGGATTTAAAAGGATAGAGTTATGCATTTTTGAAGTTTGGAAAAATCACTTTATCAATGGTATAGGTCAAAAGTGACCTATAATGTAACCTCATATCACATGCTCAAAAAAGTTGAATTAGCTCCCACTCCAAAAATAAAATTTGAAGTAGACACATTGAATTTGATTGTGCAACTTGGAAATATTTCATATCATAAAAATTGAGCATGTTATGGCCTTGGGAAGTTGACTTTCAAATTAGGGTTTAGACAAAATGACCTATAATGTTTCAACATAGAAAATGATTTTCCCAGACAAACTAGCTCTAGGTCTTAACATGAAAGTTGTTTGAAATGTCATTTAGAGTATGTTTTCACTTGGAATCATTTTCATATGGTGAAAATTGTAGGAGATAGGGTCTAGGGAGACCCAATTTTGATCAGATGAATCCATCTGGCCAACCACCATCAACCAACTTGCTAACTTCCAATCCTCTTGACTTTATTGGCTCATGGTAGATAATATATGCATAAGATGGTCAATTTTGAAGTGTCCCTTGAGAAATTTGATCAATTGGTGAGATAGCTTGTTGGAGAGGTTACTCAAGATACCTAGTGAAACTAGGGTTTCCAAGGCAAATCACCCTCAAACTCTTGAAGAAAACTTGATCAATATAATATGTAGAGAACATTGGGACTCAGATATGATGTTCATAACCATTCTTGAATCAATTATTGGTTGTGCTCTTTCTTCATGAGGGTCTCAAACCCTAGATGTGAACTTGATGAATCAATGGAATCATGCCCTTACTACAAAAGAGTTAGACAAATGCAAAGACATATTTTTTGGTATTTTGGTTAGTGAAATGATAAAATACAAGTGTGATATAATCACAAAGTGCTTGGTGATCTCTCCTAAAACAAACCCAATGAAAAGGGGTAAGGAGGATGCCAAGGTATGATCCCAATGCTAGTGTTTATGATGAAATTGCATGAGGGATCTTAGGGTCAAAATTCGGGTCTTACAAGGACAAAGATGCACTTATTGAGCTACTTGAAGACCGAGTGACAAAGAGACAGAGAGATCCAGAGGTTTCATCTTCTAGCATGCCTCAGCCTTCCGTTGCTTGGAAGAAGATTGTTGATCAACTTGTCCTCGAGTAAACTTCCTGGGGAATAGATCCACTGGGGCAAACTTCTTCCAAGCAACGGAAGGCTGAGGCATGCTAGAAGATGAAACCTCTGGATCTCTCTGTCTCTTCGTCACTCGGTCTTCAAGTAGATCAATAAGTGCATCTTTGTCCTTGTAAGACCCCAATTTTGACCCCAAGATCCCTCATGCAATTTCATCATAAGCATTAGCATTGGGATCATATGTTGGCATCCTCTTTACCCCTCTTTCATTGGGTTTGTTTTGGGAGAGATCACGAAGCACTTTGTGATTGTATCATACTTGTATTTTATCATTTCACTAAACAAAATATCAAAAATATATCTTTGCATTTGCCTAACTCTTTTGTAGGAGGGGCATGATCTCCATTGATCTATCAAGTTCATATCTAGGGTTTGAGACCCTCATGACAAGGAGCACAACCATGAATTGATCTAAGAATGGTTATAAGAATCATATATGAGTCCCAATGTTCTCTACATGTTATATTGATCAAGTTTTCTTCAAGAGTTTGAGGATGATTTGCCTTGGAAACCCTAGTTTGACCGGGTATCTTGAGTAACTTCTCCAACAAGCTATCTCACCAATTGATCAAATTTATCAAGGTGAACTTCAAAGTTCATCATCTTATGCATATATGATCTACCATGAGCCAAGAAAGTCAAGAGAATTGGAAGTTAGCAAGTTGGTTAATGGTGGTTGGTCAGATGGATTCATCTGATCAAAACTGGGTCTCCCTAGACCCTATCTCCTACAATTTTCACCATATGAAAATGATTCCAAGAGAAAACTTACTATAAATGACATTAAAAACAACTTTCATGTTGAGACCTAGAGCTAGTTTTTCTTGGAAAATCATTTTCTATGTTGAAACATTATAGGTCATTTTGTCTAAACCCTAATTTGAAAGTCAACTTCCCAAGGCCATAACTTGCTCAATTTTTATGATATGAAAGATTTCCAAGTTGCACAATCAAATTCAATGTGTCTAATTCAACTTTGATGTTTGTCGTGGGAACAAATTCAACATTTTTGAACATGTGATATGAGGTTACATTATCGGTCACTTTTGACCTATACCATTGATCAAGTGATTTTTCCAAGCTTCAAAAATGCATAACTCTATCATTTCAAATTCAAATGACATGAAATTGGTGACCATTTTGAAGGGATTTGAGATAGATACAACTTTGATAAAGACACGTTTCTCATTTGAAGTTCATATAAAAAGTTAAGCAAGATGGAATATTGAGACATATGGCTTGACACTTAGAAAACTTTTGATATGTCAAAAATTTCCAAACTTCCACCTCAAATTTCTACAAGTTACAAACTCCAAATGGAAAAGTGTTGAACATGAAATTTTTCCTCTTGATCTCACCTTTCCAAAGAGCTCAAATTCATTCATTTTGGACAAGGAATGCATAGGATGCACATGGCATGACCATGGTGTCATCGCTTGGCAAGGATAAAACTTCAAATCAAAATGTACACTTGCCTTGCAATCCAAGCAGAATTTAGACTATCTCACACTCATTTGTGGACTTATGGCAATGATTTTATGGGCCTATGCGCGCCCATGCACCCATGCATCATCAATGACTAAATTTGGAAAGTGAATTCAAGTGTGCAAAAAGAAATGGATTCAGCTATAAATAGAAGCTCATATGCTCAGCATTTGACACACATTCGCGCCAACTTTGATCCCCCATCTCTAACCCTCATATTGCAAAGGATAAACCTGAGAAATTCATTTGAATTTGAGGTTGAATTTCCACTATTTTGAAATTCAAATCTCTAGGGATCCACAACCTTTTAAGCATTCAATCCTTCTTCTACAAGCATTTGGAGTGGGATCAAGCACGAGCAAGAGCAAGATCAGTTGAATCCAGACCTCCAATGAAGGTATTTTCCAGAAATTTTGATCTCTTCGATTCTCTCTAATTCTTGCTCAATTCTATTGATTCTTTGGTTGTCCGAAGTCCTACCAATGTAGGCAAGAAGATTGAGTTGCTTTGAGGCCAAATCGAAGCAACTCAGTTCATGTACCTCAAATTTCAACTCCATGTATCTCTCAATATACTTGGAGTTAGAGTGAATTGAGGCCAGATTTGAACTCAGTGCCATTTTTACTTTGAAATCATGTCCTTGTTTTTAATTTTGGTGATGGTTGAAGGTGGACCAGTCCGGTGAGATCCACCGGAGTAGAAGACCGGAGCTACAGCTCCGGCCATGCGCTGGCATGTCTAACAGCCACATGATCCTCTTGATTTGTTTTAATCTGGAGCGTGCATTTGAATTACCAATGTTATGTCGCGCTGACTAATGTCCATCGTGGATAGCGCATTTTCCACCACTTGATCTGCCACCTCAATTAATGAGGGAGATCAAGTGGTCCACGTTTTTTTCTGATATTTTAATTTTCATTTCAATTTCATTATTTTCAATAATTCATATTAAATTCAATATTATTCCAAAAAATATGGGACTTTCACCAAAAAATTTCAAATATTTTTCGCTTTCATATTCTAAATTAAAATTATTTTTTGGATCATTATTAATATTTTTCATGAATTAATTGATTTTGCATTTGTTTTTAATTATTTAAAAATACTTTTAAATAACCAAAAATTATGAAATTTTCCCCAAGGTCTTTTGACCTTGTTTGACCTATGATAAATCTCATGGCCATTTCTTTGGTGTTTTGATGAGGTTTTAGGAATTGGACAAACCATATTTAATTTAAATGCACTATTTTAGTATTTTAATTTGAATAAATGCCAAATAAATGTATTGACCAATTGTGATGACTTGTTTATGTTTGACTCTTGTTGTTGGGCCTTGGTCAAGGTTGATTTGACTTTGTACATTCCATCTCCCAAAATGAATGGATGATATTAATTTGGTAAAAGTCCTCCTTTGACCAATTTGTGATTTGATCTGTTCCCCTCCCACTTCATCTTATTCCCTTTCCTCATTCATTCATTTCATTTGGCCTATGATAACTCATAATCCTAAGGCTAGTTGATTGAAAAATTGACATGAGTATGGATGAGATTAGGCCACACCGTTTGCATATTCTTTTTGTGTGTGGTATGTTTCATGAGCATAATCCATTATACTATGTCTCTAACATGAATTAACACCAAAATTTTATTGCCCAAGCCTCAAATAGCTGTGACTTCTACATAAGTCCAATTATGATTGCTTAACATAGCGCTAAATTTGTGACATAAAAGGCATAAGCATTCTAGTTAGTGAGATTGTAAGTCTCTCCTCTTTCATGGTATTGTGTGGAAACATGGTCTTCTTTCCTTCCTTTGGAAGATGTTTTGGTTCAAGGGTTCATGCTTGTGATAAGTGGGTTGAGTATTCTCCAAAGAATGTCTTGAAATGAAAAGCAAAAGCAAACAATACTAACTTCTAACCAATTAACTACTAACTTTTAATTTCAAGCTTTTACTTTAATGCAATTTACTTTTAGCACTCTATTTAATTTGCCATTATTCATATCATTCTAATTGTTTATGTTAATGCAATTTTCACTTTGTCCACTTGGACCATATTGTGTGATATATTTTGTTTGTGTATACTTTTCTTGTTTGTGTGGTCTTTGACCATTAATGTACATAATAACAACAAAAACCCTAAAAGACTTTTGTGTGGACTGTTGATTTGATCTTGGACAAATGGACTTAGAATCTATGCAACATTCCTATGCTAAAGGACTTGGCCAATGCCAACTTGTTGAGAAACCAAGTGCTTGAAATTTGAAATTCATCTGATACATCTTTGAAGACATCTATAAGTTCATCTGCAACATGATCATTGTGAAGCTGTTATTTTGAACCTGTGACTTGTGGAATTCATCTACTTCATGGGCCATTTTGGAGTAGATCATTGAATGGATAAGCTTGGATGTGGCCATCTTTACTTGATGCCTTGCTCTTCAAGATAATATAATTGTGCATTTGTGTGTTGCTTGATTCTAAAAGTCCAAGGGAATTCTGGGTTTCTATTGACATTCTTGTCTATTGGATTGCTACCTATTTGGTCAGATCTTTTCAACTCTACACTTTTAATTTTATACATGGGATAGTCTCTTCATCTTCTCCCCATTTCTTTAATTTCAAAATCTCTCCCTCCATTTTTCAAAATCTTCTTTGTGTGAACTACTTTTGTTCTAAACTTAGACTACTTTTGCAAAAAGATAGAAACTTTGGCCTTATGCCATTGCATTTTCAAACTTCTTTTCTTAAATCAAACTTGTAAATAGACTTAACTATACTTGACTTAAACTTTCAAAAAGCCAAAAAGAACTAACTCATTCAAACCATTTTTAGGCCTTTATGCCTTTCAAACTTAATTTTTGTTAAAAATAATGCATCCACTTTGAAATTTGTATCACGAACTACGAGGTTTTGATCCTTCATTTTTATGTTGGTACGTAGGCACAAGATCGAAAGTCTTGTCAAACACAAAAAAATATAATTAATGAATTCTTTTCTCATCCCCCCATTCTATTTGTTTGTAAACATCACTTTATACCAAGTACATATGCACACAAAAAGGGCTCCCTAGGAGTACCTAGGATACTTTGGGTGCTAACACCTTCCCTCTGTGTAACCAACCCCCTTACCTGCAATCTCGGACTTTTTATTAGTTTTGATTTGAAAACTTCTTACTTTTTGGGTTTTGTTCGTACTTTTTCCCTTTTCCCTTGGAAACAATAAAGGTGCGGTGGCGACTCTTGTTATTTGATCTCTAGCTTGTCAATAGCTTGATGATCATGAATTTACCACTACAAAATTATATGCACACAAAAAAGTAGGCTAAACCCACTGGAGACTACTCCCCAGCAGAGTCGCCACTTAATTTTTGTAGCGGTAAATTCATGATCATCAAGCTATGGATAAGCTAGACATCAAATAACAAGAGTCGCCACCGCGCTTTTATTGTTTCCAAGGGAAAAGGGAAAAGGTACGAACAAAACCCAAAAGTAAGAAGTTTTAAAATCAAAACTAATAAAATGTCAGAGATTACAGGTAAGGGGGTTGGTTACACAGAGGGAAGGTGTTAGCACCCAAAGTGTCCTAGGTACTCCTAGGGAGCCCTTTCGTGTATGCATATGTATTTTGTACAAAGTGATGTTTACAAATAAATATAATGAGGGGATGAGAAAAGAATTCATTGATTATATTTTTGTGTTTGACAAGACCTTCGGACTTGTGCCTACGTACCAACATAAAAATGAAGGATCAAAACCTCGTAGTTCGTGATACAAATTTCAAAGTGGATGCATTGCTTTTAACAAAAATTAAGTTTGAAAGGCACAAAGGCCTAAAAATGATTTGAATGAGTTATTTCTTTTTGGCTTTTTGAAAGTTTAAGTCAAGTATAATTAAGTCTATTTATAAGTTTGATTAAGAAAAAAAGTTTGAAAATGCAATGGCATAAGGCCAAAGTTTCTAGTTTGCAAAGTGCTCAAAGTTTAGAAAAAAAATAGTTCAAGCAAAGAAGAATTTTTAAAGGAGGAAGATATTTTGAAATTCAAGAAGTGGGGAAGAGATGAAGAGACTAATCCTATGCACAAAATTAAAAGTTAACAGTTGAAAAGATATGACCAATGGGTAGCAATCCAATAGACAACAATGTCTTATAGAAATCCCAAATTCCCTTGGACATTAGAATCAAGCCACAAACAATGCATACAATATTATATTGAAGATCAAGGCATCAAATAAAGATAGCCTCATCCAAGCCTTAGCCACTCCATGATGTCTTTTCAAAATAGCCCATGTAGCAGATGAATTCCACAAGTCACAGGTTCAAAATAACAGCTTCACAATGATGTATCAGATGAAGTTTCGAATTGCAAGCACTTGGTTTTCACAAAAGTTGGCATTGGCTAAGTCCTTTAGCATAGGAATGTTGCCTAAATTCTAAGTCCAATTGTTCAAGATCTAGCCAACTGTCCATACAAGAGTTTTTTAGGGTTTTTGTTATTATTATGTACATTGATGGTTAAAGACCATAGAAACAAACAAAATATACACAAGCAAGACATATCACAAAATATGGTCCAAGTGGACAAATTGAAAATAACATTAACATAAACAATTAGAATGGTATGAATAATGACAAATGAAAAGAACTTAAAAATTAAAGTGCATTAAAATAAAGGACTTGAAATTAAATGTTAGTTGTTAATAAGTTAGAAGTTAGTATTGTTTTGCTTTTGCTTTTTGTTTTAAGTCATCCTTTGGAGAACACTCAACCCACTTATCACAAGCATGGATCCTTGAGCCAAGACATCTTCCAAAGGAAGGAAAAAAGGTCAAGTTTCCATACAATACCATGAAAGAGGGGAGACTTACAATCTCACTAACTAGAATGTTATGCCTTTTGTGTCAAAAATTTAGCGCTATGTTATGCAATCGTAATTGGACTTATGTAGAAGTCACAACTATTTGAGGTCGGGCAATAGAATTTTGGTGTTAATGCATGTTAGAGACATATTATAATGGACTATGCTTATGAAACATACCACACACAAAAAGAATATGCAAAAGAGATGGCCTAATCTCATCCATACTTATGTCAATTTTGCAAATAACTAGCCTTAGGATTTAGAGACATCATAGACCAAATGAAATTGATGCATAAAGAAGGGGAATTAGATGAAGAGGGAGGGGAATGAATCATAACTCAAATTGGTCAAAGGAGGACTTTTGCTAAATTAATATCATTCATTCATTTTGGGAGATGGAATGTACATTCCATCAATCCCCTAAATCCAATGATATTAACCTAACAATGTCAAATTAACCTTGACCAGGACCCAACAACACAAGTCAAACTTACACAAACCATCACAAGAGGTCAACACAATTATTTGCCATTTATTCAATTTAAAAATACTAAAATAATGCATTTCAATTAAATATGGTTTGTCAAATTCCTAAAACCTCATCAAAACACCAAAGAAATGGCCATGAGATTTATCATAGGTCAAACAAGGTCAAAGGACCTTGGAGAAAAAATTTCAGAAATTTTAAAGACTTAAAAGTATTTTTAAATAATTAAAAATATTCACAAAATCAATTAAATCATGAAAAATATTAATAATGATCCAAAAAATGATTTTAATTCAAAATATGAAAGAGGAATTTATTTAAATTTTTTTGGTGAAACTCTCATATTTTTTGGATCAATATTTAAATTAATATGAATTAATGAAAATCAAATGACTTAAAACAAAAATCAAAAAATCAAAAAAATGTGAGCCACTGGATCTTCCTCATTAATTGAGGTGGTAGATCAAGTGGATGGAAACGCGCATTCCATGGTGGAACTTAGTCAGCGCGCCACACGTGTGGTAATCAAAACAAAAGCCTAAGATTAAAACAATTTGAATGAATCATGTGGCTAGGAGACGTGCCAACACACCGCCGGAGCCAGAGCTCCGGTCTTCTTCTCTGGTGGACCTTACCAGACTAGTCCACCCTCAACCATCACCAAAATAAAAAAGGAGGATATGATCTGAAAGAAAAAATGGCGTAGAGGATAAATCTGACCTTAATTTCAACTAACTCCAAATATATAAAAAGATATGAGGAGTTGAATTTTGAGGTGTGTTAACTGAGTTGCTTCGATTTGACCTCAAAGCAACTCAATCTTCTTGCCTACATTGATAGAACTTCAGACAACCAAAGATTTAAGAGAATTGAGTGAGAATCGAAGAGAAGAAGTTTTCTGAAATTTACCTTCAATGTTGTGCAGAAATGGATCTTGCTTGCTTCAACCTTGATCTGATCACACTTGAGAAGCTTGTAGGAGAGGTTTAGCAATGGTACAAAGCTTTTGATCCTGGAGTTTCTGAATCTCCAAACAGTGAGATTCAAACTCAATTTTCAAGTTGAAAATTCTTAGGTTTTCCTTTGAATTGTAAGGGTTTCAATTGGGGGGCAAAGCTGGCGCGCAAGGTGTGTTTAAATTGAGCTCCAAGGGCCTGTATTTATAGCAATTGGGACTGATATTTGCACACTTGAAAAATTGCTAAATTTGGACATGGTGATGCACAAGCTTGCATGGGCGTGTACAGGCCCATGAAGCAACCCAATTTGATCCAATTACATCTGCTCTGAAGTTCAAATGATGCTTGGATATCAAGGCAATGTGAAATGTGATTTTTGACATTTGATTTCTTCCAATCATGAAGCTCTATTAAAGCCATGCGCAGACCTAGCAATCCTTATCCAAAATGCATGAACTTGGGCTCTTTGGAAAGCTTAGGTCAAGGGGAACAACTTTTATGTTGAACAATTTTTCATTTGGAACTTGGATCATGGTGAATTTTGAGGTGGAAGTGTGGAAATTTCAACATGTTGAATTTTTTTCCAAGTGTCAAGCCATATATCTTAATATTCCACCTTGCTTAACTTTTTATGTGAGCTTCAAATGAGAAACGTGTCTTCATCAAAGTTGTATATATTTCAAAGACCTTAAAAATGGTCACCAATTTCATGTCATTTGGATGTAGAATGATAGAGTTATGCATTTTTGAAGTTTGGAAAAATCACTTGCTCAATGGTATAGGTCAAAAATGATCTATAATGTATCCTCATATCACATGCTTATAAAAGTTGAATTATCTCTCACTCCAAAAAACAAAGTTAAAGTAGAAATCTTGAATTTGATTGTGCAACTTGTAAATCTTTTATCTCATAAAAATTGAGCAAGTTATGACCTTGGGAAGTTGACTTTCAAATTAGGGTTTAGACAAAATGACCTATAATGTTTCAACATAGAAAATGATTTTCCAAGAAAAACTAGCTCTAGGTATCAACATGAAAGTTGTTTGTAATGTCATTTAGAGTAATGTTTCTCTTGGAATCATTTTCATATGGTGAAAATTGTAGGAGATAGGGTCTAGGGAGACCTAGTTTTGATCAGATGAATTCATCTGGCCAACCACCATCAACCAACTTGCTAACCTTCAATTCTATTAACTTTCTAGGCTTATGGTAGATAATATATGCATAAGATGATGAATTTTGAAGTTCCCCTTGAGAAATTTGATCAATTGGTGATATAGCTTGTTGGAGAAATTACTCAAGATACCCAGTCAAACTAGGGTTTCCAAGGCAAATCACTTCCAAACTCTTGAAGAATACTTGATCAATATAACATGTAGAGATCATTGGGACTCATATACGATTCTTTGAGACATTTTGAATCAATCCTTGGTTGTGCTTTTAGTCATGAGGGTCTCAAACCCTAGGTGTGGATTTCATATATCACTAAGGATCATGCCCTACCTACAAAAAGTTAGGCAAATACAAAGACATTTTTTTGGTATTTTGGTTAGTGGAATGATAAAATACAAGTATGATACAATCACATGATGCTTGGTGATCTCTCCCAAATCAAACCCAATGAAAGAGGGGTAAGGAGGATGCCAAAGTATGATCCCAATGCATATGATGAAATTGCATGAGGGATCTTAGGGTCAAAATTGGGGTCTCACACCAAGTATCGAGGTATAATGGAAACCTTACTCTATTTTACTGTAACTAGGCCTGATATCATGTTTAGTGTATGCATGTGTGCTAGATATCAAGCATCTCCTAAGGACTCCCACTTTAAGATCGTTAAATGTATTTTGAGGTACCTTAACAAAACCTCTAATGACGGTCTTTGGTATCCTAAAGGAAGTGCTTGTAGCTTAGTAGGCTATTCTGATTCTAATTTTGCGGGATGCAAGTCGGATAGGAAGAGTAATAGTGGTACCTTCCACTTATTTGGAATTTTCTTAGTTTCTTGGCATAATGTCGCTCTTTTTACCTCCGAGGATGAATATGTAGTCGCGATAGTTGTTGTGCACAAGTCTTATGGCTTAAAATAACAACTATTGGGCTAAGATTTAAAACTTGGTTGCGTTCTGATTAAGTGTGAGAGTACTAGTGATATAAGTTTTACTAAGAATTTAGTACTACACTCACAAACTAAACACATTGAGATTCAACACCATTTCCTAAGAGATCATGTGGAGAAAGGAGATGTTGTTTTTTAGTACGTTGACACCAAAAGTCAGCTTGCTGACATTTTTACAAAACCATTGTCATTTGAATCCTTCCACAAGATTTGTAAGGATTTGGCAGTCTTAGACTCTTCATGCCTTAAATAGAATGAGGATTTGGTTTTAGTTTCATTTTATAAATATAATTTGATTGCAATAACACTATTTTGTAGAAAATCATAGCTTTTTCCAACCTACAATGGTATGTCTCTAACCCTTGTATCATTCTACGTAATTGCGCTAGAGCTATGCATTGGTTTTCTTATTTCCCCCATATCATACTCATTCATATTTAGATTATGTATTTGATTGTTCTTACTTGCATTTAAGTATTTTAAATGTGTGTTGCATGTCCCTGCTTCACTCGAGAGGGGGGGGGGATTCTACCTGATTATTTTTTACTTGTCTTATCGCTTTCATCTTTGTCTTTATTTTGATTTGTTGAGTCTCCTTCATGATTTTATTTCTCGGAGTTGAGTTTGATTTTGATTCGTTTTTAGCATGCATAAAACTTTGGTTAGATTTGATCTTAATCTAAATATTATTTTATCAATAACATATGTTAGTGGAATAAAATCATTTTGTGTTTTGATTAAACTTTGATTCAAAAGTAATATCTCAAAAGCTTTTGAAAATTTTACAATTTTAGATTTTGCTAGATTGATTCGAATCGTCCAGTTTTACACTGAATTTTTTATCATGGTCAATTTGAACAGAAGTAAAACTTAAACATTTGATCCTGATCAAATTTTACACTTGATCCTAATCATTTTCCTGGGCAAGTTTTTGTTTGATTTGATTCGAATCAATATTTGTACATGATTCGAATTAATTTCATTTTTCAAAATTCATGTTTGATTCTGTTTGAATTAATCTGAATCAATATTTGTACATGATTCAAATTAAATTCTTTTTTCAAAATTCCTTGTCAATTTTGTGTCATTTAATCCGAAATTTTTTTTGAACATGATTCGAATCGTGTGACATTTGATTCGAATCATGCTTTGTCTGATCCAAACCAACTGGCATCTTTTTCAAAAATTTGCCATTTCTTTCATTCCACCTCAATTTGATCATATGATTTAATTCATATTTTTCTTGATTCGAATTTAACTAACTTTTTCAACCATTTTGTGTGCTTTATCTCAAACACATATAAAACCTTTTTGTCATCATTCTTCACATAACATCTATCATTCTGAACATATTTTCCAGTGTGATTTCTAGTGAAACTAAATTTCCTCTGTTTTGAGTGTTTGAATTCTTGCTATGAATTTCTCACATCTTCAAATTTAATTGAGTTTAGATCTTGATATAGAGAGTTTTGATATTGATTGAAGGGGTGCGTACTTGATATTAATCGTTCTTGGAGATCTTGTTTAGTTTTCAGGTTGTTAGCAAGATTGAGGAATTGTCAATGATGGTGACAAATTCCATTGAAAAGAAGTAATTCTTTTCTCTATCACTGCCTTAGTAGTAACTGTGTGGAAGGTTACAGATAAGGCAAAGTTCTTCTCAAATCTTCAGACAATTTCATCACTCAAGGAATCAATATGATCAAGGGGTTGATAGTTACACACGAAGGCTTGGATTGGAATTGATGTCATTGGAAGATTCAAGAAACGTATTTGTGTAAAGATTACGTAGAATTCATTTTGTAAGTTTTCTCTATACAAGTCAAGATCCAGATTAGGAGATTTATTTTCATAGCAGTATTGTGGATTAGTAATTGTATGAACTCTTGGAAATATTTGTCAAATAAAAAGGAATTATGCAGGTTCCAATAGGAAACCATTGAGGAGTGCTCGTAGGCTAAGTAAGGGCGAACACCGAAGCACTATAAGTTTCAGTGTCATCTCTCTAACTCTTACTATTGCATTTAAATTTGTAGTGATTGCATGCTTATGTTTTTTTAATTCCTTCGTATTATATCGTTTGTTCTTGGTAGCAAGTTATTACGTAAAGCTTTAGGTTTTGTTGGAATGGGATAACTAGTCTAACTAGTCTTGTGATTGATAAATCTGAATAAAAATTGAATTTAGAACTCCACAAATTCAATCATTGTATGCACTTCTTATGACTACACAAATTGAATTAATTCACACCAAGCATTTCATTATTATAATCTTGGATATTTGTGAAATAAATTGTGTTAGCTTGATCTTATTCATATGTATAATTGTCATTTTTGCATTAAACCTTCTGCTCTCAACTTATTTTTTTAAAACACGTTGATTTTGGAAAACAATGTAGTTGAGTGTCTCTACTATTTGGTTATTTTTCTGCTTGTCTTATCACTTTCATCTATGTCTTTATTTCGATTCGTTGAGTTGTCTTCGTGATTGCATTTCTCATGTTAAGCATGCATAAAACTTTGGTTAGACTTGATCTTGATCTAAATGTTCTTTGATCGATCGCATATGATAGTGAAATGAAATCCCGTTGTGATTTTGAACAAATATGATTCAAGGTAAAATCTCAAAAAACTTTTAAAAACCTAAAAATTTGAGGTTTTATAAGATTGATTCGAATCAGGAAGTTTTACATTGAATTCGTGATTCTGATCAAATTGGACAATAGCTTAACTCAACAATTTGATCCTGATTAAATTTTTCACTTGTCCATGATCACCTTTCTAGGAATAGATTTTTCCTGATTTGATTCGAATCAGAATTTATTCTTGTTCCAAATCAATTTCATTTTTCACAAATCATGTTTGATTGTATTTGATTTGATTCGAATCAAACTTTCAACATGATCTGAATCAGATTATTTTACCTAACCATCATGTCAATTCTGGTCCATTTGATTCGAATCACTTTTTGATCTTGATTTGAATCAGATGGCTTATGATTTGAATCACGTATTCCCTGATCCCAATCAACTGACATATTTTTCAAATTTTGGGTATTTATTTCATTTTACTCTATTTTTGCTCATTTGAATAAAATCATATTTTTCTTGATTCAAATCTAACTACCTCTTTTCAACCATTTTGTATGTTTCATCTCAATCACATATAAATCATTTTTTTGTCATCATTCAATCATAACATACATCACTTTGTTAAGATTTTTCAGTGTGATTTTGTGTGAAAAGCAATTTCCTCTATTTTTAGTGTTCAAAGTCTTGCTACGAATTTCTCACATGTTCAACTTGAATTGAGTTCAAATCTTGTCAATTAGAGTTCCGAGATTGATTGAAGGAGGCGCATACTTGAAACTAATCGTTCTTGGATATCTTGTTAAGTTTTCAGGTTGTTAGAAAGAAAGGGGGATTGTTAATGGTGGTGAAAAATTCCATTGAAAAGAAGTAGGTTCTTCTCTCCAACATTGCCTTAGTAGTAACTTTGTGGAAGGATATAAATAGGGAGGAGTTCTTCTCGGATATTCAGAAAATATCACTACTCAATGAATCTGTAGGATCAAGGGGTTGATAGCTACACACGAAGGCTTGGAGAAAAATTGGTGTTATTGGAAGGGTCAGGAAACTTATTCTAGAAAATATTATGTAGAAGAGTTTGGCAAGTTTGCAAGATACAAGTCTAGATCCAAAGTAGGAGATTTATTTTCTCATCTATAAATTTTGTATTGGTGATTGTATGAACTCTTGGAAATATTTTTCAAATAATAAGGAACTATGCAGGTTCCAATGGGAAACCATTGAAGAATGCACGTAGCCCAAGCAAGGACAAACGTCGAAGCACTATAAATCTTCATGCCATCTCTCTAACTTTATTCATGCATTTATATTCCTAGTGATTGCATGCTATGTTTTTCAATTTCATCATATTATATTGTTTTGTTCTTGATAAGATTATTTATGTAAAGCTTAGGTTTTATTGGAATTGGACAACTAGTCAAGCTAGTATGGTGATTGATAAATATGAAAACAAATTGAATTTAGTAATCCACGTAGAATCAATTATGTACACTTCTTGTGACCATACAACTTGAGTCAACTCGCATCAAATGTTTCATTGTTTGTAATCTTGGATATTTTTGAAATGAACTGTGTGTTTGCTTGATCATAATTTATTGTATAATTTTTATTTTCGCTTCAAACCTTCCGCTCACAACTCATTTTTGAAAACACCCTGATTTTGGAAAATGGCAGTTGGACTTTTTAGTTTGGGTCTACTCATCCCCCTCTAGACTGTTTTCCTACTTCCATATTCACACCCAACAAACAGTGGTTGCATTTTTAAATTTGGGTCTATTCACCCCCCTCTAGACAGTTTTTTACTTCCATACTCACACCTAACACAACCCTGCTAGAGTTTCCCTGTTTCCTATCCAAACTTGATCTTATGGATAATCAAGTTTGACATCTCCATATGATCAAAGACAGATTTAGAAATTTTTAAAACAAAAGAAAATTTATCATAGCCTTTTTCTTTTGTATTTGACATATTGGTACCTTCACATTTCAATCCAATTAAGTAATGGAATCACACTAGTTAAATTTCACAACCTTGTTCTTGAACCTGCTTTTTAAACCTGCCGTGTTGAGTTCTAGATTGTAGTAAAATGCCTTGACATACTCAGGGTTGTACTTCCTATTCATTCCAATGAATGATAATAGATTGTTGTCAGCTAATGGTTTCAGAAGTTTGTTTTCAACTCAACTTTAGCAGAACTATTAACAAAATACTCAAGGTCTACGGGTTTGTTAAGAAACTTATCTAGGTACTTTTGTAGACTGTCCTCGGGTAACAAGTGAGCAACATTACCATAAAGCATAGTTAGAGAAGATGAACCTGATGTAGATTAACTATTGGCCTTCTTACTCAAAACTCCATATGTGGATGCCTTGAACTTTCCTCCTCGGTATTTTTGGAATAGGGGTTTATTGCTCAGAATCAACAACATGTTGCTTATTCTTTTGTGTGTCAAGCCTTCCATGGTAGCCATACTCAAAAGACATGATGATGATGATGGATTGGCGATGATGAATGATGATGTAAAATGAGATGGTAGATGATGATGATGATGATGAGAAATGATGAGCGAATGTGATTTTGAAAAATTGCTCAGGTTAGGGTTGTAGAAAAAAATGATGAAATGAAGTTTTAGAAAATGAAAAAGTAAAGGACAAGTGAATTATGTGTGACCCTTCAGGTTTTGGTTCAGATTAAGTTTACAATTTGATTCGAATCAAATTGAACTGAATTGAAACCCACCCAAAATGATTTGAATCACGGGGTAAGTGTAAAGTGTTTGATTCGAATCAAAATTAAACGTCACAAGTCCCAGGAAAATGATTTGGATCATGAGTTTAGTTAAAAACCATTGATTCGAATCGAAATGCCAAAATTTTGAAAAATTTGAATGAGAATGAGACTTTCACAGGGAAACCAAAAAGACTCGAAATCCCTTTTAATGTTTATCAAGGAAAATAAAATTGTATGTTATGAATGAGTGAAAAAAAAATATTGAGCCTTTTATAATGAAAATTCTAAAATGAATTTAAATTTAAATTCATTTTAATGTAAATGCATAAATTCTTTTTAATGCATGGTAATAATGAGGATGCATGAATGTATCCATGATGCAGATGAATGCAATGAACAAACGACATAAATGATAAACAAATGCGTTAAATGATTTAGAAATTAATATATGAATTAAAAAACATAGCACATACATAAACATATACAAATCACACATCATACATATGCAACATAATAAATACTCAAGTGCATACGCAAAAGAAATAAAGGAGGGTTGGAACGATCATACCAATTTAGACGATATAAGCTTAACTTGCTGATTACGATACCAAATGGAAATCAACAAAAAGGAAAATCATAATCTTTAATCATAAATAGTCAAATACGAATTAGATAGAACTCCTCTTGAACGTCTGAAAATATTATTAGACTCTCCTTCACAAGGCTTCAGATGAACCTGAGACGACAATACTATGATCATTACCGACTAACACAACTTGTCAATTCCGAATAACTTATTATACTCTAGGACGATAGATAAGCACTTAAATTATATTCCTTGAATATTTTGTAGTTAGTTGAAACTTCGAAGAATCATTGTCAATGGTCACAAAACTTCCTTCATCTTCTTTTTACAACGACCTTGGAAGACTAAGTCATAAGAAGATGCTTTTGTTTCTAATTCCTTTTCTCATAATACTTTCTAGCATGTTGTAGTGTGAATGTATGACTTCAAATTAGGATCAATCCAGAATAACCTTTAAAAAACAATGTCAAACCTACTGCACATATCTTATGAAAATTGTTAGTTCAATTCTGGATGAATAAAAACTTAGAGAACATCTTAAGTATAATTAATGCCTTAAAGAAAGTTCTAGTAAGATTTTACTTTGAATTAATATATGTAATGTATTACAATGGATAAGAAAACACAAGTAACTCAATCTAGTTTCATATGGATTCATTGAATTGCATAAGCTTTCATAACATTTGAGAAAACTCGTCTAGGATCCAAGGAACAATATCTTAAACTTTGGGAGTCTCTAGACTTTGATCAAAAGTTGATATTTGATACCAATTGTTGGGTGAGAATATGGAAATAACAATGTCTAGATGGTGGGTTAAATATACCCAAAATCCTTTTAGACAATTTGAAAAACTTTTTAGGTCCCATATAATGAAATCAGAGATTTTAAAAAAGGCGTGAAACTGAAACAAAAAAACGAGAGCTTGGAAGCATCTCAATTAATCAAGCCACATGAACTAGTACATGAAGTAACCATGAGATTGACCACTTCTAGTGTAAGTCACTTACATGACGATTAAAGTTGCTTTAAACGAAGCGATTTTAAAACACATTACTTAGATGTTATTAGCAATGCATAATTGACTCAATGATGACTCCTTAATATTGATACACCACATGCCTAAGATTATACAATAAATAAATATAAGCACGATCTAAACAGTATGGTATATAATCAATGCAATCTTGTAAATATCCATCAGCAAATATGAAATGAACGAATGCTTGTAAAGTAAAACAACAAGGAAAGAGAAAGATAAACAACAATGTACAATGGATGATGGCATCGAAACATAATCACGAACATCCAGTATTATGATAAAATAATTACAACATTTTGATTACAAATAATTATCACACGATAATTCCTTCTGATGAAGCAGACACTACAATGCTAACACAATAAAATATCCCTCAAGTATCCGTGTGTGGCAATCCCCTTGATCCCACTAATTTCTTATTTGAGTGATTGCCATTAACTGAGCATATATTTGACAACTCCTAACTTTGTCTGATAGAAATATTTCTCCAGCGCCACTAAAGAAGGACAAATTCTAACTTCTCCTTTAGGACCATTAATACTTGATTATGCCAACTTGGAGTATAACAGAAACTCTCTTCTTATTAGATAATCCCTCAATACCAACTGCACTCAAGAAACGGCAACTTGCACCTATTTCAATAAAAAACCAGCTATACACAAAAACAATAGATACCCTAATATACCACTAGTCACCCTTACACTCGATCTTTATAGGGGGCCCATAAACAAGGAAAAAGACTAAGGATGAAAATGGAAAATAATTCCAGATAATCTCAACAACAATTGATATTACGAGCGATTATTCAAGTAATTAAGTCTCGATGAATGATGAACAGACACACACACACACACACACACACACAAGGTTCAAACAAGTTTATAAATAAGTGGGTCTTGGTTCTTGATAATTATCATGAGCTTGATCAAATCCTCAACAAGATTGATCAACTTATTCACAAATTCACACAAAACAACAACAACCCAAATTGCACAAACTAAGATGCAACAAAAAGGATAAATAATTGGCATGGATTCGATATCAAAAGGTTGGTGTTTTGAGAAGAAGGGAGAAGAATGGTGTAAAGATGAACATAATAATAAGAGAAGAAAAAAACACTATTTTGTCTCTACGAATCACCATAGGTTTCCCATAATTATTACTTTCACCAAAAGAAACAATCGTTTAAATAAGTGATGGAAAATTGTGTTTTTTAAGGTTTGATTCGAATGAAGAAGAAAATTTAATCTGAATCAATATGGACATAATTAAAAAGAGATACTTTTTAAATCAAATGATTTGAATCATTATTTGCACTTGATTCAAATCAAATGGGGTTATGATTCGAATCATGTTCAATTTTTGATCTGAATCAATTGATCCAAAATGTAATTCCAATTTTCAATAGGTGTGTGATTTGAATCCAATATAACACATGATCTGAATCAAATACCAAATCATCAAAATTCAAATGTTCTAACTTGTGATTCAAGCTACTCATATGGAAATAAAAAAATAGTAACTTTCATAGGCTCAAAAAGGAAATAGATAACAAGGATAAAATGAATATAAGATGAAATGTAAAGGGTTCTCAGTGGTACAACTAAGTAGCCAAAATGATTATAATCAAATGGAAAGAAAGTTTACAATCATACATATGAATTGAAATAACATACAAATTACAAATACACAACGAAACAATAATCAAATTGTAAAACATTAAAACACAATAGATACCTAAAGCACGTAAATGATACCAAATGATACTATGAGCTTTCATCTTCCCTCTAAAACACTTCAAAATTAGTCACCAACACAACTCTTATATCATTAAAATTCCACCTACACACATCTACAAGTTTTTGGTTGTCTGTGTTATTCTTTATTCTCGTCCTCTAACATGCATAAGTTATAACCTCAATCTACTCCATGTGTCTTCTTGAGTTATCTGCTGAATTACAGAGGCTACAAGTGTTATTATTTGTCAAACATAAAATTAATAATTTTGAGGCATGTTATCTGTAGCGTAAATTCATCACAATCAAGCTAGGGATGAGCTAGACGTCAATAAAACCAGAGTCGCCACCGCACTTTTATTATTTCCAATGGAAAAGGGAAAAGTACGAACAAAACCCAAAAGATAAGAAGTTTTCAAATCAAAACTTATAAAATGCCAGAGATTACAGGTAAGGGGGTTGGTTACACATAGGGAAGGTGTTAGCACCCGAAGTGTCCTAGGTACTCCTAGGAAGCCCTTTCTTGTGTGCATATGTGTTTTTGTACAAATGATGTTTGCACTAAATAGAATGAGGTGATGAGAAAATAATTATTGATTATATTTTTATGTTTGACAAGATCTTTGAACTTGTGCCTATGTACCAACATAAAAATGAGGGATCAAAACCTCGTAGTTCGTGGTATCAATTTCAAAATGAGTGCATTGCTTTTAATAAAAATTTAAGTTTAACAAAGGCACAAAAGGCCTAAAATGGTTTGAATCAATGTTAGTTCTTTTTATATTTTGAAAATTTTATGTCAAGTATAGTTAAATTTATTTAAAATTTTGTTTAAGAAAATGAGTTTGAAAATGCAATGGAATAAGACCAAAGTTTCTAGTTTGCAATATGGTCAAAGTTTAGAAAAAAACCACAAGTAAAGTAGATTTTAAAAAGGGGGAGAGATTTTGAAATTAAAGAAATGGGGAGGAGATGAAGATACTAATCCTAAGCATAAACTTTAAAAGTTGAGAGTTGTAAAGATGTGACCAATGGGTTGCAATCCAATAGACAAGAATGTCATATAGAAACCCAAATTTCCCTTGAACTTTAGAATCAAGCAATAATCAATACACATATAGCAATATGAAGATCAAGGCATCAAATAAAGATAGCCACATCCAAGCTTAACAACTCCATGATCTTCTTCAAAATTTCCCATGTATCAGATGACTTCAAAGATGGCATGAGACACATATTCAAAATAACAGCTTCATAATGATCATGTTGTGGGTGAACTCAAATGGATCTTCAATATTGTATCAGATGAATGTTCACTTCACAAGCAACTTGGTTTCATGAAAGTTGCCATTGGCCAAGTCCTTTGCATAGGGAGTGTTGCATAAATTCTAAGTCCAATAGTCTCAGATTAAACCAACAGTCCACACAAGATATTTTTTAGGGTTTTTTGTTCTTATTATGTACATTAAGGTCAAATGACCAAACAAACAAACAAGTATATATAAACACATTGTATCACAATATATGGCCCAAGTGGGCAAAGTGAAAATGACATTAAAATAAACAAGTTGAATGGTATGAATAATGACAAATGAAATAAAAGCTTAAAAATTAAAGTGCATAAAAGTAAATGACTTGAAATTAAATGTTAGTTGTTAGTTGATTAGAAGTTAGTATTGCTTTTGCTTTCATTTTGTTTAAGTCATTCTTTGGAGAACACTCAACCCACTTATCATAAGCATGGATCCTTGAACCAAGACATCTTCCAAAGGAAGAAAAAAAGGCTAAGTTTCCATACAATACATTGAAAGAGGGGAGACTTACAATCTCACTAACTAGAATGCTATGCCTTTTTGTGTCACAAATTTAGCACTATATTAAGCAATCGTAATTGGACTTATGTAGAAGTCACAACTATTTGAGGTCGGGCAATAAAATTTTGGTGTTAATGCATGTTAGAGACATAGTATAATGGACTATGCTCATGAAACATATCACACACAAAAGAAATATGCAAAAAGGTGGACTTAATCTCATCCATACTCATGTTGATTTTGCAATCAACTAGCCTTAGGATATAGAGATATCATAGGTCCATGACATGAATGAATAAAGAAGGGGAATGATATGAAGAGGGAGGGGGAATGGATTCAACACAAATTGGTCAAAGGAGGACTTTTACCAAATTAAGATCATTAATTCATTTTGGGAGATGGAATGTACATTCCATCAATCCCCTAAATCCAATGATCTTAACCTAACAAAGTCAAATCAACCTTGACCAAGGCCCAACAACACAAGCCAAACTCACAAAGTCAATTAAAATGGCTCTACACAATTTATTTGGCATTTAAACAATTAAAAATAATAAAAATATGCATTAAATAAATAATGGTTGACCAATTTCATAAAACCTCATCGAAACACCAAAGAAATGGCCATGAGATTTATCATAGATCAAACAAGGTCAAAGGACCTTGGAGAAAAAATTTCCTAATTTTTGGAAACTTAAAAGTATTTTTAAACAATTAAAAATATTCACAAAAACAATTAAATCATGAAAAATATTAATAATGATCCAAAAAATAATTTTAATTCAGAAAATGAAAGAGAAATTTATTTAAAATTTTTTGGTGAAACTCTCATATTTTTTGGATCAATATTAAATTTAATATGAATTAATGAAAATAACACAATTAAAATGAAAATCAATTAATCAGAAAAAAAACGTGGACCACTTGATCTCCCTCATTAATTGAGGTGGCAGATCAAGTGGATCCAAACGCGCATTCCACCATGCACTTGAGTCAGCGCGCCACACAAATGGTATTCAAAACCAACGCTCGTGATTAAAACAAAATGAAATGATCATGTGGCTCTGAACCATTCCAGCTCATCATTGGAGCAAAACGCCGGTCATCTTCTCAGATGACTCTAGCCGGACTGGTTCACTCATCACCATCACAAAAATAAAAAAGAGGGACATGATTTCAAAGTAAAAATGGCACTGATCACGAATCTGACCTCAATTCATCCTAACTCCAAGTATATTGAGAGATACATAGAGTTAAAATTTGAGGTACATGAATTGAGTTGCTTCGATTTGACCTCAAAGCAACTCAATCTTCTTGCCTACATTGGTAGGACTTCAGACAACCAAAGATCCAATAGAATTGATGAGAATTGAGAGAGAATCGAAGAGAAGAAAAAATCTGGAAAATACCTTCAATGTTGTGCAGAATTTGATTGCTCTTGCTTTGATTCTTGCTTGATCTCACTCAGGAAGCTTGCAGAAGTAAATTAGAATGGAACAAAAGCTTTGGATCCCTGGAGTTTTGAATTTCCAAACAGTGAGATTTAAAATCAATTTTCAAAGAAAATTCTCAGGTTTCTCCTTTCAAATGTGAGGGTTTGGGGTATTGGGGAAAAGATGGCGCGCAAGGGTCCTTAATTTTGATGCTAGAGGCCTCTACTTATAGCTGCAACTTGTGATATTTGCACCTTCAAATTCGACTTCCAAATTTGGCAATGGATGATGCATGCTTGCATGGGCGTGTACAGGTCCATGAAGTCACTCAGTTAGGTCCATAATCAAGTGTGAATGAGTCTGAATGCAACTTGGAATTCAAGGCAAATGTGTACAGCTGTTTGAAGTTTGATCTTGCCAAATGATGATGCCATGTTCAAGCCATGCGCAGACCACTCAAACCTTATCCAAAATGGATGAAATTGGACTCTTTGGAAAGGTTAGATCAAGAGGAACAACTCTAATGTTTAACATTTTTACATTTGAGGCATGTATCATGATGAATTTTGAGGTGGAAGGTTGGAAATTTTAACATATCAAAAAAATTTCTAAGTGTCAAGTCATATGTTCACTTATTCCACCTTGGCTAACTTTTTATGTGAGCTTCAAATGAGAAAAGTGTCTGCATAAAAGTTGTAGCTCTTTTAAAGTAATTCATAATGGTGTCAAATTTGACCTCATTTGGATTTAAGATGAATGAGTTATGCATTTTTGAAGTTGAGGATAATCACTTGTTCAATGGTAATGGTCCAAAATGACCTATAATGTATCCTCATATCACATGCACATAAACGTTGAATTAGCTCTTAATCCAAACATCAAAGTTTAAGTAGACACCTTGAATTTTATTGTTCAACTTGTCAATCTTTCATCTCATAAAAATTGAGCAAGATATGGCCTTGGGAGGTTGACCTCCAAATTAGGGTTTAGACAAAATGACCTATAATCTTTCACCATAAAAAATGACTTTCCAAGCAAAAATAGCTCTAGACTTAAACATGAAAGTTGTTCGGAATGTCATTTAGAGTAATGTTGCTCTTGGAATAATTTTCATATGATAAAAATTATAGGAGATAGGGTCTAGGGAACCCCAGTTTTGATCAGATGAATTCCTCTGGTCAACCACCATCAACCAACTTGTCATCTTGCAATTCTCTTGACTTTTGGGACTCATGGGAGATCATATATGCATAAGATGATGAATATTGAAGTATCCCTTGAAATATTTGATTAATTGTTGAATGAGTTTGTTGAAGAAGTTATACAAGATACCCAGATGAACTAAGGTTTCCACTGCAAACCAATTCCAAACTCTTGAAGAATTCTTGATCAAAATATCATGTAAAGAGCATAGGGACTCATATATGATGCTTAGAGCCATTTTGGATCATTTCTTAGTTGAGCTCTTAGCAATGAGGGTCTTAAACCCTAGATATGAACTTGATAAATCAAAGGTGATCATGTGCCCTACCTACAAAAGAGTTAGACAAATGCAAAGACATATTTTTGGTATTTTGGTTAGTAAATGATAAAAAATACAAAGTATGATACAATCACATGGTGCTTGGTGATCTCTCCCAATACAAACCCAATGGATGAGGTGTAAGGAGGATGCCAAGGTAAGATCCCAATGTTAATGCATATGATGAGATAGCATGAGGGAACTTAGGGTCAAAATTGGGGTATTACATTATCTTTGATGAAACCCAATTTCCCTTCACCAAGATACACTTTCCTTCCCTCACTCGTATAACTTCATAGATGATGACCTACATGTAAGACCCCAATTTTAACCCTAAGATCCCTCATGGCATCATAACATTGCCTCAAGGATCTTTAGCATCTTAGTTCCCTTTGCCTTTGGGTGGGACTCCTTGTGATTGGTTTGAGATCACCAAGCATGCTTGAATTATACATAATTGTTTCTCTTACTTTTGTTTACTAACCAAAAGCACAAAAATGTGTCACTAACATCTTTTGTTTGAAGCTTGAGTATCATCCAAGACACTTTGTGGATTCTATTTAGATGATCAGTCAACACAAGGGAATGGCTTGAGATACTTCCAACAGGTTCAAATGGGGTCTATTCGTCAGTCAAAACGTTAATCTTGAAGGAGCAAAAGTTTGTTCATGAGCTGTCATGCTCGCTAGGCGAGCAGAATGGGTCGCCTAACGAGTCCCAAGAAAAGCCACCAGAATCACATACGCTCAGAGAAATTTCTTGAACTGTCATGCTCGCTAGGCGAAGCCCACGTGTTCAAAAAATAAAAAATAAAAATAAAAAGAACGAAAAACGAATAAAAAAATGAAAAAAAAAACAAAAAAACGAAATAAAATAAAATATAACAGAAAAGTTTTGGACTTGGGCCTCTCTCATTTGAGCCCACAGGTCCACAAAAATCAGGTTATAAATTTAGAGTTTCAGTGAAACAAAAGGCAATTCTATTCCTATTACCCTGGCAGGGAGAAAGATAGTGAGAGAAGAGCTAACAGAGTTCAGAGCAACCTCTAGAGATTGAAGGGAACTGATCGGCAAAGAACCAATTCCCTCTCATATAAACCCTCAGATTACTTTGCAAACCCAACCGGGCAATTCAATTTCATTCGATCTCTCCAGTCAGGTTTGCCTTATTCCCATTACTTTATGCTTTTAATTTGAATGTTCTGAATGTATGAGGTATTATGGGTGAATTTTATACCCTTTTGATGCATGTGTTTGACAAGAGGTTTAGGCCTCCTACCCTTGGTTGCTTTTTTGTGAGCTTTTTCTGAATTTTAATGGCATGATTCATGTGGTTACATTTTGATTTTGGGGTAACTCTTGATTACCCTATCTTGTTTCTCTAACCTGTTTGTTGAGTTTTGTTTTGTGAGGGCTCATATGACTCTTGCAGAGATGGCTTGCCTGGTGTTCCACTTTATTTGTGGGATACCACCTGGAGGTTTATTCCGATTACCTGTACTGACTCGCTTTCTTTGATGGTGCTAGCTCGAGAGATCTCTGGGTTTCTTATCTCTTTATTTGTTGTTTCTTCGGATCTTTATCCGTACGGTAGATCTCTCGATCCCTTTACTTTTCCCGCATGTTACCGATTTTTTAGGTTTCGTATAGCCTCTCGTGGCATGTCATTTAAGGTAGCGCGGTTCCTTCATCTAGGACTGCCTTTTTGCATGAGCATCCCTAAACACCCCAAACTCATTGATTTTTCTTCTCCTAAGAACACGTTATCTCCTTCTACTACAGGCGAGTAAGTCTCCAAAGGCCGAGCATCCGGTAGATTGCGTAGTAACGTCGTTCACCCCAATACACAACCCTTACCCCATAGGTGGTCGAACTACGTTTTTCTCTGATTTTCATCCCAGATGAGATACGTAGGCATAAGACGCGATTTCTTAGCGAGCACACTCCTCTTTAACCCATAGGTAGCCGAGCTACGAAGACTCTGATTCTCAGATTCAGATGAGATACGTATGCAGTGGATGCGACATCCGTGCGAGTCATTTTCTTTTGACCCTTCTTTTAGTAAGTAGTACATTAGATAAACATACACACTTTTCTCATCCCTTTAATCATGTTTGCACAAATAATTTGTCAAAAAAAAAACAACAACCTTTGCAACAAATATGAAAAGGGCTCCCTAGGAGTACATAGGATGCTTTGGGTGCCTAATACCTTCCCATTGCATAACCAACCCCCTTACCCAGATCTCTGACATTTTTACTAGTTTTTGATTCGATAAAACTTTTAGGTTTTTGTTCGCTTTCTAACCATTCCTTTGGATAAATAGAAGTGCGGTGGCGACTTGACTTGTATGATTTACCTTGGATTTAGTCAATATCTCTAATGGTAACGAATACCCCGCTACAGAAAAGTGGCAACTCTGCTGGGGATCGAAACATCCTAGTGGGTTTTGCCTACTTTTCATATTTGTTGTATTGTATTGTATTTTTTTTTTGTGACATATTTTTGTGCAATTTGGGATTACTGTATTGTATGTAATGATTGAATTGTTTGAATATTAATTCCTTGTATGCTTGGTGATCTTTGTGAGATGAGTTCTATACCCGGACTCGAGTGCACTTAGGATAGGAGAATGGCATAGTCTTGTCGACTTGTGTGGAGTTATTCCTTAGCAAGTTGACTTGAAAGTCCATTCACTTGGTGGAGGTTATGTTGGGATCAATAATGTCACACAAGTAAGTTGTGGTTAGACATTACTCTTTCCAATATAGACCTTAGAAGCCAAGGACCTTAGTTTACCAAGCCCATCTTGGCCTATTCTTAGGATGTAGTGCGAAAGTCGTTCAAGTGTAAGATTTGATACGATTGTTACGCGATACTACACTCATAAGAGTCTCTCTTGAGAATATTTTCGGAATACGAGTAGTCGTTTCTCGAATAATATCCGAAAGATGGGATGATGACTATGGGAACCTCTTGTAGAACATGTTTGGCAGGTTTAAACCCTAGTACACTCCCTTTTGGGTGGTTCTTAACCTAACTCCATGCTCGTGACTTACAACAAACCCTTGATTCATGGTTGATCCGTTCATGAATCCTTAATATCAATGGAACTTGGGTGTTGATAAGGTGTAAACCATAATCCACCAAAATGGATGATTGATATTAAGGATAACATGATCCATCCCATGACCTTTGTTTGGTGTGCTTTGCTTGATCCTTGAGTGTGATTGTTGCATTCATGCATTCATGCACCCATTTGCATCCATATCATCAATAAATAAGAAAATTTTCAAGGAACTTAAGGGGTTTATTTGCAAAATTTTCAGACATGGAAAGACAAAGAAGGAATACAAAGAAGTACAACTTCAGGCAACCAGATTTGAAAGAGTTAAGGAATCTGACATCCTATGTATTAGATCATTTAGGTTTCAAGGCTCGTTTTGGGAAGCTTCTTCCTCTTCTGACTACTCAGGTGGATGAAGGATTGGTGAGTGTATTGGTGCAGTTTTATGATCCCTTGTACCGTTGCTTCACGTTTCCGGATTTCCAACTTTTGCCTACCCTTGAGGAGTACGCTTACCTTGTGGGTATACCTATTCTAAACCAGTTGCCGTTCAGTGGCTTGGAGAGTATTCCTACTTCTCAAGAGATAGCCGACATGTTACACATAGATGAATCTCTGGTTGGTGCTCATATGACTACCAAAGGAGGAATTCAAGGTCTCCCTTCTGAGTTCCTCATTGCTCAAGCTACTATGTATGGGAAGGCCATGAGTGAGGACGCCTTTGAGGCCATATTTGTACTTATCATCTATGGGCTAGTATTATTCCCCAACATCGACAAGTTTGTGGATGTGAACGCTATTAGGATCTTCTCTACTCTTAATCCCGTTCCGACTCTGTTGGGCGATACCTACTTCTCTTTGCATATGAGGAATGCAAATGGTGGTGGCGCCATTGTGTGTTGTTTGCCTCTGTTGTATAAGTGGTTTATTTCTCACTTACCTCAGACGGTCGCTTTCAAGGAGAACAAGGAATGTCTACGGTGGTCCACGAGACTTATGTCTCTCACTAATGATGATATCTCTTGGTATAACCATGTGTATGATGGTGTGCAGATTATTGACTCTTGTGGCGAATTCTCCAATGTACCTCTTCTTAGTACATGTGGTAGGATTAACTACAATCCTGTTTTGGCACGTCGGCAGCTTGGGTTCCCCTTAAAGGATAAACCCAATAACATTCTGTTAGAGGGTGTATTCTTTCAGGATGGTAAAGATCCCCAAGGCTTGAAAGCTAGGATGTTTCGTGCTTGGCGCAAGATTCATAGGAAAGGAAGGAAAGAGTTGGGTCCTAAGAATTGCATCGCTTTGGAGCCTTACATTGTTTGGGTTAGGAAGAGGGCGTCTGAGTATCTCATGCCTTACGAGTATCCGAGACCTACACCTATGATTATGGCTGGGCCTTCAACCCTCCCTAATCAAGGAGCAGAGGAGTTGAGAGACGAAGACCGCTCACGTGCCTGGATCCGTGCACGTGAAGAGTTGCTTCAGCAGATTAAGGAGAAGGATGCGTTGATTGAGTTTCTTGAGCATCAGGTTATTGATGACCCTGATGATGTATGGACTTCTCTACTTCCTCAGTCTTCTAAGTTCTGGAAGAGGAGGTATGATCGACTCGCCAAAGAGAAGGCCGATATGGAGGCAGCCTACGAGAGGGAGGTGAAGAGGCTTCGCGCATCTTATCTTCCTGTGTCCCGAGCTTTAGATGATTGTTTCTAGGGATCCATAGGATGATTATTTTCCTTTTCTCTTGTACATGATTGACGATGTTGCACTTCTTTTCCCTGATATTATTTGATGAGATATTTCCATATTTTATAAAATGCTTAATATTTCCAGAATTTGCAAATAAAACTCTAAAGTTCCTTTGAAATAAAAAACAAATCATATGCACAAGCATTACATGCATCATATGCATAAGCAGGTTCTGTTTCCGATCCCTTGCCCTGTGGTCTAACTCTGTGTCCTTCATTTATTTTGAAGACAAGCTAACTCACCGGTACTACACTAGAGCCAACATTTCAAGACTGATGGATCACTTAGACCATGGATTCACGAGGCGGGCGCCGTGGCGTCCACCCTACACCAGAAATTGAAATTCGTGAAAAACAAGAAGCTGGTGGTGGTAGGGGGAGAAAGGGCTCTCCTGGTTAGCCATTTGTCTTCCTTATCTTATATAGATGCTGAGGTTGAAGTTGGAACTCCTTTCCAAGCGTTATCTATTGCTGAGCCTATTGAGAAAAGAACTCCTTCATTTGCTTCCTACAAAGATGCAAAGCTGGCCATTGAGCGTGGTGCAACCACTGGTTTAGGAAAAATGATTGAGTTAGAAGACAACGAGTCCCGGGTTGGCATAGGTTTTTCTTCTGGTACTTTCAACAAGCAAGGGTTATTCAAGAGTGGAGTTTTCATCCACACTGGTCTAGATGAGGAGGCTGCTGCCATTTTAGAAGAAGATACAAAGGGTTCTGGCAATTTCATCATCCCTGGAGGGGTCTGCAACAATTTGGCCGCTGTGGATATTCCAACAGTTGTCCATAAGTCAACGTAATGATCACTTTGTTTAAAAACCCTTCTCCCATGCCAAAAGGAGGAGTGATGACATTGATGGCGCATAAATACAATGATATTTTCATTCAATAAATTCATGTTAAATGTTTGTTTTTCCATTTATTTTCCCTTTTCACTTTTGCATGAAATTGGTGATCACATAAAACCTCAAAATGGAATAAAATCAATCTTTTCATCTGCATAATGATTTGCCTTGTTTGAATTCTAAATCTTTTCATATCCAAAATCATTATGCAGGTTGATTTCTAAACCCATTGAACATAATGACCCAACACCATCTCCCAATTTTGAATTCCCTGTATTTGAGGCAGAGGAAGATGATGTTGAATAGATTCCTGATGAGATCACCCGGCTACTTGAGCATGAAGAGAAGATCATTCAGCCGCATCTTGAGAATCTGGAAACAGTCAACTTGGGGTCTGAAGATTGTGTGCGAGAGGTAAAGATTGGGGAACTTCTGGAAGAATCTGTTAAGAAGGGGTTGATTAAATTGCTACGAGAAAATGTTGACGTCTTTGCCTGGTCATATGAAGACATGTCTGGTCTAGATACTGATATTATGAAACATTTCCTACCTTTAAAGCCTGAGTGTGTGCCTGTGAAGCAGAAACTCAGAAGAACTCATCCTGATATGGCAGTGAAGATCAAAGAGGAAGTTCAGAAGCAAATTGATGCGGGGTTTCTGGTGACTTCTACATATCCTCAATGGGTGGCCAATATTGTGCCCGTGCCTAAGAAAGATGGAAAAGTCCGAATGTGTGTGGACTATAGAGACTTGAATAAAGCTAGTCCGAAAGATGATTTCCCTCTACCACATATTGATATGTTGGTAGATAATACAGCTAAATTCAAAGTCTTCTCGTTTATGGATGGATTTTCCGGATATAATCAGATTAAAATGGCACCCGAGGATATGGAGAAGACAACATTCATCACACCTTGGGGAACATTCTGTTATCGAGTGATGCCCTTCGGTTTGAAGAACGCCGGAGCCACGTATCAACGAGCTATGACTACCTTGTTCCATGACATTATGCACAAGGAGATTGAGGTATATGTCGACGATATGATCGCTAAGTCAAGATCGGAGGCTATACTCCCTGTAGAGGTAGAGATCCCATCAATGAGAGTCTTGGTGGAAGCCAAGTTGACTGATGCTGAATGGGTTCAGAGTCGTTATGACCAGCTAAACTTGATTGAAGAGAAGAGATTGACTGCCATGTGCCATGGTCAGTTATATCAGCAGAGAATGAAGAAAGCTTTTGATAAGAAGGTCAAGCCTCGTGTGTTCCGAGAAGGTGACCTTGTGCTCAAGAAAGTCTTGTCTTTCGCACCCGATTCCAGGGGCAAGTGGACTCCAAACTATGAAGGTCCATATGTTGTTAAGAGAGCATTTTCAGGCGGTGCTTTGATACTTATAACTATGGATGGGGAGGATTTCACTCGTCATGTGAATTCAGATGCAGTCAAGAAATACTTCGCCTAAAATAAAAAAATAAAAAAACTGAATAGCTCGCTAAGTTGAAAACCCGAAAGGGCGGCTTAGGCAAAAATGAGCGTCTCAGTGGATTGAGAACCCGAAAGGGCGATCCAGGCAAAAGTTAGAGACACAAAAAATATATATTAATGATATATGTATCCCGCTAGATTGAGTACCTCATCTTGGGGTAATCTAGGCAAAAATTAGGGATTTGGCAAGTAACTGCATCCTGACAAGACTTTGTTCTACAACTGTCGTCCGTCAGAGATCCTTGCTCATTATCAGCCAAAGCTTCAAATACATCGGATTCAGAATTGGTGGAGAAATGGTCATTATGTTCAATGTAGCCCTTTTCCAATATATATCACCAACTTCAAATTTGTAAAGATCTATGGAGTCTTGTCATTCACAGACTACCATTCTATCAAATAAATTTGAGCCTTTTATCCAATTATTAGCACTCTTATCTGTTTCTATTCAACAAATGTTTTGCATGTTTTGATTAAGAAAATATCATTGTTTTAAACGATCAAATTTTTTATAATTTGTTTTTAAACAAAGTGAACATTCACAATGACGAAAGGATACTTAGGAGATCCTTAGTGCTCTCCCAAGGGTGGTACGATCCCCAACAGGGTAAGATTTTTGTCCATATTCCTGGCATGACTGTATCTCCTCCCTCCGGAACCCCTTGTGGTTTATCCTACCAAGTGGGTTGCTTGTTGAGAGTCACCTCTCTTCCCTTCAGCAGAGTAGCAATCTTTCTTCCTCAGCAACTTGGATCTCTTTGGGCAAGAGCGGCATTTGGTGGTTGATCCCGATAAATCCTTTATCTCCTCGGATAGATTCCCCAGTAGAGTTGTAGGTGTGGTGGACCTTGTCTGTGATAACTCTCTTCCCCAGCTGGAATGATTGATGATTCATCCCTTGCAGAGTTCTTTGCTTCCTGGTATCTCTGATCCCCAGCAGATTGGATACTCCCCGGTGAACTTGGCTTTCTCTCTTGAGATGTAGTACCGGGTGGTTGATTCCTGGACCTGGTTGTGTTAAATATGTCTGTTTGTCAACATACATCATACATAAACCACGCGCATACATGCATAATTATAACATTCAGATATTCATGTTGCATTCTTTGCCATATATCGTTGTTTGCTGTCTCCTGCTATTTGGTGATATACTTCCCCGAGCAGATGTGTGTGTCTGATCTCTCCATATAGAGTCAACTCCATAAGCAGAAAGCGTCTATCCTTTCTTCCATATTCCCCAGCGGGTTATATCCTCGTGGATGTCGATTGTTTTTGTTCCTTCCCGACACATATATTGGGATGGTTTTCCCCATTGAGTTATATCCTCACCGGGACAAGTCTTGATTTGGTGTGCCTATCTAGTTTGATCCTAGATCGGTCTCTTGAGACTCTTTTCCTGTTTCCCCGTGGTAAATGACTAATTTCTCAATAATTAGTAATTATTATCCCCGGCGGAGTCTGTGTTTCTCTACCCTCATACCGGTAGTTGTAAACCCTATTTCTTCCCTTTTTGCAGAGTAACTATTTTTGCTCATCTTTAATTGGTGACAGTTATCTTCATCCAATATTCGGTGATGATATCCCCTCATCTGCTTGGATAATTGCCCTGATTACGCAATTTATCCCCAGCGGGTCATCTCTCGTCTACCTTGTTGTTGTTGGTAACGATTGTTTCTCCCCTGAATTGGTCATCATTATATACCTAGTTTCGATATCCCGATGCCTTTTCTTTTCGGTCGATTTATCCTTTATTAACCCAGTAACCGGTTGTGGATAATCGTCCATGCGAGTATATTATCTACGTTCTGACGGTAATAGATAATATATCTCATGCACTCTTTGGTCGAAGCCTTTTGTTCTTCCCCAGTCGAGTAAGATTCGTATCCTTTTTTCGGAGTCGAATATCCATCCTATAAACGAGTTTGCTTTTTAGCCCTCTTGTGGATGATGAGTGTCTTGGGAATATTCCCCAATTCACGCCTTGGTTGGTCACCTATTATATGCCCAGTAACCGGTATCCCTGGTGTTCCTTCCTCTCTGCTCCCTATTATGACTTTTTGTCCCCTGTGGAGTCAGAATCCCTGAGTTGAAGTATACCTTTTAGGTTTTCCTCAGACGTTTTGAAGTGTTGTATCTCTCACCCTCATACCTGGCGTTCAGATCACATGTCTCCTTGAGCTTAATACCCAGTAACCGGTAATACCCCGTCCCGCTGCTTCCCCAGGAGTGTCCTTGTGGACATCCCCAGCGAAGTCCCCTAGTGGATTGTTTTCATCCGGATTTTATCCGAAGTATTCGCTGTGGATAGTTTTTTGCTGTATTGACATATTCCCTAATACATGCATCTTCGAGTCAGCTTGAGTCTTTCCATTGGATCTTTTCCCTTTGGAATTCTGTTCCCCACGCGTTGAGTCGTGCCCTGCTCGCGCATTTTTATCCCTTTTCTATCCCCAGGAGAGTCCCAAGGGTCTTGGTCCCATGGAGTGAATTGCTCATATGGATTATCAGTGGCTTCTGATTTCTTTGCTTTTGTGGACACATATCTCCACAGAGTGCTACCATTTTTCATACCTACATTTGCATCATGAGGTCTCTTAGGGACCAAAATTCGTCTCTTTGTTATTATTTAAGCCCATTCTACCCCGTCGAGACGGAGATTTTAACCTTCACTTCCCTGGCTAGAATAACCTTAAATAGGAGCATCTGTAAGACCCCAAATTTGACCCTAAGATCCCTCATGGCATCATAACATTGCATTTGCATTGCCTCAAGGATCTTTAGCATCTTGGTTCCCTTTGCCTTTGGGTGGGACTCCTTGTGATTGGTTTGAGATCACCAAGCATGCTTGAATTATACATCATTGTTTCTCTTACTTTTGTTTACTAACCAAAAGCACAAAAATGTGTCACTAACATCTTTTGTTTGAAGCTTAAGTATCATCCAAGACACTTTGTGGGTTCTATTTAGATGATCAGTCAACACAAGGGAATGGCTTGAGATACTTCCAATAGGTTCAAATGGGGTCTATTCGTCAGTCAAAACGTTAATCTTGAAGGAGCAAAAGTTTGTTCATGAGCTGTCATGCTCGCTAGGCGAGCAGAATGGGTCGCCTAGCGAGTCCCAAGAAAAGCCACCAGAATCACCTACGCTCAGAGGAATTTCTTGAACTGTCATGCTCGCTAGGCGAAGCCCACGTGTTCAAAAAAAAAAGAACGAAAAAAAAAGAACGAAAAAAAAACAATAAATAAATAAATAAAATATAACAGAAAATTTTTGGACTTGGGCCTCTCTCATTTGAGCCCACAGGTCCACAAAAATCAGGTTATAAATTCAGAGTTTCAGTGAAACAAAAGGCAATTCTATTCCTATTATCCTGACAGGGAAAAAGATAGTGAGAGAAGAGCTAACAGAGTTCAGAGCAACCTCCAGAGACTGAAGGGAACTCATCGGCAAAAAACCAATTCCCTCTCATATAAACCCTCAGATTACTTTGCAAACCCAACCGGGCAATTCAATTTCATTCGATCTCTCCAGTCAGGTTTGCCTTATTCCCATTACTTTATGCTTTTAATTTGAATGCTCTGAATGTATGAGGTATTATGGGTGAATTTGATACCCTTTTGATGCATGTGTTTGACAAGAGGTTTAGGCCTCCTACCCTTGGTAGCTTTTTTGTGAGCTTTTTCTGAATTTTAAAGGCATGATTCATGTGGTTACATTTTGATTTGGGGGTAACTCTTGATTACCCTATCTTGTTTCTCTAACCTGTTTGTTGAGTTTTGTTTTGTGAGGGCTCATATGACTCTTGCAGAGATGGCTTTCCTGGTGTTCCACTTTATTTATGGGATACCACCTGGAGGTTTATTCCGATTACCTGTACTGACTCGCTTTCTTTGATGGTGCTAGTTCGAGAGATCTCTGGGTTTCTTATCTCTTTATTTACTGTTGCTTCGGATCTTTATCCGTACGGTAGATCTCTCGATCCCTTTACTTTTCCCGTATGTTACCGATTTCTTAGGTTTCGTATAGCCTCTCGTGGCATGTCATTTAAGGTAGCGCGGTTCCTTCATCTAGGACTGCCTTTTTGCATGAGCATCCCTAAACACCCCAAACTCATTGATTTTTCTTCTCCTAAGAACACGTTATCTCCTTCTACTACAGGAGAGTAAGTCTCCAAAGGTCGAGCATCCGGTAGATTGCGTAGTAACGTCGTTCACCCCAAAACACAACCCTTACCCCATAGGTGGCCGAACTACGTTTTGCTCTAATTTTCATCCCAGATGAGATACGTAGGCATAAGACGCGATGTCTTAGCGAGCACACTCCTCTTTAACCCATAGGTAACCGAGCTATGAAGACTCTGATTCTCAGATTCAGATGAGATACGTATGCAGTGGATGCGACATCCGTGCGAGTCATTTTCTTTTGACCCTTCTTTTAGTAAGTAGTACATTAGATAAATATACACACTTTTCTCATCCCTTCAATCATGTTTGCACAAATAAATTTTCAAAAAAAAAAAAAAGAACCTTTGCAACAAATGTGAAAAGGGCTCCCTAGGAGTACATAGGATGCTTTGGGTGCCTAATACCTTCCCATTGCATAACCAACCCCCTTACCCAGATCTCTGACATTTTTACTAGTTTTTGATTCGATAAAACTTTTAGGTTTTTGTTCGCTTTCTAACCATTCCTTTGGATAAGTAGAAGTGCGGTGGCGACTCGAATTGTATGATTTACGTTGGATTTAGTCAATATCTCTAATGGTAACGAATACCCCGCTACACTACACCCTTACCTGGTACATCAGTGGCAAAATCAAATATCACCACTTGTTGCACATACCCAACCAACACCAGCAACCACAACTAACCAGCAACCCTCACACGTAAACTAACAATCACTATCTCATAACTCCCTAACCAACTTGCCCACTACAACCTCCTCTCCCTTACCACCACCAATTGAACCACATCCACCTCTAACTACACGAACCGTCACCATTCGAAGCATGAAAGGCATTGTTAAACCCCCACAAGATATTTACTTATCAGTCTATCAACCTGACCAAACCATCTCTCCCATGCCTAAAAACCCCAAACTAGCCTTATCTAACCTGAATTGAAAATATACAATGCAATATGAATTTGATGCTCCTATAAGAAATAAGACATGGGATTTAATTCCTTGTCCCTGTGATACTAATGTTGTTTGATCTATGTGGACTCTTAGGCAGAAGAAAATTTCGATTGACTCCTTTAAGCGTTATAAGGCTTGTCTTGTAGGTTATGGTAGGTCACAGGTTGCAGGTGTGGATTATGATGAAGCATTCATCCCCGTGGTGAAACCAACTACCACTCGTACAATATTGCTCACCATTGCTTTATAAAAATCATACCTCATTCATCAACTAGATGTACATAATGCATTTTTACATGGTGATCTCCATGAGACTTTCCATTGGTTTTACATGATCCTCATCATGCATATTATGTATGTCGTCTGAAGAAGTCGCTTTATGGTCTTAAGTAAGCTCCCAAAGCATGGTACCAAAGATCTGCAGATTATGACACCACCATCGATTTCCCCCATAGCATATAATACTGCTCCCTCTTCATATATCGACAAAGTTATGACATGGCCTACATTCTTCTATAAGTAAACGACATCATACTTATCACCTCTACTAATAATTTGCAAATTGATTATGTCACTCTTAGCATCTGACTTTGTGATGAAGTATTGGGGTCCCCTGAGTTAGTTTTTGGGTATTGGTGTATCTCGTCATCTTAGTGCCGAAATCTAATATAGAGGTGTTTCTAATGTTGTATATGAGTCATGTTGGATTCATACTCTTCTTATGGAACTCCATTTTCCTATTCCCCATGCCACTTTGGTGTATTGTGACAATGTTAGTGCTGAAGGTATGAAAAACACAAGAAAAGGGTGGGGTCTGAATTAGGTTTTAAAAACAAAAGCTTTTTACTAAATCAAAATCCCTACTCAAATGTCTATAACAAAGAGATAAAACCAAAAGCATTTTTATCCTAGTTGCTTGAAACTCAAAACTACTGTAGTCCACCCGCCAAGGTGATTTCGCCTTATACACAAAGACTTAATCCACTATAACCAACTGATTACAATAATCATAAAGAATAACATTCTTTTCCTTCTCAAGGACCCGACTATACCCTAGTCTCCTTAAGAAATCACAAAGAACAACTTTCTTTGTCTTCTCAAGGATCCGAGTATACCCTAGTCTCCTTAAGGAAAATCAAACAAATGGTTTGAATAATATTTTGTGTGTTACAAGTTGCTTCTACACAAGCAAATATTATACAAATGAAATACAAACACTTAAAGAAAAACTATGTACAAAAATGATAGCTTTTCACAAAGAAAGAGACTTGTCAAATATTTTAGCGCTTCAGCATTGTATTTCTTCAAGTCTCCAAGTCCCACTTATATAGCATAAGAAGAAAACTGTTGGAGGGAAAAATGGGGAAACCAAATAGAGCGATTGTTCATTGTTAGATGGTGAAAGGAGTGATACTACGTACTATCCTTCTCCCATAAATTTAGTGATAGGTGTGATGTATAATACATCCTTTTCCCATGATATCAGGTAGTGGAAAAAATATTTTATTTGTAGTATATACTATTTGATCACGTATCCATTTGATCTTATCTTCAAGTTCATTGGCTTCTAATGAAAGTTGATGAAGCGTGAAATGAAGAAACATACAGTTGGATTCAGAAACTTCAGAATCTTAGTCAGAACCTTGACAGCGTCGGAAATATGGCTTGAGATCTTTAGTATCTTCAGAATCTTCAGAATCTTCAGACTCTTCAGTCAGATCCTTGATAACCTCAATGTCTGGCTTGAGATCTTCAAAATCTTCTGCTAAGTAACAAAACTTCAGAAGCTTACGATTCTTCAGAAGCTTCATGATCAGAGTCACGTCCATAAGCATAAACAGAGATAACGTTGGAGCACAACATAACGTCTCCTTAGAAGCTTCTCAAGAGTGAATCAGCATAAAAGTAGAAAGATCATTGTAGAAGAAACTTGAACATCTTTCAGAACTTCTCATGATTGGCGCAGAAGCAGAATTTGGAACACAATGTTCAGAAATTGATGACGTTGCACGTCATATACTCAGAATCAGAACTGGTTGTTAAGATACATAATAACAAACCATTAGGGAACCAAAATTGTTCTCATATAAATACAACATTATTATCATCAAAACTCAAGGTATAGATGCAGAACCAAATCTTGTTCTAACAATCTCCCCCTTTTTGATGATGACAAAAACATGTATTTTAATGAACAGTTTTGTACAGGGTAATCACAGAAAGATACATCTTATAGAAGCACAAAGCTCCCCGAAGATGTATAATCCTAAAAAGATAAAATCAAAATGAAAGAGCACTTTCCTGATTAAACTTTTTGAAGTAACAAAATGATCTTCCATCAGAATCTTGTTTGTCTTTAGAAGTTGCTTGATGTTGTTCAGAGCACTGGTTTTTAACATCAACATTATGATTAACTTCACTTCAGAAGCTTGGTTGAATTATTTTGAAAAAGCTTCAGAGCTGGTTACCTTCAGAAGCTTGAATTATGGTTCTCTTTGAAATTCTCTTTCAACCCTGAATACCTTTGAAAAATCTCTTTGAATCTTTGATAGAGCTTTCAGAACCTGGTTAGAATTCTTCTTAAAAAGCTTGATTTCCATGTCTGATTACCATAGAATTTACAATTCCTCAGAACTTGATGCCGAATTTTCAATTCTTCAAATCTTGATGCCAAGTTCAGAGCCTGGTTTTTAATTTCTTGAAGGCTCGATGTATGGTTTTGATTCCTGGTTGAGATCCTTCTCAAAAAACATTAAAGCTTCAAACTCAGAGAGTAAACCATTTCTTCAGAAACTGGTATCTTATATTTTGATATGAAAAACTTCAAAATCTTTTGATGTTTGAACATATCCATGCAAATCACTTAACAAACTATTCTTTTTGAAGTAGTTGTTAGCAGAAACATTAAATAGTGTTTGGGTTCTGATTCATGAAATAGGTATATCAAAATCAATTAGGATTCTTCTCTTTACTATGCCCCCCTGTCATCAATAAAAAAGACATAGACAAATAAAAATAAAAGTGATGGAATAAAAACAAACATGATTTTCATTAAATATGCCAAAAGGCAGAAATGAGTACAATCATGTTTCAGAAACACAAAAATACTTAAGCAAAATAACAAACACAAAAAGTGAAAAAATATTTTGAAAAAATGATAAGGGTTCTGAGGATGAGGAGGAGGCGGAAGTCTAGATAGTATCAATTGAAACATCATTTCCTGCATGTCCAGACGTTCTTTAACAAAAGCATTTTCAGCTTTCATATCCTTGATGGTCTTTAGAAGCACTTCAGAAATACCCTTAAAAGAGGTTCCAATAGATTGTTGATTATTAGAAACCTCAATTAGTTGTTCTTCAGAAGCAACCGACTGAGAAACATCTTCTTCCATGACACATTCTAGATAACCAGAATCTTCCTCTGCTTCATGAACAACTTCCTTAACCTCCGGAGCAAGAAGACACAATGGAGTGTTTCGTAACTTCCAGATTTCTATTAAGGGTACAAACCCATAATGGAAGTTTATTTCAGATACTTTGTACCTAAAGTTCTTTAGCTTGGAGATTTTGGAGTTTATCCAATTTTGTAGGCTTCCCAAGCCGAGTCACTTTTTGTAGGATTAGATGATAAACGACTAGTCGTCATAGCAGCATGAAGACGACTTCTTAAGTCTGACTTAAAATTCTTTAGAATCTTCCCAGTATTTGGGTTAAGTTTAGGTTTCCTAGGGATTCTGACATAAAGATCTGTTATGGTTGGATGAGGATCCAAACCATAAACAGTTGGAAGAGAAGGGGGAATCGCCTCGATCATTCTGAATCAGATACTTCTGGTTCATGTTCAAAATTGAACATGCCTTCAGAAGTACCCTCATACAATTGGTTACCAGAATATCTCGAGGGAGATCTTCTGGGTGTTTCTATATTTGGATGTTCAACGTGGGGAGCAGAAACAATCGGAGATGGAGGTGGAATGAGTGATGAAGGCAACTGTGAAGGAGGTGGTGTTTGTGGTATCTGTTGTTATGGTTGATGAATTTCAAAAACTTTAGGACTTTTTGTAATAGATTCTAAAACAGGTGTTTCTGTGGGAAGTGGTTGTGAAATGGGAATGCTTTGAGAAGGAGATGAAATTGGTTGTTAAATGGGAGGTGGTTGAATTGGTAAGACCCTTTCAGAATTAATAGAATCAGAAACAAAAAGGTTGTTAGCCTTAGGAAGCTTACCAGGAGTAGTAGTGTCAGAAGCTTTGGAAGACTATTGGACAACACCAGACATGTCCTTCAGAAGTATTGCTTTCTGGCGCTCATTGAGAGGCACCTCATGTTCATCTAGAAAAGTAACAACCTTCTTCTTCTTCTGAGGTCTTGAAGATCCTTCTTCACACGACTCTTTCTTCATTTTTCCATACACATTTGGGTAAGTCTCTAGTAAGTTAAATGGGTCAACCATTGGGTCAATTCCATCTTTAAAATAACTCTCAAGGTAATACTCCAGAACTTGCGGAGGATCAATCTTGGTGAAGATTGGGAAGTTGTCAATCGGAATCCTCATTCCACATATATCATCCTTTGAAGGAATGATATATAGCATAACTACCTTGGAGATGAGACCCATGCTCTTGAGATTCTTCCCCCAAAAGATCTTTCTAGTACGGTTCAGCAGTTGCTCAGTTAAACTGTTGATTAGAAGGTCATCCACAATACCATTTTCAACAAGAAGGTCAGAAATTATCCTTCCATTTGGAATGATCCTTCCCTTCTTGGACGTACTTCCAGTTCTGGTTTCTCTAATAAAATCCATGAGAAACTTGAATAGAATCGCTGGAAGTGCCAATTTGTACCCTTTTTCCAAGAAAAACAACATATACTTCTGGATATTATTTATGTAATCAGAGGAGTTTGTATTGGGTCGATGATGAATACATCCTAAAATTATCTTGAACCAAACCCTTAACTTATCAGATAGGTCTTTAGTAGTTGGATATTTGCCTTCATCCAACCTTGTTCCTTCCTTGAAAATAATAGATTCTACCATAGCTTCTCTTCTAGCATCAGTTTTTGTGTTGTAAACCCTTTTTCCACAACCGTTGTGCGAAATTAGGTCAGCGATTGATTTTTCAGTGACAACAATCTTCCTGTTCATAACGAAGGAAGAGATTATGTCCTTGGTAGCAACAACATGTATCTGACACTTCTTTATAAGCACTTGATAAACATGACTAGTTAATTTTTTGAAAAATCCCTTCCACTCTTGGAATTTCAAGATCTCATAGAAATCAAAGCCATTATCCTTCAGATTTTTGAAATCCACGATGGTCTCACAAAGAACCATAAGCTCAGCAACAAGGATGTTGAGAGTTAATTTAGGGATCCCTTCCATAACGGGGTGATTTTCGTCAGCCATGGAGCGACTGGGAAATTGTTGTTATTATTGACTCCATTGTTGAGGAGCAGCTATTGTTGAAGTTGAAGGAGAGAATGAACAGTTGTAGAAAAGGGAGTTTGGAAGTTTGAAAGAAGAAAGTGTGGAAGTATAGTGCGCGTAGTGTGAAAATGTGAGTGAAGTGGGTGTATATAGAAAAAGTTTGCAATGATGACAAGTTAAAAATACATATACATGGGGGGAAGCATAAAATATTTTAACCTAATTCCAAGAAATGTGAAACCCAATGTGTTATGATATCATCACACATGCTTAGAAAGTGGGATAGCTGTCACCACTAAGAACCACATGATATCAAACGACAAGACAAACATTTAATGCAACAATTGTTCAGAATCAAGAAGTCAAATTGATAAGATTGCTTCTGATCACTTTCAGATTCATGAAACTTCCTCACTTCAGAAAGCTTATTTCTCAGTATCAATAAATAAATACTCAGAATCTAATCTAGAGTTTTAAAGACTTAACATTTTGAAATTCATCTTATCATTACGGACATAAATCCATAAATAAGTTTTTCAGAATGAAAATGAATCTATCTTCAACAAGGGGTTTTGTAAAAATATCATCCCATTGATGGTCTGTATCAACAAATTTTAAGTGAAAAATACCCTTCTGAACATAGTCACGTAAAAAATGATGTTTAATTTCAATATGCTTAGCCATAGAATGCAAGATGGGATTCTTAGACAAACAAATAACATAAGTATTATCATAGAGAATATGAATGTTACTCTCGAATATCTGATAACCTTCCAGCTGACTCTTCGTCCAAAGTATCTGAGTCCTGCATTCAGAAACTGCAGTATACAAAACTTTGGTTGTTGAAAGTGCAATTGTTAACTGTCTCTTGGTGGACCACGAGATCAAATTGTCTCCTGGAAATTGATAGCTTCCAGAAGTACTTTTGCTTTCTATTCTGTCTCTAGCATAGTCAACACACAATAGCCTACTAATTTATATTCACTTGATTTTTATAAAACAAACCAAGGTTAGTAGCACCTTTCAGATACCTAAAGATTCTCTTAACAATAGTTAAGTGAGTCTCCCTAGGATCTAATTGGAAGCAAGCACATAAGCAGACACCAAATAAAATATCAGGTCTAGAAGTGGTTAGACAAAGGAGAGAGCCTATCATACCTCTGGATAGCTTCTGATTTACCTTACTACTTACCTCTTCTTTCTCCAGAATGCATGTAGGATGCATTGGAGTCTTTGCTTGCTTGTATTATGACAAGTAAAACTTCTTCAGAAGTTCCCTTGTATATTTTCTCTGATGAATGTATGTTCCTTTTGAACGTTGATCAATCTGGATTCCCAGAAAGAACTTAAGTTCTCCCATGAGATTGATTTCGAACTCTGTCTGCATTTACTTAGCAAAATCCTTGCATAATGAAGCATTAGATGAACCAAAAATAATATCATTGACATAAATTTGCACAATCAGAATATCATTCTTAAAGGTTTTGCAAAAGAGAGTTGTGTCCATTTTTCCTCTAGTAAAACCATTTTACAAAAGGAAGTTACTTAGTCTATCATACCAAGCTCTGGGAGCTTGTTTCAGACCATATAATGACTTTTTCAATTTAAAAACAAAGTCAGGATTTTGAGAACTTTCAAAACCAATAGGTTGGTGCACATATACCTCTTCAGAAATGTATCCATTTAAGAATACCCTCTTAACATCCATCAGATAAAGGATGATGTTATGATTGAATGCAAACAAAATTAAAAGATGAATAGACTGTAACCTGGAAACTGGAGCAAAGGTTTTTTTATAGTCTATACCTTCTTGCTGACTATAACCTTGTGCTATCAATCGAGCTTTGTTTTTGACGACTTCGTCCTTCTCATTGAGCTTATTTCTGAAAACCCATCTGGTTCTAATGAAATGGAAACTCTTTGGTTTCTGAATGAGATCCCAGACGTCATTCCTGGTGAATTGGTTCAGTTTTTCTTGCATATCCGTAATCCATTCATTACCCAGAAGAGCTTCATCAATAGATGTGGGCTCTATCAGAGATATAAAACCTAGAAGACTCTATTCAAAAGGTTTGAATAAAGATCTAGTTTTGACTATAGCGTCTTTATCTCCCAGAATCAATTCTTCAGAATGAGAAGTTCTTGGTATAATATTCTTTTGATGAGCTGGACCAGTAACAACTTCTTCTTGAGTCACTTCTGAGTCTTTTTCTTCTGTATTTTTAGCTTTTCCTTCTGAGTATTTTTTTCCAGAATCATTATCCTTAGATTCTGAAAGATTAATCTTCAAATCTGCAAACTTCTCAACTAGGTTTGAATTTTCAGGGTTAAGCTTATCATTGAATCTAACATGAATTGATTCTTCAAAAAATCGTGTCTTAGTGTTAAAAATTCTATAGCCTTAGAGCGTTCAGATAACAATAAGCACTTTTTTGCCTTAGAATCAAACTTGCCATGATTCTCTTTAGTGTTAAACATAAAACACTCACAACCAAAAGGATGAAAGTAAGAAATGTTAGGCTTTCTGTTCTTCTATAATTCATAGGGAGTTTTACCCATAATAGGTCTAATAGAAATCTTGTTCTAAATATAATAAGTTATGTTAATTGCTTCTACACAAAAATGCTTAGCCATGTCAATTTATTGGATCATGGTACGTGCCATTTCTTGCAAAGTCCCATTCTTCCTTTTTACAACTTCATTTTGTTGTGGAGTTCTAGGATAGGAGAAATCATAGGAAATACCATTTGCATCAAAAAGATTTTCAAAATGTTTATTTTCAAATTCTCCACCATGATCACTTCTGACTCTGACTATTTTTCAATTCATTTCAGTTTGCACTAGTGAGCAAAAGGTAAGGAACACATAATGTGACTCATCCTCCTGTTTCAATAAATCTACCCATGTCCATCTACTATAGTCATCAACGAAGATCAATCCATACTTCTTACCATTGATAGAGGCAGTTTTCATTGGTCCAAACAAATCAATATGCAAAAGTTCTAACAGTCTAGAGATAGAAATAATAGTTTTCTTTTTGAAAGATGTTTTAGAAAACTTGAGTTTCTGACATGCTTCACAAAGAGCATCTGAAGTGAACTTCGGGTTGGGTAAGCCTATGACTAATCCAAGCTTATTTAGATGAGAAATCATTATCATGCTAACATGGCCCAAACGTCTATGCCATACTCATTGCTCCTCATTAATAGACATTAAACATTTTACATTTTGATCCTCAAGATCAGCTAGTCTGATTTTATAAATGTTGTTCTTTCTCTTTCCGCTAAAAAGGATTGTACCATCTTTCTGACTAACAACCTTACATGAATTTTGATTAAAAATTATATCATGACCGTTGTCACTAAGTTGAATAATAGACAATAGGTTATACATCAGACTATCGACCAAAAGAACGTTAGTATTAGAAGGAAGTTTACAGTAACGAATAGTTCATAAGCCAATGATCTTTCCTTTCTGGTTTCCTCTGAAACCAACGAAGCCTCCAGGCTTAAGTTCCAAATCTTGGAACATAGACCTTCTACCTATCATATGTCGCAAGCTTCCACTATCCACGTACCATGACTCTTGTTTCAGATGAGCTGATAAGGATGTCTGAAACATAAATTATTTTATCCTTAGGTACCCACTTTTTGGGTCCTCATTTGTTAGTTTTCTCAGAGTTTCTTATAACTTTGGGTCTTTGTGCAAAAGGATAATCACGTGGAATTTGAGCATGATACTGAGATTTCAAAACTGAGTTCTTACCCTTTGTATGTTTCTGTGTCTGTGCATAAACATCAAGCTCAGTGCCAGCAAACACGAAATTCTCATAGATAGGTTTTAGTTTTACCTTCTGACTTTCATCAGGTTTTATAGTTTTTGTATAACCTAAACCTTTCTTTCCATTTCTACTAACTTCATAGATCAAAGAAGCTATTTTACTTCTATCTATGCTTTCATCCAGAAAGTACTGGATGTTTTTTCATATCTAATGATGAAATCAGTACTAGAAGCTTCTCAGACTATTTCTTCCTCTGGTTTTCAAATTTTACTTTTCAAAGCGGAAATGTTACTTTCTAAAGAAAATACTTTTTCATTTAGAGAAGAAATATATTTCTCAAGCTTACTACGAGTTTCAGAAGCAACTACTTGGACTTGTCTAAGGGCCTTGTACCTACTCTAGAGACTCTAGTACTTTTCCATTATTTCAGAGAGACATGATTCTAAATTAGAACGGGATGGTTTAGAAAATACCTCTTTAGAATCAGAGTCTAATTCTGATTCTGACAGTACTTTGTCTTTTGGTTCTTCAGAACCTTCTGGATCAGCTATAGTTGATATCAATGTAACGTTGGCTTGTTCTTCTTCAGATTCTGAGTCATCCCATGTAGCGACCAGCCCCTTCTTGTCTTTAGAAAAACTCTTCTTAGGCCTTCTATCCTTTTTTCAGCTTAGGACATTAATTTTTGTAGTGGTCTGGCTCCTTCCACTCAGAGCAGATAACTTCTTTACTAGAACCTTGCTTCTTCTGTCCAGACAAAGAATCAGAACGACCAACAGTCTTTCTTGCTCATCTAAACCTCCCTTTCCCGTTATGCCTGTGTTTCTAGAGTCTGTTGACTCTCTTAGAAATCAAAGACAACTCATCATCATCTTCTGAGTCTTCATCAGAAACTTTTGATTCTTCCTCGGCTTAATAAGCTATTCTCTTCTCAGGTTTGGACTTTAACCCAATAGATTTACGTCGCCTTTGAGGTTCATCTTCCTCGAGTTCAATCTCGTGGCTTCTCAAAGAACTAACAAGTTCTTCATAACTAATATTGTTAAGATCATTTTCCAGCTTCAAAGCAGTTACCATAGGTCTCCATTTTTTAGGGAGACTTCTGATTATCTTCTTGACATGATCAATTGTAGAGTATCCTTTATCCAGAACTTTCAGTCTTGTGACAAGCATCTGAAATCTTAAGAACATAGTCTCAACGGTTTCATCATCTTCCATTCTAAATGCTTCGTACTTCTGGATTAAGGCCAAATATTTTGTCTCCTTTACTTGAGCATTCCCCTCATGATTCATCCTTAGAGAGTCAAATATGGATTTGGCATAATCTCTATTTGTTATCTTCTCATACTCAATATAAGAGATAAAATTTAGCAATATAGTTCTGGCCTTATGATGATTTTTGAAATCTTTATTTTGTTGATCTGTCATGGCACTTCTTGCTATATTATTTCCTTCAGCATTAACTGGGTGAACGTAGCCATCGACTATAAGATCCTAGAGATCAAAATCGTATCCAATAAATAAGCTTATGATTTTATCTTTCCAGTAATCAAATTTCTCACCATCAAAGATTGGTGTTGTAGCACTGTAGTGATCTCTCTCACTATTGTTAACAACATTAGCAACGTTAGCAACGACCATTGTTTCTCACATAAACTGGATCGGTACTGAACACAGTGAAGTGTTGATAAATCTTTTATCACAATCAGAACTGGAGCTCTGATGCCAATTGAAGGTGTGAAAAACACAAGAAAGTTGGGGTTTGAATTGGGTTTTAAAAACAAAATATTTTTACCAACTCAAAAGTCCTACTCAAATGTTAATAACAAAGAGATAAAACCACAAGTATTCTGAGCCTGGTTTGCTTGAAACTCAAAGTTAGTCTAGTCCACCCGCCAAGGTGATTTATCCTTATACACAAGGACTTAATCCATTATAATAAACTAATTACAATAATCACAAAGAATAACCTTATTTGTCTTCTCAAGGATCCGACTATACCCCAGTCTCCATAAGGAATCACAAAAAATAACTTTCTTTATCTTCTCAAGGATCCGACTATACCCTAGTCTCCTTAAGGAAAATTAAACAAACGGTTTGAATAATATTTTGTATGTTACAAGTTGCTTCTACACAAGCATATTTTACACAAATGAAATTTAAACACTTAAAGAAAAACTGTGTACAAAAATTGTAGCTTTTCACAAAGAAATAGACTTGTCAAATATTGTAGTGCTTCAACATTGTATTTCTTCGACTCTCAAAGTCCCACTTATATAGAATGAGAAGAAGAACGTTGGAGGGAAAGTGGGGAAACCAAATAGAGCAGTTGTTCATTGTTGGATGGTGAATGGAGGGATACTACGTACTATCCTTCACCCATAAATTCAGTGACAGGTATGATATATATAGTACGTCTTTTTCCTACGATATCATGTAGTGGAAAGAATATTTGATTTGTACTATTTACTATTTGATCATGTATCCATTTTATCTTATCTTCAAGTTCATTGGCTTCTGATTAAAGTTGACGAAGCATGAAATAAAGAAACATACAGTTGGATTCAGAAACTTAAGAATCTTAGTCGAAACCTTGGCAGCGTCAGTAGTCTGGCTTGAGATCTTCAGAATCTTCAGAATCTTCATAATTTTTAGACTCTTCAGTCAGAACCTTATAGAAGAGGGAGAGTACCTTATAGAAATGTGTTTGTCATCAAAACATATATATTTATCACATAGAGGTTCATCAAAAGCATATCTTGTGATCACACAAAGGCTCACGTAAGTAGTAAGGTCACGATGCACACAAAAAATAGTATCAATCTTTGAAGTATTTTAGGTTGTCCATGTAAAATCCATACATCTTCTATCCTTGTTAGAAGAAAAGCATCCCTTGGGATGATTAGGATCATCAAAAATTCTCAAAACATGAAACAAGTGAAAGAACAATGTTTGTGTAGGAGCATTATTCTTATAATTACAATAATGTTGAATACTATTACATAAGCCCAACTCACAGCGTACAACTTTAAGGGAATGATTCCTAAATGATTCAAGTTCCCGATTTTGAAGTCATTAAAAGGAAAAGTGAACCCATTCTTGAAAATAAGCATTCATGAATGAGGCAACTCACACATTTCAAACTAGATATACAATTGTTTATCGTTCCAAAGATGGCTTGCCTGTAAAATCTAAAAATGGACCCATGTTTCAGTAAGCAACATTCATTCTGATTTCATTCATATACCATGACAGAGTCCCCATAATCTCTTCGTCTACCCATGAGTATTTCTTAACATCTTCAGGGAGATCAAAAGTTAGCGGCTTCTTGCATAACACAAGTTTTACATCTTGATTGATTCTTCAACCACCATCTTATTTCATCCTTAGTGGATTCACTATTGAATGAACTCCTTATACACATGGAAAAAACTTTAGTCCCTCTTTCCTCTACAATGTTCCCCACGGGCACCAGAGGAGCCATTAGAACTTCCCTCATCTCTATCCTAGTAAGGGTAAGTTCTCTAAAGTTTTGTTTTTTCACTATTGGGTTTCCCACTTTTGGTTTCATCATCTTTGGGTCGATCACCTCCGCCTTAGTTCGAGATGATGTCTAACTAATTTCTCAGTACTTCGGTCGATAATGGTGATGTCTACTTATGGATTTTCTAAGTGAGAAATTACTGAAGAATTAATGAAAATCATAGAAGAACAAGAGATAAGAAAATATGAACCTTCTAATTTAGCGTATCTTTTGAAGATTCAAGAAGAAATAAATTGATTCGATGCAAAAATGACTTAAAACCTAAAAACCAGGGGTAGGAATCACATAAGTCATAATAATAATGAAGAAAGTGTTACCGTGCAAAGGGAAATGAAGTTGAAAAGAGAAAATCAGTCTTAAGTCTCGAATTTATAGGTACTAAAGAGCACCAAAATCAATGGCCAAGATTCAATAGAAGATCAAAAACCACATAAAATGGTCCAGATGAAGCCTTAACTCTGCAATGGCACTCAAGTGTACTCTAATGGGCCTAGGCGCCTCAACCCCTACCATAGGATCGTGAGAAGATATGGCGATCTTCCTCAAGGAAGAGTATTAGCTACACGATGGGCATTGAATGTGAATGTTCCCAATGCCACTTACCCTCACTTAGTGCCACAACGAAGCTACTTTTATTCTTAATGGCATCTACTCAACGAATTTATTCCTCAACGGAAAACCTACGTGGACTGGTCTCAAATTTTTTGCTTCAACACTCCTCATTTTTTCACTAATAATAAGGACTTGGGTACAAGTATTCCAAGTTATCCAAAGGCATAATAGTACCAGCTCAATCCAAGCAAAACTCTCCACTAACTGGCGTTCATGTGGACTTCTACTATAGACCTTCGCATATGAGTGTGCCTCTCGTTCTCATCTCATCATTGACCATATCCAACGATCATTTTCATATCATGTTAGATCAACTAGTATGGTTCTAACCACCACCACTATATGAGTGAGACTTCTAATCATGCTCATGTATTCGACTCATTCATACTTGCATAGCTCCATCCCTCTCAAACATTGACTTTAGCATTGGAGTTCTAACCTTACAAGTATATCACCATCTCTCAGATCACCACATACCTCTCCCAGCGTGCTAGAAGCATTTCCACAGTGATCATCTCCAACCTCTCATTCATTATCTACTCCACTATGGAATATAAATATATCTAATACTAAATTTAATTATATTTAATATTTAATATGAAACTTGTATTTTAAGATATTTTTTTTCTTCTAAAAAAGTTCGAAGTGTCTTTATAATAGAGTGTCCTTAATATGTTTTCCAAGGGATATAGAAATTACCATATTAGACTTTGATTTTAGTCTAACTCATTCTTACAAAATTGGTTTGTAAGTTTATGATTTTTCCCTCACTTATAAACATATGTTTATGTCATATATTATTCGATGTGAGACTCTTAACACACATTCTCACGCCTAATACTTTTTGGTTTGGTGCATGGATATTGTACCAGTAAATTCATGACCATCGAGTTATGGATAAACTTGATGTCCGTAAAACCACAGTCGCCACCGTGCTTTTATTGTTTCCAAAGGAAAAGGAAAAAGTACGAACAAAACCCAAGGATTTCAAATCAAAACTAATAAAATGCCAGAGATTGCAGGTAAGGGGTTGGTTACATAGAGGGAAGGTGTTAGCACCCAAAGTGTCCTAGGTACTCCTAGGAAGCCCTTTTTGTGTGCATATATTTTTGGGTATAAATGATGTTTGATAAAATATAGAGTGTGGGGATGAGAAAAATAGTTCATTGATTATAGTTTTTTGTTTGACAAGACATTCGGTCTTATGCCTACTTACCAACATAAAAATGAGGGATCAAAACCTCGCAGTTCGTGTAAAAATTTCAAATAAGTTGGTGAGTTGATTTTAACAAAAATTTAAGAAAAGGGCACAAAAGGCCAAAGTTTGAATGGGGTTGTTAGTTCTTTTTATATTTTGTAATTTATGTCAATATAGTTAAGTTTATTTACAAACTTGATTAAGAAAAAGACTTCAAAAATTCAATGTCATAAGGCCAAAGTTTCTAATCATTAAAACATGTCTAAGTTGAAATCACAAGCAAAGAAAGTTTTTGAAAAGAGGAGGAGATTTTGAAATTTAAGAAGTGGGAGGAGATGAAGAGACTACCCTAAGCAAAAATTTAAAAGTTAGGAGTTGAAAAGATTTGATCAATGGGATGCAATCCAACAGACAAGAATGTCATATAGAAACCCATTTTATTTTGGACTTTGATCAAGCAATAAGCAATAAGCAATGAGAAATATCCAGACATTATAAAGATTAATGCATCAAATAAAGATAGCCACAACCAAGCAAGCATTCCAATAGCTAGAAGTATTCATTGTCTTCCCATGTATTAGATGAAATATTCCTTGATTAACTCAGAATAAAACATCAAACAAAGATCATAACAAACTAACAATTAAGCACAGAGACAAAATAGCAAGTGAACCAAAGAGATCCAAAGTCTTGAATCAGATGAAAGTCACTGTCAAGGATAGCTCAGTCTCAAATGTTGGCATTGGCCAAGTCCTTTAGCACAGGGAAAGTTGCCTAATTCTAAGTCCAAAAGTTCAGATCAAGTCCCAACAGTCCATCAAATGTTTTTTAGGGTTTTGTTGTTATTAGGTGTTTTAAGGTCCTAAGATCACAAACAAAATCAATACACAAACAAGTATGTACAATCACAAGATATGGCTCAAATGAGCAAAGTGAAAAAAAAGACTGAAACATAAACAAGTTTTGGACACAGGCATCTCTTGTATTGCTTTGACCTTGGCAGGATGAACTTCAATACCCTTCTCACTAACAATAAAGCCCAACAACTTACCAAAACGAACACCAAAAGTACACTTATTGGGATTCAAGCAGAGTCTATATTTCCTCAAGCGCTAGAATAACTTCAACAAATGCTCAATATGCTCTTCTTCATCACTTGACTTAGCAATCATATCATCAATATAAACTTCAATCTCTTTATGCATCATATCATGAAAAAGAGTGGTCATAGCTCTTTGGTATGGTGCACCAGCATTCTTTAAACTGAAAGGCATCACTCTATAACAGAATGTTCCCTAGGGTGTAATGAATGTGGTCTTCTCCATATCTTCAGGTGCCATTTTGATTTGATTATAACCGAAAAATCCGTCCATAAATGAAAAGACTTTGAATTTAGTTGTATTGTCTACCAGCAGATCAATGTGTGGCAGAGGAAAATCATCTTTCGGATTGAATTTATTCAAATCTCTATAATCAACACACATACGGACTTTTCCATCCTTCTTCGGAACATGCACAATATTGGCCACCCATTGCAGATATTCAGAGGTAACAAGAAAACCATCATCAATCTGCTTCTGCACTTCCTCATTGATCTTCACTACCATATCATGGTGAGTTCTTCCCAACTTCTGCTTGACCGGCGTGCATTCTGGCTTCAACGATAATCTATGCTCTAGAATCTCAGAATCTAAACCAGGAATGTCTTGATAAGACCAAGCAAACACATCAGAATAATCTCGAAGAAGATCAATCAACTTCTTCTTAGATTCTAGACACAATTGAGACTCAATCTTTACTTCCTTCACATCATCATCGGAACCCAAGTTGAGTAATTCAATCTGCTCCTCAAACGGCTGAATGGATTTTTCCTCGTGCTCAAGTAAACGAGATAACTCATCAGATACTTCTTCATCAGCAATCTCTTCCTTTGCTTCAAACACATGAAAATCAAAGTTTAGACAAAGAGTAGGATCATTGTATTAAATGGGTTTGAGAGCCAACCTGCATAATAATTTGATATTTAGATTTTAGAGAGGTGGAGTGCGAACAAATATTATGCAGATGGAAGATTATTATTTATATATGTTTTTTTTAGATTACCATTTACAGAAAAAGCAAAAAGTAAAAATAAAACATCATAGATGTGGATGAATAAAGTTGTATTTCATTAATGATAATAAGGAAAATGCCCCAACAATGTTCACTTCTCCCTTAGGCATAGGAGAAGGATTTTTCTTAAAATAAATGGAAAACAAATTACTTGGAACAGTGAATAATCGTAGGAACATCAACAACAACCTAGTTGTTGCAAGTCTAGCCATGCGTCACAAAGTTAGTGCAACTTTCATCTTCATCACCACTGTCCTCAATAATGGCAATTAAGTGCTAATCATTCTCATGAATGAACCCTCCACTACGGAATACTGGTTGCATAACCTTGACGTTGGTGTCGAGTGGCCCTGGTTGAAATCCTAGCCCTGTCCTGTTCTTGTTCTCGGCGATCTCCATAACACGACCCCACTTATCAATATTGCCAGCCTGAATAGCCTCTTGTGCATCTTTTAAAGAAGACATCGATGCTACAACTTTCTTTAATTCATCAGTAATGGACAAAGCTTAGAATGGAGTTCCAACTTCCTCCCCAGCTTCAACATAAGTGAAAGATGACAAATGGCTCACCAACAATTCCTTCTCTTCACCAACAACGGCAAGTTTTCCGTTCTTCACAAATTTCAGCTTCATGAATCCATGGCCTTCATAGCAAGCAACTATAGGCTGGGTGGATATCCATTACTTGGAAAGTAATTTGGAAATCACTCAGACCTATATTTACTGGAAGGTTCACTTCTCCAATGACAGTTTTACGAGAACCGTCAAACGCTTTAACAAATACGCCATTGTACCTCATTGGGGTGCCTTGGTAAGAGAGTATTGATAGAGTTGATTTTGGCAATACATTTAATGATGATCCATTGTCAACCAACACATTGAACAAAGCGTCCTTCTTGCAATTTATTGAAATATGTAGCGCCAAATTGTGATTTCTACCTTCCTCAGGAAGCTCTTCATCACAAAAACTCAGATTGTTACAAGAAGTGATGTTGGCAACTATGTGGTCAAACTAATCCACAGTAACATTGTGTTCAACATAGGCATGTTCCAACACTTTTTGCAATGCTTCTCTGTGTGCTTCAGAACTCATTAGCAATAATAGCACAGAGATCTTTGACGGCGTTTGGAGCAGCTTCTCCACAATGTTAAATTCACTTCTTTTAATTAATCTTAACACCTCATCATCATTGTTAGTCTTTAATTTGCTGGATTCACCAAACTGACAAATTGGAGCACTAATCGGGTTCATTGTAGGAACTTCTGCCTTCTTAATTATTGACATATCTTCTACAACCAATGAGATTACTGGACTGAACACACTACCACTACGGGTCACCTTTGCAATATCTATAATATTTATCACTGAGTCTGCAACTGGTAGAGGAACCTCTTGACCATTCTATATCATAGTGGAATTATATTGGTATGGTACAACTCTATCGGATGCATAGGGGACAAAGCCTATTAACCATATAACCAACGACGATACCAATCTATTGACATTATTGTTGTTGATGCTATCAAATTGAATGACTACCCGCTCAGGGGTCTTGAACACCGGTACAATGACATTTACATCATCCCCCATATCCCTCGACTGTTGAATCTGGATTACATTCTCATCCATTAACTTCTGGATATCTCTCTTGACAATCATACACCCACAGGGGTTCATGCTGCAAATAAGACGACCATCATGGTCATGTTCATAGTCACTGATTAAACATAGAGTTCTATGCATTTCCACCAGAGACCTCTGAATACGTCTCACATCAAAAACTCTAAAATTCCCTGGACAGTCGTCCACCATATTGACAGAAGCGTTACCATGAGCAGGCAATAGATTGGGTTTCACATTCGACGCCATGTCCTCAAAGGACACCATACCACTCTTCATAAGTTTCTAAACTTCATATTTCAACGGATAACAATTTTCTATATCATAACCATGGGCTCCTTGGTGAAAAGCACAACGAAGATCAGGCTTGAACCACCATGGTAGTGGCTCAGGAATTTGCGGAGGGTTTCTTGGCTGGATTAGATTCTTGAGTACCAGGGATGGGTACAACTCTGCATAAGTCATAGGAATAGGGTCAAAGGAGACCTTCTTCCTTTCAAAGTTTTGTTGATGATTATTGTTGTTATGATTGTAGTTGGTTCTTTGTTGTGGTTGTTGTTGATGTTGTTGTTGTTGAATTGAAACTGATTGATTATTGCAATTATTGGAATCAACTGAAATTACTAGAGAAACTTGGTGCTGATGTTGACGGGATTGAGAACCTTTTCAGACATGAGGCCTCCTCTGCCTCCCCATTGATACTGAATTAGCTTCTCTCTCCTTCCTCTTAGAGAAACTCCCACCATACTTCTTGCTGGCTGACACCTCTTCTTTAGTCAACCGTCCTTCATGGACTCCTTCTTCTAGCCTCATCCCCATGTTTACCATTTCGATAAAATCATTGGGGGCACTTGCAATCATGCGTTCGTACTAAAACAAACTTAGCATTTTCAAGAAGATCTTAGTCATCTCCTTCTCTTCAAGAGGTGGACTTATCTGAGTGGCATGCTCCCTCCATCTTTGAGCATATTCTTTGAATGTCTCTTTGTCCTTCTGAGACATAGACCTCAACTGGTCTCTATCAGGCGCCATATCTGTATTGTACTTATACTTCTTGACAAAGGCCTCGCCTAATTCATTGAAAGTACGAATGCTAGCATTATCCAGGCCCATATACCATCTCAAAGCAGCTCTAGTTAAACTGTCTTGGAAGTAGTGAATCAACAGCTGATCATTATCAGTTTGAGTAGACATTTTTCTGGAATACATAACAAGATGGCTCAGCGGGAAAGTATTCCCTTTGTACTTTTCAAAGTTTAGGACCTTGAATTTCACCGAGATCTTAATGTTGGGAACCAAGCAGAGTTCATCAACACTCTTTCCAAACAAGTTTTTCCCTCTCAGAGTCTTCAATTCTTTGCGCAACTCAAGGAATTGATCTTTCATCTCATCCATATTCTCATAGACATCTGGACCTTCAGACGGCTTAGAATGATAGATTGTCTCCTCAACACGAGGCAAAGTATGAATGATGGGAGGAGGCACAAACATGATCGGGCTAGATGCCAGCAGAGAAATAAACGTGGGCGCATACCCTTTTGGCACGAAATTTGGTGCCATTTCCCAAGGGAATCCAACAGGCATAGCAGGAATGGGTTGGCTGTGTCGCAACCTGAAAAATACAGTGCGAAAAAAAAACAACCGGCGAAAGAAAAAGACAGAAGAGTCGCCACCGTGCGTTATTCATCCCAAAGGAGGGAAAGGAAACGCTCGAAGTAAACCTGAAAAAAGGAAAGGACAAGACGGGGTCTCGCAACCAAATCTTGGGTTCGGGAGTCGGTAATGCGAAGGGAAGGTGTTAGCACCCCTACGCATCCGTAGTACTCTACGGGATCCACTTTTGTAGTTCTTGTCTAAAGGGTGTGGGTTTATCTTGTGCTGTTTGCCAAAAAAAAGGGTTAAATGAAAATGACTCGCGCGGATGTCGCATCCACTGCATACGTATCTCATCTGAATATGAGAATCAGAGTCTTCGTAGCTCGGCTACCTATGGGTTGGGATGTGTGCTCGCTAAGACATCGCGTCTTATGCCTACGTATCTCATCTGGCCTGAGAATCAGAGCAAAACGTAGTTCGGCTAACTACGGGGTTATGGATTGGGTTTTGGACGAACGACGTCACTACGCAATCTACCGGATGCTCGACCTTTGGAGACTTACTCGCCTGTAGTAGAAGGAGTAAACGCGTTGCTTTGGGTTTTAGGAGAAGAAAAATCAATGAAGGGTTAGGGTTTGGGATGCTCAAGGGCAAAAAGGCAGTCCTTGACGAAGGAACCGCGCTACCTGCAGGGATATGAATACAAAATACAAAACATGTATCTCAAAGTAAAATGCCACCAAGGGGCTCAAACGTTGCCTCCTATCGAGGTCTTCCAGCTAGGAAAGCAGTAAAATGCAGGAAAAATGTAAAAGTACCACGCGGATAAAGATCCGAAGTAACAGCAATTAGAGGAATGGGAAACCCTGAGATCCTTCCAAGCTAATGCCATCAAAGAAAAGTGAGTCAGTACAGGTAATCGGAATGAACCTCCAGGGGTTATCCCACAAATAAAGTGGGAAACCACGCAAGTTATCCCTGCAAAAGTCATGTGAGCCCTCACAAAAATTCAACAAAAGGGTTAGTGAAACACCATAAGCATTTTTTTCATGATCAACAGTATGGTTTCAAAAAACTCAAACCCTGTGGCATACATTTCAGAAATTAAACGGTTAAACATTCAAGGCATTGTTTATACATTCTTATACATATTAAACCCATGGGCAAAGGTAATGGGAATAATGGCAAACCTGATTGGAGAGCTTGATTGAAATTGAGTTGCACCCGTGAGGTTTACAAAACAATCTTCAGGGTTTATGTGAGGCAGAGGTGATTCTGTGTAGTTGAGTTCCCTTCGGGGTTTGGAGGCTGCTCTGAACTCCGTTAGGTCTTCTCTCACTATCTTTTTCCTCAGGGTTTTGTTCCAAGGAAACCTCAGAGTATTTTGCTTCTCTTCAAAATCCCCCTTTTGTTCTGTGTGACTTTTGTTTCAATGAAACTCTAGTATTTATAGGCTAATATTGGTAGCTTAGTGGGCTTTTGAGAAAGGTCCAAGTCCAAAAAAATTTATTATATTTTATTTATTTAATTATTTATTTAATTAATTAATTAATTAATTAAAAAATTTTATTATTATTATTATTATTATTTTTTTTTTTTTTTTTTTTTTTTTTTTTTTTGGATCTAATTCTGATTGACATGATGAAATGCAATATGAAATGCTAAATGAATGCATGAATGAGGAGGGCAAATTTTGGGGTGTTACAGCTGCCCCTATTCAATCATCAACTAAACCGAGTAGGATGAAAGCGAACAGCTTATCAGACAAACGGGGTGAGCTGTGATTGAATACCAAAGATAGACCGAAAATTTGCGCTCCGAGAACACCACAAAAACGCGGAAATACACCGCGCTGTTTATCTTTCTTCCGATCCTCTGGCTTAATATGGAGTTTCGATCCTCTGGCTTAATATGGAGTTTCGATCCTCTGGCTGAACCTATACTCAATTTAGTCCTCTGGTTGGATATTAATTTTGATCCTCGGTCTGGATACAATTTTGATCTTCTGGCTAGATCTTCTTCGATCTTCTGGCTAGATCTCCTTCGTTTCGATTCTCTGGCTGAATCTATTTCCTTTGATTCTCTGGCTGAATCCATTTTCGGTCTTCGGGCTAGACCTGACTTTGATCTTCTGGCTAGATCTGGAGTGTCGATCCTCTGGCTGAATCTGAACTTAATTTGATTCTCTGGCTGAATCTACTTCGATCTTCTGGCTAGATCTGAATTGTTTCGATTCTCTGGCTGAATCTATTTCTGGTCTTCGGGCTAGACCTGACTTCGATCTTCTGGCTAGATCTTCTTCGATCTTCTGGCTAGATCTCCTTTGTTTCGATTCTCTGGCCGAATCTATTTCGATCTTCTGGCTAGATCTGGATTGTTTTGATGATAAATTCCCATCATTAGGATCCCGCATCTGAGGCATGCGCTGGTTGACCCTCTTTTGAAATCTACACCCAACCTTCATATTAGATATGCAGCTTCGAGCATATTCCACTTTTGGGCTTCGTACATATTCTTCGGGCTAGAACATGTTGTAACGACTCCTCAATTAGACTTGTTGGGGAAATAAAACTTGTAGGCGACTTCACTGGGGAATCTTCAAATTGAGCCTCAGGCTGACTCTTGGGAAAACGATTCTCAGGCTGAATCTTCAAAAATGACCCTCATGCTGGATCACGGGAAAACGATTCTCAGGCTGAATCTTCAAAAAGTGACCCTCATGCTGGATCACGGGAAAACGATTCTCAGGCTGAATCTTCAAAATGACCCTCAGGCTGGATCACTCACGCTTGATCCTCTGGCTGGATCTCAAGACCTTGGTTGTACAGTAATTCTTCAGTCTGCTTGGAAGAACCTGTTTATCAGCTTATGTGTATGCTTGATATGATATGCATGCAAATGCAAATGTTATGCATGGTGTAAAAAGAAATCTGCTTGGGGAAGCAAACTCCGGTAGGGAACAGATCGCTGTATCAATCCTTGAATGCTCTGTGGGGAATGATCCGTCTGCCGGGACCAATGAGCCACCAAAAATAAATTGGCTGCTTGAAAAGTTGACCTTGCGGGGGGAGTATCAACTATGGAAACTTTGTTCGGCGAGGCTCTGTGAGGAGAGTCTGTGGGGAAAACACTTCCTGGGGAAATGTCGTAGGAAACGACCTTTGCTGGGGATATGAACTTGCTAATCGTCCTCTAGCTGGGGATTAGAACAAATATGTTAGAAATAATCTGCTGGGGATAAGAACTTGCTAATCGTCCTCTAGCTGGGGATTAGAACAAATATGTTAGAAATAATCTGCTGGGGATAAGATGAACACTGGGAACACCACCCTCTTGTCCGTTGGGTATGCAACCACTCCGTTGTTGCTAGGAAGATACAGTCTGACACCGTCAACTCTGCTGGGGATATATAGTCTGGATACTGTCAACTCTACTGGGGATAGACAGTCTGGATACTGTCAACTCTGTTGGGGAACATGCTCTGCTGAGGAGAGACTTTGTCAACCGCTTGGGGATGAGGATTCATGACTTGGCATCCGGTTCCTGTGACCTGCAACCAAAAATACACGTATGCCTCGGGGGAATTACTCGGTTTGAATTCACCGTCCGGGATTAAGCACATTCAAAGCAATTTTAAATGTTTTCCTGTGCAAATCATCTGCAAAAGCCACCATTATGTTCATATGCAATATGTTTTATCAAAAATTCGGACATTTTTTTGCAAACAAACTGATAAATGAAAAATAAAGAAGCTCTTTAACTGAATTATTCGACTCTTACTGGGGAGAAAATTTGTGCCAGGCATAGGCGAGGGTATCCGGAAGCTGATCCCTGAAAAGAGGTGATCGCTATAAAAAGAGAACTATCCTAATGACAATGTGGAAACGGGGTCCCACTGAGTTTCGACTCTGCTATGGCTCGTATGTCCTCAAGACGCTCTGCTCATCTTGCTTTCTGAAGTGGATGATTAGTTGATCTTTAACCTTTGAAGATTGCCAGATTGAATGAAACGGTGATATAACACTGATGAACTCAGATCACAGTCATTCGCTTATTCCCTAACTTTTGCCTGGATCGCCCCCTTTTTCGGGTTTTCAATCCACCGGGATACCCATTTTTGCCTGAGCCGCCCTTTTGGGTTTTCGACTCACCGGGTGTACTCTTTTTTTATATATCCCTAATTTTTGCCCGAACCTCTTTATTCTTTTTTTTGGTTCGTCGGGATGCCCCTTTTTTGCCTGGACTATTCTTTTTACTGTCCAGCGGGTCTATTTTATGCAAAGTATTTATTTTTAACTGCGTCTGAGTTAATAGGGGACGGGAATCCTTCGCCATCCATGGTTGTTAGCATCAAAGCTCCGCCATAGAAAATCCTTTTAACCACGTACGGACCCTCATAGTTCGGTGTCCATTTGCCCCTGTGATCTGTGTTGGGAGGAAGAAATATTTTGAGTACCAATTCACCGACTCGATACTCCCAAGAGCGCACTTTCTGACCAAATGCTTTCTTCATTCGTCTCTGACCGAGATACGTCAATTCTGGGTACGTAGTTCCAGCATAGCACCATTTCCCTGTTGGTTTGATTGATAACCAAAGATGAATCCCCGTATACATCCAGGGTTTTAATCTGTATTGACGGCTTCCTCAAGTCTTAGGATACAAGCTTCGTATTTGGCTTCATTGTTGGTGCAGGGAAAAGTTATTCTGGCACCAAATGGCATATGAACCCCCTTCCGGTGTGATCAACACTATACCAACTCCGCGACCATTGACGTGGACCACCCCATCAAACATCATAACCCATTTGGATTCAGGGTCAGGCCCCTCCTCCGGGAGTGGTTCCTCTCAATCTTTCGATTTGAGAAACATGATGTCCTCATCAGGAAAGTCAAACCTCATAGGTTGGTAATCATCAATCGGTTGCTCTGCAAGATAGTCTGACAAGACACTTCCCTTGATGGCTTTTTGTGAAGTGTATTGGATGTCATACCCTGTCAGTATCATTTGTCACCTAGTAACCTTTCCGGTAAGTGATGGCTTTTCAAAAATATACTTGACTGGATCCATTTTTGATATCAATAGAGTCGTGTGAGTCAACATATACTGTCTTAGTCGGCGAGTAGCCCATGCCAAAGCGCGACAAGTTTTCTCGAGCAATGAGTATCTTTGTTCACAGTCGGTAAACTTCTGCTAAGGTAGTATATTGCATGCTCTTTTCGACCTGACTCGTCATGCTGACCGAGCACACAACCCATTGACATTTCTAACACAGTCAAGTACATGATCAACGGTCTTTCCTCTCGGCCTGTAGACTGGCCTCGATCTTGATTTCTTTCTTGTCGTCTTCGGTACCAACGTTGATGGTCTTAACCTTCTCCTGATAAGGTGTAATAGCTCGGTCCTCTTGTTTCAACAATCTGGCTAACCCTTCAGGCAATTCACAATCTTCCTCAGCCCCTTCTTCGGCTTGATAGATAGGATTGTCGAAGTCATACTTGGCCATAGCAGTGTCGTTAGCAGTGAGATCCGGGTGGTCGGCTCTGCCTGATGGAGGATCATGCTTTACCTTAGAATGAGAGATTTTTTTTTGGAAAGAAAGAAAAAACGAAAAAAGAAACATTGCCATTTTTTTTTGTAAAAGTAAAAAAAACTGAAAGAAAGAGAACACAAAATTGTTTGCAAAAGCCGTCCTTTATTGATGATAAAAATAATTGCGAAACGTAACTAAATGGATGGCCCTACAAATGAGCCGTTACACCTTGGGCAAAGTGTAAGACTTTATTATGCATGTAATAAAGGAAAACAATAAAAATCACTCTTTCAGCAGAGTAACCCGGACGGTTTTTCGGACGACCAATTGTCGAGCTTTTCTCCTGCGACACACGGGCGAATCCAGCTATCTAAGTCACAGTCGCTGTCAGCCTTGTCTTCATCTGCAGCATTGACGGTGTGGGGAGAAACCAAACCCCCGCTGGAGAGAGTACTGGTTTCATTCTTCTGAGATCCCGGAGTATACCCCAATCCAAACTTGTCTTCTTTGATGATTGGCTCCACAAATTTGCCCCAGCCTTGGGCATTACCAGCCTTAACCACTTCAACAGCTTGTCTGTATGAAGAGATAGAAGTCCCGACCTTCTCAGACTCAGGTGAAAAGACAGCTTCGGGCGCGACCTCATTGATGTTTGTAGTTTCGAAGCCCTGACACAACATCTCATGCATCTCGCCATCCATCTCCACATACTTAAATGTAGACAGGTGGCTAACAAAAATATCCTCTTCACCACAGACAGTGACGATCTGACCTTCTAGTTCATATTTGAGCTTCTGGTGGAGGGTAGAAGTAACAGCACCGGCAGCATGAATCCAAGGCCGACCTAGCAGACAACTGTAGGCAGGCTGGATATCCATCACATAAAAGGTGCTCTTGAACACCTGCGGTCCAATCTTTTAACTGGCAACTCAACTTCGCCAAAAACAGCTCTCTTAGAGCCATCAAAAGCCCTCACAACTAAGTTACTTGGCCTTAGGATGATGCCATCGCAATTCAACTTCATTAAGGCTTTCTTTGGAAGAACATTCAGAGAAGAGCCTGTATCAACCAAAACATGGGAAAGCACCACCCCTTTGCACTCCATTGTGATATGCAAGGCTTTGTTGTGATTCCTGCCCTCAGGTGTCAGGTCATTATCGGTGAAACCTAGCCCCCGGCTAGCGTTTACATTGGAAACTACCGACTCCAGCTGGTTAACAGTTATCTCCGGTGGAACATAGGCCATATTCAGTACTTTCAACAAGGCTGCTCTGTGCGCCTCAGAGCACAGCAATAGTGAGAGAATGGAGATCTTTGAGGGTGTTTGATTTAGCTGGTCGACTACCTTGTAGTCACTTTTCTTGATAATCCTCATAAACTCATCCACTTCCTTCTCGAATGCGGTCTTAGGAGGATCTTCCTTAGTAGTAACCTCTTCGGTGGATACCTGTTTCCCTTTAGCCTTGGCAGCTGCCTCGGCTTCAGTATTCGCGCGTAATGTTGATGGTGCAAATAGGCGTCCACTGCGAGTGAAGCCACCAACCCCTCCAACATTGTCTACAGCGGAGCTACCAATGTCAATGTCTTCTTCGTTAACTTTCTGCCCCTGGCAATAGATATCAGCCCCATAGTGCCACGGGATAGCACTGTCTTTCTCATACGGAACAGGTCCTGGTACCGTGATGGTGATTGGACCAACCAAAGTCGGTTGAGGGTTGTCAGAGTAAATTGCGACTGGTGCTGAACTTTCGATGTTCACCGCTGCTGGTTCTGTACTTTCTGGGAAATATATTGTTGTCGGAGCGAGTCTCTCGGGAACATATATTTCTTCAGGAGTGAAATAAAATGTCACCGTCGATACATCATTCTTCACCGGACGGGCCTGATCGAACTGAAGACAACCTTCATCTATCAGCTGCTGAATACCCCTTCTCAAACTATCACATCCGTTTTCGGCAGCTTGACAATTTCTGCATTCTTCCCCACAGCCCGGGAAAATCTGTCCTTTCAGAAGTCGGTTTTTAACCACCAATAGCGAAGTCTTCACCTTAGTCACATCAGAAACCAAATTCAAAGTTTCCCCACTATCAACAACATTAATCCTCTGCCCGCCGTGAGCCGGCATCGGGTTCTGGATAACATTAGGCACCGGAGCAAAATTGATAGCCTGGGCATCTCTCAGATCTTGTACCTTTAACTGGAGAGCCTTGCAATTATCTGTAGTATGGCCAGGTGCGTTGGAGTGAAAAGCACATCTGGCGTTGACATCATAACCTCTAGGCAAATTATTGGGATCGATTGGTGGGGCCAGAGTTCTCAATGTAACCAGATTCATGTCAATCAGCTTGGGAAGTAATACTGAATAAGGCATTGGGATTGGCTCGATGACCCGGTCCGTCTGCCTTGGACGTTGTTGATAGCGTCTCTGCTGACCCGGATTACCTCCTTGTTGTTGATTGTTGTACCTGGGTTGTTGTTGCGGATGATATTGCGGTTGAGGAACAGGTGTTGGAATAGTGACTGCGGCCACTTGATCTTGATAATAATTAGGGCGTCCTTTACTCCTGCCTCTGCCGGCATACACAACGCTTGCCTCGCCTTCTTTTCTTCGCTGACCGTTACCAGCAAACGGTCTCTTGGGACCTGATGAGTTGGAAGCACTATTGTCTTGAATTCGGCCCATCTTCAACAGACTCTCGATTCTTTCTCCAGCAATTACTATCTCTGCAAAGCTGATTGACGGGCAAGCAACCAATCTCTCAATATAATTGCCTTGAAGAGTGTTCATGAACATGTCCGCCATCTCCCTTTCAGACATAGGGGGTTGGACGGACGCAACAATCTGTCTCCAACGCTGAGCATACTCTCTAAAGGTTCCTTGGCAGTCTGAGACATACCTTGCAACAAGGTCCGATTTGGAGCCATGTCCAAGTTGTATTGATATTGCTTGACAAAAGCCTCTGCCAAGTCTTTCCAGCTCTTGATGGTAGTACGAGACAAATGAGAATACCATTCACGAGAAGCTCCAGTTAGACTGTCTTCAAAATAGTACATCCACAGCTTTTCATCTTCCGTGTGAGCTCCCAACCTTCCCAAATAAGATTGGAGATGAGTGCGTGGGCAAGAAGCCCCGTTGTATTTCTCAAAAGTAGGGGGTTTGAACTTGTGAGGAATCCTTACTCCCTGAACCAGACCAAGATTTGTGACATCAAAGCCTAAGGAATTTTGAGACTCCAAAGATTTGAGCTTCTCAGCAAGCTCATCCATACGGCGAGTGGTCTCGAGGGCTTCGTCGTGCAAAGAAAATTGATCATACTGACAATCTTCAGTAACGGGGTGCCCGTTAATCCTAATTCCTTGATTCACATTGTATCTTCCACCAATACCATTCCCAACATTCCCCGTGTTGCCAACATTACCCGGGTTTCCATCAACATTTGCGTTACCCGCGTTTCCAGTGTTCACAGGGTTATCAGCGTTCCCAGGGTTACCAGGGTTCCCAGGGTTACCAGGGTTCCCCTCAGCACTTGGTATTTCCACCTCTGGATCGGGCCTCGGTTGCTCAACCAATTCCCTCAGCTTTTCCTGACCTGCTGCCATACCAGTCATCAATGTCATGAATAGATCCATCCTTTCACGCATATCAGCCAGCTCTTTCTGTACTTGGTCCATCGCTAGCTGTGGACGGTTTTCCTTTGTCGGGTATCTGTGAACTCGCTTGGGACCAATAACTGCCTGATACAGGGAACAAACATTAGACACTGCGGTGACACCTGCAAAACAGACAAGGGTTAATATGCATGGTATGCGATGCACTGCTTGTTCAGTTTTAAGGCACCCCCGTTTTGAAAGGGAATACCCTGCAAATGAATAAGCATGAGATGTTGGATGCAAATATGCAGATGATGTTATGCAATGCAAAGGCATGTCAATCAGAATTGATGGATCCGCTTGAACATCTGTCAGGTTGCACTGTCTGGAGAGAAATTAAGAGCACACCAAACAAAGGTCATGGGATGGATCATGTTATCCTTAATATCAACCACCCATTTTGGTGGATTATGGTTTACACCTTATCAACACCCGAGTTTCATTGATATTAAGGATACCTGATCGGATTAACCATGAATCAAGGGTTTGTTGCAAGTCACGAGCATGGAGTTTAGGTTAAGAACCACCCAAAAGGAGTGTACTAAGGTTTAAACCTGCCAAACATGTTCTACAAAAGGTTCCCATAGTCATAATCCCATCTTTCGGATATTATCAGAGGAACGACTACTCGTATTCCAACAATATTCTCAAGAGAGACTCTTATGAGTGTAGTATCGCGTAACAATCGTATCAAATCTTACATTTGAACGACTTTCGCACTACGTCCTACGAATAGGCCAAGATGGGTTTGGTAAACTAAGGTCCTTGGCTTCTTAGGTCTATATTGGAACAAGTAATGTCTAACCACAACTTACTTATGTGACATTATTGATCTCAACATGACCTCCACCAAGTGAATGGGCTTGCAAGTCAACAGCCAAAGCCAGCCAACAGATACAACAATGATATATACACAATGCAATAAGGTAAAGCAGGTAAATAAATAACTGTACAAAAGCATGAACACCCAATAAATAAGAAATCACACAAGCTAGGAGGGACTCGCTTAGGGCAGATGGACCAGCAAGAGGTCAACTTCTTAGTCCCCAGCAGAGTCGCCAGCTGTCGCAACCTGAAAAATACAGTGCGAAAAAAAACAACCGGCGAAAGAAAAAGACAGAAGAGTCGTCACCGTGCGTTATTCATCCCAAAGGAGGGAAAGGAAACGCTCAAAGTAAACCTGAAAAAAGGAAAGGACAAGACGGGGTCTCGCAACCAAATCTTGGGTTCGGGAGTCGGTTATGCGAAGGGAAGGTGTTAGCACCCCTACGCATCCGTAGTACTCTACGGGATCCACTTTTGTAGTTCTTGTCTAAAGGGTGTGGGTTTATCTTGTGTTGTTTGCCAAAAAAAAGGGTTAAATGAAAATGACTCGCGCGGATGTCGCATCCACTGCATACGTATCTCATCTGAATATGAGAATCAGAGTCTTCGTAGCTCGGCTACCTATGGGTTGGGATGTGTGCTCGCTAAGACATCGCGTCTTATGCCTACGTATCTCATCTGGCCTGAGAATCAGAGCAAAACGTAGTTCGGCTAACTACGGGGTTATGGATTGGGTTTTGGACGAACGACGTCACTACGCAATCTACCGGATGCTCGACCTTTGGAGACTTACTCGCCTGTAGTAGAAGGAGTAAACGCGTTGCTTTGGGTTTTAGGAGAAGAAAAATCAATGAAGGGTTAGGGTTTGGGATGCTCAAGGGCAAAAAGGCAGTCCTTGACGAAGGAACCGCGCTACCTGCAGGGATATGAATACAAAACACAAAACATGTATCTCAAAGTAAAATGCCACCAAGGGGCTCAAACGTTGCCTCCTATCGAGGTCTTCCAGCTAGGAAAGCAGTAAAATGCGGGAAAAATGTAAAAGTACCACGCGGATAAAGATCCGAAGTAACAGCAATTAGAGGAATGGGAAACCCTGAGATCCTTCCAAGCTAATGCCATCAAAGAAAAGTGAGTCAGTACAGGTAATCGGAATGAACCTCCAGGGGTTATCCCACAAATAAAGTGGGAAACCACGCAAGTTATCCCTGCAAAAGTCATGTGAGCCCTCACAAAAATTCAACAAAAGGGTTAGTGAAACACCATAAGCATTTTTTTCATGATCAACAGTATGGTTTCAAAAAACTCAAACCCTGTGGCATACATTTCATAAATTAAACGGTTAAACATTCAAGGCATTGTTTATACATTCCTATACATATTAAACCCATGGGCAAAGGTAATGGGAATAATGGCAAACCTGATTGGAGAGCTTGATTGAAATTGAGTTGCACCTGTGAGGTTTACAAAGAATCTTCAGGGTTTATGTAAGGCAGAGGTGATTCTGTGTAGTTGAGTTCCCTTCGGGGTTTGGAGGCTGCTCTGAACTCCGTTAGGTCTTCTCTCACTATCTTTTTCCTCAGGGTTTTGTTCCAAGGAAACCTCAGAGTATTTTGCTTCTCTTCAAAATCCCCCTTTTGTTCTGTGTGGCTTTTGTTTTAATGAAACTCTAGTATTTATAGGCTAATATTGGTAGCTTAGTGGGCTTTTGAGAAAGGTCCAAGTCCAAAAAAATTTATTATATTTTATTTATTTAATTATTTATTTATTTAATTAATTAATTAATTAATTAATTAAAATTTTTTATTTTATTTTATTTTTTTATTATTATTATTATTTTTTTTTTTTTTGTTTTTTTTTGTTTTTTTTGTTTTGATCTAATTCTGATTGACATGATGAAATGCAATATAAAATGATAAATGAATGCATGAATGAGGAGGGCAAATTTTGGGGTGTTACAGGCTGGCAGCAGCAACGAGGAACAATTGAGGAAATAACCTCAGAAATAACAGTCCTCTGAGAAGGAGGAGTTGCAGGAGATGGTGACTGCTGATTTTGAGCAGCAATCACAGATTCCATTAGCGTCATAAGTCTGGCGATTTCATCCTTCAACTATTTGTTTTCTTGCTTTAGATGCTCCATTCTCTTCGGTTGATTAGCACGAGTGTTCTAGCAGTGAGTCAGCTTTACTGATGCACAGAACAAGAACTGATAAGACATCTGGCAGAAGAAAACCTGTTATGCAAATGATGCATGAAATGAAATGTTTTGATTGTTTTTAATTTCAAGGAACATATGAAGTCTCATTTGTAAATATATATATATTCAAATATTAATAACAATAATAACAATTCGATTCACCATAAAATATCTTTTTATTCATAAAATTGGAAGGATTACACTGAGTTCATTTTCAGAAACCAAAGTACAAATACAAGAGGAAAGGAAAATGTCATCCTAAGGATCCTTAGCAACTGCATCAGATGATCTAGCTACGGGTGCATACTTCCTTCGGATGCGTCGAATCTCGGACTCAAAGGATGTCTTCATCTGAGCCTTCTCAAGGACAAGCTGATCAACAATCTTCTTCCAAGCACCGGAAGCCTGAGGCATACTAGAGGAAGATAAACCCTCTGGCTCTCTCTGTCTCTTCACTGCTCGGTCTTCAAGAATCTCAATAAGCGCAACCTTGTATTTAGACTCAAGTTGCAACTCTTCATGCTTTCGACTCAAAGCATGGAACCGCTCTTCCCACATATCTCTCTCTTGCTTCATCTTGGCAAGCGCATCTTCTTAACTCCTCTACATCTTGGTTAGGGAGAGTTGATGGCTCAACCACAACCACGGATATAGGTAATTCACAAGCATACGACATCTTCAGCTCCAAAGCTCTCTTTTTCACCCAAATAGTATAAGCTTTCAAAGCTACACAATTGCATGAACCAAACTCGGGTCTTCCTTTCGTATGCACATTATACCAAGCATGTATCATCCTTTTCTTCAAATGTTTGGGATCTTTACCCTCTTGATTGAATAGACCTTCTAACTGAGTGTTATTAGGTTTATCTCTCAAGGGGAACCCAAGTTGACGACGGGCCAATGTTGGGTTGTAGTTGATTCCTCCTTGTGTACCAATGAGAGGCACATTAGAGAACTCACCACAACTGTCAATAATATCCAAGCTATCCAATGCAGAATCATACCAAACAATATCATCATTAGTGAGAGACATAAGTCTCTAGGACCACCTTAGACATTGTCGGTTCTCCACGAAAGCATGCGTCTGAGGCAAGTGCAAAATAAACCACTTGTATAGAAGAGGAACAAAACACACAATAGTCCCACCACCTTTAGAATTCCTCAAATGCAAAGAGAAATACATGTCACCCAACATAGTCGGAACAGGATTCCCAATCAAGAAAATTCTAATGGCGTTAACATCAACAAAACCATCAATGTTAGGGAACAAAGCCAAGCCATAGATGAGCAATACCAAGATAGCCTCAAAAGCATCCATGCTACCAGCTTGAGAAAAAACAGTAGCCCTACCAATGAGAAACTTATAAGTCAATCCAAGAATTCCTCCTCTCTTCACCAAATGAGCATCAATTTTAGATTTCTTCAGATGAAGAGCTTCAGCCATGATAGGAGATCTCGGGACCTCCTCCAATCCATTAAAAGGTACCTTTTCAGATATGGGCATACCCAAGAGATGGGCATACTCCTCCAACGTGGGAGAAAGCTGATAATCTGGAAAAGTGAAGCACCGATAGAGAGGGTCATATAACTGAACCAAAACACTTAGAAGTCCTTCAACCATATTAGTAGATAACAAAAACAAGAGCTTCCCATGAAGTTGCTTGAAGTCCAAGGGATCTAGCACAAAGGATGACAACTTCCTTAGCTCTTTCAAATCAGGACATCTGAAAGTGTACTTCTTAGTGTTCCTTCGTCCACAATCCATGGTCTGAAAATATTTGCAAATAAGATGTTAGTTTCCTTGAAATTAATTTCATGTGATGAATGTCATGATGCGCATGTATGCATGAATTTAACAATCACACACAAGGCAAACACAAACAAAGGTCAAGGGATGGATCAAGATCAATCATCCATTTTGGTGGATTATGGTTTTCCCCTTATCAACACCCAAGTTCCATTGATATTGACAAGACTTGATCGGATCAACCAAGAATCAAAGGGTTTGTTGTAAGTCACGAGCATGGAGTCAGGTTAAGAACCATCCCAAAGGAGTGTACTAAGGTTAAAAACATGGCGATCATATTCTAAAAAGTTCTCATAGTCTTAATCCCATCTATCAAATATTATAGGTTAGGAAGACTGACTCATCAACCCATAATATTCTCAAGAGAAACTCGTTTGAGTGTAGTATCACATAACAACTGTTATCAAGTCTACACTTGAACAGTCTCCGCACTACGTCCTAAATAGGCCAAGTTGGTTTAAATTCTCTACGGTCCTTAGCTTCTCGGACCCCAGATTTAGAGAAAGTAATGTGTATCCACAAATAACTTGTATGACATCAGCAACTCCAAAGAGGTCTCCATTGAGTAGATGGATCGCAAGCCAACTTGTTAAGGACTACTCCACACAAGTTGAACAGGACTATACCATCCTCCTATCTTAATTGCACTCAAGTCCAGGTTAGAAATTATCTCACCACTCAGAGATCACCAAGAACAATAGACAGATTATATCACACAAAAAATATACAAATATATACACATAAAGAGTAGGTTAAACCCACTGAGGACTACTCCCTAGCAGAGTCGCCACTTAATTTCTGTAGCGGTAAATTCATGACCATCGAGCTATGGATAAAGTTAACGTTAATAAAACCAGAGTCGCCACCGTGCTTTTATTCTTTCCAAAGGAAAAGGAAAAAGTATGAACAAAACCCAAGGATAAGAAGTTTTCAAATCAAAACTAATAAAATGTCAGAGATTGCAGGTAAGGGGGTTGGTTACACAGGGGGAAGGTGTTAGCACACAAAGTGTCCTAGGTACTCCTAGGGAGCCCTTTTTGTGTGCATATGTTTTTGGGTATAAATGATGTTTGATAAAATATAGAGTGTGGGGATGAGAAAAAGAATTCATTTATTATATTTTTGTGTTTGACAAGACCTTCGGTCTTGTGCCTACGTACCAACATAAAAATGAGGGATCAAAACCTCGTAGTTCATGGTATAAATTTCAAATAAGTTGGTGAGTTAATTTTAAAAAAAATTAATAAGAGGGAACAAAAGGCCAAAGTTTGAATGGGGTTGTTAGTTATTTTTGTCTTTTCAAATTTAAGTCAATATAATTAAGTTTATTTACAAACTTGATTAAGAAAAAGACTTTAAAAATTCAATGTCATAAGGTCAAAGTTTCTAATCATTAAAACATGTCTAAGTTGAAATCACAAGCAAAGAAAGTTTTTGAAAAGAGAGAGAGATTTTGAAATTTAAGAAGTGGGAGGAGATGAAGATACTACCCTAAGCAAAAATTTAAAAGCTAAGAGTTGAAAAGATCTGACCAATAGGATGTAATCCAACAAACAAGAATGTCATATAGAAACCCATTTTCCTTTGGACTTTGATCAAGCAATAAGCAATAAGGAATGAGCAATATCCACACATCATAAAGATTAAGGCATCAAATAAAGATATCCACATCCAAGAAAGCATTCCAATAGCTAGCATTCTTCATTGTCTTCCCATGTATCAAATGAAATATTCCTTGATCAACTCAAAATAAAACATTAGAAAAAGATCATAATAAAGTAACAATTAATTACAGAGACAAAATAACAGATGAACCAAAGAGATCCAAAGTCTTGCATCAGATGAAAGTCACTGTCAAGGATAACTCGGTCTCAAATGTTGTCATTGGCCAAGTCCTCTAGCACAGGGAAACTTCCCTAATTCTAAGTCCAAAAGCTCAGATCAAATCCCAACAGTCCATCAAATGTTTTTTTAGGGTTTTTGTTGTTATTAGGTGTTTTAAGGTCCTAAGACCACAAACAAAATCAATACACAAACAAGTATATACAATCACAAGATATGGCTCAAATGAGCAAAGTGAAAAAAAAGAGATTGAAACATAAACAAGTTATATGAAATGTAAATGGCAATGAATGATAAATGACTGAAATTTAAATTGCATAAAGTAAATGTCTTGAAAGTAAAACCATAATGAATAAAAGTTAGTCAATGGTTAGTCAAATGTTAGTGTTGAGTTTTAATTGAGTAAGTCATGTTGGTGTAAGCCCTAGAGGCCAATACTTTTGGTACTTGTATCGAATTATTTATTAATAATAAAAGGCTTTTTATTTATTATGGTTGTTTAATAAAGTCCCTGGAATAGATAGCCCGTTTAATGTATTAAATATGAATTAATCATGAGAACACATTAAACATAAGGACACTATTCTTAAAGTATCCGTAGTCCAACTTTAGTGTGAAGTGGGATAACATTAAAGCATTAAGACTATTATGTTTGTAGACTGATGATCACATCTCAAAGATCATGGATAAAGAGTTATCAAGTCTTAAACATAGGTATGAATATTAGGAGTAATATTTATACCGGATTGACCAACTGTGAGAATACTATATAGAAAGTTATGCAAGGTGTCATAAGTTATTCTCATGGTGATAATAGTGTATACCACTCTTCGACCTGAAACCAATATGGATCCTAGATGTAGAGTCGAGTGCTTTATTGCTGATCCAACATTGTCTGTAACTGGATAACCATAAAGACAGTTGATGGGTACTCCACAAAGCATGCTGAGGGACATGAGTGTCCTAGATGGAATTTGCCCATCCTGCGTAACAGGATAAATGTCTATGGGCCCAATATTGAACTGGACAAGGGTGACACAATCTATACCTTGTGTTCAATATAGACATAAGGGCAAAGGGGTAATTATACACATAATTATTATCACAGGAGGTTTTGTCAGATCACATGACATTTTCGTGTCTTGGGTAGCAGTGATGTGTTGCTAGATACCGCTCACTGTTTATTATATTAAATGCGTGATTTAATATAATTGTCAACGTCGCGAAAACATACAGGGTCACACACAAAGGACGGATTGATGAGAAATAGAGTAACTAAGGAACACCGTAAGGTACGGTGCATTTAAGTGGGAGACGAAATATGGTAAGGTACCAAATACTTAAGTGATTTTGGCATATTATGAGATATGGGCCAAAATACACTTAAGTGGGCTTTTTAGCTTGAAGCCCACACAAGTGATTCTATAAATAGAACCCCTTGGGTAGAAGCATTGTCACTCCACAGAGACTCAACTCAAGGGAAGAGTTGGAATTTTGTTTCTCTCTCTCTCTCACACTCAAAGCCTTCATTCCTACCAGCTAGCACTGAGATTGAAGGAATCCGTTCGTGTGGACTGAGTAAAGACGTTGTCATCGTTCAACGTTTGTGATCACTCCGTAGATCTGTATGAATGGTTTTGATCATTATCAGAGATCTGCACCAAAGGTTTGAATTGCCACAAGAGGTAACGATTTTATCACTGATCATGCCCATTCTAAAGGATCATTAAAGGAGAAATTTTTATATTCCGCTGCGCCTTGGATGGCAATTCTCCTTCAGTGGTATCAGAGCCATTTACGAAACCATGAATCTGATAACTGTTTTTGTTCTGTAATAATATGATTAAAAACAGAATGAATCAAAGATTAAATTGAGATCGATCAAGTCATATATATGATATATGTAATCTTGATGCAAAATACATTATATATGATATAGTGTTCTCGTTTCCTTCATTCAAACACTCAATGATTGTTTTCCTTTGAGCGATCAATGGTCATTTGCTTTTTGATCCGACATTAGTATGGTGAAGCAATGACGTGTTGATCAATCATACTGAATTAACAATCGAGATGTGTTTGACAGTCTGAAATTGGTGCATCAGGGTTAGTGACGGCACAAGAGTTGTGTTGTCAGAGAGTTATGCGATTGGGGTTTGACTACACAAGAGTTGTGCTTTCTAAACACTTTTGGAACAGTGTTAACCGGTTAACGCATATGGTTAACCGGTTAACGCAATACGAAATAAATTTTTTAATTTTTCAAACAATTTTAATCGGTTAACACATATGGTTAATCGGTTAACGCAAGGCGGAAAACAGTTTTCCAAGACATTTTCAAACAGTGTTAACCGGTTAACGCATTTGGTTAACCGGTTAACGCAAGGCAGAAAAGAATTTTCTAACAGTTTTTAAACAGTGTTAACCGGTTAACGCATATGGTTAACCGGTTAACGCAAGGCAAAATTCACTCGTTCGGCTAACTCAGTGCTTTAAAAGTATCAAGTGTTGATGCGAAAAGCGATATTGATTTTAAATGAATTATTCATTAAAATGTGGTGATCGGTCGTCGAAATTTAATTTGATTTTAATTAATTAAAGGAATTAATAATAATAATAAAGTGTTTATTATTGTCTTGTGGTGATCGGTTATGGCCTTAGTTTTCCTTTATTCTAATTTGGGTTTTAAAATACGACCTGCGTGTCGTGCCTCTCTCTTAATCTCCCAAATGTAACTTCTTTTCTCATCTCACTCCCTTGTATGTAAAACGAGTTTCTTTATGTAATGTAATGATATGAAGAAAGCAAAGAAGTCAGTGCCAAAGGAGGACAACCTTGAAGATCTTGCTTGGAGAAGCTTAGATCGTTGTTAGGTTAGCTTAGGTTCTCCCATTGGCTTGGGAGAACAATTGCGCTAGGGGCCATAACTGTTTCATTATGTATGTATGTATGTTGATGCATGTGAATGTATGTTGATGCATGTGAGAGGCGATTTATATGATAAATAAGCCGGTGAGATCAGAAAAATTGCAATTCCCTCAAATTAAATATTAAGTTTATGCTTTCCAAGTTTTAACACTCATCAAGACTAATATCGGATAATGTAGGTTTCGCCTACGCGAGGTGCATGATCTATATATTAGTAAGGTACGATGGGATAATTGTAATATCCAACTGTTAAAACAATGAGTCAAACTTAACTAAATAAATTATAAGAATATTATATATGTTTGCTTTCCAAGTTTTAGCACTCATCAAGACTAGTATCGAATAATGTAGGTTTTGCCAATGCGAGGTGCATGTTTTGTATTAGTTAAGGTGCGATGGCTTAAACGATGAGTCAAACTTAATTATAATTTTATTATATATGTTTAGAAGCAAGAGTTGGGAATGATCCATATGATGGATTGGAATAAGGAGTTATTCACCCAACTGAAATTTTCGAGAGTTGTATGAGATACAACTGGAAGGAGTTCCTACCTAAATAACCTAGTTTTGTGTAATCCGCCTACGCGGACTTAGAACGAAGTGAAATATGGATCTCGACCCACTAGAAAATCTTCCAACGGGATTTTCCGAATCAAGTGATGAGGGTCATTTGTTTTGAGTAAAATAGTGGGAGCATATTTAATTAAAGGCCTAATTAAATATGTCAATGATACTTATATTTTCATTAATCCTTGTGTAGATTACCATGACAACAAACACCTCTAACAACATATTGCGATCAAACCTTGACAAGGAAAAATTGTCTGGGACAAATTTCCTGGATTGGTACCGAAACCTGAGGATTGTCCTCAAACATGAAAAAGGGAAAGGCAAGGAAGTTGCCATACCCAAACCCACTAGTGCTGCTTTAAAGCCTAGTGGAGGCATAGAAAAAGAAGGCACCTGCTTCCATTGCGGTAAGACCGGACACTAGAAGAGGAACTGCCCAAAGTACCTGGAAGATAGGAAGAATGGAGTAGAGACTCCAACTTCAGATATTTTTGTTATTGAAATAAATTTGTCTACTTCTGCATCATGGGTATTAGATACTGGATGCGGTTCTCACATTTGTACAAATGTGCAAGGACTAAAAGGGAGTAGAAAATTGGCAAAAGGTGAAGTCGACCTACGAGTTGGTAATGGAGCAAAGGTTGCTGCCTTAGCCGTAGGAACTTATGAATTGACTTTACCTAGTGGTTTAATAACTCAGTTAGAGAACTGTTATTATGTACCTGCAATTAGCAGGAATATTATTTCCATTTCTTGTCTGGACAAGTTCGGTTTTTCGTTCATAATAAAGAACAATTGTTGTTCAATTTATTTGAATGATATATTCTATGCTACTGCTCAAATGAACAATGGATTATATGTCCTTGATCTTGAGATGCCAGTTTATAACATTAATACTAAAAGGATGAAACTTAATGAGTTAAATCCAACTTACCTTTGGCATTATCGATTAGGCCACATAAATGAGAAACACATTTCCAAACTCCATAAAGATGGACTCTTGGACTCTTTTGATTATGAATCATATGAGACATGCAGATCTTGTTTAATTTGACAGATGACAAAGTCTCCATTCACAGGAAAAGGTGAAAGAGCTAATGATCTTTTGGCCCTCATACATACTGATGTGTGTGGACCACTGAACATACCAGCCAGAGGAGGTTTTCAGTACTTCATTACATTCACTGATGATTTCAGTAGATATGGTTATGTGTATTTAATGAAACACAAATCAGAGTCCTTTGAAAAATTCAAAGAATTCAAGAATGAAGTACAAAACCAACTAGGTAAGAATATTAAAACTCTTCGATCAGATCGAGGTGGTGAGTATTTAAGCCTAGAGTTTGATGACCATCTGAAAGAGTGTGGGATCCTATCCCAACTCACTCCTCCTGGAACACCCCAATGGAATGGTGTGTCTGAGAGAAGAAATCGAACCCTGTTGGATATGGTCTGATCCATGATGAGTCACGCCGATCTTCCAAGCTCCTTTTGGGGAGATGCGCTATTGACAGCAGCTTACACACTTAACTGTGTTCCATCCGAAAAGGTTGATAAGACACCATATGAGATATGGAGTGGTAAGAGACCACATATGTCTTACATGAAGATTTGGGGTTGCGAAGTTTATGTGAAACGACAAATTTCAACTAAGCTTGAGCCCAAATCTGACAAATGCTTATTTGTGGGGTATCCTAAAGAAACAAGAGGGTATTACTTCTACAATCCTTCTGAGGGCAAAGTGTTTGTCGCTCGAGTTGGAGTTTTCCTAGAAAAAGATTTTATTTCCAAAGGAACCAGTGGGAGGAAAGTAGAGTTTGAAGAAATTCAAGAATCACAAAGCATCGATACACCTATGGAGGAATTAGAGCAGGAAACACAAGTGGTTTTGGAAAAGCAACCTTCTCAAGTAGAACAAGACCAGCGTAGGTCAAGCAGGATACGTCACCTACCTGAGAGATATGGATATCTCATAACACATCAAGGTGATGTATTACTCATGGATCAAGATGAGCCTGTGACCTACCAAGAGGCCATAACTGGTCCCGAGTCTGAGAAGTGGCTAGAAGCCACGAATACTGAAATAGATTCCATGTACACAAACCAAGTTTGGACCTTGGTAGAGCCTCCTATAGGAGTTAATCCTATAGGATGCAAGTGGGTCTTCAAAAAGAAGACTGACATGGATGGTAAGGTACATACCTATAAGGCAAGACTGGTTGCAAAAGGATATAAACAAATTCATGGTGTTGACTATGATGAAACCTTTTCACCAGTTGCAATGCTTAAATCTGTTCGGATTTTACCTGCTATCGCTGCATATCATGATTATGAAATATGGCAGATGGATGTCAAAACTGCTTTCCTTAATGGAAATCTTCTTGAGGATGTGTACATGACACAACCTGAAGGATTTGACATACTAGAAGAAGCCCAAAAGATATGTAAGCTACAAAGATCAATCTATGGATTGAAGCAAGCTTCCAGAAGCTAGAATCTTTGTTTTGATGAAACGGTAAAACAATATGGATTCATCAAGAACGAAGATGAGCTTTGTGTCTACAAGAAGGTTAGTGGGAGCATGATCGTTTTCCTGGTATTATATGTAGATGACATATTACTCATTGGAAACGATGTCCCTACCCTGCAACAAGTAAAGACTTGGTTGGGGAAATGTTTTTCTATGAAGGACCTAGGTGAAGCAGCCTATATATTAGGAATCAGAATCTATAGAGATAGATCATGAAAACTGCTTGGCCTAAGTCAGAGTACATACATAGACAAAGTGCTGAGACGCTTTAATATGCATGATTCCAAGAAAGGATTCATACCTATGCAACATGGCATGTGTCTATTAAAAACACAATCCCCTTCAACTAAGGTAGAAAGGGAACGCATGAATAAGATTCCATATGCATCTGCAATAGGATCTATCATGTATGCCATGTTATGTACTCGACCAGATGTCTCGTATGCTTTAAGTGCAACGAGTAGGTACCAATCTGATCCTGGTGATGCCCATTGGGTAGCTGTCAAGAATATCCTTAAGTACTTGAGAAGGACTAAGGACTCACTCTTGATATATGGAGGTCAGGAAGAATTGGTTGTAATTGGTTACACCAATGCTAGCTTCCAGACAGATAAGGATGACTTTAGATCGCAATCTGGTTATGTGTTTTGCTTGAACGGTGGCGTTGTGAGCTGGAAAAGTTCAAAGCAAGATACAGTTGCTGATTCTACAACCGAGGCCGAGTATATTGCTGCCTCAAGTGCAGCAAAGGAAGCTGTTTGGATCAGGAAGTTCATTAGTGAACTTGGCATAGTCCCTAGCGTTGTGGATCTCATTGGTATCTATTGTGATAACAATGGTGCTATCGCACAAGCTAAGGAGCCTAGATCTCACCAACGATCCAAACACATACTTAGGCGTTATCATCTCATTTGAGAGATAATAGATAGAGGAGATGTGAAAATATGTAAAGTACCTACACTTGACAATATTGCTGACCCACTGACAAAGCCTCTTGCGCAGCAGAAGCATGATGGCCATACTAGATCAATGGGCATAAGGGGTATGCCTGATTGGCTCTAGTGCTAGTGGGAGATTATTGGTGTAAGCCCTAGAGGCCAATACTTTTGGTACTTGTTTCGAATTATTTATTAATAATAAAAGGCTTTTTCTTTATTATGGTTGTTCAATAAAGTCCCTGGAATAGATAGTCCATTTAATGTATTAAATGTGAATTAATCATGAGAACACATTAAACATAAGGACACTATTCTTAAAGTATCAGTAGTCGAGCTTTAGTGTGAAGTGGGATAACATTAAAGCATTAAGACTATTATGTTTGTAGACTGATGATCACATCTCATGGATCATGGATAAAGAGTCATCAAGTCTTAAACATAGGTATGAATATTAGGAGTAATATTTATACCGAATTGACCCACTGTGAGAATACTATATAGAAAGTTATGCAAGGTGTCATAAGTTATTCTCATGGTGATAATAGTGTATACCACTCTTCGACCTGAAACCACTATGGATCCTAGATGTAGAGTCGAGTGCTTTATTGCTGATCCAACGTTGTCCGTAACTGGATAACCATAAAGACAGTTGATGGGTACTCCACAAAGTATACTGAGGGACATGAGTGTCCTAGATGGAATTTGCCCATCCTGCATAACAGGATAAATGTCTATGGGCCCAATATTGAACCGGACAAGGGTGACATGGTCTATACCTTGTGTTCAATATAGACATAAGGGCAAAGGGGTAATTATACACATAATTATCAGGAGGTTTTGTCAGATAACATGACATTTTCGTGTCTTGGGTAGCAGTGATGTGTTGCTAGATACCGCTCACTGTTTATTATGTTAAATGCGTGATTTAATATAATTGCCAACATCGCGAAAACCTACAGGGTCACACACAAAGGATGGATTGATGAGAAATAGAGTAACTAAGGAACACCGTAAGGTACGGTGCACTTAAGTGGGATACGAAATATGGTAAGGTACCAAATACTTAAGTGATTTTGGCATATTATGAGATATGGGCCAAAATACACTTAAGTGGGCTTTTTAGCTTGAAGCCCACACAAGTGGTTCTATAAATAGAACCCCTTGGGTAGAAGCATTGTCACTCCACAGAGACTCAACTCAAGGGAAGAGTTGGAATTTTGTTTCTCTCTCTCTCACTCAAAGCCTTCATTCGTACCAGCTAGCACTGAGATTGAAGGAATCCGTTCGTGTGGACTGAGTAGAGACGTTGTCATTGTTCAACGTTCGTGATCACTTCGTAGATCTGTATCAAAGGTTTTGATCATTATCAGAGATCTGCACCAAAGGTTTGAATCGCCACAAGAGGTAACGATTCTATCACTGATCATGCCCATTTATAAGGATCATTAAAGGAGAAATTTTTATATTCCGTTGCGCCTTGGATTGCAATTCTCCTTCAAGTCATTCTTTGGAGAACACTCAACCATTCATTCACAAGTATGGATCCTTGAAGAAAGACATCATCCATGAGAAGGCTCCAACTTGGATAATTCAACAAGTATGCCACTAACTCTCATGAAAGGAAAAAAGGTCAAGTCTCCATACAATGCCATGAAGAATTGGAGACTTACGATCTCACTTACTAGAATACTATGCCTTGAGGGTCAAATTTAGCTCTATGTAAGCAGTCGTAATTGGACTTATCTAGAAGTCACAACTATCTGAGACCGGGTAATAAAAATATAGGTGTTAATGCATGTTAGAGATTTGGTACAGAGAACCAAACTCCTAAAATATACCACACACTAAAACAAAATGGCAGGGATCTATCTCAGTCATACTTGTATTGATTCATCTGACACAAGGTCGTTGATAAATCAATTAACATTTAGACATTAGAGATTTCATTGGTCCAATGAGGGAATGGGAAAGAATAGGGATAAAGATGGAAAGGGAGGGGGAGATAGAAACAAAAATTGATGATTAGAGAAATTTCATCTGATCAAAATCATCCATTCATTTTAGGAGATGAAATGTACATTTCATCAATCCCCTAAATCCAATGGTTTTAAACCAACAAAAGTCAAATCAACAATGACCAAGGCCCAAACATAAAGTCAAAAATCACAAGACCATAAAAATGGCTCAACATAATTTTCAAACATTTAAACATTTAAAAATCAATTTAAAAATGAATTAAAATGCATTTTAATTTGGTCAAAACCTCAAATCCATTCAAAACACCAAATAAATGGTCAAGGGATTTATCCTAGGTCAAAGGACCTTAGACAAAAAATCTCACAATTTTTTAAAAGTCAGAAGTATTTTTAAGCAATTAAAAATATGCACAAAAACATTTAATTCATGAAAAATACCAAACATAATCCAAAAATTATTTTAATTCAAAATATGGAAGAGAAAAATATTTAAAGATGTTTGGTGAAAGTCCCATATTTTTTGAACTAAAAATGAAATTTCTATGAATTAAATAAAATAAGTGAATTAAATGGAAATTTAGAAAATACAAAAAAACAAGGGCCATCAGATCTCCCTCAGTAATTGAGGTGGCAGATCCGATGGCGAAGCGCTCACTTCATACCATACACCTTAGTCAACACGTCATAGGGAAGGTAATCACAAGGAGTAGTCATGATTAAAACATTTTAAATGAATCTCAAGGTTGGGAGAGTGACAACGCACCACCGAAGCCCTAACTCCGGTCTTCTTATCTAGTTGACGTCACCGGACTGGTCCACCACCAACCTTCACCAAAATAAAAAGTTTGGACATGGTTTTAAAGGAAAAATGCTCAGGAGCTCGAATATGGCCTCAGTTTCTTCTAATTCCAAGTATACTGAAAGATACGTGGATTTGAATTTTGAGGATCATGAACTGAGTTGCTTCGATTTGACCTCAAAGTAACTCAATCTTGTTGCCTACATTGGTAGGACTTCAGTAAACCAAAAATCAATCAAAATAGATGAGAAATGATGGAGAATCTAAGAAGATAATTTTCTGAAATCTCACCTTCGGGGAGCTTTAGATCAGCTTGATCTTGCTTCCAATTTGGCTTGGCTTGACTCTAGAAGGTTGCAAGAAGTGAAATTGATCAAAGAGAGGCTTGGATTCTTGGAGTTTCAATCTCAAAACTGAAGGTGATTTGAAGCTCGATTTCAAGTGAAATCCTCAAGTTTATCCTTTAATGGAGGTTAGGGAGGCAATGGTTCAAAGCTTAGGCAAGAAGGATCCTTATTCTGATCACAATGGTCATGTTTTGTAGGGTTTTGCGTTGCTTTTCACACACTTGAAAATTTGGCCAAAATTAGAAATGTTAGTGCATGCTTTCTTGGGCGTGTGATAGGCTCATGAGATGATTGGAATAAGTCCACAAGTGATCATGAATGATGCTGAAAGCTTAACATGAAGCCATGCAATTGTACTTGAAAAATGATTATGTGAATCCTCCAAATGGGAACAAGAAGAGTAACCATTCGCAAGTCCTTCAAATCTTGTCCAAATCAAGTGACCTTGGACTTTTTAGAAAGGTGACATCAAGGGGAACAACTTTCATGTTGAACACTTTTACATTTGAAGCATGTATCTTGATGAATGTTAAGGTGGAAGTTTGAGAAATCAAATATAATTGAATTTTTTCTAAGTACCAAGTCAAATATCCAATTCTTCCACCCTGAATAACTTTTTCTATGAGTTTCAAATGGAAGTGGTTCCTTCAGAAAAGTTGTAGCTCTTTAAATCCTCTTTAATTTGGTTACAAATGTGACCCAATTTGAATTTGGAATGAAGGAGTTATTCATTTTAGAAGCTAAGGAATATTACTTGTTCAATGTTAATGGCCCAAAATGAGCTATAATGTTTCCTCTTGGAACATGCCCTTGCAAGTTGAATTTCACACTTCTATAAGAATAAAAGTTGAAGAGGATATCTTGAAATTAACCATTAAACTTGGATGGACTTCATATCATAAAAATTGAGCAAGTTATGGTCCTTGGAAGTTGAACTCATAACTAGGGCACTGAGAAAATGACCTATAATCTTTCACCATAAAAAATGACTTTCCAATAAAAACTAGCTCTTGATGTAAACATGAAAGTTGTTTGGAATATCATAAGGAGTAACGTTGATCTTTGAATCTTTTTTATATGTGTAGCGGGGTATTCGTTACCATTAGAGATATTGACTAAATCCAAGGTAAACCATACAAGTCGAGTCGCCACCGCACTTCTATTTATCCAAAGGAATGGTTAGAAAGCGAACAAAAACCTAAAATTTTTATCGAATCAAAAACTAGTAAAAATGTCAGAGATCTGGGTAAGGGGGTTGGTTATGCAATGGGAAGGTTTTAAGCACCCAAAACATCCTAGGTACTCCTAGGGAGCCCTTTTCATAAGTGTTGTTCTAGTCTAAAGGGTGTAGGTATATCTAAAGTACTATTTACTAAAAGGAAGGTTAAAAGAAAATGACTCGCAAGGATGTCGCATCCACTGCCTACGTATCTCATCTGAGTATGAGAATCAAGGTCTTCGTAGCTCGGCTAACTAGGGGTTAAGGATTGCCATCTGAACATGGACTTACACAAGAGGACACCAGCTGTGTCAAAGGGGGGTGGGCAGTGTGTTCAACGTCCTAGCAGTAGGTGTCGCAGCTCGCTGAATTGAGTCTTAGGCAATTACCTCTTTGCAATAGAACGAATTGACATGCCACAAGATCGGAGACGCACGGAAGGTCTAAAAGTGAGGAAGCTCTGTTCTAGAGTTGTCATGCAATATGGACCTATGTGTTAGGATTTACAAAGGGGAACATCTACCTAATGTTAGCATGCAAAGAATAAGGGAATTCTACCTATGTTATCATACAAAGGGTTCTACCTAATGGGTGCGACCTAAACGGAACAAGAGTCAACGGATGGAGCACGGAGAGGAGTTACGGATAAGGGTAGATGGCGATGCCGGAGGCAATCAACTTACAGGTAGATGGAGATGCCTGAGGCAATCGACTTACAAGAGGATGGATGAATACGTGCTGGTTCTGTTAAGTTTTGAAAATGATTACTCGACGTTGGATCGAGCTTTTGATCTTATTTTAAAATGGTTATCGGATGTTCGTTTTAATTCTTGTATTAACAGGTGACTAAAGAAATAAAGAAATAAATATTATATACTTTATGGGAGAGGGGTACATTTGTTATGAATGGGGATTGTTCATGGCAAACAAACAATCAAAATATATGCCTCATACATCATACAAGTAGGCAACAATTATCAATCTGATCGGATAAATAAACAATATATAGTCAAACCAAAGAATCAAATAATGGATCATTTAAACAATGCATGGGAGTATGAACATGTTAAATAATCAAGCAATAGAAAGCATGAATGAGAGAAACAAGTATAAAAGATAACAGATGAATCAAACAGATGAAAATATACACACGAAGGGTCCACTAAATAATTTAATCAGGAAATGAGGTAAGGACCAAATAAAATCAAGGTAAAAGGCCTCTAATACATGGCATATGAGATGAACAAGGGAGGATCAAAAGATCTCTTCAATTGCCATAAGCAATCCCTAAGTCAAACATCGATCATAAAGAAGTCAACTGAAAATTCAAGTCAACTTAAAAAATAACAAATAAATAGCAAATTAATCTAGAAAATTATGAAAAACTAAGCTAAATAAGGTGGGGTCAGAACATCATCATCCCCCAAAAAGATTTTACAAATAATGAAAATTGGCACGTGAATTAATTAAAACAAAACATAGTCAATTAATAAGACTAGGTTAGAAATAAATCAAGAATAAATAGTAAATTAATCAAGAAAATTATGAAAAATTAAACTAAATAAGGTGGGGTCAGGACATCATCATCCGCCAAAAATATTTTAAAAATAATGAAAATTGGTACGCGAATTAATTAAAATAAAACAGAAGTCAAATTAAAAGTCAACCAACCAAACTAGGTCAATAATAAATCCAAAATAAATTGAAAATGTGAAATAAAATTCCAAGAAAAGTTCAGGTTGACCATGAGACAGTGGTCAGCCTTCATCCCAAAAATCAAATGCTAACAATAATTTTATGTCGTCAAAATAAAATCAATAAAAAAAGTGTGTTAAAATGGACCATTTAGAATAAATAATTAAAATAAAATATTAATATTAAAAAAATACGAAAATAAAAATTATATAAAATTAAATAAAACGTTAAGAAAAGTGAAAAATATTTTTGGGTAATTTTATGGAAGAAGAAAATATTTTAAATAAGAAAAATAAATATGAAAATGGAAGGATTAATGGTGATGAACATGATAAGCAAGCGTAGATATATCAAAACATGGCCATGGAAGAGATGATTACCTAAGGGAAAATAGAAGTGGAATGAAATCTGATATGTGATGAAGCTTTGCCTCCTTGCCACGAAATTCCAATGCTCCTTTAGGGTTAGGGTTTCAGCTTCTTAAATTGGGTGGATTAGGTGTTCTCATAGGCTTTTTAATAAGTGATTTATCCATAAGAATAAAAGTGTGAAGTGAGGTGTAAAATGTTGTTATTTTGGGCCAAACTTAAGTGAATTGATGTCCAATGCATAGCCAAAAGAGGTAAAAAAACATGACTGGTTTGTGCAGCATGCTTAGAAAATCTGATTGGGCCAGTCAGGCCCAAAATCTGCCTAAAAAATCAAGTCATGGTGCCCACTTTAAATGAATGTATCTCTCAAACCATGGATCCAAATGAGATGATTCCAAAAGGATGTGAAAGAGGACATGACAAGGTACAATTGTTGTGAATAAAGTATTTTCAAATAATGCCTTGAAGTGCAAGAAAACTGGCCCAGAAGTCTTGACAAATTTTGAAGATTTTGGACTTAGAAATTTTTCTAAGTGTCCTAAAAAAATGTCTCACTTTGACTAAGCATAACTTTCTCAATTCTAATCAAAATGGAGCAAACTTTATATCTCTAGAAATCTTGGAACAAGAGGAACAAATTTCATGTTGGAGAAATTTCCTAATGGATCTTTTATCTTGATGCAAAATGGGCTTAAAGTGAGGGCAACGATCATGAAAACTTGCCCTAAATGGAAAGTCAACCATTTCCAAATTAAGTAACTCTTTCAATTCCTGATTAAATGATGAATCCATGATCCAACCTTGATCAAATTTCACATGTAGGATCCCCTAGGCATGGATTTTGAGATTCCACTCTCAAAATGTCAGGAGTTGACTTTTCTGGCCCCACAGTTGAGTTTTCCCAAACTGTCTGATTCCCAATTCCATTGATCAATTGAAGCACTTCTAGCTCAAATAAAGAGCTGATTTTTTGTATGTAGACCCTTGTGGATATATGGAGGGCCATGGAAAAGAGTTTCACCCAAAGAATCAGAAATAAACTGATTTTATACCAAACCCTAGTTTTAGGGCAAAATGATCAGGAACTGATTGCACTGATTGCCAATGGATCTTTCTGAGATAATTGTGAATCTTCCTAGGCCAAGATGCCTCTCTAATCATGACATGGATGAGCTCCTCTACTTCCAACCAAACATTTCCTGTTGCAGGTAGCCATGAAACCCTAATTTCTGATTAAATCCATATGAATACTCTGATAGCTTTGAATCCTTCACTGATGAACTGAGGACCATAATAAGATGCTTTGACCCCCCTGAGACCCTTGATACTTGTATACTTAGAAAATGAAGTCCAATTCTCAATCTTACTTTGTATGGGCTCCTTCTGTTAAGGATTGATCGATCAAAACCTGATCTCCATGTCACTAATGCAGTATGCAATGAGTATGACCTAATATGATGCTAATGAAGTATAAAACATAATCTCATGCTTCCAGGAAAAATGAAGGGTAAATTTTGGGGTATTACAGCTGCCCCTATTCAATCAACTAGAGACCCGAAAGGAAGATAGCAACGGCTTTTCCACTTTCGAGGTATCAAGTGATTTGAATACGATAAAAGCCCGAAAATTTACACTGAAGTAAAAAAGATGAAGTTATAATGCCTGTCAGAATCGGCCAAGAGGTAGCCTTGAAAGAAGAACCCGTCTGGTACGGTGAGAGTCGATCTGAACACCGAAACAAGGAATGTTAGCCTGAATACCAAAATAAATGGTAACACAGAAATAACCATGGCCTGAATGCCGCTCATCAATTTGAATACTGGAAATGACTTCGATCTGAGCATCAGACGATACTTGATTATCAAACATCGGTCTGAACACCGGGAAACTGGCGTGAATGCCACTTCGGTCTGAATACCGGAAAATTGACCTGAATGCCATAAGTTGCATCGACCTGAATGTCGGAAACTTCTTCGATCTTAACATCAGAAAACTGGCCTGAATGACACTTCGGTCTGAATACTGGAAAACTGGCCTGAATGCCACAAGTTGCATCGACCTGAATGTCGGAAACTTGGCCTGAATGCCACAAGTTGCGTCGACCTGAACGTCGGAAACTTCTTCGATCTGAACATCAGGAAACTGGCCTGAAAGCCACTTTGGTCTGAATATCGGAAACTTGGCCTGAATGCCACAAGTTGCATCGACCTGAATGTCGGAAACTTCTTCGATATGAACATCGAAAAACTAGCTTGAATGCCACTTTGGTCTGAATACCGGAACATTGTCCTGAATGCCACAAGTTGCATCGACCTGAATGTCGGAAACTTCTTCGATCTGAACATCGGAAAACTGGCCTGAATGCCACTTCGGTCTGAATACCGGAAACTTTCATGCCTGTCAGCATCGGCAGAAATAGGGAAAATGATAATTGAAGCGGCGCGTGGGCCAACGACCCCTGTTGGGAATAATAAAGATAAGTCATGAACAATCTTCAGTCTGAGTACTGGAAACAACTACTGGCTTATCACTTGGGATACCGAGAACGCCTTATGCTTTACATGCGTATGTTTGAATTTTTCAAAGGCGTAATGCTCCATGAAAATGCTACGCAATTTGGGAGGATGCAATGCAATATGATTCTACATGCAGAGATGTGAAATGCTTGATTAGAGAGAACGCCAAGCTGAGGCAAGGAATTCTGCTGGGGAAATGATCACCATCTTCTGGACCCTGGCAAGGCTGTTGCAGATGCACAGCACAAAGAACTCTGTGGGGAAATGACCCGCCGCACGGTGTTCTGGCAAATAACAAAATACTGAGGCTCTGACTGGGGAGAGAATGACACTGAAAACTTGCTGCTGAGGAAAGCGACAGTGGTTCTGGCAACCATAATCTGCGAGAGAGACGACTCAGCAGAGGAAGCAAACACCTATACGGTACCGAGATTTTGCTTCAAGGAAAGAGACCATGGGTCTAGCGTCGAGATCATCGATCTGGCATCGAACTCTGAGGAGCAGCCACTTCTGTTGGGAAGATACAGTCAGACATTGTCAACTCCGCTGGGGATATACAGTCAGACACTGTCAACTCCGTTGGGGATATACAGTCAGAAATTGTCGACTCTACTGGTGAATGTATAATCTGAAACAAATGCTTGGGGAAGTACAGTAGTGAGAGCCTACTGGGGATTGAAGAATCCAACGCTCGGACTAGTTCTGCAGGGATACGATACCAAATTCCAACTGTTGAGGAAAAACATCCGCGATCATTTGATGGGGACCTTAAGGAAATGCCCCGAGTGTACCTGTTCTAAATAGACGATCCAAAGCACTTAAAATTTACAGCAATTTTCAATGTTTATTAAGCACGTACCTGTAAAGCTCTTATGTTTCATGATGCAATGTTTATCAAAAATTCGGACGTCATTTTTGCAAACAAAACAGTAAAATGAAAATGAACACAGAGATGTACTGAATAACATGATTTTATTGATTGAGTGGCCTCTGAATAGGTATTTACATCAGGAAGAAATCCCTGGAAAGAGGTAATTGCACAATAGATAAAAACAGAAATTAATCTAATGGCAATGTGAAATGGATTTCTATCGGGTTCCAATTCTGCTATGATTCGCTCGTCTTCAAGATCCTCCAAATGTTCAGCTTTCTGAAAAAGGTGATTGGACTGTTTCCTATCCTTCGGAAGTTTCCGGCTATCGACACGAGATGATATTCAGAACTACTCAGAACGTAGCCATTCGCTTAATCCCTAACTTTTTCCTGGATCGCCCTTTCGGGTTTTCAATCCACCGGGATACCCATTTTTGCCTAAGTTGCCCTTTCAGGTTTTCAACTTACCGGGTGTACAATCTTTTCATTTTTTAATCCCTAACTTTTGCCCGAACCTTTTTCATTTTCTTGGTTCGCCGGGATGCCCATTTTTTTGCCTAGACTATTCTTTTTATCGTCCAGCGGGTCTATTTTATGCGAAGTATTTTTTAACTGCGTTTGAGTTCACAGGGGAAGTGAAGTTTTCATCATCCATAGTTGCAAGCATTAAGGCTCCACCATCAAAAACCTTGGTGACAATATACGGTCCATCATAGTTAGGAGTCCACTTGCCCCTGTGATCTGTCTGAGGAGGAAGGATCCTTTTCAACACCAAATCTCTGACTTGGAAGCATCGAGGACGCACTTTCTGATCAAAGGCTCTCTTCATCCGACTTTGATACAACTGCCCATGACAAATGGCTGCCATTCGCTTCTCTTCGATAAGACTCAACTCATTGAACCTTGTCCGAACCCATTCAGCTTCGTTTAACTTGACATCCAGCAGGACTCTTAGAGAAGGAATCTCCACTTCAACAGGTATGACTGCTTCCATACCATACACAAGGGAATAAGGGGTTGCCCCGGTCGATGTACGTACTGAAGTACGGTACCCATGCAAGGCGAAGGGTAGCATCTCATACCAATCTCTGTACGTAACGACCATCTTCTACACAATCTTCTTTATGTTCTTATTTGCTCCCTCAACAGCACCGTTCATCTTAGGACGATAAGGGGAAGAGTTGTGATGTTGAATGTTGAAGTTCTTGCACAACTCTTTCATCATTTTGTTATTGAGATTAGAACCATTATCAGTAATGATTCTTTCGGGAATCCCATAACGACAAATGATTTCTTTCTTGATGAATCGGGCAACCACATGTCTGGTGACCTTCGTAAATGACGCTGCTTTGACCCACTTGGTGAAATAGTCGATGGCAACAAGGATGAAGCGATGCCCATTGGAAGCAGTAGGCTCAATCTTTCCAATCATATCAATGCCCCACATAGCAAACGGCCACGGCGAAGACATCACATTCAGAGGATTTGGCGGCACATGCACCTTATCAGCATAAATCTGGCATTTATGATACTTCCGAGCATATTTGAAACAATCAGATTCCATGGTCATCCAATAATAACCCGCTCTCAACAATTTCTTAGCCATTGTATGTCCGCCGGCATGAGTACCGAAGGAGCCTTCATGAACTTCCTGCATTAACATGTCTGCTTTGTGTCTATCCACACATCTGAGCAAAACCATGTCGAAGTTCCTCTTATACACCACGTCGTCTTTGTTCAAGAAGAAACTGCCTGCCAATCTTCTCAAAGTCTTTCTATCATTGTTGGATGCCCCTGCAGGGTACTCTTGATTCTTCAGAAAGCACTTGATGTCGTGGTACCAGGGCTTGTCATCAACTACCAGTTCAGCAGCAAACACATACGCGGCCCTATCAAGGCGTATAACATCGATCCTGGGAGCATAGTTCCACCGAATCACCTTGATCATGGAGGACAGAGTAGAAAGAGCATCTGCCATCTGGTTCTCATCACGAGGTATATGATATAGCCTTACTGTTGTGAAGAAAGTCAACAGTCTTCTCGTGTAGTCTCTGTAGGGGACCAGATTAGGCTGGAGAGTATTGCAATCATCATTCACTTGATTGATCACTAGAGCTGAATCTCCGAAGATGTCCAGAGTCTTGATTCTTAAATCAATGGCTTGCTCGATACCCAAGATACAGGCTTCATACTCAGCTTCATTATTGGTGCACTCAAAAGTCAAGCGAGCGGTGAAAGGCATGTGGGCACCTTTCGGAGTGGTAATGACAGCACCAATTCCACTTTCTTTGGCATTGACGGCCCCATCAAACATTAAAGTCCACTTTTCATCTGGATCAGGTCCCTCCTCAACAACTGGCTCTTCACAGTCTTTCATCTTGAGGAACATGATGTCTTCATCCAGAAAATCAAACTTCATCGGCTCATAATCATCAATCGACTGCTGAGCAAGATAGTCTGACAGAATACTCCCTTTGATGGCTTTCTGGGATGTATACTGGATGTCGTACTTTGTCAGTATCATTTGCCAACGAGCAACCCTTCTAGTGAGAGCTGGCTTCTCAAATATATACTTGATTGGATCCATTTTGGAGATCAGTAAGGTCGTGTGAGTCAGCATGTATTGTCTCAATCGCTTAGCAGCCCATGCAAGTGCACACCATGTCTTTTCAAGCATTGAGTATCTCGACTCGCAATTTGTGAATTTTTTACTCAAGTAATAGATGGCATGCTCTTTCCTACCTGTCTCGTCGTGTTGACCGAGAACACAACCCATGGAATTATCAAGTACTGTCAAATACATAATCAACGGTCTCCCTAGGACTGGAGGCATAAGGATTGGAGGATTCTACAAATACTCTTTTATCTTCTCGAAAGCCCTTTAGAAATCATCATTCCACCTGATGGCCTGATCTTTTCTCAACAATTTGAATATTGGCTCACACGTGGCTGTTAGGTGAGAGATGAATCCTCGCAATGTAGTTCAACCTTCCTAAGAAACCACATACTTGTTTTTCTGTTCTTGGCTCAGGCATTTCTTGTATCGCTTTCACTTTGGCTGGATCCACCTCAATCCCTTTTTCACTAACAATAAAACCCAGCAGTTTTCCAGATCTCACCCCGAAAGTACACTTGTTCGGATTAAGCCTCAGCTTGAATTTCCTCAAACGCTCAAACAGTTTCTGCAAATTCACCAGATGTTCTTCTTCCGTCTGAGATTTGGCAATCATATCATCAACATAAACCTCGATTTCATGATGAATCATATCATGGAAAAGAGTTACCATAGCTCGTTGATATGTTGCCTCAACATTTTTCAGACCAAACAGCATCACCTTGTAGCAGAAGGTGCTCCATGGGGTTATGAAAGTTGTCTTCTCCATGTCTTCTGGTGCCATCTTAATTTGATTATAACCAGAAAATCCATCCATAAAGGAGAATACCGAGAACTGAGCCGTGTTATCCACCAAAACATCGATGTGAGGTAATGTGAAATCATCTTTAGGACTAGCTCTGTTCAGATCCCGGTAGTCGACACACATCCGTACCTTTCCATCCTTCTTAGGTACTGGAACGATATTTGCAACCCATGGCGGATAATTTGTAACTGCTAGGTGTAGCACCTCAAATTTGCACCTATCATTGTACATACATTCTCATATTAGGTCATAGCATAACATGGTCCACTGCATAGCATTGCATTGTCCCATTTGCCTCAAGTGCAAGCCAATCAAGAAATTAGGTCAAACTGGTCAGGAGATCAGTCAGTCAAGCAAGCAAGTGAGTTTTTCATTGAGCCAAGGCCCTAGGGTTGGTCCAACATGTCCACATGACTTGGGGATCCATTTGAAGTGTTTTGGTCAAGGATTGGATGTTCAGAAATCATCAGTCAATGCACAATCAGTCAGAAACCCTAAAAGTCAACTGTTGGTCAACTGTCCATTTAATCAGTGATTTGATGATGGGATTTGGTTTGAGAGGTCTCATTCATGTCCATATAGGCCTCATATATCTTTTCAAACACCATCATGGAAGAATTTGAAGCCAGATCAGAAATTTCCAAAAATGGAAACTGGACCTGTAATTGAAACCTGCCCAAAATAGAAAGTCTTGATCCTCAAACTTACATCATGATACAAGCTTCAAATGAATTTTTTCCCAACATGAAAGTTGAAGATCTTGTTCTCCCATTTCCAAAAAGTTCAAGAACACTCAATTCCCATGTATGGTTGGCAAGTTATGATCGAATCATTTTCAGAAATTCTTGAACTTCAAAAGGCCATATCTCTCAAACCATTTGGCCAATTTGGGTGGGGTTTTTTCCTACAAGTCACGTTTGACCTCCTCTTTCCAAAAATGTAACTTTCATTCACCAAAACTTCACCAATCAAAATGGCATTTTTGAACTTGCCTTAATTAATTTCAAGTGAAGTGAAATTTTGACTTTTTAAAATAAACCTTTTCCATCATTTTGGCCAATTGGAACTTGTTTGGAATGTTATTTGCAGCATGTTCAAAGTCAAATTCGTGCAAGTACATACACCCATGCCAACTTGCTTGAAACTTGGAAAAAAAGTACATTTCTCAACAACTCTATCCCACATTTTCATGAAGCTTGATTTGTACTCTTAAACAGAGATTTTGGACATCATTTTCTGTCATTGTGAACCCTAGTTTGCAGCCTCAAAACACAAAAAACCCCATTCTCTCAAAACCATCATTTTCTTCATTTTTGCAATTCTGCCAAAAAACCTTCAAGGAGCCCGAGCTGGTCTGATTGGTTTCACGATACAGTGATCATTTGGAAGCATTTGCAAGAAGGATATCACAGCTGTGAAGCCATTCCAACTACTGTTACCTTTGAGCTCTCCCATGGCAGAACTTGTTGGAAGCTAGAAGCAAGGCGTATGAGCACTCTACACTTGACCACTCATCATTACAAACTCGAAGGAGCATCTGTTTTGCCCTTTTGCAACCGAAAAGCCACGATTCATCTCAGTTCTTCAAAACTGGTATATATTTCGAATCTCTCTTCTATCAAAATGATGCTATGCTTTGTGAAGAGTTCACCTTGCTGGTCATGATGAGCTTTGAACCATGGAAAATGGTTGAGTTATTATGAAGATATGATGAAATGAAGTTTGATGCTTGAATATGTTTTTGCTTGGTTTTCTCTTAATAGCTCGAATCAATGTTAATGGTTGTGGGATTATCAATGTACATGCTTAGAGGAACACATTGATATATGCTTTTTAATTTTGGTCACGATCTGTTTCTGCTGTTTTTTTAAAAAATGATGAACAAGATGATGAATACGTTGCTGTAAACACGCTGCACATTACCTGCGGATTCACGTGCGGCCTTCATAACGCTGCACATTACCTGCGGATTCACGTGCGGCCTTCATAGCCAGCTGCGCATTTTGCTGCGGATTTCTGGAATTAGGGTTTGTATGGACCGCGCCTTTGTTCCATTTGAAACCAACCAATCACAACATTCCATTTCATGGCCCAAAACGACCGTGTTTTAATAAGTGGCTCGGATATTTACAAAAATGCCATTCGTGGCATGTGACACATTGAATTAAGTTATTTCTTTTCCATTTTAATTTCATTTGATCATCAAACTTTGAAAAATCATATCTCATCCATTTTAATTCCAAATATCATGGGAATTTTTGCATCATCTTCATCATGATCTCTACTTTTTTATCATAATTTTTCCAGAATTTTGTGATCAATGGATTTTAATTGGTATTAGGGTTTGTGACATGTATGCATATTTTGTACACTTTGCCAAAACATTTGTGAAATGGTGATACTTTATCCAATGGCTCCCAAATTTTTGTGCTTAAACTAGACACATTTATGGTGATTTTGGTGTAGAGTTTGTGAATTTATCATTGCTGGTTTGTGAGTTATGATTTTTTGAATTAGGGTGTGACAATTTGTGTCACACCATTGATGTCCAACTTCATGATTTTTGATACCATGCTTCTTGGCATCCAATTGATCTGATTTTTTGCATGAACCTACTCTTGTATGTCTAGTTTACATGTGAATTTTCTTGGAATTATTTATGGCATTTCCTAATTGTTTGAGATTTTCTCCCCTGATTAGTCATATGTTGACTTTTGGTGACACATGTTCCTATTTCATTTGTGAAATACTCATACTTTATTAGATGGACATGAAATTTTACATGAGATAATTAGACATCCTCATCTTTGCCATGGTTTTAGTCCCATTCATTTATCATACACCATCTCTGATTTATGATTTTTCTAAGTTGATGCATGTTTGGTTGACTCCTTTGAGCATGTTCAAAATTGCTTTGACTTTCTGATTTTCATTGACTGCCTTCCACTTGTCCAAATGAGATGAAATTTGACATGCTTACCATGCTGTGGGTTGTGATTGATCATGATTTATTTGATGATTTTTGGAAATGCTTGAGATTGCTTTTGAGTTAAGTCTTGCTGTTGACTTCTATGAGCTTCTAAATGCCATGTTTTGGCCTAATTTGTTCATGAAATGATGATGATGATTGATATGAATGTGAACCCAATTGGTTTTGTTTCTTGAATGTTTGAACATGATTTTGGACACTTGTCATTTGCTGTTTTGACTTTCTCATTCCCTTTTGACCCTAGGCTTGCCCTAGTGGTCCTGTTACTCACTTTTGAGCTTGTGTTTTCAGGTTGACCAACAAATGACCAATGAGACCAACTCTTTTTGATTGAGCTTGCTTAAATATCATTGTCTAACTTGTTTGTTTTGTAGGTGGCTTGGCTCACATGCCTTAAGCCTTGTGCCTTGCATATCCATTTGCTTCTGACTAACTGTTGATGTCTGTTTCTTTTTGCTTTGTTTGAAGTTGTATACTAATGTCTGCTTGACTATTTCAGGTGCTTTTAGTTGCTCAGTTCCTTGTGAACTTTTGCTTTGCTTTACTTGATAAGCAATTTGCATTGAGGTATACCTTTCTATCTTCATGTAGTCTGGAAGACCTGGCCTGTTACTTGGCCAGGCAACTGTCTGAAGTCCTCCTTAAGAGGCAATATTTGTGTATGTTTAAATTGTCCTTGTACAGAGTCAAAGACCTCCTAAGCGAAGAGGCAATTGGCAGACACAAGGGATATGCAATCTATCCCCTGCTATTCTGTGTGTCATCTACTTTGCTCACACCACTGTGTTGATGCATTGCAGATACAAACCCAAGATCTTGTACAATTGTACAGTTGAGTCAGTTTTAAATGTGTAGAAGGGTTCCCACTTTCTGAACCCACACATTCTTGTCTTAAGCTCTCCCAGGCCAGGGATAAGAGCTGTGAAGTCTTATCTTCACTCACCTTTCATCTGCTTCACCTTAGCCCCTCAATGGCAAGGTTAAGAGCAACACCTACCCAGTTCCAGAGGTTTGTTTGTTGAGGTTGATATGACCCCTCGACTAAAACCTAACCCTTGTTTGAGCCACTTGCTTGTGTATAGTGTGTGCTATCTGTGCTTGTATGTTTGTTTAACTTGCTTCCTGTGCAAGTTAGGGTTAGTTTAGACTTGCTTCCTGTGCAAGTTAGGTTTTGCTTGGCTTGCTTCCTGTGCAAGTTAAGTGTGTGTGTGGCTTGCTTCCTGTGCGAGTCATACTTAGGATAGGCTGGCTCCCTGTGCCAGTTAGCTAGAAACCTTAACTTAGGGATGATTTGCATGATAACATCTAGGCTCGAGTCGTAGTCTCCCTAGTGTTGTGTCTCCCTCTGTTATCTGGTTAGGCTAGTCCTTTATCCCTCTGTAGGGGAACTACGTCGCCCTGATCCTCATACCAGATGAGGTACGTAGGCAGGAGATGAGCTGATCTCTCTGGGCGTCTGTGTCTTTGTTTTGTGTTGTTGTGTGCTTGGAAGCTGATGTAAGTCCATCGAGTGGCATTCGGGTTCCAGTGTGGGTTTGTTGGTTCGGATGCTGATGTAAGTCCAGTGATTGGCATTTGGGCTCTACGTTTGCCTTCTTGAGTGCGTTTTGGTTCGGATGCTGATGTAAGTCCAGTGATTGGCATTCAGGCTCCACGTTTGCCTTTGCCAGTGTTTGTTTGTGTGCGTGTCAGCCGAGCTACGAATGCTCTGATTCTTCTCTCGTCCGAGAAGATACGTATGCATAGGATGCGATATCCTAGCGAGCATGTGTCGTTTCCCCAGTCCGAACTACTTCGACTCTGATGTCTATGCCTGATAGACTAAGTAGGCCCAGGATGCGACATCCTGCCGAGTCAGTTTCAGTCAGTTTCTTTTGTCTCCTTCAGCCAGTGTGTGTGAGTTTGAGCAGTATTTTAGCAACCATATTCCTTTCTATTGTGCGTGGATCCCGTCGAGTACGACGGATGCGTAGGGGTGCTAATACCTTCCCTTCGCATAACCGACTCCCGATCCCATTCTCTTTGGTCGCGAGACCATGTTCTTTTCCCAGGTTTACTCTGAGCGTTTCCTTTCCCTCTTTTGGGATAAATAACGCACGGTGGCGGCTCTGTTGTTCTCGATTTCCCGCCGGTTTTTCGCGTGATGCGACAGCTGGCGACTCTGCTGGGGAACAATAGAGAAGTTGACCTGTGCTGGTCCATCTTCCCTAAGCGAGTCTCTCCTAGCGCTCTCTAGGTTAAGGTTTGGTTGCTTTGTGTTGTGTTTATTTATTGCATTCATTATTTACTGTTTGCATTCATTGTCTTTTGTTTGCATTTATGTTTGTAATTATGTTTGCATTCATATTCATTATTCATTCTGCCTGGTTGGTTGTCTGTTTCTCTCTGTTGAGGTGGGAGTTACATGAGGTAAAAGGCCCAATACCCAGGCCATGAGTGAAATCTAGGATACATAGGAATAGAGTGATTCATGGGAAGCGGGTGGTATTGCGCCACTTAGCGGAACATTGATATCACGAGCAGTTCAGACCCTGGTGGGACATTATCGTTACATACTTCGGGTGTGTATATGATGATGTTCTGCGAAAGGTTATTTATGCTGCGTTTCTCTCGACCTTACCCTGGCCTAGACGACACCCGTGAGTGGGGAGGGAATGATCATTATTACAGGTACAGTCGGTGACTTGTTGGTGATTTGTTGGTGACTTGTGATCCTGTTGGCGACTATTGGTTCAGAAGTTTGGGGTCTCAGATGACTTTGGGTTTCAGATGAATTTGTGGTTCCGAGTTCAAGCCGAAGCTTTGATCCTATGTTCTGAGAGACACAGCCAACCAGTCCAGTCTGCATCATTTGCATCATAGCATATTTATTTTTCAAAAGAAACGCAATAAAAAAAAGATACAAAAAAAAAAGAGAAAAGGAAAGAAAAAAAAAAACTAATCCCTGCATGCATATCATTTCTCAGGTACATTCCAGAGCTTGTTCACTGATAGAGATGGCAACAGTCCCAGAGTTGAAGCGGAAGACATGTTCCTACAGCTTTCACCGTGAACCTTTGACTTCTCTGATTGAGTTGAGCAACCTTATGACCAGTGGTAACCAGAAGGGGTTTGTTGACCAGTATGGAGATATTCTGACACTGTTGAAGATGGTAGTCGATCCGGTGCCGTTGCAGACTCTTCTACAGTTCTACGACCCAGAGCTTCATTGTTTCACCTTTCAAGATTATCAGTTGGCGCCTACTCTTGAGGAGTACTCCATTCTGCTGAGTGTCCCGGTCCGGTATCAGGTTCCTTTCTTGGATGTGCCCAAGGAGGTTGATTTCAGAGTTATCGCCAGAGCTCTCCATTTGGGTATCAAGGAAGTCAGTGATAGTTGGAAGTCCAGTGGGGATGTTGTAGGATTGCCTTTGAAGTTTCTGTTGAGGGTAGCTAGAAAAGAAGCAGAGAAGGGAAGTTGGGAAGCCTTTCATGCTCAGTTGGCCGTCATGATCTATGGGATCGTCTTGTTTCCGAGTATGCCCAATTTTGTTGACTATGCTGCAGTCAGTATTTTCGTTGGAGGAAATCCAGTTCCTACTCTATTAGCTGACACGTACTATGCTATTCACAGTAGGCATGGTAAGGGTGGGGCTATCAGGTGTTGTCTCCCGCTTTTGCTCAGATGGTTCTTGTCTCTTCTGCCAGTCAGTGGACCTTTTGTGGATGCTCAGAGCACGCATAAGTGGACTCAGAGGGTTATGTCTCTTACCTCCTATGATATCAGGTGGCAATCTTACCGGATGGATGTGCGTAACGTCATTATGAGCTGTGGAGGATTCCGTAATGTGCCACTCGTAGGGACTAGGGGTTGCATCAATTACAACCCGGTTCTTTCTCTCCGCCAGTTGGGGTTTGTGATGAAGGGAAGACCACTTGAGGCTGAGGTAGCAGAAAGTGTGTATTTTGAGAAGCAGAGTGACCCGGCTAGATTGGAGCAGATAGGGAGAGCTTGGAAGTCTATTGGTGTGAAGGATGGATCTGTCTTAGGGAAGAAGTTTGCCGTTACTATGCCCGATTACACTGATTGGGTCAAGGAGAGAGTAGAAACTTTGTTGTTACCCTACGATAGGATGGAGCCGTTGCAGGAGCAACCACCTTTGATCCTTGCTGAGAGTGTGCCTGCGGAGCACTACAAGCAAGCCCTGATGGAGAATCGCCGTTTGAGAGAGAAGGAGCAAGATACCCAGATGGAGCTGTACAAAGCCAAAGCTGATAGTTTGAACTTGGCTCATCAACTCAGAGGAGTGCGAGAAGAAGATGCTAGCAGACTGAGAAGCAAGAAGAGATCCTACGAGGAGGTGGAGAGCATGTTAGATGCAGAACACCGGGAGTGCTTGAGGCTGCAAAGGGTTGAGGCCAGCTATCAGAAGAAGATCCGAGACTTGGAGAAGCAACTCAGAGATAAAGACATCCTGTTGAAGAAGGAAGTAGACTTGAGACAGGCATCAGAGAACCACCTTGGAGGAGAAGTGGTAGAGCTTAGACGACAACTGAAGGAGAAGATCACTCTTTTGCCAGAATGTTCAGAATGTGACCTGTTGATAGACCAGTGTCAGTACTTGAAGACTCTCATTCCGAGAGGCCGTTTATCTTAGCTTGTATCTTTGATATGTATGTTGAGAATCACCTCCAGGCTTGTTGGATGGGATTCATTGTTGTACTCCGACTGTTTGGATTTTCTTTGTCGACTTTGTTATATGATCCTGTTACTCATATAGAGGAGGTTGTTGGCTTCACCTTGTACTCATCACTCGTGTGTATGTTGTTTCTGTGCTTCTGTGTTGTTCTTGCTGCAGGTTGCCATCTTTTGAGGATGACTCAGGCTCTTTGAATGCCTGAGGAATGAACATATCATGTGCATCATACGCATCATTAGCACCATACTCATATCATTTTGCATAACAGGTGTACTTGGTCGTGACTTCTCACTCTGGTTCCTGTTTTAGGCAGGATAGCTGATCAACGTCCGCACCGCTACTCAACAAGACTGAATCAACAGAGAGGTATGGATCAAGTTCAAGCTGAGTTAGCTGAGATGAAAGCTAACATGGCCCAGTTTATGAATATGATGCAAGGGGTTGCACAAGGTCAAGAAGAGCTTCGAGCCATGGTTCAGAGACAAGAGGCTGCAATTCCACCGGTCAACCATGCTCCGCCAGAGGGAGGCCCAATCAATGATAACAATGTCGCTGCTGCTGTACCCATCAACAACTATGCTGTAGGTGATGAGTTGGGAGGTATTCGAATCAACGGTCAACCTATTGCTCCAGATGCCGCTAATGCCAGAGCAGTCCGTGCCCCGGCCCGTAATCCTGCTCCGATTGTTGACAGACAAGAGGATATGTTCACTCTGCTCAGTGAAGACGAAGACGTTCTGGGAAGGGTTAATGAGAGGGATCGTAAAGTTGATGCCCTTGCTGAGAAAATTAGAGCTATGGAATGTCAAAATTCTCTCGGTTTTGATGTTACCAATATGGGGTTGGTGGAAGGTTTGAGAATCCCTTACAAGTTCAAAGCACCGTCCTTCGATAAATACAACGGTACTTCTTGCCCTCGCACCCATGTGCAGGCTTATTATCGAAAAATCTCTGCGTATACCGATGATGAAAAGATGTGGATGTATTTTTTCCAAGATAGTCTATCTGGGGCTTCTTTGGACTGGTACATGGAATTAAAGAGAGATTCGATCCGATGCTGGAGGGATCTGGGTGAGGCCTTCTTGAGGCAATATAAACATAACATGGACATGGCGCCTAGCCGGACTCAGCTGCAGAGTCTATGTCAGAAATCCGGAGAGAGCTTCAAGGAGTACGCCCAGAGGTGGCGTGAACTGGCTGCTAGAGTTCAACCCCCTATGCTGGAGAGGGAGTTGACAGATATGTTTATCGGTACTCTTCAGGGTGTGTTTATGGACCGGATGGGGAGCTGCCCATTCGGTAGTTTTTCTGATGTTGTCATTTGTGGAGAGAGGACTGAGAGTTTGATTAAAACTGGGAAGATCCAAGATGTTGGTTCCTCTTCTTCTAAGAAGCCGTTTGCTGGGGCACCTCGTCGAAGAGAGGGTGAAACTAATGCTGTTCAACACCGCAGAGATCAGAACAGAATTGAATACCGTCAAGCTGCTGCAGTAACCATTCCGGCACCTCAACCTCGTCAACAACAACAACAAAGAGTTCAACAACCGCAACAACAACAACAACAGCAACGTCCGTATCAGCCCAGACAAAGGATGCCTGATCGACGTTTTGATTCGCTACCCATGTCGTACGCCGAACTGCTGCCCGAACTACTCAGGTTGGGGATGGTTGAGTTGCGTACAATGGCTCCGCCTACAGTATTGCCTCCTGGGTACGACGCCAACGTCCGTTGTGACTTTCACTCTGGGGCACCAGGGCATCATACTGAGAAGTGTCGGGCTCTCCAGCACAAGGTCCAAGATTTGATCGATGCCAAGGCAATCAACTTCGCTCCAGTGCCTAACGTCGTAAACAACCCTATGCCTCAGCATGGTGGGCATAGAGTGAACAATATTGAGGGGAAAGAAGCTGAAGATCTGGTTGTTAATGTTGATGATGTTCAGACTTCTCTGTTAGTTGTGAAGGGTCGTCTGCTGAATGAGGGTGTCTACTCGGGCTGTGATGAGGATTGTTTGGGCTGTGCAGAATCTGAGAATGGTTGCGACCAGTTAAGGGCCGGTATCCAAGGTATGATGGATGAGGGTTGTTTGCAATTCAGTAGGGCTGTAAAAGATCGTGGAACAGTGTCAACTATCACCATTTACTTTAAACCGTCTGAAGAACGTGGACAAAGGGTCGTTAGTGCACCTGCAACAAATGGTACCCCAGTTACCATTTCCGTGCCTGTAACCATCAGTGCTCCAACTACTATCGCTGCGTCTGGAAGAAGGGCTGTTGAGAATAGTAGAGTCGTGCCGTGGAAGTATGATAATGCTCACCGCAGTTACAGAAGGGCTGAAAGTCAGACGAGACCAGTGAATCAAACTCCAGTGACAATTGGTTTACCGAATAGAGTTCCTGCAACTGTTGGTCCGGCTGTGGATAATGTAGGGGGTCCAGGAGGTTTTACCAGAAGCGGTCGTCTGTTCGCACCGCAGCCTTTGAGGGACAATAATGCTGAGGCTCTCGCCAGAGCAAAGGGTAAGCAAGCTGTGGTTGAGGAAGAACCTGTCCAGAAGGAAGCGCCCGAGGGGTCATTTGAGAAGGACGTGGAGGAGTTTATGAAGATAATCAAGAAGAGTGACTACAAGATTGTAGATCAGTTGAATCAAACTCCGTCCAAGATTTCTATACTTTCACTGTTGTTGTGCTCTGAGGCACACCGTAATGCCTTGCTGAAGATGTTGAATCTGGCTTACGTGCCTCAGGAGATTTCTGTCAATCAACTGGAGGGTGTGATGGCCAATGTGAGCACCAGGCATGGTGTAGGATTCACCAACCTGGACTTACCGCCTGAAGGGCGGAACCATAACAAAGCCTTGCACATCACCATGGAGTGCAAGGGGGCAGTGTTGTCTCACGTATTGGTAGACACCGGGTCGTCGCTGAATGTGTTGCCTAAGCAGATTCTGAAGAAGATTGATGTGGAAGGGTTTGTGCTTACTCCCAGTGACCTGATCGTTCGTGCTTTCGACGGATCCAAACGTTCTGTGTGTGGGGAAGTTACCTTGCCTGTGAAGATAGGTCCTGAGGTATTCGATATCATCATCTATGTTATGGACATCCAGCCCGCCTATAGTTGTTTATTGGGGCGTCCATGGATTCATGCAGCAGGGGCAGTCTCGTCGACTCTCCATCAAAAGCTCAAGTATGTCTGGAACGGTCAGATTGTGACCGTGTGCGGTGAAGAAGAGATTCTGGTGAGTCATATATCCTCGTTCAAGTATGTTGAGGTGGATGGCGAGATCCACGAAACCTTATGTCAGGCGTTTGAGACTGTGGCTCTTGAGAAAGTGGCGTACGCTGAGCAGAGGAAGCCAGGTGCTTCAATTACTTCTTACAAGCAGGCTAAGGAGGTTGTTGATTCTGGCAAAGCTGAAGGCTGGGGCAAGATGGTGGACTTGCCTGTTAAAGAAGACAAATTTGGCGTTGGTTACGAGCCTCTCCAAGCAGAGCAGAATGGTCAAGCGGGTCCGAGTACCTTTACCAGCGCTGGGCTGATGAATCATGGCGACGTCTCTGCAACCGGTAGTGAAGACTGTGACAGTGATTGTGATTTGGACAACTGGGTTCGCCCGTGTGCACCAGGGGGGTCTATCAACAACTGGACGGCTGAAGAAGTGGTTCAAGTTACTCTTCTGACAGAGTAATTTTCTGTTGTTTTTTTCATTTTGCATGAAAATCCTACGATCTGCCCAAGGCGTAGTGATTCATTGTAGGGCCTCATCATGTTTTAATGATTATCATTAATGAAGGACATTTTTTGAAATCAAACTTTGTGATCCCTGTCTTTCTATTTTTGTTTTCATCCTTTTTCAAAAACAATAAAAATGGCAATGTTTTTGTTTTTGTGACTTTATTGAACTCTTTTTTCTAAAACAAAGCATTAAACATGCAGAAGCGATCTTATGGCATTCACTATGAACAGTTCTGTTATGGCTCAGTATGATTTCGACAATCCCATCTACCAAGCTGAAGAGGAGAGTGAGGAAGACTGTGAACTCCCTGCAGAATTGGTCAGATTGCTGAAGCAGGAGGAAAGGGTCATCCAACCTCATCAGGAGGAGTTGGAGGTTGTTAATTTGGGTACTGAGGACGCCAAAAGAGAAATCAAGATTGGGGCTGCTTTAGAGGACTCTGTCAAGAGGAGGCTGATTGAGATGCTGAGAGAATATGTGGAGATATTCGCCTGGTCATATCAAGATATGCCTGGGTTAGATACAGACATTGTGGTGCATCGATTACCTCTTAGAGAAGGATGTCCTTCGGTCAAGCAGAAGCTTCGTAGAACGAGTCCTGATATGGCAACTAAGATCAAGGAAGAGGTTCAGAAGCAGTGGGATGCAGGTTTTTTGGCTGTTACAAGTTATCCCCCATGGGTGGCCAACATCGTTCCTGTGCCGAAGAAGGATGGCAAAGTCAGAATGTGTGTCGATTACCGGGATTTGAATAGAGCGAGTCCGAAAGATGATTTCCCATTACCTCACATTGATGTATTGGTTGATAATACGGCTCAATCCTCGGTATTCTCTTTCATGGATGGTTTCTCCGAATATAATCAGATCAAGATGGCGCCAGAGGACATGGAAAAGACGACATTCATTACACCTTGGGGCACGTTCTGCTATAAGGTGATGCCATTTGGGCTAAAGAATGCTGGTGCTACCTATCAGAGGGCAATGACGACTCTCTTTCATGACATGATGCACAAAGAAATTGAAGTCTACGTGGATGATATGATTGCGAAGTCGCAGACAGAAGAGGAGCACTTGGTTAATTTGCAGAAGCTGTTTGATCGTTTGAGAAAGTTCAAGCTGAGGTTGAATCCGAACAAGTGTACGTTTGTGGTGAGATCAGGGAAGCTTTTAGGCTTCATTGTCAGTGAGAAAGGGATTGAGGTTGATCCAGCAAAAGTCAAAGCTATTCAAGAAATGCCTGAACCGAAAACGGAAAAGCAGGTCCGTGGGTTTTTAGGGAGATTGAACTACATTGCAAGGTTCATATCTCACCTAACTGCCACGTGTGAACCAATTTTCAAACTGCTCAGAAAGAATCAAGCGATCAAGTGGAATGATGATTGTCAGAAAGCTTTTGATAAGATTAAGGAGTATTTACAGAAACCTCCAATCCTTATACCTCCAGTTCCAGGGAGACCTCTGATAATGTACCTGTCAGTGACTGAGAACTCGATGGGGTGTGTATTGGGACAGCATGACGAGTCTGGTCGAAAAGAGCATGCCATATACTACCTTAGCAAAAAGTTTACCGACTGTGAAACAAGATATTCACTGCTCGAGAAAACTTGCTGTGCTTTGGCCTGGGCTGCTCGCCGACTGAGGCAGTATATGTTGAACCATACTACCTTATTGATTTCTAAGATGGATCCAGTGAAGTACATCTTTGAGAAACCGGCTCTCACCGGACGCGTTGCTCGTTGGCAGATGATTCTAACAGAATATGATATTCAGTACACGTCACAAAAGGCCATCAAAGGTAGTATTCTGTCAGGCTACCTCGCCGAGCAACCGATTGAAGATTATCAGCCTATGATGTTTGAATTCCCTGATGAAGACATCATGTATCTTAAAATGAAAGATTGCGAAGAGCCTCTTGTCGAGGAAGGACCGGATCCGGATGACAAATGGACACTGATGTTTGATGGGGCTGTGAATATGAACGGTAACGGTGTTGGGGCAGTGTTGATCAATCCTAAAGGTGCTCATATACCTTTTTCTGCCAGATTGACGTTTGACGTCACCAACAACGAAGCTGAGTATGAGGCTTGTATCATGGGGATAGAAGAAGCCATTGATCTGAGGATCAAAACACTTGACATATTTGGAGATTCCGCTCTAGTGATCAATCAAGTCAACGGAGATTGGAATACGAATCAGCCGCATTTGATTCCGTATAGAGATTACACCAGAAGAATACTGACGTTCTTCAAGAAGGTGAAGTTGTATCATGTCCCCCGGGATGAGAATCAAATGGCTGATGCTTTGGCAACTTTGTCGTCTATGATCAAAGTTCATTGGTGGAATCATGTGCCACATGTTGCGGTGAATCGAATCGAGAGGCCTGCGTATGTGTTTGCAGCCGAGTCTGTTGTGATTGATGAGAAGCCGTGGTATTATGACATCAAGAACTTCCTCAAGACTCAGGAGTATCCTGAAGGTGCGTCGAAGAATGACAAGAAAACCCTGAGAAGGCTAGCTGGAAGCTTCTATTTGAATCAGGATGATGTGCTGTATAAGAGAAACTTTGACATGGTCTTGCTCAGATGCGTGGACAGACCCGAGGCAGACATGTTAATGCAGGAAGTTCATGAAGGTTCCTTCGGTACTCATGCCGGCGGACATGCAATGGCTAAGAAATTGTTGAGAGCGGGTTATTACTGGATGACTATGGAATCCGATTGTTTCAAGTATGCTCGGAAGTGCCATAAGTGTCAAATCTATGCTGATAAGGTGCATGTACCACGAAGCCCTCTGAATGTCATGAATTCGCCTTGGCCGTTTGCCATGTGGGGTATTGATATGATTGGGAAGATTGAGCCTACTGCTTCGAATGGACATCGCTTCATCTTGGTTGCGATTGACTATTTCACCAAATGGGTGGAAGCAGCTTCCTATGCTAACGTTACCAAACAAGTGGTTACCCGGTTCATCAAGAAAGAAATCATATGTCGTTATGGAGTTCCTGAGAGAATCATCACTGACAATGGTTCGAATCTCAATAACAAGATGATGAAAGAGCTTTGTAAAGATTTCAAGATTGAACATCACAATTCTTCTCCTTACAGACCGAAGATGAATGGTGCTGTAGAAGCGGCAAACAAGAATATCAAGAAGATTGTGCAGAAGATGGTCGTTACGTACAAGGATTGGCATGAGATGCTGCCTTTCGCTTTGCATGGGTACCGTACCTCAGTACGTACGTCGACCGGGGCAACCCCTTACTCCCTTGTGTATGGTATGGAAGCTGTCTTACCTGTTGAAGTGGAGATTCCTTCTCTGAGAGTTTTATTGGATGTCAAGTTGGACGAAGCCGAGTGGATTCGAACAAGGTTTAATGAGTTGAGCCTTATCGAGGAGAGACGGCTAGTAGCTGTATGCCATGGACAGTTGTATCAGAGAAGGATGAAGCGAGCCTTTGATCAGAAAGTGCGTCCTCGAAGCTATCAGATCGGTGATCTAGTTTTGAAGAGGATCCTCCCTCCCGGTGCAGATAACAGGGGCAAGTGGACTCCTAATTACGAAGGTCCGTATGTTGTGAAAAAGGTATTCTCCGGTGGAGCCTTGATGCTTACAACTATGGATGGTGAAGATTTTCCGTCTCCTGTTAACTCAGATGTAGTCAAAAAATACTTCGCATAAATTGACCCGCTGGACAAAAAGAAAAAAAAGAGTCCAGGCAAAAAAAAGGGCATCCCGGCGAACCAAAAAACAGAAAGAAAAGGTTCGGGCAAAAATTAGGGATAAAATGAAAAGAATTTGTACACCCGGTAAGTCGAAAACCCACAAGGGCGGCTTAGGCAAAAATGGGTATCCCGGTGGATTGAAAACCCGAAAGGGCGATCCAGGCAAAAGAGGGATTAAAGCGAAGACTACAGTCTGAGTTGTCTGTACTTCATCGAGCTTTGTCGTCTGCCATCTCGAAAGATGTGATCCGTCCAGTCATTCTTCTCAGAAAGCAAGGAGTTGGGAGGAAAATGGACGATCTGTGAGTCATAACAGAATTGGGAAATAGTGGATGCCGTGTTCACATTGCCATTAGGATAGATTTTTTTCCTTTGTGCACAATTACCTCCTTCTAGGAATTGCTTCCCAATGTATTTGCCTCTTCAGGCACATTTTCAATCAATAAAAGTCGTTATTCAGATAAATGGCTCTTTTGTTTTTATTTTTACTGTTTTGTTTGCAAAAATGTCCGAATTTTTGATAAGCATTGCATATAAGAACATGAAGGCTACACAATAACGTGAAAAAAGAAAACATTTGAAAATCATTTTGAATGTTGAGGACACTTGAGCGTATCTTGTCCATGTATCCCCTGGGGGCATTTTGTTGTGCTGTTTTTCAGGATTTGCATCTGTGAGGACGTTTCCTGAGCAGATATTTTCCCCAAGCAAGTTTGGAAGCTATCAGAGCTATGTTCCCCTGCGGAGACGTCTGTGGATAGTGCCTTCTATTCCCCAACAGATCTAAGGATTGCCTATCCCCAGCAGGCCTGTATTTGCCGTTTTCCTCCCCGAGCGAGGCAGGTTCTTTGAAATTTATCTCCAGCATTTATCCTATCTGTGGACTGAAGGATATCCCCAGCGGAGTTTACCTTCCCCCAGCAGCAATGCTATTCTCCAACATGAGTGAGAAGTCGTTGCTCTCCCTGCAGAGTCTCCCCGCCGAGTCGGAGTACCCGATCAGTTTTGGTTTCCCAGCCGGAGTTTTTTTCATCATTTTTGCATTTTTGCATTTTAGTGATCATTGCATCCTCAAACTGCGTAGCATTCCCATTCAATATGGAGCATTACGCCATAGAAAAATTCAAACATATGCATTCATGTGTTAACCTCACCAGACCGTATCCCCGGCAGAGACGGATCATTTCCTTCAACATCAGCACAGCAAGTCTGCTACAGTTGCTCTTGACAGCATTCAGGATTGATATCCCCACAAAGGTTTATTACCTCGCCCGTTGGTGATAGAAAGTTTGTTTCTCCCCAGTGAGACCCCCAGCAAGTGGTCAACCTTGCCTTGACATATCTAAGAAGTCATTCTTGTGATACCGGTAAGTGTCATGCCAGCACCCGCGTGTGTTTCTTTGTTTGGTGTCGGTAGACACCATTGTTTCGGTGTCTGTAAACATCGAGTCTCACCCAGTCATCGGTAAATGTCTGGTCATTTTTTGGTGTCGGTAAACGCCATTGTTTCGGTGTCGGTAAACATCGAGTCTCACCCAGTCATCGGTAAATGTCTGGTCATTTTTTGGTGTCGGTAAACGCCATTGTTTCGGTGTCGGTAAACATCGAGTCTCACCCAGTCATCGGTAAATGTCTGGTCATTTTTTGGTGTCGGTAAACGCCATTGCTTCAGTGTCGGTAAACATCGAGTCTCACCCAGTCATCGGTAAATGTCTGGTCATTTTTTTGGTGTCGGTAAACGCCATTGCTTCGGTGTCGGTAAACATCGAGTCTTTCCTTCAGTCATCGGTAAATGTCTGATAATCCCCCAACAAAAATCCCCAGTAGAGTCATCGGTAAATGTCCTACCTGGTTTTCAGTGGCAAATATTTGTTTGTCTCTTCCCAATAAATTCCTCATTCCCAGTCATCGGTAAATGTCTGGTCATTCTTTTTGATGTCGGTAAACATCATCCTTCAATGTCGGTAAACATCGAGTCTCATCCCAGTCATCGGTAAATGTCTGGTCATTCTTTGTTCTCTTGTTAATAAAATCAAGATCCCCAGAAGTCGTCGGTAAACGTCTTGTCTGGTTACATCACGAAGATTTTGTCCCTCCCCAAGCGGAGATGCCATCGGTAAATGGCCCAGTTCTCTTCGATATCGGTAAATATCGAATTCCCAGTTGCAGTAGCCATCGGTATATGGCCTTGTTGAAGTTGATATCGGTAAATATCCAGTCACCTAGAAGCCACCATCGGTAAATGGTCTTGCTTCCTTTTCTACACCAAGTTGTTTCCCAGCAACCATCGGTAAATGGTCTTGCTGAAGTTGATATCGGTAAATATCAAGTTTTAACCATCGGTAAATGGTTTTGTTTTCATCAAATTGTTTCCCAGCAGCCATCGGTAAATGGTCTGGCTGAAGTTGATATCGGTAAATATCAAGTTTTAACCATCGGTAAATGGTTTTGTTTTTCATCAATTTGTTTCCCAGCAGCCATCGGTAAATGGTCTGGCTGAAATTGATATCGGTAAATATCAAGTTTTAACCATCGGTAAATGGTTTTGTTTTTCATCAATCTGTTTCCCAGCAGCCATCGGTAAATGGTCTTGCTGAAGTTGATATCGGTAAATATCAAGTTTTAACCATCGGTAAATGGTTTCTCTTTTCAGAAGTTTGTTTTCCCAGCAACCATCGGTAAATGGTCTTGCTGAAGTTGATATCGGCAAATATCAAGTTTCCAGTTTTCCAACCATCGGTAAATGGTTTTGCTTTTCTGAAGTTGTCATGCAGTTGTCATCGGTAAATGACGTGGTTCTTCTTGTATCATAGCCAGTCGGTGCAAATTTCTACGGTTCTTTTGGTATTCAATCCCTGTTTACCCTGAAAGTCTGACAGCCATTGCTATCATCCGTTCGGGTTCCCAGCTGATTGAATAGGGGCAGCTGTAGCACCTCAAATTTGCACCTATCATTGTACATACATTCTCATATTAGGTCATAGCATAACATGGTCCACTGCATAGCATTGCATTGTCCCATTTGCCTCAAGTGCAAGCCAATCAAGAAATTAGGTCAAACTGGTCAGGAGATCAGTCAGTCAAGCAAGCAAGTGAGTTTTTCATTGAGCCAAGGCCCTAGGGTTGGTCCAACATGTCCACATGACTTGGGGATCCATTTGAAGTGTTTTGGTCAAGGATTGGATGTTCAGAAATCATCAGTCAATGCACAATCAGTCAGAAACCCTAAAAGTCAACTGTTGGTCAACTGTCCATTTAATCAGTGATTTGATGATGGGATTTGGTTTGAGAGGTCTCATTCATGTCCAGATAGGCCTCATATATCTTGTCAAACACCATCATGGAAGAATTTGAAGCCAGATCAGAAATTTCCAAAAATGGAAACTGGACCTGTAATTGAAACTTGCCCAAAATAGAAAGTCTTGATCCTCAAACTCACATCATGATACAAGCTTCAAATGAATTTTTTCCCAACATGAAAGTTGAAGATCTTGTTCTCCCATTTCCAAAAAGTCCAAGAACACTCAATTCCCATGTATGGTTGGCAAGTTATGATCGAATCATTTTCAGAAATTCTTGAACTTCAAAAGGCCATATCTCTCAAACCATTTGGCCAATTTGGGTGGGGTTTTTTCCTACAAGTCACATTTGACCTCCTCTTTCCAAAAATGTAACTTTCATTCACCAAAACTTCACCAATCAAAATGGCATTTTTGAACTTGCCTTAATTAATTTCAAGTGAAGTGAAATTTTGACTTTTTAAAATAAACCTTTTCCATCATTTTGGCCAATTGGAACTTGTTTGGAATGTTATTTGCAGCATGTTCAAAGTCAAATTCGTGCAAGTACATACACCCATGCCAACTTGCTTGAAACTTGGAAAAAAAGTACATTTCTCAACAACTCTATCCCACATTTTCATGAAGCTTGATTTGTACTCTTAAACAGAGATTTTGGACATCATTTTCTGTCATTGTGAACCCTAGTTTGCAGCCTCAAAACACAAAAAACCTCATTCTCTCAAAACCATCATTTTCTTCATTTTTGCAATTCTGCCAAAAAACCTTCAAGGAGCCCGAGCTGGTCTGATTGGTTTCACGATACAGTGATCATTTGGAAGCATTTGCAAGAAGGATATCACAGCTGTGAAGCCATTCCAACTACTGTTACCTTTGAGCTCTCCCATGGCAGAACTTGTTGGAAGCTAGAAGCAAGGCGTATGAGCACTCTACACTTGACCACTCATCATTACAAACTCGAAGGAGCATCTGTTTTGCCCTTTTGCAACCGAAAAGCCACGATTCATCTCAGTTCTTCAAAACTGGTATATATTTCGAATCTCTCTTCTATCAAAATGATGATATGCTTTGTGAAGAGTTCACCTTGCTGGTCATGATGAGCTTTGAACCATGGAAAATGGTTGAGTTATTATGAAGATATGATGAAATGAAGTTTGATGCTTGAATATGTTTTTGCTTGGTTTTCTCTTAATAGCTCGAATCAATGTTAATGGTTGTGGGATTATCAATGTACATGCTTAGAGGAACACATTGATATATGCTTTTTAATTTTGGTCACGATCTGTTTCTGCTGTTTTTTAAAAAAATGATGAACAAGATGATGAATACGTTGCTGTAAACACGCTGCACATTACCTGCGGATTCACGTGCGGCCTTCATAACGCTGCACATTACCTGCGGATTCACGTGCGGCCTTCATAGCCAGCTGCGCATTTTGCTGCGGATTTCTGGAATTAGGGTTTGTATGGACCGCGCCTTTGTTCCATTTGAAACCAACCAATCACAACATTCCATTTCATGGCCCAAAACGACCGTGTTTTAATAAGTGGCTCGGATATTTACAAAAATGCCATTCGTGGCATGTGACACATTGAATTAAGTTATTTCTTTTCCATTTAAATTTCATTTGATCATCAAACTTTGAAAAATCATATCTCATCCATTTTAATTCCAAATATCATGGGAATTTTTGCATCATCTTCATCATGATCTCTACTTTTTTATCATAATTTTTCCAGAATTTTGTGATCAATGGATTTTAATTGGTATTAGGGTTTGTGACATGTATGCATATTTTGTACACTTTGCCAAAACATTTGTGAAATGGTGATACTTTATCCAATGGCTCCCAAATTTTTTGTGCTTAAACTAGACACATTCATGGTGATTTTGGTGTAGAGTTTGTGAATTTATCATTGCTGGTTTGTGAGTTATGATTTTTTGAATTAGGGTGTGACAATTTGTGTCACACCATTGATGTCCAACTTCATGATTTTTGATACCATGCTTCTTGGCCTCCAATTGATCTGATTTTTTGCATGAACCTACTCTTGTATGTCTAGTTTACATGTGAATTTTCTTGGAATTATTTGTGGCATTTCCTAATTGTTTGAGATTTTCTCCCCTGATTAGTCATATGTTGACTTTTGGTGACACATGTTCCTATTTCATTTGTGAAATTCTCATACTTTATTAGATGGACATGAAATTTTACATGAGATAATTAGACGTCCTCATCTTTGCCATGGTTTTAGTCCCATTCATTTATCATACACCATCTCTGATTTATGATTTTTCTAAGTTGATGCATGTTTGGTTGACTCCTTTGAGCATGTTCAAAATTGCTTTGACTTTCTGATTTTCATTGACTGCCTTCCACTTGTCCAAATGAGATGAAATTTGACATGCTTACCATGCTCTGGGTTGTGATTGATCATGATTTATTTGATGATTTTTGGAAATGCTTGAGATTGCTTTTGAGTTAAGTCTTGCTGTTGACTTCTATGAGCTTCTAAATGCCATGTTTTGGCCTAATTTGTTCATGAAATGATGATGATGATTGATATGAATGTGAACCCAATTGGTTTTGTTTCTTGAATGTTTGAACATGATTTTGGACACTTGTCATTTTCTGTTTTGACTTTCTCATTCCCTTTTGACCCTAGGCTTGCCCTAGTGGTCCTGTTACTCACTTTTGAGCTTGTGTTTTCAGGTTGACCAACAAATGACCAATGAGACCAACTCTTTTTGATTGAGCTTGCTTAAATATCATTGTCTAACTTGTTTGTTTTGTAGGTGGCTTGGCTCACATGCCTTAAGCCTTGTGCCTTGCATATCCATTTGCTTCTGACTAACTGTTGATGTCTGTTTCTTTTTGCTTTGTTTGAAGTTGTATACTAATGTCTGCTTGACTATTTCAGGTGCTTTTAGTTGCTCAGTTCCTTGTGAACTTTTGCTTTGCTTTACTTGATAAGCAATTTGCATTGAGGTATACCTTTCTATCTTCATGTAGTCTGGAAGACCTGGCCTGTTACTTGACCAGGCAACTGTCTGAAGTCCTCCTTAAGAGGCAATGTTTGTGTATGTTTAAATTGTCCTTGTACAGAGTCAAAGACCTCCTAAGCGAAGAGGCAATTGGCAGACACAAGGGATATGCAATCTATCCCCTGCTATTCTGTGTGTCATCTACTTTTCTCACACCACTGTGTTGATGCATTGCAGATACAAACCCAAGATCTTGTACAATTGTACAGTTGAGTCAGTTTTAAATGTGTAGAAGGGTTCCCACTTTCTGAACCCACACATTCTTGTCTTAAGCTCTCCCAGGCCAGGGATAAGAGCTGTGAAGTCTTATCTTCACTCACCTTTCATTTGCTTCACCTTAGCCCCTCAATGGCAAGGTTAAGAGCAACACCTACCCAGTTCCAGAGGTTTGTTTGTTGAGGTTGATATGACCCCTCGACTAAAACCTAACCCTTGTTTGAGCCACTTGCTTGTGTATAGTGTGTGCTATCTGTGCTTGTATGTTTGTTTAACTTGCTTCCTGTGCAAGTTAGGGTTAGTTTAGACTTGCTTCCTGTGCAAGTTAGGTTTTGCTTGGCTTGCTTCCTGTGCAAGTTAAGTGTGTGTGTGGCTTGCTTCCTGTGCGAGTCATACTTAGGATAGGCTGGCTCCCTGTGCCAGTTAGCTAGAAACCTTAACTTAGGGATGATTTGTATGATAACATCTAGGCTCGAGTCGTAGTCTCCCTAGTGTTGTGTCTCCCTCTGTTATCTGGTTAGGCTAGTCCTTTATCCCTCTGTAGGGGAACTACGTCGCCCTGATCCTCATACCAGATGAGGTACGTAGGCAGGAGATGAGCTGATCTCTCCGGGCGCCTGTGTCTTTGTTTTGTGTTGTTGTGTGCTTGGAAGCTGATGTAAGTCCATCGAGTGGCATTCGGGTTCCAGTGTGGGTTTGTTGGTTCGGATGCTGATGTAAGTCCAGTGATTGGCATTTGGGCTCTACGTTTGCCTTCTTGAGTGCGTTTTGGTTCGGATGCTGATGTAAGTCCAGTGATTGGCATTCAGGCTCCACGTTTGCCTTTGCCAGTGTTTGTTTGTGTGCGTGTCAGCCGAGCTACGAATGCTCTGATTCTTCTCTCGTCCGAGAAGATACGTATGCATAGGATGCGATATCCTAGCGAGCATGTGTCGTTTCCCCAGTCCGAACTACTTCGACTCTGATGTCTATGCCTGATAGACTAAGTAGGCCCAGGATGCGACATCCTGCCAAGTCAGTTTCAGTCAGTTTCTTTTGTCTCCTTCAGCCAGTGTGTGTGAGTTTGAGCAGTATTTTAGCAACCATATTCCTTTCTATTGTGCGTGGATCCCGTCGAGTACGACGGATGCGTAGGGGTGCTAATACCTTCCCTTCGCATAACCGACTCCCGATCCCATTCTCTTTGGTCGCGAGACCATGTTCTTTTCCCAGGTTTACTCTGAGCGTTTCCTTTCCCTCTTTTGGGATAAATAACGCACGGTGGCGGCTCTGTTGTTCTCGTTTTCCCGCCGGTTTTTCGCGTGATGCGACACTAGGAACCCTGCGTCCAACTGTTTTTGCACTTCTTCCTTTATCTTGACAGCCATCTCTGGTCTTGTTCTTCTGAGCTTCTGCTTGACCGGAGGATAATCCTCTTTGAGAGGAAAACGGTGTACCACAATGTCTGTGTCAAGACCTGGCATGTCCTGATAACACCAAGCGAAGATGTCAACATACTCTTGCAACAATTCAATCAACCCCTTCTTCACATTATCTTCCAAAGCAACCCCTATCTTGATCTCTCTCTTGACATCCTCGGTGCCGAGATTAATCACTTCAGTAGACTCTTGATGTGGTTGAATGACCCTTTCTTCCTGTTTTAACAACCTGGCAAGTTCTTCAGGGAGTTCGCAGTCTTCGTCACCCTCTTCTTCAGCTTGAAAGATTGGATTTTCAAAGTCGAAGCGAGCCATAGCAGAACTGTTATCAATAGGATCTGGTGGCGTGCATCTGCATGAGTGATGGTAGGTGCTTATGAGTGTGAACAAGAATTGGAAACTAAACAAAACATTGCCAAATGTATAAGTTTTTTTTTTTTTTGAAAACTGCAAAAATAGAAAGACAGTGAACAAAATATTTGAATGCAAAAAGATGTCCTTTATTTATGATAAACAAAGAAAATTACTCTTTAAGAAGAGTGACTTGGATAATCTCTTCAGAAGACCAGTTGCGGAGAACTTCACCCAGGACCCTTGGACGCACCCAGTTGTCAATGTCGCAATCACTATCCCCATCTTCTTTGTTGATTGCAGAGACCTGGCTGTACTGAATGATGCCAACACTGGAGAAAGTAATCGGCCCCTGACGAGTCTGAGTCGTTGAAGATGCACCTGCTTCAACCTCTTCCACTGGGGCTGCGTCCTTGACTTGAACTGCCTCAAAGGCCTGACACAAGGTCTCATGAATCTCACCTTCTACCTCTACATACTTGAATGTAGACAGGTTACTGACCAGAATATCCTCCTCACCACAGACAGTGATAATTCTTTCGTTGATCGGGAACTTGATCTTCTGATGCAAGGTCGAGGAGACTGCCCCAGCATTGTGGATCCAAGGACGACCCAGCAAGCAGCTATACGAAGGACTGATATCCATCACATAAAATACGGTGTTAAAGGTTTATGATCCAATTTGAATTGGCAATTCTACCTCTCCGAACACCGACCTCTTAGAACCATCGAAGGCTCTTACCACAAGATCGGAAGGCTTCAAGATCAAACCTTCTACATCTAACCTTGACAGGGCTCTCTTGGGTAGCACATTGAGAGAGGAACTTGTATCCACCAGAACATGGGATAGCACAAAGTCTTTACACTCCATCGAGATGTGAAAAGCCTTGTTATGATCACGTCCAGCTGGCGTCAAGTCATAATCAGTAAAACCCAAGCCGTTGCTTGTATGAACATTTGCAACGATCCCTTCTAGTTGGTTCACTGAGATCTCCTGAGGCACATATGCAGCATTAAGGACCTTCAGGAGTGCCTCCCTGTGTGCCTCCGAACACAGCAGGAGTGAGAGAATAGATATCTTGGATGGCGTCTGAATCAACTGATCGACTACCTTGTAATCGCTTTTCTTTATAATTCTCAAAAGTTCGTCCACATTCTTCACAAAAGTAGGCTCAGAGCCAGCCTGTGGTGCAGAGGTACCCTCATTCACAACTTGCTTGCCTTTGGCCTTTGTCACGGCGTCAACACTATCAGGTTGAGTAACCGGTGGTGAGAACAGTCTACCACTTCTGGTGAATCGCCCGATTCCACCAACATTGTCCACTATGGGATCTTTTATTTCAATTCCAGGTTTAGACTTCTGATCCTGCACCTCTTCTACTTTCAGTGGCTGCTCCACTCCATGATCATGCGTGTACACACTTCCCCCGCAATGCCAAGGAATGACCCTTTCGCTGGTGAAAGGTAAAGGACCAGGGGTCGTGATGGTCATAGTGGATTGATGTGGTCGCACTGGTGGTACCGATTGCGCTAATGGCGCACTGATCTGAGCGGTCGGGTAGAAAATTGTGATAGTGGCAAAGTCACAATCATACTCAGAAATCTTATTTATTGAAGTACAAACATCCGAAACATCGGAATCAAGTTCAGCAAGTACATCAGAATCAAACACCATGTTTGGAATATCAGCAACAACATCAGAAAAATTAGTTACATCATTGGGAATTACAAAATCAGCAGGAACAACATTTGTAAATTCTTCAGCATCTTCAGGAAAGAGAGGATCAACATCTGCATTCTCAATAACCCCTTCAACATACCTTTGGGCAGATAAGTCTTCAGCTTAGAGGATACCATCGTCAAGCAAGGCCTGGATATCCTGCTACAGCTTCACACAACCCCCACTCTGTGCAACACAACCCAAACCACCGCTCCCACAGCCGGGGAAAACATCTGCCTTTAGCAAGTATTCTTTGATTTCTAACAGCGGAGTCTTCAGTTTCAACACCTCCTTGACTAATTTGACTTCTCCTTCAACCATGTTAACATTTGCTCTACCATGCTGCGGCATAGGATTGTTGACAACATTAGGAGTCGGCGCAAAGTTAATGGCCTTTGAATCAATAAGGTCCTGAACTACGTGCTTAAAAGCTTTGCAGTTCTCAACAGTGTGGGAAGGTGCCCCAGAGTGGAAATTACACCTAGCATTGGCGTCATAACCCACTGGAAGCCTGTCAACGGGAGGAGCCAAAGTGCGTAACTGCACAAGTTGCAAATGTTGAAGGTTGGGAAGCAACTGGGCATACGACATCGGAAGACATCTCTAAGTTCATCTCTAAGTCAACTTCCCAAGGCCACAATCAAATTCAATGTGTCTACTTCAACTTTGACGTTTGTAGTGGGAGCTAATTCAACTTTTTTGAGCATGTGATATGAGGTTACATTATAGGTCACTTTTGACCTATACCATTGATCAAGTGATTTTTTCAAACTTCAAAAATGCATAACTCTATCATTTCAATTCCAAACGACATGAAATCTGTGACCATTGTGAAGGTTTTTGAGATAGCTACAACTTTGATGAATACACATTTCTCATTTGAAGCTCATATAAAAAGTTAAGCAAGGTGGAATATTGAGACATATGGCTTGACACTTAGAAAAATTTTGATATGTCAAAAATTTCCAAAGTTCCACCTCAAATTTATTCAAGTTACAAAATCCAAATGGAGAAGTGTTGAACATGGAAGTTATTCCTCTTGATCTCCCCTTTCCAAAGAGCTCAAATTCATTCATTTTGGACAAGGAATGCATAGGTTGTGCATGGCATCAACATGGTGTCATCACTTGGAAAGGATCAAAATTCAAATCAAAATGTACACTTGCCTTGCAATCCAAGCTGAATTCAGATTATCTCACACTCATTTGTGGACTTATGGAAATGATTTTATGGGCCTATGTGCGCCCATGCACCCATGCATCATCAATGACCAAATTTGGAAAGTGAATTCAAGTGTGCAAAAAGCAATGGATTCATCTATAAATAGAACCTCATATGCTCAGCATTTCACACACATTCGCGCCAGCTTTGATCCCCCATCTCTAACCCTCACATTGCAAAGGATCAACCTGAGAAATCTTGAATTTGAGTTTGAATTTCCACTGTTTTGAAATTCAAATCTCCAGGAATCCACACTCTTTTGAGCATTCAATCTTTCCTCTGCAAGCATTTGGAGTGAGATCAAGCCCGAGCAAGAGCAAGATTAGTTGAATCCAGACCTCCATTGAAGGTATTTTCCAGAAATTTTGATCTCTTCGATTCTCTTAAATTCTTGCTCAATTCTATTGATTCTTTGCTTGTCTGAAGTCCTACCAATGTAGGCAAGAAGATTGAGTTGCTTAGCGGCCAAATCGAAGCAACTCAGTCCATGTACCTCAAATTTCAACTCCATGTATCTCTCAATATACTTGGAGTTAGAGTGAATTGAGGCCAGATTCGAACTCAGTGCCACTTTTACTTTGAAATCATGTCCTTGTTTTTAATTTGGTGATGGTTGAAGGTGGACCAGTCCGGTGAGGTCCACCGGAGAAGAAGATCGGAGGTACAGCTCCGGCCATGCACTGGCATGTCTCACAGCCACATGATCCTCTGTATTTGTTTTAATCTGGAGCGTGCATTTGAATTACCAATGTTATGGCGCGCTAACTAATGTCCATCGTGGATAGCGCGTTTTCCACCACTTGATCTGCCACCTCAATTAATGTGGGAGATCAAGTGGTCCACGTATTTTCTGATATTTTAATTATCATTTTAATTGCATTATTTTCAATAATTCATATTAAATTCAATATTGATCCAAAAAATATGGGACTTTCACCCAAAAATTTTAAATATTTTTCTCTTTCATATTCTGAATTAAAATTATTTTTTGGATCATTATTAATATTTTTCATGAATTAATTGATTTTGAATTTGTTTTTAATTGGTAAAAAATATTTTTAAATGTCCAAAAATTATGAAAATTTTTCTCCAAGGTCCTTTGACCTTGTTTGACCTATGATAAATCTCATGGCCATTTATTTGGTGTTTTGATGAGATTTTAGGAATTGGACAAATCATATTTAACTTAAAGGCATTATTTTAGTATTTTAATTTGAATAAATGCCAAATAAATTTGTTGACCAATTGTGATGACTTGTTTATGTTTGAATCTTGTCGTTGGGCCTTGGTCAAGGTTGATTTGACTTTGTCAAGTTAATATCATTGAATTTAGGGGATTGATGGAATGTACATTCCATCTCCCAAAATGAATGGATGATATTAATTTGGTAAAAGTCCTCCTTTGACCATTTTTTGATTTGATCCATTCCCCTCCCACTTCATCTTATTCCCTTTCTTCATTCATTCATTCCATTTGGCCTATGATATCTCATAATCCTAAGGCTAGTTGATTGAAAAATTGACATGATTATGAATGAGATTAGGTCACACCTTTTGCATATTCTTTTTGTGTGTGGTATGTTTCATGAGCATAGTCCATAATATTATGTCTCTGACATGCATTAACACCAAAATTCTATTTCTCGGTCTTAAATAATTGTGACTTCTACATAATTCCAATTACGATTGCTTAACATAGTGTAGCGGGGTATTTGTTACCTTTAGATTTATTGACTAAATCAAAAGTAAATCATACAAGTCGAGTCGCCACCGCACTTCTATTTATCCAAAGGAAAGGTTAGAAAGCGAACAAAAACCGAGAAGTTTTATCGAATCAAAAACTAATAAAAATGTCAGAGATCTGGGTAAGGGGGTTGGTTATGCAATGGGAAGGTTTTAAGCACCCAAAACATCCTAGGTACTCCTAGGGAGCCCTTTTCACAATTTGTTGTAAGGTAGGTTGGTATTTGTGAAATTTATTTGTGCAAACATGATTGGGGAGATGAGAGAAGAATATACAAGTTATTTACAATTTTTGTGTTTGAATGGATAAACCCACTGCCTACGTACCATCTTAAAAAAGATTAGGATCAAAACCTCGTAGTTCGGGGTAAAAATCTCAAAAGGAGTTGGTGAATTGATTGGTCCCAAAAGCCTTAAGGTCTTTTGTTATCCAAGGGAGAAAACTCAACCTAAAACCACAAATCCACCATGTGAGGATAGCTTCAACATGCTAGTGAGGGGTTAACCCTATAATAAGCATGGAAGACTCATTGTCCATCACTAAGGATATAGGTGAGTATTATATCAACCTCAAGGATAACTCAAACCTAATAGCTAATGGTTATGGAAAGTTTTGATAAGAAATTTGCCATTGAAACCGCAAAACATTTGAGTGAGTTATATTTACCAATGAAAAGTATTTACAAAATATGGTCAAAGTTGACTTAAAGATTCAATTCAAAATAAGTGTTATGAAAAGGAAGTTTGAAAATCAAAAGCATAATGCTTAGGTTTCTAATGTTTGAAAACAAATGTTAATATTTGCACAAAAGTTTTGGCTTGGGTTAGAGTGGAGGGAAGAAGAAGAATGGCTAAGTCCTAAACATACAAGAGATGAAGGAAAAGAAATAAGACCACAATTGGAGTTCCCTTCTTGAGATCATATGGATGATCCAAGTAGCTCCCATCCTTTGGAATAAGCAAGCAAATAAGCAAATACTCAAGCAATCAATCAATAAAGCAAGCTCTTAGGCATCTTCCAATGGCTCTTTTATCTCACACTTTAGAAGCTCATGACAATGGTTCTTCACTTAGGCTTAAGTTGGAATCCCTAGCACAAGAACACACATATCAAAAAAGTTCTATAATGCAAACAAAGAATGGACAAGAGGGAGTTTAGAGAATAGGTCCTTTCAATTCCTCTTTAACATTAAGCATTCTAAAGGCAGGAGGTCTAGTTGCTCTTTGACTTTTATAGCACTCTAAAGGCATAAGGCCTAGTTGCTTTTTGACTCCATTTTTGCATAGGAAATGTCCTAAAGTCTAAGTCCTTTTGTCCATTTGCAATTGGTTCACAACAATCAAAATAAAACACAAGCACAATAGTATATACACAATTATGTGCTCAAGTGAGCAGAAGGCAAATTGCATTAACATAAACATATGCTCAAATGAGCAAAAGGCAAAAGCAAATGAATAATATGTACAAGAATATTAAATTTCGTAAATGTAAAGTGCAAGAATTAAATGATAATGGTCAATAGTTAGAGTTAGTGTGTCATAAGGCAATTTAGCGCTATGTTAAGCAATCGTAAGTGGACTAATGTAGTAGTCACACTTATCTGAGGCCGGTCAATAAAAATATAGGCAACAACACAAGTTAGAGATCTTGATTAGTGAATCAAGCTCCTACAACTTGCCATGCCAAAAGAAGATGAGAAATGATCTTGTATTGATTTAGGTTATTTGCTTGATTAGGAAGCAACCTATCCTTAATGCAAATCCATTCACTTGATCTATGATCAAGATGAATTAGATTTGAATCAAGGAAGGTTAAACCTCCCATTCATAAAGGCTAAACTCATTGATCAAAGAAAAGAAAAAGATGAAGAAGGAGATGAATAAGAATAAACATTAATGGAAATCCAAATGAAGTAATCAACATACATTGACCAAAGATAGATGAAATCAAGGTCAAACATTAGCAAATAGAAGCAAAATAAAACTTAGAAGTGAAGAAACAAATAAAATATTTTTGGTATTTTTCAAAATTAAAATAATACTTAAATTAAAATAAACAATTAAAGGTCAAACTTCAAATCCATTTCAAATCAATTTTTAAAAGTCCAAATGGATCATCCTAAGTTCAACACGGTCAAACAAAGTTTGACAAAAAATTTCAGCATTTTTAGAAACCAAAAACTATTTTAATCAATTAAAATGCATAAAAAAATAACCTAATTGAATTAAAATCTCAAATAAATCTCAAATCAATTAAGAAATTGATGAGAATATTTTTCATAGATCCATCATCATTCAAAGAGGTTAAGAAAATATTTTTCTATTTTTTGAATATCAAAAACTATTTAAAATGAATTAAAAACAACCAGAAAAGAGAAAATTCATAAAAAATATCAAATGATAAAATAAAAATTTTAAAAATCATTTTTAGAAACTAGAAATTAAAAGAGAAATAATGCAATTGGTCTCACATTTTTTGGAATTAAAATGAGTGAGATATGATTTTTTGAAATGAAAAGAAATAAAAGAAATAAAATGGAAATTAAAATCAGAAATAAAAAATAAGGAAAAACATGATGCGTTTGATCCAAGCTCATTAATTGAGCCGGCAAATCAGACGACTCTCAAGCGCGCGTCCACCAAACACTTAAGTCAATGAGAAGCACACAACCATTAAATAAGTCATAAGAATGGAGAGACCAGATTAGATCTGGAGAATGAATCCAACGGCCATGGTTTGATCTGGAGCTGGGATGGTGGTATGCACCACCGTCTTCTCCGGCGAGCTCAACAGCTCCGGTGAGAATTACAGTCATGACACACTCAACCAAACCAGGCGATCTACACATCAATGGAAAGTTGGGGTGATGTACATCACCCCTGTGCCATCTATTTTCACTCTAGACTTCCATGGAGAGAGAAATTAGAGATTGAAAAATATGGTGTTCATCTTGAACTCAATGGAATTTTACAATTAAAAGCATAAATGAATTGCCTCTGATGAGAGGACTTCAGCCAACCCAATAAATGCAAGAAACAAGCTATAAACAATGAGTTTCAAAGAAGGAAAGTTTGAATATCTACCTCTGAAATATGGATCTTGAAAGCACAAATCTCCTTAGCTAATGCTTGTAGTGTGATCCAGGGATGAAGATGAAGCAAGGTCAAGGAATTATGAGTCTGAAAATCAACCAATGTAGTTGAAATTCAGATCTGAATTTTTGAAAAGCAAATGAAAATTCCTTTAAGTATGGCTATGGAGGGAGTTGTGCAGCATAACAGGCGCCTTCAGGTTATCAAATTATGATGCCTTGCACTCTTATTTATAGCAAATGGAAGCTGCAAGCATGAGCAAAGTGTGTGCATGAATGAAGAGGGCCTCCATGCATGGGCCTGTACAGGCGCATGGAGGGCCCAATTCCTATTGAAAATGAATGCTGATATCACATTGGATGAAATGGACGTGCAGAAATGATGCAATCAGCTTGTGCAATGAGTTTGAATTAAGTTTCCAAAAAATGTACAAAAACTTTCTCTTCTTCGAAAATGATACTTCCAAAAATAAAACATAGCCTTATGGGTAATGGTTGGAAAGCTCTTGACATGAGGATCAATTGTTATGTTGAACAAAACTTCATTTGGATTTGGGAAATTGATGAAAATTGATCATAAAGTGCAAGGTGCAAAACATGTGCATGTGAAAATTTCCAAAAATGATCAACTTCAAGCCCTTCTGTTTCAATGATGCAAGCTCCAAATGACAAAATCTTCAACATAAAAGTTGTATATATTTTCAAGAAAGTCACTTTGGACTTAAATTCTGCATCATTTGGATTTTTGATGAGAAAGTTATGGGCACTTGAAGTTGGACTTTTTCACATTTCAATGCCTTTGGTCCAAAATGACCTATAATGTTTTGCATTATCACATGTATTTCTTTTAGGATTATGAAAATTTGTTCAACATAAAAAAGTGAAGTAGACTTCTTAAAATTTCCAATTCATTTTATCCCACCTCAAAATCATGAAAAATGAATGAGTTATGTTCTTGGGAAGTTGACCCAAAATTAGGGTTTCAAACAAAATGACCTATAATGTTTTGAAATGGATGATGACCTTACATGCTTCAAATGAATTTTTGATGAACATGAAAGTTGTTCATATGGTTCTTAAGAATATCTTTGATCTTGGGGTCATCTCCATTTGGCCAACACATTAAGAGTTAGGTCTCAGTGTACTTCAAAATAGTCAGATGAATTGACTGATCAACTTCTCAAGTCCATACCTCAAATCTTGATGAATTGATGATTGAGGACACTCAAATAAGCTCAAATATGCATGAAATGATGAATAAAATAACTTCCATTGATTGTATTTGATCATGGGTTGAGGTTGCTTCATGAGTAAGGCATAGTTGATGCCCAGATGAATTCGGGTTTCCTTGGGAAACAATTCTCGAGCCCTTTGGTTTGCTTTGATCAAAATGATGAATTGAGATACTTGGGAGAAATATATGATGATTTAGAGCTTTGTGAACCATTGTCATGCTTGCTTTTATCTTCACCTGGCCATATCAATGAGCATAGGGTCTCTAGGAGCCTTGGGATCTTATGATTGCTCAGGCTACAAAATAAAAGATGTTAGTGACATATTTTTGTGCTTTTGGTTAGTAATCAAAGTAAGGAAATCAACAATATACAATTCAAACATGCTTGATGATCTCAAACCAACTCACAAGTGTTCCCACCCAAAGGTTAGGAGCCAAGATGTTATGATCCTTGAGGCAAGATGCAAATGCAATGTTATGATGCCATGGGGGATCTTAGGGTCAAAATTGGGGTCTTACACATAGCGCTAAATTTGTGACATAAAAGGCATAAGCATTCTAGTTAGTGAGATTCTAAGTCTCCCCTCTTTCATGGTATTGTGTGGAAACTTGGCCTTCTTTCCTTCCCTTGGAAGATGTTTTGGCTCAAGGATTCATGCTTGTGATAAGTGGGTTGAGTGTTCTCCAAAAAATGTCTTAAAAATGAAAAGCAAAAGCAAAACAATACTAACTTCTAACCTATTAACTACTAACTTTTAATTTCAAGTTCTTTACTTTAATGTCATCTAATTTTTGTTTCTATTCATTTGCCATTGTTCATATCATTCTAATTGTTTATGTTAATTCAATTTTCACTTTGTCCATTTGGACCATATTGTGTTATATATTTTGTTTGTGTATAATTTGCTTGTTTGTGTGGTCTTTGGCCATTAATGTACATAATAACAACAAAAACCCTAAAAAACTTTTGAGTGGACTGTTGGCTTAATCTTGGACAAATGGACTTAGAATCTAAGCAACCTTCCTATTCTAAAGGACTTGGCCAATGCCAACTTGTTGAGAAACCAAGTGCTTGCAATTTGAAATTCATCTGATACATCTTTGAAGACATATCTAAGTTCATCTGCAACATGATCATTGTGAAGCTGTTATTTTAAACCTGTGACTTGTGGAATTCATCTGTTACATGGGCTATTTTGGAGAAGATCATGGAATGGATAAGCTTGGATGTGGCCATCTTTATTTGATGCCTTTCTCTTCAAGATAATATAATCGTGCATTTGTGTGTTGCTTGATTCTAAAAGTCCAAGGGAATTCTGGGTTTCTATTGACATTTTTGTCTATTGGATTGCTACCCATTTGATCAGATCTTTTCAACTCTAAACTTTTAATTTTTATATATAGGATAGTCTCTTCATCTTTTCCCCATTTCTTTAATTTCAAAATCTCTCCCTCCATTTTTTTAAAATCTTCTTTGTGTGAACTACTTTTGTTCTAAACTTAGACTACTTTTGCAAAAAGATAAAAACTTTGGCCTTATGCCATTGCATTTTCAAACTTCTTTTCTTAAATAAAACTTGTAAATAGACTTAACTATACTTGACTTAAACTTTCAAAAAGCCAAAAAGAACTAACTCATGCAAACCATTTTTAGGCCTTTGTGCCTTTCAAACTTAATTTTTGTTAAAAAAAATGCATCCACTTTGAAATTTGTATCACGAACTACGAGGTTTTGATCCCTCATTTTTATGTTGGTACGTAGGCACAAGACCGAAGGTCTTGTCAAACACAAAAATATAATTAATGGATTCTTTTCTCATCCCCCCATTCTATTTGTTTGTAAACATCACTTTATACCAAGTACATATGCACACAAAAAGGGCTCCCTAGGAGTACCTAGGACACTTTGGGTGCTAAAACCTTCCCTCTATGTAACTAACCCCCTTACCTGTAATCTCTGACATTTTATTAGTATTGATTTGAAAACTTCTTATTTTTTTGTGTTTTGTTCGTACTTTTTCCCTTTTCCCTTGGAAACAATAAAAGCGCGGTGGCGACTCTTTTTATTTAATCTCTAGCTTGTCAATAGCTTGATGATTATGAATTTACCGCTACATAAGTCACATAAGATACCTAGATGAACTAGGGTTTCCAAGGCAAACAAGCTTCAAACTCTTGATGATTTCTTGATCCAAATGATAAATGAAGAAGATGGGGATCCATATATGATGCTTAGAACCATTATGAACCATCTCTTGATTGATCTCCTTGCACTGAGGGTCTCAAACCCTAGTTGTGAGCTTGATGAGGCATTGGTGGATACACACGCTACCTACAAAAGAATCAATGTTATATATAGACATATTTTGGTATTTTGGTTAGTAGACAAAGGAAAATAAAAGTATGATACAATCAAATGTGCTTGGTGATCTCTCCCAATGTAAACCCAATGAATGAGGGGTAAGGAGGATGCCAAGGTGTGATCCTAAAGCCAATGCATATGATGAGATAACATGAGGGATCTTAGGGTAAAAATTTGGGTCTTACAGATATAAATGGTGGGTGGCCTGATAGCATAAACCTGATAGAACATAGTCTAACGAATATTGAATGAGGCTCTAATACGATATTGTAAAATAAATTTTGGATATATTAAAAGTTATAATTTCAATGTTAAAAATAATTCTTCCTAAATAGAAAGGAAAAATAAATCTAATAGGCTTTTCTTAACGAGTCTTTGGCTAATATTGCATATTTCTATTTACATTATAATATTTACAACACTTACAAAATACGCCTGAAATGTGAGGATTGTTCTCACTTATAAACATATATTAAGGTCATATGGTGTCTGATGTAAAACTCTTAAAATGTATTTCTCACACCATGTACTCTAAAACATGGTCCATGTATATAAATGATGGATGATCTAATAGCAGGTGACCCAATAAATTTTGAGTTTAGCTCTGATATCGTCTTAGAATTGTAGTTAGGTATAACTCAATCCTACAAAACAGAATGAGCGGTGTCAATAATTATCACTATGATCAATCCAGTTGGCTTGGCTTATATTAGCCTTGGTATAGGGCTTATTGTTAATATTATAATTTTGGGTTTCATAAAAACTTAATTTTTTTAAATAAAATAAAAATTTGAAACTCACATGCTTATGACTGATGAATATATGCCATTACGTGTTAGCTTTAACTGAGCCTTCACTCCTTGTTTTCTCTCCCATCATTTTTCATATGACTATTTGCTTTTGTTAATTCCTTGTATTTTGATTGGCAATAATTTTGGTAAAACTAACTTAGCTGCAACATGTTGAATAAGATTTCCTAACATGTGGGTTTGACATCTTGTCTAAAACATGTTTTACCCTTGGTAACATTTGTGTGTTTAACTGATTACAGAATATTCTAGGAATATTGAGTATTCCCATGTGACGTTCGTGATTGAGGAATCATAGATTCTAATTATTTTTAATATATTCAGTTTTCTATATGTTTAGACATTTTAGGAACCTTTTGATTGATAACCTAATGTTATGAAGCTGGTTCTAGTTGAGTACAAGGACCACATCCAGTTCATTCTATGGTTATATATAGAATGTCTCAAAACCTAATTGAAACACAAAGAAAAGAAGATAGTTGATTGTATTAGGGTTTGAGTGTATGAGCTGTTTGTGAGCCTCTCAAATATCATCTTGATATATGAGTCGAGCTGTGTTAACTGGTTATAAGGATTGTCAAGCACTCATAAGCTTTTTAGCATTTAGTGATTGTGTGTCTGTGAAGTGTGACTTTAGAATTTCTTGTAATAGTTTAATTTGTCACTGTTGTGATTGAAAGGGAGGTGAGAGTGTCTCACACCTAGGAGTGTCTTAGGTAGAAGTTAAGCACGTGTAGTGATTAATGTGTATTATGTAAATTAGAGATAGTTTGCAGAAGGTCTACATACTAAAACTATTTAGTGAATTTCCTCCCTGACTTGGTAGCCCCTAGATGTAGGTGTTGTTGTACACCGAACTGGGTTAATAACTTTGTGTGTTCTGTTATTTTATCTTCTATTATATGTAAGTTATCAGATACTAGTGTCTCGACATCTCTTAGGACATCTGATATCTATATACCAGAATTTCAATTGGTATCAGAGCAGGCATCCTTCTCTATTTCTGGGTGAGATTCAGGGAAGATACTTTCTGGTACTATGGACAAGGAAGATGGATTTGTGAATAGACCACCCATTCTTGATGGAACCAACTATAACTACTGGAAAGCACGAATGATGGCTTTTATCAAACCTATGGACAACAAGGCTTGGAAATCTATGGTCAAGGGATGGGATCCACCAATAATTAGAGATGAAGATGGCAAGATTACTGATGCACTAAAGCATGAGGAAGAGTGGGATGATGAAGATGACAAATTAGCTCAGGGAAACTCCAAAGCATTGAATGCTATATTCAATGGAGTGGACAAGAACATCTTCATACTAATAAACAACTACATTGTTGCTAAAGATGCTTGGGAGATCTTGAAGACTGTTCATGAAGGAACCTCTAAGGTAAATATGTCAAGACTTCAACTTCTGACCACTAAGTTTGAGAACTTAAGAATGAAGGAGGATGAGAACATTCATGACTTTCACATGAATATCATTGATATAGCCAAAGCCCCAAGTGCTCTAGGGGAGAAGATGTTAGAAGCCAAGCTAGTTAGAAAAATCCTCAGGTTTCTTCCTAAGAGATTTGACATGAAGGTTACTGCCATTGAAGAAGCTCAAGATATCAATAACATGAAAGTTGATGAACTGATGGGATCTCTTCAAACCTTTGAGTTAGGGTAAAGTGAAAAGTCAGAAAAGAAGAAAAGAAGAAAAGCATAGCCTTTGCTTCTAATATTGATAACCTCAAAGATGAATGTGACCTGGATACAAATGAAGGGATATCTAATGCTATTGTTTTACTTGGGAGGCAATTCAACAAAGTGATGAAAAATATGGACTGGAAGACAAGAGCTAATATCAAGAACAAGTCATTCGACATCACCAAAAATCAGGATTTCAGCAGAAGACCCAAAACTGAAGAAAAGACTAACCAAGTAAAAGGAATACAATGCCATGGATGTGAAGGGTTTGGTTACATAAGGGCTGAGTTCCCCACATTTCTCAAGAAACAAGAGAAGGGTATGTGTGTATCTTGGTCAGAAGATGACTCTGAAAGTAATCCTGAAGTGGAACCTAGCAAACAGGTTACTACCCTGACTGGAATTTGTGACACTGATGAAGACTCTGACTGTGAGGAACAAACCTTTGAAGAACTTGTTGAATCTTACAAATAATTGTGTCTCATAAGTGAAGAAGTATGTAAACTGGGAGAAGATCAAAATAAAACTATTTCTCAACTACAGGCAGAGAAAGTGGTGCATCTTTCTATCATCTCTGATCTGAATGAGGAAGTTATACTGCTCAATTAAAAAAATTGACAATATGACTAAATCTGTAAGAATGCTTAATAGTAGTTCTGATGTACTGGATGAAATTCTTCAAACTAGTAAGAATGTTGGAAAAATTCAAGTTCTAGGTTATAACAATCAAGGAGTAATGAACAAAGGAAAAGGGTCTGTAATTGTAGCGGTAAATTCATGACCATTAAGCTATGGATAAACTTAACGTCAATAAAACCAGAATCGCCATCGCGCTTTATTGTTTCCAAAGGGAAAGGGAAAAGTACGAACAAAACCCAAAGATAAGAAGTTTTCAAATCAAAACTAATAAAATGTCAGAGATTACAGGTAAGGGGGTTGGTTACACAGAGGGAATGTGTTAGCACCCAAAGTGTCCTAGGTACTCCTAGGGAGCCCTTTTTTATGTGTGTATGTGTTTTTGGTATGAAATGATGTTTGCAACAAATAGAGTGTGGGTATGAGAGAAGAATTCATTAATTATATTTTTATGTTTGACAAGACCTTCGGACTTGTGCCTACGTACCAACATAAAATGAGGGATCAAAACCTCATAGTTCATGGTATCAATTTCAAAGTGATGTGATTGCTTTTAACAAAAATTTAAATTTAAAAGAGGCACAAAAGGCCTAAAAGAGTTTGAATGAGTGTTAGTTCTTTTTGTCTTTTGAAAATTTTAAGTCAATATGGTTAAGTTCATTTACAAGTTTGATTAAGAAAAGAGTGTAAAATGCAATGGCATAAGGCCAAAGTTTCTAGTTTGCAATGAGGTCTAAGTTTAAAAATCATAAGCAAAGAAGATTTTGAAAAGAGAGAGAGATTTGAAATTTACAATGTGGGAGGAGATGAAGAGACTAATCCTAAGCAAAAAATTAAAAGTTAAGATTTGAAATGATCTGACCAATGGGATGCAATCCAATAGACGAGAATGTCATATAGAACCCCACTTTTCCTTTGAACTTTTGGAAATCAAGCAATATAAATAAGCAAGCAAGATGAAGAACAAGGCATCAAATAAAGATAGCCACATCCAAGCTAGAAACTTCATAGTCTTCTTCCATAATCTTTTCCCCATGTATCAGATGACATACTTCTTGAATAGCTCGGAATAAGGAATTAGACACAGGTTCAAAGTAACATTTGTATCAAGACCATGTTCCAGATGAACTCAAGTGGATCCCAATACTTGCATCAGATGAAAACTCACATGACAATGACTTGGTTTCAGAAATTTTGGCATTGGCCAAGTCCTTTTGCATAGGGAATGTTGCCTAATTCTAAGTCCAAAGCTCAGATCAAATCCAACAGTCCACACAAATATTTTTTTGGGGTTTTTGTTGTTTATTAAGTATTTTAAGGTCCTAATACCACAAACACAAAAAACGTACACCAACAAATATATACAATCACAATATATGGCTCAAGTGAGCAAAGGGAAAATGACATTAAAATAAACAGATTTAATGATATGTATAATGGCAAATGATAAATGGCTTGAATTTAAATGGCATAAAGTAAATGGCTTGAAATTAAAAGCAATTATAATAAGAGTTAGTCAAATGTTAGTTGATTAGATGTTAGTGGAGTTTTTCCTTTTAATTGTTTAAGTCATTCTTTGCAGAACACTCAACCCTTTATTCACAAACATGGATCCTTGAACCAAGATATCTTCCAAAGGAAGGAAAAAAGGTCAAGTTTCCACATAATACCATGAAAGGGGGGAGACTTACAATCTCACTTACTATAATGCTATTCCTTTGGGTCAAAATTTAGCGCTATGTTAAGCAATCGTAATTGGACTTATGTAGAAGTCATAACTATCTGAGGTCGGGCAATAGAAATTTTGGTGTAAATGTATGTTCGAGATATGGTATGATGAAACATACTCCTAAAACATACCACACACAAAAAGAAAATGATCAAAGGGTAGACCTAATCTCATCCATACATGTATTGGTTCATGAACCAATTAGCCTTAGGATATTGAGATGTCAATGGCCAATGAGAGGAATGGGATAGAAAGGGATTGAAGATGAAGAGAGAGGGGAGATAAGACAAACACAAATTGGTCATGGGAGGAGTTTTATCAAATTAAAATCATTCATTCATTTTGGGAAATGAAATATACATTTCATGAATCCCCTAAATCCAATGATTTTAATCCAACAAAAAATCAAATCAACCTTGAATAAGGCCCAAACACATAGTCAAACTTCACAAGTCAATAAAAATGGCTCAACATAATTTATTCACAATTAAACAATTAAAAATCAAATTACAATGCATTAAATTAAATTATGTTTTATCAAAAACCTAAAACCTCTTCAAAACACCAAATAAATGGCCAAGAGATTTATCATAGGTCAAACAAGGTCAAAGGACCTTGGAGAAAAAATTTCATTATTTTTGAAAAGTTAGAAGTATTTTTAAACAATTAAAAATTTGCACAAAAACAATTAAATCATGAAAAATATCAATATTGATCCACACAAAAAAATTAATTCAGAAAATGAAAGAGAAAAATATTTGAATTTTTTTGGTGAAAGTCCCAAATTTTTTGGATCAATAATGAAATTAATATGAATTAATGAAAATAAAGCAATTAAAAGAAATTTCAGAAAATCAAAAAAACGTGGACCATCTGATCTCCCTCATTAATTGAGGTGGCAGATTAGATGGATCAGCGCGCGCATTCCATATGGACCTAAGTCAACTGAGAAGTACGCGTGGTAATCAGAACCAATGCACAGGATTAAAACAATTTAAATGGATCATATGGTTGACATGCTTCCAACACATCGCCGGAGCCAGAGCTCCGGTCTTCTTCTCCGGTGGACCTCACCGGACTGGTCCACCTTCAACCATCACCAAAATGAAAAAGAAAGACATGTATTTAAAGAAAAATGCTTAGGAGCTCGAAATTAGCCTCAATTTTGTCTAACTCCAAGTATATAAGAAGATACAGGGAGTTGAATTTTGAGGATCATGAACTGAGTTGCTTCGGTTTGACCTCAAAGAAACTCAATCTTGTTGCCTATATTGGTAGGACTTCAGACAACCAAAAAGCAACAAGAATAGTGGAGAATTGAGAGAGAATCGAAGAGGAGAAGTTTCTGAAAAATCACCTTCGAGTTGATCCAATTTCACTTGATCTGGATTTGATTGCTTTCTCCTCCTCTTGCTTGTAGAAACCAAATGGAATGAAAATGAAAGTGAATTTCTGGAGTTTGAACTTCCAAACAGAAGGTTAAGTTCAAGCTCGATTTCAATAGAAATCTCAGAAAATTATATGGCAGTGAGGGTTTGCAATGGTCTAACAAAGCTTGGGCATGGGCAGGGTGTTGATGATGAATCTGAAGCCTTAAGCCTGTTTAAATAGGCAATGTGTTTGATATTTTCCCCACTTGAAAATTGGACAAAAATAGCACATTCCTTGTATGGGTGCATGGGCAATCATTTGGGCCTCAAGAGTGATGCAATCCTATTCCAAATAGTGTACAAACTATTCTAAAACCATCATGTGCAAGCATGCAAATGGAAATGATCATGTGAAGTTCAATCTTGCCAAAACACTTCCCATAATGAAGCCATGCGCAAGTCCCTCAAATCTAATCTAAATGAGATGATCTTGGATGTTTTCGAAAGGTGAGATCAAGGGGAACAACTTTCATGTTTAACACCTTTTCATTGGAAGCTTGGATCTGTAAGACCCTAATTTTGACCCTAAGATCCCTCATAGCATCATATCATTGCTCAGTGCATTGCCTCAAGGATCATAGCATGTTTGGCTCCTTAACCCTAGGGTTGGGACTTGTGTGAGTGGTTTGAGACCACCAAGCATGCTTGTATTGTATATTATTTCTTTTCTTATCCTGTTTACTAACCAAAAGCACAAAAATATAGTAACTCTTTTTGTTTTGAAGCTCAAGTGATCATGTGCTCCAATGCTCCTATGAGGCTCCTAAGCCCAATGCAATGGCTAAATGAAGATGATAAAAAGCATGAAAATGGTACGCAAAGCTCCTAATCATCATATATGTCTCCCAAGTATCTCAACTTTCCAATTTTATCAAGATAACCCAAAGGGTTTGATGATTGTTTCCCAAGGAAACCCTAATTCCAATGTGCCTTGACTGTTCCTTGCTCATGAAGCAACCTCAACCTATGATCACATTTAATCAAGGGAAGTTCTTTCATTCATTATTTTATGCATATGTGAGCTTATTTGAGGATCCTCAATCACTCATTCATCAAGATTGGAAGTTTTGCCTTGAAAAGTTGACCAGTCAAGTCATCTGACTAAACTGAGGTCCACTAAGATATAACTTTTGATATGTTTGTCAAATGAAGATGACCCCAAGAACAAACATGTTCTTAAGAAACATATGAACAACTTTCATGTTCATAAAGAATCCATTTTAAGCTTTTAAGATCATCATTCATTTCAAAACATTATATGTCATTTTAACTGAAACCCTACTTTTGGGTCAACTTCCCAAGGACCTAACTTCCTTAATTCTTATGATTTTGAGGTGAGACAAAATTCATTGGAAATCTTAAGATGTCTACTTCAAATGTTATGTTGGATAAAATTTCATAATCTTAAAATAAATACATGTGATAATACAAAACATTATAGGTCACCTTGGACCTAAGTCATTGAATTTGAAAAAGTACCTAACTTCAAATGCCCATAACTTTTTCATGGAAAATCCAAATGATGTAAACTTTGAGCCTATATTGATCATCTTGAAAATATATACAACTTTTATGTTGGAGATGTTTCCATTTGAAGCTTACATCATACAAACAGAGGGGTTTGAATAGGCTTACTTTTGGTGAAAATTTTCAAAGGGTGACTTAGACATGTTTTGTGCCCAAACTTTCACAGCCAGTTTTCATTAATTTCCAAATTCCAAATGAATTTTTTCCCAACATGACTTTTGTTCCTTATTTCAAAGGCTTTCAAACCATTAATCACATTACTTTTTTGGACTTTCCATGTGGGAGTTTCGAAGAGCTCTTTCTTTATGATCATTTTGACATTTCATGGTGAAACTTAGTGTGCAAGCTAATTACATCACATGTACACGTCCACTTCCATTCCAAATGAGTTCAGCTTGGTTTTGCACCCATCATTGGGCCTCACATGCGCATGTACAGGCCCATGCATCAAAGTTTCAAATTATCATGCACACGAGGGAATCATGAACTCATCCCTTTTCAGCTATAAATAAGAGCTCCCTCTCATTCATTCATCAACCCTTTGGAGATCTGAAATGCTGCAGCACTGAAATCCCAACCCACACCAAAGGAATTTTCATATTTTTCTCTCATTTTCAAGCTTGAAATTCAACATCATTAGTTGATTTTCAAAGCTCAATTCCTTAGCCTATCATCTCCATTACATCTCCGGAGCAAAAAGGGATCAAGATCTTGAAGAATTCGTGGCCTTAAGAGCTCCAATTCAGAGGTAGAACTTCAAACTTTTTGGATCTAGATCTTGCAATTCAATGTAGTATTCTTTTGTTTGTGTGGTTTTCTGAAGTCCTCACACTTGAGGCAAGCCAATGGTGGTTTCAATTTTCCATTTCGTGCACTTTTAGTTTGAACACCATGATCTTCCACCTCATATTTCTCTCAAAATAGGAAGAGTGTGGAAGATTCATGGATATAGTGGTGATGTACATCACCTGAGCTTCAATTTGATGTCCTTATTTTTCATTTTCGTTACAAAAAATTTCTCTGCAAGTGGTGGCCGGAATCTGGTATCTCACCAAAGAAGATGGTGGTTTCCATAACCATCACCATATATGCACTTTCCTGACCATTGGATTGCCATGCCATGTTATAATCCTGACCATTCCTTATGTTTACTTGTTTTAAATCATTATGCCGCACGCTTGACTCAAGTGTACCATGCGCCCTTGCATCTGATCCATCCATCCATGCCACGTCATTTAATAAAGTTGATCTTGTGGCGCTGGATTTTTCATTATTTCTATTTTCATTTTAATTTCAGTTAATTCCTTTTATTTTCAAAAATTCATAAAAAATTTATTTGAAGTCAAAAAAATATGAGACCAATTCCAAATTTTTTCTTGAAAAATCTAATTTCTTATTTTGATTTTTTAATATTTTTGTGATTTCATTTAATATTTTTTGTGAATTATTTGGCTTTTAATAGTTTTAATTCATTTTAAAATACTTTCTAATATTTGAAAAATCCAAAAATATTTTCTTAACACCTATGGATCATGATAAGTCAATGAAAAATAGTCTCATCAATTTCTTATTTGATTTGAGATTTATTTGAGATTTTAGTTCATATTGTTTTATTTTTTAGTGTTTTTAATTGTTTTTAAATACTTTCTGATTTCCAAAATTGTTGAGAAAATTAGTCAAAGTTTATTTGACCATGTTAGACCTATGAGAATTTAATTGGACTTGTTGAAGTTGATTTGAATTAAATTTGAGGTTTGACCTTATTTTGATTATTTTTATTTGCATTTTATTTTAATCCAAAAAATACCAAAAGTTATGGTTGACTTGTTGACTTGTAATCTTCATTTCTTTTATATTTGGCATTGGTTGATGATGACTTGGTTCACATTTGATCAATTGAATTTGGTACTTGTCTTCCTTTTCCCTCCATTCCATCTTCATCCCATTCTTTTCATTAATGGCCAATGAGTTAATGTCTTATGGTTGGTCTTGACAAATGAGAGGCTTAACCTTCTTTGATCCAAACCAAACTCAAGTTGATCCATGATCAAGTGAGTTGTTTTGTGTCCAAGATAGGTTGCTTCTTGGTCAAGCAAATAACCTAAAGTTTATACAAGGCTCTTCCCCTTTTGTTATGGCATGACAAGTTTGTGGAGCTTGGCTTACTAGTCATGATCTCTAACTTGTGTTTATTTGCCTATAGTTTTATTGACCGGCCTCAGATAGGCGTGACTACTACATTAGTCCACTTACGATTGCTTAACATAGCGCTACATTGTCTTATGACAAACTAACATAACTATACTAATTACTAACTTTAATTTGAGCATTTAATTTCTTGCCCTTTACTTTTAATGCCTTTTATTTCTTGCTCATTATTCATATTATTTTTCCCTTTGCTCACTTGAGCATATATTTTATGTTTATGTCATTTTTCTTTTGCTCATTTGAGCCCATTATTGTATATAAATATATTGTTATCTTGTGTTTTGCTTTGTCTTTGTTTTGTGTGAACCAAATGCAAAAGGAGAAAGGACTTAGAATTAGGACTTACCTATGCTTAAAGGAGTTCAAGAGCAACTAGGCCTCATGCCTTTAGAATGCTAAAATTGTTGAAGAGCAACTAGGTCTCATGCCTTTAGAATGCTAAATTTCAAAGATTGTTCTTAAAGGACTTCTCATCCAAACTTACTATTTGTCCATTCCTCTTATTGTGTGGTGAACTTTTTGATGTTTATTCTTGTGTGATAGTGATTCCATCTTGAGATAGTGAAAAGAGGACCATTGTCATGAATATCCAAGTTAGAAGAGACAAGCCAAATGGAGATCCTAGGAGCTTGAATCTAAATTGTGTGATTGCTTGTTTGTATGCTAAGTCCAAAGGAAAGGAGCATCTTGAGTCATCTCTATGACTTCAAGAAAAGGAACTCCAAGTGTTTATCTTTTTCCTCTTATCTTTGTATGCTTTAGGACTAGCCCTTATCTTCTTCTCCTCACTCCAACCCAAGCCAAAAATCATTTTCGAAACTTTGACTTTGTTTCAAATTAGAAACCTAGGCCTTATGTCTTTGACTTTTCAAAAATCATTTTTTTATTTAACACTTATTGTGAATGAATCTTAATCCAACTTTGACTTCCTTTTGTAAATAAATCTAACTTGTAAATATAACTCACTTCAAGTTGATTTTGTGGTTCCAATGGCCACCTTTGTTAAAACCTTTTCATAAACATTAGTCATAGGTTTGAGTTATCATAGTGGTTGATGTAAATATCACCTCATCCTTAGTGATTGGATTATAAGTCTTCCATACTTATTATAGGGTTAACCCCTCACTAGTATGTTGAACCCTTCCTCACATGGTGGATTGTTGGTTTAGGTTGAGTTTTCTCCCTTTGATAACAAAAGACCTTAAGGCTTTTGGTCAAATCAATTCACCAATCTTTGTTATTTTTACCCCGAACTACGAGGCTTTGATCCTCCTTTGTGATGGTACGTAGGCAATGGGTTCATCCATTCAAATAACAAAATTTGTAAATATAATCTATTCTTTTCTCATCCCCCCAATCTTTTGTAAAAATATTTTCACAAATACCAACCTATAACACATTTGCAAAAAGCATTCCCTTAGAATACTAAGGATGTTTTGGGTGCGTAAAACCTTCCCATTTCATAACCAACCCCCTTACCCAGATCTCTGACATTTTTATTAGTTTTTGATTTGATAAAACTTCTTACCTTGGCTTTTGTTCGCTTTTTAGCCTTTCCTTTGAACAGATAAAAGTTCGGTGGCGACTCGAATTATATGTTGACTTTTGGTTTAATCAATAAACCTAAAGGTAACGAAAACCCCGTTACAGAAAAGTGGCGACTCTGCTGGGGAGGCCTTTCCTCTCTAGTGGGTTTAGCCTACTTTTTGCTCATGTGCATTGTATGGTTATATTTATTTGTGACATATTTTTATGCAAATTTGGGATGACTGTATTGTTTGTAATGTATGAATTGCTTGATATATTAATTGCTTGTATGCTTGGTGGTCTCTTGTGAGATGAGTTCTATACCCAAACTCGAGTGCACTTATGATAGGAGAATGGCATAGTCTTGTTGACTTGTGTGGAGTTATTCCTTAACAAGTTGACTTGCAAGTCCATTCACTTGGTGGAGGTCTTGTTGGGACCAATAATGTCACACGAGTAGTCGTGGTTAGGCATTACTCTTTCCAATATAAACCTTAGAAGCCAAGGACCTTAGATACCTAGCCCATCTTGGCCTATTTTAGGACGTAGAGCAAAGGTCGTTCAAGTGTAAGACTTGAGGCGATTGTTACGCGATGCTACACTCATAAGAGTCCCTCTTGAGAATATTTTTGGAAGACGAGTAGTCATTTTATCCGATAATATCCGAGAGATGAGATGATGACTATGGGAACCCTTTTAGAACATGATTGTTAGGTTTAACCATAATACACTCCCATTGGGTGGTTCTTAACCAAGACTCCATGCTCGTGACTTACAACAAACCCTTGATTCGCGGTTGATCCGTTCTCGTATATCCTCAATATCAATGGAACTTGGGTGTTGATAAGGTGTAAACCATAATCCACCAAAATGGAGGATTGATATTGACGATGACTTGAGCCATCCTGTGACCTTTGTGTGGTGTGAATTTCTTGATCCTTGAGTGTGATTGTTGCATCTATGCATTCATGCATTCCTTCGCATCCATATCATCAATAATAAAGATTTTCAAGGAACTTAAGAGGTCTATTTGCAAATTTTCAGACATGGATAAGCAAAGAAGGAATACGAAGAACTACAGTTTCAGACAACCCGACTTGAAAGGGTTAATGAGTTTGGCATCTTATGTATTAGAGCCTTTGGAGTTCAAAGCTCACCATGGGAAGCTTCTGTCTATTCTTTCTGCTAAGGTGGATAAGGGTCTGATGAGTGTGTTGGTGCAGTTTTACGATCCTTTGTATCGTTGCTTCACTTTTCCGGATTTCCAGCTTTTGCCTACTGTAGCACCTCAAATTTGCACCTATCATTGTACATACATTCTCATATTAGGTCATAACATAACATGGTCCACTGCATAGCATTGCATTGTCCTATTTGCCTCAAGTGCAAGCCAATCAAGAGAATTAGGTCAAACTGGTCAGGAGATCAGTCAGTCAAGCAAGCAAGTGCATTTCTCAAGGAGCCAAGGCCCTAGGGTTGGTCCAACATGTTCACATGACTTGGGGATCCATTTGAAGTGTTTTGGTCAAGGATTGGATGTTCAGAAGTCATCAGTCAATGCACAGTCAGTCAGAAACCCTAAAAAGTCAAACTTGGTCAACTGGGCTTGATTTTATGGTTTGGATGGATGGATTTGGTTTGAGAGAGCTTATTCATGTCCAAATAGGCCTCATATATCATGTCAAATACCATCATGGAAGAATTTGAGGCCAGATCAGAAATTTCCAAAAATAGAAACTGGACCTGTAATTTTAACTGCCAAAAATGGAAACTTCTTGATCCCAAACTTACATCATGATAAAAGCTTCAAATGAATTTTTGCCCAACATGAAAGTTGAAGATCTTGTTCTCCCATTTCCAAAAAGTCCAAGAACACTCAATTCCCATGTATGGTTGGCAAGTTATGATCAAATCATTTTCAGAAATTTTTGAACTTCAAAAGGCCATTTCTCTCAAACCATTTGGCCAAATTTGGTGAGGTTTTTTCCAACAAGTCACATTTGACCTCCTCTTTCCAAAAATGTAACCATCACTCACCAAAACATCATAGATCAAAATGGCATTTTTTGACTTACTTGAATTAATTTCAAGTGAAGTGAAATTTTGACTTTTTAAAATAAACCTTTTCCATCATTTTGGCCATTTGGAATTGATCTGAAATTGTATTTTGGACATGTTCAAAGCCCATTTTCGTGCAGTACACACACCCATCACCAACTTGCTTGAAAATTGGCAAAAGGACACTTTTCACCAACTCCATTCCACTTTTTCATGAACCTTGATCAGTACCACAAAACAGAGTATATATTCATCATTTTCCTGCTGAAAGAAACCCTAGCAGCCACAAGATATCACAGAAAAAACACTTGCTCTCAAAAAACTCATTTTTATCATCTTTCAAAATCCTTCCAAAAGCTCCAAAGAACTCGAGCTGGCTTTTGTGTTTTCATCATCTACCATCACTTCTGAGCAGCTGTCAAGCATGATCCACTAACTGTAAAGCCCTTTACAAGCACTGCTACTCAAGAACACTTCCATGGCAAGATTCAAATGGAGCTATTTCAAAGATTCCTGAGCTAAACATCCTTCACCATTCACCTTGTGGAAGCTTTGTGAGCACCTGTTTCAAGCATAAACATCCAAACAACCATCGAATCCCAACTGTTCTTCAAAACTGGTAAAATTTCGATCTCATTATTTCATCAAATCAATACATGTTTTAGAAAGATCTCTCCATGCTGAGCTTTGTGATGGTCTTACTTTTTAAAATGGTTGATTATTGCTCGAGTTATGCTGAAATAAAGTTTGGTGATGAAACATAGTTTTGCTCGATTCAGGATCCATAGTGTGTTTTAGTGAAAATTGATAATGGATTCGTGTTTGTCATTGCTTGCTGATCATTTGTGTGTGTCCAATTTCATTTTCTGGAAAAATCTTTGATGAACTCGATTTGGGAAGATGAGCATTCATGCTGTTCATGTTAAAACCCTAGGTTTCCATTGCCTTGCCCAGAAACTGGTTTTTCACGTGCTGCATGGCACTGTTGGCCCATGAGCCAATCATGTTATTTCCTGGCCGTGCCCAAAACAACCGTTCATTGTTAAGTGACATTCCTATTTACCAAAATGCCATCCGGCCATTAATAAATCCAAATTAATTCATTTAATTTCTCATTTTTATTTCATTTGGCATGGCTTACTTGCAAAAATCATAAATCATTCATTTTAAATCCATTTCTCATGGGAATTTTTGCTAAATCTTCATCATGATCTCTACTTTTTTATCATAATTTTTCCAGAATTTTGTGATCATTGGATTTTATTTGGCATATTGGTTTGTGACATATATCCTTTTCTTGTACATCTTGCCAAATCCTTTGTGAAATTGTCATAACTTATCCTATGGACTTGAAACTTTTTGAGCACAAACTAGACTCATTCATGTTTATTTTGATATAGAGTTTGTGAATTTCTCTTATATGGTTTGTGAATTGTGAATTTTTGAAGTAGGGTGTGACAATTTGTGTCACACCATTGATGTGCAACTTGTTGATTTTTGTATCCAAGCTTCTTGACCTCCAATTAATCTAATTTTTTGCATGATTGAGCGCTTGTATGTCTAGTTGGTGTGTGATTTTTTGTGGAATTATTTGAGGCATTTCCTAATTGTTTGAGATTTTCTCCTCTGTTTGACCAAAATGTTGACTTCTTGTGATGCATGTTGCCATTTCATTTGTGAAATCCTCATACTTTATTAGATGGACATGAAATTTTACATGAGATAACTAGACATCCTCATCTTTGCCATGGTTTTAGTCCCATTCATTTATCATACACCATCTCTGATTTATGATTTTTCTAAGTTGATGCATGTTTGGTTGACTTCATTGAGCATGTTCAAAATTGCTTTGACTTTCTGATTTTCATTGACTGCTTTCCACTTGTCCAAATGTGATGAAATTTGACATGCTTACCTTGCTGTGGGTTGTGATTGATCATGATTTATTTGATGATTTTTGGAAATGTTTGAGATTGGTTTTGATGCAAGTCTTGCTGTTGACTTCTATGAGCTCCTAAATGCCATGTTTTGACTTAATTTGTTCATGAAATGATGATGATGATTGATATGAATGTGAACCCAATTGGTTTTGTTTCTTGATTGTTTGAACATGATTTTGGATACTTTCCCTTTGCTGTTTTAACTTTTTCATTCTCTTTTGACCCTAGGCTTGCCCTAGTGGTCCTGTTACTCACCTTTGAGCTCATGTTTTCAGGTTGACCAACAAATGACCAATGAGACCAATTCTTTTTTGATTGAGCTTGCTTGAATATCATTGATTAACTTGTTTATTTTGTAGGTGGCTTGGCTCACATGCCTTGAGCCTTGTGCCTTGCGCATCCATTTGCCTATGATTAACTGTTGATGACTGTTTCCTTTTGCTTTGTTTTGAAGTTGTATACTAATGTCTGCTTGACTATTTCAGGTGCTTTTAGTTGCTCAGTTCCTTGTGAAATTTTGCTTTGCTTTGCTTATATAAGCAATTTGCATTGAGGTATATTTCTAATCTTCATGTAGTCTGGAAGACCTGGCCTGTTACTTGGCCAGGCAACTGTCTGAAGTCCTCCTTAAGAGGCAATGTTTGTGGATGTTTAATTTTGTCCTTGCATAGAGTCAAAGACCTCCTAAGTGAAGAGGCAATTGGCAGAACCCAAGGGATATGCAACCTATCCCCTGCTATTCTGTGTGTCATCTGCTTTGCTCACACCACTGTGTTGATGCATTGCAGATACAAACCCAAGATCTTGTACAATTGTACAGTTGAGTCAGTATCAAATGTGTAGAAGGGTTCCCACTTTCTGAACCCACACATTCTTGTCTTAAGCTCTCCCAGGCCAGGGATAAGAGCTGTGAAGTCTTATCTTCACTCACCTTTCATCTGCTTCACCTTAGCCCCTCAATGGCAAGGTTAAGAGCTAACACTACCCAGTTCCAGTGGTTTGTTTGTTGAGGTTGATATGACCCCTCGACTAAAACCTAACCTTGTTTGAGCCCATTGCTTGTGTATAGTGTGTGCTACCTGTGCTTGCATGTTTGTTTGACTTGCTTCTTGTGCGAGTTAGGGTTAGTTTAGACTTGCTTCCTGTGCAAGTTAGGTTTTGCTTGGCTTGCTTTCTGTGCAAGTTAAGTGTGTGTGTGGCTTGCTTCCTGTGCAAGTCATGTTTAGGATAGGCTTGCTTCCTGTGCAAGTTAGCTAGAAACCTTAACTTAGGGTTGATTTGCATGATAACATCTAGGCTCGAGTCGTAGTCTCCCTAGTTGTGTCTCCCTCTGTTATCTGGTTAGGCTAGTCCTTTGTCCCTGCGTAGGGGAACTACGTCGCCCTGATCCTCATACCAGATGAGGTACGTAGGCAGGAGATGAGCAGATCTCTCCGGGCGCCTGTGTCTTTGTTTTGTGTTGTCGTGTGCTTGGAAGCTGATGTAAGTCCATCGAGTGGCATTCGGGTTCCATCGTGGGTTTGTTTGGTTCGGATGCTGATGTAAGTCCAGTGATTGGCATTCAGGCTCCACGTTTGCCTTTGCCGGTCTTTGTTTGTGTGCGTGTCAGCCGAGCTACGAATGCTCTGATTCTTCTCTCGTCCGAGAAGATACGTATGCATAGGATGCGACATCCCAGCGAGCATGTGTCGTTTCCCCAGTCCGAACTACTTCGACTCTGATGTCTATGCTTGATAGACTAAGTAGGCCCAGGATGCGACATCCTGCCGAGTCAGTCTCTTTTGTTTTCTTGTGTCTCTTTCAGCCAGTTGTGTGTGTGGTTGAGCAGTGTTTAGCAACCATTTTCCTTTCTATTGCGCGTGGATCCCGTCGAGTACGACGGATGCGTAGGGGTGCTAATACCTTCCCTTCGCATAACCGACTCCCGATCCCATTCTCTTTGGTCGCGAGACCATGTCTTTTCCTAGGTTTACTCTGAGCGTTTCCTTTCCCTCTTTTGGGATAAATAACGCATGGTGGCGGCTCTGTTGTTCTTGTTTTCCCGCCGGTTTTTCGCGTGATGCGACAGCTGGCGACTCTGCTGAGGACATAGAGAAGTTGACCTGTGCTGGTCCGTCTTCCCTAAGCGAGTCTCTCCTAGCGCTCTCTAGGTTAGGGTTTTGGTTGCTGTTTGTTGTTGTATTTATTGCGTTCATTTGTATATATTTGCATTTACTGTTTGCATTTATTGTTTGCATTAATGTTTGCATTCATATTCATCTGTTCACCTGGCTGGTTGTCTGTTTCTCTCTGTTGGGGTGGGAGTTACATGAGGTAAAAGGCCCAATACCCAGGCCATGAGTGAAATCTAGGATACTTAGGAATAGAGTGATTCATGGGAAGCGGGTGGTATTGCGCCACTTAGCGGAACATTGATATCACGAGCAGTTCAGACCCTGGTGGGATATTATCGTTACATACTTCGGGTGTGTATATGATGATGTTCTGCGAAAGGTTATTTATGCTGCGTTTCTCTCGACCTTACCCTGGCCTAGATGACACCCGTGAGTGGGGAGGGAATGATCATTATTACAGGTACAGTTGGTGACTTGTTGGTGACTTGTGATCCTGTTGGTGACTATTGGTTCAGAAGTTTGGGGTCTCAGATGACTTTGGGTTTCAGATGAATATGTGGTTCCGAGTTCAAGCCGAAGCTTTGATCCTGTGTTCCGAGAGACACAGCCAACCAGTCTTGTCTGCATCATTTGCATCATAGCATATTTATTTTCAAAAAAAAAATACGCAATAAAAAAAAAAGAAGAAAAAAGGGGGGGGGAGAAAAAAAAAGAAAAAAAAACTAATCCCTGCATGCATATCATTTCTCAGGTACATTCCAGAGCTTGTTCCCTGATAGAGATGGCAACAGTCCCAGAGTTGAAGCGGAAGACTTGTTCCTACAGCTTTCACCGTGAACCTTTGACGTCTCTGATTGAGTTGAGTAACCTTATGACCAGTGGTAACCAGAAGGGGTTTGTCGACCAGTATGGAGATATTCTGACACTGTTGAAGATGGTAGTCGATCCGGTGCCGTTGCAGACTCTTCTACAGTTCTACGACCCAGAGCTTCATTGTTTCACCTTTCAAGATTATCAGTTGGCGCCTACTCTTGAGGAGTACTCCATTCTGCTGAGTGTCCCGGTCCGGTATCAGGTTCCTTTCTTGGATGTGCCCAAGGAGGTTGATTTCAGAGTTGTTGCCAGAGCTCTCCATTTGGGTATCAAGGAAGTCAGTGATAGTTGGAAGTCCAGTGGGGATGTTGTAGGATTGCCTTTGAAGTTTCTGTTAAGGGTAGCTAGAGAAGAAGCAGAGAAGGGAAGTTGGGAAGCCTTTCATGCTCAGTTGGCCGTCATGATCTATGGGATCGTCTTGTTTCCGAGTATGCCAAATTTTGTTGACTATGCTGCAGTCAGTATTTTCATTGGAGGAAATCCAGTTCCTACTCTATCAGCTGACACTTACTATGCTATTCACAGTAGGCATGGTAAGGGTGGGGCTATCAGGTGTTGTCTCCCGCTCTTGCTCAGATGGTTCTTGTCTCTCCTACCAGTCAGTGGACCTTTTGTGGATGCTCAGAGCACGCATAAGTGGACTTAGAGGGTTATGTCTCTTACCTCCTATGATATCAGGTGGCAATCTTACCGGATGGATGTGCGTAACGTCATTATGAGCTGTGGAGGATTCCGTAATGTGCCACTCGTAGGGACTAGGGGTTGCATCAATTACAACCCGGTTCTTTCTCTCCGCCAATTGGGGTTTGTGATGAAGGGAAGACCACTTGAGGCTGAGGTAGCAGAAAGTGTGTATTTTGAGAAGCAGAGTGACCCGGATAGATTGGAGCAGATAGGAGGAGCTTGGAAGTCTATTGGTGTGAAGGATGGATCTGTCTTAGGGAAGAAGTTTGCCGTTGCTATGCCTGATTACACTGACTGGGTCAAGGAGAGAGTAGAAACTTTGTTGTTACCCTACGATAGGATGGAGCCGTTGCAGGAGCAACCACCTTTGATCCTTGCTGAGAATGTGCCTGCGGAGCACTACAAGCAAGCCCTGATGGAGAATCGCCGTTTGAGAGGGAAGGAGCAAGATACCCAGATGGAGCTGTACAAAGCCAAAGCTGATAGGTTGAACTTGGCTCATCAACTCAGAGGAGTGCGAGAAGAAGATGCTAGCAGACTGAGAAGCAAGAAGAGATCCTACGAGGAGATGGAGAGCATGTTAGATGCAGAACACCGGAAGTGCTTGAGGTTGCAGAGAGTTGAGGCCAGCTATCAGAAGAAGATCAGAGACTTGGAGAAGCAACTCAGAGATAAAGACATCCAGTTGAAGAAGGAAGTAGACTTGAGACAGGCATCAGAGAACCACCTTGGAGGAGAAGTGGTAGAGCTTAGACGACAACTGAAGGAGAAGATCACTCTTTTGCCAGAATGTTCAGAATGTGACCTGTTGATAGACCAGTGTCAGTACTTGAAGACTCTCATTCCGGGAGGCCGTTTGTCTTAGCTTGTATCTTTGATGTGTATGTTGAGAATCACCTCCAGGCTTGTTGGATGGGATTCATTGTTGTACTCCGATTGTTTGGATTTTTTTTGTCGACTTTGTTGTATGATCCTGTTACTCATATAGATGAGGTTGTTGGTTTCACCTTGTATTCATCACTCTTGTGTATGTTGTTTCTGTGCTTCTGTGTTGTTCTTGCTGCAGGTTGCCATCTTTTGAGGATGACTCAGGCTCTTTGAATGCCTGAGAAATGAACATATCATGTGCATCATACGCATCATTAGCACCATACTCATATCATTTTGCATAACAGGTGTTCTTGGTCGTGACTTCTCACTCTGGTTCCTGTTCAGGCAGGATAGCTGATCAACGTCCGCACCGCTACTCAACAAGACTGAATCAACAGAGAGGTATGGATCAAGTTCAAGCTGAGTTGGCTGAGATGAAGGCTAACATGGCCCAGTTTATGAATATGATGCAAGGGGTTGCACAAGGTCAAGAAGAACTTCGAGCCATGGTTCAGAGACAAGAGGCTGCAATTCCACCGGTCAACCATGCTCCGCCAGAGGGAGGCCCGGTCAATGATAACAATGTTGCTGCTGCTGTACCCATCAACAACTATGCTGTAGGTGATGAGTTGGGGGGTATTCGAATCAACGGTCAACCTATTGCTCCAGATGCCGCTAATGCCAGAGCAGTCCGTGCCCCGGCCCGTAATCCTGCTCCGATTGTTGACAGACAAGAGGATATGTTCACTCTGCTCAGTGAAGACGAAGACGTTCTGGGAAGGGTTGATGAGAGGGATCGTAAAGTTGATGCCCTTGCTGAGAAAATTAGAGCTATGGAATGTCAGAATTCTCTCGGTTTTGATGTTACCAATATGGGGTTGGTGGAAGGTTTGAGAATCCCTTACAAGTTCAAAGCACCGTCCTTCGATAAATACAACGGTACTTCTTGCCCTCGCACCCATGTGCAGGCTTATTATCGAAAAATCTCTGCGTATACCGATGATGAAAAGATGTGGATGTATTTTTTCCAAGATAGTCTATCTGGGGCTTCTTTGGACTGGTACATGGAATTAAAGAGAGATTCGATCCGATGCTGGAGGGATCTGGGTGAGGCCTTCTTGAGGCAATATAAACATAACATGGACATGGCGCCTAGCCGGACTCAGCTGCAGAGTCTATGTCAGAAATCCAATGAGAGCTTCAAGGAGTACGCCCAGAGGTGGCGTGAACTGGCTGCTAGAGTTCAACCCCCTATGCTGGAGAGGGAGTTGACAGATATGTTTATCGGTACTCTTCAGGGTGTGTTTATGGACCGGATGGGGAGCTGCCCATTCGGTAGTTTTTCTGATGTTGTCATTTGTGGAGAGAGGACTGAGAGTTTGATTAAAACTGGGAAGATCCAAGATGCTGGTTCCTCTTCTTCTAAGAAGCCATTTGCTGGGGCACCTCGTCGAAGAGAGGGTGAAACTAATGCTGTTCAACACCGCAGAGATCAGAACAGAATTGAATACCGTCAAGCTGCTGCAGTAACCATTCCGGCACCTCAACCTCGTCAACAACAACAACAAAGAGTTCAACAACCGCAACAACAACAACAGCAACGTCCGTATCAGCCCAGACAAAGGATGCCTGATCGACGTTTTGATTCGCTACCCATGTCGTACGCCGAACTGCTGCCCGAACTACTCAGGTTGGGGTTGGTTGAGTTGCGTACAATGGCTCCGCCTACAGTATTGCCTCCTGGGTACGACGCCAACGTCCGTTGTGACTTTCACTCTGGGGCACCAGGGCATCATACTGAGAAGTGTCGGGCTCTCCAGCACAAGGTCCAAGATTTGATCGATGCCAAGGCGATCAACTTCGCTCCAGTGCCTAACGTCGTAAACAACCCTATGCCTCAGCATGGTGGGCATAGAGTGAACAATATTGAGGGGAAAGAAGCTGAAGATCTGGTTGTTAATGTTGATGATGTTCAGACTTCTCTGCTAGTTGTGAAGGGCCGTCTGCTGAATGGGGGTGTCTACTCGGGCTGTGATGAGGATTGTTTGGGCTGTGCAGAATCTGAGAATGGTTGCGACCAGTTAAGGGCCGGTATCCAGGGTATGATGGATGAGGGTTGTTTGCAATTCAGTAGGGCTGTAAAAGATCGTGGAACAGTGTCAACTATCACCATTTACTTTAAACCAACTGAAGGACGTGGACAAAGGGTCGTTAGTGCACCTGCAACAAATGGTACCCCAGTTACCATTTCCGTGCCTGTAACCATCAGTGCTCCAACTACTATCGTTGCGTCTGGAAGAAGGGCTGTTGAGAATAGTAGAGTCGTGCCGTGGAAGTATGATAATGCTTACCGCAGTAACAGAAGGGCTGAAAGTCAGACGAGACCAGTGAATCAAACTCCAGTGACAATTGGTTTACCGAATAGAGTTCCTGCAACTGTTGGTCCGGCTGTGGATAATGTAGGGGGTCCAGGAGGTTTTACCAGAAGCGGTCGTCTGTTCGCACCGCAGCCTTTGAGGGACAATAATGCTGAGGCTCTCGCCAAAGCAAAGGGCAAACAGGCTGTGGTTGGGGAAGAACCTATCCAGAAGGAAGCGCCCGAGGGGTCATTTGAGAAGGACGTGGAGGAGTTTATGCAGATAATCAAGAAGAGTGACTACAAGATTGTAGATCAGTTGAATCAAACTCCGTCCAAGATTTCTATACTTTCACTGTTGTTGTGCTCTGAGGCACACCGAATGCCTTGCTGAAGATGTTAAATCTGGCTTACGTACCTCAGGAGATTTCTGTCAATCAACTTGAGGGTGTGATGGCTAATGTGAGTACCCGACACGGCGTGGGGTTCACAGATCTTGATTTGACACCTGAAGGGCGGAATCACAACAAGGCCTTGCACATCACCATGGAATGCAAGGGGGCTGTACTGTCTCATGTCCTGGTGGACACCGGTTCGTCGTTGAACGTGCTGCCTAAGAAAATCCTGAAGAAGATACCGGTTGAAGGGTTTGTGCAGACACCAAGTGACCTAGTCGTTCGTGCTTTGACGGATCCAAGCGTTCTGTGTTTGGTGAAATCACTTTGCCTATAAGATAGGTCCTGAGGAGTTTGACATTGTCTTCTATGTCATGGACATCCAGCCTGCTTACAGTTGTCTTCTGGGACGTCCGTGGATACATGCAGCTGGGGCGGTCTCGTCGACTCTCCATCAAAAGCTCAAATACGTCTGGAACGGTCAGATCGTGACAGTGTGCGGTGAAGAGGACATCTTGGTGAGTCATTTATCCTCGTTCAAATATGTCGAGGTGGATGGCGAGATCCACGAAACCTTATGCCAGGCGTTTGAGACTGTGGCTCTTGAGAAAGTGGCATACGCTGAACAGAGGAAGCCGGGTGCTTCGATTGCTTCTTACAAGCAGGCTAAGGAGGTTGTTGATTCTGGCAAAGCTGAAGGCTGGGGCAAGATGGTGGACTTGCCTGTTAAAGAAGACAAATTTGGCGTTGGTTACGAGCCTCTCCAAGCAGAGCAGAATGGTCAAGCGGGTCCGAGTACCTTTACCAGCGCTGGGCTGATGAATCATGGCGACGTCTCTGCAACCGGTAGTGAAGACTGTGACAGTGATTGTGATCTGGACAACTGGGTTCGCCCGTGTGCACCAGGGGGGTCTATCAACAACTGGACGGCTGAAGAAGTGGTTCAAGTTACTCTTCTGACAGAGTAATTTTCTGTTGTTTTTTCATTTTGCATGAAAATCCTACGATCTGCCCAAGGCGTAGTGATTCATTGTAGGGCCTCATCATGTTTTAATGATTATCATTAATGAAGGACATTTTTTGCAATCAAACTTTGTGATCCCTGTTTTTCTATTTTTTTTTTTTCATTTTTTTTCTTTTCAAAAAAACAATAAAAATGGCAATGTTTTTGTTTTTTGTGACTTTATTGAACTCTTTTTCTAAAACAAAGCATTAAACATGCAGAAGCGATCTTATGGCATTCACTATGAACAGTTCTGTTATGGCTCAGTATGATTTCGACAATCCCATCTACCAAGCTGAAGAGGAGAGTGAGGAAGACTGTGAACTTCCTGCAGAATTGGTTAGATTGCTGAAGCAGGAGGAAAAGGTCATCCAACCTCATCAGGAGGAGTTGGAGGTTGTTAATTTGGGTACTGAGGACGCCAAAAGAGAAATCAAGATTGGGGCTGCTTTAGAGGACTCTGTCAAGAGGAGGCTGATTGAGATGCTGAGAGCATATGTGGAGATATTCGCCTGGTCATATCAAGATATGCCTGGGTTGGATACAGACATCGTGGTGCATCGATTACCTCTTAGAGAAGGATGTCCTTCGGTCAAGCAGAAGCTTCGTAGAACGAGTCCTGATATGGCAACTAAGATCAAGGAAGAGGTTCAGAAGCAGTGGGATGCGGGTTTTTTGGCTGTTACAAGTTATCCCCCATGGGTGGCCGACATCGTTCCTGTGCCGAAGAAGGATGGCAAAGTCAGAATGTGTGTCGATTACCGGGATTTGAATAGAGCGAGTCCGAAAGATGATTTCCCATTACCTCACATTGATGTATTGGTTGATAATACGGCTCAATCCTCGGTATTCTCTTTCATGGATGGTTTCTCTGGATATAATCAGATCAAGATGGCGCCAGAGGACATGGAAAAGACGACATTCATTACACCTTGGGGCACGTTCTGCTATAAGGTGATGCCATTTGGGCTAAAGAATGCTGGTGCTACCTATCAGAGGGCAATGACGACTCTTTTTCATGACATGATGCACAAAGAAATTGAAGTGTACGTAGATGATATGATCGCGAAGTCGCAGACAGAAGAGGAGCACTTGGTTAATTTGCAGAAGCTGTTTGATCGGTTGAGAAAGTTCAAGCTGAGGTTGAATCCGAACAAGTGTACGTTTGGGGTGAGATCAGGGAAGCTGTTAGGCTTCATTGTCAGTGAAAAAGGGATTGAGGTTGATCCAGCGAAAGTCAAAGCTATTCAAGAGATGCCTGAACCGAAAACGGAGAAGCAAGTCCGTGGGTTTTTAGGGAGATTGAACTACATTGCAAGGTTCATATCTCACCTAACTGCCACGTGTGAACCAATTTTCAAATTGCTAAGAAAGAATCAGGCGATCAAGTGGAATGATGATTGTCAGAAGGCTTTTGACAAGATTAAAGAGTATTTACAGAAACCTCCAATCCTTATACCTCCAGTTCCAGGGAGACCTCTGATAATGTACCTGTCAGTGACTGAGAACTCGATGGGGTGTGTATTGGGACAGCATGACGAGTCTGGTCGAAAAGAGCATGCCATATACTACCTTAGCAAAAAGTTTACCGACTGTGAAACAAGATATTCACTGCTCGAGAAAACTTGCTGTGCTTTGGCCTGGGCTGCTCGCCGACTGAGGCAGTATATGTTGAACCATACTACCTTATTGATTTCTAAGATGGATCCAGTGAAGTACATCTTTGAGAAACCGGCTCTCACCGGACGCGTTGCTCGTTGGCAGATGATTCTAACAGAATATGATATTCAGTACACGTCACAAAAGGCCATCAAAGGTAGTATTCTGTCAGACTACCTCGCCGAGCAACCGATTGAAGATTATCAGCCTATGATGTTTGAATTCCCTGATGAAGACATCATGTATCTTAAGATGAAAGATTGCGAAGAGCCTCTTGTCGAGGAAGGACCGGACCCGGATGACAAATGGACACTGATGTTTGATGGGGCTGTGAATATGAATGGTAACGGTGTGGGTGCGGTGCTGATCCATCCTAAAGGTGCTCATATACCTTTTTCTGCCAGATTGACGTTTGACGTCACCAACAACGAAGCTGAGTATGAGGCTTGTATCATGGGGATAGAAGAAGCCATTGATCTGAGGATCAAAACGCTTGACATTTATGGAGATTCCGCTCTAGTGGTCAATCAAGTCAATGGAGATTGGAATACGAATCAGCCGCATTTGATTCCGTATAGAGATTACACCAGAAGAATATTGACGTTCTTCAAGAAGGTGAAGTTGTATCATGTCCCCCGGGATGAGAATCAAATGGCTGATGCCTTGGCTACTTTGTCGTCTATGATCAAAGTTCATTGGTGGAATCATGTGCCACATGTTGCGGTGAATCGACTTGAGAGGCCTGCGTATGTGTTTGCAGTCGAGTCTGTTGTGATTGATGAGAAGCCGTGGTATTATGACATCAAGAACTTCCTCAAGACTCAGGGGTATCCTGAAGGTGCGTCGAAGAATGACAAGAAAACCCTGAGAAGGCTAGCTGGAAGCTTCTATTTGAATCAGGATGATGTGCTATATAAGAGAAACTTTGACATGGTCTTGCTCAGATGCATGGACAGACCCGAGGCGGACATGTTAATGCAGGAAGTTCATGAAGGTTCCTTTGGTACTCATGCAGGCGGACATGCAATGGCTAAGAAATTGTTGAGAGCGGGTTATTACTGGATGACTATGGAATCCGATTGTTTCAAGTATGCTCGGAAGTGCCATAAGTGTCAAATTTATGCTGATAAGGTGCATGTACCACCAAGCCCTCTGAATGTCATGAATTCGCCTTGGCCGTTTGCCATGTGGGGCATTGATATGATTGGGAAAATTGAGCCTACTGCTTCGAATGGACATCGCTTCATCTTGGTTGCGATTGACTATTTCACCAAATGGGTGGAAGCAGCTTCCTATGCTAACGTTACCAAACAAGTGGTTACCCGGTTCATCAAGAAAGAAATCATCTGTCGTTATGGAGTTCCGGAGAGAATCATCACTGACAATGGTTCGAATCTCAATAACAAGATGATGAAAGAGCTGTGTAAAGATTTCAAGATTGAACATCACAATTCTTCTCCTTACAGACCGAAGATGAATGGTGCTGTAGAAGCGGCGAACAAGAATATCAAGAAGATTGTGCAGAAGATGGTCGTTACGTACAAGGATTGGCATGAGATGCTGCCTTTCGCTTTGCATGGGTACCGTACCTCAGTACGTACGTCGACCGGGGCAACCCCTTACTCCCTTGTGTATGGTATGGAAGCTGTCCTACCTGTTGAAGTGGAGATTCCTTCTCTGAGAGTTTTATTGGATGTCAAGCTAGACGAAGCCGAGTGGATTCGAACAAGGTTTAACGAGTTGAGCCTTATCGAGGAGAGACGGCTGGCAGCTGTATGTCATGGACAGTTGTATCAGAGAAGGATGAAGCGAGCCTTTGATCAGAAAGTGCGTCCTCGAAGCTATCAGATCGGTGATCTAGTTTTGAAGAGGATCCTCCCTCCCGGTGCAGATAACAGGGGCAAGTGGACTCCTAATTATGAAGGTCCGTATGTTGTGAAGAAGGTCTTCTCCGGTGGAGCCTTGATGCTTACAACTATGGATGGTGAAGATTTTCCGTCCCCTGTTAACTCAGATGTAGTCAAAAAATACTTCGCATAAATTGACCCGCTGGACAAAAAGAAAAAAAAGAGTCCAGGCAAAAAAGGGGCATCCCGGCGAACCAAAAAACAGAAAGAAAAGGTTCGGGCAAAAATTAGGGATAAAATGAAAAGAATTTGTACACCCGGTAAGTCGAAAACCCGCAAGGGCGGCTTAGGCAAAAATGGGTATCCCGGTGGATTGAAAACCCGAAAGGGCGATCCAGCCAAAAGAGGGATTAAAGCGAAGACTACAGTCTGAGTTGTCTGTACTTCATCGAGCTTTGTCGTCTGCCATCTCGAAAGATGTGATCCGTCCAGTCATTCTTCTCAGAAAGCAAGGAGTTGGGAGGAAAACTGATGATCTGTGAGTTATAACAGAATTGGGAAATAGTGGATGCCGTGTTCACGTTGCCATTAGGATAGATTTTTCCTTTTGTGCGCAATTACCTCTTTCTAGGAATTGCCTCCCAATGTATTTGCCTTTTCAGGCACATTTTCAATCAATAAAAGTCGTCATTCAGATAAATGGCTCTTTTGTTTTTATTTTTACTGTTTTGTTTGCAAAATGTCCGAATTTTTTATAAGCATTGCATATAAGAACATGAAGGCTACACAATAACGTGCAAAAAGACAAAACATTTGAAAATCATTTCGAATGTTGAGGACACTTGAGCGTATCTTGTCCATGTATCCCCTGGGGGCATTTTGTTGTGCTGTTTTTCAGGTTGGCATCTGTGAGGACGTTTCCTCAGCAGATATTTTCCCCAAGCAAGTTTGGAAGCTATCAGAGCTATGTTCCCCTGCGGAGACATCTGTGGATAGTGCCTTCTATTCCCCAACAGATCTAAGGATTGCCTATCCCCAGCAGGCCTGTATTTGCCGATTTCCTCCCCGAGTGAGGCAGGTTCATTGAAATTTATCTCCAGCATTTATCCTATCTGTGGACTGAAGGATATCCCCATCGGAGTTTACCTTTCCCCAGCAGCAATGCTATTCTCCAACATGAGTGAAAAGTCGTTGCTCTCCCTGCAGAGTCTCCCCGCGGAGTTGGAGTACCCAATCAGTTTTGGCTCCCCAGCCGGAGTTTTTCATCATTTTTGCATTTTTTGCATTTTTAGTGATCATTGCATCCTCAAACTGCGTAGCAATCCCATTCAATATGGAACATTACGCCATAGAAAAATTCAAACATATGCATTCATGTGTTAACCTCACCAGAGCGTATCCCCGGCAGAGGCGGATCATTTCATTTAACATCAGCACAGCAAGTCTGCTACAGTTGCTCTTGACAGCATTCAGGTTTGATATCCCCACAAAGGTTTATTACCTCACCCGTTGGTGACAGAAAGTTTGTTTCTCCCCAGTGAGACCCCTAGCAAGTGGTCAACCTTGCCTTGACATATCTAAAAAGTCGTTCTTGTGATACCGGTAAGTGTCATACTAGCACTCGTGTGTGTTTCTTTGTTTGGTGTCGGTAAACACCATTGTTTCGGTGTCTGTAAACATCGGGTTTTCTCCCCAGTCATCAGTAAATGTCTGGTCGTCATTTTTGGTGTCGGTAAACACCATTGTTTCGGTGTCTGTAAACATCGGGTTTTCTCCCCAGTCATCGGTAAATGTCTGGTCATTTTTTGATGTCGGTAAACATCATCTTTCGATGTCGGTAAACATCGAGTCTTTCCTGCAGTCATCGGTAAATGTCTGATAATCCCCAGCTAGAGATCCCCAGTAGAGTCATCGGTAAATGTCCTATCTGGTTTCCAGTTGCAAATATTTGTTTTTTCCCTTAGTGAAGTGTTCCCCGGTCATCGGTAAATGTCTGGTCGTTTGTTTGGATGTCGGTAAACATCGAGTCTCATCCCAGTCATCAGTAAATGTCTGGTCATGCTTGGTTGCCTTGTTAATAAAATCAAGATCCCCAGAAGTCGTCGGTAAACGTCTTGTTTGATTACACCACAAAGATTTTGTTCCTCCTCAAGTGGAGACGCCATCGGTAAATGGCCCCGTTTTCTTCGATATCGGTAAATATCGGATCCCCAGTTGCAGTAGCCATCGGTAAATGGTCGAGTTGAAGTTGATATCGGTAAATGTCAAGTTTCTTTGAAGCCACCATCGGTAAATGGTCTTGCTTCCTTTTACATCAGAGTTGTTTCCCAGCAGCCATCGGTAGATGGTCTTGCTGAAGTTGATATCGGTAAATATCAAGTTTCCAGTTTCTAACCATCGGTAAATGGTTTCGCCTTTCTGAAATTGTCAATGGCAGGTGTCATCGGTAAATGACGTGGTTCTCCTTGTGTCATATCCGGCAGAGTGCAAATTTCTACGGTTCTTTGGTATTCAATCCCTGTTTACCCTGAAAGTCTGACAGCCATTGCTATCATCCGTTCGGGTTCCCAGCTGATTGAATAGGGGCAGCTGTAGCACCTCAAATTTGCACCTATCATTGTACATACATTCTCATATTAGGTCATAACATAACATGGTCCACTGCATAGCATTGCATTGTCCTATTTGCCTCAAGTGCAAGCCAATCAAGAGAATTAGGTCAAACTGGTCAAGAGATCAGTCAGTCAAGCAAGCAAGTGCATTTCTCAAGGAGCCAAGGCCCTAGGGTTGGTCCAACATGTTCACATGACTTGGGGATCCATTTGAAGTGTTTTGGTCAAGGATTGGATGTTCAAAAGTCATCAGTCAATGCACAGTCAGTCAGAAACCCTAAAAAGTCAAACTTGGTCAACTGGGCTTGATTTTATGGTTTGGATGGATGGATTTGGTTTGAGAGAGCTTATTCATGTCCAAATAGGCCTCATATATCATGTCAAATACCATCATGGAAAAAATTTGAGGCCACATCAGAAATTTCCAAAAATAGAAATTGGACCTGTAATTTTAACTGCCAAAAATGGAAACTTCTTGATCCCAAACTTACATCATGATACAAGCTTCAAATGAATTTTTTCCCAACATGAAAGTTGAAGATCTTGTTCTCCCATTTCCAAAAAGTCCAAGAACACTCAATTCCCATGTATGGTTGGCAATTTATGATCAAATCATTTTCAGAAATTTTTGAACTTCAAAAGGCCATATCTCTCAAACCATTTGGCCAAATTTGGTGAGGTTTTTTCCAACAAGTCACATTTGACCTCCTCTTTCCAAAAATGTAACCATCACTCACCAAAACATCATAGATCAAAATGGCATTTTTTGACTTACTTGAATTAATTTCAAGTGAAGTGAAATTTTGACTTTTTAAAATAAACCTTTTCCATCATTTTGGCCATTTGGAATTGATCTGAAATTGTATTTTGGACATGTTCAAAGCCCATTTTCGTGCAGTACACACACCCATCACCAACTTGCTTGAAAATTGGCAAAAGGACACTTTTCACCAACTCCATTCCACTTTTTCATGAACCTTGATCAGTACCACAAAACAGAGTATATATTCATCATTTTCCTGCTGAAAGAAACCCTAGCAGCCACAAGATATCACAGAAAAAACACTTGCTCTCAAAAAACTCATTTTTATCATCTTTCAAAATCCTTCCAAAAGCTCCAAAGAACTCGAGCTGGCTTTTGTGTTTTCATCATCTACCATCACTTCTGAGCAGCTGTCAAGCATGATCCACTAACTGTAAAGCCCTTTACAAGCACTGCTACTCAAGAACACTTCCATGGCAAGATTCAAATGGAGCTATTTCAAAGATTCCTGAGCTAAACATCCTTCACCATTCACCTTGTGGAAGCTTTGTGAGCACCTGTTTCAAGCATAAACATCCAAACAACCATCGAATCCCAACTGTTCTTCAAAACTGGTAAAATTTCGATCTCATTATTTCATCAAATCAATACATGTTTTAGAAAGATCTCTCCATGCTGAGCTTTGTGATGGTCTTACTTTTTAAAATGGTTGATTATTGCTCGAGTTATGCTGAAATAAAGTTTGGTGATGAAACATAGTTTTGCTCGATTCAGGATCCATAGTGTGTTTTAGTGAAAATTGATAATGGAATTGTGAATTTTTGAAGTAGGGTGTGACAATTTGTGAAGTAGGGTGTGACAATTTGTGTCACACCATTGATGTGCAACTTGTTGATTTTTGTATCCATGCTTCTTGACCTCCAATTAATCTAATTTTTTGCATGATTGAGCGCTTGTATGTCTAGTTGGTGTGTGATTTTTTGTGGAATTATTTGAGGCATTTCCTAATTGTTTGAGATTTTCTCCTCTGTTTGACCAAAATGTTGACTTCTTGTGATGCATGTTGCCATTTCATTTGTGAAATCCTCATACTTTATTAGATGGACATGAAATTTTACATGAGATAACTAGACATCCTCATCTTTGCCATGGTTTTAGTCCCATTCATTTATCATACACCATCTTTGATTTATGATTTTTCTAAGTTGATGCATGTTTGGTTGACTTCATTGAGCATGTTCAAAATTGCTTTGACTTTCTGATTTTCATTGACTGCTTTCCACTTGTCCAAATGTGATGAAATTTGACATGCTTACCTTGATGTGGGTTGTGATTGATCATGATTTATTTGATGATTTTTGGAAATGTTTGAGATTGGTTTTGATGCAAGTCTTGCTGTTGACTTCTATGAGCTCCTAAATGCCATGTTTTGACTTAATTTGTTCATGAAATGATGATGATGATTGATATGAATGTGAACCCAATTGGTTTTGTTTCTTGATTGTTTGAAAATGATTTTGGATACTTGCCCTTTGCTGTTTTAACTTTTTCATTCTCTTTTGACCCTAGGCTTGCCCTAGTGGTCCTGTTACTCACCTTTGAGCTCATGTTTTCAGGTTGACCAACAAATGACCAATGAGACCAATTCTTTTTTGATTGAGCTTGCTTGAATATCATTGATTAACTTGTTTGTTTTGTAGGTGGCTTGGCTCACATGCCTTGAGCCTTGTGCCTTGCGCATCCATTTGCCTATGATTAACTGTTGATGACTGTTTCCTTTTGCTTTGTTTTGAAGTTGTATACTAATGTCTGCTTGACTATTTCAGGTGCTTTTAGTTGCTCAGTTCCTTGTGAACTTTTGCTTTGCTTTGCTTATATAAGCAATTTGCATTGAGGTATATTTCTAATCTTCATGTAGTCTGGAAGACCTGGCTTGTTACTTGGCCAGGCAACTGTCTGAAGTCCTCCTTAAGAGGCAATGTTTGTGGATGTTTAATTTTGTCCTTGCATAGAGTCAAAGACCTCCTAAGTGAAGAGGCAATTGGCAGAACCCAAGGGATATGCAACCTATCCCCTGCTATTCTGTGTGTCATCTGCTTTGCTCACACCACTGTGTTGATGCATTGCAGATACAAACCCAAGATCTTGTACAATTGTACAGTTGAGTCAGTATCAAATGTGTAGAAGGGTTCCCACTTTCTGAACCCACACATTCTTGTCTTAAGCTCTCCCAGGCCAGGGATAAGAGCTGTGAAGTCTTATCTTCACTCACCTTTCATCTGCTTCACCTTAGCCCCTCAATGGCAAGGTTAAGAGCTAACACTACCCAGTTCCAGTGGTTTGTTTGTTGAGGTTGATATGACCCCTCGACTAAAACCTAACCTTGTTTGACCCCATTGCTTGTGTATAGTGTGTGCTACCTGTGCTTGCATGTTTGTTTGACTTGCTTCCTGTGCGAGTTAGGGTTAGTTTAGACTTGCTTCCTGTGCAAGTTAGGTTTTGCTTGGCTTGCTTCCTGTGCAAGTTAAGTGTGTGTGTGGCTTGCTTCCTGTGCAAGTCATGTTTAGGATAGGCTTGCTTCCTGTGCAAGTTAGCTAGAAACCTTAACTTAGGGTTGATTTGCATGATAACATCTAGGCTCGAGTCGTAGTCTCCCTAGTTGTGTCTCCCTCTGTTATCTGGTTAGGCTAGTCCTTTGTCCCTGCGTAGGGGAACTACGTCGCCCTGATCCTCATACCAGATGAGGTACGTAGGCAGGAGATGAGCAGATCTCTCCGGGCGCCTGTGTCTTTGTTTTGTGTTGTCGTGTGCTTGGAAGCTGATGTAAGTCCATCGAGTGGCATTCGGGTTCCATCGTGGGTTTGTTTGGTTCGGATGCTGATGTAAGTCCAGTGATTGGCATTCAGGCTCCACGTTTGCCTTTGCCGGTCTTTGTTTGTGTGCGTGTCAGCCGAGCTACGAATGCTCTGATTCTTCTCTCGTCCGAGAAGATACGTATGCATAGGATGCGACATCCCAGCGAGCATGTGTCGTTTCCCCAGTCCGAACTACTTCGACTCTGATGTCTATGCTTGATAGACTAAGTAGGCCCAGGATGCGACATCCTGCCGAGTCAGTCTCTTTTGTTTTCTTGTGTCTCTTTCAGCCAGTTGTGTGTGTGGTTGAGCAGTGTTTAGCAACCATTTTCCTTTCTATTGCGCGTGGATCCCGTCGAGTACGACGGATGCGTAGGGGTGCTAATACCTTCCCTTCGCATAACCGACTCCCGATCCCATTCTCTTTGGTCGCGAGACCATGTCTTTTCCTAGGTTTACTCTGAGCGTTTCCTTTCCCTCTTTTGGGATAAATAACGCACGGTGGCGGCTCTGTTGTTCTTGTTTTCCCGCCGGTTTTTCGCGTGATGCGACACCTACACATGAGGAGTATGCCTATCATGTGGGTATACCTATTCTTGATCAGCTTTCGTTCAGTGCTTTAGAGAAGATTCCGTCTTCCCAAGAGATTGTTGACATGCTTCATGTGGATGTATCTGACATTGTTGCTAATATGGCTACCAAAGGTGGAATTCAAGGTCTCCCATCTGATTTTCTGATTTCCAAAGCTATTTTGTTTGGGAAAGCCATGAGTAAGGAAGCTTTTGAAGCCATATTTGCACTCCTTATCTATGGGCTAGTGTTATTTCCCAACATCGACAACTTCGTGGATGTGAACGCTATTAGGATTTTCTCTTATCTTAATCCCATTCCGACTATGTTGGGTGACACTTATTTCTCTTTGCATATGCGGAATGCGAAGGGTGGTGGTTCCATTGTGTGTTGTCTGCCTCTGTTGTATAAGTGGTTTATTTTGCACTTGCCTCAGACGCTTGCCTTCAAGGAGAATAAGGGATGTCTACGGTGGTCTGCAAGACTTATGTCTCTCACTAATGATGATATCTCTTGGTACAATCGTGTTTATGATGAAGTTCAGATTATTGATTCTTGTGGTGAGTTCTCCAATGTACCTCTTCTTGGTACATGTGGTGGAATTAACTACAACCCTGCTTTGGCTCGCCGTCATCTTGGGTTCCCCTTAAAAGATAAACCTAACAACGTTTTGTTGGAAGGCTTGTTCTTTCAAGAGGGTAAAAATCCCCAGAACTTGAAGGATAGGATGGTCCACGCCTGGCGCAAGGTTCATAGGAAAGGGAGGAATGAGCTTGGTCCGAAGAATTCTATTGCTTTGGAACCTTACACCGCTTGGGTGAGGAAGAGAGCTCTTAAGTACCGTATGTCGTACGAGTATCCGAGACCTACCCCTATGGTTATGGTTGGGCCTTCAACCCTCCCTAATTAAGGAGTAGAGGAGTTGAGAGACGAAGACCGGTCACGTGTATGGGTTCGTGAGCGTGAGGAACTTCTTCAGCAGCTCAAAGATAAAGATGCAGTGATAGAGTTTCTAGAGCATCAGGTTATTGATGAACCCGATGATATGGTTACTTATCTTCTTCCTCACTCATCTAGGTTTTGGAAGAGGAAGTATGATCAGCTCGCCAAGGAGAAGGACGATATGGAAGCGGCTTATGAGAGAGAGGTGAAGAGGCTTCGCGCAACTTATCTTCCGATCTCGAAGGCTTTGGACGATTGCTTCTAGGGCTCCATAGGATGTTTATTCTCCTTTTCTCTTGTATTGTATTTGGTTACCAAAACTGTACTACTTCTTTGGTGTAAAAATTTCCAAATATTATTGCTATGAGTATTCCATATATGTCTTAAAAGTTCAAATTTTCCCAAATTTGCAAATAGATCTCTAAAGAGTTCCTCTGATAAAAAAACAAATCATATGCACAAGCATTGCATGCATCATATGCATAAGCAGGTTTTGTTCCGAGCTCTTGATCAGTGGTCTAACTCTTTGCTCTTCATTTATTTTGAAGACAAGATGATGCACCGATATAATACCAGAGCAAATCATTCGAAGATAATGGAACATCTCGAGCAAGAGAACAGGGACTTGAAGGAAGAGATCGCTAGACTGACTGCCATGATGGAGTCAGTTCTGGCTGCCCAAAGCCAAGCTTCACCAACTCCTGCAACTCCTCCCGCGAGGACGGTCATTTCTGAGATAACTACTTCAACCGTGCCTGTTGCAACAACCCACTTTGCTCCAACTATGCTAGCCAGATTCCCTTGGGGAATGCCTTCTAATTTCATGCCAGAGGGTTTTGCTCCTACTCTCGCTTCTATGCCGGCATCTAGCCCAATCCTGTCTGTGCCACCTCCCGTTATGCACACCCTTCCCCGTGTAGAAGATACCATTTATCACTCCGAGCCATCTAAGGGCCCGGACGTATACGAGAAGATGGACGAAATGAAAGATCAATTCCTTGAGCTGCGCAAGGAACTGAAGACTTTGAGGGGTAAGGACCTCTTTGGGAAAAGTGCTGCTGAGTTGTGCCTGGTGCCCAACATGAAAATCCCTAATAAATTCAAAGTGCCTGACTTTGAGAAGTATAAGGGAAATACATGTCTGCTCAGCCATCTTGTGATGTATGCTCGCAAGATGTCAACACAGACCGACAACGACCAACTGCTGATTCACTACTTTCAGGATAGCCTGACAGGTGCTGCGCCCGGTGGTATATGGGGCTGGAAAGTGCAAGCATCCGCACTTTCAACGATCTAGGCGAGGCCTTTGTGAAGCAGTACAAATATAATGTGGATATGGCTCCAGATAGGGACCAATTGAGGGCAATGTCGCAGAAGGACAAGAGACCTTCAAGGAATACGCCCAGAGATGGCGAGAACTGGCAGTTCAGATAGTGCCACCCCTAGAGGAGAAGGAGATCACAAATATCTTCCTGAAGACTTTGAGCTCTTTCTATTACGAGCGCATGATTGCTAGTGCTCCCTCAGACTTCACCGAAATGGTGAATATGGGAATGAGGCTAGAGGAAGGGGTCCGTGAAGGACGTTTATCCCGAGATGACGGTTCCTCAGCAAAGAAGTATGGAGGATTTGCTAGGAAGAAGGAGGGAGAGACTCATGTTGTGTCCTCCCATGTGAAAATAAGGCCCTCTGTAAAGAGGAGAGAAGTCTGTATGACTGTCAACCAACACCAGGTGGCTCATATAGCACCTGCTTTCAGAGAAGTTCAACAACAATAACAACAACAACAATATCGTCAACAACAACAGGCCTACCAGCCTCGCAACAATAATAACACCAACACCAGTAACTACGAGAGGAAGAGGGTAACTTTTGACCCGATTCCGATGACTTATGCTGAGCTTTATCCTTCCTTAATTGATAGGAAGCTGATAACTCCTCGTGATCCTCCTGCTGTGCCAGTCAATCCCCAATGGTGGTACAAACCCGAACTCCATTGCGTGTATCATTTCGGTGCTCCCGGACATGATGTGGAGAATTATTATCCATTGAAGACTAAGGTGCAAGACCTTGTGAGAAGTGGGATACTATTTTTTGAGGATGTGGTCCGAATGTAAAGAAGAACCCATTGCCCGAGCATGGGAAGACAGCTGTTAATATGGTTAAGGGGTGCCTTGGTAAATACAAAGTCCTTTATGTGAATGACATAAGGCAGTACTTAGTAGAGATGCATAAGCTGTTGTGTGAACACAGCCATTATGAGCATGATCATGATAGGTGTCAGGTGTGCACTATCAATGAGAGAGGATGCCGTCAAGTGAGAAAGGACATCCAAGAGATGCTAGATCAAGGGATGATTGAGATACTTCAGAATCGTAATGAGGATGAAGTTGATGTTATCACTTCTGTGTTTAAGATTCCTGAGCCTGTTGTTGTCAAGTATGATGGCAGCAAGAAGAAGGTATCGCCAGCTCTTGTGATTAAGCCAGCAGGCCCTGTCCCGTATGTATCAGACAAAGCTTTTCCTTACCGTTATAATGTAGTCATGCTAGAAGATGGAAAGGAGGTTCAGTTGCCCTCAACTTCTGTGGTGAGCATTTCAGATGTTAGTGGAGTGACCCGTAGCGGTCGTGTTTTCTCGGCTCAGCCGAAACCCCATGAAGACGTTATGAAAAGAACTACTGTTAATCCTGTCGGTCCCGTGGGGACTTCTTCTTCAAATAATCCATTTGTTCCTGTTGTGAAGGGTGTTGACCATGTTGTTGGGAAAACCAATAATACTCCTATCCTGGTTGGCCAGTCTGGCATTTTGAAAGAGGAGGGTGATGAGATGCTGAGGCTCATCAAAAGGAGTGAATATAATGTTGTTGATCAGCTGCTACAAACTCCATCAAATATATTTGTCTTATCTTTGTTGATGAATTCAGAACCACACCGCGAAGCGTTGCAGAGGGTGTTGGACGTGGCATATGTGGATCACGATGTCACGATTGAGCAGTTTGATAGCATTGTTGCAAATATAACCGCTTGCAACAATTTGAGCTTCTGTGATGATGATCTTCCCGAGGAGGGAAAGGACCACAATTTAGCTTTACATATATCTATGAACTGTAAATACGATGCCCTGTCCAATGTGTTGGTGGACACAGGGTCATCACTCAATGTATTTCCAAAATCCACTCTTGCTAAACTTTCATACCAGGGGCCTCCCATGAGGCAAAGTGGAGTGGTTGCGAAGGCGTTTGATGGATCGCGTAAAACTGTGATCGATGAATTAGAACTCCCGATCAAGATTGGACCTAGTGATTTCCAGATCACTTTCCAGGTCATGGATATTCATCCGTCTTATAGCTGTTTGCTTGGTAGACCATGGATTCACGAGGTCGGCGCCGTGACATCCACCCTAGACCAAAAGTTGAAGTTCGTGAAGAACAAGAAGTTGGTGGTGATAGGGGAGAGAAGGCTCTCTTGGTCAACCATTTATCTTCCTTCTCCTATATTGATGTTGAGGATGAGGTTGGGACTCCGTTCCAAGCCTTATCTATTGTTGAGCCTTCTAGAAAAGGACTTTCTTCATTTGTCTCCTATAATGATGTGAAGTTGGCCATTGAGCATGGTGCAACTACTGGTTTGGGGAAAATGATAAATATGGAAGATAATAAGTCCCGGGCTAGCATAGGGTACTCTTCTGGTGTTTCTAATGATCTTGGGTTGTTCCAGAGTGGAGGTTTCATCCACACCGTTGAAGATCAGGAAGCTGTTGCTATTGTTGAAGATGATGAAGAGGAGGACCTTGGCAACTTTGTCATACCTGGAGGAATCTACAATAATTGGGTCGACGTTGATGTTCCAATAGTTATCCATAAGTCAACGTAATGTGTTCATTTTGTTTAAAAACACTTCTCCCATGTCAAAAGGAGAAGAGAAGACATTGTTGGCGTAATTTGATTAATACAATGATATGCATTCAATAATCGCATGTTAAATGTTTTTTTTCTCAAATTATTTTTCATTTTCGCTTTTTTGCATGAAATTGGTGATCACCATAAAACCCTATAAAGAGAATAAAATTAATCTTTTCATCTGCATAATGATTTGCCTTGTTTGAATTCTCAAATCTCTTTTATACTCAAAATTATTATGCAGGTTAATCAAACCCATTGAACATAATGATCCAACACCATCTCCCAACTTTGATTTCCCTATATTTGAGGTAGAAGAAGATGATGTTGAAGAGATTCCTGATGATATTACCCGTCTGCTTGAGCACGAGGAGAAGATCATTCAGCCACATCTCGAGAACCTGGAAACAGTCAACTTGGGGTCTGAAGACTGCATTCGTGAAGTCAAGATTGGGGAACTCCTTGAAGAGTCTGTTAAGAAGGGGTTGATTGAGTTGCTACGAGAATATGTCGACATATTTGCCTGGTCGTATGAAGACATGCCTGGTCTAGATACTAATATCGTGCAACATTTCTTGCTGTTGAAGCCTGAATGTGTGCCTGTGAAGCAGAAGCTCAGAAGAACTCATCCTGATATGGCAGTGAATATTAAAGAAGAAGTTCAGAAGCAAATTGATGCGGGGTTTCTGGTGACTTCTACATATCCTCAATGGATGGCCAATATTATGCATGTGCCTAAGAAAGACGGAAAAGTCTGAATGTGTGTGGATTACCGTGACTTGAATAAAGCTAGTCTGAAAGATGATTTTCCTCTACCACACATTGATATGTTGGTAGACAATATAGCTAAATTCAATGTCTTTTCGTTTATGGACGGATTTTCCGGTTATAATCAGATTAAAATGGCACCCAAGGATATGGAGAAGACAACATTCATCACACCTTAGGGAACACTCTGTTATCGAGTGATACCCTTCGGTTTGAAGAACGCCGGAGCCACGTATCAACGTGCTATGACTACCTTGTTTCATGATATGATGCACAAGGAGATTGAAGTGTATGTTGATGATATGATTGCAAAGTCGAAAACGGAAGTTGAACATGTAGAACACTTGTTGAAGCTTTTCCAGCATTTGAGGAAGTACAAACTCCGCTTGAATCTGAACAAGTGTACATTTGGAGTCCGTTTCGGCAAGTTATTGGGCTTTATTATCAGCGAGAGAGGTATTGAAGTTGACCTTGCCAAGGTCAAAGCAATACAAGAGATGCCTGCGCCCAAAACTGAGAAGAGGGTCTGAGGTTTTCTTGGCCGCTTGAATTACATTTCGAGATTTATATCCCACATGACTGCCACATGTGCGCCTATATTCAAGCTCCTCCGGAAAGATCAGCGTCATGATTGGACCGGAGATTTCCAAAAGGCCTTTGACAGTATCAAAGAGTATCTGTCTGAACCTCCAATTTTGTCTCCGCCTATTGAGGGAGACCATTGATTATGTACTTGACTGTGCTTGATGATTCCATGGGTTGTGTCCTTGGTCAACAAGATGAATCAGGAAAGAAAGAATATGCAATATACTACTTGAGTAAGAAGTTTACTGACTGTGAGTCTTGGTACTCAATGCTTGAGAAGACATGTTGTGTTTTGGCTTGGGCTGCTAAGCGTTTACGCCAGTATATGTTGAATCATACAACTTGGTTGATATCCAAAATGGATCCAATCAAGTATATCTTTGAGAATCCTGGTTTAACTGGGAGGATTGCCCCTTGGCAGATGTTGTTATCTGAGTATGATTTTAAGTATAGAGCTCAAAAAGCTATTAAAGGTAGTATCTTGGCTGACCATCTGGCACATCAACCAATTGAAGATTACCAGTCTGTTCAGTACGACTTCCCTGATGAGGAGATTATGTATTTGAAGATGAAAGATTTTGATGAGCCTACACTCGATGAAGGGCCAGAGCCTGGTTCCCGATGGGGTATGGTGTTCAATGGTGCTGTTAATCAGTATGGAAATGGTATTGGGGCAGTGATTATTACTCCTCAAGGCACACATTTTCCTTTTACATTAAGGATAACTTTCAAATGCACGAATAATATGGCGGAATATGAGGCTTGTATTATGGGTTTGGAAGAGTGTATTGATCTTAGGATCAAACATCTTGATGTTTATGGTGATTCGGCCCTTGTTGTTAATCAGATTAAGACTGAATGAGAGACAAATCAGCCTGGCCTCATCCCATACAGAGATTATGTGAGGAGGATTTCAACTTTCTTCACTAAGGTTGACTTCAATCATATTCCTCGAGATGAGAATCGGATGGCAGACGCTCTCGCTATGCTTGCTTCAATGATTATAGTGAAGTATTGGAATGAAGTTCTGAATATCACTGTGATGCACTTGGATAGACCAGCTCATGTGTTTGCAGTTGAAGAAGTAAAAGATGATAAGCCATGGTATTATGATATCAAGTGTTTTCTCTAGAGTCAAACTTACCCGTCTGGGGCATCTATTAAAGATAAGAAGACTTTGAGGAGGTTATCTAGCAGTTTCTACCTTAATGGTGATGTGCTTTACAAGAGGAATTTTGACATGGTTCTGCTCAGATGCGTGGATAGACACGAAGTAGACCTGTTGATGACTGAAGTCCATGAGGGTTCATTTGGTACTCATTCCAAGGGACATGCTATGGCGAAGAAGATGTTGAGAGCAGGCTACTATTGGCTGACAATGGAGTCTGACTGCTGCAAGTATGTGAAGAGATGCCACAAGTGTCAGACTTATGCGGATAAGATTCATGTTCCCCCGACACTTCTGAATGTTATTTCCTCACCATGGCCTTTCTCCATGTGGGGAATTGACATGATTGGCATGATTGAACCAAAGGCGTCGAACGGTCACCGTTTTATTCTCGTAGCTATTGATTACTTCACCAAGTGGGTTGAAGCGACGTCGTATGCAAATGTGACCAGGCAGGTGGTCGTGAAGTTTATCAAGAACCAACTCATATGCCAATATGGTGTGCCAGACAAGATCATTACAAATAATGGATCTAACTTGAACAATAAGATGATGAGAGAGTTGTGTAGAGAGTTTAAGATTGCCCATCATAATTCTTCTCCCTATAGACCCAAGATGAACGGGGTTGTTGAAGCTGCTAACAAGAACATCAAGAAGATTATCCAGAAGATGGTTGTTACTTATAAAGATTGGCATGAGATGCTGCCATTTGCTTTGCATGGCTATCGTACATTTGTCCGCACTTCAACAGGGGCAAACCCTTTCTCTCTTGTATATGGCATGGAGGTTGTGCTTCCCGTAGAGGTTGAGATCCCATCAATGAGAGTCTTGATGGAATCTAAGTTGACCGAGGCTGAATGGGTTCAGAGTCGGTATGACCAGTTGAATTTGATTGAAGAGAAAAGATTAACTTCCATGTGCCATGGTCAGTTGTATCAGTAGAGGATGAAGAAAGCCTTTGATAAGAAGGTCAAGCCTCGTATGTTCCGAGAAGGTGACCTCGTGCTCAAGAAAGTCTTGTCTTTCGCGCCCAATTCTAGGGGCAAGTGGACTCCAAACTATGAAGGTCCATATGTTGTTAAGAGAGCCTTTTCAGGCGGCGCTTTGTTGCTTACAACTATGGATGGGGAGGATTTCACTCGTCCTGTGAATTCAGATGCAGTCAAGAAATACTTCTCCTAAAAATAAAAACAGAATAGTTCGCTAAGTTGAAAACCCGAAAGGGCGGCTTAGACAAAAATGAGCGTCTCGGTGGATTGAAAACCCGAAAGGGCGGTCCAGGCCAAAGTTAGAGACATGAAAAAAGAATAATGAATATATACCCCGCTAGATTGAGTACCTCATCCTGGGGCAATCTAGGCAAAAATTAGGGATTTAGCAAGTAACTGCATCCTGACAAGACTTTGTTCTACAACTGTCATCTGTCAAAGATTCTCTTTCAGTCATCATCAACTGAAGCTTCAAATAAAATGGATTCAGAGTTGGTGGAGAAACGGTCATTATGTTCAATGTAGTCCTTTTTCCATGTATATCACCAATTTCAAATTTGTAAAGATCTATGGAGTCTCGCCATTTGCGGACTACCATTCCATTAAATAAATTTGGGCCTTTATCCAATTCCTTGCACTCTTATTTATTTCTGTTTAACAAATGTTTGCATGTTTTAATTGATGAATATCATTGTTTTAAACAAATAAAGTTTTATAAACTGTTTTAAACAAAATGAACATTCACAATGACTGAAAAGATAAATGGAATGTCCTCAGTGATTTCCCAAGGATAGTATGATCACCAAAGGGTAAGACATTTGTTCATATTCTGGCATGTTTATATCCTCTTCATCAGCTTTCAGTGGTCTCCCTGTCAAGCTCTGAAAAGGTCATCGGTTCCCCAGAGACTCTGATGTGAGAAGTCTTCTCTGATGGCAGTAGATTGTTCCATCTTGTTGGATTGCTTTCGCCTAGCAAAATTGGTGGATCTTCATTCAAACAGTTCTCGGATTAGTTTGTTGTGCATACCTGCTTGTGTCCCCTGCGGAGTCTTAGAGATCCATGGTTGGTTGATCTGTGGATGATCCCTTTTATACCAGTTTTTGCCTTGATTTTTAAGAGACGTGTATCCCTCTATGTCAGGCACTAGCATTTGTGTTTTTATCAATTATATGGTTGTCACCCCTTTGTGGGGGGAAGACTTAAAATCCCTTATAGATTGATAAAATTTTATATGTTATTCTACTCACGAAGACTTGGGCTTTCCCCAACATGAATAGAAGCTCTCAGCGGAGTAAGTATGTGTTCCCTACAGAGCTATCTTTCAGACAGTTGTCTCCTCAACAGGAAGTTGCCTAGGGCACTCGATGAAGGGCTTGTTTCCTTTTTCATCCCCGACATGTCACGTATTGACGAAGGAATCATTTCCAATTCCTTCAACCAAGGCAGCTCCTTTGAGAATACTTGCAATTTACCCCTCCCCAGTAGGGTTGCCTGATCCGAGTTTGATAATTTGTATCCCTTCTGAGTCTGAAGACTTCTTCTAGTATGGAGAGATAATGCGGAAGATGTGTTGTTTCCTTCCCCAGTGTGTAGCGGTGTATTCGTCGCTATATGATTTATCGATTAAACCATAAGCAAGAGATACAATGAAATTTCGAGTCGCCACCGCACTTTTATTTATCCAAAGGATTGGCTAAAAAGCGAACAAAAGCCTAAGAAGTTTTACACGTAGAAAACTAATAAAAAGATCAGAGAGTCTGGGTAAGGGGTAAATTACGCAATGGGAAGGTGTTAGGCACCCACTACGTCCTAGGTACTCCTAGGGAGCCCTTTTCACACTTGTTGTAAAAAAATTGTTATTTGTTATGACATAAAGATTGTGCAAACATGATTGGGATGATGAGAAAAGAATATACAATTTTATTATTGGGTTTGAACGGATAAACCCGCTGCCTACGTACCTTCCATCAAAGGTAAGGATCAAAACGCCGTAGTTCGGCTAAAAGATTTCCAAAAGTTGGTGGATTCAATTTTAAACAATAGCACTGAGGCTTTTCATTATCAATGGGAGAACACTCGACCAAAACCAACATCCACCATGCGAGGATAGCTTCGACGTACTAGAGGGGTTAGCCCTGTTTTCAGTACGGAAGTCTTACTATCGACTCACTAAGGATAGGCAAGATTTACATCAACCACAATGATAATTGAAACCTATGGCTAATGCATGAAAAGATTAACAATGGACAAAGCCAAAACAAGTGAATGAGTGAAGTTAATTGATTGTGATTATGAAAATGGAGTCAAAGTATGATTAAGATTGATTTGAAAGAAGTATTATGAAATGGAGTTTGAAAAAAGTCAAGGACTTGGGGTCCAGGTTTTTAATTTGAAAAGCATGAAGAAGTTTGCACAATATCTATGTCAAGTTTGAAATCAAAGTGTGAAAAGGTTTAGGACATAATGGGGATGAATGAATGAAGATGGATTGTAAAACTTCTTAGAAGGTTCACCTCTTGAGATCATACAGGGGATGATTCAAGTGTGTCCTTTGGAATAGCAATGGATAATAACAAACAAACAAGAAAGTCAACAAAAGCGGATATCGGATGCCAATCACTGGGCTTATACCAATCTCCTAAAACAGAACGGGATATCAGAGGCCACTCAATGGTCTTACACTAATCTCCTAAAACAAAATGAAACTTGGATACCGGATGCCAATCTGTCTGGGCTTATACCAATATCCAACATATGATCATAGGTAAGCAAATGCCAACTTGCAGGGACTTACAATTGCATCCTCACATAAAACAAACAAAAGCAAAACATGGATGTCAGATGCCAATCTGTCTGGGCTTACTCTAACCTCCACAGTATGGTCCTAGGAATACAAATGCCAACTTACAGGGACTTATAATTGTATCCTCACATACAAACAAACAAAACAACATGTGATCATAGGAAAGCAAATGCCAACTTACAGGGACTTACAATTGCAACCTCACATACAATCAAACAAAGCATCAAGCAAAGATGAGATGAGTAGCCAAGGTGATGGTCTTATACTCACTTCCATATCATAGGAGCAAGGGCCAATGAATGGTCTTACAATTGTCCTCAATGGGTAAACAACAATGATAATGTCACAAAGACAAATGAGATGATTATGCATTGATGAGCAATTAATGATGATGATAAATGCATGAAGCATACAAGCAAACATGTGCATATGAAGTAATCAATCAAATGAAGTCAATCAGCACACACTATAACCACACAATGAGGCTCACACAAGAGGGTTAGGCACTGAGGCCAACTGGAATAGGGTCAAAAGTTGCTCTTAACCTTGCCATTGAGAGGCTAAGGTGAAGCAGATGAAAGGATATGAGGGGTGTGCCTCATTGCTCTTATCCCTGATCAGGGAGAGCATTTCAGAAAGTGTGGGAGTTCAGAAAGTAGGAACTCTCTCCACATATTATTGACTCGATTGATCTTGGGTTTTGATCTCAATGCTACAACCATGTAATGGGAGCAAGGAGAAGACTCACTGAATAGTAGGGGATAGGTTGCTTATCCCTTTGATCTACCAATTGCCTTATTTGAAGGACTTTTCCTGCTTGGGACAAATATAAACACACACAAGCATTGCCTCTTAAGGAGGACTTCAGACAGTTGCCTGGCCAAGTAACAGGCCAGGTCTTCCAGACTACATGAAGAAAGAGGGATTACCTCAAAGCAAATTGCTAAATAGCAAAGCAAAGAAAGTTCAAAGAACTTAAGCAACTAAGGGTACCTGAAATAGTCAAACAAGTCAGTACACAGTTCAACAATTAAAGCAAAAGGAAAGGAGTCAACAGTCAACACAGAGGGACAGGTGTGCAAAGCACAAGACTCAAATCATATGAGTCACAACACCTACAAAACAAAGGTTAGCTCATGATATATAATCAAGCTCAATCAAATTTGTATGATCTCTTTGAGGCATTTGTAGCTCAACCTGAAACAATGAACTCAAACATAAGCCAGAAGACCACCAGGACAAGCCTAGGGTCAAAAATAAATGAGAAAGTCAAAACAGCAAATGAAAGTCAACCAAAATCAAGTTCAAACATTTAAGAATCAAGCACAATTGGTCTCAAGTTCATATCATTCATCATCATCATTTCACAAACAAAAGAAGGCAAAGCATGGCAAATTGGTGCACATAGAAGTCAACAGAAAGACTTGCATCAAAAGTCAACTCAAACATTTTCAAAAATCACCAAATAATTCATGATCAATCCTAACACCTAGCATGGTAAGCATGTAAAATTTCATCACAATTGGCCAAGTGGAAGGCAGTCAATGAAAATCATGAAGTCAAAGCAAATTTGAATATGCTCAATGAAGTCAACATCAAGACTTAGCTCAAAAGCAATCATAATCAATTCCAAAAATTATCAAATAATTCAGGGTCAATCACAATCCATAACATGGCATGCATATCAAGTTTCAGCTCATTTGGATCATGGGAAGATGGTCAATTAAAATCAGGAAGTCCAAACAATTTCAATCATGCCCAAAGAAGTCAAATATACATGTATCAACTTCAAAAAATCATAACTAAATGAAAACAGATGAGAAATGGATGGGATCAACACCAATGCAAAGCTCAAGATGTCTGGTATGCACATGTAAAATTTCATGATCATCCAATGAAGTATGAGAATTTCCCAAATGAAATGGCAAGATGTATCACACAAAGTCAACAATTGACTAGGCAGAGAAGAAAAATCTCAAACATATAGGAAATGGCATAATTAATTCCAGGAAAATTCACAAGTCAACCAGACATATAAAAGAAGGTTCATGCAAAATTTCACATCAATTGGAGGTCAGGAAGTATGTCAACAAAAATCATGAAATTTCATATCATTGGTGTGACACAAATTGTCACACCCTACTTCAAAAATTCATATCTCACAAACCACATATGATAAATGCAATAACTCTACATCAAAACAAACATGAATGAGTGTAGATTAACCACAAAAAATTTCAGGGGCATTGGATACATCATCACAATTTCACAAAAGAAATGGCAAAAGGTGTAAAATGTGCATACATGTCAAGAAACCTAATACCATTTAAAATCCAGCCAACCAAAAATTCAGCAAAAATCATGATAAAATAATAGACATTCATGTGAATATGATGGAAAAAATTTCATGAATTTTGGAATTGAAACGAGTGAGAAATGATTTTTAGAAGTTAAGCAATCAATTTGGAATGAACATTGAACAATAGGACATGGTTTAGTAGGTCAACATTGACCGAGTGGCATTTTTGCAATTCCCTCCCTCATTAATCAAAACGCACCGTTTAGGGCCACAAAATAGAATGTTTTGATTGGCCATCACCAATGAAACAGTAACATACACAGAAGTAACCAAACGCGTTTTTGAAAAGAAACCCTAGGGCTTGCTACAGTGGCTGCATCATCTTCATGTTCATCAACATCAAACGAAATTCAAACAACATTACACAAACAGCATGGCAGTGGAACAAAGATATTCATGCAACATTAATCATCAGCAAACAAACACAGTTCATGCAAATTTCTGGATTCTTCTAGGGTTTATAACACAACAGTGAACTTCATCATCCTCATGCAATCGAATTTTTCAACATGCCCAGAAACAAAAATCAAGCACACCATTCGAACAAGTGAAGCAAGTACAAGCATAATCCAAGCATGGTTTTCATGAAGTCATCATCATTAAAGCAAATCGAGCACAATCATGTTTGGTTACAAAATATGAAATCCAGATTTCTCACAGCACAGTTAACCAATTCAAATGAGACAAGTTGCAATGGACTCAGCATCAAAAGACCTATCCTAAGCATCTCATGATTTTGAAAATAGAGGAGATTGAAAACTTACTTGAATTTGAAGAAAAGTGTGGAGCAGTGGTTGTTTGTATGTTTTGCCTTGAAACAGATCTTCCTTATGCTTTAGAATGATGGATTCTTGAGGTAGGTTAACTCAGCAAGGCTTGGAATCCTTCAAATCTCGATTTGCCATTGTTATGCTTTGGAGAAAACAGAGCTCGAAAGGGAGTTCCAGCAGGGGTTTGATGGTTCAAAAGGCTCTCAAATGTTGGCCAGATGATGAAAGAACCAAAGGATGCTCGAGGGTTTTGGAGTTTTTGCTCAGAAAATGCAATATGTGAAAAATGCCAAAATGAGAGAATGAAAGTTTTTGATCTGTTAGAGGCTGCAGCTAGGTTTAGAATCTGCTGAAAATGAGGTTATATATGTCTGTTTAGCATTGTTTATGAAGGTACTAATCAAAGTTAACTTAAATGAAGCCAATTTGCATTTTTGCTAATTTTAACCAATGTGCACATGGAGGTATATGGTCTGCACGAATTGGGCCTCAAGCAAGTTTCAAACATCAATTAAAACAAATCCCAAATGGCCAAAGTGAGTGAAAACCCTTAATTCAAAAAGTCAACTTTTTGCACCACTTGAATTTAATGAAGTCAAGTCAAAAAATGCCATTTTGCATGGTGAGGTTTTGGTGAAAGATGAATGCATTTTTGGAAAGAGGGGAACAAATAGAGATTGTAGGAAAAAACCCCATCAAATTTGGCCAAAGGGTTCATGAGATATGGCCTTTTGAAGTTCATGAATTTGTGAAAATGAATTGATCATATCTTGACAACCATACATGGGATTTGAGAGTTCTTGGACTTTTTGAAAATGGGAGAACAAGATCTTCAACTTTCATGTTGGGCAAAAATTCATTTGAAGCTTGTATCATGATGTAGGTTTAAGATCAAGAAGTTTCCATTTTTGGCAAATTTGAATTACAGGTCCACTTTCTATTTTGGGAAATTTTCTATTTGACCTCAAATTCTTCCATGATGAGGTTGGACATGATATATGAAGCTTATATAGGCATGAATGAGACCTCTCAGACCAAATCCCCATCATCAAATCCCTGATTAAATGGACAGTTGACCAAGTTTGACTTTCTGTTGACTTTTCTAGGGTTTTGCATGATTGAACCACTTCTGATGAATTCCAAACCCTAATTCCTTGAGAACTTGATTCCAAATGATGTCCCAAGTTGTATGAACTTTTGATTATTGATCATGGTGCCCAAATTCTGCAAGAATGGCCACCATCCATTGCTTTGACTGACTGTTGACTGTCTTTGACCTAATTGCTGATGATTGCTTCAACTGCAAGCAACAAGGTTAGAATGACAATATTTTTGTACTTTTTGATTAATAAACATATGAAAAAGCAAAGATATACAAATGCAAGACATGCTTGGTGATCAAGAATCAAACTCACAAGGTACCCACCCACTAGGAGGGAAACTAGGGCATGCAATGATCCTTGAGGCCATGATATGATATGATATGGGCCCTGAGGGATCTTAGGGCCAAAATTGGGGTCTTACAGATGCCCCTATTTAAGGTCATTCTAGCCGGAGAAGTGAAGTTTAGAAATCTTCATCTCGACGCGGTAGAATGGGCTTAAATAACAGTAATGAGACAAATTTTGGTCCCTAAGAGACCTCATGATGTAAATGTATGCATGCAAAAGACACAAATTCTGTGAGGAATATGATTCACACCGAAGAAAAGACGATCCATCGGAGTAATATACTCACCAGGCACAGAGACTCTAACAAGACTCTCGTTGGGGATAAACTGACACAGCGTGAACAAGACACGACTCTGATTAGGGGAAAAACAGAAAACAGACTGGAGAACTCACTGGGGAGTGAAGGACTCACACTGGGGAAAAGAAAATTCCAAAGGAAAATAAATCCATTGGAGAGACACAAGCTGACTCCTGGGAAGAAGCAACAGAAAACTTCACTGAGGAAGCAACAAAGAAATGAGATGTTACCGGTATAAGGGTAACAAACTCAGGAAAATCTGACTCCACAGGGGGACCGAGGTCATAATAGGGAGCAGAAAGGAGGGAACACCAAGGATACCGGGTTGTAGGTATGTAACAGGTGACCGACCAAAGACGTGAATTGGTGTGTGTTCCAAAACACTCATCATCCTGAAGAGAGCGAAAGCAAACTTGTTTATAGGATGGATATTTGATTCTGTGAAGAATGCAAATCCTACTCAGTTGGGGAAACAAACAAAGTGTTTGACAAGAGAGTGCATGAGATATATTATCTATAGCCGTCAAAACATAGATAATGTACTCGCATGGAAAGTTATCCTGAACCGGGTTGTAGGTTGTTTATAGGATAAGATCCGAAATCGTGAATTGGTTTGTGTTCCAAGACACTCATCACCCTGAAGAAAGCTAGAACAGCAGACTTGTTTATAGGATGGACAAAAAAAACGTGAATTGGTGTGTGTTCCAAAACACTCATCACCCTGAAGAAAGCTAGAACAGCAGACTTGTTTATAGGATGGACAAAAAAAACGTGAATTGGTGTGTGTTCCAAAACACTCATCACCCTGAAGAAAGCTAGAACAGCAGACTTGTTTATAGGATGGACAAAAAAAACGTGAATTGGTGTGTGTTCCAAAACACTCATCACCCTGAAGAAAGCTAGAACAGCAGACTTGTTTATAGGATGGATATCCGATTCTACAAAGAATACGAATCTTACTCGACTGGGGAAGATCAACAAAGGATTCCAACCGAAGAGCGCATGAGACATATTATTCATTACCGGCAGACCGTGAATAATATCCTCGAAAAGGAAGAGACACCAGAGATACCGGTTACTGGGTATATAATAGGTGACTAACCAAAGACGTGAATTGGATTTCACTTCCAAAACACTCATCATCCGAAACACAAACTGGTTAAAGGATGGATATTCGATTCCACAAGGAATACGAATCTTACTCGATTGGGGACACAAACCCAAAGAGTGCATGAGATATAATATTCATTACCGGCAGACCGGGAATAATATACTCGCATGAGATATATTATCTATTACCGTCAGAACGTAGATAATAAACTCGCATGGTAAGAAACACCAGAGATACCGGTTACTGGGTATATAATAGGTGTTCTACCGAAACGTGAATTGGATTTCACTTCCAAAACACTCATCATCCAAAACACAAATTGGTTAAAGGATGGATATTCGATTCTACAAAGAATACGAATCTTGCTCAGCTGGGAAAATCAACAAAGGATTCCAACTAAAGAGCGCATGAGATATACTATTCATTACCGGCAGACCGTGAATAATATACTCGAAAGGAAAAGACACCAGAGATACCGAAGTATATAATAGGTGACTATCCAAAACAGAGAGACAATCGATACCAAGCATCCGGGTAAACGAAAGACAACTCAAAGGGATAAATTGCAAGCATCCGGCAATTATCCAACAACAAGGATATTCGACTCCACAAAGGGAAATAACGAATCTTACTCGACCGGGGAAACGCAAAGGCTTCGACTGAAGAGTGCATGAGACATATTATTCATTACCGGCAGACCGTGAATAATATACTCGCATGGAAGATTATCCACAACCGGTTACTGGGTTAATAAAGGATAAATCAACCGAAAAGAAAGGCATCGGGATACCAAACTAGGTATATAATGATGACCAATCAAAAGGGAGCAACAGACATTACCAACAAAAGGGTAAATGAAAGGCGATCTGCTGAGGATAATTTGCAAGCACCCAACAATTATCCACAGGGTCTAGCTGGGGATGTATTGGTATACAACCAATGATCCGGGGAACAAATCACTAGCAAACGGTGAAAGGACCCACTGGGGATAAAATTGCTAGCATACGGCAATTATCCACAAAAGACTTGCTAGGGATATAAGTGCTGATCTGAGCAACTTATCCAAGCAAAGGAAAATCAACATCAAAGACTAGATGAAGATAACCACAAGGGGAATTGTCATCGGTTGGGATGAACAACAAAGTTAACTCTGCAAGTGGAGAAAACAGGGTTTATAACTACCGGTTTGTAAGTAGAAAAACCGCAAAGATAGGACTTACGACTGCTGGTTAGTAGGCAGAGGGCCAAAATCTGGTGGGGATAACCACAAAATTAGGGTTTACATCTACCGAATACGGGGTAGAAGACCAAAACTCCGAGTGGGGATAGAATAAATCACAAATCCGCACGGGAAACCAAGATAGGGTTTATAACAAACCACAAACTGCTGAAGAGCAGAAAAATAGGATTTACAACTACCGGGTAGTAGGTAGAAAACCAAAACTCTGGCTGGAGAATAAAAGGTGTATAACCACAAATTCTGCCAAGAAAGCCAGGAAAAGTAGGACTTACAACTACCGGTATGAGGGTAGAGGCCCAAAAACTACTCCACTGGGGAACAACCCACTGGGAAGCACAAGACATTTGACAAATAGCCAATTCGGGAATAATCCGAAAAGACGGACTGAATAAAGACATGTCCTAATGAGGATGTAACTCAAATAGGAAAATCCATCCCAATATATGTGTTGGGAGGAAACGGAAGAAACCGTCATCCACGAAGATATATCTCAGTGGGGAACTGCAGAATGAAAGACAAACATTTTCTGCTTATGGGGCTGACTCTATATGGAGAGATTTTATAACACCCGACATCTGCTTGGGGAGACCTGTAAAGAGATCTATATCACCCAAAAGCAGGGAACGACAAACAAAGGATACATGGCAAGAAATGCAACATGAATATCTGAATGTTTATGAATATGCATGAATATGCGTGATTTATGTTTGATGAATGCTGAAAAAACAGACAATTCTAACACAACAGGTTCGGGAACCAAACGTCCGGTATTATACTTCCAGGGGAAAAACCAGCTGGAGAGCCAATCTGCGGAGATCTATATGCTGTAAAGCAAAGATCTGCGGGTACTGCTGAAGAAGCAGCGAGTCGGAGATATCAGGAAACAACCCAATCAGGGTACAGAAAGTCACAACGGGCAAAACAGCCACCAAGACGAATCTGTAGGGGAACAAGAGAAAACCTCAGATATCTGCAAGGGATCCCAGTGTTAACTGAGAAACAAAAAGTGCATAAGCATGAACTGTTGTAGAAGCAAATCCACATAATTCCACTGGGGAATAACCCACTGAGGGAGAATGATATCATCCAAATAGAATCTAACTGCATAAGCAACTCTACTGGGGAAAACTGTCGGCTACCCTCTTGGGGAACAAACCACTGAGGGAGGACAGATCAAACAAGTAGATTCTGCAACAAACCACTCTACTTGGGGAGAATATACATAGCAAACTGATCACAACAAGTAGATTCTGCAATATACCATTCTACTGAGGATCACAAACAGTCAGGAAATCAATCCGTTTACTGGATGCTACAGCCATCATCCGACCATACTGGGGATTGAAGGAGTATTCAACAGGCGAAGCTGCCACAACAAACATTCTGCAGACTATGCTGAGGAAAAGATGGTTGAAAATACTGGGATGTCAACCCAAACAAACATCGAGTAGGAAAATAAATCCTGCTCTGCTGAAGAGAAAAACTCTTATGGAGAGATAGCAACCATTCCACAGACGACTTCGCCGGGGAAAAGGTAAAGTACCGGGTATCAAACCACTGACTTACCGAGTCTTCAAAAAGAAAGCGATCGTGCTGAGGAAACAGACAATTCCGCTGGCAACTGCACTGGGAAGAGTGACAACAACTCTGTTCGCAAATCCGATGGGGATATCAACAAACAGCTCTACTCGCGACTCCGAGGGGAATATCAATCAACAGTTATACTCATGACTGCTGAGGAGACAAATAAAGTCTGGGGCATACGACCCACTGGAGAAAGTGACGGGGCACCAAGATGACAAACCATCAACCGCCGAAACTTCTACAAGAAAACACCCATGCTGGGAAAACTGCTGCTGGAGAAAACGAAGTCTTCAACAACACTCTGTTTGCGAGTATACTGGGGAACAACCCCAACAACAACTCTGTTCGAGGAACCACCTCAACAAAGATCTGAAGAAAGAAGATACAACCAAACCAGGAATATGAACAAATGTCTTACCTGTTGGAAATCATGCCACCCTCGGGAGAGCACTGAGATATTCTTGAGTATCCTTTCAATCTTGTGAATGTTCACTTTGTTTAAAACAAGAATTTTGAAAATTTTGATTTGTTTAAAACAATGATATTTTATCAATTTAAAACATGCAAAACATTTGTTGAATTGAAACAAATAAGAGTGCAAATAATTGGATAAAAAGCTCAAATTGATTTGATAGAATGGTAGTCTGCAAATGGCAAGACTCCATAGATCTGTACAAATCTGAAATCAGTGATATATATTGGAAGAGGGCTACATTGAACATAATGATCCTTTCTCTACCAATTTGAATCTCGATGTATCCGAAGCTTCGGTTGACGACGAATCGAGAATCTTCTGACGAAATGACGATTGATGAACAGAAAGTCTTGTCAGGATGCAGTTACTTGCCAAATCCCTAATTTTTGCCTAGATTGCCCCAGGGTGAGGTACTCAATCTAGCGGGATGCAAATATTCTCTTTTTTTCAAGTCTCTAATTTTTGCCTGAATTACCCTTGCGGGTTCTCTACCGAGACGCTCATTTTTGCCTAAGCCGCCCTTTCGGGTTTTCAACTTAGCGAGCAATTCTGTTTTTGTTTGCATATACTTTTTTTTTTAGGCAAAGTATCTCTTGACTGCATCTGAATTCACAGGACGAGTGAAATCCTCCCCATCCATTGTTGTAAGCATCAAAGCACCGCCTGAAAAGGCTCTCTTAACAACATATGGACCCTCGTAGTTTGGAGTCCACTTGCCCCTGGAATCGGGCGCGAAAGACAAAACTTTCTTGAGCACGAGGTCACCTTCTCGGAACACACGAGGCTTGACCTTCTTGTCGAATGCTTTCTTCATTCTCTGCTGATATAGCTGACCATGGCACATGGCAGTTAATCGTTTCTCTTCAATCAGATTCAATTGGTCATAACGATTCTGAATCCATTCAGCATCAGTCAACCTGGGACTTGAGGGTATACTTTTTCTTTTTTCCCTTGGAAAAATTTTGAAAAAATTTTCCTGGTTCTTGATTTTTCATCTTATTTTTCACCCTCTTTCTTTTTTTTGTTTTTTTGTTTTTTTTTTTTGTTTTTTTTTTTTGATTGCAATGCCCCAGTTTGACTGTTTTGCTGATTCTCATGATACAACTGAATGAGCTCCTTTTGTGCTTAAGAAGTTGGGTAATCTCATCAGGAATCCCTTTTAACATCATCTTCCTCTGCCTCAAATACAAGGAATTCAAGATTGGGAGATGGCGTTGGATCATTATGTTCAATGGGTTTAGAAATCCCTGCATAATGATTCTGGATAATGAAAAGCTTTTGAATTTTTAAACAAGCAAATCATTTATGCAGATGAAAAAGCTGTTTTATTGTTTTTCAGGGTTTTTTGTGATCACTGATTTCATGCAAAAGCAAAAAGTGAAAACAAATGGAAAAACAAATGTTTAACAATGCATTAATTGAATGAAAACATCATTGTATTAAATGCTGCCAACAATGTCATCACTTCTCCTTTTGGCATGGGAGAAGGGTTTTGAACAAAGTGAACAAATCACGCTGACTTATGAATGACCGTAGGAACATCCACAGCGACCCAATTGTGGCAGACACCACCAGGAATGATGAAATTGTTCAAGTCCTCTGCATCCTCTTCCAAGAAAGTAGCAGTTTCTTCTTCAGGTTGATCGTCATGGATGAATCCTCCACTTGTGAACAAACCTTGCTCCTTAAGTGCCCCAGAACAGTAGCCAATGCCAGCCCGGGATTAGTTAACCAGGAATAAATCCATCAACAACGCTAAGTCTGGCAAAAATCCTTTGAGTTCACAATTCTCTAGCTCAGGATGATCCATCAATCTGGCAGAGTTGGCTCTGGTATAATACCGGCGAAGTGCGTCTTCAAAATAAATGAAGATCGCAGGGTCAAACCACAGGACGGGAGACCGGAACAAAACACCTGCTTATGCAAATGATGCATGAAGTGTTTATGCATATGCTTGTTTTTTTATTTCAAAGGAACTCGAGGGTTTTATTTGCAAACTTTGAAATATTTAAGCATTTTGATCATACATGAGAATATCTCATCAGATGTATCAGGTGAAAAAATTTTCCCGGTTTTTTCATGTTTTGAAAATTTTTGCAAATAAACTCCTTTGAGTTCCTTGAAAATTTTCTTTTTTCTGATGATATGGATGCGGATGAATGCGTGAATGTATGAATGCAACAAACACACTCAAGGATCAAGCAAGGCACACCAAACAAAGGTCGTGGGAAAGCTCTATGTATTTTGGTGGATTTAGGTTTTCACCTTATCGACACCCAAGTTCCATTGATATTAACGGTACATGAACCGGTTCTAACATTCTTAATATCAACCAGCCGCTTTGGTGGATTTTAGGTTTTACACCTGATCCGGGATCCATTGATATTAACAATGTTTGAACGACTCAACCATGAATCACGGGTTTGTTGAGAGTCACGAGCATGGAGTTTCGGTTAAGAACCACCCAAAGGGAGTGTACTAGGGTTTAAACCTGCCAGACATGTTCTATCAGAGGTTCCCATAATCATCGTTCCATCTTTCGAATATTATCGGAGGAACGAATACTCGTATTCCAAGAATATTCTCAAGAGAAACTCTTATGAGTGTAGTATCGCGTAACAATCGTATCAGAACTGACATCTGAACGACCTCCGCACTACGGTCCTAAAAATAGGCCAAGATGGGTTCGGTAAACTAAGGTCCTTGGCTTCTGCGGCACATGATTGAAAGAATAATGCCTAACCACAAATAACTTGTGTGACATTATTAGTTCAACATGACCTCCACCAAGTGAATGGGCTCGCAAGTCAACTGGCTAAGGAATACTCCACACCAGTCAACAAGACTATGTCATTCTCCTATCCTAGAGTGCACTCGAGTTCGGGTATAGAACTCATCTCACAGATCACCAAAGCAAACAGCAATTGTATATCAAGCAATTCAAACATTACAATCAATACAGTTATCCCAAATTGTACAAAAATATGTCAAATAACAGATAATAGTATAGCACAACAAGGGTGAAAAGTAGGCAATACCACCAGGGATCGATTGTATTTCCCCAGTGGAGTCGCCACTTTTCTGTAGCGGTGTATTCGTCGCTATATGATTTATCGATTAAACCATAAGCAAGAGATACAATGAAATTTCGAGTCGCCACCGCACTTTTATTTATCCAAAGGATTGGCTAAAAAGCGAACAAAAGCCTAAGAAGTTTTACACGTAAAAAACTAATAAAAAGATCAGAGAGTCTGGGTAAGGGGTAAATTACGCAATGGGAAGGTGTTAGGCACCCACTACGTCCTAGGTACTCCTAGGGAGCCCTTTTCACACTTGTTGTAAAAAAATTGTTATTTGTTATGACATAAAGATTGTGCAAACATGATTGGGATGATGAGAAAAGAATATACAATTTTATTATTGGGTTTGAACGGATAAACCCGCTGCCTACGTACCTTCCATCAAAGGTAAGGATCAAAACGCCGTAGTTCGGCTAAAAGATTTCCAAAAGTTGGTGGATTCAATTTTAAACAATAGCACTGAGGCTTTTCATTATCAATGGGAGAACACTCGACCAAAACCAACATCCACCATGCGAGGATAGCTTCGACGTACTAGAGGGGTTAGCCCTGTTTTCAGTACGGAAGTCTTACTGTCGACTCACTAAGGATAGGCAAGATTTACATCAACCACAATGATAATTGAAACCTATGGCTAATGCATGAAAAGATTAACAATGGACAAAGCCAAAACAAGTGAATGAGTGAAGTTAATTGATTGTGATTATGAAAATGGAGTCAAAGTATGATTAAGATTGATTTGAAAGAAGTATTATGAAATGGAGTTTGAAAAAAGTCAAGGACTTGGGGTCCAGGTTTTTAATTTGAAAAGCATGAAGAAGTTTGCACAATATCTATGTCAAGTTTGAAATCAAAGTGTGAAAAGGTTTAGGACATAATGGGGATGAATGAATGAAGATGGATTGTAAAACTTCTTAGAAGGTTCACCTCTTGAGATCATACAGGGGATGATTCAAGTGTGTCCTTTGGAATAGCAATGGATAATAACAAACAAACAAGAAAGTCAACAAAAGCGGATATCGGATGCCAATCACTGGGCTTATACCAATCTCCTAAAACAGAACGGGATATCAGAGGCCACTCAATGGTCTTACACTAATCTCCTAAAACAAAATGAAACTTGGATACCGGATGCCAATCTGTCTGGGCTTATACCAATATCCAACATATGATCATAGGTAAGCAAATGCCAACTTGCAGGGACTTACAATTGCATCCTCACATAAAACAAACAAAAGCAAAACATGGATGTCAGATGCCAATCTGTCTGGGCTTACTCTAACCTCCACAGTATGGTCCTAGGAATACAAATGCCAACTTACAGGGACTTATAATTGTATCCTCACATACAAACAAACAAAACAACATGTGATCATAGGAAAGCAAATGCCAACTTACAGGGACTTACAATTGCAACCTCACATACAATCAAACAAAGCATCAAGCAAAGATGAGATGAGTAGCCAAGGTGATGGTCTTATACTCACTTCCATATCATAGGAGCAAGGGCCAATGAATGGTCTTACAATTGTCCTCAATGGGTAAACAACAATGATAATGTCACAAAGACAAATGAGATGATTATGCATTGATGAGCAATTAATGATGATGATAAATGCATGAAGCATACAAGCAAACATGTGCATATGAAGTAATCAATCAAATGAAGTCAATCAGCACACACTATAACCACACAATGAGGCTCACACAAGAGGGTTAGGCACTGAGGCCAACTGGAATAGGGTCAAAAGTTGCTCTTAACCTTGCCATTGAGAGGCTAAGGTGAAGCAGATGAAAGGATATGAGGGGTGTGCCTCATTGCTCTTATCCCTGATCAGGGAGAGCATTTCAGAAAGTGTGGGAGTTCAGAAAGTAGGAACTCTCTCCACATATTATTGACTCGATTGATCTTGGGTTTTGATCTCAATGCTACAACCATGTAATGGGAGCAAGGAGAAGACTCACTGAATAGTAGGGGATAGGTTGCTTATCCCTTTGATCTACCAATTGCCTTATTTGAAGGACTTTTCCTGCTTGGGACAAATATAAACACACACAAGCATTGCCTCTTAAGGAGGACTTCAGACAGTTGCCTGGCCAAGTAACAGGCCAGGTCTTCCAGACTACATGAAGAAAGAGGGATTACCTCAAAGCAAATTGCTAAATAGCAAAGCAAAGAAAGTTCAAAGAACTTAAGCAACTAAGGGTACCTGAAATAGTCAAACAAGTCAGTACACAGTTCAACAATTAAAGCAAAAGGAAAGGAGTCAACAGTCAACACAGAGGGACAGGTGTGCAAAGCACAAGACTCAAATCATATGAGTCACAACACCTACAAAACAAAGGTTAGCTCATGATATATAATCAAGCTCAATCAAATTTGTATGATCTCTTTGAGGCATTTGTAGCTCAACCTGAAACAATGAACTCAAACATAAGCCAGAAGACCACCAGGACAAGCCTAGGGTCAAAAATAAATGAGAAAGTCAAAACAGCAAATGAAAGTCAACCAAAATCAAGTTCAAACATTTAAGAATCAAGCACAATTGGTCTCAAGTTCATATCATTCATCATCATCATTTCACAAACAAAAGAAGGCAAAGCATGGCAAATTGGTGCACATAGAAGTCAACAGAAAGACTTGCATCAAAAGTCAACTCAAACATTTTCAAAAATCACCAAATAATTCATGATCAATCCTAACACCTAGCATGGTAAGCATGTAAAATTTCATCACAATTGGCCAAGTGGAAGGCAGTCAATGAAAATCATGAAGTCAAAGCAAATTTGAATATGCTCAATGAAGTCAACATCAAGACTTAGCTCAAAAGCAATCATAATCAATTCCAAAAATTATCAAATAATTCAGGGTCAATCACAATCCATAACATGGCATGCATATCAAGTTTCAGCTCATTTGGATCATGGGAAGATGGTCAATTAAAATCAGGAAGTCCAAACAATTTCAATCATGCCCAAAGAAGTCAAATATACATGTATCAACTTCAAAAAATCATAACTAAATGAAAACAGATGAGAAATGGATGGGATCAACACCAATGCAAAGCTCAAGATGTCTGGTATGCACATGTAAAATTTCATGATCATCCAATGAAGTATGAGAATTTCCCAAATGAAATGGCAAGATGTATCACACAAAGTCAACAATTGACTAGGCAGAGAAGAAAAATCTCAAACATATAGGAAATGGCATAATTAATTCCAGGAAAATTCACAAGTCAACCAGACATATAAGAGAAGGTTCATGCAAAATTTCACATCAATTGGAGGTCAGGAAGTATGTCAACAAAAATCATGAAATTTCATATCATTGGTGTGACACAAATTGTCACACCCTACTTCAAAAATTCATATCTCACAAACCACATATGATAAATGCAATAACTCTACATCAAAACAAACATGAATGAGTGTAGATTAACCACAAAAAATTTCAGGGGCATTGGATACATCATCACAATTTCACAAAAGAAATGGCAAAAGGTGTAAAATGTGCATACATGTCAAGAAACCTAATACCATTTAAAATCCAGCCAACCAAAAATTCAGCAAAAATCATGATAAAATAATAGACATTCATGTGAATATGATGGAAAAAATTTCATGAATTTTGGAATTGAAACGAGTGAGAAATGATTTTTAGAAGTTAAGCAATCAATTTGGAATGAACATTGAACAATAGGACATGGTTTAGTAGGTCAACATTGACCGAGTGGCATTTTTGCAATTCCCTCCCTCATTAATCAAAACGCACCATTTAGGGCCACAAAATAGAATGTTTTGATTGGCCATCACCAATGAAACAGTAACATACACAGAAGTAACCAAACGCGTTTTTGAAAAGAAACCCTAGGGCTTGCTACAGTGGCTGCATCATCTTCATGTTCATCAACATCAAACGAAATTCAAACAACATTACACAAACAGCATGGCAGTGGAACAAAGATATTCATGCAACATTAATCATCAGCAAACAAACACAGTTCATGCAAATTTCTGGATTCTTCTAGGGTTTATAACACAACAGTGAACTTCATCATCCTCATGCAATCGAATTTTTCAACATGCCCAGAAACAAAAATCAAGCACACCATTCGAACAAGTGAAGCAAGTACAAGCATAATCCAAGCATGGTTTTCATGAAGTCATCATCATTAAAGCAAATCGAGCACAATCATGTTTGGTTACAAAATTTGAAATCCAGATTTCTCACAGCACAGTTAACCAATTCAAATGAGACAAGTTGCAATGGACTCAGCATCAAAAGACCTATCCTAAGCATCTCATGATTTTGAAAATAGAGGAGATTGAAAACTTACTTGAATTTGAAGAAAAGTGTGGAGCAGTGGTTGTTTGTATGTTTTGCCTTGAAACAGATCTTCCTTATGCTTTAGAATGATGGATTCTTGAGGTAGGTTAACTCAGCAAGGCTTGGAATCCTTCAAATCTCGATTTGCCATTGTTATGCTTTGGAGAAAACAGAGCTCGAAAGGGAGTTCCAGCAGGGGTTTGATGGTTCAAAAGGCTCTCAAATGTTGGCCAGATGATGAAAGAACCAAAGGATGCTCGAGGGTTTTGGAGTTTTTGCTCAGAAAATGCAATATGTGAAAAATGCCAAAATGAGAGAATGAAAGTTTTTGATCTGTTAGAGGCTGCAGCTAGGTTTAGAATCTGCTGAAAATGAGGTTATATATGTCTGTTTAGCATTGTTTATGAAGGTACTAATCAAAGTTAACTTAAATGAAGCCAATTTGCATTTTTGCTAATTTTAACCAATGTGCACATGGAGGTATATGGTCTGCACGAATTGGGCCTCAAGCAAGTTTCAAACATCAATTAAAACAAATCCCAAATGGCCAAAGTGAGTGAAAACCCTTAATTCAAAAAGTCAACTTTTTGCACCACTTGAATTTAATGAAGTCAAGTCAAAAAATGCCATTTTGCATGGTGAGGTTTTGGTGAAAGATGAATGCATTTTTGGAAAGAGGGGAACAAATAGAGATTGTAGGAGAAAACCCCATCAAATTTGGCCAAAGGGTTCATGAGATATGGCCTTTTGAAGTTCATGAATTTGTGAAAATGAATTGATCATATCTTGACAACCATACATGGGATTTGAGAGTTCTTGGACTTTTTGAAAATGGGAGAACAAGATCTTCAACTTTCATGTTGGGCAAAAATTCATTTGAAGCTTGTATCATGATGTAGGTTTAAGATCAAGAAGTTTCCATTTTTGGCAAATTTGAATTACAGGTCCACTTTCTATTTTGGGAAATTTTCTATTTGACCTCAAATTCTTCCATGATGAGGTTGGACATGATATATGAAGCTTATATAGGCATGAATGAGACCTCTCAGACCAAATCCCCATCATCAAATCCCTGATTAAATGGGCAGTTGACCAAGTTTGACTTTCTGTTGACTTTTCTAGGGTTTTGCATGATTGAACCACTTCTGATGAATTCCAAACCCTAATTCCTTGAGAACTTGATTCCAAATGATGTCCCAAGTTGTATGAACTTTTGATTATTGATCATGGTGCCCAAATTCTGCAAGAATGGCCACCATCCATTGCTTTGACTGACTGTTGACTGTCTTTGACCTAATTGCTGATGATTGCTTCAACTGCAAGCAACAAGGTTAGAATGACAATATTTTTGTACTTTTTGATTAATAAACATATGAAAAAGCAAAGATATACAAATGCAAGACATGCTTGGTGATCAAGAATCAAACTCACAAGGTACCCACCCACTAGGAGGGAAACTAGGGCATGCAATGATCCTTGAGGCCATGATATGATATGATATGGGCCATGAGGGATCTTAGGGCCAAAATTGGGGTCTTACACAGTGGAGCAAGTTATTCTTTCTCCCCTTAGCAGAGTTTTCTCTCCAGCGGATAAAAGGGGATGTTTTGATTAATGTGTATCTGTTTGGTGTCTGTTCCCCATGGAATTTCACATCATCCCTTGGTACGTTCCCCAGTAGAGTTTCTTCTACGGCGGATCTTTTTGATATTCAACAACTTGTTCCCGAGAACTGATGGAAAGTCCCCGGCAGGTTCTTCTGCATCTTCCTTATGCCAGGATTGTTGGCCCCTTGGAAGACTCCTCTTGTGTAGAATTTTGTTTCTAGCAGTTGGAAGTTGTCACTCTTCCTGTCCCCAGTTGTGATCGTTGTCTTCCCATGTTTGATCATCCCCACCAGAGCTGAGTTCTCCAGTAGGCGTTGCCCCTTCTTGTTGAGATGTTATGCCGAATGTTCGTTCGTGATTCTTAGACCTGTTTGTGTTAAATATGTCTTTCTGTCAGCATTAATCATACACAAATCATGCATATACACACATAATCATAGCATTCAAATATTCATGTTGCATCCTTTGCCATATATCCTTGTTTGTTATCTCCTGCTATTGGAAAAATATTTTTCCCCAAGCAGATGTTTGTGTCTGATCTCTCCATATAGAGTCAGCCCCATAGGCAGAAAGTGTCTATCGTTTCTTCTTTCTTCCCCACTGATTTATATCCTCGTGGATGATTATTGTTCAGTTTCCTCCTCAGTTATGTATAGGGATGGAATTACTTCCCTGAGTTATATCCTCATTGGGACGTGTCTTGTTTGTTTGTGTCTTTCCAGTTTGTTCCTGGATTGACTTTCCTTTCTTGTTATCCCCTGCAGTTCCCTGTGGCTTAGTGGCTCAATTGCTCAGAAACCAAAAATTGTCCATCTCTTCCCCAGCGAATCTTGTGGCCTTCTACCCAAGTAACCGGTAGTTGTAAGTCCTACGTTTGTGGTTTTCTACCCAGTAACTGGTAGATGTAATCCCCTATTTGTTGGTTATCTTTACCCAATAACCACTATTGATATTCCTTCATTTTTGAGTATACCACCCAGTAACCGGTGATATATCTCTTGGACAACTGCTTTTGTTAGGAAATTTATCCCTTGCGAGTCATCTTTCATTTATCCTTGTTTGGTAATGATTATTTCTCCTTCTGATTGGTCATCATTTTATACCTAGTAACCGGTATCTCGACGTCCTTTCTTTTCGGTCGATTTATCCTTCATTAACCCAGTAACCAATTGTAGATAATCTTCCATGAGAGTATGTTATCTACGTTATGACAGTAATAGATAATATATCTCATGCGCTCTTCAGTCGAAGTCTTTGTTCTTCCCCAGTCGAGCAAGATTCGTATTTCCTTGTGAAATCGAATGTCCATCCTGTAAGTCGAGTTTGCTTTTTTAGCCCTTCTTTCGGATGATGAGTGTCTTAGAGATGTTCCCAATTCACGCCTGGTTGGTCACCTATTATATGCCCAGTAACCGGTATCCCTGGTGTTCCTTTCTTCTGCTCCCTATTATGACTTTTGGTCCTCTGTGGAGTCAAACTTTCCTGAGTTGAGATGTGCCTTCTGGGTCCTCCTTAGATGTTTCGGATGATTGATATCTCTCAGCCTTATACCAGTATCAGATATTCTTTCTCCCTGAGCGTTTTATCCTCTCACCCAGTAACCGGTGCTTTGATAACATGTCTCACTTTGAGTTTATTACCCAGTAGCTAGTAATATCTTGTTTTTTCTTTCTCAGTTGAGTCCTTTATGGACATCCCCGTCTGAGTCCGGATTTTTATCCGAAGTACCCGTTGCGGATAGTTTTGCTGTATTGGTATATTCCCCAATACATGCCTCTTTGCGTCAGCGCGAGTCTTTCCATCGATTTATTTTCATGGAATCCCTTCGTGTCTCCCAGTAAGTTTTCAAGTCGTGACCTGCTCACACATTTTTACCTTATTTCCCCCCAGAGTCTCTGTCTCCCTAATGAGTATATTACTCCTGTGGATTTTCAGCTTCTCCCGATTTCTTTTCCTTCGTGGCAATTATTCACCATGAAGATTTTTTTTTTGCATACATACATTTGCAACATGAGGTCTCTTAGGGACCAAAATTCGTCTCTTTGTTATTATTTAAGCCCATTCTACCTTGTCGAGAAGAAGATTTTAACCTTCATATCTCCGGCTAGAATGACCTTAAATAGGGGCATCTGTAAGACCCTAATTTTGACCCTAATATCCCACATAGCATCATATCATTGCTCAGTGCATTGCCTCAAGGATCATAGCATGTTTGGCTCCTTAACCCTAAGGTTGGGACTTGTGTGAGTGGTTTGAGACCACCAATCATGCTTGTATTGTATATTATTTCTTTTCTTATCTTTTTAACTAACCAAAAGCACAAAAATATGTCACTAACTCTTTTTGTTTTGAAGCTCAAGTGATCATGTGCTCCAATGCTCCTAGGAGGCTCCTAAGCCCAATGCAATGGCTAAATGAAGATGAGAAAAAGCATGACAATGGTCCACAAAGCTCCTAATCATCATATATGTCTCACAAGTATCTCAACTTGCCAATTTGATCAAGATAACCCAAAGGGCTTGAGGATTGTTTCCCAAGGAAACCCTAATTCCACTGTGCCTTACTATTCCTTGCTCATGAAGCAACCTCAACCTATGATCACATTTAATCAAGGGAAGTTCTTTCATTCATTATTTTATGCATATGTGATCTTATTTGAGGATCCTCAATCACTCATTCATCAAGATTGGAAGTTTGGCCTTGAAAAGTTAACCAGTCAAGTCATCTAACTAAACCGAGGTCCACTAAGATATAACTTTTGATGTGTTTCTCAAATGAAGATAACCCAAAGCTAAAAAATGTTCTTAAGAACAATATGAACAACTTTCATGTTCATAAACAATCCATTTGAATCTTTGAAGGTCATCATTCATTTCAAAACATTATAGGTCATTTTGACTGAAACCCTAATTTTGGGTCAACTTCCCAAGGACCTAACTTCCTTAATTTTTATGATTTTGAGGTGAGACCAAATGAATTGGAAAGCTTAAGATGTATACCTAAAATTTTATGTTGGAAAAAATTTCATAATATTAAAATACGTACATGTGATAATACAAAACATTATAGGTCACCTTGGACCTAAGTCATTGAATTTGAAAAAGTACCTAACTTCAAATGCCCATAACTTTTTCATGGAAAACCCAAAGGACGCAAAATTCGAGTCTAAATTTATCACCTTGAAAATATCTACAACTTTTATGTTGGATATTTTTCTATTTGAAGCTTGCATCATACAAATAGAGGGGTTTGAATAGGCTTACTTTTGGTGAAAATTTTCAAAGGGTGACTTAGACATGTTTTGTGCCAAAACTTTCACCTCCAGTTTTCATTAATTTCCAAATTCTAAATGAATTTTTGCCCAACATGACTTTTGTTCCTTATTTCAAGGGCTTTCCAACCATTACTCATATTACTTTTTTGGACTTTCCATGTGGGAGTTTCGAAGAGCTCTTTCTTTCTGATCATTTTGACATTTCATGGTGAAACTTAGTGTGCAAGCTAATTACATCACATGTACACGTCCATTTCCATTCCAAATGAGTTCAGCTTGGTTTTGCACCCATCATTGGGCCTCACATGCGCCTGTACAGGCCCATGCATCAAAGTTTCAAATTGCCATGCACACGAGGGAATCATGAACTCAGCCCTTTTCAGCTATAAATAAGAGCCCCCTCTCATTCATTCATCAACCCTTTGGAGACCTGAAATGCTGCAGCACTGAAATCCCAACCCACACCAAAGGAATTTTAAGATTTTTCTCTCATTTTCAAGCTTGAAATTCAACATCATTAGTTGATTTTCAAAGCTCAATTCCTTAGCCTATCATCTCCATTACATCTCCAGAGCAAAAAGGGATCAAGATCTTGAAGAATTCGTGGCCTTAAGAGCTCCAATTCAGAGGTAGAACTTCAAACTTTTTGGATATAGATCTTGCAATTCAATGTAGTATTCTCTTGTTTGTGTGGTTTTCTGAAGTCCTCACACTTGAGGCAAGCGAATGGTGGTTTCAATTTTCCATTTCATGCACTTTTAGTTTGAACACCATGATCTTCCACCTCACATTTCTCTCAAAATAGGAAGATTGAGGAAGATCCATGGATACAGTGGTGATGTACATCATCTAAGCTTCAATTTGATGTCCTTATTTTTCATTTTCGTTACAAAAATTTTCTCTGCAAGTGGTGGCCGGAATATGGTATCTCACCGGAGAAGATTGTGGTTTCCACCACCATCACCACATGTGCACTTTCCTGACAATTGGATTACCATGCCACGTTTATAATCCTGACCATTCCTTATGTTTACTTGTTTTAAATCATTATGTCGCGCGCTTGACTCAAGTGTACCATGCGCCCTTGCATCTGATCCATCCATCCATGCCATGTCATTTAATGAAGTTGATCCTGTGGCACTGGATTTTTCATTATTTCTCTTTTCATTTTAATTTCAGTTAATTCCTTTTATTTTCAAAAATTCATAAAAAATTTATTTGAAGTCACAAATATTTGAGACCAATTCCAAAATTTTTCTTGAAAAATCTAGTTTCATATTTTGATTTTTTAATATTTTTGTGATTTCACTTAATATTTTTTGTGAATTATTTGGTTTTTAATAGTTTTAATTCATTTCAAAATACTTTCTAATATTTGAAAAATCCAAAAATATTTTGTTAACACCTATGGATCATGATAAGTCAATGAAAAATAGTCTCATCAATTTCTTATTTGATTTGAGATTTATTTGAGATTTTAGTTCATATTGTTTTATTTTTTAGTCTTTTTATTTGTTTTTAAATACTTTCTGATTTCCAAAATTGTTGAGAAAATTAGTCAAAGTTTATTTGACCATGTTAGACCTATGAGAATTTAATTGGACTTGTTGAAGTTGATTTGAATTAAAATTGAGGTTTAACCTTATTTTGATTATTTTTATTTGCATTTTATTTTAATCCAAAAAATACCAAAAACAAGTGACTTGGCATTGGTTGATGATGACTTGGTTCACATTTGATCAATTGAATTTGGTACTTGTCTTCCTTTTCCCTCCCATTCTTTTCATTAATGGTCAATGAGTTAATGTCTTATGGATGGTCTTGACAAATGAGAGTTTTAACCTTCTTTGATCCAAACCAAACTCAAGTTGATCCATGATCAAGTGAGTTATTTTATGTCCAAGATAGGTTGCTTCTTGGTCAAGCAAATAACCTAAAGTCCATACAAGGCTCTTCCCCTTTTGTTTTGGCATGACAAGTTTGTGGAGCTTGACTTACTAGTCATGATCTCTAACGTGTTTATTTGCCTATAGTTTAATTGACCGGCCTCAGATAGGTGTGACTACTACATTAGTCCACTTACGATTGCTTAACATAGCGCTACATTGTCTTATGACAAACTAACATAACTATACTAATTACTAACTTTAATTTGAGCATTTAATTTCTTGCCCTTTACTTTTAATGCCTTTTATTTCTTGCTCATTATTCATATTGTTTTTCCCTTTGCTCACTTGAGCACATATTTTATGTTTATGTCATTTTTCTTTTGCTCATTTGAGCCCATTATTGTATATAAATATATTCTTATCTTATGTTTTGCTTTGTCTCTGTTTTGTGTGAACCAAATTCAAAAGGAGAAAGGACTTAGAATTAGGACTTACCTATGCTTAAATGAGTTCAAGAGCAACTAGGCCTCATGCCTTTAGAATGCTAAAATTGTTGAAGAGCAACTAGGCCACATGCCTTTAGAATGCTAAATTTCAAAGATTGATCTTAAAGGACTTCTCATCCAAACTTACTCTTTGTCCATTCCTCTTATTGTGTGGTGAACTTTTTGATGTTTCTTCTTGTGTGATAGGGATTCCATCTTGAGATAGTGAAAAGAGGACCATTGTCATGAATAGCCAAGTTAAGAGAGACAAGCCAAAGGGAGATCCTAGGAGCTTGAATCTAAATTGTGTGATTGCTTGTTTGTAAGCTAAGTCCAAAGGAAAGGAGCATCTTGAGTCATCTCTATGACTTCAAGAAAAGGAACTCCAAGGGTTTATCTTTTTCCTCTTATCTTTGTATACTTTAGGACTAACCCTTCTCTTCTTCTCCTCACTCCAACCCAAGCCAAAAATCATTTTCGAAACTTTGACTTTGTTTCAAATTAGAAACCTGGACCTTATGTATTTGACTTTTCAAAAATCATTTTTTCATTTAACACTCATTGTGAGTGAATCTTAATCCAACTTTGACTTCCTTTTGTAAATAAATCTAACTTGTAAATATAACTCACTTCAAGTTGATTTTGTGGTTCCAATGGCCACCTTTGTTAAAACCTTTTCATAAACATTAGTCATAGGTTTGAGTTATCATAGTGGTTGATGTAAATCTCACATCATCCTTAGTGATTGTATTATAAGTCTTCCATACTTATTATAAGGTTAACCCCTCACTAGTATGTTGAAGCCTTCCTCACATGGTGGATTATTGGTTTAGGTTGAGTTTTATCCCTTTGATAACAAAAGACCTTAAGGCTTTTGGTCAAATCAATTCACCAATCTTTGTGATTTTTACCCCGAACTATGAGGTTTTGATCCTCCTTTGTGATGGTACGTAGGCAATGGGTTTATCCATTCAAACAAAAAAAATTGTAAATATAATCTATTCTCTTCTCACCCCCCCCCCCAATCTTTTGTACAAATATTTTCACAAATACCAACCTATAACACATTTTCAAAAAGGGTTCCCTTAGCGTACTAAGGATGTTTTGGGTGCGTAAAACCTTCCCATTTCATAACCAACCCCCTTACCCAGATCTCTGACATTTTTATTAGTTTTTGATTTGATAAAACTTCTTACCTTGGCTTTTGTTCGCTTTTTAGCCTTTCCTTTGGACAAACAAAAGTGCGATGGCGACTCAAATTGTATGTTGACTTTTGGTTTAATCAATAAACCTAAAGGTAACGAAAACCCCGCTATAGGATCATGATGAATTTTGAGGTGGAAGTTTGGGAAATCAAACATATTTGAAACTTTTCTGAGTCTCAAGTCAAATGTTCACTTCTTCCACCTTGAATAACTTTTTCTATGGACTTCAAATGAGAAACGCTCCTTCATCAAAGTTTCAGATATTTCAAACCTCTTAAATTTGGTCACAAATTCGACCTCATTTGGATTTGGCATGAAGGCGTTATGCATTTTAGAAGTTGAGTAAAATCACTTGTTCAATGGTATTGACCCAAAATGACCTATAATGTTTCCTCTTGGCACATGCATTTTCAAGTTGAATTGGAACTTCATCAAAACATAAATGTTGAAATAGACATCTTGAAATTGATCATGGAATTTTAATGGCTTTCATATCATAAAAATTGAGGAAGTTATGGCCTTGAGAAGTTGGCTTCCAAACTAGGGTTTTGACAAAATGACCTATAATCTTTCACCATACAAAAATGACTTTCCAAGCCAAATTATCTTTTGACCTTAACATGAAAATTGTTTATAATGTCATTTAGACAAAAATTGTAGGAGATAGGGTCTAGGGAACCCCAGTTTTGACCAGTTGACTTTCTCTATTTAACCACCACGAACCAACTTGCTAGCTTGACATTCTATTTACTTTTGGGACTAATGGAGGAGCATATATGCATAATATTATGTAAGGTTAAGTATCCCTTGAAATATTTTATTAATTGTTGAAGAAACTTGTTGAAGAAGTCACACAAAATACCCAGATGAATTAGGGTTTTCAAGGCCAACCAACTCCAAAATCTTGATGATCTCTTGATCAAAATAACATGTGGAGGTCATGGGGATCCATATATGATACTTAGAGCCGATGTAAATAAATTCTTGATTGAGCTCCTTGCAATGAGGGTCTTAAACCCTAGATATGAGCTAGATAGAGCATAGGTGAGCACACACACTACCTACAAAAGAGTTAAACTAACAATGACATATTTTTGGTTTTTTGGTTAGTAAATAATGAAAAATGAAGTATGATACAATCAAAAGTGCTTGGTGATCTCTCCCAATGCAAACCCAATGAATGAGGGGAGGATACCAAGGTGTGATTCCAATTCTAATGCATATGATGAGAAATAGCATGAGGGATCTTAGGGTCAAAATCGGGGTCTTACAGCTGCCCCTATTTAAGGATGTTCTAGATGAGGAGATGAAGGTTAAAATCTTCGTATCAAATCAGTAGAATGGGCTTAAATAACAACAGAAATGAATTTTGGTCCCTCAGAGACCTCATGATGCATATGATATGAAATGTTAAAAATAATCTCTATGGGGAAAAGCTTGCCACAAAGGAAAAGAATCCGGAGAGACTGATAGTCCACAGGAGCGTAATGCGTTCCATAAGGAAAACTCACTGGGGAGACAGAGACTCTGGGGGATAAAAGATAAGCGTAGGCCAGACTACGACTTAAAATTGCTGGGGGACACGAGGGATTCCACGAAAATAGATCAATGGAGAGACTCAGCCGGGGATAAAAAAGGAAAATCTGCAGGGACCAGGTAAACAGGACAAAACTGAAATACTCAGTCCAAATAGGGGACGGTGATTTCACTGAGGAAATACACACTCAAACTCAACTAGGGAAGAAAAGAACTTCAGCACAGGAGTATCAGAAGTATATCATCTACTACTAGTTACTGGGTAAGGAGATAACAAAATCTGTCAGAGAGGACATCTGTTACTGGTTAGGATAAACATATTAAGGAAGACTCGCTGAGGGCAACCAGGAGGTGCATTCATTATCGATTACTGGGTAAGAATAACCTGATGGGGAAATCCAAATAGGGTTTATAACTACCAGTTACTGGGCAGAATACCAAAGAGAGAGAATATTTGTCACTGATTGAAGTGAACATATCAAGGATAGACTCAAAGGGAAGAATATTCATCATCAGTTAAGATGAACATATCAAGGATAGACTCTGAGGGGATAAATAGGAATTATATCTATTAGTTACTGGATAGAATACCAAATGAGAGAATATCTGTCACCGATTAGGATGAACATATCGAGGATAGACTCCACAAAAGGGGAAATAGGATTTATAACTACCTGTTACTGAGCAGAAGACCACAAAGAGGAGGAAATCTGTCATCGGTTAGGATGAACATATCAAGGATTAACCCTCGGGGGAAAAGAAATAGGGATTACAACTACCTTTTTACTGGGTAGAATACCAAATAGAGAGGATATTCATCATCGGTTATGATGAACATATCAAGGATAGACTCCCTGGGCAAACATGAGAACAAACCCGTTGGGGAAAAAGGTTACCCTTGCCGAGTATTGAGCAAAAGTAAAATACTCACAAATCGAGAAGAATATTACCAGCGATTGGGTAATAGACTCTCAGGGGACCAAAAGCATTTATTTAGGTAAGAGCTAGAAAGAAACGGTCAATTAAATACTCAACCCAATGAGGATATCGCTCAGGGCGAGTGGTTCCGTTCAGATAATCAACTGGGGAGGAAATTGAAATAATCATCCACGAGGAAATAACTCGGTGGGGAATGAGAAAGGTCAAATTCTTTTTGCTTAGGGGGGGCTGACACTCTACAATTGAAAGAGGATAGACACACTGAATTTGCGGGGGGGAAATGATTCCACCCTAGCAAAGGATAATGAAATAATTAATCACAAAGTGCAAATAATAATGCAATGGTGAAATCTATGGATGTCTTTGTATATGTATATATGACGGTTATGCTGAAAAAACGATCACAGAGGATACAACTGCCATTGGTCTGAATCATCAATACAACACTCAGCCAATCCCAACAGGAGGGAATCAACTGGAGAAAGAGGGGTAAAGGATGATCGTGAATCACCCATCTCAAAGGCTCAACCGTGGTTGGGGGAGAGAATAAGATTTGCTGAGAAACCGCGTCATTAACTCTGCGGGGAATTTTAGGTCAACACCACATCAAATGGGAGAACACCCCATAGAGGATCCAACATACTGCTCTAGAATCCGTGCTGAATGAGATCCGTTGGAGACTTAAGGGGAAACAAGAGTTATGTGTTGGATCTATCCTAATTGCTGAGACAACGTGCCTACAACTCAGGTAGGGAGGCGATTAATCAACTCAGCTGGGGACACCAACAAAAATCGGCAGGAGATGTCAAAACTCTGCTGGGGAAAACACAGAGCTTACTCCAATTGCTTGGGGGAAACGCTTCGCATTTTGGGGCTCACCTGTTCTCAGGCCACTGTTGATATTCCTTAAATGAAATCAATTGCTTTTTAAAGTAACTGCTTTTATTATTTAAGAAAACATGATTTTGACTTAAAAATTCAATTTCAAAATGATCATCATAAAATTAAATTCCTTATGGCTGAAAGATAAATAAGAGTTGAAACAATTAGATAAAAAGCTCAACTTTATTTAATAGAATGATAGTCTGTAAATGACAAGACTCCATAGATCTTTACAAAAGTTGAAAAATGGTAATTTACATGGAAAGGGGCTACATTGAATACAATGATCACTAATCCTTCTACCAACTTTGATATCCACCATGTTCTTGGCTTCGGTTAAGGATGAATCAGAACCAAATGGCGTGCTCAAGAATATCTTCAAGACTGAAGATCAACAGGATGCAGTTACTTGCCATGATCCCTAATTTTTTGCCTAAATTGCCCCAAGATGGGGTACTCAATTTATCGGGATAATATTTTTGTTTTATGTCTCTAACTTTTGCCTGGATTGCCCTTTCAGGTTTTCAATCCACCGAGACGCTCATTTTTTGCCTAAGCCGCCCTTTTGTGTTTTCAACTTAGCGAGTTTTTCTTTTCCTTTTTTAGGCGAAGTATTTCTTGTCTGCATCGGCATTCATAGGACGCGTGAACTCTTCACCATCCATAGTTGTAATAATCAAAGCACCGCATGAAAAGGCTCTCTTAACAACGTATGAGCCTTCACAATTAGGAGTCAATTTGCCCCTAGAATCTGGTTTAAAGGATAAAATCTTCTTGAGCACAAGGTCACCTTCTCTAAACACACGAGGTCTTACCTTTTTATCAAACACTTACTTCATTCTTTGCTGATATAACTGACCATGACACATGGCAGTCAACCTCTTCTCTTCGATCAAATTCAGTTGGTCATACCTAGTCTAACACCATTCAGCCTATGTCAACTTAGCTTCCATCAGCACACGCAATAATGGGATTTCACCTCTACTAGGAGCACAACTTCCATACCATAAACAAGTGAGAAAGGGGTTGCCCCTGTTGAAGTGCGGATGGATGTACGATACCCGTGCAAAGCAAATGGGAGCATCTCATGCCAATCCTTGTACGTCACAACCATCTTCTGGATGATCTTATTAATGTTCTTATTTCCAGCTTCAACAGCCCCATTCATCTTAGGTCTGTAGGGAGAAGAGTTATGGTGTGCAATCTTGAAGTCTTTGCAAAGAGCTTCCACCATATTATTGTTCAAGTTAGATCCATTATCAGTAATGATCTTACTTGGCACACCGTAATGGAATATAATCTGATTCTTGATAAACCTTACAACAACTTACTTTGTTACTTTCGCATACGATGCCGCTTCAACCCACTTTGTGAATTAGTCAATAGCCACCAGAATGGAACAATGTTCGTTCGATGCTTTGGGCTCAATCATGCCAATCATATCAATTCCCCACATGGAGAAAGGCCATGGAGAGGAAATTACATTCAACAGTGTCGGAGGAACATGAATCTTATCTACATATACTTGACACTTGTGGCATTTCTTCACAAACTTGCAACTTTCAGATTCCATTGTCAGCCAATAATACTCTTCTCTCAACATCTTCTTAGCCATAGCATGTCAATTGGAATGAGTACCAAAGGAACCTTCATGGACTTCAGTCATCAATAAGTCTGCTTCGTGTCTATCCACGCATCTGTGCAGAATCATATCGAAGTTTCTCTTGTAAAGCACATCACCGTTTAGGTAGAATTTGCCAGCTAATCTTCTCAAAGTCTTCTTATCTTTTAAAGATGCCCCAGACGGGTAAATCTGACTTTGGAGAAAACATTTGATATCAAAATACTGTGGCCTTTCATCTTTGATCTCTTCAACAACAAATACATGAGTTGGCCTATGAAGACGCATCACAGTCAAATTAGGAACTTTATTTCAGAATTTCACCACCATCATTGAAGCCAACGTTGCAAGAGAATCTGCCATCCGGTTTTCATCTCGAGGGATGTGATGAAATTCAACCTTTGTAAAGAAAGTTGAAATCCTCCTCGCATAATCTCTATATGGTATCAAACCGGGTTGATTCGTCTCCCATTCACCTTTAATTTGATTCACAACCAAAGCTGAATCTTCATAGACGTCTAAATACTTGATTCTGAGGTCAATGGCCTCTTCACGCCCCATAATGCAAGCTTCATACCCAGCCATATTATTTGTAAATTTGTAGTTAATCTAGCTATAAACGAAAAATGCGTGCCTTGAGGGGTAATAATCATTGCCCCAATGCCATTACCATATTGATTAACAACTCCATCAAATACCATGCCGCAATGGGAACTAGGTTTTGGCCCTTCTTCAAGCAATGGTTCATCATAATCTTTCATTTTTAGGTACAAAATCTCTTTATCAGGAAAATCATACTGCAGTGACTGATAATCTTCAATAGGTTGGTGTGCCAAATGGTCAGCCAAGACACTACCTTTAATAGCTTTCTGAGATTAGTATTCAATATCATATTCTGATAACAACATCTATCAACGGGCAATCCTCCCAGTTAAAGCAGGCTTTTCAAAAATATACTTGATTGGATCCATTTTGGATATCAACCAAGTGATATGATTCAACATATACCGACGCAGACGCTTAGCATCCCAAGCCAATGTGCAACAAGTCTTTTCAAGCATAGGATACCGAGTCTCACAATCGGTGAATTTCTTACTGAGGTAGTAAATATCATATTCTTTCTTTCCAGTTTCATCTTGCTGACCAAGAACACAACCCATACTCTCTTCAAGCACAGTCAAATACATGATCAACGGTCTTCCTTCAACAGGCGGAGACAGAATTGGAGGCTAAAGAAAATATTCTTTGATACTATCAAAAGATTTTTGGAAATCCTCGATCCAATCACAAGACTGATCTTTATGAAAAAGCTTGAATATAGGCGCACATGTGGTAGTCATATGCGATATAAATCTTGAGATATAGTTTAAGCGACTAAGAAAACCTCTGACTTGCTTCTCAGTTTTGGGCGCAGGAATCTCTTATATTGCTTTGACCTTGGCAGGATGAACTTCAATACCCTTCTCACTGACAATGAAGCCCAACAACTTACCAGAACGAACACCAAAAGTACACTTATTGGGATTCAAGCAGAGTTTATATTTCCTCAAGCGCTGGAATAACTTCAACAAATGCTCAACATGCTTTTCTTCATCACTTGATTTAACAATCATATCATCAACATAAACTCTAATCTCTTTATGCATCATATCATGAAAAAGAGTAGTCATGGCTCTCTAGTATGTTGCACCAGCATTCTTTAAACCGAAAGGCATCACTCTATAACAGAATGTTCCCTAGGGTGTAATGAATATGGTCTTCTCCATATCTTCAGGTGCCATCTTGATTTGATTATAACCGAAAAATCCGTCCATAAATGAAAAGACTTTAAATTTAGTTTTATTGTCTACCAACAGATCAATGTGTGGGAGAGGGAAATCATCTTTCGAACTGGATTTATTCAAATCTCTATAATCAACACACATACGGACTTTTCCATCCTTCTTTGTAACATGCACAATATTGGTCACCCATTGTGGATATTCAGAGGTAACAAGAAAACCATCATCAATCTGCTTCTGCACTTCCTCCTTGATCTTCACTGCCATATCAGGGTGAGTTCTTCTCAACTTCGGCTTGACCGGCGGGCATTTTGGCTTCAACGATAATCTATGCTCTAGAATGTCAGAATCCAAATCAGGAATGTCTTGATAGGACCAAGCAAACACATCAGAATAATCTCGAAGAAGATCAATCAACCCCTTCTTAGCTTCTAGACATAATTGAGACTCAATCTTTACTTCCTTCACATCATCATCGGAACCCAAGTTGACTAATTCAATCTGCTCCTCAAACGGTTGAATGGCTTTTTCCTCGTGCTCAAGTAGACGAGACAATTCATCAGGCACTTCTTCATCACTTTCTTCCTCAGCCTCAAACTAAGGGAATTCGAAGTTTGGAGAAGGAGTAGGATCATTGTATTCAATGGGTTTAGAAACCAACCTGCATAATGATTTGATATTTTTATTTTTGAGAAGTGAATTATAACCAAATATTATGCAGATGGACAATTATTATTTATTTAATCATGTTTTATGTGATTACCATTTTCAGAAAAGCAAAAAGTAAAAATAAAACATCATAGATATGGATAAATAAAATTGCGTTTTATTGATGATTAATTTGAAATATGCCCAGCAATGTTCGCTTGTCCCTTAGGCATAGGAGAAGGATTTTAAAAAATAATAAAAACAATTACTTAGAGCGATGAACAATAGCAAGAACATTGGCATCGATCCAATTGTTGCAAGTTTTCCATGCGTCTCAAAATCGGTGCAGTCTTCATCTTCATCCCCCTCGATCACTGCAGCTGAGTGTTGTTCATTACCATGAATGAACCCTCCGCTACGGAAACTAGGTTGCATATCTTCAGCTTTGACAATAAACATCCCTTGCTGGAAACCTAAATTGGCTCGATTCTTGTTCTCGGAGACCTCTACCATACGACCCCACTGATTAGAACTACCATCTTCAACAATCTTCTGAGCGTCTTTAAAAGAGGACATAGGTGCCCCAACTTTATTCTCTTCAGCAATAGATAGAGCTTGGAATGGGTTTCCAATCTCATCCTCAGCTTCCATGTATGGAAAAAGACAACAGGTGACTCACCAACAATGCTTTCTCTCCACCAACAATGACAAGCTTGCCATTCTTCACAAATTTCAACTTCTGATGCAGAGTGGATGTTACATCCCCAACTTCATGTATACACGGCCTTTCTGACAAGAAGCTATAGGCCGGGTGGATGTCCATTACTTGAAAAGTAATTTGGAAATCACTCGGACCTATCTTCATTGGAAGGTCCACCTCACCAATAACAGTCTTGCATGAACCATCAAAAGATTTGACGATCACACCACTGTATCTCATAGGAGCGCCTTGATACGTTAATTTTGACAGAGTTGACTTGGGGAGCACATTCAACAAAGAACCGGTATCAACCAACACATTTGACAATGCATCTTCCTTATAATTCATTGATATGTGCAGCGCTTGGTTGTGATTTCGGCCTTCCTCAGGAAGTTCTTCATCACAAAAGCTCAAGTTGTTGCAGGAAGTGATGTTAGCCACAATGTGGTCAAATTGATCCATTGTTACATCATGTTCAACATAAGCTTGCTCTAATACTTTTTACAATGCTTCTCTATGCGCTTCAGAATTTATAAGCAGAGACAACACTGAAATTTTGGAAGGAGTTTGGAGCAGCTGCTCCACCATATTGAATCCACTCTTCTTTATTAATCCCAGTACCTCATCATCATCACTAGGCTTCAAATTGTTGGATTCACCAGGCTGACACTTTGGAGTACTAACTGGATTTGTTGTAGGTACCTCAACCTTCTTACCAACATCTTTTGGGAAAACGGGACCAAAAACTCGACCGCTACGGGTCACCTCTATAACATCAACAATGTTCACAATGGAATTAGTCGTAGGCAACGGAACCTCTTGACCATTCTCCAACATAGTAGCATTATACTGATATGGAACAGCTCCATCAGATGCATACGGTACTGGGCTCGCTAACCGTATTACTAACAACGATATCGATCTGTTGATGTTGTTACTACTGCTGTTGTCGAACTGGATTACCACCCTCTCCGGGGTCTTAAACACTAACACTATTACATTTACATCATCTATATCCCTCTACTGTTGAATCTGGATTACATTCTCATCCATCAACTTATGGATATCTCCCTTGACAATTGAACACCCACGGGGGTTTACAATGCAAATTGCACAACCGTCATGGTCGTGCTCACAATCACTAATAGTATACAGGGTCTTATGCATCTTTACCAAGGACCGACGAATATGCCGCACATCGAACACTCGGAAACTTCCTGGACATCCATCTACCATATTAACAGAGGAATTACCATGAGCAGGAAATGTGTTTGCTTTCACATTCGGCGCACGGTACTCAAAGGACACCATCCCACTTTTTACTAGCTTCTGAACCTCATACTTCAAAGGATAGTAATTCTCAATATCATGGTCGGGAGCTCCTTGATGAAAGGCACAACGGAGTTCAGGCTTATACCACCATGGAAGTGGTTCTGGAATTTGTGGTGGATTCCTTGGCTGAAGCAAGTTCTTGAGAACCAAAGATGGGTATAATTCGGTGTATGACATAGGAATAGGGTCAAAAGAGACCTTCTTCCTCTCGAAACTCTGTTGTTGTTGATTATTAGTGGTGTTGGTGTTGTAGTTGTTTGTTCTTTGTTGCGGCTGTTGTTGGCGTTGTTGTTGAATTGGCACTGATTGATTGTTAGAAAATATCGGAGTGACCGATGAAACTTGATGATGATGTTGACGCGGTTGCGGAATTCTTCTGGCATGAGGCCTCCTCTGTCTCCCCACTGATACTACATTAGTTTCGCCTTCCTTCTTCCTAGCTAAACTGTTACCATACTTCTTACTCGATGATACTTCTTCCTTAGACAAACGTCCTTCACGGACACCCTCTTCTAATCTCATCCTTATATTTACCATTTCGGTAAAGTCACTGAGGGCACTAGCAATCATGCGTTTGTAATAAAACGAACTCAAGGTCTTCAAGAAAATCTTGGTCATCTCTTTCTCTTCCAACGGAGGGTTTATCTGAGCAACAAGCTCTCTCCACCTCTGGGCATACTCTTTGAATGTCTCTTTGTCCTTTTGAGACATCAACCTCAGTTGGTCTCTATCGGGTGCCATGTCCACATTATACTTATATTACTTCACAAAAGCCTCACCTAAATCATTGAACCTGCGGACACTCGTAATATCCAATCCCATGTACCACCTCAGAGCGACACCAGTCAGACTGTCTTGGAAATAGTGAATCAATAACTAATCATTATCAGTTTACATTGACATTTTCCTAGCATACATGATGAGATGGCTAAGTGGATAGGTATTTCCCTTATACTTTTCAAAGTCATGGACTTTGAACTTCATCGGGATTTTGACATTTGGCACTAAGCAGAGTTCAGCAACACTCTTACCGAACATATTTTTCCCCTCAAGGTCTCCAATTCCTTTCGCAGCTCAAGGAACTGATCTTTCATCTCATCCATCTTCTCATAACCATTCGGACCCCCAGACGGTTCGTAATGGTATATGGTATCCTCAACACGGGGTAGAGTGTGAGCAACTAGAGGCGGAATAGACATGACCAGGCAAGATGCCAACATAAAAGCAAAAGTATGCGCAAACCCTTCAGGCACAAAGTTCGAAGGCATTCCTCACGGAAATCCGGCAGGCATGGCTGGAGCAAACTGAGTGGCAGACACAGTTGAAGTAGCAACCCTCTGAGATGACATTCCTCTGAGGAGGAGGAGTTGCAGGCATTCGATAAGACTGACTCTGAGCAGTCAAGTGGATAATTTCGTCCTTCAGCTCTCGGTTCTCTTGTTCCAAATGTTCCATTATTCTTGGTTGATTGGCGCGAGTGTTGTATCGGTGAGTCAGCTTGACTGAAGCACAGAAGAATAACCAATAAGACATCTGGTGGAAGAAACCTGTTATGCAAATGATGCATGAAATGCAATGTTTGGATTATTTTTATTTTCAAGGAACATACTATTTTATTTGAAAATATATATAATAACAACAATAACAATTTGATTGACCATAAAAATCTCTTTTATTCATATAATTTTGGAAGGATTATACTGAGTACAATTTTCAGAAACCAAAATACAAATACAAGAGAAAATAAAACTAGTCATCCTAAGGATCCCCTAACAACAATGTTAGATGATCTGGCGGCGGGCGTGTACTTCCTTCAGATGCGTCGGATCTTGGACTCAAAATATGTCTTCATCTGAGCTTTCTCAAGGACAGGCTGATAAACAATCTTCTTCCCACATGTCCTTCTCTTGTTTCATCTTGGCGAGTGCGTCTTCCAACTCCTCTACATCTTGGTTAGGGATTGTTAATGGCTCAGCCACAACCATAAACATAGGTCTTTCACAAGCATATGGCATCTTCAACTCCAAAGATCTCTTCTTCACCCAAGTAGTGTAAGCTTCCAAAGCTACACAGTTGCATGGACCAAGCTCGGATCTTCCTTTCTTATGCACATTAGGCCAAACATTTATCATCTTCTTCTTCAGATGTTGGGGATCTTTACCCTCTTGATAGAAAAGATCCTCTAACTGAGTGTTATTAGGTTTGTCTCTCAAGGGGAACCCAAGTTGACGACGAGCCAAAGAAGAGTTGTAGTTGATTCCTCCTTGTGTACCAATGAGAGGTACATTAGAGAATTCACCACAACTATCAATAATATCCAAGGTACTCATCATAGAATCATACCAAACCATGTCATCATTAGTGAGAGACATAAATCTCTGAGACCACCGTACACATTGTTTGTTCTCCACAAAAGCAGGCATATGAGGCAAGTGCAAAATAAACCACTTATACAGAAGAGGAACACAACACACAATAGTCCCACCACCTTTGGAATTCCTTAGATGTATAGAGAATTAGATATCTCCCAATAAAGTAGGCACAAGATTTCCAATCAAGAAGATTCTAATGGCATTAACATCAACAAAATCGTCAATGTTAGGGAACAAAGCTAAACCATAGATGAGCAACACAAAGATGGCTTCAAAAGCATCCACACTACCAGCTTGAGCAAAGGCAGTAGCTTCCCCAATAAGGGACTCAGAAGTCAACCCAAATGTTCCTCCTTTCTTCACCCAATGAGCCTCAATCTCAGACTTCCTCAGATGAAAAGCTTCAGCTAAAAGGTGAGATCTAGGAATCCCTTCCAAATCACTAAAAGGTACTTTGTCAGAAACAGGTATTCCCAAGAGATGGGCATACTCTTCTAACATAGGCAAAAGCTGATAATCGGGAAAAGTGAAGCAACAGTAGAGAGGATCATAGAACTAAACCAACACACTCAAGAGTCCTTCCACTACATCAGTAGACAATACAGACAAAAGCTTCCCATGACGTTGTTTGAAATCCAAGGGATCTAATACAAAAGATGATAGCTTCCTTAGCTCTTTCAAATCGGGACATCTGAAACTGTACTTCTTAGTGTTCCTTCGTCCATAATCCATGGTCTTAAAATATTTGCAAATAAAACCTTAGTTCCTTGAAGTTCTTTTTTTCGTGTGATGAGTGTCATGATGCGCATGAATGCATGAATGCAACAATCATAAATAAGGGATCACACACAAGACAAACAAACAAAGCTCAAGGGATGAATCAAGTCATTGTCAAGATCAATCATCCATTTTGGTGGATTATGATTTTCATCTCATCAACACCCAAGTTCCATTGATATTGACAAGACTTGATTGGATCAACCAAGAATCAAGGGTTTGTTGTGAGTCACGAGCACGGCGTCGGGTTAAGAACCATCCCAAAGGAGTGTACTAAGGATAAAACATGTAGATCATGTTCTAAAAAGTTCCCAGGGTCTTGATTTCATCTATCGGACATTCTAGGTTAGCATGACTGACTCATCAGCCCATAATATTCTCAAGAGAAACTCCTCTGAGTGTAGTATCGTGTAACAACTGTTATCAGATCTACACCTGAACAGTCTCCGCACTACGTCCTAAACAGTCTCCGCACTACGTCCCAAATCAGAGAAAGTAATGCCTAACCACAAATGACTTGTGTGACATTCATAACTCAAAAAGGGTCCCCACTGGGTAGACGGGTCACAAGATAACTTGTTAAGGACTACTCCACACAAGTCGAACATGACTATACCATCCTCCTATCTTAATTGCACTCAAGTTCGGGTTAGAACTTATCTCACTACTCAAAGATCACCAAGCACAACAAGCAGATTATATCACACAAACAAATATACAAACATCAAACATACAAATATATACACATAAAAAAGTAGGCTAAACTCACTGAGGACTACTCCCCAACAGAGTCGCCACTTAATTTCTGTAGCGGTAAATTCATGACCATTAAGTTATGGATAAACTTAACGTCAATAAAACCAGAGTCGCTACCGCACTTTTATTGTTTCCAAAGGAAAAGGGAAAACTAAGAACAAAACCCAAAGATAAGAAGTTTTCAAATCAAAACTAATAAAATGCCAAAGATTACAGGTAAGGGGGTTGGTTACATAGAGGGAAGGTGTTAGCACCCAAAGTGTCCTAGGTACTCCTAGGGAGCCCTTTTTTATGTGTGTATGTGTTTTGGGGAGGAAATGATGTTTGCAACAAATAGAGTGTAGGGATGAGAGAAGAATTCATTAATTATATTTTTGTGTTTGACAAGACCTTCGGACTTGTGCCTACGTACCAACATAAAATGAGGGATCAAAACCTCGTAGTTCGTGGTATCAATTTCAAAGTGGGTTGATTGCTTTTAACAAAAATGTAAATTTAAAAGAGGCACAAAAGGCCTAAAAGAGTTTGAAAGGGTGTTAGTTCTTTTTGTCTTTTGAAATTTTTAAGTAAATATGGTTATGTTCATTTACAAGTTTGATTAAGAAAAGAGTGTAAAATGAAATGGCATAAGGCCAAAGTTTCTAGTTTGCAATGAGGTCTAAGTTTAAAAATCACAAGCAAAAAAGATTTTGAAAAGAGGGAGAGATTTAAAATTTAAGAAGTGGGAGGATATGAAGAGACTAATCGTAAGCAAAAATTAAAAGTTAAGGGGTTAAAAGATCTAACCAATGGGATGCAATCCAATAGACAAGAATGTCATATAGAAACCCACTTTTCTTTTGGACTTTTGGAAATCAAGCAATATCAATAAGCAAGCAAGATGAAGAACAAGGAATAGCAACTTCATAGCCTTCTGCCATAATCTTTCCCTCATGTATCAGATGACATACTTTCTTGAATAACTTAGAATAAGGCATTAGACACAAGTTCAAAGTAACATTTGTATCAAGACCATGTTGCAGATGAACTCAAGTAGATCCCAATACTTGCATCAGATGAAAACTCACATCACAATGACTTGGTTTCAGAAATGTTGGCATTGTCCAAGTCCTTTTGCATAGGGAATGTTGCCTAATTCTAAGTCCAAAGCTCAGATCAAATCCAACAGTCCACACAAACATTTTTTAGGGGGTTTTGTTGTTTATTAAGTATTTTAAGGTCCTAAGACCACAAACACAAACAATGTACACCAAGAAATATATGCAATCACAATATATGGCTCAAGTGAGCAAAGGGAAAATGACATTAAAATAAACAGGTTTAGCGATATGTATAATGGCAAATGATAAATGGCTCGAATTTAAATGGCATAAAGTAAATGACTTGAAATTAAAAGTATATAATATTAAGAGTTAGTCAAATGTTAGTTGATTAGATGTTAGTGGAGTTTTGCCTTTTAATTCTTTAAGTCATTCTTTGGAGAACACTCAACCCTCTATTCACAAGCATGGATCCTTGAACCAATACATCTTCCAAAGGAAGGAAAAAAGATCAAGTTTGCATACAATATCATGAAAGGGGGGAGACTTACAATCTCACTTACTAGAATGTTATGCCTTTGGGTCAAAATTTAGCCCTATGTTAAGCAATCGTAATTGGACTTATGTAGAAGTCATAACTATCTGAGGTCGGGCAATAGAAACTTTGGTGTTAATGCGTGTTAGAGATATAGTATGATGAACCATACTCCTAAAACGTACCACACATAAAAAGAAAATGATCAAAGGATGGACTTAATCTCATCCATACTTGTATTGGTTCATGAACCAATTAGCCTTAGGACATTGAGATGTCATTGGCCAATGAGAGGAATGGGATAGAAAGGGATTGAAGATGAAGAGGGAGTGGAGATAAGACAAACACAAATTGGTCATGGGAGGAGTTTTATCAAATTAAAATCATTCATTCATTTTGGGAGATGAAATATACATTTCATCAATCCCTTAAATCCAATGATTTTAATCCAACAAAATTCAAATCAATCTTGACCAAGGCTCAAACACATAGTCAAACTTCACAAGTCAATAAAAATGGCTCAACATATTTTATTCACAATTAAACAATTAAAAATCAAATTACAATGCATTAAATTAAATTATGTTTTATCAAAAACCTAAAACCTCTTCAAAACACCAAATAAATGGCTAAGAGATTTATCATAGGTCAAACAAGGTCAAAGGACCTTGGAGAAAAAATTTCATTATTTTTGAAAAGTCAGAAGTATTTTTAAACAATTAAAAATATGCACAAAAACAATTAAATCATGAAAAATATCAATATTGATCCAAAAAATAATTTTAATTTAGAAAATGAAAGAGAAAAATATTTGAATTTTTTTGGTGAAAGTCCCATATTTTTTGGATCAATAATGAAATTAATATGAATTAATGAAAATAAAGCAATTAAAAGAAATTTCAGAAAATCAAAAAAACGTGGACCATCTGATCTCCCTCATTAATTGAGGTGGCAGATTAGATGGATCAGCGCGCACATTCCACATGGACCTAAGTCAACTGAGAAGCACGCGTGGTAATCAGAACCAATGCACAGGATTAAAACAATTTAAATGGACCATATGGTTGAGATGCTTCCAACACATCGCCGGAGCCAGAGCTCCGGTCTTCTTCTCCGGTGGACCTCACCGGACTGGTCCACCTTCAACCATCACCAAAATGAAAAAGCAAGACATGGATTTAAAGAAAAAATGCTTAGGAGCTCGAATCTAGCCTCAATTTTGTCTAACTCCAAGTATATGAGAAGATACAAGGAGTTGAATTTTGAGGATCATGAACTGAGTTGCTTCGATTTGACTTCAAAGCAACTCAATCTTGTTGCCTACATTGGTAGGACTTCAGACAACCAAAAATAAACAAGAATAGTGGAGAATTGAGAGAGAATCGGAGAGGAGAAGTTTCTGAAAAATCACCTTCGAGTTGATCCAATTTCACTTGATCTTGATCTGGATTTGATTGCTTTCTCCTCCTCTTGCTTGTAGAAACCAAATGGAATAAAAATGGAAGTGAATTTCTGGAGTTTGAACTTCCAAATAGAAGGTGAAGTTCAAGCTCGATTTCATGAGAAATCTCAGAAAATTATATGGCAGTGAGGGTTTGCAATGGCATAGCAAAGCTTGGGCAGGGTGTTGATGATGAATCTGAAGCCTTAAGCATGTTTAAATAGGCAATGTGTTTGATATTTGCACCACTTGAAAATTGGACAAAATTAGAAACTTCCTTGTATGGGTGCATGGGCAATCATTTGGGCCTCAAGAGTGATGCAATCCAATTCTAAATAGTGTACAAAGTCTGTTGAAACCATCATGTGCAAGCATGCAAATGGAAATGATCATGTGAAGTTCAATCTTGCCAAAACACTTCCCATAATGAAGCCATGCGCAAGTCCCTCAAATATAATCTAAATGAGATGATCTTGGAAGTTTTGGAAAGGTGAGATCAAGGGGAACAACTTTCATATTTAACACTTTTCATTTGAAGCTTGTATCATGATGAATTTTGAGGTGGAAGTTTGGGAAATCAAACATATTTGAAAATTTTCTAAGTCCCAAGTCAAATGTTCACTTCTTCCACCTTGAATAACTTTTTCTATGGACTTCAAATGAGAAACATTCCTTCATAAAAGTTGTATCTCTTTCAAACCTATTAAATTTTGTCACCAATTTGACCTTATTTGGATTTGCCATGAAGGAGTTATGCATTTTAGAAGTTGAGGAAAATCACTTGTTCAATGGTATTGACCCAAAATGACCTATATTATTTCCTCTTGGAACATGCATTTTAAAGTTGAATTTGCACTTGCTCCAAACATCAAAGTTTAAGTAGACATCTTTAAATTGATCATGGAGTTTTAATGGATTTCATATCATAAAAATTGAGCAAATTATGGCCTTGGGAAGTTGGCTTCCAAACTAGGGTTTAGACAAAATGACCTATAATTTTCCACCATAAAAAATGACTTTACAAGACAAATTAGATTTTGACCTCAACATGAAAGTTGTTTGGAATGTCATTTATAATAACTTTTATCTAAGAATAATTTTCATATGACAAAAATTGTAGGAGATAGGGTCTAGGGAACCCCAATTTTGACTAGTTGACTTTCTCTGGTCAACCACCATAAACCAACTTGCTAGCTTGACATTCTATTGAATTTTGGGACTAATGGAGGATCATATATGAATAATATTATCTAAGGTTAAGTATCCCTTGAAATATTTGATCAATTGTTGAAGAAACTTGTTGAAGAAGTCATACAAGATACCCAGATGAATTAGGGTTTTCAAGACAAACCAAATCCAAACTCTTGATGATCTCTTGATCAAAATAAAATGTGGAGGTCATGGGGATCCATATATGATACTTATATCCAATTTAAATAAATTCTTGATTGAGTTCCTTGCAATGAGGGTCTTAAACCCTAGATATGAGCTTGATAGAGCATAAGTGAGCACACACACTACCTACAAAAGAGTTAAACTAACAATGACATATTTTTGGTATTTTGGTTAGTAAATAATGAAAAATGAAGTATGATACAATCAAAAGTGCTTGGTGATCTCTCCCAATGCAAACCCAATGAATGAGGGGTAAGGAGGATATTGAGGTGTGATCCCAATGCTAATGCATGTGATGAGAAATAACATGAGGGATCTTAGGGTCAAAATTGGGGTCTTACAGTAATGAACTTTGTTCCACCTAAAAGACAATAGGAATTGCATATGTATAATCAAATGTCCCAACATGAACAAGGGTATCAAGAGATTTACTCAGGAAACAAGACCCAAAGATGGAAGTGTCATCATTGTGGGAAGATTGGTCATATAAAAGCTTATTGCTACAATTTGTATGGCTATCCTAAACCTGTTTCACAACTCAGAAGAAAGAAAACCATGGTGAAGCCAAAGGAAAGATGGATTCCCAAAAATGGTATGTCAAGACTCATAGCCCACACCTCCCTCAGAGCATCTACTAGAGAGGACTGGTATTTATATAGTGGCTATTATAGACACATGACTGGTGTCAATAAATTCTTGGTGAATATTAAGCCATATTCCACTAGCTATGTCACCTTTGGATATGTATAAAAAGGAGAAGTAAAGGGGATTGGAAAGTTAGACTATTCAGGATTTCTTAGTCTAGATGATGTTCTATTTGTTAAAGGATTGACTGCTAATCTTATAAGTATTAGCCAACTCTGTGATCAAGGTCTCAAAGTAAACTTCAACAAATCTTAATGTTTGGTAACAAATGAGAAGATGAAGCTATCATGAAGGGATCCAGATCAAAAGATAACGGTTATCTGTGGACTCCTCAAGAAACAGATTGTCTCTCCACTTGCCTGAAGTCAAAAGAGGATGAAACTAAGTTATGGCATCAAAAGCTTGGTCACTTACATCTGAAAGGTATGAAGAAGGTTATGTCAAAGGAAGCAGTCAGAGAAATTCCCAAACTGAAAGTTGATGAAGGAAGAATCTGTGGTGAATGCCAAATCGGGAAGCAAACAAAGATGTCCCACAAGAAGCTTCAACATCTGACCCCTTCAAAAATTCTGGAGCTACATCATATGGACTTGATGGGACTTATGCAAGTTGAAAGTCTAGAAGGAAAGAAGTATGCGTATGTTGTTGTTGATGACTTCTCTAGGTTCACATGGGTGAACTTTTTAAAGAAAAGTCAGAAGTGTTTGAAGTATTTAGAGAACTATGCCAAAAGATTCAAAGAGAGAAGGACTGTGGCATTGTCAGGATTAGAAGTGACCATGGGAAGGAATTTGAGAACATCAAGTTTGAGGAATTCTGCATTTCTGAAGGAATTAGTCATGAGTTCTCTTCACCCATCACCCCACAACAAAATGGTGTGGTTGAGCGTAAAAATAGAACCACTCAAGAATGTGCTAGGGTCATGCTACATGCTAAGAAACTACCATATCATTTTTGGGATGAAGCCATGAACACTGCCTGCTATATTCTAAATAGAGTGACTATTAGATCTAGCACATCAACCACATTGTATGAACTATGGAAAGGAAGAAAGCTAACTGTAAAATATTTCCATGTATTTGGAAGTAAATGTTATATTCTGGCAGATCGTGAGCAGAGAAGAAAAATGGATCCTAAAAGTGATGAGAGAATTTTCTAGGGTACTCTACAAACAACAGAGCATACAGAGTCTTCAACTCCAGAACCAAGGTAATGATGGAATCCATAAATATTGTAGTGGAGGAATCAACTAACGAAGCTGATGTCACAGATGATGTTGAAACATCAATGAATGATGCTTCAGAAGATGTTGCAGACACAAATGCTAATACTGAACCTACAGAGAATGACTACCTTCCCTCAGAATTCAAAAAGATAAACCTAAGGAGCTTATTATAGGAAATCCAAATGAAGGAATAATCACCTGATCCAGGGAAGTTGTGTCAAATGCTTGTTTTATTTCTAAATTTGAACCCAAGAATATCAAGGAAACCTTGACTGATGAGTTATGGATTAATGCTATGCAAGATGAACTTAGTCAATTCAAAAGAAATGAGGTATGGGATTTGGTTCCAAGACCTGTAGGAACAAATGTTATTGGCACTAGATGGTTGAACAAGAACAAGTATGATGAACAAGGGGTTGTTACCAGAAGCAAAGTCAGACTTATTGCTCAAGGATACACCCAAATAGAAGGAGTGGACTTTGATGAAACCTTTGCTCCAGTTGCTCTCTAGGAGTCTATCAGATTGTTACTTGGAATGGCATGTCTTTTAAAGTTCAAATTGTTCCAAATGGATGTTAAAGGTGCCTTCCTAAATGGCTATTTAAATGAAGATGTGTATGTTGAACAACCAAAAGGGTTTATTGACCCTACATTCCCAAATCATGTGTACAAATTAAAGAAGGCACTGTATGGTTTAAAACAAGCCCCAAGAGCTTGGTATGAAAGATTAACTGAATTTCTCATCAATCATGGATATAGAAAGGGTGGAATTGATAAAACTCTCTTTGTCAAAGAAAAGGATGGAAAACTTATGATAGCTCAGATCTATGTGGATGACATTGTGTTTCGAGGGATGTCAGATGAGATGGTCCAACATTCTGTCAAGCAAATGCAATCTGAGTTTGAAATGAGTTTGGTAGGAGAACTGACGTACTTCCTTGGGCTCCAAGTCAAACAGATGGAAAATTCCATCTTTCTATGTCAAAGCAAATATGCTAAGAGTATAGTGAATAAATTTGGATTGGCGAATGCTAGTCAGAAAAGAACTCATGCACCTACTCACTTAAAGTTATATAAAGATGAAAAAGGCTTAAATGTTTGCCAAAGTTTATATAGAAGCATAATTGGTAACCTTCTATACCTTACAGCAAGCAGACCAGATATAACTTGTGTTAATGGTATATGTGCTAGGTATCAAGCAGAACCCAAAGTGAGTCGCATCATTCAAGTAAAGAGGATTCTAAAGTATGTGAATAGCACAAGTGAGTATGGAATGTTGTACTCCCATGATTTGAATTCTATGTTGGTAGGATATTGTGATGCTGATTGGCCTGGTAGTGCTGATGATAGAAAGAGCACCTCTGGAGGATGTTTCTTCTTGGGAAACAATTTGATTTCATGGTTCAACAAGAAACAAAATTGTGTATCCCTATCTACTGCTGAAGTTGAGTACATAACAATAGTTTCTCTCAACTAATGTTGATGAAACAAATGTTGACAGAATACAATGTCACACAAGATGTCATGACATTATTCTGTGACAACTTGAGTGCTATTAACATCTCAAAAAATCCTATTCATCATAATAGAACTAAGCACATTGACATCAGGCATCATTTCATTAGAGAACTTATTGAAGACAAAGTCATAACACTTGAGCATGTTAGCATCATAGAATAAGCTTGCAGATATTTCTACCAAAGCCTTGGATGCAAGTCAATTTGAAAAATTAAGAGGAAAACTTGGGATTTGTGTTAATGTGCATTTATAGCAATTACAACTAATTAAGTGTGTCAGACAAGAGCATATCTCTCATCATTACACTAGACACACTTACCTAAACCCCTTACCTCATTGTGTATCCTTTAGGACAAATCTACACTACCCTTTCCACTCAAACACCTTATTCTCTTCCAGACATATGCTCTCTCTCTCTCTATCTATCTATCTATCTCAAAAACCTTTCCCTATTCCATATGCTTAAAATGTCAACTAACATGTCTCAATAATCTTCACCCACTCACATGCATGTCCCAGCTGAAACTAGTGGGTCTTCCTCCCCAATGTCTAGGGCAAACAAAACGTTTCAAATTATAAACCTGGAAGATTTGGTCTTGGATGTTGCCCTTCTATCCACAGCTCATCCTTCTCAGAAGAAGAAAGTTATGCCTTCTGTGTCAAAAATTGTTAAGACAACAATGTTGTTAAAGAGGAATCAAGGTCTAAAGGGTCTGAAATAAGAAACCCTAGTATGCATGTTGATAACACCAAAAAACCCACGGAAGCAGAAAGAAGTGCAACTGATAAGGAACTTAGGAAGTTTGTTGCATCTATTTTGAAGGAATTAAACTCAAATGTTTTTCCAGATGTTCAAACATATTTGGCAAAAGATCCAAGCCCTGATAATGACTCTAGTGAAAAAGCTGAGGAAAGCGTTCCTGAACATGTTGCTCGTGAGAAAAAAAGTAAAAAGAAAGACGAGCTTGTTGTCAATGTTGAAGAACTAACTTCTGATGAAGAACCCCTTACAAATATTGCTACTCCTAGCATTTCCAAAAGACTGCAGATACATAAAGGAAATACAGTGGTGTTTGAAGATTCTCCCTTCAGGGAAGTGAAGAGAAAAGATGGTGGTTTGAAAGGAACTCCTTCTAGAAGCTCCACGGGAAAATCTCCTGTTGGACCTACTAGATCATGGAGTAAGGTTGTTACCCCTACTAGAAAGAGGAAATTTATCTCTTCTAGTGAATCTAAGTTTGATGTTTAAAAGGATGTCCAGGACATCACCCCTATAAAGAGATCTGCTAACAAGAAGCCTCATACTGCTATGCCCAAAGCTCCACTGGACAATGCTTCTTTACATTATGTGAAGAATGCCGAAAGGTGGAAGTATGTCAGCCAAATGAGGCTAGCCCTATAAAGGGAACTAGTGAAGGATGCCCTTAAGTGTAAGGAGGTCATGAAACTGATAGAAGTTGTTGGGTTGATGAAGACTGTCACACACTTTGGACCTTGCTATGAAAATTTAGTAAAGGAGTTTGTGGTGACTATCCGTGATGGATATGATGATACGAAGAGTGTTGACTATGGTAAATTTTAAGTGAGAGGAAATGTTGTAACATTCTCCCCAATTGTGATCAACAAATTTCTAGGAAGAACAGATGTATCTCAGGCTGAAATGGAAGCTACTGATGATCATGTGTGCAAAGAGATCACGGCTACGCAGGTTAGACATTGGCCAAACAAAGGGAAGTTGTCTACTGGTAAGTTAAGTATAAAATATGCCATCCTTTATAGGATTGGGACTGCCAACTAGGTGCCCACTAATCATACCTCAACAATCTCTACTAGTCTTGGTAAATTTACTTATGTCGTTGGTACAAAAAGGGCATTTGACTTTGGAAAATACATCTTTGAACAAGTGTTGAAACAAGCCTTCTCTACTGCTGTAAAAATGCCCATCTACTTTCCATCCCTCATATATGGAATCATCCTAAATCAACATCCTGGTATTTTGCTGCCCATTAACAGTGTGAAAAAAAGGGATTCTCCCTTATCACTCCACTACAAACTCTTTGCAGGAACACATGTCCCAGACATTGTTATGACATCCTCTCATGCACCTGGCCCTGCCACCTCCAAAAAGAGTGGCATTGCTCAGCTGAAGGAAACTTGTAAAGAGTTGGAAGATTCCATCAGATCTAGCACTGCAACAAAGATTAAATTTGAGACATTGATGAATGTTATGATGGAAGAGGAGAAGAAGGAAGTTGTGTAGGGTGGTGATGGTAATGAAGGAACTGATGATGAAGATTATACTGGTGAAGATGATGCTGATGAAGAGAAAAAAGATGAAGGAGAAAAGTATGTAACAATTGACTCAGATAGTTAGGAAGATATCTGATTAAAATCTTGTTTTGTTCTGTTTGTTATTATGTTTTCTGGTCTGTGACCAGGATATTTTTCACCCTTAGGTGCCCCATTGTGTGGGATCTTGCACTTTATAAATATGGTTTTATCTGTTTTTAGTTAGATGCTCACTTTTATCCTTAGACATATTTCGCTACAGAGAAAAGTTGTCTTTGGATAAATCTCTACAAAGATTAAGAAATTTTTTCTTTGTCTATGAAATTATTACGAGTGATCTACGTACCATATTTTAAGGGTGTAATTCTAGAACGATATACTTACATTGCACTAGAATACCAAACAATATTTTTGGACTATTCTATCTCGAGGATTTTGTAAATGATAGTTTGTTTGTACAATTTTAAGCAATATCTCGAGAACGGCCTACTACACGACTCAAAGAATAATTTCTTGGATGAAAAAACCTTTTACTTCAAAATTATTTTAATTTGAAAAATTATATATATATATATATATATATATATATATATATATATATATATATATATATATATATATATATATATATATATATATATATATATATATATATATATATATATATATATATATATATATATATTAAATACTCGTTGTGATATATATAGATCATGAGTTCAAAATCCAGCAACAACAATTTAATTAAAGCGCGAATAATATTAACATTTCACCATGAGTATATATTTCAACCGTGGTGGTATGTATACATGAGTTAATTATAAAATATGTAGATTGCTTGTTTTTCCTTACCCCTCAATAAATATATGCAACCACTCAAATTGATTTAGAAGATAATGATCTAAAAAATTAAATTATTCTTTAGACGGTCCACTGTTTTTCGAATTACATACATCTTGTAATTCATATCTCGCTCTTTAACATATAGAATTTGGTTCAATGGTTCAAGTTCTTCAAAGCAGCGATTCCTTCTCTTCTAGTTTATTTTTAAAAACATCAATTTGTTGACTAATTCGTAGTCATCATCATCACTATCATCATGATTATTTTAATCGATGGTGATGATAATTATATGATGAAAACGATGATGATGAATCCAAATCTCTAAACAAATTTGATATTTTGCAATATAAACTATAAGAGGAGGAACTGTTGCTTTGAATAAGTTGGAGAATTGAACTAAATTCTATATGTTAAAGAGTGAGAAATGAATTACAAGATGCACACAATTTGAAAAACATTGATTGATCTAAGTTGGTTTTCAAATATAACTTAATTTTTAAATTATCATTTTCTAAATCAATTTAAATGAATTCATGTGTAGTGAGGGGATAATGAAACAAGCAATCTACATACGATATAATAAACTCAACTGGAATTAGAGTCGAACTAAATCACATCTAGCTGTACAAAACAAGTTTGTTCTAGGACATACAAAAACATCAACAAGGAAAACATTTTGAACAACAACAACATATCAACCCATAAAATATTTCGCAATTATGCCTTTCATTTAAAATATTTTGCAATTATGCCTTTCATTTAAAATATTCATGGGGAATGATGATGAAGAAATGACCTACTTGTCTCAGAATGTATCCACAATGAAAGGAGGATGAACCTGAAGTGGGAGCTGCAAACTTGTGTTAAATTTGAATGGATGACATTCTAGGTCTTTCACACAAGTTTGCAGCTTTCACTTCCGCTTCATCCTCCTTGTATTTTTTCTTCATGACATCACAAATAATTTATGAACCACACTCATAATATGCGCTTTCTTGAGTTAATTTTTTTCATTCACCTTCCCTACAAGTCAAAATGTATTAACATGACATTGTAATCCTACAAACAACATGTTAACAAATTTGGTAATATAAACTAGCATGACATTCTAATCCTACAAAAAACATGTTAATCAGATTTGTTAATATAAGTTAGCATGACATTGTAATCCTACAAACATAAACTAGCATGACACTGTAATCATACAAATATCGTGTTAAACATAAACAATAACATAAACAAGATTTGGAAAGTTTGAAAAAATTAAGTAGAACACAACCACACTTGAACAAATATGGTAATTGTTTTCCCATGTATATTGTCTTTTGATCTGCTAAACACGGATTGACCATTTCAAAAACAGGGATCAAAGTACAGACATCCCAAAAAACACGAAAGTTATGTGAAACTGAAATAAAAAACATCATGTCAAATGAAAACCCTTTGTAACACCAAATGAAATGAATAAGGCGATTAATGGCATACCTTGAAAGTTCTTCAAAACTAATTATTATTAGAACATATACAACGAAAAATGAAAGAAAGTGTATGAATAATATAATTACCTTTTAGAAGAAGAATAAAGATAAAGAAGAAAGAGTGTTCAACTTGATTGCCTTTTAGTGTGAAGAAGAAGAAAGACGCGTTCTATGGAAGAAAAAGAGAGACGAATTTGCTGCATGTGGAAGACAGAATGTTAGGATTTTGTATTTTAAAAGAAACAACTATTCTTTATTGAGGTTTGATAACTTCACTTTATATATATATATATATATATATATATATATATATATATATATATATATATATATATATATATATATATATATATATATATATATATATATATAATATATATATATATATATATATATATATATATATATATATATATATAATTTAATTGATATACATTGACAGTGTAAAGATTTTTTACACTATCAGTTAATGACAACCACTGATTTATTTGAAAGGTTTGACTTTTATTTTAAACATTTAAAAAGTAATACAAACAGATGATTGTGATGTATTGACAGTGTAAAACTTTTTACACTGATAGTGCATAACAATTAATCTATATATATATATATATATATATATATATATATATATATATATATATATATATATATATATATATATATATATATATATATATATATATATATATATATATATATATATATATATATATATATATATATATATATATATATATATATATATATATATATATATATATATATATATATATATATCACCACGGTTGGTAACAAAAATCGTGATAAAATATAAATATGATTCATAACGGTTTTTAATACTAATCGTGGTGATATGTGTTAATTTTAATATATTTATAAGAGTATAAGAAGAAACCCTTATTGTAATGAAAAAATAAAAAATTATTCATATTAGAATTCACAACATGTAATTTTTCATCTATCATCATGCTTATTAATATGAACCCTAATAAAATGTCTTTAAATAAAATAAAAATAAATTCAGGAGGGTGTGGATATTAAATGATTTGTTGACTTGTTAACATATATATAGTATGATATCACTTAATAAAATTCTCTGCTGATAGCAACTGCCTTATTGACTTGTAGCATAATATATTTTCTTAAATTTGAAATACTCATATTTAATACAGTACTACTAGTACAAAAAAACAATACAATAATGCAAACATTTTAAAACATTATACAGTTTGATGCACTAAAATTAGGCTGCATATACTCCTTTGACAGCACTGTATTAAGTCTTGAAATTGAATGCATAATATGTCAGTTCCTTATTTGGGTGGGATCTTATAGAATAATAAAATTTTCCAAATATAGTAAAATCAAATTTAAATATAGTTAATTTGATAGTCTTCATTGTTTATGTACCCTGACATTGTAAACCAAGAAAAACATGAAATCACTTTTACCAAAATGCAGCAAGTTAGAGATCTATCATATTCATATTCCTAACTTAAATTAAGACTAGTAAAAGTAGAAATAGGGGATACAAAATATTAATGCCACAACATGGTTATATAAAGGCACTTACATGAAAGTGTTTCTCAACAAATTTTAATCTCTTCATTATGACAAACTTCAGAGTATTTCTCATCACTCTCTTCTTTGTGTTGCTCACCATCACCAATTTTATTCCAAAGAAACTTGAAGCTGCAACAACTCGTGCTTTCTTTGTTTTTGGTGACTCACTTGTTGACATTGGCAATAATAATTATTTAGCAACCACGGCACGCGCCGACTCGCCTCCTTACGGCATTGATTATCCGACCCATCGTCCCACCGGCCGGTTCTCCAACGGCGTCAACCTTCCTGACCTTATGAGTAAGTAACACTTCACCTTCATCATTTTATTATCAACATTAATCTATTGTTATCCGTTATATACTAACATATGAGTGATTATGATGTAGGCCAGTATATGGGATTTTCTGAACCCACATTGCCATACTTGAGCCCTGAATTGACCGGACAAAGGCTATTACTTGGAGCCAATTTTGCTTCAGCGGGAATCGGAATCCTTAATGACACCGGCGTTCAATTTGTAAATCACTAATTTATGGTTTAACACATTCATGCAGTAACCGTTGGATCAAAATCAAACAATCTTTGATTTTGATCCAACGATTGTGTGAATGCGTCAAACTCTAATGTAACTATCTAGCATTAAAGTATTCATATGAAACAAAACTAGGAGGTTTATTATTAATTACAAAGTATATGCATGCAGGTTCGAATATTAAGAATGTTTCAACAGTTTTCAATGTTTGAGCAGTACAAACAAAGATTGAGTGTAGAAGTAGGTGCTGATGAAGCAAATAGAATCGTGGATGAAGCATTGGTACTTATAACACTTGGTGGTAATGACTTTGTCAACAACTATTTTCTCACTCCAGTTTCCGCTAGGTCTCGTCAATTCACCGTGCCACAATTCTGCACCTATGTCATCTCAGAGTATCGAAATATTCTTACGGTGATGATTCCCTCTAACACTCCATTCGCTAGTCTATCGTTATAAGTTTATCTATCCTAATCCTAATTAGGGTCGTTTTAAATTTTTGGAGGTTCTGCGTAGATTATAGAACAATTTTAAGGTTATGTGTTGTAGTTTATCTTGCACATTCTCAAAGACAGTCTGATCGTAACTCATTCGTTGATCTATTGATTATGGATTTTTTTTTTGTAATGTAGAGGTTGGTTGAGTTGGGAGCTAGGAGGGTGATTGTGACAGGAGTTGGTCCTTTAGGTTGTCTTCCATCTCAGCTTGCTACAAGAAGCATAAATGGAGAGTGTGTAGATGAATTACAACAAGCTTCTCAAATTTTCAATCCACTTTTAATTGAAATGACTAAGGATCTCAACACCAAACTTGGCTATGATGTGTTTATTGTTGCCAATGCTTATCAAATGAACATGAATTTCATCAACGACCCTCAAAATTTCGGTGATCTTTGTGTTTTTATTTCATCCAACTTTAGTCACTATTATAACCAAATATTTTCTTTCAGATTCAATGAATAACTGATGTAACTGATATCAGATACAGTTGTTACGAAATGAAACTGTAAAAAGAATAACGAAATGAAACTGTAAAAAGAATTTTCGACCGTGAACTAATCCTTAATTGTTGGTGTGATGAACAGGTTTTGTTACATCAAAGGTAGCATGTTGTGGTCAAGGACGTTTCAATGGAGTGGGACTATGCACTCCCTTATCAAGCCTATGTCCAAATCGTGATGTGTATGCATTTTGGGACTCTTTTCATCCAACTCAACGTGCTTTGGGATTTATTGTTGAAGCCATCTTTAATGGAACCTCTGATTTAATGAGCCCTATGAACCTCAGCACCATAATGGCCATGGATAACAACATCTAGTAAAAGGGCTTCAATTATATAAGTATTTCTTTGCAAGGGGCAAAAATGTCATTGTCATTGTTTTTTTTATTTGTATGTTTGGATCAAGCTTTTCATTATGTGTCTTAATTAATCCATGCTACTTTTTTTTTTTTGGTAATAGTTGAATTTTTCATTCTATTAATATTTATCTATTAATAATATCTTTTAAAGTCTATAGTCTTAGTTCTTTTATTGACCCTCACAAAAAATATTGATGTTTACCAAAAAAAAATGTATAAATTTAAAATAAGAAGTTGAAAATCATGTAATCAACGCATGACTTTATGATCAAATTAAGTATTAGTCTTTTTTATTAATAACTCATCAAGTTCCTAAAAGTAATATTAAATTGTTAATATGTAATATGTATCATACAAATTATTCATCTCATTATCATGAGCACATTTCCCTCATCAAAGCTGTGGTCCTAGCTATGCCTATTTATGTCATGACCACATTTCTCCTCTCGAAAGGAGTTTTCAATGGAGGGAAGAGTTTGTAAATTTTGGTGGGAGCAAAAGGGATTCAAGGAAACTTCACTTGATTAAGTGGCAGAATTGATGTAAATGTAAAAGAGATTGTGAGGTTGGATTTAGGACTATGCAATTATTTAATAAGGTTTTCTTTTTATGAAATTATTTAAGAATTTGTTTAGGAATTTGGAATGGAGGGAAGTGAAGGTTTTCGGATTTTTTTTTAAAAAAAATTTAGAAAATTATTTCACATCTTTTGGAAGAATGATTTTGTATAGAATAATAAAATTGTATTTATTATTATTATTGTTATTATTATATTTTTTATTTTTAAAATATTATAATAACATAAAATATATTTGAAAATTTTATGCAAGTCCTCCAAAATCCTTATTCAATATAAATTTTGAATTTTTCAAATTATAGAGATTTTGTATTATCAATAAAAATAAATCCTCCAAAACCCTTCTAACCCAAATTCCTCTATTTTTTATTAAATAATTTTCTTTTTTTTTAAAGCTTTCATCTCCTTTCTCCTCCAATCTCTCAAACAAAACATGAGTGTGTTTGGATTATATAATTGAATTTTTTTAGATAATTTAAAATTCTAATCAATTCAAATGATTCAATTGAAATTCAATCATTTTAAATTTTTCTTGTTTGGATGAAATATTAAAATAATTTATTGTTAAATTTTTAAGATCATTTTTATAAATTTTAAAATTTTTGGTCAAATTTAAAATATGAAAAAGAGAGATCAATTTGCAATTTTTGAAAACTTGAAGGGACCGATTTTTAGGGACTTAGATATGAGGATCATCTTGCAAAATTTAAAAAATTAATAATAAAAAATTTAACATTTGCATTATATAGAATGAGAGAGCAATTTCAAATTCTTTACTTATTTGTGTCATTTGAAATTCCTTAAACTTAACTTGAATAAAATACTTTATAAATTTACATCATTTTAACAATTCTCCATACTTTTTTATCCAAACAATAAATTTTGATCAAGTCATTTTAAATTCCCTCATAAAATTATTTTCCCTTATTAAAATGTTTCATCCAAACACACTCTTAGAGTCTTCACTTGAATATTTTTTCCATTAATATAAACCTTTGATGGAGCCTAACTTACGGTGGATTTGATGATCATATTGATCTTGTTGTTATCCAAATCTCTGACCAACATGTCACTTGTCAAATTACTCATAATAATTCATATTATAGAATTGATATTATTTAAGCATCTATTAGTTATATTAACAAAAAGAGCTATAGTAAAACTTAAGTGATGAAATTTATATAACAAGTATTACATGGTGTTATTTAGAAGATTTCAATAATATTTTTGGTTCTCATGAATATAGGGTAAGAGTTCTTCCTCACATATTTATTCAGATGATTTTCAATCTTGAAGTGATGTCAATGTTGAGAAATAAGTGTGAGTTCTATTGAGAAACTAGTGTGAATTATATGTTCTACATTATTCAGAAAAGTGGAGGTTGAGCATTTTATAAGAGGACCCATACATCTATCACCTTAAGATTTTGAGTGAATATGTGGTGTCTATCTCACTTGTTTGGATGAATCTTTGACCTTTTCGTGAGTGTATGACCCAATGTATATGCTTTCCCCTCATGATGACCCACCAGTGGTATCAGAGTCGTGGTTCAAGTAAAGGACCGACTTCTTTTGTTGAAAGTCTTCCTGACATGGTTGTTATGAGGCGTGTTTCGTTGAAGGAATCATGACGAGATAAGGATGTCTCTCAACAGCGATACGAACATGTGGATGAAAAAGCTTCTGCTTGAGGGGCGTATTGGATGAACTCACACTTGAGGGGAAGATTATTGAGAAACAAATTTGAGTTGTGTTGAGAAATAGGTGTGAGTTATAAGTTTCACATTGCTTGGAAAAGTGGAGGTTGAACATTTTATAAGTAAGATGACCCATACGCCTATCACCTTAAGAGTTTGGGTGAATATGTAGTGTCTCTCTCACTTGTTTAGATGAGTCTTTTATCTATAGGTGAGTGTTTGATCCAATATGTATGCTCCCCCCCCCCCCCCCCCATGATGATCTATTAGTCAAACATCTCATTCATTTGCAAACTAGAGGTTTTTTCTTCACTTGACCCAATATAAGAAGAGGTAACCTTTTACTTGAAAAAATATTTGGTAGAGTCATTTGCAATCATCATTAGATTGACAATTTAACTTCCGCCACATGTTACACCCTTCCTAAAAGTAACTTTAATCATTTTCCTATTATGCTTGATTATAAATCTAATAATAGTAGGTTTGTCTCTCCCTTAGACTTATGGAAATGTGGTCCACTAACCTTGATTGTGTCAAGGTCATACAAGACAATTGGAATAATCAATAATATGGTCATCTTATGTATATTCTTTATTAGAAACTGAAGTACCTAAAAATTATTCTTACACGACGGAACAAAATTGTGTTTGGGGATGTCCATGTTAATCTTTAGATAACTAGCTATGTTTTGATGTTATACATAAAAAAGTTGATGCTCGTGGCTACATTGATGCTTTGACAGGGCAAGAGAAAAATGAATTGATTGCTTATGATTCAGTTTTGAAGGTTGATGAGAGCTTTTGACATGAGAATTCTAGAATCAAATGGCATGTTGAATCTGATAGAACACACGTTTGTTTCACAACACTACTAAAATTAAGCATGCTACTAACAGTATATCTTATCTTACTATTGGTGATAAGGTTATTATTGATTCTGCTAAGGATGAAAACCAATTTGTTACTCATTTTAATTATATTTTTAATGTTGGTAATAATTGTCGTAATAATGGATTGATAGAGGATGTGATCCTCCATATTATGGATGATAAGATGAATGATATTATTGCTAGCATTCCCACTCTCGTTGAAGGGTATGATGCAATATTTTCCATGAGTAGTGATAGCGCTCATGGTCCTTATGGTTTTGGAGCTCATTTTTTTCAAACTTATTGGGAGATTATTAAAGATGGTGTGATTAAAGTTGTGGTTTATTTCTTTATTAATGGTTGAATCCTTCCTAATCGGAATTCTAACAATGTGGTATTTATTCCCAAATGTCATGGAGTTCATCTTGTTGACCATTATAGACCTATACCTCTTACTAATTTCAAATTTAAAGTTATTATTAAAATTATTGTTGACGGGTTGGTTACTGTAGCTTTTTCTATCATCTCTACTCAATAAAGGGGTTTCATTTATAGTCAATAAATATTTGATTGCATTTGCATTAGCTCTTAGGTTATAAATGTTATGCAACATAAAATCTTTGAAGTAAATATTACTCCCATGATTGATATTAGTAAGGGTTTTCATGTTATTGATTAGAAATTTCTTCATAAAGTTCTTAAAATATTTGGCATAAATCAAACTTTTCTCTCTTGAATTCATAATATTCTTCTATCTTCCATGGTCTCTATTTTTGCTAATGACAAGAATACATGTTTTTCCATTGAAAAGGGGGTGTTAGACAATGTGATTCATTGTCCCTTATTTTATTTTATCTTGCTAAATATGTGTTCAGCAAATGCATTACAAAATTGGTCAATGATGGGAAGTTAACTCTAATAAATAGCACAAGAAGTAGCATGACCCCTTCATATGTGTTATATGTAGATGATGTCATGATCTTTTATAAGGCTACTATCAGTAATGTAAAAAATTTCATTGACTTATTCACCAATTATAGTATGATCTCATACCAACTTAATAATCCAGCTAAATCCACTTTCTTTGGAGGATCCATCAACCATAGTATATAAAATAGATTAGGTAATGTCGCATTACGCGAAAAACCGGCGGGAAAACGAAACAACAGAGCCGCTACCGTATGTTATTTATCCCAAAAGAGGGAAAGGAAACGCTCGAAGTAAACCTGGAAAGGACATGGTCTCGCGACCAGAGAGAGATGGGACCGGGAGTCGGTTATGCGAAGGGAAGGTATTAGCACCCCTACACATCCGTCGTACTCGACGGGATCCACGCACAAAAGAAAGGATAAGGTTGCTAGAAACCGCTCACAAACTGCACACAACGCTGGAAGGAAACGCAGGAAAACAAAAGAAACAGGACTCGGCAGGATATCGCATCCTGGGCCTACGTAGTCTGTCAGGCACAAACATCAGAGTCGACGTAGTTCGGGACAAGGGAAACGTGCTCGCTAGGATGTCGCATCCTATGCATACGTATCTTCTCTAACTGGAGAAGAATCAGAGCACTCATAGCTCGGCTAACACACGCCAGACAAAACCCACACGGGAAACCAACTGCCAATCGCTGGACTTACGTCAGACTTCACACAAACATGCAAACATGGAAACCGAATGCCAATCGCTGGACTTACATCAGACTCCGAACCAACAAACACACACAAAGGAAACCAACTGCCAATCGCTGGACTTACGTTAGACTCCAACAAGAAAACAAGACACAGGAAATCGACTGCCAATCGCTGGACTTATGTCAGACTCCAAACACACACAAAGGGGTTGAAAAAGAAAGAAAAAAAAAGGCGCCCGGAGAGATCAGCTCATCTCCTACCTACGTACCTCATCTGGTATGAGGATCAGGGCGACGTAGTTCCCCTACGCAGGGAAAAAGGACTAGCCTAACCAGATACAAAGGGAGACACAAACTACTAGGGAGACTACGACTCGTGCCTAGAAGTTATCATGCATACGATCCCTATGTTAAGGTTGCTATCTAACTTGCACAGGAAGCAAGCTATCCTGAACAGCACAGGCAAAGACATACAAGCACAAAAAGCAAGCACACACACTATATGCAAATAGATGGGCTCATACAAGGTTAGGCTTTAGTCAAGGGGTCATGTCAACCTCAACAAACAAGCCACTGGAATGGGGTATGATTAGCTCTTAACCCTAACATTGAGAGTTAGGGTGAAGCAGATGAAATGGGAAGTGAGGATAAGATCTCACAGCTCTTATCCCTGGCCTGGGAGAGCTTCAGACAATAGAAAGTGTGGGAGTTCATAAAGTAGGAACTCTTCTCCACATATGACTGACACAACATGGATCTTGGGTTAATATCCACAATGCATCAACACAAGGTGTGTGAGCAAAGTGGATGACGCACTGAATAGCAGGAGATGGATTGCACATCTCTTTTATCTGCCAATTGCCTCATAAGAGGACTTTTCCTGCTTGGCACAAAATAAACAAACACAAGCATTGCCTCTTAAGGAGGGCTTCAGACAGGTGCCTGCCCAAGTAACAGGACAGGTCTTCCAGACTACATGAAGTCAGAGAGTTATACCTCAAATGGTTAAGCAACCAAGCTAAGCAAAAGCAAGTTCAAAGTGAACTTAAGCAACTTATGTACCTGTTGAAACATCAAACAAATCAGTACACAATGCAATCAACCAAACAGACAACAGTCATCAGGCAATAGTACACAATCAGACAAATGTGTTGTTCAATCATGGCAATGTGCTTCTTAACCTGAAATCCACAATCCAAACAGTGAGTCCAAACCACTAGGTCCAAGCCTAGGGTCAAAAGCAGGTCAAACATTCAAAACAGAACATGAAATTTAACATGAATCAACTTCAATCAATCAAGAACACAATCCAAAAGGTCCCATATCAATATCATTTACCAAAAGTATTTCATGAACCAAACATGGCAAGGTATGCAAGTTGTAACCACATTGTGACATCAGAATGAATAAATGCACATTAAATCCAAAATGATTCAAATAATCTTGGAAAAATTCATGAGTAAACAGAACATACAAAATGATCATCACACAAACAATTAGAGGCATTGGACAACATTAGGCATGGCAATCACATAGCATAAGTCAAGGCAAGCATAACAAGCATATGTGTGACACAAAATGTCACACCAACTTAGCATAGGCCTAAAATAGAGATGGATCATGGTAAAAACCTCAAACCAAAGCCAAAACAACATTCAACATGTCTAGAAATAGTGTGCAAAATTTCACATTCATTGGATAAGGAACAAGCATTTCACAATCAAATGAAGTTCAAGGCAATGTAAAAGCTCACATATGACCATCCAGAATGAAAAATCTCAATTAAATCAGAAATGATCTCAAAAATTCCAACAAAACTCATGAGCAACCACAACATCCGTATCAAGCATTATACAAAAAATCAAGGCAATTGGAATTCATTTGGCATGGCAAACATATCAATCAAGTTTAACATCACAAGGTGTGACACAAATTGTCACACCTACCTTCACATGATCATAAAGCAGAAATGACAAATGGTAAAAATACCAAATCAACACCAAAATGTCAAGCAATGAGTCTAGTTATAGTATGCCAAATTTCATGAGCATTGGATAAAATCTCAGCATTTCACAAAAGTATGATCAAGGCAAGGTACAAAATGGACATGTGTTCAAGTCTCTAGCACAAAAACAATTTCCAACCATGCACAATTTATGGAAAAATGATGATAAAATAGTAGACAAAAAATGCAACATGATGCAAAAAACCTCATATTTTTTGGAGCATTATTCAATTAGATATGAATTTGTGAATTTGAAGAAAAAATAAAAAATGATTTATGAAGCAAAACATGAAAATATGAAGAAAATGGAGAAAAACACAAGGCAATGGGAAAATGTCCTCAGCAGGAATCGAGCCATGTACGCATTTGAATCACAAGTGCGCCAAACCAAAAACGCCATCGTTTTGATCACTCAAACCCTAACGCGCGCTACATGTATTTGAAAAATCCGCAGGTAACTAACATGAACTGGCAGTAAAATCCGCAGGAAGCCTCATGCGTTCCGCAGGTAAGTACGTAGGAAAACTGGACATGTGCATGAACATGATGAAGATCATGAAGATCTTCATCCACAAATTCCCAGAAAATTTCAAAACATCCAGAAATCAAAAATCAGCATGGCATCACGTAGATCTTCCATCACACAACAAGAATCAACAATCATTTCATCAAGAAACATCAAAACATGCATGGATCGAAGTAAATAAGAATCATCATCCAAACTTAAATCACCTATATCTAACTCAAAACAGCATGGAATTGCATGATTTAAAGCTCAGCATCATCAGTGTTCAAAGATCTACAACAATGACATAACTTATTTAAGAAAAAGGGAGATCGATTTGGAACCTCTTTGAAGAGCAGAAGTGGAATTCGATGGATTCAAGCCTAGCAATGCTCAAACAGTCCTTCTATGATGCTTATACAAGTGTTTGGGAAGAGGATTGAAGTTCAATTGCACACGATTTCACAAAAATCTGAATCCACCATTGTTGCTTCAAGCTTGGAGAATGCTTCAAAACTGCATTGTTTTCTTCACTTCCACGTATGAATCTTCTCAATAGAACTTCAGGAGCAAGAATCAATCACCAGAAAATGCTTGAATGTAAAAAAAATGCAAGAAAGTTTGAGAGGAAAATTTGGAGTGTTTGAGATCTAGATCTGAAAATGCCAAGCTAATCTGAAAAACAGTTAGAGATTTAGCTTATATATGCTCCACTAATCATGTTTAATTAAGCTCTAACCAAATGCTAATGGAGTGGATTAAGTTTCAAGGTGTTTTGGCCAATTTGGTTTTTCACCTCTATGCGAGGTATGCATGCATGAACAGTACACGAATTCACTTTAATTTCACTTAAAAATCCATTTTGGAGCTATTGGCAATGATAGAATGTTCAAATAATTGACCAATTTTAAACTTAAAAATTTCCCTCCAAAAATCAAGTGAATTAGCAAATGTCCATATGATGATAATGCACGTCATGTAATGCAAGATTTGAAAACTAGAAGTCAAAATAAGAACAATGCAAAAAGAGCCATCCAATTTGGAGTTTTGGTTAAGAAGTTATGCCCATTTGAATCTTCAAGTACACCTTGCCATGTTTTGATCATATCTCTTCAACCACACATGAGAAATTGATGATTTTGGACTTTTTGGAAATGAGAGAGAAAGATATTCAACTTTCATGTTGGACAAAATTTCATTTGAAGCTTTCTTGATGATATAATCTTGAGTTGAAAACCTTTCCATTTTTGGCAAATTCAAATTACAGGTCACCTGCTATTTTTGGAAAGTCTTGATCTGACTTCAAATTCTTTCATGTTGATGTTTGAAATGTCAAATGAGACTTGTTTACACATGAATGAGGCATCTCTAACCATCTCCCACCTCCAAATCCACAGTTGAACTGACAGTTGACTTCTGTTGACTTTTTAGGGTTTCAGATGGTTTGCTTATGCACTGATGAGTTTTGAGCCTTCAATTCTTGGCCAAACCACTTCAAAATGACCCTTGGGTTAGATGAACTCATTGTACCAACCCTAGGGCTTTGATTCCATAGAAAATGCACTTGAGGCCTTGCACAGTTGAATCTCCTAATGCCAGTCTTGCCTGATGACTTGGTGGACTATGCAATGAACAATGCAATGTTAATGACCTAAAAATGAAAATGTATATACAAATGGGAGGTGCAAATTTGAGGTGCTACAGGTAAGATGCTTGGATTCAATGTTGTCGCTTACCCTTTTAATTATCTAGGGTACCCATTTTTAAAGGAATAACTAAAATCAATTATCTTCAATCTATTGCTTACAAAATCAAAGCCAAATTGAATTCTTGGAAGGATCGTCTTCAATCTCTTTCTGGAAGAGTTGAACTTGCCAAAAGTGTCATCTAGGGCATGTTGATCTACTCTTTCCTTATTCATTCTCCATCTATCAATCTCCTTAAAACCATTAACGAATGGATAAGTAATTTCATACGGGCAAAGGTACTAATATCATGTTTAATACCACTATTGACTTAAGGTTTTTACTCCTACTCTTGAAGGAGGTTTGAGCATTGCGTTCCTCAGAGACATTGATGAATCAATAATGATTAAGCTTGGGATGGATCTCCTTAGTTACTAAAACCAATGGACTTGCTTTCTTAGACATATAGTCATTAGAAAAACATATTTTATTCAGTTCCACATTAACTTCTCTTTTTAGGGAGGAATTAAAAGAAAACTTTTAAATGTGAAGGATAACTCCAAATGGCTTGTTGGTGATGAGAGTTCTATTAATTTATGTTTGATAATTGGTCATAAGATGCTCATTCTACTGACTATATTCTGGTCCTTGGTGCTAAGGTGAAGTATCTCACATTGAATACGTACAACCTGCTTGGCAAGATAATTATTCCTAAGGTTAAATTTTCTGACAAGCTTGTTTGGATTCATAATGTGTATGGATCTCTCAATTTTAAAGAAGCTTATAAGTTTTAAAGGTCTTTGGTTCAGATGCTTCTTTGGACCAAAATGGTTTGCCACACAAATATTCCATTGTCTAAGTCTGGAACTATTTGGAGACTAATTTACAATAAGTTACCTATTAAGGACAACTTATGCTTTAGAGGTTTTTTTTATAGTTTCCAAATGTGATACTTATGGCATTGGCCTGCAATCATATTTACATATTTTTGCTTCTGACCTTTTTCTCAATAACTTTGGAGTTGGTTGCAGAATATCATTTGTATTCCTATTGACACTAGTTATATATAGCATATCCTTAACTCTGACAAACTATTGTCTTGATAGTGCAAATTTGTTATCGATAGTATAATTTTTAATATATTTAACACTATTTAGTTTTGTAGAAACATTTTTCAAGTTTCAAGATAGGAAAATAGATTTGAGATATGCTATCAATTCTATTATATCTATTATCTCCCTCAATGAAAATTATACAAACATCTATGTTGATCCTAACGTGACAAAATTTATGGTTCTTAAAGCTTTTGATGTGAAGATCCATCCTTCTAATGCTCACAAAATCAAAGAGATCTCGTGGCGCCCTTCTATAATGTCTTAGATAAAATGCAACTCATATGTAGCAGACATAGTAGTCTTGTAGTTGCAGATTATGAGGGTGTTTTTAGAGACTATCAAACTAGCTTTTTAGGTTTCTATGCTTCAAATAATAGCATTTCCTTTGCTCTTCGTGTTGAGTTTATGGGATCTATTTTAGCTATTGAAATTTCTTTATAAAGGTTCGCATCATCTATGGCTAGAAACGACTTCATAGCTTGTTATCATGGATTTCAAGCAATAACATGTTGTTCCTTGGACTCTTCATAACATATCAAGGAATCATGTGCTTCTTATTTCACAAATGAATTTTAAAGTCACTCAGATTCTCAAATAGGAGAATTTTTATGTTGATTAATTAACCAAAATTTTGATCGTGTGACTATATAAGTCTATTGGATTACTATTTGCAAGTGCACAGTCTATCGCGTAGTTTTAAAAGATATTGAACCGACAGAGACTAATAATCAAACTAATGTTATCTATCGATGCTATGTAAAGCTAAGGAGAATGATTTCTTCGATTAAACGAATAAAAACTGAAACTAAAGTTAACTTAGAGAATATGATAATAAAGAGAGAGAGATACTGAAATATGGATTCCACGCACCTCAAGGACTCTATAACAGATTGACTTAGACGTATGGTTAAATCGTGTTCAGTAGAAAATATCAGTTTAAAGAATAAACCTCACACTCTCGCGCTATTGAATAAAGCCACGCTTCCTAACCATGAGATTTTTCTCTCGCTCACCAATTTTAGTTAAGAAGCCATTTTGAAAACTGAACAAGTCCTAATCGATGCCTAAAACACTCTCGCCCTCTTTAGGATCGATGCCCCGTTCTTACTATCTGTTTCGACCCCCACGCTCTCGCAGTGTTGACTCGAACCTTAATTGATTCTCACTCTCGTGACAAATCATATTAATTTTAACTTAGAAACAAAGACCAAAACATAATTTAATAAAGTTCTTAAACCAATTTTATTACCGAGTCCTGTCGAAAACGACGGTCCTCACAAACCGGACTCAAAGGGCTTAGCTAGACATGAACTTAATTGAAAACAACCTAAACATAGTAATTGCAATCTAAAATAGAATGCTTAAACACTTATATAAATGTGATAACAATAATAATAAAGCAATATAATAAAGAACCTGTAAATGCAGGAAAATAAATGCGAGACTTGAAGTAAAAACGGAACTAGAATAACTTTAATTAAAATGGCAGGATTGTTGATCCAAGAGTACAAGAAAATCCTAAAACTAGTTTGTGGTAATCTCTTAATTGAGTGATTCTCATTTGAAAATATTATTCATGTTCAAACTAAATCGACAACGCTTCGCCTCTATCTTCGAATGTTGAAAACTAGGTATAAGGGTGTCTTATATAGAGTTACAGCACTGTGACGCTTCTTCGTTCATGTTCCAAAATAGTTTAGGAAAAGTAGAGAAGTGGAAAGGAGTGAGTCCAACCCACTCCCACATATTTTGTTACTTCAGGTAGATGGCAGTCACCACAAGGCTCATGGCGGTCGCCATGAGCTTTGAATGAAGGGGTTGACGTGTCCTGGTGCCATGGAGGATGCTAAAAAGGCCATGGTGAACTCCATGCACCAGAATGCTACATTTTTGCACTTTTCTTCACCATTTCGCTCCCTTTTCCACTTCGCACACGGATATGCTCCGTAATTAATAAGTACCTGAAACACGGACAAAACAAGACGTAACGGTGACAAAACATAGTAAAATAATGATAAATAACATGTGAAATGAGTCTAAAAGCATGATTCATTTTCACGCTATCAAACTCCCACATACTTAGACCATTGCTTGTCCTCAAGAAATAAACCAACTCGAATAAAAATGAACTAAGCATAGTTCAAAACAAAAACACATAACACTCTAATCATATGCGACTGCTAGGCTATGTTAAATCAACTGGGAATAGAAATCAGGACCAATGATACCGTAACGACATAATTTATTTTTCAAAAACTCCCTCTTTATGCGAACCAATCTAAATCATGCCATTATAACTCAACCTATGTCCCTCGTTCTCTTTTGCTCCTTTTCATTCAAGCGCAATCATATTAAGCATGTTATCCCTTATCGTACATAGTAAGTTAATCTGTTAGTGTTTAATGATCTCATTTTGAGCTTTTTTTCTCTTTTCTTTTTCTTTTTCTTTTTCTCGGCTCATCAAATTCAAAGAGTCTGCTCTATTAGGCTAAGTGGTTTGGTGAGAACCACCTAACTTAGAGGGAATATATCCTATCGTTCGTTTTTTCTATCTCAATATTTTTTTCCAGTTTCTTTTCAATTTGGCTTAGAGATCATACACATATTTACATCAGTTACTTACGTAGTACGTGCATAAGGATGATGCTGACTGCTATTATAAACTACTTAGGAGCTACTTTGAAAACTCGGACCCTAAGATGTTGGCATAATTGCTACTCAAATTGATATCACATAACGAAGGGTTTTAGGGTGTCAGAACGGTATCAGTGTTACTTATATTTCCCAAAATTTTCTAACAAGCCTAAAGTGTAACAACCTACATACTTCCAAGTGTGTATAATGAATCAAAGTGGGAAAAAATTGTTGGGGTCAAATATAAGGGGATTCGATAACAAGTGAAACAAAATCATGCAAACAGGACTCGACAACACATGTTACGACTCGACCAGAAGCAAATAAAATGAAAACAAAAGTTAAACTAGAAAGCAATAACTAAAATAAATATAGAAAGGGATAAAAGTTCCTCCCCAACACTTAAACCAAACATTATCCCCAATGTTTTGATAGAAGGTAGAAAAAGAACTGAAAACCTGGAAATGACGGCTACTGATGGCCTCTGCCTCGTGCTCGTCCATTCCCACCTCGTCCATGCTGGTAAGGCGGCATACCCACATGATGGATGTATTCTTGAAAATCCTCCACACGTACCCTCATCACCTCCATATCATCAATCAAGCCCGACATGTTGTGCTCGGTCCTGCCTGCATAGTCATGCTGGTGCTGCTGGATCTGCTGGATGTGCGTCATCATCTCAAGTTGTTGAGCTTGTATGTTGTGCATCATCTAATCACGTGCAGCATTCAATGTGTTGCGATGTCTTATCTCAGCAAGGACATCATCAAGAAAGCTTCTGATAGCGGCATAATCATCCCTTCTATGGGGCTAGTGCCTGAAGGACGTACCTACAAAAGTGTCAGAAGTACCATGTGCGGTGTGTGTGTGTAGAGGTTTCGAGAGCACCATGCTCCATATCATAATAATCATCATCAGTTTCATGGCCCTCATTAACATGAGCGTCTATGTTGTCGCCAGGTTCTTGGGCATTTAAATCCAAAGTCTAATTATGCATATTTTGGACATCAATCCTTGCGGAGCAAGGCAGGATAATACTCTTAATAGATTTATTTATAACCATAAATAATACCTGTCATCTTGTTTGTTACTTATCATGCGCATACTATGGCAGGCATCCTTATCAAGAAAGGGTGTGGGCAATGGCACTAGCATGGCCATATCGGCATAACGATTCATCGCAAGGGCTAAAGAGACGATCAGGCCTCCGATGCAAATAACACATATGGTCCTGTGAGAAATAGATTGCATATGTGCAAGTATAAAAGGTGTGGGATTAACTGGTGTTGGTGCAAGTGCAAAATCCAGAAAATAAAGCTCTTTGGAATTGACTTTTCCATTATTTTCTCGTCCAAATATTGTATAGGCCAGAATGCAGGGCAAATAGGGAATTGTTAGGTTGTGAATGCAGGTGGATTTGAAACCTTCCCAATCAGTGGTGGTCTCACCAGATAGTTTTTGTCAGAAGCGGAAAACATCAAGTGCCCAATCGATTTCTATGGGCTCTTCACAAGCCCAACCTTCCCCATGAAGAAAATGAAGTAAATCGGCAATTTGGTTTTGGCTAAACTCATAACTGACATTGAACATCCTAAGTTTCACAGTACCCGAGACGCGTGTTGCACTAGGTTAGGTGGAATAGTAAAAGGAACTTAGAAATTCGTAAGTAAGCCTAACATACGTAGGACTATTCATGGCACAAAAATCAAACATTATCAAGTTTCCTAACATCCATCTAACATTATTATACAACTCTAAATCACGCAAAGCAGTTTTGTGAGCATACCTAGTCGGCATGAATTCACGGTTGAACAGTTTCACATACCTATCTCTCTGGTTTTCTCCTTCCGTTCCTTCCACGAATTTTATTCCCATGAAATTGATTCCCCTTCTCGGTCTAACGACTCTTTGAGGCATTTTGGAGATGAATTGAAATTTGATAAGGGTTTATGTTGGAGAATGGAATGAGTTGAAGATGAAGGAAATTGGAAAAATAAAGGTAAATAAGAGGTTTTAATGAGATTGGATGAGTTAGTGGGAAGTTGGAAGGTCAAGGAGGTAGTGGGGAGGCAAAATAATGAATATGTGGTGGTTTATGAGAGTGGGATTGGAAAGAAATCGGGGGGGGGGGGGGGATTTTAAAACATTTACCGCCTCTGAGGCACAATGGGGACGCCATAAGGCTAATGGCGAACACCATTGGCCTAAAATGCGCAGTTTTGGTTTTTTAATGCTAATGGCAAACTCCATCAGCTTAATGGCGAATGCCAAGGGTATAAAGTGTGCAGAAAATTATTTTTTAGATGTGCTTAGGCTATGTAGATGCTCCTAAGGTTGTTACAATGCGATATTATTCATGTAAACTCGATAAAACATCATTATGGCCATGAGTAGATTGTATGGACTATGAGAAATAAAATAAAGCATATAAAAATAGACAAAAATAATTGATGGAAAGTAGAAATATTGTATTAATAAATGAAAAGTCGTGGGTTGCCTCCCACGCAGCGCTAGTTTTGCGTCGGTAGCTCGACAAAATTTGAAAAATAAACTGGAAAACAAGGAAATCCTAATTTAGTAAAAACATGAAATAAATGTTATCCTCCCCCACACTTAAACAACATAGTGTCCTCATTGTTCAAATGGAAGGGTCGGAAATACGGTCGTATACAATGTGATTAGTCACTATGGCTTATGATATTAGGCTCGAAACATCTATGAATTGAGTAAATTTGTTGAAAAATTTGATCGAATTGCTCATTGGCTACATCCATGAATCTGTGGAAATCCATGCGCAAAGTCGTGAACTCTCTTCTAAGGCTAGCAACTTCCATCTGTAAGGCATTAATTTCAGTAGTATAATCGGTAGGAGTAGTGACATGAGCAGCAGGATTAAATGAAATAGCACCAGAGAGAGGGGCATCAAAGTTATCATAGATTTGAGGTGTTCCAGGTGGAGAAGGTGATTCATTTTGACCTTCTAAGTTATAAAGCCAATTGTCTGGTTGTGCACACTCGTTCGTTCATGGTTTGACAAAGGAAAAAGTTATACTACCTCATTGTTAATCAGAAATTAAAACTCATAAGGACCTAAGTTTCTTATGATGTCGTGGTTAAAACAGAAATGAAAGTTCATAGGTCGGATTCCGCCTAGAGTATTGATTCTAGCAAGGGGTATCTAAGACCTGTAGCATCAGTAATCACAGTTACTAGGCCTCCTACATTGATAGGTCCATGGGCATCATGTGCAATCTGATTCAGGTTGGCTACCATAAATGTTGCAGCATTAACCTGCCTAGACTGGGAAGCACAAAATAAAATGAATAGTTCATCTCGGGACACAAAAGTGATATTTTTCTCTCTTCCGAATAAGGTGTGGGCTAGGATTTTGTGAAAGTAATGAATAGCCGGATTATGGATATTTGTAGAAAACATGTTATTTGGCTCAAGGTGATGGTTTCTAGTAATACTACCCCAAAAGTAGTCAAGCTGAAGTTCCATAAGAATCTCTTCTTGTCTAATAGTAAAAACATCTGGGCCAATAGGAAATCCTAAAAGTTTAGCTAGTTCACGGTGGTTATAACGGTAGTCAATACGAAACAACCTAAATTTGATAAGTCCTCTGTTAAATCCTATTCCTCAGGTAGGGTCATAGGAAAGTGAACTCAAAAACAAGAGGGTCAGGCTACGGTAAGAGCTAAATTGTCTTCTCACAGCGAAATTGTCTCAACCTAACTGGTTAAGCAGATACATGGCACTGTCTCTGATTCCTAGTTTAGCCAGACTAGGTCCATCGGGGTAGATGGTCAATGCCATCTCTCTCTGAGCAAGAATCTCAAAGTGCCTCCTCTAGGCTCTTGTATTGAAAGTGATATCCATAGTGTCTACTTGTTGCACTCTCTTAAGTTAGTAATATCAATTAGCTAATGTTATGTTAGCCTGAAAGTAGACATAAATTAAGTTAGTAGTGGTCAATACAAAAGAATATACCGCGTAACATTCGGGGCAAAATAAGAAAAATTAAAAATTAAAAATCTAAAATCCTAAAATCTAAAAATCAAAATTGTGGGTGGCCTCCCACACATCGCTTTATTTAATGTCGGGAGCTTAACATTAATTCAACGTCTATTCTTGCAAAAGAGCAGGTAGCTCTTCTAATTTGTAATTGAAATAGTAATCCCTATTTTCTATGTTGTGATAATGCTTAAGGCACTGTCTATTTACAATGAATGTCTCTTTTGATTTACTTTTTATTTTTACAGCTCCGCTTTGAAATACTTTCGTAACCTCGAAAGGGCCGGACCATCTAGAACGAAGTTTTCCTGGGAAACGTTTCAGTCGAGAATTAAAGAGAAGTAATATGTCTCCTTCATTGAACTCTTTCCTTGATATACATTTATCATGCCACTATTTAGTTCTCTCTTTATAGATTCGGGCATTCTCATAGGCATCTAGTCTAAGTTCTTCTAATTCATGGGTTTCTAAAATCCTTTTTTCTCTTGTGACGGTATAATTCAAGTTGAGGGTCTTAATGGCCCAATAAGCTTTATGTTCTAATTCTACCGACAGATGAAATGATTTACCGTAAACTAGTTTAAATGGTGTGGTTCATATCAAAATCTTGTAAGCTGTTCTGTAAGCCCACAGAGCTTCATGAAGTTTTGAATACCAATCTTTCCTAGAGGTTGCAATGGTTTTCTCTAATATTTTCTTAATTTTTCAATTAGAAATATCTACTTGACCACTTGTTTGAAGATGGTAAGGTGTCGCTACTCGATGTCGGACTCCGTATTTGAGCAACAGTCTTTTAAAGATATTTGATATGAAATGGGAGCCACCAGCGCTAATTACAAGTCTCGGCACACTGAATCTAGGAAAAATTATATTTTTAAAGAGTTTAATCACTACCTGTGCATCATTTGCAGGAGAGGCTACAACCTCAATCCATTTCGATGCGTAATCGACTGTAATGAGTATGTATTTATTACCAAAAGAAGATGGGAAAGGGCCCATAAAATCTATACCCTAAACATCAAATACTTCTACCTCTAAGATACCTTTCAGTGGCATCTCGTCGCGTCTAGATATTTTGCCAGTGCGTTGGCACCAATCGCAATTTATAACCGTGGTATGGACTTCTTTCCATATATTAGTCCAAAAGAGGCCAGATTGTAAGATCTTTGCACAAGTCTTTGAAGTGCTTGCATGCCCTCCATAAGGTGCATAATGGCAATGGGATATGATGTTGTCTAGGTAGTTGACAAAGTCAGCATACCATGGCAATGCGGTTTTGGTATAAACTGCTTCCACAACTTCATTAGTTCCTGTATCATTATAAGTTAAAGAGAATACAGTTATGTTATTTCCTAATTGGGCTACAAGTCGATCATAAGGTAAATCATCATTGATAGGCACTTGTTCAGGTTTCATATCCTCAATTCTAGAGAGGTGGTCAACCACTACTTTTTCGTTGCCTTTCTTGTCTTTAATTTCTAAGTTGAATTCTTGTAGGAGCAGAATCCATCTTAAGAGTCTCGGATTAGCATATTCTTTACTTAATAAGTACCTGATTGCGGCGTGGTCAGTATAGACAATTATTTTTGCTCCTACTAAGTAAGAACGAAATTTATCTAATGTGAACATGACGACTAGGAGTTCCTTTTCTGTTGTGGCGTAGTTCATTTGCGCATAGTCTAATGTTTTACTTGTGTAATAAATCACATGAAGCTTTTTGTCTTTTCTTTGTCTTAAGACTGCGCCTACGGCATCGTCACTAGCGTCACACATTATTTTAAACGATCTACTCCAATCATGTGGTTGCATAATAGGTGCGATAATAAGAGCATTTTTCAAATGTTCGAATGCTTATAAGCATTTTTCATTGAAGATGAATTCAATGTCTTTCATTAATAAGCCAGTTAGTGGTTTGGTTATGTAGCGGGGTATTCGTTACCATTAGAGATATTGACTAAATCTAAGGTAAACCATACAAGTCGAGTCGCCACCGCACTTCTATTTATCCAAAGGAATGGTTAGAAAGCGAACAAAAACCTAAAAGTTTTATCGAATCAAAAACTAGTAAAAATGTCAGAGATCTAGGTAAGGGGGTTGGTTATGCAATGGGAAGGTTTTAAGCACCCAAAACATCCTAGGTACTCCTAGGGAGCCCTTTTCATAAGTGTTGTTCTAGTCTAAAGGGTGTAGGTATATCTAAAGTACTATTTACTAAAAGGAAGGTTAAAAGAAAATGACAAGCAAGGATGTCGCATCCACTGCCTACGTATCTCATCTGAGTATGAGAATCAGAGTCTTTGTAGCTCGGCTACCTATGGGTTAGAGATAAGTGTGATCGGTAAGACGTCGCTTCTTATGCCTACGTATCTCATCTGGAATGAGAATCAAAGCAAAACGTAGTTCGGCTAACTACGGGAACAAGGGTCTCGATTGCATCTAGGGCAAGGGAAAGGGACGGTCTCGATCACAACGAGGGCAAGAGAAAAGAATCGCAGCAAGGGCGAAAGCAAGCAAGGATTAGTTGTTAGTCGTCAGTCAAACTCGGCAAGACATCGCGTCTCGTGCCTACGTATCTCATCTGAACATGGGAATCAGAGTTGTCGTAGTTCGGCTAACTAGGGGTTAAGGATTGCCATCTGAACATGGACTTACAAAAGAGGATACCAGCTGTGTCAGAGGAGGGTGGGCAGTGTGTTCAACATCCTAGCAGTAGGTGTCGCAGCTCGCTGAATCGAGTCTTAGGAAGTTACCTCTTTGCAATAGAAGGGACTGACATGCCACAAGATCGGAGACGCACAAAAGGTCTAAAAGTGGGGAAGCTCTGCTCTAGAGTTGTCATGAAATATGGACCTATGTGTTAGGATTTACAAAGGGTAACATCTACCTAATGTTAGCATGCAAAGAATAGGGGAATTCTACCTATGTTATCATACAAAGGGTTCTACCTAATGGGTGCTACCTAAACGGAACAAGAGTCGACGGATGGAGCGCGGAGAGGAGTTACGGATAAGGGTAGATGGTGATGATGGAGGCAATCAACTTATAGGTAGATGGTGATGCCTGAGGCAATCAACTTACAAGAGGATGGATGAATGCGTGCTGGTTCTGTTAAGTTTTGAAAATGATTACTCGACGTTGGATCGAGCTTTTGATCTTATTTTGAAATGGTTATCAGATGTTCGTTTTAATTCTTGTATTAACAGGCGACTAAAGAAATAAAGAAATAAATATTATATGCTTTATGGGAGAGGGGTACATTTGTTATGAATGGGGATTGTTCATGGCAAACAAACAATAAGAATATATGCCTCATACATCATACAAGTAGGCAACAGTTATCAATCAGATCAGATAAATAAACAATATATAATCGAACAAAAGAATCAAATAATGGAGCATTTAAACAATGCATGGGAGTATGAACATGTTAAATAATCAAGCAATAGAAAGCATGAATGAGAGAAACAAGTATAAAAGATAACAGATGAATCAAACAGATGAAAATATGCACACGAAGGACCCACTCAATAATTTAATCAGGAAATGAGGTAAGGACCAAATAAAATCAAGGTAAAAAGGCCTCTAATACATGGCATATGAGATGAACAAGGGAGGATCAAAAGATCTCTTCAATTGCCATAAGCAATCCCTAAGTCAAACATCGATCATAAAGAAGTCAACTAAAAATTCAAGTCAACTTAAAAAATAACAAATAAATAGCAAATTAATCAAGAAAATTATGAAAAATTTAATTAAATAAGGTGGGGTCAGGACATCATCATCCCCCAAAAAGATTTTAAAAATAATGAAAACTGGCATGTGAATTAATTAAAACAAAACATAGGTTAAACCAAAAGTCAATTAATAAGACTGGGTTAGAAATAAATCAAAGATAAATATTAAATTAATCAAGAAAATTATGAAAAATTATACTAAATAAGGTGGGGTCAGGACATCATCATCCCTTAAAAATATTTTTAAAATAATGAAAATTGGTACGTGAATTAATTAAAATAAAACATAGGTCAAACCAAAAGTCAATTAATAAGACTAGGTTAGAAATAAATCAAGAATAAATAGTAAATTAATCAATAAAATTATGCAAAATTAAAATAAATAAGGTGGGGTCAAGACATCATCATCCCCCAAAAATATTTTTAAAATAATGAAAATTGGTACGTGAATTAATTAAAATAAAACAGAAGTCAAATTAAAAGTCAACCTACCAAACTAGGTCAAAAATAAATCCAAAATAAATTGAAAATGTGAAATAAAATTTCAAGAAAAGGTCAGGTTGACCATGAGACAGCGATCAACCTTCATCCCAAAAATCAAATGCTAACAATAATTTTAAGTCATAAAAATAAAATCAATAAAAAAGTGTGTTAAAATGGACCATTTAGAATAAATAATTAAAATAAAATATTAATATTAAAAAAATACGAAAATAAAAATTACATAAAATTAAATAAAACATTAACAAAAGTGAAAAATATTTTTGGGTGATTTTATGGACGAAGAAAATATTTTAAATAAGAAAAAGAAATATGAAAGTGGAAGGATTAATGGTGATGAACATGGTAAGCAGGCGTAGATATATCAAAACATGGCCATGGAAGAGATGATTACCTAATGGAAAATAGAAGTGGAATGGAATCTGATATGTGATGAAGCTTTGTCTCCTTGCCACGAAATTCCAATGATCCTTCAGGGTTAGGGTTTCAGCTTCTTAAATAGGGTGGATTAGGTGTTCTCATGGGCTTTTTAATAAGTGATTTATCCATAAGAATAAAAGTGTGAAGTGAGGTGTAAAATGTTGTTATTTTGGGCCAAACTTAAGTGAATGGATGTCCAATGCATGGCCAAAAGAGGTAAAAAAAACGTGACTGGTTTGTGCAGCATGCTTAGAAAATCTGATTGGGCCAGCCAGACCCAAAATCTGCCTAGAAAATCAAGTCATGGTGCCCACTTTAAATGAATGTATCTCTCAAACCATGGATCCAAATGATATGATTCCAAAAGGATGTGAAAGAGGACATGGCAAGGTACAATTGTTGTGAAGAAAGTATTTTCAAATAATGCCTTGAAGTGCAAGAAAACTGGCCAAGAAGTCTTGACAAATTTTGAAGATTTTGGACTTAGAAATTTTTCTAAGTGTCCTAAACAAATGTCTCACTTTGACTAAGCATAACATTCTCAATTCTAATCCAAATGGAGCAAACTTTATATCTCTAGGAAGCTTGGAACAAGAGGAACAACTTTCATGTTGGAGGATTTTTCAAATGGAGCTTTTATCTTGATGCAAAATGGGCTTAAAGTGAGTGCAACGATCATGAAAACTTGCCCTAAGTGGAAAGTCAACCATTTCCAAATTAAGTAACTTTTCCAATTCCTGATTAAATGATGAATCCATGATACAACCTTGATCAAATTTCACATGTAGGATCCCCTAGGAATGGATTTTGAGATTCCACTCTCAAAATGTCAGGAGTTGACTTTTCTGGCCCCACATTTGACTTTTCCTAAACTGTCTAATTCCCGATTCCATTGATCAATTGAAGAACTTCTAGCTCAAATAAAGATCTTATTTTTTATATGTAGACCCTTGTGGACATATGGAGGGCCATGGAAAAGAGTTTCACCCAAAGAATCAGAAATAAACTGATTTTATACCAAACCCTAGTTTTAGGGCAAAATGATCAAGAACTGATTGCACTGATTGCCAATGGATCTTTCTGAGATAATTGTGAATCTTCCTAAGCCAAGATGCCTCTCTAATAATGACATGGATGAGCTCCTCTACTTCCAACCTAACATTGCTTGTTGCAGGTAGCCATGAAACCCTAATTTCTGATTAAATCCAGATGAATACTCTGATAGCTTTGAATCCTTCACTGATGAACTAAGGACCATAATAAGATACTTGGACCCCCCTGAGACCCTTGAGACTTGTATACTTAGAAAATGAAGTCCAATTCTCAATCTTGCATTGTGTGGGCTCCTTCTGTTAAGGAGTGATCGATCAAAACCTGATCTCCATGTCACTAATGCAGTATGCAATGAGTATGACCTAATATGATGCTAATGAAGTGTAAAATATAATCCCAAGCTTCTAGGAAAAATGAAGGGTAAATTTTGGGGTATTACAGGTTATTTTAGAGAAAACCTTAATGAATCGTTGGTAAAACCTGGTGTGTCTTAGGAAACTACGTATTTCTCTAACAGTTTTCGGAGGTTGAAGGTTTTCTATGATTTCTATTTTAGCTTTATCCACTTCAATCCCTTTATCGAACACGATGTGTCCAAGTACGATTCCTTGTCGGACCATGAAATGGCATTTTTCCCAATTTAGTACAAGATTGACTTTCACGCATCTTTCAAGTACCATTTCTAGGTTCGATAGACATCCTTCAAGACTCTGCCCACAAACAGAAAAGTCATCCATAAATACTTCCATTATGTCGTCTATAAAATCAGCAAAGATCGGTATCATGTATCTTTGAAATGTTGCAGGAGCATTACATAGTCCAAATGGAAATCGTCGGTAGGCGAAGGTACCATAAGGAGAGGTGAAGGTAGTCTTTTCTTGGTCATCAGAGTGAATAAGAATTTGAAAAAATCCTTAATAACCATCTAAATAGTAGAAGTGAGAATGTTTAACCAATCGTTCAATCATTTGATCAATAAAATGTAAAGGAAAATGATCCTTACGGGTGGATTTATTTAATTTGCTATAGTCAATGCACATTCTCCATCCAGTTTGAGTACGTTTTTCTATTGATTCGCCCTTTTTATTACTAACAACCATAACACCTCCCTTTTTAGTGACGACATGCACTGGGTTGACCCATTGACTGTCAGATATTGGGTATATAATTCTTGCTTCTAATAGATTTTGCACCTCTCTTTTGACTACATCACTCATCATGGGATTGGTTTTCCTCTGGTGTTCTCTAGAGGTTTTGCAGCCTTCTTCTAGCATAATGTGATGCATACTATAAGACCCCAATTTTTGCCCTAAGATCCCTCATGGCCCATATCATCTCATATCATGGCCTCAAGGATCATTGCATGCCCTAGCTCCCCTCCTAGTGGGTAGGTTGCCTTGTGAGTTGATTCTTGATCACCAAGCATGTCTTGCATTTGTATATCTTTGCTTTTCATATGTTTACTAACCAAAAAGTACAAAAATATTGTCAGCTAACCATGTTACTTGCAGCTGAAGCAATTATCAGCCAATTAGGTCAAAATCAGTCAAAGGCAGTCCTTGCAGTGGATGGTGGCCATTCTTGCAGAATTTGGGCACCATGATCAATAATCAAGAGTTCATATAACTTGGGACATCATTTGGAATCAAGATCTCAAGGAATTAGGGTTTGGAATTCATCAGAAGGTGCTTCAGTCAAGCAAAACCCTAGAAAGTCAAACTTGGTCAACTGTGGATTTAATCAGTGGTTTGAGGATGGGATTTGGTCTGAGAGGTCTCATTCATGTCTATATAAGCTTCATATATCATGTCAAGCATCCACAGTGAAGAAAATAAAGTCAGATAGGAAATTTCCAGAAATAGAAAGTTGACCTGTAATTCAAATTTGCCAAAAATGGAAACTTCTTGATCTTAAACTTACATCATGATACAAGCTTCAAATGAATTTTTGCCCAACATGAAAGTTGAAGATCTTGTTCTCCCATTTCCAAAAAGTCCAAGAACTCTCAATTCCCATGTATGGTTGGCAAGATATGATCAATTCATTTTCACAATTTCATGAACTTCAAAAGGCCATATCTCATGAACCACTTGGCCAATTTTGGTGGGGTTTTTTCCTACAAGCTCTATTTGTTCCCCTCTTTCCAAAAATGCATTCATCTTCCACCAAAACCACACCATGCAAAATGGCATTTTTGGACTTGACTTCATTAATTTCAAGTATGTGCAAAAAGTGATTTTTTTGATTTAGACATTTTCAGCACATTTGGCCATTTGGGACTTGTTTATAATGTTGTTTGAAACTTGTCCAAGGCCCAAACTCGGCCAGAACCTTACCCCTCCATGTGCACATGTTCAAAATTAGCAAAATGGCAAAACCACTTCATTTGAGTTAACCAAGCTTAGCACCTTCATTAACAATGTTAAACAGCAAATATAAGGGACATTTTCTGTCATTCTAAACCTAGCAGCAGCCATAATACAAACAGAATTCTCTCATTCTCCAAAATCACCATTTTCATATCTTTGCATTTTTGCTCAAACCCTTCAAAGCACTCGAGCCACTCTTCCTTCATTCATCACCTAACCATCATTTGGAGCTCTTTTGAAGCAGCAAACCCCAGCTGGAAGCTCCTTTTCATGTTCTGTTTTCTCCATGGACCAACAATGGTGAAATTGGATTTGGACACTCCCAAGCCTTGCTGAGCTCGATTTCTTCAAGAATCCATCAATATCAAGCATAAGGAGGATCTGTTTGAGCCTGCATCATCCAAACAACCACTGTTTCTCGATTTTCTTCACAACCAAGTAAAGTTTCGAATCTCTCATTTCTCTAAATGTTGCCATGTTTTATGTAGTTCTTGCCTTGCTGAGTATTGTGAACCTTGTATCATTCGAATTGGTTAACTATGCTGTGAGAAATCTGGATTTTCATTTTTGTGCTCAAACTTGTTTTAGTCGATTTGCTTTGATGATGATGATTTAATGAAAACCATGGCTAGATTATGACTGTGCTTGCTTCATTGGTTCGATTGGTATGCATATCCATGATTTCTGGGTGAATTAATCTTTTCATGTTTGAATGTTGAAGATGATTACTGCTGTTTTAAAACCCTAGAATCTGCCCAGAAATTTGCATGATTCGTGTTTGGTTTATTGTTGTTTGGATGTTGCATGAACATTGTTGTTCCATTGCCATGCTGCTTGTGCATTTCTGGATGAATTTCGCATGATGATGATGAACCATGAAGATGAAATGCTGTTGCTGTTGCATAAACCCTAAGGGCATTGAACCCAGAACTTGATTGGTTGTTGTTTCAATTTTTCTGCTTGCTTACTGTTCCATTGAGAATCAACCAATCACAACATTTCGTTGCCTGGCCTTATACGATGCGTTTTGATAAATGATATGCATATTCACAAAATTGCCACTCGGTCAACCTTTGACTTGCTAAACCATGTTACTTTGTTCATGTTATTCCAAAGTCATTCCTCATCTTCCAAAAATCATATTTCACTCATTTCAATTCCAAATTTCATGAAATTTTTTGCATCATATTCACATGGATGTCTACTATTTTATCATGATTTTTATTGATTTTTTGGATGGCTGGATTTTTAATGGTATTAGGTTTCTTGACATGTATGCACATTTTGTACCTTTTGCCAATTCTTTTGTGAAATTGTGATGATGCATCCATTTGCCCTGAAATTTTTTGTGGTTAATCTACACTCATTCATGTTTGTTTTGATGTGGAGTTTTTGAATTTATCATGTTTGGTTGTTGAGATATGAATTTTTGAAGTAGGGTGTGACAATTTGTTTCACACCATTGATATGCAATTTCATGATTTTTGATGACATGCTTCCTGACCTCCAATTGATATGAAATTTTGCATGATCCTTCTCTTATATGTCTAGTTGACTTGTGATTTTTCTTGGAATTAATTGTGGCATTTCCAAATTGTTTGAGATTTTATCCCCTGTTTGACCAAAATGTTGACTTGTGTGATACATCTTGCCATTTCCTTTGTGAAATTCTCATACCTTATTGGATGATCATGAAATTTTACATGTGCATACTAGACATCTTAAGCTTTGCATTGGTGTTGATCCCATTCATTTCTCATCTGTTTTCATTTAGTTATGATTTTTTGAAGTTAATACATGTTTGTTTGACTTCTTTGTGCATACTTGAAATTGTCTTGACTTTCTGATTTTAATTGACTATCTTCCCATGATCCAATTGAGTTGAAATTTGATATGCATGTCATGTTATGGATTGTGATTGACCATGATTTATTTGCTGATTTTTGGAATTGATTATGATTGCTTTTGAGCTAAGTCTTGCTGTTGACTTCTATGAGCTCTCATTTGCCATGCTTTGCCTTCCTTTGCTTATGAAATCATGATGATGAATGATATGCATGTGGTACCAATTGAGTTTGCTTCTTGATTGTTTAAACTTGATTTTGGTTGACTATCCCTTGCTGTTTTGACTTTCTCATCTCATTTTGACCCTAGGCTTGTCCTAGTGGTCCTGTTGCTTATGTTTGAGCTCATTGTTTCAGGTTAAGCACAAATGCTTCAAAGAAACTTTTTGCAAGTTGATTAAGCTTGATTGTTTATTATGAGCTAACCATTGTTTTGTAGGTGGCTTGACTCATATGATTTGAGTCTTGTGCTTTGCACATTTGCTTATCTGTTTTGACTACTTCATGTTGCTTTAACTGTTGAACTGTGTACTGATTTGTTTGACTATTTCAGGTACCATTAGTTGCTTAAGTTCTTTGAACTTTCTTTGCTTTGCTATTTAGCAATTTGCTTTGAGGTATAATTCCTTTTTCTTCATGTAGTCTGGAAGACCTGGCCTGTTATTTGGCCAGGCAACTGTCTGAAGTCCTCCTTAAGAGGCAATGCTTGTGTGTGTTTATATTTGTCCCAAGCAGGAAAAGTCCTTCAAATAAGGCAATTGGTAGATCAAAGGGATAAGCAACCTATCCCCTACTATTCTGTGAGTCTTCTCCTTGCTCCCATTACATGGTTGTAGCATTGAGATCCAAGCCCAAGATCAATCGAGTCAATAACATGTGGAGAGAGTTCCTACTTTCTGAACTCCCACGCTTTCGGATATTCAAATGCTCTCCCTGACCAGGGATAAGAGCAATGAGGCACACCCCTCATCTCCTTTCATCTGCTTCACCTTAGCCTCTCAATGGCAAGGTTAAGAGCACCTGCGACCCTATTCCAGTTGGCTTCAATGCCTAAACCCTTTTGTATGAGCCTCTTTGTTTGGCTATAGTGTGTGCTGATTGACTTCATTGATTGCTTGATTGTTTCATATGCACATGTTTGCTTGTATGCTCTATGCATTTATCATCATTAATTGCTCATCAATGCATAATCATCTCATTTGTCTTTGTGACATTATCATTGTTGTTTACCCATTGAGGACAATTGTAAGACCATTCATTGGCTATTGCTCCTATGATATGGAAGTGAGTATAAGACCATCACCTTGGCCACTCATCTTATCTTTGCTTGATGCATTTGTTTGATTGTGAGGATGCAATTGTAAGTCCCTGTAAGTCGGCATTTGCTTTCCTGTGATCCTGTTTTGCTTTGTTTGTTTGTATGTGAGGATACAACTGTAAGTCCCTGCAAGTTGGCATTTGTATTCCTAGGACCATACTGTGGAGGTTAGAGTAAGCCCAAATAGATTGGCATCTGACGTCCATGTTTTGCTTTTCTTTGTTTATGTGAGGTTGCAATTGTAAGTCCCTGTAAGTTGGCATTTGCTTTTCCTAGGATCATATGTTGGATATTGGTATAAGTCCAGACAGATTGGCATCCGGTATCCAAGTTTCATTTTGTTAGGAGATTAGTGTAAGTCCATTGAGTGGCATCTGATATCCAGTTTTGTTTTAGGGGATTGGTGTAAATCCATCTATTGGTATCCGACATCCGCTTTTTGTTTGTGAGATTGGAGTAAGACCATTGAGTGGCATCCGGTATCATTTGCTTACTTATATTATTATTGCCCATTCCAAAGGACACACTTGAATCATTCCCTATATGATCTCAAGAAGTGAACCTTCTAAGAAGTTTTACAATCCATTTCCATCCATTCATTCCCATTGTGTCCTAAACCTTTTCACACTTTGATTTCAAACTTGACATAGATATTGTGCAAACTTCTTCATGTTTTTCAAACTAAAAACCTGGACCCCAAGTCCTTGACTTTTTTCAAACTCATTTCATAATACTTCTTTGAATCAATCTTAATCATACTTTGACTCCACTTTCATAATCACAATCAATTAACCTCACTCATTCACTTGTTTTGGCTTTGTCCATTGTTAATCTTTTCATGCATTAGCCATAGGTTTCAATTATCTTTGTGGTTGATGTAAATCTTGCCTATCCTTAGTGAGTCGACAGTAAGACTTCCGTACTGAAAACAGGGCTAATCCCTCTAGTACGTCGAAGCTATCCTCGCATGGTGGATGTTGGTTTTGGTTGAGTTTTCTCCCATTGATAATGAAAAGCCTCAGTGCTATTGTTTAAAACTGAATCCACCAACTTTTGGAAATCTTTTAGCCGAACTACGGCGTTTTGATCCTTACCTTTGATGGAAGGTACGTAGGCAGCGGGTTCATCCGTTCGAACACAAAAATAATAAAATTGTATATTCTTTTCTCATCATCCCAATCATGTTTGCACAATGTTTATGTCATAACAAATAACAATCTTTTACAACAAGTGTGAAAAGGGCTCCCTAGGAGTACCTAGGACGTAGTGGGTGCCTAACACCTTCCCATTACGTAATTTACCCCTTACCCAGACTCTCTGATCTTTTTATTAGTTTTCTACGTGTAAAACTTCTTAGGCTTTTGTTCGCTTTTTAGCCAGTCCTTTGGATAAATAAAAGTGCGGTGGCGACTCGAAAATCATTGTATCTCTTGCTTATGATTTAATCGATAGATCATATAGCGACGAATACACCGCTACAGAAAAGTGGCGACTCTGCTGGGGAAATAAAAGGTCCTTGGTGGTATTGCCTACTTTTCACCCTTGTTGTGCTATATTGTTATCTGTTATATGACATATTTTTGTACAATTTGGGATCACTGTATTGATTGTAATGTTTGAATTGCTTGATATACAATTGCTGTTTGCTTTGGTGATCTGTGAGATGAGTTCTATACCCGAACTCGAGTGCTCTCTAGGATAGGAGAATGGCATAGTCTTGTTGACTGGTGTGGAGTATTCCTTAGCCAGTTGACTTGCGAGTCCATTCACTTGGTGGAGGTCATGTTGGACTAATAATGTCACACAAGTTATTTGTGGTTAGGCATTATTCTTTCAATCATGTTCCGCAGAAGCCAAGGACCTTAGTTTACCAAACCCATCTTGGCCTATTTTTAGGACCGTAGTGCGGAGGTCGTTCAGATGTCAGTTCTGATACGATTGTTACGCGATACTACACTCATAAGAGTTTCTCTTGAGAATATTCTTGGAATACGAGTATTCGTTCCTCCGATAATATTCGAAAGATGGAACGATGATTATGGGAACCTCTGATAGAACATGTCTGGCAGGTTTAAACCCTAGTACACTCCCTTTGGGTGGTCCTTAACCGAGACTCCATGCTCGTGACTCTCAACAAACCCATGATTCGTGGTTGAGTCGTTCGAACATCGTTAATATCAATGGAACCCGGATCAGGTGTAAAACCTAAAATCCACCAAAGCGGCTGGTTGATATTAAGGATGTCCGAACCGGTTCATGTACCGTTAATATCAATGGAACTTGGGTGTTGATAAGGTGAAAACCTAAATCCACCAAAATGGATGATTGATATTAGGGATACATAGAGCTTTCCCACGACCTTTGTTTGGTGTGCTTTGCTTGATCCTTGAGTGTGATTGTTGCATTCATGCATTCATGCATTCATTCGCATCCATATCATCAGAAAAAAAAAGAAAATTTTCAAAGAACTCAAAGGAGTTTATTTGCAAAAATTCTCAAACATGAAAAAACCGGGAAAATTTTTTCACCTGATATATCTGATGAGATATTCTCATATATGATCAAAATGCTTAAATATTTCAAAGTTTGCAAATAAAACCCTTGAGTTTCTTTGAAATAAAAAAACAAGCATATGCATAAACACTTCATGCATCATTTGCATAAGCGGGTGTTTTGTTCCGGTCTCCCGTCCTGTGGTCTGACCCTGCGACCTTCATTTATTTTGAAGACGCACTTCGCCGGTATTATACCAGAGCCCATTCTACCAGATTGATGGATCATCCTGAGCAAGAGAGTTGTGAACTCAGAGAGATGTTTGCCAGACTATGTGCTTTTGATGGATTTATTCCTTTTGATGGATTTATTCCTGTTGATGGATTTATTCCTTTTGATGGATTTATTCCTGTTGATGGATTTATTCCTGTTGATGGATTTATTCCTGGTTAACCAATCCCGGGCTGGCATTGGCTACTGTTCTGGGGCATATAATGAGCAAGGTTTGTTCACGAGTGGAGGATTCATCCATGCTGATCAACCTGAAGAAGAGGCTGCTGCTATCTTTGAAGAAGATGCAGAAGACCTGAACAATTTCATCATTCCTGGTGGTGTCTGCCACAATTGGGTCGCTGTGGATGTTCCTACGGTCATTCATAAGTCAGCGTGATTTGTTCACTTTGTTCAAAACCCTTCTCCCATGCCAAAAGGAGAAGTGATGACATTGTTGGCAGCATTTAATACAATGATGTTTTCATTCAATTAATGCATTGTTAAACATTTGTTTTTCCATTTGTTTTCACTTTTTGCTTTTTGCATGAAATCAGTGATCACAAAAAACCATGAAAAACAAAAACAGCTTTTTCATCTGCATAAATGATTTGCTTGTTTAAATTCAAAAGCTTTTCATTATCCAGAATCATTATGCAGGGATTTCTAAACCCATTGAACATAATGATCCAACGCCATCTCCCAATCTTGAAGTCCTTGTATCTGAGGCAGAGGAAGATGATGTTGAAGGGGATTCCTGATGAGATTACCCGTCTCCTTGAGCACACAAAGAAGCTCATTCAGCTGTATCATGAGAATCAGCAAAACAGTCAAACTGGGGCATTACAAATGTAATCAATAAAAAAAAAAAAAAAAAAAAAGAAAAAGAGGGTGAAAAAGAAAAAAAAAATCAAAAATCAGGAAAATTTTTTCAACATTTTTCCAAAAGAAAAAGAAAAATTATACCCTCAAGTCCCTAGTTGACTGATGCTGAATGGATTCAGAGTCGTTACGACCAACTGAATTTGATTGAAGAGAAGCGTTTAACTGCCATGTGCCATGGTCAGTTATATCAACAGAGAATGAAGAAAGCATTCGATAAGAAGGTCAAGCCTCGTGTGTTCCGAGAAGGTGACCTTGTGCTCAAGAAAGTTTTGTCTTTCGCGCCCGATTCCAGGGGCAAGTGGACTCCAAACTACGAGGGTCCATATGTTGTTAAGAGAGCCTTTTCAGGCGGAGCTTTGATGCTTACAACAATGGATGGGGAGGATTTCACTCGTCCTGTGAATTCAGATGCAGTCAAGAGATACTTTGCCTAGAAAAAAGTATATGCAAATGAAAAACAGAATTGCTCGCTAAGTTGAAAACCCGAAAGGGCGGCTTAGGCAAAAATGAGCGTCTCGGTGGAGAACCCGCAAGGGTAATTCAGGCAAAAATTAGAGACTTGAAAAAAAAAAAGAAAAATATTTGCATCCCGCTAGATTGAGTACCTCACCCTGGGGCAATCTAGGCAAAAATTAGGGATTTGGCAAGTAACTGCATCCTGACAAGACTTTCTGTTCACCAGTCGTCATTTCGTCAGAAGATTCTCGATTCGTCGTCAACTGAAGCTTCGGATACATCGAGATTCAAATTGGTAGAGAAAGGATCATTATGTTCAATGTAGCCCTCTTCCAATATATATCACTGATTTCAAATTTGTACAGATCTATGGAGTCTTGCCATTTGCAGGCTACCATTCCATCAAATCAATTTGAGCTTTTTATCCAATTATTTGCACTCTTATTTGTTTCAATTCAACAAATGTTTTGCATGTTTTAAATTGATCAAATGTCATTGTGTTTAAACAAAACAAATCTTTTCAAAATCATTTTTTCAAACAAAGTGAACATTCACAATGATGAAAGGATACTCAAGAATATCTCAGTGCTCTCCCGAGGGTGGCATGATTTCCAACAGGTAAGACATTTGTTCATATTCCTGGTTTGGTGGTATCTTCTTTCTCCAGATCTTTGTTGAGGTTGTTCCTCAAACAGAGTTGTTGTTGGGGTTGTTCCCCAGTATAGTCGCAAGCAGAGTGTTGTTGAAGACTTTGTTTTCTCCAGCAGCAGTTTTCCCCGGCATGGGTGTTTTCTTGTAGAAGTTTCGGCGGTTGATGGTTTATCATCTTGGTGCCCCGTCACTTTCTCCAGTGGGTCGTCTGCCCCAGACTTTATTTGTCTCCTCAGCGCAGTCATGAGTAGAGCTGTTATTGATATCCCCATCGGATTTGCGAACAGAGTTGTTATCACTCTTCCCAGTGCAGTTGCCAGCGGAACTGTCTGTTTCCTCAGCACGATCACTTTCTTTTAAAGACTCGGTAAGTCAGTGGTTGATACCCGGTACTTTACCTTTTCCCCGGCGAAGTCGTCTGCGGAATTGTTGCTATCTCTCCATCAGAGTTTTTCTCTTCAGCAAAGCAGGATTTATTTTCCTACTCGGTGGTTGATTGGGTTGATATCCCAGTATTGCATTCACCTTTTCCTCAGCTTAGTCTGCAGAATGTTTGTTGTGGTGGTTTCGCCTACTGAATACTCCTTCAATCCCCAGCATGGTCGGATGATGGCTCTAGCCTCCAGAGAACGGATTGATTTCCTGACTGTTTGTGATCCCCAGTAGAGTGGCTTATATTGCAGAATCTACTTGTTGTGATCAGTTTGCTATGTATATTCTCCCCAAGTAGAGTGGTTCGTTGCAAAATCTACTTGTTTGATCTATCCTCCCTCAGTGGTTTGTTCCCCAAGAGAGTAGCCGACAGTTTTTCCCCAGTAGAGTTGCTTATGCAGTTAAATTCTATTTGGATGATATCATTCTCCCTCAGTGGTTTGTTCCCCCAGTGGAGTTATGTGGATTTGCTTCTACAGCAGTCTGTGCTTGTGCTTATGCACTTTTTGTTTCTCAGTTGACACTGGGATCCCTTGCAGATACTTTGGGTTTTCTCTTATTCCCCTACAGATTCGTCTTGGTGGCTGCTTTGCCCGTTGTGACTTTCTGTACCCTGATTGGGTTGTTTCCTGATATCTCTGATCCTCTGCTTCTTCAGCAGTACCCGCAGATCTTTGCTTTACAGCATATAGATCTTCGCAGATTGGCTCTCCAGTTGGTTTTTCCTCTGGAAGTATAATACCGGGCGTTTGGTTCCTGGACCTGTTTGTGTTAGAATTATCTGTTTTGTCAGCATTCATCAAACATAAATCGCGCATATTCATGCATATTCATAAACATTCAGATATTCATGTCGCATTTCTTGCCATGTATCTTTTGTTTGTCGTGTCTCCTGCTATGGTGATATAGATCTCTTTACAGATCTCCCCAAGCAGATGTTGGGTGTTAAAATCTCTCCATATAGAGTCAGCCCCATAAGCAGAAAGTGTTGGTCTTTCCTTCTGCAGTTCCCCACTGAGATATATCCTCGTGGATGACGGTTTCTTCCGTTTCCTCCCAACACATATATTGGGATGGATTTTCCTATTTGAGTTATATCCTCATTAGGACATGTCTTGATTCAGTCTGTCTTTTCGGATTATTCCCGAATTGGCTATTTGTCAAAAGTCTTGTGCTTCCCAGTGGGTTGTTTCCCCAGCGGAATTTTTTGGGCCTCTACCTACGAACCGGTAGTTATAAGTCCTATTTTTCCTGGCTTTCTTAACAGAATTTGTGGTCATACACTTTTATTCTCCAGCCAGAGTTTTGGTTTTCTACCCTCATACCGGTAGTTGTAAATCCTATTTTCCTGCTCTTCAGCAGTTTGTGGTTTGTTATAACCCTATCTTGGTTTCCCGTGCGGATTTGTGATTTGTTCTATCCCCACGCGGAGTTGTTGGTCTTCTACCCCGTATTCGGTAGATGTAAACCCTAATTTTGTGGTTATCCCCACCAGATTTTGGCCTTCTGCCTACAAACCAGCAGTCGTAAGTCCTATCTTTGCGGTTTTTCTACCTACAAACCGGTAGTCATAAACCCCGTTTTCTCCACTTGCAGAGTTAATTTTGTTGTTCATCCCAACCGATGACAATTTCCCTTGTGGTTATCTTCATCTAGTTCTTGATGTTGATTTTCCTTTGCTTGGATAAGTTGCTCAGATCAGCACTTATATCCCCAGCAAATCTTTTGTGGATAATTGCCGTATTGCTAGCAATTTTATCCCCAGCGGGTCCTTTCACCTTTTGTCAGTGATTGTGTTCCCCGGATCATTGATTTTCATCAATGCATCCTCAGCAGATCGCCTTTCATTTACTCTTTTGTTGGTAATGTCTGTTGTTCCCTTTGATTGGTCATCATTGTATACCTATTCTGGTATCCCGATGCCTTTCTTTTCGGATTTTATCCTATAAACAACCTACAACCCGGTTAAGGATAATCTTCCATGCGAGGTTATTATTCACGTTTTGACGGCTATGAATAATATATCTCATGCGCTCTTTAGTTGGAATCCTTTGTTGATTTTCCCCAGCTGAGCAAGATTCGTATTCTCTGTAGAATCGAATATCCATCCTTTAACCAGTTTGTGTTTTGGATGATGAGTGTTTTGGAACACACACCAATTCACGTTTTTTTCGGCCATCCTATAAACAAGTCTGCTGTTCTAGCTTTCTTCAGGGTGATGAGTGTTTTGGAACACACACCAATTCACGTTTTTTTTCGGCCATCCTATAAACAAGTCTGCTGTTCTAGCTTTCTTCAGGGTGATGAGTGTTTTGGAACACACACCAATTCACGTTTTTTCGGCCATCCTATAAACAAGTCTGCTGTTCTAGCTTTCTTCAGGGTGATGAGTGTTTTGGAACACACACCAATTCACGTTTTTTCGGCCATCCTATAAACAAGTCTGCTGTTCTAGCTTTCTTCAGGGTGATGAGTGTTTTGGAACACAAACCAATTCACGATTTCGGATCTTATCCTATAAACAACCTACAACCCGGTTCAGGATAATCTTCCTTTGTGAGTATTCTATCCACGTTCTGACGGTAATGGATATTATACCTCTTTCGCTCTTGGGTCAATCTTTTGATTGTTTTCTCCGTCGAATAAGATTCGCATTCCTTGTGGAATCGAATGTCCATCCTATAAACAAGTCTGCCGTTCTAGCTTTCTTCAGGGTGATGAGTGTCTTGGAACACAAACCAATTCACGTTTTCGGATCTTATCCTATAAACAACCTACAACCCGGTTCAGGATAATTTTCCATGCGAGTACATTATTCACGTTTTGACGGCTATGAATAATATATCTCATGCACTCTCTTGTCGAACACTTTGTTTGTTTCCCCAACTGAGTAAGATTTGCATTCTTTACAGAATCAAATATCCATCCTATAAACAAGTTTGCTTTCGCTCTCTTCAGGATGATGAGTGTTTTGGAACACACACCAATTCACGTCTTTGGTCGGTCACCTGTTACATACCTACAACCCGATATCCTTGGTGTTCCTTCCTGATTTTTGTTACCCTTATACCCGGTGACATCTCATTTCTTTGGTGCTTCCTCAGTGAAGTTTTCCCGTTGCTTCTCCCCAGGAGTCAGCTTGTGTCTCTCCAATGGATTTATTTTCCTTTGGAATTCTTTCCCCAGTGTGAGTCCTTCACCCCCCAGTGAGTTCTCCAATCAGTTTTCTATTATTCCCTAATCAGAGTCGTGTCTTGTTCACGCTATATCAGTTTTGTTTATCCCCAACTAGAGTCTTGTCAGAGTCTCTGTTCCTGGTGAGTGTACTACTCCGATGGATCGTCTTCTCTTCTGTGTGAATCATATTCCCCACAGAATTTGTGTCTTTTGCATGCATACATTTGCATCATGAGGTCTCTTAGGGACCAAAATTTGTCTCATTACTGTTATTTAAGCCCATTCTACCGCGTCGAGATGAAGATTTCTAAACTTCACTTCTCCGGATAGAATGACCTTAAATAGGGGCATCTGTAAGACCCCAATTTTTGCCCTAAGATCCCTCATGGCCCATATCATCTCATATCATGGCCTCAAGGATCATTGCATGCCCTAGCTCCCCTCCTAGTGGGTAGGTTGCCTTGTGAGTTGATTCTTGATCACCAAGCATGTCTTGCATTTGTATATCTTTGCTTTTCATATGTTTACTAACCAAAAAGTACAAAAATATTGTCAGCTAACCATGTTACTTGCAGCTGAAGCAATTATCAGCCAATTAGGTCAAAATCAGTCAAAGGCAGTCCTTGCAGTGGATGGTGGCCATTCTTGCAGAATTTGGGCACCATGATCAATAATCAAGAGTTCATATAACTTGGGACATCATTTGGAATCAAGATCTCAAGGAATTAGGGTTTGGAATTCATCAGAAGGTGCTTCAGTCAAGCAAAACCCTAGAAAGTCAAACTTGGTCAACTGTGGATTTAATCAGTGGTTTGAGGATGGGATTTGGTCTGAGAGGTCTCATTCATGTCTATATAAGCTTCATATATCATGTCAAGCATCCACAGTGAAGAAAATAAAGTCAGATAGGAAATTTCCAGAAATAGAAAGTTGACCTGTAATTCAAATTTGCCAAAAATGGAAACTTCTTGATCTTAAACTTACATCATGATACAAGCTTCAAATGAATTTTTGCCCAACATGAAAGTTGAAGATCTTGTTCTCCCATTTCCAAAAAGTCCAAGAACTCTCAATTCCCATGTATGGTTGGCAAGATATGATCAATTCATTTTCACAATTTCATGAACTTCAAAAGGCCATATCTCATGAACCACTTGGCCAATTTTGGTGGGGTTTTTTCCTACAAGCTCTATTTGTTCCCCTCTTTCCAAAAATGCATTCATCTTCCACCAAAACCACACCATGCAAAATGGCATTTTTGGACTTGACTTCATTAATTTCAAGTATGTGCAAAAAGTGATTTTTTTGATTTAGACATTTTCAGCACATTTGGCCATTTGGGACTTGTTTATAATGTTGTTTGAAACTTGTCCAAGGCCCAAACTCGGCCAGAACCTTACCCCTCCATGTGCACATGTTCAAAATTAGCAAAATGGCAAAACCACTTCATTTGAGTTAACCAAGCTTAGCACCTTCATTAACAATGTTAAACAGCAAATATAAGGGACATTTTCTGTCATTCTAAACCTAGCAGCAGCCATAATACAAACAGAATTCTCTCATTCTCCAAAATCACCATTTTCATATCTTTGCATTTTCGCTCAAACCCTTCAAAGCACTCGAGCCACTCTTCCTTCATTCATCACCTAGCCATCATTTGGAGCTCTTTTGAAGCAGCAAACCCCAGCTGGAAGCTCCTTTTCATGTTCTGTTTTCTCCATGGACCAACAATGGTGAAATTGGATTGGGACACTCCCAAGCCTTGCTGAGCTCGATTTCTTCAAGAATCCATCAATATCAAGCATAAGGAGGATCTGTTTGAGCCTGCATCATCCAAACAACCACTGTTTCTCGATTTTCTTCACAACCAAGTAAAGTTTGGAATCTCTCATTTCTCTAAATGTTGCCATGTTTTGTGTAGTTCTTGCCTTGCTGAGTATTGTGAACCTTGTATCATTCGAATTGGTTAACTATGCTGTGAGAAATCTGGATTTTCATTTTTGTGCTCAAACTTGTTTTAGTCGATTTGCTTTGATGATGATGATTTAATGAAAACCATGGCTAGATTATGACTGTGCTTGCTTCATTGGTTCGATTGGTATGCATATCCATGATTTCTGGGTGAATTAATCTTTTCATGTTTGAATGTTGAAGATGATTACTGCTGTTTTAAAACCCTAGAATCTGCCCAGAAATTTGCATGATTCGTGTTTGGTTTATTGTTGTTTGGATGTTGCATGAACATTGTTGTTCCATTGCCATGCTGCTTGTGCATTTTTGGATGAATTTCGCATGATGATGATGAACCATGAAGATGAAATGCTGTTGCTGTTGCATAAACCCTAAGGGCATTGAACCCAGAACTTGATTGGTTGTTGTTTCAATTTTTCTGCTTGCTTACTGTTCCATTGAGAATCAACCAATCACAACATTTCGTTGCCTGGCCTTAAACGATGCGTTTTGATAAATGATATGCATATTCACAAAATTGCCACTCGGTCAACCTTTGACTTGCTAAACCATGTTACTTTGTTCATGTTATTCCAAAGTCATTCCTCATCTTCCAAAAATCATATTTCACTCATTTCAATTCCAAATTTCATGAAATTTTTTGCATCATATTCACATGGATGTCTACTATTTTATCATGATTTTTATTGATTTTTTGGATGGCTGGATTTTTAATGGTATTAGGTTTCTTGACATGTATGCACATTTTGTACCTTTTGCCAATTCTTTTGTGAAATTGTGATGATGCATCCATTTGCCCTGAAATTTTTTGTGGTTAATCTAAACTCATTCATGTTTGTTTTGATGTGGAGTTTTTGAATTTATCATGTTTGGTTGTTGAGATATGAATTTTTGAAGTAGGGTGTGACAATTTGTGTCACACCATTGATATGCAATTTCATGATTTTTGATGACATGCTTCCTGACCTCCAATTGATATGAAATTTTGCATGATCCTTCTCTTATATGTCTAGTTGACTTGTGATTTTTCTTGGAATTAATTGTGGCATTTCCAAATTGTTTGAGATTTTATCCCCTGTTTGACCAAAATGTTGACTTGTGTGATACATCTTGCCATTTCCTTTGTGAAATTCTCATACCTTATTGGATGATCATGAAATTTTACATGTGCATACTAGACATCTTAAGCTTTGCATTGGTGTTGATCCCATTCATTTCTCATCTGTTTTCATTTAGTTATGATTTTTTGAAGTTAATACATGTTTGTTTGACTTCTTTGTGCATACTTGAAATTGTCTTGACTTTCTGATTTTAATTGACTATCTTCCCATGATCCAATTGAGTTGAAATTTGATATGCATGTCATGTTATGGATTGTGATTGACCATGATTTATTTGCTGATTTTTGGAATTGATTATGATTGCTTTTGAGCTAAGTCTTGCTGTTGACTTCTATGAGCTCTCATTTGCCATGCTTTGCCTTCCTTTGCTTATGAAATCATGATGATGAATGATATGCATGTGGTACCAATTGAGTTTGCTTCTTGATTGTTTAAACTTGATTTTGGTTGACTATCCCTTGCTGTTTTGACTTTCTCATCTCATTTTGACCCTAGGCTTGTCCTAGTGGTCCTGTTGCTTATGTTTGAGCTCATTGTTTCAGGTTAAGCACAAATGCTTCAAAGAAACTTTTTGCAAGTTGATTAAGCTTGATTGTTTATTATGAGCTAACCATTGTTTTGTAGGTGGCTTGACTCATATGATTTGAGTCTTGTGCTTTGCACATTTGCTTATCTGTTTTGACTACTTCATGTTGCTTTAACTGTTGAACTGTGTACTGATTTGTTTGACTATTTCAGGTACCATTAGTTGCTTAAGTTCTTTGAACTTTCTTTGCTTTGCTATTTAGCAATTTGCTTTGAGGTATAATTCCTTTTTCTTCATGTAGTCTGGAAGACCTGGCCTGTTATTTGGCCAGGCAACTGTCTGAAGTCCTCCTTAAGAGGCAATGCTTGTGTGTGTTTATATTTGTCCCAAGCAGGAAAAGTCCTTCAAATAAGGCAATTGGTAGATCAAAGGGATAAGCAACCTATCCCCTACTATTCTGTGAGTCTTCTCCTTGCTCCCATTACATGGTTGTAGCATTGAGATCCAAGCCCAAGATCAATCGAGTCAATAACATGTGGAGAGAGTTCCTACTTTCTGAACTCCCACGCTTTCGGATATTCAAATGCTCTCCCTGACCAGGGATAAGAGCAATGAGGCACACCCCTCATCTCCTTTCATCTGCTTCACCTTAGCCTCTCAATGGCAAGGTTAAGAGCACCTGCGACCCTATTCCAGTTGGCTTCAATGCCTAAACCCTTTTGTATGAGCCTCTTTGTTTGGCTATAGTGTGTGCTGATTGACTTCATTGATTGCTTGATTGTTTCATATGCACATGTTTGCTTGTATGCTCTATGCATTTATCATCATTAATTGCTCATCAATGCATAATCATCTCATTTGTCTTTGTGACATTATCATTGTTGTTTACCCATTGAGGACAATTGTAAGACCATTCATTGGCTATTGCTCCTATGATATGGAAGTGAGTATAAGACCATCACCTTGGCCACTCATCTTATCTTTGCTTGATGCATTTGTTTGATTGTGAGGATGCAATTGTAAGTCCCTGTAAGTCGGCATTTGCTTTCCTGTGATCCTGTTTTGCTTTGTTTGTTTGTATGTGAGGATACAACTGTAAGTCCCTGCAAGTTGGCATTTGTATTCCTAGGACCATACTGTGGAGGTTAGAGTAAGCCCAGATAGATTGGCATCTGACGTCCATGTTTTGCTTTTCTTTGTTTATGTGAGGTTGCAATTGTAAGTCCCTGTAAGTTGGCATTTGCTTTTCCTAGGATCATATGTTGGATATTGGTATAAGTCCAGACAGATTGGCATCCGGTATCCAAGTTTCATTTTGTTAGGAGATTAGTGTAAGTCCATTGAGTGGCATCTGATATCCAGTTTTGTTTTAGGGGATTGGTGTAAATCCATCTATTGGTATCCGACATCCGCTTTTTGTTTGTGAGATTGGAGTAAGACCATTGAGTGGCATCCGGTATCATTTGCTTGCTTATATTATTATTGCCCATTCCAAAGGACACACTTGAATCATTCCCTATATGATCTCAAGAAGTGAACCTTCTAAGAAGTTTTACAATCCATTTCCATCCATTCATTCCCATTGTGTCCTAAACCTTTTCACACTTTGATTTCAAACTTGACATAGATATTGTGCAAACTTCTTCATGTTTTTCAAACTAAAAACCTGGACCCCAAGTCCTTGACTTTTTTCAAACTCATTTCATAATACTTCTTTGAATCAATCTTAATCATACTTTGACTCCACTTTCATAATCACAATCAATTAACCTCACTCATTCACTTGTTTTGGCTTTGTCCATTGTTAATCTTTTCATGCATTAGCCATAGGTTTCAATTATCTTTGTGGTTGATGTAAATCTTGCCTATCCTTAGTGAGTCGACAGTAAGACTTCCGTACTGAAAACAGGGCTAATCCCTCTAGTACGTCGAAGCTATCCTCGCATGGTGGATGTTGGTTTTGGTTGAGTTTTCTCCCATTGATAATGAAAAGCCTCAGTGCTATTGTTTAAAACTGAATCCACCAACTTTTGGAAATCTTTTAGCCGAACTACGGCGTTTTGATCCTTACCTTTGATGGAAGGTACGTAGGCAGCGGGTTCATCCGTTCGAACACAAAAATAATAAAATTGTATATTCTTTTCTCATCATCCCAATCATGTTTGCACAATGTTTATGTCATAACAAATAACAATCTTTTACAACAAGTGTGAAAAGGGCTCCCTAGGAGTACCTAGGACGTAGTGGGTGCCTAACACCTTCCCATTACGTAATTTACCCCTTACCCAGACTCTCTGATCTTTTTATTAGTTTTCTACGTGTAAAACTTCTTAGGCTTTTGTTCGCTTTTTAGCCAGTCCTTTGGATAAATAAAAGTGCGGTGGCGACTCGAAAATCATTGTATCTCTTGCTTATGATTTAATCGATAGATCATATAGCGACGAATACACCGCTACAGAAAAGTGGCGACTCTGCTGGGGAAATAAAAGGTCCTTGGTGGTATTGCCTACTTTTCACCCTTGTTGTGCTATATTGTTATCTGTTATATGACATATTTTTGTACAATTTGGGATCACTGTATTGATTGTAATGTTTGAATTGCTTGATATACAATTGCTGTTTGCTTTGGTGATCTGTGAGATGAGTTCTATACCCGAACTCGAGTGCTCTCTAGGATAGGAGAATGGCATAGTCTTGTTGACTGGTGTGGAGTATTCCTTAGCCAGTTGACTTGCGAGTCCATTCACTTGGTGGAGGTCATGTTGGACTAATAATGTCACACAAGTTATTTGTGGTTAGGCATTATTCTTTCAATCATGTTCCGCAGAAGCCAAGGACCTTAGTTTACCAAACCCATCTTGGCCTATTTTTAGGACCGTAGTGCGGAGGTCGTTCAGATGTCAGTTCTGATACGATTGTTACGCGATACTACACTCATAAGAGTTTCTCTTGAGAATATTCTTGGAATACGAGTATTCGTTCCTCCGATAATATTCGAAAGATGGAACGATGATTATGGGAACCTCTGATAGAACATGTCTGGCAGGTTTAAACCCTAGTACACTCCCTTTGGGTGGTCCTTAACCGAGACTCCATGCTCGTGACTCTCAACAAACCCATGATTCGTGGTTGAGTCGTTCGAACATCGTTAATATCAATGGAACCCGGATCAGGTGTAAAACCTAAAATCCACCAAAGCGGCTGGTTGATATTAAGGATGTCCGAACCGGTTCATGTACCGTTAATATCAATGGAACTTGGGTGTTGATAAGGTGAAAACCTAAATCCACCAAAATGGATGATTGATATTAGGGATACATAGAGCTTTCCCACGACCTTTGTTTGGTGTGCTTTGCTTGATCCTTGAGTGTGATTGTTGCATTCATGCATTCATGCATTCATTCGCATCCATATCATCAGAAAAAAAAAGAAAATTTTCAAAGAACTCAAAGGAGTTTATTTGCAAAAATTCTCAAACATGAAAAAACCGGGAAAATTTTTTCACCTGATATATCTGATGAGATATTCTCATATATGATCAAAATGCTTAAATATTTCAAAGTTTGCAAATAAAACCCTTGAGTTTCTTTGAAATAAAAAAACAAGCATATGCATAAACACTTCATGCATCATTTGCATAAGCGGGTGTTTTGTTCCGGTCTCCCGTCCTGTGGTCTGACCCTGCGACCTTCATTTATTTTGAAGACGCACTTCGCCGGTATTATACCAGAGCCCATTCTACCAGATTGATGGATCATCCTGAGCAAGAGAGTTGTGAACTCAGAGAGATGTTTGCCAGACTATGTGCTTTTGATGGATTTATTCCTTTTGATGGATTTATTCCTGTTGATGGATTTATTCCTTTTGATGGATTTATTCCTGTTGATGGATTTATTCCTGTTGATGGATTTATTCCTGGTTAACCAATCCCGGGCTGGCATTGGCTACTGTTCTGGGGCATATAATGAGCAAGGTTTGTTCACGAGTGGAGGATTCATCCATGCTGATCAACCTGAAGAAGAGGCTGCTGCTATCTTTGAAGAAGATGCAGAAGACCTGAACAATTTCATCATTCCTGGTGGTGTCTGCCACAATTGGGTCGCTGTGGATGTTCTTACGGTCATTCATAAGTCAGCGTGATTTGTTCACTTTGTTCAAAACCCTTCTCCCATGCCAAAAGGAGAAGTGATGACATTGTTGGCAGCATTTAATACAATGATGTTTTCATTCAATTAATGCATTGTTAAACATTTGTTTTTCCATTTGTTTTCACTTTTTGCTTTTTGCATGAAATCAGTGATCACAAAAAACCATGAAAAACAAAAACAGCTTTTTCATCTGCATAAATGATTTGCTTGTTTAAATTCAAAAGCTTTTCATTATCCAGAATCATTATGCAGGGATTTCTAAACCCATTGAACATAATGATCCAACGCCATCTCCCAATCTTGAAGTCCTTGTATCTGAGGCAGAGGAAGATGATGTTGAAGGGGATTCCTGATGAGATTACCCGTCTCCTTGAGCACACAAAGAAGCTCATTCAGCTGTATCATGAGAATCAGCAAAACAGTCAAACTGGGGCATTACAAATGTAATCAATAAAAAAAAAAAAAAAAAAAAAAAAAAGAGGGTGAAAAAGAAAAAAAAAATCAAAAATCAGGAATTTTTTTTCAACATTTTTCCAAAAGAAAAAGAAAAATTATACCCTCAAGTCCCTAGTTGACTGATGCTGAATGGATTCAGAGTCGTTACGACCAACTGAATTTGATTGAAGAGAAGCGTTTAACTGCCATGTGCCATGGTCAGTTATATCAACAGAGAATGAAGAAAGCATTCGATAAGAAGGTCAAGCCTCGTGTGTTCCGAGAAGGTGACCTTGTGCTCAAGAAAGTTTTGTCTTTCGCGCCCGATTCCAGGGGCAAGTGGACTCCAAACTACGAGGGTCCATATGTTGTTAAGAGAGCCTTTTCAGGCGGAGCTTTGATGCTTACAACAATGGATGGGGAGGATTTCACTCGTCCTGTGAATTCAGATGCAGTCAAGAGATACTTTGCCTAGAAAAAAGTATATGCAAATGAAAAACAGAATTGCTCGCTAAGTTGAAAACCCGAAAGGGCGGCTTAGGCAAAAATGAGCGTCTCGGTGGAGAACCCGCAAGGGTAATTCAGGCAAAAATTAGAGACTTGAAAAAAAAAAAAAAAAAATATTTGCATCCCGCTAGATTGAGTACCTCACCCTGGGGCAATCTAGGCAAAAATTAGGGATTTGGCAAGTAACTGCATCCTGACAAGACTTTCTGTTCACCAGTCGTCATTTCGTCAGAAGATTCTCGATTCGTCGTCAACTGAAGCTTCGGATACATCGAGATTCAAATTGGTAGAGAAAGGATCATTATGTTCAATGTAGCCCTCTTCCAATATATATCACTGATTTCAAATTTGTACAGATCTATGGAGTCTTGCCATTTGCAGGCTACCATTCCATCAAATCAATTTGAGCTTTTTATCCAATTATTTGCACTCTTATTTGTTTCAATTCAACAAATGTTTTGCATGTTTTAAATTGATCAAATGTCATTGTGTTTAAACAAAACAAATCTTTTCAAAATCATTTTTTCAAACAAAGTGAACATTCACAATGATGAAAGGATACTCAAGAATATCTCAGTGCTCTCCCGAGGGTGGCATGATTTCCAACAGGTAAGACATTTGTTCATATTCCTGGTTTGGTGGTATCTTCTTTCTCCAGATCTTTGTTGAGGTTGTTCCTCAAACAGAGTTGTTGTTGGGGTTGTTCCCCAGTATAGTCGCAAGCAGAGTGTTGTTGAAGACTTTGTTTTCTCCAGCAGCAGTTTTCCCCGGCATGGGTGTTTTCTTGTAGAAGTTTCGGCGGTTGATGGTTTATCATCTTGGTGCCCCGTCACTTTCTCCAGTGGGTCGTCTGCCCCAGACTTTATTTGTCTCCTCAGCGCAGTCATGAGTAGAGCTGTTATTGATATCCCCATCGGATTTGCGAACAGAGTTGTTATCACTCTTCCCAGTGCAGTTGCCAGCGGAACTGTCTGTTTCCTCAGCACGATCACTTTCTTTTAAAGACTCGGTAAGTCAGTGGTTGATACCCGGTACTTTACCTTTTCCCCGGCGAAGTCGTCTGCGGAATTGTTGCTATCTCTCCATCAGAGTTTTTCTCTTCAGCAAAGCAGGATTTATTTTCCTACTCGGTGGTTGATTGGGTTGATATCCCAGTATTGCATTCACCTTTTCCTCAGCTTAGTCTGCAGAATGTTTGTTGTGGTGGTTTCGCCTACTGAATACTCCTTCAATCCCCAGCATGATCGGATGATGGCTCTAGCCTCCAGAGAACGGATTGATTTCCTGACTGTTTGTGATCCCCAGTAGAGTGGCTTATATTGCAGAATCTACTTGTTGTGATCAGTTTGCTATGTATATTCTCCCCAAGTAGAGTGGTTCGTTGCAAAATCTACTTGTTTGATCTATCCTCCCTCAGTGGTTTGTTCCCCAAGAGAGTAGCCGACAGTTTTTCCCCAGTAGAGTTGCTTATGCAGTTAAATTCTATTTGGATGATATCATTCTCCCTCAGTGGTTTGTTCCCCCAGTGGAGTTATGTGGATTTGCTTCTACAGCAGTCTGTGCTTGTGCTTATGCACTTTTTGTTTCTCAGTTGACACTGGGATCCCTTGCAGATACTTTGGGTTTTCTCTTATTCCCCTACAGATTCGTCTTGGTGGCTGCTTTGCCCGTTGTGACTTTCTGTACCCTGATTGGGTTGTTTCCTGATATCTCTGATCCTCTGCTTCTTCAGCAGTACCCGCAGATCTTTGCTTTACAGCATATAGATCTTCGCAGATTGGCTCTCCAGTTGGTTTTTCCTCTGGAAGTATAATACCGGGCGTTTGGTTCCTGGACCTGTTTGTGTTAGAATTATCTGTTTTGTCAGCATTCATCAAACATAAATCGCGCATATTCATGCATATTCATAAACATTCAGATATTCATGTCGCATTTCTTGCCATGTATCTTTTGTTTGTCGTGTCTCCTGCTATGGTGATATAGATCTCTTTACAGATCTCCCCAAGCAGATGTTGGGTGTTAAAATCTCTCCATATAGAGTCAGCCCCATAAGCAGAAAGTGTTGGTCTTTCCTTCTGCAGTTCCCCACTGAGATATATCCTCGTGGATGACGGTTTCTTCCGTTTCCTCCCAACACATATATTGGGATGGATTTTCCTATTTGAGTTATATCCTCATTAGGACATGTCTTGATTCAGTCTGTCTTTTCGGATTATTCCCGAATTGGCTATTTGTCAAAAGTCTTGTGCTTCCCAGTGGGTTGTTCCCCCAGCGGAATTTTTTGGGCCTCTACCTACGAACCGGTAGTTATAAGTCCTATTTTTCCTGGCTTTCTTAACAGAATTTGTGGTCATACACTTTTATTCTCCAGCCAGAGTTTTGGTTTTCTACCCTCATACCGGTAGTTGTAAATCCTATTTTCCTGCTCTTCAGCAGTTTGTGGTTTGTTATAACCCTATCTTGGTTTCCCGTGCGGATTTGTGATTTGTTCTATCCCCACGCGGAGTTGTTGGTCTTCTACCCCGTATTCGGTAGATGTAAACCCTAATTTTGTGGTTATCCCCACCAGATTTTGGCCTTCTGCCTACAAACCAGCAGTCGTAAGTCCTATCTTTGCGGTTTTTCTACCTACAAACCGGTAGTCATAAACCCCGTTTTCTCCACTTGCAGAGTTAATTTTGTTGTTCATCCCAACCGATGACAATTTCCCTTGTGGTTATCTTCATCTAGTTCTTGATGTTGATTTTCCTTTGCTTGGATAAGTTGCTCAGATCAGCACTTATATCCCCAGCAAATCTTTTGTGGATAATTGCCGTATTGCTAGCAATTTTATCCCCAGCGGGTCCTTTCACCTTTTGTCAGTGATTGTGTTCCCCGGATCATTGATTTTCATCAATGCATCCTCAGCAGATCGCCTTTCATTTACTCTTTTGTTGGTAATGTCTGTTGTTCCCTTTGATTGGTCATCATTGTATACCTATTCTGGTATCCCGATGCCTTTCTTTTCGGATTTTATCCTATAAACAACCTACAACCCGGTTAAGGATAATCTTCCATGCGAGGTTATTATTCACGTTTTGACGGCTATGAATAATATATCTCATGCGCTCTTTAGTTGGAATCCTTTGTTGATTTTCCCCAGCTGAGCAAGATTCGTATTCTCTGTAGAATCGAATATCCATCCTTTAACCAGTTTGTGTTTTGGATGATGAGTGTTTTGGAACACACACCAATTCACGTTTTTTTCGGCCATCCTATAAACAAGTCTGCTGTTCTAGCTTTCTTCAGGGTGATGAGTGTTTTGGAACACACACCAATTCACGTTTTTTTTCGGCCATCCTATAAACAAGTCTGCTGTTCTAGCTTTCTTCAGGGTGATGAGTGTTTTGGAACACACACCAATTCACGTTTTTTCGGCCATCCTATAAACAAGTCTGCTGTTCTAGCTTTCTTCAGGGTGATGAGTGTTTTGGAACACACACCAATTCACGTTTTTTCGGCCATCCTATAAACAAGTCTGCTGTTCTAGCTTTCTTCAGGGTGATGAGTGTTTTGGAACACAAACCAATTCACGATTTCGGATCTTATCCTATAAACAACCTACAACCCGGTTCAGGATAATCTTCCTTTGTGAGTATTCTATCCACGTTCTGACGGTAATGGATATTATACCTCTTTCGCTCTTGGGTCAATCTTTTGATTGTTTTCTCCGTCGAATAAGATTCGCATTCCTTGTGGAATCGAATGTCCATCCTATAAACAAGTCTGCCGTTCTAGCTTTCTTCAGGGTGATGAGTGTCTTGGAACACAAACCAATTCACGTTTTCGGATCTTATCCTATAAACAACCTACAACCCGGTTCAGGATAATTTTCCATGCGAGTACATTATTCACGTTTTGACGGCTATGAATAATATATCTCATGCACTCTCTTGTCGAACACTTTGTTTGTTTCCCCAACTGAGTAAGATTTGCATTCTTTACAGAATCAAATATCCATCCTATAAACAAGTTTGCTTTCGCTCTCTTCAGGATGATGAGTGTTTTGGAACACACACCAATTCACGTCTTTGGTCGGTCACCTGTTACATACCTACAACCCGATATCCTTGGTGTTCCTTCCTGATTTTTGTTACCCTTATACCCGGTGACATCTCATTTCTTTGGTGCTTCCTCAGTGAAGTTTTCCCGTTGCTTCTCCCCAGGAGTCAGCTTGTGTCTCTCCAATGGATTTATTTTCCTTTGGAATTCTTTCCCCAGTGTGAGTCCTTCACCCCCCAGTGAGTTCTCCAATCTGTTTTCTGTTATTCCCTAATCAGAGTCGTGTCTTGTCCACGCTATATCAGTTTTGTTTATCCCCAACTAGAGTCTTGTCAGAGTCTCTGTTCCTGGTGAGTGTACTACTCCGATGGATCGTCTTCTCTTCTGTGTGAATCATATTCCCCACAGAATTTGTGTCTTTTGCATGCATACATTTGCATCATGAGGTCTCTTAGGGACCAAAATTTGTCTCATTACTGTTATTTAAGCCCATTCTACCGCGTCGAGATGAAGATTTCTAAACTTCACTTCTCCGGCTAGAATGACCTTAAATAGGGGCATCTGTAAGACCCCAATTTTTGCCCTAAGATCCCTCATGGCCCATATCATCTCATATCATGGCCTCAAGGATCATTGCATGCCCTAGCTCCCCTCCTAGTGGGTAGGTTGCCTTGTGAGTTGATTCTTGATCACCAAGCATGTCTTGCATTTGTATATCTTTGCTTTTCATATGTTTACTAACCAAAAAGTACAAAAATATTGTCAGCTAACCATGTTACTTGCAGCTGAAGCAATTATCAACCAATTAGGTCAAAATCAGTCAAAGGCAGTCCTTGCAGTGGATGGTGGCCATTCTTGCAGAATTTGGGCACCATGATCAATAATCAAGAGTTCATATAACTTGGGACATCATTTGGAATCAAGATCTCAAGGAATTAGGGTTTGGAATTCATCAGAAGGTGCTTCAGTCAAGCAAAACCCTAGAAAGTCAAACTTGGTCAACTGTGGATTTAATCAGTGGTTTGAGGATGGGATTTGGTCTGAGAGGTCTCATTCATGTCTATATAAGCTTCATATATCATGTCAAGCATCCACAGTGAAGAAAATAAAGTCAGATAGGAAATTTCCAGAAATAGAAAGTTGACCTGTAATTCAAATTTGCCAAAAATGGAAACTTCTTGATCTTAAACTTACATCATGATACAAGCTTCAAATGAATTTTTGCCCAACATGAAAGTTGAAGATCTTGTTCTCCCATTTCCAAAAAGTCCAAGAACTCTCAATTCCCATGTATGGTTGGCAAGATATGATCAATTCATTTTCACAATTTCATGAACTTCAAAAGGCCATATCTCATGAACCACTTGGCCAATTTTGGTGGGGTTTTTTCCTACAAGCTCTATTTGTTCCCCTCTTTCCAAAAATGCATTCATCTTCCACCAAAACCACACCATGCAAAATGGCATTTTTGGACTTGACTTCATTAATTTCAAGTATGTGCAAAAAGTGATTTTTTTGATTTAGACATTTTCAGCACATTTGGCCATTTGGGACTTGTTTATAATGTTGTTTGAAACTTGTCCAAGGCCCAAACTCGGCCAGAACCTTACCCCTCCATGTGCACATGTTCAAAATTAGCAAAATGGCAAAACCACTTCATTTGAGTTAACCAAGCTTAGCACCTTCATTAACAATGTTAAACAGCAAATATAAGGGACATTTTCTGTCATTCTAAACCTAGCAGCAGCCATAATACAAACAGAATTCTCTCATTCTCCAAAATCACCATTTTCATATCTTTGCATTTTCGCTCAAACCCTTCAAAGCACTCGAGCCACTCTTCCTTCATTCATCACCTAGCCATCATTTGGAGCTCTTTTGAAGCAGCAAACCCCAGCTGGAAGCTCCTTTTCATGTTCTGTTTTCTCCATGGACCAACAATGGTGAAATTGGATTTGGACACTCCCAAGCCTTGCTGAGCTCGATTTCTTCAAGAATCCATCAATATCAAGCATAAGGAGGATCTGTTTGAGCCTGCATCATCCAAACAACCACTGTTTCTCGATTTTCTTCACAACCAAGTAAAGTTTGGAATCTCTCATTTCTCTAAATGTTGCCATGTTTTGTGTAGTTCTTGCCTTGCTGAGTATTGTGAACCTTGTATCATTCGAATTGGTTAACTATGCTGTGAGAAATCTGGATTTTCATTTTTGTGCTCAAACTTGTTATAGTCGATTTGCTTTGATGATGATGATTTAATGAAAACCATGGCTAGATTATGACTGTGCTTGCTTCATTGGTTCGATTGGTATGCATATCCATGATTTCTGGGTGAATTAATCTTTTCATGTTTGAATGTTGAAGATGATTACTGCTGTTTTAAAACCCTAGAATCTGCCCAGAAATTTGCATGATTCGTGTTTGGTTTATTGTTGTTTGGATGTTGCATGAACATTGTTGTTCCATTGCCATGCTGCTTGTGCATTTCTGGATGAATTTCGCATGATGATGATGAACCATGAAGATGAAATGCTGTTGCTGTTGCATAAACCCTAAGGGCATTGAACCCAGAACTTGATTGGTTGTTGTTTCAATTTTTCTGCTTGCTTACTGTTCCATTGAGAATCAACCAATCACAACATTTCGTTGCCTGGCCTTAAACGATGCGTTTTGATAAATGATATGCATATTCACAAAATTGCCACTCGGTCAACCTTTGACTTGCTAAACCATGTTACTTTGTTCATGTTATTCCAAAGTCATTCCTCATCTTCCAAAAATCATATTTCACTCATTTCAATTCCAAATTTCATGAAAATTTTTGCATCATATTCACATGGATGTCTACTATTTTATCATGATTTTTATTGATTTTTTGGATGGCTGGATTTTTAATGGTATTAGGTTTCTTGACATGTATGCACATTTTGTACCTTTTGCCAATTCTTTTGTGAAATTGTGATGATGCATCCATTTGCCCTGAAATTTTTTGTGGTTAATCTACACTCATTCATGTTTGTTTTGATGTGGAGTTTTTGAATTTATCATGTTTGGTTGTTGAGATATGAATTTTTGAAGTAGGGTGTGACAATTTGTGTCACACCATTGATATGCAATTTCATGATTTTTGATGACATGCTTCCTGACCTCCAATTGATATGAAATTTTGCATGATCCTTCTCTTATATGTCTAGTTGACTTGTGATTTTTCTTGGAATTAATTGTGGCATTTCCAAATTGTTTGAGATTTTATCCCCTGTTTGACCAAAATGTTGACTTGTGTGATACATCTTGCCATTTCCTTTGTGAAATTCTCATACCTTATTGGATGATCATGAAAGTTTACATGTGCATACTAGACATCTTAAGCTTTGCATTGGTGTTGATCCCATTCATTTCTCATCTGTTTTCATTTAGTTATGATTTTTTGAAGTTAATACATGTTTGTTTGACTTCTTTGTGCATACTTGAAATTGTCTTGACTTTCTGATTTTAATTGACTATCTTCCCATGATCCAATTGAGTTGAAATTTGATATGCATGTCATGTTATGGATTGTGATTGACCATGATTTATTTGCTGATTTTTGGAATTGATTATGATTGCTTTTGAGCTAAGTCTTGCTGTTGACTTCTATGAGCTCTCATTTGCCATGCTTTGCCTTCCTTTGCTTATGAAATCATGATGATGAATGATATGCATGTGGTACCAATTGAGTTTGCTTCTTGATTGTTTAAACTTGATTTTGGTTGACTATCCCTTGCTGTTTTGACTTTCTCATCTCATTTTGACCCTAGGCTTGTCCTAGTGGTCCTGTTGCTTATGTTTGAGCTCATTGTTTCAGGTTAAGCACAAATGCTTCAAAGAAACTTTTTGCAAGTTGATTAAACTTGATTGTTTATTATGAGCTAACCATTGTTTTGTAGGTGGCTTGACTCATATGATTTGAGTCTTGTGCTTTGCACATTTGCTTATCTGTTTTGACTACTTCATGTTGCTTTAACTGTTGAACTGTGTACTGATTTGTTTGACTATTTCAGGTACCATTAGTTGCTTAAGTTCTTTGAACTTGCTTTGCTTTGCTATTTAGCAATTTGCTTTGAGGTATAATTCCTTTTTCTTCATGTAGTCTGGAAGACCTGGCCTGTTATTTGGCCAGGCAACTGTCTGAAGTCCTCCTTAAGAGGCAATGCTTGTGTGTGTTTATATTTGTCCCAAGCAGGAAAAGTCCTTCAAATAAGGCAATTGGTAGATCAAAGGGATAAGCAACCTATCCCCTACTATTCTGTGAGTCTTCTCCTTGCTCCCATTACATGGTTGTAGCATTGAGATCCAAGCCCAAGATCAATCGAGTCAATAACATGTGGAGAGAGTTCCTACTTTCTGAACTCCCACGCTTTCGGATATTCAAATGCTCTCCCTGACCAGGGATAAGAGCAATGAGGCACACCCCTCATCTCCTTTCATCTGCTTCACCTTAGCCTCTCAATGGCAAGGTTAAGAGCACCTGCGACCCTATTCCAGTTGGCTTCAATGCCTAAACCCTTTTGTATGAGCCTCTTTGTTTGGCTATAGTGTGTGCTGATTGACTTCATTGATTGCTTGATTGTTTCATATGCACATGTTTGCTTGTATGCTCTATGCATTTATCATCATTAATTGCTCATCAATGCATAATCATCTCATTTGTCTTTGTGACATTATCATTGTTGTTTACCCATTGAGGACAATTGTAAGACCATTCATTGGCTATTGCTCCTATGATATGGAAGTGAGTATAAGACCATCACCTTGGCCACTCATCTTATCTTTGCTTGATGCATTTGTTTGATTGTGAGGATGCAATTGTAAGTCCCTGTAAGTTGGCATTTGCTTTCCTGTGATCCTGTTTTGCTTTGTTTGTTTGTATGTGAGGATACAACTGTAAGTCCCTGCAAGTTGGCATTTGTATTCCTAGGACCATACTGTGGAGGTTAGAGTAAGCCCAGATAGATTGGCATATGACGTCCATGTTTTGCTTTTCTTTGTTTATGTGAGGTTGCAATTGTAAGTCCCTGTAAGTTGGCATTTGCTTTTCCTAGGATCATATGTTGGATATTGGTATAAGTCCAGACAGATTGGCATCCGGTATCCAAGTTTCATTTTGTTAGGAGATTAGTGTAAGTCCATTGAGTGGCATCTGATATCCAGTTTTGTTTTAGGGGATTGGTGTAAATCCATCTATTGGTATCCGACATCCGCTTTTTGTTTGTGAGATTGGAGTAAGACCATTGAGTGGCATCCGGTATCATTTGCTTGCTTATATTATTATTGCCCATTCCAAAGGACACACTTGAATCATTCCCTATATGATCTCAAGAAGTGAACCTTCTAAGAAGTTTTACAATCCATTTCCATCCATTCATTCCCATTGTGTCCTAAACCTTTTCACACTTTGATTTCAAACTTGACATAGATATTGTGCAAACTTCTTCATGTTTTTCAAACTAAAAACCTGGACCCCAAGTCCTTGACTTTTTTCAAACTCATTTCATAATACTTCTTTGAATCAATCTTAATCATACTTTGACTCCACTTTCATAATCACAATCAATTAACCTCACTCATTCACTTGTTTTGGCTTTGTCCATTGTTAATCTTTTCATGCATTAGCCATAGGTTTCAATTATCTTTGTGGTTGATGTAAATCTTGCCTATCCTTAGTGAGTCGACAGTAAGACTTCCGTACTGAAAACAGGGCTAATCCCTCTAGTACGTCGAAGCTATCCTCGCATGGTGGATGTTGGTTTTGGTTGAGTTTTCTCCCATTGATAATGAAAAGCCTCAGTGCTATTGTTTAAAACTGAATCCACCAACTTTTGGAAATCTTTTAGCCGAACTACGGCATTTTGATCCTTACCTTTGATGGAAGGTACGTAGGCAGCGGGTTCATCCGTTCGAACACAAAAATAATAAAATTGTATATTCTTTTCTCATCATCCCAATCATGTTTGCACAATGTTTATGTCATAACAAATAACAATCTTTTACAACAAGTGTGAAAAGGGCTCCCTAGGAGTACCTAGGACGTAGTGGGTGCCTAACACCTTCCCATTACGTAATTTACCCCTTACCCAGACTCTCTGATCTTTTTATTAGTTTTCTACGTGTAAAACTTCTTAGGCTTTTGTTCCCTTTTTAGCCAGTCCTTTGGATAAATAAAAGTGCGGTGGCGACTCGAAAATCATTGTATCTCTTGCTTATGATTTAATCGATAGATCATATAGCGACGAATACACCGCTACACATACATACATATGGGCTTATTCCTTTAAGATCTGAGATGTTATAGCCTAGAGCTGTAGGGTATTTTCTTAAGACATGTGTAATTTCTTAGTTTCTATCTGTCCTAAGTCTGCGTTGACTATTACTGGTCTTTCAAGCTCTATGTCTAGGAATTCATACCTTAAATATTTGGGTAATGTTTTAAGTTCTACATCAGGTTTCTTTGGGCAGGGCATAATATTAGGAGTTTGTGCTAAACATTCCCTTAGATTGTGATCTACATATGGCTCACGCAAATTTTCTTCTTCAGATATAGGAGTTGTTGGAATCCTTAGTACTTTAGTGTACTTAGATTGCTCCACCTCCATTTCTCTAATTCATTCGTCAATGACGTCTAGGAAATAACACGAATCTTCTAGAGTTGATGCCTTTAAGAACTGTGATAGAATAAATTCAACTTTTTCTTCACCAACCTCAAAGGTTGGCTTTCCTTTCTTCACATCTATGATAGCTCCGGTAGTGGCCAAAAAGGGTCTTCCTAAAATGATAGGGATGTTGAAATCCTCCTTTATGTCCATTATTATAAATTCGGCAGGAATATAAAATTGATCTATGCGAACGAGAACGTTCTCTAGCATACCTATTGGAAATTTAACATAACGGTCAGCTAGTTGAAGAGACATTCTCGTCGGTTTTACTTCTCCTAATTTGAGTCTTTCACATATGGATAAGGGCATTAAACTAACATTGGCTCCTAAGTCTCATAGAGCTTTGTCTATGACAAACTTTTTGATTACGCAAGGTATGGAAAAACTACCTAGATCTTTTAACTTATGAGGCATGTTATTTTGGATTATAGCGCTACACTCAGCAGTAAGTGTAACAATCTCACTATCCTCGAGCTTTTTCTTATTGGATAAGATCTCTTTAAGTAACTTAGAACATGAGGGCATTTGTGTAATAGCTTATGTAAAAGGTATAGTGATATTCAGTTGTTTTAAGAGTTCTACTAATTTCTTAAATTGACCTTCATTTTTAAACTTAGCAAGTCTTTGAGGATAAGGTATAGGTGGTTTGTATGGTTATGGAGGCACATAAGGTTTTTCTTTCTCTACGGCCTCTTCGTTTTTGTCTTCCTCTCTGTTATCCTTTTGTTTTTCTGGATGACCATCGGTTGTTACCATTTCAGTTGCTTTACCAGAGTTTTGATACATGGCTGGATTTTGAAGTCTTAGGTCAACTGGTCCGTCTAATTCTGTTCCACTTTGTAGCGTGATAGCGTTAGCATGACCTTTTGGATTTGGTTAAGGTTGAACTGGAAATGCTCCAGTTGGGGTTGTTGTTGCTGCTTGTTGTTGGGCTACTTGAGAAATTTGGGTTTCTAACATTTTGTTATGGGTAGCCATAGCATCAAGCTTACTTGAAATTTGTTTCATCAGCTCACTCGTGTGAGCATTTTGATTAGTGAAATCTTTGTTTTGTTGAACTTGGGCATTCATGAAGTTTTCCATCGTGAGTTCAAGATTTGAATCCTAGGTGCTTCTAGAGTAGTAGGGGCTTATTTCTGATAACCTGGAGGTACAGCAGGTGCTAGGTTTGGTACAAACGAAGCATTGTTGTTTTTATAAAAAAAATTCATATGATTTCTTTGTATCTCTCCCAAGCGTCGAAAAGAGATTCATTGTCTTTCTGCCTAAATTTGTTGATTTGGGCTCTTAGCATAGCAGTCTTACTTAGTGGGAAATATCGCGCTAAGAAAACTTTCTTCAACTCATCCCATGTAGTGACAGAGTTGGATGGTAGAGACTAGAGCCAAGCTCTAGCTCTATCTCTTAAAGAAAAAGGGAAAAGACGTAGTCTTATTGCTTCGGGGGTGACACCATTCACTTTTACTGTGTCTGCGTACTGCACAAACATTGATAAATGAAGGTTCAGATCATCTATAGGACTACCAGAGAATTGGTTCTGTTGTATGGTTGACAACAACGAAGATTTTAATTCGAAATCGTTTCGTTCAATGGCAGGGGCAACAATGTTGTTGTGTGGTTCCTCCTGCGAAGGAACAACATAATACTCAAGAGGACGGTTTTGTGGTCCTTCATCCATAACTAGTTCGGATTCTGATTTTGGTTTTGGAAAAGGAAGATTGTATTTAATTTGGAAATTGTGAATTCGGCGTTGTAAGTTAATAAAATGCTAGACTTTGTCAACTGGTTGTTCTAGCTCTTCGCGTTATGAGTGAGTGTTTGGCATACAATTAACGGTTTAGAAGGGTAAATAAAATAAAATCCTCCTTAGTCTATATTCCGCAACAACAGAATCATAATATTGACTAAATTAGTCCCCAACAACAACGCCAAAAACTTGATCGCGTGACTATATAAGTTTGTCTGATTACTATCTGCAAGCGCATAATCTATTGCGTAGTTTTAAAAGATATCGAACCCACAAGGACTAATAATCAAACTAATGCTATTTATCGATGTTATGTAAAGCTAAGGCAAATGATTTCTTTGATTAAACGAATAAAAACTGAAACTAAAGTTAACTTAGAGAATATGATAAGAGAGAGAGAGAGAGAGAGAGAGAGAGAGAGAGAGAGAGAGAGAGAGAGAGAGACTGGAATATGGATTCCACACACCTCAGGGACTCTGCAATAGATTGACTTAGACTTATAGTTAAATAGTGTTCAGTAGAAAATATCAGTTTAAAGACTAAACCTCACACTCTCGCGCTATTGAATAAAGCCACGCTTCCTAACCATGAGATTTTGCTCTCGCTCGCCCATTTTAATTAAGAAACATATTTTGAAAACTGAACAAGTCTTAATCGATGCCTAAAATGATCTCGTCCACTTTAGGATTGATGCCCCGTTCCTCCTATCTGGTTCGACCCCCACGCTCTCGTAGTGCCAGCTCGAACCTTAATTTATTCTCACTCTCGTAAAAAAACGTATTAATTTTAACTTAGACACAGAAACCAAAACAAAATTTAATAAATTTCTTAAACCAATTTCATTACCGAGTCCCGTCGGAAATGGTGATCCTCATAAATTGGACTCAAACGGTTTAGCTAGACATTAACTTAATTGAAAACAACTTAAACATAGTAATTGCAATCGAAAATACCATGCTTATACACTTATAGTATGATAACAATAATAATAAATCAATATAATAAAGAACCTGTAAATACGGGAAAATAAATGCGAGACTGGAAGTAAAAACAGAACTGGAATAACTTCAATTAAAACGAAAAGATTGTTGATCCAAAAGTACAAGCAAATCCTAAAACTAGATCGTGGTAATTGCTCAATCGAGTGACTATCATTTGGAAATATTATTTGTGTTCAAACTAAACCGACATCGCTTTGGCTTTATCTTCGGATATCGAAAACTAGGTACAAGGGTGTCTTGTATAGAGTTACATCACTGTGAAGTGTAACGGGGTATTCGTTACCTTTAGATTTATTGATTAAATCAAAAGTAAATCATACAATTCGAGTCGCCACCGCACTTCTATTTATCCAAAGGAAAGGTTAGAAAGCGAATAAAAACCGAGAAGTTTTATCAAATCAAAAAATAATAAAAATGTCAGAGATCTGGGTAAGGGGATTGGTTATGCAATGGGAAGGTTTAAAGCACTTGAAACATCCTTAGTACTCTAAGGGAGCCCTTTTTTCAAAGTTGTATGGTAAGTTGGTATTTGTGAAAATATTTGTGCAAACATGATTGGGGAGATGAGAAAAGAATATACAAATTATTTACAATTTTGTTGTTTGAATGGATAAACCCATTGCCTACGTACCATCACAAAGGTAGGATCAAAACCTCGTAGTTCGGGGTAAAAATCTCAAAAATAAGTTGGTGAATTGATTGGTCAAAAGCCTTAAGGTCTTTTGTTATCAAAGGGAGAAAACTCAACCTAAACCACAATCCACCATGTGAGGAGAGCTTCAACATACTAGTGAGGGATCCGCCCTATAAGAAGTATGGAAGACTTACAGTCCAATCACTAAGGATAAGGTGAGGTTTACATCAACCACTATGATAACTCAAACCTAATAGTTATTGGTCATGAAAAGCTTTTGGCAAAGGTGTCCATTGGAACCACAAAAAAAATATTTGAGTGAGTTATATTTATAAATTAGAAGTATTCACAAAATGAAGTCAAAGTTGACTTAAGATTCAATTCAAAATAATTATTATGAAAAGAGGTTTGAAAAAATCAAAGGCATAATGCCTAGGTTTCTAGTTTTAAAAAAAACAATGTAAATGTTTGCACAAAATGAGTTTGGCTTGGGTTAGAGTGGAAAGAAGGGCTAGTTCCTAAATATGCAAAGATGAGAGAAGAGAATAAAACCCTTGGAGTTCCTTTCTTGAGATCATAAAGATGATCCAAGATGCTTATTTCCTTTGGACTTAGCAATTAAATCAAGCAATCAATCAAACATTCAATCAAACTCTTAGGATCTTCCAATTTGCTTGTCTTTCTCTTAACTTGGATGCTTATGACAATGATCCTTCTAATTAGCTAAAGTTTGGACAAAGAGAGAGTTTAGGTTAGGGGTCCTTTCAAGTCATCTTCAAGATTAAGCATTCTAAAGGCATGAGGCCTAGTTGCTCTTCAATCAATTTTAGCATTCTAAAGGCATGAGGCCTAGTTGCTCTTGAACTCCATTAAGCATAGGTAAGGTCCTAATTCTAAGTCCTTTCTCCTCTTTGCATTGGGTTCACACAAACAAAAATAAAACAAGCACAAGGCAATAATATATTTACACAATAATGTGCTCAAGTGAGCAAAAGGCAAATGGCATAAACATAAACATGAGCTCAAGTGAGCAAAGGAAAAAGACAATATGAATAGATGAGCAAGAAATTAAATTGCATTAAAGTAAATTGCAAGAATTAAATGCTTGAATTAAAAGTTAGTAATTAGTAGTTAGTGTTAGTGTGCCATAAGGCAATTTAGCGTTATGTTAAGCAATCGTAAGTGGACTAATGTAGTAGTCACACCTATCTAAGGCCGGTCAATAAAACTATAGGCAAATAAACACGAGTTAGAGATCATGACTAGTAAGCCAAGCTCCTACAACTTGCCATGCCAAAAGAAAAGAAGAATGACCTTGTATGAATTTCAGGTTCTTTGCTTGACCAAGAAGCAACCTATCTTGGACACAAAGCAATTCACTTGATCTTTGGTCAAGATGAATTTGATTTGGATCAAAGAAGGTTAAGTCTCTCATATGTCAAGGCTAACCATAAATCATTATCTCATTGGTCAAAAGAAAAAGATGAAGAAAGGAGATGAAGATAGAATGTACAAAATAGAAATTTAAATGACATAACCAAAACACATTGATTAAACATGAATGGAATCAACATCAATCAATGGTAAACAGAAGTGAAATGTAGATTAGAAGTCAAGAAAGGTCAAACATATTTTTGGTATTTTTTGGAATTAAAGTAATGCATAAAATAAAATGAACAAATAAAGGTCAAACTTCAAATTCAATTCAAATCAACTTGGATAAGTCCAATTGGATCATCAGAAGTCTAACATGGTCAAACAAGGTTTGACAAATTTTCTCAACATTTTTTGAAAAAAGAAACTAATTTTAAACAATTAAAAATGAAGAAAAATAACATAATTGGACTAAAATCTCAAATAAATCTCAAATCAATTAAGAAATTGATGAGAATATTTTCCATAGGCTTATCATCATCCAAAGATGTTAAGAAAATATTTTTGGCATTTTTGAATATCTAAAAGTATTTAAAATGAATTAAAAACAATTAAAAACAAAACAATTCACAAAAAATATTAAATGGAATCATAAAAATAATAAATAATCATATTATGAAACTAGAATTTAAGAGAAAATTTTTGCAATTGGTCTCATATTTTTGTGATTCCAAATAAAGAAGTTATGAATTTTTAAAAATAAATGGAATAAAAGAAAATAAAACAGAAATTAAGAAAATAGGAAAAATCAGTGAGCGTTGGATCCAAATTCATTAATTGACGTGGATCAGCCAAAGGCTCTCAGGCGCACGCTCATGATGTTCCCTAGTCAACAACATAACACATTGTATTTAAAAAGGTAAACATAACGCGTGGCCAGGATTAGATCGTGGCTAATGGATCCAAGGGCTATGAGGTCAGCCACGTGTGGACGGTGGTGGAAATCATCGTCTTCTCCGGTGAGAATCCAAAATCCGGCCACCAGTTACAGGTTTTGCAACTTTAACCAAACCACACGATCCATATACCAAATTAAAGCTGGGGTGATGTACATCACCCATGTAACCTTGGATTGTGCTCTAGATCTCTATGAAAAGAGAAATCAGAGATGGAAAGTCCAGGTACTTGATCTGAAGTTCAACAATTCACAAAGCTAAAGCCACCATTGGCCTGCCTCTCACATGAGGACTTCAGAAAACAAAACAAACACAAGCAATGCACAATATTCAAGGAGATTCGAAGAAAAACAGTTATGGTGTAAACCTTTGAAGTGCAGCTTTTATGAGCTCGATCCAACCAATCTTTTGCTTGCAGCTTGATCTTGATGTATGATATGAGAGCTAGGCTTAGGAATTAGTGTTGATAATCAACTGATGTTGTTGAAAATCAAACTTGAAAAAGAGAAATGAAAATTCAAATTCCTTTGGTGAGAGGTTGGGAAATTAATTCAGCAGGGATTCAGGCGCCCTCAAGTTGAGATTTGAGTGAGGCAAACATGCTATTTATAGCCACAGTTGCAAGGAATGTGTGAGCAAACTCGTGTGCATGAGAATTGGGTCCTCCATGCATGGGCCTGTATAGGCCCATGTGAGGCCCAAAACCAATTGAAAATGAATGTTGAACATCAACCAAGTTGAATTGGACGAGCAGTTTGCAAGGCAATGGCTTATGTATCAAGATTTAACATGAAATGCATAATTGGCCACAATTGTTCTCCTCTTCGAAAATCCAATTTGTAAAATCCAAAGATAGGTATGTGAGCAATGGTTGAAAAGGTCTTGACATAAGGAAAAAAATCTATGTTGAACAAAAATCCATTTGGTGTTTGGAAAATTGTGAAAACTGGCCATGAAGTTCAAGGTACAAAACATGTATTTGAAAAATTTGCCAAAAAGGACCAACTTCAAACCCTTTTGTTTCAATGATGTAAGCCTCAAATGGAAAAACCTCCAACACCAAAGTTGTAAATGTTTTCAAGACAATCAATTTGGAATTAAATTTTGCATAATTTGGATTTTTAATGAGAAAGTTATGGGCCCTTGAAGTTGGACATTTTCGAGATTCAATGGCTTTGGTCCAAAGTGACCTATAATGTTTTGTATTATCAAATGTGTTTATTTTAGGATTATGAAATTTTGTCCAACATAAATATTAAATTAGACATCTTAAACTTTCCATAGAAATTGGTCTCACCTCAAAATCATAAAAAATGAAGGAGTTAGGTCCTTGGGAAGTTGACCCAAAATTAGGGTTTCAATCAAAATGACCTGTAATGTTTTGAAATGAATGATGACCTGCCAAGTTTCAAATGAATTTTTGATGAACATGAAAGTTGTTCATATGGTTCTTAAGAACATTTTTTATCTTGGGGGTAATCATCATTTGACTAACACATCAAAAGTTAGGTCTCAGTGGATTTCAATTTAGTCAAATGAATTGACTAATCAACTTCTCAAGTCCAAACTTTAAATCTTGATGAATGAATGATGGAGAGGCCTCTCATAGGCTCATATATGCATAAAATGATGAATGAAATAACTTCCCTTGATTGGATTTGATCATATATTGAGGTTGCTTCATGAGCAAGGCACAGTCAATGCACAGATGAATTAGGGTTTCCTTGGGAAAGAAACCTCAAGACCCCTTGGTTTATCTTGATCAAATTGACAAATTAAGATACTTGGGAGACAGATATGATGATTGAGAGCTTTGTTAACCATTTTCATGCTTGCTTTTATCTTCATGTAGCCATTTATTTGAGTATAGGGGCCTCATAGGAGCCTTGGATCACATGACTGCTTGAGCTTCAAAACAAAACAAGTTAGTGACATATTTTTGTGTTTTTGGTTAGTAAACAAAATAAGAAAAGCAATAATATATAATTCAAGCACGCTTGGTGGTCTCAAACCAACTCACACAAGTCCCAACCCAAGGGTTAAGGAGCCAAGATGATATGATCCTTGAGGCAAATGCAAATGAGCAATGTTATGATGCCATGAGGGATCTTAGGGTCAAAATTAGGGTCTTACAGATGCCCCTATTTAAGGTCATTCTAGCCAGAGATATGAAGGTTAAAATCTTCGTCTCGACGAGGTAGAATGGGCTTAAATAATAACAAAGAGACGAATTTTGGTCCCTAAGAGACCTCATGATGAAGATGTATGTATGCAAAAGTTAATACTCTGTGGGGATATATGACCACAAAGGAGAAAAGAAATCAGGCGAAACGGAAAGTCCGCGGGGGTATAATACATTCCATAAGGAAAACTCACTGAGAGACAGAGACTCCAAGGGAATAAAATGCGTGAGCAGGTCACGACTTGAAACTTGCTTGGAGACAAGAGGGGATTCCATGAAAATAAATCAATGGAAAGACTCGAGCTGACGCAAAGATGCATGTATTGGGGAATATGCCAATACAACAACACTATCCACAAAGAATACTTCGGGTAATAAAATCTGGGCTCAGGCGGAGAAGTCCATTAAGGACTCAACTGAGGAAACAACAAATGAGGTATTACCGGTTACTGGGTAATAAACTCAAAGAGAGTCATGTGATCAAGACACCGGTATAAGGGTGAAAGAGCAACATGCTCAGGGAGAAAGAATATCTAAGACCAGTATAAGGGTGAGAGATATCAATCATCCACAACATCTGAGGAGGACCTAAAAGGTATGTCTCAACTCAGGCAAATCTGACTCCACAGGGGACCAAAGTCATAATAGGGAGCAGAAAGGAAGGAACACCAGGGATACCGGTTACTGGGCATATAATAGGTGACCAACCGAGCGTGAATTGGGGAATATTTCCAAAACACTCATCATCCGAAAAGGAGGGCTGAAAAAGCAAACTCGATTTACAGGATGGGCATTCGATTCCATAAGGAAATACGAATCTTACTCAACTGGGGAAGAAGAAGACTTCGACTGAAGAGCGCATGAGATATATTATCTATTACCATCAAAACGTAGATAGCATACTCGCATGGAAGATTATCCATAACCGGTTACTAGGTTAATAAAGGATAAATCGATCAGAAATAAAGGACATCAGGATACCGACTACTAGGTACAAAATGATGACCAATCAAAGGGGAGAAACAATCATTACCAAACAAAGGGTAGATGAGAGATGACTCGCTGGGGATACATTGACAAAAGTAATGATCCCAGAGATATATCACCGGTTACTGGGTGGTATACTCAAAAATGAAGGAATATCAATACCAAATATTGGATAAAGATAACCAATAAAGAGGGGATTACATCTATTGGTTATTGGGTAGAAAACCAAAGGTGAGAGTACCCGTCATCGGTTAGGATGAACAATATCAAGGATTAACTCTGAAAGGGGACAAAATGGGGTTTACCACTACCGATTACTGGTTAGAAGGCCAGAACATCCGCTGGGGAGAGAATGAACAATTACTGTTTACTAAGTAATTGAGCAACTGAACCACAGGGAATGGCAGGGGAAATAACAATAAAGGGGTCGATCTAATGAGGATACAACTCAGGGGAGTAATTCCATCCCAATACACATTTAGCGGAGGAAACTGAAACAATAATCATCCACGAGGACATAGCTCAGCGGGGAATAAAGGAGGAAAGATAGACACTTTCTGCTTATAGGGCTGACTCTATATGGAGAGATCAGACACAAACATATGCTTGGGGAAAACCATTTCACCACTAGCAGGAAATAACAAGCAAACATATATGACAAAGAATGCAACATGAATATCTGAATGCTATAATTATGCATGTATATGCATGGTTTATGTATGATTAATACTGACAAACAGACATATCTAACACAAACAGGTCCAAGAATCAATGGACAGACATCCGGTACAACATCTCGAGAGAGAAGGCCAGGCCCACAGGAGAAATCCACTGGTGGGAAGCATCATATGTCAGGAGACATAGACTGTAGCTAGGGATCAAGCAGAGTCGTTGCCAGGGACAAAGACTAATGATGGGGATCAGATACCACTGTTGGAGATCAGCCAAAGGTCATAGCTACCAATTGCCGAGGATCTTCCAACAGTTCTCGGGGACATGCAGACATGTGGATAAGATCAGTCATAGAAGAACTCTACTGGGGATCTTATCAGGCAATAATATGAAATTCTGTGGGGAACAACCACCAAACAGAAACACATCAATCAAGCATTCTCTTCTAACCACTGAGGGAACATCTCTGCCAACGGGAGAAGGAACGAACTACTCCACTGAGGGGGGAAGCTATAGAGTCACCGCCAAGGATTTGCTGTTGAACATACAAAAGATCTGATGTAGAGGAGACTCTAACGGGGAGCTCAACGCGGATAAGATTCCATCGTAGAAGAAACTCTACTGGGGAACTCATCAAGAGGAATATGAAATTCTGTGGGGAACAACCACCAAACAGAAATTTCAACAAATAAAACAATTTCTTTCATATGCCGAAGAGACATCTCTGTCGAGGAAAGAAACACTGCTCCGCTGGGGAAGGAAACTATCCAATGAAGAGGGGAATAAAAAAATATCAAGCTCTAATCAAGCAACTCCACGGGGAAGACTGAAGGCGATCATACTAGGGAAAATTTGCTATGAGCAACCCTACTAGGGATCAAATGTGGGCAAACCCGCTGGAGAGAAACCACAATCCAAATTGCTGAGGATAATTGACCGACCTGTTGGGGATAACTGCCCAAGGAGATATCTGGAGGACATCTTTGTAGGGAACCTAAATTTACTACTGCTAAGAACTTCTACTCAGGCTGGAAAATCTTGCTCATACTGCGGGAGATTTCCATTTATGCTGAGGGAAAGACCAACTTCCTAGAAAAGATAGCATGTCAATTTTTATCAATCTATAAGGGATTTTAGGTCAGTCCACACAAGGGATGACAACCATATAATTGATAAAACACAGATGCTAAGCTCAGACTCACTGGGGATCCGAGGATGTTAGAGGTATACATCTTTAAACAAATCAAGACCAAAACTCCAGACTCTCTGGGAAATTCGGTGATACATCGCCCTTCTCTATGCTCACTGAGGAGACCACCTGAAAGATGATGGAAAGGATACAAATATGCTAGGAATATGAACAAATGCCTTACCCTTTTTGAGATCATACTATCCTCGGGAGAGCATTGAGGACATTCCATTTATGCTTTCAGTCATTGTGAATGTTCACTTTGTTTAAAAACAGTTTAAAACTTTATTTGTTTAAAACAATGATATTTCTCAATTAAAACATGCAAACATTTGTTAAACAGAAACAAATAAGAGTGTAAAGAATTGGATAAAGGCTCAAATTTATTTGATAGAATGGTAGTCCGCAAATGGCGAGACTCCATGGATCTTTACAAATTTGAAATGGGAGATATATATTGGAAAATGGCTATATTGAACATATTGGCCGTTTCTTCACCAACTCTGAATCCAATGTATTCGAAGCTGCAGTTACTTGCCAAATCCCTAATTTTTGCCTAGATTGCTCCAGGGTGAGGTACTCAATCTAGCAGAATATATATATTCATTTTTTTTATGTCTCTAACTTTTGCCTGGACCGCCCTCTCGGGTTTTCAATCCACCGAGACACTCATTTTTGCCTAAGTCGCCTTTTTGGGTTTTCAACTTAGCGAGCTATTCTGTTTTTATTTTAGGCGAAGTATTTCTTGACTGCATCTGAATTCACAGGACGAGTGAAATCCTCCCCATCCATAGTTGTAAGTATCAAAGCATCGCCTGAAAAGGCTCTCTTAACAACGTATGGACCTTCATAGTTTGGAGTCCACTTGCCCTTGAAATCGGGCACGAAAGATAAAACTTTCTTGAGCACGAGGTCACCTTCTCGAAACACACGAGGCTTGACCTTCTTATCAAAGGCTTTCTTCATTCTTTGTTGATATAACTGACCATGGCACATGGCAGTTAATCTCTTCTCTTCTATCAAATTCAGCTGGTCATAACGACTCTGAACCCATTCAGCCTCAGTCAACTTGGCTTCCATCAAGACTCTCATTGATGGGATCTCAACCTCCACGGGAAGCACAACCTCCATGCCATATACAAGGGAGAAAGGGGTTGCCCCTGTTGAATTGAGGACAGATGTACGATAGGCAATCTTTGTACGTAACAACCATCTTCTGAATAATCTTCTTGATGTTCTTATTAGCAGCTTCAACAACCCCATTCATCTTGGGTCTAAAAGGAGAACAATTATGATGTGCAGTCTTAAACTCGCTACACAACTCTTTCATCATCTTGTTGTTCAAGTTAGATCCATTATCAGTAATGATCCTATCTGGCACACCATAATGGCATATGAGTTGATTCTTGATAAACTTCACAACCACCTGCCCGGTCACATTTTCATATGATGCCGCTTCAACCCACTTGGTGAAGTAATCAATTGCTACGAGAATAAAACGGTGACCGTTGGACGCCTTTGGCTCTATCATGCCAATCATGTCAATTCCCCACATGGAGAAAGGCCATGGTAAGGAAATGACATTCAGAAGTGTCGGGGGAATATGAATCTTATCCGCATAAATCTGACACTTATGGCATTTCTTCACATACTTGCAGCAGTTAGACTCCATTGTCAACCAATAGTAGCCTGCTCTCAACATCTTCTTTGCCATGGCATGTCCATTAGAATGAGTACCAAATGAACCCTCATGGACTTCAGTCGTCAACAGGCCTGCTTCGTGTCTATCTACGCATCTGAGCAGAACCATGTCAAAATTCCTCTTATAAAGCACATTGCCATTGAGGTAGAAATTGCCAGATAGTCTCCTCAAAGTCTTCTTATCTTTAACAGATGCCCAAGGCGGGTAAGTCTAACTCTGAAGAAAACACTTGATGTCATAATACCATGGCTTATTATCTTTCACTTCTTCAACTGCAAATACATGAGTCGGTCTATCCAAGCGCATCACAGTAATATTGGGGACTTCATTCCAAAATTTCACCATAATCATTGAAGCAAGCGTAGCAAGAGCATCTGCCATCCGATTCTCATCTCGAGGAATATGATGGAAGTCAACCTCTGTAAACAACGTTGAAATCCTCCTCGCATAATCTTTGTATAGGATGAGGCCAGGTTGATTCGTCTCCCATTCACCCTTAATCTGATTAATAACGAGGGCCAAATCACCATAAACATCGAGATTCTTGATCCTAAGATCAATACAGTCTTCCAAACCCATAATACAGGCCTCATACTCCGCCATATTATTCGTGCATTTGAAAGTTAGCCTTGCTGTAAAAGGAAAATGTGTGCCCTGAGGAGTAATAATCACTATCTCAATACCATTTCCATATTGATTTATAGCGCCATCGAACACAATTCCCCATTGAGAACTAGGCTCTGGCCCTTCATCGAGCGTAGTCTCATTGCAATATTTCATCTTCAAATACAGAATCTCCTCATCAGGGAAGTCGTACTGAACAGACTGATAATCCTCAATTGGTTGATGTGCCAAGTGGTCAGCCAAGATACTACCTTTAATAGCCTTCTGAGCTCGATACTCAATGTCATACTCAGACAACAGCATCTTCCAACGGGCAATCCTCCTAGTTAAAGCAGGCTTCTCAAAGATATACTTGATTGGATCCATTTTGGATATCAACCAAGTTGTATGATTTAACATATACTGGCGTAAGCGCTTAGCAGCCCAAGCCAAAGCACATCATGTCTTCTCAAGCATTGAGTATCGAGACTCACAATCAGTGAACTTCTTACTCAGATAGTAGATAACATATTCTTTCTTCCCTGATTCATCTTGCTGACCCAGTACACAACCCATAGAGCCTTCAAGCATGGTCAAGTACATAATCAAGGGTCTCCCTTCCACAGGCGGAGACAGAATCGGAAGCTCAGACAGATACTCTTTGATACTATCAAAGACCTTCTGGAAATCCTCGGTCCAATCATGACGTTGATCTTTCCGGAGGAGCTTGAATATAGGCGCACACGTGGCAGTCATGTGGGATATAAATCTGGAAATATAATTCAAGCGGCCAAGAAAACCTCAGACTTGCTTCTCAATTTTGGGCGCAGGCATCTCTTGTATTGCTTTGTCCTTGGCAGGATCGACTTCAATACCTCTTTCACTGACAATAAAGCCCAATAACTTTCCGGAACGGACTCCAAATATACACTTGTTCGGATTCAAGCGGAGTTTGTACTTCCTCAAACGCTGAAAAAGCTTCAACAAGTGCTCTACATGTTCAACTTCCGTTCTCGACTTCGTAATCATATCATCAACATATACCTCGATCTCCTTGTGCTTCATATCATGAAACAAGGTAGTCATAGCGCGTCGATACGTGGCTTCGACGTTCTTCAAACCGAAGGGCATCACTCGATAACAGAATGTTCCCCAAGGTGTGATGAATGTTGTCTTCTCCATATCCTCGGGTGCCATTTTAATCTGGTTATAACCGGAAAATCCGTCCATGAATGAGAAGACATTGAATTTAGCTGTATTATCTACCAACATATCAATATGTGGTAGAGGAAAATCATCTTTCGGACTAGCTTTATTCAAGTCTCGATAGTCCACACACATTCGTACTTTTCCATCTTTCTTAGACACAGGCACAATATTGGCCACCCATTGAGGATATGTAGAAATCACCAGAAACCCATCATCAATTTGCTTCTGAACTTCTTCTTTAATCTTCACTGCCATATCAGGATGAGTTCTTCTGAGCTTCTACTTCACAGGCACACACTCAGGCTTCAAAGGTAGGAAATGTTGCACGATATCAGTATCTAGACCAGGCATGTCTTCATATGACCAGGCAAAGACGTCAACGTATTCCCGTAGCAACTCAATCAACCCCTTCTTCACAGATTCTTCCAGGAGTGCCCCAATCTTCACTTCGCGAATACAATCCTCAGACCCCAAGTTGATTGTTTCCAGATTCACAAGATGCGACTGAATGATCTTCTCTTCGTGCTCAAGCAGACGTGTAATCTCATCAGGAATCTCTTCAATATCTTCTTCTTCTGCCTCAAATACAGGGAACTCAAAGTTGGGAGATGGCATTAGATCATTATGTTCAATGGGTTTAATCAACATGCACAATGATTTTGGATATAAAGAGATTTTAGAATTCAAACAAGGCAAATCATTATACAGATGAAAAGATTGATTTTATTCTCTTTTTAGGGTTTTTTAGTGATCACCAATTTCATGCAAAAAGCAAAAAGTGAAAATAATTTGGAAAAACAAACATTTAACATGTAATTATTGAATGAATATCATTATATTAATGCCCCAACAATGTCATCACTTCTCCTTTTGGCATGGGAGAAGGGTTTTCAAACAAAAGTGAACACATTACGTGGACTTATGGACAACTGTTGGAACATCAACAACGACCCAATTATTGCAGACTCCTCCAGGGATGACAAAGTTGCCAGAATCTTCCTCTGCATCATCTTCCACTATAACAGCAGCCTCTTGGTCTTCGACCCTGTGGATGAAACCTCCACTCTGAAACAGCTCATGCTCGTTGAAAGTGCCTGAAGAGTACCCTATGCCAGCCCGAGATTTATTGTCTTCCAGCTTAATCATTTTTCCTAAACCAGTAGTTGCGCCATGCTCGATGGCCAACTTCGCATCATTGTAGGATGCAAATGAAGAAGTTCCTTTTCTTAAAGGCTCAACAATAGATAAGGCTTGGAATGGAGTCCCAACCTCATCCTCAGCATCTATGTAAGAACAGGAAGACAAATGGCTTACCAAGAGAGCGTTCTCTCCCCCTACAACCACCAACTTTTTATTCTTGACGAACTTCAACTTCTGGTGTAGGGTGGATGTCACGGCGCCTGCCTTGTGAATCCATGGTCTTCCAAGCAAGCAGCTATATGATGGGTGGATATCCATGACCTGAAAAGTGATCTGGAAATCACTAGGTCCTATCTTGATTGGGAGCTCAACCTTGCCAATCACAGTCTTTCTGGATTCATCAAAAGCTTTCACAACCACTCCACTCTGCCTCATGGGAGGCCCCTGGTATGAAAGTTTTTCCATAGTGGATTTTGGCAACACATTTAGCGATGATCCTGTGTCTACCAGCACGTTAGACAAGGCATCATCCTTGCAGTTCATTGAAATGCATAGTGCCAAATTGTGGTCTTTTCCCTCATCGAGAAGATCATCATCGCAAAAACTCAGATTGTTACAAGCAGTAATGTTTGCAACAATGCTATCAAACTTTTCAATTGTGACATCGTGATCCACGTATGCCACGTCCAACACCATCTGTAAAGCTTCGCGGTGTGGCTCTGAATTCATCAGCAAAGATAGGACAAATATCTTTGATGGAGTTTGAAGCAGCTGATCTACAACATTATATTCGCTCCTCTTGATGAGCCTCAGCATCTCATCACAGTCCTCTCTCAACATGCCATTCTGGCCAACAGGGGCAGGAGCTTTAGCAGCAACGGAAGGTCTATCAACCACAAGTGTCGGATTCGGAGAAGTAGAAGAAATACCCATAGGGAGGGCAGAATTATCAACAATATTAGCTCTTCTCAACACGTCTTCATGGAGTTTTGGCGACGCCGAAAAAACACGACCACTGCGGGTCACACCACTGACGTCAGATATGCTTGTGACAGAAGTGGAGGGCAACAACACCTCCTTCCCATCTTCTAATGCAACCGCATTATATCTATAGGGAACAACCTTGTCTGAAGAGTATGGAACAGGGCCAACTGGCTTGATAATAAGAGAGGGAGAAACCTTCTTCTTGCTGCCATCATATCTGACAACAACAGGCTCAGGTATTCTGAATACAGGTGATATAACATTAAATTCATCCTCATCACGATTCTGAAGTATCTCGATCACACCCTGATCCAGCATCTCTTGGATATCTTTCCTGACTTGGCGACATCCTCTCTCATTGACAGTGCATACACGGCAGCTGTCATGGTCATGCTCGTAGTGACTGTATCCACATAACAGTCTATGCATCTCGACCAACGATTATCTGATATGGATGACATATCGCACCTTGTACTTGCCAGGGCAACCCTGAACCATGTTAACTGCAGCCTTCCTGTGCTCGGGCAATGGGTTCTTCTTAACATTAGGGCCTACGTCCTCAAAAAACAAAATACCTCTTCTAACAAGGTCTTGAAACATGGTCTTCAGAGGATAACAGTTCTCCACATCATGTCCGGGAGCACCGGAATGATAAACACAGTGAAGCTCGGGCTTGTACCACCACTGAGGGTTGGTTGGCACAGCAGGTGGGTCACGTGGAGTGATCAGCTTCCTTTCAATAAATGAAGGATATAACTCTGCATAGGTCATTGGAATTGGATCAAAAGTGATCCTCTTCCTATCATAGCTAGTGCTGGTATTGTTGTTGTTTCGAGGCTGGTAGGCCTGCTGTTGCGGACAATGTTATTGCTGTTGATATTACTGATGTTGTTGTTGCTGGTTCTGATGCTGATAATGTTGATTTTCCCTGAAGGCAGGTGCTATATGAGCCACCTGGTGTTGGGTACTGGCCGGGCGCACAGTCTTCCTCTTTACAGAGGGTCTTCTTTGTTTAATATGGGAAGACACGACATGTGCCTCTCCATCTTTCTTTTTGGCAAACGCCCCATAACGTTTGGCAAAAGAGCCTTCATCTTTGGTCAGACGTCCTTCCCTGACTCCTTCCTCTAATTGCATCCCCATGTTCACCATCTCGGTAAAATCATTGGGGGCACTAGTAATCATCCGCTCGTAGTAGAAAGAGCTTAAAGTCTTTAGAAAGATCTTCGTCATTTCTTTCTCTTCGAGCGGGGGCACAATCTGTGCGGCCAATTTATGCCACCTCTGGGCGTACTCCTTGAATCTTTCCTTCTCCTTCTGGGACATAGCCCTCAGTTGGTCCCTATCGGGAGCCAGAACAACGTTATACTTGTACTTCTTGACGAAAGCTTCGCCAAGGTAGTTAAAGGAGCGAATGTTCGCACTATCCAAGCCCATATACCATCTTAATGCGGCACCGGACATGCTGTCCTGGAAATAGTGGATTAGGAGTTGATCGTTGTCAGTTTGAGTTGACATCTTGCGTGCATACATCACAAGATGGCTGAGTGGGCAAGTGTTTCCTTTTTACTTTTCAAAGTCAGACACTTTGAATTTGATAGGAATCTTGACGTTTGGTACGAGACACGGCTCAACAACATATTTACCGAAGAGGTCCTTCCCTCTTAGAGTTTTAAGTTCCTTGTGCAACTCAAGTAATTGATCATTCATAGCATCCATTTTCTCGTACACATCTGGGCCCTCAGATGACTCAGAATGGTAAACGGTGTCATCAACTCTCGGTAACGTGTGCACAACTGGAGGTGGCACAACAAGGATCAGGCTAGATGCCGGCAGGGAAGCAAATGTAAGGGCGAGACCCTCAGGAACAAAATTTGCGGGCATCCCCCAAGGAAACCCGGCTGGCATAGCAGACGGAGCAAAATGAGCACTGGCAGCAGGCACGATAGAGGAAGCTACCTCTGAGATGATCGTCCTCTGGGGAGGAGTTGAAGGCGTTGGAGAAGACTGGCTTTGGGCGGCCAAGAATGACTCCATCAGGGCAGTCAATCTTACCACTTCCTCCTTGAGTTCCATGTTCTCTTGCTCGAGGTGATCCATTAGCTTTGAAGAGTTGGCTCCAGTGTAGTACCGGTACGTCAGCTTGTCTTTAAAATAAATGAAGAACACAGAGTTAGACCACTGATCAAGAAGCCCTGAACAAACCTTCTTATGCATATGATTTTATTTTAACCAGAGAAACTTTTTAGAGATCTATTTGCAAATATTTGAAAAATATTACTCTTTTTTAGACATATAATGGAATATTCATATCAATAATATCTGGAAAAAAATTTTACACCAAAGAAGTACAATCTTGGTAACCAAAATACAATACAAGAGAGAAGGAAAATGAATATCCTATGGAACCCTAGAAACAATCGTCCAAAGCTCTCGAGACTGGAAGATAAGCTGCACGAAGTCTCTTCACCTCTCTCTCATAGGCTGCCTCCATATCTGCCTTCTCCTTGGAGAGTTGATCGTACTTCCTCTTCCAAAACCTGGACGACTGAGGAAGAAGAGAAGTCACTACATCATCAGGATCGTCGATAACCTAATGCTCCAGAAATTCTATTGAAGCATCCTTATCTATGAGTTGCTGAAGTAGCTCCTCTCGCTCACAGACCCAAGCACGCGAACAGTCTTGATCTGTCAACTCCTCCACTCCTTGGTTAGGGAGGGTTGAAGGCCCAACCATAACCATAGGTGTAGGTCTCGGGTAATCATAGGGCATGCAGTATTCAGAAGTTCTCTTCCTCACCCAAGCGGTGTAGGGTTCCAAAGCAATACAATTCTTTGGACCAAGCTCTTTCCTTCCCTTCCTATGAATCTTGCGCCAAGCGCGGACCATCCTGCCCTTCAAGTTCTAGGGATCTTTACCCTCTTGAAAGAACAAGCCTTCCAACATAAGGTTGTTAGGTTTATCCTTTAAGGGGAACCTAAGCTGACGTCGAGCCAAAACAGGGTTGTAGTTAACTCACCCACATGTACCAAGAAGAGGCACATTGGAGAATTCACCATAAGAATCAATAATATGCACACCATCATATACACGGTTATACCAAAAGATATCATCATTAGTGAGAGACATAAGCCTCACAGACCACCGTAGACATCCCTTGTTCTCCTTGAAGGCGAGCTTCTGAGGCAAGTGTGAAATAAACCACTTGTACAATAGAGGCAGACAACACACAATGGAACCACCACCCTTCGCATTCCTCATATGCAAAGAGAAATAAGTGTCACCCAAAAGAGTCGGAACGGGATTAAGAGAATAGAAAATCCTAATAGCGTTCACATCCACAAAATTGTCGATGTTGGGAAATAACACTAGCCCATAAATGAGAAGTATAAATACGGCTTCAAAGGCGTCCTCATTCATGGCCTTCCCAAACAAAGTAGCTTGGGCAATGAGAAAATCAGATGGGAGACCTTGAATTCCCCCTTTGGTAGTCATATGAGCACCAATATCAGATACATTTATGTGAAGCATGTCAGCAATCTCTTGGGAAGAAGGAACCTTCTTCAAACCACTTAACGGCAACTGATCCAGAATAGGTATACCCACAAGATAGGCATACTCCTCAAGCGTGGGCAAAAGCTGGAAATCCGGAAAAGTGAAGCAACGGTACAAGGGATCATAGAACTGCACCAACACACTCATCAGACCCTCATCCACACTGGTAGAAAGAATAGACAGAAGCTTCCCATGGCGAGCTTTGAACTCCAAGGGATCTAATACATAGGATGTCGAACTCCTTAACTCTTTCAAGTCGGGTTGTCTGAAACTGTATTTCTTCGTATTCCTTCTTTGCTTATCCATGTCTGAAAATTTGCAAATAGACCTCTTAAGTTCCTTGAAAATTTTCTCATTATTGATGATATGGATGTGTATGAATGCATGAATGCATGGATGCAACAATCACACTCAAGGATCAAGCAAATCACACCACACAAAGGTCACGGGATGGATCAAGTCATCCTTAATGTCAATCATCCATTTTGGTGGATTATGGTATACACCTCATCAACACCCAAGTTCCATTGATATTAAGGATGTACAAGAACGGATCAACCGTGAATCAAGGGTTTGTTGCAAGTCACGAGCATGGAGTCTTGGTTAAGAACCACCCAAAGAGAGTGTACTATGGTTGAACCTGACAATCATGTTCTACAAGAGGTTCCCATAGTCATCATCCCATCTTTTGGATATTATAGGATAAACGACTACTCGTATTCCAAAAATATTTTCAAGAGAGACTCTTATGAGTGTAGTATCGCGTAACAATCGTATCAAATCTTACACTTGAACGACCTTCACACTACATCCTAAAATAGGACAAGATGGGCTAGGTAATCTAAGGTCCTTGGCTTCTAAGGTCTATATTGGAAAGAGTAATGCCTAACCACGACTACTCGTGTGACATTATTGATCCCAAAAAAACCTCCACCAAGTGAATGGGCTTGCAAGTCAACTTGCTAAGGAATAACTCCACACAAGTCAATAAGACTATGTCATTCTCCTATCATAAGTGCACTCGAGTTCGGGTATAGAACTCATCTCACAAGAGACCACCAAGCACACAAGCAATTGATATATCAAGCAATTCATACATTACAAATAATACATTCATCCCAAATTTGCACAAAAATATGTCATAAATAAATATAAACATACAATACAACAAAGGCAAAAAGTAGGCTAAACCCACTAGGAAGCACTTCTATCCCCAGCAGAATCGCCACTTTTCTGTAGCGGGGTATTCGTTACCTTTAGATTTATTGACTAAATCAAAAGTAAATCATACAATTCGAGTCGCCACCGCACTTCTATTTATCCAAAGGAAAGGTTAGAAAGTGAACAAAAACCGAGAAGTTTTATCAAGTCAAAAACTAATAAAAATGTCAGAGATCTGGGTAAGGGGGTTGGTTATGCAATGGGAAGGTTTAAAGCACTTGAAACATCCTTAGTACTCTAAGGGAGCCCTTTTTGCAAATGTTGTATGGTAGGTTGGTATTTGGAAAATATTTGTGCAAACATGATTGGGGAGATGAGAAAAGAATATACAAGTTATTTACAAATTTTGTGTTTGAATGGATAAACCCATTGCCTACGTACCATCTCAAAAGGTAGGATCAAAACCTCGTAGTTCGGGGTAAAAATCTCAAAATAAGTTGGTGAATTAATTGGTCAAAAGCCTTAAGGTCTTTTGTTATCAAAGGGAGAAAACTCAACCTAAACCACAAGTCCACCATGTGAGGAGAGCTTCAACATACTAGTGAGGGATCCACCCTATAATAAGTATGGAAGACTTATAGTCCAACCATAAGGATACAGGTGAGGTTTATATCAACCACTATGATAACTTAAACCTAATAGCTAACGTTTATGAAAAGTTTTGGCAAAAGTGGCTATTGGAACCACAAAAACAATTTGAGTGAGTTGTATTTACAAATGAAAAGTATTCACAAAATAAAGTCAAAGTTGACTTAAAGTTCAATTCAAAATAAGTATTATAAAAAGAGTTTTGAAAAATCAAAGGCATAGTGCCTAGGTTTCTAATTTTGAAAAAAATGTTAATGTTTGCACAAAATAAGTTTGGCTTGGGTTAGAGTGGAGAGAAGAAGAGAAGGGCTAGGTCCTAAACATGAAAAGATGAGGGAAGAGAAATAAAACCCCTTGGAATTCCTTTCTTGAGATCATAAAGATGATCCAAGAGCTCCTTTCCTTTAGACTTAGCAAGCAATAAGCAATTAACTCAAGCAATCAAGCAAATATTCAATCAAGCTCCTAGGAATCTTCCAATTGGCTTTTGTCTCTCTTATCTTAGATGTCCATGACAATGGTCCTTCTAATTAGCTCAAGTTTAGGATCCCTATCAAACAAGAACAAACAAATCAAAAAGTTCCACAATGTAGTGGAAAGAATAGACAAGAGTGAGTTTAGAATAGGGGTCCTTTCAATTCAACTTCAAGATTAAGCATTCTAAAGGCATGAGGCCTAGTTTCTCTTCAAAAAATTTAGCATTCTAAAGGCATGAGGCCTAGTTGCTCTTGAAACTCCATTTAGCATAGATAAGGTCCTAATTCTAAGTCCTTTCTCCTTTTTGCATTGGTTTACATTAACAAAACAAAACAAACACAAGGCAATAGTATATTCACCATAATGTGCTCAAGTGAGCAAAAGGAAAATGGCATAAACATAAACATGATCTCAAATGAGCAAAGGAAAAAGACAATATGAATTAATGAGCAAGAAATTAAATTTCTTTAAAGTAAATTGCAAGAATTAAATGTTAGTAATTAGTAGTTAGTGTTAGTGTGCCATAAGGCAATTTAGCGCTATGTTAAGCAATCGTAAGTGGACTAATGTAGTAGTCACACCTATATGAGGCCAGTCAATAAAACTATAGGCAACTAAACACAAGTTAGAGACCATGACTAGTAAGCCAAGCTCCTATAACTTGCCATGCCAAAAGAAAAGAAGAATGACCTTGTATGGATTGTTAGGTTTTTTGCTTGACCAAGAAGCAACCTATCTTGGACACAAAGCAATTCACTTAATCTTTGATCAAGATGAATTTGATTTGGATCAAAGAAGGTTAAGCCTCTCATATGTCGAGGCTAACCATAAATCATTAACTCATTGGTCAAAAGAAAAAGAAGAAGATGAAGATGGAAATGGAATGTACAAAATGAAAAGTTAAATGACATAACCAAAACACATTGATCAAACATGAATGGAATCAACATCAATCAATGGTAAATAGAAGTGAAATGAAGATTAGAAGTCAAGAAAGGTCAAATATATTTTTTGGCATTTTTGAAATTAAAATAATACATAAAATAAAATGAACAAATAAAGGTCAAACTTCAAATCCAATTCAAATCAACTTGGATAAGTCCAATTGGATCATCATAAGTCTAACATGGTCAAACAAGGTTTGACAAAAGTTCTCAACATTTTTTTAAAACAGAAACTATTTTTAAACAATTAAAAATGAAGAAAAATAACATAATTGGACTAAAATCTCAAATAAATCTCAAATCAATTAAGAAATTAATGAGAATATTTTTCATAGATTCGTCATCATCCAAGGATGTTAAGAAAATATTTTTGGCATTTTTGAATATCAAATGGTAATTTAAATGAATAAAAAACAACCAGAAAAGAAATAATTCTCAAAAAATATTAAATGGAATCACAAAAATAATTAAAAATCATTTTATGAAACTAGAATTTAAGAGAATTTTTTTTGCAATTGGTCCCATATTTTTGTGGTTCCAAATAAAGAAGTTATGAATTTTTAAAATAAAATGGAATAAAAGAAAATAAAATGGAAATTAATAAAAAAGAAAAATCCTGAGGCGTCAAATCCCACTTCATTAATTGACGTGGTTGATCACATGGCCAGGAAGCGTGCGCGTATGGTGAACACTAGTTAACAGTGTGGCACCATGCATTAAAATAAGTCATAACAACATAGGGCTAAGATTAGATCGTGACCAATGGATCCAAGGGCCAAGGTTTGGACGCGTGGGGACGGTGGTGGAAACCACCATCTTCTCCGGTGAGAAGCCATAATTCGCCCACCAGTTGCAGGTTTTGAAACCTCAACTAAAATACGCGATCCATATACCATTCGAAAGCTGGGGTGATGTACATCACCCCTGTGACCTTAGTTTTCACTCAAGATCCCTATAGAGGACGAAATTTGAGCTTGAAAAATGAGGTGTTCAATCTGAAGTTAACTAATTCTCAAAATTAAAACCATAAATCAATTGCCTCTCACATGAGGACTTCAGAAATGCCAACCAAACCAAGCAATGCATAATATTCAAAGAGATTCAAAGGAAAACAGTTGGAGAATAAACCTTTGTAGAGTAGCTTTCAAGAGCACAATTCAACCAATCCTTTGCTTGCAGCTTTATCTGGATGCTTGGTATGAGAGTTAGGCTTAGGAATTAGTGATGATAACCAACTGATGTTGTTGAAAATCACACTTGAAAAATGAAAGTGAAATTGCAAATTCATTTGGTGAGAGGTTAGGGAATCAGTTCAGCAGAGTTTCAGGGGCCTTCAGGTTGAGAAATGAGCAAGGCAAGGCATTCTATTTATAGCCACAGCTGATGCAAAGCATGATCAAACTCGTGTGTGCATGAACTTGGGTCCTCCATGCATGGGCCTGTACAGGCGCATGTGAGGCCCAAACTCAATTGGTTTTGCATGCTGAACATCAAACAAATAGATTTGGACGTGCATATGGCAACGCATTAGCTCATGTATGGAAATTTAACATGTTATGCATAATTGGTCACAAAACTTCACCTCTTCGAAAATGCCAATTGAAAAATCCAAACATAAGCATGTGGGTAATGGATGGAAAGGTCTTGACATAAGGACAAAATTTTATGTTGAACGAAAATCCATTTGGAGTTTGAAAATTATTGAAAACTGGCCATGAAGTTCAAGGTACAAAACATGTATATGGAAAATTTGCCAAAAATGACCAATTTCAAGCCCTTCTTTTTAAATGATGCAAGCCTCAAATAACAAAACCTTCAACAACAAAGTTGTATATCTTTTCAAGACAATTTATTTGGACTTATATTTTGAATCATTTGGATTTTTTATGAGAAATTTATGGGCACTTGAAGTTGAACTTTTTCACATTTCAATGGCTTTGGACCAAAGTGACCTATAATGTTTTGTATTATCACATGTGTTTATTTTAGGATTATGAAATTTTGTCCAACATAAAAATTTAATTAGACATCTTAAAATTTGCAATGCACTTGGTCTCATCTCAAAATCATAAAAAATGAAGGAGTTAGGTCCTTGGGAAGTTGACCCAAAATTAGGGTTTCAGTCAAAATGACCTATAAAGTTTTGAAATGAATGATGACCTTACAAGTTTCAAATGGATTTTTAATTAACATGAACTTTGTTCATATGGTTAATAAGAATACTTTTTATCTTGGGATTATCTTCATTTTACATACACATCAAAAGTTAGGTCTCAGTGGATTTCAAAATAGTCAGATGAATTGACTCATCAACTTCTCAAGTCCAACCTTCAAATATTGATGAATAAATGATTGAGAATACTCAAATAGGCTCATATATGCATAAAACTTATGAACGAAAGAACTTACCTTGATTTTATTTGATCATAGGTTGAGGTTGCTTCATGAGCAAGGCATAATCAATGCATAGTTGATTTAGGGTTTCCTTGGGAAACAATCCTCAAGCCCTTTGGTTTATCTTGATCAAATTGACAAATTGAGACACTTGGGAGGCATATATGATGATTGAGAGCTTTCTGAACCATTTTCATGCTTGATTTCATCTTTATCTAGCCATATCAATGAGCATAGGAGCCTCCTAGGAGCCTTGGATCACATGACTGCTTAAGCTTCAAAACAAAAGATGTTAGTGACATATTTTTGTGCTTTTGGTTAGTAAACAAAATAAGAAAAGCAATAATATACAATTCAAGCATGCTTGGTGGTCTCAAACCAACTCACACAAGTCCCAACCCTAGGGTTAAGGAGTCAAGATGCTATGATCCTTGAGGCAAATGCAAATGAGCAATGTTATGTTGCTATGAAAATTTCCACTTATGCTGGGAATTCCTACTCAGGGGAGTAATTCCATCCCAATACATGTTTTGGGAGGAAACTGAAATAATAATCATCCACGGGGACATAACTCAGTGGGGATGTGAAGGAAAGATAGACACTTTCTGCCTATAGGGCTGACTCTATATGGAGAGATCAGACACAAGCATCTGCTTGGGGAAGAACATTTCACCACTAGCAGGAGATAACAAGCAAAGATATATGGAAAATAATGCAAAATGAATATCTGAATGTTATGAATATGCATGTATATGCATGGTTTATGTATGATTAATACTGACAAACAGACATATCTAACACAAACGGGTCCACGACTCATTGGATAGACATTCGGTATAACATCTCAAAAGAGAAAAGCCAGGCCCACAGGAGAAAATCCATTCTGGTGGGGGCAACAAATACCAGGAAACACCAATCACAGTTGGGGACCAAACAAGGTCGCTGCCGGGGATCAGGACTACTGCAAGGGGAACAAGCAGGATCACTGGGGATCCAAGATCACTGTTAGGGATCAGCCAAAAGGCACCACTACCAAAAGTTGGGGATCTTCCAATAGTTCTCGGAAACTTGCAGAGATATGGATAAGATCAGTCAAAGAAGAAATCTACTGGGGATCTTATCAGGCAATAATATGAAATTCTGTGGGGAACAACCACCAAACAGAAGCACATCAAACAAACATTCACTTCTAATTACTGAAGGAACACCTCTGCTGCGGAGAAGGAAACAAACACTCCACGGGGAAGCTAACAACACATCCTCCTTGAAGTTCCAACGCCAAACTAGGATCAGGTAAAGTCTCAGCTGGGGAAGCTATAGAGCCAACGCCAGGGATTTTCTATTGAACAGACAAAAGATCCGATGCAGAGGAAACTCTATCGGGAAGCTCAACATGGATAAGATCCATCATAGAAGAAACTCTACTAGGGAACTTATTAGGGAAAGGTATGAAACTCTGTGGGGAACAACCAACAATTAGAAGTCCCAAAAATCACAAATTTCCTCATATCTGTTGGAGAAACATCTCTACCAGGGGGAGAGAACCAATGCTCCGTTGGGGAAGGAAGTAAACGTCTTCAATACCAGCTCTGCTAGGAGGAAATTATCCAATAAGGAGAGAAAAACAGATATATCATGCTCTGATCGGGCAGCTCCACTGGGGAAAAACTACTGATGACTGAACTGAGGGCAACCTGCAGGCGATCATGCTGGAGATAATCTGCTGGCGAACCAACTGGGGAAGTCTAACGTGAGCAACCCTACTGAGGATGAGTGGTAAGCAAACTTGCCGGGAAAAAAATGTATGTGAATCGGCTGAGGATAAGCTACAAACCAACCTGCTGAAAATTTCCACTCATGCTGGGAATTCTTTGCTTGACCAAGAAGAAACCTATCTTGGACACAAAGCAATTCACTTGATCTTTGATCAAGATGAATTTGATTTGGATCAAAGACGGTTAAGCCTCTCATATGTCAAGGCTAACCACAAATCATTAACGCATTGGTCAAAAGAAAAAGATGAAGAAAGGAGATGAAGATAGAATGTAAAAAATGGAAATTTAAATGACATAACCAAAACACATTGATCAAGCATGAATGGAATCAACATCAATCAATGGTAAACAGAAGTGAAATGTAGATTAGAAGTCAAGAAAGGTCAAACATATTTTTGGTATTTTTTGGAATTAAAATAATGCATAAAATAAAATGAACAAATAAAGGTCAAACTTCAAATCCAATTCAAATCAACTTGGATAAGTCCAATTGGATCATGAGTCTAACATGGTCAAACAAGGTTTGCCAAATTTTCTCAACATTTTTTGAAAACAAAAACTAATTTTAAACAATTAAAAATGAAGAAAAATAACATAATTGGACTAAAATCTCAAATAAATCTCAAATCAATTAAGAAATTGATGAGAATATTTTTCATAGACTTATCATCATCCAAAGATGTTAAGAAAATATTTTTGGCATTTTTGGATATCTAAAAGTATTTAAAATGGATTAAAAACAATTAAAAACAAAACAATTCACAAAAAATATTAAATGGAATCACAAAAATAATAAAAAATCATATTATGAAACTAGAATTTTAGAGAAAATTTTTGCAATTGGTCCCATATTTTTGTGATTCCAAATAAAGAAGTTATGAATTTTTGAAAATAAATGGAATAAAAGAAAATAAAACAGAAATTTAGAAAATAGGAAAAATCAGGGAGCGTTTGATCCAGATTCATTAATTGACGTGGATCATCCAAAGGCTCTCAGGCGCGCGCTCATGATGTTCCCTAGTCAACAGCATAACACATTGTATATAAAAAGGTAAACATAACGCATGACCAGGATTAGATCGTGGCTAATGGATCCAAGGGCTATGAGGTCAGCCACGTGTGGACGGTGGTGGAAACTAGCGTCTTCTCCGGTGAGAAGCCAAAATCCAGCCACCAGTTGCAGGTTTTGCAACTTTAACCAAACCACACGGCCCATACACCAAATTAAAGTTGGGGTGATGTACATCACCCCTGTAACCTTGGATTGTGCTCTAGATCTCTATGAAAAGAGAAATCAGAGATGGAAAGTCCAGGTACTTGATCTGAAGTTCAACAATTCACAAAATTAAAGCCACCATTGGCTTGCCTCTCACATGAGGAATTCAGAAAACCAAACTAACACAAGTAATGCACAATATTCAGGGAGATTCGAAGCAAAACAATTATGGTGTAAACCTTTGAAGTGCAACTTTTATGAGCTCGATCCAACCAATCCTTTACTTGCAGCTTGATCTTGATGTATGATCGCATGTGAGGCCTAAAACCAATTGCAAATGAATGTTGAACATCAACCAAGTTGAATTGGACGTGCAGTTTGCAAGGCAATGGCTTGTGTATCAAGATTTAACATGAAATGCATAATTGGCCACAATTGTTCTCCTCTTCGAAAATCCCATTTGGAAAATCCAAACATAGGCATGTGAGTAATGGTTGGAAAGGTCTTGACATAAGGAACAAAACCTATGTTGAAAAAAAATCCATTTGGAGTTGGGGAAATTGTGAAAATTAGCCATGAAGTTTAAGGTACAAAACATGTATTTGAAAAATTTGCCAAAAGGACCAACTTCAAACCCTTAGGTTTCAATTATGCAAGCCTCAAATAGAAAAACCTCCAACATAAAAGTTGTAGATATTTTCAATAAAATCAATTTGGACTTAAAATTTGCATCATTTGGAGTTTTAATCAGAAAGTTATGGGCACTTGAACTTGAACTTTTTCGAGATTCAATGGCTTTGGTCCAAAGTGACCTATAATGTTTTGTAGTATCACATGTGTTTATTTTAGGATTATGAAATTTTGTCAAACCTAAACATTTAAGTATACATCTTAAAATTTCCAATGCAATTGGTCTCACCTCAAAATCATAAAAAATGAAGGAGTTAGGTCCTTGGGAAGTTGACCTAAAGTTAGGGTTTCAGTCAAAATGACCTGTAATGTTTTTAAATGAATGATGACCTTAAAAGTTTCAAATGAATTTTTGATGAACATGAAATTTGTTCATATGGTTCTTAAGAACATTTTTTATCTTGGGTTAATCATCATTTGACAAACACATCAAAAGTTAAGTCTCAATGGATGTCAATTTAGTCAGATGAATTGACTGATCAACTTCTCAAGTCCAAACTTCAAATCTTGATGAATGAATGATTGAGAGGCCTCTAATAGGCTCATATATGCATAAAATGATGAATGAAAGAAATTCCCTTGATTGTATTTGATCATAGGCTGAGGTTGCTTCATGAGCAAGGCACAATCAATGTACAGATGAATTAGGGTTTCCTTGGGAAACAAACCTCAAGCCCCTTTGGTTTACTTGGGAGACATATATGATTATTGAGAGCTTTGTTAACCATTGTCATGCTTGCTTTCATCTTCATCTAGCCATTTGTTTGAGTATAGGGGCCTCCTAGGAGCCTTGGATTGTAACACCCCGATAAAAATAAGATAATTATTTAATTTAAGTTAATATTATATTTATTAATTTAATTAAATAATTGGAATTATTGGATTATTATTATTATTATTATTATTGGAATAGTAATTATTGGAAAATATATATAAGTTGGAAATAAGAAAAAGAGTCCCATTCTGGTAAAGAAAGGGTTTCACGTGAAAAACAGAGAAGCGGCTGAAAAGGGAGAAAAGGGCAAAGAGGAAGAGCAAGAGAGCAAGGGTTGAAGAACGGAAAAGATTGGAGCTTAGGGATTGCCGGATTAACTCAGGTAAGGGGGGTTTATCGTCGATTAATGGGTATTATGGGATAACATGTAATGGGTAGTGATAAACCATTGATTTGACTCTAATTGGAATGATGCATGATGAAATTGTGAAATATTGGATGAATGACAATTGAATTATAATTGAAGGGAATTCGTAGGAATTAGATGTAAAAATGTTAGAATTTGTGAAATCGAATAGGGGATAATTCGTGTTAGATGATATGAACGATTACTGTGTAAAATTGAATTGTAAGAGGTTGGAATTGGGAGATCTCGTAGCAGAGAAAACCATAGCAGATCTGGAAATCTGGTTTCTGGTCATACGCGTATGGCACTAGGCAATACGCGTATGAGATGGTCTGGTACGCGTATGGCACTAGGCATTACGCGTATGGATGAGGAAGATGATGTTTTGAACGTGGTTTGGTCTCTGTTGGTACGCGTATGGGGAAGTGGTACGCGTAGCATACGCGTATGAGATAGGTGGTACGCGTATGGGATTGGCTGAGAATTGGGCCATACGCGTATGGGACTAGGCAATACGCGTATGGGCAGGATTGTGATTTTTCTGTGTTGTTGTTGTGCAGTTTTGGTTGTTCAGCTGAGTAATGTAATTTAGCTGATGTATGATAGAGTAGGGATCATTTTCCGTTGTTTTGAGTAGTATAGGTATTAGTAGAGTGTGCTAAATGTTGTGATTGATTATGTGGTATGACATGATATGCATAATGTGGTGAATGTATCTATCATGTATGAAATTATGAATGGACTGTTTATGGCTTAGAGTGTGAGCATATGTCCATTGTGGATTATTGTTGATGATTTTGCATTGCTAGGTGATTTAGCATGCATATTGTGGCCTCTATGGTGGTAGCTAATTCCCATAGTGAGGAATTAGTGAGTTAGTCATTATGGACTGTTGTTGATGTTTGCATGCTAGGTGAATTAGCGTGCATAGCATGGCCCTTGGGGTGGTAGCTAATTCCCGTGGTGAGGAATTAGTGAATGAGTCACTAGGTCTCAAATGAGTGGGACTAGTGGGCTTGGTAGCCGTATCTGGATTTGATCGGTGAGGTGAACTATATGTTCACGAATAGTCGGTACCGCATGCATGGAGTCTCATTGCATAATGTATGTATTGTGTATAATATGAATGGATGTGTTCCAATATTATACGTGTGTTTTGATGTTTATGTTGAGCATGATTATGATGTTTGAGTGGAGGTTGCCGTTACCGAATGTGTGATATGATTAGGGTGATTAATGTGTTATTTACTTAGCATTACATGATATTTTATAATGCTTATTATATCGATTGAGGAACTCACCCTTACAACTATGTTTTCAGGTAACGAGCAGTGATTGAGTAGAAGCTAGTGCTTGGAGTCTAGTGTAGTCTCCTTAGTGGGTCATGCTCTGATAGATGTAACATCGGGACGGGATGTTTTACCTTGTTGAATAATTTTACATGTAATGTGTTACATGTTTTGCATGATTGATTTGATTTCTATCCGCTGCGTATTGTGCAAATGCTTTATGTTTTGAATTAATAAAAGAGCATGACAGTTATTATGGTGAATGGTGTGTAATGATTGTGTGACACCCTTAATTGCATATTTACTCTGATTGATATATTGTTATTTTAATTAAATATTTGGGGTCTTTTAGAAGGGTGTTACATTAGTGGTATCAGAGCATAGTCGGTCGAGTTGAGTCGTAATTATTTTGTTCCCTTGTACGTGATAGGTGTTGTATAACCCTATCAGTACTTATTGTTTTATCTTGTTGGGTTCTCAGAATAGAGATGGCTGGAAGAAGTAGAGACGATGCTGTGATTGCTGATGCTCTGGGTATGCTAGCTGGAGTACTTGGGGGAAATCCGAATGTTGTGGGAATGGGAGCTGCTCGTCAACTGAGTGAGTTCCAGAAGAGCAATCCTCCAATGTTCAAGGGAGCATACGATCCATATGGTGCTCAGAAGTGGTTGAAGGAGATCGAGAGGATCTTCCGAGTGACTGAGTGTGCCGATAACCATAAGGTCAGGTTCGGTACGCATATGCTGTCAGAGGAAGCAGATGATTGGTGGGTTGCTACCCGCACTGAGTTGGAAGCTGCCGGGAGTGCTGAGGTCACTTGGGCGGTGTTCAGAGAGAGATTTCTGAGGAAGTACCTTCCAGAGGATGTCAGAGGAAGGAGAGAGATAGAGTTCTTAGAATTGAAGCAGGGCAATCGGTCTATTACTGAGTATGCTGCTAAGTTCACAGAGCTGTCGAAGTATTACATTCCCTATGATGAGGCTACTGGAGAATTTTCAAAATGCGTGAGGTTTGAGAACGGGTTACGTCCCGAGATCAAGCAGGCTATTGGGTATCAGCGGATTAGAGTGTTTTCTAATTTGGTCGACTGTTGTAGAATGTTTGAACAGGATACCAAGGCCAGAGCGGAAAGCTATCAGCAGAGGGTTGATAGGAAAAGCAAGAATCAGAATGATCGTGGGAAACCGTATGCAGCTGGCAAAGGTTTCCAGAGACAGAGTGGGATGAGGAGACCTAGTGGGGGAGACTCCAGTGCCCCTGCTAAGTGTTATAGATGTGGTCAGGCTGGACATCATTTCTATGAGTGTACCAGTGCTGAGAAGAAGTGTTTCAAGTATGGCAAAGGTGGTCACTTGGCTGCAGAGTGCCGGTTGAAGACTGTGACTTGTTTCAACTGTGGAGAGGTGGGTCATATCAGTCCACAGTGTCCTAAGCCGAAGAAAGAGAATCAGTCGGAAGGCAAGGTCTTTGCTTTATCGGGTTCTGAGACTTCTGCAGATGATCGTTTGATCCGAGGTACGTGTTATATTAATGGCTTTTCTCTTGTAGCTATTATTGACACTGGTGCGACTCATTCCTTTATATCTTTGGATTGTGCTGTGAAACTTAAATTAGAGATATCTGAATGCATGGAAGTATAGTGATTGATACTCCTACGAAGGGTTCAGTGACTACTACTTCAGTTTCTTTAAATTGTCCTTTGAGTATTTTGGTAGAGACTTTGAGGATGGACCTAGTGTGTCTTCCACTTGTGCAGATTGATGTTATTCTGGGTATGAACTGGTTGGTGTTTAACCGAGTCTATATCAATTGTTTTGATAAAACTGTGATCTTTCCTGAGATTGAGGAAGGAAAGAGTTTGTTTCTGTCAGCAAGGCGGGTGAATGAGGCAGTAGCAGATGGGGCAGAGTTGTTTATGCTGTTAGCGACTTTGGAGGCTAAAGATAAACTGGTGAATTGCGATCTAGCCGTGGTGTGTGATTTTCCTGATGTGTTTCCTGAAGAAGTGAACAAATTACCGCCAGAGCGTGAAGTTGAGTTCTCGATTGATTTGGCACCTGGTACTAGGCCGATGTCGATGGCTCCGTACCGTATGTCTGCTGTTGAGTTAACTGAATTGAAGAGTCGGTTGGAAGATCTGTTGGATAAGAAATTTATTCGTCCGAGTGTGTCACCGTGGGGTGCACCGGTGTGGTTGGTTAGAAGAAGTTAATTTCCTGGTCATGTGATTTCAAGAGGTGGTGTTGCTGTTGATCCTTCTAAGATAGAAGCGGTATCTCAGTGGGAAACTCCGAAGTCTGTTGCTGAGATTCGAAGTTTCCTTGGTTTGGCTGGTTATTATAGGAAGTTCATTGAGGGATTTTCTAAGTTGGCGTTATCGTTGACGATGTTGACTAGAAAGGGGCAAGCGTTTGTTTGGGACTCAAAATGTGAAGAAGGTTTCCAAGAGTTAAAGAGAAGGTTAACTACTGCTCCTATCCTGATATTACCGAGTCCGTCAGAACTATTTGAGGTTTTCAGTGACCATAAAAGTTTAAAGTATTTGTTTGATCAGAAAGAGCTGAATATGAGACAGAGGAGATGGTTAGAGTTTCTGGAGGATTATGACTTTGGTTTGAATTACCATCCGGGTAAAGCAAACGTAGTGGCTGATGCATTGAGTCGGAAATCATTGCATATGTCTATGTTAATGGTTAAGGAATTGGATTTAATTGAGCAGTTTAGAGACTTGAGTTTGGTGTGTGAGAGTACTCACAATAGTGTTAAATTGGGAATGCTGAAGTTAACGAGTGGTATTCTGGATGAGATTAGAGAGGGTCAGAAATCCGATGTGCTTTTGGTTGATAAGTTGACTCTAGTGAATCAAGGTCAAGGTGGTGAATTCAGAATTGATGAGAATGGTGTTTTGAAATTTGGTAATCGGGTGTGTATTCCGGATGTTATCAAACTTAAGAAGAGTATTCTTGAGGAAGGACATCGTAGTGGCCTGAGTATTCATCCTGGAGCTACGAAGATGTATCATGATTTGAAAAGGTTATTTTGGTGGCCGGGAATGAAAAGAGAAATTGCGAGTTTTGTTTATTCTTGTTTGACTTGTTAGAAGTCAAAGATTGAGCATCAGAAGCCGTCTGGGCTAATGCAACCGTTGGCTATTCCAGAGTGGAAGTAGGATAGTATCAGTATGGATTTTGTTTCTGGTTACCGAGGACAATTAAGAATTTTGAAGCTATTTGGGTGATTGTTGACAGATTGACAAAATCGGCTCATTTCATTTCGATCAGAATGGATTATCCGTTAGAGAGATTAGCTGAGTTGTATATTGAGAAAATTGTCAGTTTGCATGGTATTCCGTCGAGTATTGTTTCGGACAGAGATCCTAGATTTACCTCGAAGTTCTGGGAAGGTTTGCAGAGGGCTTTGGGAACTAAGCTGAGATTGAGTTCTACATATCATCCACAGACTGATGGTCAGACTGAGAGGACGATTCAGTCACTGGAGGATCTTTTGAGGGCTTGCGTTTTGGAAAAGGGAGGTGCTTGGGATTGTTATTTACCTTTGATTGAGTTTACCTACAACAATAGTTTTCATTCGAGCATTGGTATGGCACCGTTTGAAGCTTTGTATGGTAGGAATGTCAGACGCCTTTATGTTGGTATGAGTCCGGCGAGAGTGTTGTGGTTGGACCGGAGATTGTTCAACAAACTACGGAAAAGATTAAGATGAGTCAGGAGAAGATGAGGATTGCTCAGAGTCGTCAGAAGAGTTATTACGACAAGAGGAGGAAGTCACTTGAGTTTCAAGAGGGAGATCATGTGTTTCTTCGTGTTACTCCGATAATTGGGGTTGGTCGAGCTTTGAAGTCGAAGAAGTTGACACCTCGATTTATTGGTCCTTATCAGATTTTGGAGGGGATAGGGGAGGTAGCCTATCGTATCGCTTTACCGCCGTCACTTGCGAATTTACATGAGGTTTTTCATGTGTCTCAGTTGAGGAGGTACATTCATGATCCGTCGCATGTGGTCCAAGTAGATGATGTCCAGGTGAGAGATAACCTGACTGTTGAAACATCACCTATGAGGATAGAGGATCGAAAGTTGAAGCAGTTGCGGGGTAAAGAGATTGCTTTGGTGAAGGTAGCTTGGGGAGGACCAGCAGGTGGCAATGTGACTTGGGAACTTGAGAGTCAGATGAAGGAGTCTTATCCAGAGTTATTCGCTTGAGGTATGTTTTCGAGGACGAAAACTCTTTTAGTGGGGGACAGTTGTAACACCCCGATAAAAATAAGATAATTATTTAATTTAAGTTAATATTATATTTATTAATTTAATTAAATAATTGGAATTATTGGATTATTATTATTATTATTATTGGAATAATAATTATTGGAAAATATATATGAGTTGGAAATAAGAAAAAGAGTCCCATTCTGGTAAAGAAAGGGTTTCACGTGAAAAACAGAGAAGCGGCTGAAAAGGGAGAAAAGGGCAAAGAGGAAGAGCAAGAGAGCAAGGGTTGAAGAACGGAAAAGATTGGAGCTTAGGGATTGCCGGATTAACTCAGGTAAGGGGGGTTTATCGTCGATTAATGGGTATTATGGGATAACATGTAATGGGTAGTGATAAACCATTGATTTGACTCTAATTGGAATGATGCATGATGAAATTGTGAAATATTGGATGAACGACAATTGGATTATAATTGAAGGGAATTCGTAGGAATTAGATGTAAAAATGTTAGAATTTGTGAAATCGAATAGGGGATAATTCGTGTTAGATGATATGAATGATTACTGTGTAAAATTGAATTGTAAGAGGTTGGAATTGGGAGATCTCGTAGCAGAGAAAACCATAGCAGATCTGGAAATCTGGTTTCTGGTCATACGCGTATGGCACTAGGCAATACGCGTATGAGATGGTCTGGTACGCGTATGGCACTAGGCATTACGCGTATGGATGAGGAAGATGATGTTTTGAACGTGGTTTGGTCTCTGTTGGTACGCGTATGGGGAAGTGGTACGCGTAGCATACGCGTATGAGATAGGTGGTACGCGTATGGGATTGGCTGAGAATTGGGCCATACGCGTATGGGACTAGGCAATACGCGTATGGGCAAGATTGTGATTTTTCTGTGCTATTGTTGTGCAGTTTTGGTTGTTCAGCTGAGTAATGTAATTTAGCTGATGTATGATAGAGTAGGGATCATTTTCCGTTGTTTTGAGTAGTATAGGTATTAGTAGAGTGTGCTAAATGCTGTGATTGATTATGTGGTATGACATGATATGCATAATGTGGTGAATGTATCTATCATGTATGAAATTATGAATGGACTGTTTATGGCTTAGAGTGTGAGCATATGTCCATTGTGGATTATTGTTGATGATTTTGCATTGCTAGGTGATTTAGCATGCATATTGTGGCCTTTATGGTGGTAGCTAATTCCCATAGTGAGGAATTAGTGAGTTAGTCATTATGGACTGTTGTTGATGTTTGCATGCTAGGTGAATTAGCGTGCATAGCATGGCCCTTGGGGTGGTAGCTAATTCCCGTGGTGAGGAATTAGTGAGTGAGTCACTAGGTCTCAAATGAGTGGGACTAGTGGGCTTGGTAGCCGTATCTGGATTTGATCGGTGAGGTGAACTATATGTTCACGAATAGTCGGTACCGCATGCATGGAGTCTCATTGCATAATGTATGTATTGTGTATAATATGAATGGATGTGTTCCAATATTATACGTGTGTTTTGATGTTTATGTTGAGCATGATTATGATGTTTGAGTGGAGGTTGCCGTTACCGAATGTGTGATATGATTAGGGTGATTAATGTGTTATTTACTTAGCATTACATGATATTTTATAATGCTTATTATATCGATTGAGGAACTCACCCTTACAACTATGTTTTCAGGTAACGAGCAGTGATTGAGTAGAAGCTAGTGCTTGGAGTCTAGTGTAGTCTCCTTAGTGGGTCATGCTCTGATAGATGTAACATCGGGACGGGATGTTTTACCTTGTTGAATAATTTTACATGTAATGTGTTACATGTTTTGCATGATTGATTTGATTTCTATCCGCTGCGTATTGTGCAAATGCTTTATGTTTTGAATTAATAAAAGAGCATGACAGTTATTATGGTGAATGGTGTGTAATGATTGTGTGACACCCTTAATTGCATATTTACTCTGATTGATATATTGTTATTTTAATTAAATATTTGGGGTCTTTTAGAAGGGTGTTACATTAGTGGTATCAGAGCATAGTCGGTCGAGTCGAGTCGTAATTATTCTGTTCCCCTGTACGTGATAGGTGTTGTATAACCCTATCAGTACTTATTGTTTTATCTTGTTGGGTTCTCAGAATAGAGATGGCTGGAAGAAGTAGAGACGATGCTGTGATTGCTGAGGCTCTGGGTATGCTAGCTGGAGTACTTGGGGGAAATCCGAATGTTGTGGGAATGGGAGCTGCTCGTCAACTGAGTGAGTTCCAGAAGAGCAATCCTCCAATGTTCAAGGGAGCATACGATCCAGATGGTGCTCAGAAGTGGTTGAAGGAGATCGAGAGGATCTTCCGAGTGACTGAGTGTGCCGATAACCATAAGGTCAATCAATCAAGAGCAATATCCAAGTGGTCTCATATCAATAGCATCAATCAAATTCATTTCACAAAGTACATAAGGCAAAGCATGCAAGTTGAAAGCTCATTGAAGCAAACAGAATGAACCAAGGCATATTAATTCCAGAATGGCTCAATAAATCTCAAGAAAAATCATGGCTAAACAGAACACATCAAATGATCAACACACCAAAAATCATGGCATTTGGACAAGTATAAGTAAGTCAAAGAAATTCATCAAGTCAAGGTAAGCATTAACAAGCTCAAAGGAAGCACAAATTGATACATCAACTTAAGGCAATCCTAAAACAGAGATGACATGTGATAAATGACTCAAACCAAAGCCAAGACAAACTTCAATGTTTCTAGAAAACATGTGCAAAATTTCAAGCTCATAGGATAAACATCCAGCATTTCACAAATCATCTAAGTTCAACACTCATCAAAAGTCCAAACATGACTAACCAGCAAAGAAAATCCCAAACAAATCAAAAATAGATCTAAAAATTCCACAAAAATTCATGATCAATCCTAACATCCAGAAGTAGCATCATGCAAAAATTCACATCATTTGGCATTTATTTGGCATGGTAAAGAAAATCAGCAAATCAAGCAAGCAAAGGTGTGACACACATTGTCACACCTACATTAAACAGATCATATCTCAACAGCCAGAAATGAGAAAAATGCAAACTCTATACCAAAATATCCCTAAAGGTGTCTAGTTTAAGCACATAAAATTTGACAATCATTGGAGCAATATCCATCATTTCACAATCAAAATGGCAAGCAAGGTGTAACATAGCATATGCATGAACAATCCCTAGGAAAATTAAAAATCCAACCGAGCACAAATTCTGGAAAAATAGCAAAAAAAAAGAAGACATCATGAAGATCATTGTGCAAAAAACCTCATGTGAATTGGATGAGTATTCATGGAGTTATGGATTTTTGAATGAAGAGAAAAAAATAAAAAAATATGAAAGCAAGGCATGAACACATGAGTACAAGATGGAAAAAAGAAGGCAAGGCAATTTTGGAAAATGTCATGCAGCAGGATCGATCAGTGTGTGCATTTGAATTGAGCGCGCCACTTAATGAAACGCTCCGTTTCATTAATCCTCCGTGGCAGCGCAAATGAATGTTAGCAATCAAACAGCCAGGCCATCACCAATGTGGACCAATGCATGGGCAAAAACATCAAAATACATGCAAACACACGCTATACAGATCAAACGCAAATCTGGAAAAGAAAACCTAGGTCCTTCATCATGTTCATACGCATTCATCAGGTCAAGAACAAATGTTCACCAAAATTCACAAACAGCATACTAATAGATTCATCTCACATCATACATCATAGATCCATAACTAATTTCCTCTAAATCAACACACATCAAAAGATTTAAGCACATGAAGTTTCATCAACCAAACTTTAAACTATGATAACTAACTCATTACTGCATGAAAATTCACGATCTAAAGCTCAGTATACTCTATGTTCAAAGATCTACCAGAAGCACATGATTATTTCAAGAATGGGAGCATTCGAAATCTAACCTCAATGATGCAACAGAAGTGAAATCGCGCTTCTCAGGTCCTGGCAAGTTGAAACAGAAGTTCTACAATGTTTAGAGAGATGAAAGGATGATGAACAACAGCTCAATCGTGCTTGATCTTGATGGAATCTTCAAATTCCATGGATGTGCATAAGCTCCAACAGTCCATGATTCTTCAAGAATTCTACAGGATCTTGCTTCAATAATCTTCAACAATGCTTGTAGATGATGAACAACTCAAGGAACAAGCAAAAGATATGAAGAAATTCGATGAAAAGTTGAGAGAAAGTTGAGATGAAAATGTTGCAAAAAGAACCATTTCAATTGGCCTTTTGGTTCAAAAGTTATGCCTTCTTGAAGTTCAAAATTGCTTGGCAATGATTGATCCATAATTCTTCAACCACAAATGGGAAATTCATGTTCTTGGACTTTTTGGAAAGGTGAGAGCAAGATCTTCAACTTTCATGTTGGACAAAATTCCATTTGAAGCTTTCTTGATGATGTAAACTTGAGGAGAAGACCCTTCCATTTTTGGCAATTTGAAATTACAAGTCACTTACTATTTTTGGAAAATTTTCATCTGACCTCAAATTCTCCATTGTTGATGTTTGACATGTCAAATGGGACTTGTATGGACATGAATGAGGCCTTTCTAACCATCTCCCACCTTCAAATCCATGATTGAATGCACAGTTGACTTATGTTGACTTTTCTAGGGTTTCAGCTGACTTGGCTGTGCTCAGATGAAATTCAAGCCTCTTCCACTTGAGATCTTGATTCAAAATGATACCACAACTCATATAAGCTCTTATGAATGATCATGGTGCCCAAATTCTTCAGAATGGCCACCATCTATAGCTCAATGGCTGCCTTTGACTGGCTTGGCCTAATGATTGCTTCATCTGCAAGACAAGGTTAGATGACAATATTTTTGTACTTTTGGTTAGTAAACAAATGAAAAGCAATGATATACATATGAAAAACATGCTTGGTGATCAAGAACCACTCTCAAAAGATGACCCACCCACTAAGAAAGCAAGCAAGGTGCACAATGATCCTTGAGGCAATGGTATGATATGATATGATGCCATGAGGGATCTTAGGGACAAAATTGGGGTCTTACAGTCTTGATATCCAATGCATTCAGTATAGGGAAATTTTCCTATCAAGTGATCAAAATAATTTTGATCACTTGAATAGACATGGGAAATGAGTACAGTCAAAGGATTTAATTGATCAAAGCGAACTCTGATCAACTAAATTAATTGGGGGGAAATCAGTTGATAAAATTCATGCACGAGGAGATAAGGACTGCAAACCCTAGGGATTAATCATCTGAACTAAATTCTAAACACCTAAATCTAAGGGAACATGCCATATGTTAGATTGCAACTAATCAGAGAAATAACTCAAAGTTTAACAAAAATCAATGACTTAAAAGATCAATTAAATCTAGTTAAGAGATTAAGAACAAGATTGATTTCTAACCAATTAAAATCTAATCATGAAAATTAAAATCTAAAATCAAAACAATGTAATTAATCAATTATCATATGAATTAACATCTAAACCTAATAAAAAACGATGATTAATCACATATTTTTGTAATCATTTTTCAAACAATCAAAGAACTAAACAATTCGTTGATCCTAATTAACACTATTAATCATGTTAATTTCTAAACAAAGACCTAATTAAAAAAACATTTAATTCCATATCAATTTTACTAACATGAACAATTATCACAACTAATAAAATGTAACAAAATAAGAAAAGAAATAGCAAAAAACAAACAAAAATAAAGCAAACATGGGGGTTATATCCAGCTAGACAAGGGTGCAAATAGCGCAGACCCATGCCAAGGCCATATCCATTCTCAGCAAGGAAACAGGGAGTGTGAGCTCAAGCCAGGGTGTGAATAGAACAAATTAGGCCAAAATCCCAATGCTCAACAAGTGAATGTGAGTTAGCAACCAAAACCACGTGCACAAAAATGGTGAACACGCTAATCACGTTTTAAGTTCAGGTTTAAAATTTCAAAGGTACAACTTCTCCCTCCATCAGAATGAAAGCTTCCTCCGTCGTGCCGAAGGTCTCCTCCGACGGCGGTGGAGACCTAATGTCAAAATACACTACGCCAGATAAGGGAAAAGAGGGCGCTTTTTTTGGCCTATAACAGCGCTTTAAAGCGCCCTCTAATCTGGCGCTGGCATAGGTAAAGACAACGCTTTTTTTCCTGGTGAAAGCGCTGTCTAAAGTGGCTCTTTAAGCCCTTTAAGGGCCACTTTAGAGGGCGCTTTTTAAAGAAAGCTCCCTCTAAAGTGGAAACATTTAAGGGTTTAGAGGGCGCTTTTACTGGAAAGCGCCCTCTAAAGTGGAAACTTTTAAGGGTTTAGAGGACGCTTTTACTGGAAAGCGCCCTCTAAAGTGGAAATTTAAAGGGTTTAGAGGGCGCTTATTTTGGGAAGCGCCCTCTAAAGTGGGTGGTTATTTAATTTTTTTTTTTAAAAAGCGCTATATTTTTTTATTTATTTTAGACAACCTGTATATTGAAGTAGTACACCCAAAACTGTATAATTTGAAGCCCTTTTTCACACATTGCATTCAACAAGCCTTATATACAACAATCCATACATATACAACAATCCACTGATATATAATCGTTTAACTTCTAAAGATTCTAAATATACAACCAATTTATAACTTAAAAAGAAATAAAACTAAGTAGCAAAAGCATCTCTGAGATGTATGTTTTTTTTGCTAGCAGCAGTCTTCTTAGCAACAACCTCTTTTTGTTCAATATCAATAGCATGAACCTAAAATATCATAAAATTAGTTACGTGAAGTATAAGATCAAGAATTAACATTTTCTATGCATAAATATCATATAATTGTGTTTATACCTTTTTTTTTTGATGCAACTGACTCGATTTGCTGCGTAATCCCCTTATATTTTTGGTCCCTTATCTTTTGAAGATAGAATTGATATTTGTTTAGATGGACATGTTCCATTGTCGTAGAGGGATACTTTCAAATATCCAGCATCATCATCTACGCGAATGAGGCTTGACGACAATGGAACATCTCCATCTAAACAAATATCAATTGATACTTTCAAGTATCCCTTGCCCCTTGCACGAATGATTGACTTCATAATAGCCATTTTACCTGTAATAAAGAAAACAATTAAAATCAGATGACAAATGTAAAAACAATTAAAATCATAAAAGTCATTTTACCTGTAATAAAGAAAACAATTAAAATCATTTGACCTGTACCTTTTTCACTAAGTTCTCTTTCTTTTCTTGGTTGGAATATGTTCTACATGTCTCTTAACAACACGGACGGTTGGATTGATCCAAATACCCTCATTATGATCATTTCTAATATATGAATCATTTGATATAATATTCTCATCTTGATCATTTCTGGTAAACGATTCAATCTCAACATCAATATCACCTTGATCTCCAGTGTTTTCATCAATTACTTTGTTGGAAAAAAGAACTATAGACCATTTCGTACTTTTCGGATCATTGACATAGAACACTTGTCTAGCTTGAGAGGCTAGAATAAAAGACTCATCTTTGTATCCCACCCTATTAAGATCCACTTGCAAAAATCCTGACTTATCCATTCGAATGCCGTTATTATTTTCAACCCACTTGCAACCAAATATAGGAATCTGAAACTTCTCATAATCAAACACCCAAATGCGCTCGATAACACCAAAATACGACAGATTTGCAAATTTGGGGTTTAAGTCCTTCACACTTGATATGTGCATTGCTTCAGCTACCACGGTGACACCACTATTCTGCATAGTACTTTTATCATCTTGTTATTTGGTATAAAATGTGTATCCATTAATCGCGTATGCGCTATAAGAAAAAACATGGAAACTTGGACCATATGCTAAGCATCTCAACCTTTCTGTTATTGAAGCGGGATCTGAATAATACTTTGAATAAATATGATCCTTAAACCAAGGTATAAAACATCGATTGTGCTCTCGTACTATCCAATTTTCATTTCTATTGGGATTTAAACCTCGGAGAACATCCTTGTGAATTTCAACATACGGCTCAACCTCATTCTCATTGTGCAGAACATACAAATGCACTTGATCCCGTTCGACCCTTGATACTGCCACGATTTTATTTCCAATTAGATTTTTTCCTTCTTTCTTTTCGACAAGCTGAGACTTGGGGAGTCCGATTGACTGAACATTAGACAAATATTCAGTACAAAACTCAATCGCTTCTTCAACAATGTATCTTTAAACCATACAACCTTCTGGTCGACTTCGGTTCTTCACGTACCCTTTTAATATTTTCATATAACGTTCAACAGGGTACATCCATCTCATATAAGCTGGTCCACACAATTGTGTCTCTTTCACAAGATGAACAACTAGATGTACCATTATGTCAAAAAATGATGGAGGAAAAAACATTTCAAGCTCACACAAAGTAATAACGATTTCTTTTTACAACATTGGTAAGATCGCAGGATTGATCACCTTACTGCAAATTGACTTGAAGAAAGAACACAACTTAGTTATAGAGCTTCTTACTTTTTCTGGAAGAATAGAACGTATACCTATTGGGAGAAAATGTTCCATTATAACATGGCAATCATGGGTCTTTAAACTCTTTAACTTGAGGTCTTTCATAGACACAAGTCTTCTAATATCTGAAGAGTACCCTTCTGGAACTTTAACTTCACTTAGAAACTTACACAATGTGTTTTTCTCCTTTCTAGATAGAGTATAAGCAGCAGGCGGTAGATATGTTCGTTTTCCTTTCTTCAAGGGTCCTAATTCAGTTCTTATTCCCATCGCTATCAAGTCCTTTCTTGCCTTAAGGCCATCCTTAGACTTTCCTTGTATATTGAGTAACGTGCCAATAACACTTTCAAATACATTTTTTTCAATATGCATAACATCAAGAAAATGTCTCACATACAAGGACTTCCAATACGGCAATTCAAAAAAAACTGACCTCTTCTTCCACCCACTTTTGACAAGTGTCTGGGCAAAAGGCTTGCCAAACTGAGTATCCAAATCTTTCACCTTTTCAAAAATTTGATCACCCGTCAATATAGGTGGAGCTCTGCCTTGTTTTGTCTCTCCATTGAACGCCTTTCTCCATCCACGGTAGTGATGATTTGAATTTAAGAATCTGCGATGATCGAGAAAGACATTCTTCTGACCAAACTCCAAGCGCTTCCAATCTGTTTTATCTTCACAAATAGGACACGCACATTGACCTTTTATGCTATAGCCTGATAGATTTCCGTATGCTGGAAAATCGTTAATTGTGTCAAACAACATCGCCCTCAAGTTGAAACTTTCTTTCCTATATCCATCATAAACCTCAACACCGGTCTCCCACAAAATCTTTAAATCTTCGATTAAGGGCTTCAAGTACACGTCTATGTCATTCCCTGGTTGTTTAGGTCCAGAAATCAACATAGACAACATCATGTACTTACGCTTCATACATAGCCATGGAGGTAGGTTATAAATCATAATAATCACAGGCCATGTACTGTGTGAGATACTCTGGATACCGTGTGGGTTCATTCCATCAGTAGATAATGCCAAGTGAAGGTTTCTTGATTCTTCTCCAAATTCAGGATAATCATTATCAATTTTCAACCACTGTGGTGAATCTGCCGGATGTCGATACTTTCCATCTATAATTCTTTCATCTGCATGCCAGGTCAAGTGTCTTGAATCGGTTTCACTACGAAACATGCGTCTAAATCTCGGAATAACAGGAAAATACCACAAGACTTTTGCTGGAGACAACTTGTTCTTATATCGCGAGACACCGCATTTAGGACACTCATTTAACGATGCATACTCATTTCGAAACAAAACGCAATCGTTTGGACATGCATGTATCTTATCATAGCTCATGCCAATAGAGCACAACATCTTTTTGGTCTCATATGTTCGATTGGGAAGAACCTTATCCTCAGGAAGCATATCTTTCAAAAGGGCTAATAACTCTGTGAAACTTTTATCCGACCATCCATTGCCCGCCTTTAAGTTGTACAACTTTAATACCGCAGACAATCTTGTGAATTTAGTGCAACCATCATACAAAGGTTTCTCTGCATCACTTACCAACCTCTCAAACATTTCGGGACAATCCTTAAGATCTCCTTCAAGTGCTTTTGCAATCTCTTCAACTCGATCACAATCGTATGTATCTGCGCCACTATAGTTTGAGGCATAGGTCGTACTATCCCCCGGTTCAACATTCTCGTTACTTTTCTCACCATGCAAATTCCAACATGTATAACTTCGACCAATTCCATGCCTCATTAGATGCGATGTCAACTGAACTGCGTCAACCCGTTTCCCATAACAACAACCCAAGCAAGGACATATCATTCTACTGGGGTCTTCGGCGTGCGCAACGGCAAACTTAACGAATTCTGATACCCCATTCTCGTACTCTCTCGACAATCGATTGGAAGACATCCATGTATTATCCATTACTAATTAGAATAAACAAAAAACAATTTCAGAAGAGAAACCAAAAAAGGGATGAGACAAAACAATTTCGCTTTATTGAGTTAGTCTCTGTGCAGGGCATTCATGTCTCCATTTACTCTATCAAATAACATCCATACCTAAACTTCTTAAGTTACTAGCTACGCTATGTATGCTAAGTTACTAGAATCAAAGGTTTCTAATGTCTCTATAATGCAACCATAACCGAACCCTAACAACAGTCTTTGAATGTGATTCATAGCGATATCAAATTCAGCAATTTAAAAACCAACCGTCAACTGCCTAATAAACCCAAACTATTTAAAGGACTATGAATATTGAAACTTTACAGGTCGAAACAAACGTAGCATAGACAACAATAACATAAAACTGAAATGGGGCAAAGCTAAAATAAAGCAATAGTGCAAGTAATAATGCATGCATCGTGTACCTTTGATTGGTAGAAGGAGGAAACGTCGTAGATCTAACAGAGGTGGAAGGAGAACACCTTAGAAGTAGCGAAAATCGTAGCAGTGAGAACCCTAACATGAAAAAGAACGAAAATAACAGAGAGTGAAATAACAAAACGCGCAGTATGTTATAATTTTAATGTTTACTAAAGGGGACCTTAGAGGGCACTTGTGGAAAAAAAGCGCCCTCTAAAGGGGGCCTAAGAGGGCGCTTATGAAAGCGCTCTCTAAGGCTTTCCAGAAGCGCTTTATAAACTGGAAATGCACATGGACTTATAACAGCGCTTTATTAAAAGCGCCCTCTAAGGGTAACCTTAGAGGGCGCTTTCTGAAAAGCGCCATGTATTGTTGTCCCTCTATCTCCTCCTTATTTTTTCGCTTCACCTTAGAGGGCGCTTTATTACAAAAGCGCCCTCTAAAGTGCGCTGTCTATTGCTCCTTATTTTTTTGCTTCACTTTAGAGAGCGCTTTTGTAATAAAGCACCCTCTAAGGTGCGCTGTCTATTCCAGTTTTTGGCGTAGTGATAATTCATATGATTGCCTTCACCGTTTCCATATTGTCGCAACTAGGCAAAAAAAACAACTGGCGAAGGAAAATAAACAGAAGAGTCACCACCGTTCGTTATTTATCCCAAAGGAGGGAAAGGAAACGATCGAAGAAAACCTGAAGAGAAGGGAAAGACAAGGTCTCGCAACCAAATCTAGGGTTCGGAGTCGATTATGCGAAGGGAAGGTATTAGCACCCCTACGCATCTATAGTACTCTACGGGATCCACTCTTGTTGTTCTAGTCTAAAGGGTGTAGGTATATCTAATGTACTATCTGCTAAAAGAGGGAAGTCAAAAGAAAATGACTCGCAAGGATGTCGCATCCACTGCCTATGTATCTCATCTGAGTATGAGAATCAGAGTCTTCGTAGCTCGGCTACCTATGGGTTAAAGAGAAGTGTGCTCGCTAAGATATCGCATCTTATGCCTACGTATCTCATCTGGAATGAGAATCAGAGCAAAACGTAGTTCAGCTAACTACGGGAACAAGGAATCTCGATTGCAACTAGGGCAAGAGAAAGGGAAGGTCTCGAACGCAACGAGGGCGAGAGAAAAGAATCGCAGCAAGGGCGAAAGCAAGCAAGGATTAGTTATTAGTCGCCAGTCAAAAATTCGGCAAGACATCGCATCTCGTGCCTACGTATCTCATCTGGAATGAGAATCAGAGTTGTCGTAGTTCGACTAACTAGGGGTTAAGGATTTCCATCTGAACATGGACTTACAAAAGAGGACACCAGCTGTGTCAAAGGAAAGTGGGCAATATGTTCAACGTCCTAGCAGCAGGTGTCGCAGCTCGCTGAATCGAGTCTTAGGCAGTTACCTCTTTGCAATAGAACAGACTATTATGCCACAAGATCGGAGACGCACGGAAGGTCTAAAAGAGTGGGGAAGCTCTGCCCTAGAGTTGTCATGCAATATGGACCTATGTGTTAGGATTTACAGAGGGGAATATCTACCTAATGTTAGCATGCTAAGAATAAGGGTATTCTACCTAATGTTATCATACAAAGGGTTCTACCTAATGGGTGCTACCTAAACGGAAAAAGAGTCGACGGATGGAGCGAGGAGAGGAGCCATGGATAAGGGTAGATGGCGATGCATGAAGCAATCGACTTACAGGTAGATGACGATGCCTGAAGCAATCGACTTACAAAAGGATGGATGAATACGTGTTGGTTCTGATAAGTTTTGAAAATGATCACTCGACGTTGGATCGAGCTTTTGATCTTGTTTTGAAATGATTATCGGATGTTCGTTTTAGTTCTTGTATTAACGGATGAATAAAGAATGAAAGAATAAATATTATACACTTCATGGGAGAGGGGTACATTTGTTATGAATGGGGATGGTCCATGACAATCAAACAATAAGAATATATGTCTCAATCATCATACAAGTAGGCAACAGTTAATCAAACAATAAGATGAGTAAACAAGTGTATAATGAAAACAAAGAATCAAAGAATGAAATAAGGGAGCATTAAACAAGGCATGAGAAGTATGAACATGTTAAACAATCAAGCAATAGTAAGCATGGATGAAAGAAACAAGTGTAACAAATGACAGATGAGTCAGACAGATGAAAAGATGCACAAGAAGGGTCCACTGAATAATTAAATCAAGAAATGAGGTAAGGACCAAATAAAATAAAGATGAAAGGCCTCTTATACATGGCATATGAGATGAACAAGGGAGGATCAAAAGATCTCTTCAATTTCCACAAGCAATCCCTAAGTCAAACATCAATCATAAAGAAGTCAACTGAAAATTCAAGTCAACTTAAAAAATACCAAATAAATAGAAAATTAATCAAGAAAATTATAAAAAAATTAAACTAACTAAGGTGGGGTCAGGACATCATCAATCCCCCTAAAAGTCAACCAACCAAACTAGGTTAAAAATAAATCCAAAATAAATTGAAAAATGGGAAATAAAATTCCAAGAAAAGGTCAGGTTGACCATGGGACAGTGGTCAACCTTCACCCCAAAAATCAAAAGCTAAAAATGATTTTAAGACATAAAAATAAAATAAAGAACCAAAAGTGTGTTAAAATGGACCATTTAGAATAAATAATTAAAATAAAATACTAATATTAATAAAATACAAAAATAAAAATTAAATAAAATTAAATAAGACATTAAGAAATATGGAAAATATTTTTGGATATTTTTATTAATAAAGAAAATATTTTAAAATAATTAAAATCTAAACAGAAAATAAGTGGAAATTAAAATAAGAAAATAAAAGAGATTGTTGGTGGGCCTTGAGCGTGGGGGTGTGGAAAGCAGGAAAGCGCAGGCCCAGTCCACAACCATTTATTCAGGGAATGACAAAGATTAAATAACGTTTTAATAAAAAAATCATGTAACATGGTTATCAATCGGTCAAGGTCACTTAAGTGACTAAAAGACAAAAACGCATGCACGGCCAGGATTTGAAGATGCGCGCCCGATCCAGCGATTTAGGAGGCGCCACGTAACCATCTTCTTCCACAAACCAAACCCTAACCATGCCATGCTCATGCAGCCAAGAAAATATGCAGTGAGTTTCTTCAATCTTCCATAACAAAATACAACCACTATGGGGCACCAAATGAGAAGAAATAAAAACCAAAATTCAAGTACAAAATGTGTAAATCATCATGGTATCCTTGTTTGAGTAAAATGATGGCTTGATCATGGAGAAATATTGACAATAAGATGTCAATATGGGCACGGCATAATGGAAAATCACAACACAAATCCATAACATCAAGAACACAAGCATAAGATTGGCATTATAAACAAACATGAAACAACATGAGCATCTAATTGGCATGGAAAACAATAATGATAATAATGATGAGCATGATGAGCAACATGATGATGAGCATAAGTATATCAATACATGGCCATGGAAGATGGAGTAAGATGGTTACCTTGCCTTGCTTGCCACGAAAATTCACCAATGCCTCTTAGGTTTAGGGTTTGCATCTTTTAAATATGTAGGTCAAATAATCTAATGGGCTTTGAAATAAATGATGTCCATGAGAATAAAAATGTGAAGTGAAGTGTATTAGGCATGGACACATGAGGTTTGTGTTATTTTGGGCCAAACTTAAGTGAATGGATATCCAATACATGGCTAAATGAGGTGACAAAACGTGGGTTGGTTTGCTGCATGATTGGAAAGCAAGAAATTCATTTCAAAGTGATGACTTTGAGGCCATGTAACTTGATGAGCAAGCTACCAAATGATGAAATAATGCAAACAGTAGAAAGACCTCATGGATCATAGCATCTTTCATGTTGAGCACAAGTTAAAATGATGAATGGAAGAAGGTGAAAAATAGTCTCAAAGTTCAGGTCTCACCATGCAAAACTGATTGGGCCAGTTTGGCCTAAATGCTTCCTAGAAAGTCAAGTCATGATGCCCACTTTAGGTGAATGTATCTATCAAACCATGGATCCAAATGATATGATTCCAAAAGGATGTGAAAGAGGAAATGGCAAGGCACAATTGTTGTGAAGAAACTATTTTCAAATGATGCCTTGAAGTGCAAGAAAACTGGCCAAGAAGTCTTGACAAACTTTGAAAATTTTTAGACTTAGAAATTTTTCTAAGTGTCCTAAAATATGTCTCACTTTGACTAAGCATAACTTTCTCAATTTTGATCCAAATGGAGCAAACTTTATATCTCTAGAAAGCTTGGAACAAGAGGAAAAACGTTTATGTTGGAGAAATTTTCGAATGGAGCTTTTATCTTGATGGAAAATGGGCTTAAAGTGAGTGTAACAACCATGAAAACTTGCCCTAAATGGAAAGTCAACCATTTCCAAATTAAGCAACTTTTTCAATTCCTGATCAAATGATGAATCCATGATCCAACCTTGATAAAATTTCACATGTAGGATCCCCTAGGCATGAATCTTGAGATTCCACTCTCAAAAAGTCAGGAGTTTACTTTTCTGGCCCCACAGTTGACTTTTCCCAAACTGTTTGATTCCCGATTCCAGTGATCAATTGAAGCACCTTTGGCTCAAATAAAGAGCTGATTTTTTGTATGTAGACCCTTGTGGACATATGGAGGGCCATGGAAAAGAGTTTCACCCAAAGAATCAGAAATAAACTAATTTTATACCAAACCCTAGTTTTAAGGCAAAATGATCAAGAACTGATTGCACCGATTGCCAATGGATCTTTTTGAGATAATTATGAATCTTCCTAGGCCAAGATGCCTCTCTAATCATGACATGGATGAGCTTCTCTTTTTCCAAACAAACATTGCCTGTTGCAGGTAGCCATGAAACCCTAATTTCCGATTAAATCCAGATGAACACGCTGAGAGCTCTGAATCCTCCACTGATGAACTGAGGACTATAATAAGATATCTGGAGCCCCCTGAGACCCTTGAGACTTATATACTTAGAGAATGAAGTCCAATTCTCAATCTTGCTTTGTGTGGGCTCCTTCTGCTAAGGAGTGATCAATCAAAACCTGATTTCCAAGTCACTAATGCAGTATGGAATGAGTATGACCTAGTATGATGCCAATGAAATATAAAACATAATCCCATGCTTCCACGAAAAAATGAAGGGTAAATTTTGGGGTATTACAGCTGCCCCTATTCAATCAACTGGAGACCCGAAATGAAGATAGCAACGGCTTTCGCACTTTTGGGGTATCAAGGGATTGAATACGATAAAAGCCCGAAAATTTACACTGAAGTGAAAAATGAAGTAACAATGCCTGTCACGATCGGTAGAGAGGTGGTCTTGATCTGAGCATCAACAAAGAATCCGTCTGGTACGGTGAGAGTCAGTCTGAACACCGAAAAAAGAATGTTAGCCTGAATACCAAAATAAATGGTAACACAGGAATAACCATGGCCTGAATGCCGCTCATCAGTCTGAATACTGGAAAGGACTTCGATCTGAGCATCGAAAGATACTAGATTATCAAACATCGGTCTGAACACCGGGAAATTGGCATGAATGCCACTTCGGTCTGAATATCGGGAAATTGGCCTGAATGCCACTTCGGTCTGAATACCGGAAAACTGGCCTGAATGCCACTTCAGTCTGAGTACCGGAAAATTGGCCTGAATGCCACAAGTTGCATCGACCTGAACGTCGGAAACTTCTTCGATTTGAACATCGGAAAACTGGCCTGAATGCCACTTCGGTCTGAATACCAGAAACTTTCATGCCTATCAGCATCGGCAGAAATAGGGAGAATGATAATTGAGGCGGCGCGTGGGCCAATGACCCCTGCTGGGAATAATAAAGAATAAGTCATGAACAAACTTCAGTCTGAGTACTGGAAATAAACTTCTGGTTTATCACTTGGGATACCAAGAATGTTTTATGCTTCACATGCGTATGTTTGAATTTTTCAATGGCGTAATGCTCCATAAAAATGGAAATGTTACGCGATTTGGGAGGATGCAAGGCAATATGATTATACATGCAGGGATGCAAAATGCTATGTTATAGAGAACGCCAAGCCGGGGCAAGGAATTCTGTTGGGGAAATGATCGCAATCTTTTGGACCCTGGCAATGCTGTTGGAGATGCACAAACAATGAACTCTGTGGGGAAATGACCAGCCACGCGGTGTTCTGGCAATAACAAAATACCAAGACTCTGACTGGGGAGAGAATGACGCTGAAAGCTTACTGCTGAGGAAAGCAACAGTGGTTCTGGCAACCATAATCTGCGAGAGAGACGACTCAGTCGGGGAAGCAAAACACTAATACGGTACCGATATTCTGCTTCAAGGAAAGAGACCACGGATCTAGCGTCGAGATCATCGATCTGGTATCGAACTCTGAGGAGCAGCCGCTTCTGCTGGGAAGATCTAGTCGGACACTGTCAACTCCGCTGGGGATATACAGTCTGACACTGTCGACTCTACTGGGGAGTGCATAATCTGAAACAAATGCTTGGGGGAGTACAGTAGTGAGAACCTACTGGGGATTGAAGAATCTAATGCTTGGACCAACTTTGCAGGGATAAGATGTCGAACACCAACTGTTGAAGAAAACACGTTCGCGATCATTTGCTGGGGACTTTAAGGAAATGCCCCGAGTGTACCTGGTCTAAATAGACGATCCAAAGCACTTAAAATTTACAACAATTTTAAATGTTTATTAAGCATGTACCTGCAAAGCTCTTATGTTTCATGATGCAATGTTTATAAAAAATTCAGACGTAATTTTTGCAAACAAAACAGTAAAATGAAAATGAACACAGAGATATACTGAATAACATGATTTTATTGACTGAATGGCCTCTGAATAGGCATTTACATCAGGAAGCAACCCCTGGAAAGAGGTAATCGCACAAAAGATAAAAAAAGAAATTAATCTAATGGCAATGTGAAATGGATTTCTATCGGGTTCCAATTCTGCTATGACTCGCTCGTCTTCAAGATCCTCCAGATGATCAGCTTTCTGAAAAAGGTGACTAGACTGTTTCCTATCCTTCAAAAGTTTCCAGTTATCGACACGAGATGAGATTCAGAACTACTCAGAACGCAGTCGTTCGCTTAATCCCTAACTTTTGCCTAGATCGCCCTTTCGGGTTTTCAATCCACCGGGACACCCATTTTTACCTAAGTTGCCTTTTTCAGGTTTTCAACTTTCCGGGTGTACAATCTTTTCATTTTTAATCCCTAACTTTTTCCCGAACCTTTTTCATTTTCTTGGTTCGCCGGGATGCCTATTTTTTTTCCTAAGTTGCCTTTTTCAGGTTTTCAACTTACCGGGTGTACAATTTTTTCAATTTTTTAATCTCTAACTTTTGCCGAACCTTTTTCATTTTCTTGGTTCGCCGGGATGCCCATTTTTTTCCTGGACTATTCTTTGTATTGTCCAGCGGGTCTATTTTATGCAAAGTATTTTTTTACTGCGTCTGAGTTCACAAGGGAAGTGAAGTCTTCACCATCCATAGTTGCAAGCATTAAGGCTCCACCATCAAAAATCTTGGTGACAATATATGGTCCATCATAACTAGGAGTCCACGTGCCCCTGTGATCTGTCTGAGGAGGAAGGATCCTTTTCAACACCAAATCTCCGACTTGGAAGCAACGAGGACGCACTTTCTGATCAAAGGCTCTCTTCATCCGACTTTGATACAACTGCCCATGACAAATGGCTGTCATTCGCTTTTCTTCGATAAGACTCAACTCATTGAACCTTGTCCGAATCCATTCAGCTTCGTCTAACTTGACATCCAGCAGGACTCTTAGAGAAGGAATCTCCACTTCAACAGGTAGGACTGCTTTCATACCATACACAAGGGAGTAAGGGGTTTCCCTGGTCGACGTACGTACTAAAGTACGGTACCCATGCAAGGCGAAGGGTAGCATCTCATGCCAATCTCTGTACGTAACGACCATCTTCTGCACAATCTTCTTTATGTTCTTATTTGCTGCCTCAACAACACCGTTCATCTTAGGACGATAAGGGGAAGAATTATGATGTTGAATGTTGAAGTTCTTGCACAACTCCTTCATCATTTTGTTATTGAGATTAGAACCATTATCAGTAATGATTCTTTCAGGAATCCCATAACGACAAATGATTTCTTTCTTAATGAATCGGGCAACCACATGTCTGGTGACCTTCGCAAGTGACGTTGCTTCGGCCCACTTGGTGAAATAGTCGATGGCAACAAGGATGAAGCGTTTCCCATTGGAAGCGTTCGGCTCAATCTTTCCAGTCATATCAATGCCCCACATAGCAAACGACCACGGCGAAGATATCACATTCAGAGGATTTGGCGGCACATGCACCTTATCAGCATAAATCTGGCATTTATGACACTTCCGAGCATATTTGAAACAATCAGATTCCATAGTCATCCAGTAATAACCCGCTCTCAACAATTTATTAGCCATTTCATGTCCACCGGCATGAGTACCGACGGAGCCTTCATGAACTTCCTGCATTAACATATCTGCTTCGTGTCTATCCACGCATCTGAGCAAAACCATATCGAAGTTCCTCTTATACAGCACACCGTCTTTGTTCAAAAAGAAACTGCCTGCCAATCTTCTCAAAGTCTTTCTATCATTGTTGGATGCCCCTGCAGGGTACTCTTGATTCTTCGGAAAGCACTTAATGTCGTGATACCAAGGCTTGTCATCAACTACCAGTTCAGCAGCAAACACATACGCGACCCTATCAAGGCGCATAACATCAATCCTGGGAACATGGTTCCACCGAATCACCTTGACCAAGGACGATAAAGTAGCAAGAGAGTCTGCCATCTGGTTCTCATCACGAGGTATGTGATACAACTTTACTGTTGTGAAGAAAGTCAACAGTCTTCTCGTGTAATCTCTGTAGGGGACCAGATTAGGCTGGAGAGTATTCCAATCACCGTTCACTTGGTTGATCACTAGAGCTGAATCTCTGAAGATGTCCAGAGTCTTGATTCTCAAATCAATGGCTTTCTCAATACCCAAGATACAGGCCTCGTACTTAGCTTCATTATTGGTGCACTCAAAACTCAGACGAGCGGTGAAAGGCATGTGGGCACCTTTCGGAATGGTAATGACAACACCAATTCCACTTCCTTTGGCATTGACGGCCCCATCAAACATTAAAGTCCACTTTTCATATGGATCAGGTCCCTCCTCAACAACTGGCTCTTCACAGTCTTTCATCTTGAGGATCATGATGTCTTCATCCGGAAAATCAAACTTCATCGGCTCATAATCATCAATCGGCTGCTGAGCAAGATAGTCTGACAGAATACTCCCTTTGATGGCTTTCTGGGACGTATACTGGATGTCGTACTCTGTCAGTACCATTTTCCAATGAGCTACCCTTCCGGTGAGAGTTGGCTTCTCAAATATATACTTGATTGGATCCATTTTGGACATCAGTAAGGTTGTGTGAGTCAGCATGTATTGTCTCAATCGCTTAGCAGCCCATGGAAGTGCACAACATGTCTTTTCAAGCATTGAGTATCTCAACTCACAATCTGTGAATTTTTTACTCAGGTAGTAGATGACATGCTCTTTCGTACCTGTCTCGTCGTGTTGACCGAGAACACAACCCATGGAATTATCAAGTACTATCAAATACATAATCAGCGGTCTCCCTGGGACTAGAGGCGTAAGGATTGGAGGATTCTGCAAATACTCTTTTATTTTCTCAAAAGCTCTTTGGCAATCATCATTCCACCTGATAGCCTGATCTTTTCTTAACAATTTAAATATTAGCTCACACGTGGCTGTTAGGTGAGAGATGAACCTTGTAATGTAATTCAACCTCCCTAAGAAACCACAGACTTGTTTTTCTGTTCTTGGCTCAGGCATTTCTTGTATCACTTTCACTTTGGCCGGATCCACCTCAATCCCTTTTTCACTAACAATAAAACCCATTAGTTTTCCAGATCTCACCCCGAAAGTACACTTGTTCGGATTAAGCCTCAACTTGAATTTCCTCAAACGCTCAAACAGTTTCTGCAAATTCACCAAATGTTCTTCTTCCGTCTGAGATTTGGCAATCATATCATCAACATAAACCTCGATTTCATGATGAATCATATCATGGAAAAGAGTTACCATAACTCGTTGATATGTTGTCCCAGCATTTTTCAGACCAAACGGCATCACCTTGTAGCAGAAGGTGCCCCATGGGGTTATGAAAGTTGTCTTCTCCATGTCTTCTGGTTCCATCTTGATTTGATTATAGCCAGAAAAACCATCCATGAAGGAGAATACCGAGAACTGATCCGTGTTATCCACCAAAACGTCGATGTGAGGTAATGGGAAATCATCCTTAGGACTAGCTCTGTTCAGATCCCGGTAGTCAACACACATCCGTACCTTTCCATCCTTCTTAGGTACTGGAACGATATTTGCAACCCAAGGCGGATAATTTGTAACTGCTAGAAACCCTGCATCCAACTGTTTTTGCACTTCTTCCTTTATCTTGACAACCATCTCTGGTTTTGTTCTTCTGAGCTTCTGCTTGACCGGAGGACAATCCTCTTTGAGAGGCAAACGGTGTACCACAATGTCTGTGTCAAGCCCTGGCATGTCCTGATAAGACCAAGCGAAGATGTCAACAAACTCTTGCAGCAATTCAATCAGACCCTTCTTCACATTATCTTCCAAAGCAGCCCCTATCTTGATTTCTCTCTTGACATCCTCGGTGCCGAGATTAATAACTTCAATAGACTCTTGATACAGTTGAATGACCCTTTCTTCCTGTTTTAATAACCTGGCCAGTTCTTCAGGGAGTTCACAGTCTTCATCACCCTCTTCTTCAGCTTGAAAGATTGGATTTTCAAAGTTGAAGCGAGCCATAGCAGAACTGTTATCAATAGGATCCGGTGATGTGCATCTGCATAAGTGATGGTATGTGCTTATGACTGTGAACAAGAAGTGAAAACTAAACAAAACATTGCCAAATGTTTTTTTTTGAAAACTGCAAAAATAGAAAGACAATGAACAGAATATTTGAATGCAAAAAGATGTCCTTTATTTATGATAAAAAATGCAGGTATCCACATAGATGAGCCCTACAATGAGTCATTACGCCCTGGGCGGAACGTAAGACTTGGATATGCATGAATAAACAAAGAAAATTACTCTTCAAGAAGAGTGACTTGGATAATCTCCTCAGAAGACCAGTTGCGGAGAACTTCACCCGGGACCCTTGGACGCACCCAGTTGTCAATGTTGCAATCGTTATCCTCATCTTCTTTGTTGATTGCAGAGACCTGGCCGTACTGAATGATGCCAACACTGGAGAAAGTAATCGGCCCTTGACGAGTCTGAGGCGTTGAAGTTATAGAAGTCAATGCTTGCTGATATCCAATCCCAAACTTGTCTTCCTTTATAGGTAAATCCAACAGACGTCCCCAACCGGGAGCAACACCTTAATTTACCAAGGCATGTGCCTGCTCGAAGGAAAAAATAGAGGCACCTGCTTCAACCTCTTCCACTGGAGCTGCATCCTTGACTTGAACTGCCTCAAAGGCCTGGCATAGGGTCTCGTGAATCTCACCTTCTACCTCTACATACTTGAATGCAGACAGGTGACTGACCAGAATATCCTCCTCACCACAGACAGTGATAATTCTTCCGTTGACCGGGAACTTGATCTTTTGATGCAAGGTCGAGGAGACTGCCCCGGCATTGTGGATCCAAGGACGACCCAGCAAGCAGCTATACGAAGGACTGATATCCATCACGTAGAAGACAGTGTTGAAGGTTTGTGATCCAATCTGAATTGGCAATTCAACCTCTCCGAACACCAACCTCTTAGAGCCATCGAAGGCTCTTACCACAAGATCGGAAGGCTTCAAGATCAAACCTTCTACATCTAACTTTGACAGGGCTCTCTTGGGTAGCACATTGAGAGAGGAACCTGTATCCACCAGAACATGTGATAACACAGTGTCTTTACACTCCAACGAAATGTGCAAAGCCTTGTTATGATCGCGTCCAACTGGTGTCAAGTCAGAATCAGTAAAACCCAACCCGTTGCTTGCATGAACATTTGCAATGATCCCTTCTAGTTGGTTCACTGAGATCTCCTGAGGCACATATGCAGCATTAAGGACCTTCAGAAGTGCCTCCCTGTGTGCTTCCGAACACAGCAAGAGTGATAGAATAGATATCTTAGACGGCGTCAGAATCAACTGATCGACTACCTTGTAGTTGCTTTTCTTTATAATTCTCAAGAGCTCGTCCACATCTTTTGTAAAAGCAGGCTCAGAGCCAGCCTATGGTGCAAAGGTACCCTCATTTATAACTTGCTTGCCTTTGGCCTTCGCCGCGGCGTCAGCACTATCAGGTTGGGTAACTGGTGGTGAGAATAGTCTAGCCTTTCTGGTGAATCGCCCGATTCCACCAACATTGTCCACTGCGGGATCTTTTAACTCAACTCTAAGTTCAGACTTCTGATCATGCACCTCTTCTACTTTCAGTGGCTGCTCCACTATATGATCGTGCGTGTACACACTCCCCCCGTAATGCCAAGGAATGGCCCTTTCGTTGGTGAAAGGTAAAGGACCAGGGGTCGTGATTGTCATAGTGGATTAATGCGGTCGCACTGGTGGTACCGGTTGAGCTGCTGGCACACTTATCTGAGCAGTCATGTAGAAAATTGTGATAGTGGCGACGTCACAATGATACTCAGAAATCTCATTAATTGAAGTGCAAACATCCGAAACATCGGAATCAAGTTCAACAAGTACATCAGAATCAAGCACAATGTTTGGAATATCAGCAACATCATCAGAAAAATTAATTACATCATTAGGAATTACAAAATCAACAGGATCAACATTTGTGAATTCTTCAGCAGCATCTTCAAACACCTCTTCAGCAACCCCTTCAACAAACCTTTGGGCAGATAGGTCTTCAGCTTGAAGGACACCATCGTCAAGCAAGGCCTGGATACCCTGCTGCAGCTTCACACAACCCCCACTCTGTGCTACACAACCCAAACAACCACTCCCACAACTGGGGAAAACATCTGCCTTTAGCAAGTATTCTTTGATTTCTAACAGCGGAGTCTTCAGCTTCAACACCTCCTTGACGGGTTTGACCTCTCCTTCCACCATGTTAACATTTGCTCTACCATGCTGCGGCATAGGATTGTTGACAACATTAGGAGCCGACGCAAAGTTAATGGCCTTGCAGTTCTCAATAGTGTGGCCTGGTGCCCTAGAGTGGAACTCACACCTAGCATTGGCGTCATAACCCACTAGAAGCCTGCCAATAGGAGGAGCCAAAGTGCGTAACTGCACAAGTTGCAAATGTTAAAGGTTGGGAAGCAACTGGGCATATGACATCGGAAGAGTGTCGAAACGCTTATCCATCATCCTCTGTCTCTGTTGATAAGCAGGTCTGTTACCCTGTTGTTGTTGGTATTGATTTTGTTGACGTTGAGGTTGTTGTTGTTGCATTGGCACTGCAGCCGGAATGGTCACAGCTGCAACATAAGGTTGCTGATGGTAGTTCTGAAAATTGTTCCTGCGGTTACCCATGTTCTGATAAGAAGATATGGCATTTGCATCCCCTTATCTCCTCTTCTGTCCTCCTAAGAACGGCTTCTTTGACCCCGAAGATGATCCAACCCCGTTTTGGATCTTACATGTCTTCAAGTAGTTCTCCACCCTCTCACTGGTAGAGACCACATTAGCAAAATTAGAGGCGTTGCAACCCACCAGACGCTCCAAATAAGATCCAGGCAGTGTGTTCATAAACATGTTGACCATCTCTTTCTCCAACATCGGAGGATGAACACGGGAAGCCATCTTTCTCCAGCGTTGAGCATACTCTTTGAAGCACTCGTTGCTCTTGGGAGACAGATTCTGGAGTTGAGTCTTGTCAGGTGCCATATCTGCGTTGTACTGATACTGCTTCACAAAGGCCTCAGCCAAGTCTCTCCAACAGTGAATATGTACTCTGTCCAGCGTCATATACCACTCCAAGGATGCCCCAGCTAGGTTGTTCTGGAAGAAGTACATGAGCAGTTTCTCATCATCAGAATACGCAATCATCTTGTGGAAGTAAGCTCGTACGTGAGTCTTCGGGCAAGAGTTGCCATTGTACTTATTAAACACGGGGACTCTGAATTTTGGTGGAACTCTCACACCTGGGACCAGCCCCAAGTCAGCAACATCCACACCAAGAGCATTCTGCCCTTCCACAGCTTTCAACCTCTCTTCCACTCTTTGAAACATAGGGTCCATACCATGACCCATGCCAAAGTCCTCCTGAAGCAGGGGAAACTGATCCTCCTGATCATCATGGATGGGTTGTTAATCAAGGTTGACATGTGGGATCGGGATAGGCCCCGGTCCATTGGGTCCATTAGCCTCTCCAGCTGGAGGATCAGCCATAACCTCCGGTTGAGTAGTAGGGGGATTCCTCTGTACCAACAATCTAAGCTCCTGCTGTCCCTGAGCCACTCCTTGGACCACCTCCATGAACTGATTCATGCGAATCCTCATCTCAGCGAACTCTTCTTGTAGACCTTCCATTGCTCTTTGTTGATTCCTTCTGGTACCGTATCGGTGAATGCCTGAGTCAGCTATCCTGCTAGTAGAATACCAAACAAACTGAGAACACTGGGGCGGTACCTGTTATGCAAGACATGCTAATGAATATGCAAATGCAATGACATGTTTATCAATTCCAAAGGATATTCTACCCCTTGATTCCAGTCTCACATCAGATAAACAGTGTAAGAAGATCGAGTCGTGGATAAACTTCGGAGACCAAGATGCAATAAAGAAAAACCGTCATACAAATGAGTTCAAAGAGAAGGGCATTCACCAACAGTACATCGAAAGAGGATCTCCACAACAAGCCTGTGGATCATCACTACAAAGTAACAAAGAAACACAACAAGTCAAAAAAGGAACAAAAATCAGGAATCAGCCTCTTGTATACAACCCATAAGGACTGCTCCTAACTTCAGCCAACAGTGCCACCATGTTAGGATGATCTGGAGATTCTGTCAAACGCCGGATAAGCAAATTCCTCTTGTGAATAATACCATCCAGCTCTTTGATGTGCTCTATGTAATAATTCTCATTGTCCTTCCCGAATACCTCTTCAAGTCTAGATTTCTTCAAACCCGCCTGCATCTTGAGTTCTTCAATCTATTCTTGAGCCTTGCCGAGTTGATCTGTGATGTAACCATTGGTTGTACGGGCACACAAGAGCTCATTGTTCTTCTCTTTCAGTAGAGTCTTCAACTTCTCCATCTGACCAGTCAATTCGGCCACCATCTCCTCCTCTTTTGCCTTCCGAGAAGCTGAAAATGCATCCCATTGCTCTTGCCACCCAGCTAACTTACCACGGGCATCTGTTAACTGCTGCTTGACTCGCCTCAACTCAGAACTGGATGATCCCAAGGCTTTGTCAGTTTTCCTGAAGAAGTTCACCTCCATAGCCAATTTCTTCTCTGCTTCCTCTTGCAATCTGACGACTTCCCCCTTCTGATATTCTGCCTCATGGTAGAGATGCATAACGTCTTTCAACTTCACACTCAACTCCGAGTTCTCAGTTTGAAGTTCGTTGATGGTATTCTTCAATTTGTCATACTCCTCTCGGCTCACCATTGTTGACTGCTCAGGAGTAGGTGGATACAAAGGTTCTTCAATAGGAAAGGGCAGACTAAACTCTTCGACTCTTCCCCGAAGCCACTCTTCATACTGAGGATAAGTCCTACAATCTCGTTTTCCAAGCACGGTCCTTCCTCTCTTGATCACCTTGAGCCAGGCCTCAGCTGCTTTACGGGATACAGTCAGATCAGATGAAGAATGGAAAAACAGAGATTCTTCCACATCTTTTTCCAAAGGCGGAGTTCTTAAAGCATACCCAAACTGTCTGACTGCTAGAGAAGGATTATAGTTGATTCCTCCTCTTCTTCCTACCAACGGCACATTCGGGAAGTTCCTGCAACTGTGAATAATATTCGCCCGAAGCAAATCTCGGTCAAACCACCAAGAAACGTCTTTAGCTCTTATCCCCATCAACCTCTTTGACCAACTCAACGAGTCCTTGAAGTCAACGAACGTTCCTGACTTGGGCAGGTGAGAACTGAACCACTTATAAAACAAGGGTGCACAACAATTCACCAATCCTCCTTTTCTATTCTCGTTCCTATGATGCACTGAATGAAAGAAATCTCCCAGCAAGGTCGGCACTGGATTTCCCAACACAAAGAGGCGTATTGCGTCTACGTCCACAAATTTTGCAACATTAGGGAACAGGACAATCCCGTATACACAAAGAGCCAACACAGTATTAAAACACCTCCGATCACAATCTTTAAGCTTCTTCTTGGCTTCTCCCACTAAGAAACTCAGATGAAAACCACTGATTCCTCCTTTCTGACACACATTATACTCCAAGACTGATTTCCCCAAATATGTGGCTGAAGCAACCTTGCTGAAATCGGGCAGAAACTCGGAACTGTAGAATAGCAACTGCGACTTGATAGGAACTCTGAGAAAACTGGCAACCTTCTCCAAAGTAGGGACCAAGATATATTCTGGGAATGTAAAACACCTCAATGGAGGGTCATAGAACTGCAGCAATGTAAAGAGAGCATCGTGTTGGTCTTTGGAGAGAGCCGTAACAAAGCTTAGAATCAAACCGTAATCCTCCCGGAATCTTTTTAGAGAATCATTATCCATTAACTTCATCAGTTGTTGAATGGGATCCAAACAAACCATAGGAAATTTGTAGGCGACATGTCTTTTTCTTCCAATATCCATCTTAGGAGAACCAGAAAACCCCAACTAGAATCAAGAATAAGATATAAACCCCTGGGAATAGATAAACATGTGTTAAATGATATGAATGCAAAATAATGTGATGCAATGTAGTGACATGGGAATCAGGATTGCTGTTTCTGCTTGAACAACTGTCAGGTCGCACTGTCTGTAGAGAAAACCACTGAGGAACATATAAGACCCCAAAGCTCTACTCCAACAAGAATACCAGAAAACCGGGTTGGTTGAAGGTTAAGGTTTCCTGAATTTAGCCCGCCCCTCACTGGTAGGTTCTAAGAACAGAAGTTTGCTAGCTTCTAACCCTTCAGTCATATAATACGTTCACCACTGAAGGTTTGACATTATTACGAGACAAAAGACCTCCACTGACTCCCCTCAACAGGATATCCTAAAAGCAAGTTCCCAGCCTCGGGGTCCTCGGATTGAGCAGCGAGAATGCGCCCACCAGAGCTAACATAACCGCGTCTCGAAGGAGAGGCCTCGACTGAGTCCTCAGGAAATGGTCACCAGAGTCGACGATTTCTAAGGGAATATCATGTCGTTACGGAACACCCGTAAGACAGAATATATCCAAAAGAAACCTCGTTTGGGTGTGGGTCTTCATGAACGACTTAACGTAGAAACATACTACCCAAGCCTCATGACTATCCATTCTAAAACCCGTGTGTACGCTCAAGCCTGGGTAGTGGGCTTATCTCTCATAGAACAACCCACCCCAACAAACAACCAACCCCACAGAGCCAACAGATACAGCAATGATATGTACACAATGCAATAAGATAAAGCAGATATATACGGAAAGTAAATAACTGTACAAAAGAATAAACACCCAACAAACAAGAAACTCACAAAATCTAGGAGGGACTCGCGTAGGGAAACCAGCTCCCCAGCAGAGTCGCCAGTTGTCGCAACTAGGCGAAAAAAACAATCGGCGAAGGAAAAGAAATAGAAGAGTCGCCACCGTTCCTTATTTATCCCAAAGAAGGGAAAGGAAACGATCGAAGAAAACCTGAAGAGAAGGGAAAGACAAGGTCTTGCAACCAAATCCAGGGTTCGGGAGTCGATTATGCGAAGGGAAGGTATTTGCACCCCTACGCATCCGTAGTACTCTACGGGATCCACTGTTGTTGTTCTAGTCTAAAGGGTGTAGGTATATCTAATGTACTATCTGCTAAAAGAGGGAAGTCAAAAGAAAATTACTCGCAAGGATGTCGCATCCACTGCCTACGTATCTCATATGAGTATGAGAATCAGAGTCTTCGTAGCTCGGCTACCTATGGGTTAAAGAGAAGTGTGCTCGCTAAGACATCACATCTTATGCCTACGTATCTCATCTGGAATGAGAATCAGAGCAAAACGTAGTTCAGCTAACTACGGGAACAAGGAATCTCGATTGCAACTAGGGCAAGAGAAAGGGAAGGTCTCGATCGCAACGAGGGCGAGAGAAAAGAATCGCAGCAAGGGCGAAAGCAAGCAAGGATTAGTTATTAGTCGTCAGTCAAAAACTCGGCAAGACATCGCATCTCGTGCCTACGTATCTCATCTGGAATGAGAATCAGAGTTGTCGTAGTTCGACTAACTAGGGGTTTAGGATTGCCATCTGAACATGGACTTACAAAAGAGGACACCAGCTATGTCAAAGGAAAGTGGGAAATGTGTTCAACGTCCTAGCAGTAGGTGTCACAGCTCGCAGAATCAAGTCTTAGGCAGTTACATCTTTGCAATGGAACAAACTATGATGCCACAAGATCGGAGACGCACGAAAGGTCTAAAAGAGTGGGGAAGCTCTGCCCTAGAGTTGTCATGCAATATGGACCTATGTGTTAGGATTTACAGAGGGGAATATCTACCTAATGTTAGCATGTGAAGAATAAGGGAATTCTGCCTAATGTTATCATACAAAGGGTTCTACCTAATGGGTGCTACCTAAACGGAACAAGAGTCGACGGATGGAGCGAGGAGAGGAGCCACGGATAAGGGTAGATGGTGATGCATGAAGCAATCGACTTACAGGTAGATGGCGATGCCTGAAGCAATCGACTTACAAAAGGATGGATTAATACGTGTTGGTTCTGTTAAGTTTTGAAAATGATCACTCGACGTTGGATCGAGCTTTTGATCTTGTTTTGAAATGATTATCAGATGTTCGTTTTAGTTCTTGTATTTGTAGCGGTGTATTCGTCACTTTATGATTTATTGACTAAATCAAAAGCAAAGCATACAAAGAATCGAGTCGCCACCGCACTTTTATTTATCCAAAGGAATGGCTAAAAAGCGAACAAAAAGCCTAAGAAGTTTTACACATAGAAAACCAATGAAAAGATCAGAGATCGGGGTAAGGGGTTAATTACGCAATGGGAAGGTGTTAGGCACCCAAAACGTCCTAGGTACTCCTAGGGAGCCCTTTTCACACTTGTTGTACGAAATGTTATTTGTTTATGAAATATGTATTGTGCAAACATGGATTGAAAGGATGAGAAAAGAATGTACAAGTTATTATTTTTGTGTTTGAACGGATGAACCCGTTGCCTACGTACCTTTCCATGGAAGGTAAGAATCAAAACGCCGTAGTTCGGCTAAAAGATTTCCAAAATATGAGTGGGTTCATTTTAAACAAAAGCCCTAAGGTCTTTCATTATCCACGGGAGAAAACTCAACCTTATACAAACACAAGTCCACCATGTGAGAAAAGCTTCAACTTGCTAGTGAGGGGTTAACCCTATAATAAGCAAGGAAGTCTTATAATTCAATCACTAAGGACAAAAGGTGAGATTAACATCAACCACTAAGATAATTAAGATCTATGGCTAATGTATGAAAACTTATCAAGAATGGACAAAGCCACAAAACAATTGAATGAGTGGAGTTAACCCATTAGCATTTATTCACAAAAGATGGTCAAAGTATGATTAGAATTCAATTCAAAAGAAGTATTGTGAAAATGAAGTTCGAAAATCAAAGGCTTAAGGCCTAGGTTTCTAATTTGAAAAGAAATGAAAATGTTTGCACAATGGTTTTCAGGTTTTGGTTAACATGCAACTGGAGGTTTGAAGAAACAAAAGGTGGGAGGGTTAAGGGATGTAAAACTTCTTAGATGTTCACCTCTTGAGATCATATGTAGATGATTCAAGTGATTCCTTTGGAATAGGCAACAAGCAAATAACAGATAAGCAACATAAATGGATACCGGATGCCAATCAATGGACTTACACCAATCTCCTAAAACAAAACATGGATACCAGATGCCAATCAATGGATTTACACCAATCTCCTAAAACAAAACAAAACAATGGATACCAGATGTCAATCAATGGACTTATACTAGTCTCACAAAGCAAAATGAAACATGGATACTAGATGCCAATCAATGGACTTACACCAATCTCCAAGGAATGATCATAGGAAACAAATGCCAATAAATGGACTTACAATTGACTCCTCACATACAACAAGCAAAACAATATGCAATAAGCAAGAGGAAACAAGTTGCCAATAAATGGTCGCATACTCGACTCCAAGGAAATAGGATGCCAATCAATGGTCTTAGTCCCAACTCCTTCCAGATCATAGGAAACAACTGCCAATAACTGGACTTACAATTGACTCCTCAATGGGCCAACAAAGTGTCACAAAGATATGAACAATGATCATGAAATGATATACAAGTAATGATGATAAATGCACAAAGGCACACTCAAGAAAATATGCACAGATGAATCAAGTAAGCAAACAAACAAGTCAATTAGCACACACTATATACAATCAATTAGGCTCAAGCAAGGTTAGGCTTTACAGCCAACTGGAATAGGGTATTTTGAGCTCTTAACCCTAACATTGAGAGTTAGGGTGAAGCAGATGAAATGGAGATGAGGGGTGTGCCTCATAGCTCTTATCCCTGGCCAGGGAGAGCTTTGAACAATGGAAAGTGTGGGAGTTCAGAAAGTTGGAACTCTTCTCCACAAATGATTGACTCTAGAAGATCTTGGGTTATTATTCACAATGCATCAACACATTGTGTGAGCAAAGTGAATGACACACTGAGTAGCAGGAGATGGATTACACATCTCTTTTATCTGCCAATTGCCTCATAAGAGGACTTTTCCTGCTTGGCACAAAATTAAACAATCACAAGCATTGCCTCTTAAGGAGGACTTCAGACAGGTGCCTACCAATAACAGTAGGTTTTCCAGACTACATGAAGATTAGAGATTATACCTAAGTGGTTAAGCAACCAAGCAAAAGCAAAGTTCAAGTGAACTTAAAGCAACTTATGTACCTGTGGAAACACTAAACAAATCAGTACAATACTCAGACAATCAATCAACAGTCAATAAGCAACAAACAATCCCAATGTACAAAATGTGTAAGCCAAAAGCAAAACTAAAATGAGTTAGCATCAACCTACAAAACACACAAATGTTAGTAATCAAAAGCAAACATCAATGCTCAAAAGATGGAGCATCATCAACTATGGAACTTGGATGTTCAACCTGAAATCAAAGCTCAAATGTAAGTCACAAACCACTAGGTCAAAGCCTAGGGTCAAAGATGGAGAAAAAATTTAAAATAGGAGCTGAAATTTAACATGAATCAACTTCAATCACATCTTGACACATTCCAAAAGGTCTCCCATCAATATCAATCACCAAATTCATTTCATGATCAAGTGAAGTTCAAGGAAATTTTAAAGCTCAAATGTGATCAACATGAATGAAAAATCTCAATTAAAACAGAAATGATTCAAATGATTCTAGAAAAATTCATGATCAATCACAACATTCATAACATGCATCACACAAAAAATCAGAAGCATTGGACATGATTTGGCATGGCAAACACATCATACAAGTTGAACATCAAAAGGTGTGACACAAATTGTCACACCAACTTAGCACAATCATAAAACAGAATTGACAATTGATAAAAATACCAAATCAACACCAAAATGTCAAGCAATGTGTCTAGTTTCATCATGCAAAATTTCAGAATCATTGGATCAAAGACCAGCATTTCACAAAGGTATAAGCATGGCAAGGTCAAATAAGCATACATGTTCAAACATTCTAGCACAAAAATTATCCAGCCAAGCACAACTTGTAAAATCATGATGATAAAAAGCTAGAGAGAATAAGGATCATAATGCAAAAAACCTGGTAATTTTTGGATTAATTTTCAAATTGATATGATTTTTGCAAGATGAGAAAAATTTAAAAAAACATGTGAAGCATAGCATATGGAAAATGGAGGGAAGATGAATAAAATGTGAAGGCATTTGAACATTTGCCACAACTGGGAATCGAAGTCAGACGAAATTCAAATATGCTGGCGCGCCAAGGTGCAACGCACCGTTTCATTAAAACCATGTGGCAAGTCAAAGCTCGGTCAACAATCGTGAGCCAATGGAAGTGCTGAGTGGACGCACACGTGGACCAGTACATGATCAAACCTAAACTAACTCATACAAATGCAGGCAAAGCGTTGCAGAAAGCCAGAAAAGCGTGGCCTATGCGTGAAACTTCATCTTCTTCATCGCGAAGATGATGAACAATATCATGTTCATACAATTTCCAGAAAAAATGTTCCAGAAATCACAATTGAGCACATCATCTTGCAGCATTTTCATCATAGATTACAAATCCAGCATGAATTAAGCATGAATCAACACACACAAAGAGAATCGAGCACATGAAATCTCACACATGAAACTTTAACCTAGCCTAACTCAGTCAATATTTCATGAAAATTCATGGTTCAAAGCTCAGAATAACCAGCATAAAGAGATCTACAACAACATCATAATAGATTTGAGAATTAAGAGAATCGATTCATGACCTCTTGAAGAGCAGATCTGGATTTGGCTTGATTCAAGGCTGGTGATAGCTCCAATGTTCCTCTATGATGCTTGTATAGATGATTGAAAGAGAGATTGAAGCTCAATTGCACTTGCATTCAACAGAATTTGAAATCACCATGGATGTTCTAAGCTTCGAGCATGCTTCAATGTGACTCCAATTGCTTCAATTCCACGTGCAATTCTACTCCAAAATGCCTCAGGATCAAGAATCAAGCAATGGAATGTGCTTTTGTTTGAAGAATTTGGAAGAAATTTTTGAGAGAAAAATTTGAGATTCTTGATCTAGATCTGAAAAATGAGTGCTAAATCCCTGAAAACAGTTAGGGTTTTCTTTATATATGCTTTGCTAATTATGCTGTAATCATGCTTAAGCCAATTGCTAATGACATTAGTCAAGTTTTAAGGTGTATGTGCAAATTGGTTTTTCACCCTCATGCATGGAATGCATGTGTGAACAGTGCACGAATTTGGTTCATTTTCACTTAAAATCAATTTTTGAAATCAATGGTGATGGCAAAAAGTTCAAACCATGCACCAAATTTGAATTTTGAGATTTCCCTCCAAAAAGCCAATGGATTAACAAGTGCTCATGTGATGACAATTCATGTAATGTGATGCATGATTTTGAAATTAGAGGTCAAGAGGAGAAAAATGCAAAAAGAGACACTCATTTTGGAGCTTTGGTTGAAAAGTTATGGCCATTTGAAGTTCCATGCACTCTTTGCCATGATTTGATCATATCTCCTTAACCACACATGAGAAATTGATGATCTTGGACTTTTTGGAAATGGGAGAGAAAGATCTACAACTTTCACGTTCAACAAAATTTCATTTGAAGCCTTATTGATGATGTAATTTGAAGATGAAGTTGGGCTAAAACCTTTCCATTTTTGGAAAGTTCAAATTATAGGTCACTTGCTATTTTTTGGAAATTTTTGACTGGACCTCAAATTCTTCAATGTGAGCATTTGAAATGTCAAATGAGACTTGTTTGAACATGAATGAAGTATTTCTAATCACTTCCCACCTCCAAATCCACAGTTGACCTTGCAGTTGACTTTCTAGGCCTTCAGTTGACTGGGAAATGTTCTGATGAAATTCAAACCTCTACCACTTGGGATTTTGCTTCAAAATAACATCATAGCTCATATGAACTCTTGTGAATGATTGTGGGGTCCAAATTCTCAAGAATGGCCACCATCTATTGCTCAATGAATGCCTTTGATTGCCTTGACCTGTTGACTGCTTCATCTGCAAGACAAAGGTTAAATGACATATTTTTGTACTTTTGGTTAGTGATAAGAAGAAAAACCATGACATACAAATTCAAGGAATGATTGGTGATCAAGAACCACTCTCAAAAAGATAACCAACCCATAGGGAAGGAAGCAAGGTGTCCAATGATCCTTGAGGCCATGTAATGATATGATATGATGCCATGAGGGATCTTAGGGACAAAATTGGGGTCTTACAGTATTAACGGATGAATAAAGAATGAAAGAATAAATATTATACACTTCATGGGAGAGGGGTACATTTGTTATGAATGGGGATGGTCCATGGAAATCAAACAATAGGAATATATGCCTCAATCATCATACAAGTAGGCAACAGTTAATCAAACAATAAGATGAGTAAACAAGTTTATAATCAAAACAAAGAATCAAAGAATGAAATAAGGGAGCATTAAACAAGGCATGGGAAGTATGAACATGTTAAACAATCAAGCAATAGTAAGCATGGATGAAAGAAACAAGTGTAACAAATGAAAGATGAGTCAGACAGATGAAAAGATGCACAAGAAGGGTCCACTGAATAATTAAATCAAGAAATGAGGTAAGGACCAAATAAAATCAAGATGAAAGGCCTCTAATACATGGCATATGAGATGAACAAGGGAGGATCAAAAGATCTCTTCAATTGCCACAAGCAATCCCTAAGTCAAACATCAATTATAAAGAAGTCAACTGAAAATTCAAGTCAACTTAAAAAATACCAAATAAATAGCAAATTAATCAATAAAATTATGAAAAATTAAAATAACTAAGTTGGGGTCAGGACATCATCATCCCCCAAAATGATTTTAAAAATAATGAAAATTGGTACATAAGTTAATTAAAATAAAACACAAGTCAAATTAAAAGTCAACCAACCAAACTAGGTTAAAAATAAATCCAAAATAAATTGAAAAATGGGAAATAAAATTCCAAGAAAAGGTCAGGTTGACCATGGGACAGTGGTCAACCTTCATCCCAAAAATCAAAAGCTAAAAATAATTTTAAGACATAAAAATAAAATCAAGAAAAAAAAGTGTGTTAAAATGGACCATTTAGAATAAATAATTAAAATCAAATACTAATATTAAATAAATACAAAAATAAAAATTAAATAAAATTAAATAAGACATTAAGAAATATGGAAAATATTTTTGGATATTTTTATGAATAAAGAAAATATTTTAAAATAATTAAAATCTAAACAGAAAATAAGTGGAAATTAAAATAAGAAAATAAAAGAGATTGTTGGTGGGCCTTGAGCGTGGGGGTGTGGAAAGCAGGAAAGCGCAGGCCCAGTCCATTACCATTTATTCAGGGCATGACAAAGATTAAATAACGTTTTAATTAAAAAATCATGTAACATGGTTATCAATCGGTCAAGGTCACTTAAGTGACTAAAAGACAAAAACGCATGCACGACCAGGATTAGAAGATGCGCGCCCGATCCAGTGGTTTAGGAGGCGCCACATAACCATCTTCTTCCACAAACCAAACCCTAACCATGCCATGCTCATGCAGCCACGAAAATATGCAGTGAGTTTCTTCAATCTTCCACAACAAAATACAACCACTATGGGGCACCAAATGAGAAGAAATAAAAACCAAAATTCAAGTACAAAATGTGTAGATCATCATGGTATCCTTGTTTGAGTAAAATGATGGCTTGATCATGGAGAAATATTGATAATAAGATGTCAATATGGGCACGGCATAATGGAAAATCACAACACAAATCCATAACATCAAGAACACAAGCATAAGATTGGCATTATAAACAAACATGAAACAACATGAGCATCTAATTGGCATGGCAAACAATAATGATAATAATGATGAGCATGATGAGCAACATGATGATGAGCATAAGTATATCAATACATGGCCATGGAAGATGGAGTAATATGGTTACCTTGCCTTGCTTGCCACGACAATTCACCAATGCCTCTTAGGTTTAGGGTTTGCATCTTTTAAATATGTAGGTCAAATAATCTAATGGGCTTTGAAATAAATGATGTCCATGAGAATAAAAATGTGAAGTGAAGTGTATTAGGCATGGACACATGAGGTTTGTGTTATTTTGGGCCAAACTTAAGTGAATGGATATCCAATACATGGCTGTAACACCTCAAAATTTGCCCTCCTCTCTTTGGAGACTAGTTTGATACATTGCATTTCATATTTTAGGGCATTAGGCATTGCATTTTTCATATCATCTGAAAATAAGAAAGTCATCCTCCAAAGTCTTTTCAGAAGATGGAGAGGTTGCATGATTCAAGCCTGAGGGTTTCTATGAATTGGTGATCAACCATTTGAGGGCATGGGCTTCAGTCAGGGTTTCTTGATTCCTCAAAGATCTTGGGCATTATCTTGTTTGCAAGGATATATTATCATCATCATGGTTTTATCATCATCAAGGGTTTTAGAGTGCATTCCCAAGTTCCTTTGGATTAGGGTTTTGACCTCTGGTCAACCCTAATCAATGTCATTCTTTCAACCGGGGTTTCTCAAGGAGATGAGGCATTTTCTTGGGATGAGGATCATATGATCATTATATTGAGCTTACATGAGCTAGGGTTTCACTTCTGAGCCATTTCCCCAAGTGGTGGAGGTTCAAGCTGATCAGGGCATGTCAAGGTCATCTGAGGACCACAAAAAGTCAACTGTGCAAGAACTGAGGGCTATGAGGTGGGGAGATGAGTTTCAACGCCTCCATCATTTTTAAAAGTGGTTCATTTGTCATTTCAAACATCTATCTTGAATATTTTGAAGCCATGGCAAAAGTTTCCAAAAATGGAAAGTGACCTGTAATTAAAAATTTCCAAAAATAGCAAGTTTTTGGTCCACATTCAACTTGACTTTTCAACATCAAAGAAGCTTCAAATGGATTTTTGGTGAACATGAAAGTTGAAGATATTTCTCTCCTATTTTCAAAAAGTCCTATTTCATGATCATCTGATGATTGGTTGAGAAGTTATGGCCAAATGATCACAAAGTATACATGGAAGTTCAACATGGCATAACTTTTGATTCAAAACTCCAAATTGGTCCACTCTTTTTGCAAAATGCTTGTCATGACCAATATTTTTCAAATTAAGCCTTGCCTTGCATGGAAAAAGCTCATGTGATGACTTGTTCATTCATGTATATTTTGGAGGGAAATTCAAGAATTCAAATTTGGTTCAAGCTACAATCAAATTAACACTTCCATGCTGACCATTGAATGATTTGGAGTGAATTTGTACCCTTGCATGGTACTGTTCACGTGCAACATGTACATGCTAAGCACACTTGTGCAATTTTGCAATTCACCTCACATCTTCCTAATCCTAATTAACCATTGCCTAATTCCAATTTCAGTGTGATTAGTGAGTGGTATAAAAGCTAAACCATAACAGAATTTGCTGATAACAACAAATTTTAGATCTGAAATTCAAGCTTCCCTCCATTTTTTCTCTCACTTCAAACTTCAATTTTCTTCACACAATTCATCAATTTCTTTGCATAATCATGATTATGGAGTATCATTGAGCAAGAATCCATGTTTGGTTTGAAGAATTTGGTCCAGATTTGAGCAAATCGAAAGCATGAACATGTTGATGGAGCTTGAGAATTGAGCTAGATCCACGTGCCTTCAACCACTATTTCTTGCACAAAGCTTCATAGGAGGATTATTGGAGCATATCTGGAGAGTTTGAGCACCTGAACACGCGATTCGAGCTACTGCCATCTCAAGTAGGTTGAAATTTCATCATCTCTTTTTGCCAATTCCTTGTTATAGAATGATAGATCTAGTTCCCCTGAGCATGCTGATGTGTTTGGATTTGAAAACGGATGAAAAATGAACACATATGGTTGATTTAAAGTTTTGCACATGATTAAGTTTCTCTTCGATCCAGAAAATCTAGAGAGAATTAGGAGATTTGGATTGTAGATTTGAGATCAGTGTTGCAAGAGCTTTCCAACGGTATATAGTTTGCAAAAATCTGGAAAAATTTTGGATCTCCTCCGCCTGGACGGCCGGAGAAGACGGTTGTTACCACCGCCCTCCGCCGTCTGCAACAGGCTAGGGTTTCGTGGCCAAAACGCTGCGTTTTGGCACCAAGCGCTCCTGGACTTGCCTCGCGTGGGTTCGATTCCTTCGCCATGCGCTTTCAGAATTTAATTTGAGCGCTCATTCTGAACCTTCCTTGACCTGAGTTCGATTCCTGGCAATGTGTTTTGTGAATTTATTTTTTTGAGCGCCTTTTGTCAACCTTCATGGCATGTGTTCGAACCTGGCTGATTGCATTTTGCTGATTTCATTTGAATCCAATGTTTCCCTCCTATTTTCATGCATGATCCATTTTATTTGTTCTAATTTGAAAAATCACAAAAAATAGTAGACATGTCCAAATTGATTCCAATTTTTTTTCTACATGTTTGTTTTAATGTCTAGTATTTTTTCATATGATTTTCATGATTTGTTGATTTCTGGATTTTTATTTGATATTTTTTGATTGAGCATTGTGTCATTTGGATATGTTGCATTCATTTGCTTGTGAAATCTCCATTGTTGATCCAATTGATCTGAAATTTGGTGTGCTTGATCCGCACATGTGACATGATTTTTGAGCTTTGGTTTGGGATTTTTATCATATGCCATCACTGTTTTGGACACATGAACATGTAGTGTGACAATTTGTGTCACATTTTGGATGTAGCACTTGTGCATTTTTATTCATCTATCATTTGAGCTCTTCTGGATCTAATTTTTTGCACATTACTTGTTCATAACATGTGGAATTCACATAAAAAATGTCAATGTCATTGCTTGTGTTTCTGTTTTGATTTGGATTTTCTAATTTGGATGTCCAACTTTGTGAACATTGTTTGCCTTTGTATGACATGAATTGTTTGAAGCATTTGCCTTATGAATTTGTATTGGTCCTTTTGAGGACTTTTTCTTGATTGATTGAATATGCTTTGTGCAAAATATTGAATTCGGTTTTGGTCATTTGACTTGCTTTTGAACATAGGCTTTGAACTAGTGGTTTGTACACATACTAATTGAGCTTTGTGTTTCAGGTTTGAGCATTTGGCACTAATGGTTGGTTTGGTCTCATTATTTGAGATGCAAGTTGCTTTGATTACTAACTCTTGTTGTCTTGTAGGTCAATTGATGTGATGAACTCACTTGAGTGCTTGCACTTATGACTTGCATTGTGTAGATATTGGAAAGTTCCACTGTTGTTGTCTGTTGGTTTTCTGAATACAATATTAACTGTTTGGCTTTTGTACAGGTACATTAGTTGCTTGGTAGCTTTGCTTTTGCCTAAGCTTTGAAGTCCTCCTTATGAGGCTCTGATTGTGATTGTTTACATTTGTGCCAAAGACCTCCGAGTGAGGCATGTTACTTGATAAGCCCTCCTAAGTGAAGAGGCAATTGACAGATAGAAGGGATTAGCAATCAATCCCCTGTTATTCAGTGAGTCGTTCTTTATGCTCGCACTACGTGCTGATGCTCTAGAATATGTACCCAAGATCTTTGTATAGAGTCAGTCAAGTGGAATAGGGTCCCTCTTTCTGGATCCCCACGCTTTCTTTGATTTGAGCTCACCCAGGCCAGGGTTAAGAGCATGAGGTCTAATCCTCATTACCATATTTGATCAACTTCACCCTAACTCTCAATGTTAGTGGTTAAGAGCTTCAGCATACCCCTACAGTTTTGGCTTGTTTGTCGAGGTTGATATGACCCCTCTTGACTAAAGCCCAACCATCTGTCTAAGCCTCTTGTTTGTATATAGAGTGTGATACTTATTCAATTGTGTTGATGTTTATTTGTTGTTTGAACTGACTTGCTTCCTGTGTGAGTTAGGTTCTGATTAGAGACCCTAACCTAGGGATATCGTTTGCATGACAACTTTTAGGCTTGAGTCTTAGTCTCCCTATTAGTTTGTTTGCTTCCCTGGTCTCTGGTTAGGAGAGAGTTTCTCCCCTATTAAGGGGAACTACGTCGCCCTGATTCTCATACCAGATGAGATACGTAGGCAGGATATCGAGCGAGATCTCTCCGGGCACCCTTTTGTTTTTTGTGTGTGTTCAATCTTTTGTTTCTTTTGACGTCTCAACGTCTCTTTGTGTTTGTGTGACAACTATTAGGCTCGAGTTCCAGACTCCCTATTAGCTTGTCAATCTGGTAACCTTTTTCTTTGGTGTTTGCTGGTTAGCGTGTGCTATTTGTTTGGAGTCGGATGTAAGTCCATGTTTGGCATTCTGTTTCCTTGTTTTTGGTATTTGTTTGGAGTCGGATGTAAGTCCATGTTTGGCATTCTGTTTCCTTGTTTTTGGTATTTGTTTGGAGTCGGATGTAAGTCCATGTTTGGCATTCTGTTTCCTTGTTTTTGGTGTGTAAGACCCCAATTTTTGCCCTAAGATCCCTCATGGCTCATATCATATCATATCATAGCCTCAAGGATCATTGCATACTCTAGCTTCCCTCCTAGTGGGTGGGTGTCTTGTGAGTGTGATTCTTGATCACCAAGCATGTATTGCATTTGTATATCATTGCTTTTCATTTGTTACTAACCAAAAGTACAAAAATATTGTCATCTAACCATGTTTCTTGCAGTTGAAGCAATCATCAGTCAAGCAGTCAAAATCAGCCATTGAGCTGGATGGTGACCATTCTTGAAGAATTTGGACACCATGATCATTCATAAAGAGTTCATATAACTTGTGATATCATTTGGTATCAAGATCTCAAGAGAAAAAGGCTTGGAATTCATCAGAACATGGCCCAGTCCACCAAAACCCTAGAAAAGTCAACTGTGGTCAACTGTGGTCAACTGTGCATTTAATCAGGAATTTGAAGGTGTGAGATGGTTGGAAAGGTCTCATTCATGTCCACACAAGTCTCATTTGGCATTTCAAAGATCAAGGTTGAAGGATTTGAAGTCACACAAAAAGTTTCCAAAAATGGAAATGACCTGTAATTCTCACCTGCCCAAAATGGAAAGTTTTTGCTCCTCAAAATTATATCATGAACCAAGCTTCAAATCAAAATTTGCCCAACATGAAAGTTGAAGGTCTTGTTATTGCCTTTCCAAAAAGTCCAAGAACACTCAATTCCCATGTGTGGTTGACAAGATATGGTCAGATCAATTTCAGAAAATGCCCGAATTCAAAGTGGCATAACTTTCACATGGAATGGCCAAATTGGATGGTTTTTCTTTGAGCAAATCATATTTGATATGTACTTTCATAATCCATCATCACATTTTGCCAAAAACCTTCACATAAAAAGGTCATTTTTTAAGTGAACCAATTAAAAACCAAGGGCAAAATGGTCCAACTTTCAAAGTACAAGGAATTTTGACATGGGACCAATTCCAATAGCTTCTAAATGAAAATTATGACTTGTTTGAAGTGATAAATCACTGTTACATTGCATGGAACTCTCCAAGGGCAAAAATGTCAAATTGCTTACATGTGCACATTTTGCTAATTACCAAATTTTGCTTAATTATGATTAAGGGCTGGATTAGGCAATGATATATAAGCTTAATTATAACAGAATCACAAAGGAATAATCACAATTTTGAGATCAAAGCAAAAAATTCTAGAATTCTCTCAATTTTCTCCACTTTTCACACAAACTTTTTTTTGATCAATTCATCAAGAATCCATGAATCTTTGTGCAATTTTTTGCTGTATTCATCATTTGCAGGTATTTGTGGAGTTCTGTTCGTGGTAATTGAAGCAAGAACCGTGCAAATTCCAACTGTTGCAACCTTGAAGCTTCAATGGCGGTTTGATATTTCTTCTTCTTCAATCACTGTTGAGCTGAACAATCACTTGTATTCACCTTCTACATCACCAATCACGATCTGTTTTCAAGAATCAAGGCAATATACGCAAGGATTTCACACTGTGCTTCAAGAAGGTGAGTTTTTCGACCGAGCTAATTCTTGCAATTGCCATATGGATTTGGTAGTGCGTTGAATGTAGAGCATTTTGCCGTTTGAACCATGCGATTTCATCGAGTAATCATCAAGATATCTTGATTTTAAGTTTGTACGTCAAAGCTTCTTTCGATCGGATCTTGATACACGTTAATCTTTAGACGATTTCATGGACATAATCGCGATCTACGTTGGAAGAGGAAGAAATCGGTATATCGTTTGCGCATTTTGGTGCAAGATTGCTCGTGACCGTAGCTGGAAGGTGATGAACATGAACGCGCGATGAAGATGAAGATTTTCTGGAAATCCCGTGCGTTCAATCCGTGCTGGCCTGGCTCTTTTCAAATTTCATGTTTGCCGCTAGAAACCGTCCAATAAGAAGCTGCCACGACATTAATGATGCTGTACCGTTTTGGACTGGCTGGAAGCTATTTACGGAAACGCCACTAGCTGAATATTAATTCACTTAATCCATTTAATAATTATTTCATAATTAATCAAATCTTAAAAAATTCACATAAAATCCAATATTAATCCAAATTAGGTGGCAATTTTTTTGTTAGATCACAAATTTCCTCTAGAATTTTTTAGGCATAGTAGTTCATGTTGTGCCTGGTAATTTTTTGGATTGGCTTATTGAGACTTGATCATGTGTGCATTATTCATATGTTTTACCATTTTAATCACCAAATAATCATGCTAGCTCCAAATTTAATGAAATTTCATATGATGATTCTTGACTCATGCCTGGAGATTTTGGTATATAATTTGTAATTTTTTGATCTCTGGATTGATAGATATGATTTAATCTTTTTGAGTGTGACAATATGTGTCACACTATGCTATGCTGACTTCATGATTTAACTTTCCATGCTTATGCTTTGCCTATGACTCTGATTTTTTGCATGAGATGGCTTTTATATGTTAGGTTTCACCCTGATTTTTTGTGGATTTAATTGATCCATTTTCTAATTGATTGACATTTTTTATTGCTGTTTAGCATTTTTGGATTGTTTCTTGAGTAGCAAACTTACATGTCTTGTTAAATGCTCATCCCTTATCCTATGAATATGAAAATTGGTGGAGTGTTTCCTAACATGTATAGCTTTAATTTGGCTTTAGTCCCATTCATTTCTAATTTGATCTCACTGTTTTACCATTGATTGAAGTTGGTGTACATTTTGGTGACCTAATTTGGTTGTGTTTTCGCATGCCTTATCATGTTGATTTAATTCCCATAGTTCCTTTTGTCCAAATTGCATGAAAATTGATATGCTGCTTATTGGATATGTCCTGTTTAGGATACAATTTTTGTAGAATTTATTGAGCTGTTTTGATATTTGTTTGGATGTAATCATTCTGGTTGCTCATATGTGATTCAACTTTGCTTACTTTGAGTTAATTTGTGCATAAAATGAAATTAGTGCATAGTTTGGATATGAGACCAATTGGGATATCTTCTTATTTGAATTATCTTGGTTTTGATCATGTTTCACTTGCTGTTTTTAAGATTTTTCCATCCTTTGGACCCTAGGCTTGTCCTAGTGGTCTTGTTACTCATGTTTGAGTTTGACTTTGACTTTTCAGGTTAAGAAGCAAAGTGCTTAAAAGGAATTAATGCAAGTTGAATGGTTTCATTTGACTATTGTGAACTAACTTGTTTGTGTTGTAGGGTGCTATGCACATTGTTTGATTGTACATTGTTTGTTGATCATTATATTGTTGTTTTGTTTATGCTGGGATGCTGATTATATTTGATTGATTTCAGGTACCCTTTAGTTGCTCAGTTCTCTTAAGAACTTGCATTGCTTTGCTTGTATAGCATTTCAATTGAGGTAGACTCTCTTGTCTCCATGTAGTCTGGAAGACCTGGCTTGTTATTTAGCCAGGCAACTGTCTGAAGTCCTCCTTAAGAGGCGATGTTTGTGATTGTTTATGTTTGTCCTAAGCAGGGAAAGACCTCATATGAGGCAATTGGTAGAAAAGAGATATGCAACCTATCTCCTACTATTCTGTGAGTCACTCACCTTGCTCACACTACTTGTGTTGATGCATAGTGAGTAAATACCCAAGATCTATTGAGTCTAATTTGTGGAGAGAGTTCCATCTTTCTGAACTCCCACACCTTCTGATTATTCAATACTCTCCCTGACCAGGGATAAGAGTGATGAGGTACACCCCTCATATCCTTTCATCTGCTTCACCTTAGCCCCTCAATGGCAAGGTTAAGAGCGCCATTCACCTATTCCAGTGGACTTTTTAAGTCAAACCCTTTGATTGAGCCCAATTGTGTGGTTATAGCGTGTGCTACTTGAACTTGTTTGATTGATTATTTGATTCATTTGAACATGATTGCTTACTTGCCATTGTGCATTCATCATTATTGATTGTTAATTCTTGTATGATCATCATTGTATACCCTTGTGATCTATGTTTGTTTGCCCATTGAGGACAATTGTAAGACCATGTTGATTGGCTTTTGTTCCCATGATATGGAAGGATAGAGTGTAAGACCTCATTGGTCACTCATATCTTCTTTGCTCTTGTTTGTTGTGTGAGAGGATGCAATTGTAAGTCCCTGTGATGTGGCATTTGTATTCCTATGACCATACTTTGGAGGTTGGTTTAAGTCCAGATAGATTGGCATCCGACTTCCAAGTTTTGCTTTATTTTAGGAGGTTGGTATAAACCCAGTTATTGGTATCCGACATCCGCTTTTTGCTTTTGTGAGATTGGTATAAGACCATTGATGGCTTCCGGTATCATTGTTTTATTTTAGGAGGTTGGTATAAACCCAGTTATTGGTATCCGACATCCGCTTTTGTGAGATTGGTATAAGACCATTGATGTCATCCGGTATCACCTTGCTTTTGTTTTGTTTACTTGCTTTGTTGCCTCACTCCTAAGGACACACTTGAATCATCTTCTATATGATTTCAAGAGGTGAACTTCTAGAAAGTTTTACACTTCATCCACACCCTTTTTAAACCCCGTTTCACTTGTTGACTTTTTCAAACTTGTAAATACATGTTGTGCAAACATTCTCACCTCCTTTCAAAGTAGAAACTTGGACCCTAAGTCCATGACTTTTCATACTTCTTTTCATAACACTTCTTTGAATCAATCTAATCATACTTTGACCATCCTTTTGTGAATAATCATAATCCATTAATCCAACTCATTCAATTGTTTTGTGGCTTTGTCCATGCTTGTTAAGTTTTCATACATTAGCCATAGGTTTGATTTATCCTAGTTGGTTGATGTTAACCTCACCTATTTGTCCTTAGTTGATTGAATTGTAAGTCTTCCTCGCTTATTATAGGGTTAACCCCTCACTAGCGAGTGGAAGCTTTTCTCACATGGTGGACGTGTTGTTTCATAAGGTTGAGTTTTCTCCCGTGGATAACGTAAAACCTTAGTGCTATTGTTTTAAAATGAACTCACAAATGTTTGGAAATATTTTAGCCGAACTACGGCGTTTTGATCCTTACCTTTGATGGAAGGTACGTAGGCAACGGGTTCATCCGTTCGAACACAAAAATAATTAACTTGTACATTCTTTTCTCACCATCCCATTCATGTTTGCACAATATGTCAAAACAGATAAATATTTTTTATACAACAAGTGTGAAAAGGGCTCCCTAGGAGTACCTAGGACGTGATGGGTGCCTAACACCTTCCCATTGCGTAATTTACCCCTTACCCCGATCTCTGATCTTTTTCATTAGTTTTCTACGTGTAAAACTTCTTAGGTTTTTGTTCGCTTTTTAACCAGTCCTTAGGATAAATAAAAGTGCGGTGGCGACTCGAATTCATTGTATACTTTGCTTATGGTTTAATCAATAAATCATATAGCGACGAATACACCGCTACATGGTGTTTGTTTGAAGTCGGATGTAAGTCCATGTTTGGCATTCTGTTTCCTTTTGTGTTTGTTTGTAGTCGGATGTAAGTCCATGTATTGGCATTCTGTTTCCTTTTTGAGTGTTTCTTTTGACGTCTCAGCGTCTTTTTTCGGTGTTTGTTTTGGCGTGCGTTAGCCGAGCTACGAGTGCTCTGATTCTTACTCTGGATAGAGAAGATACGTAGGCATAGGATGTGATGTCCTAGCGAGCATGTTTCCCATTTCCCCGAACTACATTGACTCTGATGTTTGTTTCTGACAAACTACGTAGGCCCAGGATGCGACATCCTGCCGAGTCCACTTCCTCCATCTTCTTTCACCTGTTTATTATTCCAGTGTGTGTGCATTCTCTTTAAGCAGTTTATTAGCAACATTTTCCTATTCTTTTGAGCGTGGATCTCGTCGAGTACGACGGACGTGAGGGGTGCTAATACCTTCCCCTTGCATAACCGACTCCCGTACCTTGCAATCTATGGTCGTAAGACCGTTCCTTTTCCCTTTCTTAGGTTAGCCCTGCGCTCCCTTTCCGTCATAGGATGAATAGCGTCGGTGGCGGCTCTGTAAACATGTTTTTTTTCCGCCGGTTGTTTTTCGCGTTGCGACAGCTGGCGACTTCACTAGGGATTATAAGTTGACCTCTTGCTGGTCCATCTTCCCTAAGCGAGTCAATCCTAGCGCTCTCTAGGGTAGTTTTGGTTGCTTTTACTGCTTTATTTATTGCATTTATGATTATTATACTGTGTATATATTTGCATATATGTTTGCATGCATCATATTATTACTGTGCTGGATTCTGGACAGGTTTGGTTCCTTTGATTTGGGGTGGGTGTTCTGAGTGGGGCTAAAACCCAGGCCCGAGTATACACCTAGGATTAGCGTGGTCTCACGTCTCCTCACATATTGGATCAGCATGTTGTTGTGACGTGACATACCACAGCCGGACGAGGTTCTTTTGAGAGAGTCCTTCCGGGTGGAGTTATTCCACTTTGGTTGGGTTACCTCTTCTGAGCTGTTGACTTCGGTGACCGTTCTTTCCCGGATCTTTGGTTCAGATGATCTTATGAGAGCTGCAACGGCACACCCGAAAGGGCAAACCCGTTGAGCATCTTGTCCGATTGTCGAGACCATTATCCGCCTTAGGATGACCTTATTAGAATTCTGCTGTGAGGGGAGAGTTTGATTCCTACAGGTACAGATCCTGTTGGTGACTATTTGATGGTGACTTTGGTTCAGTCGGATTTATGGATATTTATTTCTGAGACGCCGAAGTTCTGTCCATGGTATTTATCAGTGGGTTCCATTTATTTCGGATCCCCGGGTTGAATTTGGGGTTGCTTGTCCGGATGGTCAGTGGTTTTCGAGTGATGATGGTGATGTATCCTCCGTTTCGTTTATTTCAGAACCCCGAGTTAGATTTATGGTTACTCAGTCCCTCAGATGGTTGTGATCAGTTCAGAGACCGGAATCCAGTACAGTTGATGTTCAGATGACTTAGAGGATGGCACTATGCATTGCATTCATGCATCAACATCATTCCCATTTTGCATTTATCTACATCTAACTCATGTTTATCTATCCATATGCAGGGGACATTCTCGATTGAGATCCTGGTTGAGAGACATTCTTTGTTCCAGATAGGAGGACCGGCTTGAAAGACGATGTTGTCTACAGTTTCTTTGATCCAGAGATTGGCGTGCTGAAAGATATGGTAGCATTGATTACACCTGACCATGTGGGGATGTTCCGTGAGACTTATGGTGGTATTCTGAAGATGGTTTTCAGGCTTACAGAGGGGGATAGGAGTGCCATCCATACTTTTCTCCAGTTTTATGATCCTGGTTTGAGGTGCTTTGTCTTCCCGGATTACTTGTTGGGACCTTTGCTAGAGGACTATGCCGGTATCCTGGGTATTCAGATCAGAAACCAGATTCCTTTCTATGCCACTAAGGAGGAACCTGATGTTGGTGAGATCTCTCGTGCTCTTTATTTGAGCCCCGAGGTGACTAAGGGAGGTTTGAAGGAGAAGGGAAAGTTGCCCGGTTTTCATCTGAGTTTCTTGGAGGCTAAAACCAAGGAGCATGTTGTTTTGGGTAATCGGAAGACTGTCTGTGCTATGCTTGCTGTAAGCATTTATGGAATCATCTTGTTCCCTAATCAGAAGAACTTTGTAGACATTAATGACATCCGGGTGTTTGTGCAGAGGAATCCTATTCCTACCTTAATTGGGGATGTCTATTACTCGGTCCATAATCGGAATGAGAAGCGGCGTGGAGGTTTGGTTAGATGCTGTGCTCAGTTGTTATACAAATGGTTCATTGGATATTTGCCTTCCAGAGGTGCTTTTGTCTTTCTTGATTATACTGTCAAGTGGGCAATCAAGTTAATGGGTTTGCGAGCCAAGGACATAGCTTGGACTCATAATGGTATGGCTGGACGAGATTTCATTTGCAGTTGTTGGAGTTTTCCCAATGTGCCTCTTATAGGAGTTCAAGGTTGTATTAATTATAACCCGATGCTTCTCAAGAGACAAATGGGATTTTCTATAGAAGTTTCTCCCCTCGAATGTGAGATTCAGGAGTCTTTCTATTTCCCGGCTGAGGGTAATCAGACATTGTTGAGGCAAGTGTCTGGGGCATGGCGCCACATTCAGAGAAAGGGCAAGGTTCCTTTTGGCAGGGTTAACAACAGGTCTTTTCCTCCATTTGATGATTGGCTCAGAAAGAGGGTTGAGCTCACGCATCTACCATTCCCTGTGGGTGATCCTTGGTATCCGTTGATTGAGGAATCCCGTTCTTCTGTCAGTATGGAAGAGTTCCTTGAGATGAAAAGGGAGAGAGATCAGCTGCAAGCAGAGAAGACTGAGTTGGAGATGAGTGTTGCTAGAATTCAAATGGCTAATCAGGAAATCAAGGGGAAAGCAGAAGACCAGGCTAAGAGACATGCTCTTGTGGTGAAGCGTTATGAGGTAGATACCGCTTATTATTGCAAGACCAGCCAAGCTTTAGAATCATCTACAAAGGAGCATGACATCACCAAGGAGAAGCTGGCTAGAGCTTTGAAGGTTATTGAAGATGAGAAGAGGAGACAGGTCCTTGTGAAGACTCAGAGAGAAGCTAGAGCCAAAGCCCTTACCGCCGAGTGGGAAGCAAAGCTGAAGGTTAGAGAAGAAGAAACGCGAAGATTATGGCTGAGAGAGATCATTATCTTGCTGAGAGAGACCATTATTTCCGTCAGATGAAGATTCACCAGAAAGAGGTGGGAAGACTTCAGCAGGAGAACACTAAGCTCAGGTTCGCTGTGAAGTTTACCAGGATGGTTGTGGACGTGGAGCCTTCTGTGGGACCTTCTTCAGTTTAGACTTTTGTTGCAGTATTATCATGTGTGGATTACCGTCAGGCATGTTGACGAAATTCACTTGCCTATATTTTCTTTCTGATTCTGGAGAATTGTAAACTTGATTTGTACCAAGCCTGATGTATGACTCTTGCACGTGTGGTGCACTTTCGATATACAGTGGTTCCTATCATTCAGTGATTAATCTTCAAGCTTTATTTGCTTTTCTGCGTGCACTCACATAACACACACATGGTCGGGTGATGTCTTTGCTAAATCATAACTCTTTGATCTGTATGGTGAAACCAGATGATTAATGTCAGAATGTTGCTATCGGACTATTATCTGTCTCGATGAAACCAGGATCGAAAGACAGAGTGTTCCTCATATGGATAGACGTTGCATTCATGCATGAATCATAATAACTTGTCTTCTATTTTGCAGGTGTCGGTTTCTAACGTGTTTGAATGTTTCAGGAATCATTGCTCGCGCACGTAGAATCATTCCTTTGCACGTAGCTCGTCCGCACAGATACCCCACCAGACGCAACAAATCCAAACTGATGGATCTACCCAACGCTGACATTCTCGAGCTGAAAGAGAAGATGGGAGAGTTGATCAACGTCATGCAAGGGTTTGCCTTGGGGCAGAAAGCAATCGCCGAGAAGGTGGAGAGGATTGAAAGTTGGCTGAGAATGGGGAAAATACAGGGAAATGCTCCGTCGTCTGGAGTAAAGAAGCCCTTTGGTAATGGTCAGTGCAGGAAGGAGGGTGAATCGAGTGATGTGTATGCTCAAAGGGGACACGGTAGGGATCGTTACTACCAGCATACTGCTGCGGTAACAATTCCTGCTGGTGATCAATCTGTACAACAGCAACAACAATCACCTCAACAGAGAGCGCAGAGAGCTGGGTACCAAGTGAGAGGAAGGATGGCAGATCGTCAGTTTGATAAGCCACCCATGATGTATGCTCTTCTGTTGAAGAAGTTGAAGGATCTCGGGATGGTACAGTTGAGAACGTTAGCTCCATTAAGACCAGACCAGAGGCATGTAAGTTATGATGAGAACGTCAAGTGTGAGTTCCATTCTGGTGCTCCCGTGCATAATGTTAAGGGTTGTAAAGCTTTTAAGCATGCCGTCCAAGACTTGGTGGATTCCAAGGCCATCAATTTTACACTGTTGCCGAATGTTAATGCTAATCCCATGCCGGCGCATGGTCAGATGATGGAGGGTGTGATTTTTGAGGATAAAGGTAAAATCTGGGTGACGGATGTGGATCAGTTGAAGACCCCACTGGCTGTGGGTGAAGAGACTGATAGTGATTGTGAGCTTGACTCGTAGATAAAACCGTGCGTACCGAGGATGGAGATCCTGAACTGGAAGGCCAAAAAGATCATCACTGTCACACTGCGTGAAGAGTAATATTTTTGTTTTTCAATTCTGTTTGCATGAAAGCCATGCGTTTTGCCCGAAACGTAATGGTTCATTGTAAGGGTCACCTCATGTGTTTCATTTTGCAATATTTGCATCATTAATAAAAGGATGTTTTTCACATTAAAAGTGGTGTTCCCTGTTTTTCATTTATTTTTGCAGTTTAAAAAATAAAAATGGCAATGTTTGTTTTCATTTTTCTTCCTTTCAATTTGTCTCGTCCCGACCTTAAAGCAATGCATGAATCAACATTCATGCAGATGCGATCATTCTCCGAATCTCATTGATAACAATCCTGTTACACCCTCATATGACTTCGATAATCCGATCTATCATGCCGAAGAAGAAGGCGAAGAAGATTGTGAACTGCCAGAGGAATTAGCCAGGTTGTTGAAACAATAGGAGAAGGTGATTCAACCGCACGACGAGCAAGTCGAGATTGTGAATCTGGGTACCGAGGAGGTCAGGAAGGAAGTGAAGGTTGGGGCCGCTTTGGAGGTAAATGTCAAGAGAAGAATGGTAGCACTGTTGAAAGAGTATGTTGATATCTTCGCCTGGTCTTATCAGGATATGCCAGGGTTGGATACCGATATCGTTGTACACAAGTTTTCATTGAGAGAAGATTGTCCTCCAGTGAAGCAGAAGTTGCGCAGAACTCGACCTGAGATGGCCATGAAAATTAAAGAGGAGGTGCAGAAGCAGTTGGATGCTGGTTTCCTCGCTGTCACTAACTATCCGCCTTGGGTCGCGAACATTGTGCCGGTGCCGAAGAAGGATGGAAAGGTGAGGATGTGTGTGGACTACCGGGATTTGAACAGAGCTAGCCCGAAAGATGATTTCCCATTACTTCACATTGATGTGTTGGTAGATAATACAACTCAATTCTCGGTGTTTTCCTTCATGGATGGCTTTTATGGCTATAATCAAATTAAAATGTCGCTAGATGATATGGAGAAAACAACGTTCATCACACCATGGGGCATTTTTTGTTATAAGGTGATGCCATTCGGTCTCAAGAACGCCGGTGCCACGTATCAGAGAGCTATGGTGACTTTGTTTCATGATATGATTCATCATGAGATTGAATGCTATGTTGATGACATGATAGTAAAGTCCCAAACAGAAGAGGGGCATCTGGTAGATCTGGCCAAGTTGTTTGACCGATTGAGACAATTCAGACTGAGGTTGAATCCGAATAAGTGCACTTTCGGAGTGCGGTCCGGTAAGTTGCTGGGGTTTATTGTAAGCGAAAGAGGAATCGAGGTTGATCCTGCTAAAGTAAAAGCGATACAAGAAATGCCTGAACCGAGAACAGAGAAGGAGGTTCGTGGTTTCTTAGGTAGATTGAACTACATTTCACGGTTCATATCTCATCTAACAGCCATGTGTGAACCCATATTCAAGTTGTTGAGAAAAGATCAAACGGTCAGGTGGAATAATGATTGCCAAGCGGCATTTGAACAGATAAAAGAATATTTGCAGGAGCCTCCGATTCTGATGCCTCCTGTGGAGGGACGACCGTTAATTCTCTACTTGACAGTCCTCGAGGGGTCTATGGGGTGTGTACTGGGGCAGCATGACGAGTCTGGTCGAAAAGAGCATGCAATTTACTACCTTAGCAAAAAGTTTACCGACCGTGAAACAAGATATTCACTGCTCGAGAAAACTTGTTGTGCTTTGGTATGGGCTGCTCGCCGACTAAGACAGTATATGCTGGTTCATACCACTTTGTTGATTTCCAAGATGGATCCGATCAAGTATATATTTGAGAAGCCAGCATTGACCGGACGGGTTGCGAGATGGCAAATGATTTTGACTGAATATGATATTCAGTAAACATCTCAGAAAGCAATCAAGGGGAGTGTATTGTCTGATTACCTCGCCCAGCAACCCATTGAGGATTATCAACCGATGAAGTTTGAATTCCTTGATGAGGACATCATGTTTCTCAAATCGAAAGATTGTGAGGAACCGATCCCGGAGGAGGGGTCTGACCCTGAGTCCGAATGGATTCTGATGTTTGATGGGGCCGTTAACGTGAATGGTAGTGGAGTTGGTGCTGTTTTGGTTACGCCGAAAGGATCCCACATTCCTTTTGCTGCCCGACTAACGTTTGAATGCAGCAACAATGTGGCTGAATACGAAGCTTGTATCTTGGGGATCGAAGAGGCGATTGATTTGCGAATCAAAAACCTTGTTATCTATGGAGATTCAACTTTGGTTATGAACCAGGTTAACGGGAAATGGTATACGCATCAATCTCATTTAGTTCCATACCGGGACTATACGAGGAGATTGTTGACGTTTTTCACCAAGGTGGAATTACACCATGTGCCGAGAGAAGAAAATCCGTTGGCAGATGCTTTGGCTACACTGGCCGCTTTGATCAAAGTGCAGTGGTGGAATCAATTCCCTAGTGTTGAGGTGGGACGGTTGGATAGACCGGCTTATGTGTTTGCTGTTGAAACAACGCCGGATGATGAAAAGCCGTGGTATTGTGACATCAAACGGTATTTGGAGACCCAGGAGTATCCCAAGGGAACGTCCAAGAAGGACCGAAAGACTTTGAGGAGGTTGGCCATGGCGTTCTATCTGAACAAGGATGGGGTTTTGTACAAGCGGAATTTCGATTGGGTTTTGCTTAGATGTGTCGACGACAAAGAAGCAAGCCAATTGATGAAAGAAGTGCACGAGGGGTCGTTTGGTACCCATGCCAGTGGGAATGCAATGGTGAAAAAGTTGTTACGGGCTGGATATTACTGGATGACTATGGAGGCTCAGTGTTTCAACTTCGTGCGGAAGTGTCATAAATGCCAAATTTATGCTGATAAGGTGCACGTGCCTCTAAATCCGTTGAGTTTGATGTCGTCCCCATGGACGTTTGCTATGTGGGGCATTGATATGATCGGAAAGATTGAGCCTACGGCTTCGAATGGGCACCGGTTCATATTAGTGGCTATTGATTACTTCACCAAGTGGGTGGAAGCGGCGTCTTATGCAAACGTGACGAAACAGGTCGTGGCCAGGTTCCTGAATAGGGACATCATTTACAGATATGGGGTTCCCAAAAGAATCATTACTGATAATGGTTCTAATCTCAATAACAAGATGATGGCAGAACTGTGCCGGGAGTTCAAGATCGAGCATTACAATTCTTCTCCTTATCGTCCAAAGATGAATGGGGCGGTTGAGGCGGCTAATAAGAATATTAAGAAGATTGTGCAGAAAATGGTCGTAACCTATAAGGATTCGCACGAGATGTTGCCGTTTGCATTGCATGGGTATCGAACCTCGGTGCGTACATCTACTGGGGCAACGCCTTTTTCGCTGGTGTATGGGATGGAGGCCGTGCTACCAGTTGAGGTCCAGATTCCCTCTTTGAGAGTCTTGATGGACGTGAAATTGGAAGAGGCTGAATGGGTAAGGACTCGGTATGAAGAGTTGAGCCTGATTGAGGAAAAGAGGCTGGCGGCCATTTGTCATGGGCAGTTGTACCAGTAGCGAATGAAGCGTGCTTTTGACCGGAAGGTACGACCTCGTGTGTATCATGTGGGAGACATGGTGTTGAAAAGGATCCTTCCTCCTCAGAACGATCGTCGGGGCAAGTGGACACCCAATTATGAAGGTCCATTCGTGGTCAAGAAGGTTTTCTCTGGCGGAGCCTTGTTGTTGACGACCATGGATGGTGAGGATTTTCCATCCCCTGTGAATGCGGACGCAGTTAAAAAATACTTCGTATAAGAGACCCGCTGGACGAAAAGAATAAAATAGTCCAGGAAAAAATGGGCATCCCGGCAAACCAGAAAAAATGAAAAAAGGTTCGGGCAAAAATTAGGGATAAAAAGAAAAAACTGTACACCCAGCAAGCCGAAAACCCCACAAGGGCGGCTTGGGCAAAAAAGGGTATCCTGGTGGACTGAAAACCCGAAAGGGCGGTCCAGGCAAAAGAGGGAATGAAACGAACAACTGCGTCTAGCATGATCGTTTGTGCTTTGAATATGACACATGGATAATCCCCGACAGGGATCGGTCGGAAGCGTCTTGTTCAGAAGGCAGAAAGTGCGGAGAGTCTTGAGGACATATGGGTTGTAACCGGATTGGAACTTGATGAGATCACAGGTTCACATTGCCATTGTCGCAACCTAAAAAATACAGTGGGTGCGAAAAAATAACCGGCGAAAGAAAATGACAGAAGAGTCGCCACCGTGCGTTATTTATCCCAAAGGAGGGAAAGGAAACGCTCGAAGTAAACCTGGAGAAAGGAAAGGAAAAGACAAGGTCTCGCAACCAAATCTTGGGTTCGGGAGTCGATTATGCGAAGGGAAGGTATTAGCACCCCTACGCATCCGTAGTACTCTACGGGATCCACTCTTGTTGTTCTTGTCTAAAGGGTGTGTGTTTATCTAATGTACTATTTACTAAAAGAAAGGGTCAAAGAAAATGACTCGCACGGATGTCGCATCCATTGCATACGTATCTCATCTGAATATGAGAATCAGAGTCTTCGTAGCTCGGGTACCTATGGGTTAAAGAGATGTGTGCTCGCTAAGACATCGCGTCTTATGCCTACGTATCTCATCGGGAATGAGAATCAGAGCAAAACGTAGTTCAAACTACGGGAACAAAGGTCTCGATTTCAACTAGGGCAAGAGAAAAGATCGCAACAAGGGCGAAAGCAAACAAGGATTAGTTGTTAGTCGTTAGTCAAACTCGGCAAGACCTCGCATCTTGTGCCTACGTATCTCATCTGAACATGAGAATCAGAGTTGCCGTAGTTCGGCTACATAGGGATTGCCATCTGAACATGGACTTACCAAGGAGGACACTAGTTGTGTCAAAGGAAAGTGGGCAATGTGTTCACGTCCTAGCAGTAGGTGTCGCAGCTCGCTGAATCGAGTCTTAGGCAGTTACCTCTTTGCAATAGAACAGACTACATGCCACAAGATCGGAGACGCTCGGAAAGGTCTAGAAGTGGGGGAAGCTCTGCCCTAGAGTTGTCATGCAATATGTACTTAAGTGTTAGGATTTACAAATCTACACTCGGAAAAGCGTCATCTATCTCTACTCAACAATCGTGGCTGAAACAATGTTTTGTATCTCTTAAGACAAGATATCCTTCATTTTAAAAGGTTTTTGATCGGTCGCACGGCGGAGAGAAAAAGAGTTTGATTGGTTGGATGTGCTTTGAGTGATGGCGAGAACTAGGATTGGCGAGATATACATCTCGAATCCTAGCCTCAGGAGTGCATGGTATACACCATGTTCCATTTCCATCTTTATTTTCAAAAGTGTTTAATAGAGAATTAAGTGTTTTGAATTTGATTGAGAAAGGGTTTGGAGAAACCGCATTGACAATTTTAGGCGATGGCGAGAGCTAAGATTGGCGAGGCATACGTCTCGAATCTTAACCTCAGGAGTGCATGGTATACACCATGTTCCATTTCCATCTTTATTGAAAAAGTGTTAAATAAGAATTAGGTATTTTGAGTTTTGTTGTGAAAATGACTTGACCTAGATCAAGTATTGATGGACGTTTGAGAAAGATTTGAATGAGTGTTTGAGAAAACAAAGTGGGTAAATTGGATGATGGCGAGAGCTAGGATTGGCGAGATATACATCTCGAATCCTAGTCTCAGGAGTGTGTGGTATACACCACGTTCCACTTCCATCTTTATTGAAAAAGTCTTGACTTATGAATTAATATTTTTTGAGTTTTTATTAGAGAAAATGGCTTGACGTTGAATCAAGCATTTGATGAAAGTTTGAAAGAAAAGGAATAGAATAGGAGGGCGAAATGAATTGATTTGTTTATTGAGAAAATACTCGACGTTGGATCGAGTCATATTTTTGTATTTTTTCAGAAATGGTGGATTTTACTCTTTGGTTAGTGTCTAAAACAAATAGAGAAATAAAACAATACAATATTATATACACATTGGGGAAGTGGGGTACATTTTGTCAAATGGGGATTAAAAATCATGAAATAATTAAATCGGACCCAAACAACAAATAATGCATGAGTGTGAGTGCAAGAGAACCGACTCATTGTAAGAAAGCCCAAGAGTAAGCTATGTGAGGTTGATGGCGATGCTTAAAAGCAATCGACTTACAAGGGTGTGAAAAAGGGCTCGACATTGAATCGAGAAAAATATGATTTTAACAGTTTTAAAATGGTTTTGAATAAATGATGAAATTAAAAGAAAACAAATCTATGTTATGATAAGGAAACTATGAAAATAATAAAACATAAACATAACAAAAAAATGTTAAATGAAATAGAATACTAAAGGAAAATCAAATGCTAAAAGAAAAATAAAATACTAAACAAAAAAATGCTACACATGAGTATTGAACCCTCTCCACTTAAGATTATGATACTACCCTTCTCAACCAGACCACTCATGGTTATTTATTATTTGATGCTACTTTAAATATATAAACCAAAATAGATTAAACATTAGAATAAAAAACTAAAATAAAAAAGAGTCTGTTGGACTACCAGTGGTTAAACCCAGCCGCTTGGCTGTTGGGTTTTTCAATGAGGGATAAGTTGAAAACATAAAACAATTATTAACTGATATCTTAGGAATTTTAAACAAAATCCTTAATATTTTCAAAAAACCTATCCTATTTAAAATGAAATAAAAAAAGAAAAATTGGAACAGTAGCAGACTCGTTCTCTCCCTCACTCTCTCCCCAAACTCACAAACTCACTCTTTCCACCCAACGAAATCCTCGTACGAACTCGCTTCTCTCGTCCCTCTTACGAAATCGCTCACAATCATCTCTCAAGCCTTTCTCTCGAAGTCTTTCTACCTCAAAATCGCTCATCAACGAACCCTCTCACGCTCTCAAACTCAAAGACTCACTCTCTCTCAACTCTCACGATATCTCCATCAACAAGCATATGAAAAGGATAAAAGGAAAAAGGAGAAGTTCTTACAAAGTGTCACGGCGGTGGTGAAAGGCGTGAAGAAGCTGGCCTCCCAATCCAGGTAATCGATTTTGGGATTTTAGGGTTTTGTTTGAGATTTTCCGCCTCCAAGTTTTTCTGTCATTAATTCCTGATTCTCTTCTCCTTTTATATGTTCTGTGAATTAGGGTTTTCGGATTGCTATGGTGGATCCAAGAAGTAATCCAGCCAAGTCCTTTCGGTGCTCAGAAATTGAAGTGGTCCTTTTTGATGCTAGATTTCAGAACGGTAATCTGAACTCAAGCTTTCTCCCTCTGTTTTGTCTTCATGTCAATTTGGGATATTTCTTGAATTTTTACTGCTTGGACTAATCGTACATTTTTTACTGCAGTGAATTAATGGAGCATTAGTTTGATTTTCTATCCAACTGTGGATATCTGCACTGAATTGCATTGGGATTGGCTTTGATTCCTTATCTGAACTGTTTGCCTTTTGATCATGAACTGAATCCTTGTCTTGAATAATTGCTGCATTACTTGGACTCTGCAGGACACATGCTGATGCAATAGATGGCTCATCTTGGACCAACTCCATGACCATTAGTTTAGCTTGTAGGACACTCATCTTAGGTTTGCTTTCTTTTTGAATGGTTCAATTAGCTAGTTGTTGCATTCAATTTGATTTGTGTCCAACTTTGTGTGCCACTGAATGAATTAACATGCATGGTCCTTTGTGGTTTATTGAACATTTCCAGCAAATGGCTTACTGTCTTGCATTAGGCCTTTTGAGACTTGCTTGATATTCAATGGCTGCTGTATCGAAGGGGCTCATGATGATGGTTATGCGGTCAGGTGCAGGTCTGCAATTCATATGGTGTCTGATGAATTTCAGTTTAGTTCTTCAGCTTGTTAACCCCAATCTTTCTTTTGCAGGGTGATTTTCGGTTATCCAGAAGATATTGCTGCAGGCCTGACGAATGCAGTTTCGGTTTCGGTGCCGTTGCATTCATTTGTGTGGGGTTTAGCTCCATGACCGCAACTTGTTAGATGCATTCATTCGGCAGCCGTAATATGTTTCTGACTCGTCCATCTCATCTTTCTTGCAGAAAATGGTTCGAAATTATGTCCTCCGGCTCGATGCATATAGCGCTGCACCCTTTACTCCACTTCTTTGTTGCCTACCTTGCTTACGGTCTTGGCATTTAGTGATGATGGCAAGAGTGCATGCATAGTGCGGCAAGGTAAACAAGGTTGATGGTAGGCTCAAAATTGGTCCTACAATGCTGTAGGGTGCTCTTTGACTGGGTTTCCTGTCGGCTGCGAGATGTGGATGATTTGGTAACATTGTAGGGTGTTGTTTGCAAAAATTATTTTCTCCATTGTTATACTATCTTGCTGCAGACAATGCATGAACCATTTTCCTTCTGATTATATTGCCCATGATTTTTGTCTGTTGATGTAAGGACCCTGATGCTTGGAGATTTTGCTGCATATCTCATTGCAATTTTTGCAAAGAACTTGGCTGCTGTTGCATCAGTGCAAGCTGATTGTGAATCTGCGACATTAATTGTTGCGGTGAAGCCTGTGCTTGGGACTACTGCGACTGAGATGGCAACAACTTTGATGCATTGTGTTGCAGTTGTGGCTGCATTGGAGACTTTGGTTGTTGCAACACGTGTGCAAAATGATGGCTTGTTTGGATACCTTGGTTGCCAGAATCAGTTCCAAACTGTCGTTGCTGTAACCCAGGTACATCATTTCCCAAAAGTTGTTGATGTATATTTGTTAGATTATTTTGCTGATTTATTAACAGTTGTTGCAACATTGATGTTTGTTGTTGTTGCTTTGAATTGGAGACAACATTATGTAATATGGGTCTTCTGATGCTTATGAACAAAAATTAATTGGATTTTCAGTCCAAGCAGGCAGCTTTGTAGCATGTTTCCCTTGCAGGATCTCACACACTCCTCATGTCTTTGTCCAATAGTAGTAAGGCGAGATAATGTGCAACAGGGCTAGTGAATCATGTATTCTATGGTTTGATGAGCTGTGCTTAAATCAGGCTTAATTTGAATAATTTGTTGTACAAGTTTTACCATATTTGCATTAGAAATTTTGACTCAAAATTGCCACGGCAAGCTGAGCTATCTCCAAAAGCATGCCGGTAACCTCCCTGCGGTACCGACAAGCAGATGAACTGGTCGAGGTAAGTGCATTATGTCCTCTTCAGCCATGAAAGTTGCTCCTGATTCATTTAACAGAATAATCCTTTGCGCACATCACACATGTGTAGTTGGTAGTGCAAAAAGAGATGCAGTGTGGAAGAGGGTCTCTACGTGTCTGCCAGCACATGACCTTGATGTAATTGATATTGTAAACTCTGTACAGGTTTTACTGGGATAAATGGGTTTGAGAAGTGCTAATCTTCTAGAACAAGAAGCAGCAATATCATCACTGTCCAACTTGATGACTATAACCCCCAGAAATACATATATGGAAGCTGCCGTGCAGATGAAAATTGATATAACAGTTACCTCAACCGCGGACACTACAACAACAAAATAGGCCTAAGCATACCAGCTGCAGGAAATGCAGCAACATAATCCAGCGGCCACATAATAGCTTTGCAAACCAACACCTGCAACGGCATAAAACTGCAGCTCTTTCTCTCCTTTCCCATTTTAATCACGAGGAGCTTCGCATGACAACTTGGAACAGAACCATTTTTCAGACTGTGAACCTTGGCTTGACAATGCCATAAAGCGACATGATGACGTCTCCTTCAGCACTGGTGTCAAAGTACATGTTTTGCTGAAGCGGGTGTGGTGTTTGTCTTCCTTTAACACCTAACTGAAAGCTCAGGATCACAGCGACGGCGAGGTAACGCGCTGGGAGAACGCGACGTACGTAATGGCCAATAGGATGACGAGCCATTGAGATATCTGTTATTCCCGTCAAAACTATTGCAGCCATAGCGGATTTTGATTCCCCAAGCAAGTTTCACCTGCATGATTTCAACATGGAAGATCAAAGCAATTCAAAACTCCGCTTCCAAGCCAACAGCAACCGGCAAGGCACCAAAAGCTTCTAACAAGAATCAAAATCAAAGCTGCTACGGAAACGCAGCCACCGTAAAATCAAGACAGCAATACCAAAACCTGCTGGTACAGAACGTGCACAAGCCAAAGTGATGTGGCCTGAACACAAGCCCCCACCATTCTACTCACCACCAAAGCAATCATCAAACTACTCCGGTGGGTCTCTTGAACTTCCCATTTTTCTTCATCGCTCGTTATCAATAGGTTGAATAGAGACTGAGTGACCGTAACCCTAAGTTCAGCGAGTGCGTCGTAATGTGATTGGTGTTTTGTATTGGTTTTCATGGAAAGTTATGAATGAAAATGTAGTTGATTGTATGGAATGTTATGAATGAAAATGTAGTTGATTGTATGGAATGTATAACTATTTGGATGATTATGGTTTAAATTGGTTCCAAATGAATAATGAAAATGGATATGGATTTTGGATATTTGATTATAAAAATGGACGTGGATTTTTTAGGAATAATCCAAGACTAATCTAAATATCAATTTAAATAATAATAACAAATCAGCATAAACCAAATTAAAATCAAATTAATCTATAATTCGTTAAAACTACTTTGATATCAACTCTAACATTCATTTGGAAATTAAAATCAATTAGAGTTTGAATCATTAGTAAAATAAACAATTAAGATTAAATTGAAATTTGGAATTAAACTTAATTCGAAATTAAAATCAAATTGAAAAAAAAAAGTCAAATAATTAAAATCCATTTTATAATAAAAAAAAAACACCATGATCAAGAAGCTAGATAATGACCAATGTCCATCCATAAAAAAATGGATTTGGGAATGAATGTATGCAAATGAATTTTAGGCCAAGTGCCAAATAAAAATGAAAAAATGGAAAGAAAATCAGGACCAAAATCGGGGTATGACAGTTGCCCTTATTTAAGTATCTTCTACTAGAGAATATGAAGCAGGACACTCTTCATATGATCATAGTGGGAGATGGTTAAATACTAAGAAGATCCGGATTTTGATCCTGAATCCCTATGAAATAATTAACAATGCCAGTCAGAATCGGCAAAGAAGCAATCTCAAAAGAAGAATCCGTCTGGTACGGTGAAAATCGGCCTGAGTACCGAAACAGAAAGTTGACCTGGATACCAAAATAAATTGTAACACAGGAATACCCATGGCCTGAACGCCGCACATTAGTCTGAACACTAAGCATCGGAATATGAGAGTATCAATGTTGGTCTGATCACCGGAAATCTGGTCTGAACACCACTTCGATCTGGGAATCGGAAAATCGGCCTGAATGCCACAAGTACTTCGACTTGATCGTCGGAAACTTCTTCGATCTGAAAATAGGAAACTGGCCTGAATGCCACTTCGGTCTGGATACCGGAAACTGGCCTGAATGCCACTTCGGTCTGGATACCGGAAACTGGCCTGAATGCCACTTCGGTCTGGATACCGGAAACTGGCCTGAATGCCATAAGGTACATCGACCTGAATGTCGGAAACTTCTTCGATCTGAAAATCGGAAACTGGCCTGAATGCCACAAGTACTTCGACCTGATCGTCGGAAACTTCTTCGATCTGTAAATCGGAAACTGGCCTGAATGCCACTTCGGTCTGGATACCGGAAACTGGCCTGAATGCCATAAGTTGCATCGACCTGAACGTCGGAAACTTCTTCGATCTGAAAATCGAAAAAACTGGCCTGAATGCCATAAGTACTTCGACCTGATTGTCGGAAACTTCTTCGATCTGAAAATCGGAAACCTGGCCTGAACGCCACTTCGGTCTGAATACCGAAAACTTCATGTCTGTCAGCATCGGCAGAAATAGGGAACAATAATAATTGAGGCGGCACGTGGGCCAACGACCCATGCTGGGGATAATAAGTCATGAACAAACTTTAGTCTGAGCACTGGAAATAAACTTCTGGCTTATCACTTGGGATACCGAGAATGTTTTATGCTTACATGCGTATGTTTGAATTTTACGATGGCGTAATGCTCCATGAAAATGGAAATGCTACGCGATTTGGGAGGATGCAATGCAATATGATTCTACATGCAGGGATGCGAAATGCTGGGGAAAATGCCAAGCTGAAGCAAGGAATCCTGTTGGGGAAATGATCACAATCTTCTGGACCCTGGCACTACTGTTGGAGATGCACAGCATAATGAACCATGTGGGGAAATGACTGGCCACGCGGTGTTCTGGCAATGACGAGATACCGAGACTCTGACTGGGGAGAGAACGGCGCTGCAAACCTGTTGTTGGGGGAAGCGATAGTGGTTCTGGCAACCATAATCTACGAGAGATGACTCAACAGGGGGGAGCAAACACCGATACGGTACCGAGGTTATGCTTCCAGGAAAGAGATCATCGATCTGAGATTGAAAACATCGATCTGACATCGAACTCCGAGGAGCAGCTGCTTCTGCTGGGAAGATACAGTCTGGTACTGTCAACTCCGCTAGGAAGTGTATAGTCTGACACACATGCTTAGGAAATGCCCCGAGGGTATCTGTTCTGAATAGATGATCCAAAGCACTTAAAATTCACATCAACTTTAAATGTTTATTAAGCATATACCTGTAAAGCTCTTATGTTTCATGATGCAATGTTTATCAAAAATTTGGACGTCATTTTTGCAAACAAAACAGTAAAATGAAAATGAACACAGAGATGTACTGACTAACATGATTTTATTGATTGAATGGCCTCTGAATAGGCATTTACATCAGGAAGCAATCCCTGGAAAGAGGTAATTGCACAAAAGATAAAATATAAATTAATCTAATGGCAATGTGAAATGGATTTCTATTGGGTTCCAATTCTGCTATGACTTGCTCGCCTTCAAGATCCTCCAGATGATCAGCCTTCTGAAAAAGGTGATTAGATTGTTTCCCACCTTTTGAAAGTTTCCAGTCACCGACATGAGATGAGATTCAGAACTAACTCAGAACGCAGTCATTCTCTAAATCCCTAACTTTTGCCTGGATTGCCCTTTTCGGGTTTTCAATCCACCGGGGTACCCATTTTTGCCTAAGTTGCCTTTTCAGGTTTTCAACTTATCGGGTGTACGATCTTTTCATTTTTAAATCCCTAATTTTTGCCCGAACCTTTTCATTTTCTTGGTTCGTCGGGATGCCCATTTTTGCCTGGACTGTTCTTTTTACCGTCCAGCGGGTCTATTTTATGCGAAGTATTTTTTAACTGCGTTTGAGTTTACCGGGGAAGTGAAGTCTTCACCATCCATCGTTGCAAGCATTAAGGCCCCACCATCGAAAACCTTGGTGAAGATATACGGTCCCTCATAGTTAGGAGTCCACTTGCCCCTGTGATCTGTCTGAGGAGGAAGGATCCTTTTCAACACCAAATCTCCGACTTGGAAACATCGAGGACGCACTTTCTGATCAAAGGCTCTCTTCATCCGACTTTGATACAACTGCCCATGACAAATGGCTGCCATTCGCTTCTCTTCAATAAGACTCAACTCGTTGAACCTTGTTCGAATCCTTTCAGCTTCGTCTAGCTTGACATCCAACAGGACTCTTAGAGATGGAATCTCTACTTCGACAGGCAGGACCGCTTCCATACCATACACAAGGGAGTAAGGGGTTGCCCTGGTCGATGTACGTACTGAAGTGCGGTACCCATGCAAGGCGAAGGGTAGCATCTCATGCCAATCTCTGTACTTAACGACCATCTTCTGCACAATCTTCTTTATGTTCTTATTTGCTGCCTCAACAGCACCGTTCATCTTAGGACGATAGGGGGAAGAATTGTGATGCTGAATGTTGAAGTTCTGGCACAACTCCTTCATCATTTTGTTATTGAGATTGGAACCATTATCAGTAATGATTCTCTCGGGAATCCCATAGCGACAAATGATTTCTTTCTTGATGAAACGGGCAACCACATGTCTGGTGACATTCGCGAACGACGCTGCTTCGACCCACTTGGTGAAATAGTCGATGGCAACAAGGATGAAGCGATGCCCATTGGAAGCAGTCGGCTCAATCTTTCCAATCATGTCAATGCCCCACATTGAAAACGACCACGGCGAAGACATCACATTCAGAGGATTCGGCGGTACATGCACCTTATCAGCATAAATCTGACATTTATGACACTTCCGAGCATACTTGAAACAATCTGATTCCATGGTCATCCAGTAATAACCCGCCCTTAACAATTTCTTAGCCATTGCATGTCCGCCGGTATGAGTACCGAAGGAACCTTCATGAACTTCCTGCATTAACATGTCCGCCTCGTGTTTGTCCACGCATCTGAGCAAAACCATGTCGAAGTTCCTCTTATACAGCACATCGTCTTTGTTCAAGAAGAAACTGCCTGCCAATCTTCTCAAAGTTTTTCTGTCATTGTTGGATGCCCCTGCAGGGTACTCTTGATTCTTCAGAAAGCATTTGATATCGTGATACCAGGGCTTGTCATCGATTACCAGTTCAGCAGCAAACACATATGCGGCCCTGTCAAGGCGCATCACATCGATCCTGGGAGCATGGTTCCACCGAGCCACCTTGATCATGGAGGATAGAGTAGCAAGAGCATCTGCCATCTGGTTCTCATCACGAGGTATATGATACAACTTTACTGTTGTGAAGAAAGTCAACAGTCTTCTCGTGTAATCTCTGTAGGGGACCAGAGTGGGCTGGAGAGTATTCCAATCACCATTCACTTGATTGATCACTAGAGCCGAATCTCCGAAGATGTCCAGAGTCTTGATTCTCAAATCAATGGCTTGCTCAATACCCAAGATACAGGCCTCGTACTCAGCTTCATTATTGGTGCACTCGAAAGTCAGACGAGCGGTGAAAGGCATGTGGGCACCTTTCGGAGTAGTAATGACAGCGCCAATTCCACTTCCTTTGGCGTTGACGGCCCCATCAAATAACAAAGTCCACTTTTCGTCTGGATCAGGTCCCTCCCCAACAACCGGCTCTTCACAGTCTTTCATCTTGAGGAACATGATGTCTTCATCTGGAAAATCAAACTTCATCGGCTCGTAATCATCAATCGGCTGCTGAGCAAGATAGTCTGACAGAATACTCCCTTTGATGGCTTTCTGCGATGTATACTGGATGTCGTACTTTGTCAGTACCATTTGCCAACGAGCAACTCTTCGGGTGAGAGCTGGCTTCTCGAATATGTACTTGACTGGATCCATCTTGGAGATCAATAAGGTTGTGTGAGTCAGCATATATTGTCTCAATCGCTTAGCAGCCCATGCAAGTGCACAACATGTCTTCTCAAGCATTGAGTATCTCGACTCGCAGTCTGTGAATTTCTTACTCAAGTAGTAGATGGCATGCTCTTTCCTACCTGTCTCGTCGTGTTGACCGAGAACACAACCCATAGAATTGTCAAGTACTGTCAAGTACATAATCAGCGGTTTCCCTGGGACTGGAGGCATGAGGATAGGGGGATTCTGCAAATACTCTTTTATCTTTTCAAAAGCCCTTTGACAATCGTCATTCCACCTGATAGCCTGATCTTTCCTCAGCAATTTGAAAATTGGCTCACACGTGGCTGTTAGGTGAGAGATGAACCTTGCAATGTAGTTCAACCTCCCTAAGAAACCACGGACTTGCTTCTCTGTTCTTGGCTCAGACATTTCCTGTATTGCTTTTACCTTGTCAGGATCCACCTCAATCCCTTTTCCGCTAACAATAAAACCCAGCAATTTTCCAGATCTCACCCCGAAAGTGCACTTGTTCGGATTAAGCCTCAACTTGAATTTCCTTAACCGTTCAAACAATTTCTGCAGATTCACCAAATGTTCTTCTTCTGTCTGAGATTTGGCAATCATATCGTCCACATAGACCTCGATTTCATGATGAATCATATCATGGAACAGAGTCACCATAGCTCGTTGATATGTTGCCCCAGCGTTTTTCAGACCAAACGGCATCACCTTGTAGCAGAAGGTGCCCCATGGGGTTATGAAAGTTGTCTTCTCCATGTCTTTTGGTGCCATCTTGATTTGGTTATAGCCAGAAAAGCCATCCATGAAGGAGAATACCGAGAACTGAGCTGTGTTATCCACCAAAACGTCGATGTGAGGTAATGGGAAATCATCTTTAGGGCTAGCTCTGTTCAGATCCCGGTAGTCGACACACATCCGTACCTTTCCATCCTTCTTAGGTACTGGAACGATGTTGGCGACCCATGGCGGATAATTGGTAACCGCTAGGAACCCTGTATCCAACTGTTTCTGCACTTCTTCCTTTATCTTGACAGCCATCTCTGGTCTTGTTCTTCTGAGCTTCTGCTTGACCGGAGGACAACCTTCTTTGAGAGGCAAACGGTGTACCACAATATCTGTGTCAAGCCCTGGCATGTCCTGATAAGACCAAGCGAAGATGTCAACAAATTCTTGCAGCAATTCAATCAGCCCTTTCTTCACATCATCTTCCAAAGCAGCCCCTATCTTGATTTCTCTCTTGGCGTCCTCGGTGCCGAGATTAATCACTTCAGTAGACTCTTGATGTGGTTGAATGACCCTTTCCTCTTGCTTTAACAGCCAGGCAAGTTCTTCAGGGAGTTCACAGTCTTCATCACCCTCTTCTTCAGCTTGGAAGATTGGGTTTTCGAAGTCGAAGCGAGCCATAGCAGAATCGTTATCAATAGGATCCGGTGATGTGCATCTGCATGAGTGATGGTATGTGCTTATGAGTGTGAACAGTGAGTGAAAACTAAACAAAACATTGCCAAATATTTTATTCTTTTGAAATTTTGAAAACTGTAAAAATAGAAAGACAGTGAACAAAAAACTTGAATGCAAAAGACGTCCTTCATTTATGATAAACAATGCAGGTATTCACATAGATGAGCCCTACAATGAGTCATTACGCCCTGGGTGGAACGTAAGACTTGGACATGCATGAATAAAACAAAGAAAAATTACTCCTCTAGAAGAGTGACTTGGACAATTTCCTCGGAAGACCAATTGTTGATGACTTCACCAGGGATCCTCGGACGCACCCAGTTGTCGATGTCGCAATCACTATCTCCATTTTCATCGTTGATCGCAAAGATCTAGCCATATTGGATGACGCCAGCACTGGAGAAAGTAATCGGCCCCTGACGAGTCTGAAGTGCTGAAGTTGTAGAAGTCAGCGCTGGTTGATACCCAATCCCGAACTTGTCGTCCTTCATTGGTAACTCCAACAGACGTCCCCAACCGGGAGCAACACCTGAATCCACCAAGGCTTGCGCCTGCTTGAAAGATGAGATAGGGGCTCTTGCTTTAACCCCTTCCACCGGAGCTGCATCCTTGATCTGAACTGACTCAAAGGCCTGACTGAGAGTCTCATGAATTTCACCTTCTACCTCTACGTACTTGAAGGTAGACAGGTTACTTACCAGTATGTCCTCCTCACCACAGACGGTGACAATTCTTCCATTGACTGGGAACTTGATCTTCTGATGCAGTGTTGAGGAGACTGCCCCAGCATTGTGGATCCAAGGACGACCCAGAAGGCAACTGTACGAGGGACTGACATCCATCACATAGAATACGGTGTTGAAGGTTTGTGATCCAATCTGAATTGGCAATTCTACCTCTCCAAACACCGACCTCTTAGAACCATCGAAGGCTCTCACCATGAGATCGGAAGGTTTCAAGATCAAACCTTCTACTTCTAACCTTGACAGGGCTCTCATGGGTAGCACGTTGAGAGAGGAACCTGTATCCACCAGAACATGAGATAACACGGTGTCTTTGCATTCCATTGAGATATGCAAAGCTTTGTTATGGTTGCGTCCAACTGGTGTTAAGTCAGAATCAGTAAAACCTAACCCGTTGCTTGCATGAACATTTGCAATGATCCCTTCTAGTTGGTTTACTGAGATCTCCTAAGGCACATATGCAGCATTAAGGACCTTCAGAAGTGCCTCCCTGTGTGCCTTTGAACACAATAGGAGTGAGAGAATGGATATCTTAGACGGCGTCTGAATCAACTGATCGACTACTTTGTAATCGCTTTTCTTTATGATTCTCAGAAGCTCGTCCACATCCTTCGCAAAAGTGGGCTCAGAGCCAGTCTGGGGTGCAGAAGTGCCCTCATTTACAACTTGTTTGCCTTTGGCCTTAACCGCGGCATCAGTGCTCTCAGTTTGGGTAACGGGTGGCGAGAATAGTCTGCCACTCCTGGTGAATCGCCCGATTCCACCAACGTTGTCCACTGCGGGACCTTCAACTTTGAGTTCAGACTTTTGACCCTCTTCTACCTTCAAAGGTCGTTCCACCCCATGATCGTGCGTGTATACACTCCCCCCATAATGCCACGGAATGGCCCTTTCACTGGTGAAAGGTAAAGGACCAGGGGTTGTGATGGTCATAGCGGTCGGTCGCACTGGTGGCACTGGTTGCGCTTCTGACACACTGATCTGATTAGTCGGGTAAAAGATGGTGATAGTAGCGACATCATAGTCATACTCAGGAATCTCATTCATTGAAACAAAAACATCCGGAACACCGGAATCAAGTTCAGTTACATCAAAATCAGACACATTGTTTGGTATATCAGCAACAACATTTGGAAAATTAAATACATCAATGGGAAATACACAATCAGCAGGAACAACATCTGTGAATTCTTCAACAGCATCTTCAAACACCTCCTCAACTACCCCTTCAGCAAACTCTTTGACAGACAAGTCTTCAACTTGGAGGGTACCATTGTCAAGCAAGACCTGGATACCCTGCTGCAGCTTTAAGCAATCCTTACCCTGTATAGCGCAATCCAAACAACCTTTCCCACAACCGGGGGAAACATCAGCCTTCAGCAAGCATTCCTTAATTTCCAACAACAGAGTCTTCAACTTCAACACATCCTTAACGGACTTGGCTTCTTCTTCCAGCATATTAACGTTTGCACCACCATGCTGTGGCATGGGATTGTTGACGACATTAGGAGCCGGTGCAAGGCTGATAGCCTTTGAATCAATGAGGTCCTGAACTACGTGCTTAAAAGCTTTGCAGTTCTCGATATTGTGGCCAGGTTCCCCAGAGTGGAAACTACACCTAGCATTGGCATCGTAACCCACCGGAAGTCTACCAACCGGAGGAGCCAGAGTGCGTAGCTGCACAAGTTGTAGCTGTTGAAGACTAGCAAGAAGTTGAGCGCACGACATTGGAAGAGTGTCGAAACGCCGGTCCATCATCCTCTGCCTTTGCTGATAGGCGGGTCTGTTACCTGGCTGTTGTTGTTGTTGATACTTAGTTTGCTGACGTTGTGGTTGTTGTTGTTGTAGTGGTGCTGCAGCCGGAATGGTCACAGCCACAACAAACGGTTGCCGATGATAGTTTTGAAAGTTATTCCTCCTGTTTTGATATGAAGACACAGAATTCACACCCCCTTCCCTCTGCTTCTGTCCTCCCATAAATGGCTTCTTTACTCCTGATGAAGATCCACCTCCATTGTGGCTCTTGTAGGTCTTCAGGTAATTCTCTACCCTCTCTCCGGTAGAGACCACATCAGCAAAGTTGGAGGCATTGCACCCCACCAGACGCTCCAGGTAAGGTCCAGGCAACGTATTCATGAACACGTTGGCCATTTCCTTTTCCAACATCGGAGGTTGAACACGGGAAGCTGTCTCCCTCCAGCGTTGAGCGTATTCCCTGAAGCACTCATTACTTTTAAGAGACAGGTTTTGGAGTTGAGTTCTGTCTGGGGCCATGTCTGCATTATACTGGTATTGCTTCACGAAAGCTTCCGCCAAATCCCTCCAGCAACGGATATGGGCTCTATCCAACCTCATGTACCATTCCAGGGATGCCCCAGCTAGGCTGTCCTGGAAGAAGTACATGAGTAGCTTCTCGTCATCAGAGTATGCAACCATCTTTCGGAAGTAGGCTTGCACGTGGGTCTTCGGGCAAGAGCTACCATTATACTTGTCAAAGATTGGGACTTTGAACTTCGGTGGGACCCTCACACCTGGGACCAATCCCAAGTCAGAAACATCTACCCCCAGGGGGTTTTATCCTTCTACCGCCTTCAGCCTCTCCTCTAATCTCCTGAACATGGGATCCATGCCATGGCCCAAACCAAAGTCTTCTAGCAGCAAGAACTGATCATCTTGATCATCGTGGATGGGTTGTTGATCGTGGTTGTTATGTGGGATCGGGACAGGCCCCGGTCCATTAACCTCTGCAATTGGAGGATCAGTCACGACCTCTGGTTGAGTAGTTGCGGGACTCCTTTGTATCATTTGTCTAATCTCTTGCTGTCCTTGCGCTACTCCCTGAACCACATCCATGAATTGGTTCATGCGGACCCTCATCTCAGCAAGTTCTGCTTGTAGACCCTCCATAGCTTTTTGCTGGTTTCTGCGGGTACCGTACCGGTGAATTCCTGAATCAGCTATCCTGCTAGTGGAACACCAAATAATATGAGAACACCGCGGCGACACCTGTTATGCAAGAATATGCAAATGAATATGTTAATGCAATGACATGTTTATCACTTCCAAAAAGGTATTCTACCCCCTTGATTCCGGTCTCACGAGAAGATCGAGCCGTAGATAAACTTCGGAGATCAAGATGAAATAGAGAGCAGGTCTTCATATAGATAAATTCAAAGAGAATGCCCTTAGCCAATAGTATATCAAAAGAGGATTTCCACAACAAGCCTGTGGATCATCACTACACAGCAATAAAGCAATAAGTAAAAGGAGGAACAAAAAATTAGACTCAGCCTCCTGTGTACAAACCATAAGGACTGATCCTCGCTTCAGCCAGCAATGCTATCGTGTCAGGATGATCTGGGAATTCTATCAAACGCCGGATAAGCAGATTCCTTTGGTGAATAACTCCATCCAACTCGTTGATGTGCTCTCTGTAGTAATTCCCATCATCTTCTCCGAATACCTCTTCAAGTCTGGATTTCTTCAAACCTGCCAACACCTTAAGTTCTTCAATCTGTCCTCGAGCCTCATTGAGTTGATCGGTGATGTAACCATTGGTAGAACGGGCGCACAGAAGCTCATTGTTCTTCTCCTTTAGCGAGTCTTCAATTTCTCCATCTGACCAGTCAGTTTGGTCACCATCTCCTCCTCCTTTTCCTTCCGAGAAGTTGAAAATGCATCCCATCGCTCTTGCCACCCTGCCAATTTACCATGAGCATCCATTAATTGTTGCTTGACTCGCTTCAACTCAGAACTGGATGATCCCAAGGCCTTGTCTGTCTTCCTGAAGAAGTCCACCTCCACAGCTAATTTCCTTTCTGCTTCCCCTTGCAATCTGACGGCTTCCCCCTTCTGATATTCTGCCTCATGGAATTGATGCATATAGTCTTGCAACTTCACACTTAACTCCGAGTTCTCGGTTTGAAGCTCCTCCATGGCTTTCTTCAATTTGTCATACTCCTCTCGGCTCACCATTCTTGACTGCTCAGGAGTAGGTGGATACAAAGGTTCTTCAATAGGAAACGGCAGACCAAACTCTTCGACTCTTCCTTGAAGCCACTCTCCATACTGAGGGTAAGTTCTACAATCTCCTTTTCCAAGCACAGTTCTTCCTCTCTTGATCACCTTGAGCCAAGCCTCAGCTGCCTTACGGGATACAGTCAAATCAGGCGAAGAATGGAAAAATAGTGATTCTTCCACATCCTTTTCCAAAGGCGGAGTTCTTAAAGCATATCCAAACTGTCTAACTGCTAGAGAAGGATTATAGTTGATTCCTCCTCTTCTTCCTACCAACGGTACATTTGGGAAGTTCCCACAACTGTGAATAATATCCGCCCGAAGCAAGCTCCGGTCAGACCACCACGAAATATCTTCAGCTCTCAACCCCATCAATCTCTTCGACCAACTCAACGAGTCCTCGACATCAACGAATGCTCCTGATTTGGGTAGGTGAGAACTGAACCACCTATAAAACAAAGACGCACAACAATTCAACAATCCTCCTTTTCTACTCTCATTCTTGTGGTGCACCGAATGAAAGAAATCTCCTAGCAAGGTCGGCACTGGATTTCCCAACACGAAGAGGCGTATTGCATCCATGTCCACAAATTTGGCGACATTAGGGAACAGGACAATCCCATACACACAAAGAGCCAACACAACATTGAAACCCCTCTGGTCACCATCTTCAAGTTTCTTCTTTACTTCTCCCAGTAAGAAACTTAAATGAAAACCACTGACTCCTCCCTTCTGACACATATTAGCCTTCAAGACTGATTTCCCCAAATATGTGGCCGAAGCAACCATGCTGAGATCGGCCAGAAGCTCAGAACTGTAGAATAACAACTGTGACTTGATAGGAACTCTAAGAACACTGGAAATCTCCTCCAAGGTAGGGACCAAAATATAATCCGGGAATGTGAAGCACCTCAATGGAGGGTCATAGAACTGCAACAGTGTGAAGAGAGCATCATGTTGATCCTTGGAAAGAACCGTGACGAAACTTAGAATCAAATCGTACTCCTTCCGGAATCCTTCTAGAGAATCGTGATCCATTAACTTCATCAGTTGTTGAATAGGCTCCAAACAAACCATTGGAAACTTGTAAGCGACGTGTCTCTTTCTGCCAATATACATCTCTAGAGAACCATAAAACCCCGACCGGAATCAAGAAGAAGATGTAAACCCCTGGGAATAGATAAACATGTATGAAGTGATATGAATGCAAAATGATGTGATGCAATGCAGTGACATGGAAATCAGGACTGCTGTATCTGCTTGAACATATGTCGGGTTGCACTGTTTGAAGAGAAAAACCCACTGAAGAATATAATATAAGATCAAAACTCTGCTCCAGAAAACCGGGTTGGTTGGAGGTTAAGGTTCCCTGAATTTAGCCCGCCCCTCACTGGTAGGTTCTAAGAATAGAAGTTTGTCAGCTTCAGCCCTTCAGTCGAGAATAATACGTTTACCACTGAAGGTTTGGCATTATTACGGGATAAAAGACCTCTGCTGACTCCCCTCAACAGGACATCCTAAAGCAAGTTCCCAGTCTCGGGGTCCTCGGATTGAGCAGCGAGAATGCGCCCACCAGAGCTAACATAAACGCGTCTCGGAGGAGAGGCCTCGACTGAGTTCTCGGGAAATGGTCACCAGAGTCGACAATTTCTAAAGGAATATCTGTCGTTATGGAACACCCATAGGACAAAATATATCCAACAGAAACCTCGTCTGGAATGTGGGTCTCATGAACGACTTAACGTAGCAACATACCACGCAAGCCTCATGACTATCCACTCTAACACCTATGTGTACACTTAAGCCTGGGTAGTGGGCTTATCTCTCATAGAACAGTCCCAACCCAAGAAACAAACAACCCACAGAACCCCTAGATACAACAAACATATGTACATGAATGCAATAAGATAAAGCAGGTAAATACGGAAAGTAAACGACTGTACAAAAGCATAAACACCCAACAAACAAAAAATCTACAAAAGCTAGGAGGGACTCGCTTAAGGAAACCAGAGATTCTGGGTTCGTCCCCAGCAGAGTCGCCAACTGTCGCAACCTAAAAAATACAGTGGGTGCGAAAAAACAACCGGCGAAAGAAAATGACAGAAGAGTCGCCACCGTGCGTTATTTATCCCAAAGGAGGGAAAGGAAACGCTCGAAGTAAACCTGGAGAAAGGAAAGGAAAAGACAAGGTCTCGCAACCAAATCTTGGGTTCGGGAGTCGATTATGCGAAGGGAAGGTATTAGCACCCCTACGCATCCGTAGTACTCTACGGGATCCACTCTTGTTGTTCTTGTCTAAAGGGTGTGTGTTTATCTAATGTACTATTTACTAAAAGAAAGGGTCAAAGAAAATGACTCGCACGGATGTCGCATCCATTGCATACGTATCTCATCTGAATATGAGAATCAGAGTCTCCGTAGCTCGGGTACCTATGGGTTAAAGAGATGTGTGCTCGCTAAGACATCGCGTCTTATGCCTACGTATCTCATCGGGAATGAGGATCAGAGCAAAACGTAGTTCAAACTACGGGAATAAAGGTCTCAATTGCAACTAGGGCAAGAGAAAAGATCGCAACAAGGGCGAAAGCAAACAAGGATTAGTTGTTAGTCGTTAGTCAAACTCGGCAAGACCTCGCATCTTGTGCCTACGTATCTCATCTGAACATGAGAATCAGAGTTGCCGTAGTTCGGCTACATAGGGATTGCCATCTGAACATGGACTTACCAAGGAGGACACTAGTTGTCTCAAAGGAGAGTGGGCAATGTGTTCACGTCCTAGCAGTAGGTGTCGCAACTTGCTGAATCGAGTCTTAGGCAGTTACCTCTTTGCAATAGAACGGACTACATGCCACAAGATCGGAGACGCTCGGAAAGGTCTAGAAGTGGGGGAAGCTCTTCCCTAGAGTTGTCATGCAATATGTACTTAAGTGTTAGGATTTACAAATCTACACTCGGAAAAGCGTCATCTATCTCTACTCAACAATCGTGGCTGAAACAATGTTTTGTATCTCTTAAGACAAGATATCCTTCATTTTAAAAGGTTTTTGATCGGTCGCACGGCGGCGAGAAAAAGAGTTTGATTGGTTGGATGTGCTTTGAGTGATGGCGAGAACTAGGATTGGCGAGATATACATCTCGAATCCTAGCCTCAGGAGTGCATGGTATACACCATGTTCCATTTCCATCTTTATTTGCAAAAGTTTTTAATAGAGAATTAAGTGTTTTGAATTTGATTGATAAAGGGTTTGGAGAAACCGCATTGACAATTTTAGGCGATGGCGAGAGCTAAGATTGGCGAGGCATACGTCTCGAATCTTAACCTCAGGAGTGCATGGTATACACCATGTTCCATTTCCATCTTTATTGAAAAAGTGTTAAATAAGAATTAGGTATTTTGAGTTTTGTTGTGAAAATGACTTGACCTAGATCAAGTATTGATGGACGTTTGAGAATGATTTGAATGAGTGTTTGAGAAAACAAAGTGGGTAAATTGGATGATGGCGAGAGCTAGGATTGGCGAGATATACATCTCGAATCCTAGTCTCAGGAGTGCGTGGCATACACCACGTTCCACTTCCATCTTTATTGAAAAAGTCTTGACTTATGAATTAATATTTTTTGAGTTTTTATTAGAGAAAATGGCTTGACGTTGAATCAAGCATTTGATGAAAGTTTGAAAGAAAAGGAATAGAATAGGAGGGCGAAATGAATTGATTTGTTTATTGAGAAAATACTCGACGTTGGATCGAGTCATATTGTTATATTTTTTCAGAAATGGTGGATTTTACTCTTTGGTTAGTGTCTAAAACAAATAGAGAAATAAAACAATACAACATTATATACACATTGGGGAAGTGGGGTACATTTTGTCAAATGGGGATTAAAAATCATGAAATAATTAAATCGGACCCAAACAACAAATAATGCATGAGTGTGAGTGCAAGAGAACCGACTCATTGTAAGAAAGCCCAAGAGTAAGCTATGTGAGGTTGATGGCGATGCTTAAAAGCAATCGACTTACAAGGGTGTGAAAAAGGGCTCGACATTGAATCGAGAAAAATATGATTTTAACAGTTTTAAAATGGTTTTGAATAAATGATGAAATTAAAAGAAAACAAATCTATGTTATGATAAGGAAACTATGAAAATAATAAAACATAAACATAACAAAAAAATGTTAAAAGAAATAGAATACTAAAGGAAAATCAAATGCTAAAAGAAAAATAAAATACTAAACAAAAAAATGCTACACATGAGTATTGAACCCTCTCCACTTAAGATTATGATACTACCCTTCTCAACCAGACCACTCATGGTTATTTATTATTTGATGCTACTTTAAATATATAAACCAAAATAGATTAAACATTAGAATAAAAAACTAAAATAAAAAAGAGTCTGTTGGACTACCAGTGGTTAAACCCAGCCGCTTGGCTGTTGGGTTTTTCAATGAGGGATAAGTTGAAAACATAAAACAATTATTAACTGATATCTTAGGAATTTTAAACAAAATCCTTAATATTTTCAAAAAACCTATCCTATTTAAAATGAAATAAAAAAAGAAAAATTGGAACAGTAGCAGACTCGTTCTCTCCCTCACTCTCTCCCCAATCTCACAAACTCACTCTTTCCACCCAACGAAATCCTCGTACGAACTCGCTTCTCTCGTCCCTCTTACGAAATCGCTCACAATCATCTCTCAAGCCTTTCTCTCGAAGTCTTTCTACCTCAAAATCGCTCATCAACGAACCCTCTCACGCTCTCAAACTCAAAGACTCACTCTCTCTCAACTCTCACGATATCTCCATCAACAAGCATATGAAAAGGATAAAAGGAAAAAAGAGAAGTTCTTACAAAGTGTCACGGCGGTGGTGAAAGGCGTGGAGAAGCTGGCCTCCCAATCCAGGTAATCGATTTTGGGATTTTAGGGTTTTGTTTGAGATTTTCCGCCTCCAGGTTTTTCTGTCATTAATTCCTGATTCTCTTCTCCTTTTATATGTTCTGTGAATTAGGGTTTTCGGATTGCTATGGTGGATCCAAGAAGCAATCCAGCCAAGTCCTTTCGGTGCTCAGAAATTGAAGTGGTCCTTTTTGATGCTAGATTTCGGAACGGTAATCTGAACTCAAGCTTTCTCCCTCTGTTTTGTCTTCATGCCAATTTAGGATATTTCTTGAATTTTTACTGCTTGGACTAATCGTACATTTTTTACTGCAGTGAATTAATGGAGCATTGGTTTGATTTTCTATCCAACTGTGGATATCTGCACTGAATTGCATTGGGATTGGCTTTGATTCCTTATCTGAACTGTTTGCCTTTTGATCATGAACTGAATGCTTGTCTTGAATAATTGCTGCATTACTTGGACTCTGCAGGACACATGCTGATGCAATAGATGGCTCATCTTGGACCAACTCCATGACCATTAGTTCAGCTTGTAGGACACTCATCTTAGGTTTGCTTTCTTTTTGAATGGTTCAATTAGCTAGTTGTTGCATTCAATTTGATTTGTGTCCAATTTTGTGTGCCACTGAATGAATTAACATGCATGGTCCTTTGTGGTTTATTGAACATTTTCTGCAAATGGCTTACTGTCTTGCATTAGGCCTTTTAAGACTTGCTTGATATTCAATGGCTGTTGTATCGAAGGGGCTCATGATGATGGTTATGCGGTCAGGTGCAGGTCTGCAATTCATATGGTGTCTGATGAATTTCAGTTTAGTTCTTCAGCTTGTTAACCCCAATCTTTCTTTTGCAGGGTGATTTTCGGTTATCCAGAAGATATTGCTGCAGGCTTGACAAATGCTGTTTCGGTTTCGGTGCCGTTGCATTCATTTGTGTGGGGTTTAGCTCCATGACCGCAACTTGTTAGATGCATTCATTCGGCAGCCGTAATATGTTTCTGACTCGTCCATCTCGTCTTTCTTGCAGAAAATGGTTCGTAATTATGTCCTCCGGCTCAATGCATATAGCGCTGCACCCTTTACTCCACTTCTTTGTTGCCTACCTTGCTTACGGTCTTGGCATTTAGTGATGATGGAAAGAGTGCAGGCATAGTGCGGCAAGGTAAACAAGGTTGATGGTAGGCTCAAAATTGGTCCTACAATGCTGTAGGGTGCTCTTTGACTGGGTTTCCTGTCGGCTGCGAGATGTGGATGATTTGGTAACATTGTAGGGTGTTGTTTGCAAAAATTATTTTCTCCATTGTTATACTATCTTGCTGCAGACAATGCATGAACCATTTTCCTTCTGATTATATTGCCCATGATTTTTGTCTGTTGATGTAAGGACCCTGATGCTTGGAGATTTTGCTGCATATCTCATTGCAATTTTTGCAAAGAACTTGGCTGCTGTTGCATCAGTGCAAGCTGATTGTGAATCTGCGACATTAATTGTTGCGGTGAAGCCTGTGCTTGGGACTACTACGACTGAGATGGCAACAACTTTGATGCATTGTGTTGCAGTTGTGGCTGCATTGGAAACTTTGGTTGTTGCAACACGTGTGCAAAATGATGGCTTGTTTGGATACCTTGGTTGCCATAATCAGTTCCAAACTGTCGTTGCTGTAACCCAGGTACATCATTTCCCAAAAGTTGTTGATGTATATTTGTTAGATTATTTTGCTGATTTATTAACAGTTGTTGCAACATTGATGTTTGTTGCTGTTGCTTTGAATTGGAGACAACATTATGTAATATGGGTCTTCTGATGCTTATGAACAAAAATTAATTGGATTTTCAGTCCAAGCAGGCAGCTTTGTAGCATGTTTCCCTTGCAGGATCTCACACACTCCTCATGTCTTTGTCCAATAGTAGTAAGGCAAGATAATGTGCAACAGGGCTAGTGAATCATGTATTCTATGGTTTGATGAGCTGTGCTTAAATCAGGCTTAATTTGAATAATTTGTTGTACAGGTTTTACCATATTTGCATTAGAAATTTTGACTCAAAATTGCCACGGCAAGCTGAGCTATCTCCAAAAGCATGCCGGTAACCTCCCTGCGGTACCGACAAGCAGATGAACTGGTCGAGGTAAGTGCATTATGTCCTCTTCAGCCATGAAAGTTGCTCCTGATTCATTTAACAGAATAATCCTTTGCGCACATCACACATGTGTAGTTGGTAGTGCAAAAAGAGATGCAGTGTGGAAGAGGGTCTCTAAGTGTCTGCTAGCACATGACCTTGATGTAATTGATATTGTAAACTCTGTACAGGTTTTACTGGGATAAGTGGGTTTGAGAAGTGCTAATCTTCTAGAACAAGAAGCAGCAATATCATCACTGTACAACTTGATGACTATAACCCCCGGAAATACATATATGGAAGCTGCCGTGCAGATGAAAATTGATATAACAGTTACCTCAACCGCGGACACTACAACAACAAAATGGGCCTAAGCATACCAGCTGCAGGAAATGCAGCAACATAATCCAGCGGCCACATGATAGCTTTGCAAACCAACACCTGCAACGGCATAAAACTGCAGCTCTTTCTCTCCTTTCCCATTTTAATCACGAGGAGCTTCGCATGACAGCTTGGAACAGAACCATTTTTCAGACTGTGAACCTTGGCTTGACAATGCCATAAAGCGACATGATGACGTCTCCTTCAGCACTGGTGTCAAAGTACATGTTTTGCTGAAGCGGGTGTGGTGTTTGTCTTCCTTTAACACCTAACTGAAAGCTCAGGATCACAGCGACGGAGAGGTAACGCGTTGGGAGAACGCGACATACGTAATGGCCAATAGGATGACGAGCCATTGAGATATCTGTTATTCCCGTCAAAACTATTGCAGCCATAGCGGATTTTGATTCCCCAAGCAAGTTTCACCTGCATGATTTCAACATGGAAGATCAAAGCAATTCAAAACTCCGCTTCCAAGCCAACAGCAACCGGCAAGGCACCAAAAGCTTCTAACGAGAATCAAAATCAAAGCTGCTACGGAAACGCAGCCACCGTAAAATCAAGACAGCAATGCCAAAACCTGCTGGTATAGAACGTGCACAAGCCAAAGTGATACAGCCTGAACACAAGCCCTCACCATTCTACTCACCACCAAAGCAATCATCAAACTACTCCGGTGGGTCTCTTGAACTTCCCATTTTTCTTCATCGCTCGTTATCAATAGGTTGAATAGAGACTGAGTGACCGTAACCCTAAGTTCAGCGAGTGCGTCGTAATGTGATTGGTGTTTTGTATTGGTTTGCATGGAAAGTTATGAATGAAAATGTAGTTGATTGTATGGAATGTTATGAATGAAAATGTAGTTGATTGTATGGAATGTATAACTATTTGGATGATTATGGTTTAAATTGGTTCCAAATGAATAATGAAAATGGATATGGATTTTGGATATTTGATTATAAAAATGGACGTGGATTTTTTAGGAATAATCCAAGACTAATCTAAATATCAATTTAAATAATAATAACAAATCAGCATAAACCAAATTAAAATCAAATTAATCTATAATTCGTTAAAACTACTTTGATATCAACTCTAACATTCATTTGGAAATTAAAATCAATTAGAGTTTGAATCATTAGTAAAATAAACAATTAAGATTAAATTGAAATTTGGAATTAAACTTAATTCGAAATTAAAATCAAATTGAAAATAAAAAAAAAGTCAAATAATTAAAATCCATTTTATAATAATAAAAAAAACACCATGATCAAGAAGCTAGATAATGACCAATGTCCATCAATAAAAAAATGGATTTGGGAATGAATGTATGCAAATGAATTTTAGGCCAAGTGCCAAATAAAAATAAAAAAATGGAAAGAAAATCAGGACCAAAATCGGGGTATGACAGCCATTAGGATAGATTTTCCTTTTGTGTGCAATTACCTCTTTTCAGGGATTGCTTCCTGTGTATTGCTCAGTTACGAGCCACCTTTTTCAATCAATAAAATGCATATTCAGTCAAATAATTTTGTTTTTGTTTTCATTACCGCTTTGATTGCGAAAACATCTGTTTATTTTGACAAAGAATCTTTGCATTTTGAGAACATACGGGTCCCTTCCAATGCATGTTTATAGGATTGAAAACTTGAAATCTTATTCGGAAGGTTGAGTGACCCAGGTGTTGAAATTTTGGCACGCCTGGGGCACGTTTTTATCTAACGATCTCTTTTGCAGGTGCTGTTAGATATTTTCACTCACTTGCAGGTTGTGATGTGAAGCTTTTTGACAAAAGAATCCTTCGAGTCCAATCAGGGACAAGGAGTTGAGGAACGGTGTAAAGACGGCAAGAGAATTGCGACGATCCTAGAGGATTAATCAAGAAGACTCTTCAAAGTCTGAGGACTGGAGAGTTGGCCCGAATCTGAGGAGATCGATTGTCTCGGAGTAGAGAGAAGTCGAGAATACAAGGTGATGAATCAAGAAGACACTTCAAAGTCTGAAGAAAGTGGAAAGTTGACACTATGGTTGGATGGTGAATGCCATTACTCGATGAGTCGACGGGCGTTCCATGTCAAATATGTCGTATCTCCCCAACAGGTTCGAGATCAGTATTTCTTAGGCAGCCAGGCCTGAAGGTTGTTGTTCCTACCCAGCAGGTTCGAGATCGGTATTTCTTCGGCAGTCAGGCCTGAAGGTTGCTGTTCCTCCCCAGCAGGTTCGAGTTCGGTATTTCTTCGGCAGTCAGGCCTGAAGGTTGTTGTTTCCCCTAGTAGGGTTGAGATTGTTATTTCCCCGGCAGGTCTGGAGGTTGTTGTTTCCCCAGCGGAGGTGTGCGTTGGTAGCCGTTTTCCCCAGTGAAGTCCCCAAGCGGATCGGGTTCAGTGGAGGTCATCCTTAGTAAGGGCTATTTCCCCAGCAGCGGTGTTATCCCAAACAGGGTTGTTGATTGGAGAGATATCGAGTTCCTCAGCAGAGTTGCTCGTGTTGTCCCCTGAGGGGGATACTTTTTATGCATTCATCATTTAGAAAAGCATAACATATTGCATAACTCATTGCGTAGCATTCCCATGGTTATGGAGCATTACGCTGTAAAAAATCATGCATCAGCACTGCAAGCATAAGCTAGTCTCAAGTCGTGGTTACCGTTTGAGAATTGGTTTAGCTAGTTGGTGAGGATGTTACTCTGAGGAGTTCGGCATCGTGATTCTGAATCAACAGTATTCCCCAGTAGTGCGATATTGGAGGAAAATTCCGTCGTGCGAAGATGGAAGTTGGAAGATGTTACTCTGAGGAGTTCGGCATCGTGATTCTGAATCGACAGTACTCCCCAGTAGTGTGATATTGGAGGAAGAGTTTCCGTCATGCGGAGATGGAAGTTGGAAGATGTTACTCTGAGGAGTTTAGCATCGGGAAATTGGATCAACAATATTCCCCAGTAGTACGATATTGGAGGAAGAATTCCGTCGGGCAGAGATGGAAGTGAAAATCGGAGAACGTTACGCGATCAGCGCGAAAATTGAGGTTCAAATGGAGAAAAGGAAGTGATGGGCATTTTCTAGAGAGCGGGGTTCAAATGGAGAAAAGGAAGTGTTGGGCATTTTCTAGAGAACGAGGTTCAAATAGAGAAAAGGAAGTGCTGGTCATTTTCTGGAGAACGAGGTTCAAATGGAGAAAAGGAAGTGCCGGGCATTTTCATGAGAACGAGGTTCAAATGGAGAAAAGGAAGTGCTGGGCATTTTCTGGAGAACGAGGTTCAAATGGAGAAAAGGAAGTACGGGGCATTTTCTGGAGAACGGGGTTCAACTGAAGAGTGGAGTTGAAGATTGTATCCGGGATGAGGTCCTCAGGATTGTCTTCTGATCATGTGTCACCTTAGACTTTGGCGAGGCCCAAAGAAGTCGTTATGGGTGTCTTCGAGGGAAGAAATGCACATGATTACCTTCCTGTTGTGAAGGTGTACCCTCTAATATGTCGCCATCAGAGTGGTGGTTGGTGTTATTTTCGGCATTGCCAACGGAATTAGCATGGGAAAATAGAGAACGGGGTTCATTGTTAGGCAGCAAGAGTGACGAAGTTGTCGGGGTTCAAATGCGGTGATCGGGGATCACTCGCGCGAAAAATTCAGGGGTTCAAGAAAAGTAGAAAAAAAATCAAAGAAGTTTTGGGGTTCAAGAAAAGAAAAAAAAAGTTAATAATTCCCAGCGGAGTGCAAATTGTTCGTCTGTTCTTGGTATTCAACCACTCTTCACTCTGATCATCTGAAAGCCAAGGTTGTTCATATCGATAAGTTTACAGTGGATTGAATAGGGGCAGCTGTAACACCTCAAAATTTTCCCTCCTCTCTTTGGAGACTAGTTTGATACATTGCATTTCATATTTTAGGGCATTAGGCATTGCATTTTGCATATCATCTGAAAATAAGAAAGTCATCCTCCAAAGTCTTTTCAGAAGATGGAGAGCTTGCATGATTCAAGCCTGAGGGTTTCTATGAATTGGTGATCAACCATTTGAGGGCATGGGCTTCAGTCAGGGTTTCTTGATTCCTCAAAGATCTTGGGCATTATCTTGTTTGCAAGGATATATTATCATCATCATGGTTTTATCATCATCAAGGGTTTTAGAGTGCATTCCCAAGTTCCTTTGGATTAGGGTTTTGACCTCTGGTCAACCCTAATCAATGCCATTCTTTCAACCAGGGTTTCTCAAGGAGATGAGGCATTTTCTTGGGATGAGGATCATATGATATTATATTGAGCTTACATGAGCTAGGGTTTCACTTCTGAGCCATCTCCCCAAGTGGTGGAGGTTCAAGCTGATCAGGGCATGTCAAGGTCATCTGAGGACCACAAAAAGTCAACTGTGCAAGAACTGAGGGCTATGAGGTGGGGAGATGAGTTTCAACACCTCCATCATGTTCAAAAGAGGTTCATTTGTCATTTCAAAAATCTATCTTGAAGATTTTGAAGCCATGGCAAAAGTTTCCGAAAAATGGAAAGTGACCTGTAATTAAAAGTTTCCAAAAATGGAAAGTTTTTGGTCCACATTCAACTTGACTTTTCAACATCAAAGAGGCTTCAAATGGATTTTTGGTGAACATGGAAGTTGAAGATCTTTCTCTTCTCTTTTCAAAAAGTCCAATTTTATGATCATCTGATGATTGGTTGAGAAGTTATGGCCAAATGATCACAAAGTATACATGGAAGTTCAACATGGCATAACTTTTGATTCAAAACTCCAAATTGGTCCACTCTTTTTGCAAAATGCTTGTCATGACCAATATTTTTCAAATCAAGCCTTGCCTTGCATGGAAAAAGCTCATGTGATAACTTGTTCATTCATGTATATTTTGGAGGGAAATTCAAGAATTCAAATTTGGTTCAAGCTACAATCAAATTAACACTTCCATGCTGACCATTGGATGATTTGGAGTGAATTTGTACCCTTGCATGGTACTGTTCACGTGCAACATGTACATGCTAAGCACACTTGTGAAATTTTGCAATTCACCTCACATCTTCCTAATCCTAATTAACCATTGCCTAATTCCAATTTCAGTGTGATTAGTGAGTGGTATAAAAGCTAAACCATAACAGAAATTGCTGATAACAACACATTTCAGATCTGAAATTCAAGCTTCCCTCCATTTTTTCTCTCACTTCAAACTTCAATTTTCTTCACACAATTCATCAATTTCTTTGCATAATCATGATTATGGAGTATCATTGAGCAAGAATCCATGTTTGGTTTGAAGAATTTGGCCGAGATTTGAGCAAATCGAAAGCATGAACATGTTGATGGAGCTGAAGAATTGAGCTAGATCCACGTGCCTTCAACCACTATTTCTTGCCCAAAGCTTCATAGGAGGATTATTGGAGCATATCTGGAGAGTTTGAGCACTTGAACACGCGATTCCAGCTACTGCCATCTCAAGTAGGTTGAAATTTCATCATCTCCTTTTGCCAATTCCTTGTTATAGAATGATAGATCTAGTTCCCCTGAGCATGCTGATGTGTTTGGATTTGAAAACGGATGAAAAATGAACACATATGGTTGATTTAAAGTTTTGCACATGATTATGTTTGTCTTCGATCCAGAAAATCTAGAGAGAATTAGGAGATTTGGATTGTAGATTTGAGATCAGTGTTGCAAGAGCTTTCCAACGGTAATAGTTTGCAAAAATATGGAAAATTTTTGGATCTCCTCCGCCTGGACGGCCGGAGAAGACGGTTGTTACCGCCGCCCTCCGCCGTCTGCAACAGGCTAGGGTTTCATGGCCAAAACGCTGCGTTTTGGCACCAAGCGCTCCTGGACTTGCCTCGCGTGGGTTCGATTCCTTCGCCATGCGCTTTCAGAATTTAATTTAAGCGCTCATTCTGGACCTTCCTTGGCCCGAGTTCGATTCCTGGCAATGTGTTTTGTGAATTTATTTTTTTGAGCGCCTTTTGTCAACCTTCATGGCATGTGTTCGAACCTGGCTGATTGCATTTTGTTGATTTCATTTGAATCCAATGTTTCCCTCCTATTTTCATGCATGATCCATTTTATTTGTTCTAATTTGAAAAATCACAAAAAATAGTAGACATGTCCAAATTGATTCCAATTTTTTTCTACATGTTTGTTTTAATGTCTAGTATTTTTTCATATGATTTTCATGATTTGTTGATTTCTGGATTTTTATTTGATATTTTTTTATTGAGCATTGTGTCATTTGGATATGTTGCATTCATTTGCTTGTGAAATCTCCATTGTTGATCCAATTGATCTGAAATTTGGTGTGCTTGATCCGCACATGTGACATGATTTTTGAGCTTTGGTTTGGGATTTTTATCATATGCCATCACTGTTTTGGACACATGAACATGTAGTGTGACAATTTGTGTCACATTTTGGATGTAGCACTTGTGCATTTTTATTCATCTATCATTTGAGCTCTTCTGGATCTAATTTTTTGCATATTACTTGTTCATAACATGTGGAATTCACATAAAAAATGTCAATGTCATTGCTTGTGTTTCTGTTTTGATTTGGATTTTCTAATTTGGATGTCCAACTTTGTGCACATTGTTTGCCTTTGTATGACATGAATTGTTTGGAGCATTTGCCTTATGAATTGGTATTGGTCCTTTTGAGGACTTTTTCTTGATTGATTTAATATGCTTTGTGCAAAATATTGAATTCTGTTTTGGTCATTTGACTTGCTTTTGAACATAGGCTTTGAACTAGTGGTTTGTACACATACTAATTGAGCTTTGTGTTTCAGGTTTGAGCATTTGGCACTAATGGTTGGTTTGGTCTCATTATTTGAGATGCAAGTTGCTTTGATTACTAAATCTTGTTCTCTTGTAGGTCAATTGATGTGATGAACTCACTTGAGTGCTTGCACTTATGACTTGCATTGTGTAGATATTGGAAAGTTCCACTGTTGTTGTCTGTTGGTTTTTTGAATACAATATTAACTGTTTGGCTTTTGTACATGTACATTAGTTGCTTGCTAGCTTTGCTTTTTCTTAAGCTTTGGAGTGTGGTTGATACACCACTGAGGTAGTTTAGACTTCTAACTCCATGTAGTCTGGAAGTCCTGTCACCTTTTTGGCAGGCATTTGGCTGAAGTCCTCCTTATGAGGCTCTGATTGTGATTGTTTACATTTGTGCCAAAGACCTCCGAGTGAGGCATGTTACTTGATAAGCCCTCCTAAGTGAAGAGGCAATTGACAGATAGAAGGGATTAATAATCAATCCCTTGTTATTCAGTGAGTCGTTCTTTATGCTCGCACTACGTGCTGATGCTCTAGAACATGTACCCAAGATCTTTGTATAGAGTCAGTCAAGTGGAATAGGGTCCCTCTTTCTGGATCCCCACGCTTTCTTTGATTTGAGCTCACCCAGGCCAGGGTTAAGAGCATAAGGTCTAATCCTCATTACCATATTTGATCAACTTCACCCTAACTCTCAATGTTAGTGGTTAAGAGCTTCAGCATACCCCTACAGTTTTGGCTTGTTTGTCGAGGTTGATATGACCCCTCTTGACTAAAGCCAAACCATCTGTTTGAGCCTCTTGTTTGTATATAGAGTGTGATATTTGTTCAATTGTGTTGATGTTTATTTGCTGTTTGAACTGACTTGCTTCCTGTATGAGTTAGGTTCTGATTAGAGACCCCGACCTAGGGATATCGTTTGCATGACAACTTTTAGGCTCGAGTCTTAGTCTCCCTATTAGTTTGTTTGCTTCCCTGGTCTCTGGTTAGGAGAGAGTTTCTCCCCTGTTAAGGGGAACTACGTCGCCCTGATTCTCATACCAGATGAGATACGTAGGTAGGAGATCGAGCGAGATCTCTCCGGGCACTCTTTTTTTTTGTGTTCAATCTTTTGTTTCTTTTGACGTCTCAGCGTCTCTTTGTGTTTGTTTGATAACTATTAGGCTCGAGTTCCAGACTCCCTATTAGCTTGTCAATCTGGTAACCTTTTTCTTTGGTGTTCGCTGGTTAGCGTGTGCTATTTGTTTGGAGTCGGATGTAAGTCCATGTTTGGCATTCTGTTTCCTTGTTTTTGGTATTTGTTTGGAGTCGGATGTAAGTCCATGTTTGGCATTCTGTTTCCTTGTTTTTGGTATTTGTTTGGAGTCGGATGTAAGTCCATGTTTGGCATTCTGTTTCCTTGTTTTTGGTGTTTGTTTGGAGTCGGATGTAAGTCCATGTTTGGCATTCTGTTTCCTTTTGTGTTTGTTTGGAGTCGGATGTAAGTCCATGTATTGGCATTCTATTTCCTTTTTGAGTGTTTCTTTTGACGTCTCAGCGTCTTTTTTCGGTGTTTGCTTTGGCGTGCGTTAGCCGAGCTACGAGTGCTCTGATTCTTACTCTGGATAGAGAAGATACGTAGGCATAGGATGCGATGTCCTAGCGAGCATGTTTCCCATTTCCCCGAACTACGTTGACTCTGATGTTTGTTTCTGACAAACTACGTAGGCCCAGGATGCGACATCCTGCCGAGTCCACTTCCTCCATCTTCATCCACCTGTTTATTATTCCAGTGTGTGTGCATTCTCTTTGAGCAGTTTATTAGCAACCTTTTCCTATTCTTTTGAGCGTGGATCTCGTCGAGTACGACGGACGTGACGGGTGCTAATACCTTCCCCTTGCGTAACCGACTCCCGTACCTTGCAATCTCTGGTCGTAAGACCGTTCCTTTTCCCTTTCTTAGGTTAGTCCTGCGCTCCCTTTCCGTCATAGGATGAATAACGTCGGTGGCGGCTCTGTAAACATGTTTTTTTTCCGCCGGTTGTTTTTCGCGTTGCGACAATGGCCAAATGAGGTGACAAAACGTGGGCTGGTTTGCTGCATGGCTTGGCAAGCAAGAAATTCATTTCAAAGTGATGACTTTGAGGCCATGTAACTTGATGAGCAAGCTACCAAATGATGAAATAATGCAAACAGTAGAAAGACCTCATGGAGCATAGCATCTTTCATGTTGAGAACAAGTTAAAATGACGAATGGAAGAAGGTGAAAAATGGTCTCAAAGTTCAGGTCTCACCATGCAAAATTGATTGGGCCAGTTTGGCCTAAATGCTGCCTAGAAAGTCAAGTCGTGATGCCCACTTTAGGTGAATGTATCTCTCAAACCATGGATCCAAATGAGATGACTCCAAAAGGATGTGAAAGAGGACATGGCAAGGTAAAATTGTTGTGAAGAAACTATTTTCAAATGATGACTTGAAGGGCAAGAAAACCGGCCAAGAAGTCTTGACAAACTTTGAAAATTTTGAGACTTAGAAATTTTTCTAAGTGTCCTAAAAATATGTCTCACTTTGACTAAGCATAACTTTCTCAATTTTGATTCAAATGGAGAAAACTTTATATCTCTAGAAAGCTTGGAATAAGAGGAACAACTTTCATGTTGGAGAAACTTTCAAATGGAGCATTTATCTTGATGGAAAATGGGCTTAAAGTGAGTGCAACAACCATGAAAACTTGCCCTAAATGGAAAGTCAACCATTTCCAAATTAAGCAACTTTTTCAATTCCTGATCAAATGATGAATCCATGATCCAACCTTGATCAAATTTCACATGTAGGATCCCCTAGGCATGAATCTTGAGATTCCACTCTCAAAAAGTCAGGAGTTGACTTTTCTGGCCCCACAATTGACTTTTCCCAAACTGTTTGATTCCTGATTCCAGTGATCAATTGAAGCACCTCTGGCTCAAATAAAGAGCTAATTTTTTGTATGTAGACCCTTGTGGACATATGGAGGGCCATGGAAAAGATTTTCACCAAAAGAATCAGAAATAAACTGATCTTATACCAAACCCTAGTTTTACGGCAAAATGATCAAGAACTGATTGCACTGATTGCCAATGGATCTTTTTGAGATAATTGTGAATCTTCCTAGGCCAAGATGCCTCTCTAATCATGACATGGATGAGCTCCTTTATTTCCAAACAAACATTGCCTGTTGCAGGTAGCCATGAAACCCTAATTTCTGATTAAATCCAGATGAACACTCTGAGAGCTCTGAATCCTCCACTGACGAACTGAGGACTATAATAAGATACCTGGAGCCCCCTGAGACCCTTGATACTTATATACTTAGAGAATGAAGTCAAATTCTCAATCTTGCTTTGTGTGGGCTCCTTCTGCTAAGGAGTGATCAATCAAAACATGATTTCCAAGTCATTAATGCAGTATGCAATGAGTATGACCTAGTATGATGCCAATGAAATCTAAAACATAATCCCATGCTTCCACAAAAAAATGAAGGGTAAATTTTGGGGTATTACACATATGAACACGAATCTCATACTGAAAATCCCTGATTCCTTCTAAAAAATTTGAATCGAAGTCACTTGCGCAAGAACCCTAATTTTTAGATTCAAAATTAAATTCCTAGCTCTCGGAATCAAAGCCCTGGAGGTTAGGTCTTTCATTCCCCTAAACCTCCTCTAAACCATGGTAACCAATATACAGTGAATCGTTGAAGAAAAATGGAAGCAACTCACCGGAGCAGATGTCGGAGTTGAGGTACGATATGCTAAATCTTCTAATCTTTTTCCTCTTCATCTGATTCTTCTTCTTCTTTCTTATTCTAAAATGTGTGTTGAGAGATTGTGAGAGCAGAGAATTTGAGAGGGAGAGAGTTTGTAAAGTGAATGCAGAATGGTTATGAAGTGAATGCAAAGTTTGTTATTGGAATTGATGATTGATGAATAATGATTGAACCCCCAAATGAGTCGAGATAAGAATTGATTTTATAGGAGGGAGGATTAACAGAGAAATCTAACTCTGTTAAATGTTAGTTTGCAATTGAATTAAAAATGGTTAGGGGTGAAAACAACGTTAGATAGTTAGTTAGGATCGTTATTCTGTTAGAAAATGAAATGATTTTTGGATTTCTATTATTGACTGTGAATTTGGAATCGAAATGTTAGGTAATTTTTTGTTAGTGTTGAGATGAGTTAAAATGGATTAGTTAATTTATGTTAAGCGTAAATGAGTTGTTAAGTGAAATGATTTTGAGTTGTGATTTAGTTAAATCTGATGGTTGTTAGGTTTGGAAATGTTAATTGGTTAGATGACTTTCTTGAGTTCATTTTGCTACTGTTGTTAATTGTTGTTTATAGGATTTGTGCAATGTTATTGTGATGTTTAGCTTGCTTCATTGCTCTACTCGAATGAATGAATGATGCAGGATTTTGTTAAATTGCCATTACTATTTTGCTGAAATGTTATTATGTTACATTGTGAAATGTTATTCTGCAGGCATGTGTTATTGAAATGATTTGCAGGATGTTTACTATTGTGATTATTGTTGCTCAATGTTGTATGCACTATGTTGTTAATCCTTGCGGCTTGATTGGTTGTTGAATTGTGAAATGGCTTATTATGATGTAGATGATTATGAGTGTTATGTCATTGCATTTGGTTGGTTTGATGACTCTCATGTTAATATGTTGGCTTGCTAATAGTTATGAATGATTCGGTCATGGTTGTTTGGTATTTATTTCTTTTGTTTTGTGAATGAATTGCTATGGTATAAGCTTTTGGTTTGTGAATGACTTGTTATGGTATAAGCTTTACTTTATTGTTTGAAATGTAATGCTTTTGGTCATGGATGTTATGTTTGGCCTTGTTTGGAATGTAATGTTGGAATATCATTTGGTATGCTTTCCATGCTTGATCTTGTTTTGCTCTATTTGGATATGCATTGCCTTTGGTCCTAATGTGATGGATGTTAGGGATGGTTTAGGTCATGAATGATGTGTATGTAATGAATAGTTTTGGTCTTTGTTTTGGCAGAGATATTTAGAAATGACATATTGTTTTGGTCCTTTTTTGTAGGCAATTGATGAATGCAAGAGTGATTGGATCTGGAAGAACAAGGAAATTAGGTGTAGCGGGGTATTCGTTACCATTAGAGATATGGACTAAATCCAAGGTAAACCATACAAGTCGAGTCGCCACCGCACTTCTATTTATCCAAAGGAATGGTTATAAAGCGAACAAAAACCTAATAGTTTAACAAAAACTAGTAAAAGAAACAGAGATCTGGATAAGGGGGTTGGTTATGCAATGGGAAGGTGTTAGGCACCCAAAACATCCTAGGTACTCCTAGGGAGCCCTTTTCACACTTGTTGCAAAGGTTGTTGTTTTGTGAAATTTTGTTTGTGCAAACATGATTGAAGAGATGATAAGAGAATGTACAAATTAATTACAATTTGTTTGGATGGATAAACCCATTGCCTACGTATCATCTTATATAAAGATTAGGATCAAAAACTCGTAGTTCGGGGTAAAAATCTCAAAACAAGTTGGTGAATTGATTGGTCCAAAAGCCTTAAGGTCTTTTGTTATCAAAGGGAGAAAACTCAACCAAACCACAAATCCACCATGTGAGGATAACTTCAACATGCTAGTGAGGGGTTAACCCTATAATAAGCATGGAAGACTTATTGTCCATCACTAAGGATATATGTGAGTATTACATCTACCACAAGGATAACTCAAACCTGATAGCTAAAGGTTATGAAAGAATTTTGATTAAGAAAGTGGCCATTGGAACCACAAAAGACATTTGAATGGGTTATATTTACCAATTAGAAGTATATACAAAAAAATGGTCAAAGTTGACTTAAAGGTTCAATTCAAAATAAGTGTTATGAAAAAAAAGTTTGAAAATCAAAAGCATAAGGCTTAGGTTTCTAATGTTTGAAAATAATAGTTAAATGTTTGCACAAAGGTTTTGACTTGGGTTAGAGTGGAGATATGAAGAAGAAGGGGCTAAGTCCTAAGGAAAACAAAAAGAGAAGGGATGAAGGATCAAAACCACAATGGAGTCCCTCTCTTGAGATCATATTGATGATCCAAGTAGCTCCCATCCTTTGGAATAAGCAACCACAAAGTATAAGCAATCCAACAAGTCTCATAAGAGATCCTCAATGTGTCTTGTATCTTCCACTTGGATGAACATGGTAATGGTTCTCCAATTAAGCTCATAGAATCCCTAGTCACAAAAGCACACACATCAAATGTTTCATGAAATAAAACAAGAATGGACAATAGTGAGTTTAGAGATTTGGTCCTTCTAATCCATCTTCACCATTAAAATCCTTTCACTCCAATTTTGCATAAGGAGAGGTCCTAGAATCTAAGTCCAATTCTCCATTTCTTTGCATAGGGGAAGTCCTAGAAACTAAGTCCATTTCTTTGCATTTGGTCCACAACAATCAAAACAAAGACACAAGCATAATAATATATACCCAATTATGTGCTCAAGTGAGAAAAAGGCAAATGGCATTAACATAAACATGTGCTCAAATGAGCAAAGAGAAAAGCAAATGGATAATATGTGCAAGAATAGTAAATTGCATAAAAGTAAATTGCATAAAGTAAATTGCATAAAGTAAATGTTAATTGTCAATAGTTAGTGTTAGTAGTTAGTGTGCCATAAGGCAAATTTAGCGCTATGTTAAGCAATCGTAATTCGACTTATGTAGAAGTCACAACTATCTGAGGCCGATCAATAATAATGTAGGAAACAAACACAAGTTAGGAGTCTTGATTAGTGAACCAAGTCCCAACAACTTGCCATGCCAAAAAGAAGAAGAGAAATGATCTTGTATTGGTTTAAGCCTTTTGCATGATTTAGAAGACAACCTATCCCTAATGCAAAGCCATTCACTTGATCAATTGATCAAGATGAATTAGATTTGAATCAAGGAAGGTTAAATCCCCTAATAAATGCTAACTTATCAACCTTTAACTCATTGATCAAAAAGAAAAGAAGTAGAAGAAGAAGAAGGAGAAGATGGATAAGAGAAATGGAAATGGCAAAAATTAAAATGCATTAAATGAAATACAATGTACTAATCCTCATATGTTGACCAATAACATTGAAAGTCAAGGTCAAACAATCAAAAATAGAAGTGAGATGAAGATTGGATGTCAAGAAATGAATAAACTATTTTTGGCATTTTTAATATTGAAATAAACCTGAATTAAAAAAATAATGGAAAGGTCAAACTTCAAAATCACTTCCAATCAACCTTAAAAGGTCCAAGTGATTTATCCTAAGTTCAACAAGGTCAAACAAAGTTTGACAAAAAATTTCAGCATTTTTAAAAGTCAGAAACTATTTTTAATCAATTAAAAATGAATAAAAATAACCTAATTGAACTAAAATCTCAAATAAATCTCAAATCAATTCAAAAATTGATGAGAATATTTTTCATAGATCTATCATCATTCAAATAGGTTAGGAAAATATTTTTGCATTTTTTGAATATCAAGAACTATTTAAAATGAATTAAAAATAACCAGAAAAGAGAAAATTCACCAAAAATATCAAATGACAAAATAAAAATTATTAAAAATGAGAAGTAGAAACTAGAAATTATTTGGGAAATAATGCAATTGGTCCCATAATTTTTGGATAAAAAATGAAAGAGATATTGATTTTTAAAAATAATTGGAATTAAAGAAATTAAAACCAGAAAATAAAAATGCAAAAAAACGTGGAGCGTTAGATCTGAGCTCATTAATTTAGCTGGCAGATCACACGCTCCAAAGATGCGCGCCTATAGTGATCCTCAGTCAATGCGCTCACATGGAAAACAAATGAAAGTCATAACAAGCAACGCTCCTGATTGCATCTGGAAATTAGATCACACGGTCAGGATTCAAACTGGAGATGATGAAGCCACCAGAGCCACCGTCTTCTCCGGTGAGCTCGGATTTTCCGGCCAAAGTTTCAAAACTTCAAATCTTAATGAAAACGCACGATCTATACATCTTTAGAAAGCTGAGATGATGTACATCATCCCTGTACCATCCATTTTCCCTCTAGATCTCCATAGTGTGAGAAATAAAAGATGGAAAAATCTGGTGTTCATCATGAACTCAATGGATTTCAAAAATTGAATGCATAAACATGATGTATCTATTGAGAGGACTTCAACCAACACAAAATCTAAGCCAAAAGGTCAATGGATGAGGAGAATCGAAGAAAATACCAGTTGGAGTGTAAGCTTGAGTTCTGGTGATTTGAGCATGATGCCTTGCTTGCTTTGCTAAAACAGAAGTTCTATGAGATAAATGATGAAGGTTTAGAAGCACTAGATCTGAGAATTCAACCAGATGAAGTTGAATTTCAGATCTGAAAAAAAAATGAGAAAAGTGAACTTGCTTCTTTAGTGATGGCTATGGAAAGAATTTTGCAGCATTTCAGGTTGAATTAGGGTGTCCAATGGAAGCTCACATGCCATGTATTTATAGCCAATGCCATGCTGAAAGTGTGATTTCAAACTTGCATGAATGAAGGGCCCCTCCAGGCATGGGCATGTACAGGCGCATGGAGGGCCCAATTCCACATGGATTGTCAAGCTGAGATCATGAATGAATGAAATGGACGTGCAATTTTGATGCAATCAGCTCATGCATGGTAATTGAATCAAGTTTCCCAAAAATGCACTTAAAGTTCTCCTCTTCGAAAATGATATTTGCCAAATCCAAAAGTAGCCATGTGAGTAATGGTTGGAAAGGTATTGATGTAAGGAATAATTGTTATGTTGGTAAAACATCCATTTGGAATGTGGAAATTTAGGAAATTTGAGTTTAAAGTGTGATATGCAAAACATGTCAAGGCAAGGTTTCTAAAATTGCCCAACTTTCAAGCCCTTCTGTTTTGATGATGCAAGCTTCAAATGCAAAAACCTCAAACATCAAAGTTGTATATATTTTTAAGACAATCAAAATGGACTTAAATTTTACACCATTTGGACTTTTGATGAAGGAGTTATGGGCACTTGAAGATGGACTATTTTGACTTTTAATGCCTTTGGCCAAAAAGGACCTATAATGTCTTGCATTATCACATGTGTTTCCTTTGAGATTTTGAGATTTTTTTCAACATAACATTTGAATTAGACATCTTAATATTTCCAATGCATTTGATCCCACCTCAAAATCATAAAAAATGAATGCGTTATGTCCTTGGGAAGTTGACCCATAATTAGGGTTTCAGTCAAACTGACCTATAATGTATTGGAATGGAAGATGGTCTTCCGGGCTTCAAATCAAATTTTGATGAACATGAAAGTTGTTTATATTGTCCTTAAGAACGTTTTTGCTTTTGGGACCATCTCCATTTGACCAACATATAAAAAGTTAGGTCTCAGTGCATTTCAAGATAGTCAGATGAATTAACTGATCAACTTTCCAAGTCCACAACTCATATCTTGATGAATTGATGATTGAGGACACTCAAATAAGTTCAAATATGCATGAAATTAAGAGTTAAAGAACTTCCCTTGATTATCTTTGACCATGGGTTGAGGTTGCTTCATGAGCAAGGCATTGTGGTGCACAGATGAATTAGGGTTTCTCTGGGGAACAAACCTCAAATCCTTTGACTTGCCTTGATCAAAAATGATGCATTGAGGTACTAGGGAGGTACATTTGATGGATGAGAGCTTTGGGAACCATTACCATGTTTTCTATCATCTCTTCTTGACCATGTCTTTATACATAGGATCTCCTAGAAGCTTTGGACCTTGTAATTGCTCAAGCTACAAACAAAAGATGTTAGTGACATATTTTTGTGCTTTTGGTTAGTAAACAAAATAAGAAAAGCAATGATATACAATTCAATCATGCTTGGTGATCTCAAACCACTCTCAAGAAGTCCCACCCAAAGGGAAAAGGAACCAGGATGCTCAATGATCCTTAAGGCTATGCAATGCAATGTTATGATGCCATGAGGGATCTTAGGGACAAAATTGGGGTCTTACAGATGCCCCTATTTAAGGTCATTCTAGCCGGAGAAGGAAAGGTTAAAATCTTTGTCTCGACGAGGTAGAATGAGCTTAAATAATAACAAAGAGACGAATTTTGGTCCCTAAGAGACCTCATGATGCAAATGTATGTATGTAAAAGGATAATACTTTGTGGGGATATGTGTCCACAAAGGAGTAAAGACAATCCAGAAACACTGACAATCCAAATGAGTGATACATTCCATGGGACAAAATCCTGGAGACTCTTATGGGGATAAGAAAGAAATGCGTGAGCAAGGCACGACTCAAAGTTTGAGGAGCAGAACAATGGAAAGACTCGAGCTGACTCGAAGACGCCAGTATTGGGGAATATGCCAATACAGCAAGAACGATCCACAACGGACTTCGCTGGGGATGTCCAGAAAGACTCTCCTGGGGAAGCAGCGAGATGAGGTGTTACCGGCTACTGGGTAACAAGCTCAATGAGACATGTGATCTGAACACCGGTATAAGGGTGAGAGAACAACATGCTCGGGAAGAATGACTATCTAAGACCGGTATAAGGGTGAGAGACATCAATCAACCAAATCATCTGAGGAAGACCTAAAAGGTATATTTCAACTCAGGAAACCTGACTCCACAAGGGACTAAAAGTCATAATAGGGAGCAGAAAGGGAGGAACACCAGGGATACCGGTTACTGGGCATATAATAGGTGACCAACCAAAGCGTGAATTGGGGAATATTCCCAAGACACTCATCATCCAAAAAGAGGGCAAAAAGCAAACTCGATTAAGGGATGGACATTCGATTCCAAAACGGGGATACAAATCTTACTCAACAGGGGAAGAACAAAAGGCTTCGACCAAAGAGCGCATGAGATATATTATCTATTACCGTCAAAACGTAGATAATACACTCGCATGGAAGATTATCCACAACCGGTTACTGGGTTAATAAAGGATAAATCGACCGATAAAGAGAAAAACATCGGGATACCAAAACTAGGTATATAATGATGACCAATTCAGGAGAGAAACAATCGTTACCAACAACAACAGGGTAGACGAAAGATGACCCGCTGGGGATAAATTGCGTAAACAGGGCAATTATCCAGGCAAAAGAGGGAATATCAACACCGAATATTGGATAATGATAACCATCAAGGAGGGGATTACATCTACCGGATATGGGGTAGAGAACCACAGAAAAGTAACCGTCATCGACTAGGATGAGCAACAAGGTTAACTCTGTAAAGGGGAGAAAGTAGGATTCACAACTACCGGTACAAGGGTAGAAAACCACAGGCTCCGCCGGGGATAGGATGGATAATTAGTGGTTACTGAGCAATTATTCATCTATACCACGGGGAAACACAGGAAACAGTCACAAGAGGCCAATTTAGGATCAAACCAAAGAGGCGAACTGAATCAAGACTCGTCCTAATGAGGATATAACTCAATAGGGGAATCCATCCCAATATATATGTTGGGAGGAAGCGAAAATAACCGTCGTCCACGAGGATAGAACTCAGTGGGGAATGCGGAAGGAAAGATAAACACTTTCTGCTTAAGGGGCCTACTCTCTATATTGAGGGATCAGACACCGACACCTGCTTGGGAAAAGTATTACCCACTAGCAGAGGGATAACAAACAAAGATATATGGCAAAAAATGCAATATGAATATTCAAATGTTCGAAAATTGTATGCACACATGTGTGGTTTATGTATGATGAATGCTGACAAACAGACATTTCTAACACAAACAGGCCTCATAGGAATAAGCATACAAACATTCGGTACTACATCTCAAGAGAGAAAGCCAAAATCACCAGAGAGCGATCAATCTGCCGGAGATCAGAGATACCAAGAAACAACAAAATCTCTGCCGGGGAGGAATCAATAGTCAACCCGGCTGGGGACAGGAGTTACAATGAGACCACATCTATCACATGAGCAACTCTACTAGGGAGTCTATCCGATTGATAAAGGGATTCTGGGGGTCAACCACCAAGTACCGTACCCACCAAGGAGATCATATCTGCTGAGGAGGAAAGGTTGCTACCCCGCTGAAGGGGAGAGTGGTAAATATCCTAACAAACATACCACTTAGGGCTCCGGAGGAAGAAAATACAGTCATGCCAGGAATATGAACAACTGTCTTACCCTGTTGGAGATCGTACCGTCCTTGGGAGAGCACTGAGGATCTCCTAAGTATCTTTTTGTCATGGTGAACATTCACTTTGCTTAAAAACAAGTTATGAAAAATTCGTTTATTCAAAACAATGACATTTTCTCAATTAAAGCATGTAAAACATTTGTTGAATAGAAACAAATAAGACTGCAAACAATTGGATAACAGACTCAAATTTATTTGACGGAATGGTAGTCTGCAAATGGCAAGACTCCATAGATCTTTACAAGTTTGAAATTGGTGATATACTACATTGAACATAATGACCGTTTCTCCACCAATTCTGAATTCGATGTATTCGAAGCTTCGGTTGATGACGAATGAACAAGAATCTCTGACGGATGATAATTGTAGAACAAAGTCTTGTCAGGATGCAGTTACTTGCCAAATCCCTAATTTTTGCCTAGATTGCCCCAGGGTGAGGTACTCAACCTAGCGGGATACAAATATTCATTTTTTTTCATGTCTCTAACTTTTGCCTGGACCGCCCTTTCGGGTTTTCAATTCACCGAGATGCTCATTTTTGCCTAAGCCGCCCTTTCGGGTTTTCAACTTAGCGAGCTATTCTGTTTTTATTTCTAGGCGAAGTATTTCTTGACTGCATCTGAGTTCACAGGACGAGTGAAATCCTCCCCATCCATAGTTGTAAGTATCAACGCACCGCCTGAAAAGGCTCTCTTAACAACATTTGGACCTTCATAGTTTGGAGTCCACTTGCCCCTGGAATCGGGCGCGAAAGACAAGACTTTCTTGAGCACAAGGTCACCTTCTCGGAACACACGAGGCTTGACCTTCTTATCAAAAGCTTTCTTCATTCTCTGCTGATACAAATCACCATGGCACATGGCAGTCAATCTCTTCTCTTCTATCAAATTCAGCTGGTAATAACGACTCTGAACCCATTCAGCATCAGTCAACTTGGCCTCCATCAATACTCTCATTGATGGGATCTCCACCTCTACTGGGAGTACGGCCTCCATGCCATAAACAAGAGAAAAAGGGGTTGCCCCTGTTGAAGTGCGGACAGACGTACGATATCCATGTAAAGCAAATGGCAGCATCTCATGCCAATCTTTATACGTAACAACCATCTTCTGGATAATCTTCTTAATATTCTTGTTAGCAGCTTCAATAGCCCCATTCATCTTGGGTCTATAAGGAGCAGAATTATGATGCGCGATCTTGAACTCGCTACACAGCTCTTCCATCATTTTGTTGTTCAAGTTAGATCCATTATCAGTAATGATCTTATCTGGCACACCATAGCGGCATATGAGTTTATTCTTGATAAACTTCACGACCACCTGCCTGGTCACATTTGCATATGATGCCGCTTCAACCCACTTGGTGAAGTAATCAATTGCTACGAGAATAAATCTGTGTCCGTTAGACGCTTTCGGCTCTATCATGCCAATCATGTCGATTTCCCACATGGAGAAAGGCCATGGTGATGAAATCACATTTAGAAGTGTCGGAGGAATATGAATCTTATCCGCGTAAATCTGACACTTGTGGCATTTCTTCACATATTTGCAACAGTCAGACTCCATTGTCAGCCAATAGTAGCCTGCTCTCGACATCTTTCTAGCCATGGCATGTCCATTAGAACGAGTACCAAATGAACCCTCATGGACCTCAGTCATCAACAGGCCTGCTTCGTGTCTATCCACGCATCTGAGCAGAACCATGTCAAAATTTCTCTTATAAAGCACTTCGCCATTGAGGTAGAAACTGCCTGACAATCTCCTCAAAGTCTTCCTATCTTTCATAGATGGCCCTGGAGGGTAAACCTGGTTTTGCAGGAAACACTTAATATAGTAATACCATGGCTTATCATCTTTCACTTCTTCAACTCCAAACACATGAGCTGGTCTATCCAAGCGCATCACAGTGATATTGGGGACTTCATTCCACAGTTTTACCATAATCATCGAAGCGAGCGTAGCAAGAGCATCTGCCATCTGATTCTCATCTCGAGGAATATGATGGAAGTCAACCTCAGTAAAGAACGTTGAAATCCTCCTCGCATAATCCCTATATGGAATAAGACCAGGCTGATTCGTCTCCCATTCACCCTTAATCTGATTAACCACAAGGGCCGAATCACTATAAACATCAAGGTGCTTGATCCTTAGATCAATACACTCTTCCAATCCCATAATACATGCCTCATACTCAGCCATATTATTCGTGCATTTGAAAGTTAGCCTTGCTGTAAAAGGAATATGTGTGCCCTGAGGAGTAATAATCACTGCCCCAATTCCATTTCCATACTGATTTACAGCGCCATCTGTAATACCTCAAAATTTGCCCCCCTCATTCATGCATTCATTTTTAGGTCATTTAACATTTCATATTGCATTTCATCATGTCAATCGGAATTAGATCCAAGAAGCTTGAATATCATCCAAGACACTTTGTGGGTCCTATCTGGGTGATCAGTCAACACAAGGGAATGGCTTGAGATACTTCCAACATGTTCAAATGGGGTCTATTCATCAGTCAAAATGTTAATCTTGAAGGAGCAAAAAGCAGAGCCTGAGCTGTCATACTCGCTAGGTGAGCAGCATGGTTCACTAAGCGAATCTGAACTGTCATGCTCGCTAGGCGAAGCGCACGCGTTTTCAAAATATAATAGAAAATCTTGAACTTGGACCTCTCTCATTTGAGCCCACAAAGCCACGAAAATCAGGTTATAAATTCTAGACTTCCATCTCCCAAGAGAGGGGGCAGACTAGAAGGAAGGAGAAAAGCTAACAGGATTTAGAGCAGCCTCCGGACACTGAAGGGAACTCATCCGGAAAGAACCTATTCTACCTCATATAAACCCTAAGATTATTCTGCAAACCCAACGGTGCAATTCAATTTCATTCGATCTCTCCAGTCAGGTTTGCCTTATTCCCATTACTTTATGCTTTTAATTTGAATACTCTGAGTGTATGAGGTATTATCGTGAGGTTTTGCATTTGGTTTTAGATGTGCCTGAATGTGTAGAACAATGCCTTGAATGTTTGATCACCTAATTTCTGAAATCGTATTGTTATCAATGGAAAATCCAGAACCCGCAGGCATTCGCTAGCCGCTTCGCTAGGCGAGCCTGCAGCGGAGCTTCGCTAAGCCTTCGCTAGGCGAAGTAGTAGCGATCGCGTCAGTAGCTGTTTTTTTGTTTGCTCTCCAATCTGTTTTGTGTTCGCTGTTTCATGCTTTCTATTGCCTCCGGGCACATGTTTTAGTATGTATGTCATGCCTTGATGTGTGGATCCTTGCCCCCTAATTTTGAGTTTTTGATACCCTTTTGATGCATATCTTTGACAAGAGGTTCAGGCCTCCTACACTTGGTTGCTTTTTGTGAGCTCTTTTTGTGAATTTTAATGGCATGATTCATGTGGTTACATTTTGATTTGGGGCAACTCTTGATTGCACCCCATCTTGTCACTCTAACCTGTTTGTTGAGTTTTTGTGAGGGCTCACATGACTCCTGAAAGGATAGCTTGCTTGGCATTCCACTTTATTTGTGGGATACCATTTGGAGATTTATTCCGATTACCTGTATTGACTTGCTTTCTTTGATGGTGCCAACTCGAGAGATCTCTGGGTTTCTTATTTCTTTAGCTGTTATTACTTCGGATCTTTATCCGTGTGGTAGACCTCTTGATCCCTTTATCTTTCCCGCATTTTACCGCTTTCTTAGCTGGCAGAACTCGATAGGAGGCAATGTTTTCTTTTGTTTGTTTACTTTTATGCCCAAAGACCTTCAAAAGGAGGCACCAGTGCTAAAGACCTCCACGAAGAGGCAATTGACGGATAAAAGGGATTAGTAATCAATCCCCCGTTATTCAATGTGTCGTTCTTTATGCTTGCACCACGTGCTGATGCTTCAGAACAAAATCCCAAGATCTTTTGTCCGGTCAGTCAGTGGGTAGGGTTCCACCTTTCTGAATCCCTACTTTTTGTCATGAGCTCACCCTGTCCAGGGTTAAGAGCTATGAGGTCTTATCCTCATTACCCTTTTGATCTGCTCACCCTGACGTTCAATGTTAGTGGTTAAGAGCCCATTTGATTACCTATTCCATGGCTTGTTTGTCGAGGTTGATATGACCCCTCTTGACTAAAGCCCTACCATGTAGGTTTGAGCCCCCTTGGTGGCATTTTACCTTATGCATGTTTGTTTTGTATGGTGTGACCGTCTCCCCATAGGATTGCTAGGCTTCGTATAGTCTCTCGTTGGCATGTCAATTAAGGTAGCACTGTTCCTTCGTCTAGGACTTCCTTTTTTGCATGAGCATTCCTAAAACCCAAACAAACTCATTGATTTTTCTTCTCCTAAGAACACGTTAACTCCTTCTACTACAGGCGAGTAAGTCTCCAAAGGTCGAGCATCCGGTAGATTGCGTAGTAACGTCGTTCATCTAAAAAACACAACCCTTAACTCGTAGTTAGCCGAACTACAGTTTGCTCTGATTCTCATTCCAGATGAGATACGTAGGCATAAGACGCGATGTCTTAGCGAGCACACTCCTCTTTAACCCATAGGCAGCCAAGCTACGAAGACTCTGATTCTCATATTCAGATGAGATACATATGCAATGGATGCGACATTCGTGCGAGTCATTTCCTTTTAACCCCTCTTTTAGTAAATAGTACATTAGATAAACCCACACCCTTTAGACAAGAACAACAAAAGTGGATCCCGTAGAGTACTACGGATGCGTAGGGATGCTAATACCTTCCCTTTGCATAATCGACTCCCGAACCCAAGATTTGGTTGCGAGACCTTGTCTTTTCCTTTCCTTTTTTTCCAGGCTTACTTCGAGCGTTTCCTTTCCCTCCTTTGGGATAAATAACGCACGGTGGCGACTCTTCTGTCATTTCTTTCTCGCCGGTTGTTTTTTCGCATCTCCTTTTTCAGGTTGTGATAGCTGGCGACTCTGCTGGGGACCCTGGTTTCCCTGAGCGAGTCCCTCCTAACTTTTGTAGGTTGTTTGTTTATTGGGTGTTCATTCTTTTGTACAGTTATTTATTTTTCAGCATTTACCTGCTTCATTGCATTGTGTACATATCATTATTGTATCTGTTGGCTCTGCTGTTGGTTTGTTTGTTGGGATGGGGTGTTCTATGAGAGATAAGCCCATTACCCAGGCTTGAGTGTACACACAGGTTTTAGAGTGGATAGTCATGAGGCTTGCGTGGCGTGTTGCTACGTTAAGTCGTTCATGAAGACCCACATCCAGACGAGGTTTCTTTTGGATATATTCTGTCCTATGGGTGTTCCATAACGGTAGATGTTCCTCTAGAAATCGTCGACTCTGGTGACCATTTCCCGAGAACTCAGTCGAGGCCTCTCCTCCGAGACATGATTATGTTAGCTCTGGTGGGCGCATTCTCGTTGATCAATCCGAGGACCCCGAGACTGGGAACTTGCTATTAGGATGTCGTGTTGAGGGGAGTCAGTGGAGGTCTTTTATCCCGTAATAATGCCAAACCTTCAGTGGTAAACGTATTATTCTCGACTGAAGGGCCGAAGCTGACAAACTTCTGTTCTTAGAACCTACCAGTGAGGGGCGGGCTAAATTCAGGAAACCTTAACCTCCAACTAACCCGGTTTTTTGGAGCAGAGTTCTGATCTTGTATTACATTCTTCAGTGGGTTTCTCTTCAGACAGTGCAACCCAACAGATATTCAAGCGGATCCAACAATCCTGATTCCCATGTCACTGCATTGCATCACATCGTTTTGCATTCACATCATTGCATCACATCATTTTGCATTCATATCATTTAACACATGTTTATCTATTCCCAGGGGTTCATATCTTCTTCTTGATTCTAGTCGGGGTTTTCTTCTTACACTGTTTATCAAATGTGAGACTGGAATCAAGGGGGTAGAATACCCTTTGGAACTGATAAACATGTCATTGCATTGGCATATCCGTCAACATCTCTTGCATAACAGGTACCGCCACAGTGTTCTCAGTTGTTTGGTGTTCCACTAGCAGGATAGCTGACTCAGGCATTCACTGGTACGGTACATGCAGAAGCCACCAGAGAGTAATGGAAAGCCTACAAGCAGAACTCGTCGAGATGAATATTCGCATGAATCAGTTCATGGATATGGTTCAAGGGGTGGCTCAGGGACAGCAAGAGCTCAGGAAGATGATGCAGAGGAATCCTGTCACTACTCAACCAAAGACATTGACAGATCCTCCAGCTGGAGAGGTTAACGGACCTAGTGGACCGGGGCCTACCCCGATCCTACTTGTCAACTCCGGTCAACAACCCGTCCATGATGACCAGGAGGATCAGTTCCCCTGGCTTCATGAAGACTTTGGTATGGGTCATGGTATGGACCCTATGTTTCGAAGACTAGAAGAGAGGTTGAAGGCAGTGGAAGGACAGAATCCTCTGGGAGTAGACGTTGCTAACTTGGGATTGGTCCCAGGCGTGAGGGTGCCACCGAAATTCAAGGTCCCGATATTTGACAAATACAGTGGCAACTCTTGCCCAAAGACCCATGTGCAAGCCTACTTCCGTAAAGTGGTTGCATACTCTGACGATGAAAAGTTGCTTATGTACTTTTTCCAGGATAGCCTAGCTGGGGCATCCCTGGAATGGTATATGAGGCTGGACAGAGCCCACATCCGCTGCTGGAGGGATTTGGCTGAGGCTTTCGTGAAGCAGTATCAGTATAATGCAGACATGGCTCCGGACAGAACTCAACTTCAGAATCTGTCTCTTAAAGGAAATGAGTGCTTCAGGTAATACGCTCAACGCTGGAGGGAGACAGCTTCTCGTGTTCAACCTCCTATGTTGGAGAAGGAAATGGCTAACATGTTCATGAACACTCTGCCCGGACCTTATTTGGAGCGCCTGGTGGGTTGCAATGCCTCCAACTTTGCTGATGTAGTCTCTACCGGAGAGAGGGTGAAGAATTACCTAAAGACATACAAGACCCAGAGTGGAGGTGGATCTTCATCAGGGGTGAAGAAGCCGTTCATTTAGGGAGAAAAGAGGAGATAAGGGGATGCAAGTGCCATATCTTTTTATCAGAACAGGGATAATCGGAGGAATAACTTTCAGAACTATCATCAGCAACCGTATGTTGCGGCTGTGACCATTCCAGCTGCAGCACCACTACAACAACAATAACCCCAGCGTCAACCAGCTTAGTACCAACCACAACAACCGGGTAACAAACCCGCTGATCAACAGAGGCAAAGTATGATGGACCGGAGTTTCGACACTCTTCCAATGTCGTACGCTCAGCTACTTTCTAGTCTTCAACAACTACAACTTGTGCAGTTACGCACTCTGGCTCCTCCCGTTGGTAGACTTTCGATGGGTTACGACGCCAACGCTAGGTGTAGCTTCCACTTTGGGGCACCTGGCCACAATATTGAGAACTGCAAAGCTTTTAAGCACGTAGTTCAGGACCTCATAGATTCAAAGGCCATCGACCTTGCACCGGCTCCTAATGTTGTCAACAATCCCATGCCGCATCATGGTGGAGCAAATGTTAACATGGTCGAAGGAGAAGTCGAATCAGTCAAAGATGTTGGCCAGGTCTCTGCGGTCAACGATGAAGATGGGGATAGTGATTGCGACATCGATAACTGGGTGCGTCTGAGGGTCCCGGGTGAAGTTCTCCGCAATTGGTCTTCTGAGGAGATTATCCAAGCCACTCTTCTGGAGGAGTAATTTTCTTTGTTTATTCATGCATATCCAAGTCTTACGTTCCGCCCAGGGCGTAATGACTCATTGTAGGGCTCATCTATGTGGATACTTGCATTTTTTATCATAAATAAAGGACGTCTATTTGCATTCAAATATTTTGTTCACTGTCTTTCAATTTTTGCAGTTTTCAAAAATCAAAAAATATATTTGGCAATGTTTTGTTTAGTTTTCATTCCTTGTTCACACTCATAAGCACATACCATCACTCACGCAGATGCACATCACCGGGTCCTATTGATAACAGTTCTGCTATGGCTCGCTTCGACTTTGAAAATCCAATCTTTCAAGCTGAAGAAGAGGGTGATGAAGACTGTGAACTCCCTGAAGAACTTGCCAGGTTATTAAAACAGGAGGAAAGGGTCATTCAACCGCATCAAGAGTCTACTGAAGTGATTAATCTCGACACCGAGGACGCCAAGAGAGAAATCAAGATAGGGGTTGCTTTGGAAGATAATGTGAAGAAAGGGTTGATTGAATTGCTTCAAGAATATGTTGACATCTTCGCTTGGTCTTATCAGGACATGCCAGGGCTTGACACAGATATTGTGGTACACCGTTTGCCTCTCAAAGAAGGTTGTCCTCCGGTCAAGCAGAAGCTCAGAAGAACAAGACCAGAGATGGCTGTCAAGATAAAGGAAGAAGTGCAAAAACAGTTGGATGCAAGGTTTCTAGCAGTCACAAATTATCCGCCATGGGTTGCAAATATCGTTCCAGTACCTAAGAAGGATGGAAAGGTACGGATGTGTGTTGACTACCGGGAGATGAACAGAGCTAGTCCTAAAGATGATTTCCCATTACCTCACATCGATGTTTTGGTGGATAACACAACTCAGTTCTCGGTATTCTCCCCCATGGATGGCTTTTCTGGCTATAATCAAATTAAGATGGCACCAGAAGACATGGAGAAAACAACATTCATAACCCCATGGGGCACCTTCTGCTACAAGGTGATGCCGTTTGGTTTGAAAAATGCTGGGGCAACATATCAACGAGCTATGGTGACTCTGTTCCATGATATGATTCATCATGAAATCGAGGTTTATGTTGATGATATGATTGCCAAATCTCAGACGGAAGAAGAACATTTGGTGAATTTGCAGAAATTGTTTGAGCATTTAAGAAAATTCAAGCTGAGGCTTAATCCGAACAAGTGTACTTTTGGGGTGAGATCTGGAAAATTACTGGGTTTTATTGTTAGTGAAAAAGGGATTGAGGTGGATCCGGCCAAAGTGAAAGCGATACAGGAAATGCCTGAGCCAAGAATAGAGAAACAAGTCCGTGGTTTCTTAGGGATCCACTACGCCAAAAACTGGAATAGACAGCGCACCTTAGAGGGCGCTTTCTTAAAGAAGCGCACTCTAAAGTGAAGAGAAAAATAAGGAGGAATAGACAGCGCACTTTAGAGGGCGCTTTTGAAACAAAGCGCCCTCTAAAGTGAAGCAAAAAAATAATGAGGAAATGGAGGGACACCAATAGAGGGCGCGTTTATGAAAGCGCCCTCTAAGGGTACCCTTAGAGGGCGCTTTTAAAAAAGCGCTCTCTAAGTCCATGTACAACAGCGCACTTTAGAGAGCGCTTGTGTAACAAAGCGCCCTCTAAAGTGAAGCGAAAAAATAATGAGGAAATGGAGGGACAACAATAGAGGGCGCGTTTATGAAAGCGCCCTCTAAGGATACCCTTAGAGGGCGCTTTTAAAAAAGCGCTCTCTAAGTCCATGTACAACAACGCACTTTAGAGAGCGCTTGTGTAACAAAGCGCCCTCTAAAGTGAAGCGAAAAAATAATGAGGAAATGGAGGGACAACAATAGAGGGCGCGTTTATGCAAGCGCCCTCTAAGGATACCCTTAGAGGGTGCTTCTAAGGAAGCGCTCTCTAAGTCCATGTACAACAACGCACTTTAGAGGGAGCTTTATTACAAAAGCGTTGTCTAAAGTGAAGCGAAAAAATAAGGAGCAATAGACAGCGCACCTTAGAGGGCGCTTTTTTTCCACAAGCGCCCTCTAAGGTCCCGTTTAGTAAACATTAAAATTATAACATACTGCGCGTTTTGTTATTTCACTCTCTGTTATTTTCGTTCTTTTTCACGTTAGGGTTCTAAGGCGTTCTCCTTCCACCTCTGTTAGATCTACGACGTTTCCTCCTTCTGGAACCAAAGGTACGTTTGTTTCGTTTTAGCTTTGCCCTATTTCTTGCTTTGTTTTAGCTTTGCCCCATTTCAGTTTTTTGTTATTGTTGTCTATGCTACGTTTGTTTCAACCTGTAAAGTTTCAATATTCATAGTCATTTTAAATTTGATAGCGCATGCGTTAAATTTCAAGCCCTACGTTTGTTTGGGTTTATTAGGCAATTTCAAGCCCTATGAATATCTGATTTTGTGTCAACACCAATATCATTAGAAACCTAGGTCCGAATGTGTTTGAACTCTTCTGAAATTGTTTTTTGTTTATTCTAATTAGTAATGGATAATACATGGATGTCTTCCAATCGATTGTCGAGAGAGTACGAGAATGGGGTATTAGAATTCGTTAAGTTTGCCGTTGCGAACGCCGAAGACCCCAGTAGAATGATATGTCCTTGCTTGGGTTGTTGTTATGGGAAACGGGTTGACGCAGTTCAGTTGACATCGCATCTAATGAGGCATGGAATTGATCGAAGTTATACATGTTGGAATTTGCATGGTGAGAAAAGTAACGAAAATGTTGAACCGGGGGATAGTACGACCTATGCCTCAAACTATAGTGGCGCAGATACATATGATTGTGATCGAGTTGAAGAGATTGCAGAAGCACTTGAAGGAGATCTTAAGGATTGTCCCGAAATGTTTGAGAGGTTGGTAAGTGATGCAGAGAAACCTTTGTATGATGGTTGCACTAAATTCACAAGATTGTCTGCGGTATTAAAGTTGTACAACTTAAAGGCGGGCAATGGGTGGTCGGATAAAAGTTTCACAGAGTTATTAGCCCTATTGAAAGATATGCTTCCTGAGGATAATGTTCTTCCCAATCGAACATATGAGACCAAAAAGATGTTGTGCTCTATTGGCATGAGCTATGATAAGATACATGCATGTCCAAACGATTGTGTTTTGTTTCGAAATGAGTATGCATCGTTAAATGAGTGTCCTAAATGCGGTGTCTCGCGATATAAGAACAAGTTGTCTCCAGCAAAGGTCTTGTGGTATTTTCCTATTATTCCGAGATTTAGACGCATGTTTCGTAGTGAAACCGATTCAAGACACTTGACCTGGCATGCAGATGAAAGAATTATAGATGGAAAGTATCGACATCCGGCAGATTCACCACAGTGGTTGAAAATTGATAATGATTATCCTGAATTTGGAGAAGAATCAAGAAACCTTCGCTTGGCATTATCTACTGATGGAATGAACCCACACGGTATCCAGAGTATCTCACACAGTACATGGCCTGTGATTATTATGATTTATAACCTACCTCCATGGCTATGTATGAAGCGTAAGTACATGATGTTGTCTATGTTGATTTCTGGACCTAAACAACCAGGGAATGACATAGACGTGTACTTGAAGCCCTTAATCGAAGATTTAAAGATTTTGTGGGAGACCGGTGTGGAGGTTTATGATGGATATAGGAAAGAAAGTTTCAACTTGAGGGCGATGTTGTTTGGCACAATTAATGATTTTCCTGCATACGGAAATCTATTAGGGTATAGCATAAAAGGTCAATGTGCGTGTCCTATTTGTGAAGATAAAACAGATTGGAAGCGCTTGGAGTTTGGTCAGAAGAATGTCTTTCTCGGTCATCGGAGATTCTTAAATTCAAATCATCACTACCGTGGATGGAGAAAGGGGTTCAATGGAGAGACAGAACAAGGCAGAGCTCCACCTATATTGACGGGTGATCAAATTTTTGAAAAGGTGAAAGATTTGGATACTCAGTTTGGCAAGCCTTTTGCCCACACACTTGTCAAAAGTGGGTGGAAGAAGAGGTCAGTTTTTTTTGAATTGCCGTATTGGAAGTTCTTGTATGTGAGACATTTTCTTGATGTTATGCATATTGAAAAAAATGTATTTGAAAGTGTTATTGGCACGTTACTCAATATACAAGGAAAGTCTAAGGATGGCCTTAAGGCAAGAAAGGACTTGATAGCGATGGGAATAAGAACTGAATTAGGACCCTTGAAGAAAGGAAAACGAACATATCTACCGCCTGCTGCTTATACTCTATCTAGAAAGGAGAAAAAAACATTGTGTAAGTTTCTAAGTGAAGTTAAAGTTCCAGAAGGGTACTCTTCAGATATTAGAAGACTTGTGTCTATGAAAGACCTCAAGTTAAAGAGTTTAAAGACCCATGATTGCCATGTTATAATGGAACATTTTCTCCCAATAGGTATACGTTCTATTCTTCTAGAAAAAGTAAGAAGCTCTATAACTAAGTTGTGTTCTTTCTTCAAGTCAATTTGCAGTAAGGTGATCAATCCTGCGATCTTACCAATGTTGCAAAAAGAAATCGTTATTACTTTGTGTGAGCTTGAAATGTTTTTTCCTCCATCATTTTTTGACATAATGGTACATCTAGTTGTTCATCTTGTGAAAGAGACACAATTGTGTGGACCAGCTTATATGAGATGGATGTACCCTGTTGAACGTTATATGAAAATATTAAAAGGGTACGTGAAGAACCGAAGTCGACCAGAAGGTTGTATGGTTGAAAGATACATTGTTGAAGAAGCGATTGAGTTTTGTACTGAATATTTGTCTAATGTTCAGTCAATCGGACTCCCCAAGTCTCAGCTTGTCGAAAAGAAAGAAGGAAAAAATCTAATTGGAAATAAAATCGTGGCAGTATCAAGGGTCGAACGGGATCAAGTGCATTTGTATGTTCTGCACAATGAGAATGAGGTTGAGCCGTATGTTGAAATTCACAAGGATGTTCTCCGAGGTTTAAATCCCAATAGAAATGAAAATTGGATAGTACGAGAGCACAATCGATGTTTTATACCTTGGTTTAAGGATCATATTTATTCAAAGTATTATTCAGATCCCGCTTCAATAACAGAAAGGTTGAGATGCTTAGCATATGGTCCAAGTTTCCATGTTTTTTCTTATAGCGCATACGCGATTAATGGATACACATTTTATACCAAAGAACAAGATGATAAAAGTACTATGCAGAATAGTGGTGTCACCGTGGTAGCTGAAGCAATGCACATATCAAGTGTGAAGGACTTAAACCCCAAATTTGCAAATCTGTCGTATTTTGGTGTTATCGAGCGCATTTGGGTGTTTGATTATGAGAAGTTTCAGATTCCTATATTTGGTTGCAAGTGGGTTGAAAATAATAACGGCATTCGAATGGATAAGTCAGGATTTTTGCAAGTGGATCTTAATAGGGTGGGATACAAAGATGAGTCTTTTATTCTAGCCTCTCAAGCTAGACAAGTGTTCTATGTCAATGATCCGAAAAGTACGAAATGGTCTATAGTTCTTTTTTCCAACAAAGTAATTGATGAAAACACTGGAGATCAAGGTGATGATATTGATGTTGAGATTGAATCGTTTACCAGAAATGATCAAGATGAGAATAATATATCAAATGTTTCATATATTAGAAATGATCATAATGAGGGTATTTGGATCAATCCAACCGTCCGTGTTGTTAAGAGACATGTAGAACATATTCCAACCAAGAAAAGAAAGAGAACTTAGTGAAAAAGGTACAGGTCAAATGATTTTAATTGTTTTCTTTATTACAGGTAAAATGACTTTTATGATTTTAATTGTTTTTACATTTGTCATCTGATTTTAATTGTTTTCTTTTTTACAGGTAAAATGGCTATTATGAAGTCAATCATTTGTGCAAGGGGCAAGGGATGCTCGAAAGTATCAATTGATATTTGTTTAGATGATGATGCTGGATATTTGAAAGTATCCCTCTACGACATTGGTTTCCTTGTTCGACAACATATTCCGATTACATGTGATAATTGGAGAAGTCCGGACTTGAAGGTTGGCAAAGAAAAAATATGGTCGGAGATACAGGCTTGTGTCTCAATAGAGGATGGGTATCTACTTAAAGTTACTTTTGTAGTGGTCCAAAAGAGACATCACACCCGTCTCTTTCCTGTCAACCCCAAAGAGACCGATAGAAGTGGAAAAATTATGCCAGGTTTTTTCAATATATTTCTCAATGCAGCTGGTATATATTATCATTTGAATTTATCACTTTTTGCTGATTTTGTTGTTCTAAATTGTCAAAGGAACCGTGGTAGACACCGGCATTTGTCACCCTAGGGAATTTGATTTTTACCTTAACAGCCATGCAGGAATTCAGGTAATATTAGCTATGTCATTTAACTTTATGCCATTGTTTACTATTTGTTGCTCAATCGCCTTTTGACAGTTCTGTGTTATTTGCATTTGGACGTGTTCTTTTTGTAGGGGACTACTTATGCTGCCATCTGTTGTTTTGGTTGAGCCTTATTTTGTATGGATGTGCGATAGAACTACTAGACAGCTTTTGGATATACAGAACATGTTTGCCACCATGGGTGGATGGGCGTTTTTGTTTAGTATTGGTTAGAACTACTAGACAGCTTTTGGATACAGTGGTCACTGGGTGTTGGTTGCTATGTTTTATTCTCTTAATTGTAGTACTTTGAGAATATGTTGTTGTATATTGTTGATCAAAGAATCATATATTAATGTTGTATATATGGAGGATTAATGTTGTATATAAATGGATTCATGTTGTATATATCAATGGATTAATGGTGTATAACATTGGATTAAAGGATGAAATCAATATGAATTTTACACTTTTGCAGCATGCGAACAGGTTACCAAATAAATATATATCCACTGTTTTTCAAACAAATTTTTTTAAAATAACTAACACATTAGAGAGCGCTTTGTCCAGAAAGCGCCCTCTAAACACTTTACAATGACAACTTTAGAGGGCGCTTTTTCCTGAAAGCGCCCTCTAAACACTTTACATTGATAACTTTAGAGGGCGCTTTTTCCTGAAAGCGCCCTCTAAACACTTTACAATGACAACTTTAGAGGGCGCTTTTTCCTGAAAGCGCCCTCTAAACACTTTACACTGACAACTTTAGAGGGCGCTTTTACCAGAAAGCGCCCTCTAAGGTGTCCCTCTATGGACCACTCCAGAGGGCGCTTTTTTCTTAAAGCGCACTATAATGTGGCCACTTTAGACAGCGCTTTCTCCAGGAGAACAAAGCGCTGTCTTTACCTATGCCAGCGCCAGATTAGAGAGCGCTTAAAAGCGCTGTTATAGGCCAAAATAAGCGCCCTCTTTTCCCTTATTTGGCGTAGTGGGAGGTTGAACTACATTGCAAGGTTCATCTCTCACCTAACAGCCACGTGCGAGCCAATATTCAAATTGCTGAGAAAAGATCAGGCTATCAGGTGGAATGATGATTTCCAAAGGGCTTTCGAGAAGATAAAAGAGTATTTGCAGAATCCTCCTATCCTTATGCCTCCGGTCCCAGGGAGACCGCTGATTATGTATTTGACAGTACTAGACAATTCCATGGGTTGTGTTCTCGGTCAACACGACGAGACAGGTAGGAAAGAGCATGCCATCTACTACCTGAGTAAAAAATTCACAGACTGCGAGTCGAGATACTCAATGCTTGAAAAGACATGTTGTGCACTTGCATCCAGTATACATCCCAGAAAGCCATCAAGGGGAGTATTCTGTCAGACTATCTTGCTCAGCAGCCGATTGATTATTATGAGCTGATGAAGTTTGATTTTCCAGATGAAGACATCATGTTCCTCAAGATGAAAGACTTTGAAGAGCCAGTTATTGAGGAGGGACCTGATCCAGACGAAAAATGGACTTTGTGGTTTGATGGGGCTGTCAATGCCAGAGGAAGTGGAATTGGCGCTGTCATTACTACTCCGAAAGGTGCCCACATGCCTTTCACCGCTCATCTGACTTTTGAGTGCACAAATAATGAAGCTGAGTATGAAGCATGTACCTTGGGTATTGAGCAAGCCATTGATTTGAGAATCAAGACTCTAAACATCTTCTGAGATTCAGCTCTAGTGATCAATCAAGTGAATGGTGATTGGAACACCCTCCAGCCCAATCTGGTCCCTTACAGAGATTACACGAGAAGACTATTGACTTTCTTCACAACAGTAAAGCTGTATCACATACCTCGTGATGAGAACCAGATGGCAGATGCTCTTGCCACTCTATCCTCCATGATCAACGTGATTCGGTGGAACCACGCTCCCAGGATCAATGTGATGCGCCTCGACAGGGCCGCATATGTGTTTGCTTCTAAACTGGTAGTTGACGACAAGCCCTGGTATCACGACATCAAGCGCTTTCTGAAGAATCAAGAGTACCCTGCAGGGGCATCCAACAATGATAGAAAGACTTTGAGAAGATTGGCAGGCAGTTTCTTCTTGAACAAAGATGATGTGCTGTATAAGAGGAACTTCGACATGGTTTTGCTCAGATGCGTGGATAGACACGAAGCAGACATGTTAATGCAGGAAGTTCATGAAGGCTCCTTCGGTACTCATGCCGACAGACATTCAATGGCTAAGAAATTGTTGAGAGCGGGATATTACTGGATGACCATGGAATCTGATTGTTTCAAATATGCTCGGAAGTGTCATAAATGCCAGATTTATGCTGATAAGGTACATATGCCGCCAAATCCTTTGAATGTGATGTCTTCGCCGTGGCCTTTTGCTATGTGGGGCATCGATATGATTGGAAAGATTGAGCCGACCGCCTCCAATGGGCATCACTTCATCCTTGTTGCCATCGACTATTTCACCAAGTGGGTCGAAGCAGCATCGTTCGCGAATGTCACCAGACATGTGGTTGCCCGTTTCATCAAGAAAGAAATCATTTGTCGCTATGGGATTCCCGAAAGAATCATTACTGATAATGGTTCTAATCTCAACAACAAAATGATGAAGGAGTTGTGCCAGAACTTCAACATTCAGCATCACAATTCTTCCCCTTATCGCCCTAAGAATAACGGTGCTATTGAGGCAGCAAATGAGAACATAAAGAAGATTGTGCAGAAGATGGTCGTTACATACAGAGATTGGCATGAGATGCTACCCTTCGCCTTGCATGGGTACCGTACTTCAGTACGTACATCGACCGGGGCAACCCCTTACTCCCTTGTGTATGGTATGGAAGCAGTCCTACCTGTTGAAGTAGAGATTCCTTCTCTAAGAGTCCTGTTGGATGTCAAGTTAGACGAAACTGAATGGATTCGGACAAGGTTCAATGAGTTGAGTCTTATCGAAGAGAAGCGAATGGAAGCCATTTGTCATGGGCAGTTGTATCAGAGTCGGATGAAGAGAGCCTTTGATCAGAAAGTGCGTCCTCGATGCTTCCAGGTCGGAGATTTGGTGTTGAAAAGGATCCTTCCTCCTCAGACAGATCACAGGGGCAAGTGGACTCCTAACTATGATGGACCGTATATTGTCACCAAGGTTTTTGATGGTGGGGCCTTAATCCTTGCAACTATGGATGGTGAAAACTTCACTTCCCCTGTGAACTCAAACGCAGTTAAAAAATACTTCGCATAAAATAGACCTGCTGGACAGTAAAAAGAATAGTCCAAGCAAAAATGGGCATCCCGGTGAACCAAGAAAATGAAAAGGTTCGGGCAAAAACTAGGGATTAAAAATGAAAAGATCGTACACCCGGTAAGTTGAAAACCTGAAAAGGCAACTTAGGCAAAAATGGGTATCCCGGTGGATTGAAAACTGTTATTACCTTAGGATTGGCATTAATTTTGTAAAACAAATAATGTAATCATCTCTGTTGTTTTAATATGTTAGGTTGAAGAAGTTCAACATCTGGACCAACATGTCATGTACGATGTCATGACATCAGGCCTGTGACATCGTACATGTGTAGAAAACTGAATTAATTAATTCAGTATATATTCTGGGATTAGCAAGGATATCTGGTGAATATCCTAACTCCCATGTGGAGGTCTTAAAGACTTAATCAGAATATATATAGGCTCTAAATATGGAGATATATATGGAGAGATTCTAGGATTGAAGACCTTGTTTGTAGCAGAATTTTTCTGCTGAAGTTGTAACAGCAAAGAACAAGTCTGCTGCGATATCTGAAGGCCCAAATCTAGTTGGGTGATTAGGTTATAAATAGCTAATTGTAACCTAGTTTTTGTAAGCCTCTTAGAATGAAAATTTAGGGGTGTGTGTGAGGTAAACCTCCCAATCTGTGGGAAGGTTACCATGTGTTTCTCAGTGGTCAAAGCTGAGATTATTTGTAACTCAAAGCCTGTAGGCAAGAGTGATTTTGTTCTTGAATGAAGTTGTGAAGCAAGTTCAAGGTGTGGTAACATTACATTGTATTTGTAGTGATAGGAATGGAAACTGGAGGTTTCTATCTAGGAGTTCCTAGGTATAGATTGCATTGGGTAGGGATTAAGTGAAGAGTTATAAACGGGGGAGTTTAACTCTGAATTAATACTGCTGATAGTGGATCTTCTTCCTGGCTTGGTAGCCCCCAGATGTAGGTCATGTTGGACTGAACTGGGTTAACAATTTCCTGTGTTTGTTTTCCTTCTGCATGTGTTTTTGTTACTGTCATAACTCAGCTGGTATTCCAGTCAGCTTATTAAGATGATAACAGACCTGGTATATAGCCTTCTGTTGGAATGTCAATCAGAATGTTGTAACATTCATTAGTGACAGTGTATACTGAATAATAAGCAGGTTAGGTTAAGTTCAGTATTTATTTAAGTCTGTTCTCTTCCAGGATAACAGACCTGGCCGAAGGATCATTGTGAAACTGTTAAACTGGATGTTTTTACAGTTGATACTGAAGGCTGATACTGAAGTAGAGACTAGTTGATCTTTTACAGTACTGCAAACTTAGCACAACATGGTTCCAGGAACATAACAGAATCAACATATGTTCTGACTGTCGGACTGAATGTTGTGACATTCATTCTCAACAGCATGTGCTAAAGTGTAGGATGATTGGTTTTTCTGTTTCGGTATTTTTCTCAGGCTATTCTTCAGGGATTCAACAGCTGAGCTAAAATCCAGGAAACCAACTACTAACCTACAATTAATGAACCTAACAAATAACCTAGTTGTTAGCAATCTAATAAGTGGAAATTAGATTAACGTGTTCAACCTTTAATTCAGGAAATACAAGTAAAAGACAAACACACTGGAACAATTTAACAGATGATGTCCAAAATCAACAGTAAGACATCATGCTGATAACTGTGTAAGAAAACAACAGAAGTGAGTGCTAGGATTGATCTCTGTTGAGTCTTTCTTCCTGATGCACAGAACCAGGTGTTCATCCATTCTAGGGTGACATAGAATGAGATGTCGTGACATCTGTGAACGTGTGCACATTAGTATAGTGGTTAATAACTGTCTTGCTGTATTAGTTACAATGTTAGATCAGATGTCATGACTTGGAGTAGAACATCTGAATTCTGACTACACCAGAATTTCAAATGGTATCAGAGCAGGCATCCTGTTCTGCTTCTGGATGAGATCCATGGGTGATACTTTCTGGTATCTTGCAAGAAGTTATGTTGGAACCTGTGGAAGGTTCTGTATTCTCCCTGAATGGTCCCTTGAAGTATGTGGATGGACTGTTCATGACAGGAATGGTGTGTACCTGTCTCTGGAGGTTGGCTATGGACCTTTGTGTGGGACTGCTGTGCCAGTATTGAATCACATTCAAACTTGGTATGGTCTTGGAGGCTGATTTGGCGACGTGCGTGTTCATAGGTCGAGTTGTATTATGATTTCCGCTGCATAATACCTAGCAAAACTCAAACTCTGATGTAGTTTCCCCTCATGTGGATGAAAGGTTGCTGTATTCAAGATTTCATCATAATCTATTGAAGATGTCAAAGATACTCGAGTCTCCTCAAGTCCACTCATCATGACGCTCTCACTTCAGGATGGTAAGAATCAACTGATCACTGATTCTTTTACTCTTTTGGGTAATGTATATGAAGACCTTGAAAAATTTCAAGGAAAGTTTGTTCCAAGGAGGTGGAACTAATGTTCTATGTGATGTTAGAACATGTTGTTCAACAAGTATGCAGCTACTGGTTGAAGAGCAGATGTTTTTAGGTGTCAAACAAAGGGAGACCTTGTTTGGAACCTACTCCTGACCTGGAAGAGGAGACATCTGTGTGGGCTAAGTTGACAAGGGTAGGGTCAACTGTGTGTATGCTCAAGAAGGTCACATGTAGAGGTCTGGTCTCTAGAAGTGGAGCTGGGTGAGATGTGATATTGCGCAATTTCCTGCTGCTTGTCCTACTCCTGTAGATTGATCAGGGCTGGATAGCTGTTCTCTGGAGTACTATGGAGTGTTGGAAGACAAGTCCTCTGGATGTTAGAAGTCAACAATGGGGTAACCTGACTGCTACTTCATTTAAGAGGATTGGGACCATGAATCTTGCTATTCAAGCACCACGATCAGAAGTGGGAGTTCTTTCAAGGAGTGAGAATAAGAAGATTCATAGGTTGTTTGATGTAGTATGCTCTGGCAATGCATATCTGCTATTGACTGGTGTTCCTCCAGTACTTATGGTCAGCTAAAGTCTGATTGGTGTGATAGGAGTATGCGTAGGTATAACTCATAGAGTTAGCTACCACTGGTTGGGATGGTGTATGTCATGTTGAGACATGTTTGTACAATGCATGGATATTGGTGTGAAGCTTCCATGATTGTTAATTTGAGGGGGAGTTTTGGTTAACCTCCTCACATTTGGTCAGCCTAAAGTCTGGTTGGCTGTTGACCTGTGTCACATGGGTTCTGGTGGTTGTGTGACACACTTACAAGGAAGAATTCATCTCTCTCATTCCTAAGGGTGAATTTAATCTGAGAAGATTTTCAAAACTGTTGAAGTGCTTGCAAGCAGAAGATGTTGACACTGGAAGAGTATGTTCAAAGTAGTCTTATGGTGGAAGTATCTGAAAGGAACATTGGGAAATGATTTAAGATCAATGTCAGCTTGTGCCAAGTACAAGTATTTAATTGATTATCCTTGGAGCTCAAGATATCTGATGTTCTTAACGATGTTGGAACATCTCTTCTTCAAGACCCTGTGCATTATCACAGGAAGGATAGTACATTGGCTTATGATCTATCTCTTTGGTGGCAACAAAAGCATATGATCTCCGAAAAGGTTTCCTGGCAAGAAACATGTTCAGCCTTGGTATGTACAAGAAGAAGAAGACATCATAGTCTTGATGGTGGTTACTTGGATCAACTTATTCCTGATCTAGGTAAGGAAGTGCATTGGCTAATGCACACTATGAAGTTAAGAATAAGTGGCAGCTTTCTTAATATCATGGAAATAGTCGTGCCTCAGGAAGTAGAATCCTTGGTATAGCTGAAGGGTTAGTTGCTAACTGGTCCTTCTGAAGACTCATGCACCAGAGTGTCTGATGTCTTTGGAGAAGAAGCAGGAATTCATCAAGGTGTGAACTTGGATGACTTAACTACAAACCTGCAGGATGGAGGTTGTTTACTCAAACTTGGTTCCACAATCAAGTCTATGAGAACATTGAACTCTTGTTCTGTGAAGGGAGGAAGCTCTTTCAAGTGGCAGAAGAAGGAGCTGAATTCAACAGCTGGATGTCAAAACACAATGTTGTGACATTTGGTTCAACATTAGATTCTTAGTTGGTGAAGTGGCACATCAACTTGAGATAGAAGGGTCTGCAGGGTTGTAGATTGGACACTTCAAAAGGCTTGAAGTTCAAATCTCACTTGGAAGGTCAGAATATCTTTGGGAGAAGTCTGATAAACTTGGAGAGGTCAAAAGGTGGCATTTGACTTTTTCATATGAGGATTCATGAAGGAGGTAATCAACCAGTGGCATTTGGTCTATCTCAGAAGTGAGTTCGAAGAATCAAGATAATCAACTTATGGCAGCTGATTATCCTTGAGGGAAGTCTGAGACAAATTACTTTTGAGCAGAAAAGTAGTAAGTTGAAGACAAAAGGAGGTGTTTTCTATTCATCTCTTGGAGCTTGTGATAGGAGTTCTGAGCTATCTATGGAAGATTATCTCGTGCAATGGGATGAGAATGTATATGTCCCAATGTATGTCTGGGTTCTTCTGGATCAAGCCGGTGACTCAGTGATATCTGAAGACTATCAGATGGTGTTCCTTGTCATGTTATGAAGGATGTCCCAGCTGATGTTAGAACATCTTGTGAAATGGTCTTCAGTTCTGATTAGAAGAGAGATTGACACAGCGTGTGAATGTGTTCAGCTAAGAGGGTTGAGCAGAGGGTGTGCTCTTGAAGACATGAAGATGCGTCTTATGTTTTCCATTCATCAAGTGGTCTGGATTCTCTTTGAATCAGGAAGTATGTGAAGGTCCAACTTTGTGGTGTTGGATATGCTCAGGTGTGACCTCCAAGTTTCAAGAGGAGAGTAGGGTGTCCATGACAGGGGGAGTTTTGTCTTTGAAGCTGCAAGTAATCATCAAGCTTGTGGTCTATGTGTACTCAGATAACTAGGTATGGCACCTTGTCAGTTATCAGGATGCTGTGATGTATGTCAAGGCTGAGTGAGCAGAAGAATGTCTGACCGGATGTCATGACATTGCCCTGGACAATGTTGCTAATTCCTTCTGAATCTTAAAGTCAGTAGGAATTATGAAGGTGATGTGTCTAAGTCTGATACATCAGAATAAGCCTGATGGCTACAGCTGTGTGGTACAGGGGGAGTAACCATCTGCTAAAGTGTGGGAATTTGACTGTGGCAGTGCCAGATGTCAAGACTCTACTGGAGGTATGACAGAAACCTTGGGAAATGTTGAATACTGGCAGAATGCAAGAAAAAGCCGCGTGGAATGTTAAGACATCGCGTGCAACGTGTCTGACTGCATATATGGAATAGTCTTCATGCACTGGAACTGCTGTTTTGGAAAAGAAACAGTCAAGAGCTATAAAAGGTATTCAAAGATAGTCTGAGATTTTGTTGGTGATTCTCTGACTATTTCTCAGCAAAAATTAATGAATCTTGACCAAGCATTAATTCCTACCGTTAATTCCTAAGCACGGGCTGGACTATTTAAAGGATGTAATAGCCCTCTTCTTCTCACAAGAGAAACACTCCATTCCCTCAGAATCATGGGGTATGTTAAGGTTTGGGCAAGCTGCGCCTGGATCTGGTTTTGTGAGGGGTGCCTTTACAAATGTTCAGCTAAAAAGGGGGAGAGAAATACACTCCTGGGGTTGAGAATGTACCAGAAGCAAGCTAACTGTAACTGTGGTAGCAAACAGAAGTTGGTGTCAGGCACAAAATCCACCAACTGGGTATACCACTTGTGTCTTGTGATCTGAGTTAAGAGAACAGTTGTGTCTTATGATCTGAGTTACATTATCTATGTACTCAACATTACATACTCTTCAGGAAGCTCTCCTGTTGAGGGGAAGGGTTCTGGTACAACTAATCCGTGTACCTCTACTTCCTCATGTACACCAACTTTGGTGTTTGTGGTGGTGGAGTCAATGACAGAGATGAAGAGCATACCAATATTGGGATGTTTTGTCCAGTGTAATGTTTATTTGTTTTAGCTAAAATTTGCCAAAGGGGGAGATTGTTATTACCTTAGGATTGGCATTAATTTTGTAAAACAAATAATGTAATCATCTCTGTTGTTTTAATATGTTAGGTTGAAGAAGTTCAACATCTGGACCAACATGTCATGTACGATGTCATGACATCAGGCCTGTGACATCGTACATGTGTAGAAAACTGAATTAATTAATTCAGTATATATTCTGGGATTAGCAAGGATATCTGGTGAATATCCTAACTCCCATGTGGAGGTCTTAAAGACTTAATCAGAATATATATAGGCTCTAAATATGGAGATATATATATGGAGAGATTCTAGGATTGAAGACCTTGTTTGTAGCAGAATTTTTCTGCTGAAGTTGTAACAGCAAAGAACAAGTCTACTGCGATTTCTGAAGGCCCAAATCCAGTTGGGTGATTAGGTTATAAATAGCTAATTGTAACCTAGTTTTTGTAAGCCTCTTAGAATGAAAATTTAGGGGTGTGTGTGAGGTAAACCTCCCAATCTGTGGGAAGGTTACCATGTGTTTCTCAGTGGTCAAAGCTGAGATTATTTGTAACTCAAAGCCTGTAGGCAAGAGTGATTTTGTTCTTGAATGAAGTTGTGAAGCAAGTTCAAGGTGTGGTAACATTACATTGTATTTGTAGTGATAGGAATCGAAACTGGAGGTTTCTATCTAGGAGTTCCTAGGTATAGATTGCATTGGGTAGGGATTAAGTGAAGAGTTATAAACGGGGGAGTTTAACTCTGAATTAATACTGCTGATAGTGGATCTTCTTACGGGCTTGGTAGCCCCCAGATGTAGGTCATGTTGGACTGAATTGGGTTAACAATTTCCTGTGTTTGTTTTCCTTCTGCATGTGTTTTTGTTACTGTCATAACTCAGCTGGTATTCCAGTCAGCTTATCAAGATGATAACAGACCTGGTATATAGCCTTCTGTTGGAATGTCAATCAGAATGTTGTAACATTCATTAGTGACAGTGTATACTGAATAATAAGCAGGTTAGGTTCAGTTCAGTATTTATTTAAGTCTGTTCTCTTCCAGGATAACAGACCTGGCCGAAGGATCATTTTGAAACTGTTAAACTGGATGTTTTGACAGTTGATACTGAAGGCTGATACTGAAGTAGAGACTAGTTGATCTTTTACAGTACTGCAAACATAGCACAGCATGGTTCCAGGAACATAACAGAATCAACATATGTTCTGACTGTCGGACTGAATGTTGTGACATTCATTCTCAACAGCATGTGCTAAAGTGTAGGATGATTGGTTTTTCTGTTTCGGCATTTTTCTCAGGCTATTCTTCAGGGATTCAACAGCTGAGCTAAAATCCAGGAAACCAACTACTAACCTACAATTAATGAACCTAACAAATAACCTAGTTGTTAGCAATCTAATAAGTGGAAATTAGATTAACGTGTTCAACCTTTAATTCAGGAAATACAAGTAAAAGACAAACACACTGGAATAATTTAACAGATGATGTCCAAAATCAACAGTAAGACATCATGCTGATAACTGTGTAAGAAAACAACAGAAGTGAGTGCTAGGATTGATCTCTGTTGAGTCTTTCTTCCTGATGCACAGAACCAGGTGTTCATCCATTCTAGGGTGACATAGAATGAGATGTCGTGACATCTGTGAACGTGTGCACATTAGTACAGTGGTTAATAACTGTCTTGCTGTATTAGTTACAATGTTAGATCAGATGTCATGACTTGGAGTAGAACATCTGAATTCTGACTACACCAGAATTTCAAATGGTATCAGAGCAGGCATCCTGTTCTGCTTCTGGATGAGATCCATGGGTGATACTTTCTGGTATCTTGCAAGAAGTTATGTTGGAACCTGTGGAAGGTTCTGTATTCTCCCTGAATGGTCCCTTGAAGTATGTGGATGGACTGTTCATGACAGGAATGGTGTGTACCTGTCTCTGGAGGTTGGCTATGGACCTTTGTGTGGGACTGCTGTGCCAGTATTGAATCACATTCAAACTTGGTATGGTCTTGGAGGCTGATTTGGCGACGTGCGTGTTCATAGGTCGAGTTGTATTATGATTTCCGCTGCATAATACCTGGCACAACTCAAACTCTGATGTAGTTTCCCCTCATGTGGATGAAAGGCTGCTGTATTCAAGATTTCATCATAATCTATTGAAGATGTCAAAGATACTCGAGTCTCCTCAAGTCCACTCATCATGACGCTCTCACTTCAGGATGGTAAGAATCAACTGATCATTGATTCTTTTACTCTTTTGGGTAATGTATATGAAGACCTTGAAAAATTTCAAGGAAAGTTTGTTCCAAGGAGGTGGAACTAATGTTCTATGTGATGTTAGAACATGTTGTTCAACAAGTATGCAGCTACTGGTTGAAGAGCAGATGTTTTTAGGTGTCAAACAAAGGGAGACCTTGTTTGGAACCTACTCCTGACCTGGAAGAGGAGACATCTGTGTGGGCTAAGTTGACAAGGGTAGGGTCAACTGTGTGTATGCTCAAGAAGGTCACATGTAGAGGTCTGGTCTCTAGAAGTGGAGCTGGGTGAGATGTGACATTGCGCAATTTCCTGCTGCTTGTCCTACTCCTGTAGATTGATCAGGGCTGGATAGCTGTTCTCTGGAGTACTATGGAGTGTTGGAAGACAAGTCCTCTGGATGTTAGAAGTCAACAATGGGGTAACCTGACTGCTACTTCATTTAAGAGGATTGGGACCATGAATCTTGCTATTCAAGCACCACGATCAGAAGTGGGAGTTCTTTCAAGGAGTGAGAATAAGAAGATTCATAGGTTGTTTGATGTAGTATGCTCTGGAAATGCATATCTGCTATTGACTAGTGTTCCTCCAGTACTTATGGTCAGCTAAAGTCTGATTGGTGTGATAGGAGTATGCGTAAGTATAACTCATAGAGTTAGCTACCACTGGTAGGGATGGTGTATGTCATGTTGAGACATGTTTGTACAATGCATGGATATTGGTGTGAAGCTTCCATGATTGTTAATTTGAGGGGGAGTTTTGGTTAACCTCCTCACATTTGGTCAGCCTAAAGTCTGGTTGGCTGTTGACCTGTGTCACATGGGTTCTGGTGGTTGTGTGACACACTTGCAAGGAAGAATTCATCTCTCTCATTCCTAAGGGTGAATTTAATCTGAGAAGATTTTCAAAACTGTTGAAGTGCTTGCAAGCAGAAGATGTTGACACTAGAAGAGTATGTTCAAAGTAGTCTTATGGTGGAAGTATCTGAAAGGAACATTGGGAAAGGATTTAAGATCAATGTCAGCTTGTGCCAAGTACAAGTATTTAATTGATTATCCTTGGAGCTCAAGATATCTGATGTTCTTAACGATGTTGGAACATCTCTTCTTCAAGACCCTGTGCATTATCACAGGAAGGATAGTACATTGGCTTATGATCTATCTCTTTGGTGGCAACAAAAGCATATGATCTCCGAAAAGGTTTCCTGGCAAGAAACATGTTCAGCCTTGGTATGTACAAGAAGAAGAAGACATCATAGTCTTGATGGTGGTTACTTGGATCAGCTTATTCCTGATCTAGGTAAGGAAGTGCATTGGCTAATGCACACTATGAAGTTAAGAATAAGTGGCAGCTTTCTTAATATCATGGAAACAGTCGTGCCTCAGGAAGTAGAATCCTTGGTATAGCTGAAGGGTTAGTTGCTAACTGGTCCTTCTGAAGACTCATGCACCAGAGTGTCTGATGTCTTTGGAGAAGAAGCAGGAATTCATCAAGGTGTGAACTTGGATGACTTAACTACAAACCTGCAGGATGGAGGTTGTTTACTCAAACTTGGTTCCACAATCAAGTCTATGAGAACATTGAACTCTTGTTCTGTGAAGGGAGGAAGCTCTTTCAAGTGGCAGAAGAAGGAGCTGAATTCAACAGCTGGATGTCAAAACACAATGTTGTGACATTTGGTTCAACATTAGATTCTTAGTTGGTGAAGTGGCACATCAACTTGAGATAGAAGGGTCTGCAGGGTTGTAGATTGGACACTTCAAAAGGCTTGAAGTTCAAATCTCACTTGGAAGGTCAGAATATCTTTGGGAGAAGTCTGATAAACTTGGAGAGGTCAAAAGGTGGCATTTGACTTTTTCATATGAGGATTCATGAAGGAGGTAATCAACCAGTGGCATTTGGTCTATCTCAGAAGTGAGTTCGAAGAATCAAGATAATCAACTTATGGCAGCTGATTATCCTTGAGGGAAGTCTGAGACAAATTACTTTTGAGCAGAAAAGTAGTAAGTTGAAGACAAAAGGAGGTGTTTTCTATTCATCTCTTGGAGCTTGTGATAGGAGTTCTGAGCTATCTATGGAAGATTATCTCGTGCAATGGGATGAGAATGTATATGTCCCAATGTATGTCTGGGTTCTTCTGGATCAAGCCGGTGACTCAATGATATCTGAAGACTATCAGATGGTGTTCCTTGTCATGTTATGAAGGATGTCCCAGCTGATGTTAGAACATCTTGTGAAATGGTCTTCAGTTCTGATTAGAAGAGAGATTGACACAGCGTGTGAATGTGTTCAGCTAAGAGGGTTGAACAGAGGGTGTGCTCTTGAAGACATGAAGATGCGTCTTATGTTTTCCATTCATCAAGTGGTCTGGATTCTCTTTGAATCAGGAAGTATGTGAAGGTCCAACTTTGTGGTGTTGGATATGCTCAGGTGTGACCTCCAAGTTTCAAGAGGAGAGTAGGGTGTCCATGACAGGGGGAGTTTTGTCTTTGAAGCTGCAAGTAATCATCAAGCTTGTGGTCTATGTGTACTCAGATAACTAGGTATGGCACCTTGTCAGTTATCAGGATGTTGTGATGTATGTCAAGGCTGATTGAGCAGAAGAATGTCTGACCGGATGTCATGACATTGCCCTGGACAATGCTGCTAATTCCTTCTGAATCTTAAAGTCAGTAGGAATTATGAAGGTGATGTGTCTAAGTCTGATACATCAGAATAAGCCTGATGGCTACAGCTGTGTGGTACAGGGGGAGTAACCATCTGCTAAAGTGTGGGAATTTGACTGTGGCAGTGCCAGATGTCAAGACTCTACTGGAGGTATGACAGAAACCTTGGGAAATGTTGAATACTGGCAGAATGCAAGAAAAAGCCGCGTGGAATGTTAAGACATCGCGTGCAACGTGTCTGACTGCATATATGGAATAGTCTTCATGCACTGGAACTGCTGTTTTGGAAAAGAAACAGTCAAGAGCTATAAAAGGTATTCAAAGATAGTCTGAGATTTTGTTGGTGATTCTCTGACTATTTCTCAGCAAAAATTAATGAATCTTGACCAAGCATTAATTCCTACCGTTAATTCCTAAGCACGGGCTGGACTATTTAAAGGATATAATAGCCCTCTTCTTCTCACAAGAGAAACACTCCATTCCCTCAGAATCATGGGGTATGTTAAGGTTTGGGCAAGCTGCGCCTGGATCTGGTTTTGTGAGGGGTGCCTTTACAAATGTTCAGCTAAAAAGGGGGAGAGAAATACACTCCTGGGGTTGAGAATGTACCAGAAGCAAGCTAACTGTAACTGTGGTAGCAAACAGAAGTTGGTGTCAGGCACAAAATCCACCAACTGGGTATACCACTTGTGTCTTGTGATCTGAGTTAAGAGAACAGTTGTGTCTTGTGATCTGAGTTACATTATCTATGTACTCAACATTACATACTCTTCAGGAAGCTCTCCTGTTGAGGGGAAGGGTTCTGGTACAACTAATCCGTGTACCTCTACTTCCTCATGTACACCAACTTTGGTGTTTGTGGTGGTGGAGTCAATGACAGAGATGAAGAGCATACCAATATTGGGATGTTTTGTCCAGTGTAATGTTTATTTGTTTTAGCTAAAATTTGCCAAAGGGGGAGATTGTTATTACCTTAGGATTGGCATTAATTTTGTAAAACAAATAATGTAATCATCTCTGTTGTTTTAATATGTTAGGTTGAAGAAGTTCAACATCTGGACCAACATGTCATGTACGATGTCATGACATCAGGCCTGTGACATCGTACATGTGTAGAAAACTGAATTAATTAATTCAGTATATATTCTGGGATTAGCAAGGATATCTGGTGAATATCCTAACTCCCATGTGGAGGTCTTAAAGACTTAATCAGAATATATATAGGCTCTAAATATGGAGATATATATATGGAGAGATTCTAGGATTGAAGACCTTGTTTGTAGCAGAATTTTTCTGCTGAAGTTGTAACAGCAAAGAACAAGTCTACTGCGATTTCTGAAGGCCCAAATCCAGTTGGGTGATTAGGTTATAAATAGCTAATTGTAACCTAGTTTTTGTAAGCCTCTTAGAATGAAAATTTAGGGGTGTGTGTGAGGTAAACCTCCCAATCTGTGGGAAGGTTACCATGTGTTTCTCAGTGGTCAAAGCTGAGATTATTTGTAACTCAAAGCCTGTAGGCAAGAGTGATTTTGTTCTTGAATGAAGTTGTGAAGCAAGTTCAAGGTGTGGTAACATTACATTGTATTTGTAGTGATAGGAATGGAAACTGGAGGTTTCTATCTAGGAGTTCCTAGGTATAGATTGCATTGGGTAGGGATTAAGTGAAGAGTTATAAACGGGGGAGTTTAACTCTGAATTAATACTGCTGATAGTGGATCTTCTTCCGGGCTTGGTAGCCCCCAGATGTAGGTCATGTTGGACTGAACTGGGTTAACAATTTCCTGTGTTTGTTTTCCTTCTGCATGTGTTTTTGTTACTGTCATAACTCAGCTGGTATTCCAGTCAGCTTATCAAGATGATAACAGACCTGGTATATAGCCTTCTGTTGGAATGTCAATCAGAATGTTGTAACATTCATTAGTGACAGTGTATACTGAATAATAAGCAGGTTAGGTTAAGTTCAGTATTTATTTAAGTCTGTTCTCTTCCAGGATAACAGACCTGGCCGAAGGATCATTTTGAAACTGTTAAACTGGATGTTTTGACAGTTGATACTGAAGGCTGATACTGAAGTAGAGACTAGTTGATCTTTTACAGTACTGCAAACTTAGCACAGCATGGTTCCAGGAACATAACAGAATCAACATATGTTCTGACTGTCGGACTGAATGTTGTGACATTCATTCTCAACAGCATGTGCTAAAGTGTAGGATGATTGGTTTTTCTGTTTCGGCATTTTTCTCAGGCTATTCTTCAGGGATTCAACAACTGAGCTAAAATCAAGGAAACCAACTACTAACCTACAATTAATGAACCTAACAAATAACCTAGTTGTTAGCAATCTAATAAGTGGAAATTAGATTAACGTGTTCAACCTTTAATTCAGGAAATACAAGTAAAAGACAAACACACTGGAATAATTTAACAGATGATGTCCAAAATCAACAGTAAGACATCATGTTGATAACTGTGTAAGAAAACAACAGAAGTGAGTGCTAGGATTGATCTCTGTTGAGTCTTTCTTCCTGATGCACAGAACCAGGTGTTCATCCATTCTAGGGTGACATAGAATGAGATGTCGTGACATCTGTGAACGTGTGCACATTAGTACAGTGGTTAATAACTGTCTTGATGTATTAGTTACAATGTTAGATCAGATGTCATGACTTGGAGTAGAACATCTGAATTCTGACTACACCAGAATTTCAAATGGTATCAGAGCAGGCATCCTGTTCTGCTTCTGGATGAGATCCATGGGTGATACTTTCTGGTATCTTGCAAGAAGTTATGTTGGAACCTGTGGAAGGTTCTGTATTCTCCCTGAATGGTCCCTTGAAGTATGTGGATGGACTATTCATGACAGGAATGGTGTGTACCTGTCTCTGGAGGTTGGCTATGGACCTTTGTGTGGGACTGCTGTGCCAGTATTGAATCACATTCAAACTTGGTATGGTCTTGGAGGCTGATTTGGCGACGTGCGTGTTCATAGGTCGAGTTGTATTATGATTTCCGCTGCATAATACCTGGCAAAACTCAAACTCTGATGTAGTTTCCCCTCATGTGGATGAAAGGCTGCTGTATTCAAGATTTCATCATAATCTATTGAAGATGTCAAAGATACTCGAGTCTCCTCAAGTCCACTCATCATGACGCTCTCACTTCAGGATGGTAAGAATCAACTGATCATTGATTCTTTTACTCTTTTGGGTAATGTATATGAAGACCTTGAAAATTTTCAAGGAAAGTTTGTTCCAAGGAGGTGGAACTAATGTTCTATGTGATGTTAGAACATGTTGTTCAACAAGTATGCAGCTACTGGTTGAAGAGCAGATGTTTTTAGGTGTCAAACAAAGGGAGACCTTGTTTGGAACCTACTCCTGACCTGGAAGAGGAGACATCTGTGTGGGCTAAGTTGACAAGGGTAGGGTCAACTGTGTGTATGCTCAAGAAGGTCACATGTAGAGGTCTGGTCTCTAGAAGTGGAGCTGGGTGAGATGTGACATTGCGCAATTTCCTGCTGCTTGTCCTACTCCTGTAGATTGATCAGGGCTGGATAGCTGTTCTCTGGAGTACTATGGAGTGTTGGAAGACAAGTCCTCTGGATGTTAGAAGTCAACAATGGGGTAACCTGACTGCTACTTCATTTAAGAGGATTGGGACCATGAATCTTGCTATTCAAGCACCACGATCAGAAGTGGGAGTTCTTTCAAGGAGTGAGAATAAGAAGATTCATAGGTTGTTTGATGTAGTATGCTCTGGAAATGCATATCTGCTATTGACTGGTGTTCCTCCAGTACTTATGGTCAGCTAAAGTCTGATTGGTGTGATAGGAGTATGCGTAAGTATAACTCATAGAGTTAGCTACCACTGGTAGGGATGGTGTATGTCATGTTGAGACATGTTTGTACAATGCATGGATATTGGTGTGAAGCTTCCATGATTGTTAATTTGAGGGGGAGTTTTGGTTAACCTCCTCACATTTGGTCAGCCTAAAGTCTGGTTGGCTGTTGACCTGTGTCACATGGGTTCTGGTGGTTGTGTGACACACTTGCAAGGAAGAATTCATCTCTCTCATTCCTAAGGGTGAATTTAATCTGAGAAGATTTTCAAAACTGTTGAAGTGCTTGCAAGCAGAAGATGTTGACACTAGAAGAGTATGTTCAAAGTAGTCTTATGGTGGAAGTATCTGAAAGGAACATTGGGAAAGGATTTAAGATCAATGTCAGCTTGTGCCAAGTACAAGTATTTAATTGATTATCCTTGGAGCTCAAGATATCTGATGTTCTTAACGATGTTGGAACATCTCTTCTTCAAGACCCTGTGCATTATCACAGGAAGGATAGTACATTGGCTTATGATCTATCTCTTTGGTGGCAACAAAAGCATATGATCTCCGAAAAGGTTTCCTGGCAAGAAACATGTTCAGCCTTGGTATGTACAAGAAGAAGAAGACATCATAGTCTTGATGGTGGTTACTTGGATCAGCTTATTCCTGATCTAGGTAAGGAAGTGCATTGGCTAATGCACACTATGAAGTTAAGAATAAGTGGCAGCTTTCTTAATATCATGGAAACAGTCGTGCCTCAGGAAGTAGAATCCTTGGTATAGCTGAAGGGTTAGTTGCTAACTGGTCCTTCTGAAGACTCATGCACCAGAGTGTCTGATGTCTTTGGAGAAGAAGCAGGAATTCATCAAGGTGTGAACTTGGATGACTTAACTACAAACCTGCAGGATGGAGGTTGTTTACTCAAACTTGGTTCCACAATCAAGTCTATGAGAACATTGAACTCTTGTTCTGTGAAGGGAGGAAGCTCTTTCAAGTGGCAGAAGAAGGAGCTGAATTCAACAGCTGGATGTCAAAACACAATGTTGTGACATTTGGTTCAACATTAGATTCTTAGTTGGTGAAGTGGCACATCAACTTGAGATAGAAGGGTCTGCAGGGTTGTAGATTGGACACTTCAAAAGGCTTGAAGTTCAAATCTCACTTGGAAGGTCAGAATATCTTTGGGAGAAGTCTGATAAACTTGGAGAGGTCAAAAGGTGGCATTTGACTTTTTCATATGAGGATTCATGAAGGAGGTAATCAACCAGTGGCATTTGGTCTATCTCAGAAGTGAGTTCGAAGAATCAAGATAATCAACTTATGGCAGCTGATTATCCTTGAGGGAAGTCTGAGACAAATTACTTTTGAGCAGAAAAGTAGTAAGTTGAAGACAAAAGGAGGTGTTTTCTATTCATCTCTTGGAGCTTGTGATAGGAGTTCTGAGCTATCTATGGAAGATTATCTCGTGCAATGGGATGAGAATGTATATGTCCCAATGTATGTCTGGGTTCTTCTGGATCAAGCCGGTGACTCAGTGATATCTGAAGACTATCAGATGGTGTTCCTTGTCATGTTATGAAGGATGTCCCAGCTGATGTTAGAACATCTTGTGAAATGGTCTTCAGTTCTGATTAGAAGAGAGATTGACACAGCGTGTGAATGTGTTCAGCTAAGAGGGTTGAACAGAGGGTGTGCTCTTGAAGACATGAAGATGCGTCTTATGTTTTCCATTCATCAAGTGGTCTGGATTCTCTTTGAATCAGGAAGTATGTGAAGGTCCAACTTTGTGGTGTTGGATATGCTCAGGTGTGACCTCCAAGTTTCAAGAGGAGAGTAGGGTGTCCATGACAGGGGGAGTTTTGTCTTTGAAGCTGCAAGTAATCATCAAGCTTGTGGTCTATGTGTACTCAGATAACTAGGTATGGCACCTTGTCAGTTATCAGGATGTTGTGATGTATGTCAAGGCTGAGTGAGCAGAAGAATGTCTGACCGGATGTCATGACATTGCCCTGGACAATGCTGCTAATTCCTTCTGAATCTTAAAGTCAGTAGGAATTATGAAGGTGATGTGTCTAAGTCTGATACATCAGAATAAGCCTGATGGCTACAGCTGTGTGGTACAGGGGGAGTAACCATCTGCTAAAGTGTGGGAATTTGACTGTGGCAGTGCCAGATGTCAAGACTCTACTGGAGGTATGACAGAAACCTTGGGAAATGTTGAATACTGGCAGAATGCAAGAAAAAGCCGCGTGGAATGTTAAGACATCGCGTGCAACGTGTCTGACTGCATATATGGAATAGTCTTCATGCACTGGAACTGCTGTTTTGGAAAAGAAACAGTCAAGAGCTATAAAAGGTATTCAAAGATAGTCTGAGATTTTGTTGGTGATTCTCTGACTATTTCTCAGCAAAAATTAATGAATCTTGACCAAGCATTAATTCCTACCGTTAATTCCTAAGCACGGGCTGGACTATTTAAAGGATGTAATAGCCCTCTTCTTCTCACAAGAGAAACACTCCATTCCCTCAGAATCATGGGGTATGTTAAGGTTTGGGCAAGCTGCGCCTGGATCTGGTTTTGTGAGGGGTGCCTTTACAAATGTTCAGCTAAAAAGGGGGAGAGAAATACACTCCTGGGGTTGAGAATGTACCAGAAGCAAGCTAACTGTAACTGTGGTAGCAAACAGAAGTTGGTGTCAGGCACAAAATCCACCAACTGGGTATACCACTTGTGTCTTGTGATCTGAGTTAAGAGAACAGTTGTGTCTTATGATCTGAGTTACATTATCTATGTACTCAACATTACATACTCTTCAGGAAGCTCTCCTGTTTAGGGGAAGGGTTCTGGTACAACTAATCCGTGTACCTCTACTTCCTCATGTACACCAACTTTGGTGTTTGTGGTGGTGGAGTCAATGACAGAGATGAAGAGCATACCAATATTGGGATGTTTTGTCCAGTGTAATGTTTATTTGTTTTAGCTAAAATTTGCCAAAGGGGGAGATTGTTATTACCTTAGGATTGGCATTAATTTTGTAAAACAAATAATGTAATCATCTCTGTTGTTTTAATATGTTAGGTTGAAGAAGTTCAACATCTGGACCAACATGTCATGTACGATGTCATGACATCAGGCCTGTGACATCGTACATGTGTAGAAAACTGAATTAATTAATTCAGTATATATTCTGGGATTAGCAAGGATATCTGGTGAATATCCTAACTCCCATGTGGAGGTCTTAAAGACTTAATCAGAATATATATAGGCTCTAAATATGGAGATATATATATGGAGAGATTCTAGGATTGAAGACCTTGTTTGTAGCAGAATTTTTCTGCTGAAGTTGTAACAGCAAAGAACAAGTCTACTGCGATTTCTGAAGGCCCAAATCCAGTTGGGTGATTAGGTTATAAATAGCTAATTGTAACCTAGTTTTTGTAAGCCTCTTAGAATGAAAATTTAGGGGTGTGTGTGAGGTAAACCTCCCAATCTGTGGGAAGGTTACCATGTGTTTCTCAGTGGTCAAAGCTGAGATTATTTGTAACTCAAAGCCTGTAGGCAAGAGTGATTTTGTTCTTGAATGAAGTTGTGAAGCAAGTTCAAGGTGTGGTAACATTACATTGTATTTGTAGTGATAGGAATGGAAACTGGAGGTTTCTATCTAGGAGTTCCTAGGTATAGATTGCATTGGGTAGGGATTAAGTGAAGAGTTATAAACGGGGGAGTTTAACTCTGAATTAATACTGCTGATAGTGGATCTTCTTCCGGGCTTGGTAGCCCCCAGATGTAGGTCATGTTGGACTGAACTGGGTTAACAATTTCCTGTGTTTGTTTTCCTTCTGCATGTGTTTTTGTTACTGTCATAACTCAGCTGGTATTCCAGTCAGCTTATCAAGATGATAACAGACCTGGTATATAGCCTTCTGTTGGAATGTCAATCAGAATGTTGTAACATTCATTAGTGACAGTGTATATTGAATAATAAGCAGGTTAGGTTCAGTTCAGTATTTATTTAAGTCTGTTCTCTTCCAGGATAACAGACCTGGCCGAAGGATCATTTTGAAACTGTTAAACTGGATGTTTTGACAGTTGATACTGAAGGCTGATACTGAAGTAGAGACTAGTTGATCTTTTACAGTACTGCAAACTTAGCACAGCATGGTTCCAGGAACATAACAGAATCAACATATGTTCTGACTGTCGGACTGAATGTTGTGACATTCATTCTCAACAGCATGTGCTAAAGTGTAGGATGATTGGTTTTTCTGTTTCGGTATTTTTCTCAGGCTATTCTTCAGGGATTCAACAGCTGAGCTAAAATCCAGGAAACCAACTACTAACCTACAATTAATGAACCTAACAAATAACCTAGTTGTTAGCAATCTAATAAGTGGAAATTAGATTAACGTGTTCAACCTTTAATTCAGGAAATACAAGTAAAAGACAAACACACTGGAACAATTTAACAGATGATGTCCAAAATCAACAGTAAGACATCATGCTGATAACTGTGTAAGAAAACAACAGAAGTGAGTGCTAGGATTGATCTCTGTTGAGTCTTTCTTCCTGATGCACAGAACCAGGTGTTCATCCATTCTAGGGTGACATAGAATGAGATGTCGTGACATCTGTGAACGTGTGCACATTAGTACAGTGGTTAATAACTGTCTTGCTGTATTAGTTACAATGTTAGATCAGATGTCATGACATGGAGTAGAACATCTGAATTCTGACTACACCAGAATTTCAAAAACCCGAAAAGGGCGATCCAGGCAAAAGTTAGGGATTAAACGAATGACTGCGTTCTGAGTAGTTCTGAATCTCATCTCGTGTCAATGACTGGAAACTTTTGAAGGATATGAAACAGTCCAATCACTCTTTTCAGAAAGCTGATCATCTAGAGGATCTTGAAGACGAGCAAGTCATAGCAGAATTGGAACCCAAAAGAAATCCATTTCACATTGCCATTAGATTAATTTCTGTTTTTATCTTTTGTGCGATTACCTCTTTCCAGGAATTGCTTCCTGATGTAAATGCCTATTCAAAGGCCATTCAATCAATAAAATCATGTTATTCAGTATATCTCTGTTTTCATTTTCATTTTACTATTTTGTTTGCAAAAATGACGTCCAAATTTTTGATAAACATTGCATCATGAAACATAAGAGCTTTACAGGTACATGCTTAATAAACATTTAAAATTGCTGTAAATGTTAACTGCTTTAGATCGTCTATTCAGAACAGGTACCCTCGGGGCATTTCCTTAAGGTTCCCAGCCGATGATCGCGAATATTTTCCCCCAACAGTCGAAGTTGGTATCTTATCCCTGCAGAGCTGATCAGAGCATTGGATTCTTCGATCCCCAGCAGGCTCTCATTGCTGTACCTCCCCCAAGTGGTTGTTTCAGAATATACACTCCCCAGTAGAGTTGACAGTGCCAGACTGTATATCCCCAGTAGAGTTGACAGTGCCAGACTGTATATCCCCATTAGAGTTGACAGTGCCAGACTATATATCCCCAGCGGAGTTGACAGTGCCAGACTGTATCTTCCCAGCAGAAGCGGCTGCTCCTCAGGGTTTGATGCCAGATCGATGATCCCGACGCCAGATCCATGGTCTCTTTCCTTGAAGCAGAATCTCGGTACCGTATCGATGTTTGCTTCCCCTGCTAAGTCGTCTCTCTCGCAGATTATAGTTGCCAGAACCACTATCGCTTTCCCCAACAGCAGGTTTTCAGTACCGTTCTCTCCCCAGTCAGAGTCTCGGTATTTCGTCATTGCTAGAAAACCGTGTGGCGGGTCATTTCCCCACAGAGTTCTTTGCGCTGTGCATCTCCAACAGCCTTGCCAGGGTCCAGAAGATGGTGATCATTTCCCCAGTAGATTCCCTTGCCTCGGCTTGGGATTCTACCCAGCATTTTGCATCCCTGCATGTAGAATCATATTGCATTGCATCCTCCCAAATCGCGTAGCATTTCCATTTTCATGGAGCATTACGCCATTGAAAAATTCGAACATACGCATGTAAGCATAAAACATTCTCGGTATCCCAAGTGATAAGCTAGAAGTTGTTTCCAGTACTCAGAGTGAAGATTGTTCATGACTTACCTTCATTATCTCGAGCAAGTGTCATTGGCCCATGCGCTGCCTTTATTATCTTTCCCTATTTCTGTCGATGCTGACAGGCATGAAGTTTTTCCGGTATTTAGACCGAAGTGGCATTCAGGCCAATTTTCCGATGTTCAGATCGAAGAAGTTTCCGACGTTCAGGTCAATGCAACTTGCGACATTCAGGCCAATTTTTCGATGTTCAGATCGAAGAAGTTTCCGACATTCAGGTCGATGAAACTTGTGGCATTCAGGCCAGTTTTCGGTATTCAGACCGAAGTGGCATTCAGGCCAGTTTCTGGTATTCAGACCGAAGTGGCGTTCAGGCCAGTTTTCCGATGTTCAAATCGAAGAAGTTTCCGACGTTCAGGTCGATGCAACTTGTGGCATTCAGGCCAGTTTCTGGTATTCAGACCGAAGTGGCGTTTAGGCCAGTTTTCCGATGTTCAGACCGAAGTGGCATTCAGGCCAGTTTCCGGTATTCAGATCGAAGTGGCGTTCAGGCCAGTTTTCCGATGCTCAGATCGAAGAAGTTTCCGACATTCAGGTCGACGCAACTTGTGGCATTCAGGCCAGCCTCTCGGTGTTCACACCATTATTAATAATCTCATATCTTCCGATGTTTAGATCGAAGTCATTTCCAGTATTCAGACTAATGAGCGGCATTCAGGCCATGGTTATTTCTGTGTTACCATTTATTTTGGTATCCAGGTTAACATTCTTTTTCTGTATTCAGACTGACTCTCACCGTACCAGACGGATTCTTCTTTCAAGACCACCTCTTTGCCGATTCTGACAGGCATTGTTACTTCACTTCACTTCAGTGCAAATTTTCGGGCTTTTATTGTATTCAATCCCATGATACCTCGAAAGTGCGAAAGCCGCTGCTATCTTCTTTTCGGGTCTCCAGTTGATTGAATAGGGGCAGCTGTAATACCTCAAAATTTGCTCCCCTCATTCATGCATTCATTTTTAGGTCATTTAACATTTCATATTGCATTTCATCATGTCAATCGGAATTAGATCCAAGAAGCTTGAATATCATCCAAGACACTTTATGGGTCCTATCTGGGTGATCAGTCAACACAAGGGAATGGCTTGAGATACTTCCAACATGTTCAAATGGGGTCTATTCATCAGTCAAAACGTTAATCTTGAAGGAGCAAAAAGCAGAGCCTGAGCTGTCATACTCGCTAGGCGAGCAGCATGGTTCGCTAAGCGAATCTGAACTATCATGCTCGCTAGGCGAAGCGCACGCGTTTTCAAAATATAACAGAAAATCTTGGACTTGGACCTCTCTCATTTGAGCCCACAAAGCCACGAAAATCAGGTTATAAATTCTAGACTTCTATCTCCCAAGAGAGGGGGCAGACTAGAAGGAAGGAGAAAAGCTAACAGGATTCAGAGCAGCCTCCGGACACTGAAGGGAACTCATCCGCAAAGAACCTATTCTACCTCATATAAACCCTAAGATTATTCTGCAAACCCAACGGTGCAATTCAATTTCATTCGATCTCTCCAGTCAGGTTTGCCTTATTCCCATTACTTTATGCTTTTAATTTGAATACTCTGAATGTATGAGGTATTATCGTGAGGTTTTGCATTTGGTTTTAGATGTGCCTGAATGTGTAGAACAATGCCTTGAATGTTTGATCACTTAATTTCTGAAATTATACTGTTATCAATGGAAAATCCAGAACCCGCAGGCATTCGCAAGCCGCTTCTCTAGGCGAGCCTGCAGTGGAGCTTCGCTAAGCCTTCGCTAGGCGAAGCAGTAGCGATCGCGTCAGTAGCTGTTTTTTTTGTTTGCTCTCCAATCTATTTTGTGTTCGCTGTTTCATGCTTTCTATTGCCTCCAGGCACATGTTTTAGTATGTATGTCATGCCTTGATGTGTGGATCCTTGCCCCCTGATTTTGAGTTTTTGATACCCTTTTGATGCATATGTTTGACAAGAGGTTCAAGCCTCCTACACTTGGTTGCTTTTTGTGAGCTCTTTTTGTGAATTTTAATGGCATGATTCATGTGGTTACATTTTGATTTGGGGCAACTCTTGATTGCACCCCATCTTGTCACTCTAACCTGTTTGTTGAGTTTTTGTGAGGGCTCACATGACTCCTGAAAGGATAGCTTGCTTGGCATTCCACTTTATTTATGGGATACCATTTGGAGATTTATTCCGATTACCTGTATTGACTTGCTTTCTTTGATGGTGTGAGCTCGAGAGATCTCTGGGTTTCTTATTTCTTTAGCTGTTATTACTTCGGATCTTTATCCGTGTGGTAGACCTCTTGATCCCTTTATCTTTCCCGCATTTTACCGCTTTCTTAGCTGGCAGACCTCGATAGGAGGCAATATTTTCTTTTGTTTGTTTACTTTTGTGCCCAAAGACCTCCAAAAGGAGGCACCAGTGCTAAAGACCTCCACGAAGAGGCAATTGACGGATAAAAGGGATTAGTAATCAATCCCCCGATATTCAGTGTGTCGTTCTTTATGCTCGCACTACGTGCTGATGCTTCAGAACAAAAGCCCAAGATCTTTTGTCTGGTCAGTCAGTGGAGAGGGTTCCACCTTTCTGAATCCCCACTTTTTGTCATGAGCTCACCCTATCCAGGGCTAAGAGCTATGAGGTCTTATCCTCATTACCCTTTTGATCTGCTCACCCTGACGTTCAATGTCAGTGGTTAAGAGCCCATTTGATTACCTATTCCATGGCTTGTTTGTCGAGGTTGATATGACCCCTCTTGACTAAAGCCCTACCCATGTAGGTTTGAGCCCCTTGGTGGAAATTTACTTTATGCATGTTTGTTTTCTATGGTGTGATTATCTCCCCATAGGATTGCTACGCTTCGTATAGTCTCTCATTTGCATGTCAATTAAGGTAGCACTGTTCCTTCGTCTAGGACTTCCTTTTTTGCATGAGCATTCCTAAAACCCAAACAAACTCATTGATTTTTATTCTCCTAAGAACACGTTAACTCCTTCTACCCTAGGCGAGTAAGTCTCCAAAGGTCGAGCATCCGGTAGATTGCGTAGTAACGTCGTTCATCTAAAAAACACAACCCTTAACCCGTAGTTAGCCGAACTACGGTTTGCTCTAATTCTCATTCCAGATGAGATACGTAGGCATAAGACGCGATGTCTTAGCGAGCACACTCCTCTTTATCCCATAGGCAGCCGAGCTATGAAGACTCCGATTCTCATATTCAGATGAGATACGTATGCAATGGATGCAACATCCGTGGGAGTCATTTCTTTTTAACCCCTCTTTTAGTAAATAGTACATTAGATAAACCCACACCCTTTAGACAAGAACAACCAAAGTGGATCCCGTAGAGTACTACGGATGCGTAGGGGTTCTAATACCTTCCCTTCGCATAATCGACTCCCAAACCCAAGATTTGGTTGCGAGACCTTGTCTTTTCCTTTCCTTTTTTTCCAGGTTTACTTCGAATGTTTCCTTTCCCTCCTTTGGGATAAATAATGCACGGTGGCGACTCTTCTGTCATTTCTTTCTCGCCGATTGTTTTTTCGCATCTCCTTTTTCAGGTTGCGACACCATTAAACACCATACTCCATCTGGAACCAGGTTCTGGCCCTTCATCGAGTGTAGGCTCATCACAATCTTTCATTTTCAAATACAGAATCTCCTCATCTGGGAAGTCAAATTGAACGAACTGATAATCCTCGATCGGGTGATGTGCCAAGTGGTCAGCCAAGATACTACCTTTAATAGCCTTCTGAGCTCGATACTCAATATCATACTCAGATAACAAGATTTGCCAACGGGCAATTCTCCCTGTTAAAGCATGCTTCTCTAAGATGTACTTGATTGGATCCATTCTGGATATCAACCAAGTCGTATGATTTATCATATACTGGCGTAAGCGCTTAGCATCCCAAGCCAAAGCACAGCATGTCTTCTCAAGCATTGAATAACGAGACTCACAATCAGTGAACTTCTTGCTCAGGTAGTAAATAACATATTCTTTCTTTCCCGATTCATCCTGCTGACCAAGGACACAGCCCATTGAGTCTTCAAGAACAGTCAAATACATGATCAAAGGTCTTCTGGAAATCCTCGGTCCAATCATGAGACTGATCTTTCCAGAGGAGCTTGAATATCGGCGCACATGTGGCAGTCATGTGGGATATGAATCTAGAAATGTAATTCAAGCGGCCAAGAAAACCTCGGACTTGCTTCTCAGTTTTTGGCGCAGGCATCTCTTGTATTGCTTTGACCTTTGCAGGATCAACCTAAATACCTCTTTCACAAACAATGAAGCCCAATAACTTGCCAGAACGGACTCCAAATGTACACTTGTTGGGATTCAGACGAAGCTTGTACTTCCTCAAATGCTGAAAAAGCTTCAATAAGTGCTCTACGTGTTCAACTTTCGTTCTCGACTTAGCAATCATATCGTCAACATACACTTCGATCTCCTTGTGCATCATATCATGAAATAAGGTGGTCATAGCTCGTTGATACGTGGCTCCGGCGTTCTTCAAACCGAAGGGCATCACTCGATAACAGAATGTTCCCCAAGGTGTGGTGAATGTTGTCTTCTCCATATCCTCGGGTGCCATCTTGATCTGGTTTATCCGGAAAATCCATCCATAAATGAGAAGACATTGAATTTAGCTGTATTGTCTACCAACATATCAATGTGTGGTAGAGGAAAATTATCTTTCGGACTAGCTTTATTCAAGTCTCTATAGTCCACACGCATCCGGACTTTTCCATCTTTTTTAGGCACGGGCACAATATTGGCCACCCATTGAGGATATGTAGAAGTCACCAGAAACCCCGCATCAATTTGCTTCTGAATCTCTTCTTTAATCTTTACTGCCATATCAGGATAAGTTCTTCTGAGCTTCTTCTTTACAGGCACGCACTCAGGCTTTAAAGGTAAGAAATGTTGCACAATGTCAGTATCTAAACCTGGCATGTCTTCATACGACCAAGCAAAGACATCAACGTATTCTCGTAGCAATTCAATCAACCCCTTCTTAACAGATCCTTCAAGGAGTGCCCCAATCTTCACCTCTCGCACACAATCCTCAGACCCCAAGTTGACTGTTTCCAGATTCTCAAGATGCGGTTGGATGATTTTCTCTTCATGCTCGAGTAGACGGGTAATCTCGTCAGGAATCTCTTCAACATCATCTTCTTCCGCCTCAAATACAGAGAATTCAAAGTTGGGAGATGGTGTTGGGTCATTATGTTCAATGGGTTTGTTCAACCTGCATAATGATTTTGGATATGAAAAGCTTTATAATTCAAACAAGGCAAATCATTATGCATATGGAAAGATTGATTTTATTCTATTTTTTAGGGTTTTATGTGATTACCAATTTCATGCAAAAAAGCAAAAAGGGAGAATAATTGGAAAAACAAACATTTAACATGAATTTATTGAATGAAAATATCATTGTATTTATGTTGCCAACAATGTCATCACTTCTCCTTTTGGCATGGGAGAAGGGTTTTTAAACAAAGTGATCATTACGTTGACTTGTGGATAACTGTAGGAATATCCACATCGACCCAATTGTTACAGACCCCTCCAGGGATAATGAAATTGCTAGAATCCTCTGTATCTTCTTCCAAGAAAGCAGCAGCTTCTTCATCCTGACCTGTGTGGATGAAACCTCCACTCTTGAACAACCCTTTCTCGTTGAAAACCCCAGAGGAAAAGCCTATGCCAGCCCGAGACTTATTGTCTTCTAGCTCAATCATTTTTCCTAGGCCAGCGGTTGCACCACACTCAATGGCCAACTTTGCATCTCTATAGGAAGCAAATGAAGGAGCTCTCTTCTCAATAGGCTCAGCTATAGATAAAGCTTGGAAAGGAGTTCCAACTTCATCTTCAGCATCTATATATGAGAAGGAAGACAAATGGCTAACTAGGAGAGTCTTTTCTCCCCCTACCACCACCAGTTTCTTGTTCTTCACAAACTTCGGTTTTTGGTGTAGGGTGGATGTCACGACGCCCACCTCGTGAATCCATGGTCTGCCTAAGAGACAACTATATGATGGGTGGATATCCATAACCTGGAAGGTAATCTGGAAATCACTTGGTCCGATCTTGACTGGGAGAACAACTTCCCCAATTACAATTTTATGCGACCCATCGAAAGCTTTCACAACAATTCCACTCTGCCTCATGGGAGGCCCTTGATATGCTAGTTTTGAGAGAGTGGTTTTTGGCAATACATTTAGGGATGACCTAGTGTCCACCAACACATTGGACATGGCATCGTCTCTGCAGTTCATAGATATGTGTAAAGCCAAGTTATGGTCTCTTTCCTCCTCAGGGAGATCAGAGTCACATAAACTCAAATTGTTACAAGCAGTAATGTTTGCAACAATGCTATCGAACTGTTCTATTGTGACATCATGGTCTACATATGCCACATCCAAAACTTTCTGCAGTGCCTCTCTATGTGGTTCTGAATTCAAAAGTAATGATAACACTGATATTTTGGATGGCGTTTTTAGAAGCTGGTCTACAACATTGTACTCACTTCTCTTGATGAGCCTCAACATCTCATCACAATCTTCTTTCACATTGCCGCTTGGGCCAACAGAAGTAGGAGTTATCAATGTAGAGGAGGGCTTAGCAACAAGTGCCGGATTCGAGGTGCTCATCGCATTCCCAATCGGGCATTCAACAAAATCAGCATTAGCTTGGGGCTTGGGAGGTGCTGAAAACACACGACCGTTGCGGGTCAAACCACTTACATCTGTGATATTAACAACAGAGGAGGATGGTAAGGACACTTCCTTCCCATCTTCTACAACAACATTGTAACGAAAGGGAATTGCTTTTTCAGAAGAATACGGTACAGGACCAGCAGGCTTAATGATAAGAACAGGAGAAACCTTCTGCTTACTACCATCATACTTAATGGTAACAGGCTCGGGCATCCCGAATACCGGGGAAATTATGTTGACCTCAGGCTCATCTTCGTCAACATTCCTAGTCTGAAGAATCTCAATGACTCCTTCATCCAGCATTTCCTGAAGATCCTTGCGCACCTGGCGACAACCCAATTGGTTAATAGAGCATATTCGGCATCTATCATGGTCGTGTTCATAATGATTGTACTCGCATAGCAAACGATGCATCTCAACCAAAGATTTTCGAATATGACTAACATATTTGACTTTGTACTTGCCAGGGCAGCCCTGGACCATGTTGACAGATTTCCCATGCTCGGGCAATGGGTTCTTCTTCACATTAGGACCTACGTCCTCGAAACACAAAATGCCACACCTCACAAGGTCTTGAACCTTGGTCTTCAAAGGGTAACAATTCTCCATGTCGTTGCCGGGAGCACCAGAATGGTAGACACAATGTAATTCAGGCTTATACCACCGCTGGGGGTTAGCAGGTATAGTCGGTGGGTCTCTCGGAGTAATCAACTTCCTCTCTACCAAAGAGGGATATAATTATGCGTATGTCATCGGAATAGGATCAAAAGTGACCTTTTTCCTCTCGTAACTCGTGCTGGTTTGATTACTATTTCGAGGCTGGTACGCCTGCTGTTGCGGACGGTGCTGTTGTTGTTGATATTGCTGAGGTGGTTGCTGATTGTTGTTGTGCTGCTGGTACTGTTGATTATCTCTGAAAACAGGTGCTATATGAGCCACCTGATGCTGGTTACCAGAGGGACGCACGGTCTTCCTCCTCACAGAGGGTGTTCTAGGTTTCACATGGGAGGTCACAGCATGTGCCTCTCCATCCTTCTTCTTCGCAAACGCCCCATAACGTTTAGCAGAAGAACCTTCTTCTCTAGTTAGACTTCCTTCTCTAACCCCTTCTTCTAGACGCATCCCCATATTCACCATCTCGATGAAGTCAGAAGGAGCGCTAGTAACCATCCGCTCATAATAGAATGAACTCAAGGTCTTCAGAAAGATCTTGGTCATTTCCTTCTCTTCTAGCGGAGGTACGATCTGTGCTGCCAACTCTCGCCACCTCTGGGCGTATTCTTTAAATCTTTCTTTATCCTTCTAGGATATCGCCCTCAACTGATCCCTATCGGGGGCCATATCCACATTATACTTGTACTGCTTGACGAAGGCCTCGCCAAGGTCGTTGAAGGATCGGATGTTCACACTGTCCAGACCCATGTACCAACGTAGAGCGGCACCGGACAAGCTGTCCATAAAGTAGTGGATGAGTAACTAATCGTTGTCGGTCTGAGTTGACGTTTTCCTAGCATACATGACCAGGTGGCTGAGAGGGCAGGTATTTCCCTTGTATTTTTCAAATTCAGGGACCTTGAATTTCATCGGGATCTTCACATTGGGAACCAAGCACAGTTCGGCAGCATACTTGCCGAAAAGATCCTTTCCTCTAAGAGTTTTCAATTCCTTGTGAAGCTTAAGAAATTGATCGTTCATAGCGTCAATCTTCTCATAGACATCTGGGCCTTCAGACGGCTCAGAATGATAGATGGTGTCGTCTACCCTGGGCATAGTATGCACGACAGGAGGAGGAACAACAAGGACCGGGCTAGATGCCGACATAGAAGCAAAAGTTGGAGCAGGACCCTCATGCATGAAATTAGGAGGCATCCCCCACGGGAATCCGACTGGCATGGCTGTCGGAACAAAGTTTGCACTGGCTGCAGGCACAGTTGAGGAGACAATCTCAGAGATGACTGTCCTCTGGAGAGGAGTTGAAGGTGTCGGAGAAGACTGGCTCTGGGAAGCCAAGAATGATTCCATCAAAGTGCTCAGTCTGGCCACTTCCTCTTTGAGTTCACGATTCTCTTGCTCTAGATGATCCATCAATCTTGAAGTGTTGGCTCTAGTGTAGTACCGGTGAGTCAGCTTGTCTTCAAAATAAATGAAGAACACAGAGTTAGACCACAGGACAAGAAGCCGGGAACCAAAACCTGCTTATGCACATGATGCATGCAATGCTTGTGCATATGATTTGTTTTTATTTCAAAGGCACTCTAGGGTTTTATTTGGAAATTTTGGAAATATTAAACATTTATCACATGTGGAAATATCTCATCAAATAATATCAGGGAAAAGATGTACATCATTGTCAATCATATACAAGAGAAAAGGAAAATAATCATCCTATGGATCCCTAGAAACAATCATCTAAAGCTCGAGACACAGGAAGATAAGATGCGCGAAGTCTTTTTACTTCCCTCTCATAGGCTGCCTCCATATCCGCTTTCTCCTTGGCGAGCCGATCATACTTCCTCTTCCAAAACTTGGAAGACTGAGGAAGTAGAGAAGTCCATGCATCATTAGGATCATCAATAACTTGATGCTCGAGGAACTCAATCAAAGCATCCTTCTCATTAATCTGCTGAAGTAACTCTTCCCTTTCACGGATCCAGGCACGTGATAAGTCTTCGTCTCTCAACTCCTCTACTCCTTGGTTAGGGAGGGTTGAAGGCCCAACCATAACCAAAGGTGTAGGTCTCGGATACTCGTAAGGCATGAGATACTCAGAAGCTCTCCTCCTTACCCAAGCAGTATAAGGCTCCATAGCAACACAATTCTTAGGGCCAACTCCTTCCTTCCTTTCCTATGAATCTTGCGCCAAGCGCGGACCATTCTGCCCTTCAAACCTTGGGGATCTTTACCCTCCTAAAAGAATACACCTTCTAACAGAATGTTATTAGGCTTATCCTTTAGGGGGAACCCAAGCTGTCAACGTGCCAAAACAGGGTTGTAGTTAATCCCACCACGTGTACCAAGAAGAGGTATATTGGAGAATTCGCCACAAGAGTCGATAATCTGCACACCATCATACACACGGTTATACCAAAAGATATCATCATTAGTGAGAGACATAAGTCTCGTGGACCACCGTAGACATCCCTTGTTCTCCTTGAAGGCGACCGTTTGCGGTAAGTGAGAAATAAACCACTTATACAACAGAGGCAAACAACACACAATGGCACCACCACCCTTTGCATTCCTTATATGCAAAGATAAATAGGTATCACCCAACAGAGTTGGAACGGGATTAAGAGTAGAAAAAATCCTAATAGCGTTCACATCCACAAACTTGTCGATGTTGGGGAACAATACCAATCCATAGAAGAGAAGTACAAATATGGCTTCAAAGGCATCCTCACTCATGGCCTTCCCATATATAGTAGCTTGAGCAATGAGGAACTCAAAAGGGAGACCTTGAATTCCACCTTTGGTAGTCATATGAGCACCGACCAGAGATTCATCTATGTGCAACATGTCTGCTATCTCTTGAGAAGTAGGAATACTCTCCAAGCCACTGAACGGAAACTGGTCTAGAATAGGTATACCCACAAGGTAGGCATACTCCTCAAGCGTAGGAAAAAGCTGGAAATCCGGAAACGTGAAGCAACGATACAAGGGATCATAAAACTGCACCAATACACTCATCAACCCTTCATCCACCTGAGTAGTCAGAAGAGGAAGAAGCTTCCCAAAACGAGCTTTGAAACCCAAAGGATCTAGTACATAGGATGTCAGATTTCTTAACTCTTTCAAATCTGGTTGTCTGAAGTTGTACTTCTTTGTATTCCTTCTTTATCTTTCCATGTCTGAAAATTTTGCAAATAAACCCCTTAAGTTCCTTGAAAATTTTCTTCATTATTGATGATATGGATGTAAATGAGTGCATGAATGCAACAATCACACTCAAGGATCAAGCAAAGCACACCAAACAAAGGTCATGGGATGGATCATGTTATCCTTAATATCAATCATCCATTTTGGTGGATTATGGCTTACACCTTATCTACACCCAAGTTCCATTGATATTAAGGATATATGAACGGATCAACCATGAATCAAGAGTTTGTTGTAAGTCACGAGAGTGGAGTCTCGGTTAAGAACCACCCAAAGGGAATGTACTATGGTTTAAACCTGCCAAACATGTTCTACAAGAGGTTCCCATAGTCATCATCCCATCTTTCGGATATTATCGGAGAAACGACTACTCGTATTCCAAAAATATTCTCAAGAGAGACTCTTATGAGTGTAGTATCGTGTAACAATCGTATCAAATCTTACAATTGAACGACTTTCGCACTACATCCTAAAAATAGGCCAAGATGGGCTTGGTAAACTAAGGTCCTTGGCTTCTAAGGTCTATATTGGAAAGAGTAATGTCTAACCACAACCTACTTGTGTGACATTATTGATCCCAACATGACCTCCACCAAGTGAATGGACTTGCAAGTCAACTTGCTAAGGAATAACTCCACACAAGTCAACAAGACTACGTCATTCTCCTATCCTAAGTGCACTCGAGTCCGGGTATAGAACTCATCTCACAAAGATCACCAAGCATACAAGGAATTAATATCAAGCAAATCAATCATTACATACAATACAATAATCCCAAATTGCACAAAAATATGTCACAAGACAAATACAATACAACAAGCATGAAAAGTTGGCAAAACCCACTAGGTAAAGTATCCCCAGCAGAGTCGCCACTTTTCTATAGCGGGGTATTCGTTACCATTAGAGATATGGACTAAATCCAAGGTAAACCATACAAGTCAAGTCGCCACCGCACTTCTATTTATCCAAAGGAATGGTTAGAAAGCGAACAAAAACCTAATAGTTTAACAAAAACAAGTAAAAGAAACAGAGATTTGGGTAAGGGGGTTGGTTATGCAATGGGAAGGTGTTAGGCACCCAAAACATCCTAGGTACTCCTAGGGAGCCCTTTTTACACATGTTGCAAAGGTTGTTGTTTTGTGAAATTTTGTTTATGCAAACATGATTGAAGAGATGAGAAGAGAATGTACAAATTAATTACAATTTGTTTGGATGGATAAACCCATTGCCTCCGTACCATCTTATATAAAGATTAGGATCAAAACCTCGTAGTTCGAGGTAAAAATCTCAAAACAAGTTGGTGAATTGATTGGTCCAAAAGCCTTAAGGTCTTTTGTTATCAAAGGGAGAAAACTCAACCAAACCACAAATCCACCATGTGAGGATAGCTTCAACATGCTAGTGAGGGGTTAACCCTATAATAAGCATGGAAGACTTATTGTCCATCACTAAGGATATAGGTGAGTATTACATCTACCACAAGGATAACTCAAACCTGATAGCTCAAGGTTATGAAAGATTTTTGATTAAGAAAGTGGCCATTGGAACCACAAAAGACATTTGAATGGGTTATATTTACCAATTAGAAGTATATACAAAAAAATGGTCAAAGTTGACTTAAAGGTTCAATTCAAAATGAGTGTTATGAAAAAAAGTTTGAAAATCAAAAGCATAAGGCTTAGGTTTCTAATGTTTGAAAACAATAGTTAAATGTTTGCACAAAGGTTTTGGCTTGGGTTAGAGTGGAGAGATGAAGAAGAAGGGGCTAAGTCCTAAGGAAAACAAAAAGAGAAGGGATGAAGGATCAAAACCACGATGGAGTCCCTCTCTTGAGATCATATTGATGATCCAAGTAGCTCCCATCCTTTGGAATAAGCAACCACAAAGTATAAGCAATCCAACAAGTCTCATAAGAGATCCTCAATGTGTCTTGTATCTTCCACTTGGATGAACATGGTAATGGTTCTCCAATTAAGCTCATAGAATCCCTAGTCACAAAAGCACACACATCAAAAGTTTCATGAAATAAAACAAGAATGGACAAGAGTGAGTTTAGAGATTTGGTCCTTCTAATCTATCTTCACCATTAAGATCCTTTCACTCCAATTTTGCATAAGGAGGGGTCCTAGAATCTAAGTCCAATTCTCCATTTCTTTGCATAGGGGAAGTCCTAGAAACTAAGTCCATTTCTTTGCATTGGGTCCACAACAATCAAAACAAAGACACAAGCATAATAATATATACACAATTATGTGCTCAAGTGAGCAAAAGGCAAATGGCATTAACATAAACATGTGCTCAAATGAGCAAAGAGAAAAGGAAATGGATAATATGTGCAAGAATAGTAAACTGCATAAAAGTAAATTGCATAAAGTAAATTGCATAAAGTAAATGTTAATTGTCAATAGTTAGTGTTAGTAGTTAGTGTGCCATAAGGCAAATTTAGCGCTATGTTAAGCAATCGTAATTGGACTTATGTAGAAGTCACAACTATCTGAGGCCGGTCATTAAGAATGTAGGCAACAAACACAAGTTAGGAGTCTTGATTAGTGAACCAAGTCCCAACAACTTGCCATGCCAAAAAGAAGAAGAGAAATGATCTTGTATTGGTTTAAGCCTTTTGCATGATTTAGAAGACAACTTATCCCTAATGCAAAGCCATTCACTTGATCAATTGATCAAGATGAATTAGATTTGAATCAAGGAAGGTTAAATCTCCCTAATAAATGCTAACTTATCAACCTTCAACTCATTGATCAAAAACAAAAGAAGTAGAAGAAGAAGAAGGAGAAGATGGATAAGAGAAATGGAAATGGCAAAAATTAAAATGCATTAAATGAAATACAATGTACTAATCCTCATATGTTGACCAATAACATTGAAAGTCAGGGTGCAACAATCAAAAACAGAAGTGAGATGAAGATTGGAAGTCAAGAAATGAATAAACTATTTTTGGCATTTTTAATATTGAAATAAACTTGAATTAAAAAAATAATGGAAAGGTCAAACTTTAAAATCACTTCCAATCAACCTTAAAAGGTCCAAGTGATTTATCCTAAGTTCAACAAGGTCAAACAAAGTTTGACAAAAAATTTCAGCATTTTTAAAAGTCAGAAACTATTTTTAATCAATTAAAAATGAATAAAAATAACCTAATTGAACTAAAATCTCAAATAAATCTCAAATCAATTCAAAAATTGATGAGAATATTTTTCATAGATCCATCATCATTCAAATAGGTTAGCAAAATATTTTTGCATTTTTTGAATATCAAGAACTATTTAAAATGAATTAAAAATAACCAGAAAAGAGAAAATTCACAAAAAATAGCAAATGACAAAATAAAAATTATTAAAAATCAGAAATAGAAACTAGAAATTATTTGGGAAATAATGCAATTGGTCCCATAATTTTTGGATAAAAAATGAAAGAGATATTGATTTTTAAAAATAATTGGAATTAAAGAAATTAAACCGGAAAATAAAAATGCAAAAAAACGTGGAGCGTTAGATCTGAGCTCATTAATTGAGCTGGCAGATCACACGCTCCAAAGATGCGCGCCTATGGTGATCCTCAGTCAATGCGCTCACATGGAAAACAAATGAAAGTTATAACAAGCAACGCTCCTGATTGCATCTGGAAATTAGATCACACGGCCAGGATTCAAACTGGAGATGATGAAGCCACCGGAGCCACCGTCTTCTCCGGTGAGCTCGGATTTTCCGGCCAAAGTTGCAGAACTTCAAATCTTAATGAAAACGCACGATCTATACATCTTTAGAAAGCTGGGATGATGTACATCATCCTTGTACCATCCATTTTCTCTCTAGATCTACATAGTGTGAGAAATCAGAGTTGGAAAAATCTGGTGTTCATCATGAACTCAATGGATTTCAAAAATTGAATGCATAAACATGATGCCTCTATTGAGAGGACTTCAGCCGACACAAAATCTAAGCCAAAAGGTCAATGGATGAGGAGAATCGAAGAAAATACCAGTTGGAGTGTAAGCTTGAGTTCTGGTGATTTGAGCATGATGCCTTGCTTGCTTTGCTAAAACAGAAGTTCTATGAGATAAATGATAAAGGTTTAGAAGCACTAGATCTGAGAATTCAACCAGATGAAGTTGAATTTCAGATCTGAAAAAAAATGAGAAAAGTGAACTTGCTTCTTTAGTGATGGCTATGGAAAGAATTCTGCAGCATTTCAGGTTGAATTAGGGTGTCCAATGGAAGCTCACATGCCATGTATTTATAGCCAATGCCATGCTGAAAGTGTGATTTCAAACTTGCATGAATGAAGGGCCCCTCCATACATGGGCATGTACAGGCGCATGGAGGGCCCAATTCCACATGGATTGGCAAGCTGAGATCATGAATGAATGAAATGGACGTGCAATTTTGATGCAATCAGCTCATGCATGGTAATTGAGTCAAGTTTCCCAAAAATGCACTTAAAGTTCTCCTCTTCGAAAATGATATTTGCCAAATCCAAAAGGTCTTTATGTAAGGAACAATTGTTATGTTGGTCAAACATCCATTTGGAATGTGGAAATTTAGGAAATTTGAGTTTAAAGTGTGATATGCAAAACATGTCAAGGCAAGGTTTCTAAAATTGGCCAACTTTCAAGCCCTTCTGTTTTGATTATGCAAGCTTCAAATGGAAAAACCTCCAACCTTAAAGTTTTAGATATTTTTAAGACAATCAAAATTGACTTAAAGTTTACATCATTTGGACTTTTGATGAAGGAGTTATGCGCACTTGAAGTTGGACTTTTTTGACTTTTAATGCCTTTGGCCAAAAAGGACCTATAATGTCTTGCATTATCACATGTGTTTCCTTTGAGATTTTGAGATGTTTTTCAACATAACATTTTAAGTAGACATATTAGGCTTTCCAATTCATTTTATCCCACCTCAAAATCATAAAAAATTAATGAGTTATGTCCTTGGGAAGCTGACCCATAATTAGGGTTTCAGTCAAAATGACCTATAATGTATTGGAATGGAAGATGGTATTCCAAGCTTCAAATCAAATTTTGATGAGCATGAAAGTTGTTTATATTTTCCTTAAGAGAATTTTTTCTTTTGGGACCATCTCCATTTGACCAACATATAAAAAGTTAGGTCTCAGTGCATTTCAAGATAGTCAGATGAATTGACTGATCAACTTTCCAAGTCCACAACTCATATATTGATGAATTGATGATTGAGGGCACTCAAATAAGTTCAAATATGCATGAAATTAAGATTTAAATAACTTCCCTTGATTATCTTTGACCATGGGTTGATGTTGCTTCATGAGCAAGGCATTGTGGTGCACAGATAAATTAGGGTTTCTCTGGGGAACAAACCTCAAATCCTTTGACTAGCCTTGATCAAAAATGATGCATTGAGGTACTAGGGAGGCACATTTGATGGATGAGAGCTTTGGGAAACATTACCATGCTTGCTATCATCTCTTCTTGACCATGTCTTTATACATAGGATCTCCTAGAAGCTTTGGACCTTGTAATTGCTCAAGCTACAAACAAAAGATGTTAGTGACATATTTTTGTGCTTTTGGTTAGTAAAAAAAATAAGAAAAGAAATGATATACAATTCAAGCATGCTTGGTGATCTCAAACCACTCTCAAGAAGTCCCACCCAAAGGGAAAAGGAACCAGGATGCTCAATGATCCTTGAGGCTATGCAATGCAATGTTATGATGCCATGAGGGATCTTAGGGACAAAATTGGGGTCTTACAGTAGGGTTTAGGGATTTTGAAATGGTGAGTTAACTTTGGTCAACTGGGTGTGTAAGACCCCAATTTTGACCCTAAGATCCCTCATGTTATCTCATCATATGCATTAGCATTGGGATCACACTTTGGCATCCTTCTTACCCCTCATTCATTGGGTTTGCATTGGAAGAGATCACCAAGCATAATTTGATTATATCATACTTTATTTTTTCATTATTTACTAACCAAAATACCAAAAATATGTCAATGTATAGTTTGTTGCTTTTGTAGGTTGTGTGTGTGTGTGTGCTCACCTATGCTCTATCAAGCTCATATATAGGGTTTAAGACCCTCAATGCAAGGAGATCAATCAATAAACAGTTCACAATTGTATTTAAGTATCATATATGGATCCCCATGTTCTTCACATGTTGTCTTGATCAAGGAATCATCAAGAGTTTGGAGTAGGTTTGCCTTGGAAACCCTAATTCATCTAGGTATCTTGTGTGACTTCTTCAACATGTTTCTTCAACAATTGATCAAATATTTCAAGGGATACTTCATATTACATCATCTTATGCATATATTATCCTCCATGATTCCCAAAAGTCAAGAGAATGTCAAGCTAGCAAGTTGGTTCATGATGGTTGATTAGAGAAAGTCAACTGGTCAAAACTGGGGTTCCCTAGACCCTATCTCCTACACTTTTTGTCATATGAAAATGATTTCAATGGAAACGTTACTCCATATGACATTCCAAAAAACTTTCACGTTGAAGTCTAGAGCTAGTTTTGCTTGGAAAGTCATTTTTTATGGTGAAAGAGTATAGGTCATTTTGTTTGAACCCTAGTTTGGAGGTCAATTTCCCAAGATCATAACTTGCTCAATTTTTATGAGATGAAATCCATTCAAATTCCATGATCAAATTCAAGATTTCTACTTCAACTTTGATGTTTGGAGGAAGTGCAAATTCAACTTGCAAATACATGTGCCAAGAGGAAACATTATAGGTCATTTTGGGCCAATACCATTGAACAAGTGATTTTACTCAACTTCTAAAATGCATAACTCCTTCATGCCAAATCTAAATAGGGTCAAATTTCTGTCCAAATTTAAGGAGTTTGAAATAGCTACAACTTTGGTGAATAAACTTTTCTCATTTATAGTCCATAAAAAAAGTTATTCAAGGTGGAAGAAGCGAACATTTGACTTGGGACTTAGAAAATTTTCAAATATGTTTGATTTCCCAAATTTCCACCTCAAAATTAATCATGATCCAAGATTCAAATGGAAAGTTGTTAAAAATAAAAGTCGTTCCCCTTGATCTCACATTTCCAAAAAGTCCGAAATTATCTCATTTGGCCAAAGCATGAGGGACTTGCGCATGGGTGCAAGTTAAAGGACCATTTGGATAATTTCAACTTCCATTTTTCATACACATTTGCATGGACTTCCAACATGATTTCAGCATGATGCACATTGAATTTTAGATCAGATCACATCATCTCATGGGCCTAGTACACGCCCATGCATCCATGCAAGGGAGAATTTCAAATTTTACCAAAATTGGAAGTGTGTGAAAATCAATCTCATGGCCTATAAATAAGACCCTCATTGCTCATGATTAAGGACCTCATACCCAAGTTTTGAACTTGCAACCATAAACCCTCACCATTGAAGGATAAACTTGAGGATTTCCTTTGAAATCGAGTTTCAATTCTCCATCTGTTTTGAGATTGAAACTCCAAGATTCAATCCCTCTTCTTGAACCATTTCACTTCCATCAAGAATTTGAACCAAGGCCAAGCATAATTGAAAGAAGGATTGTGCCAATCTGAAGCTCGATTGAAGGTGATTTTTCATAATTTTCATCTCTTCGATATTTTTCATAATTTTCATCTCTTCTGAGTTTCTCATTGGGAAAGCTACTGCCTTTGCTCAAGCCGGTAGTGTGGACGCTTTTGAAGCCATCTTTGTGTTGCTCATCTATGGTTTGGCTTTGTTCCCTAACATTGACGGTTTTGTTGATGTTAACACCATTAGAATATTCTTGATTGGGAATCTTATTCCTACTCTGTTAGGTGATATGTACTTCTCTTTGCATTTGAGGAATTCTAAAGGTGGTGGAACTATTGTGTGTTGTGTTCCTCTTCTGTACAAGTGGTTTATTTTGCACTTGCCTCAAATGCCTGCTTTTGTGGAGAACAAGCCATGTCTACGGTGGTCTCAAAGACTTATGTCCCTCACTAATGATGATATTGTTTGGTATGATTCTTCGTTGAGTGGCTTGGATATTATTGATAGTTGTGGTGAATTCTATAATGTTCCTCTCATTGATACACAAGGAAGAATCAACTACAACCCCGCTTTGGCTCGTCGTCAACTTGGGTTCCCCTTAAGAGACAAACCTAATAACACTCAGTTAGAAGGTATTTTCTATCAAGAGGGTAAAGATCCCCAACATTTGAAGCAGAAGATGATACATGCTTGGCATAACGTGCATAGGAAAGGAAAATCCGAGCTTGGTCTGCGCAACTGTGTAGCTTTGGGAGCTTACACTATTTGGGTGAAGAAGAGAGCTTTGGAGTTGAAGATGTTGTATGCTTGTGAGATACCTATGTCTATGGTTGTGGTTGAGCCATTAAATTTACCTAACCAAGATGTAGAGGAGTTGGAAGACGCATTTGCCAAGATGAAACAAGAGAAGGATATGTGGGAAGAGCGGTTCCATGCTTTGAGCCGAAAGCATGAGGAGTTGCAGATTGAGTCGAAAGACAAAGACGCACTTATTGAACTTCTTGAAGATCGAGCAGTGAAGAGACAGAGAGAGCTAGAGGGTCCACCTTCCTCTAGTATGCCTCAACCTTCCGGTGCTTGGAAGAAGATTGTTCACCAACTTGTCCTTGAGAAGGCTCAGATGAAGACTATTTTTGAGTCCGAGATTCAACGCATCCAAAGGAAGTACGCACCAGCAGCTAGATCATTTGGCATTGTTGTTAAGGGATCCTTAGGATGATTAGTTTACTTTTCCCTTGTATTTGTATTTTGGTTTCTAAAACTGTACTCAGTGTAATCCTTCCAAAATTTATATAAATAAAAGAGATTTTTTATGGTCAAAATAATATTGTTACTATTATTTAATATTTGCAAATATAACTTTGTATGTTCCTTGAAATTGAAAATAAACAAACAAAAACATTGCATTTCATGCATCATTTGCATAAATAGGTTTTCTTCCGCCAGATGTCTTATCGGTTATTCTTCTATGCTTCAGCCAAGCTGACTCACCGATACAACACTCACGCCAATCAATCGAGAATTATGGAACATTTGGAGGAAGAGAATAGAGAGCTGAAAGATGAGATTGCTCGTCTAACTGCTATGATGGAGTCTGTTCTAGCTTCTCAGAATCAATCTTCTCCAACTCTTGCAACTCCTCCTCCTCAGAGGAATGTCATCTCAGAGGTTGCTACTTCAACCGTGCCCATTGCTGCTACTCAATCTGGTCCAACTATGCCTGCCTGATTCCCATGGGGAATGCCACCGAACTTTATGCCTGAAGGGTTCGCACCCACATTCACTTCTATGTCGGCATCTAGCCTGGTCATGTCAGTTCCGCCTCCAGTTGTTCACACCCTGCCTCGTGTTGAAAACACCATCTATCATTGTGAGTCGTCTGAGGGCCCCGATGTTTATGAGAAGATGGACGAGATGAAGGATTAGTTCCTTGAGCTGCGAAAGGAATTGAAAATGTTGAGAGGAAAGGACTTGTTCGGTAAGAGTGTCGCTGAACTTTTCTTAGTGCCAAATGTCAAGATCCCGATGAAGTTCGAAGTCCCTGACTTTGAAAAGTATAAGGGAAATACTTGTCTACTTAGCCATCTTGTTATGTATGCCAGGAAAATGTCAATGCAAACTGATAATGATTAGTTATTAATTCACTACTTCCAAGACAGTCTAATTGGTGCCGCTTTGAGGTGGTACATGGGGCTGGATAGTGGAAGTGTTCGCACATTTAATGATTTGGTTGAAGATTTTGTGAAACAGTATAAGTACAACATGGACATGGCGCCTGATAGAGACCAGATAAGGTCTATGTCTCAGAAGGACAAAGAAACATTCAAAGAGTACGCCCAGAGATGGAGAGAGCTTGCTGCTCAGATCAATCCTCCGTTGGAAGAGAAAGAGATGACCAAGATTTTCCTTAAGACCCTGAGTTCATTTTATTATGAACGCATGATTTCTAGTGCCCCCAATGAATTTACCGAAATGGTGAACAGGGGGATGAGGTTAGAGGAAGGATTCCGAGAGGGACGTTTGTCTAAAGAAGATGTGTCATTGAGCAAGAAGTATGGAAGCAATTTCTCCAGAAAGAAGGAAGGTGAAACTAATGCAGTGACAGTAGGGAGGCAGAGGAGGCCTCATGTCAAAAGAAATCCACAACCACGTCAGCATCATCACCAGGTTTCATCAGTTATTCCAGTATTTTCAAACAATCAATCAATGTCAGTTCAACAACAACGTCAATAATAGCCGCAACAAAGAACCAACAACTACAACAACAACAGAATTTTGAGAGGAAGAAGGTCTCTTTTGACCCTATTCCTATGTCATACGCCGAACTTTACCCATCTTTGGTTCTCAAGAACCTACTCCAGCCAAGAAATCCGCCTCAAATTCCAAAACCACATCCATGGTGGTATAAGCCAGAATTCCGTTGTGCCTTCCACCAAGGATCTCCCGGTCATGATAAGAACATCTTCAGACTGGTGAACAACTGTGAGGTGGCTAAAGATGCTTGGAATATTCTCGAAACCACTCATGAAGGTACCACTAGAGTGAAGATATCTAGATTGCAGCTACTTACTATTAAGTTTGAGAATTTAAGGATGAAAGAAGATGAAAGTATTCATGACTTCCATATGAATATCCTTGAAATCGCTAATGCCTCAGGAGCCCTGGGTAAGAAGATGTCACATGAAAAGCTTGTGAGGAAAATTCTCAGGTCACTTCCCAAGAGATTTGCCATGAAAGTGGAAGCCATAGAAGAATCTCAAGATATCTGCAAGATGAGAGTGGATGAGCTAATTGGATCCCTCCAAACATTCGAGTTGGGAATGAGTGATGGATCTGAAAAGAAAGTCAAAAGCATAGCCTTTATGTCAAACACTGAAGAGAAAAAGGAAGACAGTAGTCAGGATACTGATGAAGGTTTGGCAAATGATGTAGCATTACTTAGGAGATAATTCAAGAAACTCCTAAAGAGGATGGATATAAGGTCAAAGTCTAATGTCAAGAACAACTTATTTGACATCAGTAGGCCCAATGATGCTGGAAGAAGAACAAAATTTGAGGAAAAATCCAAATAGGGCAAAGGAATTCAGTGCCATGAATGTGAAGGGTATGGACACATTAGAGCTGAATGTGGGACCTGAAGGAGAATTGCCATTCAAGGCGCAGCGGAATTTAAAATTTTCTCCATTTAGTGATCCTTACGAATGGGCATGATCAGTGATAGAATCGTTACCTCTTGTGGCGATCACGAACGTTGAACGATGACAATGTCTCTACTCAGTCCACACGAACGGATTCCTTCAATCGTAGTGCTAGCTGTTATGAATGAAGGCTTTGAGTGAGAGAGAGAGAGATACGAAATTCCAACTCTTCAGTTGTGTTGTATTCCCATACAATGCTTCTGCACAAGAGTTCTATTTATATAACCACTTGTGTGGGCTTCAAGCCAAAAAGCCCACTTAAGTGCATTTTGCCCATATCTCATAATATGCCAAAATCACTTAAGTATTTGGTACCTTACCATATTTCGTATTCCACTTAAGGGCACCATACATTACGATATTCCTTAATTATTCTATCTCTCATCAATCCGTCCTTTGTGTGTGACCCTGTAGGTTTTCGCGACGTTGGCAATTATATTAAATCACGCATTTAACATAATAAACAGTGAGCGGTATCTAGCAACACATCACTGCTACCCAAGACACGAAAATGTCATGTGATCTGACAAAACCTCCTGTGATAATGATTATGTGTATAATTACCCCATTGCCCTTATGTCTATATTGAACACAAGGTATAGACCATGTCATCCTTGTCCAGTTCAATATTGGGCCCATAGACTTTTATCCTGTTACGCAGGATGGGCAAATTCCATCTAGGACACTCATGTCCCTCAGCATGCTTCGTGGAGTACCCATCAACTGTCTTTATGGTTATCCAGTTACGGACGATGTTAGATCAGCAACAAAGCACTCGACTCTACATCTAGGGTCCATAGTGGTTTCAGGTCGAAGAGTGGTATACATTATTATCACCATGAGAATAACTTATGACACTTTGCATAACTTTCTATATAGTATTCTCATAGCGGGTCAATCTGGTATAAATATTACTCTTAATATTCATACATATGTTTAAGACTTGATAACTCTTTATCCATGATCCATGAGATGTGATCATTAGTCTACAAACATAATAGTCTTAATGCTTTAATGTTATCCCACTTCATAATAAAGCTCGACTACGTATACTTTAAGAATAGTGTCCTTATGTTTAGTGTGGTCTCATGATCAAGTCACACTTGATGCATTAAATGGACTAGCTATTCTAGGGACTTAATTAAATAACCGTAATAAAGAAAAAGCCTTTTATTATTAATAAATAATTCGATACAAGTACCAAAAGTATTGGCCTCTAGGGCTTACACCAACAATCTCCCACTAGCACTAGAGCCAATCAGGCATACCCCTTATGCCCATTGATCTAGTATGGCCATCATGTTTCTGCTGCGCAAGAGGCTTTGTCAGTGGGTCATCAATATTGTCAAGTGTAGGTACTTTACATATTTTCACATCTCCTCTATCTATTATCTCTCGAATGAGATGATAACGCCTAAGTATGTGTTTGTATCGTTGGTGAGATCTAGGCTCCTTAGCTTGTGCGATAGCACCATTGTTATCACAATAGAGACCAATGGGATCCACAATGCTAGGGACTATGCCAAGTTCACTAATGAAATTTTTGATCCAAACAGCTTTCTTTGCTGCACTTGAGGCAGCAATATACTCGGCCTCGGTTGTAGAATCAGCAACTGTATCTTGCTTTGAACTTTTCCAGCTCACAGCGCCACCGTTCAAGCAAAACACATAACCAGATTGCGATCTAAAGTCATCCTTATCTGTCTGGAAGCTAGCATCGGTGTAACCAATTACAGCCAACTCTTCCTGACCTCCATATATCAAGAATGATTCATTAGTCCTTCTCAAGTACTTAAGGATATTCTTAACAGCTACCCAATGGGCATCACCAGGATCAAATTGGTACCTACTCGTTGCACTTAAAGCATACGAGACATCTGGTCGAGTACATAACATGGCATACATGATAGATCCTATTGTAGATGCATATGGAATCTTATTCATGCGTTCCCTTTCTTCCTTAGTTGAAGGGGATTGTGTTTTTGATAGACACAGGCCATGTTGCATAGGTATGAATCCTTTCTTGGAATCATGCATATTAAAGCGTCTCAGCACTTTGTCTATGTATGTACTCTAACTTAGGCCAAGCAGTTTTCGTGATCTATCTCTATAGATTCTGATTCCTAATATATAGGCTGCTTCACCTAGGTCCTTCATAGAAAAGCATTTCTCCAACCAAGACTTTACTTGTTGCAGGGTAGGGACATCGTTTCCAATGAGTAATATGTCATCTACATATAACACCAGGAATACGATCATGCTCCCACTAACCTTCTTATAGACACAAGGCTCATCTTCATTCTTGATGAATCCATATTGTTTTACCGTTTCATCAAAACGAGGATTCCAGCTTCTGGAAGCTTACTTAAATCCATAGATTGATCTTTGTAGCTTACATATCTTTTGGGCTTCTTCTGGTATGTCAAATCCTTCAGGCTGTGTCATGTACACATCCTCAAGGAGATTCCCATTAAGGAAAGCAGTTTTGACATCAATCTGCCATATTTCATAATCATGATATGCAGCGATAGTAAGTAAAACCCGAACAGATTTAAGCATTGCAACTGGTGAAAAGGTTTCATCATAGTCAACCCCATGAATTTGTTTATATCCTTTTGCAACCAGTCTTGCCTTATAGGTATGTACTTTACCATCCATGTCAGTCTTCTTTTTAAAGACCCACTTGCATCCTATAGGATTAACTCCTACAGGAGGATCTACCAAGGTCCAAACTTGGTTTGTGTACATGGAATCCATTTCAGATTTCACGGCTTCTAGCCACTTCTCAGACTCGGGACAAGTTATGGCCTCTTGGTAGGTCACAGGCTCATCTTGATCCATGAGTAATACATCACCTTGATTTTTTATGAGATATCCATATCTCTCAGGTAGGTGACGTATCCTGCTTGACCTACGCTGGTCTTGTTCTACTTGAGCAGGTTGCTCTTCCACAACCACTTGTGTTTCCTGCTCTAATTCCTCCATAGGTGTATCGATGCTTTGTGATTCTTGAATTTCTTCAAGATCTACTTTCCTCCCACTGGTTCCTTTGGAAATAAAATCCTTTTCTAGGAAAACTCCAGTTCGAGCGACAAACACTTTGCCCTCAGAAGGATTGTAGAAGTAATACCCTCTTGTTTCTTTAGGATACCCCACAAATAAGCATTTGTTAGATTTGGGCTCAAGCTTAGTTGAAATTTGTCGTTTCACATAAACTTCGCAACCCCAAATCTTCATGTAAGACATATGTGGTTTCTCACTACTCCATATCTCATATGGTGTCTTCTCAACCTTTTTGGATGGAACACGGTTAAGTGTGTAAGCTGCTGTCAACAGCGCATATCCCCAAAAGGAGTTTGGAAGATCGGCGTGACTCATCATGGATTGGACCATGTCTAATGTAACACCCCGATACAATATGATAATTATTTAATTTAAGTTTAATAGTATATTATGATGATAATACGAATGAGAGGGTATTATTTTTTAAAAATAAAAGATAAACCATTCATATATATTATTATTAGTATATTTATTAATTTAATTAGATAATTGGAATATTATTGGATTATTATTATTGGAATAATAAAGTTGGAATTGGAACGATTTTTGGAATCAGTAAAGAGTCCCATTTAGCAAAAAGGTTTTTACACGTGAAAACAGAGAACACGTAATAATTGGGAAAAAAGAGAAGAAACTGAGAAAGGGAGAAGAAGAGGCTAGGGCTCAAGAGGAGAATTCACGATTGTTGAAGGTCAAAGAAGGATTTGCCGGATTAACTCAGGTAAGGGGGGTTTATCGTCGTTTAATGGGTATTATGGGTTAACATGTAATGGGTAGTAATAAGCCATTGAATCGACTCTAATTAGGATGATGAATGCTGCAAATTATGAACTTATGGATGAATGAAATATGGGTTTATAATTGAAGAAAATTCGTAGGAATTGGATGTAATAAGGTTAGAAATTGTGAAATTGAATGGGTATGATCTGTGTTAGATAATATGAATGAATGTTGTGTAAAAATTAGACTGTGGAAGGTTGGATCTGAGAAATCTCGTAGCAGAGAAATACCATAGCAGATCTGGAAAATTGGTTTCTGGTCATACGCGTATGACACTAGGCCATACGCGTATGAGATGGCCTGGTACGCGTATGGGGTGAGGCCGTACGCGTATGAATGGAGAAGATGATGTTCTAAACGTAGTTTTATCTCTGTTGGTACGCGTATGGGAGAGGCCATACGCGTATGGGCTTGGCTAGGAAATGTGCCATACGCGTATGGACATGGGGCATACGCGTATGGGCAGAAGTTTGGTTTTTCTGAGCTGTTGTTGTGCAGTTTTGGTCGTTTCAGCTGAGTGATGTAATTTAGCTGATGTATGATATAGTAGGGATCAATTCCCGTTGTTTTGAGCAGTATAGGTATTAGTAGAGTGTGCTAATACTGTGATTATTATTTGGCATGACATGATATGATTCTGTGATAATTATGCTGATGATGTATGATGGTATGCATAATGCTGTGAATATATCTATTATGTATGCAATTGTGGATGGACTGTTTATGGCTTAGAGTGTGAGCATATGTCCATTGTGGATTGTCGTTGATGTTTGCATGCTAGGTGATTTAGCGTGCATAGCATAGCCTTTATGGTGGTAGCTAATTCCCATGGTGAGGAATTAGTGAGTGAGTCACTAGGTCTCAAATGAGTGGGACTAGTGAGCTTGGTAGCCGTATCTGGGTTTGATCGGTGAGGTTGAACTATGTGTTCACGAATAGTCGGTACCGCATGCATGGAGCCTCATTTCATAATGTATGTATGGCGTATAATATGAATGGATGTATTCCAATATTATACGTGTGTTTTGTGTTTGTGTTGAGTATGATTTATGAGTTGATGTTGCCGTTGCTGAATGTGTGATATGATTAGGGTGATGAATGTGTTAATTTACTTAACATTACATGATATTTTATAATGCTTATTATATCGATTGAGGAACTCACCCTTACAACTATGTTTCAGGTAACGAGCAGTGATTGAGTAGAAGCTAGTGCTTGAAGTCTAGTGTAGTTCCTTAGTGGGTCATGCTCTGGTATATGTAACATCGGGACGGGATGTTTTACTTTGTTTTCATCTTTGGTTGTTGAACAATTTTACATGTAATGTGTTACATGGTCTGTATGTTGTTAGATTTCTATCCGCTGCGAATTGTGCAATGTTTTATTTTGATTAATAAATGAGCATGATAGGTTATTTTGGTGAATGGTGTGAAGTTTCAAGTGTGACACCCTGAAATTGCATATCTACTCTGATTCATATTTTGTTGTTTTAATTAATTATTGGGGTTTTTTAGAAGGGTGTTACATTAGTGGTATCAGAGCCTGGTCGGTCGAGTCGAGTCGTAATTATTCTGTTTTCCCTGTATGTGATAGGTGTTGTGTAACCCTATCAGTACTTATTGTTTTAGCTTGTTGGATTAACTCAGAGATGGCTGGAAGAGGTAGAGACGATGCTGCGATTGCTGAGGCTCTGGGTATGCTAGCTGGAGTACTTGGAGGGAATCCGAATGTTGTGGGATTGGGAGCTGCTCGTCAACTGAGTGAGTTCCAGAAGAACAATCCTCCAATGTTCAAGGGAGCATACGATCCAGAGGGTGCTCAGAAGTGGTTGAAGGAGATCGAGAGGATCTTCCGAGTGACTGAGTGTGCCGATAACCAGAAGGTCAGGTTCGGTACGCATATGCTGTCAGAGGAAGCAGATGATTGGTGGGTTGCTGCCCGCACTGAGTTGGAAGCTGCTGGGAGTGCTGAGATCACTTGGGCGGTGTTCAGAGAGAGATTCCTGAGGAAGTACTTTCCAGAGGATGTCAGAGGAAAGAAAGAGATAGAGTTCTTAGAATTGAAGCAGGGCAACCGGTCTGTTACTGAGTATGCTGCTAAGTTCACAGAGCTGTCGAAGTATTACACTCCCTATGATGAGGCTACTGGGGAATTTTCAAAATGTGTGAAGTTTGAGAACGGGTTACGTCCCGAGATCAAGCAGGCTATTGGGTATCAGCGGATTAGAGTGTTTTCTGACTTGGTTGACTGTTGCAGGATTTTTGAACAGGATACCAAGGCCAGAGCGGAGAGCTATCAGCAGAGGGTTGATAGGAAAGGCAAGAATCAGAATGATCGTGGGAAACCGTATGCAGCTGGCAAAGGTTTCCAGAGACAGAGTGGGATGAAGAGACCTAGTGGGGGAGACTCCAGTGCCCCTGCTAAGTGTTACAGATGTGGTCAGGCTGGACATCGTATCCATGAGTGTACCAGTACTGAGAAGAAGTGTTTCAAGTGTGGAAAAGGTGGTCACTTGGCTGCAGAGTGCCGGTTGAAGACTATGACTTGTTTCAACTGTGGAGAGGTGGGTCATATCAGTCCACAGTGTACTAAGCCGAAGAAAGAGAACCAGTCGGGAGGCAAGGTCTTTGCTTTATCGGGTTCTGAGACTTCTGCAGATGATCGTTTGATCCGAGGTACGTGTTATATTAATGGCTTTCCTCTTGTAGCTATTATTGACACAGGTGCGACTCATTCCTTTATATCTTTGGATTGTGCTGTGAAACTTAAATTAGAGATATCTGAGATGCATGGGAGTATGGTGATTGATACTCCTGCGAAGGGTTCAGTGACTACTACTTCAGTTTGTTTAAATTGTCCTGTGAGTATTTTTGGTAGAGACTTTGGGATGGACCTCGTGTGTCTTCCACTAGTGCAGATTGATGTTATCCTGGGTATGAACTAGTTGGTGTTTAACCGAGTTTATATCAACTGTTTTGATAAGACTGTGATCTTTCCTGAGATTGAGGAAGGAAAGAGTTTGTTTCTATCAGCAAGGCAGGTGAATGAGGCAGTAGCAGATGGGGCAGAGTTGTTTATGCTGTTAGCGACTTTGGAGGCTAAAGATAAACTGGTGATTTGCGATCTAGTCGTGGTGTGTGATTTTCCTGATGTGTTTCCTGAAGAAGTGAATGAATTACCGCCAGAGCGTGAAGTTGAGTTCTCGATTGATTTGGTATCTGGTACTAGGCCGATATCGATGGCTCCGTACTGTATGTCTGCTGTTGAGTTAACTGAATTGAAGAGTCAGCTGGAAGATCTGTTGGATAAGAAATTTATTCGTCCGAGTGTGTCACCGTGGGGCGCACCAGTGTTATTGGTTAAGAAGAAAGAAGGTACTATGAGGTTGTGTGTGGACTACAGGCAACTGAATAAAGTGACGATCAAGAATCGGTATCCTTTGCCGAGGATTGATGATTTGATGGATCAGTTGGTTGGTGCGAGTGTGTTCAGCAAAATAGATTTGAGATCGGGGTATCATCAGATACGTGTGAAAACTGAGGATATTCAAAAGACTGCTTTCAGAACAAGGTATGGACATTATGAGTATTCTGTAATGCCTTTTGGTGTGACTAATGCGCCTGGGGTATTTATGGAGTATATGAATAGGATTTTCCATCCGTACCTAGACAAGTTTGTTGTGGTGTTTATAGACGATATTTTGGTGTATTCGAAATCTGAAGAAGAGCATGCTGAACATTTGAGAGTGGTTTTAGGAGTTCTACGAGAAAAGAAGTTATTTGCTAAACTGAAGTGTGAATTTTGGTTAGAAGAGGTTAGTTTTCTTGGTCATGTGGTTTCAAGAGGTGGTATTGCTGTTGATCCTTCTAAGATAGAAGCGGTATCTAAGTGGGAAGCTCCGAAGTCAGTTTCTGAGATAAGGAGTTTTCTTGGACTTGCAGGTTATTATAGGAAATTCATTGAGGGATTTTCTAAGTTGGCGTTACCGTTGACGATGTTGACTAGAAAGGGGCAAGCGTTTGTTTGGGACTCAAAATGTGAAGAAGGTTTCCAAGAGTTAAAGAGAAGGTTAACTACTTCTCCTATTCTGATATTACCAAGTCCGTCGGAACCATTTGAGGTTTTCTGTGATGCTTCATTGTTGGGTTTGGGTGGTGTTTTGATGCAGAATAAGCAGGTTGTAGCTTATGCTTCGAGACAACTGAAGGTTCATGAGAGGAACTATCCGACACACGATTTAGAGTTGGCAGCTGTGGTATTTGTTCTGAAGTTATGGAGGCATTACTTGTACGGGTCAAGATTTGAGGTTTTCAGTGACCATAAAAGTTTAAAGTATTTGTTTGATCAGAAAGAGCTGAATATGAGACAGAGGAGATGGTTAGAGTTTCTGAAGGATTATGACTTTGGTTTGAATTACCATCCGGGTAAAGCAAACGTAGTGGCTGATGCATTGAGTCGGAAATCATTGCATATGTCTATGTTAATGGTTAAGGAATTGGATTTAATTGAGCAGTTTAGAGACTTGAGTTTGGTGTGTGAGAGTACTCACAATAGTGTTAAATTGGGAATGTTGAAGTTAACGAGTGGTATTCTGGATGAGATTAGAGAGGGTCAGAAATCCGATGTGCTTTTGGTTGATAAGTTGACTCTAGTGAATCAAGGTCAAGGTGGTGAATTCAGAGTTGATGAGAATGGTGTTTTGAAATTTGGTAATCGGGTGTGTATTCCGGATGTTACTGAACTTAAGAAGAGTATTCTGGAGGAAGGACATCGTAGTGGCCTGAGTATTCATCCTGGGGCTACGAAGATGTATCATGATTTGAAAAAGTTATTTTGGTGGCCGGGAATGAAAAGAGAAATTGCGAGTTTTATTTATTCTTGTTTGACTTGTCAGAAGTCAAAGATTAAGCATCAGAAGTCGTCTGGGCTAATGCAACCGTTGGCTATTCCAGAGTGGAAGTGGGATAGTATCAGTATGGATTTTGTTTCTGGTTTACCGAGGACAATTAAGAATTTTGAAGCTATTTGGGTGATTGTTGACAGATTGACAAAATCGGCTCATTTCATTCCGATCAGAATGGATTATCTGTTAGAGAGATTAGCTGAGTTGTATATTGAGAAAATTGTAAGTTTGCATGGTATTCCGTCGAGTATTGTTTCGGATAGAGATCCTAGATTTACATCGAAGTTCTGGGAAGGTTTGCAGAGGGCTTTGGGAACTAAGCTGAGATTGAGTTCTGCATATCATCCGCAGACTGATGGTCAGACTGAGAGGACGATTCAGTCACTGGAGGATCTTTTGAGGGCTTGTGTTTTGGAAAAGGGAGGTGCTTGGGATTGTTATTTACCTTTGATTGAGTTTACCTACAACAATAGTTTTCATTCGAGCATTGGTATGGCACCATTTGAAGCTTTGTATGGTAGGAGATGTCGGACACCTTTATGTTGGTATGAGTCCGGTGAGAGTGTTGTGGTTGGACCGGAGATCGTTCAACAAACTACGGAAAAGATTAAGATGATTCAGGAGAAGATGAGGATTGCTCAGAGTCGTCAGAAGAGTTATCACGACAAGAGGAGGAAGTCACTTGAGTTTCAAGAGGGAGATCATGTGTTTCTTCGTGTTACTCCGATAACTGGGGTTGGTCGAGCTTTGAAGTCGAAGAAGTTAACCCCTCGATTTATTGGTCCTTATCAGATTTTGGAGAGGATATGGGAGGTAGCCTATCGTATCGCTTTACCGCCGTCACTTGCGAATTTGCATGAGGTTTTTCATGTGTCTCAGTTGAGGAGGTACATTCCTGATCCGTCGCATGTGGTCCAAGTAGATGATGTACAGATGAGAGATAACCTGACTGTTGAAACATCACCTATGAGGATCGAGGATCGAGAGTTGAAGCAGTTGCGGGGTAAAGAGATTGCTTTGGTAAAGGTAGCTGGGGAGGACCAGCAGGTGGCAATGTGACTTGGGAACTTGAGAGTCAGATGAAGGAGTCTTATCCAGAGTTATTCGCTTGAGGTATGTTTTCGAGGACGAAAACTCTTTTAGTGGGGGAGAGTTTAACACCCAGATAAAATATGATAATTATTTAATTTAAGTTTAATAGTATATTATGATGATAATACGAATGAGAGGGTATTATTTTTTAAAAATAAAAGATAAACCATTCATATATATTATTATTAGTATATTTATTAATTTAATTAGATAATTGGAATATTATTGGATTATTATTATTGGAATAATAAAGTTGGAATTGGAACGATTTTTGGAATCAGTAAAGAGTCCCATTTAGCAAAAAGGTTTTTACACGTGAAAACAGAGAACACGTAATAATTGGGAAAAAAGAGAAGAAACTGAGAAAGGGAGAAGAAGAGGCTAGGGCTCAAGAGGAGAATTCACGATTGTTGAAGGTCAAAAAAGGATTTGCCGGATTAACTCAGGTAAGGGGGGTTTATCGTCGTTTAATTGGTATTATGGGTTATCATGTAATGGGTAGTAATAAGCCATTGAATCGACTCTAATTAGGATGATGAATGCTGCAAATTATGAACTTATGGATGAATGAAATATGGGTTTATAATTGAAGAAAATTCGTAGGAATTGGATGTAATAAGGTTAGAAATTGTGAAATTGAATGGGTATGATCTGTGTTAGATAATATGAATGAATGCTGTGTAAAAATTGGACTGTGGAAGGTTGGATCTGAGAAATCTCGTAGCAGAGAAAACCCATAGCAGATCTGGAAAATTGGTTTCTGGTCATACGCGTATGACACTAGGCCATACGCGTATGAGATGGCCTGGTACGCGTATGGGGTGAGGCCGTACGCGTATGAATGGAGAAGATGATGTTCTAAACATAGTTTTATCTCTGTTGGTATGCGTATGGGAGAGGCCATACGCGTATGGGCTTGGCTAGGAAATGTGCCATACGCGTATGGACATGGGGCATACGCGTATGGGCAGAAGTTTGGTTTTTCTGAGCTGTTGTTGTGCAGTTTTGGTCGTTTCAGCTGAGTGATGTAATTTAGCTGATGTATGATATAGTAGGGATCAATTCCCGTTGTTTTGAGCAGTATAGGTATTAGTAGAGTGTGCTAATACTGTGATTATTATTTGGCATGACATGATATGATTCTGTGATAATTATGCTGATGATGTATGATGGTATGCATAATGCTGTGAATATATCTATTATGTATGCAATTGTGGATGGACTGTTTATGGCTTAGAGTGTGAGCATATGTCCATTGTGGATTGTCGTTGATGTTTGCATGCTAGGTGATTTAGCGTGCATAGCATAGCCTTTATGGTGGTAGCTAATTCCCATGGTGAGGAATTAGTGAGTGAGTCACTAGGTCTCAAATGAGTGGGACTAGTGAGCTTGGTAGCCGTATCTGGGTTTGATCGGTGAGGTTGAACTATGTGTTCACGAATAGTCGATACCGCATGCATGGAGTCTCATTTCATAATGTATGTATGGCGTATAATATGAATGGATGTATTCCAATATTATACGTGTGTTTTGTGTTTGTGTTGAGTATGATTTATGAGTTGATGTTGCCGTTGCTGAATGTGTGATATGATTAGGGTGATGAATGTGTTAATTTACTTAACATTACATGATATTTTATAATGCTTATTATATCGATTGAGGAACTCACCCTTACAACTATGTTTCAGGTAACGAGCAGTGATTGAGTAGAAGCTAGTGCTTGAAGTCTAGTGTAGTTCCTTAGTGGGTCATGCTCTGGTATATGTAACATCGGGACGGGATGTTTTACTTTGTTTTCATCTTTGGTTGTTGAACAATTTTACATGTAATGTGTTACATGGTCTGTATGTTGTTAGATTTCTATCCGCTGCGAATTGTGCAATGTTTTATTTTGATTAATAAATGAGCATGACAGGTTATTTTGGTGAATGGTGTGAAGTTTCAAGTGTGACACCCTGAAATTGCATATCTACTCTGATTCATATTTTGTTGTTTTAATTAATTATTGGGGTTTTTTAGAAGGGTGTTACATCTAACAGGGTTCGATTTCTTCTCTCAGATACACCATTCCATTGGGGTGTTCCAGGAGGAGTATGTTGGGATAGGATCCCACACTCTTTCAGATGGTCATCAAACTCTAGGCTTAAATACTCACCACCTCGATCTGATCGAAGAGTTTTAATATTCTTACCTAGTTGGTTTTGCACTTCATTCTTGAATTCCTTGAACTTTTCAAAGGACTCTGATTTGTGTTTCATTAAATACACATAACCATATCTACTGAAATCATCAGTAAATATGATGAATTATTGAAAACCTCCTCTGGCTGGTATGTTCAGTGGTCCACATACATTAGTATGTATAAGGGCCAAAAGATCATTAGCTCTTTCACCTTTTCCTGTGAATGGAGACTTTGTCATCTTTCCAATTAAACAAGATCTGCATGTCTCATATGATTCATAATCAAAAGAGTCCAAGAGTCCATCTTTATGGAGTTTGGAAATGCGTTTCTCATTTATGTGGCCTAATCGACAATGCCAAAGGTAAGTTGGATTTAACTCATTAGGTTTAATCCTTTTAGTATTAATGTTATAAATAGGCATTTCAAGATCAAGGACATATAGTCCATTGTTCATTTGTGCAGTAGCATAGAATATATCATTCAAATAAATTGAGCAACAGTTGCTCTTTATTATAAATGAAAAACCAAACTTGTCCAAACAAGAAACGGAAATAATATTCCTGCTAATTGCTGGTACATAATAACAGTTCTCTAACTGAATTATTAAACCACTAGGTAAAGTCAATTCATAAGTTCCTACGGCTAAGGCAGCAACCTTTGCTCCATTGCCAACTCGTAGGCTGACTTCACCTTTTTCCAGATCTCTACTCCTTTTTAGTCCATGCACATTTGTACAAATGTGAGAACCGCATCCAGTATCTAATACCCATGATGCAGAAGTAGATAAATTAATTTCAATAACAAAAATACCTGAAGTTGGAGTCTCTACTCCATTCTTCCTATCTTCCAGGTACTTTGGGCAGTTCCTCTTCCAGTGTGCGGTCTTACCGCAATGGAAGCAGGTGTCTTCCTTTTCTATGCTTCCACTAGGCTTTAAAGCAGAAATAGTGGGTTTGGATTTGGCAACTTCCTCGCCTTTCCCTTTATCATGTTTGAGGACAATCCTCAGGTTTCGGTACCAATCAAGAAAATTTATCCCAGACAATTTTTCCTTCTTAAGGATGGATCGCAAGATGTTGTTAGAGGTGTTTGCTGTCATGGTAATCTACATAAGGATTAATGAAAATATAAGTATCATTGACATATTTAATTAGGCCTTTAATTAAATATGCTTCCACTATTTTACTCAAAACAAATGACCCTCATCATTTGATTCGGAAAATCCCGTTGGAAGATTTTCTAGTGGGTCGAGATCCATATTTCACTTCGTTCTAAGTCCGCGTAGGTGGATTACACAAAACTAGGTTATTTAGCTAGGAACTCCTTCCAATTGTATCTCATACAACTCTCAAAAATTTCAGTTGGGTGAATAACTCCTTATTTCAATCCATCATATGGATCATTCCCAACTCTTGCTTCTAAACATATATATATAATCTTATTATAATTTGTTTAGTTAAGTTTGACCCATTGTTTTAACAGTTGGATATTACAATTATCCCATCCCACCTTAGTAATATAGAACATGCACCTCGCGCAGGCGAAACCTACATTATTTGATACTAGTCTTGATGAGTGTTAAAACTTGGAAAGCATAAACTTAATATTTAATTTGAGGGAATTGCAATTTTTCTGATCTCACCGGCTTGTTTATCATATAAACCGTCTCTCACATGCATCAACATACATTCACATGCATCAACATACATACATACATAATGAAACAGTTATGGCCCCTAGCGCAATTGTTCTCCCAAGCCAATGAGAGAACCTAAGCTAACCTAATAACGATCTAAGCTTCCCCAAGAAAGATCTTCAAGGTTATCCTCCTTTGGCACTGACTTCTTTGCTTTCTTCATATCATTACATTACAAAAAGAAACTCGTTTTACATACGAGGGAGTGAGATGAGAAAAGAAGTTACATTTGGGAGATAAAGAGAGAGGCACGACATGCAGGTCGTATTTTAAAACCCAAAGCAGAATAAAGGAAAACTAAGGCCATAACCGATCACCACAAGACAATAATAAACACTTTATTATTATTATTATTATTATTATTAATTCCTTTGATTAATTAAAACCAAATTAAATTTCGACGACCGATCACACTATGCAAAGCCGAAATTTTAATGAACAATTCATTTAAAATGGACGTCGTTTTTCGCATCAACACTTGATACTTTTAAAGCACTGAGTTAGCCGAACGGGTGAATTTTGCCTTGCGTTAACCGGCTAACCATATGCGTTAACCGGTTAACACTGTTTGAAAAACGGTTAGAAAATTCTTTTCTGCCTTGCGTTAACCGGTTAACCAAATGCGTTAACCGGTTAACACTGTTTGAAAATCTCTTGGAAAAATATTTTCCGCCTTGCGTTAATCGGTTAACCAAAAGCGTTAACCGGTTAACACTGTTTGAAAATCTCAAAATTTTATTTCGTATTGCGTTAACCGGTTAACCATATGCGTTAACCGGTTAACCATATGCGTTAACCGGTTAACACTGTTCCAAAAAGTGTTCAGAAAGCACAACTCTTGTGCAGTCATAACCCCAATCGCATAACTCTCTGACAACACAACCCTTGTGCCGTCACGAACCCTGATGCACCAATTTCAGACCGTCAAACACATCTCGATTGTTGATTCAGTATGATTGATCAACACGTCATTGCTTCACCATACTAATGTCGGATCAAGAACCAAATGACCATTGATCGCTCAAAGGAAAACAACCATTGAGTGTTTGAATGAACGAAACGAGAACACTATATCATATATAATGTATTTTGCATCAAGATTACATATATCATATATATATATAACTTGATCGATCTCAATTTAATCTTTGATTCATTCTGTCTTTAATCATATTAATACAGAACAAAAACAGTTATCAGGTTCATGGTTTCGTAAGTGGCTCTGATACCACTGAAGGAGAATTGCCATCCAAGGCGCAGCGGAATTTAAAATTTTCTCCATTTAGTGATCCTTACGAATGGGCATGATCAGTGATAGAATCGTTACCTCTTGTGGCGATCACGAACGTTGAACGATGACAACGTCTCTACTCAGTCCACACGAACGGATTCCTTCAATCGCAGTGCTAGCTGTTATGAATGAAGGCTTTGAGTGAGAGAGAGAAATACGAAATTCCAACTCTTCAGTTCTGTTGTATTCACATATAATGCTTCTGCACAAGAGTTCTATTTATAGAACCACTTGTGTGGGCTTCAAGCCAAAAAGCCCACTTAAGTGCATTTTGCCCATATCTCATAATATGCCAAAATCACTTAAGTATTTGGTACCTTACCATATTTCGTATTCCACTTAAGGGCACCATACATTACGGTATTCCTTAATTATTCTATCTCTCATCAATCCGTCCTTTGTGTGTGATCCTGTAGGTTTTCGCGACGTTGGCAATTATATTAAATCACGCATTTAACATAATAAACAGTGAGCGGTATCTAGCAACACATCACTGCTACCCAAGACACGAAAATGTCATGTGATCTGACAAAACCTCCTTTGATAATGATTATGTGTATAATTACCCCTTTGCCCTTATGTCTATATTGAACACAAGGTATAGACCGTGTCATCCTTGTCCAGTTCAATATTGGGCCCATAGACATTTATCCTGTTACGCAGGATGGGAAAATTCCATCTAGGACATTCATGTCCCTCAGCATGCTTCGTGGAGTACCCATCAACTGTCTTTATGGTTATCCAGTTACGGATAACGTTAGATTAGCAACAAAGCACTCGACTCTACATCTAGGGTCCATAGTGGTTTCAGGTCGAAGAGTGGTATACACTATTATCACCATGAGAATAACTTATGATACTTTGCATAACTTCCAATATAGTATTCTCATAGCGGGTCAATCCGGTATAAATATTACTCTTAATATTCATACCTATGTTTAAGACTTGATAACTCTTTATCCATGATCCATGAGATGTGATCATCAGTCTACAAACATAATAGTCTTAATTCTTTAATGTTATCCCACTTCACAATAAAGCTCGACTACGGATACTTTAAGAATAGTGTCTTTATGTTTAATGTGGTCTCATGATCAAGTCACACTTGATGCATTAAACGGACTAGCTATTCTAGGGACTTTATTAAACAACCGTAATAAAGAAAAAACCTTTTATTATTAATAAATAATTCGATACAAGTACCAAGAGTATTGGCCTCTAGGGCTTACACCAACAGGACCTATCTCAAGAAACAGAAGAAAAATCTTGCTTCTACTTGGTCTGATGACAATTCTGAAAGTGAAACAGAAGGAGAGTCTGCCAATCTTGTGACTGCCTTGACTGGAAGATGGAATTCTGATGAAGACTCCAGTGATGATGAATTAAACTTTGATGAATTAGCTACTTCCTACAGGAAGTTGTGTTTCAGAAGTGAAGAAGTGTGTCAACAAGTGGAGAATCAAAAGAAACTGATAACCCAACTAGAGGATGAGAAGACAAAACACTTAGAAACCATTTCTAAGTTGAAGATCGAAGTTGTGTTCCTGAACTCCAAACTGGATGAGATGACGAAGTATGTCAGAATGCTAAACAGTGGATCTGACACCTTAGAGAAAATCCTCCAGACTGGAAAGATGGCAGGAGACATGACTAGCCTTGGGTTCAATGAATTCTCTCCTGATTGTAGTCCCACTGGTAGTAAACCATAGATGTCACATCAGGTGTCTCAACATCACAAGGAAAGACAACATAAAGGAAAACACCAAAGATGGAGATGTCATTACTGTGGGAAATTTGACCACATAAAACCATCCTGCTTTAGGTTGTATGGTTATCCTAGTCCTACTCATCATCAACCTAGACCCAAACAACACAAAAAACAGTGGGTTCCTAGGGCTGGTGCTACTAACTTGATAGCTCACACCTCCTTCAGAGTCTCAGCAAAAGAAGATTGGTACTTTGATAGTGGATGCTCCAGATACATGACTGAAAGCAAAAACCTGCTAATTGACCTCCAACCTCATGCCACCAGCTATGTAACTTTTGGTGATGGAACAAAGGGTGAAATCAAGGGGATTGGAAAGATGAACTGTCCTGGAGTCCCTAACCTTGATAATGTGTTGCTTGTTAAAGGATTGACTGCAAACCTGATCACTATCAGTCAACTATGCGACCAAGGTCTAAATGTGAACTTTGCAAAAACTGAATGCTTGATTACTAATGCAAAAAATGAGGTGATCATGAAAGGATTCAGGTCTAAGGACAACTGCTATATGTGGAATTATCAAGAAACTAGCTATTCATCAATATGTGCTCTAGCTAAAGAAGAAGAAGTGAAACTATGGCATCAAAAACTGGGTCATCTGCATCTTAAAGTGAAGAGGATCATATTTGTTGAAGCTGTCAGAGGAATCCCAAAATGAAAGATAGATGAAGGAAGAGTTTGTGGTGAATGTCAGATTGGAAAGCAGACAAAGATGTCACATCAGAAGATCAAACATGACACCACATCTAGAATGCTGGAACTTCTCCACATGGACTTGATGGGACATATGCAGGTGGAAAGTCTTGGTGGGAAAAGGTATGCTTATGTTGTGGTGGACGACTTCTCCAGATATACCTGGGTGAATTTTATAAGGGAAAAATCTGATGTGTTTGATGTGTTCAAAGATCTTTGCCAAAGACTTCAAAGAGAAAGAGAGAGTCATGTTATCAGAATTAGAAGTGATCATGGGAAAGAATTTGAGAACAGTAAATTTGCTGAATTTTGTTCATCTGAAGGAATTGGTCATGAGTTCTCTTCTCCCATTACCCCTCGGCAAAATGGTGTGGTGGAAAGAAAAAATAGAACTCTCCAAGAATCTGCTAGAGCTATGATTCATGATAAGAAGTTGCCTTACCACTTCTGGGCCGAAGCTATGAACACGACCTGTTATGTTCACAACAGAGTAACCTTGAGGAAAGGGACCCCGACCACTTTATATGAAGTCTGGAAGGGAAGAAGACCTACTTTCAAATACTTCCATGTGTTTGGTAGTAAATGTTATATCCTGGTTGATCGTGAACAAAGAAGGAAAATGAACCCCAAGGGTGATGAAGGAATATTTCTGGGCTACTCAACAAACAGAAGAGCCTTTAGAGTTTTTAATTCTAGAACAAAAGTTATGATGGAATCTATCAATGTTGTTGTTGATGATCAAGAGATTGATGTCACAGACGATGTTGAAACATTTCTAAATGATTCCCCAGCTGATCTCCTAGACAAAAGTAATGAGAGTAAGTCCACTCAAGCTGAACCTGAAGCTGATAAAGTTAATAAGGGACCCTTTATCAGAATTCAGAAGGATCATCCTAAAGATCTCATTATAGGAGACCCAAATAAAGGGGTCACCACTAGATCAAGGGAAGTGATCTCACATGCCTGTTTTGTGTCCAAGATTGACCCTAAGAATGTCAAAGAAGCCTTAATTGATGAATTTTGGATCAATGCCATGCAGGAAGAGTCAGGCCAATTCAAGAGAAATAAAGTGTGGGAATTGGTTCCAAGATCTGAAGGAATAAATGTCATTGGAACAAAGTGGGTTTATAAGAATAAATCTGATGAAAAAGGCGTGGTTACACTCAAGTTGAGGGAGTTGAATTTGATGAAACATTTTATCCTATAGCTCGCCTGGAGTCCATTAGATTATTGCTAGGAGTGGCATGTCTTCTAAAGTTTAAACTGTTCCAAATGGATGTGAAAAGTGCCTTCTTAAATGGCTACTTAAATGAGGAAGTGTATGTTGAACAACCTAAGGGGTTCACAGACCCAAACCTTCCAAAGCATATTGTAAGACCCCAATTTTGGGCCCTAAGATCCCTCATGGCCCATAACATATCATATCATTGTCTCAAGGATCACTGCATGCCCTAGCTTTCCTCCTAGTGGGTTGGTTGCCTTGTGGGTTGTTTCTTGATCACCAAGCATACTTTGCATTTGTATATCTTTGCTTTCATATGTTTGTCATTCAAAAAGTACAAAAATATTGTCAGTCTAACCTTGTTGCTTGCAGTTGAAGCAGTCATCAGCAATTAGGTCAAAGACAGTCAACAGTCAGTCATTGCAATGGATGGTGGCCATTCTTGCAGAATGTGGGCACCATGATCAACAATCAAGAGTTCATATGCCTTGGGACATCATTTGAAGTCAAGTTCTCAAGGAATTAGGGTTTGGAATTCATCAGAAGTGCTCCAGTCATCCAAAACCCTAGAAAAGTCAAACTTGGTCAACTGTGGATTTAATCAGAGATTTGATGGATAGAATTGATCTGAAGGAGTTCATTCATGCTCATACAAGCCTCATCTATCATGTCAAACCTCATCATGGAAGAAAATCAAGTCAAACAGAAAATTTCCAGAAATAGCAAGTGGACCTGTAATTTCAACTGCCAAAAATGGAAACTTCTTGATCCTCAACTTACATCATGATACAAGCTTCAAATGAATTTTTGCCCAACATGAAAGTTGAAGATCTTGTCTTCCCATTTTCAAAAAGTCCAAGAACACCCAAATCCCATGTGTGGTTGTCAAGATATGATCAAATCATTTTCATCAATTTTTGAACTTCAACAAGCCATATCTCTCAAACCATAAGGCCAAATTTGGTGGGGTTTTTTCCTACAAACCACATTTTTCATCCTCTTTCCAAAAATATAAATTTCATACACCAAAACCCTACCATTCAAAATGGCATTTTTGGACCTTTTGCATTTAAAATCAAAGTTTGACCAAACTTTGACTTTTTGAATTAAGACTTTTTTTCACCAATTGGCCAATTGGGAAATGTTTCATATATCATTTGTGATTTGTTCCAAGCCTTAAACCATGTTCATTTCACCCTTGTGCCATCATTTTGGACCAAAAGGCAAAGTTGGCAAATTGTACAATTGGTCTCATTAAGTAAAAGCAAGGTACAACAATTCATGAAGCAACAACAAACAGCAAAGCATGTTGGTCCTTGGCAGCCTGTAGCAGGCCCAAATTCGTGCAGACAAACACACCTCCATTTCCACTTATATACAAACTTGGCAAAATGCATTTTTGATTCATTAAGCAAAACAAGTACAGCAGTTCTGCAGCACACACAAAACAGCATTGGCAAAGGTCATTTGCAGCCTTTTCAAGCCCAATTCGTGCATCCATTTACACCCTCCAAATGCAATGCTCATAATTAGTAAAATTGGCAAATGACTCCATTAAGGTAAAACCAACTTACCACATGGTTAAGGGATGTTAAACAGTCATATAAAAGTGACTTTTCTGCATTTCTAAACCTAGGGAAGCTGCAGCCACAGACCAAATACACATCACCCTCTCATTCTTGCATTAGGGCAAAAGGGCATTTTCTGCAAAAACCTCAAAAACCCTTAAGCCTTTCCACTTTGTTCCTTCATCTAGACATCCTTTGGAACCCCTTTCGAGCACAACTCATCATCTGTCCAGCCTTCATCATTTTCTGTTTTCCAAAGACCTCTCCCATGGCAGCTTGGAGCTAGAATCGATTCAAGCAAGTTTGAGCTCAATTCCTTCTGGGATACATCATTTGGGACCATCATCTTCATCTGTTTCAGGCCATATCCTCAAAATAACCACTGCACATCAGTTTTCTTCAAAAACAAGTAGGTATTCAACCTCTGCCATTTGCCAAACTATGGGTTGTTTTAGATAGGTTTTTAACTGCTTGTTCCACTGCAATTTGTTTCATGTGATATGGTTATGTCATGGCCAAGAAATTTGGATTTCATGTTGTGTGTCCAAACCTATTTCTGCTCGAGTCACCTTGCTTGCTTTGATTCATTAAAATGTGATGTTATATTATTGTTACTTGATGTATGATGATGCTATTGGTACCTTTGATTTCAATTTCTGGGCATGTGAAAATTTCGATGCATTGATGATGATAAATGAATACTGCTGCTGTTAAACATTGCTCTGCCCAGAAAATTTTCATGTTTGCGCTTGGTTGTTGCTGTATGGTGTTACCTGAATACCAATATCATGCTATTGTGTGGTTTGGTCGAATCATGATGTTTGATGTTGTTGATGCCATGAAGATAATGAACATTGCTGTTGTTTGTTTTGTTCGGTTTAATGATGATGAATGCATGCTGCTATTGCTGAACCCTGTAGCTAGAAACCCTAGGTTTGTCCAAACTTGCATGAGCCGTGTTGATTTGGTGCATGAGGTTGCATGAAGGTTACTACACCAATGCCATGTTTCTGCATGATGCTTTTGAATTTCGTGATTAATGATGAATGTTGGAGATACCATGAAGTGCCCTGCTGTTATGCTTGAACCCAGAAAAAACCATATGTTTTGTGTTACATACTGTTGGTTGCTTGCTGTGTGAATATTACCATTGCCATGATTAGTTGCTTCTGTTGGATTTCAATTGATTACCTGAGGGTGATGAACACAGGCTGTTCATGTTAAACCTTATCCCTGCCCATGAAAATCCTTTTGAATGGCTGTTTGTTGTGTTTGGTTTTGATTATGTGATGTTGCACGAGGTATTCCAATGCCATGCTGTTGTTTGTTTTGTTTTATGATGATGATAAACATTGAACATGATACCATGAGCCATGCTGTTAGAAACCCTAAGGGTTTATGTGAAAACTCAGAATTTTGAACTGGATTGGCCAGTACACTGTTCCATTGGCTGAGAGCCAATAGGAACATTTCATTTGCCTTGCCAAAACGCTGTAGTTTAGTTAAGTGGGACGCCTATTTACACTTCTGCCATCCGTTGACCCCACGTTTGACCCTCTTGCCTTGCTATGTGCTTCATATTTCATCAATTTGTGCATCAACTTCGACAATTAATTTCTCATCCATTTCAACTCCAAAAATCATGCAATTTTTTCCATCATGATCACAAATGAGTCTAGTATTTTATTGTGAATTTTAATTAATTTTCCATTGGCTGGATTTTAAATGATAATTATTTTCCCAACATGTATGCATAAATGATACCTTGTGCCATTCCTATTGTGAAATACTCATGTTGTATCCAATGAGCCTGAAATTTTTTGTGGTGAAACTAGACTCATTGACCTTCATTTCCATATAAAGTTTGTGCATTTATCATTTGTGGATTGAGAGTTATGATTTTTTGAAGTCATGTGTTACATTTGATGCTACATGAATGATATGCATTTTCCCAATTTTTGTTCACATGCTTCCTTACATCCAAATGATCCCAAATTTTGTGTGGATGATCTATTACATATCTAGTTTGTGTATGAATTTTCTGGGAATTAATTGTTCTGTTTCCAATTTATTTGAGAATTTTCTTCCATGCTTAGTCATTTGTTGACTTTATGTGATACACATTGCCATATCTTTTGTGAAATTCTCAAATCTTATTGTATGATCATGAAATTTCATATGTGATAACTAGACATCTCAAGCTTTGCATTGGTGTTAATCTCATTCATTTCTCTTCTGTTTTCAAATTGATATGATTTTTTGAAGTTGACCCATGCTTGTTGACTTTCACCATGCTTACTTGAATTTGGTTTGACTTCATGATTTTACTTGACTGCCTTCCTCTCATCCAAATGCCATGAAATTTTACATGTCTACCATGCTAGATATTGGGATTGAGTGTGATTTATTTCATGATTTTTAAAAATGTTTGAGTTGACTTTTGAATAAGGTCTTGCTGTTGACCTTTTGCATGCTTCCTTTGCTATGCTTTGCATCCCTTTGTGTATGAAATGACCATGGTGCATGATTTGTTTGTGAATCCAATTGAGAATGCTTCTTGAATGTTTAAACTTGGTTTGGGTTGACTTTTCCTTGCTGCCTTGACTTTTTCTTTCATCTTTGACCCTAGGCTAGTCCTAGTGGTCTTCTAAGCTTATGTTGAGTTCATCTGTTTCAGGTTAAGCACCAATGCCTTGAGGATCATTCTAATGTGCTTGAGTTTGATTGTTTAATGTGCTAACCTTTGTTTTGTAGGTGACTCATATGCTTGAGTCTTTGTGCCTTGCACAATTGGTCCCTCTGTGGTTGACTATTGGGTTATTTCCTTTTGATTTTGACTGTTGACTTGTTTACTAATGAGTTTGACTTTTTCAGGCACTTTAGTTTCTTAAGTTCTCTGAACTTGCTTGCTTTGCTTTTTAGCATTTGCTTTGAGGTATAAACCTTTCTTCTTCATGTAGTCTGGAGACCCGGTCTGTTATTTGACCGGGCAAACTGTCTGAAGTCCTCCTTAAGAGGCAATGCCTGTGTGTGTTTAAATTTGTCCCAAGCAGGAAAAGTCCTTCAAGTAAGGCAATTGGTGGAAGGTAGGGATAAGCAATCTATCCCCCACTATTCAGTGTGTCCTCTCTTTGCTCCCATTACATGGTTGAAGCATTGAGATAAATACCCAAGATCTAATCGAGTCAATAATGTGGAAAGAGTTCCATCTTTCTGAACTCCCCCACTTTCTATTATTTGATGCTCTCTCTGATCTGAGATAGAAGCAATGAGGCACACCCCTCATCTCCTTTTCATCTGCTTCACCTGAGCCCCTCAATGGCCAGGTTAAGAGCGACCCTTCACCTATTACAGTGGACTTTCAAAGTCAAACCCTCTTGTGTGAGCCCCCCATTGTTTGGCTATAGAGTGTGCTGTTTGATATTCATTGATTGATTGATTGCTTCATGTGCACTTGTTTGCCTGTATGTTATGCATCTATCATCATCATCAATTGCCATTAATGCATGATCATCTCATTTGTCTTTGTGACATTATCATTGTTGTTTGCCCATTGAGGACAATTGTAAGACCATCCATTGGCCATTGCTCCTATGATATGGAAGTGAGTATAAGACCATCACCTTGGCCACTCATCTTATCTTTGCCTGATGCATTTATTTGATTGTATGTGAGGAAGTAACTGTAAGTCCCTGCAAGTTGGCATTTGCTCTCGTATGATCACATGTTGTTTTGTTTGTTTGTATGTGAGGATACAACTGTAAGTCCCTGCAAGTTGGCATTTGTTTTCCTAGGATCATACTGTGTATGTTAGAGTAAGTCCAGACAGATTGGCATCTGACATCCATGTTTTACTTTCTCTGTTCATGTGAGGTTGCAACTGTAAGTCCCTGTAAGTTGGCATTTGCTTTCCTGTGATCATATTGTTGCTTTTGTCCTTGTATGTGAGGATCCATTGTAAGTCCCTGTAATGTGGCATTGGATTTCCTAGGACCATACCGTGGAGTTAACCTAAGTCCAGATAGATTGGCAGTTGATTCCACATTTCATATCCCATTTCTTGTTTTCTTCTGTGGAGATTAGTGTAAGTCCATTGAGTGGCATCTGATATCCTGTTTTGTTTTAGGAGACTGGTGTAAATCCATCTATTGGTATCTGGTATCCGCTTTTTATTTCTTTGCCTGTGGAGATTAGTGTAAGACCATTGAGTGGCCTCTGATATCCCATTTTGTTGTAGGAGATTGGTATAAGACCATTGATTGGCATCCGATATCCGTCTTTTGCTTTGTTTGTGTGTTTATTATCCATTGCATTCCAAAGGATACACTTGAATCATCCTCTATATGATTTCAAGAAGTGAACCCTTCTAAGAAGTTTTACAATCCATCCATATCCATTCATCATTCATTACGTCTTAGAACCTTTTCACACTCTTAACTTTCAAATTTGACATAAGTGTTGTGCAGACATCTTCATGCTTTTCAAAAATTAAAAACCTGGACTCAAGTCCTTGACCTTTTTCAAACTCCATTTCATAATACTTCTTTCAAATCAATCTTAATCATACTTTGACCCCATTTTCATAATCACAATCAATTAACTTCACTCATTCACTTGTTTTGGCTTTGTCCATTAATCTTTTCATGCATTAGCCATAGGTTTCAATTATCATTGTGGTTGATGTAAATCTTGCCTATCCTTAGTGAGTCGACTATAAGTCTTCCGTACTGAAAACAGGGTTAACCCCTCTAGTGCGTCGAAGCTATCCTCACATGGTGGATTCGTTGTTTTGGTCGAGTTTTCTCCCATTGATAATGAAAAGCCTCAGTGCTATTGTTTAAAACTGAATCCACTCACTTTTGGAAATCTTTTAGCCGAACTACGGCGTTTTGATCCTTACCTTTGATGGAAGGTACGTAGGCAGCGGGTTCATCCGTTCAAACCCAAAAATAACTAACTTGTATATTCTTTTCTCATCATCCCAATCATGTTTGCACAATATTTTTGTCATAACAAATAACAATTTAGCATAACAAGTGTGAAAAGGGCTCCCTAGGAGTACCTAGGACGTAGTGGGTGCCTAACACCTTCCCATTGCGTAATTTACCCCTTACCCAGAATCTCTGATCTTTTATTAGTTTTCTACGTGTAAAACTTCTTAGGCTTTTGTTCGCTTTTTAGCCAGTCCTTTGGATAAATAAAAGTGCGGTGGCGACTCGAAATTTCAATGTATCTCTTAGCTTGTGATTTAATCGATGGATCATATAGCGACGAATACACCGCTACAGAAAAGTGGCGACTCTGCTGGGGAGATGTCACAGAAAAGTGGCGACTCCACTGGGGATATCTCACCAGAATCCTTGGTGGTATTGCCTACTTTTCACCCTTGTTGTGCTATATTGTTATCTATTATTTGACATATTTTTGTACAATTTGGGATCACTGTATTGATTGTAATGTGTGAATTGCTTGATATACATATGCTGTTTGCTTTGGTGATCTGTGAGATGAGTTCTATACCCGAACTCGAGTGCACTCTAGGATAGGAGAATGGCATAGTCTTGTTGACTGGTGTGGAGTAGTCCTTAGCCAGTTGACTTGCGAGTCCATTCACTTGGTGGAGGTCATGTTGAACTAATAATGTCACACAAGTTATTTGTGGTTAGGCATTATTCTTTCAATCATGTGCCGCAGAAGCCAAGGACCGTAGTTTACCAAACCCATCTTGGCCTATTTTTAGGACCGTAGTGCGGAGGTCGTTCAGATGTCAGTTCTGATACGATTGTTACGCGATACTACACTCATAAGAGTTTCTCTTGAGAATATTCTTGGAATACGAGTATTCGTTCCTCCGAAAATATTCGAAAGATGGAACGATGATTATGGGAACCTCTGATAGAACATGTCTGGCAGGTTTAAACCCTAGTACACTCCCTTTGGGTGGTTCTTAACTGAGACTCCATGCTCGTGACTCTCAACAAACCCGTGATTCGTGGTTGAGTCGTTCAAGCATTGTTAATATCAATGGATCCCGGATCAGGTGTAAAACCTAAAATCCACCAAAGCGGCTGGTTGATATTAGGAATGTTTGAACCGGTTCATGTACCGTTAATATCAATGGAACTTGGGTGTCGATAAGGTGAAAACCTAAATCCACCAAAATGGATGATTGATATTAGGGATACCTAGAGCTTTCCCACGACCTTTGTTTGGTGTGCTTTGCTTGATCCTTGAGTGTGTTTGTTGCATTCATGCATTCACGCATTCATCCGCATTCATGTCATCAAAAAAAAGAAAATTTTCAAGGAACTTAAAGGGTTTATTTGCAAAATTTTCAGACATGGAAAGACCGAAAAGGCATACAAAGAAGTACAGCTTTAAGCAGCCCGATGTAAAAGAGTTAAGGAATCTGACATCATATGTATTAGATCCTTTGGGTTTCAAAGCTCGCTATGGGAAGCTTCTACCTCTGCTCACTACTCAGGTGGATGAAGGATTGATGAGCACTCTGGCTCAGTTCTATGACCCATTGTATCATTGCTTCTTATTTCCGGACTTCCAGCTATTGCCGACCTTGGAGGAATATTCTCACCTCATTGGGATTCCTATTCTGGATCAAGTGCCGTTCAGTGGCTTAGAGGATATTCTATCTGCTCGAGAGATTTCCAGCTTGTTGCACATAGATGAAGATCTGATTAGAGCTAATCTGACTACCAAAGGCGGAATTCAAGGTTTTCCTTCCGAGTTCCTCATTGCCCAAGCTACCTTTTATGGGAAGGCCATGAGTGAGGATGCCTTTGAGGCTCTATTCGTATTGCTTATCTATGGATTGGTGTTGTTTCCCAACTTTGACAAGTTCGTGGACATGAATGCCATTAGGATCTTTTCAGTTCTTAATCCAGTTCCGACCTTGTTGGGTGATGCATATGTTTCCTTGCACCTAAGGAATATGAAGAATGGAGGAGTTATTGTCTGCTGTCTACCCCTGCTGTACAAGTGGTTTATTTCGCACTTGCCGCAGACAGTTGCTTTCAAGGAGAACAAGGGATGTCTACGGTGGTCTCAGAGACTCATGTCTCTCACCAATGATGATATCACCTGGTATGATCGCGTGTATGATACCGTTCAGATCATCGATTCTTGTGGTGAATTCCCCAATGTGCCTCTTCTTGGTACATGTGGTGGAATTACCTACAATCCTACGCTTGCACGTCGTCAGCTTGGGTTCCCCCTAAAGGATAAACCTAATAACATTCTGTTAGAGGGTGTGTTCTTTCAGGAGGGTAAAGATCCCCAAGGCCTGAAAGCAAGATTTGTCCGCGCTTGGCGCAATATCCGCAAGAAGAGTAGGAATGAATTGGGTCCGAAGAACTGCATTGCTTTGGAGCCATACACCTCTTGGGTTAGACAGAGGGCTGCTACCTACCTGATGCCGTATGATCATCCGAGACCTACACTGTTGGATGTGGCTGGGCCTTCAACCCTCCCTACCCAACGTGTAGAGGAGTTGAGAAAAGAAGACCTTTCGCGTGCCTGGATCCGCGAGAGAGAGGAATTGCTGCAGCAGTTCAAGGAGAAGGATGCTATGATTGAATTTCTCGAGCACCGAGTGATCGACGATCCGAACGACGCTTGGACTTCTCTGCTTCCTCAGTCATCCAAATTCTGGAAAAGGAAGTATGATCGACTTGCCAAAGAGAAGGCTGATATGGAGGCTGCCTATGAGAGAGAGATCAAGAAGTTGTGCACTTCTCGTCTTCCAGCATCCCGAGCTGTTAGGGATCCATAGGATGTCATTTACCTTTTCTCTTTGTAATAATTGAATTCAAAAATGCTGTATTTCTTTGTTTTGATATATTTTGAAAGAAATATTTTCCATGAGCAATCAAAATGTTTGATATTCAAAATATTGCAAATAAATACCCTAAGGGTCCCTTGAAAATCAAAGCATTTGCACAAGCATTTCATGCATCATTCTTGCATAAGCAGGTACCTTTGTTTCTGGTCTTCTGGTTCTAACCTTTGCTCTTCATTTATTTTGAAGACAAGCTGACTCACCGGTATTATACGAGAGTCAACTCTGCCAGAATCATGGAGCAGTTGGAACAAGAGAACCAAAGTCTGAGAGATGAGGTCGCCAGACTTGGCGCTTTGATGGAGCAACTTCTTGCTGCCCAGAATCAGCCTGCTCAACAGCCAGCAACTCCCGTTCAACGGACGGTTATATCTGAAGTGGCTACATCAACGGTGCCTGTTAGTGCCCATCAGCCTAATGCCATGCCTCCCGGTTTTCCTTGGGGGATGCCTCCCGGCTTCATGCCCGACCTGCCAGCTCCTACCTTTGCTCAAATGCCGGCATCTAGCCCGGTCCCTGTACCTGTGCCTCCTGTCGTGCATACCATGCCTAGGGTAGACGACACCATCTATCATTCTGAAGCTTCTGAGGGCTCAGATGTTCATGAAAAGATGGACGCTATGAACGATCAATTCCTTGAGCTGAGAAAGGAATTGAGGACTCTCCGTGGCAAAGATCTCTTCGGCAAGTCTGCAGCCGAACTTTGTCTAGTTCCCGGTGTCAAGATACCAATCAAATTCAAGGTCCCAGACTTTGAAAAATATAAAGGGAACACCTGTCCTTTGGCACACTTGGTCATGTATGCCAGGAAGATGTCCACGCAGACCGACAACGATCAACTCTTGATCCACTACTTCCAAGACAGTTTGTCTGGTGCTGCTCTCCGTTGGTACATGAGCCTGGACAGTGTCAACATCCGGTCTTTCAATGATCTTGGCGAAGCTTTCGTCAAGCAATATAAATACAACGTTGACATGGCGCCTGACAGAGATCAACTCAGGTCTATGTCACAAAAGGACAAAGAATCGTTCAAGGAGTACGCCCAGAGATGGCGTGAGCTGGCAGCTCAAATCACTCCACCATTAGAAGAGAAGGAGATGACCAAGATCTTTCTGAAGACTCTTGGGTCATTTTACTATGAGAGAATGGTGGCCAGCGCTCCCTCTGATTTCACCGAGATGGTGAACATGGGGATGCGTCTTGAAGAAGGTGTCCGCGAGGGACGGTTAGCCAAAGATGATGGTTCTTCCTCTAAGCGATATGGAGCATTTAAGAGGAAAGAAGGCGAAGCGCATGCTGTGCAGTCTCAGCCAAAGCATCGAAGACCCTCTGTTTAGAGGAAGCCTGCACGACATTCTGGTCATCAGCACCAGGTGGCTCACGTAGCACCTGTTTTCAAGGATAACACTCCTCAACGTCAGCAATATCAACCTCAACAGTATCAGCATCAGCAACAATATCCACAACCACAGTATCAACAACAATCTCGTCCACAGCAACAGGCTTATCAGCCTCGTGGGAGTACGAGTAATCAAGCAAACATGGGCTATGAAAGGAAGAAGATCAGCTTTGATCCGATTCCTATGACGTATACGGAGTTATATCCCTCTCTAATAGAGCGGAAGTTGGTTTCTCCGAGAGATCCTCCGGCTATACCGGCCAACCCTCAGTGGTGGTATAAGCCTGACCAGCATTGCGTCTATCACTCTGGCGCTCCGGGCCATGACATTGAAAATTGCCTCCAGCTGAAGACTAAGGTTCAAGACCTTATGAGAAGCGGAATTCTGAGTTTTGAAGACTCCAACCCAAATGTCACCAGGAACCCATTGCCTTCGCATGGGAAATCTGTGAATATGATCCAGGAGGACCTTGGGAAGTACAAGGTTAAATACGTCAGCCATATCCGACGGTCGTTGGTTGATTTACATAGAATGCTGTGTCAGCACAGTTATTTGGAGCATAACCATGACCAGTGCCGCGTCTGCTCGGTCAATCGTTTGGGTTGTGACCAGGTTCGCAAGGAATTACAAATGATGTTGAATGAAGGTACCATTGAGATTCTCCAGAATCGAAATGTTGATACAGTTGAACCTGAGGTGAATGTCATATCTCCAGTGTTCAAGTTGCCTGAGCCTGTTGTTATTCGCTACAATAGCAATAAACCAAAGGCTTCCCCTGCTTTGATTATCAAGCCAGCCGGCCCTGTGCCGTATTCATCTGATAAAGCCGTACCTTTCCGGTACAATCCTGTTGCTGTCCAGGATGGGGTTGAGGTACCTCTGCCGTCTACTTCCGTGACCACTATCGCTGATGTTAGTGGGTTGACCCGCAGTGGTCGTGTGTTTTCTGTGCCTGCTAAGGCTACCGCTTCTGACACTGTTGTGCACCCTGTAGGGACTGCTGTGAATGTTCAGAACCCGGCACTTGATGTTGCCAAACCCTCCTCGCCTGTACAAAAGACTCCCATTTCTTCAGTTGTTGGCCCGAGTGGCATTATTGACGAAGAATCTGATGAGATGCTGAGGCTCATCAGAAAGAGTGAGTACAATATTGTAGACCAGCTTCTACACACGCCCTCCAAGATTTCCATACTTTCTCTGTTGCTGAATTCAGAACCCCATCGGGAGTCTCTGCAGAAAGTCTTGGACCTAGCGTATGTTGATCATGACGTCACCCTGGAACAATTTGATAGCATTGTTGCAAACATCACCGCTTGCAACACTCTAAGCTTTTGTGACGCTGATCTCCCTGAGGAGGGAAGAGACCACAACATGGCTTTACATATCTCTATGAATTGCAAATCTGATGCAATGTCCAATGTGTTGGTGGACACTGGATCGTCTCTGAATGTATTGCCAAAATCCACACTCTCTCGTCTGTCATATCAAGGTCCTCCTATGAGGCAGAGTGGGGTTGTTGTGAAAGCTTTTGATGGGTCGCGCAAGACCGTGATTGGGGAAGTTGATCTCCCGATCAAGATTGGACCAAGTGATTTCCAGATCACTTTCCAAGTAATGGATATCCACCCATCTTACAGCTGTCTCTTAGGCAGACCATGGATTCACGAGGCTGGCGCCGTGACATCCACCCTACACCAAAAGCTGAAGTTTGTGAAAAATAAGAAATTGGTTGTAGTAGGGGGAGAAAAGGCTCTCCTGGTCAGTAATCTGTCTTCCTTCTCGTACATTGATGCAGAGGATGAAGTTGGAACTCAGTTTCAAGCTTTATCTATTGATAAACCAATCGAGAAGAAGTCTCCTTCATTCACTTCCTACCGTGATGCAAAGCTGGCCATTGAATGTGGTGCAGTTGCTGGATTAGGGAAAGTGCTTGAACTTGAAGATAACCGATCCCGGGCTGGCATTGGCTTTGGTTCTGGGGCATGCAATGAGCAAGGTCTGTTCACCAGTGGAGGATTCATTCACGCCGATCAACCTGTAGAAGAGGAAGCTGCTGCTATCATTGAAGAAGAAGATGCAGAAGATTTGAACAATTTTGTTATTCCTGGTGGTGTCTGCCACAATTGGGTCGCTGTGGATGTTCCTACAGTTATCCATAGATCAGAGTAAATTGTTCACTTTTGTTTAAAACCCTTCTCCCATGCCAAAAGGAGAAGTGATGACATTGTTGGCAAAGCATATATACAATGATGTTTTCATTCAATTTTTGCATTGTCAAAACATTTGTTTTTCCTTTGTTTTCACTTTTTGCTTTTCTTTATGAAATCAGTGATCACAAAAACCATAAAAACAAAAACAAAAAGCAATAAAAGCAACATCTTTTCATCTGCATAATGATTTGCTTGCTTAAATTCTGAAGTTTTTCTTAACCAAAATCATTATGCAGGTTGATCCTAAAACCCATTGAACATAATGATCCAACGCCATCTCCCAATTTTGAATTCCCTGTATTTGAGGCAGAGGAAGATGACGTTGAAGAGATCCCTGATGAGATCACCCGTCTCCTTGAGCACGAAGAGAAGATCATTCAGCCGCATCTCGAAGACTTGGAAACAGTCAACTTGGGATCTGAAGATTGTGAGCGCCTGGTGAAGATTGGGGCACTTCTTGAAGGGTCTGTTAAGGAAGATTTGATCAGCTTGCTACGAGAATATTCAGATATCTTTGCTTGGTCCTATGAAGATATGCCGGGTTTAGATACAGATATTGTGCAACATTTCCTGCCTTTGAAGCCTGAGTGCGTGCCTGTGAAGCAGAAGCTCAGAAGAACTCATCCAGATATGGCAGTGAAGATCAAAGAGGAAGTTCAGAAGCAAATTGATGCGGGGTTTCTGGTGACTTCGACATATCCTCAATGGGTGGCCAACATTGTGCCTGTTCCTAAGAAGGACGGAAAAGTCCGTATGTGCGTTGACTACAGAGATTTGAATAAAGCTAGCCCAAAAGATGATTTTCCTCTACCACACATTGACATGTTGGTAGACAATACAGCTAAATTCAAAGTCTTTTCCTTTATGGACGGATTTTCCGGATATAATCAAATCAAGATGGCACCAGAGGATATGGAGAAGACAACATTCATCACACCTTGGGGAACATTCTGTTATCGAGTGATGCCCTTCGGTTTGAAGAACGCCGGAGCCACGTATCAACGAGCTATGACTACCTTGTTTCATGATATGATGCACAAGGAGATAGAAGTCTATGTTGATGATATGATTGCTAAGTCCCGAACGGAAGTTGAGCATATTGAGCATTTGTTGAAGCTTTTTCAGCGTCTGAGGAAGTTCAAACTTCGCCTGAATCCGAACAAATGTACTTTTGGAGTCCGTTCCGGCAAGTTGTTGGGTTTTGTGGTAAGTGAAAGAGGTATTGAGGTTGATCCTGCAAAGGTCAAAGCAATACAAGAGATGCCCGCACCCAAAACTGAGAAGCAAGTCCGAGGTTTTCTTGGCCGCTTGAACTACATTTCCAGATTTATATCCCACATGACTGCCACATGTGCGCCGATATTCAAGCTCCTCCGGAAAGATCAGTCTCATGATTGGACCGAGGATTGCCAGAAAGCTTTCGACAGTATCAAAGATTATCTGTCTGAACCTCCGATATTGTCTCCGCCTGTGGAAGGAAGACCTCTGATTATGTACTTAACAGTTCTTGAAGACTCGATGGGTTGTGTACTCGGTCAACAAGATGAATCAGGGAAGAAGGAGTTTGCTATTTACTACCTCAGTAAGAAGTTTACTGATTGTGAGTCTCGGTACTCTATGCTTGAGAAGACGTGTTGTGCTTTAGCTTGGGCAGCTAAGCGTCTGCGCCAGTACATGATAAATCATACAACTTGGTTGATATCCAGAATGGATCCAATTAAGTATATCTTCGAGAAGCCTGCTTTAACTGGGAGGATTGCCCGTTGGCAGATGTTGTTGTCTGAGTATGATATTGAGTATCGAGCTCAGAAAGCTATCAAAGGTAGTATCTTGGCTGACCATCTAGCGCACCAGCCGATTGAAGATCATCAGTCTGTTCAGTATGACTTCCCTGACGAGGAAATTCTGTATTTGAAGATGAAAGATTGCGATGAGCCTACACTTGATGAAGGTCCAGAACCTGGTTCCAGATGGACGATGGTGTTTGATGGCGCTGTTAATCAATATGGAAATGGAATTGGGGCAGTAATTGTTAATCCCCAGGGATCACACATTCCGTTTACAGCAAGGCTAACTTTCAAATGCACGAACAATATGGCGGAGTATGAAGCCTGTATTATGGGACTTGAAGAATGCATTGATTTGAGAATCAAGTATCTTGATGTCTATGGTGATTCAGCTTTGGTTGTCAATCAGATCAAAGGTGAATGGGAGACAAATCAACCAGGTCTCATCCCCTACAGAGATTATGCAAGGAGAATTTCAACTTTCTTCACAGAAGTTGAATTTTATCATATTCCTCGAGAGGATAATCGGATGGCAGATGCCCTTGCTACACTTGCTTCCATGATTGTTGTCAGATGGTGGAATGATGTCCCCAATATTACTGTGATGCGCTTGGACAGACCCGCTCACATATTTGCAATCGAAGAAGTAAAAGATGACAAGCCTTGGTACTTTGATATCAAGAATTTCCTCCAGAACCAGGTCTACCCGCCTGGGGCATCTGTGAAAGATAGGAAAACTTTGAGAAGGTTGTCAGGCAGTTTCTACCTCAGTGGTGAAGTGCTGTATAAGAGAAATTTTGATATGGTTTTGCTCAGATGCGTGGATAGACACGAAGCAAACCTGTTGATGACTGAGGTCCATAAGGGTTCATTTGGTACTCATTCCAATGGACATGCCATGGCTAAGAAGATGTTGAGAGCAGGCTACTATTGGCTGACAATGGAGTCTGACTGTTGCAAGTATGTGAAGAAATGTCACAGGTGTCAAATTTATGCGGATAAGATTCATATTCCTCCGACACTTCTGAATGTGATTTCATCACCATGGCCTTTCTCTATGTGGGGAATCGACATGATCGGCATGATTGAGCCGAAAGCGTCCAACGGACATCGTTTTATTCTCGTAGCAATTGATTACTTCACCAAATGGGTTGAAGCCGCTTCGTACGCGAATGTAACCAGACAGGTGGTTGTGAAGTTTATCAAGAATCAGTTGATTTGCCGTTATGGTGTACCAGAGAGGATCATTACTGATAATGGATCTAATCTGAATAACAAGATGATGGATGAGTTGTGCGCTGAATTCAAGATTGCACACCATAATTCCTCTCCTTACAGACCTAAGATGAATGGGGCTGTTGAAGCTGCTAACAAGAACATCAAGAGAATTATCCAGAAGATGACTGTCACGTACAAAGATTGGCATGAGATGCTGCCATTTGCTTTGCATGGATACCGTACGTCTGTACGCACTTCAACAGGGGCAACCCCTTTCTCTCTTGTTTATGGCATGGAAGCCGTTCTCCCAGTAGAGGTGGAGATTCCATCAATGCGAGTCTTGATGGAAGCCAAGTTGACAGATGCTGAATGGATTCAGGGGTCGTTATGACCAGTTGAATTTGATTGAAGAGAAGCGTTTAACTGCCATGTGCCATGGTCAGTTGTATCAGCAGAGAATGAAGAAAGCATTCGACAAGAAGGTCAAGCCCCGTGTGTTCCGAGAAGGTGACCTTGTGCTCAAGAAAGTTCTGTCTTTCGCGCCCGATTCCAGGGGCAAGTGGACTCCAAACTACGAGGGTCCATATGTTGTTAAGAGAGCCTTTTCAGGCGGAGCTTTGATGCTTACAACAATGGATGGGGAGGATTTCACTCGTCCTGTGAATTCAGATGCAGTTAAGAGATACTTTGCCTAAAAAAAAAAAAAAAAAAAAGTATATGCAAATGAAAAAAAAAGAGAGAATGAAAAAACAGAATAGCTCGCTAAGTTGAAAACCCGAAAGGGCGGCTTAGGCAAAAATGAGCGTCTCGGTGGAGAACCCGCAAGGGTAATCCAGGCAAAAATTAGAGACTTGAAAAAAGAGAAATATTTGCATCCCGCTAGATTGAGTACCTCACTCTGGGGCAATCTAGGCAAAAATTAGGGATTTGGCAAGTAACTGCATCCTGACAAGACTTTCTGGTTCATCAGTCGTCATTTCGTCAGAAGATTCTCGATTCGTCGTCAACTGAAGCTTCGGATACATCGAGATTCAAATTGGTAGAGAAAGGATCATTATGTTCAATGTAGCCCTCTTCCAATATATATCACTGGTTTCAAATATGTACAGATCTATGGAGTCTTGCCATTTGCAGACTACCATTCTATCAAATCAATTTGAGCTTTTTATCCATTTATTTGCACTCTTATTTGTTTCAATTCAACAAATGTTTTGCATGTTTTAAATTGATAAAATGTCATTGTTTTTTAAACAAATCAAATTTTTCAAAATTTGTTGTTTTAAACAAAGTGAACATTCACAAGATTGAAAGGATACCCAAGAATATCTCAGTGCTCTCCCGAGGGTGGCATGATTTCCAACAGGTAAGACATTTGTTCATACTTCTGGTTTGGTGGTATTTTCTTTCTTCATATCTTTGTTGAGGTTGTTCCTCAGATAGAGTTGTTATTGGGGTGGTTCCCCAGTACAGTCGCAAACAGAGTGTTGTTGAAGACTTCGTTTCTCCAGCAACAGTTCTCCCCCAGCATGGGTGTTTTCTTGAGAAGTTTCGGTGGTTGATGGTTTATCACCTTGGTGCCCCGTCACTTTCTCCAGTGGGTCAGATCCCCAGACTTTATTTGTCTCCTCAGCACAGTCATGAGTATAACTGATTGATTGGTACTCCCCTCGGAGTCGCGAGTAGAGCTGTTATTGATATCCCCGCCAGGGTCACGAGTAGAGATGTTTGTTAACATCCCCACCAGAGTTGCAAGTGGAGTTATTACCTCTTTTCCCCATGCAGTGTGCCAGCGGGATTTGTTTGTTTCCTCAGCACGATCGCTTTCTTTTTGAAGACCCGGTAAGTCAGTGGTTTGATACACGGTACTTTACCTTTTCCCCGGCGAAGTCGTCTGCGGAAGTTTTGCTATCTCTCCATCAGAGTTATTCTCTCCAGCAGAGCAGGATTTATTTTCCTACTCCGTGGTTGATTGGGTTGGTATCCCAGTATTTCAATCATCTTTTCCTCAGCTTAGTCTGCAGGATGTTTGTTGTGGCAGTTTCGCCAGTTGAATACTCTTTCAATCCCCGTATGGTCGGATGATGGCTTTTGCCTCCAGTGAACGGATTTGATTTCCTGACTGTTTGTGATCCCCAGTAGAGTGGCTTATATTGCAGAATCTACTTGCTGTGATCAGTTTTGCTGTGTATATTCTCCCAAGTGGAGTGGTTCGTTGCAGAACCTATTTGGTTGATCTGTCCTCCCTCAGTGGTTCGTTCCCAAGAGAGTAGCCGACAGTTTTCCCCAATGGAGTGGCTTATGCAGTTAGATTCTATCTGGATGATATCATTCTCCCTCAGTGGGTTGTCCCCCAGCGGAGTTGTGTGGATTTGCTTCTACAGCAGTTCGTGCTTATGCACTTGTTGTTTCTCAGTTTACAGTGGGATCCCCTGCAGATATCTTTGGGATTTCTCTTGTTCCCCTACATATTTGTCTTGGTGGATGTTTTGCCCGTTGCGACTTTCTGTATCCTGATTGGGTTGTTTCCTGATATCTCTGATTCTCTGCTTCTTCAGCAGTACCTGCAGATCTTTGCTTTACAGCATGTAGATCTCCGCAGATTGGCTCTCCAGCTGGTTTTTCCCTGGAAGTATAATACCGGACGTTTGTTCCTGAACCTGTTGTGTTAGAATTGTCTGTTTTGTCAGCATTCATCAAACATAAATCACGCATATTCATGCATATTCATAAACATTCAGACATTCATGTTGCATTTCTTGCCATATATCTTTTGTTTGTCGTGTCTCCTGCTATGGTGATATAGATCTCTTTACAGATCTCCCCAAGCAGATGTTGGGTATTATAAATCTCTCCATATAGAGTCAACCCCCATAAGCAGAAAATGTTTGTCTTTCCTTCTGCAGTTCCCCACTGAGATATATCCTCGTGGATGACGGTTTCTTCCGTTTCCTCCCAACACATATATTGGGATGGATTTTCCTATTTTGAGTTACATCCTCATTAGGACGTGTCTTTATTCAGTCTGTCTTTTCGGATTATTCCCGAATTGGCTATTTGTCAGATGTCTTGTGTTTCCCAGTGGGTTGTTCCCCAGCGGAATGTCTTTGGGCCTCTGCCTACAAACCAGCAGTTGTAAGTCCTATCTTTCCTGGCTTTCTTAACAGAATTTGTGGTTATACACCTTTTATTCTCCAGCCAGAGTTTTTGGTTTTCTACCTACTACCCGGTAGTTGTAAATCCTATTTTCCTGCTCTCCAGCAGTTTGTGGTTTGTTATAAACCCTATTTTGGTTTCCCGTGCGGATTTGTGATTTGTTCTATCCCCACGTGGAGTTGTTGGTCTTCTACCCCGTTTTCGGTAGATGTAAACCCTAATTTTGTGGTTATCTTCATCTAGTCTTTGATGTTGATTTTCCTTTGCTTGGATAAGTTGCTCAGATCAGCACTTATATCCTCAGCAAGTCTTTTGTGGATAATTGCCGTATGCTAGCAATTTTATCCCCAGCGGGTCTTTTCACCGTATGCTAGTGATTTGTTCCCTGGATCATTGATTCTTTATCAATGCATCCCCAGCTATTTCTTTTGTCGATAATTGCCGGATGCTTGCAATTTATCCTCAGCAGATCGCCTTTCATTTACCCTTTTGTCGGTAATGTCTGTTGCTCCTTTTGATTGGCCATCATTATATACCTATTCTGGTATCTCGATGCCTTTCTTTTCGGATTTTTATCCTTAAACAACCCAGTAACCGGTTCAGGATAATCTTCCATGCGAGTATATTATTCACGGTCTGCCGGTAATGAATAATATATCTCATGCGCTCTTTAGTTGGAATCCTTTGTTGATTTTCCCCAACTGAGCAAGATTCGCATTCTTTGTAGAATCGAATGTCCATCCTTTAACCAGTTTGCGTTTTGGATGATGAGTGTTTTGGAACACACACCAATTCACGTTTTTTGACCATCCTTTAAACAAGTCTGCTGTTCTAGCTTTCTTTCGGATGATGAGTGTTTTGGAACACACACCAATTCACGTTTTTTCAGCCATCCTTTAAACAAGTCTGCTGTTCTAGCTTTCTTTCGGATGATGAGTGTTTTGGAACACACACCAATTCACGTTTTTTGACCATCCTTTAAACAAGTCTGCTGTTCTAGCTTTCTTTCGGATGATGAGTGTTTTGGAACACACACCAATTCACGTTTTTTCAGCCATCCTTTAAACAAGTCTGCTGTTCTAGCTTTCTTTCGGATGATGAGTGTTTTGGAACACACACCAATTCACGTTTTTTGACCATCCTTTAAACAAGTCTGCTGTTCTAGCTTTCTTTCGGATGATGAGTGTTTTGGAACACACACCAATTCACGTTTTTTCAGCCATCCTTTAAACAAGTCTGCTGTTCTAGCTTTCTTTCGGATGATGAGTGTTTTGGAACACACACCAATTCACGTTTTTTGACCATCCTTTAAACAAGTCTGCTGTTCTAGCTTTCTTTCGGATGATGAGTGTTTTGGAACACACACCAATTCACGTTTTTTGACCATCCTTTAAACAAGTCTGCTGTTCTAGCTTTCTTTCGGATGATGAGTGTTTTGGAACACACACCAATTCACGTTTTTTGACCATCCTTTAAACAAGTCTGCTGTTCTAGCTTTCTTTCGGATGATGAGTGTCTTGGAACACACACCAATTCACGTTTTTTGACCATCCTTTAAACAAGTCTGCTGTTCTAGCTTTCTTTCGGATGATGAGTGTTTTGGAACACACACCAATTCACGTTTTTTTTGCCCATCCTTTAACCAGTTTACGTTTTGGATGATGAGTGTCTTGGAACACAGACCAATTCACGTCTTCGGATTTTATCCTATAAACAACCCAGCAACCGGTTCAGGATAATTTTCCTTTCGAGTATATTATTCACGGTCTGCCGGTAATGAATAATATGTCTCGTTCACTCTTGGGTCAACCCTTTATTGCTTTCCCCTCAGAGTAAGATTCATATTCCTTGTGGAATTGAATATCCATCCTAAACAAGTTTGCTTTCGCTCTCTTCAGGATGATGAGTGTTTTGGAACACACACCAATTCACGTCTTTGGTCGGTCACCTGTTACATACCTACAACCCGGTATCCTTGGTGTTCCTTCCTGTTTTTGTTACCCTTATACCGTTAACATCTCATTTCTTTGTAGCTTCCCTCAGTGGAACTTCCTTTTGCTTCTCCCCCAGGAGTCAGCTTGTGTTTCTCCAATGGATTTATTTTCCATTTGGAAATATTTTCCCAGTGTGAGTCCTTCACTCCCCGGTGGGTTCTCCAGTCTGTTTTCTTGTTTTTCTAATCAGAGTCGTGTCTTGTTCACGCTGTGTCAGTTTTGTTTTTCCCCAGTTTGGAGTCGTGTCTTGTTCACGTTATGTCAGTTTTATCTTCCCCAGTTTGGAGTCGTGTATTGTCCACACATTTCTTTTTCTTTTATTATCCCCATAGAGTCTTGTTAGAGTCTCTGTTCCTGGTGAGTGTACTACTCCGATGGATCGTCTTTTCTTCTGTGTGAATCATATTCCCCACAGAATTTGTGTCTTTTGCATACATACATTTGCATCATGAGGTCTCTTAGGGACCAAAATTTGTCTCATTACTGTTATTTAAGCCCATTCTACCGCGTCGAGATGAAGATTTCTAAACTTCACTTCTCCGGCTAGAATGACCTTAAATAGGGGCATCTGTAAGACCCCAATTTTGGGCCCTAAGATCCCTCATGGCCCATAACATATCATATCATTGTCTCAAGGATCACTGCATGCCCTAGCTTTCCTCCTAGTGGGTTGGTTGCCTTGTGGGTTGTTTCTTGATCACCAAGCATACTTTGCATTTGTATATCTTTGCTTTCATATGTTTGTCATTCAAAAAGTACAAAAATATTGTCAGTCTAACCTTGTTGCTTGCAGTTGAAGCAGTCATCAGCAATTAGGTCAAAGACAGTCAACAGTCAGTCATTGCAATGGATGGTGGCCATTCTTGCAGAATGTGGGCACCATGATCAACAATCAAGAGTTCATATGCCTTGGGACATCATTTGAAGTCAAGTTCTCAAGGAATTAGGGTTTGGAATTCATCAGAAGTGCTCCAGTCATCCAAAACCCTAGAAAAGTCAAACTTGGTCAACTGTGGATTTAATCAGAGATTTGATGGATAGAATTGATCTGAAGGAGTTCATTCATGCTCATACAAGCCTCATCTATCATGTCAAACCTCATCATGGAAGAAAATCAAGTCAAACAGAAAATTTCCAGAAATAGCAAGTGGACCTGTAATTTCAACTGCCAAAAATGGAAACTTCTTGATCCTCAACTTACATCATGATACAAGCTTCAAATGAATTTTTGCCCAACATGAAAGTTGAAGATCTTGTCTTCCCATTTTCAAAAAGTCCAAGAACACCCAAATCCCATGTGTGGTTGTCAAGATATGATCAAATCATTTTCATCAATTTTTGAACTTCAACAAGCCATATCTCTCAAACCATAAGGCCAAATTTGGTGGGGTTTTTTCCTACAAACCACATTTTTCATCCTCTTTCCAAAAATATAAATTTCATACACCAAAACCCTACCATTCAAAATGGCATTTTTGGACCTTTTGCATTTAAAATCAAAGTTTGACCAAACTTTGACTTTTTGAATTAAGACTTTTTTTCACCAATTGGCCAATTGGGAAATGTTTCATATATCATTTGTGATTTGTTCCAAGCCTTAAACCATGTTCATTTCACCCTTGTGCCATCATTTTGGACCAAAAGGCAAAGTTGGCAAATTGTACAATTGGTCTCATTAAGTAAAAGCAAGGTACAACAATTCATGAAGCAACAACAAACAGCAAAGCATGTTGGTCCTTGGCAGCCTGTAGCAGGCCCAAATTCGTGCAGACAAACACACCTCCATTTCCACTTATATACAAACTTGGCAAAATGCATTTTTGATTCATTAAGCAAAACAAGTACAGCAGTTCTGCAGCACACACAAAACAGCATTGGCAAAGGTCATTTGCAGCCTTTTCAAGCCCAATTCGTGCAGCCATTTACACCCTCCAAATGCAATGCTCATAATTAGTAAAATTGGCAAATGACTCCATTAAGGTAAAACCAACTTACCACATGGTTAAGGGATGTTAAACAGTCATATAAAAGTGACTTTTCTGCATTTCTAAACCTAGGGAAGCTGCAGCCACAGACCAAATACACATCACCCTCTCATTCTTGCATTAGGGCAAAAGGGCATTTTCTGCAAAAACCTCAAAAACCCTTAAGCCTTTCCACTTTGTTCCTTCATCTAGACATCCTTTGGAACCCCTTTCGAGCACAACTCATCATCTGTCCAGCCTTCATCATTTTCTGTTTTCCAAAGACCTCTCCCATGGCAGCTTGGAGCTAGAATCGATTCAAGCAAGTTTGAGCTCAATTCCTTCTGGGATACATCATTTGGGACCATCATCTTCATCTGTTTCAGGCCATATCCTCAAAATAACCACTGCACATCAGTTTTCTTCAAAAACAAGTAGGTATTCAACCTCTGCCATTTGCCAAACTATGGGTTGTTTTAGATAGGTTTTTAACTGCTTGTTCCACTGCAATTTGTTTCATGTGATATGGTTATGTCATGGCCAAGAAATTTGGATTTCATGTTATGTGTCCAAACCTATTTCTGCTCGAGTCACCTTGCTTGCTTTGATTCATTAAAATGTGATGTTATATTATTGTTACTTGATGTATGATGATGCTATTGGTACCTTTGATTTCAATTTCTGGGCATGTGAAAATTTCGATGCATTGATGATGATAAATGAATACTGCTGCTGTTAAACATTGCTCTGCCCAGAAAATTTTCATGTTTGCGCTTGGTTGTTGCTGTATGGTGTTACCTGAATACCAATATCATGCTATTGTGTGGTTTGGTCGAATCATGATGTTTGATGTTGTTGATGCCATGAAGATAATGAACATTGCTGTTGTTTGTTTTGTTCGGTTTAATGATGATGAATGCATGCTGCTATTGCTGAACCCTGTAGCTAGAAACCCTAGGTTTGTCCAAACTTGCATGAGCCGTGTTGATTTGGTGCATGAGGTTGCATGAAGGTTACTACACCAATGCCATGTTTCTGCATGATGCTTTTGAATTTCGTGATTAATGATGAATGTTGGAGATACCATGAAGTGCCCTGCTGTTATGCTTGAACCCAGAAAAAACCATATGTTTTGTGTTACATACTGTTGGTTGCTTGCTGTGTGAATATTACCATTGCCATGATTAGTTGCTTCTGTTGGATTTCAATTGATTACCTGAGGGTGATGAACACAGGTTGTTCATGTTAAACCTTATCCCTGCCCATGAAAATCCTTTTGAATGGCTGTTTGTTGTGTTTGGTTTTGATTATGTGATGTTGCACGAGGTATTCCAATGCCATGCTGTTGTTTGTTTTGTTTTATGATGATGATAAACATTGAACATGATACCATGAGCCATGCTGTTAGAAACCCTAAGGGTTTATGTGAAAACTCAGAATTTTGAACTGGATTGGCCAGTACACTGTTCCATTGGCTGAGAGCCAATAGGAACATTTCATTTGCCTTGCCAAAACGCTGTAGTTTAGTTAAGTGGGACGCCTATTTACACTTCTGCCATCCGTTGACCCCACGTTTGACCCTCTTGCCTTGCTATGTGCTTCATATTTCATCAATTTGTGCATCAACTTCGACAATTAATTTCTCATCCATTTCAACTCCAAAAATCATGCAATTTTTTCCATCATGATCACAAATGAGTCTAGTATTTTATTGTGAATTTTAATTAATTTTCCATTGGCTGGATTTTAAATGATAATTATTTTCCCAACATGTATGCATAAATGATACCTTGTGCCATTCCTATTGTGAAATACTCATGTTGTATCCAATGAGCCTGAAATTTTTTGTGGTGAAACTAGACTCATTGACCTTCATTTCCATATAAAGTTTGTGCATTTATCATTTGTGGATTGAGAGTTATGATTTTTTGAAGTCATGTGTTACATTTGATGCTACATGAATGATATGCATTTTCCCAATTTTTGTTCACATGCTTCCTTACATCCAAATGATCCCAAATTTTGTGTGGATGATCTATTACATGTCTAGTTTGTGTATGAATTTTCTGGGAATTAATTGTTCTGTTTCCAATTTATTTGAGAATTTTCTTCCATGCTTAGTCATTTGTTGACTTTATGTGATACACATTGCCATATCTTTTGTGAAATTCTCAAATCTTATTGTATGATCATGAAATTTCATATGTGATAACTAGACATCTCAAGCTTTGCATTGGTGTTAATCTCATTCATTTCTCTTCTGTTTTCAAATTGATATGATTTTTTGAAGTTGACCCATGCTTGTTGACTTTCACCATGCTTACTTGAATTTGGTTTGACTTCATGATTTTACTTGACTGCCTTCCTCTCATCCAAATGCCATGAAATTTTACATGTCTACCATGCTAGATATTGGGATTGAGTGTGATTTATTTCATGATTTTTAAAAATGTTTGAGTTGACTTTTGAATAAGGTCTTGCTGTTGACCTTTTGCATGCTTCCTTTGCTATGCTTTGCATCCCTTTGTGTATGAAATGACCATGGTGCATGATTTGTTTGTGAATCCAATTGAGAATGCTTCTTGAATGTTTAAACTTGGTTTGGGTTGACTTTTCCTTGCTGCCTTGACTTTTTCTTTCATCTTTGACCCTAGGCTAGTCCTAGTGGTCTTCTAAGCTTATGTTGAGTTCATCTGTTTCAGGTTAAGCACCAATGCCTTGAGGATCATTCTAATGTGCTTGAGTTTGATTGTTTAATGTGCTAACCTTTGTTTTGTAGGTGACTCATATGCTTGAGTCTTTGTGCCTTGCACAATTGGTCCCTCTGTGGTTGACTATTGGGTTATTTCCTTTTGATTTTGACTGTTGACTTGTTTACTAATGAGTTTGACTTTTTCAGGCACTTTAGTTGCTTAAGTTCTCTGAACTTGCTTGCTTTGCTTTTTAGCATTTGCTTTGAGGTATAAACCTTTCTTCTTCATGTAGTCTGGAGACCCGGTCTGTTATTTGACCGGGCAAACTGTCTGAAGTCCTCCTTAAGAGGCAATGCCTGTGTGTGTTTAAATTTGTCCCAAGCAGGAAAAGTCCTTCAAGTAAGGCAATTGGTGGAAGGTAGGGATAAGCAATCTATCCCCCACTATTCAGTGTGTCCTCTCTTTGCTCCCATTACATGGTTGAAGCATTGAGATAAATACCCAAGATCTAATCGAGTCAATAATGTGGAAAGAGTTCCATCTTTCTGAACTCCCCCACTTTCTATTATTTGATGCTCTCTCTGATCTGAGATAGAAGCAATGAGGCACACCCCTCATCTCCTTTTCATCTGCTTCACCTGAGCCCCTCAATGGCCAGGTTAAGAGCGACCCTTCACCTATTACAGTGGACTTTCAAAGTCAAACCCTCTTGTGTGAGCCCCCCATTGTTTGGCTATAGAGTGTGCTGTCTGATATTCATTGATTGATTGATTGCTTCATGTGCACTTGTTTGCCTGTATGTTATGCATCTATCATCATCATCAATTGCCATTAATGCATGATCATCTCATTTGTCTTTGTGACATTATCATTGTTGTTTGCCCATTGAGGACAATTGTAAGACCATCCATTGGCCATTGCTCCTATGATATGGAAGTGAGTATAAGACCATCACCTTGGCCACTCATCTTATCTTTGCCTGATGCATTTATTTGATTGTATGTGAGGAAGTAACTGTAAGTCCCTGCAAGTTGGCATTTGCTCTCCTATGATCACATGTTGTTTTGTTTGTTTGTATGTGAGGATACAACTGTAAGTCCCTGCAAGTTGGCATTTGTTTTCCTAGGATCATACTGTGTATGTTAGAGTAAGTCCAGACAGATTGGCATCTGACATCCATGTTTTACTTTCTCTGTTCATGTGAGGTTGCAACTGTAAGTCCCTGTAAGTTGGCATTTGCTTTCCTGTGATCATATTGTTGCTTTTGTCCTTGTATGTGAGGATCCATTGTAAGTCCCTGTAATGTGGCATTGGATTTCCTAGGACCATACCGTGGAGTTAACCTAAGTCCAGATAGATTGGCAGTTGATTCCACATTTCATATCCCATTTCTTGTTTTCTTCTGTGGAGATTAGTGTAAGTCCATTGAGTGGCATCTGATATCCTGTTTTGTTTTAGGAGACTGGTGTAAATCCATCTATTGGTATCTGGTATCCGCTTTTTATTTCTTTGCCTGTGGAGATTAGTGTAAGACCATTGAGTGGCCTCTGATATCCCATTTTGTTGTAGGAGATTGGTATAAGACCATTGATTGGCATCCGATATCCGTCTTTTGCTTTGTTTGTGTGTTTATTATCCATTGCATTCCAAAGGATACACTTGAATCATCCTCTATATGATTTCAAGAAGTGAACCCTTCTAAGAAGTTTTACAATCCATCCATATCCATTCATCATTCATTACGTCTTAGAACCTTTTCACACTCTTAACTTTCAAATTTGACATAAGTGTTGTGCAGACATCTTCATGCTTTTCAAAAATTAAAAACCTGGACTCAAGTCCTTGACCTTTTTCAAACTCCATTTCATAATACTTCTTTCAAATCAATCTTAATCATACTTTGACCCCATTTTCATAATCACAATCAATTAACTTCACTCATTCACTTGTTTTGGCTTTGTCCATTAATCTTTTCATGCATTAGCCATAGGTTTCAATTATCATTGTGGTTGATGTAAATCTTGCCTATCCTTAGTGAGTCGACTATAAGTCTTCCGTACTGAAAACAGGGTTAACCCCTCTAGTGCGTCGAAGCTATCCTCACATGGTGGATTCGTTGTTTTGGTCGAGTTTTCTCCCATTGATAATGAAAAGCCTCAGTGCTATTGTTTAAAACTGAATCCACTCACTTTTGGAAATCTTTTAGCCGAACTACGGCGTTTTGATCCTTACCTTTGATGGAAGGTACGTAGGCAGCGGGTTCATCCGTTCAAACCCAAAAATAACTAACTTGTATATTCTTTTCTCATCATCCCAATCATGTTTGCACAATATTTTTGTCATAACAAATAACAATTTAGCATAACAAGTGTGAAAAGGGCTCCCTAGGAGTACCTAGGACGTAGTGGGTGCCTAACACCTTCCCATTGCGTAATTTACCCCTTACCTAGAATCTCTGATCTTTTATTAGTTTTCTACGTGTAAAACTTCTTAGGCTTTTGTTCGCTTTTTAGCCAGTCCTTTGGATAAATAAAAGTGCGGTGGCGACTCGAAATTTCAATGTATCTCTTAGCTTGTGATTTAATCGATGGATCATATAGCGACGAATACACCGCTACACATATGTATAAGTTGAGGAAAGCTCTCTATGGGTCGAAACAAGCTCCTAGAGCTTGGTATGAGAGACTCACAATGTTTCTCATTGATAATGGATACAGGAAGGGAGGCATTGATAAGACCTTATTTGTCAAAGATGAAGGAGGAAAGATCGTGGTGGCTCAGATATATGTGGATGATATTGTGTTTGGTGGGATATTAAGTAAGATGGTTCAACATTTTGTTGAGGAAATGCCGTCTGAATTTGAAATGAGCCTTGTTGGAGAACTAACCTATTTTCTTGGCCTGCAAGTCAAGCAGATGGAAGATTCTATCTTTCTATCTCAAAGTAAATATGCCAAAAATATTGTTAAGAAGTTTGGCATGGAGAATGAAAGCCACAAGAGGACACCTGCTCCTACTCATCTAAAAGTGTCTAAAGATGAAAATGGTGTCAGTGTGGATCAAAGTCTCTATAGAAGCATGATAGGGAGTTTGCTATATCTCACAACAAGGAGACCTGACATTGCTTTTGCTGTAGGTGTATGTGCTAGATATCAAGTTGAACCAAAGGTGAGCCACATAAACCAAGTGAAAAGTATCTTGAAATATGTCAATGGAACTAGTGACTATGGGATGCTATACACTCATGGATCTGAATTTGTGATGTCTGGATATTATGATGCTGATTGGGCTGGAAGTGTTGATGATAGGAAAAGTACATCAGGAGGATGCTTCTTCTTGGGGAACAATTTAATATCATGGTTTAGTAAGAAGCAAAATTGTGTGTCTCTATCTACTGTTGAAGTTGAATACATAGCAATTGGAAGTAGTTGTTCTCAACTGGTGTGGATGAAACAAATGCTGACTGAATACAATGTCACGCAAGATGTCATGACATTGTACTATGATAACCTGAGTGCTATAAACATTTCTAAGAATCCTATTCAGCACAGCAGGACAAAATATATTGATATCCATCACCATTTTATTAGAGAACTCGTGGAGGATAAGATTGTAGCCTTAGAGCATGTTGCTACTGAGATGCAGTTAGCTGATATTTTTACAAAGGCATTGGATGCAAATCAGTTTGAAGTCCTGAGAGGAAAATTAGGGCTTTGCATTTATGAAGACTTGTAGCAATTAATATGGAGTGGGAAATGTAAGCAAAGTAGTGTCTATGTGGCTAAAATAAAGTGCCCCCATTATGGTAAATCATCCCCTATTTTTGGAAATACCATCTATTACCTTTTCACACGCTACCCCCATAACCTCACTACCTACTCCAACTATTCCAACTTCCTACTTCTTCCTCACACTCCTCTGCTAGGGCAACTGCAATTTTTCCACAGAAACTTCAAAATGTCACAACATCAAACTACTTCTGCTTCAAAAACTACTAAGTCTACTCAAAATGTTAACGCTCCTTCCATGGACTTTCACGATGATGAGATTCTGGATGTGGTTCCTCTATCAGTTATTCCCTGCGAGGCCCTTGATTTGAACCGTCCCATGGATGCCTCAGCTTCTGCATGCCCCAATCAAGGTAACATCTCTAGTATCCCTTCTGGCTCATCTCATGCCACTAACTCTAAGGAAGATATACACCACACTGATCGTGTCATAAGAAACCTAGTCACTAGAATCCTTAATGAAGGACATTCTGTGAAGGGAGTCTCTACTCCCCTGTCTAAAATGTACCCTCTCCTGAGGTTGCACAACATAGTGAGAAGGATGACGATTCCTCCAGTTCTGAGAAGGACATGGCTGCTAAAGGTTTATGCTCTCTAGGGCAAACTGTGTCTGGTAAAGGAAAATCTGTGGCATCTAAAACTGCCAATGCTTCCCATTCTGAGAAGCATGATGTTGTAAAAGATGTGATTGACCTAGAGGATGATATGTCTGATGATCAAGAGGATAGCTTACTTCATCACTTAAAGCCAAGTGTGGCTAAACGTATGAAGACTCGAAAAGGAAGATCTGTGGATGAACTGATGTCAGCTAAAACAGCTAAGAAGACTGCTGGTGTTCGTCCTTCCAAATCTTGGAGCAAGGTTGAAGTGAAGAAGAGGAAGTTTAGAGAAGTTTCTGAGTCTGAAGAGGATGTTGAGGAAGATGTCCCTAACATCTCTCATGTGAAGAAAACCACTGTGTGGAAGTCTCCTGGTAAAGTTATTGTTGTGCATTTGGATAATATTTCTTTCCATCTTGAGGATGGGGCTACGAAATGGAAATTTGTGATTCAAAGAAGGGTGGTTGTGGAAAGGGAGTTAGGAAAGGATGTTGTTGAAGTCAAGGAGGTCATGGACCTGATAAAGACTGTTGGGTTGATGAAGACTATGGCTGGGTTCTCTCAGTGCTATGAGGGTTTAGTTAAGGAATTCATTGTCAACATTCCTAAGGATATTGCTGATAAGAACAACAAGGAATTTTGCAAAGTGTTTGTGAGAGGTAAGTGCATCACTTTCTCTCCCATTGTTATTAACAATTTTTTGGGCAGAAAAGTTGAGTGTGCAGGTGAATAGGAAGCTACAGACAATAAGGTCTGTAGAGAAATTACAGCTAGGCAAGTGAAAGGTGGCATATTAAGAAGCATCTTCCTGCTGGGAAGTTAACTATCAAGTATGCTATATTACATAAAATAGGAGCTGCAAATTGGGTGCCTACCAACCACATTTTCACAATTTCTAATACCATTGGAATATTTATTTTTTCTATTGGAACCAATCTAAATTTTGACTATGGTAGATTTATGTTTGAATAAATCATCAAGCATGCATCTACTAATGCATTTAAGCTGCCTATTGCCTTTCCTTCTATGATTTGTGGGATTATCCTGAAGCAACACCCTGGTATTCTGAGTTCTAATGATTTACCTAGTAGAAGGAAACCTGCTCTGTCTATGCATTATAAACTGTTTGAAGGCAGACATGTCGAAGACATTGTCATGACATCTACCACGAAAAAGCCAGCCTCAAAAGTTGGAAGTATTGCTGAGCTGAAGGAGACTTGTAAAGAGCTGGGTGAAGGGATAAGGGTAGAAACAACTAGGAAACAATCGTCGGAAGCATTGATTGTAAGCTTGGAGCAAGCTGAAGGGGAAAATATTGATCATGCTAAGGAAGCTAAAGCCCACACCTCTAGTGAGAGGTCTGCAACTAATGATGAGACAAGTGGCAATTCTATTTCTAGTATTGATGAAGCTGCAAGCTCAAGCTCCTCTGATTAGCTACTTTGACTTTGGTCCCTAGTGATGTGATGGTTTTTATTGATGTGATGGATTTTCTTGTTTTTGGAAATTCTATTTTGCTGTTTTGTTGGTTTGTATCTCAGTTTGCTTACAGCTAAATATGTACTTGGTTTTGTAACCCTTAACTTTTGATATTTTGGTTTGTGATTGAATATACATTTATTTTGTCTCTTTGGTCTCTTTTGGATAATAAGGGGGAGATGATGTTTGATGTTATGTTTGATACAAAGAGGGAGAAGTGTTATGTCTGTGTGAAGCAAATTGGTGCTTGGTGTGGACTAGCTGAAGGGCGAGGTGGTGTGTTCTGAGCACAATGTGTGTATGTTTACTTCTTCTACTGAACTGATACTTTATTTGATTTCTTGTGAACGTATGATCTGACGTATGTTTTAGCCAAAATTTTCCAAAGGGGGAGTTTGTTGGTTCTATGTGTTGGCATCAATTTTGGTAAAACTTAGAGTTATCACAGATTGTCACGCGCGTTGTCTTGACATGTGATATCGACTTCCTGCAGGATGTTTAAATATGGTTGTGCATGATTTAGCTAAGATGTCAGACCCGATGTTAAGACATGTGTATACAGAACATTCAGTCTGAATGTTATGTATCTTGATATTGCGCTTTTCATGCAAATCTGTGTGTGCTTATGTGGAGATTGAATGCGTTATTCAAGGAGTAATTTGATTTAAAACCAGAATGATCTATTTTCCACCAAGGGATGATTAGTTATTGTTTCTTAGGAGATACGCAAGTAAAATAGAATTAGGGTTTTATGCTGCCCAGGCCCATTCAAAAAGCTTCTATTTAAAGGCCATGTAAAACCTGGTTTAGACACACAAGAAACGAACGATAAAGTGAGAGAGTTTTAGGGTTTTAGTCTTGTGTGAGCTTGTGTAATGTGAGCCATTCATTCATCTTATTGATGTATGAATTGGACTGACTTTTGTGTTGTAATTTGTCCACTCTAAGCTTTGAAGTACGAGTGTATTTGTTTACTTGGTTGAAGCTTTTAAGCAAGATCAAGTATGTGTCTTTGAAGTGTGTCTTCTTTCTTTTTGTATTTGTTATTATATCACTAGTGTGATTGAGGGGGAGTGAGTAGGGTCTCATATCTAAGAGTTCTTAGATAGAAGTCACGCGGGTAGAGATTAGGTGAAAAGACTGTAACTTGAAGTTGTTTACTGAGAGTCTTTGAACTAATTTTGTTTAGTGGATTTCCTTCCTGGCTTGGTAGCCCCCAGACGTAGGTGAGTTTGCACCAAAGTGGGTTAACAATTGCTTGTGTCGCTTGTTCAATTGTTTCTTTGTTTTTATCATGTTTATATTTTATTTGTTATTCAGATATTAGTGTCGTGACATTATCTTAGACATCTTATATCTGATACCAAAATTTCAGCTTAGCTAGGTGAGGACCCTCGATTCCCACTCTCGAGTTATGAGGAACTCCGTGCTTCAAGGAAGATTCAAAAGTGGTGTTTAGCCACAACTGCAAAAGCCATATAGATCCACTGATCTATAGTCTATCAGGATTTTATGGCCTTACGATATCAGCAATAGCTAAAGCCAAAGACTTATAAAGTTCCATGAGAATTAGTTAGCTCATGCATATTCTCCTGCCTTCGTATAGTTAGGTTGCAAGGGGCATGTGTTTTTTAGCCACCTGAACAAATTGAGCACAAATATACAACCAATAGGTGAGAAATGCAATATGTTCATGCACAGAAATTTCATGGGTGGCCTTTGATGATCCTCTATGAAAGATCTATAGACTGGCCTAGAAAAAGGAGAAGGGAGGATCAGTTCTGGTAACCTTTGCATGATCGAAGTCCATCCTCGTTGGATGAATATCAACTATAACAGATATGTCAAAGAAATTGGAATTTATCATCCTGTAGGGAAGTTGAAAAATGTTGGTGGAATTATCTTAGGAACACATGGAAGTGATTAGCATACTGGGATTATAAGGAAGGCTCACCCTGGATAAGTGGATTAAATCATAAATCCCTAAATCTTTCCAATAATGTGTGTTCCTTCGTTCAACTCTATCCAGACACTTAATATACTTAACATCCTTAGGTGGCAGAGAAGAGCGGAATATTCGGTTCTTATAGAAGTTGAACTTCAAAGGTTCATTGTTGAACACCAATGGTTTGTACCCACAATATATAAGGAAATAATCATGTAAAAGTTGGTATTTCTTAATGTATTTTGGAAAGGGGCCCATGAATGCATTCACTTTACCATCAAGTACGTGGGGGATGAAGGCAGAGCGATACCATATTTTTCTGTCTTCTATATCTAAATGAGGCTCTGGTATGTAAGCACAATCATCCACGATGATAGGGAGCTCAATCTCAGCTACAAAGCCCACATGGCATTGTACGGGGAGCGCCATTAAACAACAATTACTTGATTTTGATATAAAACTAAGCCATATTCTGATTTTGTGTGACAACACTAGTGTCATTAACCTAACTAAGAACTCAGTGCTACATTCTTGTACTAAACATATTGAGATTCGTCATCACTCCCTATATGATCATGTTGAAAAAGGGGACGTTGTAATTGAGCATGTTGATAGTAAAAATCAACTAGCCGATATATTTATAAAACGACTTGCGATCGAACCCTTCTTCAACGTTCGACGAGAATTAGGAATTGTTGACATCTCAACACTTGCCTAAATATTATGCTAATGCACTTTGAATATATATTATCTATCTAACATTTCTTGACAAGCATACTTCATAAGAGTGCATTCCTCATCATTTCACAAGCAAGGTATTATCGTTTCATTTTCCATTTTTGTGTGTTAGCTTTTTCTTTTCGCGTGTTGTTTACGGTCCATATAATTGATGTTATTGACGTATAATATAGTTCATGTATGATCACTTCCAAATATGTCTAATTGATGTATGTCAATTCATATTATTATAGTGATGTTATGTTCTCTTCATTCTCCTTGAAATATAGTAATTGGTGCATCAGTTTGTTATCTATTTTTCTCATGATTTATAATTGAACATGTTACATTGTTAACAATATCCTTGATTGTGTGTCATTGTTATGTTTTCATCTATGTTTTTTGGTTTGTGTGGTGGTACTTTGTTTATTGTCTTGCTAGAGCACATGCATATGCAGTATTTCGGGAGCACCAAAGGTGTATGTCGCGTAATCATGTCGTTTTTGTAGCATGTCAAGAATTTTGTGTTCACTTTGTATCCTTCATTTTTCATGATTGTATTATGATTATGTGGCATAAGTTGTGATAATTTGTTCTATTGCTGCATTATTGACTTGTATTTATGTTTAAGTATTTCTTTTCAATATGCAAATAATTCTATGTGAGTGCTATCATATTGATGTTCTTATATTTGCAAAATGCATCTGTGTGTTATATTTGTTTCTGTATGATTTTAGATTCTTCTCATGGATTGCTTTGCTTCTTTTTTATGATATCAAAGGGGGAATCGTAAGATGAAGATGAATGAAGTGTAGGGTGCATACATTCAAGGGGAGCTTGGAACTTTTCATTGCATACGCATTGTCTCAAGTTTTGCCATCATCAAAAAAGGGGAGTATATGAGTGCAACTTTCGTTGGATGTGTTTTGTGTGATGTTAAAACTATGATACTTTAGCGTAAATGTATATTAGACGGTATCCTCTGAATCTCTATGTGCATATTAGCATTAGAAAGCATAAAAGTATTTAGAAACAATGTGGAAAAGGTCTCGTGCATCAAACATGCATGAAAAATCATTTTTTTGAAAAATAACAGTACAGATCGACACATATAACTATAGGTCGACCTATGGAAAACATTTACTGGCTATAGGTCGACAGATAGAACTATATGTCGACCTATGGAAGAAATTTCTTGGCTATAGATCGACACATGAAGTCTATAGGTCGACATGTATGAAGTTGCATTAAAGCATGTGGCCTCTGTTTCATGTGTCGAGTCTTCAGGTCGACATATAGGGAGCACATAACTGTCATAGGTCGAGACATGACCTTGGACAGGTCGACCTATGCATCGAACAGGTCGACATATAACCTGTATAGATTGACCTATATGATATTTTTCTTCAAAATTTCATATTTTTCTATCTTTATTTGCATTTTCTTTTTCCCTAAATCACTCATGCATATAAATAATTTATACATGCATTATTCTCTAGTAAGGTTTCTAGAGTAAGTACAACCTACATGAATCCAGGATTTCAAAACATCTCATCATATTCAATTCAATCTATGCATACACACAATCAAACTACACACAATCATTTTTTGATTGAGTGTCATCTATATTAAGATTGATAACGCCCAATTAGGTTTGTCGTGCCAATAATATTGGATTTCAATCTTAAAGGGATTTAAATAAGAAAACTGGTTTAGGGTTTTCCTTTAAGATCTTTAGGGTTTGAAGGTTTTTTACAAGATTGTGCAATTAGGATCCGATCGAGTGAAATCCTTGAGACTAGGTTGTAGCGGTAAGACATTTGAGATTAAGTTATTGATTAACTTAACTCGCAAAGCAAGAATCGCCACCGTGCTTTTATTATTTCCAAAGGAATGGGAAAAAGAACGAACAAAACCCAAATAAGTTTTAAAAAAAACTAATAAAAACAGAGATAAGAGTCTGGGGTTGGTTATGCAAAGGAAAGGTATTAGCACCCTAAACATCTATAGTACTCTATAGGAACCTCTTAGAAAATCTGTGTATTTGGCTTGAAAATGATGTTGTTTGCAATTGTTTGAGGAGATGAGAAGAGAAATATTTTTTTATGATTTTTGTTTTTGCCTAGACTTTCTGAGTCTCATGCCTACGTACCAACAAAATGCAATGAAGGATCAAAACCTTCTAGTTCGTGGTAAAGATAACAAATATGTTTGTTTTAATTCATTTATTATGAAAATACATTTTTTCATTTTAAGGAGAACACTCAACTAACCACCTACAAGTATGAGAACTTTGCATCACCATGAGAAAGGCTTCAACTTGGATAAAGATCAACAAGTATGCCACTAGCTCTCTTAAGTGAAAAAGAATTATCATCAATACTATGGGGATAAGAGGATTACATCTCAACTATGAAAATGACTCATGTATAAACTTTGAGAAAAAAGTTTTAAAAGAAAAGGGTGCACAAACGGCACAAAATAGTTTGAATAAGTTTATGTATTTTTTAGTCTTTTGAAATTGGTTTGAATATGCTTAAGATGTATTAGCATTTATTCAGATTTTTTTTTGAAAATCACTTGACAAGAGTCAAGGTTTATTGAGAAAGTGGTTCAAGTTTGAAAGTAAGAAGGTTTTGAAAAAGGAAAGAAGATTTTGAAAATTAAAGAATGAGAGGAGAAGAAGACACTATCTTATAACATAAAGTAAAAGCTAGGGAAGAAAGATCTAACCAAGAGATAGAAAGCTTTATGACATAAGTCAAGCAAGAATTCCCTACTTTGGATTAAGCCTCATGCAAGCCAAATAAGCAAAGAATAATTCATGTATCAGATGAAACCAAAGTAACCAAGGCAAGTCTTCAAAAGAAGCCCAAAGTCAAAGGTATCATATGAATCCCAAGGTCTCAAACCACAAACTTCCAAAAGCAAGGGTCAAGGTCCTAGTTCTAAGTCAATAACTCCACAATAATACCAAGGATACTAACCTTAAGTCCATGGATCAAGGGAATCAAATATTTTAGGGGTTTTTTCCTTTATTAATATCTTTAAAAGAAAAAGAAGTCCAAATGGACAAAGAGAAAATAGCATAAGCACAGGCAATATGATATAAGATGCTTAAATAAAAGCATAAATTAAATGACAAAAATAAAGAGCATAACATAAATGACATTAAAGTAAAGTCAATACAATAACATGTTAGTGAGTTGTGTTAGTAATCAAAAATAGAAAGACAATTGGTCATTTTTGGGAGAACACTCAACTATTCACCCACAAATGTGAAAATATGGACCTCTACATCACCATGAGAAAGGCTCCAACTTGGATAAGATCAACAAGTATGCCACTATCTCTCTTTGATGAAAAGGAGACATTAATTTTCACACAATTACATGGGGAGTAGGATACTTACACTCTCACTTATGAAAATGACTTACTTTCGGGACAAATTTAGCGCTATGTTAAGCAATCGTAATTGGACTTATGTAGAAGTCACAATTATCTGAGGTCGTTCAATAATATTATTTGTGTTAATACATGCTAGAGAAATGATATTTAAATCATTCTCCTAAAGTTATGCCACACAAAAAATAAAAGAGGAGGTATCAAACACAAAGGCTAGAAGAGTGGTCTATTACATCAATCCATACTTCATGATACTTAGGATAAACTTATGCATAAATATAAAGTACCTTAAATGATACATGATCAATTAGGAGATAGATTTGAAATTGAAATTCTGGCGTAGTCAGAATTCAGATGTTCTACTCCAAGTCATGACATCTGGTCCAACATTGTAACTAATACAGCAAGACAGTTATACAAATTAAAACCCTGTACTCAAGCATGCTTTCACAGTTGTAACGACATCTGCTCCTGTATTACCTTAGAATGGAAGAACACCTAGTTCTGTCCTTCTTGTACAAAGATACAGCAGAGATCAAACACCACACTTACTTCTGTTGTGTTTGCACAGTTATCAGTATGATATATCAATATTGATTTGCACATCACCTGTTACTGTATTCCAGTTTGCTGGCTTAGTACTCGTGTTTCCTAAACTAAAAGTCAAGCAAGTTAACCTAATTTCCACACATTAGGGAGCTGACAAATAGGCTATTTGTTAGGTTCATTAATTGTAGGTTAGTTGTTATTTTCCTGGATTTTAGTTCAGTTGTTGGATTCCTAGAATTAGCCTAAGAAAAATGCTGAAACAGAAAAACTAATTATCCTACAATTTAGCACAAACTGTCAGGTGTGAATGTCACAACATTCAGTTTGACATCCAGAACATATACCTCATGATGATTCTGTTATGTTCCTGAAAACAGACTGTGCTAACTTTGCTATACTGTGAAAGACTAACCAGTCTCTACTTCAGTATCAGTCTACACGAACAACTGTCAAGACATCCAGTTTGACAGCTTCACTATGATCCTTTGGCCAGGTCTGTTATCCTCTTGAAGACCAGACTTAACTAAATACTGAACTGAGATCAACATGCCTATTATTCAGTATGTGTTGTTAATGGTGAATGTCAAAACATTCTGATTGACATTCAAACAGAAGGCTATGTATCAGGTCTGTTATTAACTTGATAAGCAGACTGAATTACACCCTGAGTTATGGCAGACAGGATTACAACATGCAGAAGGTAAACAAACACAGGAAATTGTTAACCCAGTTCGGTGCAACATCACCTACTCTGGGGGCATACCAAGCTAGGAAGAAGATCCACTATCAGCAGTATTAATTCAGAGCTAAACTCCCCCGTTTACAACTCTTCACTTAATCCCTACCCAATGCAATCTATACCTAGGAACTCCTAGATAGAAACCTCCAGTTTCCATTCCTATCACTACAAATACAATGTAATGTTAAACAACTTGAACTTGCTTCACAGCTTCATTCAAGAACAAACAACTCTTACCTACAGGCTTTGAGTTACAAATACTCTCAGCTTTGAACACTGAGAAACACATGGTAACCTTCCCACAGGTTGGGAGGTTTACCTCACACACACCCCTAATTTTTCATTCTAAGAGGCTTACAAAAACTAGGTTACAATATGCTATTTATAACCTAATCACCCAACTGGATTTGGGCCTTCAGAAATCGCAGCAAACTTTTTCTTTGCTGTTACAAATACAGCAGAAAATTTCATTTATAAATAAGGTCTTCAATCCTAAAATCTCTCCATATATATATATATATATATATATATATATATATATATATATATATATATATATATATATATATATATATATATATATATATATATATATATATATATATATATATATATATATATATATATATATATATATATCTCCATATTTGGAGCCTATATATATTCTGATTGAGTCTTTAAGACCTCCACATGGGAGTTAGGATATTCACCAAATATCCTCACTAATCCCAGAATATATACTGAATTAATTAATTCAGTTTTCTACACATGTACGATGTCACAAACATGATGTCGTGACATCGTACATGACATGTTGGTCCAGATGTTGAACTTCTTCAACCCAACATATTAAAACAACAGAGATGATTACATTATTTGTTTTACAAAATTAATGCCAATCCTAAGGTATTAACAGAAATGATGAAAGTTCATCAAGCACAAATCCACACATCATGAACAAGATGGACACAAGCCATCTAATTGATCAAGAGGGGAAAAAGAGAAAAGGATGAAGAAGGAGAAGATAAAAGAAACTAAAACCTAATTGGATTAAAGGGTTGATCAAGTCATCATCCAAATCAATCATCCATTTTGGTGGATTAGGATTTTCACCCCCATCAACATCCAAGATCCATTGAGTTTGATGAAATTTATGATCAAAGTAGCCAAGATCCAAGACCAACAGAAATCAACAAAGGTCAAACAAACATAAAATGCAAGAAGATAAAATAAAATGCATCAAAAATACTTTTAAAATGAATTTGAAAAGGGAAATAAAAGAGGAAATCCATAAAGCCCTTCAAAACACTAAATAAATGGTCTATAGAATTATGGAAGGTTGGAAATAAAATAAGAGACATAAAATAATTTTTTCAGAATTTTAAAATGCATAAAAGCATTTTTAAACCAATTAAAATAAAGGGAAAATAAGAAATTCAAGAAAAATAAAAAATCAAGAAAATAAAATATGGAAAAATAAAAATCATATTAAGAAAAATAAAAGAGAATGTCAAAAATTATTTTTGGATTTTTTGGATGTAAAATGAATTTTCTATGAATTTTAAAAGAAAATGCAATTTAAAATGAAAAAAGAAAAAAAATATGGAGCGTTGGATCTAGCCTCATTAAATTACGTGGCAGATCCAATGGCTATCAGGCTAGGGCACACGATGGAAATTAGCCAAAATGAAACACGGGATTGCATTTAAAATGGACCAATCAGAACATTTCAAATTGCAAACGTGTATGGCCAAACTCAGATGATTTTAAATAACTTTGGTCATCTTCCCCTATGATCCCTCACCAGAGTTTCATCATTTGGAGAATTCCGAACATGACACTACCACCAATGTGATCGCCTCCTCATCACAAATTTAACCTCATGCTCAAAATTTATTTATCTAAACTGAGCATGGAGAATTTCAAAGAAGTTTCAGAAACAAGCAAGCCACAAAAAATAAAATTAAATGATGAACACGGTCAATCAACACCAGATAAGTTAGGGAAAATATCAGAGAGTGAAGGACTACATTGTGGTTGAAGGTGAGAAAAACAAGAAAGGGGGGGTTTGAATTGTTTGAAAAATAAGCGCTTTTCAAAATAAAAATCACACAATGATTTTATACTGGTTCGCTTATAACACAAAGCTACTCCAGTCCACCCGGCCAAGGTGATTTCGCCTTCAACAAGGACTTAATCCACTAATCTTGAAAGATTACAAACAACACCTAAGAGAGAAGAAAATCTCTTAGTCTTCTCAAGCCTACTAACTACAAAGAGTCACTTGAGGAAATCAAATAAAAATTAGATACAAGATATGTAATCTAGAGTGCTTCTAAGAAAGCAAGTATTACAAACTTAAGAACAGATTTTTCACTTAATAAGCAAAAAGCTTAGTGAAATTCTTTGGGAGCAAAGATGTTTTTCTTGAGCGTGAAATAATTCAGTATAGTTTTGGCTAGTTGATTTTCTTGCATACTGAAAGTTGATTTCATCTCTATTTATATATGAGTTGGAGTAGAGTTGAATCTGGTGGATATTAAACTGAGTTTACTCCATCACTTAAATAGCTTCTGCAGTTTAACTTTTCATCTTTGAAGTGACTACTTACCACAAGTAGTATCTTTTCTCTTGGAAGCGGAGATTAACGTCTCTTTCTTAATCAGGAAATCCAATTTGAAAATCTTTACTTGTCTTCAACGTTACTCTTTCATGATTAGCAAATCCATAATCAGAGTATTTGTGTTTCTGGAGAATCTTGGAATCTTGCTTCTGATGTTGATCTCTTGAGAGTTCAGATGGCGCTGATAACGTTTCTCCAGAATCAGAGCTTCTAGACTTTACTGCATGTTCAGATGCTTCTGATACTTTGCAGTTTTGTCCAGAGTCAGAGCTTCTTGAAACGAGATTCCACTTTAGATGCTTCTGATACTTGATAATTTGTATCTGATCTTGTTGTGCATCTGATGACATCATCAGATTTATTTCTTCTATCTTTAGAACCCTGCACACTTAGAAACTTTTCGTTAGGGTGCCATTTTTGGTTTCATCCTTTGTTATCATCAAAATCAAGGAATCTGTTGTAGAACAATTTTTGTTCTTACAATCTCCCCCTTTTTGATGATGACAAAACAACTTAAAATAGCAGATGAAACATGAATAAAATAAGATCAGATAGACAGAAGCTCCCCCTGAGTTAGTGCTAGGGAGTTCAGAAGTTCTTACCAGAGCTTTTCAAGTAATGAGATTTCTGAAACTTTCTGCAATTCTTAAATTTAATGTTAGAGTTATTTAATCAGAGCTATTTTTATCAGAGCTATTTCTACAAATGTTGCAGAGTGCTTAAGGTTTTAGACAAATTTTCATCAGAGCTATTTAATGATTTCTCCCCCTTTTTGTCAGAATCAAAAAGACATAGTAAAAAAAAATAATTTAAAGAGAAAAACACTTCATTAAAAGAGAAACATCAGATTCATTAAAATCAGGAGCAAAACATTAGATCCAAAAAGAAGACAGAAGCAAAAACAACAAAAGGCAAACAAAACATAAAATCCTAAGTGCCTAAGGGTTCTGAGGCAATTTCTGCAAGATCATGGCAAGCATCTTCTGGATATTCTCATTGACCGTATCTTGCTTGTCCATTCTGTCTCGGAGGATATTCTGATCTTCCTTAAGATCCTTCAAAGTCTGAAGAATCATGGGAACAGCAGTTGAAGACTCCCCCTGAGTCAGAGCCTGCTGGGCTTCAGCTTCTGCAGCAGCTTGAGCTTCTGCATCTGCCAGAGCTTTAGCTTCAGCTTCTTGTTGCCTTAGGATTTCTGCTTCTTTTGCCAGTCTTTCTTCCTCTAGTCTTTTTGCTTCTTCTTCAGCTTCCTTAGCCAACCTCTCCTCTTCTAGCCTTCTGGCTTCAGCTTCTCTAGCAAGTCTCTCCTGGAGTCTTGCCTCAGCATCTCTGATGTAGCCATTTCTGACTTGTTCAGAGACACTCTTCAGCCTAAAAGACTCAGATGTCATCCAGCCAATGACTCTGTTCCAGTGTGTCCTTACAGATGCAGGATCATCACTGATTTCAGAGTTTGTGACTAGAGAATCTATCTTTTGAGCTGAAGCCTCTGCAATCATAAAGATGGCTTCCTTAAGGGTAGGTTTAGAGAGCTCAGGTTCAGGTTCTGGTTCAGAGGTATGAGGTGGAGAGTTTTGAGGGCTGAGATTTAGAGTTTGAGGTTCAGATTCTGACTCAGGTTGGGGTTCAGAATCTGCTTCTGGTTGAAGACTGGGGGATGAAGCATAAAGTGGGTTTAAATCTAAAGGTTCGGATTCTAGTTCTGGGACAGCGAGAAGGATTGGTGGAATGATATTAGAGGTGAGAGGAGCAGATGATTGAATTACAGAGGGTATGGTGGTTGTTTGTTGTAGTGGTGAAGTTATTTCAGGTTCTGTGGTTTGTGTTCGTTGTGAAGCAAGTCGATGGGCATAGAGTGTTGCTATGGTTGGGGAGTTTGGGTCAGAGTGTTCTTGGTCAGAGGACTCTTGGTCAGAAGAAGGGGAAAGGTAAGGAGGTGATTCATATTCAGAGGATGAAGAAGAAGAAATGCTTTGGTGGGTTTGTATAGGTTGAGAGGTTCTGGTGATTGAGGGTGGTATTTCAGAGGTGGTATATATTGGTTGTGAAGAGAGAGGGTTAGAGGAAGCCATTTTAAATTCAGAGGAGACAGGAGGAATAGACTTACCAGAAGAGACATTCAGAGGTGCTGAAGTTTTGCTTCCAGAAGTTTCTCCAAGTCTGGCTTTCTTTGCTCTCCTTGCCTCAGCAGCTATCAGTTTCTCAGAGACACCTCTCTTGTATCTGACCAGATCTTCTACTGAATCCAGACAGTCGTCGAGACTGAAATCAGAAATATCAACGCCTTCATCCAGACGATCCTGAAGGTAGATAGCAATGGCACTCTTGGGTTCATTCTTGAAGAACCTGGCAAGGCCATGAGGCATCTTCCTCTGATCTTTTAGAGATTCCCAGGATACATCCAGAGTTGGCTTGACTCTGATCTCTTTGATGATTCCCATGCTCTTGAGGTTTTTGGCATTTAAAGCTCTCCCTACATCAATTGCCAGATCATCCATACATCTGGTCTTTTCCAGATCATCTACCAATCCATGCTCAATGAAGATGTCAGAGAGCAATCTCCCCAGAGGGATGTAAGACCTTGGCTTCATGTTGTTTCTGGTTTCTCTGACAGAATCCCTCAGATATCTGAACAGGAGAGTAGGGAGGTTGATCTTGATACCCTTCTGAATGCAGTACAGAATGCATTTCTGGTCTGCATTGATATAATCTGAAGAGTTAGAGGCTGGACGGTGATGGATTGTTCCCAGAATTATCTTCAGCCAAACTCGGAGGTTCTGGTGAAGCTCCTTGTTCTTAGAGGGGTTTCCTTCAACATTAGGTTTGAAGATTGTTGGGTTGATGACTTCAGTGATGCGCTTTGACCTTGGAGGAATGTTGTAAATCCTTTTACCTCCAGTTTTCTCCATGTTCAGCAGGGAGGCAATTGAAGCTTCAGTGATTACAATCTTCACTCCCAGAACAAAAGAAACAATGAACTGGTCATCTGCATCTGCATGTCTCCAGAACTCCTTGACAAGAAGAGGGTAGATTGGACCATAAAGCCTGTCGAAGTAGGTTTCCCATCCTTGTTGACGAAGTTCCCTAGTGAGATCAACGCCATTTCTTCTTAGGTTGTCAAAATCAACCAAGGATTCACACAAAACATCCAAACCTTCAAAGGGAGTTGAAAGGTTTATGTGGCTTTCTCGGTCAAGAATGTGGGGTTCTTGATAAACAGGGGTTATGGTGACGCCTGTAACAGTGGGTGTTTGAGTGTTTGAGGTTTGGGGATTAGAACTGGCTTCCATCTGTTGGGAGAAGTTAAAAACTTCTTGCTCTTGAGCATTCATGAAGAAGATTGAAGAAGAAGATGAAGAACTTGCAGAGAACTTGCAGATAAGGGTTTAGGGTTTTAGAGTGAGTGAGAGTGATAAGTGTGTGAAATGTGAGAAAAGTGTTTATATACCTAAGTAAAAACGCATGCAAAACGACACACATACCAGCGTTAGCACAAAAACCAAAATAGCACGTTTGGGGGAAAAATGATTACAGCTAATAAATGAATGTCTAATCCCACAGTTTGCACACTGCTCGAGGAAAACTCAAACGTCTGCCTTTTGAATTTCTTGACAGCTGTCTAGAAGTTCTAAGGTTTGATGCTCAGAGCTCCACGTGTTTAATGTATCTGATCTTCAGGAATACCAAGAGATTGGTTCTGAAGATTTCTAACTCAGATATCTTTTTAACAATGTAGAAGTATCAGAGTCAGAGGCAGAATCATATTTGTTTTTATCAGAATCTTATTTTATATTTTTCAGAGCCATACTTCATTCAGGACAATTTTTAATGTTCAGATTTTCTAAGATGAAAAGAAATCTATCTTCAGCTAGAGGCTTAGTAAAGATATCTGCCCATTGATGTTCTGTATCAATGAACTTCAGCGTTACTATCCCTTTCTGAACATAGTCTCTAATAAAATGATGTTTAATTTCTATGTGTTTGGCTCTGGAATGTAAAATAGGATTCTTACTCAAACAAATAGCAGCAGTATTATCACAAAGGATAGGAATGTTACTCTCAAATATCTGAAGATCTTCTAGCTGATGCTTCATCCAGAGCATCTGAGTTGTGCACAGTGATGCTGAGATATATTCTGCTTCTGCAGTTGATAGAGCGATAGTTGACTGTCTTTTGCTAGCCCAGGAGATTAGATTGTTTCCCAGAAGCTGGCAATTTCCAGATGTGCTTTTTCGTTCTATTCTATCTCCTGCATAATCTGCATCACAATAACCAGAAAGCCTATACTCTGATGTTTTCTCATACATCAGGCCCAGGTTAGGAGTTCCTTTCAGATACTTAAGAATTCTCTTAACAGCTGTTAAATGAGATTCTCTAGGATCTGATTGGAATCTGGCACAAAGACAGACGCTAAAGAGAATATCAGGACGAGTAGCAGTCAGATAGAGAAGAGAGCCTATCATACCTCGATAGAGCTTCTGACAAACCTTGTTGCTTACCTCTTCCTTTTCCAGAATGCAAGTTGGGTGCATAGGAGTTTTTGCAGAGTTGCATTCAGACATATCAAACTTCTTCAGAACGTCTTTAATGTACTTGCTTTGATGAATGTATGTGACTTCTGGAGTTTGATTAATTTGAATTCCCAGAAAGAACTTTAGTTCTTGCATTAAACTCATTTCAAATTCTGCCTGCATTAACTTAGAAAATTCTTGGCAAACAGAGATATTAGCAGAACCAAAAATAATGTCATCAACATAAATCTGGCATATCATGAGATCATTTTTATGGTTTTTACAGAAGAGTGTAGAATCAACTTTCCCTCTGATAAAATTTTGTTCCAGAAGAAAATTGCTTAAGCGTTCATACCAAGCTCTGGGAGCTTGTTTAAGTCCATATAAGGATTTCTTAAGTTTGAAAACATGTTCTGGAAAGTTTGAATTTTCAAAACCTGGAGGTTGATTGACATACACTTCTTCTGAAATATAACCATTAAGAAATGCACTCTTGACATCCATTTGGTATAATTTGATAGAATGATTAATAGCAAAAGATACAAGAAGACGAATAGATTCTAACCTCGCGACTGGAGCAAAAGTTTCATTATAATCAATACCTTCTTGTTGACTATAACCTTGAGCTACCAGTCGAGCTTTGTTTTTGACAACTTCTCCTTTCTCGTTCAGCTTGTTTCTGAAAACCCATCTGGTTCCAATGACATGAGTGCCTCTGGGTTTAGGAACGAGATCCCAGACATCATTCTTGGAGAATTGATCTAACTCTTCTTGCATAGCTGCCACCCAATCGTTATCTTGAAGAGCTTCATCACAGGACGTAGGCTCAATCAGAGACACTAGTCCCAGAGGAATATCTTCAGAGGTTCTGAAGGTAGATCTGGTTCTAACAGGTTCATCTTTGTTTCCCAAAATCAAATCTTCAGATACGTTAATACGACTTTTAACTTTCCTTTGAATTTCTGGAGATTTAATTTCTTCAGAGTCTGGAGTGACAGTTGCTTCTGGAGTTTTCTCAGATTCTACGAGAGTGATTTCCAAATCTGCAAACTTTTCAACTAGCTTTGACTTTTCAGGGTCAAGCTTATCATCAAATCTAACATGAATTGATTCCTCCACAATTTTGGTTTCTGTGTTGTATACTCTATAGCCTTTAGAGCGTTCTGAGTATCCTAACATAATACCTTTCTGTGCTTTGGAATCAAACTTGTTCAGATGTTCTTTAGTATTTAATATAAAACAAATGCATCCAAAAGGATGAAAATATGAAATGTTGGGTTTTCTTCCCTTACACAGTTCATAGGGAGTCTTTTCCAGAATAGGTCTAATAGAGATTCTATTCTGAATGTAACACGCTGTATTTACAGCTTCTGCCCAAAAGTGCTTTGCTACATTTGTTTCATTGATCATGGTTCTGGCCATTTCTTGGAGTGTCCTATTCTTCCTCTCTACAACTCCATTTTGTTGTGGAGTTCTAGGGCAGGAGAAATCATGGGATATTCCATTAGAATCAAATAATTCTTCAAAATCTTTATTTTCAAATTCTCCACCATGATCACTTCTGACTCTAACAATTTTAGAGTCAAATTCTTTTTGCACTTTAGAACAGAAACTGGTGAATACAGAGTGGGACTCACTCTTGTGCTTTAGGAATTTTACCCATGTCCAGCGGCTGTAATCATCAACGATTACTAGTCCATACTTCTTTCCATTGACTGATGCTGTTTTCACAGGACCGAATAAGTCAATGTGAAGAAGCTCCAGAGGCTTAGAGGTAGAAACAACATTTTTCTTTTTAAAAGATGTTTTTGAAAACTTTCCTTTTTGACAAGCTTCACACAGAGCATCTGAAGAAAACTTCAGTTTAGGTAAGCCTCTGACTAACTCAAGTTTAGTTAGCTGAGAGAGTTTTCTCATGCTAATGTGGCCTAAGCGTCTATGCCATACCCATTGCTCTTCGTGAACTGACATTAAACATTTAACATTTTGATATTTTAAATCAGAAAGATTTATTTTATAAATGTTGTTTTTCCTCTTGCCTGTGAAAAGGACAGAGCCATCGTTCTGACTAATGGCTTTACACGTTTTTTGATTAAAGATTACATCATAACCGTTATCACTTAATTGACTTATGGATAACAAGTTATGCATTAATCCTTCTACATAAAGAACATCAGATATAGAGGGAAGAGTACCATTACCAATAGTTCCGGAGCCTCTGATCCTTCCTTTCTGATCTCCTCCGAAGCCTACAAATCCAGCGTCTTTAAGTTCCAGGCTTTGGAACATAGACTTTCTTCCCGTCATATGTCGCGAGCATCCAGAGTCCAGGTACCATGACTGGTGTCTGAACTTTGCTGCATAGGATATCTGCAACATAGATAATCTTATCTTTCGGTACCCAGAATCTCTTGGGTCCTTTTAGATTAGTCTTCCCAGAGTTTCTTATAACTTTGGGTCTTCTATCATTCTTAAATTTTTGTTCTTGTGTGTGTGTGTAATGATATGAAAACGGAGATTTAAGCTGGTTACTGGTAGAGGTTTTATTTTCCTCAGAATCATACCCAATTCCCCTTTTATTATTCTGACCTACTCCATAAATCATGGATGCCATAATACTCCTATTTATCCCATTCTTCAGAAATTGTTGAAAGGCTTCTTCATATTTATAAATAATTTCATTTGAAGTTTGTGGTGCTTGAGACAACGTTTCTTCTAATTCTAAGCTTTTTGTTTTAGCTCCATCTCTTTCTATCGTTAGAGATCTGATAGTATCATCTCGTGCTAGAATTGTTGTCTCAAGTTTACTACATACTTCAGATTTTGCTTTAAGAAGGCCTTTAATGTCTTTAACTTTTTGTTTTAATTTCTGAAGAGAGGTAAGAGTTTCTGATAAACATGATTCTAAGTCAGATCTAGAAAGTTCAGAAAATACCTCTTCAGATTCTTCATCTGAGCTGCTGGATGTGGTAGCCATAAGAGCTACGTTGGCCTGTTCATCAGAGTCAGATTCTGATGATTCGGATTCACTGTCGTCCCAGGTGGCCATTAATCCCTTCTTTGTTCTGAAGGTATTTTTCTTGAAGCTTTCTTTCTTAGAGTTATCTTTCTTCAGCTTGGGGCATTCATTTCTGTAATGACCTGTTTCTTTACATTCAAAACAGGTAATATCTTTATTAGGTTTACCTTTTGAAGTTGACTCTGATCGATCCCCTCTGGGTCTTGATCTTCTGAAGTTGTTGTTGTTCCTTCTTTTCCAGAGTTGCTTAACTCTTCTGGTTAGTAAGGACAGTTCTTCTTCATCATCAGAGTCTTCAGGTTCAGAGTCGTCAGTATCTGCAGTTTCTGCCTGGAGAGCTTTGGTTCTGTCTGACTTCCGTCTTTCAGGTCTGGACTTCAGCGCCACTGACTTGTTTCTTTTCTGAGGCTCATCCTCCTCTAGTTCTATCTCATGACTTCTGAGAGAGCTAACAAGTTCTTCAAGGCTGATATTGTTCAGATCCTTTGATAACTTCAGAGCGGTAACCATTGGTCTCCATTTCTTTGGCAGACTTCTGACTATCTTCTTAACATGATCTGCAGTCGTGTATCCTTTGTTAAGCACTTTAAGACCTGCAATAAGAGTTTGGAATCTGGAAAACATAGCTTCTATAGCTTCGTCATCTTCCATCTTGAAGGCTTCATATTTCTGGATCAGCGCCAGAGCCTTCGTCTCCTTGACTTGGGAATTTCCTTCATGGGTCATCTTCAGAGAGTCAAGTATATCTTTAGCCGTCTCTCTGTTGGTGATCTTTTCGTATTCGTTGTATGATATAGCATTTAGAAGTATTGTTCTGGCCTTGTGGTGATTCTTGAAATCACGTTTCTGATCTTCTGACATTTTGCTTCTGGGAACTTCAGCTCCATTTAAGACTGGAGGTTTGTATCCATCTGTGACAATATCCCAGAGGTCAGCATCATAACCCAGAAAGAAACTTTCGATTCTGTCTTTCCAGTAATCAAACTTTTCTCCATCAAAAACAGGAGGTTTAGCATTGTAAGAATCTCTTTCATTTGAGTGAGCCATTTGTTTTTCTCGCACTGGATCTCTCTACACGGTTAAGTGTTTGATTTGAAAATCAATAACAGAGCCGGAGCTCTGATACCAATTGAAGGTGAGAAAAACAAGAAAGGGGGGGTTTGAATTGTTTGAAAAATAAGCGCTTTTCAAAATAAAAATCACACAATGATTTTATACTGGTTCGCTTATAACACAAAGCTACTCCAGTCCACCCGGCCAAGGTGATTTCGCCTTCAACAAGGACTTAATCCACTAATCTTGAAAGATTACAAACAACACCTAAGAGAGAAGAAAATCTCTTAGTCTTCTCAAGCCTACTGACTACAAAGAGTCACTTGAGGAAATCAAATAAAAATTAGATACAAGATATGTAATCTAGAGTGCTTCTAAGAAAGCAAGTATTACAAACTTAAGAACAGATTTTTCACTTAATAAGCAAAAAGCTTAGTGAAATTCTTTGGGAGCAAAGATGTTTTTCTTGAGCGTGAAATAATTCAGTATAGTTTTGGCTAGTTGATTTTCTTGCATACTGAAAGTTGATTTCATCTCTATTTATATATGAGTTGGAGTAGAGTTGAATCTGGTGGATATTAAACTGAGTTTACTCCATCACTTAAATAGCTTCTGCAGTTTAACTTTTCATCTTTGAAGTGACTACTTACCACAAGTAGTATCTTTTCTCTTGGAAGCGGAGATTAACGTCTCTTTCTTAATCAGGAAATCCAATTTGAAAATCTTTACTTGTCTTCAACGTTACTCTTTCATGATTAGCAAATCCATAATCAGAGTATTTGTGTTTCTGGAGAATCTTGGAATCTTGCTTCTGATGTTGATCTCTTGAGAGTTCAGATGGCGCTGATAACGTTTCTCCAGAATCAGAGCTTCTAGACTTTACTGCATGTTCAGATGCTTCTGATACTTTGCAGTTTTGTCCAGAGTCAGAGCTTCTTGAAACGAGATTCCACTTTAGATGCTTCTGATACTTGATAATTTGTATCTGATCTTGTTGTGCATCTGATGACATCATCAGATTTATTTCTTCTATCTTTAGAACCCTGCACACTTAGAAACTTTTCGTTAGGGTGCCATTTTTGGTTTCATCCTTTGTTATCATCAAAATCAAGGAATCTGTTGTAGAACAATTTTTGTTCTTACAGTGGTAACTTGTTTGAGTTTAAATGATGCTCAGAACTACCTTGTCCAAATGATTATCAAAAGTTGATCAAGCTTCATTTGGTCAGGTCACTGCAGAAGGTCTCAAAGCTTGAGAATTGTTGCAAAAGCTTCAGAGAAGGCCGGAGGTTCTAATGGAATCAAGAAATTAAATTGAAACAAGCTAAAAATCAAAACAAGGTAGCTCAATTTTCTGGAAAAATTTCATACTGAAGCATGGGTTTCTTGGCTCTCAAAATCTTGGAAATGAATGCAATAGCTTCCATTATTTATAGGGAATGAATTGGGATCCAAATACGTATGGAGTGATGCTTAATTCGTGCAAAATGAATAGGCTCATTATGTGAGAAAAGAGTGAATTCAAATCCATCAAAACTTAGCCAAATGATGTGTTTTAAGATTCAATTAAATTCTGGAGACTTGACTAGACATGTTTAGGTCCAAAATGTGTGGTAATTTGGCTTGAATATGACGATTAGTGAAGTTCACAACTCGGATCATGGTGATTTCTTCAGTTCCAAGTCACCATGTTTAACACAATGGAACATCTTGCTCAAAAGGCTTTTTTATTCCATTATTCTTGAAATTTGTTGACATCATATCAAAGATCACAATTTTCCAAGAAAGGTTGCATTTGGATGCTTGAGCACAAAGTTATGACATGTTGAAGTTGGCACAAAAATCTGGTAATGTAACTTAGAAAATTCTAAGTCCCCAATGGCTAAAAATGACCTATAATGTCTCAAAGAAATTCATGGCCTTCCAAGCATAACTTGAGTTTGATCCTTGTATAAAAACTGTAGAGGGCATCGCAATTGATATTGTGCAAAATAAATCAGCCTCAAATGTTGAAAATTGGAGAAATTATATTCCTTTAAAGTTGAGAAAAAGTCACTTGAAAATAGGTCAACTTTCACTAAGTCCACAACGACCTATAATATCTTCAAACTTTTGATGATCCTCCAAGCATAATTGGCTATTTTCATGTAAAGACAAGTTGTAGACGATATTGAGAAGAGTCATATGCAAAAAGAAGCATTCAAAAATATTCAGGATTAAAGGAGTTGTGTTCCTTTGAACTTTGACTTCAAATATTGACTTTTTGGTCAAACCTTTTGGAATAAACTTGTGCACTTGGATTTTTCTTGCATTTCAAGGTACATGGATGATCATATGAACTCAAAACAAGGTGTCCTTGAATGTATTTGGTTGAATTTCTCAAAGTTTGAAGTAACTTGTTGAAGAAGGCATGGAAATAAACACATGAGCCTTTTACTTTTCTTGAGAAATAAGCAACAAATATTTGAGGTACTCTTAATCAAAATGAGATTTAAAGATGCTTGATAACCTTAGAGATCATGCTTTGAAAAATGAGCCCCTTGGGAATCAATGGTTGGCCATACTTTGACTTAAGGAATCAACAAAACCCTAGCTGAGGAGCCATGCCTGATGCTCTTTATGAAAAGTCTTACCTTGCACAATAAACTTAAAGAAAACATGACATATTTTGGCTATTTTGATTAGTGGTTAGATAAGCAATGATCATATAAACCCAAATGTAAAACACCAACAAAGAGGTGCTTGATGATCCTTGCAAAAGGAAAATCAAAAAATGAGAGAGAGAGGACCAAGATGTGACCTTCTTTGTATGAAAGGATGCAAAAATGATATGTGGGATCTTAGGGTTAAAAATTAGGGTATGAAATAGGTGTGTCGGCAAGGGAGTAACGTGAAACGGTGAATTGTGTTGACAAATCTTGGGTTTTACAAGTGTGCGCTTGGAATTAATTCATCCAGGTGAAAGCCTTGAGACAAGAAGGTCTTCGAAGGAAGTAGAAAACAATAGGTGAATTGAAGCGGAATTGTTGGTGACTTGATCAATCTTAGATCAAGGTTTTTAGAGGTTTTAGAGTCAAGAAAAAAAACTTAGGGTTTGTGGTATTTAATTTCTCATCTCTTGTATTGATACATTTGTAAAGTAAGAGTTATTATACTACTATCTCAATTAGAGTTTGAATTAAGGGTGGACGTACCCATAGTGAGGTCGATTGAGGAACTGCCTAAACAAATCCTTGCATACTCTCTCTATCTCTATCTCCTTTATTTTTCGATTCGCAAATTGTCGATGGCTTTTATCACCGAATCAACATAGTTTGGATCATAATTTTGATTACATTTTGAATCTTGTGTTTGTTTTATTGATCATTAACCATTTGGTTGTGATTGTATTTTTTAGAACAACAAATACAATATAAAATTCCAAAATTTGTTTTTCGCACACCAAGTGTTCGACAAATTGCTTGACTTAGTTTTTTGTGTTGTGGATATCGTTGGAGATAGACTTTTACTATTGTAGAGTATTCAATTAGTTGGGATTAATAGTTTTTTATTGACTTATGGATTATTATCATTCTATTGGTACTATTATGCATATCTGGACTTTTCAGTTGTAGGTTCGGTAAGACGATTTTGGATCCGAGAAATATTTGAAACTTGCTTCCGTGCCAAAAATGTTCTAAATAAAATTTTCAAATAAATTTTTAACTTGGGATCTTTTCACCTTGTAGCGGTAAATTCATGACCATTAAGATATGGATAAACTTAACATCAATAAAACCAGAGTCGACATCGCGCTTTTATTGTTTCCAAAGGAAAAGAGAAAAGTACGAATAAAACCCAAAGATAAGAAGTTTTCAAATCAAAACTAATAAAATTCTAGAGATTACAGGTAAGGGGGTTGGTTACACAGAGGGATGGTGTTAGCACCCAAAGTGTCATAGGTACTCCTAGGGAGCCCTTTTTTATGTGTGTATGTGTTTTTGGTATAAAATGATGTTTGCAATAAATAGAGTGTGGGGATGAGAAAAGAATTCATTAATTATATTTTTGTGTTTCACAAGACCTTCAGACTTGTGCCTACGTACCAATATAAAAATGAGGAATCAAAACCTCGTAGTTTGTGGTATCAATTTCAAAATGAGTGGATTGCTTTTAACAAAATTTAAATTTTAAAAAGAGGCACAAAGGGCCTAACAAAGTTTGAATGAGTGTTAGTTATTTTTGTCTTTTGAAGTTTTAAGTCAATATGGTTAGATTCATTCACAAGTTTGATTTAAGAAAAGATTTTAAAAATACAACGGCATAAGGCCAAAGTTTCTATTTTTGCAATAAGTTTTAAGTTTAGAAATCACAAGAAAAAAAGATTTTGAAAGGGGGGAAATATTTGAAATTTAAGAAATGGGAGGAGATGAAGAGACTAATCCTAAGCATAAAATTTAAAAGTTAAGAGTTGAAAAGACTTGACGAATAGGATGCAATCCAATAGACAAGAATGTCATATAGAAACTCATTTTTCCTTTGGACTTTAGAATCAAGCAATATCAATAAACAAGTATCAAGATGAAGAGTAAGGCATCAAATAAAGATAGCCACATCCAAGCTAGCAACTTCATAGTCTTCTTTCTAATCTTCTCATGTATCAGATGACATACTCCTTGAATGACTCAGAATAAGTCATTAGATCCAGGTTCAAAGTAACCTTTGCATCAAGACCATGTGGAAGATGAACTCAAGTGGATCTTAATATTTGCATCAGATAAAAGCTCAATTCTCAATGACTTGGTTTCAGAGATGTTGGCATTGGCCAAGTCCTTTTGCATAGGGAATGTTGCCTAATTCTAAGTTCAAGGCTCAGGTCAAATCCAACAGTCCACACAAACATTTTTTAGGGTTTTTGTTGTTTATTAGGTATTTTAAGATCCTAAGACCACAAACACAAACATGATACACAAACAAATATATACAATCACAATATATGGCTCAAGTGAGCAAAGTAAAAATGGCATAAACATAAACAAGTCAAATGATATATAAATGGCTTCAGTTAGTCAAATGTTAGTTGATTAGAAGTTAGTGGAGTTTTTTATTTTCAATTGATTAAGTCATTCTTTGGAGAACACTCAACCCTCTATTCACAAGCATGGATCCTTGAACCAATACATCTTCCAAAGGAAGGAAAAAAGGCCAAGTTTCCGCATAATATCATGAAAGGGGGGAGACTTACAATTTCACTTACTATAATCCTATGCCTTTTGGGTCAAAATTTAGCGCTATGTTAAGCAATCGTAATTGTACTTATGTAGAAGTCATAACTATCTGAGGTCGGGCAATAAAGATTTTGATGTTAATGCATGTTAGAGATATGGTATAATGAACCATACTCCTAAAACATACCACGCACAAAAAGAAAATGATCAAAGGATGAACCTAATCTTATCCATACTTATATTGGTTCATCTAACATGAAATTATTGATGAACCAATTAGCCTTAAGATATTGAGACTTCATTGGCCAATGGAAGGGATGGGGTAGAATGGGATTGAAGATGAAGAGGGGGGGGGGGGGGAATGATACAAACACAAATTGGTCATGGGAGGGCTTTTACCAAATTAAAATCATTCATTCATTTTGGGAGATGAAATGTACATTTCATCAATCCCCTAAATCCAATTATTTTAATCCAACAAAAGTCAAATCAACCTTGACCAAGGCCCAAACACATAGTCAAACTTCACAAGTCAATAAAAATGGCTCAACGTAATTTCTACACAACTAATCAATTAAAAATCAAATTAAAATACATTTAAATTAAATTAGGTTTGATCACAAACCTAAAACCTCTTGAAAATACCATATAAATGGCCAAGAGATTTATCATAGGTCAAATAAGGTCAAAGGACCTTAAACAAAAAATTTCATAATTTTTGAAAAGTCATAAGTATTTTTAAACAGTTAAAACTATGCACAAAAATAATTAATTCATGCAAAATATCAAAAGTAATCCAAAAAATAATTTTAATTCAGAAAACGAAAGAGGAAAATGTTTGAATTTTTTTTGTGAAAGTCTCATATTTTTTGGATTAAAAATTAAATTAATATGAATTAATTAAAAATAAGCAATTAAATGAAATATTCAAAAATTCAAAAAAAAGGAGAGCCATTTGATCTCCCTCATTAATTGAGGTGGCAGGTCAGATGGATGGAAACGCGCGTTCCACATGCGCTTCAGTTAACTATCCCACACACGTGGTAATCAAAAGCAACGCACAAGATTAGAACAAATCAGATGGATCTTATGGCTGAGATGCATGACAACACAACACTGGAGCTAGGGGCCCGGTCTTCTTCTCCGGTGGACCTTGTAGCGGTAAATTCATGATCATCAAGCTATGGATAAGCTAGAGATCAAATAACAAGAGTCGCCACCGCGCTTTTATTGTTTCCAGGGGAAAAGGGAAAAAGTACGAACAAAACCCAAAACTTAGAAGTTTTCAAATCAAAACTAATAAAGTGTCCTTTTTGTATGCATATGTACTTGGTATAAAGTGATGTTTACAAACAAATAGAATGGGGGGATGAAAAAGAATTCATTAATTATATTTTTGTGTTTGACAAGACCTTCAGCCTTGTGCCTACGTACCAACATAAAAATGAGGGATCAAAATCTCATAGTTCGTGATACAAATTTCAAAGTGGATGCATTGCTTTTAACAAAAATTAAGTTCGAAAGGCACAAAGGCCTAAAAATGGTTTGAATGAGTTAGTTCTTTTTGGCTTTTTTGAAAGTTTAAGTCTAGTATAGTTAAGTTTATTTGCAAGTTTGATTTAGAAAAGAAGTTTGAAAATGAAATGGCATAAGGCCAAAGTTTCTATCCTTTTTTGCAAAAGTGGTCAAAGTTTAGAACAAAATAGGTTCAATCAAAGAAGATTTTGAAAAGGGAGGGAGAAAGTTTGAAATTAAAGAAATGGGGAGAAGATGAAGAGACTATCCTATGTACAAAATTAAAAGTTTAGAGTTGAAAAGATCTGACCAAATGAGTAGCAATCGAATAGACAAAAATGTCAATAGTAATCCAGAATTCCCTTGGACTTTTAGAATCAAGCAACACACAAATGCACAATTATATTATCTTGAAGAGCAAGGCATCAAATAAATATAGCCACATCCAAGCTTATCCATTCCATGATTTTCCTCAATGTAGCCCATGTAACAGATGAATTTCACAAGTGACAGGTTCAAAATAACAGCTTCACAATGATCATGTTGCAGATGAACTTAGAGAGATCTTGAATGATGTATCAGATGAAGTTTCAAATTGCAAGCACTTGGTTTCTCAATAAGTTGGCATTGGCCAAGTCCTTTAGCATAGGAAGGTTGCCTAGATTCTAAGTCCATTTGTCCAAGATCAAGCCAACAGTCCACACAAAAGTTTTTTAGGGTTTTTTGTTGTTATTATGTACATTAATGGTCAAGGACCACACAAACAAACAAAGTATACACAAACAAAATATATCACACAATATGGTCCAAGTGGACAAAGTGAAAATTGCATTAACATAAACAATTAGAATGATATGAATAATGGAAAATGTATAAAAACTAGAATTAAATGGCATTAAAATAAAGGGCTTGAAATTGAAAGTTAGTAGTTAATAGGTTAGAAGTTAGTATTGTTTTGCTTTTGCTTTTCATTTTAAGACATTCTTTGGAGAACACTGAATCCACTTATCACAAGCATAGATCCTTGAACCAAGATATCTTCCAAAGGAAGGAAAAAAGGCCAAGTTTCCACACAATACCATGAAAGAGGGGAGACTTACAATCTCACTAACTAGAATGTTATGCCTTTTATGTCACAAATTTAGCGCTATGTTAAGCAATAGTAATTGAACTTATGTATAAGTCACAACTATTTGAGATCGGGCAATAGAATTTTGGTGTTAATGCATGTTAGAGACATAGTATAATAGACTATGCTCATGAAATATACCACACACAAAAAGAATATGCAAAAGGTGTGGCCTAATCTCATCCATACTCATGTTAATTTTTCAATCAACTAGCCTTAAGATTTTGAGATATCATAGGCCAAATGGAATGAATGAATGAATGAAGAAGGGGAATAAGATGAAGAGGGAAGGGAATGGATGAAAACACAAATTGGTCAAAGGAGGACTTTTACCAAATTAATATCATTCATTCATTTTGGGAGATGGAATATACATTCCATCAATCCCCTAAGTCCAATGATATTAATTTGACAAAGTCAAATCAACCTTGACCAAGACCCAACAACAATAGTCAAACACCAACAAGTCATCACAATTGTTCAACAAAATTATTTGGCATTTAATCAAATTAAAAATGCTAAAATAAGGCATTTGAATTAAATATGGTTTGTCCAATTCCTAAAACCTCATCAAAACACCAAAGAAATAGCCATGAGATTTATCATATGTCAAACAAGGTCAAAGGACCTTGGAGAAAAAATTTCATAATTTTTGGACATTTAAAAGTATTTTTAAACAATTAAAAACAAATGAAAAATCCATTAAATCATGAAATATAGTAATAATGATCCAAAAAATAATTTTGATTCAGAATATGAAAGAGGAAATTATTTGAATTTTTTTTGTGAAACTCCCATATTTTTTGGATCAATATTAAAATTAATATGAACTAATGAAAATCAAAGGAATTAAAATAAAAAACAGAAAATCGAAAAAACGTGGACCACTTGATCTGCCTCATTAAATGAGGTGGCAGATCAAGTGGTTAAGCGCACGTGGTTCACCATACACTTGAGTCAATTGTCCACACGGGTGGTAATTAACATGTACGCTCGTGATTAAAACATTTCAGCTGGATGCTATGGTTGTGAGAGATGCCAACACATCGCCGGAGCTGTAGCTCCGGTCTTCTTCTCCGATGGACCTCACCGGACTGGTCCACCTTTAACCATTACCAAAATTAAAAAGAAGGACACGATTTCAAAGTAAAAATGAAACTAAGCACGAATCTGGCCTCAATTTATCCTAACTCAAAGTATATTGAGAGATACATGGAGTTGAAATTTGAGGTACATGAACTGAGTTGCTTCGATTTGGCCTCAAAACAACTCAATCTTCTTGCCTACATTGGTAGGACTTCATACAACCAAAGAATCAAGAGAATTGAGCAAGATTGAGAGAGAATCGAAGAGATTAAAATTTCTGGAAAATACCTTCAATGTAGGTCCGAATTTAGTTGTTCTTGCCTTGGCTCGTGCTTGATCTCACTCCAAATGCTTGCAGAAGAAGAATTGAATGCTCAAAAGGTCTTCGATCCCTGGAGTTTTAAATCCCAAAACAGTGAGAATTCAAACTCAATATCAAGTGAAAGTCTCAGGATTATCCTTTGGAATATGAGGGTTAGAGGTTTGGGATCAAAGTTGGCGCGAATGTGTGTGAAATTCTGACATATGAAGTTGTATTTATAGCCAATTCAGTTGATATTTGCACACTCAAAATGAACTTCCAAAATTAGTAATCTGCGATGCATGAGTGCATGGGCGTGTGCAGGCCAATGAGATCACTTTATCTGATCCACAATTGAGTGTAAGCAAAGTTGAAGTCATGTTGGAATGCTAGGCAATTGTGCATGGATGTTTGAAGTTCAATCTTGCCAAATGATGATACCATGTGCAGCCTATTCGTTTCTTGTCCAAAATGAATGAACTTGAGCTTTTTGAAAAGGTTAGATCAAGAGGAAAAAATTTCATTTTCAACACTTTTCCATTTGGAGCTTGTAACTTGAAGAATTTTGAGGTGGAAGTTTGGAAATTTTAAGATATTGAAAATTTTTCTAAGTGTCAAGCTATATGTCTCAATATTCCACCTTGCTTAACTTTTTATGTGAGCTTCAAATGAGAAAAGTGTCTTCCTAAAAGTTGTAGCTCACTCAAAGTCCTTCAAAATGGTCACCAATTTAATGTCATTTGGATTTTAAATGATAGAGTTATGCATTTTTGAAGTTTGGAAAATCACTTGATCAATGGTATAGGTCAAAAGTGACCTATAATGTAACCTCATATCACATGCTCAAAAATGTTGAATTAGATATCACTAAAAACATAAAATTTTAAGTAGACCTCTTAAATTTGATTGTGCAACTTGGAAATCTTTCCTCTCATAAATATTGAGCAAGTTATGGCCTTGGGAAGTTGACTTTCAAATTAGGGTTTAGACAAAATGACCTATAATGTTTCAACATAGAAAATGATTTTCCAAGCAAAACTAGCTCTAGGTCTCAACATGAAATTTGTTTGGAATGTAATTTAGAGTAAGTTTTATCTTGGAATAATATTCATATGGTGAAAATTGTAGGAGATAGGGTCTAGGGAGACCCAGTTTTGATCAGATGAATTCATCTGGCCAACCACCATCAACCAACTTGCTAATCTTCAATTCGCTTGACTTTTCTAGGCTCATGGTAGATAATATATGCATAAGATGATTAATTTTGAAGTGCCCCTTGAGAAATTTGATCAATTGATGAGATAGCTTGTTGGAGAAGTTACTCAAGATACCTAGTCAAACTAGGGTTTCCAATGCAAATCACCCACAAACTCTTGAAGAATGATTGATCAATATAACGTGTAGAGATCATTGGGACTCATATATGATGTTCATAATCATTCTTGTATCAATCCATGGTTGTGCTCTTTGTCATGAGGGTCCCAAACCCTAGATATGAACTTGATAGATCAATGAAGATCATGCCCTACCTACAAAAGAGTTAAGCAAATGCAAAGACATATTTTTGGTATTTTGGTTAGTAAAATGATAATATACAAGTATGATACAATCACAAAGTGCTTGGTGATCTCTCCCAAAATAAACCCAATGAATGAGGGGTAAGGAGGATGCCAAGGTATGATCCCAATTCTAATGCTTATGATGAAATTGCATGAGGGATCTTAGGGTCAAAGTTGGGGTCTTACAGCTGCCCCTATTTAAGGATATTCTAACTAAGGAGGCGAAGGTTAACATCTTCATGTCGATTCAGTAGAATGGGCTTAAATAAAAAACATATAGAAACAAATTTTGGTCCCTAAGAGACCTCATGATGCATATGATATGAATGTAAAAGTAAATTCTTTGTGGGGAAATATTGCCCCAAAGGAAAAAGAAGCCAGAGAGACCGAAAGTCCGCAGGAGTAAAAATGCATTTCGTAAGGAAAAGTCACTGGGGAGACCGAGACTCTGGGGGGGATAAAAGAGGTTATGCGTAGGCCAGACTACAACTTAACACTAATTGGGGGAGTCGAGGGATTCCGTACAAACATGGAAAAGACTCAGCCGGGGAACTAACAACATCCGTAGGGGATACGAGTAAGTCAGGATAAAACTGAAATACTTGAATCATGAAGGAAAAAGTGATTTCACTAAGGAAATGCGCACTCAACTCAACTGGGAGGAAATAAACTCCAACACAGGAGGAGCAGAAATCTCTTATCTACTACCTGTTACTGGGTAAGGAGATAATAAAGATCTGACAGAGAGGACATCTGTCACCGGTTAGGATGAACATATCAAGGATGACTCGCTGGGAACCAACAGAAGGGAATATTCATCACCGGTTATTGGGTAAGAATAGCCTCGCTGGGGAAAACTACAGAAAAAAAATAGGATTTACAACTACCAATTACTGGGCAGAAGACCAAGGGTGAGAGTATCTGTCATCGGTTAGGATGAACATATCAAGGATAAACTCAACAGGGAAGAAAATCTATCATCGGATAGGATGAACATATCAAGGATAGATTTGCATGGGATTGTCAAGGAGGATACCCGTCATCGGTTAAGATGAACATATCAATGGTAAACCAATTTGAACAAAAAGTAGGAATTACATCTATCGAATGCTGGATAGAATACCGTCAAAGAGAAAATTCGTCATCGGTTAAGATGAACATATCAAGGATAGACTCTGTGAGGAGATAAAATAGAAATTACATCTACCAGTTACTGGATAGAATACCAAGAGAGAGAAACCGTCACCGGTTAAAGTGAACATATCAAGGATCAACTCTACGAAGGGGACAAAAAAGCAGGATTTATAACTACCGGTTACTGGGTAGAAGACCACAAAGATAAGGAAACCCGTCATCATTTAGGATGAACATATGAAGGATTAACTCTCTAGGGAACAAAAATAGGGATTACAACTACCTTTTTACTGGGTAGAATACCAAGAAGAGAATATCCATCATCGGTTAGGATGAACATATTAAGGATAGACTCAAGCAGGGGAGAGAAAGATATCCGTCACCGGTTAGGATGAACAGATCCACTGGGGACTCCACTGCTGGGAAAGCTGGGGTACTTTTGTCGGGTATTGGGCAAGAAGTAACAAACTGCAAACTAAGAAGACTATTGCCAATTACTGGGCAATAGACTCTTAGGGGACTCAAAGCATCTATCTAGGCAAGAGCTAGAAAGAAACAGTCAATCAAGACTCAACCCATTGAGGACATAACCCAAGAGGAGTGATTCCATCCAAATAATTAATTGGGGAGGAAAATGAAATAATAATCATCCACGACGAAACAAACTCGGTGGGGGAAAGGAGAAAGGTTAAAGTTTTTCTGCTTAAGGGGCTGACACTTTACAATTGAAGGAGGACAGACACCAGATTTGTATGGGGATAGAGTACCTCCATAGCAAAGAGTAATAAATATCGAATGAATCATGCAAACCATGAAGTTACATGAATGTGTATGTATATGTATATATGATGATTATGCTGACAAAGACGATCACAAAGGATACGAAGGTGTCGCTAAGAAATTTGAATCATTGGTACAATCCTGGTCAATCCACAAAATATGGAGACAACTGTTGGAGAACAGAGAGATCAACATCCCAAAGGCTCAACCCTAGCTGGGGAAGGAGGAGATCTGCTGAGGAAGCAAAATCAAATTTGTGGGGAATTTTAGGTCAACACCATAAAAATGGGAGACAACCCTACAGAGAATAATCAAAAGCTGCTCAGAAACCAGGAGAAAACTCTGACTGGGAGCATGTGGAATGGAGATTGGCGAGAAAACCAATGCAATCTATTGGGGAAGTCAACCATATCTGCTGAAAATCAACCCTGCTGAGGAAACACAAACTCCGTTGGGGAAGGCAGAAACTCCGTCGGGGAAAATAACACACCGCAGGGTATCCGAATCAACTAACTCAGTTGGGGAAACAGAACGAAGCTCTACTGGGGGAACAAACACTCCGCCGAGGAACTGAATCAACACAAACGTCCAGGGATACCCAAAGGGTTAATTGCTTGGGGAACCTCTAATGTTTTGCACTTAAGGACCTGTTATCCATTAAAATGCTGCTGATATTCCTTTTAATTGCTTTGAAAAATTCTTGCTTTTATATATTTATGAAAAACTGATTTTGATTAAAAATTTAATTTTCAAAATGATCAAAATAAAATTTAAAACTATTGGCTGAAGTAAATAAGAGTAGAAACAATTGGATAAAAGCTCAACTTTATTTGATAGAATGGTAGTCTGTAAATGACAAGACTCCATAGATTTTACAAAGTTAAAAAAGGTAATTTACATGGAAAAGGGTTACATTGATGTCCACTGCGCTCTTGACCGCTACTGGGGTGATGAATGCCAACCCTTGTGCTCAGACAAGTCTTCGAAAACTTTGAAGATCAGTAGAGTCCAGTTACTTGCCATAATCCCTATTTTTTGCATAAGTTGCCCCAAGGTGGGGTACTTAACTTATCGGGAAATTCTTTCTGTTTTTATGTCTTTAATTTTTGCCTGGATCGCCCTTTCGGGTTTTCAATCCACCAAGACGCTCATTTTTGCCTAAGCCGCCCTTTCGGGTTTTCAACTTAGCGAGTTGTTCTTTTTCTTTTTTTGGCGAAGCATTTCTTGACTGCATCTGCGTTCACAGGACAAGTTAACTCTTCACCATCCATAGTTGTAAGAATCAAGGCACCACCTAAAAAGGCTCTTTTAACAACATATGGGCCTTCATAATTAGGAGTCCATTTTCCTCTAGAATCTGGCTTAAACGATAAAATATTCTTGAGCACAAGGTCACCTTCTCTTAACACACGAGGTATGACCTTCTTATCAAAAGATTTCTTCATCCTTTATTGATACAACTGACCATGACACATGGTGGTCAATCTCTTCTCTTTTATGAAATTCAGCTGATCAAACTTGGTCTGACACCATTCAACCTCAGTCAACTTGGCTTCCATGAGCACACGCAATGAAGGAATCTCAACCTCTATGGGAAGCACTGCTTCCATACCATACACAAGAGAGAAAGGGGTTTCCCATGTTAAAGTGCGGATGGATGTACGATACCCATTCAAAGCAAATGGGAGCATCCCATGCCAATCTTTGTACGTGACAACCATATTCTGAATAATCTTCTTAATGTTCTTATTTGTAGCTTCAACAGCCCCATTCATCTTAGATCTGTAGGGAGAAGAATTATGATGTTCAATCTTGAAGTCTTTACAAAGAGCTTCCACCATATTATTATTCAAGTTCGATCCATTGTCAGTAATGATCTTGCTTGGCACACCATAACGGCATATAATCTAATTCTTGATCAATCTTACAACAACTTGCTTGCTTACATTTGCATACGATGTCGCTTCGACCCATTTTGTGAAGTAGTTAATTGCCACCAAAATGAAACAATGTCCATTCGAAGCTTAGGTTTCAATCATCCCAATCATATCAATTCCCCACACGGAGAAGGGCCATGGGGAAGAGATAACATTCAATAGTGTCGGAGGAACATGAATCTTATCAGCATAAATTTGACACTTATGGAATTTCTTCACAAATTTGCAACAGTCAGATTCCATTGTCAGCCAATAGTAACCTGCTCGCAACATCTTCTTTGCCATTGCATGTCCATTGGAATGAGTACCAAAGGAACCTTCATGCACTTCGGTCATCAACAAGTCTGCTTCGTGTCTATCCACGCATCTGAGGAAAACCATGTCAAAGTTTCTCTTGTATAGTATATCACCATTCAAGTAAAAATTACTGGCTAATCTTCTAAAAGTCTTCTTATCTTTCAAAGATGCTCCAGGCGGGTAAATTTGACTCTTGAGGAAACACTTGATATCATAATACCACGGTTTTTCGTCTTTGATTTCTTCAACAGCAAACACATGAGCTGGCCTATCAAGATGCATCACAGATAAATTGGGAACTTCATTCCAATACTTCACTTCAATCATCGATGCCAATGTTGCAAGAGCATCTGCCATCCGGTTCTCATCTCGAGGAATATGATGAAACTCAACCTTTGTAAAGAAAGTTGAAATCCTCCTCACATAATCTCTATATGGTATTAAACCAGGTTGATTTGTCTCCTATTCTCCTTTGATTTGATTCACAACCAAAGCCGAATCACCTAAGACATCTAAATACTTGAGTCTGAGATTCATGGCCTCTTCAAGCCCCATAATCCCAGCTTTATATTCTTCCATGTTGTTTGTACACTTGAAAGTCAATCTAGATGTAAATGGTAGATGCGTGCCTTGAGGAGTAATAATCACTGCCCCAATGCCATTTCCATATTGATTAACAACTCCATCAAATAACATGCCCCAACGGGAACCAGGTTCTGGCCCTTTTTCAAGTAATGGTTCATCACAATCTTTCATTTTCAAGTACAAAATCTCTTCATCAAGAAAATCATACTGCATTGACTGGTAATCTTCAATTGGTTTGTGAGCCAAATGGTCAGCCAAGATACTACCTTTGATTGCTTTCTGAGATCGGTATTCGATATCATACTATAACAACATCTGCCAACGAGCAATTATCCCAGTTAAAGCAGGCTTCTCAAAAATATACTTGATTGGGGGCTCAAGCAAATATTCCTTGATACTGTCAAAAGCTTTCTGGTAATCTTCGGTCCAATCACAAGACTGATCTTTCCGAAGAAGCTTGAATATAGGCGCACATATGGCAGTCATGTGGGAAATGAATCTGGAAATATAATTCAAGCGGCCGAGAAAACCTCTGACTTGCTTCTCAGTTTTGGGCGCAGGCATTGCTTTGACCTTGGCAGGATCAACTTCAATACCCTTCTCGCTGACAATAAAGCCCAACAACTTACCAGAACGAACATCAAAAGTACACTTATTAAGATTCAAGCGGAGTTTATACTTCCTCAAACGCTGGAATAGCTTCTACAAATTCTTAACATGTTCCTCTTCATCAATCGATATAGCAATCATGTCATCGACATAAACTTCAATCTCTTTATGCATCATATCATGAAAAAGAGTAGTCATTACTCTTTGGTAAGTTGCACCAGCATTCTTTAAACCGAAAGACACCACTCTATAACAGAATGTTCCCTAAGGTGTAATGAATGTGGTCATCTCCATATCTTCGGGTGCCATCTTGATCTGATTATATCCAAAAAATCCATCCATAAATGAAAAGACTTTGAATTTAGCAATATTGTCTACCAACATATCAATGTGTGGCAGAGGGAAATCATCTTGGATTGTCTTTATTCAAATCTCTATAATCAACACACATGCGGACTTTTCCATCTTTCTTCGGCACTGGCACAATATTGGCCACCCATTTTGGATACTCAGCAGTTACAAGGAAACTGGCATCGATCTGCTTCTGCACTTCCTCTTTGATCTTTACAGCCATATCAGGATGCATTCTTCTCAACTTCTGCTTGACTGGCGGGCATTCTAGCTTCAACGGCAATTTATGCTCCACAATCTCAAAATCTAACTCAGGCATGTCTCTATAGGACCAAGCAAAGACATCTGAATACTCTCGAAGAAGATCAATCAACCCCTTCTTAACATTTGGACACAGTCGAGACCCAATCTTGACTTCCTTCACATCATCTTCGGAACCCAAGTTGACTAGCTCAATCTGCTCTTCGAACGGATGAATGGTCTTTTCATCTTTCTCAAGAAGACGAGATGATTCATCACTCACTTCTACATCACTTTCCTCCTCGGCTTCAAATATAGGAAATTCAAAATTTGGAGTAGGAGAATGATCATTGTATTCAATGGGGTTAGGAACCAACCTGCATAATGATTTGATATTTTGATTTTAGAGAAGTGAATTTGTGACCAAATATTATGCAGATGGAAAATTATATTGTTTATTTATGTTTTTTGTGATTGCCATTTTCAGAATAAAGTAAAAAGTAAAAACAAGCATCATAGATGTGGATGAATAAAGTTAATTTTATTGATGATCAATTTGAAATGCCCAAACAATGTTCACTTCTCCCTTAGGCATAGGAGAAGGATTTTAAATCATATAAAAGCAATTACTTAGATCGATGCAAAATAACAGGAATATCAAAAATAGTCCAAGTGTTGCAAGCCTTTCCATGTGTCACAAAATTGGTGCAGTCTTCCTCTTCATCATCCTCTAGCACAGCAACTAAGTGTTGTTCATTGCCATGAATGAACCTTCCGCTACGGAAGCTGAGTTGCATATCTTTGGATCTAACAGTTGATGAGCCTTTCTGGAACCCCAAACCGGTTCTGCCCTTGTTGTCTGACTCTGGGGCACCTATGTCCTCATTCAAAGATGCTCAGAAGATTGTGGAAGAAGGTATTGTTGATCAGTGGGGGCGTATGGTAAAGGTCTTCGACAACAAGGGTAAAACCGGTTTGGGGTTCCAGAAAGGATCATTAACTGTTAGATCTGAAGATATGCAACTCAGCTTCCGTAGCGGAGGGTTCATTCATGGCAATGAACAACACTTAGTTGTCATGCTAGAGGATGATGAAGAGGAAGACTGCACCAATTTTGTGACGCATGGAAAGGCTTGCAACAATTGGACTGCTATTGATATTCCTGTTATTTTGCATCGATCTAAGCAATTGCTTTTATATGTTTTAAAATCCTTCTCCTATGCCTAAGGGAGAAGTGAACATTGTTTGGGCATTTCAATTTGATCATCAATAAAATTAATTTTATTCATCCACATCTATGATGTTTATTTTTACTTTTTACTTTATTCTGAAAATGGTAATCACAAAAAACATAAATAAAAAATATAATTATCCATCTGCATAATATTTGGTCACAAATTCACTTCTCTAAAATCAAAATATCAAATCATTATGCAGGTTGGTTCCTAACCCCATTGAACACAATGATCCTTCTCCTTCTCCAAATTTTGAATTCCCTGTGTTTGAGGCCGAGGAGGAAAGTGATGTAGAAGTGAGTGATGAATTATCTCGTCTTCTTGAGCAAGATGAAAAGACCATTCAGCCATTCGAAGAGCAGATTTAGCTAGTCAACTTGGGTTCCGAAGATGATGTGAAGGAAGTCAAGATTTGGTCTCGACTGTGTCCAGATGTTAAGAAGGGGTTGATTGATCTTCTTCGAGAATATTCAGATATGTTTGCTTGGTCCTATCAAGACATGCCTGGGTTGGATTTTGATATTGTGGAGCATAGATTGTCGTTGAAGCCAGAATGCCCACCAGTCAAGTAGAAATTGAGAAGAACGCATCCTAACATGGCTGTGAATATCAAAGAGGAAGTGTAAAAACATATTGATGCCAGTTTCCTTGTTACCGCTGAGTATCCGCAATGGGTGGCCAATATTGTGCCAGTGCCGAAGAAATATGGAAAAGTCCGCGTGTGTGTTGATTATAGAGATTTGAATAGAGCCAGTCTGAAAGATGATCTCCCTCTGTCACACATTGATATGTTGGTAGACAATACTGCTAAATTCAAAGTCTTTTCGTTTATGGATGGATTTTCCGAATATAATCAGATCAAGATGGCACCCGAAGATATGGAGAAGACCACATTCATTACACCTTGGGGAACATTTTGTTATAGAGTGATCCCTTTCGGTTTAAAGAATGCTGGTGCGACTTACCAAAGGGCAATGACTACTCTTTTTCATGATATGATGCATAAAGAGATTGAAGTTTATGTCGATGACATGATTGCTAAATCGATTGATGAAGAGGAACATGTTGAGCATTTGTTGAAGTTATTCCAGCGTTTGAGGAAGTATAAACTTTGGTTGAATCCCAATAAGTGTACTTTTGGTGCTTGTTCTAGTAAGTTATTGGGCTTTAGTGTCAGTGAGAATGGTATTGAAGTTGATCCAGCCAAGGTCAAAGCAATACAAGAGATGCCTGCGCCCAAAACTGAGAAGCAAGTCAGAGGTTTTCTCGGCCGCTTGAATTATATTTCCAAATTCATTTCCCACATGACTGCCACATGTGCGCCTATACTCAAGCTTCTTCAGAAATATCAGTCTTGTGATTGGACCGAAGATTGCCAGAAAGCTTTTGACATTATCAAGGAATATCTGCTTGAGCCTCCGATTTTGTCTCCACCTGTTGAAGGAAGACCGTTGATCATGTATCTGACTGTGCTAGAAGATAGTATGGGTTATGTTCTTGGTCAACAAGATGAGACTAGAAAGAAAGAATTTGCAATTTACTACCTCAGTAAGAAGTTCACCGACTGTGAGACTCGGTATTCGATGCTTGAGAAAACTTGTTGTTCATTGGCTTGGGCTGTTAAGCGTCTGCACCAGTATATGTTTAATCATACCGCTTGGTTGATATCCAAAATGGATTCGACCAAGTATATATTTGAGAAGCTTGCTTTAACTGGGAGAATTGCCCATTGGCATATGTTGTTGTCAGAGTATGATATTGAATACCGATCTCAGAAAGCGATCAAAGGTAGTATCTTGGTTGATCATTTGGCTCACCAACCAATTGAAGATTATCAGTCAGTGCAGTATGATTTTCCTAATGAAGAGATTTTGTACTTGAAAGTGAAAGATTGTGATGAACCATTGCTTGAAGAAGGGCCAGAACCTGGTTCCTGTTGGGGCATGGGGTTTGATGGAGCTGTTAATCAATATGGAAATGGCATTGGGGCAGTAATTATTACTCCTCAAGGCACGCGCCTACCATTTACATCTAGATTGACTTTCAAGCGTACAAACAGCATGGCAGAATATGAAGCTTGCATTATGGGGCTTGAAGAGGCCATGAATCTCAGAATCAAGTACTTGGATGTCTTCGGTGATTCGACTTTGGTTGTGAATCAAATCAAAGGAGAATGGAAGACAAATCAACTCGGTTTGATACCATATAGAGATTATGCGAGGAGGATTTCAACTTTCTTTACAAAGGTTGAGTTTCATCATATCCCTCGAGATGAGAACCGGATGGCAGATGCTCTTGCAATGTTGGCATCGATAATTGTAGTGAAGTTTCCAATTTATATGTGATGCGTCTTGATAGGCCAGCTCATGTGTTTTCTGTTGAAGAGATCAAAGTCGAGAAGCTATGGTATTACGACATCAAATGTTTCCTCCAAAGTCAGATTTGCCCGCCTGGGGAATCTTTGAAAGATAAGAAGACTTTGAGAAGATTAACTGGTAATTTTTACTTGAATGGTGACATACTACACAAGAGAAACTTCGACATGGTTTTGCTCAGATGCGTGGATAGACACGAAGCAGACTTGTTGATGACCGAAGTGCATGAAGGTTCCTTTGGTACTCATTCCAATGGACATGCAATGACGAAGAAGTATCGTGTAACAACTGTTATCAAGTCTACACTTGAACAATTTTCGCACTACGTCCTAAATAGGCCAAGAGGGGGTAAATGTTCTACAGTCCTCAGCTTCTCGGACCCAATTAGAAATAGTAATGCCTAACCATAAATACTTGTGTGACATTTCCAAATCCAAAAGAGTCTCCACTGAGCAGATGGGTCTCAAGCCAACTTGTTAAGGACTACTCCACACAAGTCGAACATGACTATACCATTCTTCTATCTTAATTGCACTCAAGTTCAGGTTAGAACTTATCTCACCACTTAGATATAACCAAGCACAACAAGCAGATTATATCACACATACATATATACAAACATCACATATATACAAATATATACAGACAAAAAGTAGGCTAAATCCACTGGAGACTACTCCCCAGCAGAGTCGCCACTTAATTTCTGTAGCGGTAAATTCATGATCATCAAGCTATGGATAAGCTAGAGATCAAATAACAAAAGTCGCCACCGTACTTTTATTGTTTCCAAGGGAAAAGGAAAAAAGTACGAACAAAACCCAAAAGTAAGAAGTTTTCAAATCAAAACTAATAAAATGTCAGAGATTACAGGTAAGGGGGTTGGTTACACAGAGGAAAGGTGTTAGCACCCAAAGTGTGCTAGGTACTCCTAGGGAGCCCTTTTTGTATGCATATGTACTTGGTATAAAATGATGTTTACAAACAAATAGAATAGGGGGATGAGAAAAGAATTAATTAATTATATTTTTGTGTTTGACAAGACCTTCGGCCCTGTGCCTACGTACAAACATAAAAATGAGGGATCAAAACCTCGTAGTTCGTGATACAAATTTCAAAGTGGATACATTGCTTTTAACAAAAATTAAGTTTGAAAGGCACAAAGGCCTAAAAATGGTTTGAATGAGTTAGTTATTTTTGGCTTTTTTGAAAGTTTAAGTCTAGTATAGTTAAGTTTATTTACAAGTTTGATTTAGAAAAGAAGTTTGAAAATGCAATGGCATAAGGCCAAGGTTTCTATCCTTTTTTGCAAAAGTGGTCAAAGTTTAGAACAAAATAGGTTCAATCAAAGAAGATTTTGAAAAGGGAGGGAGAGAGTTTGAAATTAAAGAAATGGGGAGAAGATGAAGAGACTATCCTATGTACAAAATTAAAAGTTTAGAGTTGAAAAGATCTGACCAACTGAGTAGTAATCCAATAGACAAAAATCTCAATAGTAACCCAAAATTCCCTTGGACTTTTAGAATCAAGCAACACACAAATGCACAATTCTATTATCTTGAAGAGCAAGGCATCAAATAAAGATGACCACATCTAAGTTTATCCATTCTATGATCTTCCTCAAAGTAGCCCATGTAACAGATGAATTTTACAAGTCACAGGTTCAAAATAATAGCTTCACAATAATCATATTGTAGATGAACTTAGAGAGATCTTGAATGATGTATCAGATGAAGTTTCAAATGGCAAGCACTTGGTTTCCCAATAAGTTGGCATTCTCCAAGTCCTTTAGCATTGGAAGGTTGCCTAGATTCTAAATCCATTTGTCCAAGATCAAGCCAACAGTCCACACAAAAGTTTTTTAGGGTTTTTTGTTGTTATTTGTAGCGGGAAATTCATGATCATCAAGCTATTGACAAGCTAGAGATCAATTAACAAGAGTCGCCACTGCGCTTTTATTGTTTCCAAGGGAAAAGGGAAAAAGTACGAACAAAACCCAAATAGTAAGAAGTTTTCAAATAAAAACTAATAAAAGTCAGAGATCACAGGTAAGGGAGTTGGTTACACAAAGGGAAGGTGTTAGCACCCAAAGTGTCCTAGGTACTCCTAGGGAGCCCTTTTTGTGTGCATATGTATTTTGTACCAAGTGATGTTTACAAACAAATAGAATGGGGGGATGAGAAAAGAATTTATTAATTATATTTTTGTGTTTGACAAGACCTTCTGACTTGTGCGTACGTACCAACATAAAAATGAGGGATCAAAACCTCGTAGTTCGTGATACAAATTTCAAAATGGATGCATTGATTTTAACAAAATTTAAGTTTGAAAGGCACAAAGGCCTAAAATGATTTGAATGAGTTAGTTCCTTTTGGTTTTTTTGAAAGTTTAAGTCAAGTATAGTTCAATTTATTTACAAGTTTGATTTAAGAAAATAAGTTTGAAAATGCAATGGCATAAGGCCAAAGTTTCTATCATTTGCAAAAGTGGTCAAAGTTTAGAACAAAAGTAGTTCACACGAAGAAGATTTTTAAAAATGGAGGGAGAGATTTTGAAATTTAAGAAATGGGGAGGAGATGAAGAGACTACCCTATGCACAAAATTTAAAAGTTTAGAGTTGAAAAGATCTGACCAAATGGGTAGCAATCCAATAGACAAGTATGTCAATAGAAACCCAGAATTCCCTTGGACTTTTAGAATTAAGCAACACACAAATGCACAATTATATTATCTTAAAGAGCAAGGCATCAAATAAAGATGGCCTCATCCAAACTTATCCATTCCATTATCTTCTTCAGAAATTGCCCATGCAACAGATGAATTCCACAAGTCACAGGTTCAAAATAACAGCTTCACAATGATCATATTGCAGATGAATCTTAGAGAGATCTTCAAAGATGTATCAGATGAATTTCAAATTGCAAGCACTTGGTTCTTCAGCAAGTTGGCATTGGCCAAGTCCTTTATCTTAGGGAGGTTGCCTAAATTCTAAGTCTATTTCTCAAGGTCAAGCCAACAGTCCACTCAAAAGTTTTTTAGGGTTTTTGTGATTATTAGGTACATTAATGGTCAAATACCATACAAACTAGCAAAGTAACATAAACAAAATGTATCACACAATATGGTCCTAAATGGACAAAGTGAAAATTACGTTAACATAAATAATTAGAATGATATGTACAATGGCAAATGAAATAAAGTGCTAAAAGTAAATTGCATTAAAGTAAAAGCTTGAATTTAAAAGTTAGTAGTTAGTAGGTTAAGAGTTAGTTTTGTTTTGCTTTTGCTTTTCAAGACATTCCTTGGAGAACACTCAACCCACTTATCACAAGCATGGATCCTTGAACCAAAACATCTTCCGAAGGAAGGAAAGAAGGCCATGTTTCCATACAATACCATGAAAGAGGGGAGACTTACAATCTCACTAACTAGAATGCTTATGTCTTTTATGTCACAAATTTAGCGCTATGTTAAGCAATCGTAATTGGACTTATGTAGAAGTCACAACTATTTGAGGTCGAGCAATAGAATTTTGGTGTTAATGCATGTTAGAGACATAATATAATTGAACTATTCTCATGAAACATACCACACACAAAAAGAATATGCAAAAGGTGTGGCCTAATCTCATCCATACTCATGTCAATTTTTCAATCAACTAGCATTAGGACTTTGAGATGTCATAGGCCAAGTGGAATGAATGAATTAAGAAGAGGAATGAGATGAAGTGGGAAGGGGATACTGAGATCACAAATTGGTCAAAGGAGGACTTTTACCAAATTAATATCATTCATTCATTTTGGGAGATGGAATGTACATTCCATCAATCCCCTAAATCCAATGATATTCACTTGACAAAGTAAAATCAATCTTGACCAAGGCCCAACAACAATTAGCAAACTCGAACAAGTCAATACAAATGGTCAACAAAATTTAATTGGCATTTATTCAATTAAAAATAATAAAATAATGCATTTAAATCAAATATGTTTTGTCCAATTTCTAAAATCTCATCAAAACACCAAAGAAATGGCCATGAGATTTATCATAGGTCAAACAAGGTCAAAGGACCTTGGAGAAAAAATTTCATAATTTTTGGACATTTAAAAATATTTTAAAACAATTAAAAACAAATGTAAAATAAATTAATTCATGAAAAATATTAACAATGATCCAAAAAATAATTTTAATTCAGAATATGAAAGAGAAAAATATTTGAAAATTTTTGGTGAATGTCCCATATTTTTTGGATCAATATTAAATTTAATATGAATTATTGAAGAAAATGTAATTAAAATAAAATATCAAAAAATCAAAATTACGTGGACCACCAGATCTCCCTCATTAATTGAGCTGGCAGATCCGATGGTCTCTAGCGCGCGTTCCACATGTACATTAGTCAACTGCGCTGCAAATGTGTTATTCAAAAACCAACGTTCAGGATTAGAACGTGAGAGAAGGATCATGTGGTTCAGTTGCTAGCCAACTCATCGCCGGAGCCAGAGCTCCGGTCATCTTCTCTGGTGGACCTCATCGGACTGGTCCACCATGAACCATCACCATAACGAAAAACAAGGACATGATCTTAAAGAAAAAATGGCACTGAGCTCGAATCTAACCTCCATTCACTCCAATTCCAAGTATATTGAGAGATACATGGAATTGAAATTTGAGGTACATGAACTGAGTTGCTTCGATTTAACCTCAAAGCAACTCAATCTTCTTGCCTACATTGGTAGGACTTCAGACAACCAAAGAATCAATAGAGTTGAGCAAGAATTTGAGAGAATTGAGGAGTTCAAAATTTCTGAAAAATACCTTCAATGGAGGCTGAACTCAGTTGATCTTGATCTTGCTTGTGCTTGGACTCACTCCACTTGCTTGCATGAAGAGGATTGAATGGTTTAGAAGCACTGGATTCCTGGAGAATTGAATTCCAAAACAGTGGAGATTCAAGCTCAAATTCAAGAGAATTTTTCAGGCTTATCCTTTGAGAAGTGAGGGTTTGAAATGGGGGATCAAAGCTGGCGCGATTGTGTCTAATTCTGAGCAATTGAAGCTCTATTTATAGCTGAAATGGTTGATAATTTCACACTCTCATTCAATTACCAATTTTAGCAAATGGTGATGTAATGGTGCATAGGCGCGCATAGGCCCATGAAATGATTGCTAAAGGTCCATAATTGAAGATCAAATGCTCTGAAGTAAGCTTGGAATGAAAGGCAAATGCACATTGATGCTTGAAGTTTGATCCATGCCAAATGATACCAACCGGTTTAAGCCATGCGTAGCCTATGCATTTCTTATCCGAAATGAATGATTTTGAGCTCTTTGGAAAGGTGAGATCAAGAGGAACAACTTTCATGTTCAACACTGTTTTATTTTGAGCTTGGAACTTGGAGAAATTTGAGGTGGAAGTTTGGAAATTTTTCACATATCAAATTTTTTCTAAGTGTCAAGCCATATGTCTCAACATTCCACCTTGCTTAACTTTTTATATGAACTTCAAATGAGAAAAGTGTCTTCATCAAAGTTGTACCTCTCTCAAAGACCTTCACAATGGTTACCAATTTCATATCATTTGGATTTGAAATGATAGAGTTATGCATTTTTGAAGTTTGGAAAAATCACTTGATCAATGGTATAGGTCAAAAGTGACCTATGATGTAGCCTCATATCACATGCTCAAAAACGTTAAATTAGATCCCACTCCAAACATCAAAGTTGAAGTAGACACATTGAATTTGATTGTTCAATTTGGAAATCTTTCATATCATAAAAATTGAGCAAGTTATGGCCTTGAGAAGTTGACTCTTAAATTAGGGTTTAGACAAAATGACCTATAATGTTTCAACATATAAACTGGTTTTCCAAGCAAAACTAGCTCTAGGTCTCAACACGAAAGTTGTTTGTAATGTCATTTAGAGTAAGTTTTGTATTGGTATATTTTTCATATGGTGAAAATTATATGAGATAGGGTCTAGGGAGACCCAGTTTTTATCAGATGAATTCATCTGGCCAACCACCATCAACCAACTTGCTAATTTCCAATTCTCTTGACTTTTTTGGGTCATGGTAGATCATATATGCATAAGATGATTAATTTTGAAGTGTACCTTGAGAAATTTGATCAATTGGTGAGGTAGCTTGTTGGAGAAGTTACTCAAGATACCCAGTCAAACTAGGGTTTCCAAGGCAAATCACCCTCAAACTCTTGAAGAAAACTTGATCAATATAACATGTAGAGATCATTAAGACTCATATATGATGTTCATAACCATTCTTTAATGAATTCTTGGTTGTGCTCTTTGTTCATGAGGGTCTCAAACCCTAGATGTGATCTTGATGAATCAATGAGATCATGCCCTTCCTACAAAAAGTTAGGTAAATGCAAAGACATATTTTTGGTATTTTAGTTAGTAAAATGATAATATACAAGTATGATAAAAATTACAAAGTGCTTGGTGATCTCTCCCAAAACAAACCAATGAAAAAGGGGTAAGGAGGATGCCAATTCATGATCCCAATGCTAATTCTTATGATGAAATTGCATGAGGGATCTTAGGGTCAAAATTGGGGTCTTACAGCTGCCCCTATTTAAGGACATTTTGACTGAGGAGGTGAAGGTTAAAATCTTCGGCTTGACTCAGTAGAATGGGCTTAAATAACAACATATAGAAACAAATTTTGGTCCCTAAGAGACCTCATGATGCAAATGATATGAAAGCAAAAGTTAATGCTCTATGGGGAGATATTGCCACAAAGGAAAATGAAATCTGAGAGACCGAAAGTCCGCAGGAGTATAATGCATTCCATAAGGAAAACTCACAGGGGAGACAGAGACTCTGGGGGGATAAAAGAGGTTATGCGTAGGCCAGACTACAACTTAAAACTAATTGGGGGAGTCGAGGGATTCCGTACAAACATGGAAAAGACTCAGCCGGGGAACTAACAACATCCGTAGGGGATACGAGTAAGTCAGGATAAAACTGAAATACTTGAATCATGAAGGAAAAAGTGATTTCACTAAGGAAATGCGCACTCAACTCAACTGGGAGGAAATAAACTCCAACACAGGAGGAGCAAAAATCTCTTATCTACTATTGGGGGAACAGGAGTTATGCGTAGGCCAGGCTACGACTTAAAACTATTGGGGGACTCGAGGAAATCCACATAAAATGGAAAGACTCGGCCGGGGAAATAACAACATCTGCAAGGGATGCGAATAAGTCAGGATAAAACTGAAGTACTCGACCTACGCTGGAGAAAAAAAACGATTTCACTAAGGAAATGCGCACTCAACTCGACTGGGGAAGAAATAGACTTCAACACAGGAGGAGAAGAAATCTATTATCTACTACTTGTTACTGGGTAAGGAGGTAATAAAGATCTGACAGAGAAAACATCCGTCATCGGTTAGGATGAACATATCAAGGATGACTCGCTGAGGAAATGCAAGAAAGGAGTATTCATTATCGATTACTGGGTAAGAATAACCTTGCTGGGGAAAACTGCAGAAACTAGGATTTACAACTACCGGTTACTGGGTAGAAGACCAAGGGTGAGAGTATCCGTCATCGGTTATGATGAACATATCAAGAATAAACTCGACAGGGAAGAAAATCCGTCATTGGTTAAAGTGAGCATATCAAGGATAGACTTTCCTGCGAAATGCCAAGGAGGATACCCGTCATCGGTTAGGATGAACATATCAAGGATATACCAACTAAACAAAAAGGGAGGAATTACATCTATCGAAAATTGGATGGAAAACCGTCAGAGAGAGAATTCATCACCGGTTAGGATGAACATATCAAGGATTAACTCTGCGAGGAGACAAAGTAGGGTTTACAACTACCGGTTACTGGGTAGAAGACCAATCAAAGAGAAAATCTGTCACCGGTTAAGATGAACATATCGAGGATAGACTCTGAAAAGGGGAGAAAAAATAGGGATTACGTTTATCAGTTACTAGATAGAATACCATCAAAGAGAAAATCCATCACCGGTTAAAGTGAACATATCAAGGATAGACTCTGTGAGGAGATGAAATAGGAATTACATCTATCAGTTACTAGATAGAATACCAAAGAAGAGAAAATTTGTCACTGGTTAAAGTGAACATATCAAGGATAGACTCTGCTCAGGGGAAAAAGTAGGATTTACAACTAACGATTACTGGGTAGAAGACCAAAAGGAGAAGAAAACCCGTCATCGGTTAAGATGAAAATATCAAGGATTAACTCTCTGAGAAACAAAATAGGGATTACAACTACCTTTTTACTGGGTAGAATACCAAAGATGAGAATATCCGTCACTGGTTAAAGTGAACATATCAAGGATAAACTCTCTACGAGGGAAGGAAAGATATATGTCCCCTGGTCAAGGATATAATTTCAGGGGACTCCACTGAGGAGAAAAAAGGGTACTTTTGATGGGTATTGTGCAAGAAGTAGCAAACTGCAAACTAAGAAGAATATTACCAGTTACTGGGTAATATACTCTTAGGGGACCAAAATATCTATAACAACTATCCACGAGGAAACAAACGCAGTGGGGAAACAGAGAAAGGTTAAAGTCTTTTCTGCTTAAGGGGCTGACACTCTACAATTGAAGGAGGACAGACACCAGATTTGGTATGGGGATAAAGTACCACCATAACAGAGAATGAGAATCTCAAACAAATCAAATATGAAGATGCGGGATATGCAAATCATGAAATTATATGAATATATATGTATATGTATATATGATGATTATTCTGACAAAACGATCGCAAAAGATACAGTGGTGTCGCAAGGAAATTGAACCACCGGTACAATCCTCGGTAAATCCACGAAATATGGAGACAACTGCCAGAGAACAAAGAGATCAACATCCCAAAGGGCTCAACCCTAGCTGAGGAGGGAGGAGATCTGCTGAGGATATAACATCCAAATCTGTGGGGAATTTTAGGTCAACACCATAAAAATGGGAGATAACCCTACAGAGAAAATAATCAACAAAAGCTGCTCAGAAACCAGGAGGAAAATATGATTGGGAGCAAATGCAATCTATTGGGGAAGATCAACCATCTCTGAAGATCAACCCTGCTGAGGAGTAACGAGCTTCGCTAGGGATGCACAAACTCCATTGGGGAAGGCCGAAACTCTGTTGGGGACAAGGATACACCACAGGTTGTCTGAATCAACCAACTCAGCTGGGGATAAAGAAGTTCTATTGGGGATCAAACACTCTGCCGAGGAACTAAATCTATCCGCTGGGGATAACGGCATTCCACTGAGGAAATGAATCAAGACTAAAGTTTAGGGATACCCGAAGAGTTAACTGCTTGGGGAACCTCTGATGCTTCGCATTTAAGGATTTTCTATTCATTGAAATGCTATTGATATTCCTTTTACTTGCTTTGGGAAAGTTCTTGCTTTTATATATTAAAGAAAACTTGCTTTTGATTAAAAATTTAATTTCAAAATGATCATAATAAAATTTAAAACTATTGGCTGAAATAAGTAAGAGTAGAAACAATTGGATAAAAGCTCAACTTTATTTAATGGGATGGTAGTCTGTAAATGACAAGACTCCATAGATTTTTACAAAGTTGAAAATGGTAATTTACATGGAAAAGGTTTTCATTGAATACAAATGATCCTTAATCCTTCTACCAACTCTTGATATCCACTGTGCTCTTGACCGATGCTGGGATGATGAACTGATGCCAACCCTTATGCTCAAACAAGCCTTCAAAATTACTGAAGATCAGCAGAATGCAGTTACTTGCAATAATCCCTAATTTTTGCATAAGTTTCCCCAAGATGGGGTACTCAACTTATCGGGAAATTCTTTTTGTTTTATGTCTCTAATTTTTGCCTGGATCGCCCTTTCGGGTTTTCAACCCACCAGGACGCTCATTTTTGCCTAAACCGCCCTTTCGGGTTTTCAACTTAGCGAGTTGTTCTTTTATTTATCTTTTTTTTAGGCGAAGTATGTCTTGACTGCATCTGCATTCACAGGACGAGTGAACTCTTCACCATCCATAGTTGTAAGAATCAATGCACCGCCTGAAAAGGCTCTCTTAACAACATATGGGCCTTCATAATTGGGAGTCCATTTTCCTCTGGTATCTGGCTTGAATGACAAAATCTTCTCGAGCACAAGGTTACCTTCTCTAAACACACAAGGTTTGACCTTCTTATCAAAAGCTTTCGTGATCCTCTATTGATATAACTGACCATGACACATGGCAGTCAATCTCTTCTCTTCTATCAAATTCAACTGGTCAAACCTGGTTTGACACCATTCAGCTTCAGTCAACTTGGCTTCCATGAGCACACGTAATGGAGGAATCTCAACCTCTACGGGGAGTACTGCTTCCATACCATACACAAGAGAGAAAGGGGTTGCCCATGTTGAAGTGCGGACAAATATACGATACCCATGCAAAGCAAATGGGAGCATCTCATGCCAATCCTTATACGTGACAACCATCTTCTGGATAATCTTCTTGATGTTCTTATTCGCAGCTTCAACAACACCATTTATCTTGGGTCTATAGGGAGAAGAATTATGATGTGCAATCTTGAAGTATTTGCAAAGAGCTTCCCCCATATTGTTATGCAAGTTCGATCAATTATCAGTAATGATCTTACTTGGCACACCATAACGGCATATAATTTGATTCTTGATAAACCTTACAACGACTTGCTTGGTTACATTTGCATACGATGCCGCTTCAACCCATTTTGTGAAATAGTCAATTGCCACCAAAATGAAACGATGTCCATTCGAAGCTTTGGGCTCGATCATCCCAATCATATCAACTCCCCACATGGAGAAAGGCCATGGGGAAGAGATAACATTCAAAAGTGTCGGAAGAACATGAATCTTATCAGCATAAATTTGACACTTGTGGCATTTCTTTACAAACTTGCAACAGTCAGATTCCATTGTCAGCCAATAGTAACCCGCTCACAACATTTTCTCTGCCATTGCATGTCCATTGGAATGAGTACCAAAGGAACCTTCGTGTACTTCGGTCATCAACAAGTCTGCTTCGTGTCTATCCACACATCTGAGCAAAACCATGTCGAAGTTTCTCTTGTATAGTATATCACCATTCAAGTAGAAATTATCGGCTAATCTTCTCAAAGTCTTTTTATCTTTCAAAGATGCCCTAAGTGGGTAAATCTTACTTTGGAGGAAACATTTGATGTCGTAATACCATGGCTTCTCGTCTTTGATCTCTTCAACAGCAAACACGTGAGCTGGCCTATCAGGATGCATCACATATAAATTGGGAACTTCATTCCAATATTTCACTACAATCATGGATGCCAATGTTGCAAGAGCATCTGCCATCCGATTTTCATCTCGAGGAATATGATGAAATTCAACCTTTGTAAAGAAAGTTCAAATCCTCCTTGCATAATCTCTATATGGTATCAAATCGGGCTGATTTATTTCCCCTTCTCCTTTGATTTGATTCACAACCAAAGCCGAATCACCCAAGACATCCAAATACTTGATTTTGAGATTCATGGCCTCTTCAAGCCCCACAATGCAAGCTTCATATTCTGCCATGTTGTTTGTACACTTGAAAGTTAATCTAGCTATAAATGGTAGATATGTGCCTTGAGGAGTAATAATCATTGCCCCAATGCCATTTCCATATTGATTAACAGCTCCATCAAATACCATGCCCCAACGGGAACCAGGTTCTGGCCCTTCTTCGAGCAAGGGTTCATCACAATCCTTCATTTTCAAGTACAAAATCTCTTCGTCAAGAAAGTCATATTGCACTGACTGATAATCTTTAATTGGTTGGTGAGCCAAATGGTCAGCCAAGATACTACCTTTTATCGCTTTCTGAGATCGGTATTCGATATCATACTCTGATAACAACATCTGCCAACGGACAATCCTCCCAGTTAAAGTATGCTTCTCAAATACATACTTGATTGGATCCATTTTGGATATCAACCAAGTGGTATGATTCAACATATACTGACGCAGACGCTTAGCAGCCCAAGCCAAAGCGCAACAAGTCTTCTCAAGCATTGAATACTGAGTCTCACAATCGGTGAACTTCTTACTGAGGTAGTAAATTGCAAACTCTTTCTTCCCAGTCTCATCTTGCTGGCCAAGAACACAACCCATATTATCTTCTAGCACAGTCAAATACATGATCAATGGTCTTCCTTCAACAGGTGGAGACAAAATAGGAGGTTCAAGCAAATATTCCATGATACTATCAAATGCTTTCTGGCAGTCTTCGGTCCAATCACAAGACTGATCTTTCCGAAGAAGCTTGAATATAGGCACACATGTGGCAATCATGTGGGAAATGAATCTAGAAATATAATTCAAGCGGCCGAGAAAACCTCTGACTTGCTTCTCAGTTTTGAGCGCAGGCATCTCTTGTATTGCTTTGACCTTGGCAGGATCAACTTCAGTACCCTTCTCGCTGACAATAAAGCCCAACAACTTACCAGAACGAACACCAAAAATACACTTATTGGGATTCAAGCGGAGTTTATACTTCCTCAAACGCTAGAATAGCTTCAACAAATGCTCAACATGTTCCTCTTCATCAATTGACTTAGCAATCATGTCATCGACATAAACTTCAATCTCTTTATGCATCATATCATGAATAAGCATAGTCATTGCTCTCTGGTAATTCGCACCAGCATTCTTTAGACCGAAAGGCATCACTTTATAACAGAATGTTCCCCAGGGTGTAATGAATATGGTCTTCTCCATATCTTCGGGTGCCATTTTGATCTGATTATATCCGGAAAATCCATCCATAAACGAAAAGACTTTGAATTTAGCAGTATTGTCTACCAACATATCGATGTGTGGCAGAGGGAAATCATCTTTCGGACTGGATTTATTCAAATCTCTATAGTCAACACACATGCAGACTTTTTTATCTTTCTTTGGTACTGGCATAATATTGGCCGCCCTTTGCGGATACTCAGCAGTCACAAGGAAACCGGCATCAATCTGCTTCTGAACTTCCTCTTTGATTTTCACAGCCATATCAGGATGCGTTCTTCTCAACTTCTGCTTGACTGGCGAGCATTCTGGCTTCAATGACAATCTATGCTCCACAATCTCATAATCCAACCCAGGCATGTCTTGATAGGACCAAGCAAACACATCTGAATATTCTCGAAGAAGATCAATCAATCCCTTCTTAGCATCTGGACACAGTCGAGACCCAATCTTGACTTTCTTCACATCATCTTCGGAACCCAAGTTGACTAGCTCAATCTGCTCTTCAAACGGCTGAATAATCTTTTCATCTTACTCAAGAAGATGAGACAATTCATCACTCACTTCTAAATCACTTTGCTCTTCGGCCTCAAACACGGGGAATTCACAATTTGGAGAAGGAGAAGGATCATTGTATTCAATGGGGTTAAGAACTAACCTGCATAATGATTTGATATTTTGATTTTAGAGAAGTGAATTTGTGACCAAATACTATGCAGATGGACAATTATATTTTTTATTTATGTTCTTTTATGATTACCATTTTCAGAATAAATCAAAAAGTAAAAACAAAACATCAAAGATGTCAATGAATAGAATTAATTTTATTAATAATCAATTTAAAATGCCCAACATTGTTCACTTCTCCCTTAGGCATAGGAGAAGGATTTTTTAAAATATAAAAGCAATTACTAAGATCTATGTAGAATAATAGGAATACCAACGGCAGTCCAATTGTTGCATGTCTTTCCATGCGTCACAAAGCTGGTGTAGTCTTCCTCTTCGCTATCCTCTAGCACAGCAGCTAAGTGTTGTTAAATTCCATGAATGAACCCTCCGCTACGGAAGCTAAGTTGCATATCTTCAGATCTAACAGCTGACGAGCCTCTCTGGAACCCCAAACCGGTTCTGCCTTTGTTGTCGGAGACCTCTACCATGCTCCCCCACTGATCCACAGGACCTTCTTCTACAATCTTCTGAGCATCTTTCAATGAGGACATAGGTGCCCCAACTCTCTTCTCATCAGCAATAGATAAGGCTTGGAACGGAGTTCCAACCTCATCCTCAACTTCAACATACGAGAAAGATGACAAATGGATAATCAACAGCGCTCTCTCTCCTCCCACAATCACTAGCTTGCCATTCTTGACAAATTTGAGCTTCTGGTGCATAGTGGAGGTAACAGCCCCTGCCTCATGAATCCATGGCCTTCCCAATAAACAGTTGTAGGCCGGGTGGATATCCATTACTTGGAAAGTAATCTGAAAGTCACTCGGACCTATCTTAACTGGAAGGTCCACTTCACCAATTACCGTTTTGTGGGAGCCATCAAAGGCTTTGACAATCACCCCACTATATCTCATGGGAGCTCCTTGGTAAGATAACTTCGACAAAGTTGACTTCAGAAGCACATTGAGTGATGAACCGGTGTCAACTAGCACATTTGACAAAGCATCCTCCTTACAGATCATTGAAATATGCAAAGCCAGGTTATGATTTCTGCCCTCCTCAGGGAGTTCTTCGTCACAGAAGCTCAAATTATTGCATGAAGTGATGTTGGCCACAATATGATCAAACTGATCCACAGTAACATCCTACTCTACATATGCTTGTTCAAGAACAATCTATAGTGCTTCTCTGTGCGCTTCAGAATGCAAAAGCAGAGACAACACGGAAATCTTTGATGGAGTATGGAGCAGCTGCTCAACCACATTAAATTCACTCCTTTTGATCAATCGGAGTACCTCATCATCATCATTGGTTTTCAAGTTGCTGGATTCACCAGACTTATCCTTTGAACAGCCAACTAGATCTACATTAGGTACCTCCACCTTCTTACCAACAATCAACTCTTCTTTGTTTTCTGGGACAACTGACTCAAACACTCGACCACTGCGGTTCACCTTTGTAACATCAGTAATGCTCACTACTGACTAGTCGTAGGTAGCGGGACCTCTTGACCATTCTTCATCATTGTAGCATTATTTTGGTACGGTACAGCCTTATCAGATGCATACGGGACTGGGCCCGCTAACCATATTACCAACGGCGATACTGATCTTTGACTGCCATTCTTACTATTGCTGCTATCATACTGGATTATCAACCATTCTTGTTGCTTGAAAACGGGAACTATGACATTAACATCGTCATCTACATGACAAGATTGAACAATATGGATCATGCATTCATCCATCAGATGTTGGATGTCCCTTTTCACTACAACACACCATCTTGGGCTAACACCACAAACAACACAACCATCATGGTCATGTTCACAGTCACTCACCATACAAATGTCCTTGTGTATCTGCACCAAGGATCCTCCGATAAAATGCGCATCAAAAACTTTGTACTCGCCAGGACAACCGTCCACCATATTCACTGAAGAGTTCCCATGAGCGGGCAAAGAGTTTGCTATCACATTTGGCGCGCGGTCCTCGAAGGACACCATACCACTCATCATAAGCTTCTAAACCTCATATTTCAATGGATAGCAGTTTTCAATATCATGCTCAGGTGCACCCTGATGAAAAGCACAACGAAGCTCAGGTTTATACCACCAAGGAAGTGGTTCTGGGATCTGCGCTGGGTTCCTCGGTTGAATCAAGTTCTTAAGAACTAACGAGGGATATAGCTCTACGTACGACATAGGAATCGGGTCAAAAGAGACCTTCTTCCTCTCAAAGTTCTGCTGCTGATGATGATTGTTGTTGGTATTGTTGTTGTTGTAGGTGTTCGTTCTTTATTTCGGTTGCTGTTGTTGATGTTGATGTTGTTGTTGTTGTTGAATTAGTGTTGCTTGTTGATTAGAAAATACCGAAATTACTATTGACACTTGATGATGGTGATGTTGACGGGGTGGTGGATTTCTTCTGATCTGAGGCCTCCTCTGCCCCCCACTGAAAATTGCATTTGTCTCACTGTCCTTCTTCTTGCTAAAACCACTGCCATATCTCTTACTGGTTGACGCCTCATCTCTTGACAAACTTCCTTCACGGACTCCTTCTTCAAGTCTCATCCTCATATTTACCATTTCGGTAAAATCACTGGGGGCACTAGCGATCATGCGTTCATAATAAAATGAACTCATGGTTTTTAAGAAGATCTTTCTCATCACTTTCTCCTCCAGAGGAGGAGTGATCTGGGCACCCAACTCCCTCCATCTTTACGCATATTCTTTAAATGTCTCCTTGTCTTTCTAAGACATAGACCTCAACTGGTCTCTAACCGACACCATGTCCATATTGTACTTGTATTGCTTCACAAAAGCCTCTCCAAGTTCATTAAAAGTGTGGATGCTTGTACTATCCAACCCCATATACCAACAGAGTGCAGCACCAGTCAGGCTATCTTGGAAGTAGTGAATAAGAAATTGGTCATTATCTATCTGGGTTGACATCTTGCGGGCATACATCACAAGATGAATGAGCGGACAAGAATTCCCCTTATAATTTTCAAAGTCAAACACTTTGAACTTCACCGGGATTTTAACATTGGGTACCAAACACAATTCGGAAGCACTCTTCCCAAACAGATCTTTTCCTCTCAGCATTTTCAATTCCTTGCGCAGCTCAAGAAATTGGTCTTTCATTTTGTCCATCTTCTCATAGACGTCCGGACCCTCAGACGGCTCGGAATAATAGATGGTGCCCTCTATACGAGGCAAAGTGTGAACAACTGGAGGTGGCACGGACATGACCGGGCTAGATGCCGGCGTGGAAGCAAAGGTAGGCGCAAAGGCTTCTGGCACAAAATTGGGCGGCATTCCCCATTGGAATTCGGCAGGCAGGTTTGGCGTGAAGTGGGTGGTAGCAGCAGGCACGGTAGAGGTAACCACTTCTGAAATAACAGTCCTCGCGGGAGGAGCTGCGGGCGTTGGAGAAGCTTGGCTTTGAGCAACAAGAACTGACTCCATCATGGCAGTCAGTCGGGAAATTTTGTCCTTCAGCTCTCTCTTCTCTTGCTCTAGGTGTTCCATAATTCTCAGATGATTGGCTCTGGTATTGTACCGGTGAGTCATCTTGGCTAAAGCACAAAAGAAACACCAATCAGACACCTCACAAAAACCTGCTTATACAAATGATGCATGAAATGCAATGCTTGATTGTTTTTATTTTTGTTTTCAAGGAACTTACTATATCATTTGTAAATATATAATATTTAAATGGTAATTTCAATAATTTGATATGACCAAAAATCTCTTTTCATTTATATAAATTGGAAGGATTACACCGAGTACAATTTCATAAACCAAAATAAAGAGATACAAGAGAAAAGGAGACTAGTCATCCTAAGGATCCCTAACAACAATGTCAGAAGATCTGGCTGAAGGCGCGTACTTCCTTCGAATGCGACGAATCTCGGTCTCAAAAGAAGCCTTCATATGAGTCTTCTTGAGGACAAACTGGTCAATAATTTTCTTCCAAGAAATGGAAGGTTGAGGCGTGCTAGAAGATGAAACCTCTGGATCTCTCTGCCTCTTCGTCACTCAGTTTTCAAGTAGCTCAATCAATGCGTCTTTGTCCTTAGACTCCAACTGCAACTCTTTATGCTTCTTGCTCAAAGCACGGAAACGCTCTTCCCACATGTCCTTTTCTTGCTTCATCTTGATGAGCGCATCTTCCAACTCCTCTACATCTTAGTTAGGGAGAGTTAATGGCTCAACCACAACCATAGACATAGGTCTTTCACAAGGATAAGGCATCTTCAACTCCATAGCTCTCTTCTTCACCCAAAGAGCATAAGCTTCCAAAGCTACACAATTGCATGGACTAAGCTCGGATCTTCCTTTCCTATGCACATTATGCCAAGCATGCACAATCTTCTGCTTCAAATGTTAGGGATCTTTACCCTCTTAATAGAAAAGACCTTTTAACAACATGTTATTAGGTTTGTCTCTCAAGGGGAACCCAAGTTGACGACGAGCCAAAGCAGGGTTGTAGTTAATTCCTCCTTGTGTACCAATGAGAGGCACATTAGAGAATTCACCACAACTATCAATAATCTCCAAACTTCTTAAAGACGGATCATACAAAACTATATCATCATTAGTGAGAGACATAAGTCTCTGAGACCACCTTAGACATTGTTTGTTCTCCACAAAAGCAGGTGTCTGAGGCAAGTGCGAAATAAACCACTTGTACAGAAGAGGAATGCAACAGATAATCCTTCCACCACCCTTAGAATTCCTTAGATGCAAAGAGAAATTCATGTCTCCCAACAAAGTAGGCACATGATTCCCAATCAAGAAAAGTCTAATGGCATTAACATCAACAAAACCGTCAATGTTAGGGAACAAATCTAATCCATAGATGAGCAACACAAAGATAGCTTCAAAAGCGTCCACACTACCAGCTTGAGCAAAAGTAGTAGCTTCCTTGATGAGGAAAATAGATGGAAACCCAAACAATCCTCATTTCTTCACCCAATGAGCCTCTATCTCAGACTTCTTCAAGTGAAGAGCTTCAACAATAACACTAGATCGGGGAATCTCCTCCAATCCATTAAAAGGCACTCTACTAGAAACAGGTATCCTCAAAAGATGAGAATACTCCTCCAAGGTAGGCACAAGCTGAAAATCTGGGAAAGTGAAAAAATGGTAGAGAGGATCATAGAACTGCACCAATACACTCAAAAGTCCTTCAACTACATCAGTAGACAAGATGGACAGAAGCTTCCCATGACGTTGTTTGAAGTCCAAGGGATCTAATACAAAAGATGCTAGCTTCCTTAACTCTTTCAAATCTGGACATCTGAAACTGTACTTCTTAGTGTTCCTTCGTCCATAATCCATGGTCTGAAAATATTTGCAAATGATACCTTAGTTCCTTGAAATTTTCGTGTGATGAATGTTATGATACGCATGAATGCATGAATGCAACAATCACAAATAAGGGATCACACACAAGGCAAACAAAGGTCAAGGGATGAATCAAGTCATTATCAAGATCAATCATCCATTTTGGTGGATTATGGTTTACACCTTATCCACACCCAAGTTCCATTGGTATTGACAAGACTTGATTGTATCAACCAAGAATCAAGGGTTTGTTGCAAGTCATGAGCATGGAGTCTGGGTAAGAACCATCCCAAAGGAGTGAACTAAGGATAGAAACCTATAGATCATGTTCTAAAAAGTTCACAGAGTCTTAATTGCATCTATCGGATATTAGAAGTTAAGATGACTGACTCATCGACCCATAATATTCTCAAGAGAAACTCATCTGAGTGTAGTATCGCGTAACAACTGTTATCAAGTCTACACTTGAACAGTTTCCGCACTACGTCCTAAATAGGCCAAGATGGGTTAAATGTTCTAAGGTCCTCATCTTCTCACACCCAATTAGAAATAGTAATGCCTAACCATAAATACTTGTGTGATATTTCCAAATCCAAAGGAGTCTCCACTGAGCAGATGGATCTCAAGCCAACTTGTTAAGGACTACTCCACACAAGTTGAACATGAGTATACCATCCTCTTATCTTAATTGCACTCGAGTTCGGGTTAGAACTTATCTCACCACTCAGAGATCACCAAGCACAACAAGCAGATTATATCACACATACATATATACAAACATCACATATATACAAATATTTTCACACAAAAAGTAGGTTAAACCCACTGGAGACTACTCCCCAGCAGAGTCGCCACTTAATTTTTGTAGCGGGAAATTCATGATCATCAAGCTATTGACAAGCTAGATATCAATTAACAAGAGTCGCCACCGCACTTTTATTGTTTCCAAGGGAAAAGGGAAAAGTACGAACAAAACCCAAATAGTAAGAAGTTTTCAATTAAATACTAATAAAAGTCATAGATCACAGGTAAGGGGGTTGGTTACACAGAGGGAAGGTGTTAGCACACAAAGTGTCCTATGTACTCCTAGGGAGACCTTTTTGTGTGCATATGTATTTTGTACCATGTGATGTTTACAAATAAATAGAATGGGGGATGAGAAAAGAATTTATTAATTATATTTTTGTGTTTGACAAGACCTTCGGACTTGTGCGTACGTACCAACATAAAAATGAGGGATCAAAACCTCGTAGTTCGTGATACAAATTTCAAAATGGATGCATTGATTTTAACAAAATTTAAGTTTGAAAGGCACAAAGGCCTAAAATAATTTGAATGAGTTAGTTCTTTTTGGATTTTTTGAAAGTTTAAGTCAAGTATAGTTAAATTTATTTACAAGTTTGATTTAAGAAAATAAGTTTGAAAATGCAATGGCATAAGGCCAAAGTTTCTATCTTTTGCAAAAGTGGTCAAAGTTTAGAACAAAAGTAGTTCACACAAAGAAGATTTTTAAAAATGGAGGGAGAGATTTTGAAATTTAAGAAATGGGGAGGAGATGAAGAGACTACCCTGTGCACAAAATTTAAAAGTTTAGAGTTGAAAAGATCTGACCAAATGGGTAGCAATCCAATAGACAAGTATATCAATAGAAACCCAGAATTCCATTGGACTTTTAGAATTAAGCAACACACAAATGCACAATTATATTATCTTGAAGAGCAAGGCATCAAATAAATATGGCATCATCCAAGCTTATCCATTCCATTATCTTCTTCAGAAATTTCCCATGCAATAGATGAATTCCACAAGTCACAGGTTCAAAATAACAGCTTCACAATGATCATGTTGCAGATGAATCTTAGAGAGATCTTCAAGGATGTATCAGATGAATTTCGAATTGCAAGCACTTGGTTCTTCAACAAGTTGGCATTGGCCAAGTCCTTTATCTTTGGGAGGTTACCTAAATTCTAAGTCCATTGCTCAAGATCAAGCCAACAGTCCACTCAAAAGTTTTTTAGGGTTTTTGTGATTATTATGTACATTAATGGTCAAAGACCACACAAACTAGCAAAGTAACATAAACAAAATGTATCACACAATATGGTCCAAATGGACAAAGTTAAAATTACGTTAACATAAATAATTAGAATGATATATACAATGGCAAATGAAATAAAGTGCTAAAAGTAAATTGCATTAAAGTAAAAGCTTGAATTTAAAAGTTAGTAGTTAGTAGGTTAGGAGTTAGTTTTGTTTTGCTTTTGCTTTTCAAGACATTCCATGGAGAACACTCAACCCACTTATCACAAGCATGGATCCTTGAACCAAAACATCTTCCAAAGGAAGGAAAGAAGGCCAAGTTTCCAGACAATACCATGAAAGAGGGGAGACTTACAATCTCACTAACTAGAATGCTTATGCCTTTTATGTCACAAATTTAGCGCTATGTTAAGCAATCGTAATTCGACTTATGTAGAAGTCACAACTATTTGAGGTCGGGCAATAGAATTTTGGTGTTAATGCATGTTAGAGACATAGTATAATTGAACTATGCTCATGAAACATACCACACACAAAAAGAATATGCAAAAGGTGTGGCCTAATCTCATCCATACTCATGTCAATTTTTCAATCAACTAGCATTAGGACTTTGAGATGTCATAGGCCAAATGGAATGAATGAATTAAGAAGAGGAATGAGATGAAGTGGGAAGGGTATGAATGAGATCACAAATTGGTCAAAGGAGGACTTTTACCAAATTAATATCATTCATTCATTTTGGGAGATGGAATGTACATTCCATCAATCCCCTAAATCCAATGATATTAACTTGATAAAGTCAAATCAACCTTGACCAAGGCCCAACAACAATAAGCAAACTCAAACAAGTCAATACAAATGATCAACAAAATTTAATTGGCATTTATTCAATTAAAAATAATAAAATAATGCATTTAAATCAAATATGTTTTGTCCAATTCCTAAAATCTCATCAAAATACCAAAGAAATGGTCAAGAGATTTATCATAGGTCAAACAAGGTCAAAGGACCTTGGAGGAAAAATTTCATAATTTTTGGACATTTAAAAATATTTTTAAACAATTAAAAACAAATGCAAAATCAATTAATTCATGAAAAATATTAATAATGATCCAAAAAATAATTTTAATTCAGAGTATGAAAGAGAAAAATATTTGAATTTTTTTGGTGAAAGCCCCATATTTTTTGGATCAATATTAAATTTAATATGAATTATTGAAGAAAATGCAATTAAAATAAAATATCAGAAAATCAAAATTACGTGGACCATCAGATCTCCCTCATTAATTGAGGTGGCAGATCTGATGGTCTCTAGCGCGCGTTCCACATGTACATTAGTCAACTGCGCTGCAAATGTGGTATTCAAAATGAAATTCTAGTTAACAAACTATCGATGTCACACAGGATGTTATGACATCCGATTCTGCGCAGACAGGAATGTAAACAACAGGTAAATGTAAGTCCAGTAAATTACACAAGGAATTGTTTACCCAGTTCGGTGTCACACACACCTACTTCTGGGGGCTACCAAGCCAGGGAGGAAATCCACTATTAGCAGTATTAATTCAGGCCTTAAACCACCTATTTAATCATATCACTTAATACCTACCCAATGCAATTTCAATCTTAAACTAAGACCAGAGTTCCTACTCACTCCCCCTCAATCACCTCAGTGATTACAACCTTTAATTAAGTTTAAAGACAATGGTGAAGTAATACTTCAAACACCTCTTGATTGTGCTTAACAACTTTAATCAAGATACACAGCACTCACGCTTAAAAGCTTAGAGTGACATAACACTTACAACTCAATGAACACCCTAGTCCAATGCAATCATCTAGGTGATAACTGCTTGGCTCACAAGTTACACCTAATACAAGACACAAACAAAAATACAGCAGTGAAGTATGATGGTACAATGAAAGCTTCACGCCTAAAACCCCTGAGTTCTGAAAGAAGGATTGCCATCCTTTTATATTGCAGCACTTTGGCCTTGTACTTGTATTTCCTAAAATTAAGGTTAAGCAAGTTAACCTAATTTCCACATATTAGGGTGCTAACAAATAGGCTATTTGTTAGGTTCATTAATTGTAGCTCAGTTGTTAGTTTCCTGGATTTTAGCTCAGCTGTTGGATTCCTGAAAAATAGCCTGAGAAAAATACTGAAACAGAAAAACTAACCATCCTACACTTTAGCATATGCTGTCAGGAATGAATGTCACAACATTAAGTTTGACGTCCAGAACATAGGCCATATCCTAGGTCTGTGATTCTCCTGAAAAACAGACTGGACTAAATGTTGAACTGTAACAGAAAGTCCAACGAGTCTATAATACAGCATCAGCTGTCAGAGATAAATGTCATAATATTCAGTTTGACATTTAGACAATAGGCCTTATGCCAGGTATGTTATTCCCTTGATAAACAGACTGAAATACATACTGAACTGTAGCAGAAAAACCAACCTGCCTATTATTCAGTATATGCTGTCAATGATGAATGTCATAACAACCAGTTTGACATTCAGACAGTAGGCTATGTGCCAGGTCTGCTACTCTCCTGAACAACAGACTGAACTCAATACTGAGCTATAACAGAAAAACCAATTATTCTATTGTTCAGTATCTGCTGTCATGGATGAATGTCATAACATCCAGTTTGACATTCAGTAAATCCTGTATTGGCTAAACCTGCAGCATACTACTCAAGTATGTCATGACATCAGTCAAGACATCAGAGTACAGTTAGTGTTCTAACACAAAATGTAGCCAATCAAACATCTACAAAGCATTTCATGACATCAATCAAGACATCAGAGTACAGTTAGGGTTTTAACATAAAATGCAGCCAATCAAACATCTACAAACTCCCCCTTTGGCAAATTTTTGGCTAAAATAACTTGGCATCACAACAGAGTTCACAGCAGCGGAAAACACACATCCTAGCAGAGAATTAGCATAGCTAATACACTCAGAACAGCACCTTACTCAGCACACATAGAAGTTAAATAAAAACTTCAAACACCAACACACATGCAGATAGTAAACAACACACACTCACACTCATCACACATAGAAGGTGAACATCAAGCTGCAGCACAACCTTTGGATTAGATGATCTTCAATATCTGTTCAATGCACACAACACATCTGTTGTCCTGAGGTTGTCCTGGGGCACAGGTGTTACTCCCCCTTTTTGTCAAAAATGTTGCCAAAGCAACACTTAATAATACAGACCAAAACAAAATAAATTACACATAATATTCAGGACCGCACTCTTGATTTTACTTCACAGTTTCAATCAAGAATACCCCCTCTTGATCTTGCTTTACAGCTTTGATCAAGAAGACACCCACTTGATCTTGCTTCACAGCTTTGATCAAGTAGACACACATTCTTGCTTCACAGCAGGTACACCCATATCAGATGCCATGACTTTGAGTATGACATCTTGAACCACTCCTGCATGCACATGTTCTTAAACTCCAGCAGGTACATAGGTTGTCTTATGTTAGGATATCCCTTTAATATCTTGTTAACACACTTGCAGCAAGTGAAATAGCTATGATCTGTTACCCAGTCAGAGCACACTTTCAATTGTTTAATAGGTTGGAATATTAAACAATACATTCCTAACATCCTTGGTTGCTATAAATCCTCAGAAAGGCATATTCCCAATTTGCCCCTTAAATTTTCAAACTGAGTAGCATCCAAAGCCTTTGTAAATATGTCAGCAAGTTGTAGTTCAGTAGCTACATGTTCCAAGGTAATCACTTTGTCTTCCACCAGATCTCTGATGAAGTGATGTCTAATGTCAATATGTTTGGTCCTGCTGTGTTGGATGGGATTCTTTGAAATATTGATGGCACTGAGATTGTCACAGAACAATGTCATGACATTCTGAGAGACATTGTACTCAGTCAGCATCTGTTTCATCCATAACAGTTGGGAACAACTGCTTCCAGCTGCTATGTACTCAGCCTCTGCAGTGGACAATGATACACAGTTCTGCTTCTTGCTAAACCACAATATGAGATTGTTTCCCAAGAATAAACATCCTCCTGATGTGCTTTTTCTGTCATCAGCACTCCCAGCCCAATCAGCATCACAATACCCAAATAAAACAGGCTCAGAGCCATGAGAGTATAGCATACCATAATCACAAGTCCCATTGATATACTTGAGAATTCTCTTGACTTGATTTAGGTGACTCACTTTGGGTTCTGCTTGGTACCTAGCACACACACCAACTGCATAGGAAATATCAGGTCTACTGGCAGTTAGATATAATAGACTACTTATCATGCTTCTATACAAGCATTGATCAACATTGGGACCTCTTTCATCTTTAGTTAATTTTAAATGAGTAGGTGCAGGAGTCCTTTTGTGACTAGCATTATCCATACCAAACTTCTTAACTATGTTCTTGGCATATTTGCTTTGGGAGAGAAACATAGAATCCTCCATTTGGTTAACTTGCAGTCCAAGAAAATAAGTCAGTTCCCCAACCAGACTCATTTCAAACTCAGATTGCATCTGGTGAACAAAATGTTTCACCATTTGCTCTGACATTCCACCAAACACAATATCATCCACATAAATTTGGGCAATCATGATTTTGCCATCTTCATCCTTCACAAACAAGGTCTTATCTATCCCTCCTTTCCTGTACCCATTAGTGGTCAGAAACTCAGTCAACCTTTCATACCAAGCTCTAGGAGCTTGTTTCAACCCATACAAAGCTTTCCTCAACTTGTACACATGTTTTGGCAGGTTAAGATCACAGAACCCTTTAGGTTGTTCCACATAGACTTCTTCATTCAAGTAGCCATTTAAAAAGGCACTCTTCACATCCATTTGGAACAATTTGAACTTCAGAATGCAGGCAATACCAACCAGCAATCTTATTGCTTCAAGCCTTGCAACTGGTGCAAAAGTCTCATCAAAATTAACCCCTTCAACTTGAGTATATCCTTGTGCCACTAGTATTGCTTTATTTCTAGTGATTACTCCTTTCTCATCATACTTGTTCTTGTAGATCCACTTGGTACCAATGATATTAGTCCCTTCAGGTCGTGGAACTAACTCCAAACTTCATTCCTTTTAAACTGCTCTAGTTCATCTTGCATGGCATTGATCCAATATTCATCAGTCAGGGCTTCTTTCACATTTTTTGGTTCAACCTTGGATACAAAACAGGAATTTGAGCTATTCTCCCTTGATCTGGTAGTCACACCACTATTGGGATCCCCTATGATAAGATCCTTAGGGTGGTCTTTCTGAATTCTAATAGAAGGCACCTTGTTGGATGCATCTACCTCACATTCAGGAGGAGTTTCCTGTACCTCTTCAGTCTTGACTGGTATGTCTGTTGAAGTCTCAAGGAATGTTCCAACATCCTCTAGGGCATTGGCTCCTTCTTCTTTATCATCCACAATCACATTTATGGATTCCATCGGGACATTGGTTCTGGAGTTGAACACTCTATAGGCTCTGCTGTTAGTTGAGTATCCTAGGAATATACCCTCATCACTTTTGGGGTCCATTTTCCTTCTCTGTTCACGATCTGTAAGAATGTAACATTTGCTTCCAAAGATATGAAAGTACTTCACAGTGGGTTTTCTGCCTTTCCATATTTCATACAGAGTGGAAGAAGTTCCTTTTCTCAAGGTAACTCTATTGTGAACATAGCAAGTTGTATTCATAGCTTCAGCCCAAAAGTGCATAGGAAGCTTCTTTGCATGAATCATAGCTCTGGCAGATTCTTGAATAGTTCTGTTTTTCCTTTCAACTATCCCATTTTGCTGAGGAGTAATAGGTGAGGAAAACTCATGACTTATCCCTTCAGATGAGCAAAACTCATCAAACTTGGAATTTTTAAACACCGTCCCATGGTCACTCCTAATTCGGACAACACAACTATCCTTTTCCCTTTGAAGTCTGATGCACGGATCTTTGAAGACATCAAATGCATCTGATTTTTCTCTGATGAAGCTTATCCATGTGTATCTGGAATGGTCATCAACAACCCCATAGGCATATCTCTTTCCACCCAGACTTTCAACCTGCATAGGTCCCATTAAGTCCATGTACTAAAGTTCCAGAGTTTTGGATGTTATAGGATGTCCCAGCTTAGGATGTGACATCTTGGTTTGCTTGCCAACCTGGCATTCTCCACAGACTCTTCCTTCATCAATAAGCAGCTTTGGGATTCCTCTAACTGCTTCCTTGGATATGATCTTTTTCATTCCCCTTAAATGAAGATGACCAAGACGTTTATGCCACAACTTCACCTCCTGTTCTTCCTTGGCTGAGGAGCAAATTGAGGAGTAGTTTGAGACTCTAGGTTCCCATAGATAGCAGTTATCTTTGGATCTGGATCCTCTCATAACTTCCTGATTATCTCCATTCGTCACAACACATAATTCCTTAGTGAAATGAACATAGAAACCTTGATCACACAGTTGGCTTATGCTGATGAGATTAGCAGTTAGTCCTTTTACTAACAACACATTATTCAGTTCTGGAACTCCAAAGCTGCCCAGCTTACCAACACCTTTGATTTTTCCTTTAGCACCATCACCAAAGGTCACATAACTGGTAGTGTGAGGTTGTATATCCACCAATAAATTCTCCATACCAGTCATATGTCTTGAGCAGCCACTGTCAAAGTACCAGTCTTCTCTGGTAGACGCCCTTAGAGCTGTGTGAGATAACCTAGCAACCCATTGTCGTTTCTTGATGGGGGCATTATGCTTAGATTCCTTATGCTTAGGTCTGACATGAGGGGTTTGGTTAGGATAACCATGCAACCTGTAGCAGAAGGCTTTTATACGACCAAATCTACCACAGTAGTGACATCTCCATCTCTGAAATTTCTTCTTCTGATGGTTACTCATTATGGTTCCCTGATGTTGAGACATTGGTTGTGACTTCTACTTGAGTTTCTGAACTTCAGCCTTTGAGCGTTTGAGTTCAGTTGAGGATTTCTTAACAAAGCCTAAACCAGACATGGTTCCTGACTTCTGTCCCACCTTTAGAATCTCTTCCAAGGTGTCAGTTCCTTTGTTCAGCATTCTGATTGATTTAGTCATTTGTTCTAGCTTAGATGTCAGCAATGATATCTCACCATTTAGACCATCTATGACTGTCAGATGCTTTTGTTTCTCAGCTTCCAGCTCCTTGATGAGTTTCTTCTGCTTTTCTCCTTGGATACACACTTCTGCACTTTTGACACATAACTCTTTATATGAAGCAGCAAGTTCATCAAAGGTAAGATCATCTCCACTTGAGTCATCATCAGAGGCACATACACTTGTTAGTGCAGTGACATGTTTAGCAGATTCTCCTTCTGATTCACTCTCAGAGTCTCCTTCAGACCAGGTGACAGATAGTCCCTTCTTTTGCATCTTGAGGTAAGTAGGACATTCAGCTCTAACGTGTCCAAAACCTTCACATCCATGACATTGGATTCCCTTGCCTTGGTTGAACTTTTCTTCAGATGTTGATCTTTTCTTGATGTCAGACGAAATGTTCTTGACATTTGGTCTACCTTTTTGATCAATCTTCTTTATGAACTTGTTGAACTGTCTCCCAAGCATGGATATGGCTTCTGATATGCTTTCATCACCTCCAGTACTTCCTTCTTCTGAATCCTCTTCAGTATTTGATACAAAAGCTATGCTTTTGTTCTTCTTTTCAACATTCTCACACAAGCCCATTTCAAAAGTTTGGAGAGAACCAATAAGCTCATCAACCTTCATATTGCAGATATCTTGAGCCTCTTCTATAGCGGTGACCTTCATGGCAAATCTCTTTGGCAATGATCTGAGAATCTTTCTTACAAGTTTTTCTTCAGCCATTTTCTCTCGTAAGCCACCAGAAGTGTTGGCAATTTCATAAATATTCATGTGGAAGTCATGAATAGTCTAATCCTCTTTCATCCTCAGATTTTCAAACTTGGTGGTCAGCATCTGAAGTTTAGACATCCTCACCTTGGAGGTACCTTCATGAGTTGTTTTGAGAGTATCCCAAACCTCTTTAGCCAATTCACAGTGATGCATCAGCCTGAAAATGTTCTTATTTATTCCGTTGAACAGTGCATTCAAGGCCTTAGAGTTTCCAAGGGCTAGTGCCTCTTGCTCCTTGTCCCACTCTTCTTCAGGAATTTGCAAAATGATTCCATTTTTACCTGTCTTCGTTGGATGTTCCCATCCTTTGTTGACAGCTCTCCAGACCTTGCTATCTAGAGACCTCAAGAAGGCTATCATACGAGATTTCCAGTCATCATAGTTAGAACCATTCAGCATGGGTGGTCTATTTGAGTATCCTACATCCTTGTCCATGGTACTAGAAAGTAACGTCCATAGATCTCACCCAGAAATTAACAGGCAGGGTGCCTGCTCTGATGCCAATTGAAATTCTAGTTAACAAACTATCGATGTCACACAGGATGTTATGACATCCGATTCTGCACAGACAAGAATGTAAACAGCAGGTAAATGTAAGTGCAGTAAATTACACAAGGAATTGTTTACCCAGTTCGGTGTCACACACACTTGCGTCTGGGGGCTACCAAGCCAGGGAGGAAATCCAATATTAGCAGTATTAATTCAGGCCTTAAACCACCTGTTTAATCCTATCACTTAATACCTACCCAATGCAATTTCAATCTTAAACTAAGACCAGAGTTCCTACTCGCTCCCCCTCAATCACCTCAGTGATTACAACCTTTAATTAAGTTTAAAGACAATGGTGAAGTAATACTTCAAACACCTCTTGATTGTGCTTAACAGCTTTAATCAAGATACACAACACTCACGCTTAAAAGCTTAGAGTGACACAACACTTACAACTCAATGAACACCCTAGTCCAATGCAATCATCTAGGTGATAATTGCTTGGCTCACAAGTTACACCTAATACAAGACACAAACAAAAATACAGCAGTGAAGTATGATGGTACAATGAAAGCTTCACGCCTAAAACCCCTGAGTTCTGAAAGAAGGATTGCCATCCTTTTATATTGCAGCACTCGGGCCTTGTACTTGTATTTCCTAAAATTAAGGTTAAGCAAGTTAACCTAATTTCCACATATTAGGGTGCTAACAAATAGGCTATTTGTTAGGTTCATTAATTGTAGCTCAGTTGTTAGTTTCCTGGATTTTAGCTCAGCTGTTGGATTCCTGAAAAATAGCCTGAGAAAAATACTGAAACAGAAAAACTAACCATCCTACACTTTAGCATATGTTGTCAGGAATGAATGTCACAACATTCAGTTTGACGTCCAGAACATAGGCCATATGCTAGGTCTGTTATTCTCCTGAAAAACAGACTGGACTAAATGTTGAACTGTAACAGAAAGTCCAACCAGTCTATAATACAACATCAGCTGTCAGAGATAAATGTCATAACATTCAGTTTGACATTTAGACAATAGGCCTTATGCCAGGTCTGTTATTCCCTTGATAAACAGACTGAAATACATACTGAACTGTAGCAGAAAAACCAACCTGCCTATTATTCAGTATATGCTGTCAATGATGAATGTCATAACAACCAGTTTGACATTCAGATAGTAGGCTATATGCCAGGTCTGCTACTCTCCTGAACAACAGACTGAACTCAATACTGAGCTATAATAGAAAAACCAATTATTCTATGGTTCAGTATCAGCTGTCATGGATGAATGTCATAACATCCAGTTTGACATTCAGTAAATCCTGTATTGGCTAAACCTGCAGCATACTACTCAAGTATGTCATGACATTTGTCAAGACATCAGAGTACAATTAGTGTTCTAACACAAAATGCAGCCTATCAAACATCTATAAAGCATGTCATGACATCAGTCAATACATCAGAGTACAGTTAGGGTTTCTACACAAAATACAGCCAATCAAACATCTACACAAAACCAATGCTCGGGATTAGAATGTGAGAGAAGGATCATGTGGTTCAGATGCTAGCCAACTCATCGTCGGAGCCAGAGCTTCTGTCATCTTCTCCGGTGGACCTCACCGGACTGGTCCACCATGAACCATCACCATAATGAAAAACAAGGACATGATCTTAAAGAAAAAATGGCACTGAGCTCGAATCTGACGTCCATTCACTCTAATTCCAAGTATATTGAGAGATACATGGAATTGAAATTTGAGGTACATGAACTGAGTTGCTTCGATTTAACCTCAAAGCAACTCAATCTTCTTGCCTACATTGGTAAGACTTCAGACAACCAAAGAATCAATAGAATTGAGCAAGAATTTGAGAGAATCGAAGAGTTCAAAATTTCTGAAAAATACCTTCAATGGAGGTCTGAACTTAATTGATCTTGATCTTGCTTGTGCTTGGACTCACTCCACTTGCTTGCAGGAAGAGGATTGAATGGTTTAGAAGCAATGGATACCTGGAGAATTGAATCCCAAAATAGTGGAGATTCTAGCTCAAATTCAAGAGAATTTTGCAAGCTTATCCTTTGAGAAGTGAGGGTTTGAAATGGGGGATCAAAGTTGGCGCGATTGTGTCTAATTCTGAGCAATTGAAGCTCTATTTATAACTGAAATGGTTGATAATTGCACACTCTCATTCACTTTCCAATTTTGGCAAATGGTGATGTAATGGTGCATGAGCGTGCATAGGCCCATGAGATGATTGCTAAAGGTTCATAATTGAAGATCAAATGCTCTGAAGTAAGCTTGGGATGCAAGGTAAATGCACATTTATGCTTGAAGTTTGATCCATGCCAAATGATATCAGCCTGTTTAAGCTATGCGTAGCCTATGTATTTCTCATCCAAAATGAATGATATTGAGCTTTTTGGAAAGGTGAGATCAAGAGGAACAACTTTCATGTTCAACACTTTTTCATTTGGAGCTTGGAACTTGGTTAAATTTGAGGTGGAAGTTTGGAAATTTTTGACATATCAAAATTTTTCAAAGTGTCAAGCCATATGTCTCAACATTCCACCTTGCTTAACTTTTTATATGAGCTTCAAATGAGAAACGTGTCTTCATAAAATTTGTATCTCTCTCAAATACCTTCAAATGGTCACCAATTTCATGTCATTTAGATTTGAAATGATAGAGTTATGCATTTTTGATGTTTGGAAAAATCACTTGATCAATGGTATAGGTCAAAAGTGACCTATAATGTAGCCTCATATCACATGCTCAAAAACGTTGAATTAGATCTCACTCCAAACATAAAAGTTGAAGTAGACATATTGAATTTGATTATTCAACTTGGAAATCCTTCATCTCATAAAAATTGAGCAAGTTATGGCCTTGGGAAGTTGACTTCAAATTTGGGTTTAGACAAAATGACCTATAATGTTTCAACATAGAAAATGGTTTTCCAAGAAAAAAAAGCTCTAGGTATCAAAATGAAAGTTGTTTGGAATGCCATTTAGAGTAAGTTTAATCTTGGAATCATTTTCATATGGTGAAAATTGTAGGAGATAGGGTCTAGGGAGACCCAGTTTTGATCAGATGAATTCATCTGGCCAACCACCATCAACCAACTTGCTAATTTCCAATTATCTTGACTTTCTTGGCTCATGGTAGATCGTATATGCATAATATGATGAATTTTGAAGTTTCCCTTGAGAAATTTGATCAATTGGTGAGATAGCTTGTTGGAGAAGTTACTCAAGATACCCAATCAACTAGGGTTTCTAAGGCAAATCACCCTCAAACTCTTGAAGAAAACATGATCAATATAACATATAGAGATCATTAGGACTCATATATGATGTTCATAACCATTCTTGAATCAATTCTTGGTTGTGCTCTTTGTTCATGAGGGTCTCAAACCCTAGATATGATCTTGATGAATCAATGAGATCATGCCCTTCCTACAAAAAGTTAGGTAAATGCAAAGACATGTTTTTGGTATTTTAGTTAGTAAAATGATAATATACAAGTATGATATAAATCACAAAGTGTTTGGTGATCTCTCCCAAAATAAACCAATGAAAGAGGGGGTAAGGAGGATGTCAAGTCATGATCCCAACGCTAATGCTTATGATGAAATTGCATGAGGGATCTTAGGGTCAAAATTGGGGTCTTACACTATTATGTACATTAATGGTCAAGGACCACACAACTAAACAAAGTATACACAAACAAAATATATTACACAATATGGTCCAAGTGAACAAAGTGAAAATTGCATTAACATAAACAATTAGAATGATATGAACAATGGAAAATGTTTAAAAACTAGAATTAAATGGCATTAAAGTAAAGGGCTTGAAATTAAAAGTTAGTAGTTAATAGGTTAGAAGTTAGTATTGTTTTGCTTTTGCTTTTTATTTTAAGACATTCTTTGGAGAACACTCAACCCACTTATCACAATCATGGATCCTTGAACCAAGACGTCTTCCAAAGGAAGGAAAAAATGCCAAGTTTCCACACAATACCATGAAAGAGGGGAGACTTACAATATCACTAACTAGAATGTTATGCCTTTTATGTCACAAATTTAACTCTATGTTAAGCAATCGTAATTGGACTTATGTAGAAGTCACAACTATTTGAGGCCGGGCAATAGAATTTTGGTGTTAATGCATGTTAGAGACATAGTATAATAGACTATGCTCATGAAACATACCACACACAAAAAGAATATGCAAAAGGTGTGGCCTAATCTCATCCATACTCATGTTAATTTTTCAATCAACTAGCCTTAGGACTTTGAGATATCATAGGCCAAATGGAATGAATGAATGAATGAAGAAGGGGAATAAGATGAAGAGGGAAGGGAATGGATGGAAACACAAATTGGTCAAAGGAGGACTTTTACCAAATTAATATCATTCATTCATTTTGGGAGATGGAATGTACATTCCATCAATCCCCTAAATCCAATGATATTAATTTGACAAAGTCAAATCAACCTTGACCAAGGTCCAACAACAATAGTCAAACACCAACAAGTCATCACAATTGGTCAACAAAATTATTTGGCATTTAATCAAATTAAACATGCTAAAATAAGGCATATAAAATAAATATGGTTTGTCCAATTCCTAAAACCTCATCAAAACACCAAAGAAATGTCCATCAGATTTATCATAGGTCAAACAAGGTCAAAGGACCTTGGAGAAAAAAATTCATAATTTTTGGACATTTGAAAGTATTTTTAAACAATTAAAAACAAATGAAAAATCAATTAAATCATGAAAAATATTAATAATTATCCTAAAAAAATAATTTTAATTCCGAATATGAAAGAGGAAATTTTTTGAAATTTTTTGGTGAAACTCCCATATTTTTTGGATCAATATTAAAATTAATATGAATTAATGAAAATCAAAGGAATTAAAATAAAAAACAGAAAATCAAAAAAACATGGACCACTTGATCTGCCTCATTAATTGAGGTGGCAGATCAAGTTGTTGAGCACGCGCGGTTCACCATACACTTGAGTCAATTGTCCACACGCGTGGTAATCAACATGTACGCTCGTGATTAATACATTTCAGCTGGATCATATGGTTGTAATTGATGCCAACACATCGTCGGAGTTGTAGCTCCGGTCTTCTTCTTCGGTGGACCTCACCAGACTGATCCACCTTCAACCATCACCAAAATTAAAAAGAAGGACATGATTTCAAATTAAAAATGGCATTGAGCACGAATCTGACCTCAATTTATCCTAACTCCAAGTATATTGAGAGATACATGGAGTTGAAATTTGAGGTACATGAACTGAGTTGTTTTGATTTGGCCTCAAAGCAACTCAATCTTCTTGCCTACATTGATAGCACTTCAGACAACCAAAGTATCAAGAGAATTGGGCAAGATTGATAGAGAATTTAAGAGATTAAAATTTCTGGAAAATACCTTCAATGTAGGTCTGGATTCAGCTGTTCTTGCCTTGGCTCGTGCTTGATCTCACTTCAAATGCTTGCAGAAGAAGAATTGATTGCTCAAAAGGTCTTAGATCCCTGGAGTTTTGAATCTCAAAAAAGTGAGAATTCAAACTCAATTTCAAGTGAAATTCTCAGGATTATCCTTTGGAATGTGAGGGTTAGAGGTTTGGGATCAAAGTTGGCGCGAATGTGTGTGAAATTCTGAGCATATGGAGCTCTATTTATAGTCAATTCAGTTGATATTTGCACACTTGAAATGAACTTCCAAAATTAGCAATGTGTGATGCATGAGTGCATGGGCGTGTGCAGGCCCATGAAATCACTCTATCTGATCCATAATTGAGTGTAAGCAAGGCTGAAGTCATGTTGGAATGCTAGGCAATTGTGCATGGATGTTTGAAGTTCAATCTTGCCAAATGATGATACCATGTTCAAGCCGTGTGCAGCCTATTCATTTCTTGTCCAAAATGAATAAACTTGAGCTTTTTGAAAATGTTAGATCAAGAGGAACAACTTTCAGGTTCAACACGTTTCCATTTGGAGCTTGGAACTTGAAGAGTTTTGAGGTGGAAGTTTGGAAATTTGAACATATTGAAAAAAATTCTAAGAGTCAAGCCATATGTCTCAATATTCCACCTTGCTTAACTTTTTATGTGAGTTTCAAATGAGAAAAGTGTCTTCCTAAAAGTTGTATCTATCTCAAAGAGCTTCAAAATTGTCACTAATTTCATGTCATTTGGATTTTAAATGATAGAGTTATGCATTTTTGAAGTTTGGAAAAATCACTTGATCAATGGTATAGGTCAAAAGTGACCTATAATGTAACCTCATATCACATGCTCAAAAAGTTGAATTAGCTCTCACTCCAAACATAAAAGTTGAAGTAGACCTCTTGAATTTGATTTTTCAAATTGGAAATATTTCATCTCATAAAAATTGAGCAAATTATGTCCTTGGGAAGTTGACTTTCAAATTAGGGTTTAGACAAAATGACCTATAATATTTCAACATAAAAAATGATTTTCCAAGCAAAAATAGCTCTAGGTCTCAACATGAAAGTTGTTTGGAATGTCATTTAGAGTAAGTTTTCTCTTGGAATCATTTTCTTATGGTGAAAATTGTAGGCGATAGGGTCTAGGGAGACACAGTTTTGATCAGATGAATTCATCTGGCCAACCACCATCAACCAACTTGCTAATCTTCAATTCTCTTGACTTTTCTAGGCTCATCGTAGATCATATATGCATAATATGATGAATTTTTAAGTGACCCTTGAGAAATTTGATCAATTTATGAGATAGCTTGTTGGAGAAGTTACTCAATATACCTAGTCAA